>NW_027116809.1:2570762-5141525 GCF_024137725.1 Prorops nasuta
TTGGGGTCAGGAAGTACTTATAAAGGGGCTATGGTAACTCACTTAGGGTCAGAAAGTACTTCTATGGGACTAGGGTAACTCACTTGGGGTCAGGGCGTACTTTTATGGGACTAGGGTAACTCACTTGGGGTCAGGGAGTACTTATATAGGGGTTAGGGTAACTCACTTGGGTTCAGTGAGTATTACTATGGGACAATGGTAACTCACTTGCGGTCAGAGAGTACATATAAAGGGGATAGGATAACTCACTTGGGGTCAGGGCGTACTTTTATGGGACTAGGGTAACTCATTTGGGGTCAGGGAGTACTTATATAGGGGCTAGGGTAACTCACTTGGCGTCAGTGAGTATTACTATGGGACAATGGTAACTCACTTGCGGTCAGAGAGTACATATAAAGGGGATAGGATAACTCACTTGGGGTCAGGGAGTACTTATAAAGGGGCTATAGTAACTCACTTGGGATCAGGGAGTACTACTATGGGATTAGGGTAACTTACTTGCGGTCAGAGAGTACATATAAAGGGGCTAGGATAACTCACTTGGCGTCAGTGAGTATTACTATGGGACTATGGTAACTCACTTGCGGTCATAGAGTACATATAAAGAGGATAGGATAACTCACTTGGGGTCAGGGAGTACTTATAAAGGGGCTATAGTAACTCACTTGGGATCAGGGAGTACTACTATGGGATTAGGGTAACATATTTGCGGTCAGAGGGTACACATATAGGGGCTAGGATAAATCACTTGGGGTCAGGGAGAACTAATAAAGGTGATATGGTAACTCATTTGGGGTCAGGGAGTACTACTATGGGACTAGGGTAGCTTATTTGCAGTCAGAGAGTACATATAAAGGGGCTAGGATAACTCACTTGGGGTCAGGAAGTACTTATAAAGGGGCTATGGTAACTCACTTAGGGTCAGAAAGTACTTCTATGGGACTAGGGTAACTCACTTGGGGTCAGGGCGTACTTTTATGGGACTAGGGTAACTCACTTGGGGTCAGGGAGTACTTATATAGGGGCTAGGGTAACTCACTTGGGTTCAGTGAGTATTACTATGGGACAATGGTAACTCACTTGCGGTCAGAGAGTACATATAAAGGGGATAGGATAACTCACTTGGGGTCAGGGAGTACATATAAAGGGGCTATGGTAACTCACTTGGGATCAGGGAGTACTACTATGGGATTAGGGTAACTTATTTGCGGTCAGAGAGTACATATAAAGGGGCTAGGATAACTCACTTGGCGTCAGGGAGTACTTGTAAAGGGGCTATGGTAACTCATTTGGGGTCAGGGAGTACTTATTTGGGACTAGGATAACTCACTTGCGATCAGGGAGTACTACTATGGGACTAGGGTAATTCACTTGCGGTCAGAGAGTACATATAAAGGGGCTATGGTAACTCACTTGGAGTCAGGGAGTACTACTATGGGACTAGGGTAACTTATTTGCGGTCAGAGAGTACATATAAAGGGGCTAGGATAACTCACTTGGGGTCAGGGAGAACTTATAAGGTGATGAGGTAACTCATTTGGGGTCAGGGAGTACTTATATGGGACTAGGGTAACTCACTTGGGGTCAGGGAGTACTTATATGGTACCAGGGTAACTCACTAGGGGCCAGGGTGTACTTATAAAGGGGCTAGGGTAACTCACTTGGGGTCAGGGAGTACATATAAAGGGGCTATGGTAACTCACTTGGGGTCAGGGAGTACTTACAAGGTGATATGGTAACTCACTTGGGGTCAGGGAGTACTTATATGAGACTAGGGTAACACACTTGGGGTCAGGGAGTACTAATAAAGGGGTTAGATTAACTCACTTGCGGTCAGAGAGCACATATAAAGGGGCTAGGATAATTCACTTGGGGTCAGGTAGTACTTATGAAGGGGCTATGGTAACTCACTTAGGTTCAGGAAGTACTTCTATGGGATTAGGGTAACTCACTCGGGGTCAGGGAGTACTTTTATGGGACTAGGGTAACTCACTTGGGGTCAGGGAGTACTTATATAGGGGCTAGGGTAACTCACTTGGGGTCAGTGAGTACTACTATGGGACTAGGGTAACTCACCTGCGGTCAGAGAGTACATATAAAGGGGCTTGGGTAACTCACTTGCAGTCAGAAAGTACATATAAAGGGGCTAGGATAAATCATTTGGGGTCAGGGAGTAGTTATAAAGGTGATATTGTAACTCACTTGGGGTCAGGGAGTACTTCTATGGGACTAGGGTAACTCACTTGGGGTCAAGGGGTACTTATAAAGAGGTTTGAATAACCCACTTGCGGTCAGAGAGTACATATAAAGGGGCTAGGATAACTCACTTGGGGTCAGGGAGTACTTCTATGGGACTAGGGTAACTCACTTGGGGTCAAGGGGTACTTATATAGGGGCTAGGGTAACTCATTTGGGGTCAGGGAGTACTTATGTGGGAAGAGGGTAACTCACTTGCGGTCAGAAAGTTCATAAAAAAAGGCTAGGACAACACATTTGGGGTTCAGGGAGTACTTCTATGTGACTAGGGTAACTCACTTGGAGTCAGGGAGTAATTCTATGGGACTAGGGTAACTCACTTGGGGTCAGGGAGTACTTATATGGTAACAGGGTAACTCACTAGGGGCCAGGGTGTATTTATAAAGAGATTAGGGTAACTCACTTGGGGTCAGGGAGTACATATAAAGGGGCTATGGTAACTCACTTGGGGTCAGGGAGAACTACTTCTGGGACTAGGGTAACTCACTTTTTTTTTTTTTTTTTTTTTTTTTTTTTTTTTTTTTTTTTTTTTTTTTTTTTTTTTTTTTTCCGACGCTTTGCGAGGTAGGGGGAAACTTCTTAAAGCCTTACGGCTTGTTAAGTACCTCCGGCGGCCGATGTTTTGGCCAGAGGTTATGTGGGATTCTAACCCACCAAAACCCCCTACCTGCCCCCCTACCCGGTACCAAGCATAGCTTATAACATCAGGTAGGAGGGTATACGCTCTACTCTACGACCGTATGCGGTCATCCCAAGACAAACAAAAACCCCAGACTCTACCCCACCCCAGAGGAGAGAGCAGCAGACTCCTCAGCTCGGACTCTACTGTCCTTGGAGGTGAGGACCCTAACCGAGAAGCTGGAAAATGCATTCCAAGCTCTCGGCGTACTCGTAACATGGGACACAAGGGTCTCCACCTCCAACGAGGGCACACCTAAAGCATCACAGAGTTCTGCTCTTTCGCATTCCCACAGGGGACACCACAACAGCGTGTGCTCCGCCGTATCCGCGACCGGATTCGGGGAGCACCAGCAGTCGGGAGTCGCCCTGCGGCCCACCCTCGCGCGATGACTCATGAAACTACCATGCCCCAGGAGCATCTGGGAAACATGGTAGTTCAAGCTTCTACAATTAGCAGCCAGCCAGGACCGGATGTCCGGGATGAGGCGGTGGGTCCACCTACCCCGACCATCCGAGTCCCATGCTGCCTGCCATCTCTCTACTAAATTAGCCCTCGCCAATCTCTGCGCTTCGGCCACGCCAGCCGAGGAGCCACCCGCACGCGACGCATCGTACACCCTCCTGCGCTCCAAAGCTAAAAGATGGGCCGGTGGTATGCCCGAGATTACTAATAGCGCACAGGACGAAGCCGTACGACACGCGCGGGAAACCCTCAGCGCCATGACCCTCTGCGCGGAGATTAGGGACCTCGCAATGGTTGGGCGAGAGGCAGCCTCAGCCCAGCAAGGCGCCCCGTAAAGAAGAATGCTGTGCACTAAATTCGTGTACAACATCCTTCCCGAGACCCCCGACCCACCCACGTTCGGCAATAAATTACTCAACGCCCACCCAGCCTTTTTGGCTTTTCCCACCATGCAATCAATGTGAAACTTGAAGGAAAGACGACGATCCAACCACACACCGAGGTATTTCGCCCGCGGGGAGACGGAAACCGTCTCGCCCCCGACCGAAAACCGCGGAGCCCGATCAGACCGCCTCCTAGAGAAGAAAACAGCCTCCGATTTGGAGACGTTCACCTCCAGGTTCCTCCCCTCAAGCCACAGAACGATACGCGACAAAGCCCTGTTAGCCTTCAACTGCAAGGACCCGACGCTTCCCGCAGACACACACAATGCCGTATCGTCCGCGTAACAAGTCAACGTGCAGCCCTCCGGGAGACTCAACCGCAGCAGACCGTCGAAACAAATGTTCCACAGGAGAGGTCCTAAGACCGATCCCTGCGGAACACCCGCCCCAACGCGCCACTGCCGTCCAGCGCACTCAATGACCCGGTCCCCCAGGTAACTGCGGACTATATCCACAATCACCCCCGGGACCGCGCCATTGGCGGCCAGGGCCTCCAAGATGGCCGCATGCGACACAGAATTGAACGCGTTCTTAATGTCGAGAAGGATTACGGCCACGCGTTTGCTCCGGTACACAGACCCCCGAAGGGCGATCCGAATAAAATTCTGGACAGCCGATACGGCATCCATGGTACTTCTACCAGGACGGAACCCGTATTGACCGTCCGCGAGAGGTGCGACCCCCTCATAAACCTCCGTAAGACGAGCGACAACTACCCTCTCGAACAACTTCCCCACCACCGGTAGGAGAGATATGGGTCTGAAGCCCCCGATCCCTTTCGGGATTAGGACAACCCTCGCCCTCCTCCAGATAGCGGGAAAGTCGCCGAGTTCCAGGCAGCGGTTGAACAACCGGGCAAAATCAGCGGGGCAGCTCATTGCTGCAACCTTAACCACTTCCGGGAGAATGCCATCGACACCAGGGGCCCCCTTTGCAGGGGACCTCCCGGCAGCCATGACAATCTCTGCTTCCGTGATGAGATCAGACTCCAAGATCGGCCTGGTGTTACCGCGAACCACGAATGGAACGCCCCCAGGCCTCACTTGCGACGTCGAGAAAAGACTCTCAATCGCAACCACCGTCTCAGACTCCGTCAGACTAGCAGATGTCTGTCTCTTCAATCTCTTGTAGGCCACCCAGAAGGGGCGACCCCAAGGATCTGCCTCCACTTCATTCACCAGCGCCAACCATGCGGCCCGCTTCCTCTCGCGTATAGCGGAGGAGAAAGCGGTTCTCGCCGTCTTATAGGCTTCGCGCAAGTGAACTTCCGTATTGGCACCCCTCGACCTCGACCACCTCCTGCGGGCAGCATTCGCTGCCTTACGGAGACGGTCGAGGTCCTCACACCACCAATACGCTGCTTTCCAGCGCTTGGCAGTTCCGTGAGCCCTGGGCATAGAAGCGTCGGACGCCCCGACGAGTCTCCGGAGATAACCCTCCGGCGAGACGCCCGAGCCGTCACCGCCGACGTCCGCCCCGGCCCTCCCCCGGCCGGACGGAGGGGAAGCCGAGCTGCTCGAGGCTATTCCCCACGCAAATGCCAATTCGCATAAGAGTGGGTCGAACCTCGAGCGAACCCAGCGCACCCCCCGCTCCGGCGAGGCAGGGCCAGGACCCCCATCCGTGAGAATCCACTGGATGAAGCGGTGATCGCTCAGAGTCTCGTCATCGAGCACCTCCCAAGAGACTACTCTCGAGGCGATCGACGACGATACCCAGGTGAGATCTATTATACTACCACGGTCGCCTGAGACGAAGGTCGGAGAACGACCTCGGTTGAGCAATGTCAACCCGAGCTGACCGCCCCATTCCTCAACAAGCTCTCCACGTCGGTTAGTGCAACCGGATCCCCATGATGTCGACCACGAGTTGAAGTCTCCACCAATGAGGACCGGCACCCCATGCTCCCTGACACTCCCCGCCAAGTCCTCCAGGAAAGCCTCGAACTCCCCGATGGGGGCATTAGGGGTAAAGTAAACACTGTACACCCTAATGCCCCCAACGAGAGACGAACAAAACCCCCGACCGGACGAGACGGATGCCAGTTTGCACGAAGCACCGGGCAGCATAGCCGAATCCCCCCCGACATCCTCCAAGCCGGTGCTTGGGAAATTACTATTCCTATGCTGCTCTGAGACAAGGCAGATCGTGTACTCGCCAGAGTACGTGCAATGGACGGCCAAGTCCTGAGCAGATCGCGAACGATTGACATTGATCTGGAGACCCTTCATGTACGTCTCGATCCTCTCCACACCCCGATCGATCCGCACGCTGAAGAGCCCCCAGCGTGATCATGCGCAAGCCCCGAGTCCCTACAGGCGAGACAACAAGGAGAACCCCTACAACTGGCAGAGGCATGACCCCCCTCCCCGCATCTCCAACACAGCCCCGAACGGTCTGTGCTGAATTTGCAGCTACCCGAGGTGTGACCGAAGTGGTGACACCTCTTGCACCACACGATACTGGTCGCAGGGCGAACCCTGCAGACCACCCACCCAACGCGAACGCGCCCAAGCCGCAACAACTTGCCAGCCACCTCGGGTGGCATGGAAGCGCCGACGGCCCAGGAGCCCCCACCAGTTCTTCGCGGCGCGGAGACTCTAACCCCGGCTGCCTCCTCGCCCAGTGCGGCCAGAAGGGCCGCACGCACATCCTCCCCGGACGAAACCCCATCGAGGTCCCGGATCTCCACCCTCTCCATCGGAGAGAGAGCAGAGACCGGAATCCCGTTACCCAACGCCTCCGCGACCGCCCCCGCGAGCGTGGACGCGGAGCCCCCTCCTTTGTTCAGCTCAATCAGGAGGTCTCCCCTGCGAGTCCTCCTGATCGACCTGACCTCAACCCCGACCTTACCGGGGTCCACCCTTTCCTTCAGCAACCTCATCGCCCCCCCATACCCATCCGACCCGCACGCTACGAGCACGGCCTGGGCACGGGGGCGACGAGGAGGTGCCCCAACCCTACCCGAATGAGGAGGACGGGATATCGGGGCCGGCCCCAAATCCCTCCTCCCCCTTCCCTTCCGCCCAGCCACGACCGACCATTGCACCCCCTCCTCCCGCGGAGGAGATGCCGTAGCCACTGGTGGCGGGCCAGCTGCCCCAGAGGCCCCCTCCTTCGGCGGAGAAGGCGTCCCCAGGGCAGCTCCCCTTTTCGCGCCCCTTTCCCTATTGCCGCTTCCACCCGACTTAATCGAAACCCCCCTCCCCCCTTTAGAAGTCGGTGGAAGCGGAAGCGACGTCTGCGTACCCTTATTCTTCAGCGCTGGCCGTTGCACCTCTTCTCGCGCTTCGTCCCGCTCCCTCGTCTCAAGAAGCACAGGGAGAAGTGACCCACAATCCTGGGTCGCAGCTCCCTGCACCTCCTGCACAGCGGAGACGACGAGATCCCGCAGGTCCCTCACTTTTCCCTGGATGCTCCTCTTGACGCCCTTTCTCCCGTCCGTGAGTCCAAGAAGCTCCGTCATTGCTACTGACATACGCTGCATGAGCGTATGCAGTTCCTGCGCACTTCTGTCACGGGCCTCCAGGCGCAGCCGCACCTCCTCCAAGTCCATGGCTCTGGAGCCCGATCCTGCGCTAACGCCGTTACCTGTAGGGGAAGAATAAGAAGAAGTTTGGTTTTCCATAAATTAATAAATAATCACCAGCATGCGGAGCGTCTCCGAACGCGCCGCCTCAGGAAGTGGAGGGGTGATCACCATGATGCCTACCTCCATCAGACACCATGGCTTGGGGCTCAAGCCCGGGGACAAACATCCAGGCCGCCTTACACCTTCTTCCATCACTGGCATTCCGCATACCTCCGTGGGAGGACGGTGCGTAGACACCGGGATCCGACACGAGCACGACCTTACTGGAATCATCCACACATCCCTTTCGGGCAGTGTCAACACAGAGGCCGTACCCGTGTCCCCTGAAATGGGTGAAATGAGAAAAGTGATGTTATGGGGCCCTCGTCCGGAATCCGTACGACGGCAGATGACACATGAGAATGAAATGAGGCGAGGGTGAGAATACCATTTTGGTTCGCGACTGCTTATTCGTCCGTATGAAACGGCTTATTTCGCAGCTAACCGGCATATCTGCCGGCCGTCCCCCTATCCACCACCCGGGGACGCGCCTGGTAGCGTGGTAAACCGCCCCAGGACCTTTATTAATACTCCCTGACCCCAAGTGAGTTATCCTAGCCCCTTTATATGTACTCTCTGACCGCAAGTGAGTTACCTTAGTCCCATATAAGTACTCCCTGACCCCAAGTGTGTTACCATAGCCCCTTAATAAGTACTCCCAGACCCCGAGTGAGTTTCCCTAGTCCCTTATAAGTACTCCCTGACCCAAAGTAAGTTACCCTGGTCACATATAAGTGCTCAAAGACGCCAAGTGAGTTACCCTTGTCCCATATAAGTACTCCCTGAACCCAAGTGAGTTACCATAACCCCTTTATAAGTACTCCCTGACCACAAGTGAGTTACCCTAGCCCCTATATAAGTACTTCCTGACCCCAGTGAGTTACCATAGCCCCTTTATAAGTACTACCTTACCCCAAGTGAGTTATCCTAGCCCCTTTATAAGTACTCCCTGACCCTAAGTGAGTTACCCTAGTCCCTTATAAGTAATCCCTGACCCCTAGTGAGTTACCCTATCCCCTTTATAAGTACTCCCTGACCCCAAGTGAGTTATCCTAGCCCCTTTATATGTACTCTCTGACCGCAACTGAGTTACCCTAGTCCCATATAAGTACTCCCTAACCCCAACTGATTTACCCTAGCCCCATATAAGTGCCTCAAGATCCCAAGTGAGTTACCCTAGTCCCCTAGAAGTACTCCCTGACCCCAAATGAGTTACCCTAGCCCCTATATAAGTACTCCCTGACCCGAAGTGAGTTACCCTAGTCCCTTATAACTACTCCCCGACCCAAACTGAGTTACCCTAGCCCCTTTATAAGTACTCCCTAACCCTAAGTGGGTTACCCTAGTTCCATATTAGTACTCCCAGACCCCAAGTGAGTTAACCTAGCCCCTATATAAGTACTCCCTGACCCCAAGTGAGTTACCCTAGTCCCATAGAAGTACTCCCTGACCCAAAGTGAGTTACCCTAGTCCCATAAGAGTACTCCCTGACCCCCACTGATTTACCCTAGTCCCATATAAGTACTCCCTGACCCCAAGTGAGATACCCTAGCCCCTATATAATTACTCCCTAACCCCAAGTGAGTTATCCGAGCATCTTTATATGTACTCTCTGACCGCATGTGAGGTACCCTAGTCCCCTATAAGTACTCCCTGACCCCAAGTGAGTTACCATAGCCCCTTTATAAGTACTCCCTGACCCTAAGTTTGTTATCCTAGCCCCTTTATATGTACTCACTGACCCCAAGTGAGTTACCATATCACCTTTATTAGTACTCCCTGACCCCAAGTGAGTTATCCTAGTCCCTTTATAAGTACTCCCTGACTACAAGTGAGTTACCCTAGCCCCTTTATTAGTACTCCCTGACCCCAAGTGAGTTATCCTAGCCCCTTTATAAGTACTCCCTGACCCTAAGTTTGTTATCCTAGCCCCTTTATATGTACTCCCTGACCCCAAGTGAGTTACCATATCACCTTTATTAGTACTCCCAGACCCCAAGTGAGTTACCCTAGTCCCACAGAAGTACTCCCTGACCCCAAGTGAGTTATCCTAGCCCCTTTATATGTACTCTCTGACCGCAAGTGAGTTACCCTAGTCCCATAAGAGTACTCCCTGACTCCTACTGATTTACCCTAGTCCCATATAAGTACTCCCTGACCCCAAGTGAGATACCCTAGCCCCTATATAATTACTCCCTAACCCCAAGTGAGTTATCCGAGCATCTTTATATGTACTCTCTGACCGCATATGAGGCACCCTAGTCCCCTATAAGTACTTCCTGACCCCAAGTGAGTTACCATAGCCCCTTTATAAGTACTCCCTGACCCTAAGTTTGTTATCCTAGCCCCTTTATATGTACTCTCTGACCGCAAGTGAGTTACCCTAGTCCCAACGAAGTACTCCCTGACCCCAAGTGAGTTACCATATCACCTTTATTAATACTCCCTGACCCCAAGTGAGTTATCCTAGCCCCTTTATATGTACTCTCTGACCGCAAGTGAGTTACCTTAGTCCCATATAAGTACTCCCTGACCCCAAGTGTGTTACCATAGCCCCTTAATAAGTACTCCCAGACCCCGAGTGAGTTTCCCTAGTCCCTTATAAGTACTCCCTGACCCAAAGTAAGTTACCCTGGTCACATATAAGTGCTCAAAGACGCCAAGTGAGTTACCCTTGTCCCATATAAGTACTCCCTGAACCCAAGTGAGTTACCATAACCCCTTTATAAGTACTCCCTGACCACAAGTGAGTTACCCTAGCCCCTATATAAGTACTTCCTGACGCCAAGTGAGTTATCCGAGCCCCATTATATGTACTCTCTGACCGCAAGTGAGTTTCCCTAGCCCCTATATAATAACTCCCTAACCCCAATTGAGTTATCCGAGCCCCATTATATGTACTCTCTGACCGCAAGTGAAGTACCCTAGTCCCATATAAGTACTCCCTGACTCCAGTGAGTTACCATAGCCCCTATATAAGTACTACCTTACCCCAAGTGAGTTACCCTAGTCCCTTATAACTACTCCCCGACCCAAAGTGAGTTACCCTAGTCCCATATAAGTACTCCCTGACCTCAAGTGAGTTACCATATCCCCTTTATAAGTACTCCCAGACCCCAAGTGAGTTACTCTAGTCCCTTATAAGTACTCCCTGACCCCATGTGAGGTACCCTATCCCCTTTATAAGTACTCCCTGACCCCAAGTGAGTTACCCTAGCCCCTATATAAGTACTACCTGACCCCAAGTGAGTTATCCTAGCCCCTTTATATGTACTCTCTGACCACAAGTTTGTTACCCTAGTCCCATAGATGTACTCCATGACCCCATGTGAGTTACCATAGCCCCTTTATAAGTACTCCCTGACACCAAGTGAGTTATCCTAGCCCCTTTATATGTACTCTGACCCCAAGTGAGTTACCCTAGCCCTTAATAAGTACACCCTGGCCCCAAGTGAGTTACCCTAGCCCCTTTATAAGTACTCCCTGACCCCAAGTGAGTTACCCTAGCCCCTATATTAGTACTCCCTGACCCCAAGTGAGTTACCCTAGTCCCATATAAGTACTCCCTGACCTCAAGTGAGTTACCATATCCCCTTTATAAGTACTCCCAGACCCCAAGTGAGTTACTCTAGTCCCTTATAAGTACTCCCTGACCCCATGTGAGTTACCCTATCCCCTTTATAAGTACTCCCTGACTCCAAGTGAGTTACCCTAGCCCCTATATAAGTACTACCTGACCCCAAGTGAGTTATCCTAGCCCCTTTATATGTACTCTCTGACCGCAAGTGAGTTACCTTAGTCCCATATAAGTACTCCCTGACCCCAAGTGATTTACCATAGCCCCTTTATAAGTTCTCCCAAACCCCTATTGAGTTACCCTAGTCCCTTATAAGTACTCCCTGACCCCAAGTGAGTTATCCTAGCCCCTTTATATGTACTCTGACCACAAGTGAGTTACCCTAGTCCCATAGAAGTACTCCCTGACCCCAAATGTGTTACCCTAGCCCCTATATAAGTTCTCCCTGACCCGAAGTGAGTTACCCTATCCCCTATATAACTACTCCCTGACCCCAAGTGAGTTATCCTAGCCCCTTTATATGTACTCCCAGAGTCCAAGTGAGTTACCCTAGTCCCTTATAACTACTCCCCGACCCAAACTGAGTTACCCTAGCCCCTTTATAAGTACTCCCTGACCCTAAGTGGGTTACCCTAGTCCCATATAAGTACTCCCAGACCCCAATTGAGTTACCCTAGTCCCATAGAAGAACTCCCTGACCCCAAGTGAGTTACCCTAGCCCCTTTATAAGTACTCCCTGACCCCAAGTGAGTTATCCTAGTCCCATTATAAGTACTCCCTGACTACAAGTGAGTTAACGAAGCCCCTATATAAGTACTTCCTGACGCCAAGTGAGTTATCCGAGCCCCATTATATGTACTCTCTGACCGCAAGTGAGGTACCCTAGTCCCATAGAACTACTCCCTGACCCCAAGTGAGTTACCCTAGCCCCTATATAATTACTCCCTAACCCCAAGTGAGTTATCCGAGCCCCATTATATGTACTCTTTGACCGCAAGTGAGGTACCATAGCCCCTTTATAAGTACTCCCTTACCCCAAGTGAGTTATCCTAGCCCCTTTATATGTACTCTCTGACCGCAAGTGTGTTACCCTAATCCCATAGAAGTACTCCCTGACCACAAGTCAGTTACCATATCACCTTTATAAGTACACCCTGACCCCAAGTGAGTTATCCTAGCCCCTTTATATGTACTCTCTGACCGCAAGTGAGTTACCTTAGTCCCATATAAGTACTCCCTGACCCCAGGTGATTTACCATAGCCCCTTTATAAGTTCTCCCAGACCCCTAGTGAGTTACCCTAGTCCCTTATAGGTACTCCCTGACCCCAAGTGAGTTATCCTAGCCCCTTTATATGTACCAACAGACCCCAAGTGAGTTAACCTAGTCCATTATAACTACTCCCCGACCCAAATTGAGTTACCCTAGCCCCTTTATAAGTACTCCCTGACCCTAAGTGGGTTACCCTAGTCCCATATAACTACTCCCAGACCCCAATTGAGTTACCCTACTCCCATAGAAGTACTCCCTGCCCACAAGTCAGTTACCATATCACCTTTATAAGTACACCCTGACCCCAAGTGAGTTATCCTAGCCCCTTTATATGTACTCTCTAACCGCAAGTGAGTTACCTTAGTCCCATATAAGTACTCCCTGACCCCAAGTGATTTACCATAGCCCCTTTATAAGTACTCCCAGACCCCAAGTGAGTTACCCTAGTCCCTTATAAGTACTCCCTGACCCCAAGTGAGTTACCCTATCCCCTTTATAAGTACTCCCTGACCCCAAGTGAGTTATCCTAGCCCCTTTATATGTACTCCCAGAGTCCAAGTGAGTTACTCTAGTCCCTTATAACTACTCCCCGACCCAAAGTGAGTTACCCTAGCCCCTTTATAAGTACTCCCTGTCCCTAAGTGGGTTACCCTAGTCCCATATAAGTACTCCCAGACCCCAAGTGATTTACCCTAGTCCCACAGAAGTACTCCCTGACCCCAAGTGAGTTACCCTAGCCCCTTAATAAGTACACCCCAACCCCAAGTGAGTTATCCGAGCCCCATTATATGTACTCTCTGACCCCAAGTGAGTTACCCTAGCCCCTATATAATTACTCCCTAACACCAAGTGAGTTTTCCGAGCCCCTTTATATGTACTCTCTGACCACAAGTGAGGTCCCCTAGTCCCATATATGTACTTCCTGACCCCAAGTGAGTTACCATAGCCCCTTTATAAGTACTCCCTTACCCCAAATGAGTTATCCTAGCCCCTTTATATGTACTCTCTGACCGGAAGTGAGTTACCCTACTCCCATAGAAGTACTCCCTGCACACAAGTCAGTTACCATATCACCTTTATAAGTACTCCCTGACCCCAAGTGAGTTACCCTAGCCCCTTTATATGTACCCTTAGACCCCAAGTGAGTTAACCTATCCCTTTATAAGTACTCCCTGACACCAAATGAGTTATCCTAGCCCCTTTATATGTACCCTTAGACCCCAAGTGAGTTAACCTATCCCCTTTATAAGTACTCTCTGACACCAAATAAGTTATCCTAGCCCCTTTATATGTACCCCCAGAGTCCAAGTGAGTTACCCTAGTCCCTATATAATTACTCCCTAACCCCAAGTGAGTTATCCGAGCCCCATTATATGTACTATCTGTCCGCAAGTGAGGTACACTAGTCCCATATAAGTACTCCCTGAGACCAGTGAGTTACCATAGCCCCTTTATAAGTACTCCCTGACACCAGTGTGTTACCATAGCCCCCTTATATGTACTCTCTGACCGCAAGTGAGGTCCCCTAGTCCCATATAAGTACTCCCCGACCCCAAGTGATTTACCATAGCCCCTTTATAAGTACTCCCAGACCCCAAGTGAGTTACCCAATCCCCTTTATAACTACTCCCTGACCCCAAGTGAGTTATCCTAGCCCCTTTATATATACTCCCAGAGTCCAAGTGAGTTACTCTAGTACCTTATAAATACTCCCCGACCCAAAGTGAGTTACCCTAGCCCCTTTATAAGTACTCCCTGACCCTAAGGGGGTTACCCGAGTCCCATATAAGTACTACCAGACCCCAAGTGATTTACCCTATTCCCATAGAAGTACTCCCTGACCCCAAGTAAGTTACCCTAGCCCCTTAATAAGTACACCCTGACACCAAATGAGTTATCCTAGCCCCTTTATATGTACTCCCAGAGTCCAAGTGAGTTACCCTAGTCCCTTATAACTACTCCCCGACCCAAAGTGAGTTACCCTAGTCCCATATAATTACTCCCAGACCCCAAGTGAGTTACCCTAGCCCCTATATAATTACTCCCTAACCCCAAGTGAGTTTTCCGAGCCCCTTTATATGTACTCTCTGACCGCAAGTGAGGTGCCCTAGTCCCATATAAGTACTTCCTGACCCCAAGTGAGTTACCATAGCCCCTTTATAAGTACTCCCTTACCCCAAATGAGTTATCCTAGCCCCTTATTATGTACTCTCTGACCGCAAGTGAGTTACCCTAGTCCCATAGATGTACTCCCCGACCCCAAGTGAGTTACCATAGCCCTTTTATAAGTACTCCCTGACCCCAAGTGAGTTATCCTAGCCTCTTTATATGTACTCTCTGACCGCAAGTGAGTTACCCTACTCCCATAGAAGTACTCCCTGACCACAAGTCAGTTACCATATCACCTTTATAAGTACACCCTGACCCCAAGTGAGTTATCCTAGCCCCTTTATATGTACTCTCTAACCGCAAGTGAGTTACCTTAGTCCCATATAAGTACTCCCTGACCCCAAGTGATTTACCATAGCCCCTTTATAAGTACTCCCAGACCCCAAGTGAGTTACCCTAGTCCCTTATAAGTACTCCCTGACCCCAAGTGAGTTACCCTATCCCCTTTATAAGTACTCCCTAACCCCAAGTGAGTTATCCGAGCCCCATTATATGTACTCTCTGACCCCAAGTGATTTACCATAGCCCCTTTATAAGTACTCCCAGACCCCAAGTGAGTTACCCTAGTCCCTTATAAGTACTCCCCGACCCAAAGTGAGTTACCCTAGCCCCTTTATAAGTACTCCCTGACCCTAAGGGGGTTACCCGAGTCCCATATAAGTACTACCAGACCCCAAGTGATTTACCCTATTCCCATAGAAGTACTCCCTGACCCCAAGTAAGTTACCCTAGCCCCTTAATAAGTACACCCTGACACCAAATGAGTTATCCTAGCCCCTTTATATGTACTACCAGAGTCCAAGTGAGTTACTCTATTCCCTTATAACTACTCCCCGACCCAAAGTGAGTTACCCTAGCCCCTTTATAAGTACTCCCTGACCCTAAGTGGGTTACCCTAGTCCCATAGAAGTACTCCCTGACCCCAAGTGAGTTATCCTAGCCCCTTAATAAGTACACCCTAACCCCAAGTGAGTTATCCGAGCCCCATTATATGTACTCTCTGACCCCAAGTGAGTTACCCTAGCCCCTATATAATTACTCCCTAACCCCAAGTGAGTTTTCCGAGCCCCTTTATATGTACTCTCTGACCGCAAGTGAGTTACCCTAGTCCCATAGATGTACTCCCCGACCCTAAGTGAGTTACCATAGCCCCTTTATAAGTACTCCCTGACCCCAAGTGAGTTATCCTAGCCCCTTTATATGTACTCTCTGACCGCAAGTGAGTTACCCTACTCCCATAGAAGTACTCCCTGCACACAAGTCAGTTACCATATCACCTTTATAAGTACTCCCTGACCCCAAGTGAGTTACCCTAGCCCCTTTATATGTACCCTTAGACCCCAAGTGAGTTAACCTATCCCCTTTATAAGTACTCCCTGACACCAAATGAGTTATCCTAGCCCCTTTATATGTACCCTTAGACCCCAAGTGAGTTAACCTATCCCCTTTATAAGTACTCCCTGACACAAAATGAGTTATCCTAGCCCCTTTATATGTACTCCCAGAGTCCAAGTGAGTTACCCTAGTCCCTATATAATTACTCCCTAACCCCAAGTGAGTTATCCGAGCCCAATTATATGTACTATCTGCCCGCAAGTGAGGTACACTAGTCCCATATAAATACTCCCTGACACCAGTGAGTTATCATAGCCCCTTTATAAGTACTCCCTGACACCAGTGTGTTACCATAGCCCCTTTATATGTACCCTCTGACCGCAAGTGAGGTCCCCTAGTCCCATATAAGTACTCCCTGACCCCAAGTGAGTTACCCAATCCCCTTTATAAGTACTCCCTGACCCCAAGTGAGTTATCCTACCCCCTTTATATGTACTCCCAGAGTCCAAGTGAGTTACTCTAGTACCTTATAACTACTCCCCGACCCAAAGTGAGTTACCCTAGCCCCTTTATAAGTACTCCCTGACCCTAAGTGGGTTACCCGAGTCCCATATAAGTACTCCCAGACCCTAAGTGATTTACCCTATTCCCATAGAAGTACTCCCTGACCCCAAGTAAGTTACCCTAGCCCCTTAATAAGTACACCCTGACACCAAATGAGTTATCCTAGCCCCTTTATATGTACTCCCAGAGTCCAAGTGAGTTACCCTAGTCCCTTATAACTACTCCCCGACCCAAAGTGAGTTACCCTAGTCCCATATAAGTACTCCCAGACCCCAAGCGAGTTACCCTAGTCCCATATAAGTACTCTCTGACCGCAAGTGAGTTACCCTACTCCCATAGAAGTACTCCCTGACCACAAGTCAGTTACCATATCACCTTTATAAGTACACCCTGACCCCAAGTGAGTTATCCTAGCCCCTTTATATGTACTCTCTGACCGCAAGTGAGTTGCCCTACTCCCATAGAAGTACTCCCTGATCACAAGTCAGTTACCATATCACCTTTATATGTACTCCCTGACCCCAAGTGAGTTACCCTAGCCCCTATATAAGTACTCCCTGACCCCAAGTGAGTTATCCTAGCGCCATATAAGTACTCCCTGACCCCATGTGAGTTATCCTAGCCCCTTTATATGTACCCCCAGACCCCAAGTGAGTTAACCTAGTCCCTTATAAGTAATCCCTGACCCTTAGTGAGTTATCATAGTCCCATATAAGTACTCCCTGACCCCAAGTGAGTTACCATAGCCCCTTTATAAGTACTCCCTGACCCCAAGTGAGTTATCCTAGCCCCTTTATATGTACTCTCTGACCCCAAGTGAGTTACCCTAGCCCCTATATAAGTACTTCCTGACGCCAAGTGAGTTATCCGAGCCCCATTATATGTACTCTCTGACCGCAAGTGAGGTACCCTAGTCCCATATAAGTACTCCCAGACCCCAAGTGAGTTACCCTAGTCCCATAGAACTACTCCCTGACCCCAAGTGAGTTACCCTAGCCCCTATATAATAACTCCCTAACCCCAAGTGAGTTATCCGAGCCCCATTATATGTACTCTCTGACCGCAAGTGAAGTACCCTAGTCCCATATAAGTACTCCCTGACCCCAGTGAGTTACCATAGTCCCTTTATAAGCACTACCTTACCCCAAGTGAGTTATCCTAGCCCCTTTATAAGTACTCCCTGACCCTAAGTGAGTTACCCTAGTGAGTTACCCTATCCCCTTTATAAGTACTCCCTGACCCCAAGTGAGTTATCCTAGCCCCTTTATATGTACTCTCTAACCGCAAGTGAGTTACCTTAGTCCCATATAAGTACTTCCTGACCCCAAGTGAGTTACCATAGCCCCTTTATAAGTACTCCCTTACCCCAAATGAGTTATCCTAGCCCCTTTATATGTACTCTCTGACCGCAAGTGAGTTACCCTAGTCCCATAGATGTACTCCCCGACCCCAAGTGAGTTACCATAGCCCCTTTATAAGTACTCCCTGACCCCAAGTGAGTTATCCTAGCCCCTTTATATGTACTCCCTGACCGCAAGTGAGTTACCCTACTCCCATAGAAGTACTCCCTGACCACAAGTCAGTTACCATATCACCTTTATAAGTACACCCTGACCCCAAGTGAGTTATCCTAGCCCCTTTATATGTACTCTCTAACCGCAAGTGAGTTACCTTAGTCCCATATAAGTACTTCCTGACCCCAAGTGAGTTACCATAGCCCCTTTATAAGTACTCCCTTACCCCAAATGAGTTATCCTAGTCCCATATAAGTACTCCCAGACCCCAAGTGATTTACCCTAGTCCCATAGAAGTACTCCCTGACCCCAAGTGAGTTACCCTAGCCCCTTAATAAGTACACCCTAACCCCAAGTGAGTTATCCGAGCCCCATTATATGTACTCTCTGACCCCAAGTGAGTTACCCTTGCCCCTATATAATTACTCCCTAACCCCAAGTGAGTTTTCCGAGCCCCTTTATATGTACTCTCTGACCGCAAGTGAGTTACCCTAGTCCCATAGATGTACTCCCCGACCCCAAGTGAGTTACCATAGCCCCTTTATAAGTACTCCCTGACCCCAAGTGAGTTATCCTAGCCCCTTTATATGTACTCTCTGACCGCAAGTGAGTTACCCTACTCCCATAGAAGTACTCCCTGACCACAAGTCAGTTACCATATCACCTTTATAAGTACACCCTGACCCCAAGTGAGTTATCCTAGCCCCTTTATATGTACTCTCTAACCGCAAGTGAGTTACCTTAGTCCCATATAAGTACTTCCTGACCCCAAGTGAGTTACCATAGCCCCTTTATAAGTACTCCCTTACTCCAAATGAGTTATCCTAGTCCCATATAAGTACTCCCAGACCCCAAGTGATTTACCCTAGTCCCATAGAAGTACTCCCTGACCCCAAGTGTGTTACCCTAGCCCCTTAATAAGTACACCCTGGCCCCAAGTGAGTTACCCTAGTCCCATAGAAGTACTCCCTGACCCCAAGTGAGTTACCCTATCCCCTTTATAAGTACTCCCTGACCCCAAGTGAGTTATCCTAGTCCCATTATAAGTATTCCCTGACTACAAGTGAGTTAACGAAGCCCCTATATAAGTACTTCCTGACGCCAAGTGAGTTATCCGAGCCCCATTATATGTACTCTCTGACCGCAAGTGAGGTACCCTAGTCCCATAGAACTACTCCCTGACCCCAAGTGAGTTACCCTAGCCCCTATATAGTTACTCCCTAACCCCAAGTGAGTTATCCGAGCCCCATTATATGTACTCTCTGACCGCAAGTGAGGTACGATAGCCCCTTTATAAGTACTCCCTTACCCCAAGTGAGTTATCCTGGCCCCTTTATATGTACTCTCTGACCGCAAGTGAGTTACCCTAATCCCATAGAAGTACTCCCTGACCACAAGTCAGTTACCATACCACCTTTATAAGTACACCCTGACCCCAAGTGAGTTATCCTAGCCCCTTTATATGTACTCTCTGACCGCAAGTGAGTTACCTTAGTCCCATATAAGTACTCCCTGACCCCAGGTGATTTACCATAGCCCCTTTATAAGTTCTCCCAGACCCCTAGTGAGTTACCCTAGTCCCTTATAAGTACTCCCTGACCCCAAGTGAGTTATCCTAGCCCCTTTATATGTACCACCAGACCCTAAGTGGGTTACCCTAGTCCCATATAAGTACTCCCAGACCCCAATTGAGTTACCCTAGTCCCATAGAAGAACTCCCTGACCCCAAGTGACTTACCCTAGCCCCTTAATAAGTACACCCTGGCCCCAAGTGAGTTACCCTGGTCACATATAAGTGCTCACAGACACCAAGTGAGTTACCCTAGTCCCATATAAGTACTACTTGACCCAAAGTAAGTTACCCTAGCCCCTTTATAAGTACTCCCTGACCCCAAGTGAGTTACCCTTGCCCCTATATAAGTACTCCCTGACCCCAAGTGAGTTATCCTAGCCCCATTATATGTACTCTCTGACCGCAAGTGAGGTACCCTAGTCCCATATAATTACTCCCAGACCCCAAGTGAGTTACCCTAGTCCCATAGAACTATTCCCTGACCCCGAGTGAGTTACCCTAGCCCCTATATAATTACTCCCTAACCCCAAGTGAGTTATCCGAGCCCCTTTATATGTACTATCTGCCCGCAAGTGAGGTACACTAGTCCCATATAAGTACTCCCTGACACCAGTGAGTTACCATAGCCCCTTTATAAGTACTCCCTGACCCCAAGTGAGTTATCCTAGCCCCTTTATATGTACTCTCTGACCGCAAGTGAGTTACCCTACTCCCATAGAAGTACTCCCTGACCACAAGTCAGTTACCATATCACCTTTATAAGTACACCCTGACCCCAAGTGAGTTATCCTAGCCCCTTTATATGTAGTCTCTAACCGCAAGTGAGTTACCTTAGTCCCATATAAGTACTCCCTGACCCCAAGTGATTTACCATAGCCCCTTTATAAGTACTCCCAGACCCCAAGTGAGTTACCCTAGTCCCTTATAAGTACTCCCTGACCCCAAGTGAGTTACCCTATCCCCTTTATAGGTACTCCCAGACCCCAAGTGAGTTACCCTAGTCCCTTATAAGTACTCCCTGACCCCAAGTGAGTTACCCTATCCCCTTTATAGGTACTCCCTGACCCCAAGTGAGTTATCCTAGCCCCTTTATATGTACTCTTTGACCGCAAGTGAGTTACCCTAGTCCCATATAAGTACTCCCTAACCCCAACTGATTTACCCTAGCCCCATATAAGTGCTCCAAGATCCCAAGTGAGTTACCCTAGTCCCATAGAAGTACTCCCTGACCCCAAATGAGTTACCCTAGCCCCTATATAAGTACTCCCTGACCCGAAGTGAGTTACCCTAGTCCCTTATAAGTACTCCCTGACCCCAAGTGAGTTACCCTATCCCCTTTATAGGTACTCCCTGACCTCAAGTGAGTTATCCTAGCCCCTTTATATGTACTCTCTGACCGCAAGTGAGTTACCCTAGTCCCATATAAGTACTCCCTAACCCCAACTGATTTACCCTAGCCCCATATAAGTGCTCCAAGATCCCAAGTGAGTTACCCTAGTCCCATAGAAGTACTCCCTGACCCCAAATGAGTTACCCTAGCCCCTATATAAGTACTCCCTGACCCGAAGTGAGTTACCCTATCCCCTATATAACTACTCCCTGACCCCAAGTGAGTTATCCTAGCCCCTTTATATGTACTCCCAGAGTCCAAGTGAGTTACCCTAGTCCCTTATAACTACTCCCCGACCCAAACTGAGTTACCCTAGCCCCTTTATAAGTACTCCCTAACCCTAAGTGGGTTACCCTAGTCCCATATTTTTTTTTTTTTTTTTTTTTTTTTTTTTTTTTTTTTTTTTTTCCGACGCTTTGCGAGGTAGGGGGAAACTTCTTAAAGCCTTACGGCTTGTTAAGTACCTCCGGCGGCCGATGTTTTGGCCAGAGGTTATGTGGGATTCTAACCCACCAAAACCCCCTACCTGCCCCCCTACCCGGTACCAAGCATAGCTTATAACATCAGGTAGGAGGGTATACGCTCTACTCTACGACCGTATGCGGTCATCCCAAGACAAACAAAAACCCCAGACTCTACCCCACCCCAGAGGAGAGAGCAGCAGACTCCTCAGCTCGGACTCTACTGTCCTTGGAGGTGAGGACCCTAACCGAGAAGCTGGAAAATGCATTCCAAGCTCTCGGCGTACTCGTAACATGGGACACAAGGGTCTCCACCTCCAACGAGGGCACACCTAAAGCATCACAGAGTTCTGCTCTTTCGCATTCCCACAGGGGACACCACAACAGCGTGTGCTCCGCCGTATCCGCGACCGGATTCGGGGAGCACCAGCAGTCGGGAGTCGCCCTGCGGCCCACCCTCGCGCGATGACTCATGAAACTACCATGCCCCAGGAGCATCTGGGAAACATGGTAGTTCAAGCTTCTACAATTAGCAGCCAGCCAGGACCGGATGTCCGGGATGAGGCGGTGGGTCCACCTACCCCGACCATCCGAGTCCCATGCTGCCTGCCATCTCTCTACTAAATTAGCCCTCGCCAATCTCCGCGCTTCGGCCACGCCAGCCGAGGAGCCACCCGCACGCGACGCATCGTACACCTCCCTGCGCTCCAAAGCTAAAAGATGGGCCGGTGGTATGCCCGAGATTACTAATAGCGCACAGGACGAAGCCGTACGACACGCGCGGGAAACCCTCAGCGCCATGACCCTCTGCGCGGAGATTAGGGACCTCGCAATGGTTGGGCGAGAGGCAGCCTCAGCCCAGCAAGGCGCCCCGTAAAGAAGAATGCTGTGCACTAAATTCGTGTACAACATCCTTCCCGAGACCCCCGACCCACCCACGTTCGGCAATAAATTACTCAACGCCCACCCAGCCTTTTTGGCTTTTCCCACCATGCAATCAATGTGAAACTTGAAGGAAAGACGACGATCCAACCACACACCGAGGTATTTCGCCCGCGGGGAGACGGAAACCGTCTCGCCCCCGACCGAAAACCGCGGAGCCCGATCAGACCGCCTCCTAGAGAAGAAAACAGCCTCCGATTTGGAGACGTTCACCTCCAGGTTCCTCCCCTCAAGCCACAGAACGATACGCGACAAAGCCCTGTTAGCCTTCAACTGCAAGGACCCGACGCTTCCCGCAGACACACACAATGCCGTATCGTCCGCGTAACAAGTCAACGTGCAGCCCTCCGGGAGACTCAACCGCAGCAGACCGTCGAAACAAATGTTCCACAGGAGAGGTCCTAAGACCGATCCCTGCGGAACACCCGCCCCAACGCGCCACTGCCGTCCAGCGCACTCAATGACCCGGTCCCCCAGGTAACTGCGGACTATATCCACAATCACCCCCGGGACCGCGCCATTGGCGGCCAGGGCCTCCAAGATGGCCGCATGCGACACAGAATTGAACGCGTTCTTAATGTCGAGTAGTCCCATATTAGTACTCCCAGACCCCAAGTGAGTTACCCTATCCCCTATATAAGTTCTACCTGCCCCCAAGTGAGTTATCCTAGCCCCTTTATATGTACTCTCTGACCACAAGTTTGTTACCCTAGTCCCATAGATGTACTCCATGACCCCATGTGAGTTACCATAGCCCCTTTATAAGTACTCCCTGACCCCAAGTGAGTTATCCTAGCCCCTTTATATGTACTCTGACCACAAGTGAGTTACCCAGTCCCTTATAAGTACTCCCTGACCCCAAGTGAGTTACCCTAGCCCTTAATAAGTACACCCTGGCCCCAAGTGAGTTACCCTAGCCCCTTTATAAGTACTCCCTGACCCCAAGTGAGTTACCCTAGCCCCTATATTAGTACTCCCTGACCCCAAGTGAGTTACCCTAGTCCCATATAAGTACTCCCTGACCTCAAGTGAGTTACCATATCCCCTTTATAAGTACTCCCAGACCCCAAGTGAGTTACTCTAGTCCCTTATAAGTACTCCCTGACCCCATGTGAGTTACCCTATCCCCTTTATAAGTTCTCCCTGACCCCAAGTGAGTTATCCTAACCCCTTTATCTGTACTCCCAGGGTCCAAGTGAGTTACCCTAGTGTCTTATAACTACTCCCCGACCCCAAGTGAGTTATCCTAGCCCCTTTATATATACTCTCTGACCACAAGTTTGTTACCCTAGTCCTATAGATGTACTCCATGACCCCATGTGAGTTACCATAGCCCCTTTATAAGTACTCACTGACCCCAAGTGAGTTATCCTAGCCCCTTTATATGTACTCTGACCGCAAGTGAGTTATCCTAGCCGCTTTATATGTACTCCCAGACCACAAGTGAGTTACCCAGTCCCTTATAAGTACTCCCTGCCCCCAAGTGAGTTACCCTAGCCCTTAATAAGTACACCCTGGCCCCAAGTGAGTTACCCTAGCACCTTTATAAGTACTCCCTGACACCAAGTGAGTTACCCTAGCCCCTATATTAGTACTCCCTGACACCAAGTGAGTTACCCTAGTCCCATATAAGTACTCCCTGACCTCAAGTGAGTTACCATATCCCCTTTATAAGTACTCCCAGACCCCAAGTGAGTTACTCTAGTCCCTTATAAGTACTCCCTGACCCCATGTGAGTTACCCTATCCCCTTTATAAGTACTTCCTGACCCCAAGTGAGTTACCATAGCCCCTTTATAAGTACTCCCTTACCCCAAATGAGTTATCCTAGCCCCTTTATATGTACTCTCTGACCGCAAGTGAGTTACCCTAGTCCCATAGATGTACTCCCCGACCCCAAGTGAGTTACCATAGCCCCTTTATAAGTACTCCCTGACCCCAAGTGAGTTATCCTAGCCCCTTTATATGTACTCCCTGACCGCAAGTGAGTTACCCTACTCCCATAGAAGTACTCCCTGACCACAAGTCAGTTACCATATCAACTTTATAAGTACACCCTGACCCCAAGTGAGTTATCCTAGCCCCTTTATATGTACTCTCTAACCGCAAGTGAGTTACCTTAGTCCCATATAAGTACTTCCTGACCCCAAGTGAGTTACCATAGCCCCTTTATATGTACTCCCTTACCCCAAATGAGTTATCCTAGTCCCATATAAGTACTCCTAGACCCCAAGTGATTTACCCTAGTCCCATAGAAGTACTCCCTGACCCCAAGTGAGTTACCCTAGCCCCTTAATAAGTACACCCTAACCCCAAGTGAGTTATCCGAGCCCCATTATATGTACTCTCTGACCCCAAGTGAGTTACCCTAGCCCCTATATAATTACTCCCTAACCCCAAGTGTGTTTTCCGAGCCCCTTTATATGTACTCTCTGACCGCAAGTGAGTTACCCTAGTCCCATAGATGTACTCCCCGACCCCAAGTGAGTTACCATAGCCCCTTTAAAAGTACGCCCTGACCCCAAGTGAGTTATCCTAGCCCCTTTATATGTGTTCTCTGACCGCAAGTGAGTTACCCTACTCCCATAGAAGTACTCCCTGACCACAAGTCAGTTACCATATCACCTTTATAAGTACACCCTGACCCCAAGTGAGTTATCCTAGCCCCTTTATATGTACTCTCTAACCGCAAGTGAGTTACCTTAGTCCCATATAAGTACTCCCTGACCCCAAGTGATTTACCATAGCCCCTTTATAAGTACTCCCAGACCCCAAGTGAGTAACCCTAGTCCCTTATAAGTACTCCCTGACCCCAAGTGAGTTACCCTATCCCCTTTATAGGTACTCCCTGACCCCAAGTGAGTTATCCTAGCCCCTTTATATGTACTCTCTGACCGCAAGTGAGTTACCCTAGTCCCATATAAGTACTCCCTAACCCGAAGTGAGTTACCCTATCCCCTATATAACTACTCCCTGACCCCAAGTGAGTTATCCTAGCCCCTTTATATGTACTCCCAGAGTCCAAGTGAGTTACCCAGTCCCTTATAAGTACTCCCTGTCCCCAAGTGAGTTACCCTAGCCATTAATAAGTACACCCTGGCCCCAAGTGAGTTACCCTAGCACCTTTATAAGTACTCCCTGACACCAAGTGAGTTACCCAGTCCCTTATAAGTACTCCCTGTCCCCAAGTGAGTTACCCTAGCCATTAATAAGTACACCCTGGCCCCAAGTGAGTTACCCTAGCACCTTTATAAGTACTCCCTGACACCAAGTGAGTTACCCTAGCCCCTATATTAGTACTCCCTGACACCAAGTGAGTTACCCTAGTCCCATATAAGTACTCCCTGACCTCAAGTGAGTTACCATATCCCCTTTATAAGTACTCCCAGACCCCAAGTGAGTTACTCTAGTCCCTTATAATTACTCCCTGACCCCATGTGAGTTACCCTATCCCCTTTATAAGTACTTCCTGACCCCAAGTGAGTTACCATAGCCCCTTTATAAGTACTCCCTTACCCCAAATGAGTTATCCTAGCCCCTTTATATGTACTCTCTGACCGCAAGTGAGTTAACCTAGTTCCATAGTTGTACTCCCCGACCCCAAGTGAGTTACCATAGCCCCTTTATAAGTACTCCCTGACCCCAAGTGAGTTATCCTAGCCCCTTTATAAGTACTCCCTGACCCCAAGTGAGTTATCCTAGCCCCTTTATATGTGTTCTCTGACCGCAAGTGAGTTACCCTACTCCCATAGAAGTACTCCCTGACCACAAGTCAGTTACCATAGCCCCTTTATAAGTACTCCCTTACTCCAAATGAGTTATCCTAGTCCCATATAAGTACTCCCAGACCCCAAGTGATTTACCCTAGTCCCATAGAAGTACTCCCTGTCCCCAAGTGAGTTACCCTAGCCCCTTAATAAGTACACCCTGGCCCCAAGTGAGTTACCCTAGTCCCATAGAAGTACTCCCTGACCCCAAGTGAGTTACCCTATCCCCTTTATAAGTACTCCCTGACCCCAAGTGAGTTATCCTAGTCCCATTATAAGTACTCCCTGACTACAAGTGAGTTAAAGAAGCCCCTATATAAGTACTTCCTGACGCCAAGTGAGTTATCCGAGCCCCATTATATGTACTCTCTGACCGCAAGTGAGGTACCCTAGTCCCATAGAACTACTCCCTGACCCCAAGTGAGTTACCCTAGCCCCTATATAATTACTCCCTAACCCCAAGTGAGTTATCCGAGCCCCATTATATGTACTCTCTGACCACAAGTGAGGTACCATAGCCCCTTTATAAGTACACCCTGACCCCAAGTGAGTTATCCTAGCCCCTTTATATGTACTCTCTGACCGCAAGTGAGGTACCCTAGTCCCATAGAACTACTCCCTGACCCCAAGTGAGTTACCCTAGCCCCTAAATAATTACTCCCTAACCCCAAGTGAGTTATCCGAGCCCCATTATATGTACTCTCTGACCGCAAGTGAGGTACCATAGCCCCTTTATAAGTACTCCCTTACCCCAAGTGAGTTATCCTAGCCCCTTTATATGTACTCCCTGACCCCAGGTGATTTACCATAGCCCCTTTATAAGTTCTCCCAGACCCCTAGTGAGTTACCCTAGTCCCTTATAAGTACTCCCTGACCCCAAGTGAGTTATCCTAGCCCCTTTATATGTACCACCAGACCCCAAGTGAGTTAACCTAGTCCATTATAACTACTCCCCGACCCAAAGTGAGTTACCCTAGCCCCTTTATAAGTACTCCCTGACCCTAAGTGGGTTACCCTAGTCCCATATAAGTACTCCCAGACCCCAATTGAGTTACCCTAGTCCCATAGAAGAACTCCCTGACCCCAAGTGACTTACCCTAGCCCCTTAATAAGTACACCCTGGCCCCAAGTGAGTTACCCTGGTCACATATAAGTGCTCACAGACACCAAGTGAGTTACCCTAGTCCCATATAAGTACTACTTGACCCAAAGTAAGTTACCCTAGCCCCTTTATAAGTACTCCCTGACCCCAAGTGAGTTACCCTTGCCCCTATATAAGTACTCCCTGACCCCAAGTGAGTTATCCTAGCCCCATTATATGTACTCTCTGACCGCAAGTGAGGTACCCTAGTCCCATATAATTACTCCCAGACCCCAAGTGAGTTACCCTAGTCCCATAGAACTACTCCCTGACCCCAAGTGAGTTACCCTAGCCCCTATATAATTACTCCCTAACCCCAAGTGAGTTATCCGAGCCCCTTTATATGTACTATCTGCCCGCAAGTGAGGTACACTAGTCCCATATAAGTACTCCCTGACACCAGTGAGTTACCATAGCCCCTTTATAAGTACTCCCTGACCCCAAGTGAGTTATCCTAGCCCCTTTATATGTACTCTCTGACCGCAAGTGAGTTACCCTACTCCCATAGAAGTACTCCCTGACCACAAGTCAGTTACCATATCACCTTTATAAGTACACCCTGACCCCAAGTGAGTTATCCTAGCCCCTTTATATGTACTCTCTAACCGCAAGTGAGTTACCTTAGTCCCATATAAGTACTCCCTGACCCCAAGTGATTTACCATAGCCCCTTTATAAGTACTCCCAGACCCCAAGTGAGTTACCCTAGTCCCTTATAAGTACTCCCTGACCCCAAGTGAGTTACCCTATCCCCTTTATAGGTACTCCCTGACCCCAAGTGAGTTATCCTAGCCCCTTTATATGTACTCTCTGACCGCAAGTGAGTTACCCTAGTCCCATATAAGTACTCCCTAACCCCAACTGATTTACCCTAGCCCCATATAAGTGCTCCAAGATCCCAAGTGAGTTACCCTAGTCCCATAGAAGTACTCCCTGACCCCAAATGAGTTACCCTAGCCCCTATATAAGTACTCCCTGACCCGAAGTGAGTTACCCTATCCCCTATATAACTACTCCCTGACCCCAAGTGAGTTATCCTAGCCCCTTTATATGTACTCCCAGAGTCCAAGTGAGTTACCCTAGTCCCTTATAACTACTCCCCGACCCAAACTGAGTTACCCTAGCCCCTTTATAAGTACTCCCTAACCCTAAGTGGGTTACCCTAGTCCCATATTAGTACTCCCAGACCCCAAGTGAGTTACCCTATCCCCTATATAAGTTCTACCTGCCCCCAAGTGAGTTATCCTAGCCCCTTTATATGTACTCTCTGACCACAAGTTTGTTACCCTAGTCCCATAGATGTACTCCATGACCCCATGTGAGTTACCATAGCCCCTTTATAAGTACTCCCTGACCCCAAGTGAGTTATCCTAGCCCCTTTATATGTACTCTGACCACAAGTGAGTTACCCAGTCCCTTATAAGTACTCCCTGACCCCAAGTGAGTTACCCTAGCCCTTAATAAGTACACCCTGGCCCCAAGTGAGTTACCCTAGCCCCTTTATAAGTACTCCCTGACCCCAAGTGAGTTACCCTAGCCCCTATATTAGTACTCCCTGACCCCAAGTGAGTTACCCTAGTCCCATATAAGTACTCCCTGACCTCAAGTGAGTTACCATATCCCCTTTATAAGTACTCCCAGACCCCAAGTGAGTTACTCTAGTCCGTTATAAGTACTCCCTGACCCCATGTGAGTTACCCTGTCCCCTTTATAAGTACTCCCTGACCCCAAGTGAGTTATCCTAACCCCTTTATCTGTACTCCCAGGGTCCAAGTGAGTTACCCTAGTGCCTTATAACTACTCCCCGACCCCAAGTGAGTTACCCTAGCCCCTATATAAGTACTACCTGACCCCAAGTGAGTTATCCTAGCCCCTTTATATATACTCTCTGACCACAAGTTTGTTACCCTAGTCCTATAGATGTACTCCATGACCCCATGTGAGTTACCATAGCCCCTTTATAAGTACTCCCTGACCCCAAGTGAGTTATCCTAGCCCCTTTATATGTACTCTGACCGCAAGTGAGTTATCCTAGCCGCTTTATATGTACTCCCAGACCACAAGTGAGTTACCCAGTCCCTTATAAGTACTCCCTGTCCCCAAGTGAGTTACCCTAGCCCTTAATAAGTACACCCTGGCCCCAAGTGAGTTACCCTAGCACCTTTATAAGTACTCCCTGACACCAAGTGAGTTACCATAGCCCCTTTATAAGTACTCCCTGACCCCAAGTGAGTTAACCTATCCCCTTTATAAGTACTCCCTGACACAAAATGAGTTATCCTAGCCCCTTTATATGTACTCCCTGACCCCAAGTGAGTTACCCTTGCCCCTATATAAGTACTCCCTGACCCCAAGTGAGTTATCCTAGCCCCATTATATGTACTCTCTGACCGCAAGTGAGGTACCCTAGTCCCATATAATTACTCCCAGACCCCAAGTGAGTTACCCTAGTCCCATAGAACTACTCTCTGACCCCAAGTGAGTTACCCTAGCCCCTATATAATTACTCCCTAACCCCAAGTGTGTTTTCCGAGCCCCTTTATATGTACTCTCTGACCGCAAGTGAGTTACCCAAGTCCCATAGATGTACTCCCCGACCCCAAGTGAGTTACCATAGCCTCTTTATAAGTACTCCCTGACCCCAAGTGAGTTATCCTAGCCCCTTTATATGTGTTCTCTGACCGCAAGTGAGTTACCCTACTCCCATAGAAGTACTCCCTGACCACAAGTCAGTTACCATATCACCTTTATAAGTACACCCTGACCCCAAGTGAGTTATCCTAGCCCCTTTATATGTACTCTCTAACCGCAAGTGAGTTACCTTAGTCCCATATAAGTACTTCCTGACCCCAAGTGAGATACCATAGCCCCTTTATAAGTACTCCCTTACTCCAAATGAGTTATCCTAGTCCCATATAAGTACTCCCAGACCCCAAGTGATTTACCCTAGTCCCATAGAAGTACTCCCTGACCCCAAGTGAGTTACCCTAGCCCCTTAATAAGTACACCCTGGCCCCAAGTGAGTTACCCTAGTCCCATAGAAGTACTCCCTGACCCCAAGTGAGTTACCCTATCCCCTTTATAAGTACTCCCTGACCCCAAGTGAGTTATCCTAGTCCCATTATAAGTACTCCCTGACTACAAGTGAGTTAAAGAAGCCCCTATATAAGTACTTCCTGACGCCAAGTGAGTTATCCGAGCCCCATTATATGTACTCTCTGACCGCAAGTGAGGTACCCTAGTCCCATAGAACTACTCCCTGACCCCAAGTGAGTTACCCTAGCCCCTATATAATTACTCCCTAACCCCAAGTGAGTTATCCGAGCCCCATTATATGTACTCTCTGACCGCAAGTGAGGTACCATAGCCCCTTTATAAGTACTCCCTTACCCCAAGTGAGTTATCCTAGCCCCTTTATATGTACTCTCTGACCGCAAGTGAGTTACCCTAATCCCATAGAAGTACTCCCTGACCACAAGTCAGTTACCATATCACCTTTATAAGTACACCCTGACCCCAAGTGAGTTACCCTATCCCCTATATAAGTTCTACCTGCCCCCAAGTGATTTACCATAGCCCCTTTATAAGTACTCCCAGACCCCAAGTGAGTTACCCTAGTCCCTTATAAGTACTCCCTGACCCCAAGTGAGTTACCCTATCCCCTTTATAGGTACTCCCTGACCCCAAGTGAGTTATCCTAGCCCCTTTATATGTACTCTCTGACCGCAAGTGAGTTACCCTAGTCCCATATAAGTACTCCCTAACCCCAACTGATTTACCCTAGCCCCATATAAGTGCTCCAAGATCCCAAGTGAGTTACCCTAGTCCCATAGAAGTACTCCCTGACCCCAAATGAGTTACCCTAGCCCCTATATAAGTACTCCCTGACCCGAAGTGAGTTACCCTATCCCCTATATAACTACTCCCTGACCCCAAGTGAGTTATCCTAGCCCCTTTATATGTACTCCCAGAGTCCAAGTGAGTTACCCTAGTCCCTTATAACTACTCCCCGACCCAAACTGAGTTACCCTAGCCCCTTTATAAGTACTCCCTAACCCTAAGTGGGTTACCCTAGTCCCATATTAGTACTCCCAGACCCCAAGTGAGTTACCCTATCCCCTATATAAGTTCTACCTGCCCCCAAGTGAGTTATCCTAGCCCCTTTATATGTACTCTCTGACCACAAGTTTGTTACCCTAGTCCCATAGATGTACTCCATGACCCCATGTGAGTTACCATAGCCCCTTTATAAGTACTCCCTGACCCCAAGTGAGTTATCCTAGCCCCTTTATATGTACTCTGACCACAAGTGAGTTACCCAGTCCCTTATAAGTACTCCCTGACCCCAAGTGAGTTACCCTAGCCCTTAATAAGTACACCCTGGCCCCAAGTGAGTTACCCTAGCCCCTTTATAAGTACTCCCTGACCCCAAGTGAGTTACCCTAGCCCCTATATTAGTACTCCCTGACCCCAAGTGAGTTACCCTAGTCCCATATAAGTACTCCCTGACCTCAAGTGAGTTACCATATCCCCTTTATAAGTACTCCCAGACCCCAAGTGAGTTACTCTAGTCCGTTATAAGTACTCCCTGACCCCATGTGAGTTACCCTGTCCCCTTTATAAGTACTCCCTGACCCCAAGTGAGTTATCCTAACCCCTTTATCTGTACTCCCAGGGTCCAAGTGAGTTACCCTAGTGCCTTATAACTACTCCCCGACCCCAAGTGAGTTACCCTAGCCCCTATATAAGTACTACCTGACCCCAAGTGAGTTATCCTAGCCCCTTTATATATACTCTCTGACCACAAGTTTGTTACCCTAGTCCTATAGATGTACTCCATGACCCCATGTGAGTTACCATAGCCCCTTTATAAGTACTCCCTGACCCCAAGTGAGTTATCCTAGCCCCTTTATATGTACTCTGACCGCAAGTGAGTTATCCTAGCCGCTTTATATGTACTCCCAGACCACAAGTGAGTTACCCAGTCCCTTATAAGTACTCCCTGTCCCCAAGTGAGTTACCCTAGCCCTTAATAAGTACACCCTGGCCCCAAGTGAGTTACCCTAGCACCTTTATAAGTACTCCCTGACACCAAGTGAGTTACCATAGCCCCTTTATAAGTACTCCCTGACCCCAAGTGAGTTAACCTATCCCCTTTATAAGTACTCCCTGACACAAAATGAGTTATCCTAGCCCCTTTATATGTACTCCCTGACCCCAAGTGAGTTACCCTTGCCCCTATATAAGTACTCCCTGACCCCAAGTGAGTTATCCTAGCCCCATTATATGTACTCTCTGACCGCAAGTGAGGTACCCTAGTCCCATATAATTACTCCCAGACCCCAAGTGAGTTACCCTAGTCCCATAGAACTACTCTCTGACCCCAAGTGAGTTACCCTAGCCCCTATATAATTACTCCCTAACCCCAAGTGTGTTTTCCGAGCCCCTTTATATGTACTCTCTGACCGCAAGTGAGTTACCCAAGTCCCATAGATGTACTCCCCGACCCCAAGTGAGTTACCATAGCCTCTTTATAAGTACTCCCTGACCCCAAGTGAGTTATCCTAGCCCCTTTATATGTGTTCTCTGACCGCAAGTGAGTTACCCTACTCCCATAGAAGTACTCCCTGACCACAAGTCAGTTACCATATCACCTTTATAAGTACACCCTGACCCCAAGTGAGTTATCCTAGCCCCTTTATATGTACTCTCTAACCGCAAGTGAGTTACCTTAGTCCCATATAAGTACTTCCTGACCCCAAGTGAGATACCATAGCCCCTTTATAAGTACTCCCTTACTCCAAATGAGTTATCCTAGTCCCATATAAGTACTCCCAGACCCCAAGTGATTTACCCTAGTCCCATAGAAGTACTCCCTGACCCCAAGTGAGTTACCCTAGCCCCTTAATAAGTACACCCTGGCCCCAAGTGAGTTACCCTAGTCCCATAGAAGTACTCCCTGACCCCAAGTGAGTTACCCTATCCCCTTTATAAGTACTCCCTGACCCCAAGTGAGTTATCCTAGTCCCATTATAAGTACTCCCTGACTACAAGTGAGTTAAAGAAGCCCCTATATAAGTACTTCCTGACGCCAAGTGAGTTATCCGAGCCCCATTATATGTACTCTCTGACCGCAAGTGAGGTACCCTAGTCCCATAGAACTACTCCCTGACCCCAAGTGAGTTACCCTAGCCCCTATATAATTACTCCCTAACCCCAAGTGAGTTATCCGAGCCCCATTATATGTACTCTCTGACCGCAAGTGAGGTACCATAGCCCCTTTATAAGTACTCCCTTACCCCAAGTGATTTATCCTAGCCCCTTTATATGTACTCTCTGACCGCAAGTGAGTTACCCTAATCCCATAGAAGTACTCCCTGACCACAAGTCAGTTACCATATCACCTTTATAAGTACACCCTGACCCCAAGTGAGTTACCCTATCCCCTATATAAGTTCTACCTGCCCCCAAGTGAGTTATCCTAGCCCCTTTATATGTACTCTCTGACCACAAGTTTGTTACCCTAGTCCCATAGATGTACTCCATGACCCCATGTGAGTTACCATAGCCCCTTTATAAGTACTCCCTGACCCCAAGTGAGTTATCCTAGCCCCTTTATATGTACTCTGACCACAAGTGAGTTACCCAGTCCCTTATAAGTACTCCCTGACCCCAAGTGAGTTACCCTAGCCCTTAATAAGTACACCCTGGCCCCAAGTGAGTTACCCTAGCCCCTTTATAAGTACTCCCTGACCCCAAGTGAGTTACCCTAGCCCCTATATTAGTACTCCCTGACCCCAAGTGAGTTACCCTAGTCCCATATAAGTACTCCCTGACCTCAAGTGAGTTACCATATCCCCTTTATAAGTACTCCCAGACTCCAAGTGAGTTACTCTAGTCCGTTATAAGTACTCCCTGACCCCATGTGAGTTACCCTGTCCCCTTTATAAGTACTCCCTGACCCCAAGTGAGTTATCCTAACCCCTTTATCTGTACTCCCAGGGTCCAAGTGAGTTACCCTAGTGCCTTATAACTACTCCCCGACCCCAAGTGAGTTACCCTAGCCCCTATATAAGTACTACCTGACCCCAAGTGAGTTATCCTAGCCCCTTTATATATACTCTCTGACCACAAGTTTGTTACCCTAGTCCTATAGATGTACTCCATGACCCCATGTGAGTTACCATAGCCCCTTTATAAGTACTCCCTGACCCCAAGTGAGTTATCCTAGCCCCTTTATATGTACTCTGACCGCAAGTGAGTTATCCTAGCCGCTTTATATGTACTCCCAGACCACAAGTGAGTTACCCAGTCCCTTATAAGTACTCCCTGTCCCCAAGTGAGTTACCCTAGCCCTTAATAAGTACACCCTGGCCCCAAGTGAGTTACCCTAGCACCTTTATAAGTACTCCCTGACACCAAGTGAGTTACCATAGCCCCTTTATAAGTACTCCCTGACCCCAAGTGAGTTAACCTATCCCCTTTATAAGTACTCCCTGACACAAAATGAGTTATCCTAGCCCCTTTATATGTACTCCCTGACCCCAAGTGAGTTACCCTTGCCCCTATATAAGTACTCCCTGACCCCAAGTGAGTTATCCTAGCCCCATTATATGTACTCTCTGACCGCAAGTGAGGTACCCTAGTCCCATATAATTACTCCCAGACCCCAAGTGAGTTACCCTAGTCCCATAGAACTACTCTCTGACCCCAAGTGAGTTACCCTAGCCCCTATATAATTACTCCCTAACCCCAAGTGTGTTTTCCGAGCCCCTTTATATGTACTCTCTGACCGCAAGTGAGTTACCCAAGTCCCATAGATGTACTCCCCGACCCCAAGTGAGTTACCATAGCCTCTTTATAAGTACTCCCTGACCCCAAGTGAGTTATCCTAGCCCCTTTATATGTGTTCTCTGACCGCAAGTGAGTTACCCTACTCCCATAGAAGTACTCCCTGACCACAAGTCAGTTACCATATCACCTTTATAAGTACACCCTGACCCCAAGTGAGTTATCCTAGCCCCTTTATATGTACTCTCTAACCGCAAGTGAGTTACCTTAGTCCCATATAAGTACTTCCTGACCCCAAGTGAGATACCATAGCCCCTTTATAAGTACTCCCTTACTCCAAATGAGTTATCCTAGTCCCATATAAGTACTCCCAGACCCCAAGTGATTTACCCTAGTCCCATAGAAGTACTCCCTGACCCCAAGTGAGTTACCCTAGCCCCTTAATAAGTACACCCTGGCCCCAAGTGAGTTACCCTAGTCCCATAGAAGTACTCCCTGACCCCAAGTGAGTTACCCTATCCCCTTTATAAGTACTCCCTGACCCCAAGTGAGTTATCCTAGTCCCATTATAAGTACTCCCTGACTACAAGTGAGTTAAAGAAGCCCCTATATAAGTACTTCCTGACGCCAAGTGAGTTATCCGAGCCCCATTATATGTACTCTCTGACCGCAAGTGAGGTACCCTAGTCCCATAGAACTACTCCCTGACCCCAAGTGAGTTACCCTAGCCCCTATATAATTACTCCCTAACCCCAAGTGAGTTATCCGAGCCCCATTATATGTACTCTCTGACCGCAAGTGAGGTACCATAGCCCCTTTATAAGTACTCCCTTACCCCAAGTGAGTTATCCTAGCCCCTTTATATGTACTCTCTGACCGCAAGTGAGTTACCCTAATCCCATAGAAGTACTCCCTGACCACAAGTCAGTTACCATATCACCTTTATAAGTACACCCTGACCCCAAGTGAGTTATCCTAGCCCCTTTATATGTACTCTCTGACCGCAAGTGAGTTACCTTAGTCCCATATAAGTACTCCCTGACCCCAGGTGATTTACCATAGCCCCTTTATAAGTTCTCCCAGACCCCTAGTGAGTTACCCTAGTCCCTTATAAGTACTCACTGACCCCAAGTGAGTTATCCTAGCCCCAATATATGTACTCTCTGACCGCAAGTGAGGTACCCTAGTCCCATATAATTACTCCCAGACCCCAAGTGAGTTACCCTAGTCCCATAGAACTACTCCCTGACCCCAAGTGAGTTACCCTAGCCCCTATATAATTACTCCCTAACCCCAAGTGAGTTATCCGAGCCCCATTATATGTACTATCTGCCCGCAAGTGAGGTACACTAGTCCCATATAAGTACTCCCTGACACCAGTGAGTTACCATAGCCCCTTTATAAGAACTCCCTGACCCCAAGTGAGTTATCCTAGCCCCTGTATATGTACTCTCTGACCGCAAGTGAGTTACCCTACTCCCATAGAAGTACTCCCTGACCACAAGTCAGTTACCATATCACCTTTATAAGTACACCCTGACCCCAAGTGAGTTATCCTAGCCCCTTTATATGTACTCTCTAACCGCAAGTGAGTTACCTTAGTCCCATATAAGTACTCCCTGACCCCAAGTGATTTACCATAGCCCCTTTATAAGTACTCCCAGACCCCAAGTGAGTTACCCTAGTCCCTTATAAGTACTCCCTGACCCCAAGTGAGTTACCCTATCCCCTTTATAAGTACTCCCTGACCCCAAGTGAGTTATCCTAGCCCCTTTATATGTACTCCCAGAGTCCAAGTGAGTTACTCTAGTCCCTTATAACTACTCCCCGACCCAAAGTGAGTTACCCTAGCCCCTTTATAAGTACTCCCTGACCCTAAGTGGGTTACCCTATTCCCATATAAGTACTCCCAGACCCCAAGTGATTTACCCTAGTCCCACAGAAGTACTCCCTGACCCCAAGTGAGTTACCCTAGCCCCTTAATAAGTACACCCCAACCCCAAGTGAGTTATCCGAGCCCCATTATATGTACTCTCTGACCCCAAGTGAGTTACCCTAGCCCCTATATAATTACACCCTAACACCAAGTGAGTTTTCCGAGCCCCTTTATATGTACTCTCTGACCGCAAGTGAGGTGCCCTAGTCCCATATATGTACTTCGTGACCCCAAGTGAGTTACCATAGCCCCTTTATAAGTACTCCCTTACCCCAAATGAGTTATCCTAGCCCCTTTATATGTACTCTCTGACCGGAAGTGAGTTACCCTACTCCCATAGAAGTACTCCCTGCACACAAGTCAGTTACCATATCACCTTTATAAGTACTCCCTAACCCCAAGTGAGTTACCCTAGCCCCTTTATATGTACCCTTAGACCCCAAGTGAGTTAACCTATCCCCTTTATAAGTACTCCCTGACACCAAATGAGTTATCCTAGCCCCTTTATATGTACCCTTAGACCCCAAGTGAGTTAACCTATCCCCTTTATAAGTACTCCCTGACACCAAATAAGTTATCCTAGCCCCTTTATATGTACCCCCAGAGTCCAAGTGAGTTACCCTAGTCCCTATATAATTACTCCCTAACCCCAAGTGAGTTATCCGAGCCCCATTATATGTACTATCTGTCCGCAAGTGAGGTACACTAGTCCCATATAAGTACTCCCTGAGATCAGTGAGTTACCATAGCCCCCTTATATGTACTCTCTGACCGCAAGTGAGGTCCCCTAGTCCCATATAAGTACTCCCCGACCCCAAGTGATTTACCATAGCCCCTTTATAAGTACTCCCAGACCCCAAGTGAGTTACCCTAGTCCCTTATAAGTACTCCCTGACCCCAAGTGAGTTACCCAATCCCCTTTATAACTACTCCCTGACCCCAAGTGGGTTATCCTAGCCCCTTTATATATACTCCCAGAGTCCAAGTGAGTTACTCTAGTACCTTATAAATACTCCCCGACCCAAAGTGAGTTACCCTAGCCCCTTTATAAGTACTCCCTGACCCTAAGGGGGTTACCCGAGTCCCATATAAGTACTCCCAGACCCCAAGTGATTTACCCTATTCCCATAGAAGTACTCCCTGACCCCAAGTAAGTTACCCTAGCCCCTTAATAAGTACACCCTGACACCAAATGAGTTATCCTAGCCCCTTTATATGTACTCCCAGAGTCCAAGTGAGTTACCCTAGTCCCTTATAACTACTCCCCGACCCCAAGTGAGTTACCCAATCCCCTTTATAACTACTCCCTGACCCCAAGTGGGTTATCCTAGCCCCTTTATATATACTCCCAGAGTCCAAGTGAGTTACTCTAGTACCTTATAAATACTCCCCGACCCAAAGTGAGTTACCCTAGCCCCTTTATAAGTACTCCCTGACCCTAAGGGGGTTACCCGAGTCCCATATAAGTACTCCCAGACCCCAAGTGAGTTACCCTAGTCCCATATAATTACTCCCAGACCCCAAGTGAGTTACCCTAGCCCCTATATAATTACTCCCTAACCCCAAGTGAGTTTTCCGAGCCCCTTTATATGTACTCTCTGACCGCAAGTGAGGTCCCCTAGTCCCATATAAGTACTTCCTGACCCCAAGTGAGTTACCATAGCCCCTTTATAAGTACTCCCTTACCCCAAATTAGTTATCCTAGCCCCTTATTATGTACTCTCTGACCGCAAGTGAGTTACCCTAGTCCCATAGATGTACTCCCCGACCCCAAGTGAGTTACCATAGCCCTTTTATAAGTACTCCCTGACCCCAAGTGAGTTATCCTAGCCTCTTTATATGTACTCTCTGACCGCAAGTGAGTTACCCTACTCCCATAGAAGTACTCCCTGACCACAAGTCAGTTACCATATCACCTTTATAAGTACACCCTTACCCCAAGTGAGTTATCCTAGCCCCTTTATATGTACTCTCTAACCGCAAGTGAGTTTCCTTAGTTCCATATAAGTACTCCCTGACCCCAAGTGAGTTATCCTAGCCCCTTTATATGTACTCCCTGACCCCAAGTGAGTTACCCAATCCCCTTTATAAGTACTCCCTGACCCCAAGTGAGTTATCCTACCCCCTTTATATGTACTCCCAGAGTCCAAGTGAGTTACTCTAGTACCTTATAACTACTCCCCGACCCAAAGTGAGTTACCCTAGCCCCTTTATAAGTACTCCCTGACCCTAAGGGGGTTACCCGAGTCCCATATAAGTACTCCCAGACCCCAAGTGATTTACCCTATTCCCATAGAAGTACTCCCTGACCCCAAGTAAGTTACCCTAGCCCCTTAATAAGTACACCCTGACACCAAATGAGTTATCCTAGCCCCTTTATATGTACTCCCAGAGTCCAAGTGAGTTACCCTAGTCCCTTATAACTACTCCCCGACCCCAAGTGAGTTACCCAATCCCCTTTATAACTACTCCCTGACCCCAAGTGGGTTATCCTAGCCCCTTCATATATACTCCCAGAGTCCAAGTGAGTTACTCTAGTACCTTATAAATACTCCCCGACCCAAAGTGAGTTACCCTAGCCCCTTTATAAGTACTCCCTGACCCTAAGGGGGTTACCCGAGTCCCATATAAGTACTCCCAGACCCCAAGTGAGTTACCCTAGTCCCATATAATTACTCCCAGACCCCAAGTGAGTTACCCTAGCCCCTATATAATTACTCCCTAACCCCAAGTGAGTTTTCCGAGCCCCTTTATATGTACTCTCTGACCGCAAGTGAGGTCCCCTAGTCCCATATAAGTACTTCCTGACCCCAAGTGAGTTACCATAGCCCCTTTATAAGTACTCCCTTACCCCAAATGAGTTATCCTAGCCCCTTATTATGTACTCTCTGACCGCAAGTGAGTTACCCTAGTCCCATAGATGTACTCCCCGACCCCAAGTGAGTTACCATAGCCCTTTTATAAGTACTCCCTGACCCCAAGTGAGTTATCCTAGCCTCTTTATATGTACTCTCTGACCGCAAGTGAGTTACCCTACTCCCATAGAAGTACTCCCTGACCACAAGTCAGTTACCATATCACCTTTATAAGTACACCCTGACCCCAAGTGAGTTATCCTAGCCCCTTTATATGTACTCTCTAACCGCAAGTGAGTTTCCTTAGTTCCATATAAGTACTCCCTGACCCCAAGTGAGTTATCCTAGCCCCTTTATATGTACTCCCTGACCCCAAGTGAGTTACCCAATCCCCTTTATAAGTACTCCCTGACCCCAAGTGAGTTATCCTACCCCCTTTATATGTACTCCCAGAGTCCAAGTGAGTTACTCTAGTACCTTATAACTACTCCCCGACCCAAAGTGAGTTACCCTAGCCCCTTTATAAGTACTCCCTGACCCTAAGGGGGTTACCCGAGTCCCATATAAGTACTCCCAGACCCCAAGTGATTTACCCTATTCCCATAGAAGTACTCCCTGACCCCAAGTAAGTTACCCTAGCCCCTTAATAAGTACACTCTGACACCAAATGAGTTATCCTAGCCCCTTTATATGTACTCCCAGAGTCCAAGTGAGTTACCCTAGTCCCTTATAACTACTCCCCGACCCAAAGTGAGTTACCCTAGTCCCATATAATTACTCCCAGACCCCAAGTGAGTTACCCTAGCCCCTATATAATTACTCCCTAACCCCAAGTGAGTTTTCCGAGCCCCTTTATATGTACTCTCTGACCGCAAGTGAGGTCCCCTAGTCCCATATAAGTACTTCCTGACCCCAAGTGAGTTACCGTAGCCCCTTTATAAGTACTCCCTTACCCCAAATGAGTTATCCTAGCCCCTTATTATGTACTCTCTGACCGCAAGTGAGTTACCCTAGTCCCATAGATGTACTCCCCGACCCCAATTGAGTTACCATAGCCCTTTTATAAGTACTCCCTGACCCCAAGTGAGTTATCCTAGCCTCTTTATATGTACTCTCTGACCGCAAGTGAGTTACCCTACTACCATAGAAGTACTCCCTGACCACAAGTCAGTTACCATATCACCTTTATAAGTACACCCTGACCCCAAGTGAGTTATCCTAGCCCCTTTATATGTACTCTCTAAACGCAAGTGAGTTTCCTTAGTTCCATATAAGTACTCCCTGACCCCAAGTGAGTTATCCTAGCCCCTTTATATGTACTCCCTGACCCCAAGTGAGTTACCCAATCCCCTTTATAAGTACTCCCTGACCCCAAGTGAGTTATCCTACCCCCTTTATATGTACTCCCAGAGTCCAAGTGAGTTACTCTAGTACCTTATAACTACTCCCCGACCCAAAGTGAGTTACCCTAGCCCCTTTATAAGTACTCCCTGACCCTAAGGGGGTTACCCGAGTCCCATATAAGTACTCCCAGACCCCAAGTGATTTACCCTATTCCCATAGAAGTACTCCCTGACCCCAAGTAAGTTACCCTAGCCCCTTAATAAGTACACTCTGACACCAAATGAGTTATCCTAGCCCCTTTATATGTACTCCCAGAGTCCAAGTGAGTTACCCTAGTCCCTTATAACTACTCCTCGACCCAAAGTGAGTTACCCTAGTCCCATATAAGTACTCCCAGACCCCAAGTGAGTTACCCTAGCCCCTATATAATTACTCCCTAACCCCAAGTGTGTTTTCCGAGCCCCTTTATATGTACTCTCTGACCGCAAGTGAGGTCCCCTAGTCCCATATAAGTACTTCCTGACCCCAAGTGAGTTACCATAGCCCCTTTATAAGTACTCCCTTACCCCAAATGAGTTACCCTAGCCCCTATATAAGTACTCCCTGACCCCAAGTGAGTTATCCTAGCCCCTTTATATGTACTCTCTAAACGCAAGTGAGTTATCCTAGCCCCTTTATATGTACTCTCTGACCCCAAGTGAGTTACCCTAGCCCCTATATAAGTACTTCCTGACGCCAAGTGAGTTATCCGAGCCCCATTGTATGTACTCTCTGACCGCAAGTGAGGTACCCTAGTCCCATATAAGTACTCCCAGACCCCAAGTGAGTTACCCTAGTCCCATAGAACTACTCCCTGACCTCAAGTGAGTTACCCTAGCCCCTATATAATAACTCCCTAACCCCAAGTGAGTTACCCTAGTCCCATAGAACTACTCCCTGACCTCAAGTGAGTTACCCTAGCCCCTATATAATAACTCCCTGACCCCAGTGAGTTACCATAGCCCCTTTATAAGTACTACCTTACCCCAAGTGAGTTATCCTAGCCCCTTTATAAGTATTCCCTGACCCTAAGTGAGTTACCCTAGTCCCTTATAAGTAATCCCTGACCCCTAGTGAGTTACCCTATCCCCTTTATAACTACTCCCTGACCCCAAGTGAGTTATCCTAGCCCCTTTATATGTACTCTCTGACCGCAAGTGAGTTACCCTAGTCCCATATACGTACTCCCTAACCCCAACTGATTTACCCTAGCCCCATATAAGTGCTCCAAGATCCCAAGTGAGTTACCCTAGTCCCATAGAAGTACTCCCTGACCCCAAATGAGTTACCCTAGCCCCTATATAAGTACTCCCTGACCCGAAGTGAGTTACCCTATCCCCTATATAACTACTCCCTGACCCCAAGTGAGTTATCCTAGCCCCTTTATATGTACTCCCAGAGTCCAAGTGAGTTACCCTAGTCCCTTATAACTACTCCCCGACCCAAACTGAGTTACCCTAGCCCCTTTATAAGTACTCCCTAACCTTAAGTGGGTTACCCTAGTCCCATATTAGTACTCCCAGACCCCAAGTGAGTTACCCTATCCCCTATATAAGTACTACCTGCCCCCAAGTGAGTTATCCTAGCCCCTTTATATGTACTCTCTGACCACAAGTTTGTTACCCTAATCCCATAGATGTACTCCATGACCCCATGTGAGTTACCATAGCCCCTTTATAAGTACTCCCTGACCCGAAGTGAGTTACCCTATCCCCTATATAACTACTCCCTGACCCCAAGTGAGTTATCCTAGCCCCTTTATATGTACTCCCAGAGTCCAAGTGAGTTACCCTAGTCCCTTATAACTACTCCCCGACCCAAACTGAGTTACCCTAGCCCCTTTATAAGTACTCCCTAACCTTAAGTGGGTTACCCTAGTCCCATATTAGTACTCCCAGACCCCAAGTGAGTTACCCTATCCCCTATATAAGTACTACCTGCCCCCAAGTGAGTTATCCTAGCCCCTTTATATGTACTCTCTGACCACAAGTTTGTTACCCTAATCCCATAGATGTACTCCATGACCCCATGTGAGTTACCATAGCCCCTTTATAAGTACTCCCTGGCCCCAAGTGAGTTACCCTAGCCCCTTTATAAGTACTCCCTGACCCCAAGTGAGTTACCCTAGCCCCTATATTAGTACTCCCTGACCCCAAGTGAGTTATCCTAGCCCCTTTATATGTACTCCCAGAGCCCAAGTGAGTTACTCTAGTACCTTATAACTACTCCCCGACCCAAAGTGAGTTACCCTAGCCCCTTTATAAGTACTCCCTGACCCTAAGGGGGTTACCCGAGTCCCATATAAGTACTCCCAGACCCCAAGTAAGTTACCCTAGCCCCTTAATAAGTACACCCTGACACCAAAAACGGTTATCCTAGCCCCTTTATATGTACTCCCAGAGTCCAAGTGAGTTACCCTAGTCCCTTATAACTACTCCCCGACCCAAAGTGAGTTACCCTAGTCCCATATAATTACTCCCAGACCCCAAGTGAGTTACCCTAGCCCCTATATAATTACTCCCTAACCCCAAGTGAGTTTTCCGAGCCCCTTTATATGTACTCTCTGACCGCAAGTGAGGTCCCCTAGTCCCATATAAGTACTTCCTGACCCCAAGTGAGTTACCATAGCCCCTTTATAAGTACTCCCTTACCCCAAATGAGTTATCCTAGCCCCTTATTATGTACTCTCTGACCGCAAGTGAGTTACCCTAGTCCCATAGATGTACTCCCCGACCCCAAGTGAGTTACGATAGCCCTTTTATAAGTACTCCCTGACCCCAAGTGAGTTATCCTAGCCTCTTTATATGTACTCTCTGACCGCAAGTGAGTTACCCTACTCCCATAGAAGTACTCCCTGACCACAAGTCAGTTACCATATCACCTTTATAAGTACACCCTGACCCCAAGTGAGTTATCCTAGCCCCTTTATATGTACTCTCTAACCGCAAGTGAGTTACCTTAGTCCCATATAAGTACTCCCTGACCCCAAGTGAGTTATCCTAGCCCCTTTATATGTACTCCCTGACCCCAAGTGAGTTACCCAATCCCCTTTATAAGTACTCCCTGACCCCAAGTGAGTTATCCTACCCCCTTTATATGTACTCCCAGAGTCCAAGTGAGTTACTCTAGTACCTTATAACTACTCCCCGACCCAAAGTGAGTTACCCTAGCCCCTTTATAAGTACTCCCTGACCCTAAGGGGCTTACCCGAGTCCCATATAAGTACTCCCAGACCCCAAGTGATTTACCCTATTCCCATAGAAGTACTCCCTGACCCCAAGTAAGTTACCCTAGCCCCTTAATAATTACACTCTGACACCAAATGAGTTATCCTAGCCCCTTTATATGTACTCCCAGAGTCCAAGTGAGTTACCCTAGTCCCTTATAACTACTCCCCGACCCAAAGTGAGTTACCCTAGTCCCATATAAGTACTCCCAGACCCCAAGTGAGTTACCCTAGCCCCTATATAATTACTCCCTAACCCCAAGTGTGTTTTCCGAGCCCCTTTATATGTACTCTCTGACCGCAAGTGAGTTACCCTAGTCCCATAGATGTACTCCCCGACCCCAAGTGAGTTACCATAGCCCCTTTATAAGTACTCCCTGACCCCAAGTGAGTTATCCTAGCCCCTTTATATGTACTCTCTGACCGCAAGTGAGTTACCCTACTCCCATAGAAGTACTCCCTGACCACAAGTCAGTTACCATATCACCTTTATAAGTACACCCTGACCCCAAGTGAGTTATCCTAGCCCCTTTATATGTACTCTCTAACCGCAAGTGAGTTACCTTAGTCCCATATAAGTACTCCCTGACCCCAAGTGATTTACCATAGCCCCTTTATAAGTACTCCCAGACCCCAAGTGAGTTACCCTAGTCCCTTATAAGTACTCCCTGACCCCAAGTGAGTTACCCTATCCCCTTTATAAGTACTCCCTGACCCCAAGTGAGTTATCCTAGCCCCTTTATATGTACTCCCAGAGTCCAAGTGAGTTACTCTATTCCCTTATAACTACTCCCCGACCCAAAGTGAGTTACCCTAGCCCCTTTATAAGTACTCCCTGACCCTAAGTGGGTTACCCTAGTCCCATAGAAGTACTCCCTGACCCCAAGTGAGTTACCCTAGCCCCTTAATAAGTACAACCTAACCCCAAGTGAGTTATCCGAGCCCCATTATATGTACTCTCTGACCCCAAGTGAGTTACACTAGCCCCTATATAATTACTCCCTAACCCCAAGTGAGTTTTCCGAGCCCCTTTATATGTACTCTTTGACCGCAAGTGAGTTACCCTAGTCCCATAGATGTACTCCCCGACCCCAAGTGAGTTACCATAGCCCCTTTATAAGTACTCCCTGACACCAAGTGAGTTATCCTAGCCCCTTTATATGTACTCTCTGACCGCAAGTGAGTTACCCTAGTCCCATAGATGTACTCCCCGACCCTAAGTGAGTTACCATAGCCCCTTTATAAGTACTCCCTGACCCCAAGTGAGTTATCCTAGCCCCTTTATATGTACTCTCTGACCGCAAGTGAGTTACCCTACTCCCATAGAAGTACTCCCTGCACACAAGTCAGTTACCATATCACCTTTATAAGTACTCCCTGACCCCAAGTGAGTTACCCTAGCCCCTTTATATGTACCCTTAGACCCCAAGTGAGTTAACCTATCCCCTTTATAAGTACTCCCTGACACCAAATGAGTTATCCTAGCCCCTTTATATGTACCCTTAGACCCCAAGTGAGTTAACCTATCCCCTTTATAAGTACTCCCTGACACAAAATGAGTTATCCTAGCCCCTTTATATGTACTCCCAGAGTCCAAGTGAGTTACCCTAGTCCCTATATAATTACTCCCTAACCCCAAGTGAGTTATCCGAGCCCAATTATATGTACTATCTGCCCGCAAGTGAGGTACACTAGTCCCATATAAATACTCCCTGACACCAGTAAGTTATCATAGCCCCTTTATAAGTACTCCCTGACACCAGTGTGTTACCATAGCCCCTTTATATGTACCCTCTGACCGCAAGTGAGGTCCCCTAGTCCCATATAAGTACTCCCTGACCCGAAGTGAGTTACCCAATCCCCTTTATAAGTACTCCCTGACCCCAAGTGAGTTATCCTACCCCCTTTATATGTACTCCCAGAGTCCAAGTGAGTTACTCTAGTACCTTATAACTACTCCCCGACCCAAAGTGAGTTACCCTAGCCCCTTTATAAGTACTCCCTGACCCTAAGTGGGTTACCCGAGTCCCATATAAGTACTCCCAGACCCTAAGTGATTTACCCTATTCCCATAGAAGTACTCCCTGACCCCAAGTAAGTTACCCTAGCCCCTTAATAAGTACACCCTGACCCCAAGTAAGTTACCCTAGCCCCTTAATAAGTACACCCTGACACCAAATGAGTTATCCTAGCCCCTTTATATGTACTCCCAGAGTCCAAGTGAGTTACCCTAGTCCCTTATAACTACTCCCCGACCCAAAGTGAGTTACCCTAGTCCCATATAAGTACTCCCAGACCCCAAGCGAGTTACCCTACTCCCATAGAAGTACTCCCTGACCACAAGTCAGTTACCATATCACCTTTATAAGTACACCCTGACCCCAAGTGAGTTATCCTAGCCCCTTTATATGTACTCTCTGACCGCAAGTGAGTTGCCCTACTCCCATAGAAGTACTCCCTGAACACAAGTCAGTTACCATATCACCTTTATATGTACTCCCTCACCCCAAGTGAGTTACCCTAGCCCCTATATAAGTACTCCCTGACCCCAAGTGAGTTATCCTAGCGCCATATAAGTACTCCCTGACCCCATGTGAGTTATCCTAGCCCCTTTATATGTACCCCCAGACCCCAAGTGAGTTAACCTAGTCCCTTATAAGTAATCCCTGACCCTTAGTGAGTTATCATAGTCCCATATAAGTACTCCCTGACCCCAAGTGAGTTACCCTAGCCCCTATATAAGTACTTCCTGACGCCAAGTGAGTTATCCGAGCCCCATTATATGTACTCTCTGACCGCAAGTGAGGTACCCTAGTCCCATATAAGTACTCCCAGACCCCAAGTGAGTTACCCTAGTCCCATAGAACTACTCCCTGACCTCAAGTGAGTTACCCTAGCCCCTATATAATAACTCCCTAACCCCAAGTGAGTTACCCTAGTCCCATAGAACTACTCCCTGACCTCAAGTGAGTTACCCTAGCCCCTATATAATAACTCCCTGACCCCAGTGAGTTACCATAGCCCCTTTATAAGTACTACCTTACCCCAAGTGAGTTATCCTAGCCCCTTTATAAGTATTCCCTGACCCTAAGTGAGTTACCCTAGTCCCTTATAAGTAATCCCTGACCCCTAGTGAGTTACCCTATCCCCTTTATAACTACTCCCTGACCCCAAGTGAGTTATCCTAGCCCCTTTATATGTACTCTCTGACCGCAAGTGAGTTACCCTAGTCCCATATACGTACTCCCTAACCCCAACTGATTTACCCTAGCCCCATATAAGTGCTCCAAGATCCCAAGTGAGTTACCCTAGTCCCATAGAAGTACTCCCTAACCCCAAATGAGTTACCCTAGCCCCTATATAAGTACTCCCTTACCGCAAATGAGTTATCCTAGCCCCTTTATATGTACTCTCTGACCGCAAGTGAGTTACCCTAGTCCCATAGATGTACTCCCCGACCCCAAGTGGGTTACCATAGCCCCTTTATAAGTACTCCCTGACCCCAAGTGAGTTATCCTAGCCCCTGTATATGTACTCTCTGTCCGCAAGTGAGTTACCCTACTCCCATAGAAGTACTCCCTGACCACAAGTCAGTTACCATATCACCTTTATAAGTACACCCTGACCCCAAGTGAGTTATCCTAGCCCCTTTATATGTACTCTCTAACCGCAAGTGAGTTACCTTAGTCCCATATAAGTACTCCCTGACCCCAAGTGATTTACCATAGCCCCTTTATAAGTACTCCCAGACCCCAAGTGAGTTACCCTAGCCCCTTTATAAGTACTCCCTGACCCTAAGTGGGTTACCCTAGTCCCATATAAGTACTCCCAGACCCCAAGTGATTTACCCTAGTCCCATAGAAGTACTCCCTGACCCCAAGTGAGTTACCCTAGCCCCTTAATAAGTACACCCTAACCCCAAGTGAGTTATCCGAGCCCCATTATATGTACTCTCTGACCCCAAGTGAGTTACCCTAGCCCCTATATAATTACTCCCTAACCCCAAGTGAGTTTTCCGAGCCCCTTTATATGTACTCTCTGACCGCAAGTGAGTTACCCTAGTCCCATAGATGTACTCCCCGACCCCAAGTGAGTTATCATAGCCCCTTTATAAGTACTCCCTGACCCCAAGTGAGTTATCCTAGTCCCTTTATATGTACTCTCTGACCGCAAGTGAGTTACCCTACTCCCATAGAAGTACTCCCTGACCCCAAGTGAGTTACCCTAGCCCCTTTATATGTACCCTTAGACCCCAAGTGAGTTAACCTATCCCCTTTATAAGTACTCCCTGACACCAAATGAGTTATCCTAGCCCCTTTATATGTACCCTTAGACCCCAAGTGAGTTAACCTATCCCCTTTATAAGTACTCCCTGACACAAAATGAGTTATCCTAGCCCCTTTATATGTACTCCCAGAGTCCAAGTGAGTTACCCTAGTCCCTATATAATTACTCCCTAACCCCAAGTGAGTTATCCGAGCCCCATTATATGTACTATCTGCCCGCAAGTGAGGTACACTAGTCCCATATAAATACTCCCTGACACCAGTGAGTTATCATAGCCCCTTTATAAGTACTCCCTGACACCAGTGTGTTACCATAGCCCCTTTATATGTACCCTCTGACCGCAAGTGAGGTCCCCTAGTCCCATATAAGTACTCCCCGACCCCAAGTGATTTACCATAGCCCCTTTATAAGTACTCCCAGACCCCAAGTGAGTTACCCTAGTCCCTTATAAGTACTCCCTGACCCCAAGTGAGTTACCCAATCCCCTTTATAAGTACTCCCTGACCCCAAGTGAGTTATCCTACCCCCTTTATATGTACTCCCAGAGTCCAAGTGAGTTAATCTAGTACCTTATAACTACTCCCCGACCCAAAGTGAGTTACCCTAGCCCCTTTATAAGTACTCCCTGACCCTAAATGGGTTACCCGAGTCCCATATAAGTACTCCCAGACCCTAAGTGATTTACCCTATTCCCATAGAAGTACTCCCTGACCCCAAGTAAGTTACCCTAGCCCCTTAATAAGTACACCCTGACACCAAATGAGTTATCCTAGCCCCTTTATATGTACTCCCAGAGTCCAAGTGAGTTACCCTAGTCCCATATAAGTACTCCCTGACCTCAAGTGAGTTACCATATCCCCTTTATAAGTACTCCCAGACCCCAAGTGAGTTACTCTAGTCCCTTATAAGTACTCCCTGACCCCATGTGAGTTACCCTATCCCCTTTATAAGTACTTCCTGACCCCAAGTGAGTTACCATAGCCCCTTTATAAGTACTCCCTTACCCCAAATGAGTTATCCTAGCCCCTTTATATGTACTCTCTGACCGCAAGTGAGTTACCCTAGTCCCATAGATGTACTCCCCGACCCCAAGTGAGTTACCATAGCCCCTTTATAAGTACTCCCTGACCCCATGTGAGTTACCCTATCCCCTTTATAAGTACTCCCTGACCCCATGTGAGTTACCCTATCCCCTTTATAAGTACTCCCTGACCCCAAGTGAGTTATCCTAACCCCTTTATCTGTACTCCCAGAGTCCAAGTGAGTTACCCTAGTGCCGTATAACTACTCCCTGACCCCAAGTAAGTTACCCTAGTCCCATATAAGTACTCCCTGACCCCAAGTGAGTTACCATAGCCCCTTTATAAGTACTCCCTTACCCCAAATGAGTTATCCTAGTCCCATATAAGTACTCCCAGACCCCAAGTGATTTACCCTAGTCCCATAGAAGTACTCCCTGACCCCAAGTGAGTTACCCTATCCCCTTTATAACTACTCCCTGACCCCAAGTGAGTTATCCTAGCCCCTTTATATGTACTCTCTGACCGCAAGTGAGTTACCCTAGTCCCATATACGTACTCCCTAACCCCAACTGATTTACCCTAGCCCCATATAAGTGCTCCAAGATCCCAAGTGAGTTACCCTAGTCCCATAGAAGTACTCCCTGACCCCAAATGAGTTACCCTAGCCCCTATATAAGTACTCCCTGACCCGAAGTGAGTTATCCGAGCCACATTATATGTACTCTCTGACCGCAAGTGAGGTACCCTAGTCCCATATAAGTACTCCCAGACCCCAAGTGAGTTACCCTAGTCCCATAGAACTACTCCCTGACCTCAAGTGAGTTACCCTAGCCCCTATATAATAACTCCCTAACCCCAAGTGAGTTACCCTAGTCCCATAGAACTACTCCCTGACCTCAAGTGAGTTACCCTAGCCCCTATATAATAACTCCCTGACCCCAGTGAGTTACCATAGCCCCTTTATAAGTACTACCTTACCCCAAGTGAGTTATCCTAGCCCCTTTATAAGTACTCCCTGACCCTAAGTGAATTACCCTAGTCCCTTATAAGTAATCCCTGACCCCTAGTGAGTTACCCTATCCCCTTTATAACTACTCCCTGACCCCAAGTGAGTTATCCTAGCCCCTTTATAAGTACTCTCTGACCGCAAGTGAGTTACCCTAGTCCCATATAAGGACTCCCTAACCCCAACTGATTTACCCTAGCCCCATATAAGTGCTCCAAGATCCCAAGTGAGTTACCCTAGTCCCATAGAAGTACTCCCTGACCCCAAATGAGTTACCCTAGCCCCTATATAAGTACTCCCTGACCCGAAGTGAGTTACCCTATCCCCTATATAACTACTCCCTGACCCCAAGTGAGTTATCCTAGCCCCTTTATATGTACTCCCAGAGTCCAAGTGAGTTACCCTAGTCCCTTATAACTACTCCCCGACCCAAACTGAGTTACCCTAGCCCCTTTATAAGTACTCCCTAACCCTAAGTGGGTTACCCTAGTCCCATATTAGTACTCCCAGACCCCAAGAGAGTTACCCTAGCCCCTATATAAGTACTACATGCCCCTAAGTGAGTTATCCTAGCCCCATTATATGTACTCTCTGACCACAAGTTTGTTACCCTAGTCCCATAGATGTACTCCATGACCCCATGTGAGTTACCATAGCCCCTTTATAAGTACTCCCTGACCCCAAGTGAGTTATCCTAGCCCCTTTATATGTACTCTGACCACAAGTGAGTTACCCAGTCCCTTATAAGTACTCCCTGACCCCAAGTGAGTTACCCTAGCCCTTAATAAGTACACCCTGGCCCCAAGTGAGTTACCCTAGCCCCTTTATAAGTACTCCCTGACCCCAAGTGAGTTACCCTAGCCCCTATATTAGTACTCCCTGACCCCAAGTGAGTTACCCTACTCCCATATAAGTACTCCCTGACCTCAAGTGAGTTACCATATCCCCTTTATAAGTACTCCCAGACCCCAAGTGAGTTACTCTAGTCCCTTATAAGTACTCCCTGACCCCATGTGAGTTACCCTATCCCCTTTATAAGTACTCCCTGACCCCAAGTGAGTTATCCTAACACCTTTATCTGTACTCCCAGAGTCCAAGTGAGTTACCCTAGTGCCTTATAACTACTCCCCGACCCCAAGTGAGTTACCCTAGCCCCTATATAAGTACTACCTGACCCCAAGTGAGTTATCCTAGCCCCTTTATATATACTCTCTGACCACAAGTTTGTTACCCTAGTCCTATAGATGTACTCCATGACCCCATGTGAGTTACCATAGCCCCTTTATAAGTACTCCCTGACCCCAAGTGAGTTATCCTAGCCCCTTTATATGTACTCTGACCGCAAGTGAGTTATCCTAGCCCCTATATTAGTACTCCCTGACCCCAAGTGAGTTACCCTACTCCCATATAAGTACTCCCTGACCTCAAGTGAGTTACCCTAGCCCCTATATTAGTACTCCCTGACACCAAGTGAGTTACCCTAGTCCCATATAAGTACTCCCTGACCTCAAGTGAGTTACCATATCCCCTTTATAAGTACTCCCAGACCCCAAGTGAGTTACTCTAGTCCCTTATAAGTACTCCCTGACCCCATGTGAGTTACCCTATCCCCTTTATAAGTACTTCCTGACCCCAAGTGAGTTACCATAGCCCCATTATAAGTACTCCCTTACCCCAAATGAGTTATCCTAGCCCCTTTATATGTACTCTCTGACCGCAAGTGAGTTACCCTAGTCCCATAGATGTACTCCCCGACCCCAAGTGAGTTACCATAGCCCCTTTATAAGTACTCCCTGACCCCAAGTGAGTTATCCTAGCCCCTTTATATGTACTCCCTGACCGCAAGTGAGTTACCCTACTCCCATAGAAGTACTCCCTGACCACAAGTCAGTTACCATATCACCTTTATAAGTACACCCTGACCCCAAGTGAGTTATCCTAGCCCCTTTATATGTACTCTCTAACCGCAAGTGAGTTACCTTAGTCCCATATAAGTACTTCCTGACCCCAAGTGAGTTACCATAGCCCCTTTATAAGTACTCCCTTACCCCAAATGAGTTATCCTAGTCCCATATAAGTACTCCCAGACCCCAAGTGATTTACCCTAGTCCCATAGAAGTACTCCCTGACCCCAAGTGAGTTACCCTAGCCCCTTAATAAGTACACCCTAACCCCAAGTGAGTTATCCGAGCCCCATTATATGTACTCTCAGACCCCAAGTGAGTTACCCTAGCCCCTATATAATTACTCCCTAACCCCAAGTGGGTTTTCCGAGCCCCTTTATATGTACTCTCTGACCGCAAGTGAGTTACCCTAGTCCCATAGATGTACTCCCCGACCCCAAGTGAGTTACCATAGCCCCTTTATAAGTATTCCCTGACCCCAAGTGAGTTATCCTAGCCCCTTTATATGTACTCTCTGACCGCAAGTGAGTTACCCTACTCCCATAGAAGTACTCCCTGACCACAAGTCAGTTACCATATCACCTTTATAAGTACACCCTGACCCCAAGTGAGTTATCCTAGCCCCTTTATATGTACTCTCTAACCGCAAGTGAGTTACCTTAGTCCCATATAAGTACTTCCTGACCCCAAGTGAGTTACCATAGCCCCTTTATAAGTACTCCCTTACCCCAAATGAGTTATCCTAGTCCCATATAAGTACTCCCAGACCCCAAGTGATTTACCCTAGTCCCATAGAAGTACTCCCTGACCCCAAGTGAGTTACCCTAGCCCCTTAATAAGTACACCCTAACCCCAAGTGAGTTATCCGAGCCCCATTATATGTACTCTCTGACCCCAAGTGAGTTACCCTAGCCCCTATATAATTACTCCCTAACCCCAAGTGAGTTTTCCGAGCCCCTTTATATGTACTCTCTGACCGCAAGTGAGTTACACTAGTCCCATAGATGTACTCCCCGACCCCAAGTGAGTTACCATAGCCCCTTTATAAGTACTCCCTGAAACCAAGTGAGTTATCCTAGCCCCTTTATATGTACTCTCTGACCGCAAGTGAGTTACCCTAACCCCTTTATCTGTACTCCCAGAGTCCAAGTGAGTTACCCTAGTCCCATAGAACTACTCCCTGACCTCAAGTGAGTTACCCTAGCCCCTATATAATAACTCCCTGACCCCAGTGAGTTACCATAGCCCCTTTATAAGTACTACCTTACCCCAAGTGAGTTATCCTAGCCCCTTTATAAGTACTCCCTGACCCTAAGTGAGTTACCCTAGTCCTTTATAAGTACTCCCTGATCCGAAGTGAGTTACCCTATCCCCTATATAACTACTCCCTGACCCCAAGTGAGTTATCCTAGCCCCTTTATATGTACTCCCAGAGTCCAAGTGAGTTACCCTAGTCCCTTATAACTACTCCCCGACCCAAACTGAGTTACCCTAGCCCCTTTATAAGTACTCCCTAACCCTAAGTGGGTTACCCTAGTCCCATATTAGTACTCCCAGACCCCAAGTGAGTTACCCTAGCCCCTATATAAGTACTACCTGCCCCCAAGTGAGTTATCCTAGCCCCTTTATATGTTCTCTCTGACCACAAGTTTTTTACACTAGTCCCATAGATGTACTCCATGACCCCATGTGAGTTACCATAGCCCCTTTATAAGTACTCCCTGACCCCAAGTGAGTTATACTAGCCCCTTTATATGTACTCTGACCACAAGTGAGTTACCCAGTCCCTTATAAGTACTCCCTGACCCCAAGTGAGTTACCCTAACCCTTAATAAGTACACCCTGGCCCCAATTGAGTTAACCTAGCCCCTTTATAAGTACTCCCTGACCCCAAGTGAGTTACCCTAGCCCCTATATTAGTACTCCCTGACCCCAAGTGATTTACCATAGCCCCTTTATAAGTACTCCCTGACCCCAAGTGAGTTATCCTAGCCCCTTTATATGTACTCTGACCAAAAGTGAGTTACCCAGTCCCTTATAAGTACTCCCTGACCCCATGTGAGTTACCCTATCCCCTTTATAAGTACTCCCTGACCCCAAGTGAGTTATCCTAACACCTTTATCTGTACTCCCAGAGTCCAAGTGAGTTACCCTAGTGCCTTATAACTACTCCCCGACCCCAAGTGAGTTACCCTAGCCCCTATATAAGTACTACCTGACCCCAAGTGAGTTATCCTAGCCCCTTTATATATACTCTCTGACCACAAGTTTGTTACCCTAGTCCTATAGATGTACTCCATGACCCCATGTGAGTTACCATAGCCCCTTTATAAGTACTCCCTGACCCCAAGTGAGTTATCCTAGCCCCTTTATATGTACTCTGACCGCAAGTGAGTTATCCTAGCCGCTTTATATGTACTCCCAGACCACAAGTGAGTTACCCAGTCCCTTATAAGTACTCCCTGTCCCCAAGTGAGTTACCCTAGCCCTTAATAAGTACACCCTGGCCCCAAGTGAGTTACCCTAGCACCTTTATAAGTACTCCCTGACACCAAGTGAGTTACCCTAGCCCCTATATTAGTACTCCCTGACACCAAGTGAGTTACCCTAGTCCCATATAAGTACTCCCTGACCTCAAGTGAGTTACCATATCCCCTTTATAAGTACTCCCAGACCCCAAGTGAGTTACTCTAGTCCCTTATAAGTACTCCCTGACCCCATGTGAGTTACCCTATCCCCTTTATAAGTACTTCCTGACCCCAAGTGAGTTACCATAGCCCCATTATAAGTACTCCCCTACCCCAAATGAGTTATCCTAGCCCCTTTATATGTACTCTCTGACCGCAAGTGAGTTACCCTAGTCCCATAGATGTACTCCCCGACCCCAAGTGAGTTACCATAGCCCCTTTATAAGTACTCCCTGACCCCAAGTGAGTTATCCTAGCCCCTTTATATGTACTCCCTGACCGCAAGTGAGTTACCCTACTCCCATAGAAGTACTCCCTGACCACAAGTCAGTTACCATATCACCTTTATATGTACACCCTGACCCCAAGTGAGTTATCCTAGCCCCTTTATATGTACTCTCTAACCGCAAGTGAGTTACCTTAGTCCCATATAAGTACTTCCTGACCCCAAGTGAGTTACCATAGCCCCTTTATAAGTACTCCCTTACCCCAAATGAGTTATCCTAGTCCCATATAAGTACTCCCAGACCCCAAGTGATTTACCCTAGTCCCATAGAAGTACTCCCTGACCCCAAGTGAGTTACCCTAGCCCCTTAATAAGTACACCCTAACCCCAAGTGAGTTATCCGAGCCCCATTATATGTACTCTCTGACCCCAAGTGAGTTACCCTAGCCCCTATATAATTACTCCCTAACCCCAAGTGAGTTTTCCGAGCCCCTTTATATGTACTCTCTGACCGCAAGTGAGTTACCCTAGTCCCATAGATGTACTCCCCGACCCCAAGTGAGTTACCATAGCCCCTTTATAAGTATTCCCTGACCCCATGTGAGTTATCCTAGCCCCTTTATATGTACTCTCTGACCGCAAGTGAGTTACCCTACTCCCATAGAAGTACTCCCTGACCACAAGTCAGTTACCATATCACCTTTATAAGTACACCCTGACCCCAAGTGAGTTATCCTAGCCCCTTTATATGTACTCTCTAACCGCAAGTGAGTTACCTTAGTCCCATATAAGTACTTCCTGACCCCAAGTGAGTTACCATAGCCCCTTTATAAGTACTCCCTTACCCCAAATGAGTTATCCTAGTCCCATATAAGTACTCCCAGACCCCAAGTGATTTACCCTAGTCCCATAGAAGTACTCCCTGACCCCAAGTGAGTTACCCTAGCCCCTTAATAAGTACACCCTAACTCCAAGTGAGTTATCCGAGCCCCATTATATGTACTCTCTGACCCCAAGTGAGTTACCCTAGCCCCTATATAATTACTCCCTAACCCCAAGTGAGTTTTCTGAGCCCCTTTATATGTACTCTCTGACCGCAAGTGAGTTACACTAGTCCCATAGATGTACTCCCCGACCCCAAGTGAGTTACCATAGCCCCTTTATAAGTACTCCCTGAAACCAAGTGAGTTATCCTAGCCCCTTTATATGTACTCTCTGACCGCAAGTGAGTTACCCTAGTCCCATAGATGTACTCCCCGACCCTAAGTGAGTTACCATAGCCCCTTTATAAGTACTCCCTGACCCCAAGTGAGTTATCCTAGCCCCTTTATATGTACTCTCTGACCGCAAGTGAGTTACCCTACTCCTATAGAAGTACTCCCTGCACACAAGTCAGTTACCATATCACCTTTATAAGTACTCCCTGACCCCAAGTGAGTTACCCTAGCCCCTTTATATGTACTCTCTGACCATAAGTTTGTTACCCTAGTCCCATAGATGTACTCCATGACCCCATGTGAGTTACCATAGCCCCTTTATAAGTACTCCCTGACCCCAAGTGAGTTATCATAGCCCCTTTATATGTACTCTGACCACAAGTGAGTTACCCTAGTCCCATATAAGTACTCCCTGACCTCAAGTGAGTTACCATATCCCCTTTATAAGTACTCCCTGACCCCAAGTGAGTTACCCTATCCCCTTTATAACTACTCCCTGACCCCAAGTGAGTTATCCTAGCCCCTTTATATGTACTCTCTGACCACAAGTTTGTTACCCTAGTCCCATAGATGTACTCCATGACCCCATGTGAGTTACCATAGCCCCTTTATAAGTACTCCCTGACCCCAAGTGAGTTATCCTAGCCCCTTTATATGTACTCTGACCACAAGTGAGTTACCCAGTCCCTTATAAGTACTCCCTGACCCCAAGTGAGTTACCCTAGCCCTTAATAAGTACACCCTGGCCCCAAGTGAGTTACCCTAGCCCCTTTATAAGTACTCCCTGACCCCAAGTGAGTTACCCTAGCCCCTATATTAGTACTCCCTGACCCCAAGTGAGTTACCCTAGTCCCATATAAGTACTCCCTGACCACAAGTGAGTTACCATATCCCCTTTATAAGTACTCCCAGACCCCAAGTGAGTTACTCTAGTCCCTTATAAGTACTCCCTGACCCCATGTGAGTTACCCTATCCCCTTTATAAGTACTCCCTGACCCCAAGTGAGTTATCCTAACCCCTTTATCTGTACTCCCAGAGTCCAAGTGAGTTACCCTAGTGCCTTATAACTACTCCCCGACCCCAAGTGAGTTACCCTAGCCCCTATATAAGTACTACCTGACCCCAAGTGAGTTATCCTAGCCCCTTTATATATACTCTCTGACCACAAGTTTGTTACCCTAGTCCTATAGATGTACTCCATGACCCCATGTGAGTTACCATAGCCCCTTTATAAGTACTCCCTGACCCCATGTGAGTTACCCTATCCCCTTTATAAGTACTCTCTGACCCCAAGTGAGTTATCCTAACCCCTTTATCTGTACTCCCAGAGTCCAAGTGAGTTACCCTAGTGCCTTATAACTACTCCCCGACCCCAAGTGAGTTACCCTAGCCCCTATATAAGTACTACCTGACCCCAAGTGAGTTATCCTAGCCCCTTTATATATACTCTCTGACCACAAGTTTGTTACCCTAGTCCTATAGATGTACTCCATGACCCCATGTGAGTTACCATAGCCCCTTTATAAGTACTCCCTGACCCCAAGTGAGTTATCCTAGCCCCTTTATATGTACTCTGACCGCAAGTGAGTTATCCTAGCCGCTTTATATGTACTCCCAGACCACAAGTGAGTTACCCAGTCCCTTATAAGTACTCCCTGTCCCCAAGTGAGAGACCCTAGCCCTTAATAAGTACACCCTGGCCCCAAGTGAGTTACCCTAGCACCTTTATAAGTACTCCCTGACACCAAGTGAGTTACCCTAGCCCCTAAATTAGTACTCCCTGACCCCAAGTGAGTTACCCTAGTCCCATATAAGTACTCCCTGACCTCAAGTGAGTTACCATATTCCCTTTATAAGTACTCCCAGACCCCAAGTGAGTTACTCTAGTCCCTTATAAGTACTCCCTGACCCCATGTGAGTTACCCTATCCCCTTTACAAGTACTCCCTGACCCCAAGTGAGTTATCCTAACCCCTTTATCTGTACTCCCAGAGTCCAAGTGAGTTACCCTAGTCCCTTATAACTACTCCTCGACCCAAAGTGAGTTACCCTAGACCCTTTATAAGTACTCCCTGACCCTAAGTGGGTTACGATAGTCCTATATAAGTACTCACAGACCACAAGTGAATTACCCTAGTTCCATAGATGTACTCCCTGACCCCAAGTAAGTTATCCTAGCCCCTATATAAGTATTTCCTGACCCCATGTGAGTTATCCTAGCCCCTTTATATGTACTCTCTGACCACAAGTGTGTTACCCTAGTCCCATAAATGTATTCCATGACCCCATGTGAGTTACCATAGCCCCTTTATAAGTACTCCCTGGCCCCAAGTGAGTTACCCTAGCCCCTTTATAAGTACTCCCTGACCCCAAGTGAGTTACCCTAGCCCCGATATTAGTACTCCCTGACCCAAGTGAGTTATCCTAGCCCCTTTATATGTACTCTCTGATCGCAAGTGAGTTATCCTAGCCGCTTAATATGTACTCTCTGACCGCAAGTGAGTTACCCTACTCCCGTAGAAGTACTCCCTGACCACAAGTCAGTTACCATATCACCTTTATAAGTACACCCTGACCCCAAGTGAGTTATCCTAGCCCCTTCATATGTACTCTCTGACCGCAAGTGAGTTACCTTAGTCCCATATAAGTACTCCCTGACCCCAAATGAGTTATCCTAGCCCCTTTATATGTACCCCCAGACCCCAAGTGAGTTCACCTAGTCCCTTATAACTACTCCCCGACTCAAAGTGAGTTACCCTAGCCCCTTTATAAGTACTCCGTGACCCTAAGTGGGTTACCCTAGTCCCATATATGTACTCCCAGACCCCAAGTGAGTTACCCTAGTCCCATAGAAGTACTCCCTGACCCCAAGTGAGATACCCTAGTCCCATATAAGTACTCCCAGACCCCAAGTGAGTTACCCTAGTCCCATATAAATACTCCCTGAACCCAAGTGAGTTACCATAACCCCTTTATAAGTACTCCTTGACCAAAAGTGAGTTACCCTAGCCCCTATATAAGTACTCCCTGACCCCAAGTGAGTTATCCGAGCCCCATTATATGTACTCTCTGACCGCAAGTGAGGTACCCTAGTCCCATATAAGTACTCCCTGACACCAGTGAGTTATCCTAGCCCCTTCATATGTACCCCCAGACCCCAAGTGAGTTCACCTAGTCCCTTATAACTACTCCCCGACCCAAAGTGAGTTACCCTAGCCCCTTTATAAGTACTCCGTGACCCTAAGTGAGTTACCCTAGTCCCATATAAGTACTACTTGACCCAAAGTAAGTTACCCTAGCCCCTTTATAAGTACTCCCAGACCCCAAGTGAGTTCACCTAGTCCCTTATAACTACTCCCCGACCCAAAGTGAGTTACCCTAGCCCCTTTATAAGTACTCCGTGACCCTAAGTGTGTTACCCTAGTCCCATATAAGTACTACTTGACCCAAAGTAAGTTATCCTAGCCCCTTTATATGTACCCCCAGACCCAAAGTGAGTTCACCTAGTCCCTTATAACTACTCCCCGGCCCAAAGTGAGTTACCCTAGCCCCTTTATAAGTACTCCGTGACCCTAAGTGAGTTACCCTAGCCCCTTTATAAGTACTCCCTGACCCTAAGTGGGTTACCCGAGTCCCATATAAGTACTCCCAGACCCCAAGTGATTTACCCTATTCCCATAGAAGTACTCCCTGACCCCAAGTAAGTTACCCTAGCCCCTTAATAAGTACACCCTGACACCAAATGAGTTATCCTAGCCCCTTTATATGTACTCCCAGAGTCCAAGTGAGTTACCCTAGTCCCTTATAACTACTCCCCGACCCAAAGTGAGTTACCCTAGTCCCATATAAGTACTCCCAGACCCCAAGTGAGTTACCCTAGTCCCATATAAGTACTCTCTGACCGCAAGTGAGTTACCCTACTCCCATAGAAGTACTCCCTGACCACAAGTCAGTTACCATATCACCTTTATAAGTACACCCTGACCCCAAGTGAGTTACCCTAGCCCCTATATAAGTACTCCCTGACCCCAAGTGAGTTATCCTAGCCCCATAGAAGTACTCCCTGAACACAAGTGAGTTATCCTAGCCCCTTTATATGTACCCCCAGACCCCAAGTGAGTTAACCTAGTCCCTTATAAGTAATCCCTGACCCCTAGTGAGTTACCCTATCCCCTTTATAAGTACTCCCTGACCCCAAGTGAGTTATCCTAGTCCCATATAAGTACTCCCTGACCCCAAGTGAGTTACCATAGCCCCTTTATATGTACTCCCTGACCCCAAGTGAGTTATCCTAGCCCCTTTATATGTACTCACAGAGTCCTAGTGAGTTACCCTAGTTCCATATGAGTACTCCCCGACCACAAGTGAGTTACCCTAGTCCCATATAAGTACTCCTTGACCCAAAGTAAGTTACCCTAGCCCCTTTATAAGTACTCGCTAACCCCAAGTGAGATACCCTAGTCCCATATAAGTACTCCCAGACCCTAAGTGAGTTACCCTAGTCCCATATAAGTACTCCCTGAACCCAAGTGAGTTACCATAACCCCTTTATAAGTACTCCCTGACCACAAGTGAGTTACCCTAGCCCCTATATAAGTACTCCCTGACGCCAAGTGAGTTATCCGAGCCCCATTATATGTACTCTCTGACCGCAAGTGAGGTACCCTAGTCCCATATAAGTACTCCCAGACCCAAAGTGAGTTACCCTAGTCCCATAGAACTACTCCCTGACCCCAAGTGAGTTACCCTATCCCCAATATAATAACTCCCTAACCCCAAGTGAGTTATCCGAACCCCAATATATGTACTCTCTGACCGCAAGTGAAGTACCCTAGTCCCATATAAGTACTCCCTGACCCCAGTGAGTTACCATAGCCCCTTTATAAGTACTACCTTACCCCAAGTGAGTTATCCTAGCCTCTTTATAAGTACTCCCTGACCCTAAGTGAGTTACCCTAGTCCCTTATAAGTAATCCCTGACCCCTAGTGAGTTACCCTATCCCCTTTATAAGTACTCCCTGACCCCAAGTGAGTTATCCTAGCCCCTTTATATGTACTCTCTGACCGCAAGTGAGTTACCCTAGTCCCATATAAGTACTCCCTAACCCCAACTGATTTACCCTAGCCCCATATAAGTGCTCCAAGATCCCAAGTGAGTTACCCTAGTCCCTTATAACTACTCCCCGACCGCAAGTGAGTTACCCTAGCCCCTATATTAGTACTCCCTGACCCCAAGTAAGTTACCCTAGTCCCATAAAAGTACTCCCTGACCTCAAGTGAGTTACCATATCCCCTTTATAAGTACTCCCAGACCCCAAGTGAGTTACTCTAGTCCCTTATAAGTACTCCCTGTCCCCAAGTGAGTTACCCTAGCCCTTAATATGTACACCCTGGCCCCAAGTGAGTTACCCTAGCCCCTTTATAAGTACTCCCTGACCCCAAGTGAGTTACCCCAGCCCCTATATTAGTACTCCCTGACCCCAAGTGAGTTACCCTAGTCCCTTATAAGTACTCCCTGACCTCAAGTGAGTTACCATATCCCCTTTATAAGTACTCCCAGACCCCAAGTGATTTACTCTAGTCCCTTATAAGTACTCCCTGACCCCATGTGAGTTACCCTATCCCCTTTATAAGTACTCCCTGACCCCAAGTGAGTTATCCTAACCCCTTTATCTGTACTCCCAGAGTCCAAGTGAGTTACCCTAGTCCCATAGAACTACTCCCTGACCTCAAGTGAGTTACCCTAGCCCCTATATAATAACTCCCTGACCCCAGTGAGTTACCATAGCCCCTTTATAAGTACTACCTTACCCCAAGTGAGTTATCCTAGCCCCTTTATAAGTACTCCCTGACCCTAAGTGAGTTACCCTAGTCCTTTATAAGTACTCCCTGACCCGAAGTGAGTTACCCTATCCCCTATATAACTACTCCCTGACCCCAAGTGAGTTATCCTAGCCCCTTTATATGTACTCCCAGAGTCCAAGTGAGTTACCCTAGTCCCTTATAACTACTCCCCGACCCAAACTGAGTTACCCTAGCCCCTTTATAAGTACTCCCTAACCCTAAGTGGGTTACCCTAGTCCCATATTAGTACTCCCAGACCCCAAGTGAGTTACCCTAGCCCCTATATAAGTACTAACTGCCCCCAAGTGAGTTATCCTAGCCCCTTTATATGTTCTCTCTGACCACAAGTTTGTTACACTAGTCCCATAGATGTACTCCATGACCCCATGTGAGTTACCATAGCCCCTTTATAAGTACTCCCTGACCCCAAGTGAGTTATACTAGCCCCTTTATATATACTCTGACCACAAGTGAGTTACCCAGTCCCTTATAAGTACTCCCTGACCCCAAGTGAGTTACCCTAACCCTTAATAAGTACACCCTGGCCCCAATTGAGTTAACCTAGCCCCTTTATAAGTACTCCCTGACCCCAAGTGAGTTACCCTAGCCCCTATATTAGTACTCCCTGACCCCAAGTGAGTTACCATAGCCCCTTTATAAGTACTCCCTGACCCCAAGTGAGTTATCCTAGCCCCTTTATATGTACTCTGACCACAAGTGAGTTACCCAGTCCCTTATAAGTACTCCCTGACCCCAAGTGAGTTACCCTAACCCTTAATAAGTACACCCTGGCCCCAAGTGAGTTACCCTAGCCCCTTTATAAGTACTCCCTGACCCCAAGTGAGTTACCCTAGCCCCTATATTAGTACTCCCTGACCCCAAGTGAGTTACCCTAGTCCCATATAAGTACTCCCTGACCTCAAGTGAGTTACCATATCCCCTTTATAAGTACTCCCAGACCCCAAGTGAGTTACTCTAGTCCCTTATAAGTACTCCCTGACCCCATGTGAGTTACCCTATCCCCTTTATAAGTACTCCCTGACCCCATGTGAGTTACCCTATCCCCTTTATAAGTACTCCCTGACCCCAAGTGAGTTATCCTAACCCCTTTATCTGTACTCCCAGAGTCCAAGTGAGTTACCCTAGTGCCTTATAACTACTCCCTGACCCCAAGTAAGTTACCCTAGTCCCATATAAGTACTCCCTGACCTCAAGTGAGTTACCATATCCCCTTTATAAGTACTCCCAGACCCCAAGTGAGTTACTCTAGTCCCTTATAAGTACTCCCTGACCCCATGTGAGTTACCCTATCCCCTTTATAAGTACTCTCTGACCCCAAGTGAGTTATCCTAACCCCTTTATCTGTACTCCCAGAGTCCAAGTGAGTTACCCTAGTGCCTTATAACTACTCCCCGACCCCAAGTGAGTTACCCTAGCCCCTATATAAGTACTACCTGACCCCAAGTGAGTTATCCTAGCCCCTTTATATATACTCTCTGACCACAAGTTTGTTACCCTAGTCCTATAGATGTACTCCATGACCCCATGTGAGTTACCATAGCCCCTTTATAAGTACTCCCTGACCCCAAGTGAGTTATCCTAGCCCCTTTATATGTACTCTGACCGCAAGTGAGTTATCCTAGCCGCTTTATATGTACTCCCAGACCACAAGTGAGTTACCCAGTCCCTTATAAGTACTCCCTGTCCCCAAGTGAGTTACCCTAGCCCTTAATAAGTACACCCTGGCCCCAAGTGAGTTACCCTAGCACCTTTATAAGTACTCCCTGACACCAAGTGAGTTACCCTAGCCCCTAAATTAGTACTCCCTGACCCCAAGTGAGTTACCCTAGTCCCATATAAGTACTCCCTGACCTCAAGTGAGTTACCATATCCCCTTTATAAGTACTCCCAGACCCCAAGTGAGTTACTCTAGTCCCTTATAAGTACTCCCTGACCCCATGTGAGTTACCCTATCCCCTTTACAAGTACTCCCTGACCCCAAGTGAGTTATCCTAACCCCTTTATCTGTACTCCCAGAGTCCAAGTGAGTTACCCTAGTCCCTTATAACTACTCCTCGACCCAAAGTGAGTTACCCTAGACCCTTTATAAGTACCCCCTGACCCTAAGTGGGTTACGATAGTCCTATATAAGTACTCACAGACCACAAGTGAATTACCCTAGTTCCATAGATGTACTCCCTGACCCCAAGTGAGTTATCCTAGCCCCTATATAAGTATTTCCTGACCCCATGTGAGTTATCCTAGCCCCTTTATATGTACTCTCTGACCACAAGTGTGTTACCCTAGTCCCATAAATGTATTCCATGACCCCATGTGAGTTACCATAGCCCCTTTATAAGTACTCCCTGGCCCCAAGTGAGTTACCCTAGCCCCTTTATAAGTACTCCCTGACCCCAAGTGAGTTACCCTAGCCCCGATATTAGTACTCCCTGACCCAAGTGAGTTATCCTAGCCCCTTTATATGTACTCTCTGATCGCAAGTGAGTTATCCTAGCCGCTTAATATGTACTCTCTGACCGCAAGTGAGTTACCCTACTCCCGTAGAAGTACTCCCTGACCACAAGTCAGTTACCATATCACCTTTGTAAGTACACCCTGACCCCAAGTGAGTTATCCTAGCCCCTTCATATGTACTCTCTGACCGCAAGTGAGTTACCTTAGTCCCATATAAGTACTCCCTGACCCCAAGTGATTTACCATAGCCCCTTTATAAGTACTCCCAGACCCCAAGTGAGTTACCCTAGTCCCGTATAAGTACTCCCTGACCCCAAATGAGTTATCCTAGCCCCTTTATATGTACCCCCAGACCCCAAGTGAGTTCACCTAGTCCCTTATAACTACTCCCCGACCCAAAGTGAGTTACCCTAGCCCCTTTATAAGTACTCCGTGACCCTAAGTGGGTTACCCTAGTCCCATATATGTACTCCCAGACCCCAAGTGAGTTACCCTAGTCCCATAGAAGTACTCCCTGACCCCAAGTGAGTTACTCTAGTCCCATATAAGTACTACTTGACCCAAAGTAAGTTACCCTAGCCCCTTTATAAGTACTCCCTGACCCCAAGTGAGATACCCTAGTCCCATATAAGTACTCCCAGACCCCAAGTGAGTTACCCTAGTCCCATATAAATACTCCCTGAACCCAAGTGAGTTACCATAACCCCTTTATAAGTACTCCCTGACCAAAAGTGAGTTACCCTAGCCCCTATATAAGTACTCCCTGACCCCAAGTGAGTTATCCGAGCCCCATTATATTTACTCTCTGACCGCAAGTGAGGTACCCTAGTCCCATATAAGTACTCCCTGACACCAGTGAGTTATCCTAGCCCCTTCATATGTACCCCCAGACCCCAAGTGAGTTCACCTAGTCCCTTATAACTACTCCACGACCCAAAGTGAGTTACCCTAGCCCCTTTATAAGTACTCCGTAACCCTAAGTGAGTTACCCTAGTCCCATATAAGTACTACTTGACCCAAAGTAAGTTACCCTAGCCCCTTTATATGTACCCCCAGACCCCAAGTGAGTTCACCTAGTCCCTTATAACTACTCCCCGACCCAAAGTGAGTTACCCTAGCCCCTTTATAAGTACTCCGTGACCCTAAGTGAGTTACCCTAGTCCCATATAAGTACTCCCTGACACCAGTGAGTTATCCTAGCCCCTTCATATGTACCCCCAGACCCCAAGTGAGTTCACCTAGTCCCTTATAACTACTCCCCGACCCAAAGTGAGTTACCCTAGCCCCTTTATAAGTACTCCGTGACCCTAAGTGTGTTACCCTAGTCCCATATAAGTACTACTTGACCCAAAGTAAGTTATCCTAGCCCCTTTATATGTACCCCCAGACCCAAAGTGAGTTCACCTAGTCCCTTATAACTACTCCCCGACCCAAAGTGAGTTACCCTAGCCCCTTTATAAGTACTCCGTGACCCTAAGTGAGTTACCCTAGCCCCTTTATAAGTACTCCCTGACCCTAAGTGGGTTACCCGAGTCCCATATAAGTACTCCCAGACCCCAAGTGATTTACCCTATTCCCATAGAAGTACTCCCTGACCCCAAGTAAGTTACCCTAGCCCCTTAATAAGTACACCCTGACACCAAATGAGTTATCCTAGCCCCTTTATATGTACTCCCAGAGTCCAAGTGAGTTACCCTAGTCCCTTATAACTACTCCCCGACCCAAAGTGAGTTACCCTAGTCCCATATAAGTACTCCCAGACCCCAAGTGAGTTACCCTAGTCCCATATAAGTACTCTCTGACCGCAAGTGAGTTACCCTACTCCCATAGAAGTACTCCCTGACCACAAGTCAGTTACCATATCACCTTTATAAGTACACCCTGACCCCAAGTGAGTTACCCTAGCCCCTATGTAAGTACTCCCTGACCCCAAGTGAGTTATCCTAGCCCCATAGAAGTACTCCCTGAACACAAGTGGGTTATCCTAGCCCCTTTATATGTACCCCCAGACCCCAAGTGAGTTAACCTAGTCCCTTATAAGTAATCACTGACCCCTAGTGAGTTACCCTATCCCCTTTATAAGTACTCCCTGACCCCAAGTGAGTTATCCTAGTCCCATATAAGTACTCCCTGACCCCAAGTGAGTTACCATAGCCCCTTTATATGTACTCCCTGACCCCAAGTGAGTTATCCTAGCCCCTTTATATGTACTCACAGAGTCCTAGTGAGTTACCCTAGTTCCATATGAGTACTCCCCGACCACAAGTGAGTTACCCTAGTCCCATATAAGTACTCCTTGACCCAAAGTATGTTACCCTAGCCCCTTTATAAGTACTCCCTGACCCCAAGTGAGATACCCTAGTCCCATATAAGTACTCCCAGACCCTAAGTGAGTTACCCTAGTCCCATATAAGTACTCCCTGAACCCAAGTGATTTACCATAACCCCTTTATAAGTACTCCCTGACCACAAGTGAGTTACCCTAGCCCCTATATAAGTACTCCCTGACCCCAAGTGAGTTATCCTAGCCCCTTTATATGTACTCTGACCGCAAGTGAGTTATCCTAGCCGCTTTATATGTACTCCCAGACCACAAGTGAGTTACCCAGTCCCTTATAAGTACTCCCTGTCCCCAAGTGAGTTACCCTAGCCCTTAATAAGTACACCCTGGCCCCAAGTGAGTTACCCTAGCACCTTTATAAGTACTCCCTGACACCAAGTGAGTTACCCTAGCCCCTAAATTAGTACTCCCTGACCCCAAGTGTGTTACCCTAGTCCCATATAAGTACTCCCTGACCTCAAGTGAGTTACCATATCCCCTTTATAAGTACTCCCAGACCCCAAGTGAGTTACTCTAGTCCCTTATAAGTACTCCCTGACCCCATGTGAGTTACCCTATCCCCTTTACAAGTACTCCCTGACCCCAAGTGAGTTATCCTAACCCCTTTATCTGTACTCCCAGAGTCCAAGTGAGTTACCCTAGTCCCTTATAACTACTCCTCGACCCAAAGTGAGTTACCCTAGACCCTTTATAAGTACTCCCTGACCCTAAGTGGGTTACGATAGTCCTATATAAGTACTCACAGACCACAAGTGAATTACCCTAGTTCCATAGATGTACTCCCTGACCCCAAGTGAGTTATCCTAGCCCCTATATAAGTATTTCCTTACCCCATGTGAGTTATCCTAGCCCCTTTATATGTACTCTCTGACCACAAGTGTGTTACCCTAGTCCCATAAATGTATTCCATGACCCCATGTGAGTTACCATAGCCCCTTTATAAGTACTCCCTGGCCCCAAGTGAGTTACCCTAGCCCCTTTATAAGTACTCCCTGACCCCAAGTGAGTTACCCTAGCCCCGATATTAGTACTCCCTGACCCAAGTGAGTTATCCTAGCCCCTTTATATGTACTCTCTGATCGCAAGTGAGTTATCCTAGCCGCTTAATATGTACTCTCTGACCGCAAGTGAGTTACCCTACTCCCGTAGAAGTACTCCCTGACCACAAGTCAGTTACCATATCACCTTTGTAAGTACACCCTGACCCCAAGTGAGTTATCCTAGCCCCTTCATATGTACTCTCTGACCGCAAGTGAGTTACCTTAGTCCCATATAAGTACTCCCTGACCCCAAGTGATTTACCATAGCCCCTTTATAAGTACTCCCAGACCCCAAGTGAGTTACCCTAGTCCCGTATAAGTACTCCCTGACCCCAAATGAGTTATCCTAGCCCCTTTATATGTACCCCCAGACCCCAAGTGAGTTCACCTAGTCCCTTATAACTACTCCCCGACCCAAAGTGAGTTACCCTAGCCCCTTTATAAGTACTCCGTGACCCTAAGTGGGTTACCCTAGTCCCATATATGTACTCCCAGACCCCAAGTGAGTTACCCTAGTCCCATAGAAGTACTCCCTGACCCCAAGTGAGTTACTCTAGTCCCATATAAGTACTACTTGACCCAAAGTAAGTTACCCTAGCCCCTTTATAAGTACTCCCTGACCCCAAGTGAGATACCCTAGTCCCATATAAGTACTCCCAGACCCCAAGTGAGTTACCCTAGTCCCATATAAATACTCCCTGAACCCAAGTGAGTTACCATAACCCCTTTATAAGTACTCCCTGACCAAAAGTGAGTTACCCTAGCCCCTATATAAGTACTCCCTGACCCCAAGTGAGTTATCCGAGCCCCATTATATTTACTCTCTGACCGCAAGTGAGGTACCCTAGTCCCATATAAGTACTCCCTGACACCAGTGAGTTATCCTAGCCCCTTCATATGTACCCCCAGACCCCAAGTGAGTTCACCTAGTCCCTTATAACTACTCCCCGACCCAAAGTGAGTTACCCTAGCCCCTTTATAAGTACTCCGTGACCCTAAGTGAGTTACCCTAGTCCCATATAAGTACTACTTGACCCAAAGTAAGTTACCCTAGCCCCTTTATAAGTACTCCCAGACCCCAAGTGAGTTCACCTAGTCCCTTATAACTACTCCCTGACCCAAAGTGAGTTACCCTAGCCCCTTTATAAGTACTCCGTGACCCTAAGTGTGTTACCCTAGTCCCATATAAGTACTACTTGACCCAAAGTAAGTTATCCTAGCCCCTTTATATGTACCCCCAGACCCCAAGTGAGTTCACCTAGTCCCTTATAACTACTCCCCGACCCAAAGTGAGTTACCCTAGCCCCTTTATAAGTACTCCGTGACCCTAAGTGAGTTACCCTAATCCCATATAAGTACTCCCTGACACCAGTGAGTTATCCTAGCCCCTTCATATGTACCCCCAGACCCCAAGTGAGTTCACCTAGTCCCTTATAACTACTCCCCGACCCAAAGTGAGTTACCCTAGCCCCTTTATAAGTACTCCGTGACCCTAAGTGTGTTACCCTAGTCCCATATAAGTACTACTTGACCCAAAGTAAGTTATCCTAGCCCCTTTATATGTACCCCCAGACCCAAAGTGAGTTCACCTAGTCCCTTATAACTACTCCCCGACCCAAAGTGAGTTACCCTAGCCCCTTTATAAGTACTCCGTGACCCTAAGTGAGTTACCCTAGCCCCTTTATAAGTACTCCCTGACCCTAAGTGGGTTACCCGAGTCCCATATAAGTACTCCCAGACCCCAAGTGATTTACCCTATTCCCATAGAAGTACTCCCTGACCCCAAGTAAGTTACCCTAGCCCCTTAATAAGTACACCCTGACACCAAATGAGTTATCCTAGCCCCTTTATATGTACTCCCAGAGTCCAAGTGAGTTACCCTAGTCCCTTATAACTACTCCCCGACCCAAAGTGAGTTACCCTAGTCCCATATAAGTACTCCCAGACCCCAAGTGAGTTACCCTAGTCCCTTATAACTACTCCCCGACCCAAAGTGAGTTACCCTAGTCCCATATAAGTACTCCCAGACCCCAAGTGAGTTACCCTAGTCCCATATAAGTACTCTCTGACCGCAAGTGAGTTACCCTACTCCCATAGAAGTACTCCCTGACCACAAGTCAGTTACCATATCACCTTTATAAGTACACCCTGACCCCAAGTGAGTTACCCTAGCCCCTATATAAGTACTCCCTGACCCCAAGTGAGTTATCCTAGCCCCATAGAAGTACTCCCTGAACACAAGTGGGTTATCCTAGCCCCTTTATATGTACCCCCAGACCCCAATTGAGTTAACCTAGTCCCTTATAAGTAATCCCTGACCCCTAGTGAGTTACCCTATCCCCTTTATAAGTACTCCCTGACCCCAACTGAGTTATCCTAGTCCCATATAAGTACTCCCTGACCGCAAGTGAGTTACCATAGCCCCTTTATATGTACTCCCTGACCCCAAGTGAGTTATCCTAGCCCCTTTATATGTACTCACAGAGTCCTAGTGAGTTACCCTAGTTCCATATGAGTACTCCCCGACCACAAGTGAGTTACCCTAGTCCCATATAAGTACTCCTTGACCCAAAGTAAGTTACCCTAGCCCCTTTATAAGTACTCCCTGACCCCAAGTGAGATACCCTAGTCCCATATAAGTACTCCCAGACCCTAAGTGAGTTACCCTAGTCCCATATAAGTACTCCCTGAACCCAAGTGAGTTACCATAACCCCTTTATAAGTACTCCCTGACCACAAGTGAGTTACCCAAGCCCCTATATAAGTACTCCCTGACGCCAAGTGAGTTATCCGAGCCCCATTATATGTACTCTCTGACCGCAAGTGAGGTACCCTAGTCCCATATAAGTACTCCCAGACCCAAAGTGAGTTACCCTAGTCCCATAGAACTACTCCCTGACCCCAAGTGAGTTACCCTATCCCCAATTTAATAACTCCCTAACCCCAAGTGAGTTATCCGAACCCCATTATATGTACTCTCTGACCGCAAGTGAAGTACCCTAGTCCCATATAAGTACTCCCTGACCCCAGTGAGTTACCATAGCCCCTTTATAAGTACTACCTTACCCCAAGTGAGTTATCCTAGCCCCTTTATAAGTACTCCCTGACCCTAAGTGAGATACCCTAGTCCCTTATAAGTAATCCCTGACCCCTAGTGAGTTACCCTATCCCCTTTATAAGTACTCCCTGACCCCAAGTGAGTTATCCTAGCCCCTTTATATGTACTCTCTGACCGCAAGTGAGTTACCCTAGTTCCATATAAGTACTCCCTAACCCCAACTGATTTACCCTAGCCCCATATAAGTGCTCCAAGGTCCCAAGTGAGTTACCCTAGTCCCTTATAACAACTCCCCGACCGCAAGTGAGTTACCCTAGCCCCTATATTAGTACTCCCTGACCCCAAGTAAGTTACCCTAGTCCCATAAAAGTACTCCCTGACCTCAAGTGAGTTACCATATCCCCTTTATAAGTACTCCCAGACCCCAAGTGAGTTACTCTAGTCCCTTATAAGTACTCCCTGTCCCCAAGTGAGTTACCCTAGCCCTTAATATGTACACCCTGGCCCCAAGTGAGTTACCCTAGCCCCTTTATAAGTACTCCCTGACCCCAAGTGAGTTACCCTAGCCCCTATATTAGTACTCCCTGACCCCAAGTGAGTTACCCTAGTCCCTTATAAGTACTCCCTGACCTCAAGTGAGTTACCATATCCCCTTTATAAGTACTCCCAGACCCCAAGTGAGTTACTCTAGTGCCTTATAAGTACTCCCTAACCCCATGTGAGTTACCCTATCCCCTTTATAAGTACTCCCTGACCCCAAGTGAGTTATCCTAACCCCTTTATCTGTACTCCCAGAGTCCAAGTGAGTTACCCTAGTCCCTTATAACTACTCCTCGACCCAATGTGAGTTACCCTAGACCCTTTATAAGTACTCCCTGACCCTAAGTGGGTAACGCTAGTCCTATATAAGTACTCACAGACCACAAGTGAATTACCCTAGTTCCATAGAAGTACTCCCTGACCCCAAGTGAGTTATCCTAACCCCTTTATATGTACTCTCTGACAGCAAGTGAGTTACCCTAGTTCCATAGAGGTACTCCCTGACCCCAAATTAGTCACCCTAGCCACTTTATATGAACTCTCTGACCGCAAGTGAGTTATCCTAGCCCCTATATATGTACACCCAGACTCCAAGTGAGTTACCATAGCCCCTTTATAAATACTCCCTGACCCCAAGTGAGTTATCCTAGCCCGTTTATATGTACGCTCTGACCGTAAGTGAGTTACCCTAGTCCCATAGAAGTACTCCCTGACCCCAAGTGAGTTACCATATCACCTTTATAAGTACTACCTGACCCCAAGTGAGTTATCCTAGCCCCTTTATATATACTCTCTGGCCGCAAGTGAGTTATCCTAGCCGATTTATATGTACTCCCAGACCCCACGTGAGTTACCCAGTCCCTAATAAGTACTCCCTGACACCAAGTGAGTTACCCTAGCCCTTAATAAGTACACCCTGGCCCCAAGTGAGTTACCCTGGTCCCATATAAGTACTCACAGACACCAAGTGAGTTACCCTAGTCCCATAGAAGTACTCCCTGACCCCAAGTGAGTTACCCTAGCCCCTATATAAGTATTTCCTGACCCCATGTGAGTTATCCTAGCCGCTTAATATGTACTCTTAGACCCCAAGTAAGTTACCCAGTCCCATATAAGTACTCCTTGAACCAAAGTGAGTTACCCTAGCCCCTTATAACTACTCCCCGACCCAAACTGAGTTACCCTAGCCGCTTTATAAGTACTCCCTAACCCTAAGTGGGTTACCCTAGTCCCATATTAGTACTCCCAGACCCCAAGTGAGTTACCCTAGCCCCTATATAAGTACTACCTGACCCCAAGTGAGTTATCCTAGTCCCATTATATGTACTCTCTGACCACAAGTTTGTTACCCTAGTCCCATAGATGTACTCCATGACCCCATGTGAGTTACCATAGCCCCTTTATAAGTACTCCCTAACCCTAAGTGGGTTACCCTAGTCCCATAGAAGTACTCCCTGACCCCAAGTGAGTTACCCTAGTCCCATAGAAGTACTCCCTGACCCCAATTGAGTTACCATAGCCCTTATATAAGTACTCCCTGACCCCAAGTGAGTTATCCTTGCCCCTTTATATGTACTCTCTGACCGCAAGTGAGTTACCCTAGTCCCATATAAGTGCTCTAAGGACCCAAGTGAGTTACCCTAGTCCCATAGAAGTACTCCCTGACTACAAGTGAGTTACCCTAGCCCCTATATAAGTACTCCCTGATCCCAAGTGTGTTATCCTAGCCCCTTCATATGTACTCCCAGACTCCAAGTGAGTTACTCTAGTCCCTTATAACTATTCCCTGACCCAAAGTGAGTTACCCTAGCCGGTTTATAAGTAATCCCTGATCCTAGTGGGTTACCCTAGTCCCAAATAAGTACTCCCTGACACCAAGTGAGTTACCCTAGTCCCATATAAGTACTCCCTGACTACAAGTGAGTTACCATAGCCCCTATATAAGTACTCCCTGACCCCAAGTGAGTTATCCTAGCCCCTTTATATGTACTCCCAGACTCCAAGTGAGTTACTCTTGTCCCTTAAAACTATTCCCTGACCCAAAGTGAGTTACCCTAGCCGGTTTATAAGTAATCCCTGACCCTAAGTGGGTTACCCTAGTCCCATATAAATACTCCCAGACCACAACTGGGTTACCCTAGTCCCTTATAAGTACTCCCTGACTCCAAGTGAGTTACCCTAGTCTAATAGAAGTACTCCCTAACCCAAGTGAGTTACCCTATCCCTTATATAAGTACTCCCTGAACCCAAGTGAGTTATTCTAGCCCCTTTATATGTACTCTCTGGCCGCAAGTGAGTTACCCTAGTCCCATAGAAGTACTCCCTGACCCCAAGTGAGTTACCCTAGTCCCATATAAATACTCCCTGAACCCAAGTGAGTTACCATAACCCCTTTATAAGTACTCCCTGACCAAAAGTGAGTTACCCTAGCCCCTATATAAGTACTCCCTGACCCCAAGTGAGTTATCCGAGCCCCATTATATTTACTCTCTGACCGCAAGTGAGGTACCCTAGTCCCATATAAGTACTCCCTGACACCAGTGAGTTATCCTAGCCCCTTCATATGTACCCCCAGACCCCAAGTGAGATCACCTAGTCCCTTATAACTACTCCCCGACCCAAAGTGAGTTACCCTAGCCCCTTTATAAGTACTCCGTGACCCTAAGTGAGTTACCCTAGTCCCATATAAGTACTACTTGACCCAAAGTAAGTTACCCTAGCCCCTTTATAAGTACTCCCAGACCCCAAGTGAGTTCACCTAGTCCCTTATAACTACTCCCTGACCCAAAGTGAGTTACCCTAGCCCCTTTATAAGTACTCCGTGACCCTAAGTGTGTTACCCTAGTCCCATATAAGTACTACTTGACCCAAAGTAAGTTATCCTAGCCCCTTTATATGTACCCCCAGACCCCAAGTGAGTTCACCTAGTCCCTTATAACTACTCCCCGACCCAAAGTGAGTTACCCTAGCCCCTTTATAAGTACTCCGTGACCCTAAGTGAGTTACCCTAGTCCCATATAAGTACTCCCTGACACCAGTGAGTTATCCTAGCCCCTTCATATGTACCCCCAGACCCCAAGTGAGTTCACCTAATCCCTTATAACTACTCCCCGACCCAAAGTGAGTTACCCTAGCCCCTTTATAAGTACTCCGTGACCCTAAGTGTGTTACCCTAGTCCCATATAAGTACTACTTGACCCAAAGTAAGTTATCCTAGCCCCTTTATATGTACCCCCAGACCCAAAGTGAGTTCACCTAGTCCCTTATAACTACTCCCCGACCCAAAGTGAGTTACCCTAGCCCCTTTATAAGTACTCCGTGACCCTAAGTGAGTTACCCTAGCCCCTTTATAAGTACTCCCTGACCCTAAGTGGGTTACCCGAGTCCCATATAAGTACTCCCAGACCCCAAGTGATTTACCCTATTCCCATAGAAGTACTCCCTGACCCCAAGTAAGTTACCCTAGCCCCTTAATAAGTACACCCTGACACCAAATGAGTTATCCTAGCCCCTTTATATGTACTCCCAGAGTCCAAGTGAGTTACCCTAGTCCCTTATAACTACTCCCCGACCCAAAGTGAGTTACCCTAGTCCCATATAAGTACTCCCAGACCCCAAGTGAGTTACCCTAGTCCCATATAAGTACTCTCTGACCGCAAGTGAGTTACCCTACTCCCATAGAAGTACTCCCTGACCACAAGTCAGTTACCATATCACCTTTATAAGTACACCCTGACCCCAAGTGAGTTACCCTAGCCCCTATATAAGTACTCCCTGACCCCAAGTGAGTTATCCTAGCCCCATAGAAGTACTCCCTGAACACAAGTGGGTTATCCTAGCCCCTTTATATGTACCCCCAGACCCCAATTGAGTTAACCTAGTCCCTTATAAGTAATCCCTGACCCCTAGTGAGTTACCCTATCCCCTTTATAAGTACTCCCTGACCCCAAGTGAGTTATCCTAGTCCCATATAAGTACTCCCTGACCCCAAGTGAGTTACCATAGCCCCTTTATATGTACTCCCTGACCCCAAGTGAGTTATCCTAGCCCCTTTATATGTACTCACAGAGTCCTAGTGAGTTACCCTAGTTCCATATGAGTACTCCCCGACCACAAGTGAGTTACCCTAGTCCCATATAAGTACTCCTTGACCCAAAGTAAGTTACCCTAGCCCCTTTATAAGTACTCCCTGACCCCAAGTGAGATACCCTAGTCCCATATAAGTACTCCCAGACCCTAAGTGAGTTACCCTAGTCCCATATAAGTACTCCCTGAACCCAAGTGAGTTACCATAACCCCTTTATAAGTACTCCCTGACCACAAGTGAGTTACCCAAGCCCCTATATAAGTACTCCCTGACGCCAAGTGAGTTATCCGAGCCCCATTATATGTACTCTCTGACCGCAAGTGAGGTACCCTAGTCCCATATAAGTACTCCCAGACCCAAAGTGAGTTACCCTAGTCCCATAGAACTACTCCCTGACCCCAAGTGAGTTACCCTACCCCAATTTAATAACTCCCTAACCCCAAGTGAGTTATCCGAACCCCATTATATGTACTCTCTGACCGCAAGTGAAGTACCCTAGTCCCATATAAGTACTCCCTGACCCCAGTGAGTTACCATAGCCCCTTTATAAGTACTACCTTACCCCAAGTGAGTTATCCTAGCCCCTTTATAAGTACTCCCTGACCCTAAGTGAGTTACCCTAGTCCCTTATAAGTAATCCCTGACCCCTAGTGAGTTACCCTATCCCCTTTATAAGTACTCCCTGACCCCAAGTGAGTTATCCTAGCCCCTTTATATGTACTCTCTGACCGCAAGTGAGTTACCCTAGTTCCATATAAGTACTCCCTAACCCCAACTGATTTACCCTAGCCCCATATAAGTGCTCCAAGGTCCCAAGTGAGTTACCCTAGTCCCTTATAACAACTCCCCGACCGCAAGTGAGTTACCCTAGCCCCTATATTAGTACTCCCTGACCCCAAGTAAGTTACCCTAGTCCCATAAAAGTACTCCCTGACCTCAAGTGAGTTACCATATCCCCTTTATAAGTACTCCCAGACCCCAAGTGAGTTACTCTAGTCCCTTATAAGTACTCCCTGTCCCCAAGTGAGTTACCCTAGCCCTTAATATGTACACCCTGGCCCCAAGTGAGTTACCCTAGCCCCTTTATAAGTACTCCCTGACCCCAAGTGAGTTACCCTAGCCCCTATATTAGTACTCCCTGACCCCAAGTGAGTTACCCTAGTCCCTTATAAGTACTCCCTGACCTCAAGTGAGTTACCATATCCCCTTTATAAGTACTCCCAGACCCCAAGTGAGTTACTCTAGTGCCTTATAAGTACTCCCTAACCCCATGTGAGTTACCCTATCCCCTTTATAAGTACTCCCTGACCCCAAGTGAGTTATCCTAACCCCTTTATCTGTACTCCCAGAGTCCAAGTGAGTTACCCTAGTCCCTTATAACTACTCCTCGACCCAATGTGAGTTACCCTAGACCCTTTATTAGTACTCCCTGACCCTAAGTGGGTTACGCTAGTCCTATATAAGTACTCACAGACCACAAGTGAATTACCCTAGTTCCATAGAAGTACTCCCTGACCCCAAGTGAGTTATCCTAACCCCTTTATATGTACTCTCTGACAGCAAGTGAGTTACCCTAGTTCCATAGAGGTACTCCCTGACCCCAAATTAGTCACCCTAGCCACTTTATATGAACTCTCTGACCGCAAGTGAGTTATCCTAGCCCCTATATATGTACACCCAGACTCCAAGTGAGTTACCATAGCCCCTTTATAAATACTCCCTGACCCCAAGTGAGTTATCCTAGCCCGTTTATATGTACGCTCTGACCGTAAGTGAGTTACCCTAGTCCCATAGAAGTACTCCCTGACCCCAAGTGAGTTACCATATCACCTTTATAAGTACTACCTGACCCCAAGTGAGTTATCCTAGCTTCTTTATATATACTCTCTGGCCGCAAGTGAGTTATCCTAGCCGCTTTATATGTACTCCCAGACCCCACGTGAGTTACCCAGTCCCTAATAAGTACTCCCTGACACCAAGTGAGTTACCCTAGCCCTTAATAAGTACACCCTGGCCCCAAGTGAGTTACCCTGGTCCCATATAAGTACTCACAGACACCAAGTGAGTTACCCTAGTCCCATAGAAGTACTCCCTGACCCCAAGTGAGTTACCCTAGCCCCTATATAAGTATTTCCTGACCCCATGTGAGTTATCCTAGCCGCTTAATATGTACTCTTAGACCCCAAGTAAGTTACCCAGTCCCATATAAGTACTCCTTGAACCAAAGTGAGTTACCCTAGCCCCTTATAACTACTCCCCGACCCAAACTGAGTTACCCTAGCCGCTTTATAAGTACTCCCTAACCCTAAGTGGGTTACCCTAGTCCCATATTAGTACTCCCAGACCCCAAGTGAGTTACCCTAGCCCCTTTATAAGTACTCCGTGACCCTAAGTGTGTTACCCTAGTCCCATATAAGTACTACTTGACCCAAAGTAAGTTATCCTAGCCCCTTTATATGTACCCCCAGACCCAAAGTGAGTTCACCTAGTCCCTTATAACTACTCCCCGACCCAAAGTGAGTTACCCTAGCCCCTTTATAAGTACTCCGTGACCCTAAGTGAGTTACCCTAGCCCCTTTATTAGTACTCCCTGACCCTAAGTGGGTTACCCGAGTCCCATATAAGTACTCCCAGACCCCAAGTGATTTACCCTATTCCCATAGAAGTACTCCCTGACCCCAAGTAAGTTACCCTAGCCCCTTAATAAGTACACCCTGACACCAAATGAGTTATCCTAGCCCCTTTATATGTACTCCCAGAGTCCAAGTGAGTTACCCTAGTCCCTTATAACTACTCCCCGACCCAAAGTGAGTTACCCTAGTCCCATATAAGTACTCCCAGACCCCAAGTGAGTTACCCTAGTCCCATATAAGTACTCTCTGACCGCAAGTGAGTTACCCTACTCCCATAGAAGTACTCCCTGACCACAAGTCAGTTACCATATCACCTTTATAAGTACACCCTGACCCCAAGTGAGTTACCCTAGCCCCTATATAAGTACTCCCTGACCCCAAGTGAGTTATCCTAGCCCCATAGAAGTACTCCCTGAACACAAGTGGGTTATCCTAGCCCCTTTATATGTACCCCCAGACCCCAATTGAGTTAACCTAGTCCCTTATAAGTAATCCCTGACCCCTAGTGAGTTACCCTATCCCCTTTATAAGTACTCCCTGACCCCAAGTGAGTTATCCTAGTCCCATATAAGTACTCCCTGACCCCAAGTGAGTTACCATAGCCCCTTTATATGTACTCCCTGACCCCAAGTGAGTTATCCTAGCCCCTTTATATGTACTCACAGAGTCCTAGTGAGTTACCCTAGTTCCATATGAGTACTCCCCGACCACAAGTGAGTTACCCTAGTCCCATATAAGTACTCCTTGACCCAAAGTAAGTTACCCTAGCCCCTTTATAAGTACTCCCTGACCCCAAGTGAGATACCCTAGTCCCATATAAGTACTCCCAGACCCTAAGTGAGTTACCCTAGTCCCATATAAGTACTCCCTGAACCCAAGTGAGTTACCATAACCCCTTTATAAGTACTCCCTGACCACAAGTGAGTTACCCAAGCCCCTATATAAGTACTCCCTGATGCCAAGTGAGTTATCCGAGCCCCATTATATGTACTCTCTGACCGCAAGTGAGGTACCCTAGTCCCATATAAGTACTCCCAGACCCAAAGTGAGTTACCCTAGTCCCATAGAACTACTCCCTGACCCCAAGTGAGTTACCCTATCCCCAATTTAATAACTCCCTAACCCCAAGTGAGTTATCCGAACCCCATTATATGTACTCTCTGACCGCAAGTGAAGTACCCTAGTCCCATATAAGTACTCCCTGACCCCAGTGAGTTACCATAGCCCCTTTATAAGTACTACCTTACCCCAAGTGAGTTATCCTAGCCCCTTTATAAGTACTCCCTGACCCTAAGTGAGTTACCCTAGTCCCTTATAAGTAATCCCTGACCCCTAGTGAGTTACCCTATCCCCTTTATAAGTACTCCCTGACCCCAAGTGAGTTATCCTAGCCCCTTTATATGTACTCTCTGACCGCAAGTGAGTTACCCTAGTTCCATATAAGTACTCCCTAACCCCAACTGATTTACCCTAGCCCCATATAAGTGCTCCAAGATCCCAAGTGAGTTACCCTAGTCCCTTATAACTACTCCCCGACCGCAAGTGAGTTACCCTAGCCCCTATATTAGTACTCCCTGACCCCAAGTAAGTTACCCTAGTCCCATAAAAGTACTCCCTGACCTCAAGTGAGTTACCATATCCCCTTTATAAGTACTCCCAGACCCCAAGTGAGTTACTCTAGTCCCTTATAAGTACTCCCTGTCCCCAAGTGAGTTACCCTAGCCCTTAATATGTACACCCTGGCCCCAAGTGAGTTACCCTAGCCCCTTTATAAGTACTCCCTGACCCCAAGTGAGTTACCCTAGCCCCTATATTAGTACTCCCTGACCCCAAGTGAGTTACCCTAGTCCCTTATAAGTACTCCCTGACCTCAAGTGAGTTACCATATCCCCTTTATAAGTACTCCCAGACCCCAAGTGAGTTACTCTAGTGCCTTATAAGTACTCCCTAACCCCATGTGAGTTACCCTATCCCCTTTATAAGTACTCCCTGACCCCAAGTGAGTTATCCTAACCCCTTTATCTGTACTCCCAGAGTCCAAGTGAGTTACCCTAGTCCCTTATAACTACTCCTCGACCCAATGTGAGTTACCCTAGACCCTTTATAAGTACTCCCTGACCCTAAGTGGGTTACCCTAGTCCCATATAAATACTCCCAGACCACAACTGGGTTACCCTAGTCCCTTATAAGTACTCCCTGACTCCAAGTGAGTTACCCTAGTCTAATAGAAGTACTCCCTAACCCAAGTGAGTTACCCTATCCCTTATATAAGTACTCCCTGAACCCAAGTGAGTTATTCTAGCCCCTTTATATGTACTCTCTGGCCGCAAGTGAGTTACCCTTGTCCCATAGAAGTACTCCCTGACCCCAAGTGAGTTACCCTAGTCCCTTATAAGTACTCCCTGACCCCAAGTGAGTTACCCTAGTCCCATAGAAGTACTCCCTGACCCCAAGTAAGTTACCATAGCCCCTATATAAGTACTCCCTGACCCCAAGTGAGTTATCCTATCCCCTTTATATGTACTCTCTGACCGCAAGTGAGTTACCCTAGTCCCATATAAGTACTTCCTGACCCCAACTGATTTACCCTAGTCCCATGTAAGTGCTCCAAGGACCCAAGTGAGTTACCCTAGTCCCATAGAAGTACTCCCTGACTACAAGTGAGTTACCATAGCCCCTTTATATGTACTCCCTGACCCCAAGTGAGTTACTCTAGTCCCTTATAACTACTCCCTGACCCAAAGTGAGTTACCCTAGCCCGTTTATAAGTAATCCCTGACCCTAAGTGAGTTACCCTAGTCCCAAATAAGTACTCCCTGACCCAAAGTGAGTTATCCTAGCCCCTTTATATGTACTCTGACCCCAAGTGAGTTACCATAGCCCTTAATAAGTACACCCTGGCCCCAAGTGAGTTACACTAGCCCCTTTAAAGTACTTCCTGACCCCAAGTGAGTTACCCTAGCCCCTATATAAGTACTCCCTGACCCCAAGTGAGTTATCCTAGCCCTTTTATATGTACTCTCTGACCACAAGTGTGTTACCCTAGTCCCATATTAGTACTCCCTGACCCAACTGATTTATCCTAGCCCCATATAAGTGCTCCAAGAACCCAATTGAGTTACCCTAGTCCCATAGAAGTACTCTCTGACCCCAAGTGAGTTACCCTAACCCCATTATATGTACTCCCTGACCCTAAGTGGGTTACGATAGTCCCATATAAGTACTCCTAGACCCCAAGTGAGTTACCCTAGTCCCTTATAACTACTCCCAGACCCCAAGTGAATTACCGTGGTCCCATATAAGTACTCCCAGACATGAAGTGAGTTAGCCTAGTCCAATATAAGTACTCCTTGACCCAAAGTGAGTTACCCTAACCCCTTTATAAGTACTCCCTGATACCAAGTGAATTACCCTAGTCCCATAGAAGTACTCCCTGACCCCAAGTGAGTTACCCTATCCCCTTTATATGTATTCCCTGACCCCAAGTCAGGTATCCTAGCCCCTTTATATGTACTCCCAGAGTACAAGTGAGTTACCCTAGTCCCTTATAACTACTCCCTGACCCAAAGTGAGTTACCCTACCCCCTTTATAAGTACTCCCTGACCCTAAGTGAGTTACCCTAGTCCCAAATAAGTACTCCCTGAAACCAAGTGAGTTACCCTAGTCCCATATAAGTACTCCCTGACCCCAAGTGAGTTACCCTAGTACCATATAAGTACTCGCTGACCCTAATTGAGTTACCCTAGTCCAATATAAGTACTCCCTGACCCCAAGTGAGTTACCATAGCCCCTTTATATGTACTCCCTGACCCCAAGTGAGTTATCCTAGCCCCTTTATATGTACTCACAGAGTCCTAGTGAGTTACCCTAGTTCCATATGAGTACTCCCCGACCACAAGTGAGTTACCCTAGTCCCATATAAGTACTCCTTGACCCAAAGTAAGTTACCCTAGCCCCTTTATAAGTACTCCCTGACCCCAAGTGAGATACCCTAGTCCCATATAAGTACTCCCAGACCCTAAGTGAGTTACCCTAGTCCCATATAAGTACTCCCTGAACCCAAGTGAGTTACCATAACCCCTTTATAAGTACTCCCTGACCACAAGTGAGTTACCCAAGCCCCTATATAAGTACTCCCTGACGCCAAGTGAGTTATCCGAGCCCCATTATATGTACTCTCTGACCGCAAGTGAGGTACCCTAGTCCCATATAAGTACTCCCAGACCCAAAGTGAGTTACCCTAGTCCCATAGAACTACTCCCTGACCCCAAGTGAGTTACCCTACCCCAATTTAATAACTCCCTAACCCCAAGTGAGTTATCCGAACCCCATTATATGTACTCTCTGACCGCAAGTGAAGTACCCTAGTCCCATATAAGTACTCCCTGACCCCAGTGAGTTACCATAGCCCCTTTATAAGTACTACCTTACCCCAAGTGAGTTATCCTAGCCCCTTTATAAGTACTCCCTGACCCTAAGTGAGTTACCCTAGTCCCTTATAAGTAATCCCTGACCCCTAGTGAGTTACCCTATCCCCTTTATAAGTACTCCCTGACCCCAAGTGAGTTATCCTAGCCCCTTTATATGTACTCTCTGACCGCAAGTGAGTTACCCTAGTTCCATATAAGTACTCCCTAACCCCAACTGATTTACCCTAGCCCCATATAAGTGCTCCAAGGTCCCAAGTGAGTTACCCTAGTCCCTTATAACAACTCCCCGACCGCAAGTGAGTTACCCTAGCCCCTATATTAGTACTCCCTGACCCCAAGTAAGTTACCCTAGTCCCATAAAAGTACTCCCTGACCTCAAGTGAGTTACCATATCCCCTTTATAAGTACTCCCAGACCCCAAGTGAGTTACTCTAGTCCCTTATAAGTACTCCCTGTCCCCAAGTGAGTTACCCTAGCCCTTAATATGTACACCCTGGCCCCAAGTGAGTTACCCTAGCCCCTTTATAAGTACTCCCTGACCCCAAGTGAGTTACCCTAGCCCCTATATTAGTACTCCCTGACCCCAAGTGAGTTACCCTAGTCCCTTATAAGTACTCCCTGACCTCAAGTGAGTTACCATATCCCCTTTATAAGTACTCCCAGACCCCAAGTGAGTTACTCTAGTGCCTTATAAGTACTCCCTAACCCCATGTGAGTTACCCTATCCCCTTTATAAGTACTCCCTGACCCCAAGTGAGTTATCCTAACCCCTTTATCTGTACTCCCAGAGTCCAAGTGAGTTACCCTAGTCCCTTATAACTACTCCTCGACCCAATGTGAGTTACCCTAGACCCTTTATTAGTACTCCCTGACCCTAAGTGGGTTACGCTAGTCCTATATAAGTACTCACAGACCACAAGTGAATTACCCTAGTTCCATAGAAGTACTCCCTGACCCCAAGTGAGTTATCCTAACCCCTTTATATGTACTCTCTGACAGCAAGTGAGTTACCCTAGTTCCATAGAGGTACTCCCTGACCCCAAATTAGTCACCCTAGCCACTTTATATGAACTCTCTGACCGCAAGTGAGTTATCCTAGCCCCTATATATGTACACCCAGACTCCAAGTGAGTTACCATAGCCCCTTTATAAATACTCCCTGACCCCAAGTGAGTTATCCTAGCCCGTTTATATGTACGCTCTGACCGTAAGTGAGTTACCCTAGTCCCATAGAAGTACTCCCTGACCCCAAGTGAGTTACCATATCACCTTTATAAGTACTACCTGACCCCAAGTGAGTTATCCTAGCTTCTTTATATATACTCTCTGGCCGCAAGTGAGTTATCCTAGCCGCTTTATATGTACTCCCAGACCCCACGTGAGTTACCCAGTCCCTAATAAGTACTCCCTGACACCAAGTGAGTTACCCTAGCCCTTAATAAGTACACCCTGGCCCCAAGTGAGTTACCCTGGTCCCATATAAGTACTCACAGACACCAAGTGAGTTACCCTAGTCCCATAGAAGTACTCCCTGACCCCAAGTGAGTTACCCTAGCCCCTATATAAGTATTTCCTGACCCCATGTGAGTTATCCTAGCCGCTTAATATGTACTCTTAGACCCCAAGTAAGTTACCCAGTCCCATATAAGTACTCCTTGAACCAAAGTGAGTTACCCTAGCCCCTTATAACTACTCCCCGACCCAAACTGAGTTACCCTAGCCGCTTTATAAGTACTCCCTAACCCTAAGTGGGTTACCCTAGTCCCATATTAGTACTCCCAGACCCCAAGTGAGTTACCCTAGCCCCTTTATAAGTACTCCGTGACCCTAAGTGTGTTACCCTAGTCCCATATAAGTACTACTTGACCCAAAGTAAGTTATCCTAGCCCCTTTATATGTACCCCCAGACCCAAAGTGAGTTCACCTAGTCCCTTATAACTACTCCCCGACCCAAAGTGAGTTACCCTAGCCCCTTTATAAGTACTCCGTGACCCTAAGTGAGTTACCCTAGCCCCTTTATTAGTACTCCCTGACCCTAAGTGGGTTACCCGAGTCCCATATAAGTACTCCCAGACCCCAAGTGATTTACCCTATTCCCATAGAAGTACTCCCTGACCCCAAGTAAGTTACCCTAGCCCCTTAATAAGTACACCCTGACACCAAATGAGTTATCCTAGCCCCTTTATATGTACTCCCAGAGTCCAAGTGAGTTACCCTAGTCCCTTATAACTACTCCCCGACCCAAAGTGAGTTACCCTAGTCCCATATAAGTACTCCCAGACCCCAAGTGAGTTACCCTAGTCCCATATAAGTACTCTCTGACCGCAAGTGAGTTACCCTACTCCCATAGAAGTACTCCCTGACCACAAGTCAGTTACCATATCACCTTTATAAGTACACCCTGACCCCAAGTGAGTTACCCTAGCCCCTATATAAGTACTCCCTGACCCCAAGTGAGTTATCCTAGCCCCATAGAAGTACTCCCTGAACACAAGTGGGTTATCCTAGCCCCTTTATATGTACCCCCAGACCCCAATTGAGTTAACCTAGTCCCTTATAAGTAATCCCTGACCCCTAGTGAGTTACCCTATCCCCTTTATAAGTACTCCCTGACCCCAAGTGAGTTATCCTAGTCCCATATAAGTACTCCCTGACCCCAAGTGAGTTACCATAGCCCCTTTATATGTACTCCCTGACCCCAAGTGAGTTATCCTAGCCCCTTTATATGTACTCACAGAGTCCTAGTGAGTTACCCTAGTTCCATATGAGTACTCCCCGACCACAAGTGAGTTACCCTAGTCCCATATAAGTACTCCTTGACCCAAAGTAAGTTACCCTAGCCCCTTTATAAGTACTCCCTGACCCCAAGTGAGATACCCTAGTCCCATATAAGTACTCCCAGACCCTAAGTGAGTTACCCTAGTCCCATATAAGTACTCCCTGAACCCAAGTGAGTTACCATAACCCCTTTATAAGTACTCCCTGACCACAAGTGAGTTACCCAAGCCCCTATATAAGTACTCCCTGACGCCAAGTGAGTTATCCGAGCCCCATTATATGTACTCTCTGACCGCAAGTGAGGTACCCTAGTCCCATATAAGTACTCCCAGACCCAAAGTGAGTTACCCTAGTCCCATAGAACTACTCCCTGACCCCAAGTGAGTTACCCTATCCCCAATTTAATAACTCCCTAACCCCAAGTGAGTTATCCGAACCCCATTATATGTACTCTCTGACCGCAAGTGAAGTACCCTAGTCCCATATAAGTACTCCCTGACCCCAGTGAGTTACCATAGCCCCTTTATAAGTACTACCTTACCCCAAGTGAGTTATCCTAGCCCCTTTATAAGTACTCCCTGACCCTAAGTGAGTTACCCTAGTCCCTTATAAGTAATCCCTGACCCCTAGTGAGTTACCCTATCCCCTTTATAAGTACTCCCTGACCCCAAGTGAGTTATCCTAGCCCCTTTATATGTACTCTCTGACCGCAAGTGAGTTACCCTAGTTCCATATAAGTACTCCCTAACCCCAACTGATTTACCCTAGCCCCATATAAGTGCTCCAAGATCCCAAGTGAGTTACCCTAGTCCCTTATAACTACTCCCCGACCGCAAGTGAGTTACCCTAGCCCCTATATTAGTACTCCCTGACCCCAAGTAAGTTACCCTAGTCCCATAAAAGTACTCCCTGACCTCAAGTGAGTTACCATATCCCCTTTATAAGTACTCCCAGACCCCAAGTGAGTTACTCTAGTCCCTTATAAGTACTCCCTGTCCCCAAGTGAGTTACCCTAGCCCTTAATATGTACACCCTGGCCCCAAGTGAGTTACCCTAGCCCCTTTATAAGTACTCCCTGACCCCAAGTGAGTTACCCTAGCCCCTATATTAGTACTCCCTGACCCCAAGTGAGTTACCCTAGTCCCTTATAAGTACTCCCTGACCTCAAGTGAGTTACCATATCCCCTTTATAAGTACTCCCAGACCCCAAGTGAGTTACTCTAGTGCCTTATAAGTACTCCCTAACCCCATGTGAGTTACCCTATCCCCTTTATAAGTACTCCCTGACCCCAAGTGAGTTATCCTAACCCCTTTATCTGTACTCCCAGAGTCCAAGTGAGTTACCCTAGTCCCTTATAACTACTCCTCGACCCAACGTGAGTTACCCTAGACCCTTTATAAGTACTCCCTGACCCTAAGTGGGTTACCCTAGTCCCATATAAATACTCCCAGACCACAACTGGGTTACCCTAGTCCCTTATAAGTACTCCCTGACTCCAAGTGAGTTACCCTAGTCTAATAGAAGTACTCCCTAACCCAAGTGAGTTACCCTATCCCTTATATAAGTACTCCCTGAACCCAAGTGAGTTATTCTAGCCCCTTTATATGTACTCTCTGGCCGCAAGTGAGTTACCCTTGTCCCATAGAAGTACTCCCTGACCCCAAGTGAGTTACCCTAGTCCCTTATAAGTACTCCCTGACCCCAAGTGAGTTACCCTAGTCCCATAGAAGTACTCCCTGACCCCAAGTAAGTTACCATAGCCCCTATATAAGTACTCCCTGACCCCAAGTGAGTTATCCTATCCCCTTTATATGTACTCTCTGACCGCAAGTGAGTTACCCTAGTCCCATATAAGTACTTCCTGACCCCAACTGATTTACCCTAGTCCCATGTAAGTGCTCCAAGGACCCAAGTGAGTTACCCTAGTCCCATAGAAGTACTCCCTGACTACAAGTGAGTTACCATAGCCCCTTTATATGTACTCCCTGACCCCAAGTGAGTTACTCTAGTCCCTTATAACTACTCCCTGACCCAAAGTGAGTTACCCTAGCCCGTTTATAAGTAATCCCTGACCCTAAGTGAGTTACCCTAGTCCCAAATAAGTACTCCCTGACCCAAAGTGAGTTATCCTAGCCCCTTTATATGTACTCTGACCCCAAGTGAGTTACCATAGCCCTTAATAAGTACACCCTGGCCCCAAGTGAGTTACACTAGCCCCTTTAAAGTACTTCCTGACCCCAAGTGAGTTACCCTAGCCCCTATATAAGTACTCCCTGACCCCAAGTGAGTTATCCTAGCCCTTTTATATGTACTCTCTGACCACAAGTGTGTTACCCTAGTCCCATATTAGTACTCCCTGACCCAACTGATTTATCCTAGCCCCATATAAGTGCTCCAAGAACCCAATTGAGTTACCCTAGTCCCATAGAAGTACTCTCTGACCCCAAGTGAGTTACCCTAACCCCATTATATGTACTCCCTGACCCTAAGTGGGTTACGATAGTCCCATATAAGTACTCCTAGACCCCAAGTGAGTTACCCTAGTCCCTTATAACTACTCCCAGACCCCAAGTGAATTACCGTGGTCCCATATAAGTACTCCCAGACATGAAGTGAGTTAGCCTAGTCCAATATAAGTACTCCTTGACCCAAAGTGAGTTACCCTAACCCCTTTATAAGTACTCCCTGATACCAAGTGAATTACCCTAGTCCCATAGAAGTACTCCCTGACCCCAAGTGAGTTACCCTATCCCCTTTATATGTATTCCCTGACCCCAAGTCAGGTATCCTAGCCCCTTTATATGTACTCCCAGAGTACAAGTGAGTTACCCTAGTCCCTTATAACTACTCCCTGACCCAAAGTGAGTTACCCTACCCCCTTTATAAGTACTCCCTGACCCTAAGTGAGTTACCCTAGTCCCAAATAAGTACTCCCTGAAACCAAGTGAGTTACCCTAGTCCCATATAAGTACTCCCTGACCCCAAGTGAGTTACCCTAGTACCATATAAGTACTCGCTGACCCTAATTGAGTTACCCTAGTCCAATATAAGTACTCCCTGACCCCAAGTGAGTTATCCTAGCCCCTTTATATGTACTCCCAGACTCCAAGTGAGTTACTCTAGTCCCTTATAACTATTCCCTGACCCAAAGTGAGTTACCCTAGCCGGTTTATAAGTAATCCCTGACCCTAAGTGGGTTACCCTAGTCCCATATAAATACTCCCAGACCACAACTGGGTTACCCTAGTCCCTTATAAGTACTCCCTGACTCCAAGTGAGTTACCCTAGTCTAATAGAAGTACTCCCTAACCCAAGTGAGTTACCCTATCCCTTATATAAGTACTCCCTGAACCCAAGTGAGTTATTCTAGCCCCTTTATATGTACTCTCTGGCCGCAAGTGAGTTACCCTAGTCCCATAGAAGTACTCCCTGACCCCAAGTGAGTTACCCTAGTCCCTTATAAGTACTCCCTGACCCCAAATGAGTTACCCTAGTCCCATAGAATTACTCCCTGACCCCAAGTGAGTTACCATAGCCCCTATATAAGTACTCCCTGACCCCAAGTGAGTTATCCTATCCCCTTTATATGTACTCTCTGACCGCAAGTGAGTTACCCTAGTCCCATATAAGTACTTCTTGACCCCAACTGATTTACCCTAGTCCCATATAAGTGCTCCAAGGACCCAAGTGAGTTACCCTAGTCCCATAGAAGTACTCCCTGACTACAAGTGAGTTACCATAGCCCCTTTATATGTACTCCCTGACCCCAAGTGAGTTACTCTAGTCCCTTATAACTACTCCCTGACCCAAAGTGAGTTACCCTAGCCCGTTTATAAGTAATCCCTGACCCTAAGTGAGTTACCCTAGTCCCAAATAAGTACTCCCTGACACCAAGTGAGTTACCCTAGTCCCATAGAAGTACTCCCTGACCCCAAGTGAGTTACCCTAGTCCCTTATAAGTACTCCCTGACCCCAAGTGAGTTACCCTAGTCCCATAGAAGTACTCCCTGACCCCAAGTGAGTTACCCTAGTCCCATAGAAGTACTCCCTGACCCCAAGTGAGTTACCATAGCCCTTATATAAGTACTCCCTGACCCCAAGTGAGTTATCCTTGCCCCTTTATATGTACTCTCTGACCGCAAGTGAGTTACCCTAGTCCCATATAAGTGCTCCAAGGACCCAAGTGAGTTACCAAAGCCCCTATATAAGTACTCCCTGACCCCAAGTGAGTTATCCTAGCCCCTTTATATGTACTCCCAGACTCCAAGTGAGTTACTCTAGTCCCTTATAAGTATTCCCTGACCCAAAGTGAGTTACCCTAGCCGGTTTATAAGTAATCCCTGACCCTAGTGGGTTACCCTAGTCCCAAATAAGTACTCCCAGACCACAACTGGGTAACCCTAGTCCCATAGAAGTACTCCCTGACCCCAAGTGAGGTATCCTTGCCCCTTTATATGTACTCTCTGACCGCAAGTGAGTTACCCTAGTCCCTTATAAGTACTCCCTGACTCCAAGTGAGTTACCCTAGTCCAATAGAAGTACTCCCTAACCCATGTGAGTTACCCTATCCCTTATATAAGTACTCCCTGACCCCAAGTGAGTTATTCTAGCCCCTTTATATGTACTCTCTGGCAGCAAGTGAGTTACCTTAGTCCCATAGAAGTACTCCCTAACCCCAAGTGAGTTACCCTAGTCCCTTATAAGTACTCCCTGACCCCAAGTGAGTTATACTAGCCCGTTTATATGTACGCTCTGACCGTAAGTGAGTTATCCTAGCCGCTTTATATGTACTCCCAGACCCCAAGCGAGTTACCCTAGCCCTTAATAAGTACACCCTGGCCCCAAGTGAGTTACCCTGGTCCCATATAAATACTCACAGACACCAAGTGAGTTACCCTAGTCCCATAGAAGTACTCCCTGGCCCCAAGTGAGTTAACCTAGCCCCTTTATATGTACTCTCTGACCACAAGTGAGTTACCCTAGTCCCATAGATGTACTCCCTGACCCCAAGTGAGTTACCATATCCCCTATATAAGTACTCCCTTACCCCAAGCGAGTTATCCTTGCCCCTTTATATGTACTCTCTGACAGCACGTGAGTTACCCTAGTCCCATATAAGTACTCCCTATCCCCAACTGATTTACCCTAGCCCCATATAAGTGCTCCAATAACCCAATTGAGTTACCCTAGTCCCATAGAAGTACTCTCTGACCCCAAGTGAGTTACCCTAACCCCTATATAAGTACTCCCTGACCCCAAGTGAGTTACCCAAGCCCTTAATAAGTACACCCTGGCCCCAAGTGAGTTACCCTAGCCCCTTTATAAGTACTCCCTGACCCCAAGTGAATTATCCTAGCCCCTTTATATGTACTTCCAAACCCCAAGTGAGTTACCCTAGTCCCTTATAACTACTCCCTGACCCTAAGTGATTTACCCAAGTCCCATAGAAGTACTACCTGACCACAAGTGAGTTACCCTAGCCCCTATATAAGTACTCCCTGACCCCAAGTGAGTTATCCTAGCCCCTTTATACGTACTCTCTGACCACAAGTGTGTTACCCTAGTCCCATAGAAGTACTCCCTGACCCCAAGTGAGTTACCATATCCCCTTTATAAGTACTCCCTTACCCCAAGTGAGTTATCCTAGCCCCTTTATATGTACTCTCTGACCGCAAGTGAGTTATCCTAGCTGCTTAATATGTACTCCCAGACCCCAAGTGAGTTACCCAGTCCCATATAAGTACTCCTTGACCTAAAGCGAGTTACCCTAGCCCCTTTATAAGTACTCCCTGACCCCAAGTGAGTTAACCTAGTCCCATATAAGTACTCCCAGACCCCAAGAGAGTTACCCTAGTCCCATAGAAGTACTCCCTGACCCCAAGTGAGTTACCCTAGCCCCTATATAAGTATTCCCTGACCCCAAGTGAGTTATCCTAGCCCCTTTATATGTACTCTCTGACCGCAATAGAGTTACCCTAGTCCCATAGATGAACTCCCTGTCCCCAAGTGAGTTACCATATCACCTTTATAAGTACTATCTGACCCCATGTGAGTTATCCTAGCCCCTTTATATGTACTCTCTGACCGCAAGTGTGTTACCCTAGTCCCATAGATGTCCTCCCTGACCCCAAGTGAGTTACCATATCACCTTTACAAGTACTACCTGACCCCAAGTGAGTTATCCTAGCCCCTTTATATGTACTCTCCGACCGCATGTGAGTTACCCTAGTCCCATAGAAGTACTCCCTGACCCCAAGTGAGTTACCATAGCTCCTATATAAGTACTCCTTAACCCCAAGTGAGTTACCCTAGCCTCTTTATATGTACTCTCTGACCGCAAGTGAGTTACCCAGTCCCTTATAAGTTCTCCCTGACCGCAAGTGAGTTACCCTAGCCCTTAATAAGTACACCCTGGCCCCAAGTGAGTTACCCTGGTCCCATAGAAGTACTCCCTGACCCCAAGTGAGTTACCATAGCTCCTATATAAGTACTCCCTGACCCCAAGTGAGTTATCCTAGCCCCTTTATATGTACTCTCCGACCGCATGTGAGTTACCCTAGTCCCATAGAAGTACTCCCTGACCCCAAGTGAGTTACCATAGCTCCTATATAAGTACTCCTTGACCCCAAGTGAGTTACCCTAGCCTCTTTATATGTACTCTCTGACCGCAAGTGAGTTACCCAGTCCCTAATAAGTACTCCCTGACCCCAAGTGAGTTACCTTAGCCCTCAATAAGTACACCCTGGCTCCAAGTGAGTTACCCTGGTCCCATATAAGTACTCACAGACACCAAGTGAGTTACCCTAGTCCCATAGAAGTACTCCCTGACTACAAGTGAGTTACCATAGCCCCTTTATAAGTACTCCCTGACCCCAAGTGAGTTACTCTAGTCCCTTATAACAACTCCCTGACCCAAAGTGAGTTACCCTAGCCCGTTTATAAGTATTCCCTGACCCTAAGTGGGTTACCCTAGTCCCATATAAGTACTCTCAGACCACAACTGGGTTACCCTAGTCCCATAGAAGTACTCCCTGACCCCATGTGAGTTACCCTAGCCCTTAATAAGTACACCCTGGCCCCATGTGAGTTACCCTAGTCCCATAGAAGTACTCCCTGACCCCAAGTGAGTTACCATAGCTCCTATATAAGTACTCCCTGACCCCAAGTGAGTTACCCAGTCCCTAATAAGTACTCCCTGACCCCAAGTGATTTACCGTAGCCCTTAATAAGTACACCCTGGCCCCAAGTGAGTTACACTGGTCCCATATAAGTACTCACAGACACCAAGTGAGTTACCCTAGTCCCATAGATGTACTCCCTGACCCCAAGTGAGTTACCATATCACCTTTATAAGTACTACCTGACCCCAAGAGAGTTATCCTAGCCCCTTTATATGTACTCTCTGACCCCAAGTGAGTTACCCTAACCCCTATATAAGTACACCCTGACCTCAAGTGAGTTACCCTAGTACCTTATAACTACTCCCTGACCCAAAGTGAGTTACCTAACCCCTTTATATGTACTCCCTGACCCTAAGTGGGTTACGCTAGTCCCATATAAGTACTCCTAGACCCCAAGTGAGTTACCCTAGTCCCTTATAACTACTCCCTGACCCCAAGTGAGTTACCCTGGTCCAATATAAGTACTCCCAGACATCAAGTGAGTTAGCCTAGTCCAATATAAGTACTCCTTGACCCAAAGTGAGTTACCCTAACCCCTTTATAAGTACTCCCTGATACCAAGTGAATTACCCTAGTCCCATAGAAGTACTCCCTGACCCCAAGTGAGTTACCCTATCCCCTTTATATGCATTCCCTGACCCCAAGTCAGTTATCCAAGCCCCTTTATATGTACTCCCAGAGTACAAGTGAGTTACCCTAGTCCCTTATAACTACTCCCTGACCCTAAGTGAGTTACCCTACCCCCTTTATAAGTACTCCCAGACTCCAAGTGAGTTACTCTAGTCCCTTATAACTATTCCCTGACCCAAAGTCAGTTACCCTAGCCGGTTTATAAGTAATTTCTGACCCAAAGTGGGTACCCTAGTCCAATATAAGTACTCCCAGACAACAACTGGGTTACCCTAGTCCCAAATAAGTACTCCCTGACACCAAGTGAGTTACCCTAGTCCTATATAAGTACTCCCTGACCCCAAGTGAGTTACCCTAGTACCATATAAGTACTCCCTGACCCCAATTGAGTTACCCTAGTCCCATAGAAGTACTCCCTGACCCCAAGTGAGTTACCCTAGCCCCTATATAAGTATTCCCTGACCCCAAGTGAGTTATCCTAGCCCCTTTATATGTACTCTCTGACCGCAATAGAGTTACCCTAGTCCCATAGATGAACTCCCTGTCCTCCAAGTGAGTTACCATATCACCTTTATAAGTACTATCTGACCCCATGTGAGTTATCCTAGCCCCTTTATATGTACTCTCTGACCGCAAGTGAGCTACCCTAGTCCCATAGATGTACTCCCTGACCCCAAGTGAGTTACCATATCACCTTTACAAGTACTACCTGACCCCAAGTGAGTTACACTAGCCCCTTTATATGTACTCTCTGACCGCAAGTGAGTTACCCAGTCCCATAGAAGTACTCCCTGACCCCAAGTGAGTTACCCTAGCCCTTAATAAGTACACCCTGGCCCCAAGTGAGTTACCCTAGTCCCATAGAAATACTCCCTGACCCCAAGTGAGTTACCATAGCTCCTATATAAGTACTCCCTGACCCCAAGTGAGTTATCCTAGCCCCTTTATATGTACTCTCCGACCGCATGTGAGTTACCCTAGTCCCATAGAAGTACTCCCTGACCCCAAGTGAGTTACCATAGCTCCTATATAAGTACTCCTTGACCCCAAGTGAGTTACCCTAGCCTCTTTATATGTACTCTCTGACCGCAAGTGAGTTACCCAGTCCCTTATAAGTTCTCCCTGACCGCAAGTGAGTTACCCTAGCCCTTAATAAGTACACCCTGGCCCCAAGTGAGTAACCCTAGTCCCATAGAAGTACTCCCTGACCCCAAGTGAGTTACCATAGCTCCTATATAAGTACTCCCTGACCCCAAGTGAGTTATCCTAGCCCCTTTATATGTACTCTCCGACCGCATGTGAGTTACCCTAGTCCCATAGAAGTACTCCCTGACCCCAAGTGAGTTACCATAGCTCCTATATAAGTACTCCTTGACCCCAAGTGAGTTACCCTAGCCTCTTTATATGTACTCTCTGACCGCAAGTGAGTTACCCAGTCCCTTATAAGTACTCCTTGACCTAAAGCGAGTTACCCTAGCCCTTTTATAAGTACTCCCTGACCCCAAGTGAGTTACCCTAGTCCCATATAAGTACTCCCAGACCCCAAGTGAGTTACCCTAGTCCCATAGAAGTACTCCATGACTACAAGTGAGTTACCATAGCCCCTTTATAAGTACTCCCTCACCCCAAGTGAGTTACTCTAGTCTCTTATAACTACTCCCTGACCCAAAGTGAGTTACCCTAGTCCCATAGAAGTACTCCCTGACCCCAAGTGAGGTATCCTTGCCCCTTTATATGTACTCTCTGACCGCAAGTGAGTTACCCTAGTCCCTTATAAGTACTCCCTGACTCCAAGTGAGTTACCCTTGTCCCATAGTAGTACTCCCTGACCTCAAGTGAGTTACCATATCACCTTTATAAGTACTACCTGACCCCATGTTAGTTATCCTAGCCCCTTTATATGTACTCTCTGACCGCAAGTGAGTTATCCTAGCCGCTTAATGTGTACTCCCAGACCCCAAGTGAGTTACCCAGTCCCATAAAAATACTCCTTGACCCAAAGTGAGTTACCCTAGCCCTTAATAAGTACACCCTGGCCCCAAATGAGTTACCCTGGTCCCATATAAGTACTCACAGACACCAAGTGAGTTACCCTAGTCCCATAGAAGTACTCCCTGACCCCAAGTGAGTTACCCTAGCCCCTATATAAGTATTCCCTGACCCCAAGTGAGTTATCCTAGCCCAGTTATATGTACTCTCTGACCGCAATTGAGTTACCCTAGTCCCATAGATGTACTCCCTGACCCAAAGTGAGTTACCATATCACCTTTATTAGTACTACCTGACCCCAAGTAGTCATCCTACCCCCTTTATAAGTACTCCCTGACCCCAAGTGAGTTACCCTAGTCCCATATAAGTACTCCCAGACCCCAAGTGAGTTACCCTAGTCCCATAGAAGTACTCCCTGACTCCAAGTGAGGTATCCTTGCCCCTTTATATGTACTCTCTGACCGCAAGTGAGTTACCCTAGTCCCTTATAAGTACTCCCTGACTCCAAGTGAGTTACCCTTGTCCCATAGAAGTACTCCCTGACCTCAAGTGAGTTACCATATCACCTTTATAAGTACTACCTGACCCCATGTGAGTTATCCTAGCCCCTTTATATGTACTCTCTGACCGCAAGTGAGTTATCCTAGCCGCTTAATGTGTACTCCCAGACCCCAAGTGAGTTACCCAGTCCCATAAAAATACTCCTTGACCCAAAGTGAGTTACCCTAGCCCTTAATAAGTATACCCTGGCCCCAAATGAGTTACCCTGGTCCCATATAAGTACTCACAGACACCAAGTGAGTTAACCTAGTCCCATAGAAGTACTCCCTGACCCCAAGTGAGTTACCCTAGCCCCTATATAAGTATTCCCTGACCCCAAGTGAGTTATCCTAGCCCATTTATATGTACTCTCTGACCGCAATAGAGTTACCCTAGTCCCATAGATGTACTCCCTGACCCAAAGTGAGTTACCATATCACCTTTATTAGTACTACCTGACCCCAAGTAGTTATCCTACCCCCTTTATAAGTACTCCCTGACCCCAAGTGAGTTACCCTAGTCCCATATAAGTACTCCCAGACCCCAAGTGAGTTACCCTAGTCCCATAGAAGTACTCCCTGACTCCAAGTGAGGTATCCTTGCCCCTTTATATGTACTCTCTGACCGCATGTGAGTTACCCTAGTCCCTTATAAGTACTCCCTGACCCCAAATGAGTTACCCTAGTCCCATAGAATTACTCCCTGACCCCAAGTGAGTTACCATAGCCCCTATATAAGTACTCCCTGACCCCAAGTGAGTTATCCTATCCCCTTTATATGTACTCTCTGACCGCAAGTGAGTTACCCTAGTCCCATATAAGTACTTCTTGACCCCAACTGATTTACCCTAGTCCCATATAAGTGCTCCAAGGACCCAAGTGAGTTACCCTAGTCCCATAGAAGTACTCCCTGACTACAAGTGAGTTACCATAGCCCCTTTATATGTACTCCCTGACCCCAAGTGAGTTACTCTAGTCCCTTATAACTACTCCCTGACCCAAAGTGAGTTACCCTAGCCCGATTATAAGTAATCCCTGACCCTAAGTGAGTTACCCTAGTCCCAAATAAGTACTCCCTGACACCAAGTGAGTTACCCTAGTCCCATAGAAGTACTCCCTGACCCCAAGTGAGTTACCCTAGTCCCTTATAAGTACTCCCTGACCCCAAGTGAGTTACCCTAGTCCCATAGAAGTACTCCCTGACCCCAAGTGAGTTACCCTAGTCCCATAGAAGTACTCCCTGACCCCAAGTGAGTTACCATAGCCCTTATATAAGTACTCCCTGACCCCAAGTGAGTTATCCTTGCCCCTTTATATGTACTCTCTGACCGCAAGTGAGTTACCCTAGTCCCATATAAGTGCTCCAAGGACCCAAGTGAGTTACCAAAGCCCCTATATAAGTACTCCCTGACCCCAAGTGAGTTATCCTAGCCCCTTTATATGTACTCCCAGACTCCAAGTGAGTAACTCTAGTCCCTTATAAGTATTCCCTGACCCAAAGTGAGTTACCCTAGCCGGTTTATAAGTAATCCCTGACCCTAGTGGGTTACCCTAGTCCCAAATAAGTACTCCCAGACCACAACTGGGTAACCCTAGTCCCATAGAAGTACTCCCTGACCCCAAGTGAGGTATCCTTGCCCCTTTATATGTACTCTCTGACCGCAAGTGAGTTACCCTAGTCCCTTATAAGTACTCCCTGACTCCAAGTGAGTTACCCTAGTCCAATAGAAGTACTCCCTAACCCATGTGAGTTACCCTATCCCTTATATAAGTACTCCCTGACCCCAAGTGAGTTATTCTAGCCCCTTTATATGTACTCTCTGGCAGCAAGTGAGTTACCTTAGTCCCATAGAAGTACTCCCTAACCCCAAGTGAGTTACCCTAGTCCCTTATAAGTACTCCCTGACCCCAAGTGAGTTACCCTAGTCCCATAGAAGTACTCCCTGAGCCAAGTGAGTTACCATAGCCCCTATATAAGTACTCCCTGACCCCAAGTGAGTTATCCTAGCCCCTTTATATGTACTCTCTGACCGCAAGTGAGTTACCCTAGTCCCATATAAGTACTCCCTGATCCCAAGTGAGTTACCCTAGTGCCATAGAAGTACTCACTGACTACAAGTGAGTTACCATAGCCCCTTTATAAGTACTCCCTGACCCCAAGTGAGTTACTCTAGTCCCTTATAACTACTCCCTGACCCAAAGTGAGTTACCCTAGCCCGCTTATAAGTATTCCCTGACCCTAAGTGGGTTACCCTAGTCCCATATAAGTACTCCCAGAACACAACTGGGTTACCCTAGTCCCATAGAGGCACTTTCTGTCCCCAAGTGAGGTATCCTTGCCCCTTTATATGTACTCTCTGACCGCAAGTGAGTTACCCTAGTCCCTTATAAGTACTCCCTGACTCCTAGTGAGTTACCCTAGTCCCATAGAAGTACTTCCTGACCCCAAGTGAGTTACCCTAGCCCTTATATAAGTACTCCCTGACCCCAAGTGAGTTATCCTAGCCCCTTTATATGTACTCTCTGACCGCAAGTGAGTTACCCTAGTCCCATAGATGTACTCCCTGACCCCAAGTGAGTTACCATATCACCTTTATAAGTACTACCTGACCCCAAGTGAGTTACTCTAGTCCCTTATAAGTACTTCCTGACCCCATGTAAGTTACCCTACCCCCTTTATAAGTACTCCCTGACCCCAAGTGAGTTATCCTAACCCCTTTATATGTACTCCCAGTGTCCAAGTGAGTTACCCTAGTCCCTTGTAAGTACTTCCTGACCCCATGTGAGTTACCCTATCCCCTTTATAAGTACTCCCTGACCCCAAGTGAGTTATCCTAACCCCTTTATATGTACTCCTAGGGTCCAAGTGAGTTACCCTAGTCCCTTATAACTATTCCCCGACCCAAAGTGAGTTACCCTAGCCCCTTTATAAGTACTCCCTGACCCTAAGTGGGTTACGCTAGTCCCATATAAGTACTCCCAGACCACAAGTGAATTACCCTAGTTCAATAGAGGTACTCCCTGACCCCAAATTAGTCACCCTAGCCACTTTATATGTACTATCTGACCGCAAATGAGTTATCCTAGCCCCTTTATATGTACTCTCTGACCGCAAGTGAGTTATCCTAGCTGCTTAATATGTACTCCCAGACCCCAAGTGAGTTACCCAGTCCCATATAAGTACTCCTTGACCTAAAGCGAGTTACCCTAGCCCCTTTATAAGTACTCCCTGACCCCAAGTGAGTTACCCTAGTCCCATATAAGTACTCCCAGACCCCAAGTGAGTTACCCTAGTCCCATAGAAGTACTCCCTGACTACAAGTGAGTTACCATAGCCCCTTTATAAGTACTCCCTGACCCCAAGTGAGTTACTCTAGTCCCTTATAACTACTCCCTGACCCAAAGTGAGTTACCCAGTCCCTAATAAGTACTCCCTGACCCCAAGTGAGTTACCCTAGCCCTTAATAAGTACACCCTGGCTCCAAGTGAGTTACCCTAGTCCCATATAAGTGCTCCAAGGACCCAAGTGAGTTACCCTAGTCCCATAGAAGTACTCCCTGACTACAAGTGAGTTACCATAGCCCCTTTATATGTACTCCCTGACCCCAAGTGAGTTACTCTAGTCCCTTATAACTACGCCCTGACCCAAAGTGAGTTACCCTATCCCGTTTATAAGTAATCCCTGACCCTAAGTGAGTTATTCTAGCCCCTTTATATGTACTCTCTGGCAGCAAGTGAGTTACCTTAGTCCCATAGAAATACTCCCTGACCCCAAGTGAGTTACCCTAGTCCCTTATAAGTACTCCCTGACCCCAAGTGAGTTACCCTAGTCCCATAGAAGTACTCCCTGACCCAAGTGAGTTACCATAGCCCCTATATAAGTACTCCCTGACCCCAAGTGAGTTATCCTATCCCCTTTATATGTACTCTCTGACGGCAAGTGAGTTACCCTAGTCCCATATAAGTACTCCTTGATCCCAAGTGAGTTACCCTAGTGCCATAGAAGTACTCACTGACTACAAGTGAGTTACCATAGCCCCTTTTTAAGTACTCCCTGACCCCAAGTGAGTTAATCTAGTCCCTTATAACTACTCCCTGACCCAAAGTTAGTTACCCTAGCCCGCTTATAAGTATTCACTGACCCTAAGTGGGTTATCCTAGTCCCATATAAGTACTCCCAGAACACAACTGGGTTACCCTAGTCCCATAGAAGCACTTTCTGTCCCCAAGTGAGGTATCCTTGCCCCTTTATATGTACTCTCTGACCGCAAGTGAGTTACCCTAGTCCCTTATAAGTACTCCCTGACTCCAAGTGAGTTACCCTAGTCCCATAGAAGTACTCCCTGACCCCATGTGAGTTACCCTAGCCCTTATATAAGTACTTCCTGACCCCATGTAAGTTATCCTATCCCCTTTATAAGTACTCCCTGACCCCAAGTGAGTTATCCTAACCCCTCTATATGTACTCCCAGTGTCCAAGTGAGTTACCCTAGTCCCTTGTAAGTACTTCCTGACCCCATGTGAGTTACCCTATCCCCTTTATAAGTACTCCCTGACCCCAAGTGAGTTATCCTAACCCCTTTATATGTACTCCTAGGGTCCAAGTGAGTTACCCTAGTCCCTTATAACTATTCCCCGACCCAAAGTGAGTTACCCTAGCCCCTTTATAAGTACTCCCTGACCCTAAGTGGGTTACGCTAGTCCCATATAAGTACTCCCAGACCACAAGTGAATTACCCTAGTTCAATAGAGGTACTCCCTGACCCCAAATTAGTCACCCTAGCCACTTTATATGTACTATCTGACCGCAAATGAGTTATCCTAGCCCCTTTATATGTACTCCCAGACTCCAAGTGAGTTACCATAGACCCTGTATAAGTACTCACAGACCCCAAGTGAGTTACCCTAGTCCTTTATAAGTACTCCCTGACACTAAGTGAGTTACCCTAGCCACTTTATAAGTACTCCCTGACCCCAAGTGAGTTATACTAGCCCGTTTATATGTACGCTCTGACCGTAAGTGAGTTATCCTAGCCGCTTTATATGTACTCCCAGACCCCAAGCGAGTTACCCTAGCCCTTAATAAGTACACCCTGGCCCCAAGTGAGTTACCCTGGTCCCATAGAAGTACTCCCTGACCCCAAGTGAGTTACCCTAGCCCCTATATAAATATTCCCTGACCCCAACTGAGTTATCCTAGCCCCTTTATATGTACTCTCTGACCCCAAGTGAGTTACCATATCACCTTTATAAGTACTACCTGACCCCAAGTAAGTTATCAAAGCCCCTTTATATGTACTCTCTGACCGCAAGTGAGTTACACTAGTCCCATAGATGTACTCCATGACCCCATGTGAGTTACCATAGCCCCTTTATAAGTACTCCCTGACCCCAAGTGAGTTATCCTAGCCGCTTTATATGTACTCCCAGACCCCAAGTGAGTTACCCAGTCCCATATAAGTACTCCTTGACCCAAAGTGAGTTACCCTAGCCCCTTTATAAGTACTCCCTGACCCCAAGTGAGTTACCCTAGTCCCATATAAGTACTCCCAGACCGCAAGTGAGTTACCCTAGTCCCATAGATGTACTCCATGACCCCATGTGAGTTACCATAGCCCCTTTATAAGTACTCCCTGACCCCAAGTGAGTTATACTAGCCGCTTTATATGTACTCCCAGACCACAAGTGAGTTACCCAGTCCCTTATAAGTACTCCCTGACCCCAAGTGAGTTACCCTAGCCCTTAATAAGTACACCCTGGCCCCAAGTGAGTTACCCTAGTCCCATAGAAGTACTCCCTGACCCCAAGTGAGTTACTCTAGTCATTTATAACAACTCCCTGATCCATAGTGAGTTACCCTAGCCCGTTTATAAGTAATCCCTGACCATAATTGGGTTACCCTAGTCCCATATAACTACTCCCAGACCACAACTGGGTTACCCTAGTCCCATAGAAGTACTCCCTGACCCCAAGTGAGGTATCCTTGCCCCTTTATATGTACTCTCTGACCGCAAGTGAGTTACCCTAGTCCCTTATAAGTACTCCCTGACTCCAAGTGAGTTACCCTAGTCCCATAGAAGTACTCCCTGACCCCAAGTGAGTTACCCTATCCCTTATATAAGTACTCCCTGGCCCCAAGTGAGTTAACCTAGCCCCTTTATATGTACTCTCTGACAGCACGTGAGTTACCCTAGTCCCATATACGTACTCCCTATCCCCAACTGATTTACCCTAGCCCCATATAAGTGCTCCAATAACCCAATTGAGTTACCCTAGTCCCATAGAAGTACTCTCTGACCCCAAGTGAGTTACCCTAACCCCTATATAAGTACTCCCTGACCCCAAGTGAGTTACCCAAGCCCTTAATAAGTACACCCTGGCCCCAAGTGAGTTACCCTAGCCCCTTTATAAGTACTCCCTGACCCCAAGTGAGTTATCCTAGCCCCTTTATATGTACTTCCAAACCCCAAGTGAGTTACCCTAGTCCCTTATAACTACTCCCTGACCCTAAGTGATTTACCCAAGTCCCATATAAGTACTACCTGACCACAAGTGAGTTACCCTAGCCCCTATATAAGTACTCCCTGACCCCAAGTGAGTTATCCTAGCCCCTTTATACGTACTCTCTGACCGCAAGTGAGTTACCCAGTCCCTTATAAGTACTCCTTGACCTAAAGCGAGTTACCCTAGCCCTTTTATAAGTACTCCCTGACCCCAAGTGAGTTACCCTAGTCCCATATAAGTACTCCCAGACCCCAAGTGAGTTACCCTAGTCCCATAGAAGTACTCCATGACTACAAGTGAGTTACCATAGCCCCTTTATAAGTACTCCCTCACCCCAAGTGAGTTACTCTAGTCTCTTATAACTACTCCCTGACCCAAAGTGAGTTACCCTAGTCCCATAGAAGTACTCCCTGACCCCAAGTGAGGTATCCTTGCCCCTTTATATGTACTCTCTGACCGCAAGTGAGTTACCCTAGTCCCTTATAAGTACTCCCTGACTCCAAGTGAGTTACCCTTGTCCCATAGAAGTACTCCCTGACCTCAAGTGAGTTACCATATCACCTTTATAAGTACTACCTGACCCCATGTGAGTTATCCTAGCCCCTTTATATGTACTCTCTGACCGCAAGTGAGTTATCCTAGCCGCTTAATGTGTACTCCCAGACCCCAAGTGAGTTACCCAGTCCCATAAAAATACTCCTTGACCCAAAGTGAGTTACCCTAGCCCTTAATAAGTACACCCTGGCCCCAAATGAGTTACCCTGGTCCCATATAAGTACTCACAGACACCAAGTGAGTTACCCTAGTCCCATAGAAGTACTCCCTGGCCCCAAGTGAGTTACCCTAGCCCCTATATAAGTATTCCCTGACCCCAAGTGAGTTATCCTAGCCCAGTTATATGTACTCTCTGACCGCAATAGAGTTACCCTAGTCCCATAGATGTACTCCCTGACCCAAAGTGAGTTACCATATCACCTTTATTAGTACTACCTGACCCCAAGTAGTTATCCTACCCCCTTTATAAGTACTCCCTGACCCCAAGTGAGTTACCCTAGTCCCATATAAGTACTCCCAGACCCCAAGTGAGTTACCCTAGTCCCATAGAAGTACTCCCTGACTCCAAGTGAGGTATCCTTGCCCCTTTATATGTACTCTCTGACCGCAAGTGAGTTACCCTAGTCCCTTATAAGTACTCCCTGACTCCAAGTGAGTTACCCTTGTCCCATAGAAGTACTCCCTGACCTCAAGTGAGTTACCATATCACCTTTATAAGTACTACCTGACCCCATGTGAGTTATCCTAGCCCCTTTATATGTACTCTCTGACCGCAAGTGAGTTATCCTAGCCGCTTAATGTGTACTCCCAGACCCCAAGTGAGTTACCCAGTCCCATAAAAATACTCCTTGACCCAAAGTGAGTTACCCTAGCCCTTAATAAGTACACCCTGGCCCCAAATGAGTTACCCTGGTCCCATATAAGTACTCACAGACACCAAGTGAGTTAACCTAGTCCCATAGAAGTACTCCCTGACCCCAAGTGAGTTACCCTAGCCCCTATATAAGTATTCCCTGACCCCAAGTGAGTTATCCTAGCCCATTTATATGTACTCTCTGACCGCAATAGAGTTACCCTAGTCCCATAGATGTACTCCCTGACCCAAAGTGAGTTACCATATCACCTTTATTAGTACTACCTGACCCCAAGTAGTTATCCTACCCCCTTTATAAGTACTCCCTGACCCCAAGTGAGTTACCCTAGTCCCATATAAGCACTCCCAGACCCCAAGTGAGTTACCCTAGTCCCATAGAAGTACTCCCTGACTCCAAGTGAGGTATCCTTGCCCCTTTATATGTACTCTCTGACCGCAAGTGAGTTACCCTAGTCCCTTATAAGTACTCCCTGACTCCAAGTGAGTTATCCTTGTCCCATAGAAGTACTCCCTGACCTCAAGTGAGTTACCATATCACCTTTATAAGTACTACCTGACCCCATGTGAGTTATCCTAGCCCCTTTATATGTACTCTCTGACCGCAAGTGAGTTATCCTAGCCGCTTAATGTGTACTCCCAGACCCCAAGTGAGTTACCCAGTCCCATAAAAATACTCCTTGACCCAAAGTGAGTTACCCTAGCCCTTAATAAGTACACCCTGGCCCCAAATGAGTTACCCTGGTCCCATATAAGTACTCACAGACACCAAGTGAGTTAACCTAGTCCCATAGAAGTACTCCCTGACCCCAAGTGAGTTACCCTAGCCCCTATATAAGTATTCCCTGACCCCAAGTGAGTTATCCTAGCCCATTTATATGTACTCTCTGACCGCAATAGAGTTACCCTAGTCCCATAGATGTACTCCCTGACCCAAAGTGAGTTACCATATCACCTTTATTAGTACTACCTGACCCCAAGTAGTTATCCTACCCCCTTTATAAGTACTGCCTGACCCCAAGTGAGTTACCCTAGTCCCATATAAGTACTCCCAGACCCCAAGTGAGTTACCCTAGTCCCATAGAAGTACTCCCTGACTCCAAGTGAGTTACCCGAGCCCCTATATAAGTACTCCCTGACCCCAAGTAAGTTATCAAAGCCCCTTTATATGTGCTCTCTGACCGCAAGTGAGTTACCCTGGTCCCATAGATGTACTCCATGACCCCATGTGAGTTACCATAGCCCCTTTATATGTACTCTGACTGCAAGTGAGTTATCCTACCCGCTTTATAATTACTCCCAGACCACAAGTGAGTTACCCAGTCCCTTATAAGTACTCCCTGACCCCAAGTGAGTTACCCTAGCCCCTTTATAAGTACTCCCTGACCCCAAGTGAGTTATCCTAGCCCCTTTATATGTACTTCCAGACCCCAAGTGAGTTACCCTAGTCCCTTATAACTACTCCCTGACCCTAAGTGATTTACCCTAGTCCCACAGAAGTACTCCCTGACCCCAAGTGAGTTACCCTAGCCTCTATATAATTACTCCCTAATCCCAAGTGAGTTATCCTAGCCCCTTCATATGTACTCTCTGACCGCAAGTGAGTTACCCTAGTCCCACAGAAGTACTCCCTGACCTCAAGTGAGTTACCATAGCCCCTTTATAAGTACTCCCTGACCCCAAGTGAGTTACCATATCACCTTTATAATTACTACCTGACCCCAAGTGAGTTATCCTAGCCCCTTTATATGTACTCTCTGACCGCAAGTGAGTTATCCTAGCCGCTTAAGGGGATGCATTGAGCGAATCAAACCCTCATTCAAATTTATCTTCCAAACTATTAGGAATATGAACTTTTTTGTAGAGATTAAATTTACTCTTTTGAATGTACTGAATCGCGATAAAAACTCGGTTTCTCAAAATTATAAAAAATAATTTTCATAAAAATTATGAATACTTATATTTTTGTTGGTCATAATAATATTGAAAATTAGGCCTTGTAGCGCGCTAAAGAAAAGTTCTATGACTAATTTGAGACCAAGAAGAAAGAAATATACCTAAAAATGTGGAAGATTTTTTTGAAAAACTAAATTAGCTATTGAAAGACCAGTTTTACACTGTTTTACCGACGGAGAAGTTTCACAGTGCGTTAGACAAGGACAGGCCTATTAGCTCTCCTCGCTTTAGAAGGGGTACCCACTCTCTCCCCACCATTCCCCGCTAACAAACGAACTCTCCTACACACAGCAATGTGGCTGGCTAACGCTGCCTGTCGGTGTGAATTCATAGCGTAATGCAAGAATAAATAATTATTTCTATGTTTTAGGGTTAGGTTTTCGCAAATCCGACCTTGTATCGCCCTTCGATATCATTTTAGGAGGCTACAGTAAAATTTTCAAAATATTTTGTCATCTACCAGTCTCAAAAAACTTGAATTAGTTGACTAAAGCGTGGCTGGTAGCAGCCGACGCTGATCACTAAGTTGTGCAGCGCATCAGCGTCGGCTGCTACGAGTCACGCTTTCGTCAACTAATTCAAGTTTTTTGAGACTTGTAGATGACAAAATACTTTGAAAATTTTACTGTAGCCTCCTAAAATGATATCGAAGGGCGATACAAGGTCGGATTTGCGAAATCCTAACCCTAAAACCTAGAAATAATTATTTATTCTTGCATTACGCTATGAATTCACACCGACTGGCAGCGTCAGCTAGCCACATTGCTTTGTGTAGGAGAGTTCGTTTGTGTAGCGGGGAATGGTGGGGAGAGAGTGGGTACCCCTTCTAAAGCGAGGAGAGCTAATAGGCCTGTCCTTGTCTAACGCACTGTGAAACTTCTCCGTCGGTGAAACAGTGTAAAACTTGTCTTTCAATAGCTAATATAGTTTTTCAAAAAAATCTTTCACATTTTTAGGTATATTTCTTTCTTCTTGGTCTCAAATTAGTCATAGAACTTTTCTTTAGCGCGCTACAAGGCCTAATTTTCAATATTATTATGACCAACAAAAATATAAGTATTCATAATTTTTATGAAAATTATTTTTTATAATTTTGAGAAACCGAGTTTGTAGCGCGCTTCAGTACAGTCAAAAGAGTAAATTTAATCTCTACAAAAAAGTTCATATTCCTAATAATTTGGAAGATAAAATTGAATGAGTTTTTGAGTCGCTCAATGCATCCCCTTAATATGTACACCCAGACCACAAGTGAGTTACCCAGTACCTTATAAGTACTCCCTGACCCCAAGTGAGTTACCCAAGCCCTTAATAAGTACACCCTGGCCCCAAGTGAGTTACCCTAGCCCCTTTATAAGTACTCCCTGACCCCAAGTGAGTTATCCTAGCCCCTTTATATGTACTTCTAGACCCCAAGTGAGTTACCCTAGTCCCTTATAACTACTCCCTGACCCTAAGTGATTTACCCAAGTCCCATATAAGTACTACCTGACCACAAGTGAGTTACCCTAGCCCCTATATAAGTACTCCATGACCCCAAGTGAGTTATCCTAGCCCCTTTATACGTACTCTCTGACCACAAGTGTGTTACCCTAGTCCCATAGAAGTACTCCCTGACCCCAAGTGAGTTACCATATCCCCTATATAAGTACTCCCTTACCCCAAGCGAGTTATCCTAGCCCCTTTATATGTACTTCTAGACCCCAAGTGAGTTACCCTAGTCCCTTATAACTACTCCCTGACCCTAAGTGATTTACCCAAGTCCCATATAAGTACTACCTGACCACAAGTGAGTTACCCTAGCCCCTATATAAGTACTCCATGACCCCAAGTGAGTTATCCTAGCCCCTTTATACGTACTCTCTGACCACAAGTGTGTTACCCTAGTCCCATAGAAGTACTCCCTGACCCCAAGTGAGTTACCATATCCCCTATATAAGTACTCCCTTACCCCAAGCGAGTTATCCTTGCCCCTTTATATGTACTCTCTGACAGCACGTGAGTTACCCTAGTCCCATATAAGTACTCCCTATCCCCAACTGATTTACCCTAGCCCCTTTATATGTACTCTCTGGCAGCAAGTGAGTTACCCTAGTCCCATAGAAGTACTCTCTGACCCCAAGTGAGTTACCCTAACCCCTATATAAGTACACCCTGACCTCAAGTGAGTTACCCTAGTACCTTATAACTACTCCCTGACCCAAAGTGAGTTACCTAACCCCTATATATGTACTCCCTGACCCTAAGTGGGTTACGCTAGTCCCATATAAGTACTCCTAGACCCCAAGTGAGTTACCCTAGTCCCTTATAACTACTCCCTGACCCCAAGTGAGTTACCCTGGTCCCATATAAGTACTCCCAGACATCAAGTGAGTTAGCCTAGTCCCATATAAGTACTCCCTGACCCCAAGTGAGTTACCCTAGTACCATATAAGTACTCCCTGACCCTAATTGAGTTACCCTAGTCCCAAATAAGTACTCCCTGACTACAAGTGAGTTATCATAGCCCCTATATAAGTACTCCCTGACCCCAAGTGAGTTATCCTAGTCCCATAGAAGTACTCCCTGACCCCAAGTGAGTTACCCTATCCCCTTTATATGCATTCCCTGACCACAAGTCAGTTATCCAAGCCCCTTTATATGTACTCCCAGAGTAGAAGTGAGTTACCCTAGTCCCTTATAACCACTCCCTGACCCTAAGTGAGTTACCCTACCCCCTTTATAAGTACTCCCTGACCCTAAGTGAGTTACCCTAGTCCCAAATAAGTACTCCCTGACACCAAGTGAGTTACCCTAGTCCCATATAAGGACTCCCTGACCCCAAGTGAGTTACCCTAGTACCATATAAGTACTCCCTGACCCTAATTGAGTTACCCTAGTCCCATATAAGTACTCCCTGACTACAAGTGAGTTATCATAGCCCCTATATAAGTACTCCCTGTCCCCAAGTGAGTTATCCTAGCCCCTTTATATGTACTCCCAGACTCCAAGTGAGTTACTCTAGTCCCTTATAACTATTCCCTGACCCAAAGTCAGTTACCCTAGCCGGTTTATAAGTAATTTCTGACCCTAAGTGAGTACCCTAGTCCAATATAAGTACTCCCAGACCACAACTGGGTTACCCTAGTCCCATAGAAGTACTCCCTGACCCCATGTGAGGTATCCTTGCCCCTTTATATGTACTCTCTGACCGCGAGTGAGTTACCCTAGTCCCTTATAAGTACTCCCTGACTCCATGTAAGTTACCCTAGTCCAATAGAAGTACTCCCTAACCCAAGTGAATTACCCTATCCCTTATATAAGTACTCCCTGAACCCAAGTGAGTTATTCTAGCCCCTTCATATGTACTCTCTGGCCGCAAGTGAGTTACCCTAGTCCCATAGAAATACTCCCTGACCCCAAGTGAGGTATCCTTGCCCCTTTATATGTACTCTCTGACCGCAAGTGAGTTACCCTAGTCCCTGATAAGTACTCTCTGACTCCAAGTGAGTTACCCTAGTCCAATATAAGTACTCCCAGACCACAACTGGGTTACCCTAGTCCCAAATAAGTACTCCCTGACTACAAGTGAGTTATCATAGCCCCTATATAAGTACTCCCTGACCCCAAGTGAGTTATCCTAGTCCCATAGAAGTACTCCCTGACCCCAAGTGAGTTACCCTATCCCCTTTATATGCATTCCCTGACCACAAGTCAGTTATCCAAGCCCCTTTATATGTACTCCCAGAGTAGAAGTGAGTTACCCTAGTCCCTTATAACCACTCCCTGACCCTAAGTGAGTTACCCTACCCCCTTTATAAGTACTCCCTGACCCTAAGTGAGTTACCCTAGTCCCAAATAAGTACTCCCTGACACCAAGTGAGTTACCCTAGTCCCATATAAGGACTCCCTGACCCCAAGTGAGTTACCCTAGTACCATATAAGTACTCCCTGACCCTAATTGAGTTACCCTAGTCCCATATAAGTACTCCCTGACTACAAGTGAGTTATCATAGCCCCTATATAAGTACTCCCTGTCCCCAAGTGAGTTATCCTAGCCCCTTTATATGTACTCCCAGACTCCAAGTGAGTTACTCTAGTCCCTTATAACTATTCCCTGCCCCAAAGTCAGTTACCCTAGCCGGTTTATAAGTAATTTCTGACCCTAAGTGAGTACCCTAGTCCAATATAAGTACTCCCAGACCACAACTGGGTTACCCTAGTCCCATAGAAGTACTCCCTGACCCCATGTGAGGTATCCTTGCCCCTTTATATGTACTCTCTGACCGCGAGTGAGTTACCCTAGTCCCTTATAAGTACTCCCTGACTCCATGTAAGTTACCCTAGTCCAATAGAAGTACTCCCTGAGCCAAGTGAGTTACCATAGCCCCTATATAAGTACTCCCTGACCCCAAGTGAGTTATCCTAGCCCCTTTATATGTACTCTCTGACCGCAAGTGAGTTACCCTAGTCCCATATAAGTACTCCCTGATCCCAAGTGAGTTACCCTAGTGCCATAGAAGTACTCACTGACTACAAGTGAGTTACCATAGCCCCTTTATAAGTACTCCCTGACCCCAAGTGAGTTACTCTAGTCCCTTATAACTACTCCCTGACCCAAAGTGAGTTACCCTAGCCCGCTTATAAGTATTCCCTGACCCTAAGTGGGTTACCCTAGTCCCATATAAGTACTCCCAGAACACAACTGGGTTACCCTAGTCCCATAGAGGCACTTTCTGTCCCCAAGTGAGGTATCCTTGCCCCTTTATATGTACTCTCTGACCGCAAGTGAGTTACCCTAGTCCCTTATAAGTACTCCCTGACTCCTAGTGAGTTACCCTAGTCCCATAGAAGTACTTCCTGACCCCAAGTGAGTTACCCTAGCCCTTATATAAGTACTCCCTGACCCCAAGTGAGTTATCCTAGCCCCTTTATATGTACTCTCTGACCGCAAGTGAGTTACCCTAGTCCCATAGATGTACTCCCTGACCCCAAGTGAGTTACCATATCACCTTTATAAGTACTACCTGACCCCAAGTGAGTTACTCTAGTCCCTTATAAGTACTTCCTGACCCCATGTAAGTTACCCTATCCCCTTTATAAGTACTCCCTGACCCCAAGTGAGTTATCCTAACCCCTTTATATGTACTCCCAGTGTCCAAGTGAGTTACCCTAGTCCCTTGTAAGTACTTCCTGACCCCATGTGAGTTACCCTATCCCCTTTATAAGTACTCCCTGAACCCCAAGTGAGTTATCCTAACCCCTTTATATGTACTCCTAGGGTCCAAGTGAGTTACCCTAGTCCCTTATAACTATTCCCCGACCCAAAGTGAGTTACCCTAGCCCCTTTATAAGTACTCCCTGACCCTAAGTGGGTTACGCTAGTCCCATATAAGTACTCCCAGACCACAAGTGAATTACCCTAGTTCAATAGAGGTACTCCCTGACCCCAAATTAGTCACCCTAGCCACTTTATATGTACTCTCTGACCGCAAGTGAGTTATCCTAACCCCTTTATATGTACTCCCAGACTCCAAGTGAGTTACCATAGACCCTGTATAAGTACTCACAGACCCCAAGTGAGTTACCCTAGCCACTTTATAAGTACTCCCTGACCCCAAGTGAGTTATACTAGCCCGTTTATATGTACGCTCTGACCGTAAGTGAGTTATCCTAGCCGCTTTATATGTACTCCCAGACCCCAAGCGAGTTACCCTAGCCCTTAATAAGTACACCCTGGCCCCAAGTGAGTTACCCTGGTCCCATATAAATACTCACAGACACCAAGTGAGTTACCCTAGTCCCATAGAAGTACTCCCTGGCCCCAAGTGAGTTAACCTAGCCCCTTTATATGTACTCTCTGACCACAAGTGAGTTACCCTAGTCCCATAGATGTACTCCCTGACCCCAAGTGAGTTACCATATCCCCTATATAAGTACTCCCTTACCCCAAGCGAGTTATCCTTGCCCCTTTATATGTACTCTCTGACAGCACGTGAGTTACCCTAGTCCCATATAAGTACTCCCTGTCCCCAACTGATTTACCCTAGCCCCATATAAGTGCTCCAATAACCCAATTGAGTTACCCTAGTCCCATAGAAGTACTCTCTGACCCCAAGTTAGTTACCCTAACCCCTATATAAGTACTCCCTGACCCCAAGTGAGTTACCCAAGCCCTTAATAAGTACACCCTGGCCCCAAGTGAGTTACCCTAGCCCCTTTATAAGTACTCCCTGACCCCAAGTGAATTATCCTAGCCCCTTTATATGTACTTCCAAACCCCAAGTGAGTTACCCTAGTCCCTTATAACTACTCCCTGACCCTAAGTGATTTACCCAAGTCCCATAGAAGTACTACCTGACCACAAGTGAGTTACCCTAGCCCCTATATAAGTACTCCCTGACCCCAAGTGAGTTATCCTAGCCCCTTTATACGTACTCTCTGACCACAAGTGTGTTACCCTAGTCCCATAGAAGTACTCCCTGACCCCAAGTGAGTTACCATATCCCCTTTATAAGTACTCCCTTACCCCAAGTGAGTTATCCTAGCCCCTTTATATGTACTCTCTGACCGCAAGTGAGTTATCCTAGCTGCTTAATATGTACTCCCAGACCCCAAGTGAGTTACCCAGTCCCATATAAGTACTCCTTGACCTAAAGCGAGTTACCCTAGCCCCTTTATAAGTACTCCCTGACCCCAAGTGAGTTACCCTAGTCCCATATAAGTACTCCCAGACCCCAAGTGAGTTACCCTAGTCCCATAGAAGTACTCCCTGACTACAAGTGAGTTACCATAGCCCCTTTATAAGTACTCCCTGACCCCAAGTGAGTTACTCTAGTCCCTTATAACTACTCCCTGACCCAAAGTGAGTTACCCAGTCCCTAATAAGTACTCCCTGACCCCAAGTGAGTTACCCTAGCCCTTAATAAGTACACCCTGGCTCCAAGTGAGTTACCCTAGTCCCATATAAGTGCTCCAAGGACCCAAGTGAGTTACCCTAGTCCCATAGAAGTACTCCCTGACTACAAGTGAGTTACCATAGCCCCTTTATATGTACTCCCTGACCCCAAGTGAGTTACTCTAGTCCCTTATAACTACGCCCTGACCCAAAGTGAGTTACCCTATCCCGTTTATAAGTAATCCCTGACCCTAAGTGAGTTATTCTAGCCCCTTTATATGTACTCTCTGGCAGCAAGTGAGTTACCTTAGTCCCATAGAAATACTCCCTGACCCCAAGTGAGTTACCCTAGTCCCTTATAAGTACTCCCTGACCCCAAGTGAGTTACCCTAGTCCCATAGAAGTACTCCCTGACCCAAGTGAGTTACCATAGCCCCTATATAAGTACTCCCTGACCCCAAGTGAGTTATCCTAGCCCCTTTATATGTACTCTCTGACGGCAAGTGAGTTACCCTAGTCCCATATAAGTACTCCTTGATCCCAAGTGAGTTACCCTAGTGCCATAGAAGTACTCACTGACTACAAGTGAGTTACCATAGCCCCTTTTTAAGTACTCCCTGACCCCAAGTGAGTTACTCTAGTCCCTTATAACTACTCCCTGACCCAAAGTTAGTTACCCTAGCCCGCTTATAAGTATTCACTGACCCTAAGTGGGTTATCCTAGTCCCATATAAGTACTCCCAGAACACAACTGGGTTACCCTAGTCCCATAGAAGCACTTTCTGTCCCCAAGTGAGGTATCCTTGCCCCTTTATATGTACTCTCTGACCGCAAGTGAGTTACCCTAATCCCTTATAAGTACTCCCTGACTCCAAGTGAGTTACCCTAGTCCCATAGAAGTACTCCCTGACCCCATGTGAGTTACCCTAGCCCTTATATAAGTACTCCCTGACCCCAAGTGAGTTATCCTAGCCCCTTTATATGTACTCTCTGACCGCTAGTGAGTTACCCTAGTCCCGTAGATGTACTCCCTGACCCCAAGTGAGTTACCATATCACCTTTATAAGTACTACCTGACCCCAAGTGAGTTACTCTAGTCCCTTATAAGTACTTCCTGACCCCATGTAAGTTATCCTATCCCCTTTATAAGTACTCCCTGACCCCAAGTGAGTTATCCTAACCCCTCTATATGTACTCCCAGTGTCCAAGTGAGTTACCCTAGTCCCTTGTAAGTACTTCCTGACCCCATGTGAGTTACCCTATCCCCTTTATAAGTACTCCCTGACCCCAAGTGAGTTATCCTAACCCCTTTATATGTACTCCTAGGGTCCAAGTGAGTTACCCTAGTCCCTTATAACTATTCCCCGACCCAAAGTGAATTACCCTAGCCCCTTTATAAGTACTCCCTGACCCTAAGTGGGTTACGCTAGTCCCATATAAGTACTCCCAGACCACAAGTGAATTACCCTAGTTCAATAGAGGTACTCCCTGACCCCAAATTAGTCACCCTAGCCACTTTATATGTACTATCTGACCGCAAGTGAGTTATCCTAGCCCCTTTATATGTACTCCCAGACTCCAAGTGAGTTACCATAGACCCTGTATAAGTACTCACAGACCCCAAGTGAGTTACCCTAGTCCTTTATAAGTACTCCCTGACACTAAGTGAGTTACCCTAGCCACTTTATAAGTACTCCCTGACCCCAAGTGAGTTATACTAGCCCGTTTATATGTACGCTCTGACCGTAAGTGAGTTATCCTAGCCGCTTTATATGTACTCCCAGACCCCAAGCGAGTTACCCTAGCCCTTAATAAGTACACCCTGGCCCCAAGTGAGTTACCCTGGTCCCATAGAAGTACTCCCTGACCCCAAGTGAGTTACCCTAGCCCCTATATAAATATTCCCTGACCCCAACTGAGTTATCCTAGCCCCTTTATATGTACTCTCTGACCCCAAGTGAGTTACCATATCACCTTTATAAGTACTACCTGACCCCAAGTAAGTTATCAAAGCCCCTTTATATGTACTCTCTGACCGCAAGTGAGTTACACTAGTCCCATAGATGTACTCCATGACCCCATGTGAGTTACCATAGCCCCTTTATAAGTACTCCCTGACCCCAAGTGAGTTATCCTAGCCGCTTTATATGTACTCCCAGACCCCAAGTGAGTTACCCAGTCCCATATAAGTACTCCTTGACCCAAAGTGAGTTACCCTAGCCCCTTTATAAGTACTCCCTGACCCCAAGTGAGTTACCCTAGTCCCATATAAGTACTCCCAGACCGCAAGTGAGTTACCCTAGTCCCATAGATGTACTCCATGACCCCATGTGAGTTACCATAGCCCCTTTATAAGTACTCCCTGACCCCAAGTGAGTTATACTAGCCGCTTTATATGTACTCCCAGACCACAAGTGAGTTACCCAGTCCCTTATTAGTACTCCCTGACCCCAAGTGAGTTACCCTAGCCCTTAATAAGTACACCCTGGCCCCAAGTGAGTTACCCTAGTCCCATAGAAGTACTCCCTGACCCCAAGTGAGTTACTCTAGTCATTTATAACAACTCCCTGATCCATAGTGAGTTACCCTAGCCCGTTTATAAGTAATCCCTGACCATAATTGGGTTACCCTAGTCCCATATAACTACTCCCAGACCACAACTGGGTTACCCTAGTCCCATAGAAGTACTCCCTGACCCCAAGTGAGGTATCCTTGCCCCTTTATATGTACTCTCTGACCGCAAGTGAGTTACCCTAGTCCCTTATAAGTACTCCCTGACTCCAAGTGAGTTACCCTAGTCCCATAGAAGTACTCCCTGGCCCCAAGTGAGTTAACCTAGCCCCTTTATATGTACTCTCTGACCACAAGTGAGTTACCCTAGTCCCATAGATGTACTCCCTGACCCCAAGTGAGTTACCATATCCCCTATATAAGTACTCCCTTACCCCAAGCGAGTTATCCTTGCCCCTTTATATGTACTCTCTGACAGCACGTGAGTTACCCTAGTCCCATATACGTACTCCCTATCCCCAACTGATTTACCCTAGCCCCATATAAGTGCTCCAATAACCCAATTGAGTTACCCTAGTCCCATAGAAGTACTCTCTGACCCCAAGTGAGTTACCCTAACCCCTATATAAGTACTCCCTGACCCCAAGTGAGTTATCCTAGCCCCTTTATACGTACTCTCTGACCGCAAGTGAGTTACCCAGTCCCTTATAAGTACTCCTTGACCTAAAGCGAGTTACCCTAGCCCTTTTATAAGTACTCCCTGACCCCAAGTGAGTTACCCTAGTCCCATATAAGTACTCCCAGACCCCAAGTGAGTTACCCTAGTCCCATAGAAGTACTCCATGACTACAAGTGAGTTAACATAGCCCCTTTATAAGTACTCCCTCACCCCAAGTGAGTTACTCTAGTCTCTTATAACTACTCCCTGACCCAAAGTGAGTTACCCTAGTCCCATAGAAGTACTCCCTGACCCCAAGTGAGGTATCCTTGCCCCTTTATATGTACTCTCTGACCGCAAGTGAGTTACCCTAGTCCCTTATAAGTACTCCCTGACTCCAAGTGAGTTACCCTTGTCCCATAGAAGTACTCCCTGACCTCAAGTGAGTTACCATATCACCTTTATAAGTACTACCTGACCCCATGTGAGTTATCCTAACCCCTTTATATGTACTCTCTGACCGCAAGTGAGTTATCCTAGCCGCTTAATGTGTACTCCCAGACCCCAAGTGAGTTACCCAGTCCCATAAAAATACTCCTTGACCCAAAGTGAGTTACCCTAGCCCTTAATAAGTACACCCTGGCCCCAAATGAGTTACCCTGGTCCCATATAAGTACTCACAGACACCAAGTGAGTTACCCTAGTCCCATAGAAGTACTCCCTGACCCCAAGTGAGTTACCCTAGCCCCTATATAAGTATTCCCTGACCCCAAGTGAGTTATCCTAGCCCAGTTATATGTACTCTCTGACCGCAATAGAGTTACCCTAGTCCCATAGATGTACCCCCTGACCCAAAGTGAGTTACCATATCACCTTTATTAGTACTACCTGACCCCAAGTAGTTATCCTACCCCCTTTATAAGTACTCCCTGACCCCAAGTGAGTTACCCTAGTCCCATATAAGTACTCCCAGACCCCAAGTGAGTTACCCTAGTCCCATAGAAGTACTCCCTGACTCCAAGTGAGGTATCCTTGCCCCTTTATATGTACTCTCTGACCGCAAGTGAGTTACCCTAGTCCCTTATAAGTACTCCCTGACTCCAAGTGAGTTACCCTTGTCCCATAGAAGTACTCCCTGACCTCAAGTGAGTTACCATATCACCTTTATAAGTACTACCTGACCCCATGTGAGTTATCCTAGCCCCTTTATATGTAATCTCTGACCGCAAGTGAGTTATCCTAGCCGCTTAATGTGTACTCCCAGACCCCAAGTGAGTTACCCAGTCCCATAAAAATACTCCTTGACCCAAAGTGAGTTACCCTAGCCCTTAATAAGTACACCCTGGCCCCAAATGAGTTACCCTGGTCCCATATAAGTACTCACAGACACCAAGTGAGTTAACCTAGTCCCATAGAAGTACTCCCTGACCCCAAGTGAGTTACCCTAGCCCCTATATAAGTATTCCCTGACCCCAAGTGAGTTATCCTAGCCCAGTTATATGTACTCTCTGACCGCAATAGAGTTACCCTAGTCCCATAGATGTACTCCCTGACCCAAAGTGAGTTACCATATCACCTTTATTAGTACTACCTGACCCCAAGTAGTTATCCTACCCCCTTTATAAGTACTCCCTGACCCCAAGTGAGTTACCCTAGTCCCATATAAGTACTCCCAGACCCCAAGTGAGTTACCCTAGTCCCATAGAAGTACTCCCTGACTCCAAGTGAGGTATCCTTGCCCCTTTATATGTACTCTCTGACCGCAAGTGAGTTACCCTAGTCCCTTATAAGTACTCCCTGACTCCAAGTGAGTTACCCTTGTCCCATAGAAGTACTCCCTGACCTCAAGTGAGTTACCATATCACCTTTATAAGTACTACCTGACCCCATGTGAGTTATCCTAGCCCCTTTATATGTAATCTCTGACCGCAAGTGAGTTATCCTAGCCGCTTAATGTGTACTCCCAGACCCCAAGTGAGTTACCCAGTCCCATAAAAATACTCCTTGACCCAAAGTGAGTTACCCTAGCCCTTAATAAGTACACCCTGGCCCCAAATGAGTTACCCTGGTCCCATATAAGTACTCACAGACACCAAGTGAGTTAACCTAGTCCCATAGAAGTACTCCCTGACCCCAAGTGAGTTACCCTAGCCCCTATATAAGTATTCCCTGACCCCAAGTGAGTTATCCTAGCCCATTTATATGTACTCTCTGACCGCAATAGAGTTACCCTAGTCCCATAGATGTACTCCCTGACCCCAAGTGAGTTACCATATCCCCTATATAAGTACTCCCTTACCCCAAGCGAGTTATCCTTGCCCCTTTATATGTACTCTCTGACAGCACGTGAGTTACCCTAGTCCCATATAAGTACTCCCTATCCCCAACTGATTTACCCTAGCCCCTTTATATGTACTCTCTGGCAGCAAGTGAGTTACCCTAGTCCCATAGAAGTACTCTCTGACCCCAAGTGAGTTACCCTAACCCCTATATAAGTACACCCTGACCTCAAGTGAGTTACCCTAGTACCTTATAACTACTCCCTGACCCAAAGTGAGTTACCTAACCCCTATATATGTACTCCCTGACCCTAAGTGGGTTACGCTAGTCCCAAATAAGTACTCCTAGACCCCAAGTGAGTTACCCTAGTCCCTTATAACTACTCCCTGACCCCAAGTGAGTTACCCTGGTCCCATATAAGTACTCCCAGACATCAAGTGAGTTAGCCTAGTCCCATATAAGTACTCCCTGACCCCAAGTGAGTTACCCTAGTACCATATAAGTACTCCCTGACCCTAATTGAGTTACCCTAGTCCCAAATAAGTACTCCCTGACTACAAGTGAGTTATCATAGCCCCTATATAAGTACTCCCTGACCCCAAGTGAGTTATCCTAGTCCCATAGAAGTACTCCCTGACCCCAAGTGAGTTACCCTATCCCCTTTATATGCATTCCCTGACCACAAGTCAGTTATCCAAGCCCCTTTATATGTACTCCCAGAGTAGAAGTGAGTTACCCTAGTCCCTTATAACCACTCCCTGACCCTAAGTGAGTTACCCTACCCCCTTTATAAGTACTCCCTGACCCTAAGTGAGTTACCCTAGTCCCAAATAAGTACTCCCTGACACCAAGTGAGTTACCCTAGTCCCATATAAGGACTCCCTGACCCCAAGTGAGTTACCCTAGTACCATATAAGTACTCCCTGACCCTAATTGAGTTACCCTAGTCCCATATAAGTACTCCCTGACTACAAGTGAGTTATCATAGCCCCTATATAAGTACTCCCTGTCCCCAAGTGAGTTATCCTAGCCCCTTTATATGTACTCCCAGACTCCAAGTGAGTTACTCTAGTCCCTTATAACTATTCCCTGACCCAAAGTCAGTTACCCTAGCCGGTTTATAAGTAATTTCTGACCCTAAGTGAGTACCCTAGTCCAATATAAGTACTCCCAGACCACAACTGGGTTACCCTAGTCCCATAGAAGTACTCCCTGACCCCATGTGAGGTATCCTTGCCCCTTTATATGTACTCTCTGACCGCGAGTGAGTTACCCTAGTCCCTTATAAGTACTCCCTGACTCCATGTAAGTTACCCTAGTCCAATAGAAGTACTCCCTAACCCAAGTGAGTTACCCTATCCCTTATATAAGTACTCCCTGAACCCAAGTGAGTTATTCTAGCCCCTTCATATGTACTCTCTGGCCGCAAGTGAGTTACCCTAGTCCCATAGAAATACTCCCTGACCCCAAGTGAGGTATCCTTGCCCCTTTATATGTACTCTCTGACCGCAAGTGAGTTACCCTAGTCCCTGATAAGTACTCTCTGACTCCAAGTGAGTTACCCTAGTCCAATATAAGTACTCCCAGACCACAACTGGGTTACCCTAGTCCCAAATAAGTACTCCCTGACTACAAGTGAGTTATCATAGCCCCTATATAAGTACTCCCTGACCCCAAGTGAGTTATCCTAGTCCCATAGAAGTACTCCCTGACCCCAAGTGAGTTACCCTATCCCCTTTATATGCATTCCCTGACCACAAGTCAGTTATCCAAGCCCCTTTATATGTACTCCCAGAGTAGAAGTGAGTTACCCTAGTCCCTTATAACCACTCCCTGACCCTAAGTGAGTTACCCTACCCCCTTTATAAGTACTCCCTGACCCTAAGTGAGTTACCCTAGTCCCAAATAAGTACTCCCTGACACCAAGTGAGTTACCCTAGTCCCATATAAGGACTCCCTGACCCCAAGTGAGTTACCCTAGTACCATATAAGTACTCCCTGACCCTAATTGAGTTACCCTAGTCCCATATAAGTACTCCCTGACTACAAGTGAGTTATCATAGCCCCTATATAAGTACTCCCTGTCCCCAAGTGAGTTATCCTAGCCCCTTTATATGTACTCCCAGACTCCAAGTGAGTTACTCTAGTCCCTTATAACTATTCCCTGCCCCAAAGTCAGTTACCCTAGCCGGTTTATAAGTAATTTCTGACCCTAAGTGAGTACCCTAGTCCAATATAAGTACTCCCAGACCACAACTGGGTTACCCTAGTCCCATAGAAGTACTCCCTGACCCCATGTGAGGTATCCTTGCCCCTTTATATGTACTCTCTGACCGCGAGTGAGTTACCCTAGTCCCTTATAAGTACTCCCTGACTCCATGTAAGTTACCCTAGTCCAATAGAAGTACTCCCTAACCCAAGTGAGTTACCCTATCCCTTATATAAGTACTCCCTGAACCCAAGTGAGTTATTCTAGCCCCTTCATATGTACTCTCTGGCCGCAAGTGAGTTACCCTAGTCCCATAGAAGTACTCCCTGACCCCAAGTGAGGTATCCTTGCCCCTTTATATGTACTCTCTGACCGCAAGTGAGTTACCCTAGTCCCTGATAAGTACTCTCTGACTCCAAGTGAGTTACCCTAGTCCAATAGAAGTACTCCCTAAACCAAGTGAGTTACCCTATCCCTTATATAAGTACTCCCTGACCCCAATTGAGTTATTCTAGCCCCTTTATATGTACTCTCTGGCCGCAAGTGAGTTACCCTAGTCCCATAGAAATACTCCCTGACCCCAAGTGAGTTACCCTAGTCCCTTATATGTACTCCCTGACCCCAAGTGAGTTACCCTAACCCCTATATAAGTACACCCTGACCTCAAGTGAGTTATCATAGTACCTTATAACTACTCCCTGACCCAAAGTGAGTTAACTAACCCCTTTATATGTACTCCCTGACCCTAAGTGGGTTACGCTAGTCCCATATAAGTACTCCTAGACCCCAAGTGAGTTACCCTAGTCCCTTATAACTACTCCCTGACCCCAAGTGAGTTACCCTGGTCCCATATAAGTACTCCCAGACATCAAGTGAGTTAGCCTAGTCCAATATAAGTACTCCTTGACCCAAAGTGAGTTACCCTAACCCCTTTATAAGTACTCCCTGACCCAAAGTGAGTTATCTAACCCCTTTATATGTACTCCCTGACCCTAAGTGGGTTACGCTAGTCCCATATAAGTACTCCTAGACCCCAAGTGAGTTACCCTAGTCCCTTATAACTACTCCCTGACCCCAAGTGAGTTACCCTGGTCCCATATAAGTACTCCCAGACATCAAGTGAGTTACCCTAGTCCCATATAAGTACTCCCTGACCCCAAGTGAGTTACCCTAGTACCATATAAGTACTCCCTGACCCTAATTGAGTTACCCTAGTCCCATATAAGTACTCCCTGACTACAAGTGAGTTATCATAGCCCCTATATAAGTACTCCCTGACCCCAAGTGAGTTATCCTAGCCCCTTTATATGTACTCCCAGACTCCAAGTGAGTTACTCTAGTCCCTTATAACTATTCCCTGACCCAAAGTCAGTTACCCTAGCCGGTTTATAAGTAATTTCTGACCCTAAGTGGGTACCCTAGTCCAATATAAGTACTCCCAGACCACATCTGGGTTACCCTAGTCCCATAGAAGTACTCCCTGACCCCATGTGAGGTATCCTTGCCCCTTTATATGTACTCTCTGACCGCGAGTGAGTTACCCTAGTCCCTTATAAGTACTCCCTGATTCCAAGTAAGTTACCCTAGTCCAATAGAAGTACTCCCTAACCCAAGTGAGTTACCCTATCCCTTATATAAGTACTCCCTGACCCCAAGTGAGTTATTCTAGCCCCTTTATATGTACTCTCTGGCCGCAAGTGAGTTACCCTAGTCCCATAGAAGTACTCCCTGACCCCAAGTGAGTTACCATATCCCCTATATAAGTACTTCCTAACCCCAAGTCAGTTACCCTATCCCCTTTATATGCATTCCCTGACCCTAAGTCAGTTATCCAAGCCCCTTTATATGTACTCCCAGAGTACAAGTAAGTTACCCTAGTCCCTTATAACTACTCCCTGACCCTAAGTGAGTTACCCTACCCCCTTTATAAGTACTCCCTGACCCTAAGTGAGTTACCCTAGTCCCAAATAAGTACTCCCTGACACCAAGTGAGTTACCCTAGCCCCATATAAGTGCTCCAATAACCCAATTGAGTTACCCCAGTCCCATAGAAGTACTCTCTGACCCCAAGTGAGTTACCCTAACCCCTATATAAGTACACCCTGACCTCAAGTGAGTTACCCTAGTACCTTATAACTACTCCCTGACCCAAAGTGAGTTACCTAACCCCTTTATATGTACTCCCTGACCCTAAGTGGGTTACGCTAGTCCCATATAAGTACTCCTAGACCCCAAGTGAGTTACCCTAGTCCCTTATAACTACTCCCTGACCCCAAGTGAGTTACCCTGGTCCCATATAAGTACTCCCAGACATCAAGTGAGTTAGCCTAGTCCAATATAAGTACTCCTTAACCCAAAGTGAGTTACCCTAACCCCTTTATAAGTACTCCCTGATACCAAGTGAATTACCCTAGTCCCATAGAAGTATTCCCCTTTCCCCAAGTGAGTTACCATATCACCTTTATAAGTACTACCTGACCCCATGTGAGTTTTCCTAGCCCCTTTATATGTACTCTCTGACCGCAAGTTAGTTATCCTAGCCGCTTAATGTGTACTCCCAGACCCCAAGTGAGTTACCCAGTCCCATAAAAATACTCCTTGACCCAAAGTGAGTTACCCTAGCCCTTAATAAGTACACCCTGGCCCCAAATGAGTTACCCTGGTCCCATATAAGTACTCACAGACACCAAGTGAGTTACCCTAGTCCCATAGAAGTACTCCCTGACCCCAAGTGAGTTACCCTAGCCCCTATATAAGTATTCCCTGACCCCAAGTGAGTTATCCTAGCCCATTTATATGTACTCTCTGACCGCAATAGAGTTACCCTAGTTCCATAGATGTACTCCCTGACCCCAAGTGAGTTACCATATCACCTTTATTAGTACTACCTGACCCCAAGTGAGTTACCCTAGTCCCATATAAGTACTCCCAGACCCCAAGTGAGTTACCCTAGTCCCATAGAAGTACTCCCTGACTCCAAGTGAGTTACCCGAGCTTCTATATAAGTACCCCCTGACCCCAAGTAAGTTATCAAAGCCCCTTTATATGTGCTCTCTGACCGCAAGTGAGTTACCCTAGTCCCATAGAAGTACTCCCTGACCCCAAGTGAGTTATCCTAGCCCATTTATAAGTACTCCCTGACCCCAAGTGAGTTACCCTAGTCCCATATAAGTACTCCCAGACCCCAAGTGAGTTACCCTAGTCCCATAGAAGTACTCCCTGACTCCAAGTGAGTTACCCGAGCCCCTTTATAAGTACTCCCTGACCCCAAGTAAGTTATCAAAGCCCCTTTATATGTGCTCTCTGACCGCAAGTGAGTTACCCTAGTCCCATAGATTTACTCCATGACCCCAAGTGAGTTACAATATCCCCTATATAAGTACTCCCTTACCCCAAATGAGTTATCCTAGCCCCTTTATATGTACTCTCTGACCGCAAGTGAGTTATCCTAGCTGCTTAATATGTACTCCCAGACCCCAAGTGAATTACCCAGTCCCATATAAGTACTCCTTGACCTAAAGCGAGTTACCCTAGCCCCTTTATAAGTACTCCCTGACCCCAAGTGAGTTACCCTAGTACCATATAAGTACTCCCTGACCCTAATTGAGTTACCCTAGTCCCATATAAGTACTCCCTGACTACAAGTGAGTTATCATAGCCCCTATATAAGTACTCCCTGACCCCAAGTGATTTATCCTAGCCCCTTTATATGTACTCCCAGACTCCAAGTGAGTTACTCTAGTCCCTTATAACTATTTCCTGACCCAAAGTCAGTTACCCTAGCCGGTTTATAAGTAATTTCTGACCCTAAGTGGGTACCCTAGTCCAATATAAGTACTCCCAGACCACATCTGGGTTACCCTAGTCCCATAGAAGTACTCCCTGACCCCATGTGAGGTATCCTTGCCCCTTTATATGTACTCTCTGACCGCGAATGAGTTACCCTAGTCCCTTATAAGTACTCCCTGACTCCAAGTAAGTTACCCTAGTCCAATAGAAGTACTCCCTAACCCAAGTGAGTTACCATATCCCCTATATAAGTACTCCCTTACCCCAAGTGAGTTATCCTAGCCCCTTTATATGTACTCTCTGACCGCAAGTGAGTTATCCTAGCTGCTTAATATGTACTCCCAGACCCCAAGTGAGTTACCCAGTCCCATATAAGTACTCCTTGACCTAAAGCGAGTTACCCTAGCCCCTTTATAAGTACTCCCTGACCCCAAGTGAGTTACCCTAGTCCCATATAAGTACTCCCAGATCCCAAGTGAGTTACCCTAGTCCCCTATAAGTACTCCCAGACCAAAACTGGGTTACCCTAGTCCCATAGAAGTACTCCCTGAACCCAAGTGAGGTATCCTTGCCCCTATATATGTACTCTCTGACCGCAAGTGAGTTACCCTAGTCCCTTATAAGTACTCCCTGACCTCAAGTGAGTTACCCTAGTACCTTATAACTACTCCCTGACCCAAAGTGAGTTACCTAACCCCTTTATATGTACTCCCTGACCCTAAGTGGGTTACGCTAGTCCCATATAAGTACTCCTAGACCCCAAGTGAGTTACCCTAGTCCCTTATAACTACTCCCTGACCCCAAGTGAGTTACCCTGGTCCCATATAAGTACTCCCAGACATCAAGTGAGTTAGCCTAGTCCAATATAAGTACTCCTTAACCCAAAGTGAGTTACCCTAACCCCTTTATAAGTACTCCCTGATACCAAGTGAATTACCCTAGTCCCATAGAAGTATTCCCCTTTCCCCAAGTGAGTTACCATATCACCTTTATAAGTACTACCTGACCCCATGTGAGTTTTCCTAGCCCCTTTATATGTACTCTCTGACCGCAAGTTAGTTATCCTAGCCGCTTAATGTGTACTCCCAGACCCCAAGTGAGTTACCCAGTCCCATAAAAATACTCCTTGACCCAAAGTGAGTTACCCTAGCCCTTAATAAGTACACCCTGGCCCCAAATGAGTTACCCTGGTCCCATATAAGTACTCACAGACACCAAGTGAGTTACCCTAGTCCCATAGAAGTACTCCCTGACCCCAAGTGAGTTACCCTAGCCCCTATATAAGTATTCCCTGACCCCAAGTGAGTTATCCTAGCCCATTTATATGTACTCTCTGACCGCAATAGAGTTACCCTAGTCCCATAGATGTACTCTCTGACCCCAAGTGAGTTACCATATCACCTTTATTAGTACTACCTGACCCCAAGTGAGTTACCCTAGTCCCATAGAAGTACTCCCTGACTCCAAGTGAGTTACCCGAGCTTCTATATAAGTACTCCCTGACCCCAAGTAAGTTATCAAAGCCCCTTTATATGTGCTCTCTGACCGCAAGTGAGTTACCCTAGTCCCATAGAAGTACTCCCTGACCCCAAGTGAGTTATCCTAGCCCATTTATAAGTACTCCCTGACCCCAAGTGAGTTACCCTAGTCCCATATAAGTACTCCCAGACCCCAAGTGAGTTACCCTAGTCCCATAGAAGTACTCCCTGACTCCAAGTGAGTTACCCGAGCCCCTATATAAGTACTCCCTGACCCCAAGTAAGTTATCAAAGCCCCTTTATATGTGCTCTCTGACCGCAAGTGAGTTACCCTAGTCCCATAGATTTACTCCATGACCCCAAGTGAGTTACAATATCCCCTATATAAGTACTCCCTTACCCCAAGTGAGTTATCCTAGCCCCTTTATATGTACTCTCTGACCGCAAGTGAGTTATCCTAGCTGCTTAATATGTACTCCCAGACCCCAAGTGAATTACCCAGTCCCATATAAGTACTCCTTGACCTAAAGCGAGTTACCCTAGCCCCTTTATAAGTACTCCCTGACCCCAAGTGAGTTACCCTAGTACCATATAAGTACTCCCTGACCCTAATTGAGTTACCCTAGTCCCATATAAGTACTCCCTGACTACAAGTGAGTTATCATAGCCCCTATATAAGTACTCCCTGACCCCAAGTGAGTTATCCTAGCCCCTTTATATGTACTCCCAGACTCCAAGTGAGTTACTCTCGTCCCTTATAACTATTTCCTGACCCAAAGTCAGTTACCCTAGCCGGTTTATAAGTAATTTCTGACCCTAAGTGGGTACCCTAGTCCAATATAAGTACTCCCAGACCACATCTGGGTTACCCTAGTCCCATAGAAGTACTCCCTGACCCCATGTGAGGTATCCTTGCCCCTTTATATGTACTCTCTGACCGCGAATGAGTTACCCTAGTCCCTTATAAGTACTCCCTGACTCCAAGTAAGTTACCCTAGTCCAATAGAAGTACTCCATAACCCAAGTGAGTTACCATATCCCCTATATAAGTACTCCCTTACCCCAAGTGAGTTATCCTAGCCCCTTTATATGTACTCTCTGACCGCAAGTGAGTTATCCTAGCTGCTTAATATGTACTCCCAGACCCCAAGTGAGTTACCCAGTCCCATATAAGTACTCCTTGACCTAAAGCGAGTTACCCTAGCCCCTTTATAAGTACTCCCTGACCCCAAGTGAGTTACCCTAGTCCCATATAAGTACTCCCAGATCCCAAGTGAGTTACCCTAGTCCCCTATAAGTACTCCCAGACCAAAACTGGGTTACCCTAGTCCCATAGAAGTACTCCCTGAACCCAAGTGAGGTATCCTTGCCCCTATATATGTACTCTCTGACCGCAAGTGAGTTACCCTAGTCCCTTATAAGTACTCCCTGACTCCAAGTGAGTTACCCTTTTCCCATAGAAGTACTCCCTGACCTCAAGTGAGATACCCTATCCCTTATATAAGTACTCCCTGACCCCAAGTGAGTTATTCTAGCCCCTTCATATGTACTCTCTGGCCGCAAGTGAGTTACCCTAGTCCCATAGAAGTACTCCCTGACCCCAAGTGAGTTATCATATCACCTTTATAAGTACTACCTGACCCCATGTGAGTTTTCCTAGCCCATTTTTATATGTACTCTCTGACCGCAAGTGAGTTATCCTAGCCGCTTAATGTGTACTCCCAGACCCCAAGTTAGTTACCCAGTCCCATAAAAATACTCCTTGACCCAAAGTGAGTTACCCTAGCCCTTAATAAGTACACCCTGGCCCCAAATGAGTTACCCTGGTCCCATATAAGTACTCACAGACACCAAGTGAGTTACCCTAGTCCCATAGAAGTACTCCCTGACCCCAAGTGAGTTACCCTAGCCCCTATATAAGTATTCCCTGACCCCAAGTGAGTTATCCTAGCCCATTTATATGTACTCTCTGACCGCAATAGAGTTACCCTAGTCCCATAGATGTACTCCCTGACCCCAAGTGAGTTACCATATCACCTTTATTAGTACTACCTGACCCCAAGTGAGTTACCCTAGTCCCATAGAAGTACTCCCTGACCCCAAGTGAGTTACCATATCCCCTATATAAGTACTCCCTTACCCCAAGCGAGTTATCCTTGCCCCTTTATATGTACTCTCTGACAGCACGTGAGTTACCCTAGTCCCATATAAGTACTCCCTTTCCCCAACTGATTTACCCTAGCCCCTTTATATGTACTCTCTGACCGCAAGTGAGTTACCCAGTCCCATAGAAGTACTCCATGACCCCAAGTGAGTTACCCTAGCCCCTTTATATGTACTCTCTGACCGCAAGTGAGTTACCCAGTCCCATAGAAGTACTCCATGACCCCAAGTGAGTTACCCTAGCCCTTAATTAGTACACCCTGGCCCCAAGTGAGTTACCCTAGTCCCATAGAAGTACTCCCTGACCCCAAGTGAGTTACCATAGCTCCTATATAAGTACTCCCTGACCCCAAGTGAGTTATCCTAGCCCCTTTATATGTACTCTCCGACCGCATGTGAGTTACCCTAGTCCCATAGAAGTACTCCCTGACCCCAAGTGAGTTACCATAGCTCCTATATAAGTACTCCCTGACCCCAAGTGAGTTACCATAGCTCCTATATAAGTACTCCCTGACCCCAAGTGAGTTACCCTAGCCCCTTTATATGTACTCTCTGACCGCAAGTGAGTTACCCTAGTCCCATAGAAGTACTCCCTGACCCCAAGTGAGTTACCATAGCTCCTATATAAGTACTCCCTGACCCCAAGTGTGTTATCCTATCCCCTTTATATGTACTCTCCGACCGCATGTGAGTTATCCTAGCTGCTTAATATGTACTCCCAGACCCCAAGTGAGTTACCCAGTCCCTAATAAGTACTCCCTGACCCCAAGAGAGTTACCCTAGCCCTTAATAAGTACACCCTGGCCCCAAGTGAGTTACCCTGGTCCCATAGAAGTACTCCCTGACCCCAAGTGAGTTACCATAGCTCCTATATAAGTACTCCCTGACCCCAAGTGAGTTATCCTAGCCCCTTTATATGTACTCTCCGACCGCATGTGAGTTATCCTAGCTGCTTAATATGTACTCCCAGACCCCAAGTGAGTTACCCAGTCCCTAATAAGTACTCCCTGACCCCAAGTGAGTTACCCTAGCCCTTAATAAGTACACCCTGGCCCCAAGTGAGTTACCCTGGTCCCATATAAGTACTCACAGACACCAAGTGAGTTACCCTAGTCCCATAGAAGTACTCCCTGACTACAAGTGAGTTACCATAGCCCCTTTATAAGTACTCCCTGACCCCAAGTGAGTTACTCTAGTCCCTTATAACAACTCCCTGACCCAAAGTGAGTTACCCTAGCCCGTTTATAAGTAATCCCTGACCCTAAGTGGGTTACCCTAGTCCCATATAAGTACTCTCAGACCACAACTGGGTTACCCTAGTCCCATAGAAGTACTCCCTGAACCCAAGTGAGGTATCCTTGCCCCTTTATATGTACTCTCTGACCGCAAGTGAGTTACCCTAGTCCCTTATAAGTACTCCCTGACTCCAAGTGAGTTACCCTTGTCCCATAGAAGTACTCCCTGACCTCAAGTGAGTTACCATATCACCTTTATAAGTACTACCTGACCCCAAGTGAGTTATTCTAGCCCCTTTCTATGTACTCTCTGACCGCAATAGAGTTACCCTAGTCCCATAGATGTACTCCCTGACCCCAAGTGAGTTACCATATCACCTTTATAAGTACTACCTGACCCCATGTGAGTTTTCCTAGCCCCTTTATATGTACTCTCTGACCGCAAGTTAGTTATCCTAGCCGCTTAATGTGTACTCCCAGACCCCAAGTGAGTTACCCAGTCCCATAAAAATACTCCTTGACCCAAAGTGAGTTACCCTAGCCCTTAAGAAGTACACCCTGGCCCCAAATGAGTTACCCTGGTCCCATATAAGTACTCACAGACACCAAGTGAGTTACCCTAGTCCCATAGAGTACTCCCTGACCCCAAGTGAGTTACCCTAGCCCCTTTATAAATACTCCCTGACCCCAAGTGAGTTACCCTAGTCCCATATAAGTACTCCCAGACCCCAAGTGAGTTACCCTAGTCCCATAGAAGTACTCCCTGACTCCAAGTGAGTTACCCGAGCCCCTATATAAGTACTCCCTGACCCCAAGTAAGTTATCAAAGCCCCTTTATATGTGCTCTCTGACCGCAAGGGAGTTACCCTAGTCCCATAGATTTACTCCATGAGCCCAAGTGAGTTACAATATCCCCTATATAAATACTCCCTTTCCCCAAGTGAGTTATCCTAGCCCCTTTATATGTACTCTCTGACCGCAAGTGAGTTATCCTAGCTGTTTAATATGTACTCCCAGACCCCAAGTGAATTACCCAGTCCCATATAAGTACTCCTTGACCTAAAGCGAGTTACCCTAGCCCCTTTATAAGTACTCCCTGAACCCAAGTGAGTTACCCTGGTCCCATATAAGTACTCCCAGACATCAAGTGAGTTAGCCTAGTCCAATATAAGTACTCCTTGACCCAAAGTGAGTTACCCTAACCCCTTTATAAGTGCTCCCTGATACCAAGTGAATTACCCTAGTCCCATAGAAGTACTCCCTGACCCCAAGTGAGTTACCCTATCTCCTTTATATGCATTCCCTGACCCCAAGTCAGTTATCCAAGCCCCTTTATATGTACTCCCAGAGTACAAGTGAGTTACCCTAGTCCCTTATAACTACTCCCTGACCCTAAGTGAGTTACCCTAGTCCCAAATAAGTACTCCCTGACACCAAGTGAGTTACCCTAGCCCCATATAAGTGCTCCAATAACCCAATTGAGTTACCCTAGTCCCATAGAAGTACTCTCTGACCCCAAGTGACTTACCCTAACCCCTATATAAGTACACCCTGACCTCAAGTGAGTTACCCTAGTACCTTATAACTACTCCCTGACCCAAAGTGAGTTACCTAACCCCTTTATATGTACTCCCTGACCCCAAGTCAGTTATCCAAGCCCCTTTATATGTACTCCCAGAGTACAAGTGAGTTACCCTAGTCCCTTATAACTACTCCCTGACCCTAAGTGAGTTACCCTACCCCCTTTATAAGTACTCCCTGACCCTAAGTGAGTTACCCTAGTCCCAAATAAGTACTCCCTGACACCAAGTGAGTTACCCTAGTCCCATATAAGTACTCCCTGACCCCAAGTGAGTTACCCTAGTACCATATAAGTACTCCCTGACCCTAATTGAGTTACCCTAGTCCCATATAAGTACTCCCTGACTACAAGTGAGTTATCATAGCCCCTATATAAGTACTCCCTGACCCCAAGTGAGTTATCCTAGCCCCTTTATATGTACTCCCAGGCTCCAAGTGAGTTACTCTAGTCCCTTATAACTATTCCCTGACCCAAAGTCAGTTACCCTAGCCGGTTTATAAGTAATTTCTGACCCTAAGTGGGTACCCTAGTCCAATATAAGTACTCCCAGACCACATCTGGGTTACCCTAGTCCCATAGAAGTACTCCCTGACCCCATGTGAGGTATCCTTGCCCCTTTATATGTACTCTCTGACCGAGAGTGAGTTACCCTAGTCCCTTATAAGTACTCCCTGACTCCAAGTTAGTTACCCTAGTCCAATAGAAGTACTCCCTAACCCAAGTGAGTTACCCTATCCCTTATATAAGTACTCCCTGACCCCAAGTGAGTTATTCTAGCCCCTTTATATGTACTCTCTGGCCGCAAGTGAGTTACCCTAGTCCCATAGAAGTACTCCCTGACCCCAAGTGAGTTACCATATCCCCTATATAAGTACTCCCTAACCCCAAGTCAGTTATCCTAGCCCCTTTATATGTACTCTCTGACCGCAAGTGAGTTATCCTAGCTGCTTAATATGTACTCCCAGACCCCAAGTGAGTTACCCAGTCCCATATAAGTACTCCTTGACCTAAAGCGAGTTACCCTAGCCCCTTTATAAGTACTCCCTGACCCCAAGTGAGTTACCCTAGTCCCATATAAGTACTCCCTGACCCCAAGTGAGTTACCCTAGTCCCATAGAAGTACTCCATGACTACAAGTGAGTTACCATAGCCCCTTTATAAGTACTCCCTGACCCCAAGTGAGTTATTCTAGCCCCTTTCTATGTACTCTCTGACCGCAATAGAGTTACCCTAGTCCCATAGATGTACTCCCTGACCCCAAGTGAGTTACCATATCACCTTTATAAGTACTACCTGACCCCATGTGAGTTTTCCCAGCCCCTTTATATGTACTCTCTGACCGCAAGTTAGTTATCCTAGCCGCTTAATGTGTACTCCATGACCCCATGTGAGTTACCATAGCCCCTTTATATGTACTGTGACTGCAAGTGAGTTATCCTAGCTGCTTAATATGTACTCCCAGACCCCAAGTGAGTTACCCAGTCCCATATAAGTACTCCTTGACCTAAAGCGAGTTACCCTAGCCCCTTTATAAGTACTCCCTGACCCCAAGTGAGTTACCCTAGTCCCATATAAGTACTCCCTGACCCCAAGTGAGTTACCCTAGTCCCATAGAAGTACTCCATGACTACAAGTGAGTTACCATAGCCCCTTTATAAGTACTCCCTGACCCCAAGTGAGTTATTCTAGCCCCTTTCTATGTACTCTCTGACCGCAATAGAGTTACCCTAGTCCCATAGATGTACTCCCTGACCCCAAGTGAGTTACCATATCACCTTTATAAGTACTACCTGACCCCATGTGAGTTTTCCTAGCCCCTTTATATGTACTCTCTGACCGCAAGTTAGTTATCCTAGCCGCTTAATGTGTACTCCATGACCCCATGTGAGTTACCATAGCCCCTTTATAAGTACTCCCTGACCCCAAGTGAGTTATTCTAGCCCCTTTCTATGTACTCTCTGACCGCAATAGAGTTACCCTAGTCCCATAGATGTACTCCCTGACCCCAAGTGAGTTACCATATCACCTTTATAAGTACTACCTGACCCCATGTGAGTTTTCCTAGCCCCTTTATATGTACTCTCTGACCGCAAGTTAGTTATCCTAGCCGCTTAATGTGTACTCCATGACCCCATGTGAGTTACCATAGCCCCTTTATATGTACTCTGACTGCAAGTGAGTTATCCTACCCGCTTTATATTTACTCCCAGACCACAAGTGAGTTACCCAGTCCCTTATAAGTACTCCCTAATCCCAAGTGAGTTATCCTAGCCCCTTCATATGTACTCTCTGACCGCAAGTGAGTTACCCTAGTCCCATAGAAGTACTCCCTGACCTCAAGTAAGTTACCATAGCCCCTTTATAAGTACTCCCTGACCCCAAGTGAGTTACCATATCACCTTTATAATTACTACCTGACCCCAAGTGAGTTATCCTAGCTCCTTTATATGTACTCTCTGACCGCAAGTGAGTTATCCTAGCCGCTTAATATGTACTCCCAGACCCCAAGTAAGTTACCCAGTCCCATATAAGTACTCCTTGACCCAAAGTGAGTTACCCTAGCCCCTTTATAAGTACTCCCTGACCCCAAATGAGTTATCCTAGCCCCTTTATATGTACTCTCTGACCGCAATAGAGTTACCCTAGTCCCATAGATGTACTCCCTGACCCCAAGTGAGTTACCATATCACCTTTATAAGTACTATCTGACCCCATGTGAGATATCCTAGTCCCATAGAAGTACTCCCTCACTCCAAGTGAGTTACCCGAGCCCCTATATAAGTACTCCCTGACCCGAAGTAAGTTATCAAAGCTCCTTTATATGTGCTTTCTGACCGCAAGTGAGTTACCCTAGTCCCATAGATGTCCTCCATGACCTCAAGTGAGTTACCATATCACCTTTATAAGTACTACCTGACCCCAAGTGAGTTATCCTAGCCCCTTTATATGTACTCTCTGACCGCAATAGAGTTACCCTAGTCCCATAGATGTACTCCCTGACCCCAAGTGAGTTACCATATCACCTTTATAAGTACTCCCTGACCCTCAGTGAGTTATCCTAGCCCCTTTATATGTACTCTCTGATCGCAAGTGAGCTACCCTAGTCCCATATAAGTACTCCTTGACCCCAAGTGAGTTACCATATCCCCTTTATAAGTACTCCCAGACCCCAAGTGAGTTACTCTAGTCCCTTATAAGTACTCCCTGACCCCATGTGAGTTACCCTATCCCCTTTATAAGTACTCCCTGACCCCAACTGAATTATCCTAACCCCTTTATATGTACTCCCAGAGTCCAAGTGAGTTACCCTAGTCCCTTGTAACTACTCCCCGACCCAATGTGAGTTACCCTAGCCCCTTTATAAGTACTCCCTGACCCTAAGTGGGTTACCCTAGCCCCTATATAAGTATTCCCTGACCCCAAGTGAGTTATCCTAGCCCATTTATATGTACTCTCTGACCGCAATAGAGTTACCCAGTCCCTTATAAGTACTCCCTGACCCCAAGTGAGTTACCCTAGCCCCTTTATAAGTACTCCCTGACCCCAAGTGAGTTATCCTAGCCCCTTTATATGTACTTCCAGTCCCCAAGTGAGTTACCCTAGTCCCTTATAACTACTCCCTGACTCTAAGTGATTTACACTAGTCCCACAGAAGTACTCCCTGACCCCAAGTGAGTTACCCTAGCCTCTATATAATTACTCCCTAATCCCAAGTGAGTTATCCTAGCCCCTACATATGTACTCTCTGACCGCAAGTGAGTTACCCTAGTCCCATAGAAGTACTCCCTGACCTCAAGTGAGTTACTATAGCCCCTTTATAACTACTCCCTGACCCTAAGTGAGTTATCCTAGTCCCTTTATATGTACTCTCTGACCGCAAGTGAGATACCCTAGTCCCATATAAGTACTCCCCGACCCCAAGTGAGTTACCATATCCCCTTTATAAGTACTCCCAGACCCCAAGTGAGTTACTCTAGTCCCTTATAAGTACTCCCTGACCCCATGTGAGTTACCCCATCCCCTTTATAAGTACTCCCTGACCCCAAGTGAGTTATCCTAACCCCTTTATATGTACTCCCAGAGTCCAAGTGAGTTACCCTAGTCCCTTGTAACTACTCCCCGACCCAAAGTGAGTTACTCTAGCCCCTTTATAAGTACTCCCTGACCCTAAGTGGGTTACGCTACTCCCATATAAGTACTCCTAGACCGCAAGTGAGTTACCCTAGTTCCATAGAGGTACTCCCTGACCCCAAATTAGTCACCCTAGCCATTTTATATGTACTCTCTGACCGCAACCGAGTTATCCTAGCTGCTTAATATGTACTCCCAGACCCCAAGTTAGTTACCCATTCCCATATAAGTACTCCTTGACCCAAAATGAGTTACCCTAGTCCCTTATAAGTACTCCCTGACTCCAAGTGAGTTACCCTTGTCCCATAGAAGTACTCCCTGACCTCAAGTGAGTTACCATATCACCTTTATAAGTACTACCTGACCCCAAGTGAGTTATCCTAGCCCCTTTATATGTACTCTCTGGCGCAATAGAGTTACCCTAGTCCCATAGATGTACTCCCTGACCCCAAGTGAGTTACCATATCACCTTTATAAGTACTACCTGACCCCATGTGAGTTATCCTAGCCCCTTTATATGTCCTCTCTGACCGCAAGTGAGTTATCCTAGCCGCTTAATGTGTACTCCCAGACCCCAAGTGAGTTACCCAGTCCCATAAAAATACTCCTTGACCCAAAGTGAGTTACCCTAGCCCTTAATAAGTACACCCTGGCCCCAAATGAGTTACCCTGGTCACATATAAGTACTCACAGACACCAAGTGAGTAACCCTAGTCCCATAGAAGTACTCCCTGACCCCAAGTGAGTTACCCTAGCCCCTATATAAGTATTCCCTGACCCCAAGTGAGTTATCCTAGTCCCAAATAAGTACTCCCTGACACCAAGTGAGTTACCCTAGTCCCATATAAGTACTCCCTGACCCCAAGTGAGTTATCCTAGCCCCATAGAAGTACTCCCTGACCCCAAGTGAGTTACCCTATCCCCTTTATATGCATTCCCTGACCACAAGTCAGTTATCCAAGCCCCTTTATATGTACTCCCAGAGTACAAGTGAGTTACCCTAGTCCCTTATAACCACTCCCTGACCCTAAGTGAGTTACTCTACCCCCTTTATAAGTACTCCCTGACCCTAAGTGAGTTACCCTAGTCCCAAATAAGTACTCCCTGACACCAAGTGAGTTACCCTAGTCCCATATAAGTACTCCCTGACCCTAAGTGAGTTACCCTAGTACCATATAAGTACTCCCTGACCCTAATTGAGTTACCCTAGTCCCATATAAGTACTCCCTGACTACAAGTGAGTTATCATAGCCCCTATATAAGTACTCCCTGACCCCAAGTGAGTTATCCTAGCCCCTTTATATGTACTCCCAGACTCCAAGTGAGTTACTCTAGTCCCTTATAACTATTCCCTGACCCAAAGTCAGTTACCCTAGCCGGTTTATAAGTAATTTCTGACCCTAAGTGGGTACCCTAGTCCAATATAAGTACTCCCAGACCACATCTGGGTTACCCTAGTCCCATAGAAGTACTCCCTGACCCCATGTGAGGTATCCTTGCCCCTTTATATGTACTCTCTGACCGAGAGTGAGTTACCCTAGTCCCTTATAAGTACTCCCTGACTCCAAGTAAGTTACCCTAGTCCAATAGAAGTACTCCCTAATCCAAGTGAGTTACCCTATCCCTTATATAAGTACTCCCTGACCCCAAGTGAGTTATTCTAGCCCCTTTATATGTACTCTCTGGCCGCAAGTGAGTTACCCTAGTCCCATAGAAGTACTCCCTGACCCCAAGTGAGTTACCATATCCCCTATATAAGTACTCCCTAACCCCAAGTCAGTTATCCTAGCCCCTTTATATGTACTCTCTGACCGCAAGTGAGTTATCCTAGCTGCTTAATATGTACTCCCAGACCCCAAGTGAGTTACCCAGTCCCATATAAGTACTCCTTGACCTAAAGCGAGTTACCCTAGCCCCTTTATAAGTACTCCCTGACCCCAAGTGAGTTACCCTAGTCCCATATAAGTACTCCCAGACCCCAAGTGAGTTACCCTAGTCCCATAGAAGTACTCCATGACTACAAGTGAGTTACCATAGCCCCTTTATAAGTACTCCCTGACCCCAAGTGAGTTACTCTAGTCCCTTATAACTACTCCCTGACCCAAAGTGAGTTACTCTAGTCCCATATAAGTACTCCCAGACCAAAACTGGGTTACCCTAGTCCCATAGAAGTACTCCCTGAACCCAAGTGAGGTATCCTTGCCCCTTTATATGTACTCTCTGACCGCAAGTGAGTTACCCTAGTCCCTTATAAGTACTCGCTGACTCCAAGTGAGTTACCCTTGTCCCATAGAAGTACTCCCTGACCTCAAGTGAGTTAACATATCACCTTTATAAGTACTACCTGACCCCAAGTGAGTTATTCTAGCCCCTTTCTATCTACTCTCTGACCGCAATAGAGTTACCCTAGTCCCATAGATGTACTCCCTGACCCCAAGTGAGTTACCATATCACCTTTATAAGTACTACCTGACCCCATGTGAGTTTTCCTAGCCCCTTTATATGTACTCTCTGACCGCAAGTTAGTTATCCTAGCCGCTTAATGTGTACTCCATGACCCCATGTGAGTTACCATAGCCCCTTTATATGTACTCTGACTGCAAGTGAGTTATCCTACCCGCTTTATATTTACTCCCAGACCACAAGTGAGTTACCCAGTCCCTTATAAGTACTCCCTGACCCCAAGTGAGTTACCCTAGCCCCTTTATAAGTACTCCCTGACCCCAAGTGAGTTATCCTAGCCCCTTTATATGTACTTCCAAACCCCAAGTGAGTTACCCTAGTCCCTTTTAACTACTCCCTGACCCTAAGTGATTTACCCTAGTCACACAGAAGTACTCCTTGACCCCAAGTGAGTTACCCTAGCCTCTATATAAGTATTCCCTGAACACAAGTGAGTTATCCTAGCCCATTTATATGTACTCTCTGACCGCAATAGAGTTACCCTAGTCCCATAGATGTACTCCCTGGCCCCAAGTGAGTTACCATATCACCTTTATTAATACTACCTGACCCCAAGTGAGTTATCCTAGCCCCTTTATAAGTACTCCCTGACCCCAAGTGAGTTACCCTAGTCCCATATAAGTACTCCCAGACCCCAAGTGAGTTACCCTAGTCCCATAGAAGTACTCCCTGACTCCAAGTGAGTTACCCGAGCTTCTATATAAGTACTCCCTGACCCCAAGTAAGTTATCAAAGCCCCTTTATATGTGCTCTCTGACCGCAAGTGAGTTACCCTAGTCCCATAGGTGTACTCCATGACCCCATGTGAGTTACCATAGCCCCTTTATATGTAATCTGACTGCAAGTGAGTTATCCTACCCGCTTTATATTTACTCCCAGACCACAAGTGAGTTACCCAGTCCCTTATAAGTACTCCCTGACCCCAAGTGAGTTACCCTAGCCCCTTTATAAGTACTCCCTGACCCCAAGTGAGTTATCCTAGCCCCTTTATATGTACTTCCAGACCCCAAGTGAGTTACCCTAGTCCCTTTTAACTACTCCCTGACCCCAAGTGAGTTACCCTGGTCCCATATAAGTACTCCCAGACATCAAGTGAGTTAGCCTAGTCCCATATAAGTACTCCCTGACCCCAAGTGAGTTACCCTAGTACCATATAAGTACTCCCTGACCCTAATTGAGTTACCCTAGTCCCATATAAGTACTCCCTGACTACAAGTGAGTTATCATAGCCCCTATATAAGTACTCCCTGACCCCAAGTGAGTTATCCTAGCCCCATAGAAGTACTCCCTGACCCCAAGTGAGTTACCCTATCCCCTTTATATGCATTCCCTGACCACAAGTCAGTTATCCAAGCCCCTTTATATGTACTCCCAGAGTACAAGTGAGTTACCCTAGTCCCTTATAACCACTCCCTGACCCTAAGTGAGTTACCCTACCCCCTTTATAAGTACTCCCTGACCCTAAGTGAGTTACCCTAGTCCCAAATAAGTACTCCCTGACACCAAGCGGGTTACCCTAGTCCCATATAAGGACTCCCTGACCCCAAGTGAGTTACCCTAGTACCATATAAGTACTCCCTGACCCTAATTGAGTTACCCTAGTCCCATATAAGTACTCCCTGACTACAAGTGAGTTATCATAGCCCCTATATAAGTACTCCCTGACCCCAAGTGAGTTATCCTAGCCCCTTTATATGTACTCCCAGACTCCAAGTGAGTTACTCTAGTCCCTTATAACTATTCCCTGACCCAAAGTCAGTTACCGTAGCCGGTTTATAAGTAATTTCTGACCCTAAGTGAGTACCCTAGTCCAATATAAGTACTCCCAGACCACAACTGGGTTACCCTAGTCCCATAGAAGTACTCCCTGACCCCATGTGAGGTATCCTTGCCCCTTTATATGTACTCTCTGACCGCGAGTGAGTTACCCTAGTCCCTTATAAGTACTCCCTGACTCCAAGTAAGTTACCCTAGTCCAATAGAAGTACTCCCTAACCCAAGTGAGTTACCCTATCCCTTATATAAGTACTCCCTGACCCCAAGTGAGTTATTCTAGCCCCTTCATATGTACTCTCTGGCCGCAAGTGAGTTACCCTAGTCCCATAGAAGTACTCCCTGACCCCAAGTGAGGTATCCTTGCCCCTCTATATGTACTCTCTGGCCGCAAGTGAGTTACCCTAGTCCCATAGAAGTACTCCCTGACCCCAAGTGAGTTACCCTAGTCCCTTATATGTACTCCCTGACCCCAAGTGAGTTACCCTAACCCCATATAAGTGCTCCAATAACCCAATTGAGTTACCCTAGTCCCATAGAAGTACTCTCTGACCCCAAGTGAGTTACCCTAACCCCTATATAAGTACACCCTGACCTCAAGTGAGTTACCCTAGTACCATATAACTACTCCCTGACCCAAAGTGAGTTACCTAACCCCTTTATATGTACTCCCTGACCCTAAGTGGGTTACGCTAGTCCCATATAAGTACTCCTAGACCCCAAGTGAGTTACCCTAGTCCCTTATAACTACTCCCTGACCCCAAGTGAGTTACCCTGGTCCCATATAATTACTCCCAGACAGCAAGTGAGTTAGCCTAGTCCAATATAAGTACTCCTTGACCCAAAGTGAGTTACCCTAACCCCTTTATAAGTACTCCCTGATACCAAGTGAATTACCCTAGTCCCATAGAAGTAATCCCCTTTCCCCAAGTGAGTTATCCTATCCCCTTTATATGCATTCCCTGACCCCAAGTCAGTTATCCAAGCCCCTTTATATGTACTCCCAGAGTACAGGTGAGTTACCCTAGTCCCTTATAACTACTCCCTGACCCTAAGTGAGTTACCCTAGTCCCAAATAAGTACTCCCTGACACCAAGTGAGTTACCCTAGTCCCATATAAGTACTCCCTGACCCCAAGTGAGTTACCCTAGTACCATATAAGTACTCCCTGACCCTAATTGAGTTACCCTAGTCCCATATAAGTACTCCCTGACTACAAGTGAGTTATCATAGCCCCTATATAAGTACTCCCTGACCCCAAGTGAGTTATCCTAGCCCCTTTATATGTACTCCCAGACTCCAAGTGAGTTACTCTAGTCCCTTATAACTATTCCCTGACCCAAAGTCAGTTACCCTAGCCGGTTTATAAGTAATTTCTGACCCTAAGTGGGTACCCTAGTCCAATATAAGTACTCCCAGACCACATCTGGGTTACCCTAGTCCCATAGAAGTACTCCCTGACCCCATGTGAGGTATCCTTGCCCCTTTATATGTACTCTCTGACCGAGAGTGAGTTACCCTAGTCCCTTATAAGTACTCCCTGACTCCAAGTAAGTTACCCTAGTCCAATAGAAGTACTCCCTAACCCAATTGAGTTACCCTATCCCTTATATAAGTACTCCCTGACCCCAAGTGAGTTATTCTAGCCCTTTTATATGTACTCTCTGGCCGCAAGTGAGTTACCCTAGTCCCATAGAAGTACTCCCTGACCCCAAGTGAGTTACCATATCCCCTATATAAGTACTCCCTAACCCCAAGTCAGTTATCCTAGCCCCTTTATATGTACTCTCTGACCGCAAGTGAGTTATCCTAGCTGCTTAATATGTACTCCCAGACCCCAAGTGAGTTACCCAGTCCCATATAAGTACTCCTTGACCTAAAGCGAGTTACCCTAGCCCCTTTATAAGTACTCCCTGACCCCAAGTGAGTTACCCTAGTCCCATATAAGTACTCCCAGACCCCAAGTGAGTTACCCTAGTCCCATAGAAGTACTCCATGACTACAAGTGAGTTACCATAGCCCCTTTATAAGTACTCCCTGACCCCAAGTGAGTTACTCTAGTCCCTTATAACTACTCCCTGACCCAAAGTGAGTTACTCTAGTCCCATATAAGTACTCCCAGACCAAAACTGGGTTACCCTAGTCCCATAGATGTACTCCCTGAACCCAAGTGAGGTATCCTTGCCCCTTTATATGTACTCTCTGACCGCAAGTGAGTTACCTTAGTCCCTTATAAGTACTCCCTGACTCCAAGTGAGTTACCCTTGTCCCATAGAAGTACTCCCTGACCTCAAGTGAGTTAACATATCACCTTTATAAGTACTACCTGACCCCAAGTGAGTTATTCTAGCCCCTTTCTATGTACTCTCTGACCGCAATAGAGTTACCCTAGTCCCATAGATGTACTCCCTGACCCCAAGTGAGTTACCATATCACCTTTATAAGTACTACCTGACCCCATGTGAGTTTTCCTAGCCCCTTTATATGTACTCTCTGACCGCAATAGAGTTACCCTAGTCCCATAGATGTACTCCCTGACCCCAAGTGAGTTACCATATCACCTTTATAAGTACTCCCTGACCCTCAGTGAGTTATCCTAGCCCCTTTATATGTACTCTCTGATCGTAAGTGAGCTACCCTAGTCCCATATAAGTACTCCTTGACCCAATGTGAGTTACCATATCCCCTTTATAAGTACTCCCAGACCCCAAGTGAGTTACTCTAGTCCCTTATAAGTACTCCCTGACCCCATGTGAGTTACCCTATCCCCTTTATAAGTACTCCCTGACCCCAACTGAGTTATCCTAACCCCTTTATATGTACTCCCAGAGTCCAAGTGAGTTACCCTAGTCCCTTGTAACTACTCCCCGACCCAATGTGAGTTACCCTAGCCCCTTTATAAGTACTCCCTGACCCTAAGTGGGTTACCCTAGCCCCTATATAAGTATTCCCTGACCCCAAGTGAGTTATCCTAGCCCATTTATATGTACTCTCTGACCGCAATAGAGTTACCCAGTCCCTTATAAGTACTCCCTGACCCCAAGTGAGTTACCCTAGCCCTTTTATAAGTACTCCCTGACCCCAAGTGAGTTATCCTAGCCCCTTTATATGTACTTCCAGACCCCAAGTGAGTTACCCTAGTCCCTTATAACTACTCCCTGACTCTAAGTGATTTACATTAGTCCCACAGAAGTACTCCCTGACCCCAAGTGAGTTACCCTAGCCTCTATATAATTACTCCCTAATCCCAAGTGAGTTATCCTAGCCCCTACATATGTACTCTCTGACCGCAAGTGAGTTACCCTAGTCCCATAGAAGTACTCCCTGACCTCAAGTGTGTTACTATAGCCCCTTTATAAGTACTCCCTGACCCTAAGTGAGTTATCCTAGTCCCTTTATATGTACTCTCTGACCGCAAGTGAGATACCCTAGTCCCATATAAGTACTCCCCGACCCCAAGTGAGTTACCATATCCCCTTTATAAGTACTCCCAGACCCCAAGTGAGTTACTCTAGTCCCTTATAAGTACTCCCTGACCCCATGTGAGTTACCCTATCCCCTTTATAAGTACTCCCTGACCCCAAGTGAGTTATCCTAACCCCTTTATATGTACTCCCAGAGTCCAAGTGAGTTACCCTAGTCCCTTGTAACTACTCCCCGACCCAAAGTGAGTTACTCTAGCCCCTTTATAAGTACTCCCTGACCCTAAGTGGGTTACGCTACTCCCATATAAGTACTCCTAGACCGCAAGTGAGTTACCCTAGTTCCATAGAGGTACTCCCTGACCCCAAATTAGTCACCCTAGCCATTTTATATGTACTCTCTGACCGCAATCGAGTTATCCTAGCTGCTTAATATGTACTCCCAGACCCCAAGTTAGTTACCCATTCCCATATAAGTACTCCTTGACCCAAAATGAGTTACCCTAGTCCCTTATAAGTACTCCCTGACTCCAAGTGAGTTACCCTTGTCCCATAGAAGTACTCCCTGACCTCAAGTGAGTTACCATATCACCTTTATAAGTACTACCTGACCCCAAGTGAGTTATCCTAGCCCCTTTATATGTACTCTCTGGCGCAATAGAGTTACCCTAGTCCCATAGATGTACTCCCTGACCCCAAGTGAGTTACCATATCACCTTTATAAGTACTACCTGACCCCATGTGAGTTATCCTAGCCCCTTTATATGTCCTCTCTGACCGCAAGTGAGTTAACCTAGCCGCTTAATGTGTGCTCCCAGACCCCAAGTGAGTTACCCAGTCCCATAAAAATACTCCTTGACCCAAAGTGAGTTACCCTAGCCCTTAATAAGTACACCCTGGCCCCAAATGAGTTACCCTGGTCCCATATAAGTACTCACAGACACCAAGTGAGTAACCCTAGTCCCATAGAAGTACTCCCTGACCCCAAGTGAGTTACCCTAGCCCCTATATAAGTATTCCCTGACCCCAAGTGAGTTATCCTAGCCCATTTATATGTACTCTCTGACCGCAATAGAGTTACCCTAGTCCCATAGTTGTACTCCCTGACCCCAAGTGAGTTACCATATCACCTTTATTAGTACTACCTGACCCCAAGTGAGTTATCCTAGTCCCATAGAAGTACTCCCTGACTCCAAGTGAGTTACCAGAGCCCCTATATAAGTACTCCCTGACCCCAAGTGAGTTATCCTAGCCCCTACATATGTACTCTCTGACCGCAAGTGAGTTACCCTAGTCCCATAGAAGTACTCCCTGACCTCAAGTGAGTTACTATAGCCCCTTTATAAGTACTCCTTGACCCAAAATGAGTTACCCTAGTCCCTTATAAGTACTCCCTGACTCCAAGTGAGTTACCCTTGTCCCATAGAAGTACTCCCTGACCTCAAGTGAGTTACCATATCACCTTTATAAGTACTACCTGACCCCAAGTGAGTTATCCTAGCCCCTTTATATGTACTCTCTGACCGCAATAGAGTTACCCTAGTCCCATAGATGTACTCCCTGACCCCAAGTGAGTTACCATATCACCTTTATAAGTACTACCTGACCCCATGTGAGTTATCCTAGCCCCTTTATATGTACTCTCTGACCGCAAGTGAGTTATCCTAGCCGCTTAATGTGTACTCCCAGACCCCAAGTGAGTTACCCAGTCCCATAAAATACTCCCTGACCCCAAGTGAGTTACCATATCACCTTTATTAGTACTACCTGACCCCAAGTGAGTTATCCTAGTCCCATAGAAGTACTCCCTGACTCCAAGTGAGTTACCCGAGCCCCTATATAAGTACTCCCTGACCCCAAGTGAGTTATCCTAGCCCCTACATATGTACTCTCTGACCGCAAGTGAGTTACCCTAGTCCCATAGAAGTACTCCCTGACCTCAAGTGAGTTACTATAGCCCCTTTATAAGTACTCCCTGACCCTAAGTGAGTTATCCTAGTCCCTTTATATGTACTCTCTGACCGCAAGTGAGATACCCTAGTCCCATATAAGTACTCCCCGACCCCATGTGAGTTACCATATCCCCTTTATAAGTACTGCCAGACCCCAAGTGAGTTACTCTAGTCCCTTATAAGTACTCCCTGACCCCATGTGAGTTACCCTATCCCCTTTATAAGTACTCCCTGACCCCAAGTGAGTTATCCTAACCCCTTTATATGTACTCCCAGAGTCCAAGTGAGTTACCCTAGTCCCTTGTAACTACTCCCCGACCCAAAGTGAGTTACTCTAGCCCCTTTATAAGTACTCCCTGACCCTAAGTGGGTTACGCTACTCCCATATAAGTACTCCTAGACCGCAAGTGAGTTACCCTAGTTCCATAGAGGTACTCCCTGACCCCAAATTAGTCACCCTAGCCACTTTATATGTACTCTCTGACCGCAATCGAGTTATCCTAGCTGCTTAATATGTACTCCCAGACCCCAAGTTAGTTACCCATTCCCATATAAGTACTCCTTGACCCAAAATGAGTTACCCATTCCCATATAAGTACTCCTTGACCCAAAATGAGTTACCCTTTTTTTTTTTTTTTTTTTTTTTTTTTTTTTTTTTTTCCGACGCTTTGCGAGGTAGGGGGAAACTTCTTAAAGCCTTACGGCTTGTTAAGTACCTCCGGCGGCCGATGTTTTGGCCAGAGGTTATGTGGGATTCTAACCCACCAAAACCCCCTACCTGCCCCCCTACCCGGTACCAAGCATAGCTTATAACATCAGGTAGGAGGGTATACGCTCTACTCTACGACCGTATGCGGTCATCCCAAGACAAACAAAAACCCCAGACTCTACCCCACCCCAGAGGAGAGAGCAGCAGACTCCTCAGCTCGGACTCTACTGTCCTTGGAGGTGAGGACCCTAACCGAGAAGCTGGAAAATGCATTCCAAGCTCTCGGCGTACTCGTAACATGGGACACAAGGGTCTCCACCTCCAACGAGGGCACACCTAAAGCATCACAGAGTTCTGCTCTTTCGCATTCCCACAGGGGACACCACAACAGCGTGTGCTCCGCCGTATCCGCGACCGGATTCGGGGAGCACCAGCAGTCGGGAGTCGCCCTGCGGCCCACCCTCGCGCGATGACTCATGAAACTACCATGCCCCAGGAGCATCTGGGAAACATGGTAGTTCAAGCTTCTACAATTAGCAGCCAGCCAGGACCGGATGTCCGGGATGAGGCGGTGGGTCCACCTACCCCGACCATCCGAGTCCCATGCTGCCTGCCATCTCTCTACTAAATTAGCCCTCGCCAATCTCTGCGCTTCGGCCACGCCAGCCGAGGAGCCACCCGCACGCGACGCATCGTACACCTCCCTGCGCTCCAAAGCTAAAAGATGGGCCGGTGGTATGCCCGAGATTACTAATAGCGCACAGGACGAAGCCGTACGACACGCGCGGGAAACCCTCAGCGCCATGACCCTCTGCGCGGAGATTAGGGACCTCGCAATGGTTGGGCGAGAGGCAGCCTCAGCCCAGCAAGGCGCCCCGTAAAGAAGAATGCTGTGCACTAAATTCGTGTACAACATCCTTCCCGAGACCCCCGACCCACCCACGTTCGGCAATAAATTACTCAACGCCCACCCAGCCTTTTTGGCTTTTCCCACCATGCAATCAATGTGAAACTTGAAGGAAAGACGACGATCCAACCACACACCGAGGTATTTCGCCCGCGGGGAGACGGAAACCGTCTCGCCCCCGACCGAAAACCGCGGAGCCCGATCAGACCGCCTCCTAGAGAAGAAAACAGCCTCCGATTTGGAGACGTTCACCTCCAGGTTCCTCCCCTCAAGCCACAGAACGATACGCGACAAAGCCCTGTTAGCCTTCAACTGCAAGGACCCGACGCTTCCCGCAGACACACACAATGCCGTATCGTCCGCGTAACAAGTCAACGTGCAGCCCTCCGGGAGACTCAACCGCAGCAGACCGTCGAAACAAATGTTCCACAGGAGAGGTCCTAAGACCGATCCCTGCGGAACACCCGCCCCAACGCGCCACTGCCGTCCAGCGCACTCAATGACCCGGTCCCCCAGGTAACTGCGGACTATATCCACAATCACCCCCGGGACCGCGCCATTGGCGGCCAGGGCCTCCAAGATGGCCGCATGCGACACAGAATTGAACGCGTTCTTAATGTCGAGAAGGATTACGGCCACGCGTTTGCTCCGGTACACAGACCCCCGAAGGGCGATCCGAATAAAATTCTGGACAGCCGATACGGCATCCATGGTACTTCTACCAGGACGGAACCCGTATTGACCGTCCGCGAGAGGTGCGACCCCCTCATAAACCTCCGTAAGACGAGCGACAACTACCCTCTCGAACAACTTCCCCACCACCGGTAGGAGAGATATGGGTCTGAAGCCCCCGATCCCTTTCGGGATTAGGACAACCCTCGCCCTCCTCCAGATAGCGGGAAAGTCGCCGAGTTCCAGGCAGCGGTTGAACAACCGGGCAAAATCAGCGGGGCAGCTCATTGCTGCAACCTTAACCACTTCCGGGAGAATGCCATCGACACCAGGGGCCCCCTTTGCAGGGGACCTCCCGGCAGCCATGACAATCTCTGCTTCCGTGATGAGATCAGACTCCAAGATCGGCCTGGTGTTACCGCGAACCACGAATGGAACGCCCCCAGGCCTCACTTGCGACGTCGAGAAAAGACTCTCAATCGCAACCACCGTCTCAGACTCCGTCAGACTAGCAGATGTCTGTCTCTTCAATCTCTTGTAGGCCACCCAGAAGGGGCGACCCCAAGGATCTGCCTCCACTTCATTCACCAGCGCCAACCATGCGGCCCGCTTCCTCTCGCGTATAGCGGAGGAGAAAGCGGTTCTCGCCGTCTTATAGGCTTCGCGCAAGTGAACTTCCGTATTGGCACCCCTCGACCTCGACCACCTCCTGCGGGCAGCATTCGCTGCCTTACGGAGACGGTCGAGGTCCTCACACCACCAATACGCTGCTTTCCAGCGCTTGGCAGTTCCGTGAGCCCTGGGCATAGAAGCGTCGGACGCCCCGACGAGTCTCCGGAGATAACCCTCCGGCGAGACGCCCGAGCCGTCACCGCCGACGTCCGCCCCGGCCCTCCCCCGGCCGGACGGAGGGGAAGCCGAGCTGCTCGAGGCTATTCCCCACGCAAATGCCAATTCGCATAAGAGTGGGTCGAACCTCGAGCGAACCCAGCGCACCCCCCGCTCCGGCGAGGCAGGGCCAGGACCCCCATCCGTGAGAATCCACTGGATGAAGCGGTGATCGCTCAGAGTCTCGTCATCGAGCACCTCCCAAGAGACTACTCTCGAGGCGATCGACGACGATACCCAGGTGAGATCTATTATACTACCACGGTCGCCTGAGACGAAGGTCGGAGAACGACCTCGGTTGAGCAATGTCAACCCGAGCTGACCGCCCCATTCCTCAACAAGCTCTCCACGTCGGTTAGTGCAACCGGATCCCCATGATGTCGACCACGAGTTGAAGTCTCCACCAATGAGGACCGGCACCCCATGCTCCCTGACACTCCCCGCCAAGTCCTCCAGGAAAGCCTCGAACTCCCCGATGGGGGCATTAGGGGTAAAGTAAACACTGTACACCCTAATGCCCCCAACGAGAGACGAACAAAACCCCCGACCGGACGAGACGGATGCCAGTTTGCACGAAGCACCGGGCAGCATAGCCGAATCCCCCCCGACATCCTCCAAGCCGGTGCTTGGGAAATTACTATTCCTATGCTGCTCTGAGACAAGGCAGACCGTGTACTCGCCAGAGTACGTGCAATGGACGGCCAAGTCCTGAGCAGATCGCGAACGATTGACATTGATCTGGAGACCCTTCATGTACGTCTCGATCCTCTCCACACCCCGATCGATCCGCACGCTGAAGAGCCCCCAGCGTGATCATGCGCAAGCCCCGAGTCCCCACAGGCGAGACAACAAGGAGAACCCCTACAACTGGCAGAGGCATGACCCCCCTCCCCGCATCTCCAACACAGCCCCGAACGGTCTGTGCTGAATTTGCAGCTACCCGAGGTGTGACCGAAGTGGTGACACCTCTTGCACCGCACGATACTGGTCGCAGGGCGAACCCTGCAGACCACCCACCCAACGCGAACGCGCCCAAGCCGCAACAACTTGCCAGCCACCTCGGGTGGCATGGAAGCGCCGACGGCCCAGGAGCCCCCACCAGTTCTTCGCGGCGCGGAGACTCTAACCCCGGCTGCCTCCTCGCCCAGTGCGGCCAGAAGGGCCGCACGCACATCCTCCCCGGACGAAACCCCATCGAGGTCCCGGATCTCCACCCTCTCCATCGGAGAGAGAGCAGAGACCGGAATCCCGTTACCCAACGCCTCCGCGACCGCCCCCGCGAGCGTGGACGCGGAGCCCCCTCCTTTGTTCAGCTCAATCAGGAGGTCTCCCCTGCGAGTCCTCCTGATCGACCTGACCTCAACCCCGACCTTACCGGGGTCCACCCTTTCCTTCAGCAACCTCATCGCCCCCCCATACCCATCCGACCCGCACGCTACGAGCACGGCCTGGGCACGGGGGCGACGAGGAGGTGCCCCAACCCTACCCGAATGAGGAGGACGGGATATCGGGGCCGGCCCCAAATCCCTCCTCCCCCTTCCCTTCCGCCCAGCCACGACCGACCATTGCACCCCCTCCTAAAATGAGTTACCCTAATCCCTTATAAGTACTCCCTGACTCCAAGTGAGTTACCCTTGTCCCATAGAAGTACTCCCTGACCTCAAGTGAGTTACCATATCACCTTTATAAGTACTACCTGACCCCATGTGAGTTATCCTAGTCCCTTTATATGTACTCTCTGACCGCAAGTGAGATACCCTAGTCCCATATAAGTACTCCCCGACCCCAAGTGAGTTACCATATCCCCTTTATAAGTACTCCCTGACCCCAAGTGAGTTATCCTAGCCCCTTTATATGTACTTCCAGACCCCAAGTGAGTTACCCTAGTCCCATATAAGTACTCCCAGACATCAAGTGAGTTAGCCTAGTCCCATATAAGTACTCCCTGACCCCAAGTGAGTTACCCTAGTACCATATAAGTACTCCCTGACCCTAATTGAGTTACCCTAGTCCCATATAAGTACTCCCTGACTACAAGTGAGTTATCATAGCCCCTATATAAGTACTCCCTGACCCCAAGTGAGTTATCCTAGCCCCATAGAAGTACTCCCTGACTCCAAGTGAGTTACCCTATCCCCTTCATATGCATTCCCTGACCACAAGTCAGTTATCCAAGCCCCTTTATATGTACTCCCAGAGTACAAGTGAGTTACCCTAGTCCCTTATAACCACTCCCTGACCCTAAGTGAGTTACCCTACCCCCTTTATAAGTACTCCCTGACCCTAAGTGAGTTACCCTAGTCCCAAATAAGTACTCCCTGACACCAAGCGGGTTACCCTAGTCCCATATAAGGACTCCCTGACCCCAAGTGAGTTACCCTAGTACCATATAAGTACTCCCTGACCCTAATTGAGTTACCCTAGTCCCATATAAGTACTCCCTGACTACAAGTGAGTTATCATAGCCCCTATATAAGTACTCCCTGACCCCAAGTGAGTTATCCTAGCCCCTTTATATGTACTCCCAGACTCCAAGTGAGTTACTCTAGTCCCTTATAACTATTCCCTGACCCAAAGTCAGTTACCCTAGCCGGTTTATAAGTAATTTCTGACCCTAAGTGAGTACCCTAGTCCAATATAAGTACTCCCAGACCACAACTGGGTTACCCTAGTCCCATAGAAGTACTCCCTGACCCCATGTGAGGTATCCTTGCCCCTTTATATGTACTCTCTGACCGCGAGTGAGTTACCCTAGTCCCTTATAAGTACTCCCTGACTCCAAGTAAGTTACCCTAGTCCAATAGAAGTACTCCCTAACCCAAGTGAGTTACCCTATCCCTTATATAAGTACTCCCTGACCCCAAGTGAGTTATTCTAGCCCCTTCATATGTACTCTTTGGCCGCAAGTGAGTTACCCTAGTCCCATAGAAGTACTCCCTGACCCCAAGTGAGGTATCCTTGCCCCTCTATATGTACTCTCTGGCCGCAAGTGAGTTACCCTAGTCCCATAGAAGTACTCCCTGACCCCAAGTGAGTTACCCTGGTCCCATATAAGTACTCCCAGACAGCAAGTGAGTTAGCCTAGTCCAATATAAGTACTCCTTGACCCAAAGTGAGTTACCCTAACCCCTTTATAAGTACTCCCTGATACCAAGTGAATTACCCTAGTCCCATAGAAGTAATCCCCTTTCCCCAAGTGAGTTATCCTATCCCCTTTATATGCATTCCCTGACCCCAAGTCAGTTATCCAAGCCCCTTTATATGTACTCCCAGAGTACAGGTGAGTTACCCTAGTCCCTTATAACTACTCCCTGACCCTAAGTGAGTTACCCTAGTCCCAAATAAGTACTCCCTGACACCAAGTGAGTTACCCTAGTCCCATATAAGTACTCCCTGACCCCAAGTGAGTTATCCTAGTCCCTTTATATGTACTCTCTGACCGCAAGTGAGATACCCTAGTCCCATATAAGTACTCCCCGACCCCATGTGAGTTACCATATCCCCTTTATAAGTACTGCCAGACCCCAAGTGAGTTACTCTAGTCCCTTATAAGTACTCCCTGACCCCATGTGAGTTACCCTATCCCCTTTATAAGTACTCCCTGACCCCAAGTGAGTTATCCTAACCCCTTTATATGTACTCCCAGAGTCCAAGTGAGTTATCCTAGTCCCTTGTAACTACTCCCCGACCCAAAGTGAGTTACTCTAGCCCCTTTATAAGTACTCCCTGACCCTAAGTGGGTTACGCTACTCCCATATAAGTACTCCTAGACCGCAAGTGAGTTACCCTAGTTCCATAGAGGTACTCCCTGACCCCAAATTAGTCACCCTAGCCACTTTATATGTACTCTCTGACCGCAATCGAGTTATCCTAGCTGCTTAATATGTACTCCCAGACCCCAAGTTAGTTACCCATTCCCATATAAGTACTCCTTGACCCAAAATGAGTTACCCATTCCCATATAAGTACTCCTTGACCCAAAATGAGTTACCCTAATCCCTTATAAGTACTCCCTGACTCCAAGTGAGTTACCCTTGTCCCATAGAAGTACTCCCTGACCTCAAGTGAGTTACCATATCACCTTTATAAGTACTACCTGACCCCATGTGAGATATCCTAGTCCCTTTATATGTACTCTCTGACCGCAAGTGAGATACCCTAGTCCCATATAAGTACTCCCCGACCCCAAGTGAGTTACCATATCCCCTTTATAAGTACTCCCTGACCCCCAGTGAGTTATCCTAGCCCCTTTATATGTACTTCCAGACCCCAAGTGAGTTACCCTAGTCCCTTTTAACTACTCCCTGACCCCAAGTGAGTTACCCTGGTCCCATATAAGTACTCCCAGACATCAAGTGAGTTAGCCTAGTCCCATATAAGTACTCCCTGACCCCAAGTGAGTTACCCTAGTACCATATAAGTACTCCCTGACCCTAATTGAGTTACCCTAGTCCCATATAAGTACTCCCTGACTACAAGTGAGTTATCATAGCCCCTATATAAGTACTCCCTGACCCCAAGTGAGTTATCCTAGCCCCATAGAAGTACTCCCTGACTCCAAGTGAGTTACCCTATCCCCTTTATATGCATTCCCTGACCACAAGTCAGTTATCCAAGCCCCTTTATATGTACTCCCAGAGTACAAGTGAGTTACCCTAGTCCCTTATAACCACTCCCTGACCCTAAGTGAGTTACCCTACCCCCTTTATAAGTACTCCCTGACCCTAAGTGAGTTACCCTAGTCCCAAATAAGTACTCCCTGACACCAAGCGGGTTACCCTAGTCCCATATAAGGACTCCCTGACCCCAAGTGAGTTACCCTAGTACCATATAAGTACTCCCTGACCCTAATTGAGTTACCCTAGTCCCATATAAGTACTCCCTGACTACAAGTGAGTTATCATAGCCCCTATATAAGTACTCCCTGACCCCAAGTGAGTTATCCTAGCCCCTTTATATGTACTCCCAGACTCCAAGTGAGTTACTCTAGTCCCTTATAACTATTCCCTGACACAAAGTCAGTTACCCTAGCCGGTTTATAAGTAATTTCTGACCCTAAGTGAGTACCCTAGTCCAATATAAGTACTCCCAGACCACAACTGGGTTACCCTAGTCCCATAGAAGTACTCCCTGACCCCATGTGAGGTATCCTTGCCCCTTTATATGTACTCTCTGACCGCGAGTGAGTTACCCTAGTCCCTTATAAGTACTCCCTGACTCCAAGTAAGTTACCCTAGTCCAATAGAAGTACTCCCTAACCCAAGTGAGTTACCCTATCCCTTATATAAGTACTCCCTGACCCCAAGTGAGTTATTCTAGCCCCTTCATATGTACTCTCTGGCCGCAAGTGAGTTACCCTAGTCCCATAGAAGTACTCCCTGACCCCAAGTGAGGTATCCTTGCCCCTCTATATGTACTCTCTGGCCGCAAGTGAGTTAACCTAGTCCCATAGAAGTACTCCCTGACCCCAAGTGAGTTACCCTAGTCCCTTATATGTACTCCCTGACCCCAAGTGAGTTACCCTAACCCCTATATAAGTACACCCTGACCTCAAGTGAGTTATCATAGTACCTTATAACTACTCCCTGACCCAAAGTGAGTTACCTAACCCCTTTATATGTACTCCCTGACCCTAAGTGGGTTACGCTAGTCCCATATAAGTACTCCTAGACCCCAAGTGAGTTACCCTACCCCCTTTATAAGTACTCCCTGACCCTAAGTGAGTTACCCTAGTCCCAAATAAGTACTCCCTGACACCAAGTGAGTTACCCTAGCCCCATATAAGTGCTCCAATAACCCAATTGAGTTACCCTAGTCCCATAGAAGTACTCTCTGACCCCAAGTGAGTTACCCTAACCCCTATATAAGTACACCCTGACCTCAAGTGAGTTACCCTAGTACCTTATAACTACTCCCTGACCCAAAGTGAGTTACTTAACCCCTTTATATGTACTCCCTGACCCTAAGTGGGTTACGCTAGTCCCATATAAGTACTCCTAGACCCCAAGTGAGTTACCCTAGTCCCTTATAACTACTCCCTGACCCCAAGTGAGTTACCCTGGTCCCATATAAGTACTCCCAGACAGCAAGTGAGTTAGCCTAGTCCAATATAAGTACTCCTTGACCCAAAGTGAGTTACCCTAACCCCTTTATAAGTACTCCCTGATACCAAGTGAATTACCCTAGTCCCATAGAAGTAATCCCCTTTCCCCAAGTGAGTTATCCTATCCCCTTTATATGCATTCCCTGACCCCAAGTCAGTTATCCAAGCCCCTTTATATGTACTCCCAGAGTACAGGTGAGTTACCCTAGTCCCTTATAACTACTCCCTGACCCTAAGTGAGTTACCCTAGTCCCAAATAAGTACTCCCTGACACCAAGTGAGTTACCCTAGTCCCATATAAGTACTCCCTGACCCCAAGTGAGTTACCCTAGTACCATATAAGTACTCCCTGACCCTAATTGAGTTACCCTAGTCCCATATAAGTACTCCCTGACTACAAGTGAGTTATCATAGCCCCTATATAAGTACTCCCTGACCCCAAGTGAGTTATCCTAGCCCCTTTATATGTACTCCCAGACTCCAAGTGAGTTACTCTAGTCCCTTATAACTATTCCCTGACCCAAAGTCAGTTACCCTAGCCGGTTTATAAGTAATTTCTGACCCTAAGTGGGTACCCTAGTCCAATATAAGTACTCCCAGACCACATCTGGGTTACCCTAGTCCCATAGAAGTACTCCCTGACCCCATGTGAGGTATCCTTGCCCCTTTATATGTACTCTCTGACCGAGAGTGAGTTACCCTAGTCCCTTATAAGTACTCCCTGACTCCAAGTAAGTTACCCTAGTCCAATAGAAGTACTCCCTAACCCAAGTGAGTTACCCTATCCCTTATATAAGTACTCCCTGACCCCAAGTGAGTTATTCTAGCCCCTTTATATGTACTCTCTGGCCGCAAGTGAGTTACCCTAGTCCCATAGAAGTACTCCCTGACCCCAAGTGAGTTACCATATCCCCTATATAAGTACTCCCTAACCCCAAGTCAGTTATCCTAGCCCCTTTATATGTACTCTCTGACCGCAAGTGAGTTATCCTAGCTGCTTAATATGTACTCCCAGACCCCAAGTGAGTTACCCAGTCCCATATAAGTACTCCTTGACCTAAAGCGAGTTACCCTAGCCCCTTTATAAGTACTCCCTGACCCCAAGTGAGTTACCCTATTCCCATATAAGTACTCCCAGACCCCAAGTGAGTTACCCTAGTCCCATAGAAGTACTCCATGACTACAAGTGAGTTACCATAGCCCCTTTATAAGTACTCCCTGACCCCAAGTGAGTTACTCTAGTCCCTTATAACTACTCCCTGACCCAAAGTGAGTTACTCTAGTCCCATATAAGTACTCCCAGACCAAAACTGGGTTACCCTAGTCCCATAGAAGTACTCCCTGAACCCAAGTGAGGTATCCTTGCCCCTTTATATGTACTCTCTAACCGCAAGTGAGTTACCCTAGTCCCTTATAAGTACTCCCTGACTCCAAGTGAGTTACCCTTGTCCCATAGAAGTACTCCCTGACCTCAAGTGAGTTAACATATCACCTTTATAAGTACTACCTGACCCCAAGTGAGTTATTCTAGCCCCTTTCTATGTACTCTCTGACCGCAACAGAGTTACCCTAGTCCCATAGATGTACTCCCTGACCCCAAGTGAGTTACCATATCACCTTTATAAGTACTACCTGACCCCATGTGAGTTTTCCTAGCCCCTTTATATGTACTCTCTGACCGCAAGTTAGTTATCCTAGCCGCTTAATGTGTACTCCATGACCCCATGTGAGTTACCATAGCCCCTTTATATGTACTCTGACTGCAAGTGAGTTATCCTACCCGCTTTATATTTACTCCCAGACCACAAGTGAGTTACCCTAGCCCCTTTATAAGTACTCCCTGACCCCAAGTGAGTTATCCTAGCCCCTTTATATGTACTTCCAGACCCCAAGTGAGTTACCCTAGTCCCTTTTAACTACTCCCTGACCCTAAGTGATTTACCCTAGTCCCACAGAAGTACTCCTTGACCCCAAGTGAGTTACCCTATCCCCTTTATATGCATTCCCTGACCACAAGTCAGTTATCCAAGCCCCTTTATATGTACTCCCAGAGTACAAGTGAGTTACCCTAGTCCCTTATAACCACTCCCTGACCCTAAGTGAGTTACCCTACCCCCTTTATAAGTACTCCCTGACCCTAAGTGAGTTACCCTAGTCCCAAATAAGTACTCCCTGACACCAAGCGGGTTACCCTAGTCCCATATAAGGACTCCCTGACCCCAAGTGAGTTACCCTAGTACCATATAAGTACTCCCTGACCCTAATTGAGTTACCCTAGTCCCATATAAGTACTCCCTGACGACAAGTGAGTTATCATAGCCCCTATATAAGTACTCCCTGACCCCAAGTGAGTTATCCTAGCCCCTTTATATGTACTCCCAGACTCCAAGTGAGTTACTCTAGTCCCTTATAACTATTCCCTGACCCAAAGTCAGTTACCCTAGCCGGTTTATAAGTAATTTCTGACCCTAAGTGGGTACCCTAGTCCAATATAAGTACTCCCAGACCACATCTGGGTTACCCTAGTCCCATAGAAGTACTCCCTGACCCCATGTGAGGTATCCTTGCCCCTTTATATGTACTCTCTGACCGAGAGTGAGTTACCCTAGTCCCTTATAAGTACTCCCTGACTCCAAGTAAGTTACCCTAGTCCAATAGAAGTACTCCCTAACCCAAGTGAGTTACCCTATCCCTTATATAAGTACTCCCTGACCCCAAGTGAGTTATTCTAGCCCCTTTATATGTACTCTCTGGCCGCAAGTGAGTTACCCTAGTCCCATAGAAGTACTCCCTGACCCCAAGTGAGTTACCATATCCCCTATATAAGTACTCCCTAACCCCAAGTCAGTTATCCTAGCCCCTTTATATGTACTCTCTGACCGCAAGTGAGTTATCCTAGCTGCTTAATATGTACTCCCAGACCCCAAGTGAGTTACCCAGTCCCATATAAGTACTCCTTGACCTAAAGCGAGTTACCCTAGCCCCTTTATAAGTACTCCCTGACCCCAAGTGAGTTACCCTAGTCCCATATAAGTACTCCCAGACCCCAAGTGAGTTACCCTAGTCCCATTGAAGTACTCCATGACTACAAGTGAGTTACCATAGCCCCTTTATAAGTACTCCCTGACCCCAAGTGAGTTACTCTAGTCCCTTATAACTACTCCCTGACCCAAAGTGAGTTACTCTAGTCCCATATAAGTACTCCCAGACCAAAACTGGGTTACCCTAGTCCCATAGAAGTACTCCCTGAACCCAAGTGAGGTATCCTTGCCCCTTTATATGTACTCCCTGTCTCCAAGTGAGTTACCCTTGTCCCATAGAAGTACTCCCTGACCTCAAGTGAGTTAACATATCACCTTTATAAGTACTACTTGACCCCAAGTGAGTTATTCTAGCCCCTTTCTATGTACTCTCTGACCGCAATAGAGTTACCCTAGTCCCATAGATGTACTCCCTGACCCCAAGTGAGTTACCATATCACCTTTATAAGTACTACCTGACCCCATGTGAGTTTTCCTAGCCCCTTTATATGTACTCTCTGACCGCAAGTTAGTTATCCTAGCCGCTTAATGTGTACTCCATGGCCCATGTGAGTTACCATAGCCCCTTTATATGTACTCTGACTGCAAGTGAGTTATCCTACCCGCTTTATATTTACTCCCAGACCACAAGTGAGTTACCCAGTCCCTTATAAGTACTCCCTGACCCCAAGTGAGTTACCCTAGCCCCTTTATAAGTACTCCCTGACCCCAAGTGAGTTATCCTAGCCCCATTATATGTACTTCCAGACCCCAAGTGAGTTACCCTAGTCCCTTTTAACTACTCCCTGACCCTAAGTGATTTACCCTAGTCCCACAGAAGTACTCCTTGACCCCAAGTGAGTTACCCTAGCCTCTATATAATTACTCCCTAATCCCAAGTGAGTTATCCTAGCCCCTTCATATGTACTCTCTGACCGCAAGTGAGTTACCCTAGTCCCATAGAAGTACTCCCTGACCTCAAGTGAGTTACCATAGCCCCTTTATAAGTACTCCCTGACCCCAAGTGAGTTACCATATCACCTTTATAATTACTACCTGACCCCAAGTGAGTTATCCTAGCTCCTTTATATGTACTCTCTGACCGCAAGTGAGTTATCCTAAACGCTTAATATGTACTCCCAGACCCCAAGTAAGTTACCCAGTCCCATATAAGTACTCCTTGACCCAAAGTGAGTTACCCTAGCCCCTTTATAAGTACTCCCTGACCCCAAGTGAGTTATCCTAGCCCCTTTATATGTACTCTCTGACCGCAATAGAGTTACCCTAGTCCCATAGATGTACTCCCTGACCCCAAGTGAGTTACCATATCACCTTTATAAGTACTATCTGACCCCATGTGAGATATCCTAGTCCCATAGAAGTACTCCCTGACTCCAAGTGAGTTACCCGAGCCCCTATATAAGTACTCCCTGACCCGAAGTAAGTTATCAAAGCTCCTTTATATGTGCTTTCTGACCGCAAGTGAGTTACCCTAGTCCCATAGATGTCCTCCATGACCTCAAGTGAGTTACCATATCACCTTTATAAGTACTACCTGACCCCAAGTGAGTTATCCTAGCCCCTTTATATGTACTCTCTGATCGCAAGTGAGCTACCCTAGTCCCATATAAGTACTCCTTGACCCAATGTGAGTTACCATATCCCCTTTATAAGTACTCCCAGACCACAAGTGAGTTACTCTAGTCCCTTATAAGTACTCCCTGACCCCATGTGAGTTACCCTATCCCCTTTATAAGTACTCCCTGACCCCAACTGAGTTATCCTAACCCCTTTATATGTACTCCCAGAGTCCAAGTGAGTTACCCTAGTCCCTTGTAACTACTCCCCGACCCAATGTGAGTTACCCTAGCCCCTTTATAAGTACTCCCTGACCCTAAGTGGGTTACCCTAGCCCCTATATAAGTATTCCCGGACCCCAAGTTAGTTATCCTAGCCCATTTATATGTACTCTCTGACCGCAATAGAGTTACCCAGTCCCTTATAAGTACTCCCTGACCCCAAGTGAGTTACCCTAGCCCCTTTATAAGTACTCCCTGACCCCAAGTGAGTTATCCTAGCCCCTTTATATGTACTTCCAGACCCCAAGTGAGTTACCCTAGTCCCTTATAACTACTCCCTGACTCTAAGTGATTTACACTAGTCCCACAGAAGTACTCCCTGACCCCAAGTGAGTTACCCTAGCCTCTATATAATTACTCCCTAATCCCAAGTGAGTTATCCTAGCCCCTACATATGTACTCTCTGACCGCAAGTGAGTTACCCTAGTCCCATAGAAGTACTCCCTGACCTCAAGTGAGTTACTATAGCCCCTTTATAAGTACTCCCTGACCCTAAGTGAGTTATCCTAGTCCCTTTATATGTACTCTCTGACCGCAAGTGAGATACCCTAGTCCCATATAAGTACTCCCCGACCCCAAGTGAGTTACCATATCCCTTTTATAAGTACTCCCAGACCCCAAGTGAGTTACTCTAGTCCCTTATAAGTACTCCCTGACCCCATGTGAGTTACCCTATCCCCTTTATAAGTACTCCCTGACCCCAAGTGAGTTATCCTAACCCCTTTATATGTACTCCCAGAGTCCAAGTGAGTTACCCTAGTCCCTTGTAACTACTCCCCGACCCAAAGTGAGTTACTCTAGCCCCTTTATAAGTACTCCCTGACCCTAAGTGGGTTACGCTACTCCCATATAAGTACTCCTAGACCGCAAGTGAGTTACCCTAGTTCCATAGAGGTACTCCCTGACCCCAAATTAGTCACCCTAGCCACTTTATATGTACTCTCTGACCGCAATCGAGTTATCCTAGCTGCTTAATATGTACTCCCAGACCCCAAGTTAGTTACCCATTCCCATATAAGTACTCCTTGACCCAAAGTGAGTTACCCTAGCCCTTATATAAGTACTCCCTGACCCCAAGTGCGTTACCCTAGTCCCATAGAAGTACTCCCTGACCCCAAGTGAGTTACCATAGCTCCTATATAAGTACTCCCTGACCCCAAGTGAGTTACCCTAGCCCCTTTATATGTACTCTCTGACCCCAAGTGAGTTACCCAGTCCCTAATAAGTACTCCCTGACCCCAAGTGAGTTACCCTAGTCCCATAGAAGTACTCCCTGACCCCAAGTGAGTTACCCTAGCCCCTTTATATGTACTCTCTGACCGCAAGTGAGTTACCCTAGTCCCTTATAAGTACTCCCTGACTCCAAGTGAGTTATCCTAGTCCCATAGAAGTACTCCCTGACCCCAAGTGAGTTACCCTAGCCCTTATATAAGTACTCCCTGACCCCAAGTGAGTTACCGTAGTCCCATAGAAGTACTCCCTGACCCCAAGTGAGTTACCATAGCTCCTATATAAGTACTCCCTGACCCCAAGTGAGTTACCCTAGCCCCTTTATATGTACTCTCTGACCCCAAGTGAGTTACCCAGTCCCTAATAAGTACTCCCTGACCCAAAGTGAGTTACCCTAGCCCTTAATAAGTACACCCTGGCCCCAAGTGAGTTACACTGGTCCCATATAAGTACTCACAGACACCAAGTGAGTTACCCTAGTCCATAGAAGTACTACCTGACCCCAAGTGAGTTACCCTAGCCCCTATATAAGTATTCCCTGACCCCAAGTGAGTTATCCTAGCCCCTTTATATGTACTCTCTGACCGCAAGTGAGTTACCCTAGTCCCATAGATGTACTCCCTGGCCCCAAGTGAGTTACCATATCACCTTTATAAGTACTACCTGACCCCAAGTGAGTTATCCTAGCCCCTTTATATGAACTCTCTGACCGCAAGTGAGTTATCCTAGCTGCTTAATATGTACTCCCAGACCCCAAGTGAGTTACCCAGTCCCATATAAGTACTCCTTGACCTAAAGTGAGTTACCCTAGCCCCTTTATAAGTACTCCCTGACCCCAAGTGAGTTACCATATCACCTTTATAAGTACTACCTGACCCCATGTGAGTTATCCTAGCCCCTTTATATGTACTCTCTGACCGCAATAGAGTTACCCTAGTCCCATAGATGTACTCACTGACCCCAAGTGAGTTACCATATCACCTTTATTAGTACAACCTGACTCCAAGCGAGTTATCCTAGCCCCTTGATATGTACTCTCTGACCGCAAGTGAGTTATCCTAACCCCTTTATAAGTACTCCCTGACCCCAAGTGAGTTACCCTAGTCCCATATAAGTACTCCCAGACCCCAAGTGAGTCACCCTAGTCCCATAGAAGTACTCCCTGACTCCAAGTGAGTTACCCGAGCCCCTATATAAGTACTCCCTGACCCCAAGTAAGTTATCAAAGCCCCTTTATATGTACTCCATGACCCCATGTGAGTTACCATAGCCCCTTTATATGTACTCTGACTGCAAGTGAGTTATCCTACCCGCTTTATATTTACTCCCAGACCACAAGTGAGTTACCCAGTCCCTTATAACTACTCCCTGACCCCAAGTGAGTTACCCTAGCCTCTATATAATTACTCCCTAATCCCAAGTGAGTTATCCTAGCCCCTTCATATGTACTCTCTGACCGCAAGTGAGTTACCCTAGTCCCATAGAAGTACTCCCTGACCTCAATTGAGTTACCATAGCCCCTTTATAAGTACTCCCAGACCCCAAGTGAGTTACTCTAGTCCCTTATAAGTACTGCCTGACCCCATGTGAGTTACCCTATCCCCTTTATAAGTACTCCCTGACCCCAAGTGAGTTATCCTAACCCCTTTATATGTACTCCCAGAGTCAAAGTGAGTTACCCTAGTCCCTTGTAACTACTCCCTGACCCAAAGTGAGTTACCCTAGCCCCTTTATAAGTACTCCCTGACCCTAAGTGGGTTACGCTACTCCCATATAAGTACTCCTAGACCGCAAGTGAGTTACCCTAGTTCCATAGAGGTACTCCCTGACCCCAAATTAGTCACCCTAGCCACTTTATATGTACTCTCTGACCGCAATCGAGTTATCCTAGCTGCTTAATATGTACTCCCAGACCCCAAGTTAGTTACCCATTCCCATATAAGTACTCCTTGACCCAAAGTGAGTTACCCTAGCCCTTATATAAGTACTCCCTGACCCCAAGTGCGTTACCCTAGTCCCATAGAAGTACTCCCTGACCCCAAGTGAGTTACCATAGCTCCTATATAAGTAATCCCTGACCCCAAGTGAGTTACCCTAGCCCCTTTATATGTACTCTCTGACACCAAGTGAGTTACCCAGTCCCTAATAAGTACTCCCTGACCCCAAGTGAGTTACCCTAGCCCCTTTATATGTACTCTCTGACCGCAAGTGAGTTACCCTAGTCCCTTATAAGTACTCCCTGACTCCAAGTGAGTTATCCTAGTCGCATAGAAGTACTCCCTGACCCCAAGTGAGTTACCCTAGCCCTTATATAAGTACTCCCTGACCCCAAGTGAGTTACCGTAGTCCCATAGAAGTACTCCCTTACCCCAAGTGAGTTACCATAGCTCCTATATAAGTACTCCCTGACCCCAAGTGAGTTACCCTAGCCCCTTTATATGTACTCTCTGACACCAAGTGAGTTACCCAGTCCCTAATAAGTACTCCGTGACCCCAAGTGAGTTACCCTAGCCCTTAATAAGTACACCCTAGCCCCAAGTGAGTTACACTGGTCCCATATAAGTACTCACAGACACCAAGTGAGTTACCCTAGTCCATAGAAGTACTCCCTGACCCCAAGTGAGTTACCCTAGCCCCTATATAAGTATTCCCTGACCCCAAGTGAGTTATCCTAGCCCCTTTATATGTACTCTCTGACCGCAAGTGAGTTACCCTAGTCCCATAGTTGTACTCCCTGGCCCCAAGTGAGTTACCATATCACCTTCATAAGTACTACCTGACCCCAAGTGAGTTATCCTAGCCCCTTTATATGTACTCTCTGACCGCAAGTGAGTTATCCTAGCTGCTTAATATGTACTCCCAGACCCCAAGTGAGTTACCCAGTCCCATATAAGTACTCCTTGACCTAAAGTGAGTTACCCTAGCCCCTTTATAAGTACTCCCTGACCCCAAGTGAGTTACCATATCCCCTTTATAAGTACTCCCAGACCCCAAGTGAGTTACTCTAGTCCCTTTTAAGTACTCCCTGACCCCTTGTGAGTTACCCTATCCCCTTTATAAGTACTCCCTGACCCCAAGTGAGTTATCCTAACCCCTTTATATGTACTCCCAGAGTCCAAGTGAGTTACCCTAGTCCCTTGTAACTACTCCCCGACCCAAAGTGAGTTACTCTAGCCCCTTTATAAGTACTCCCTGACCCTAAGTGGGTTACGCTACTCCCATATAAGTACTCCTAGACCGCAAGTGAGTTACCCTAGTTCCATAGAGGTACTCCCTGACCCCAAATTAGTCACCCTAGCCACTTTATATGTACTCTCTGACCGCAATCGAGTTATCCTAGCTGCTTAATATGTACTCCCAGACCCCAAGTTAGTTACCCATTCCCATATAAGTACTCCTTGAACCAAAGTGAGTTACCCTAGCCCTTATATAAGTACTCCCTGACCCCAAGTGCGTTACGCTAGTCCCATAGAAGTACTCCCTGACCCCAAGTGAGTTACCATAGCTCCTATATAAGTACTCCCTGACCCCAAGTGAGTTACCCTAGCCCCTTTATATGTACACTCTGACCCCAAGTGAGTTACCCTAGTCCCATAGAAGTACTCCCTGACCCCAAGTGAGTTACCCTAGCCCCTTTATATGTACTCTCTGACCGCAAGTGAGTTACGCTAGTCCCTTATAAGTACTCCCTGACCCCATGTGAGTTACCCTATCCCCTTTATAAGTACTCTCTGACCCCAAGTGAGTTACCCAGTCCCTAATAAGTACTCCCAGACCCCAAGTGAGTTACCCAGTCCCATAAAAATACTCCTTGACCCAAATTGAGTTACCCTAGCCCTTAATAAGTACACCCTGGCCCCAAATGTGTTACCCTGGTCCCATATAAGTACTCACAGACACCAAGTGAGTAACCCTACTCCCATAGAAGTACTCCCTGACCCCAAGTAAGTTACCCTAGCCCCTATATAAGTATTCCCTGACCCCAAGTGTGTTATCCTAGCCCATTTATATGTACTCTCTGACCGCAATAGAGTTACCCTAGTCCCATAGTTGTACTCCCTGACCCCAAGTGAGTTACCATATCACCTTTATTAGTACTACCTGACCCCAAGTGAGTTATCCTAGTCCCATAGAAGTACTCCCTGACTCCAAGTGAGTTACCCGAGCCCCTATATAAGTACTCCCTGACCCCAAGTAAGTTATCAAAGCTCCTTTATATGTGCTTTCTGACCGCAAGTGAGTTACCCTAGTCCCATAGATGTCCTCCATGACCCCATGTGAGTTACCATAGCCCCTTTATAAGTACTCCCTGACCCTCAGTGAGTTATCCTAGCCCCTTTATATGTACTCTCTGACCGCAAGTGAGCTACCCTAGTCCCATATAAGTACTCCTTGACCCCAAGTGAGTTACCATATCCCCTTTATAAGTACTCCAGACCCCAAGTGACTTACTCTAGTCCCTTATAAGTACTCCCTGACCCCATGTGAGTTACCCTATCCCCTTTATAAGTACTCCCTGACCCCAAGTGAGTTATCCTAACCCCTTTATATGTACTCCCAGAGTCCAAGTTAGTTACCCTAGTCCCTTGTAACTACTCCCCGACCCAAAGTGAGTTACCCTAGCCCCTTTATAAGTACTCCCTGACCCTAAGTGGGTTACGCTACTCCCATATAAGTACTACTAGACCGCAAGTGAGTTACCCTAGTTCCATAGAGGTACTCCCTGACCCCAAATTAGTCACCCTAGCCACTTTATATGTACTCTCTGACCGCAATCGAGTTATCCTAGCTGCTTAATATGTACTCCCAGACCCCAAGTTAGTTACCCATTCCCATATAAGTACTCCTTGACCCAAAGTGAGTTACCCTAGCCCTTATATAAGTACTCCCTGACCCCAAGTGCGTTACCCTAGTCCCATAGAAGTACTCCCTGACCCCAAGTGAGTTACCATAGCTCCTATATAAGTACTCCCTGACCCCAAGTGAGTTACCCTAGCCCCTTTATATGTACTCTCTGACCCCAAGTGACTTACTCTAGTCCCTTATAAGTACTCCCTGACCCCATGTGAGTTACCCTATCCCCTTTATAAGTACTCCCTGACCCCAAGTGAGTTATCCTAACCCCTTTATATGTACTCCCAGAGTCCAAGTTAGTTACCCTAGTCCCTTGTAACTACTCCCCGACCCAAAGTGAGTTACCCTAGCCCCTTTATAAGTACTCCCTGACCCTAAGTGGGTTACGCTACTCCCATATAAGTACTACTAGACCGCAAGTGAGTTACCCTAGTTCTATAGAGGTACTCCCTGACCCCAAATTAGTCACCCTAGCCACTTTATATGTACTCTCTGACCGCAATCGAGTTATCCTAGCTGCTTAATATGTACTCCCAGACCCCAAGTTAGTTACCCATTCCCATATAAGTACTCCTTGACCCAAAGTGAGTTACCCTAGCCCTTATATAAGTACTCCCTGACCCCAAGTGCGTTACCCTAGTCCCATAGAAGTACTCCCTGACCCCAAGTGAGTTACCATAGCTCCTATATAAGTACTCCCTGACCCCAAGTGAGTTACCCTAGCCCCTTTATATATACTCTCTGACCCCAAGTGAGTTACCCAGTCCCTAATAAGTACTCCCTGACCCCAAGTGAGTTACCCTAGCCCCTTTATATGTACTCTCTGACCGCAAGTGAGTTACCCTAGTCCCTCATAAGTACTCCCTGACTCCAAGTGAGTTATCCTAGTCGCATAGAAGTACTCCCTGACCCCAAGTGAGTTACCCTAGCCCTTATATAAGTACTCCCTGACCCCAAGTGAGTTACCGTAGTCCCATAGAAGTACTCCCTGACCCTAAGTGAGTTACCATAGCTCCTATATAAGTACTCCCTGACCCCAAGTGAGTTACCCTAGCCCCTTTATATGTACTCTCTGACCCCAAGTGAGTTACCCAGTCCCTAATAAGTACTCCCTGACCCCAAGTGAGTTACCCTAGCCCTTAATAAGTACACCCTGGCCCCAAGTGAGTTACACTGGTCCCATATAAGTACTCACAGACACCAAGTGAGTTACCCTAGTCCATAGAAGTACTCCCTGACCCCAAGTGAGTTACCCTAGCCCCTATATAAGTATTCCCTGACCCCAAGTGAGTTATCCTAGCCCCTTTATATGTACTCTCTGACCGCAAGTGAGTTACCCTAGTCCCATAGATGTACTCCCTGGCCCCAAGTGAGTTACCATATCACCTTCATAAGTACTACCTGACCCCAAGTGAGTTATCCTAGCCCCTTTATTTGTACTCTCTGACCGCAAGTAAGTTATCCTAGCCGCTTAATATGTACTCCCAGACCCCAAGTGAGTTACTCAATCCCTAATAAGTACTCCCTGACCCCAAGTGAGTAACCCTAGCCCTTAATAAGTACACCCTGGCCCCAAGTGAGTTACCCTGGTCCCATATAAGTACTCACAGACACCAAGTGAGTCACCCTAGTCCCATAGAAGTACTCCCTGACCCCAAGTGAGTTACCCTAGCCCCTATATAAGTATTCCCTGACCCCAAGTGAGTTATCCTAGCCCCTTTATATGTACACTCTGACCGCAAGTGAGTTACCCTAGTACCATAGATGTACTCCATGACCCCAACTGAGTTACCATAGCCCCTTTATAAGTATTCCCTGACCCCAAGTGAGTTATCCTAGCCCCTTTATATGTACTCTCTGACCGCAAGTGAGTTACCCTGGTCCCAAATAAGTACTCACAGACACCAAGTGAGTTACCGTAGTCCCATATAAGTAATCCTTAACCCAAAGTGAGTTACCTTAGCCCCTTTATAAGTACTCCCTGACCCCAACTGAGTTACCCTAGTCCCATATAAGTACTCCCAGACCAAAGTGAATTACCGTAGTCCCATAGAAATACTCCCTGACCCCAAGTGAGTTATCCTAGCCCCTTTATATGTACTCCCAGACCCCAAGTGAGTTATCCAGTCCCTAATAAGTACTCCCTGACCCCAAGTGAGTTACCCTAGCCCTTAATAAGTACACCCTGGCCCCAAGTGAGTTACCCTGGTCCCATATAAGTACTCACAGACACCAAGTGAGTCACCCTTGTCCCATAGAAGTACTCCCTGACCCCAACTGAGTTACCCTAGCCCCTATATAAGTATTCCCTGACCCAAGTGAGTTATCCTAGCCCCTTTATATGTACTCTCTGACCGCAAATGAGTTACCCTAATCCCATAGAAGTACTCCCTGACCCCAAGTGATTTACCATAGCCCCTATATAAGTACTCCCTGACCCCAAGTGAGTTATCCTAGCCCCTTTATATGTACTCTCTGACCGCAAGTGAGTTACCCTGGTCCCAAATAAGTACTCACAGACACCAAGTGAGTCACCCTTGTCCCATAGAAGTACTCCCTGACCCCAACTGAGTTACCCTAGCCCCTATATAAGAATTCCCTGACCCCAAGTGAGTTATCCTAGCCCCTTTATATGTACACTCTGACCGCAAGTGAGTTACCCTAGTCCCATAGATGTACTCCATGACCCCAACTGAGTTACCATAGCCCCTTTATAAGTATTCCCTGACCCCAAGTGAGTTACCGTAGTCCCATATAAGTAATCCTTAACCCAAAGTGAGTTACCTTAGCCCCTTTATAAGTACTCCCTGACCCCAAGTAAGTTACACTAGTCCCATATAAGTACTCCCAGACCAAAGTGAATTACCGTAGTCCCATAGAAATACTCCCTGACCCCAAGTGAGTTATCCTAGCCCCTTTATATGTACTCCCAGACCCCAAGTGAGTTATCCAGTCCCTAATAAGTACTCCCTGACCCCAAGTGAGTTACCCTAGCCCTTAATAAGTACACCCTGGCCCCAAGTGAGTTACCCTGGTCCCATATAAGTACTCACAGACACCAAGTGAGTCACCCTTGTCCCATAGAAGTACTCCCTGACCCCAAGTGATTTACCATAGCCCCTATATAAGTACTCCCTGACCCCAAGTGAGTTATTTTAGCCCCTTTATATGTACTCTCTGACCGCAAGTGAGTTACCCTAGTACCATAGAAGTACTCCCTGACCCCAACTGATTTACCCTAGTCCCATATAAGTGCTCCAAGGACCCAAGTGAGTTACCCTAGTCCCATAGAAGTACTCCCTGACTACAAGTGAGTTACTATAACCCCTTTATAAGTACTCCCTGACCCCAAGTGAGTTACCCTAGCCCGTTTATAAGTAATCCCTGACCCTAAGTGGGTTACCCTAGTCCCATATAAGTACACCCAGACCACAACTGGGTTACCCTAGTCCCATAGAAGTACTCCCTGACCCCAAGTGCGTTATCCTAGCCCCTTTATATGTACTCTGACCGCAATTGAGTTATCCTAGCCACTTTATATGAACTCCCAGACCACAAGTGAGTTACCCAGTCCCTTATAAGTACTCCCTCACCCCAAGTGAGTTACCCTAGTCCCATAGAAGTACTCCCTGACTACAAGTGAGTTACTATAACCCCTTTATAAGTACTCCCTGACCCCAAGTGAGTTACCCTAGCCCGTTTATAAGTAATCCCTGACCCTAAGTGGGTTACCCTAGTCCCATAGAAGTATTCCCTGACCCCAAGTGAGGTATCCTTGCCCCTCTATATGTACTCTCTGACCGCAAGTGAGTTACCCTAGTCCCTTATAAGTATTCCCTGACTCCAAATGAGTTACCCTAGTCCCATAGAAGTACTCCCTGACCCCAAGTGAGTTATCCTAGCCCCTTTATATGTACTCTCTGACCGCAAGTGAGTTACCCTAGTCCCATAGATGTACTCCCTGACCCCAAGTGAGTTACCATATCACCTTTATAAGTACTACCTGACCCCAAGTGAGTTATCCTAGCCCCTTTATATGTACTCTCTGACCGCAAGTGAGTTATCCTAGCCGCTAAATATGTACTCCCAGACCCCAAGTGAGTTACCCAGTCCCTGATAAGTATTCCCTGACCCTAAGTGAGTTATCCTAGCCCCTTTATATGTACTCTCTGACCGCAATAGAGTTCCCCTAGTCCCATAGATGTACTCCCTGACCCCAAATGAGTTACCATATCACCTTTATAAGTACTACCTGACCCCAAGTGAGTTATCCTAGCCCCTTTATAAGTACTCCCTGACCCCAAGTTCGTTATCCTAGCCCCTTTATATGTACTCTGACCGCAATTGAGTTATCCTAGCCACTTTATATGAACTCCCAGACCACAAGTGAGTTACCCAGTCACTTATAAGTACTCCCTGACCCCAAGTGAGTTACCCTAGCCCTTAATAAGTACACCCTGGCCCCAAGTGAGTTACCCTAGTCCCATAGAAGTACTCCCTGTCCCCAAGTGAGTTACCCTAGCCCCTATATAAGTATTCCCTGACCCCAAGTGAGTTATCCTAGCCCCTTTATATGTACTCTCTAACCGCAAGTGAGTTACCCTAGTCCCATAGATGTACTCCATGACCCCAACTGAGTTACCATAGCCCCTTTATAAGTACTACCTGACCCCAAGTGAGTTATCCTAGCCCCTTTATATGTACTCTCTGACCGCAAGTGAGTTATCCTAGCCGCTTAATATGTACTCCCAGACCCCAAGTGAGTTACCCAGTCCCTAATAAGTACTCCCTGACCCCAAGTGAGTTACCCTAGTCCCATAGAAGTACTCCCTGTCCCCAAGTGAGTTACCCTAGCCCCTATATAAGTATTCCCTGACCCCAAGTGAGTTATCCTAGCCCCTTTATATGTACTCTCTAACCGCAAGTGAGTTACCCTAGTCCCATAGATGTACTCCATGACCCCAACTGAGTTACCATAGCCCCTTTATAAGTACTACCAGACCCCAAGTGAGTTATCCTAGCCCCTTTATATGTACTCTGACCGCATGTGAGTTATCCTAGCCGCTTTATATGTACTCCCAGACTACAAGTGAGTTACCCAGTCCCTTATAAGTACTCCCTGGCCCCAAGTGAGTTACCCTAGCCCTTAATAAGTACACCCTGGCCCCAAGTGAGTTACCCTGGTCCCATATAAGTACTCACAGACACCAAGTGAGTTACCTTAGTCCCATATAAGTACTCCTTAACCGAAAGTGAGTTACCCTATCCCCTTTATAAGTACTCCCTGACCTCAAGTGAGTTATCCTAACCCCTTTATATGTACTCCCAGAGTCCAAGTGAGTTACCCTAGTCCCTTATAACTACTCCCCGCTCCAAAGTGAGTTACCCTAGCCCCTTTATAAGTACTCCCTGTCTCTAAGTGGGTTACGCTAGTCCCATATAAGTACTCCCAGACCACAAGTGAGTTACCCTAGTTCCATAGAAGTACTCCCTGACCCCAAGTGAGTTAACCTAACCCCTTTATATGTACTTTCTGACCGCAAGTGAGTTACCCTAGTTCCATAGAGGTACTCCCTGACCACAAATTAGTCACTCTAGCCACTTTATAAGTACTCTCTGACCGCAAGTGAGTTATCCTTGCCCCTTTATATGTACTCCCGGACTCAAAGTGAGTTACCATAGCCCCTGTATAAGTACTCCCAGACCCCAAGTGAGTTACCCTAGTCCTTTATAAGTACTCCCTGACACCAAGTGAGTTACCCTAGCCCCTTTATAAGTACTCCCTGACCCCAAGTGAGTTATCCTAGCCGCTTTATATGTACTCCCAGACCCCAAGTGAGTTACCCTGTCCCTTAATAAGTACTCCCTGTCCCCAAGTGAGGTACCCTAGTCCCATAGAAGTACACCCTGACCCCAAGTGAGTTACCCTAGCCCCTAAATAAGTATTCCCTGACCCCAAGTGAGTTATCCTAGCCCCTTTATATGTACTCTCTGACCGCAAGTGAGTTAACCTAGTCCCATAGATGTACTCCCTGACCTTAAGTGAGTTACCATATCACCTTTATAAGTACTACCTGACCCCAAGTGAGTTATCCTAGCCCATTTATTTGTACTCTCTGACCGCAAGTGAGTTATCCTAGCCGCTTAATATGTACTCCCAGACCCCAAGTGAGTTACCCAGTCCCTAATAAGTACTCCCTGACCCCAAGTGAGTTACCCTAGCCCTTAATAAGTACACCCTGGCCCCAAGTGAGTTTCCCTGGTCCCATATAAGTACTCACAGACACCAAGTGAGTCACCCTAGTCCCATAGAAGTACTCCCTGACCCCAAGTGAGTTACCCTAGCCCCTATATAAGTATTCCCTGACCCCAAGTGAGTTATCCTAGCCCCTTTATATGTACTCTGTGACCGCAAGTGAGTTACCCTAGTCCCATAGATGTACTCCCTGACCCCAAGTGAGTTACAATATCACCTTTATAAGTACTACCTGACCCCAAGTGAGTTATCCTAGCCCCTTTATATGTACTCTCTGACCGCAAGTGAGTTATCCTAGCCGCTTTATATGTACTCCCAGACCTCAAGTGAGTTACCCTAGCACTTAATAAGTACAACCTGGCCCCAAGTGAGTTACCCTGATCCCATATAAGTTCTCCCTGACCTTAAGTGATTTACCCTAGTCCCATAGAAGTACTCCCTGACCTCAAGTGAGTTACCATAGCCCCTTTATAAGTACTCCCTGACCCCAATTGAGTTATCCTAGACCCTATATTTGTACTCTCTGACCGCAAGTGAGCTACACTAGTCCCATATAAGTACTCCCCGACCCCAAGTGAGTTACCATATCCCCTTTATAAGTACTCCCAGACCCCAAGTGAGTTACTCTAGCCCCTTATAAGTACTCCCTGACCCATTTGAGTTACCCTATCCCCTTTATAAGTGCTCCCTGACCCCAAGTGAGTTATCCTAACCCCTTTATATGTACTCCCAGACCAAAGTGAATTACCGTAGTCCCATAGAAATACTCCCTGACCCCAAGTGAGTTATCCTAGCCCCTTTATATGTACTCCCAGACCCCAAGTGAGTTATCCAGTCCCTAATAAGTACTCCCTGACCCCAAGTGAGTTACCCTAGCCCTTAATAAGTACACCCTGGCCCCAAGTGAGTTACCCTGGTCCCATATAAGTACTCACAGACACCAAGTGAGTCACCCTTGTCCCATAGAAGTACTCCCTGACCCCAACTGAGTTACCCTAGCCCCTATATAAGTATTCCCTGACCCAAGTGAGTTATCCTAGCCCCTTTATATGTACTCTCTGACCGCAAATGAGTTACCCTAATCCCATAGAAGTACTCCCTGACCCCAAGTGATTTACCATAGCCCCTATATAAGTACTCCCTGACCCCAAGTGAGTTATCCTAGCCCCTTTATATGTACTCTCTGACCGCAAGTGAGTTACCCTGGTCCCAAATAAGTACTCACAGACACCAAGTGAGTCACCCTTGTCCCATAGAAGTACTCCCTGACCCCAACTGAGTTACCCTAGCCCCTATATAAGAATTCCCTGACCCCAAGTGAGTTATCCTAGCCCCTTTATATGTACACTCTGACCGCAAGTGAGTTACCCTAGTCCCATAGATGTACTCCATGACCCCAACTGAGTTACCATAGCCCCTTTATAAGTATTCCCTGACCCCAAGTGAGTAACCGTAGTCCCATATAAGTAATCCTTAACCCAAAGTGAGTTACCTTAGCCCCTTTATAAGTACTCCCTGACCCCAAGTAAGTTACACTAGTCCCATATAAGTACTCCCAGACCAAAGTGAATTACCGTAGTCCCATAGAAATACTCCCTGACCCCAAGTGAGTTATCCTAGCCCCTTTATATGTACTCCCAGACCCCAAGTGAGTTATCCAGTCCCTAATAAGTACTCCCTGACCCCAAGTGAGTTACCCTAGCCCTTAATAAGTACACCCTGGCCCCAAGTGAGTTACCCTGGTCCCATATAAGTACTCACAGACACCAAGTGAGTCACCCTTGTCCCATAGAAGTACTCCCTGACCCCAAGTGATTTACCATAGCCCCTATATAAGTACTCCCTGACCCCAAGTGAGTTATTTTAGCCCCTTTATATGTACTCTCTGACCGCAAGTGAGTTACCCTAGTACCATAGAAGTACTCCCTGACCCCAACTGATTTACCCTAGTCCCATATAAGTGCTCCAAGGACCCAAGTGAGTTACCCTAGTCCCATAGAAGTACTCCCTGACTACAAGTGAGTTACTATAACCCCTTTATAAGTACTCCCTGACCCCAAGTGAGTTACCCTAGCCCGTTTATAAGTAATCCCTGACCCTAAGTGGGTTACCCTAGTCCCATATAAGTACACCCAGACCACAACTGGGTTACCCTAGTCCCATAGAAGTACTCCCTGACCCCAAGTGCGTTATCCTAGCCCCTTTATATGTACTCTGACCGCAATTGAGTTATCCTAGCCACTTTATATGAACTCCCAGACCACAAGTGAGTTACCCAGTCCCTTATAAGTACTCCCTCACCCCAAGTGAGTTACCCTAGTCCCATAGAAGTACTCCCTGACTACAAGTGAGTTACTATAACCCCTTTATAAGTACTCCCTGACCCCAAGTGAGTTACCCTAGCCCGTTTATAAGTAATCCCTGACCCTAAGTGGGTTACCCTAGTCCCGTATAAGTACTCCCAGACCACAACTGGGTTACCCTAGTCCCATAGAAGTATTCCCTGACCCCAAGTGAGGTATCCTTGCCCCTCTATATGTACTCTCTGACCGCAAGTGAGTTACCCTAGTCCCATAGAAGTACTCCCTGACCCCAAGTGAGTTATCCTAGCCCCTTTATATGTACTCTCTGACCGCAAGTGAGTTACCCTAGTCCCATAGATGTACTCCCTGACCCCAAGTGAGTTACCATATCACCTTTATAAGTACTACCTGACCCCAAGTGAGTTATCCTAGCCCCTTTATATGTACTCTCTGACCGCAAGTGAGTTATCCTAGCCGCTAAATATGTACTCCCAGACCCCAAGTGAGTTACCCAGTCCCTGATAAGTATTCCCTGACCCCAAGTGAGTTATCCTAGCCCCTTTATATGTACTCTCTGACCGCAAGTGAATTATCCTAGCTGCTTAATATGTACTCCCAGACCCCAAGTGAGTTACCCAGTCCCATATAAGTACTCCTTGACCTAAAGTGAGTTACCCTAGCCCCTTTATAAGTACTCCCTGACCCCAAGTGAGTTACCATATCACCTTTATAAGTACTACCTGACCCCATGTGAGTTATCCTAGCCCCTTTATATGTACTCTCTGACCGCAAGTGAGCTACCCTAGTCCCATATAAGTACTCCTTGACCCCAAGTGAGTTACCATATCCCCTTTATAAGTACTCCCAGACCCCAAGTGAGTTACTCTAGTCCCTTATAGGTACTCCCTGACCCCATGTGAGTTACCCTATCCCCTTTATAAGTACTCCCTGACCCCAAGTGAGTTATCCTAACCCCTTTATATGTACTCCCAGAGTCCAAGTGAGTTACCCTAGCCCCTTTATATGTACTCCCAGACCCCAAGTTAGTTACCCATTCCCATATAAGTACTCCTTGACCCAAAGTGAGTTACCCTAGCCCTTATATAAGTACTCCCTGACCCCAAGTGCGTTACCCTAGTCCCATAGAAGTACTCCCTGACCCCAAGTGAGTTACCATAGCTCCTATATAAGTACTCCCTGACCCCAAGTGAGTTACCCTAGCCCCTTTATATGTACTCTCTGACCCCAAGTGAGTTACCCAGTCCCTAATAAGTACTCCCTGACCCCAAGTGAGTTACCCTAGTCCCATAGAAGTACTCCCTGACCCCAAGTGAGTTACCCTAGCCCCTTTATATGTACTCTCTGACCGCAAGTGAGTTACCCTAGTCCCTTATAAGTACTCCCTGACTCCAAGTGAGTTATCCTAGTCCCATAGAAGTACTCCCTGACCCCAAGTGAGTTACCCTAGCCCTTATATAAGTACTCCCTGACCCCAAGTGAGTTACCGTAGTCCCATAGAAGTACTCCCTGACCCCAAGTGAGTTACCATAGCTCCTATATAAGTACTCCCTGACCCCAAGTGAGTTACCCTAGCCCCTTTATATGTACTCTCTGACCCCAAGTGAGTTACCCAGTCCCTAATAAGTACTCCCTGACCCAAAGTGAGTTACCCTAGCCCTTAATAAGTACACCCTGGCCCCAAGTGAGTTAAACTGGTCCCATATAAGTACTCACAGGCACCAAGTGAGTTACCCTAGTCCATAGAAGTACTCCCTGACCCCAAGTGAGTTACCCTAGCCCCTATATAAGTATTCCCTGACCCCAAGTGAGTTATCCTAGCCCCTTTATATGTACTCTCTGACCGCAAGTGAGTTACCCTAGTCCCATAGATGTACTCCCTGGCCCCAAGTGAGTTACCATATCACCTTTATAAGTACTACCTGACCCCAAGTGAGTTATCCTAGCCCCTTTATATGAACTCTCTGACCGCAAGTGAGTTATCCTAGCTGCTTAATATGTACTCCCAGACCCCAAGTGAGTTACCCAGTCCCATATAAGTACTCCTTGACCTAAAGTGAGTTACCCTAGCCCCTTTATAAGTACTCCCTGACCCCAAGTGAGTTACCATATCACCTTTATAAGTACTACCTGACCCCATGTGAGTTATCCTAGCCCCTTTATATGTACTCTCTGACCGCAAGTGAGTTATCCTAGCCGCTTAATATGTACTCCCAGACCCCAAGTGAGTTACCCAGTCCCATAAAAATACTCCTTGACCCAAAGTGAGTTATCCTAGCCCATTTATATGTACTCTCTGACCGCAATAGAGTTACCCTAGTCCCATAGATGTACTCCCTGACCCCAAGTGAGTTACCATATCACCTTTATTAGTACAACCTGACTCCAAGCGAGTTATCCTAGCCCCTTGATATGTACTCTCTGACCCCAAGTGAGTTACCCTAGTCCCATATAAGTACTCCCAGACCCCAAGTGAGTCACCCTAGTCCCATAGAAGTACTCCCTGACTCCAAGTGAGTTACCCGAGCCCCTATATAAGTACTCCCTGACCCCAAGTAAGTTATCAAAGCCCCTTTATATGTACTCCATGACCCCATGTGAGTTACCATAGCCCCTTTATATGTACTCTGACTGCAAGTGAGTTATCCTACCCGCTTTATATTTACTCCCAGACCACAAGTGAGTTACCCAGTCCCTTATAACTACTCCCTGACCCCAAGTGAGTTACCCTAGCCTCTATATAATTACTCCCTAATCCCAAGTGAGTTATCCTAGCCCCTTCATATGTACTCTCTGACCGCAAGTGAGTTACCCTAGTCCCATAGAAGTACTCCCTGACCTCAATTGAGTTACCATAGCCCCTTTATAAGTACTCCCTGACCCTAAGTGAGTTATCCTAGCCCCTTTATATGTACTCTCTGACTGCAAGTGAGCTACCCTAGTCCCATATAAGTACTCCCCGACCCCAAGTGAGTTACCATATCCCCTTTATAAGTACTCCCAGTCCCCAAGTGAGTTACTTTAGTCCCTTATAAGTACTGCCTGACCCCATGTGAGTTACCCTATCCCCTTTATAAGTACTCCCTGACCCCAAGTGAGTTATCCTAACCCCTTTATATGTACTCCCAGAGTCCAAGTGAGTTACCCTAGTCCCTTGTAACTACTCCCCGACCCAAAGTGAGTTACCCTAGCCCCATTATAAGTAATCCCTGACCCTAAGTGGGTTACGCTACTCCCATATATGTACTCCCAGACCCCAAGTGAGTTACCCTATTCCCTTATACGTACTCCCTGACTCCAAGTGAGTTACCCTTGTCCCATAGAAGTACTCCCTGACCTCAAGTGAGTTACCCTAGCCCTTATATAAGTACTCCCTGACCCCAAGTGAGTTACCATATCACCTTTATAAGTACTACCTGACCCCAAGTGAGTTATCCTAGCCCCTTTATATGTACTCTCTGACCGCAATAGAGTTACCCTAGTCCCATAGATGTACTCCCTGACCTCAAGTGAGTTACCATATCACCTTTATAAGTACTACTTGACCCCATGTAAGTTATCCTAGCCCCTTTATATGTACTCTCTGACCGCAAGTGAGTTATCCTAGCCGCTTAATATGTACTCCCAGACCTCAAGTGAGTTACCCAGTCCCATAAAAATACTCCTTGACCCAAAGTGAGTTACCCTAGCCCTTAATAAGTACACCCTGGCCCCAAGTGAGTTACCCTGGTCCCATTTAAGTACTCACAGACACCAAGTGAGTTACCCTAGTCCTTTATAAGTACTCCCAGACCCCAAGTGAGTCACCCTAGTCCCATAGAAGTACTCCCTGACTCCAAGTGAGTTACCCGAGCCCCTATATAAGTACTCCCTGACCCCAAGTAAGTTATCAAAGCCCCTTTATATGTACTCCATGACCCCATGTGAGTTACCATAGCCCCTTTATATGTACTCTGACTGCAAGTGAGTTATCCTACCCGCTTTATATTTACTCCCAGACCACAAGTGAGTTACCCAGTCCCTTATAACTACTCCCTGACCCCAAGTGAGTTACCCTAGCCTCTATATAATTACTCCCTAATCCCAAGTGAGTTATCCTAGCCCCTTCATATGTACTCTCTGACCGCAAGTGAGTTACCCTAGTCCCATAGAAGTACTCCCTGACCTCAATTGAGTTACCATAGCCCCTTTATAAGTACTCCCTGACCCTAAGTGAGTTATCCTAGCCCCTTTATATGTACTCTCTGACTGCAAGTGAGCTACCCTAGTCCCATATAAGTACTCCCCGACCCCAAGTGAGTTACCATATCCCCTTTATAAGTACTCCCAGTCCCCAAGTGAGTTACTTTAGTCCCTTATAAGTACTGCCTGACCCCATGTGAGTTACCCTATCCCCTTTATAAGTACTCCCTGACCCCAAGTGAGTTATCCTAACCCCTTTATATGTACTCCCAGAGTCCAAGTGAGTTACCCTAGTCCCTTGTAACTACTCCCCGACCCAAAGTGAGTTACCCTAGCCCCATTATAAGTAATCCCTGACCCTAAGTGGGTTACGCTACTCCCATATATGTACTCCCAGACCCCAAGTGAGTTACCCTATTCCCTTATACGTACTCCCTGACTCCAAGTGAGTTACCCTTGTCCCATAGAAGTACTCCCTGACCTCAAGTGAGTTACCCTAGCCCTTATATAAGTACTCCCTGACCCCAAGTGAGTTACCATATCACCTTTATAAGTACTACCTGACCCCAAGTGAGTTATCCTAGCCCCTTTATATGTACTCTCTGACCGCAATAGAGTTACCCTAGTCCCATAGATGTACTCCCTGACCTCAAGTGAGTTACCATATCACCTTTATAAGTACTACTTGACCCCATGTAAGTTATCCTAGCCCCTTTATATGTACTCTCTGACCGCAAGTGAGTTATCCTAGCCGCTTAATATGTACTCCCAGACCTCAAGTGAGTTACCCAGTCCCATAAAAATACTCCTTGACCCAAAGTGAGTTACCCTAGCCCTTAATAAGTACACCCTGGCCCCAAGTGAGTTACCCTGGTCCCATTTAAGTACTCACAGACACCAAGTGAGTTACCCTAGTCCTTTATAAGTACTCCCTGACACCAAGTGAGTTACCCTAGCCCCTTTATAAGTACTCCCTGACCCCAAGTGAGTTATCCTAGCCCGTTTATATGTACGCTCTGACCGTAAGTGAGTTATACTAGCCGCTTTATATGTACTCCCAGACCCCAAGTGAGTTACCCTAGCCCCTTTATATGTACTCTCTGACCGCAAGTGAGTTAACCTAGTCCCATAGATGTACTCCCTGACCTTAAGTGAGTTACCATATCACCTTTATAAGTACTACCTGACCCCAAGTGAGTTATCCTAGCCCCTTTATTTGTACTCTCTGACCGCAAGTGAGTTATCCTAGCCGCTTAATATGTACTCCCAGGCCCCAAGTGAGTTACCCAATCCCTAATAAGTACTCCCTGACCCCAAGTGAGTTACCCTAGCCCTTAATAAGTACACCCTGGCCCCAAGTGAGTTACCCTGGTCCCATATAAGTACTCACAGACACCAAGTGAGTCACCCTAGTCCCATAGAAGTACTCCCTGACCCCAAGTGAGTTACCCTAGCCCCTATATAAGTATTCCCTGAACCCAAGTGAGTTATCCTAGCCCCTTTATATGTACACTCTGACCGCAAGTGAGTTACCCTAGTCCCATAGATGTACTCCATGACCCCAACTGAGTTACCATAGCCCCTTTATAAGTATTCCCTGACCCCAAGTGAGTTATCCTAGCCCCTTTATATGTACTCTCTGAACGCAAGTGAGTTACCCTGGTCCCAAATAAGTACTCACAGACACCAAGTGAGTCACCCTTGTCCCATAGAAGTACTCCCTGACCCCAACTGAGTTACCCTAGCCCCTATATAAGAATTCCCTGACCCCAAGTGAGTTATCCTAGCCCCTTTATATGTACACTCTGACCGCAAGTGAGTTACCCTAGTCCCATAGATGTACTCCATGACCCCAACTGAGTTACCATAGCCCCTTTATAAGTATTCCCTGACCCCAAGTGAGTTATCCTAGCCCCTTTATATGTACTCTCTGACCGCAAGTGAGTTACCCTGGTCCCAAATAAGTACTCACAGACACCAAGTGAGTTACCGTAGTCCCATATAAGTAATCCTTAACCCAAAGTGAGTTACCTTAGCCCCTTTATAAGTACTCCCTGACCCCAAGTGAGTTACCCTAGTCCCATATAAGTACTCCCAGACCAAAGTGAATTACCGTAGTCCCATAGAAATACTCCCTGACCCCAAGTGAGTTATCCTAGCCCCTTTATATGTACTCCCAGACCCCAAGTGAGTTATCCAGTCCCTAATAAGTACTCCCTGACCCCAAGTGAGTTACCCTAGCCCTTAATAAGTACACCCTGGCCCCAAGTGAGTTACCCTGGTCCCATATAAGTACTCACAGACACCAAGTGAGTCACCCTTGTCCCATAGAAGTACTCCCTGACCCCAAGTGAGTTACCCTAGCCCTTAATAAGTACTCCCTGACCCCAACTGAGTTACCCTAGCCCCTATATAAGTATTCCCTGACCCCAAGTGAGTTATCCTAGCCCCTTTATATGTACTCTCTGACCGCAAATGAGTTACCCTAATCCCATAGAAGTACTCCCTGACCCCAAGTGATTTACCATAGCCCCTATATAAGTACTCCCTGACCCCAAGTGAGTTATTTTAGCCCCTTTATATGTACTCTCTGACAGCAAGTGAGTTACCCTAGTACCATATAAGTACTCCCTGACCCCAACTGATTTACCCTAGTCCCATATAAGTGCTCCAAGGACCCAAGTGAGTTACCCTAGTCCCATAGAAGTACTCCCTAACTACAAGTGAGTTACTATAACCCCTTTATAAGTACTCCCTGACACCAAGTGAGTTACCCTAGCCCGTTTATAAGTAATCCCTGACCCTAAGTGGGTTACCCTAGTCCCATATAAGTACTCCCAGACCACAACTGGGTTACCCTAGTCCCATAGAAGTACTCCCTGACCCCAAGTGCGTTATCCTAGCCCCTTTATATGTACTCTGACCGCAATTGAGTTATCCTAGCCACTTTATATGAACTCCCAGACCACAAGTGAGTTACCCAGTCCCTTATAAGTACTCCCTCACCCCAAGTGAGTTACCCTAGTCCCATAGAAGTACTCCCTGACTACAAGTGAGTTACTATAACCCCTTTATAAGTACTCCCTGACCCCAAGTGAGTTACCCTAGCCCGTTTATAAGTAATCCCTGACCCTAAGTGGGTTACCCTAGTCCCATAGAAGTATTCCCTGACCCCAAGTGAGGTATCCTTGCCCCTCTATATGTACTCTCTGACCGCAAGTGAGTTACCCTAGTCCCTTATAAGTATTCCCTGACTCCAAATGAGTTACCCTAGTCCCATAGAAGTACTCCCTGACCCCAAGTGAGTTATCCTAGCCCCTTTATATGTACTCTCTGACCGCAAGTGAGTTACCCTAGTCCCATAGATGTACTCCCTGACCCCAAGTGAGTTACCATATCACCTTTATAAGTACTACCTGACCCCAAGTGAGTTATCCTAGCCCCTTTATATGTACTCTCTGACCGCAAGTGAGTTATCCTAGCCGCTAAATATGTACTCCCAGACCCCAAGTGAGTTACCCAGTCCCTGATAAGTATTCCCTGACCCTAAGTGAGTTATCCTAGCCCCTTTATATGTACTCTCTGACCGCAATAGAGTTCCCCTAGTCCCATAGATGTACTCCCTGACCCCAAATGAGTTACCATATCACCTTTATAAGTACTACCTGACCCCAAGTGAGTTATCCTAGCCCCTTTATAAGTACTCCCTGACCCCAAGTTCGTTATCCTAGCCCCTTTATATGTACTCTGACCGCAATTGAGTTATCCTAGCCACTTTATATGAACTCCCAGACCACAAGTGAGTTACCCAGTCACTTATAAGTACTCCCTGACCCCAAGTGAGTTACCCTAGCCCTTAATAAGTACACCCTGGCCCCAAGTGAGTTACCCTAGTCCCATAGAAGTACTCCCTGTCCCCAAGTGAGTTACCCTAGCCCCTATATAAGTATTCCCTGACCCCAAGTGAGTTATCCTAGCCCCTTTATATGTACTCTCTAACCGCAAGTGAGTTACCCTAGTCCCATAGATGTACTCCATGACCCCAACTGAGTTACCATAGCCCCTTTATAAGTACTACCTGACCCCAAGTGAGTTATCCTAGCCCCTTTATATGTACTCTCTGACCGCAAGTGAGTTATCCTAGCCGCTTAATATGTACTCCCAGACCCCAAGTGAGTTACCCAGTCCCTAATAAGTACTCCCTGACCCCAAGTGAGTTACCCTAGTCCCATAGAAGTACTCCCTGTCCCCAAGTGAGTTACCCTAGCCCCTATATAAGTATTCCCTGACCCCAAGTGAGTTATCCTAGCCCCTTTATATGTACTCTCTAACCGCAAGTGAGTTACCCTAGTCCCATAGATGTACTCCATGACCCCAACTGAGTTACCATAGCCCCTTTATAAGTACTACCAGACCCCAAGTGAGTTATCCTAGCCCCTTTATATGTACTCTGACCGCATGTGAGTTATCCTAGCCGCTTTATATGTACTCCCAGACTACAAGTGAGTTACCCAGTCCCTTATAAGTACTCCCTGGCCCCAAGTGAGTTACCCTAGCCCTTAATAAGTACACCCTGGCCCCAAGTGAGTTACCCTGGTCCCATATAAGTACTCACAGACACCAAGTGAGTTACCTTAGTCCCATATAAGTACTCCTTAACCGAAAGTGAGTTACCCTATCCCCTTTATAAGTACTCCCTGACCTCAAGTGAGTTATCCTAACCCCTTTATATGTACTCCCAGAGTCCAAGTGAGTTACCCTAGTCCCTTATAACTACTCCCCGCTCCAAAGTGAGTTACCCTAGCCCCTTTATAAGTACTCCCTGTCTCTAAGTGGGTTACGCTAGTCCCATATAAGTACTCCCAGACCACAAGTGAGTTACCCTAGTTCCATAGAAGTACTCCCTGACCCCAAGTGAGTTAACCTAACCCCTTTATATGTACTTTCTGACCGCAAGTGAGTTACCCTAGTTCCATAGAGGTACTCCCTGACCACAAATTAGTCACTCTAGCCACTTTATAAGTACTCTCTGACCGCAAGTGAGTTATCCTTGCCCCTTTATATGTACTCCCGGACTCAAAGTGAGTTACCATAGCCCCTGTATAAGTACTCCCAGACCCCAAGTGAGTTACCCTAGTCCTTTATAAGTACTCCCTGACACCAAGTGAGTTACCCTAGCCCCTTTATAAGTACTCCCTGACCCCAAGTGAGTTATCCTAGCCGCTTTATATGTACTCCCAGACCCCAAGTGAGTTACCCTGTCCCTTAATAAGTACTCCCTGTCCCCAAGTGAGGTACCCTAGTCCCATAGAAGTACTCCCTGACCCCAAGTGAGTTACCCTAGCCCCTAAATAAGTATTCCCTGACCCCAAGTGAGTTATCCTAGCCCCTTTATATGTACTCTCTGACCGCAAGTGAGTTAACCTAGTCCCATAGATGTACTCCCTGACCTTAAGTGAGTTACCATATCACCTTTATAAGTACTACCTGACCCCAAGTGAGTTATCCTAGCCCATTTATTTGTACTCTCTGACCGCAAGTGAGTTATCCTAGCCGCTTAATATGTACTCCCAGACCCCAAGTGAGTTACCCAGTCCCTAATAAGTACTCCCTGACCCCAAGTGAGTTACGCTAGCCCTTAATAAGTACACCCTGGCCCCAAGTGAGTTACCCTGGTCCCATATAAGTACTCACAGACACCAAGTGAGTCACCCTAGTCCCATAGAAGTACTCCCTGACCCCAAGTGAGTTACCCTAGCCCCTATATAAGTATTCCCTGACCCCAAGTGAGTTATCCTAGCCCCTTTATATGTACTCTGTGACCGCAAGTGAGTTACCCTAGTCCCATAGATGTACTCCCTGACCCCAAGTGAGTTACAATATCACCTTTATAAGTACTACCTGACCCCAAGTGAGTTATCCTAGCCCCTTTATATGTACTCTCTGACCGCAAGTGAGTTATCCTAGCCGCTTTATATGTACTCCCAGACCTCAAGTGAGTTACCCTAGCACTTAATAAGTACAACCTGGCCCCAAGTGAGTTACCCTGATCCCATATAAGTTCTCCCTGACCTTAAGTGATTTACCCTAGTCCCATAGAAGTACTCCCTGACCTCAAGTGAGTTACCATAGCCCCTTTATAAGTACTCCCTGACCCCAATTGAGTTATCCTAGACCCTATATTTGTACTCTCTGACCGCAAGTGAGCTACACTAGTCCCATATAAGTACTCCCCGACCCCAAGTGAGTTACCATATCCCCTTTATAAGTACTCCCAGACCCCAAGTGAGTTACTCTAGCCCCTTATAAGTACTCCCTGACCCATTTGAGTTACCCTATCCCCTTTATAAGTGCTCCCTGACCCCAAGTGAGTTATCCTAACCCCTTTATATGTACTCCCAGAGTCCAAGTGAGTTACCCTTGTCCCTTATAACTACTCCCCGACCCAAAGTGAGTTACCCTACCCCCTTTATAAGTACTCCCTGACCCTAAGTGGGTTACGCTAGTCCCATATAAGTACTCCCAGACCACAAGTGAATTACCTTAGTTCCATAGAAGTACTCCCTGACCCCAAGTGAGTTACCCTAGCCCCTATATAAGTATTCCCTGACCCCAAGTGAGTTATCCTAGCCCCTTTATATTTACTCTCTGACCGCAAGTGAGTTACCCTAGTCCCATAGATGTAATCCCTGACCCCAAGTGAGTTACCATATCACCTTTATAAGTACTACCTGACCCCAAGTGAGTTATCCTAGCCCCTTTATAAGTACTCCCTGACCTCAAGTGCGTTATCCTAGCCCCTTTATATGTACTCTGACCGCAATTGAGTTATCCTAGCCACTTTATATGAACTCCCAGACCACAAGTGAGTTACCCAGTCCCTTATAAGTACTCCCTGACCCCAAGTGAGTTACCCTAGCCCTTAATAAGTACACCCTGGCCCCAAGTGAGTTACCCTAGTCCCATAGAAGTACTCCCTGACTACAAGTGAGTTACTATAACCCCTTTATAAGTACTCCCTGACCCCAAATGAGTTACACTAGCCCGTTTATAAGTAATCCCTGACCCTAAGTGGGTTACCCTAGTCCCATATAAGTACTCCCAGACCACAACTGGGTTACCCTAGTCCCATAGAAGTACTCCCTGACCCCAAGTGAGGTATCCTTGCCCCTATATGTACTCTCTGACCGCAAGTAAGTTACCCTAGTCCCTTATAATTATTCCCTGACTCCAAATGAGTTACCCTAGTCCCATAGAAGTACTCCCTGACCCCAAGTGAGTTATCCTAGCCCCTTTATATGTACTCTCTGACCGCAAGTGAGTTACCCTAGTCCCATAGATGTACTCCCTGACCCCAAGTGAGTTACCATATCACCTTTATAAGTACTACCTGACCCCAAGTGAGTTATCCTAGCCCCTTTATAAGTACTCTCTGACCGCAAGTGAGTTATCCTAGCCGCTTAATATGTACTCCCAGACCCCAAGTGAGTTACCCAGTCCCTAATAAGTATTCCCTGACCCCAAGTGAGTTATCCTAGCCCCTTTATATGAATTCTCTGACCGCAATAGAGTTACCCTAGTCCCATAGATGTACTCCCTGACCCCAAGTGAGTTACCATATCACCTTTATAAGTACTACCTGACCCCAAGTTAGTTATCCTAGCCCCTTTATAAGTACTCCCTGACCTCAAGTGCGTTATCATAGCCCCTTTATATGTACTCTGACCGCAATTGAATTATCCTAGCCACTTTATATGAACTCCCAGACCACAAGTGAGTTACCCAGTCCCTTATAAGTACTCCCTGACCCCAAGTGAGTTACCCTATCCCTTAATAAGTACACCCTGGCCCCAAGTGAGTTACCCTAGTCCCATAGAAGTACTCGCTGACAACAAGTGAGTTACTATAACCCCTTTATAAGTTCTCCCTGACCCCAAGTGAGTTACCCTAGCCCCTTTATAAGTAATCCCTGACCCTAAGTGGGTTACCCTAGTCCCATATAAGTACTCCCAGAACACAACTGGGTTACCCTAGTCCCATAGAAGTACTCCCTGACCCCAAGTGAGTTATCCTAGCCCCTTTATATGTACTCTCTGACCCCAAGTGAGTTATCCTAGCCGCTTAATATGTACTCCCAGACCCCAAGTGAGTTACCCAGTCCCTAATAAATATTCCCTGACCCCAAGTGAGTTATCCTAGCCCCTTTATATGTACTCTCTGACCGCAATAGAGTTACCCTAGTCCCATAGATGTACTCCCTGACCTCAAGTGAGTTACCATATCACCTTTATAAGTACTACCTGACCCCAAGTGAGTTATCCTAGCCCCTTTATAAGTACTCCCTGACCCCAAGTGCGTTATCCTAGCCCCTTTATATGTACTCTGACCGCAATTGAGTTATCCTAGCCACTTTATATGAACTCCCAGACCACAAGTGAGTTACCCAGTCCCTTATAAGTACTCCCTGACCCCATGTGAGTTACCCTAGCCCTTAATAAGTACACCCTGGCCCCCAAGTGAGTTACCCTAGTCCAATGGAAGTACTCCCTGACTACAAGTGAGTTACTATAACCCCTTTATAAGTACTCCATGACCCCAAGTGAGTTACCCTAGCCCGTTTATAAGTAATCCCTGACCCTAAGTGGGTTACCCTAGTCCCATATAAGTACTGCCAGACCACAACTGGGTTACCCTAGTCCCTTAGAAGTACTCCCTGACCCCAAGTGAGGTATCCTTGCCCCTATATGTACTCTCTGACCGAAAGTGAGTTACCCTAGTCCCTTATAAGTATTCCCTGACTCCAAATGAGTTACCCTAGTCCCATAGAAGTACTCCCTGACCCCAAGTGAGTTATCCTAGCCCCTTATATGTACTCTCTGACCGCAAGTGAGTTACCCTAGTACCATAGATGTACTCCCTGACCCCAAGTGAGTTACCATATCACCTTTATAAGTACTACCTGACCCCAAGTGAGTTATCTTAGCCCCTTTATATGTACTCGCTGACCCCAAGTGAGTTATCCTAGCCCCTTTATAAGTACTCCCTGACCCCAAGTGCGTTATCCTAGCCCCTTTATATGTACTCTGACCGCAAGTGAGTTATCCTAGCCACTTTATATGTACTCTCTGACCGCAAGTGAGTTACCCTAGTCCCATAGATGTACTCCCTGACCCCAAGTGAGTTACCATATCACCTTTATAAGTACTACCTGACCCCAAGTGAGTTATCCTAGCCCCTTTATAAGTACTCCCTGACCCCAAGTGCGTTATCCTAGCCCCTTTATATGTACTCTGACCGTAATTGAGTTATCCTAGCCACATTATATGAACTCCCAGACCACAAGTGAGTTACCCAGTCCCTTATAAATACTCCCTGACCCCAAGTGAGTTACCCTGTCCCTTAATAAGTACTCCCTGACCCCAAGTGAGTTACCCTATTCCCATAGAAGTACTCCCTCACCCCAAGTGAGTTACCCTAGCCCCAAAATAAGTATTCCCTGACCCCAAGTGAGTTATCCTAGCCCCTTTATATGTACTCTGACCGTAATTGAGTTATCCTAGCCACATTATATGAACTCCCAGACCACAAGTGAGTTACCCAGTCCCTTATAAATACTCCCTGACCCCAAGTGAGTTACCCTGTCCCTTAATAAGTACTCCCTGACCCCAAGTGAGTTACCCTAGTCCCATAGAAGTACTCCCTGACCCCAAGTGAGGTATCCTTGCCCCTATATGTACTCTCTGACCGCAAGTGAGTTACCCTAGTCCCTTATAAGTATTCCCTGACTCCAAATGAGTTACCCTAGTCCCATAGAAGTACTCCCTGACCCCAAGTGAGTTACCATATCACCTTTATAAGTACTACCTGTCCCCAATTGAGTTATCCTAGCCCCTTTATATGTACTCTCTGACCGCAAGTGAGTTATCCTAGCCGCTAAATATGTACTCCCAGACCCCAAGTGAGTTACCCAGTCCCTGATAAGTATTCCCTGACCCCAAGTGAGTTATCCTAGCCCCTTTATATGTACTCTCTGACCGCAATAGAGTTCCCCTAGTCCCATAGATGTACTCCCTGACCCCAAATGAGTTACCATATCACCTTTATAAGTACTACCTGACCCCAAGTGAGTTATCCTAGCCCCCTTATAAGTACTCCCTGACCCCAAGTGCGTTATCCTAGCCCCTTTATATGTACTCTGACCGCAATTGAGTTATCCTAGCCACTTTATATGAACTCCCAGACCACAAGTGAGTTACCCAGTCACTTATAAGTACTCCCTGACCCCAAGTGAGTTACCCTAGCCCTTAATAAGTACACCCTGGCCCCAAGTGAGTTACCCTAGTCCCATAGAAGTACTCCCTGACTACAAGTGAGTTACTATAACCCCTTTATAAGTACTACCTGACCCCAAGTGAGTTATCCTAGCCCCTTTATATGTACTCTCTGATCGCAAGTGAGTTATCCTAGCCGCTTAATATGTACTCCCAGACCCCAAGTGAGTTACCCAGTCCCTAATAAGTACTCCCTGACCCCAAGTGAGTTACCCTAGTCCCATAGAAGTACTCCCTGTCCCCAAGTGAGTTACCCTAGCCCCTATATAAGTATTCCCTGACCCTAAGTAAGTTATCCTAGCCCCTTTATATGTACTCTCTGACCGCAAGTGAGTTAACCTAGTCCCATATAAGTACTCTCTGATCCCATGTGAGTTACCCTAGCCCCTTTATAAGTACACCCTGACCCCAAGTTTGTTACCCTAGCCCCATATAAGTACTCCGTGGCCCAAAGTGAGTTACCCTAGTCCCATATAAGTACTCCCTGACCCCAAGTGAGTTATCCTAGCCCCTTTATATGTACTCTCTAACCGCAAGTGAGTTACCCTAGTCCCATAGATGTACTCCATGACCCCAACTGAGTTACCATAGCCCCTTTATAAGTACTACCAGACCCCAAGTGAGTTATCCTAGCCCCTTTATATGTACTCTGACCGCATGTGAGTTATCCTAGCCGCTTCATATGTACTCCCAGACTACAAGTGAGTTACCCAGTCCCTTATAAGTACTCCCTGGCCCCAAGTGAGTTACCCTAGCCCTTAATAAGTACACCCTGGCCCCAAGTGAGTTACCCTGGTCCCATATAAGTACTCACAGACACCAAGTGAGTTACCTTAGTCCCATATAAGTACTCCTTAACCGAAAGTGAGTTACCCTATCCCCTTTATAAGTACTCCCTGACCTCAAGTGAGTTAACCTAACCCCTTTATATGTACTCCCAGAGTCCAAGTGAGTTACCCTAGTCCCTTATAACTACTCCCCGCTCCAAAGTGAGTTACCCTAGCCCCTTTATAAGTACTCCCTGTCTCTAAGTGGGTTACGCTAGTCCCATATAAGTACTCCCAGACCACAAGTGAGTTACCCTAGTTCCATAGAAGTACTCCCTGACCCCAAGTGAGTTAACCTAACCCCTTTATATGTACTTTCTGACCGCAAGTGAGTTACCCTAGTTCCATAGAGGTACTCCCTGACCCCAAATTAGTCACTCTAGCCACTTTATAAATACTCTCTGACCGCAAGTGAGTTATCCTTGCCCCTTTATATGTACTCCCGGACTCAAAGTGAGTTACCATAGCCCCTGTATAAGTACTCCCAGACCCCAAGTGAGTTACCCTAGTCCTTTATAAGTACTCCCTGACACCAAGTGAGTTACCCTAGCCCCTTTATAAGTACTCCCTCACCCCAAGTGAGTTATCCTAGCCCCTTTATATGTACTCTCTGACCGCAAGTGAGTTATCCTAGCCGCTTTATATGTACTCCCAGACCTCAAGTGAGTTACCCTAGCACTTAATAAGTACAACCTGGCCCCAAGTGAGTTACCCTGGTCCCATATAAGTTCTCCCTGACCTTAAGTGATTTACCCTAGTCCCATAGAAGTACTCCCTGACCTCAAGTGAGTTACCATAGCCCCTATATTTGTACTCTCTGACCGCAAGTGAGCTACCCTAGTCCCATATAAGTACTCCCCGACCCCAAGTGAGTTACCATATCCCCTTTATAAGTACTCCCAGACCCCAAGTGAGTTACTCTAGCCCCTTATAAGTACTCCCTGACCCATTTGAGTTACCCTATCCCCTTTATAAGTGCTCCCTGACCCCAAGTGAGTTATCCTAACCCCTTTATATGTACTCCCAGAGTCCAAGTGAGTTACCCTTGTCCCTTATAACTACTCCCCGACCCAAAGTGAGTTACCCTACCCCCTTTATAAGTACTCCCTGACCCTAAGTGGGTTACGCTAGTCCCATATAAGTACTCCCAGACCACAAGTGAATTACCTTAGTTCCATAGAAGTACTCCCTGACCCCAAGTGAGTTACCCTAGCCCCTATATAAGTATTCCCTGACCCCAAGTGAGTTATCCTAGCCCCTTTATATTTACTCTCTGACCGCAAGTGAGTTACCCTAGTCCCATAGATGTAATCCCTGACCCCAAGTGAGTTACCATATCACCTTTATAAGTACTACCTGACCCCAAGTGAGTTATCCTAGCCCCTTTATAAGTACTCCCTGACCTCAAGTGCGTTATCCTAGCCCCTTTATATGTACTCTGACCGCAATTGAGTTATCCTAGCCACTTTATATGAACTCCCAGACCACAAGTGAGTTACCCAGTCCCTTATAAGTACTCCCTGACCCCAAGTGAGTTACCCTAGCCCTTAATAAGTACACCCTGGCCCCAAGTGAGTTACCCTAGTCCCATAGAAGTACTCCCTGACCCCAAGTGAGGTATCCTTGCCCCTATATGTACTCTCTGACCGCAAGTAAGTTACCCTAGTCCCTAATAAGTATTTCCTGACTACAAGTGAGTTACTATAACCCCTTTATAAGTACTCCCTGACCCCAAGTGAGTTACCCTAGCCCGTTTATAAGTAATCCCTGACCCTAAGTGGGTTACCCTAGTCCCATATAAGTACTCCCAGAACACAACTGGGTTACCCTAGTCCCATAGAAGTACTCCCTGACCCCAAGTGAGGTATCCTTGCCCCTATATGTACTCTCTGACCGCAAGTGAGTTACCCTAGTCCCTTATAAGTATTCCCTGACTCCAAATGAGTTACCCTAGTCCCATAGAAGTACTCCCTGAACCCAAGTGAGTTATCCTAGCCCCTTTATATGTACTCTCTGACCGCAAGTGAGTTACCCTAGTCCCATAGATGTACTCCCTGACCCCAAGTGAGTTACCATATCACCTTTATAAGTACTACCTGACCCCAAGTGAGTTATCCTAGCCCCTTTATATGTACTCTCTGACCCCAAGTGAGTTATCCTAGCCGCTTAATATGTACTCCCAGACCCCAAGTGAGTTACCCAGTCCCTAATAAATATTCCCTGACCCCAAGTGAGTTATCCTAGCCCCTTTATATGTACTCTCTGACCGCAATAGAGTTACCCTAGTCCCATAGATGTACTCCCTGACCTCAAGTGAGTTACCATATCACCTTTATAAGTACTACCTGACCCCAAGTGAGTTATCCTAGCCCCTTTATAAGTACTCCCTGACCCCAAGTGCGTTATCCTAGCCCCTTTATATGTACTCTGACCGCAATTGAGTTATCCTAGCCACTTTATATGAACTCCCAGACCACAAGTGAGTTACCCAGTCCCTTATAAGTACTCCCTGACCCCATGTGAGTTACCCTAGCCCTTAATAAGTACACCCTGGCCCCCAAGTGAGTTACCCTAGTCCAATGGAAGTACTCCCTGACTACAAGTGAGTTACTATAACCCCTTTATAAGTACTCCCTGACCCCAAGTGAGTTACCCTAGCCCGTTTATAAGTAATCCCTGACCCTAAGTGGGTTACCCTAGTCCCATATAAGTACTGCCAGACCACAACTGGGTTACCCTAGTCCCATAGAAGTACTCCCTGACCCCAAGTGAGGTATCCTTGCCCCTATATGTACTCTCTGACCGCAAGTGAGTTACCCTAGTCCCTTATAAGTATTCCCTGACTCCAAATGAGTTACCCTAGTCCCATAGAAGTACTCCCTGACCCCAAGTGAGTTATCCTAGCCCCTTTATATGTACTCTCTGACCGCAAGTGAGTTACCCTAGTACCATAGATGTACTCCCTGACCCCAAGTGAGTTACCATATCACCTTTATAAGTACTACCTGACCCCAAGTGAGTTATCCTAGCCCCTTTATATGTACTCCCTGACCCCAAGTGAGTTATCCTAGCCCCTTTATATGTACTCTCTGACCGCAAGTGAGTTACCCTAGTACCATAGATGTACTCCCTGACCCCAAGTGAGTTACCATATCACCTTTATAAGTACTACCTGACCCCAAGTGAGTTATCCTAGCCCCTTTATAAGTACTCCCTGACCCCAAGTGCGTTATCCTAGCCCCTTTATATGTTCTCTGACCGTAATTGAGTTATCCTAGCCACATTATATGAACTCCCAGACCACAAGTGAGTTACCCAGTCCCTTATAAATACTCCCTGACCCCAAGTGAGTTACCCTGTCCCTTAATAAGTACTCCCTGACCCCAAGTGAGTTACCCTAGTCCCATAGAAGTACTCCCTGACCCCAAGTGAGGTATCCTTGCCCCTATATGTACTCTCTGACCGCAAGTGAGTTACCCTAGTCCCTTATAAGTATTCCCTGACTCCAAATGAGTTACCCTAGTCCCATAGAAGTACTCCCTGACCCCAAGTGAGTTATCCTAGCCCCTTTATAAGTACTCCCTGACCTCAAGTGCGTTATCCTAGCCCCTTTATATGTACTCTGACCGCAATTGAGTTATCCTAGCCACTTTATATGAACTCCCAGACCACAAGTGAGTTACCCAGTCCCTTATAAGTACTCCCTGACCCCAAGTGAGTTACCCTAGCCCTTAATAAGTACACCCTGGCCCCAAGTGAGTTACCCTAGTCCCATAGAAGTACTCCCTGACCCCAAGTGAGGTATCCTTGCCCCTATATGTACTCTCTGACCGCAAGTAAGTTACCCTAGTCCCTAATAAGTATTTCCTGACTACAAGTGAGTTACTATAACCCCTTTATAAGTACTCCCTGACCCCAAGTGAGTTACCCTAGCCCGTTTATAAGTAATCCCTGACCCTAAGTGGGTTACCCTAGTCCCATATAAGTACTCCCAGAACACAACTGGGTTACCCTAGTCCCATAGAAGTACTCCCTGACCCCAAGTGAGGTATCCTTGCCCCTATATGTACTCTCTGACCGCAAGTGAGTTACCCTAGTCCCTTATAAGTATTCCCTGACTCCAAATGAGTTACCCTAGTCCCATAGAAGTACTCCCTGAACCCAAGTGAGTTATCCTAGCCCCTTTATATGTACTCTCTGACCGCAAGTGAGTTACCCTAGTCCCATAGATGTACTCCCTGACCCCAAGTGAGTTACCATATCACCTTTATAAGTACTACCTGACCCCAAGTGAGTTATCCTAGCCCCTTTATATGTACTCTCTGACCCCAAGTGAGTTATCCTAGCCGCTTAATATGTACTCCCAGACCCCTAGTGAGTTACCCAGTCCCTAATAAATATTCCCTGACCCCAAGTGAGTTATCCTAGCCCCTTTATATGTACTCTCTGACCGCAATAGAGTTACCCTAGTCCCATAGATGTACTCCCTGACCTCAAGTGAGTTACCATATCACCTTTATAAGTACTACCTGACCCCAAGTGAGTTATCCTAGCCCCTTTATAAGTACTCCCTGACCCCAAGTGCGTTATCCTAGCCCCTTTATATGTACTCTGACCGCAATTGAGTTATCCTAGCCACTTTATATGAACTCCCAGACCACAAGTGAGTTACCCAGTCCCTTATAAGTACTCCCTGACCCCATGTGAGTTACCCTAGCCCTTAATAAGTACACCCTGGCCCCCAAGTGAGTTACCCTAGTCCAATGGAAGTACTCCCTGACTACAAGTGAGTTACTATAACCCCTTTATAAGTACTCCCTGACCCCAAGTGAGTTACCCTAGCCCGTTTATAAGTAATCCCTGACCCTAAGTGGGTTACCCTAGTCCCATATAAGTACTGCCAGACCACAACTGGGTTACCCTAGTCCCATAGAAGTACTCCCTGACCCCAAGTGAGGTATCCTTGCCCCTATATGTACTCTCTGACCGCAAGTGAGTTACCCTAGTCCCTTATAAGTATTCCCTGACTCCAAATGAGTTACCCTAGTCCCATAGAAGTACTCCCTGACCCCAAGTGAGTTATCCTAGCCCCTTTATATGTACTCTCTGACCGCAAGTGAGTTACCCTAGTACCATAGATGTACTCCCTGACCCCAAGTGAGTTACCATATCACCTTTATAAGTACTACCTGACCCCAAGTGAGTTATCCTAGCCCCTTTATATGTACTCCCTGACCCCAAGTGAGTTATCCTAGCCCCTTTATATGTACTCTCTGACCGCAAGTGAGTTACCCTAGTACCATAGATGTACTCCCTGACCCCAAGTGAGTTACCATATCACCTTTATAAGTACTACCTGACCCCAAGTGAGTTATCCTAGCCCCTTTATAAGTACTCCCTGACCCCAAGTGCGTTATCCTAGCCCCTTTATATGTTCTCTGACCGTAATTGAGTTATCCTAGCCACATTATATGAACTCCCAGACCACAAGTGAGTTACCCAGTCCCTTATAAATACTCCCTGACCCCAAGTGAGTTACCCTGTCCCTTAATAAGTACTCCCTGACCCCAAGTGAGTTACCCTAGTCCCATAGAAGTACTCCCTCACCCCAAGTGAGTTACCCTAGCCCCAAAATAAGTATTCCCTGACCCCAAGTGAGTTATCCTAGCCCCTTTATATGTACTCTGACCGTAATTGAGTTATCCTAGCCGCATTATATGAACTCACAGACCACAAGTGAGTTACCCAGTCCCTTATAAATACTCCCTGACCCCAAGTGAGTTACCCTGTCCCTTAATAAGTACTCCCTGACCCCAAGTGAGTTACCCTAGTCCCATAGAAGTACTCCCTCACCCCAAGTGAGTTACCCTAGCCCCAAAATAAGTACTCCCTGACCCCAAGTGAGTTACCCTAGCCCGTTTATAAGTAATCCCTGACCCTAAGTGGGTTACCCTAGTCCCATATAAGTACTGCCAGACCACAACTGGGTTACCCTAGTCCCATAGAAGTACTCCCTGACCCCAAGTGAGGTATCCTTGCCCCTATATGTACTCTCTGACCGCAAGTGAGTTACCCTAGTCCCTTATAAGTATTCCCTGACTCCAAATGAGTTACCCTAGTCCCATAGAAGTACTCCCTGACCCCAAGTGAGTTATCCTAGCCCCTTTATATGTACTCTCTGACCGCAAGTGAGTTACCCTAGTACCATAGATGTACTCCCTGACCCCAAGTGAGTTACCATATCACCTTTATAAGTACTACCTGACCCCAAGTGAGTTATCCTAGCCCCTTTATATGTACTCTCTGACCCCAAGTGAGTTATCCTAGCCCCTTTATAAGTACTCCCTGACCCCAAGTGCGTTATCCTAGCCCCTTTATATGTACTCTGACCGCAAATGAGTTATCCTAGCCACTTTATATGTACTCTCTGACCGCAAGTAAGTTACCCTAGTCCCATAGATGTACTCCCTGACCCAAAGTGAGTTACCATATCACCTTTATAAGTACTACCTGACCCCAAGTGAGTTATCCTAGCCCCTTTATAAGTACTCCCTGACCCCAAGTGCGTTATCCTAGCCCCTTTATATGTACTCTGACCGTAATTGAGTTATCCTAGCCACATTATATGAACTCCCAGACCACAAGTGAGTTACCCAGTCCCTTATAAGTACTCTCTGACCCCAAGTGAGTTACCCTAGCCCTTAATAAGTACACCCTGGCCCCAAGTGATTTACCCTAGTCCCATAGAAGTACTCCCTGACTACAAGTGAGTTACTATAACCCCTTTATAAGTACTCCCTGACCCCAAGTGAGTTACCCTAGCCCGTTTATAAGTAATCCCTGACCCTAAGTGGGTTACCCTAGTCCCATATAAGTACTCCCAGACCACAACTGGGTTACCCTAGTCCCATAGAAGTACTCCCTGACCCCAAGTTAGGTATCCTTGCCCCTTTATATGTACTCCCTGACCCCAAGTGAGTTACCCTAGTCCCATAGAAGTACTCCCTCACCCCAAGTGAGTTACCCTAGCCCCAAAATAAGTACTCCCTGACCCCAAGTGAGTTACCCTAGCCCGTTTATAAGTAATCCCTGACCCTAAGTGGGTTACCCTAGTCCCATATAAGTACTGCCAGACCACAACTGGGTTACCCTAGTCCCATAGAAGTACTCCCTGACCCCAAGTGAGGTATCCTTGCCCCTATATGTACTCTCTGACCTCAAGTGAGTTACCATAGCCCCTTTATATGTACTCTCTGACCGCAAATGAACTACCCTAGTCCCATATAAGTACTCCCCGACCCCAAGTGAGTTACCATATCTCCTTTATAAGTACTCCCAGACCCCAAGTGAGTTACTCTAGCCCCTATTAAGTACTCCCTGACCCCATGAGAGTTACCCTATCCCCTTTATAAGTACTCCCTGATCCCAAGTGAGTTATCCTAACCCCTTTATATGTACTCCCAGAGTCCAAGTGAGTTACCCTAGCCCCTTTATAAGTACTCCCTGACCCTAAGTGGATTACGCTAGTCCCATATAAGTACTCCCAGACCACAAGTGAATTACCTTATTTCCAAAGAAGTACTCCCTGACCCCAAGTGAGTTACCCTAGCCCCTATATAAGTATTCCCTGACCCCAAGTGAGTTATCCTAGCCCCTTTATATGTACTCTGACCGCAATTGAGTTATCCTAGCCACTTTATATGAACTCCCAGACCACAAGTGAGTTACCCAGTCCCTTATAAGTAATCCCTGACCCCAAGTGAGTTACCCTAGCCCTTAATAAGTACACCCTGGCTCCCAAGTGAGTTACCCTAGTCCCATAGAAGTACTCCCTGACTACAAGTGAGTTACTATAACCCCTTTATAAGTACTCCCTGACCCCAAGTGAGTTACCCTAGCCCGTTTATAAGTAATCCCTGACCCTAAGTGGGTTACCCTAGTCCCATATAAGTACTCACAGACCATAACTGGGTTACCCTAGTCCCATAGAAGTACTCCCTGACCCCAAGTGAGGTATCCTTGCCCCTATATATGTACTCTCTGACCGCAAGTGAGTTACCCTAGTCCCATAGAAGTACTCCCTGACCCCAAGTGAGTTATCCTAGCCCCTTTATATGTACTCTGACCGCAAGTGAGTTATCCTAGCCACTTTATATGTACTCTCTCACCGCAAGTGAGTTACCCTAGTCCCATAGAAGTACTCCCTGACCCCAAGTGAATTATCCTAGCCCCTTTATATGTACTCTGACCGCAATTGAGTTATCCTAGCCACTTTATATGAACTCCCAGACCACAAGTGAGTTACCCAGTCCCTTATAAGTAATCCCTGACCCCAAGTGAGTTACCCTAGCCCTTAATAAGTACACCCTGGCCCCCAAGTGAGTTACCCTAGTCCCATAGAAGTACTCCCTGACTACAAGTGAGTTACTATAACCCCTTTATAAGTACTCCCTGACCCCAAGTGAGTTACCCTAGCCCGTTTATAAGTAATCCCTGACCCTAAGTGGGTTACCCTAGTCCCATATAAGTACTCACAGACCACAACTGGGTTACCCTAGTCCCATAGAAGTACTCCCTGACCCCAAGTGAGGTATCCTTGCCCCTATATATGTACTCTCTGACCGCAAGTGAGTTACCCTAGTCCCATAGAAGTACTCCCTGACCCCAAGTGAGTTATCCTAGCCCCTTTATATGTACTCTCTGACCCCAAGTGAGTTATACTAGCCGCTTAATATGTACTCCCAGACCCTAAGTGATTTACCCTAGTCCCATAGAAGTACTCCCTGACCCCAAGTGAGTTACCATATCACCTTTATAAGTACTCCCTGACCTCAAGTGCGTTATCCAAGCCCCTTTATATGTACTCTGACCGCAATTGAGTTATCCTAGCCACTTTATATGAACTCCCAGACCACAAGTGAGTTACCCAGTCCCTTATAAGTACTCCCTGACCCCAAGTGAGTTACCCTAGCCCTTAATAAGTACACCCTGGCCCCAAGTGAGTTACCCTAGTCCCATTGAAGTACTCCCTGACTACAAGTGAGTTACTATAACCCCTTTATAAGTTCTCCCTGACCCCAAGTGAGTTACCCTAGCCCGTTTATAAGTAATCCCTGACCCTAAGTGGGTTACCCTAGTCCCATATAAGTACTGCCAGACCACAACTGGGTTACCCTAGTCCCATAAAAGTACTCCCTGACCCCAAGTGAGGTATCCTTGCCCCTATATGTACTCTCTGACCTCAAGTGTGTTACCATAGCCCCTTTATATGTACTCTCTGACCGCAAATGAACTACCCTAGTCCCATATAAGTGCTCCCCGACCCCAAGTGAGTTACCATATCTCCTTTATAAGTACTCCCAGACCCCAAGTGAGTTACTCTAGCCCCTATTAAGTACTCCCTGACCCCATGAGAGTTACCCTATCCCCTTTATAAGTACTCCCTGATCCCAAGTGAGTTATCCTAACCCCTTTATATGTACTCCCAGAGTCCAAGTGAGTTACCCTAGCCCCTTTATAAGTACTCCCTGACCCTAAGTGGATTACGCTAGTCCCATATAAGTACTCCCAGACCACAAGTGAATTACCTTATTTCCAAAGAAGTACTCCCTGACCCCAAGTGAGTTACCCTAGCCCCTATATAAGTATTCCCTGACCCCAAGTGAGTTATCCTAGGCCCTTTATATTTACTCTCTGACCGCAAGTGAGTTACCCTAGTCCCATAGATGTACTCCCTGACCCCAAGTGAGTTACCATATCACCTTTATAAGTACTACCTGACCCCAAGTGAGTTATCCTAGCCCCTTTATATGTACTCTGACCGCAATTGAGTTATCCTAGCCACTTTATATGAACTCCCAGACCACAAGTGAGTTACCCAGTCCCTTATAAGTAATCCCTGACCCCAAGTGAGTTACCCTAGCCCTTAATAAGTACACCCTGGCTCCCAAGTGAGTTACCCTAGTCCCATAGAAGTACTCCCTGACTACAAGTGAGTTACTATAACCCCTTTATAAGTACTCCCTGACCCCAAGTGAGTTACCCTAGCCCGTTTATAAGTAATCCCTGACCCTAAGTGGGTTACCCTAGTCCCATATAAGTACTCACAGACCACAACTGGGTTACCCTAGTCCCATAGAAGTACTCCCTGACCCCAAGTGAGGTATCCTTGCCCCTATATATGTACTCTCTGACCGCAAGTGAGTTACCCTAGTCCCATAGAAGTACTAACTGACCCCAAGTGAGTTATCCTAGCCCCTTTATATGTACTCTGACCGCAAGTGAGTTATCCTAGCCACTTTATATGTACTCTCTCACCGCAAGTGAGTTACCCTAGTCCCATAGAAGTACTCCCTGACCCCAAGTGAGTTATCCTAGCCCCTTTATATGTACTCTGACCGCAATTGAGTTATCCTAGCCACTTTATATGAACTCCCAGACCACAAGTGAGTTACCCAGTCCCTTATAAGTAATCCCTGACCCCAAGTGAGTTACCCTAGCCCTTAATAAGTACACCCTGGCCCCCAAGTGAGTTACCCTAGTCCCATAGAAGTACTCCCTGACTACAAGTGAGTTACTATAACCCCTTTATAAGTACTCCCTGACCCCAAGTGAGTTACCCTAGCCCGTTTATAAGTAATCCCTGACCCTAAGTGGGTTACCCTAGTCCCATATAAGTACTCACAGACCACAACTGGGTTACCCTAGTCCCATAGAAGTACTCCCTGACCCCAAGTGAGGTATCCTTGCCCCTATATATGTACTCTCTGACCGCAAGTGAGTTACCCTAGTCCCATAGAAGTACTCCCTGACCCCAAGTGAGTTATCCTAGCCCCTTTATATGTACTCTCTGACCCCAAGTGAGTTATACTAGCCGCTTAATATGTACTCCCAGACCCCAAGTGAGTTACCCAGTCCCTAATAAGTATTCCCTGACCCTAAGTGATTTACCCTAGTCCCATAGAAGTACTCCCTGACCCCAAGTGAGTTACCATATCACCTTTATAAGTACTCCCTGACCTCAAGTGCGTTATCCAAGCCCCTTTATATGTACTCTGACCGCAATTGAGTTATCCTAGCCACTTTATATGAACTCCCAGACCACAAGTGAGTTACCCAGTCCCTTATAAGTACTCCCTGACCCCAAGTGAGTTACCCTAGCCCTTAATAAGTACACCCTGGCCCCAAGTGAGTTACCCTAGTCCCATTGAAGTACTCCCTGACTACAAGTGAGTTACTATAACCCCTTTATAAGTTCTCCCTGACCCCAAGTGAGTTACCCTAGCCCGTTTATAAGTAATCCCTGACCCTAAGTGGGTTACCCTAGTCCCATATAAGTACTCCCAGAACACAACTGGGTTACCCTAGTCCCATAGAAGTACTCCCTGACCCCAAGTGAGGTATCCTTGCCCCTATATGTACTCTCTGACCGCAAGTGAGTTACCCTAGTCCCTTATAAGTATTCCCTGACTCCAAATGAGTTACCCTAGTCCCATAGAAGTACTCCCTGAACCCAAGTGAGTTATCCTAGCCCCTTTATATGTACTCTCTGACCGCAAGTGAGTTACCCTAGTCCCATAGATGTACTCCCTGACCCCAAGTGAGTTACCATATCACCTTTATAAGTACTACCTGACCCCAAGTGAGTTATCCTAGCCCCTTTATATGTACTCTCTGACCCCAAGTGAGTTATCCTAGCCGCTTAATATGTACTCCCAGACCACAAGTGAGTTACCCAGTCCCTTATAAGTATTCCCTGACTCCAAATGAGTTACCCTAGTCCCATAGAAGTACTCCCTGAACCCAAGTGAGTTATCCTAGCCCCTTTATATGTACTCTCTGACCGCAAGTGAGTTACCCTAGTCCCATAGATGTACTCCCTGACCCCAAGTGAGTTACCATATCACCTTTATAAGTACTACCTGACCCCAAGTGAGTTATCCTAGCCCCTTTATATGTACTCTCTGACCCCAAGTGAGTTATCCTAGCCGCTTAATATGTACTCCCAGACCCCAAGTGAGTTACCCAGTCCCTAATAAATATTCCCTGACCCCAAGTGAGTTATCCTAGCCCCTTTATATGTACTCTCTGACCGCAATAGAGTTACCCTAGTCCCATAGATGTACTCCCTGACCTCAAGTGAGTTACCATATCACCTTTATAGGTACTACCTGACCCCAAGTGAGTTATCCTAGCCCCTTTATAAGTACTCCCTGACCCCAAGTGCGTTATCCTAGCCCCTTTATATGTACTCTGACCGCAATTGAGTTATCCTAGCCACTTTATATGAACTCCCAGACCACAAGTGAGTTACCCAGTCCCTTATAAGTACTCCCTGACCCCATGTGAGTTACCCTAGCCCTTAATAAGTACACCCTGGCCCCCAAGTGAGTTACCCTAGTCCAATGGAAGTACTCCCTGACTACAAGTGAGTTACTATAACCCCTTTATAAGTACTCCCTGACCCTAAGTGAGTTACCCTAGCCCGTTTATAAGTAATCCCTGACCCTAAGTGGGTTACCCTAGTCCCATATAAGTACTGCCAGACCACAACTGGGTTACCCTAGTCCCATAGAAGTACTCCCTGACCCCAAGTGAGGTATCCTTGCCCCTATATGTACTCTCTGACCGCAATAGAGTTACCCTAGTCCCATAGATGTACTCCCTGACCTCAAGTGAGTTACCATATCACCTTTATAGGTACTACCTGACCCCAAGTGAGTTATCCTAGCCCCTTTATAAGTACTCCCTGACCCCAAGTGCGTTATCCTAGCCCCTTTATATGTACTCTGACCGCAATTGAGTTATCCTAGCCACTTTATATGAACTCCCAGACCGCAAGTGAGTTACCCTAGTCCCTTATAAGTATTCCCTGACTCCAAATGAGTTACCCCTAGTCCCATAGAAGTACTCCCTGACCCCAAGTGAGTTATCCTAGCCCCTTTATATGTACTCTCTGACCGCAAGTGAGTTACCCTAGTACCATAGATGTACCTCCCTGACCCCAAGTGAGTTACCATATCACCTTTATAAGTACTACCTGTCCCCAAGTGAGTTATCCTAGCCCCTTTATATGTACTCCCTGACCCCAAGTGAGTTATCCTAGCCCCTTTATATGTACTCTCTGACCGCAAGTGAGTTACCCTAGTACCATAGATGTACTCCCTGACCCCAAGTGAGTTACCATATCACCTTTATAAGTACTACCTGACCCCAAGTGAGTTATCCTAGCCCCTTTATAAGTACTCCCTGGCCCCAAGTGCGTTATCCTAGCCCCTTTATATGTACTCTGACCGTAATTGAGTTATCCTAGCCACATTATATGAACTCCCAGACCACAAGTGAGTTACCCTGTCCCTTAATAAGTACTCCCTGACCCCAAGTGAGTTACCCTAGTCCCATAGAAGTACTCCCTCACCGCAAGTGAGTTACCCTAGCCCCAAAATAAGTATTCCCTGACCCCAAGTGAGTTATCCTAGCCCCTTTATATGTACTCTGACCGTAATTGAGTTATCCTAGCCGCATTATATGAACTCCCAGACCACAAGTGAGTTACCCAGTCCCTTATAAATACTCCCTGACCCCAAGTGAGTTACCCTGTCCCTTAATAAGTACTCCCTGACCCCAAGTGAGTTACCCTAGTCCCATAGAAGTACTCCCTCACCCCAAGTGAGTTACCCTAGCCCCAAAATAAGTACTCCCTGACCCCAAGTGAGGTATCCTTGCCCCTATATGTACTCTCTGACCGCAAGTGAGTTACCCTAGTCCCTTATAAGTATTCCCTGACTCCAAATGAGTTACCCTAGTCCCATAGAAGTACTCCCTGACCCCAAGTGAGTTATCCTAGCCCCTTTATATGTACTCTCTGACCGCAAGTGAGTTACCCTAGTACCATAGATGTACTCCCTGACCCCAAGTGAGTTACCATATCACCTTTATAAGTACTACCTGACCCCAAGTGAGTTATCCTAGCCCCTTTATATGTACTCTCTGACCCCAAGTGAGTTATCCTAGCCCCTTTATAAGTACTCCCTGACCCCAAGTGCGTTATCCTAGCCCCTTTATATGTACTCTGACCGCAAGTGAGTTATCCTAGCCACTTTATATGTACTCTCTGACCGCAAGTGAGTTACCCTAGTCCCATAGATGTACTCCCTGACCCCAAGTGAGTTACCATATCACCTTTATAAGTACTACCTGACCCCAAGTGAGTTATCCTAGCCCCTTTATAAGTACTCCCTGACCCCAAGTGCGTTATCCTAGCCTCTTTATATGTACTCTGACCGTAATTGAGTTATCCTAGCCACATTATATGAACTCCCAGACCACAAGTGAGTTACCCAGTCCCTTATAAGTACTCTCTGACCCCAAGTGAGTTACCCTAGCCCTTAATAAGTACACCCTGGCCCCAAGTGATTTACCCTAGTCCCATAGAAGTACTCCCTGACTACAAGTGAGTTACTATAACCCCTTTATAAGTACTCCCTGACCCCAAGTGAGTTACCCTAGCCCGTTTATAAGTAATCCCTGACCCTAAGTGGGTTACCCTAGTCCCATATAAGTACTCCCAGACCACAACTGGGTTACCCTAGTCCCATAGAAGTACTCCCTGACCCCAAGTTAGGTATCCTTGCCCCTTTATATGTACTCCCTGACCCCAAGTGAGTTACCCTAGTCCCATAGAAGTACTCCCTCACCCCAAGTGAGTTACCCTAGCCCCAAAATAAGTACTCCCTGACCCCAAGTGAGTTACCCTAGCCCGTTTATAAGTAATCCCTGACCCTAAGTGGGTTACCCTAGTCCCATATAAGTACTGCCAGACCACAACTGGGTTACCCTAGTCCCATAGAAGTACTCCCTGACCCCAAGTGAGGTATCCTTGCCCCTATATGTACTCTCTGACCTCAAGTGAGTTACCATAGCCCCTTTATATGTACTCTCTGACCGCAAATGAACTACCCTAGTCCCATATAAGTACTCCCCGACCCCAAGTGAGTTACCATATCTCCTTTATAAGTACTCCCAGACCCCAAGTGAGTTACTCTAGCCCCTATTAAGTACTCCCTGACCCCATGAGAGTTACCCTATCCCCTTTATAAGTACTCCCTGATCCCAAGTGAGTTATCCTAACCCCTTTATATGTACTCCCAGAGTCCAAGTGAGTTACCCTAGCCCCTTTATAAGTACTCCCTGACCCTAAGTGGATTACGCTAGTCCCATATAAGTACTCCCAGACCACAAGTGAATTACCTTATTTCCAAAGAAGTACTCCCTGACCCCAAGTGAGTTACCCTAGCCCCTATATAAGTATTCCCTGACCCCAAGTGAGTTATCCTAGGCCCTTTATATTTACTCTCTGACCGCAAGTGAGTTACCCTAGTCCCATAGATGTACTCCCTGACCCCAAGTGAGTTACCATATCACCTTTATAAGTACTACCTGACCCCAAGTGAGTTATCCTAGCCCCTTTATAAGTACTCCCTGACCCCAAGTGCGTTATCCTAGCCTCTTTATATGTACTCTGACCGTAATTGAGTTATCCTAGCCACATTATATGAACTCCCAGACCACAAGTGAGTTACCCAGTCCCTTATAAGTAATCCCTGACCCCAAGTGAGTTACCCTAGCCCTTAATAAGTACACCCTGGCTCCCAAGTGAGTTACCCTAGTCCCATAGAAGTACTCCCTGACTACAAGTGAGTTACTATAACCCCTTTATAAGTACTCCCTGACCCCAAGTGAGTTACCCTAGCCCGTTTATAAGTAATCCCTGACCCTAAGTGGGTTACCCTAGTCCCATATAAGTACTCACAGACCATAACTGGGTTACCCTAGTCCCATAGAAGTACTCCCTGACCCCAAGTGAGGTATCCTTGCCCCTATATATGTACTCTCTGACCGCAAGTGAGTTACCCTAGTCCCATAGAAGTACTCCCTGACCCCAAGTGAGTTATCCTAGCCCCTTTATATGTACTCTGACCGCAAGTGAGTTATCCTAGCCACTTTATATGTACTCTCTCACCGCAAGTGAGTTACCCTAGTCCCATAGAAGTACTCCCTGACCCCAAGTGAATTATCCTAGCCCCTTTATATGTACTCTGACCGCAATTGAGTTATCCTAGCCACTTTATATGAACTCCCAGACCACAAGTGAGTTACCCAGTCCCTTATAAGTAATCCCTGACCCCAAGTGAGTTACCCTAGCCCTTAATAAGTACACCCTGGCCCCCAAGTGAGTTACCCTAGTCCCATAGAAGTACTCCCTGACTACAAGTGAGTTACTATAACCCCTTTATAAGTACTCCCTGACCCCAAGTGAGTTACCCTAGCCCGTTTATAAGTAATCCCTGACCCTAAGTGGGTTACCCTAGTCCCATATAAGTACTCACAGACCACAACTGGGTTACCCTAGTCCCATAGAAGTACTCCCTGACCCCAAGTGAGGTATCCTTGCCCCTATATATGTACTCTCTGACCGCAAGTGAGTTACCCTAGTCCCATAGAAGTACTCCCTGACCCCAAGTGAGTTATCCTAGCCCCTTTATATGTACTCTCTGACCCCAAGTGAGTTATACTAGCCGCTTAATATGTACTCCCAGACCCCAAGTGAGTTACCCAGTCCCTAATAAGTATTCCCTGACCCTAAGTGATTTACCCTAGTCCCATAGAAGTACTCCCTGACCCCAAGTGAGTTACCATATCACCTTTATAAGTACTCCCTGACCTCAAGTGCGTTATCCAAGCCCCTTTATATGTACTCTGACCGCAATTGAGTTATGCTAGCCACTTTATATGAACTCCCAGACCACAAGTGAGTTACCCAGTCCCTTATAAGTACTCCCTGACCCCAAGTGAGTTACCCTAGCCCTTAATAAGTACACCCTGGCCCCAAGTGAGTTACCCTAGTCCCATTGAAGTACTCCCTGACTACAAGTGAGTTACTATAACCCCTTTATAAGTTCTCCCTGACCCCAAGTGAGTTACCCTAGCCCGTTTATAAGTAATCCCTGACCCTAAGTGGGTTACCCTAGTCCCATATAAGTACTGCCAGACCACAACTGGGTTACCCTAGTCCCATAGAAGTACTCCCTGACCCCAAGTGAGGTATCCTTGCCCCTATATGTACTCTCTGACCTCAAGTGAGTTACCATAGCCCCTTTATATGTACTCTCTGACCGCAAATGAACTACCCTAGTCCCATATAAGTACTCCCCGACCCCAAGTGAGTTACCATATCTCCTTTATAAGTACTCCCAGACCCCAAGTGAGTTACTCTAGCCCCTATTAAGTACTCCCTGACCCCATGAGAGTTACCCTATCCCCTTTATAAGTACTCCCTGATCCCAAGTGAGTTATCCTAACCCCTTTATATGTACTCCCAGAGTCCAAGTGAGTTACCCTAGCCCCTTTATAAGTACTCCCTGACCCTAAGTGGATTACGCTAGTCCCATATAAGTACTCCCAGACCACAAGTGAATTACCTTATTTCCAAAGAAGTACTCCCTGACCCCAAGTGAGTTACCCTAGCCCCTATATAAGTATTCCCTGACCCCAAGTGAGTTATCCTAGGCCCTTTATATTTACTCTCTGACCGCAAGTGAGTTACCCTAGTCCCATAGATGTACTCCCTGACCCCAAGTGAGTTACCATATCACCTTTATAAGTACTACCTGACCCCAAGTGAGTTATCCTAGCCCCTTTATATGTACTCTGACCGCAATTGAGTTATCCTAGCCACTTTATATGAACTCCCAGACCACAAGTGAGTTACCCAGTCCCTTATAAGTAATCCCTGACCCCAAGTGAGTTACCCTAGCCCTTAATAAGTACACCCTGGCTCCCAAGTGAGTTACCCTAGTCCCATAGAAGTACTCCCTGACTACAAGTGAGTTACTATAACCCCTTTATAAGTACTCCCTGACCCCAAGTGAGTTACCCTAGCCCGTTTATAAGTAATCCCTGACCCTAAGTGGGTTACCCTAGTCCCATATAAGTACTCACAGACCACAACTGGGTTACCCTAGTCCCATAGAAGTACTCCCTGACCCCAAGTGAGGTATCCTTGCCCCTATATATGTACTCTCTGACCGCAAGTGAGTTACCCTAGTCCCATAGAAGTACTCCCTGACCCCAAGTGAGTTATCCTAGCCCCTTTATATGTACTCTGACCGCAAGTGAGTTATCCTAGCCACTTTATATGTACTCTCTCACCGCAAGTGAGTTACCCTAGTCCCATAGAAGTACTCCCTGACCCCAAGTGAGTTATCCTAGCCCCTTTATATGTACTCTGACCGCAATTGAGTTATCCTAGCCACTTTATATGAACTCCCAGACCACAAGTGAGTTACCCAGTCCCTTATAAGTAATCCCTGACCCCAAGTGAGTTACCCTAGCCCTTAATAAGTACACCCTGGCCCCCAAGTGAGTTACCCTAGTCCCATAGAAGTACTCCCTGACTACAAGTGAGTTACTATAACCCCTTTATAAGTACTCCCTGACCCCAAGTGAGTTACCCTAGCCCGTTTATAAGTAATCCCTGACCCTAAGTGGGTTACCCTAGTCCCATATAAGTACTCACAGACCACAACTGGGTTACCCTAGTCCCATAGAAGTACTCCCTGACCCCAAGTGAGGTATCCTTGCCCCTATATATGTACTCTCTGACCGCAAGTGAGTTACCCTAGTCCCATAGAAGTACTCCCTGACCCCAAGTGAGTTATCCTAGCCCCTTTATATGTACTCTCTGACCCCAAGTGAGTTATACTAGCCGCTTAATATGTACTCCCAGACCCCAAGTGAGTTACCCAGTCCCTAATAAGTATTCCCTGACCCTAAGTGATTTACCCTAGTCCCATAGAAGTACTCCCTGACCCCAAGTGAGTTACCCTAGCCCGTTTATAAGTAATCCCTGACCCTAAGTGGGTTACCCTAGTCCCATATAAGTACTCCCAGAACACAACTGGGTTACCCTAGTCCCATAGAAGTACTCCCTGACCCCAAGTGAGGTATCCTTGCCCCTATATGTACTCTCTGACCGCAAGTGAGTTACCCTAGTCCCTTATAAGTATTCCCTGACTCCAAATGAGTTACCCTAGTCCCATAGAAGTACTCCCTGAACCCAAGTGAGTTATCCTAGCCCCTTTATATGTACTCTCTGACCGCAAGTGAGTTACCCTAGTCCCATAGATGTACTCCCTGACCCCAAGTGAGTTACCATATCACCTTTATAAGTACTCCCTGACCCCAAGTGAGTTATCCTAGCCCCTTTATATGTACTCTCTGACCCCAAGTGAGTTATCCTAGCCGCTTAATATGTACTCCCAGACCACAAGTGAGTTACCCAGTCCCTTATAAGTATTCCCTGACTCCAAATGAGTTACCCTAGTCCCATAGAAGTACTCCCTGAACCCAAGTGAGTTATCCTAGCCCCTTTATATGTACTCTCTGACCGCAAGTGAGTTACCCTAGTCCCATAGATGTACTCCCTGACCCCAAGTGAGTTACCATATCACCTTTATAAGTACTACCTGACCCCAAGTGAGTTATCCTAGCCCCTTTATATGTACTCTCTGACCGCAATAGAGTTACCCTAGTCCCATAGATGTACTCCCTGACCTCAAGTGAGTTACCATATCACCTTTATAGGTACTACCTGACCCCAAGTGAGTTATCCTAGCCCCTTTATAAGTACTCCCTGACCCCAAGTGCGTTATCCTAGCCCCTTTATATGTACTCTGACCGCAATTGAGTTATCCTAGCCACTTTATATGAACTCCCAGACCACAAGTGAGTTACCCAGTCCCTTATAAGTACTCCCTGACCCCATGTGAGTTACCCTAGCCCTTAATAAGTACACCCTGGCCCCCAAGTGAGTTACCCTAGTCCGATGGAAGTACTCCCTGACTACAAGTGAGTTACTATAACCCCTTTATAAGTACTCCCTGACCCCAAGTGAGTTACCCTAGCCCGTTTATAAGTAATCCCTGACCCTAAGTGGGTTACCCTAGTCCCATATAAGTACTGCCAGACCACAACTGGGTTACCCTAGTCCCATAGAAGTACTCCCTGACCCCAAGTGAGGTATCCTTGCCCCTATATGTACCCTCTGACCGCAATAGAGTTACCCTAGTCCCATAGATGTACTCCCTGACCTCAAGTGAGTTACCATATCACCTTTATAGGTACTACCTGACCCCAAGTGAGTTATCCTAGCCCCTTTATAAGTACTCCCTGACCCCAAGTGCGTTATCCTAGCCCCTTTATATGTACTCTGACCGCAATTGAGTTATCCTAGCCACTTTATATGAACTCCCAGACCGCAAGTGAGTTACCCTAGTCCCTTATAAGTATTCCCTGACTCCAAATGAGTTACCCCTAGTCCCATAGAAGTACTCCCTGACCCCAAGTGAGTTATCCTAGCCCCTTTATATGTACTCTCTGACCGCAAGTGAGTTACCCTAGTACCATAGATGTACCTCCCTGACCCCAAGTGAGTTACCATATCACCTTTATAAGTACTACCTGACCCCAAGTGAGTTATCCTAGCCCCTTTATATGTACTCCCTGACCCCAAGTGAGTTATCCTAGCCCCTTTATATGTACTCTCTGACCGCAAGTGAGTTACCCTAGTACCATAGATGTACTCCCTGACCCCAAGTGAGTTACCATATCACCTTTATAAGTACTACCTGACCCCAAGTGAGTTATCCTAGCCCCTTTATAAGTACTCCCTGACCCCAAGTGCGTTATCCTAGCCCCTTTATATGTACTCTGACCGTAATTGAGTTATCCTAGCCACATTATATGAACTCCCAGACCACAAGTGAGTTACCCTGTCCCTTAATAAGTACTCCCTGACCCCAAGTGAGTTACCCTAGTCCCATAGAAGTACTCCCTCACCCCAAGTGAGTTACCCTAGCCCCAAAATAAGTATTCCCTGACCCCAAGTGAGTTATCCTAGCCCCTTTATATGTACTCTGACCGTAATTGAGTTATCCTAGCCGCATTATATGAACTCCCAGACCACAAGTGAGTTACCCAGTCCCTTATAAATACTCCCTGACCCCAAGTGAGTTACCCTGTCCCTTAATAAGTACTCCCTGACCCCAAGTGAGTTACCCTAGTCCCATAGAAGTACTCCCTCACCCCAAGTGAGTTACCCTAGCCCCAAAATAAGTACTCCCTGACCCCAAGTGAGTTACCCTAGCCCGTTTATAAGTAATCCCTGACCCTAAGTGGGTTACCCTAGTCCCATATAAGTACTGCCAGACCACAACTGGGTTACCCTAGTCCCATAGAAGTACTCCCTGACCCCAAGTGAGGTATCCTTGCCCCTATATGTACTCTCTGACCGCAAGTGAGTTACCCTAGTCCCTTATAAGTATTCCCTGACTCCAAATGAGTTACCCTAGTCCCATAGAAGTACTCCCTGACCCCAAGTGAGTTATCCTAGCCCCTTTATATGTACTCTCTGACCGCAAGTGAGTTACCCTAGTACCATAGATGTACTCCCTGACCCCAAGTGAGTTACCATATCACCTTTATAAGTACTACCTGACCCCAAGTGAGTTATCCTAGCCCCTTTATATGTACTCTCTGACCCCAAGTGAGTTATCCTAGCCCCTTTATAAGTACTCCCTGACCCCAAGTGCGTTATCCTAGCCCCTTTATATGTACTCTGACCGCAAGTGAGTTATCCTAGCCACTTTATATGTACTCTCTGACCGCAAGTGAGTTACCCTAGTCCCATAGATGTACTCCCTGACCCCAAGTGAGTTACCATATCACCTTTATAAGTACTACCTGACCCCAAGTGAGTTATCCTAGCCCCTTTATAAGTACTCCCTGACCCCAAGTGCGTTATCCTAGCCTCTTTATATGTACTCTGACCGTAATTGAGTTATCCTAGCCACATTATATGAACTCCCAGACCACAAGTGAGTTACCCAGTCCCTTATAAGTACTCTCTGACCCCAAGTGAGTTACCCTAGCCCTTAATAAGTACACCCTGGCCCCAAGTGATTTACCCTAGTCCCATAGAAGTACTCCCTGACTACAAGTGAGTTACTATAACCCCTTTATAAGTACTCCCTGACCCCAAGTGAGTTACCCTAGCCCGTTTATAAGTAATCCCTGACCCTAAGTGGGTTACCCTAGTCCCATATAAGTACTCCCAGACCACAACTGGGTTACCCTAGTCCCATAGAAGTACTCCCTGACCCCAAGTTAGGTATCCTTGCCCCTTTATATGTACTCCCTGACCCCAAGTGAGTTACCCTAGTCCCATAGAAGTACTCCCTCACCCCAAGTGAGTTACCCTAGCCCCAAAATAAGTACTCCCTGACCCCAAGTGAGTTACCCTAGCCCGTTTATAAGTAATCCCTGACCCTAAGTGGGTTACCCTAGTACCATATAAGTACTGCCAGACCACAACTGGGTTACCCTAGTCCCATAGAAGTACTCCCTGACCCCAAGTGAGGTATCCTTGCCCCTATATGTACTCTCTGACCTCAAGTGAGTTACCATAGCCCCTTTATATGTACTCTCTGACCGCAAATGAACTACCCTAGTCCCATATAAGTACTCCCCGACCCCAAGTGAGTTACCATATCCCCTTTATAAGTACTCCCAGACCCCAAGTGAGTTACTCTAGCCCCTATTAAGTACTCCCTGATCCCAAGTGAGTTATCCTAACCCCTTTATATGTACTCCCAGAGTCCAAGTGAGTTACCCTAGCCCCTTTATAAGTACTCCCTGACCCTAAGTGGATTACGCTAGTCCCATATAAGTACTCCCAGACCACAAGTGAATTACCTTATTTCCATAGAAGTACTCCCTGACCCCAAGTGAGTTACCCTAGCCCCTATATAAGTATTCCCTGACCCCAAGTGAGTTATCCTAGGCCCTTTATATTTACTCTCTGACCGCAAGTGAGTTACCCTAGTCCCATAGATGTACTCCCTGACCCCAAGTGAGTTACCATATCACCTTTATAAGTACTACCTGACCCCAAGTGAGTTATCCTAGCCCCTTTATATGTACTCTGACCGCAATTGAGTTATCCTAGCCACTTTATATGAACTCCCAGACCACAAGTGAGTTACCCAGTCCCTTATAAGTAATCCCTGACCCCAAGTGAGTTACCCTAGCCCTTAATAAGTACACCCTGGCCCCCAAGTGAGTTACCCTAGTCCCATAGAAGTACTCCCTCACTACAAGTGAGTTACTATAACCCCTTTATAAGTACTCCCTGACCCCAAGTGAGTTACCCTAGCCCGTTTATAAGTAATCCCTGACCCTAAGTGGGTTACCCCAGTCCCATATAAGTACTCACAGACCACAACTGGGTTACCCTAGTCCCATAGAAGTACTCCCTGACCCCAAGTGAGGTATCCTTGCCCCTATATATGTACTCTCTGACCGCAAGTGAGTTACCCTAGTCCCATAGAAGTACTCCCTGACCCCAAGTGAGTTATCCTAGCCCCTTTATATGTACTCTGACCGCAAGTGAGTTATCCTAGCCACTTTATATGTACTCTCTGACCGCAAGTGAGTTACCCTAGTCCCATAGATGTACTCCCTGACCCCAAGTGAGTTACCATATCACCTTTATAAAAACTACCTGACCCCAAGTGAGTTATCCTAGCCCCTTTATATGTACTCTCTGACCCCAAGTGAGTTATACTAGCCGCTTAATATGTACTCCCAGACCCCAAGTGAGTTACCCAGTCCCTAATAAGTATTCCCTGACCCTAAGTGATTTACCCTAGTCCCATAGAAGTACTCCCTGACCCCAAGTGAGTTACCATATCACCTTTATAAGTACTACCTGACCCCAAGTGCGTTATCCTAGCCCCTTTATATGTACTCTGACCGCAAGTGAGTTATCCTAGCCACTTTATATGTACTCCCTGACCCCAATTGAGTTATCCTAGCCCCTTTATTTGTACTCTCTGACCGCAAGTGAGTTACCTTAGTCCCATAGAAGTACTCCCTGACCTCAAGTGAGTTACCATAGCCCCTTTATATGTACTCTCTGACCGCAAGTGAACTACCCTAGTCCCATATAAGTACTCCCCGACCCCAAGTGAGTTACCATATCCCCTTTATAAGTACTCCCAGACCCCAAGTTAGTTACTCTAGCCCCTTATAAGTACTCCCTGACCCCATGTGAGTTACCCTATCCCCTTTATAAGTACTCCCTGACCCCAAGTGAGTTATCCTAACCCCTTTATATGTACTCCCAGAGTCCAAGTGAGTTACCCTAGCCCCTTTATAAGTACTCCCTGACCCTAAGTGGATTACGCTAGTCCCATATAAGTACTCCCAGACCACAAGTGAATTACCTTATTTCCATAGAAGTACTCCCTGACCCCAAGTGAGTTACCCTAGCACCTATATAAGTATTCCCTGACACCAAGTGAGTTATCCTAGGCCCTTTATATTTACTCTCTGACCGCAAGTGAGTTACCCTAGTCCCATAGATGTACTCCCTGACCCCAAGTGAGTTACCATATCACCTTTATAAGTACTACCTGACCCCAAGTGAGTTATCCTAGCCCCTTTATATGTACTCTCTAACCGCAAGTGAGTTACCCTAGTCCCATAGATGTACTCCATGACCCCAACTGAGTTACCATAGCCCCTTTATAAGTACTACCTGACCCCAAGTGAGTTATCCTAGCCCCTTTATGTGTACTCTGACCGCAAGTGAGTTATCCTAGCCGCTTTATATGTACTCCCAGACCACAAGTGAGTTACCCAGTCCCTTATAAGTACTCCCTGGCCCCAAGTGAGATACCCTAGCCCTTAATAAGTACACCCTGGCCCCAAGTGAGTTACCCTGGTCCCATATAAGTACTCACAGACACCAAGTGAGTTACCTTAGTCCCATATAAGTACTCCTTAACCGAAAGTGAGTTACCTTAGCCCCTTTATAAGTACTCCCTGACGCCAAGTGAGTTATCCTAGCCCCTTTATATGTACTTCCAGACCCCAAGTGAGTTACCGTAGTCCCTTATAACTACTCCCTGACCCGAAGTGATTTACCCTAGTCCCATAGAAGTACTCCCTGACCCCAAGTGAGTTACCATATCACCTTTATAAGTACTACCTGACCCCAAGTGAGTTATCCTAGCCCGTTTATATGTACGCTCTGACCGTAAGTGAGTTATCCTAGCCGCTTTATATGTACTCCCAGACCCCATGTGAGTTACCCTGTCCCTTAATAAGTACTCCCTGACCCCAAGTGAGTTACCCTAGTCCCATAGAAGTACTCCCTCACCCCAAGTGAGTTACCCTAGCCCCTAAATAAGTATTCCCTGACCCCAAGTGAGTTACCCTAGCCCATTTATATGTACTCTCTAACCGCAAGTGAGTTAACCTAGTCCCATAGATGTACTCCCTGACCTTAAGTGAGTTACAATATCACCTTTATAAGTACTACCTGACCCCAAGTGAGTTATCATAGCCCCTTTATATGTACTCTCTGACCGCAAGTGAGTTATCCTAGCCGCTTTATATGTACTCCCAGACCCCAAGTGAGTTACCCTAGCACTTAATAAGTACAACCTGGCCCCAAGTGAGTTACCCTGGTCCCATATAAGTACTCCCTGACCCTAGGTTATTTACCCTAGTCCCATAGAAGTACTCCCTGACCTCAAGTGAGTTACCATAGCCCCTTTATAAGTACTCCCTGACCCCAATTGAGTAATCCTAGCCCCTTTATTTGTACCCTCTGACCGCAAGTGAGTTACCTTAGTCCCATAGAAGTACTCCCTGACCTCAAGTGAGTTACCATAGCCCCTTTATATGTACTCTCTGACCGCAAGTAACCTTTCCTAGTCCCATATAAGTACTCCCCGACCCCAAGTGAGTTACCATATCCCCTTTATAAGTACTCCCAGACCCCAAGTGAGTTACTCTAGCCCCTTATAAGTACTCCCTGACCCCATGTGAGTTACCCTATCCCCTTTATAAGTACTCCCTGACCCCAAGTGAGTTATCCTAACCCCTTTATATGTACTCCCAGAGTCCAAGTGAGTTACCCTAGCCCCTTTATAAGTACTCCCTGACCCTAAGTGGATTACGCTAGTCCCATATAAGTACTCCCAGACCACAAGTGAATTACCTTATTTCCATAGAAGTACTCCCTGACCCCAAGTGAGTTACCCTAGCCCCTATATAAGTATTCCCTGACCCCAAGTGAGTTATCCTAGGCCCTTTATATTTACTCTCTGACCGCAAGTGAGTTACCCTAGTCCCATAGATGTACTCCCTGACCCCAAGTGAGTTACCATATCACCTTTATAAGTACTACCTGACCCCAAGTGCGTTATCCTAGCCCCTTTATATGTACTCTGACCGCAAGTGAGTTATCCTAGCCACTTTATATGTACTCTCTGACCGCAAGTGAGTTACCCTAGTCCCATAGAAGTACTCCCTGACCCCAAGTTAGGTATCCTTGCCCCTTTATATGTACTCTCTGACCGCAAGTGAGTTACCGTAGTCCCTTATAAGTATTCCCTGACTCCAAATGAGTTACCCTAGTCCCATAGAAGTACTCCCTGACCCCAATCGAGTTATCCTAGCCCCTTTATATGTACTCTCTGACCGCAAGTGAGTTACCCTAGTCCCATAGATGTACTCCCTGACCCCAAGTGAATTACCATATCACTTTTATAAGTACTACCTGACCCTAAGTGAATTATCCTAGCCCCTTTATATGTACTCTCTGACCGCAAGTGAGTTATCCTAGCCGCTTAATATGTACTCCCAGACCCCAAGTGAGTTACCCAGTCCCTAATAAGTATTCCCTGACCCCAAGTGAGTTAGCCTAGCCCCTTTATATGTACTCTCTGACCGCAATAGAGTTACTCTAGTCCCATAGATGTACTCCCTGACCTCATGTGAGTTACCCTATCCCCTTTATAAGTACTCCCTGACCCCAAGTGAGTTATCCTAACCCCTTTATATGTACTCCCAGAGTCCAAGTGAGTTACCCTAGCCCCTTTATAAGTACTCCCTGACCCTAAGTGGATTACGCTAGTCCCATATAAGTACTCCCAGACCACAAGTGAATTACCTTATTTCCATAGAAGTACTCCCTGACCCCAAGTGAGTTACCCTAGCCCCTTTATATGTACTCTCTGACGGCAAGTGAGTTACCCTGGTCTCATAGATGTACTCCCTGACCCCAAGTGAATTACCATATCACTTTTATAAGTACTACCTGACCCTAAGTGAATTATCCTAGCCCCTTTATATGTACTCTCTGACCGCAAGTGAGTTATCCTAGCCCCTTTATAAATACTCCCTGACCCAAAGTGCGTTATCCTAGCCCCTTTATATGTACTCTGACCGCAATTGAGTTATCCTAGCCACTTTATATGAACTTCCAGACCACAAGTGAGTTACCCAGTCCCTTATAAGTACTCCCTGACCCCAAGTGAGTTACCCTAGCCCTTAATAAGTACACCCTGGCCCCAAGTGAGTTACCCTAGTCCCATAGAAGTACTCCCTGACCCCAAGTGATTTACCATAGCCCCTATATAAGTACTCCCTGACCCCAAGTGAGTTATTTTAGCCCCTTTATATGTTCTCTCTGACCGCAAGTGAGTTACCCTAGTACCATATAAGTACTCCCTGACTACAAGTGAGTTACTATAACCCCTTTATAAGTACTCCCTGACCCCAAGTGAGTTACCCTAGCCCGTTTATAAGTAATCCCTGACCCTAAGTGAGGTATCCTTGCTCGTTTATATGTACTCTCTGACCGCAAGTGAGTTACCCTAGTACCATATAAGTACTCCCTGACCCCAACTGATTTACCCTAGTCCCATATAAGTGCTGCAAGGCCCCAAGTGAGTTACCCTAGTCCCATAGAAGTACTCCCTGACTACAAGTGAGTTACTATAACCCCTTTATAAGTACTCCCTGACCCCAAGTGAGTTACCCTAGCCCGTTTATAAGTAATCCCTGACCCTAAGTGGGTTACCCTAGTCCCATATAAGTACTCCCAGACCACAACTGGGTTACCCTAGTCCCATAGAAGTACTCCCTGACCCCAAGTGAGGTATCCTTGCTCCTTTATATGTACTCTCTGGCCGCAAGTGAGTTACCCTAGTCCCTTATAAGTACTCCCTGACTCCAAGGAGTTACCGTAGTCCCATAGAAGTACTCCCTGACCCAAAGTGAGTTACCCTAGCCCTTATATAAGTACTCCCTGACCCCAAGTGAGTTATCCTAGCCCCTTTATATGTACTCTCTGACCGCAAGTGAATTACCCTAGTCCCATAGATGTACTACCTGACCCCAAGTGAGTTATCCTAGCCCCTTTATATGTACTCTCTGACCGCAAGTGAGTTATCCTAGCCGCTTAATATGTACTCCCAGACCCCAAGTGGGTTACCATAGCCCCTTTATAAGTACTCCCTGACCCCAAGTGAGTTATCCTAGCCCCTTTATATGTACCCTCTGACCGCAAGTGAGCTACCCTAGTCCCATATAAGTACTCCCCGACCCCAAGTGAGTTACCATATCCCCTTTATAAGTACTCCCAGACCCCAAGTGAATTACTCTAGCCCCTTATAAGTACTCCCTGACCCCATGTGAGTTACCCTATCCCCTTTATAAGTACTCCCTGACCCCAAGTGAGTTACCCTAGCCCTTAATAAGTACACCCTGGCCCCAAGTGAGTTCCCCTAGTCTCATAGAAGTACTCCCTGACCCCAAGTGATTTACCATAGCCCCTATATAAGTACCCCCTGACCCCAAGTGAGTTATTTTAGCCCCTTTATATGTACTCTCTGACCGCAAGTGAGTTACCCTAGTACCATAGATGTACCTCCCTGACCCCAAGTGAGTTACCATATCACCTTTATAAGTACTACCTGACCCCAAGTGAGTTATCCTAGCCCCTTTATATGTACTCCCTGACCCCAAGTGAGTTATCCTAGCCCCTTTATATGTACTCTCTGACCGCAAGTGAGTTACCCTAGTACCATAGATGTACTCCCTGACCCCAAGTGAGTTACCATATCACCTTTATAAGTACTACCTGACCCCAAGTGAGTTATCCTAGCCCCTTTATAAGTACTCCCTGACCCCAAGTGCGTTATCCTAGCCCCTTTATATGTACTCTGACCGTAATTGAGTTATCCTAGCCACATTATATGAACTCCCAGACCACAAGTGAGTTACCCTGTCCCTTAATAAGTACTCCCTGACCCCAAGTGAGTTACCCTAGTCCCATAGAAGTACTCCCTCACCCCAAGTGAGTTACCCTAGCCCCAAAATAAGTATTCCCTGACCCCAAGTGAGTTATCCTAGCCCCTTTATATGTACTCTGACCGGAATTGAGTTATCCTAGCCGCATTATATGAACTCCCAGACCACAAGTGAGTTACCCAGTCCCTTATAAATACTCCCTGACCCCAAGTGAGTTACCCTGTCCCTTAATAAGTACTCCCTGACCCCAAGTGAGTTACCCTAGTCCCATAGAAGTACTCCCTCACCCCAAGTGAGTTACCCTAGCCCCAAAATAAGTACTCCCTGACCCCAAGTGAGTTACCCTAGCCCGTTTATAAGTAATCCCTGACCCTAAGTGGGTTACCCTAGTCCCATATAAGTACTGCCAGACCACAACTGGGTTACCCTAGTCCCATAGAAGTACTCCCTGACCCCAAGTGAGGTATCCTTGCCCCTATATGTACTCTCTGACCGCAAGTGAGTTACCCTAGTCCCTTATAAGTATTCCCTGACTCCAAATGAGTTACCCTAGTCCCATAGAAGTACTCCCTGACCCCAAGTGAGTTATCCTAGCCCCTTTATATGTACTCTCTGACCGCAAGTGAGTTACCCTAGTACCATAGATGTACTCCCTGACCCCAAGTGAGTTACCATATCACCTTTATAAGTACTACCTGACCCCAAGTGAGTTATCCTAGCCCCTTTATATGTACTCTCTGACCCCAAGTGAGTTATCCTAGCCCCTTTATAAGTACTCCCTGACCCCAAGTGCGTTATCCTAGCCCCTTTATATGTACTCTGACCGCAAGTGAGTTATCCTAGCCACTTTATATGTACTCTCTGACCGCAAGTGAGTTACCCTAGTCCCATAGATGTACTCCCTGACCCCAAGTGAGTTACCATATCACCTTTATAAGTACTACCTCACCCCAAGTGAGTTATCCTAGCCCCTTTATAAGTACTACCTGACCCCAAGTGCGTTATCCTAGCCTCTTTATATGTACTCTGACCGTAATTGAGTTATCCTAGCCACATTATATGAACTCCCAGACCACAAGTGAGTTACCCAGTCCCTTATAAGTACTCTCTGACCCCAAGTGAGTTACCCTAGCCCTTAATAAGTACACCCTGGCCCCAAGTGATTTACCCTAGTCCCATAGAAGTACTCCCTGACTACAAGTGAGTTACTATAACCCCTTTATAAGTACTCCCTGACCCCAAGTGAGTTACCCTAGCCCGTTTATAAGTAATCCCTGACCCTAAGTGGGTTACCCTAGTCCCATATAAGTACTCCCAGACCACAACTGGGTTACCCTAGTCCCATAGAAGTACTCCCTGACCCCAAGTTAGGTATCCTTGCCCCTTCATATGTACTCCCTGACCCCAAGTGAGTTACCCTAGTCCCATAGAAGTACTCCCTCACCCCAAGTGAGTTACCCTAGCCCCAAAATAAGTACTCCCTGACCCCAAGTGAGTTACCCTAGCCCGTTTATAAGTAATCCCTGACCCTAAGTGGGTTACCCTAGTACCATATAAGTACTGCCAGACCACAACTGGGTTACCCTAGTCCCATAGAAGTACTCCCTGACCCCAAGTGAGGTATCCTTGCCCCTATATGTACTCTCTGACCTCAAGTGAGTTACCATAGCCCCTTTATATGTACTCTCTGACCGCAAATGAACTACCCTAGTCCCATATAAGTACTCCCCGACCCCAAGTGAGTTACCATATCCCCTTTATAAGTACTCCCAGACCCCAAGTGAGTTACTCTAGCCCCTATTAAGTACTCCCTGATCCCAAGTGAGTTATCCTAACCCCTTTATATGTACTCCCAGAGTCCAAGTGAGTTACCCTAGCCCCTTTATAAGTACTCCCTGACCCTAAGTGGATTACGCTAGTCCCATATAAGTACTCCCAGACCACAAGTGAATTACCTTATTTCCATAGAAGTACTCCCTGACCCCAAGTGAGTTACCCTAGCCCCTATATAAGTATTCCCTGACCCCAAGTGAGTTATCCTAGGCCCTTTATATTTACTCTCTGACCGCAAGTGAGTTACCCTAGTCCCATAGATGTACTCCCTGACCCCAAGTGAGTTACCATATCACCTTTATAAGTACTACCTGACCCCAAGTGAGTTATCCTAGCCCCTTTATATGTACTCTGACCGCAATTGAGTTATCCTAGCCACTTTATATGAACTCCCAGACCACAAGTGAGTTACCCAGTCCCTTATAAGTAATCCCTGACCCCAAGTGAGTTACCCTAGCCCTTAATAAGTACACCCTGGCCCCCAAGTGAGTTACCCTAGTCCCATAGAAGTACTCCCTCACTACAAGTGAGTTACTATAACCCCTTTATAAGTACTCCCTGACCCCAAGTGAGTTACCCTAGCCCGTTTATAAGTAATCCCTGACCCTAAGTGGGTTACCCCAGTCCCATATAAGTACTCACAGACCACAACTGGGTTACCCTAGTCCCATAGAAGTACTCCCTGACCCCAAGTGAGGTATCCTTGCCCCTATATATGTACTCTCTGACCGCAAGTGAGTTACCCTAGTCCCATAGAAGTACTCCCTGACCCCAAGTGAGTTATCCTAGCCCCTTTATATGTACTCTGACCGCAAGTGAGTTATCCTAGCCACTTTATATGTACTCTCTGACCGCAAGTGAGTTACCCTAGTCCCATAGATGTACTCCCTGACCCCAAGTGAGTTACCATATCACCTTTATAAAAACTACCTGACCCCAAGTGAGTTATCCTAGCCCCTTTATATGTACTCTCTGACCCCAAGTGAGTTATACTAGCCGCTTAATATGTACTCCCAGACCCCAAGTGAGTTACCCAGTCCCTAATAAGTATTCCCTGACCCTAAGTGATTTACCCTAGTCCCATAGAAGTACTCCCTGACCCCAAGTGAGTTACCATATCACCTTTATAAGTACTACCTGACCCCAAGTGCGTTATCCTAGCCCCTTTATATGTACTCTGACCGCAAGTGAGTTATCCTAGCCACTTTATATGTACTCTCTGACCGCAAGTGAGTTATCCCAGTCCCATAGATGTAGTCCCTGACCCCAAGTGAGTTACCATATCACCTTTATAAGTACTACCTGAACACAAGTGAGTTATCCTAGCCCGTTTATATGTACGCTCTGACCGTAAGTGAGTTATCCTAGCCGCTTTATATGTACTCCCAGACCCCAAGTGAGTTACCCTGTCCCTTAATAAGTACTCCCTGACCCCAAGTGAGTTACCCTAGCCCCTAAATAAGTATTCCCTGACCCCAAGTGAGTTATCCTAGCCCCTTTATATGTACTCTCTAACCGCAAGTGAGTTAACCTAGTCCCATAGATGTACTCCCTGACCTTAAGTGAGTTACAATATCACCTTTATAAGTACTACCTGACCCCAAGTGAGTTATCCTAGCCCCTTTATATGTACTCTCTGACCGCAAGTGAGTTATCCTAGCCGCTATATATGTACTCCCAGACCCCAAGTGAGTTACCCTAGCACTTAATAAGTACAACCTGGCCCCAAGTGAGTTACCCTGGTCCCATATAAGTACTCCCTGACCCTAAGTTATTTACCCTAGTCCCATAGATGTACTCCCTGACCTCAAGTGAGTTACCATAGCCCCTTTATAAGTACTCCCTGACCCCAATTGAGTTATCCTAGCCCCTTTATTTGTACTCTCTGACCGCAAGTGAGTTACCTTAGTCCCATAGAAGTACTCCCTGACCTCAAGTGAGTTACCATAGCCCCTTTATATGTACTCTCTGACCGCAAGTGAACTACCCTAGTCCCATATAAGTACTCCCCGACCCCAAGTGAGTTACCATATCCCCTTTATAAGTACTCCCAGACCCCAAGTTAGTTACTCTAGCCCCTTATAAGTACTCCCTGACCCCATGTGAGTTACCCTATCCCCTTTATAAGTACTCCCTGACCCCAAGTGAGTTATCCTAACCCCTTTATATGTACTCCCAGAGTCCAAGTGAGTTACCCTAGCCCCTTTATAAGTACTCCCTGACCCTAAGTGGATTACGCTAGTCCCATATAAGTACTCCCAGACCACAAGTGAATTACCTTATTTCCATAGAAGTACTCCCTGACCCCAAGTGAGTTACCCTAGCACCTATATAAGTATTCCCTGACACCAAGTGAGTTATCCTAGGCCCTTTATATTTACTCTCTGACCGCAAGTGAGTTACCCTAGTCCCATAGATGTACTCCCTGACCCCAAGTGAGTTACCATATCACCTTTATAAGTACTACCTGACCCCAAGTGAGTTATCCTAGCCCCTTTATATGTACTCTCTAACCGCAAGTGAGTTACCCTAGTCCCATAGATGTACTCCATGACCCCAACTGAGTTACCATAGCCCCTTTATAAGTACTACCTGACCCCAAGTGAGTTATCCTAGCCCCTTTATGTGTACTCTGACCGCAAGTGAGTTATCCTAGCCGCTTTATATGTACTCCCAGACCACAAGTGAGTTACCCAGTCCCTTATAAGTACTCCCTGGCCCCAAGTGAGATACCCTAGCCCTTAATAAGTACACCCTGGCCCCAAGTGAGTTACCCTGGTCCCATATAAGTACTCACAGACACCAAGTGAGTTACCTTAGTCCCATATAAGTACTCCTTAACCGAAAGTGAGTTACCTTAGCCCCTTTATAAGTACTCCCTGACGCCAAGTGAGTTATCCTAGCCCCTTTATATGTACTTCCAGACCCCAAGTGAGTTACCGTAGTCCCTTATAACTACTCCCTGACCCGAAGTGATTTACCCTAGTCCCATAGAAGTACTCCCTGACCCCAAGTGAGTTACCATATCACCTTTATAAGTACTACCTGACCCCAAGTGAGTTATCCTAGCCCGTTTATATGTACGCTCTGACCGTAAGTGAGTTATCCTAGCCGCTTTATATGTACTCCCAGACCCCATGTGAGTTACCCTGTCCCTTAATAAGTACTCCCTGACCCCAAGTGAGTTACCCTAGTCCCATAGAAGTACTCCCTCACCCCAAGTGAGTTACCCTAGCCCCTAAATAAGTATTCCCTGACCCCAAGTGAGTTACCCTAGCCCATTTATATGTACTCTCTAACCGCAAGTGAGTTAACCTAGTCCCATAGATGTACTCCCTGACCTTAAGTGAGTTACAATATCACCTTTATAAGTACTACCTGACCCCAAGTGAGTTATCATAGCCCCTTTATATGTACTCTCTGACCGCAAGTGAGTTATCCTAGCCGCTTTATATGTACTCCCAGACCCCAAGTGAGTTACCCTAGCACTTAATAAGTACAACCTGGCCCCAAGTGAGTTACCCTGGTCCCATATAAGTACTCCCTGACCCTAGGTTATTTACCCTAGTCCCATAGAAGTACTCCCTGACCTCAAGTGAGTTACCATAGCCCCTTTATAAGTACTCCCTGACCCCAATTGAGTTATCCTAGCCCCTTTATTTGTACCCTCTGACCGCAAGTGAGTTACCTTAGTCCCATAGAAGTACTCCCTGACCTCAAGTGAGTTACCATAGCCCCTTTATATGTACTCTCTGACCGCAAGTAACCTTTCCTAGTCCCATATAAGTACTCCCCGACCCCAAGTGAGTTACCATATCCCCTTTATAAGTACTCCCAGACCCCAAGTGAGTTACTCTAGCCCCTTATAAGTACTCCCTGACCCCATGTGAGTTACCCTATCCCCTTTATAAGTACTCCCTGACCCCAAGTGAGTTATCCTAACCCCTTTATATGTACTCCCAGAGTCCAAGTGAGTTACCCTAGCCCCTTTATAAGTACTCCCTGACCCTAAGTGGATTACGCTAGTCCCATATAAGTACTCCCAGACCACAAGTGAATTACCTTATTTCCATAGAAGTACTCCCTGACCCCAAGTGAGTTACCCTAGCCCCTATATAAGTATTCCCTGACCCCAAGTGAGTTATCCTAGGCCCTTTATATTTACTCTCTGACCGCAAGTGAGTTACCCTAGTCCCATAGATGTACTCCCTGACCCCAAGTGAGTTACCATATCACCTTTATAAGTACTACCTGACCCCAAGTGCGTTATCCTAGCCCCTTTATATGTACTCTGACCGCAAGTGAGTTATCCTAGCCACTTTATATGTACTCTCTGACCGCAAGTGAGTTACCCTAGTCCCATAGAAGTACTCCCTGACCCCAAGTTAGGTATCCTTGCCCCTTTATATGTACTCTCTGACCGCAAGTGAGTTACCGTAGTCCCTTATAAGTATTCCCTGACTCCAAATGAGTTACCCTAGTCCCATAGAAGTACTCCCTGACCCCAAGCGAGTTATCCTAGCCCCTTTATATGTACTCTCTGACCGCAAGTGAGTTACCCTAGTCCCATAGATGTACTCCCTGACCCCAAGTGAATTACCATATCACTTTTATAAGTACTACCTGACCCTAAGTGAATTATCCTAGCCCCTTTATATGTACTCTCTGACCGCAAGTGAGTTATCCTAGCCGCTTAATATGTACTCCCAGACCCCAAGTGAGTTACCCAGTCCCTAATAAGTATTCCCTGACCCCAAGTGAGTTAGCCTAGCCCCTTTATATGTACTCTCTGACCGCAATAGAGTTACTCTAGTCCCATAGATGTACTCCCTGACCTCATGTGAGTTACCCTATCCCCTTTATAAGTACTCCCTGACCCCAAGTGAGTTATCCTAACCCCTTTATATGTACTCCCAGAGTCCAAGTGAGTTACCCTAGCCCCTTTATAAGTACTCCCTGACCCTAAGTGGATTACGCTAGTCCCATATAAGTACTCCCAGACCACAAGTGAATTACCTTATTTCCATAGAAGTACTCCCTGACCCCAAGTGAGTTACCCTAGCCCCTTTATATGTACTCTCTGACGGCAAGTGAGTTACCCTGGTCTCATAGATGTACTCCCTGACCCCAAGTGAATTACCATATCACTTTTATAAGTACTACCTGACCCTAAGTGAATTATCCTAGCCCCTTTATATGTACTCTCTGACCGCAAGTGAGTTATCCTAGCCCCTTTATAAATACTCCCTGACCCAAAGTGCGTTATCCTAGCCCCTTTATATGTACTCTGACCGCAATTGAGTTATCCTAGCCACTTTATATGAACTTCCAGACCACAAGTGAGTTACCCAGTCCCTTATAAGTACTCCCTGACCCCAAGTGAGTTACCCTAGCCCTTAATAAGTACACCCTGGCCCCAAGTGAGTTACCCTAGTCCCATAGAAGTACTCCCTGACCCCAAGTGATTTACCATAGCCCCTATATAAGTACTCCCTGACCCCAAGTGAGTTATTTTAGCCCCTTTATATGTTCTCTCTGACCGCAAGTGAGTTACCCTAGTACCATATAAGTACTCCCTGACTACAAGTGAGTTACTATAACCCCTTTATAAGTACTCCCTGACCCCAAGTGAGTTACCCTAGCCCGTTTATAAGTAATCCCTGACCCTAAGTGAGGTATCCTTGCTCGTTTATATGTACTCTCTGACCGCAAGTGAGTTACCCTAGTACCATATAAGTACTCCCTGACCCCAACTGATTTACCCTAGTCCCATATAAGTGCTGCAAGGCCCCAAGTGAGTTACCCTAGTCCCATAGAAGTACTCCCTGACTACAAGTGAGTTCCTATAACCCCTTTATAAGTACTCCCTGACCCCAAGTGAGTTACCCTAGCCCGTTTATAAGTAATCCCTGACCCTAAGTGAGTTAACCTAGTCCCATATAAGTACTCCCAGACCACAACTGGGTTACCCTAGTCCCATAGAAGTACTCCCTGACCCCAAGTGAGTTATCCTAGCCCCTTTATATGTACTCTGACCGCAAGTGAGTTATCCTAGCCGCTTTATATGTACTCCCAGACCACAAGTGAGTTACCCAGTCCCTTATAAGTACTCCCTGGCCCCAAGTGAGTTACCCTAGCCCTTAATAAGTACACCCTGACCCCAAGTGAGTTACCCTAGCCCTTATATAAGTATTCCCTGGCCCCAAGTGAGTAATCCTAGCCGCTTTATATGAACTCCCAGACTCCAAGTGAGTTACCATAGCCCCTGTATAAGTACTCCCAGACCCCAAGTGAGTTACCCTAGTCCTTTATAAGTACTCCCTGACACCAAGTGAGTTACCCTAGCCCCTTTATAAGTACTCCCTGACCCCAAGTGAGTTATCCTAGCCCGTTTATATGTACGCTCTGACCGTAAGTGAGTTATCCTAGCCGCTTTATATGTACTCCCAGACCCCAAGTGAGTTACCCTAGCCCTTAATAAGTACAACCTGGCCCCAAGTGAGTTACCCTGGTCCCATATAAGTACTCACAGACACCAAGTGAGTTACCCTAGTCCCATAGAAGTACTCCCTCACCCCAAGTGAGTTACCCTAGCCCCAAATAAGTACTCCCTGACCCCAAGTAATTTATCAAAGCCCCTTTATATGTACTCTCTGACCGCAAGTGAGTTAACCTAGTCCCATAGATGTACTCCATGACCCCAACTGAGTTACCATAGCCCCTTTATAAGTACTCCCTGACCCCAAGTGAGTTATCCTAGCCCCTTTATATGTACTCTGACCGCAAGTGAGTTATCCTAGCCGCTTTATATGTACTCCCAGACCACAAGTGAGTTACCCAGTCCCTTATAAGTACTCCCTGGCCCCAAGTGAGTTACCCTAGCCCTTAATAAGTACACCCTGACCCCAAGTGAGTTATCCTAACCCCTTTATATGTACTCTCTGACCGCAAGTGAGTTACCCTAGTTCCATAGAGGTACTCCCTGACCCCAAATTAGTCACTCTAGCCACTTTATATGTACTCTCTGACCGCAAGGGAGTTATCCTTGCCCCTTTATATGTACTCCCGGACTCCAAGTGAGTTACCATAGCCCTTGTATAAGTACTCCCAGACCCCAAGTGAGTTACCCTAGTCCTTTATAAGTACTCCCTGACACCAAGTGAGTTACCCTAGCCCCTATATAAGTACTCCCTGACCCCAAGTGAGTTATCCTAGCCCGTTTATATGTACGCTCTGACCGTAAGTGAGTTATCCTAGCCGCTTTATATGTACACCCATACCCCAAGTGAGTTACCCTGTCCCTTAATAAGTACACCCTGGCCCCAAGTGAGTTACCCTGGTCCCATATAAGTACTCACAGACACCAAGTGAGTTACCCTAGTCCCATAGAAGTACTCCCTGACCCCAAGTGAGTTACCCTAGCCCCCATATAAGTATTCCCTGACCCCAAGTGAGTTATCCTAGCCCCTTTATATGTACTCTCTGACCGCAAGTGAGTTACCCTAGTCCCATAGATGTACTCCCTGACCCCAAGTGAGTTACCATATCACCTTTATAAGTACCACCTGACCCCAAGTGAGTTACCATAGCCCCTGTATAAGTACTCCCAGACCCCAAGTGAGTTACCCTAGTCCTTTATAAGTACTCCCTGACATCAAGTGAGTTACCCTAGCCCCTTTATAAGTACTCCCTGACCCAAAGTGAGTTATCCTAGCCCGTTTATATGTACGCTCTGACCGTAAGTGAGTTATCCTAGCCGCTTTATATGTACTCCCAGACCCCAAATGAGTTACCCTGTCCCTTAATAAGTACACCCTGGCCCCAAGTGAGTTACCCTGGTCCCATATAAGTACTCACAGACACCAAGTGAGTTACCCTAGTCCCATAGAAGTACTCCCCGACCCCAAGTGAGTTACCCTAGCCCCCATATAAGTATTCCCTGACCCCAAGTGAGTTATCCTAGCCCCTTCATATGTACTCTCTGACCGCAAGTGAGTTACCCTAGTCCCATAGATGTACTCCCTGACCCCAAGTGAGTTACCATATCACCTTTATAAGTACCACCTGACCCCAAGTGAGTTATCCTAGCCCCTTTATATTTACTCTCTGACCGCAAGTGAGTTACCCTAGTCCCATAGATGTACTCCCTGACCCCAAGTGAGTTACCATATCACCTTTATAAGTACCACCTGACCCCAAGTGTGTTATCCTAGCCCCTTTATATGTACTCTCTGACCGCAAGTGAGTTATCCTAGCCGCTTAATATGTACTCCCAGACCCCAAGTGAGTTACCCAGTCCCTAATAATTACTCCCTCACCCCAAGTGAGTTACCCTAGCCCCAAATAAGTACTCCCTGACCCCAAGTAATTTATCAAAGCCCCTTTATATGTACTCTCTGACCGCAAGTGAGTTAACCTAGTCCCATAGATGTACTCCATGACCCCAACTGAGTTACCATAGCCCCTTTATAAGTACTCCCTGACCCCAAGTGAGTTATCCTAGCCCCTTTATATGTACTCTGACCGCAAGTGAGTTATCCTAGCCGCTTTATATGTACTCCCAGGCCACAAGTGAGTTACCCAGTCCCTTATAAGTACTCCCTGGCCCCAAGTGAGTTACCCTAGCTCTTAATAAGTACACCCTGACCCCAAGTGAGTTATCCTAACCCCTTTATATGTACTCTCTGACCGCAAGTGAGTTACCCTAGTTCCATAGAGGTACTCCCTGACCCCAAATTAGTCACTCTAGCCACTTTATATGTACTCTCTGACCGCAAGGGAGTTATCCTTGCCCCTTTATATGTACTCCCGGACTCCAAGTGAGTTACCATAGCCCTTGTATAAGTACTCCCAGACCCCAAGTGAGTTACCCTAGTCCTTTATAAGTACTCCCTGACACCAAGTGAGTTACCCTAGCCCCTATATAAGTACTCCCTGACCCCAAGTGAGTTATCCTAGCCCGTTTATATGTACGCTCTGACCGTAAGTGAGTTATCCTAGCCGCTTTATATGTACTCCGATACCCCAAGTGAGTTACCCTGTCCCTTAATAAGTACACCCTGGCCCCAAGTGAGTTACCCTGGTCCCATATAAGTACTCACAGACACCAAGTGAGTTACCCTAGTCCCATAGAAGTACTCCCTGACCCCAAGTGAGTTACCCTAGCCCCCATATAAGTATTCCCTGACCCCAAGTGAGTTATCCTAGCCCCTTTATATGTACTCTCTGACCGCAAGTGAGTTACCCTAGTCCCATAGATGTACTCCCTGACCCCAAGTGAGTTACCATATCACCTTTATAAGTACCACCTGACCCCAAGTGAGTTACCATAGCCCCTGTATAAGTACTCCCAGACCCCAGGTGAGTTACCCTAGTCCTTTATAAGTACTCCCTGACATCAAGTGAGTTACCCTAGCCCCTTTATAAGTACTCCCTGACCCAAAGTGAGTTATCCTAGCCCGTTTATATGTACGCTCTGACCGTAAGTGAGTTATCCTAGCCGCTTTATATGTACTCCCAGACCCCAAATGAGTTACCCTGTCCCTTAATAAGTACACCCTGGCCCCAAGTGAGTTACCCTGGTCCCATATAAGTACTCACAGACACCAAGTGAGTTACCCTAGTCCAATAGAAGTACTCCCCGACCCCAAGTGAGTTACCCTAGCCCCCATATAAGTATTCCCTGACCCCAAGTGAGTTATCCTAGCCCCTTCATATGTACTCTCTGACCGCAAGTGAGTTACCCTAGTCCCATAGATGTACTCCCTGACCCCAAGTGAGTTACCATATCACCTTTATAAGTACCACCTGACCCCAAGTGAGTTATCCTAGCCCCTTTTATGTACTCTCTGACCGCAAGTGAGTTATCCTAGCCGCTTAATATGTACTCCCAGACCCCAAGTGAGTTACCCAGTCCCTAATAATTACTCCCTGATCCCAAGTGAGTTACCCTGTCCCTTAATAAGTACACCCTGGCCCCAAGTGAGTTACCCTGGTCCCATATAAGTACTCACAGACACCAAGTGAGTTACCCTAGTCCCATAGAAGTACTCCCTGACCCCAAGTGAGTTACCCTAGCCCCCATATAAGTATTCCCTGACCCCAAGTGAGTTATCCTAGCCCCTTTATATGTACTCTCTGACCGCAAGTGAGTTACCCTAGTCCCATAGATGTACTCCCTGACCCCAAGTGAGTTACCATATCACCTTTATAAGTACCACCTGACCCCAAGTGAGTTACCATAGCCCCTGTATAAGTACTCCCAGACCCCAGGTGAGTTACCCTAGTCCTTTATAAGTACTCCCTGACATCAAGTGAGTTACCCTAGCCCCTTTATAAGTACTCCCTGACCCAAAGTGAATTATCCTAGCCCGTTTATATGTACGCTCTGACCGTAAGTGAGTTATCCTAGCCGCTTTATATGTACTCCCAGACCCCAAATGAGTTACCCTGGTCCCATATAAGTACTCACAGACACCAAGTGAGTTACCCTAGTCCCATAGAAGTACTCCCTGACCCCAAGTGAGTTACACTAGCCCCTATATAAGTATTCCCTGACCCCAAGTAAGTTATCAAAGCCCCTTTATATGTACTCTCTGACCGCAAGTGAGTTACCATAGTCCCATAGATGTACTCCATGACCCCATGTGATTTACCATAGCCCCTTTATAAGTACTCCCTGACCCCAAGTGAGTTATCCTAGCCCCTTTATATGTACTCTCTGACCGCAAGTGAGTTATCCTAGCCGCTTTATATGTACTCCCAGACCCCAAGTGAGTTACCCTAGCCCTTATATAAGTATTCCCTGACCCCAAGTGAGTTACCCTAACCCTTATATAAGTATTCCCTGGCCCCAAGTGAGTTATCCTAGCCCGTTTATATGTACGCTCTGACCGTAAGTGAGTTATCCTAGCCGCTTTATATGTACTCCGATACCCCAAGTGAGTTACCCTGTCCCTTAATAAGTACACCCTGGCCCCAAGTGAGTTACCCTGGTCCCATATAAGTACTCACAGACACCAAGTGAGTTACCCTAGTCCCATAGAAGTACTCCCTGACCCCAAGTGAGTTACCCTAGCCCCCATATAAGTATTCCCTGACCCCAAGTGAGTTATCCTAGCCCCTTTATATGTACTCTCTGACCGCAAGTGAGTTACCCTAGTCCCATAGATGTACTCCCTGACCCCAAGTGAGTTACCATATCACCTTTATAAGTACCACCTGACCCCAAGTGAGTTACCATAGCCCCTGTATAAGTACTCCCAGACCCCAGGTGAGTTACCCTAGTCCTTTATAAGTACTCCCTGACATCAAGTGAGTTACCCTAGCCCCTTTATAAGTACTCCCTGACCCAAAGTGAGTTATCCTAGCCCGTTTATATGTACGCTCTGACCGTAAGTGAGTTATCCTAGCCGCTTTATATGTACTCCCAGACCCCAAATGAGTTACCCTGTCCCTTAATAAGTACACCCTGGCCCCAAGTGAGTTACCCTGGTCCCATATAAGTACTCACAGACACCAAGTGAGTTACCCTAGTCCAATAGAAGTACTCCCCGACCCCAAGTGAGTTACCCTAGCCCCCATATAAGTATTCCCTGACCCCAAGTGAGTTATCCTAGCCCCTTCATATGTACTCTCTGACCGCAAGTGAGTTACCCTAGTCCCATAGATGTACTCCCTGACCCCAAGTGAGTTACCATATCACCTTTATAAGTACCACCTGACCCCAAGTGAGTTATCCTAGCCCCTTTTATGTACTCTCTGACCGCAAGTGAGTTATCCTAGCCGCTTAATATGTACTCCCAGACCCCAAGTGAGTTACCCAGTCCCTAATAATTACTCCCTGATCCCAAGTGAGTTACCCTGTCCCTTAATAAGTACACCCTGGCCCCAAGTGAGTTACCCTGGTCCCATATAAGTACTCACAGACACCAAGTGAGTTACCCTAGTCCCATAGAAGTACTCCCTGACCCCAAGTGAGTTACCCTAGCCCCCATATAAGTATTCCCTGACCCCAAGTGAGTTATCCTAGCCCCTTTATATGTACTCTCTGACCGCAAGTGAGTTACCCTAGTCCCATAGATGTACTCCCTGACCCCAAGTGAGTTACCATATCACCTTTATAAGTACCACCTGACCCCAAGTGAGTTACCATAGCCCCTGTATAAGTACTCCCAGACCCCAGGTGAGTTACCCTAGTCCTTTATAAGTACTCCCTGACATCAAGTGAGTTACCCTAGCCCCTTTATAAGTACTCCCTGACCCAAAGTGAGTTATCCTAGCCCGTTTATATGTACGCTCTGACCGTAAGTGAGTTATCCTAGCCGCTTTATATGTACTCCCAGACCCCAAATGAGTTACCCTGGTCCCATATAAGTACTCACAGACACCAAGTGAGTTACCCTAGTCCCATAGAAGTACTCCCTGACCCCAAGTGAGTTACACTAGCCCCTATATAAGTATTCCCTGACCCCAAGTAAGTTATCAAAGCCCCTTTATATGTACTCTCTGACCGCAAGTGAGTTACCATAGTCCCATAGATGTACTCCATGACCCCATGTGATTTACCATAGCCCCTTTATAAGTACTCCCTGACCCCAAATGAGTTATCCTAGCCCCTTTATATGTACTCTCAGACCGCAAGTGAGTTATCCTAGCCGCTTTATATGTACTCCCAGACCCCAAGTGAGTTACCCTAGCCCTTATATAAGTATTCCCTGACCCCAAGTGAGTTACCCTAACCCTTATATAAGTATTCCCTGGCCCCAAGTGAGTAATCCTAGCCGCTTTATATGTACTCCCAGACTCCAAGTGAGTTACCATAGCCCCTGTATAAGTAGTCCCAGACCCCAAGTGAGTTACCCTAGTCCTTTATAAGTACTCCCTGACACCAAGTGAGTTAACCTAGCCCCTTTATAAGTACTCCCTGACCCCAAGTGAGTTATCCTAGCCCCTTTATATGTACGCTCTGACCGTAAGTGAGTTATCCTAGCCGCTTTATATGTACTCCCAGACCCCAAGTGAGTTACCCTAGCCCTTAATATGTACAACCTGGCCCCAAGTGAGTTACCCTGGTCCCATATAAGTACTCACAGACACCAAGTGAGTTACCTTAGTCCCATAGAAGTACTCCCTCACCCCAAGTGAGTTACCCTAGCCCCAAATAAGTACTCCCTGACCCCAAGTAATTTATCAAAGCCCCTTTATATGTACTCTCTGACCGCAAGTGAGTTAACCTAGTCCCATAGATGTACTCCATGACCCCAACTGAGTTACCATAGCCCCTTTATAAGTACTCCTTGACCCCAAGTGAGTTATCCTAGCCCCTTTATATGTACTCTGACCGCAAGTGAGTTATCCTAGCCGTTTTATATGTACTCCCAGACCACAAGTGAGTTACCCAGTCCCTTATAAGTACTCCCTGGCCCCAAGTGAGTTACCCTAGCCCTTAATAAGTACACCCTGACCCCAAGTGAGTTACCCTAGCCCTTATATAAGTATTCCCTCGCCCCAAGTGAGTAATCCTAGCCGCTTTATATGAACTCCCAGACTCCAAGTGAGTTACCATAGCCCCTGTATAAGTACTCCCAGACCCCAAGTGAGTTACCCTAGTCCTTTATAAGTACTCCCTGACACCAAGTGAGTTACCCTAGCCCCTTTATAAGTACTCCCTGACCCCAAGTGAGTTATCCTAGCCCGTTTATATGTACGCTCTGACCGTAAGTGAGTTATCCTAGCCGCTTTATATGTACTCCCAGACCCCAAGTGAGTTACCCTAGCCCTTAATAAGTACAACCTGGCCCCAAGTGAGTTATCCTGGTCCCATATAAGTACTCACAGACACAAAGTGAGTTACCTTAGTCCCATAGAAGTACTCCCTCACCCCAAGTGAGTTACCCTAGCCCCAAATAAGTACTCCCTGACCCCAAGTAATTTATCAAAGCCCCTTTATATGTACTCTCTGACCGCAAGTGAGTTAACCTAGTCCCATAGATGTACTCCATGACCCCAACTGAGTTACCATAGCCCCTTTATAAGTACTCCCTGACCCCAAGTGAGTTATCCTAGCCCCTTTATATGTACTCTGACCGCAAGTGAGTTATCCTAGCTGCTTTATATGTACTCCCCGACCCCAAGTGAGTTACCCTAGCCCCCATATAAGTATTCCCTGACCCCAAGTGAGTTATCCTAGCCCCTTCATATGTACTCTCTGACCGCAAGTGAGTTACCCTAGTCCCATAGATGTACTCCCTGACCCCAAGTGAGTTACCATATCACCTTTATAAGTACCACCTGACCCCAAGTGAGTTATCCTAGCCCCTTTATATTTACTCTCTGACCGCAAGTGAGTTACCCTAGTCCCATAGATGTACTCCCTGACCCCAAGTGAGTTACCATATCACCTTTATAAGTACCACCTGACCCCAAGTGAGTTATCCTAGCCCCTTTATATGTACTCTCTGACCGCAAGTGAGTTATCCTAGCCGCTTAATATGTACTCCCAGACCCCAAGTGAGTTACCCAGTACCTAATAATTACTCCCTGATCCCAAGTGAGTTACCCTAGCCCTTAATAAGTACACCCTGGCCCCAAGTGAGTTACCCTGGTCCCATATAAGTACTCACAGACACCAAGTGAGTTACCCTAGTCCCATAGAAGTACTCCCTGACCCCAAGTGTGTTACCATAGCCCTTTTATAAGTACTCCCTGACCCCAAGTGAGTTATCCTAGCCCCTTTATATGTACCTTCTGACCGCAAGTGAGCTACCCTAGTCCCATATAAGTACTCCCGACCCCAAGTGAGTTACCATATCCCCTTTATAAGTACTCCCTGACCCCAAGTGAGTTACCCTATCCTCTTTATAAGTACTCCCTGACCTCAAGTGAGTTATCCTAACCCCTTTATATGTACTCCCAGAGTCCAAGTGAGTTACCCTAGTCCCGTATAGCTACTCCCCGATCAAAAGTGATTTACCCTAGCCCCTTTATAAGTACTCCCTGTCCCTAAGTGGGTTACGCTAGTCCCATATAAGTACTCTCAGACCACAAGTGAATTACCCTAGTTCCATAGAAGTACTCCCTGACCCCAAGTGAGTTATCCTAACCCCTTTATATGTACTCTCTGACCGCAAGTGAGTTACCCTAGTTCAATAGAAGTACTCCCTGACCCCAAATTAGTCACCCTAGCCACTTTATATGTTCTCTCTGACCGCAAGTGAGTTATCCTTGCCCCTTTATATTTACTCCAGGACTCCAAGTGAGTTACCATAGCCCCTGTATAAGTACTCCCAGAGTCCAAGTGAGTTACCCTAGTCCCGTATAGCTACTCCCCGATCAAAAGTGATTTACCCTAGCCCCTTTATAAGTACTCCCTGGCACCAAGTGAGTTACCCTAGCCCCTATATAAGTACTCCCTGACCCCAAGTGAGTTATCCTAACCCGTTTATATGTACGCTGTGACCGTAAGTGAGTTATCCTAGCCGCTTTATATGTAATCCCAGACCCCAAGTGAGTTACCCTGTCCCTTAATAAGTACACTCTGGCCCCAAGTGAGTTACCCTGGTCCCATATAAGTACTCACAGACACCAAGTGAGTTACCCTAGCCCCTTTATAAGTACTCCCTGACCCCAAGTGAGTTATCCTAGCCCGTTTATATGTATGCTCTGACCGTAAGTGAGTTATCCTAGCCGCTTTATATGTACTCCCTGACCCCAAGTGAGTTACCATATCACCTTTATAAGTACTACCTGACCCCAAGTGAGTTATCCTAGACCCTTTATATGTACTCCCAGACCCCAAGTGAGTTACCCTAGCCCCTTTATAAGTACTCCCAGACCCCAAGTGAGTTATCCTAGCCCGTTTATATGTACGCTCTGACCGTAAGTGAGTTATCCTAGCCGCTTTATATGTACTCCCAGACCCCAAGTGAGTTACCCTGTCCCTTAATAAGTACACCCTGGCCCCAAGTGAGTTACCCTGGTCCCATATAAGTACTCACAGACACCAAGTGAGTTACCCTAGTCCCATAGAAGTACTCCCTGACCCCAAGTGAGTTACCCTAGCCTCTATATAAGTATTCCCTGACCCCAAGTAGGTTATCAAAGCCCCTTTATATGTACTCTCTGACCGCAAGTGAGTTACCCTAGTCCCATAGATGTACTCGCATACTCCAAGTGAGTTACCATAGCCCCTGTATAAGTACTCCCAGACCCCAAGTGAGTTACCCTAGTCCTTTATAAGTACTCCCTGACACCAAGTGAGTTACCCTAGGCCCTTTATAAGTACTCCCTGACACCAAGTGAGTTATCCTAGCCCGTTTATATGTACGCTCTGACCGTAAGTGAGTTATCCTAGCCGCTTTATATGTACTCCCAGACCCCAAGTGAGTTACCCTAGCCCTTAATAAGTACAACCTGGCCCCAAGTGAGTTACCCTGGTCCCATATAAGTACTCATAGACACCAAGTGAGTTACCCTAGTCCCATATAATTACTCCCAGACCAAAGGGAATTACCGTAGTCCCATAGAAGTACTCGCTGACCCTAAGTGAGTTACCCTAGCCCTTATATAAGTACTCCCTGACCCCAAGTGAGTTATCCAAGCCCCTTTATATGTACTTCCAGACCCCAAGTGAGTTATCCTAGTCCCTTATAACTACTCCCTGACCCTAAGTGATTTACCCTAGTCCCATAGAAGTACTCCCTGACCCCAAGTGAGTTACCCTAGCCTCTATATAATTACTCCCTAATCCCAAGTGAGTTATCCTAGCCCCTTTATATGTACTCTCTGACCGGAAGTGAGTACCCTAGTCCCATAGAAGTACTCCCTGACCTCAAGTGTGTTACCATAGCCCCTTTATAAGTACTCCCTGACCCCAAGTGAGTTATCCTAGCCCCTTTATATGTACTCTCTGACCGCAAGTGAGTTACCCTAGTCCCATAGATGTACTCCCTGACCCCAAGTGAGTTACCATATCACCTTTATAAGTACCACCTGACCCCAAGTGAGTTATCTTAGCCCCATTATATGTACTCTCTGACCGCAAGTGAGTTACCCTAGTCCCATAGATGTACTCCCTGACCCCAAGTGAGTTACCATATCACCTTTATAAGTACCACCTGACCCCAAGTGAGTTATCCTAGCCCCTTTATATGTACTCTCTGACCGCAAGTGAGTTATCCTAGCCGCTTAATATGTACTCCCAGACCCTAAGTGAGTTACCCAGTCCCTAATAATTACTCCCTGACCCCAAGTGAGTTACCCTAGCTCTTAATAAGTACACCCTGGCCCCAAGTGAGTTACCCTGGTCCTATATAAGTACTCACAGATACCAAGTGAGTTACCCTAGTCCCATAGAAGTACTCCCTGACCCCAAGTGAGTTACACTAGCCCCTATATAAGTATTCCCTGACCCCAAGTAAGTTATCAAAGCCCCTTTATATGTACTCTCTGACCGCAAGTGAGTTACCCTAGTCCCATTGATGTACTCCATGACCCCATGTAAGTTACCATAGCCCCTTTATAAGTACTCCCTGACCCCAAGTGAGTTATCCTAGCCGCTTTATATGTACTCTGACAGCAAGTGAGTTATCCTAGCCGCTTTATATGTACTCCTAGACCACAAGTTAGTCACCCTAGTCCCACTGAAGTACTCCCTGACCCCAAGTGAGTTACCCTAGCCCTTATATAAGTATTCCCTGGACCCAAGTGAGTAATCCTAGCCCGTTTATATGTACGCTCTGACCGTAAGTGAGTTATCCTAGCCGCTTTATATGTACTCCCAGACCCCAAATGAGTTACCCTGTCCCTTAATAAGTACACCCTGGCCCCAAGTGAGTTACCCTGGTCCCATATAAGTACTCACAGACACCAAGTGAGTTACCCTAGTCCCCATATAAGTATTCCCTGACCCCAAGTGAGTTATCCTAGCCCCTTTATATGTACTCTCTGACCGCAAGTGAGTTACCCTAGTCCCATAGATGTACTCCCTGACCCCAAGTGAGTTACCCTAGTCCCATAGATGTACTCCCTGACCCCAAGTGAGTTACCATATCACCTTTATAAGTACCACCTGACCCCAAGTGAGTTACCATAGCCCCTGTATAAGTACTCCCAGACCCCAGGTGAGTTACCCTAGTCCTTTATAAGTACTCCCTGACATCAAGTGAGTTACCCTAGCCCCTTTATAAGTACTCCCTGACCCAAAGTGAGTTATCCTAGCCCGTTTATATGTACGCTCTGACCGTAAGTGAGTTATCCTAGCCGCTTTATATGTACTCCCAGACCCCAAATGAGTTACCCTGTCCCTTAATAAGTACACCCTGGCCCCAAGTGAGTTACCCTGGTCCCATATAAGTACTCACAGACACCAAGTGAGTTACCCTAGTCCAATAGAAGTACTCCCCGACCCCAAGTGAGTTACCCTAGCCCCCATATAAGTATTCCCTGACCCCAAGTGAGTTATCCTAGCCCCTTCATATGTACTCTCTGACCGCAAGTGAGTTACCCTAGTCCCATAGATGTACTCCCTGACCCCAAGTGAGTTACCATATCACCTTTATAAGTACCACCTGACCCCAAGTGAGTTATCCTAGCCCCTTTTATGTACTCTCTGACCGCAAGTGAGTTATCCTAGCCGCTTAATATGTACTCCCAGACCCCAAGTGAGTTACCCAGTCCCTAATAATTACTCCCTGATCCCAAGTGAGTTACCCTAGCCCTTAATAAGTACACCCTGGCCCCAAGTGAGTTACCCTGGTCCCATATAAGTACTCACAGACACCAAGTGAGTTACCCTAGTCCCATAGAAGTACTCCCTGACCCCAAGTGAGTTACACTAGCCCCTATATAAGTATTCCCTGACCCCAAGTAAGTTACCCTAGCCCTTATATAAGTATTCCCTCGCCCCAAGTGAGTAATCCTAGCCGCTTTATATGAACTCCCAGACTCCAAGTGAGTTACTATAGCCCCTGTATAAGTACTCCCAGACCCCAAGTGAGTTACCCTAGTCCTTTATAAGTACTCCCTGACACCAAGTGAGTTACCCTAGCCCCTTTATAAGTACTCCCTGACCCCAAGTGAGTTATCCTAGCCCGTTTATATGTACGCTCTGACCGTAAGTGAGTTATCCTAGCCGCTTTATATGTACTCCCAGACCCCAAGTGAGTTACCCTAGCCCTTAATAAGTACAACCTGGCCCCAAGTGAGTTATCCTGGTCCCATATAAGTACTCACAGACACCAAGTGAGTTACCTTAGTCCCATAGAAGTACTCCCTCACCCCAAGTGAGTTACCCTAGCCCCAAATAAGTACTCCCTGACCCCAAGTAATTTATCAAAGCCCCTTTATATGTACTCTCTCACCGCAAGTGAGTTAACCTAGTCCCATAGATGTACTCCATGACCCCAACTGAGTTACCATAGCCCCTTTATAAGTACTCCCTGACCCCAAGTGAGTTATCCTAGCCCCTTTATATGTACTCTGACCGCAAGTGAGTTATCCTAGCTGCTTTATATGTACTCCCCGACCCCAAGTGAGTTACCCTAGCCCCCATATAAGTATTCCCTGACCCCAAGTGAGTTATCCTAGCCCCTTCATATGTACTCTCTGACCGCAAGTGAGTTACCCTAGTCCCATAGATGTACTCCCCGACCCCAAGTGAGTTACCATATCCCCTTTATAAGTACTCCCTGACCCCAAGTGAGTTACCCTATCCTCTTTATAAGTACTCCCTGACCTCAAGTGAGTTATCCTAACCCCTTTATATGTACTCCCAGAGTCCAAGTGAGTTACCCTAGTCCCGTATAGCTACTCCCCGATCAAAAGTGATTTACCCTAGCCCCTTTATAAGTACTCCCTGTCCCTAAGTGGGTTACGCTAGTCCCATATAAGTACTCTCAGACCACAAGTGAATTACCCTAGTTCCATAGAAGTACTCCCTGACCCCAAGTGAGTTATCCTAACCCCTTTATATGTACTCTCTGACCGCAAGTGAGTTACCCTAGTTCAATAGAAGTACTCCCTGACCCCAAATTAGTCACCCTAGCCACTTTATATGTTCTCTCTGACCGCAAGTGAGTTATCCTTGCCCCTTTATATTTACTCCAGGACTCCAAGTGAGTTACCATAGCCCCTGTATAAGTACTCCCAGAGTCCAAGTGAGTTACCCTAGTCCCGTATAGCTACTCCCCGATCAAAAGTGATTTACCCTAGCCCCTTTATAAGTACTCCCTGGCACCAAGTGAGTTACCCTAGCCCCTATATAAGTACTCCCTGACCCCAAGTGAGTTATCCTAACCCGTTTATATGTACGCTGTGACCGTAAGTGAGTTATCCTAGCCGCTTTATATGTAATCCCAGACCCCAAGTGAGTTACCCTGTCCCTTAATAAGTACACTCTGGCCCCAAGTGAGTTACCCTGGTCCCATATAAGTACTCACAGACACCAAGTGAGTTACCCTAGCCCCTTTATAAGTACTCCCTGACCCCAAGTGAGTTATCCTAGCCCGTTTATATGTATGCTCTGACCGTAAGTGAGTTATCCTAGCCGCTTTATATGTACTCCCTGACCCCAAGTGAGTTACCATATCACCTTTATAAGTACTACCTGACCCCAAGTGAGTTATCCTAGACCCTTTATATGTACTCCCAGACCCCAAGTGAGTTACCCTAGCCCCTTTATAAGTACTCCCAGACCCCAAGTGAGTTATCCTAGCCCGTTTATATGTACGCTCTGACCGTAAGTGAGTTATCCTAGCCGCTTTATATGTACTCCCAGACCCCAAGTGAGTTACCCTGTCCCTTAATAAGTACACCCTGGCCCCAAGTGAGTTACCCTGGTCCCATATAAGTACTCACAGACACCAAGTGAGTTACCCTAGTCCCATAGAAGTACTCCCTGACCCCAAGTGAGTTACCCTAGCCTCTATATAAGTATTCCCTGACCCCAAGTAGGTTATCAAAGCCCCTTTATATGTACTCTCTGACCGCAAGTGAGTTACCCTAGTCCCATAGATGTACTCGCATACTCCAAGTGAGTTACCATAGCCCCTGTATAAGTACTCCCAGACCCCAAGTGAGTTACCCTAGTCCTTTATAAGTACTCCCTGACACCAAGTGAGTTACCCTAGGCCCTTTATAAGTACTCCCTGACACCAAGTGAGTTATCCTAGCCCGTTTATATGTACGCTCTGACCGTAAGTGAGTTATCCTAGCCGCTTTATATGTACTCCCAGACCCCAAGTGAGTTACCCTAGCCCTTAATAAGTACAACCTGGCCCCAAGTGAGTTACCCTGGTCCCATATAAGTACTCACAGACACCAAGTGAGTTACCCTAGTCCCATATAATTACTCCCAGACCAAAGGGAATTACCGTAGTCCCATAGAAGTACTCGCTGACCCTAAGTGAGTTACCCTAGCCCTTATATAAGTACTCCCTGACCCCAAGTGAGTTATCCAAGCCCCTTTATATGTACTTCCAGACCCCAAGTGAGTTATCCTAGTCCCTTATAACTACTCCCTGACCCTAAGTGATTTACCCTAGTCCCATAGAAGTACTCCCTGACCCCAAGTGAGTTACCCTAGCCTCTATATAATTACTCCCTAATCCCAAGTGAGTTATCCTAGCCCCTTTATATGTACTCTCTGACCGGAAGTGAGTACCCTAGTCCCATAGAAGTACTCCCTGACCTCAAGTGTGTTACCATAGCCCCTTTATAAGTACTCCCTGACCCCAAGTGAGTTATCCTAGCCCCTTTATATGTACTCTCTGACCGCAAGTGAGTTACCCTAGTCCCATAGATGTACTCCCTGACCCCAAGTGAGTTACCATATCACCTTTATAAGTACCACCTGACCCCAAGTGAGTTATCTTAGCCCCATTATATGTACTCTCTGACCGCAAGTGAGTTACCCTAGTCCCATAGATGTACTCCCTGACCCCAAGTGAGTTACCATATCACCTTTATAAGTACCACCTGACCCTAAGTGAGTTATCCTAGCCCCTTTATATGTACTCTCTGACCGCAAGTGAGTTATCCTAGCCGCTTAATATGTACTCCCAGACCCTAAGTGAGTTACCCAGTCCCTAATAATTACTCCCTGACCCCAAGTGAGTTACCCTAGCTCTTAATAAGTACACCCTGGCCCCAAGTGAGTTACCCTGGTCCTATATAAGTACTCACAGATACCAAGTGAGTTACCCTAGTCCCATAGAAGTACTCCCTGACCCCAAGTGAGTTACACTAGCCCCTATATAAGTATTCCCTGACCCCAAGTAAGTTATCAAAGCCCCTTTATATGTACTCTCTGACCGCAAGTGAGTTACCCTAGTCCCATTGATGTACTCCATGACCCCATGTAAGTTACCATAGCCCCTTTATAAGTACTCCCTGACCCCAAGTGAGTTATCCTAGCCGCTTTATATGTACTCTGACAGCAAGTGAGTTATCCTAGCCGCTTTATATGTACTCTGACAGCAAGTGAGTTATCCTAGCCGCTTTATATGTACTCCTAGACCACAAGTTAGTCACCCTAGTCCCACTGAAGTACTCCCTGACCCCAAGTGAGTTACCCTAGCCCTTATATAAGTATTCCCTGGACCCAAGTGAGTAATCCTAGCCCCTTTATATGTACTCCCAGACTCCAAGTGAGTTACCATAGCCCCTGTATAAGTACTCCCAGACCCCAAATGAGTTACCCTAGTCCTTTATAAGTACTCCCTGACACCAAGTGAGTTACCCTAGCCCCTTTATAAGTACTCCCTGACCCCAAGTGAGTTATCCTAGCCCGTTTATATGTACGCTCTGACCGTAAGTGAGTTATCCTAGCCGCTTTATATGTACTCCCAGACCCCAAGTGAGTTACCCTAGCCCTTAATAAGTACAACCTGGCCCCAAGTGAGTTACCCTGGTCCCATATAAGTACTCACAGACACCAAGTGAGTTACCCTAGTCCCATAGAAGTACTCCCTGACCCCAAGTGAGTTACCCTAGCCCCTATATAAGTATTCCCTGACCCCAAGTGAGTTATCCTAGCCCCTTTATATGTATTCTCTGACCGCAAGTGAGTTACCCTAGTCCCATATAAGTACTCCCAGACCAAAGGGAATTACCGTAGTCCCATAGAAGTACTCGCTGACCCTAAGTGAGTTACCCTAGCCCTTATATAAGTACTCCCTGACCCCAAGTGAGTTATCCAAGCCCCTTTATATGTACTTCCAGACCCCAAGTGAGTTACCCTAGTCCCATATAAGTACTCCCAGACCAAAGGGAATTACCGTAGTCCCATAGAAGTACTCGCTGACCCTAAGTGAGTTACCCTAGCCCTTATATAAGTACTCCCTGACCCCAAGTGAGTTATCCAAGCCCCTTTATATGTACTTCCAGACCCCAAGTGAGTTACCCTAGTCCCTTATAACTACTCCCTGACCCTAAGTGATTTACCCTAGTCCCATAGAAGTACTCCCTGACCCCAAGTGAGTTACCCTAGCCTCTATATAATTACTCCCTAATCCCAAGTGAGTTATCCTAGCCCCTTTATATGTACTCTCTGACCGGAAGTGAGTTACCCTAGTCCCATAGAAGTACTCCCTGACCTCAAGTGTGTTACCATAGCCCCTTTATAAGTACTCCCTGACCCCAAGTGAGTTATCCTAGCCCCTTTATATGTACTCTCTGACCGCAAGTGAGTTACCTTAGTCCCATAGATGTACTCCCTGACCCCAAGTGAGTTACCATATCACCTTTATAAGTACCATCTGACCCCAAGTGAGTTATCTTAGCCCCATTATATGTACTCCCTGACCGCAAGTGAGTTACCCTAGTCCCATAGATGTACTCCCTGACCACAAGTGAGTTACCATATCACCTTTATAAGTACCACCTGACCCCAAGTGAGTTATCCTAGCCCCTTTATATGTACTCTCTGACCGCAAGTGAGTTATCCTAGCCGCTTAATATGTACTCCCAGACCCTAAGTGAGTTACCCAGTCCCTAATAATTACTCCCTGACCCCAAGTGAGTTACCCTAGCCCTTAATAAGTACACCCTGGCCCCAAGTGAGTTACCCTGGTCCTATATAAGTACTCACAGATACCAAGTGAGTTACCCTAGTCCCATAGAAGTACTCCCTGACCCCAAGTGAGTTACACTAGCCCCTATATAAGTATTCCCTGACCCCAAGTAAGTTATCAAAGCCCCTTTATATGTACTCTCTGACCGCAAGTGAGTTACCCTTGTCCCATTGATGTACTCCATGACCCCATGTAAGTTACCATAGCCCCTTTATAAGTACTCCCTGACCCCAAGTGAGTTATCCTAGCCGCTTTATATGTACTCTGACCGCAAGTGAGTTATCCTAGCCGCTTTATATGTACTCCTAGACCACAAGTTAGTCACCCTAGTCCCACTGAAGTACTCCCTGACCCCAAGTGAGTTACCCTAGCCCTTATATAAGTATTCCCTGGACCCAAGTGAGTAATCCTAGCCCCTTTATATGTACTCCCAGACTCCAAGTGAGTTACCATAGCCCCTGTATAAGTACTCCCAGACCCCAAATGAGTTACCCTAGTCCTTTATAAGTACTCCCTGACACCAAGTGAGTTACCCTAGCCCCTTTATAAGTACTCCCTGACCCCAAGTGAGTTATCCTATCCCGTTTATATGTACGCTCTGACCGTAAGTGAGTTATCCTAGCCGCTTTATATGTACTCCCAGACCCCAAGTGAGTTACCCTAGCCCTTAATAAGTACAACCTGGCCCCAAGTGAGTTACCCTGGTCCCATATAAGTACTCACAGACACCAAGTGAGTTACCCTAGTCCCATAGAAGTACTCCCTGACCCCAAGTGAGTTACCCTAGCCCCTATATAAGTATTCCCTGACCCCAAGTGAGTTATCCTAGCCCCTTTATATGTATTCTCTGACCGCAAGTGAGTTACCCTAGTCCCATATAAGTACTCCCAGACCAAAGGGAATTACCGTAGTCCCATAGAAGTACTCGCTGACCCTAAGTGAGTTACCCTAGCCCTTATATAAGTACTCCCTGACCCCAAGTGAGTTATCCAAGCCCCTTTATATGTACTTCCAGACCCCAAGTGAGTTACCCTAGTCCCTTATAACTACTCCCTGACCCTAAGTGATTTACCCTAGTCCCATAGAAGTACTCCCTGACCCCAAGTGAGTTACCCTAGCCTCTATATAATTACTCCTTAATCCCAAGTGAGTTATCCTAGCCCCTTTATATGTACTCTCTGACCGGAAGTGAGTTACCCTAGTCCCATAGAAGTACTCCCTAACCTCAAGTGTGTTACCATAGCCCCTTTATAAGTACTCCCTGACCCCAAGTGAGTTACACTAGCCACTATATAAGTATTCCCTGACCGCAAGTGAGTTATCCTAGCCGCTTTATATGTACTCCTAGACCACAAGTTATTCACCCTAGTCCCACTGAAGTACTCCCTGACCCCAAGTGAGTTACCCTAGCCCTTATATAAGTATTCCCTGGCCCCAAGTGAGTAATCCTAGCCCCTTTATATGTACTCCCAGACTCCAAGTGAGTTACCATAGCCCCTGTATAAGTACTCCCAAACCCCAAGTGAGTTACCCTAGTCCTTTATAAGTACTCCCTGACACCAAGTGAGTTACCCTAGCCCCTTTATAAGTACTCCCTGACCCCAAGTGAGTTATCCTAGCCCGTTTATATGTACGCTCTGACCGTAAGTGAGTTATCCTAGCCGCTTTATATGTACTCCCAGACCCCAAGTGAGTTACCCTAGCCCTTAATAAGTACAACCTGGCCCCAAGTGAGTTACCCTGGTCCCATATAAGTACTCACAGACACCAAGTGAGTTACCCTAGCCGCTAAATATGTACTCCCAGACCCCAAGTGAGTTTCCGAGTCCCTAATAATTACTCCCTGCCCCAAGTGAGTTACCCTAGCCCTTAATAAGTACACCCTGGCCCCAAGTGAGTTACCCTGGTCCCATATAAGTACTCACAGACACCAAGTGAGTTACCCTGGTCCCATATAAGTACTCACAGACACCAAGTGAGTTACCCTAGTCCCATATAAGTACTCCCAGACCAAAGGGAATTACAGTAGTCCCATAGAAGTACTCGCTGACCCTAAGTGAGTTACCCTAGCCCTTATATAAGTACTCCCTGACCCCAAGTGAGTTATCCAAGCCCCTTTATATGTACTTCCAGACCCCAAGTGAGTTATCCTAGTCCCTTATAACTACTCCCTGACCCTAAGTGATTTACCCTAGTCCCATAGAAGTACTCCCTGACACCAAGTGAGTTACCCTAGCCTCTATATAATTACTCCCTAATCCCAAGTGAGTTATCCTAGCCCCTTTATATGTACTCTCTGACCGGAAGTGAGTTACCCTAGTCCCATAGAAGTACTCCCTGACCTCAAGTGTGTTACCATAGCCCCTTTATAAGTACTCCCTGACCCCAAGTGAGTTATCCTAGCCCCTTTATATGTACTCTCTGACCGCAAGTGAGTTACCCTAGTCCCATAGATGTACTCCCTGACCCCAAGTGAGTTACCATATCACCTTTATAAGTACCACCTGACCCCAAGTGAGTTATCTTAGCCCCATTATATGTACTCTCTGACCGCAAGTGAGTTACCCTAGTCCCATAGATGTACTCCCTGACCCCAAGTGAGTTACCATATCACCTTTATAAGTACCACCTGACCCCAAGTGAGTTATCCTAGCCCCTTTATATGTACTCTCTGACCGCAAGTGAGTTATCCTAGCCGCTTAATATGTACTCCCAGACCCTAAGTGAGTTACCCAGTCCCTAATAATTACTCCCTGACCCCAAGTGAGTTACCCTAGCCCTTAATAAGTACACCCTGGCCCCAAGTGAGTTACCCTGGTCCTACATAAGTACTCACAGATACCAAGTGAGTTACCCTAGTCCCATAGAAGTACTCCCTGACCCCAAGTGAGTTACACTAGCCCCTATATAAGTATTCCCTGACCCCAAGTAAGTTATCAAAGCCCCTTTATATGTACTCTCTGACCGCAAGTGAGTTACCCTAGTCCCATAGATGTACTCCATGACCCCATGTGAGTTACCATAGCCCCTTTATAAGTACTCCCTGACCCCAAGTGAGTTATCCTAGCCGCTTTATATGTACTCTGACCGCAAGTGAGTTATCCTAGCCGCTTTATATGTACTCCTAGACCACAAGTTAGTCACCCTAGTCCCACTGAAGTACTCCCTGACCCCAAGTGAGTTACCCTAGCCCTTATATAAGTATTCCCTGGCCCCAAGTGAGTAATCCTAGCCCCTTTATATGTACTCCCAGACTCCAAGTGAGTTACCATAGCCCCTGTATAAGTACTCCCAGACCCCAAATGAGTTACCCTAGTCCTTTATAAGTACTCCCTGACACCAAGTGAGTTACCCTAGCCCCTTTATAAGTACTCCCTGACCCCAAGTGAGTTATCCTAGCCCGTTTATATGTACGCTCTGACCGTAAGTGAGTTATCCTAGCCGCTTTATATGTACTCCCAGACCCCAAGTGAGTTACCCTAGCCCTTAATAAGTACAACCTGGCCCCAAGTGAGTTACCCTGGTCCCATATAAGTACTCACAGACACCAAGTGAGTTACCCTAGTCCCATAGAAGTACTCCCTGACCCCAAGTGAGTTACCCTAGCCCCTATATAAGTATTCCCTGACCCCAAGTGAGTTATCCTAGCCCCTTTATATGTACTCTCTGACCGCAAGTGAGTTACCCTAGTCCCATATAAGTACTCCCAGACCAAAGGGAATTACCGTAGTCCCATAGAAGTACTCGCTGACCCTAAGTGAGTTACCCTAGCCCTTATATAAGTACTCCCTGACCCCAAGTGAGTTATCGAAGCCCCTTTATATGTACTTCCAGACCCCAAGTGAGTTACCCTAGTCCCTTATAACTACTCCCTGACCCTAAGTGATTTACCCTAGTCCCATAGAAGTACTCCCTGACCCCAAGTGAGTTACCCTAGCCTCTATATAATTACTCCCTAATCCCAAGTGAGTTATCCTAGCCCCTTTATATGTACTCTCTGACCGGAAGTGAGTTACCCTAGTCCCATAGAAGTACTCGCTGACCCTAAGTGAGTTACCCTAGCCCTTATATAAGTACTCCCTGACCCCAAGTGAGTTATCCAAGCCCCTTTATATGTACTTCCAGACCCCAAGTGAGTTACCCTAGTCCCTTATAACTACTCCCTGACCCTAAGTGATTTACCCTAGTCCCATAGAAGTACTCCCTGACCCCAAGTGAGTTACCCTAGCCTCTATATAATTACTCCCTAATCCCAAGTGAGTTATCCTAGCCCCTTTATATGTACTCTCTGACCGCAAGTGAGTTACCCTAGTCCCATAGATGTACTCCCTGACCCCAAGTGAGTTACCATATCACCTTTATAAGTACCATCTGACCCCAAGTGAGTTATCTTAGCCCCATTATATGTACTCCCTGACCGCAAGTGAGTTACCCTAGTCCCATAGATGTACTCCCTGACCACAAGTGAGTTACCATATCACCTTTATAAGTACCACCTGACCCCAAGTGAGTTATCCTAGCCCCTTTATATGTACTCTCTGACCGCAAGTGAGTTATCCTAGCCGCTTAATATGTACTCCCAGACCCTAAGTGAGTTACCCAGTCCCTAATAATTACTCCCTGACCCCAAGTGAGTTACCCTAGCCCTTAATAAGTACACCCTGGCCCCAAGTGAGTTACCCTGGTCCTATATAAGTACTCACAGATACCAAGTGAGTTACCCTAGTCCCATAGAAGTACTCCCTGACCCCAAGTGAATTACACTAGCCCCTATATAAGTATTCCCTGACCCCAAGTAAGTTATCAAAGCCCCTTTATATGTACTCTCTGACCGCAAGTGAGTTACCCTTGTCCCATTGATGTACTCCATGACCCCATGTAAGTTACCATAGCCCCTTTATAAGTACTCCCTGACCCCAAGTGAGTTATCCTAGCCGCTTTATATGTACTCTGACCGCAAGTGAGTTATCCTAGCCGCTTTATATGTACTCCTAGACCACAAGTTAGTCACCCTAGTCCCACTGAAGTACTCCCTGACCCCAAGTGAGTTACCCTAGCCCTTATATAAGTATTCCCTGGACCCAAGTGAGTAATCCTAGCCCCTTTATATGTACTCCCAGACTCCAAGTGAGTTACCATAGCCCCTGTATAAGTACTCCCAGACCCCAAATGAGTTACCCTAGTCCTTTATAAGTACTCCCTGACACCAAGTGAGTTACCCTAGCCCCTTTATAAGTACTCCCTGACCCCAAGTGAGTTATCCTAGCCCGTTTATATGTACGCTCTGACCGTAAGTGAGTTATCCTAGCCGCTTTATATGTACTCCCAGACCCCAAGTGAGTTACCCTAGCCCTTAATAAGTACAACCTGGCCCCAAGTGAGTTACCCTGGTCCCATATAAGTACTCACAGACACCAAGTGAGTTACCCTAGTCCCATAGAAGTACTCCCTGACCCCAAGTGAGTTACCCTAGCCCCTATATAAGTATTCCCTGACCCCAAGTGAGTTATCCTAGCCCCTTTATATGTATTCTCTGCCCGCAAGTGAGTTACCCTAGTCCCATATAAGTACTCCCAGACCAAAGGGAATTACCGTAGTCCCATAGAAGTACTCGCTGACCCTAAGTGAGTTACCCTAGCCCTTATATAAGTACTCCCTGACCCCAAGTGAGTTATCCAAGCCCCTTTATATGTACTTCCAGACCCCAAGTGAGTTACCCTAGTCCCTTATAACTACTCCCTGACCCTAAGTGATTTACCCTAGTCCCATAGAAGTACTCCCTGACCCCAAGTGAGTTACCCTAGCCTCTATATAATTACTCCTTAATCCCAAGTGAGTTATCCTAGCCCCTTTATATGTACTCTCTGACCGGAAGTGAGTTACCCTAGTCCCATAGAAGTACTCCCTAACCTCAAGTGTGTTACCATAGCCCCTTTAAAAGTACTCCCTGACCCCAAGTGAGTTACACTAGCCACTATATAAGTATTCCCTGACCGCAAGTGAGTTATCCTAGCCGCTTTATATGTACTCCTAGACCACAAGTTATTCACCCTAGTCCCACTGAAGTACTCCCTGACCCCAAGTGAGTTACCCTAGCCCTTATATAAGTATTCCCTGGCCCCAAGTGAGTAATCCTAGCCCCTTTATATGTACTCCCAGACTCCAAGTGAGTTACCATAGCCCCTGTATAAGTACTCCCAAACCCCAAGTGAGTTACCCTAGTCCTTTATAAGTACTCCCTGACACCAAGTGAGTTACCCTAGCCCCTTTATAAGTACTCCCTGACCCCAAGTGAGTTATCCTAGCCCGTTTATATGTACGCTCTGACCGTAAGTGAGTTATCCTAGCCGCTTTATATGTACTCCCAGACCCCAAGTGAGTTACCCTAGCCCTTAATAAGTACAACCTGGCCCCAAGTGAGTTACCCTGGTCCCATATAAGTACTCACAGACACCAAGTGAGTTACCCTAGCCGCTAAATATGTACTCCCAGACCCCAAGTGAGTTTCCGAGTCCCTAATAATTACTCCCTGCCCCAAGTGAGTTACCCTAGCCCTTAATAAGTACACCCTGGCCCCAAGTGAGTTACCCTGGTCCCATATAAGTACTCACAGACACCAAGTGAGTTACCCTGGTCCCATATAAGTACTCACAGACACCAAGTGAGTTACCCTAGTCCCATATAAGTACTCCCAGACCAAAGGGAATTACCGTAGTCCCATAGAAGTACTCGCTGACCCTAAGTGAGTTACCCTAGCCCTTATATAAGTACTCCCTGACCCCAAGTGAGTTATCCAAGCCCCTTTATATGTACTTCCAGACCCCAAGTGAGTTATCCTAGTCCCTTATAACTACTCCCTGACCCTAAGTGATTTACCCTAGTCCCATAGAAGTACTCCCTGACACCAAGTGAGTTACCCTAGCCTCTATATAATTACTCCCTAATCCCAAGTGAGTTATCCTAGCCCCTTTATATGTACTCTCTGACCGGAAGTGAGTTACCCTAGTCCCATAGAAGTACTCCCTGACCTCAAGTGTGTTACCATAGCCCCTTTATAAGTACTCCCTGACCCCAAGTGAGTTATCCTAGCCCCTTTATATGTACTCTCTGACCGCAAGTGAGTTACCCTAGTCCCATAGATGTACTCCCTGACCCCAAGTGAGTTACCATATCACCTTTATAAGTACCACCTGACCTCAAGTGAGTTATCCTAGCCGCTTTATATGTACTCTGACCGCAAGTGAGTTATCCTAGCCGCTTTATATGTACTCCTAGACCACAAGTTAGTCACCCTAGTCCCACTGAAGTACTCCCTGACCCCAAGTGAGTTACCCTAGCCCTTATATAAGTATTCCCTGGCCCCAAGTGAGTAATCCTAGCCCCTTTATATGTACTCCCAGACTCCAAGTGAGTTACCATAGCCCCTGTATAAGTACTCCCAAACCCCAAGTGAGTTACCCTAGTCCTTTATAAGTACTCCCTGACACCAAGTGAGTTACCCTAGCCCCTTTATAAGTACTCCCTGACCCCAAGTGAGTTATCCTAGCCCGTTTATATGTACGCTCTGACCGTAAGTGAGTTATCCTAGCCGCTTTATATGTACTCCCAGACCCCAAGTGAGTTACCCTAGCCCTTAATAAGTACAACCTGGCCCCAAGTGAGTTACCCTGGTCCCATATAAGTACTCACAGACACCAAGTGAGTTACCCTAGCCGCTAAATATGTACTCCCAGACCCCAAGTGAGTTTCCGAGTCCCTAATAATTACTCCCTGCCCCAAGTGAGTTACCCTAGCCCTTAATAAGTACACCCTGGCCCCAAGTGAGTTACCCTGGTCCCATATAAGTACTCACAGACACCAAGTGAGTTACCCTGGTCCCATATAAGTACTCACAGACACCAAGTGAGTTACCCTAGTCCCATATAAGTACTCCCAGACCAAAGGGAATTACAGTAGTCCCATAGAAGTACTCGCTGACCCTAAGTGAGTTACCCTAGCCCTTATATAAGTACTCCCTGACCCCAAGTGAGTTATCCAAGCCCCTTTATATGTACTTCCAGACCCCAAGTGAGTTATCCTAGTCCCTTATAACTACTCCCTGACCCTAAGTGATTTACCCTAGTCCCATAGAAGTACTCCCTGACACCAAGTGAGTTACCCTAGCCTCTATATAATTACTCCCTAATCCCAAGTGAGTTATCCTAGCCCCTTTATATGTACTCTCTGACCGGAAGTGAGTTACCCTAGTCCCATAGAAGTACTCCCTGACCTCAAGTGTGTTACCATAGCCCCTTTATAAGTACTCCCTGACCCCAAGTGAGTTATCCTAGCCCCTTTATATGTACTCTCTGACCGCAAGTGAGTTACCCTAGTCCCATAGATGTACTCCCTGACCCCAAGTGAGTTACCATATCACCTTTATAAGTACCACCTGACCCCAAGTGAGTTATCTTAGCCCCATTATATGTACTCTCTGACCGCAAGTGAGTTACCCTAGTCCCATAGATGTACTCCCTGACCCCAAGTGAGTTACCATATCACCTTTATAAGTACCACCTGACCCCAAGTGAGTTATCCTAGCCCCTTTATATGTACTCTCTGACCGCAAGTGAGTTATCCTAGCCGCTTAATATGTACTCCCAGACCCTAAGTGAGTTACCCAGTCCCTAATAATTACTCCCTGACCCCAAGTGAGTTACCCTAGCCCTTAATAAGTACACCCTGGCCCCAAGTGAGTTACCCTGGTCCTACATAAGTACTCACAGATACCAAGTGAGTTACCCTAGTCCCATAGAAGTACTCCCTGACCCCAAGTGAGTTACACTAGCCCCTATATAAGTATTCCCTGACCCCAAGTAAGTTATCAAAGCCCCTTTATATGTACTCTCTGACCGCAAGTGAGTTACCCTAGTCCCATAGATGTACTCCATGACCCCATGTGAGTTACCATAGCCCCTTTATAAGTACTCCCTGACCCCAAGTGAGTTATCCTAGCCGCTTTATATGTACTCTGACCGCAAGTGAGTTATCCTAGCCGCTTTATATGTACTCCTAGACCACAAGTTAGTCACCCTAGTCCCACTGAAGTACTCCCTGACCCCAAGTGAGTTACCCTAGCCCTTATATAAGTATTCCCTGGCCCCAAGTGAGTAATCCTAGCCCCTTTATATGTACTCCCAGACTCCAAGTGAGTTACCATAGCCCCTGTATAAGTACTCCCAGACCCCAAATGAGTTACCCTAGTCCTTTATAAGTACTCCCTGACACCAAGTGAGTTACCCTAGCCCCTTTATAAGTACTCCCTGACCCCAAGTGAGTTATCCTAGCCCGTTTATATGTACGCTCTGACCGTAAGTGAGTTATCCTAGCCGCTTTATATGTACTCCCAGACCCCAAGTGAGTTACCCTAGCCCTTAATAAGTACAACCTGGCCCCAAGTGAGTTACCCTGGTCCCATATAAGTACTCACAGACACCAAGTGAGTTACCCTAGTCCCATAGAAGTACTCCCTGACCCCAAGTGAGTTACCCTAGCCCCTATATAAGTATTCCCTGACCCCAAGTGAGTTATCCTAGCCCCTTTATATGTACTCTCTGACCGCAAGTGAGTTACCCTAGTCCCATATAAGTACTCCCAGACCAAAGGGAATTACCGTAGTCCCATAGAAGTACTCGCTGACCCTAAGTGAGTTACCCTAGCCCTTATATAAGTACTCCCTGACCCCAAGTGAGTTATCGAAGCCCCTTTATATGTACTTCCAGACCCCAAGTGAGTTACCCTAGTCCCTTATAACTACTCCCTGACCCTAAGTGATTTACCCTAGTCCCATAGAAGTACTCCCTGACCCCAAGTGAGTTACCCTAGCCTCTATATAATTACTCCCTAATCCCAAGTGAGTTATCCTAGCCCCTTTATATGTACTCTCTGACCGGAAGTGAGTTACCCTAGTCCCATAGAAGTACTCGCTGACCCTAAGTGAGTTACCCTAGCCCTTATATAAGTACTCCCTGACCCCAAGTGAGTTATCCAAGCCCCTTTATATGTACTTCCAGACCCCAAGTGAGTTACCCTAGTCCCTTATAACTACTCCCTGACCCTAAGTGATTTACCCTAGTCCCATAGAAGTACTCCCTGACCCCAAGTGAGTTACCCTAGCCTCTATATAATTACTCCCTAATCCCAAGTGAGTTATCCTAGCCCCTTTATATGTACTCTCTGACCGCAAGTGAGTTACCCTAGTCCCATAGATGTACTCCCTGACCCCAAGTGAGTTACCATATCACCTTTATAAGTACCATCTGACCCCAAGTGAGTTATCTTAGCCCCATTATATGTACTCCCTGACCGCAAGTGAGTTACCCTAGTCCCATAGATGTACTCCCTGACCACAAGTGAGTTACCATATCACCTTTATAAGTACCACCTGACCCCAAGTGAGTTATCCTAGCCCCTTTATATGTACTCTCTGACCGCAAGTGAGTTATCCTAGCCGCTTAATATGTACTCCCAGACCCTAAGTGAGTTACCCAGTCCCTAATAATTACTCCCTGACCCCAAGTGAGTTACCCTAGCCCTTAATAAGTACACCCTGGCCCCAAGTGAGTTACCCTGGTCCTATATAAGTACTCACAGATACCAAGTGAGTTACCCTAGTCCCATAGAAGTACTCCCTGACCCCAAGTGAATTACACTAGCCCCTATATAAGTATTCCCTGACCCCAAGTAAGTTATCAAAGCCCCTTTATATGTACTCTCTGACCGCAAGTGAGTTACCCTTGTCCCATTGATGTACTCCATGACCCCATGTAAGTTACCATAGCCCCTTTATAAGTACTCCCTGACCCCAAGTGAGTTATCCTAGCCGCTTTATATGTACTCTGACCGCAAGTGAGTTATCCTAGCCGCTTTATATGTACTCCTAGACCACAAGTTAGTCACCCTAGTCCCACTGAAGTACTCCCTGACCCCAAGTGAGTTACCCTAGCCCTTATATAAGTATTCCCTGGACCCAAGTGAGTAATCCTAGCCCCTTTATATGTACTCCCAGACTCCAAGTGAGTTACCATAGCCCCTGTATAAGTACTCCCAGACCCCAAATGAGTTACCCTAGTCCTTTATAAGTACTCCCTGACACCAAGTGAGTTACCCTAGCCCCTTTATAAGTACTCCCTGACCCCAAGTGAGTTATCCTAGCCCGTTTATATGTACGCTCTGACCGTAAGTGAGTTATCCTAGCCGCTTTATATGTACTCCCAGACCCCAAGTGAGTTACCCTAGCCCTTAATATGTACAACCTGGCCCCAAGTGAGTTACCCTGGTCCCATATAAGTACTCACAGACACCAAGTGAGTTACCCTAGTCCCATAGAAGTACTCCCTGACCCCAAGTGAGTTACCCTAGCCCCTATATAAGTATTCCCTGACCCCAAGTGAGTTATCCTAGCCCCTTTATATGTATTCTCTGCCCGCAAGTGAGTTACCCTAGTCCCATATAAGTACTCCCAGACCAAAGGGAATTACCGTAGTCCCATAGAAGTACTCGCTGACCCTAAGTGAGTTACCCTAGCCCTTATATAAGTACTCCCTGACCCCAAGTGAGTTATCCAAGCCCCTTTATATGTACTTCCAGACCCCAAGTGAGTTACCCTAGTCCCTTATAACTACTCCCTGACCCTAAGTGATTTACCCTAGTCCCATAGAAGTACTCCCTGACCCCAAGTGAGTTACCCTAGCCTCTATATAATTACTCCTTAATCCCAAGTGAGTTATCCTAGCCCCTTTATATGTACTCTCTGACCGGAAGTGAGTTACCCTAGTCCCATAGAAGTACTCCCTAACCTCAAGTGTGTTACCATAGCCCCTTTAAAAGTACTCCCTGACCCCAAGTGAGTTACACTAGCCACTATATAAGTATTCCCTGACCGCAAGTGAGTTATCCTAGCCGCTTTATATGTACTCCTAGACCACAAGTTATTCACCCTAGTCCCACTGAAGTACTCCCTGACCCCAAGTGAGTTACCCTAGCCCTTATATAAGTATTCCCTGGCCCCAAGTGAGTAATCCTAGCCCCTTTATATGTACTCCCAGACTCCAAGTGAGTTACCATAGCCCCTGTATAAGTACTCCCAAACCCCAAGTGAGTTACCCTAGTCCTTTATAAGTACTCCCTGACACCAAGTGAGTTACCCTAGCCCCTTTATAAGTACTCCCTGACCCCAAGTGAGTTATCCTAGCCCGTTTATATGTACGCTCTGACCGTAAGTGAGTTATCCTAGCCGCTTTATATGTACTCCCAGACCCCAAGTGAGTTACCCTAGCCCTTAATAAGTACAACCTGGCCCCAAGTGAGTTACCCTGGTCCCATATAAGTACTCACAGACACCAAGTGAGTTACCCTAGCCGCTAAATATGTACTCCCAGACCCCAAGTGAGTTTCCGAGTCCCTAATAATTACTCCCTGCCCCAAGTGAGTTACCCTAGCCCTTAATAAGTACACCCTGGCCCCAAGTGAGTTACCCTGGTCCCATATAAGTACTCACAGACACCAAGTGAGTTACCCTGGTCCCATATAAGTACTCACAGACACCAAGTGAGTTACCCTAGTCCCATATAAGTACTCCCAGACCAAAGGGAATTACCGTAGTCCCATAGAAGTACTCGCTGACCCTAAGTGAGTTACCCTAGCCCTTATATAAGTACTCCCTGACCCCAAGTGAGTTATCCAAGCCCCTTTATATGTACTTCCAGACCCCAAGTGAGTTATCCTAGTCCCTTATAACTACTCCCTGACCCTAAGTGATTTACCCTAGTCCCATAGAAGTACTCCCTGACACCAAGTGAGTTACCCTAGCCTCTATATAATTACTCCCTAATCCCAAGTGAGTTATCCTAGCCCCTTTATATGTACTCTCTGACCGGAAGTGAGTTACCCTAGTCCCATAGAAGTACTCCCTGACCTCAAGTGTGTTACCATAGCCCCTTTATAAGTACTCCCTGACCCCAAGTGAGTTATCCTAGCCCCTTTATATGTACTCTCTGACCGCAAGTGAGTTACCCTAGTCCCATAGATGTACTCCCTGACCCCAAGTGAGTTACCATATCACCTTTATAAGTACCACCTGACCTCAAGTGAGTTATCCTAGCCGCTTTATATGTACTCTGACCGCAAGTGAGTTATCCTAGCCGCTTTATATGTACTCCTAGACCACAAGTTAGTCACCCTAGTCCCACTGAAGTACTCCCTGACCCCAAGTGAGTTACCCTAGCCCTTATATAAGTATTCCCTGGACCCAAGTGAGTAATCCTAGCCCCTTTATATGTACTCCCAGACTCCAAGTGAGTTACCATAGCCCCTGTATAAGTACTCCCAGACCCCAAATGAGTTACCCTAGTCCTTTATAAGTACTCCCTGACACCAAGTGAGTTACCCTAGCCCCTTTATAAGTACTCCCTGACCCCAAGTGAGTTATCCTAGCCCGTTTATATGTACGCTCTGACCGTAAGTGAGTTATCCTAGCCGCTTTATATGTACTCCCAGACCCCAAGTGAGTTACCCTAGCCCTTAATAAGTACAACCTGGCCCCAAGTGAGTTACCCTGGTCCCATATAAGTACTCACAGACACCAAGTGAGTTACCCTAGTCCCATAGAAGTACTCCCTGACCCCAAGTGAGTTACCCTAGCCCCTATATAAGTATTCCCTGACCCCAAGTGAGTTATCCTAGCCCCTTTATATGTATTCTCTGCCCGCAAGTGAGTTACCCTAGTCCCATATAAGTACTCCCAGACCAAAGGGAATTACCGTAGTCCCATAGAAGTACTCGCTGACCCTAAGTGAGTTACCCTAGCCCTTATATAAGTACTCCCTGACCCCAAGTGAGTTATCCAAGCCCCTTTATATGTACTTCCAGACCCCAAGTGAGTTACCCTAGTCCCTTATAACTACTCCCTGACCCTAAGTGATTTACCCTAGTCCCATAGAAGTACTCCCTGACCCCAAGTGAGTTACCCTAGCCTCTATATAATTACTCCTTAATCCCAAGTGAGTTATCCTAGCCCCTTTATATGTACTCTCTGACCGGAAGTGAGTTACCCTAGTCCCATAGAAGTACTCCCTAACCTCAAGTGTGTTACCATAGCCCCTTTATAAGTACTCCCTGACCCCAAGTGAGTTACACTAGCCACTATATAAGTATTCCCTGACCGCAAGTGAGTTATCCTAGCCGCTTTATATGTACTCCTAGACCACAAGTTATTCACCCTAGTCCCACTGAAGTACTCCCTGACCCCAAGTGAGTTACCCTAGCCCTTATATAAGTATTCCCTGGCCCCAAGTGAGTAATCCTAGCCCCTTTATATGTACTCCCAGACTCCAAGTGAGTTACCATAGCCCCTGTATAAGTACTCCCAAACCCCAAGTGAGTTACCCTAGTCCTTTATAAGTACTCCCTGACACCAAGTGAGTTACCCTAGCCCCTTTATAAGTACTCCCTGACCCCAAGTGAGTTATCCTAGCCCGTTTATATGTACGCTCTGACCGTAAGTGAGTTATCCTAGCCGCTTTATATGTACTCCCAGACCCCAAGTGAGTTACCCTAGCCCTTAATAAGTACAACCTGGCCCCAAGTGAGTTACCCTGGTCCCATATAAGTACTCACAGACACCAAGTGAGTTACCCTAGCCGCTAAATATGTACTCCCAGACCCCAAGTGAGTTTCCGAGTCCCTAATAATTACTCCCTGCCCCAAGTGAGTTACCCTAGCCCTTAATAAGTACACCCTGGCCCCAAGTGAGTTACCCTGGTCCCATATAAGTACTCACAGACACCAAGTGAGTTACCCTGGTCCCATATAAGTACTCACAGACACCAAGTGAGTTACCCTAGTCCCATATAAGTACTCCCAGACCAAAGGGAATTACCGTAGTCCCATAGAAGTACTCGCTGACCCTAAGTGAGTTACCCTAGCCCTTATATAAGTACTCCCTGACCCCAAGTGAGTTATCCAAGCCCCTTTATATGTACTTCCAGACCCCAAGTGAGTTATCCTAGTCCCTTATAACTACTCCCTGACCCTAAGTGATTTACCCTAGTCCCATAGAAGTACTCCCTGACACCAAGTGAGTTACCCTAGCCTCTATATAATTACTCCCTAATCCCAAGTGAGTTATCCTAGCCCCTTTATATGTACTCTCTGACCGGAAGTGAGTTACCCTAGTCCCATAGAAGTACTCCCTGACCTCAAGTGTGTTACCATAGCCCCTTTATAAGTACTCCCTGACCCCAAGTGAGTTATCCTAGCCCCTTTATATGTACTCTCTGACCGCAAGTGAGTTACCCTAGTCCCATAGATGTACTCCCTGACCCCAAGTGAGTTACCATATCACCTTTATAAGTACCACCTGACCTCAAGTGAGTTATCTTAGCCCCATTATATGTACTCTCTGACCGCAAGTGAGTTACCCTAGTCCCATAGATGTACTCCCTGACCCCAAGTGAGTTACCATATCACCTTTATAAGTACCACCTGACCCCAAGTGAGTTATCCTAGCCCCTTTATATGTACTCTCTGACCGCAAGTGAGTTATCCTAGCCGCTTAATATGTACTCCCAGACCCTAAGTGAGTTACCCAGTCCCTAATAATTACTCCCTGACCCCAAGTGAGTTACCCTAGCCCTTAATAAGTACACCCTGGCCCCAAGTGAGTTACCCTGGTCCTACATAAGTACTCACAGATACCAAGTGAGTTACCCTAGTCCCATAGAAGTACTCCCTGACCCCAAGTGAGTTACACTAGCCCCTATATAAGTATTCCCTGACCCCAAGTAAGTTATCAAAGCCCCTTTATATGTACTCTCTGACCGCAAGTGAGTTACCCTAGTCCCATAGATGTACTCCATGACCCCATGTGAGTTACCATAGCCCCTTTATAAGTACTCCCTGACCCCAAGTGAGTTATCCTAGCCGCTTTATATGTACTCTGACCGCAAGTGAGTTATCCTAGCCGCTTTATATGTACTCCTAGACCACAAGTTAGTCACCCTAGTCCCACTGAAGTACTCCCTGACCCCAAGTGAGTTACCCTAGCCCTTATATAAGTATTCCCTGGCCCCAAGTGAGTAATCCTAGCCCCTTTATATGTACTCCCAGACTCCAAGTGAGTTACCATAGCCCCTGTATAAGTACTCCCAGACCCCAAATGAGTTACCCTAGTCCTTTATAAGTACTCCCTGACACAAAGTGAGTTACCCTAGCCCCTTTATAAGTACTCCCTGACCCCAAGTGAGTTATCCTAGCCCGTTTATATGTACGCTCTGACCGTAAGTGAGTTATCCTAGCCGCTTTATATGTACTCCCAGACCCCAAGTGAGTTACCCTAGCCCTTAATAAGTACAACCTGGCCCCAAGTGAGTTACCCTGGTCCCATATAAGTACTCACAGACACCAAGTGAGTTACCCTAGTCCCATAGAAGTACTCCCTGACCCCAAGTGAGTTACCCTAGCCCCTATATAAGTATTCCCTGACCCCAAGTGAGTTATCCTAGCCCCTTTATATGTACTCTCTGACCGCAAGTGAGTTACCCTAGTCCCATATAAGTACTCCCAGACCAAAGGGAATTACCGTAGTCCCATAGAAGTACTCGCTGACCCTAAGTGAGTTACCCTAGCCCTTATATAAGTACTCCCTGACCCCAAGTGAGTTATCCAAGCCCCTTTATATGTACTTCCAGACCCCAAGTGAGTTACCCTAGTCCCTTATAACTACTCCCTGACCCTAAGTGATTTACCCTAGTCCCATAGAAGTACTCCCTGACCCCAAGTGAGTTACCCTAGCCTCTATATAATTACTCCCTAATCCCAAGTGAGTTATCCTAGCCCCTTTATATGTACTCTCTGACCGGAAGTGAGTTACCCTAGTCCCATAGAAGTACTCCCTGACCTCAAGTGTGTTACCATAGCCCCTTTATAAGTACTCCCTGACCCCAAGTGAGTTATCCTAGCCCCTTTATATGTACTCTCTGACCGCAAGTGAGTTACCCTAGTCCCATAGATGTACTCCCTGACCCCAAGTGAGTTACCATATCACCTTTATAAGTACCACCTGACCCCAAGTGAGTTATCCTAGCCCCTTTATATGTACTCTCTGACCGCAAGTGAGTTATCCTAGCCGCTTAATATGTACTCCCAGACCCTAAGTGAGTTACCCAGTCCCTAATAATTACTCCCTGACCCCAAGTGAGTTACCCTAGCCCTTAATAAGTACACCCTGGCCCCAAGTGAGTTACCCTGGTCCTATATAAGTACTCACAGATACCAAGTGAGTTACCCTAGTCCCATAGAAGTACTCCCTGACCCCAAGTGAGTTACACTAGCCCCTATATAAGTATTCCCTGACCCCAAGTAAGTTATCAAAGCCCCTTTATATGTACTCTCTGACCGCAAGTGAGTTACCCTAGTCCCATAGATGTACTCCATGACCCCATGTGAGTTACCATAGCCCCTTTATAAGTACTCCCTGACCCCAAGTGAGTTATCCTATCCGCTTTATATGTACTCTGACCGCAAGTGAGTTATCCTAGCCGCTTTATATGTACTCCTAGACCACAAGTTAGTCACCCTAGTCCCACTGAAGTACTCCCTGACCCCAAGTGAGTTACCCTAGCCCTTATATAAGTATTCCCTGGCCCCAAGTGAGTAATCCTAGCCCCTTTATATGTACTCCCAGACTCCAAGTGAGTTACCATAGCCCCTGTATAAGTACTCCCAGACCCCAAATGAGTTACCCTAGTCCTTTATAAGTACTCCCTGACACCAAGTGAGTTACCCTAGCCCCTTTATAAGTACTCCCTGACCCCAAGTGAGTTATCCTAGCCCGTTTATATGTACGCTCTGACCGTAAGTGAGTTATCCTAGCCGCTTTATATGTACTCCCAGACCCCAAGTGAGTTACCCTAGCCCTTAATAAGTACAACCTGGCCCCAAGTGAGTTACCCTGGTCCCATATAAGTACTCACAGAAACCAAGTGAGTTACCCTAGCCGCTAAATATGTACTCCCAGACCCCAAGTGAGTTTCCGAGTCCCTAATAATTACTCCCTGCCCCAAGTGAGTTACCCTAGCCCTTAATAAGTACACCCTGGCCCCAAGTGAGTTACCCTGGTCCCATATAAGTACTCACAGACACCAAGTGAGTTACCCTGGTCCCATATAAGTACTCACAGATACCAAGTGAGTTACCCTAGTCCCATAGAAGTACTCCCTGACCCCAAGTGAGTTACACTAGCCCCTATATAAGTATTCCCTGACCCCAAGTAAGTTATCAAAGCCCCTTTATATGTACTCTCTGACCGCAAGTGAGTTACCCTAGTCCCATAGATGTACTCCATGACCCCATGTGAGTTACCATAGCCCCTTTATAAGTACTCCCTGACCCCAAGTGAGTTATCCTAGCCGCTTTATATGTACTCTGACCGCAAGTGAGTTATCCTAGCCGCTTTATATGTACTCCTAGACCACAAGTTAGTCACCCTAGTCCCACTGAAGTACTCCCTGACCCCAAGTGAGTTACCCTAGCCCTTATATAAGTATTCCCTGGCCCCAAGTGAGTAATCCTAGCCCCTTTATATGTACTCCCAGACTCCAAGTGAGTTACCATAGCCCCTGTATAAGTACTCCCAGACCCCAAATGAGTTACCCTAGTCCTTTATAAGTACTCCCTGACACCAAGTGAGTTACCCTAGCCCCTTTATAAGTACTCCTTGACCCCAAGTGAGTTATCCTAGCCCGTTTATATGTACGCTCTGACCGTAAGTGAGTTATCCTAGCCGCTTTATATGTACTCCCAGACCCCAAGTGAGTTACCCTAGCCCTTAATAAGTACAACCTGGCCCCAAGTGAGTTACCCTGGTCCCATATAAGTACTCACAGACACCAAGTGAGTTACCCTAGTCCCATAGAAGTACTCCCTGACCCCAAGTGAGTTACCCTAGCCCCTATATAAGTATTCCCTGACCCCAAGTGAGTTATCCTAGCCCCTTTATATGTACTCTCTGACCGCAAGTGAGTTACCCTAGTCCCATATAAGTACTCCCAGACCAAAGGGAATTACCGTAGTCCCATAGAAGTACTCGCTGACCCTAAGTGAGTTACCCTAGCCCTTATATAAGTACTCCCTGACCCCAAGTGAGTTATCCAAGCCCCTTTATATGTACTTCCAGACCCCAAGTGAGTTACCCTAGTCCCTTATAACTACTCCCTGACCCTAAGTGATTTACCCTAGTCCCATAGAAGTACTCCCTGACCCCAAGTGAGTTACCCTAGCCTCTATATAATTACTCCCTAATCCCAAGTGAGTTATCCTAGCCCCTTTATATGTACTCTCTGACCGGAAGTGAGTTACCCTAGTCCCATAGAAGTACTCCCTGACCTCAAGTGTGTTACCATAGCCCCTTTATAAGTACTCCCTGACCCCAAGTGAGTTATCCTAGCCCCTTTATATGTACTCTCTGACCGCAAGTGAGTTACCCTAGTCCCATAGATGTACTCCCTGACCCCAAGTGAGTTACCATATCACCTTTATAAGTACCACCTGACCCCAAGTGAGTTATCCTAGCCCCTTTATATGTACTCTCTGACCGCAAGTGAGTTATCCTAGCCGCTTAATATGTACTCCCAGACCCTAAGTGAGTTACCCAGTCCCTAATAATTACTCCCTGACCCCAAGTGAGTTACCCTAGCCCTTAATAAGTACACCCTGGCCCCAAGTGAGTTACCCTGGTCCTATATAAGTACTCACAGATACCAAGTGAGTTACCCTAGTCCCATAGAAGTACTCCCTGACCCCAAGTGAGTTACACTAGCCCCTATATAAGTATTCCCTGACCCCAAGTAAGTTATCAAAGCCCCTTTATATGTACTCTCTGACCGCAAGTGAGTTACCCTAGTCCCATAGATGTACTCCATGACCCCATGTGAGTTACCATAGCCCCTTTATAAGTACTCCCTGACCCCAAGTGAGTTATCCTATCCGCTTTATATGTACTCTGACCGCAAGTGAGTTATCCTAGCCGCTTTATATGTACTCCTAGACCACAAGTTAGTCACCCTAGTCCCACTGAAGTACTCCCTGACCCCAAGTGAGTTACCCTAGCCCTTATATAAGTATTCCCTGGCCCCAAGTGAGTAATCCTAGCCCCTTTATATGTACTCCCAGACTCCAAGTGAGTTACCATAGCCCCTGTATAAGTACTCCCAGACCCCAAATGAGTTACCCTAGTCCTTTATAAGTACTCCCTGACACCAAGTGAGTTACCCTAGCCCCTTTATAAGTACTCCCTGACCCCAAGTGAGTTATCCTAGCCCGTTTATATGTACGCTCTGACCGTAAGTGAGTTATCCTAGCCGCTTTATATGTACTCCCAGACCCCAAGTGAGTTACCCTAGCCCTTAATAAGTACAACCTGGCCCCAAGTGAGTTACCCTGGTCCCATATAAGTACTCACAGAAACCAAGTGAGTTACCCTAGCCGCTAAATATGTACTCCCAGACCCCAAGTGAGTTTCCGAGTCCCTAATAATTACTCCCTGCCCCAAGTGAGTTACCCTAGCCCTTAATAAGTACACCCTGGCCCCAAGTGAGTTACCCTGGTCCCATATAAGTACTCACAGACACCAAGTGAGTTACCCTGGTCCCATATAAGTACTCACAGATACCAAGTGAGTTACCCTAGTCCCATAGAAGTACTCCCTGACCCCAAGTGAGTTACACTAGCCCCTATATAAGTATTCCCTGACCCCAAGTAAGTTATCAAAGCCCCTTTATATGTACTCTCTGACCGCAAGTGAGTTACCCTAGTCCCATAGATGTACTCCATGACCCCATGTGAGTTACCATAGCCCCTTTATAAGTACTCCCTGACCCCAAGTGAGTTATCCTAGCCGCTTTATATGTACTCTGACCGCAAGTGAGTTATCCTAGCCGCTTTATATGTACTCCTAGACCACAAGTTAGTCACCCTAGTCCCACTGAAGTACTCCCTGACCCCAAGTGAGTTACCCTAGCCCTTATATAAGTATTCCCTGGCCCCAAGTGAGTAATCCTAGCCCCTTTATATGTACTCCCAGACTCCAAGTGAGTTACCATAGCCCCTGTATAAGTACTCCCAGACCCCAAATGAGTTACCCTAGTCCTTTATAAGTACTCCCTGACACCAAGTGAGTTACCCTAGCCCCTTTATAAGTACTCCCTGACCCCAAGTGAGTTATCCTAGCCCGTTTATATGTACGCTCTGACCGTAAGTGAGTTATCCTAGCCGCTTTATATGTACTCCCAGACCCCAAGTGAGTTACCCTAGCCCTTAATAAGTACAACCTGGCCCCAAGTGAGTTACCCTGGTCCCATATAAGTACTCACAGAAACCAAGTGAGTTACCCTAGTCCCATAGAAGTACTCCCTGACCCCAAGTGAGTTACCCTAGCCCCTATATAAGTATTCCCTGACCCAAGTGAGTTATCCTAGCCCCTTTATATGTACTCTCTGACCGCAAGTGAGTTACCCTAGTCCCATATAAGTACTCCCAGACCAAAGGGAATTACAGTAGTCCCATAGAAGTACTCGCTGACCCTAAGTGAGTTACCCTAGCCCTTATATAAGTACTCCCTGACCCTAAGTGATTTACCCTAGTCCCATAGAAGTACTCCCTGACCCCAAGTGAGTTACACTAGCCCCTATATAAGTATTCCCTGACCCCAAGTAAGTTATCAAAGCCCCTTTATATGTACTCTCTGACCGCAAGTGAGTTACCCTAGTCCCATAGATGTACTCCATGACCCCATGTGAGTTACCTTAGCCCCTTTATAAGTACTCCCTGACCCCAAGTGAGTTATCCTAGCCCCTTTATATGTACTCTGACCGCAAGTGAGTTATCCTAGCCGCTTTATATGTACTCCTAGACCACAAGTTATTCACCCTAGTCCCACAGAAGTACTCCCTGACCCCAAGTGAGTTACCCTAGCCCTTATATAAGTATTCCCTGGCCCCAAGTGAGTAATCCTAGCCCCTTTATATGTACTCCCAGACTCCAAGTGAGTTACCATAGCCCCTGTATAAGTACTCCCAGACCCCAAGTGAGTTACCCTAGTCCTTTATAAGTACTCCCTGACACCAAGTGAGTTACCCTAGCCCCTTTATAAGTACTCCCTGACCCCAAGTGAGTTATCCAAGCCCCTTTATATGTACTTCCAGACCCCAAGTGAGTTACCCTAGTCCCATATAAGTACTCCCAGACCAAAGGGAATTACAGTAGTCCCATAGAAGTACTCGCTGACCCTAAGTGAGTTACCCTAGCCCTTATATAAGTACTCCCTGACCCTAAGTGATTTACCCTAGTCCCATAGAAGTACTCCCTGACCCCAAGTGAGTTACCCTAGCCTTTATATAATTACTCCCTAATCCCAAGTGAGTTATCCTAGCCCCTTTATATGTACTCTCTGACCGGAAGTGAGTTACCCTAGTCCCATAGAAGTACTCCCTGACCTCAAGTGTGTTACCATAGCCCCTTTATAAGTACTCCCTGACCCCAAGTGAGTTATCCTAGCCCCTTTATATGTACTCTCTGACCCCAAGTGAGTTACCATATCACCTTTATAAGTACCACCTGACCCCAAGTGAGTTATCCTAGCCCCTTTATATGTACTCTCTGACCGCAAGTGAGTTATCCTAGCCGCTTAATATGTACTCCCAGACCCCAAGTGAGTTACCCAGTCCCTAAAAATTACTCCCTGACCCCAAGTGAGTTACCCTAGCCCTTAATAAGTACACCCTGGCCCCAAGTGAGTTACCCTGGTCCCATATAAGTACTCCCAGACCAAAGGGAATTACCGTAGTCCCATAGAAGTACTCGCTGACCCTAAGTGAGTTACCCTAGCCCTTATATAAGTACTCCCTGACCCCAAGTGAGTTATCCAAGCCCCTTTATATGTACTTCCAGACCCCAAGTGAGTTATCCTAGTCCCGTATAACTACTCCCTGACCCTAAGTGATTTACCCTAGTCCCATAGAAGTACTCCCTGACCCCAAGTGAGTTACCCTAGCCTCTATATAATTACTCCCTAATCCCAAGTGAGTTATCCTAGCCCCTTTATATGTACTCTCTGACCGGAAGTGAGTTACCCTAGTCCCATAGAAGTACTCCCTGACCTCAAGTGTGTTACCATAGCCCCTTTATAAGTACTCCCTGACCCCAAGTGAGTTATCCTAGCCCCTTTATATGTACTCTCTGACCGCAAGTGAGTAACCCTAGTCCCATAGATGTACTCCCTGACCCCAAGTGAGTTACCATATCACCTTTATAAGTACCACCTGACCCCAAGTGAGTTATCTTAGCCCCATTATATGTACTCTCTGACCGCAAGTGAGTTACCCTAGTCCCATAGATGTACTCCCTGACCCCAAGTGAGTTACCATATCACCTTTATAAGTACCACCTGACCCCAAGTGAGTTATCCTAGCCCCTTTATATGTACTCTCTGACCGCAAGTGAGTTATCCTAGCCGCTTAATATGTACTCCCAGACCCTAAGTGAGTTACCCAGTCCCTAATAATTACTCCCTGACCCCAAGTGAGTTACCCTAGCCCTTAATAAGTACACCCTGGCCCCAAGTGAGTTACCCTGGTCCTATATAAGTACTCACAGATACCAAGTGAGTTACCCTAGTCCCATAGAAGTACTCCCTGACCCCATGTGAGTTACACTAGCCCCTATATAAGTATTCCCTGACCCCAAGTAAGTTATCAAAGCCCCTTTATATGTACTCTCTGACCGCAAGTGAGTTACCCTAGTCCCATAGATGTACTCCATGACCCCATGTGAGTTACCATAGCCCCTTTATAAGTACTCCCTGACCCCAAGTGAGTTATCCTATCCGCTTTATATGTACTCTGACCGCAAGTGAGTTATCCTAGCCGCTTTATATGTACTCCTAGACCACAAGTTAGTCACCCTAGTCCCACTGAAGTACTCCCTGACCCCAAGTGAGTTACCCTAGCCCTTATATAAGTATTCCCTGGCCCCAAGTGAGTAATCCTAGCCCCTTTATATGTACTCCCAGACTCCAAGTGAGTTACCATAGCCCCTGTATAAGTACTCCCAGACCCCAAGTGAGTTACCCTAGTCCTTTATAAGTACTCCCTGACACCAAGTGAGTTACCCTAGCCCCTTTATAAGTACTCCCTGACCCCAAGTGAGTTATCCTAGCCCGTTTATATGTACGCTCTGACCGTAAGTGAGTTATCCTAGCCGCTTTATATGTACTCCCAGACCCCAAGTGAGTTACCCTAGCCCTTAATAAGTACAACCTGGCCCCAAGTGAGTTACCCTGGTCCCATATAAGTACTCACAGACACCAAGTGAGTTACCCTAGTCCCATATAAGTACTCCCAGACCAAAGGGAATTACCGTAGTCCCATAGAAGTACTCGCTGACCCTAAGTGAGTTACCCTAGCCCTTATATAAGTACTCCCTGACCCCAAGTGAGTTATCCAAGCCCCTTTATATGTACTTCCAGACCCCAAGTGAGTTACCCTAGTCCCTTATAACTACTCCCTGACCCTAAGTGATTTACCCTAGTCCCATAGAAGTACTCCCTGACCCCAAGTGAGTTACCCTAGCCTCTATATAATTACTCCCTAATCCCATGTGAGTTATCCTAGCCCCTTTATATGTACTCTCTGACCGGAAGTGAGTTACCCTAGTCCCATAGAAGTACTCCCTGACCTCAAATGTGTTACCATAGCCCCTTTATAAGTACTCCCTGACCCCAAGTGAGTTATCCTAGCCCCTTTATATGTACTCTCTGACCGCAAGTGAGTTACCCTAGTCCCATAGATGTACTCCCTGACCCCAAGTGAGTTTCCATATCACCTTTATAAGTACCACCTGACCCCAAGTGAGTTATCCTAGCCCCTTTATATGTACTCTCTGACCGCAAGTGAGTTACCCTAGTCCCATAGATGTACTCCCTGACCCCAAGTGAGTTACCATATCACCTTTATAAGTACCACCTGACCCCAAGTGAGTTATCCTGGCCCCTTTATATGTACTCTCTGACCGCAAAAGAGTTATCCTAGCCGCTTAATATGTACTCCCAGACCCCAAGTGAGTTACCCAGTCCCTAATAATTACTCCCTGACCCCAAGTGAGTTACCCTAGCCCTTAATAAGTACACCCTGGCCCCAAGTGAGTTACCCTGGTCCCATATAAGTACTCACAGACACCAAGTGAGTTACTCTAGTCCCATAGAAGTACTCCCTGACCCCAAGTGAGTTACACTAGCCCCTATATAAGTATTCCCTGACCCCAAGTAAGTTATCAAAGCCCCTTTATATGTACTCTCTGACCGCAAGTGAGTTACCCTAGTCCCATAGATGTACTCCATGACCACATGTGAGTTACCATAGCCCCTTTATAAGTACTCCCTGACCCCAAGTGAGTTACACTAGCCCTTAATAAGTACAACCTGGCCCCAAGTGAGTTATCCTAGCCCGTTTATATGTACGCTCTGACCGTAAGTGAGTTATCCTAGCCTCTTTATATGTACTCCCAGACCCCAAGTGAGTTACACTAGCCCTTAATAAGTACAACCTGGCCCCAAGTGAGTTACCCTGGTCCCATATAAGTACTCACAGACACCAAGTGAGTTACCCTAGCCCCTATATAAGTATTCCCTGACCCCAAGTGAGTTATCCTAGCCCCTTTATATGTACTCTCTGACCGCAAGTGAGTTACCCTATTCCCATATAAGTACTCCCAGACCAAAGGGAATTACCGTAGTCCCATAGAAGTACTCGCTGACCCTAAGTGAGTTACCCTAGCCCTTATATAAGTACTCCCTGACCCCAAGTGAGTTATCCTAGCCCCTTTATATGTACTCTCTGACCGCAAGTGAGTTACCCTAGTCCCATATAAGTACTCCCAGACCAAAGGGAATTACCGTAGTCCCATAGAAGTACTCGCTGACCCTAAGTGAGTTACCCTAGCCCTTATATAAGTACTCCCTGACCCCAAGTGAGTTACCCTAGCCTCTATATAATTACTCCCTAATCCCAAGTGAGTTATCCTAGCCCCTTTATATGTACTCTCTGACCGGAAGTGAGTTACCCTAGTCCCATAGAAGTACTCCCTGACCCCAAGTGAGTTACACTAGCCCCTATATAAGTATTCCCTGACCCCAAGTAAGTTATCAAAGCCCCTTTATATGTACTCTCTGACCGCAAGTGAGTTACCCTAGTCCCATAGATGTACTCCATGACCCCATGTGAGTTACCTTAGCCCCTTTATAAGTACTCCCTGACCCCAAGTGAGTTATCCTAGCCCCTTTATATGTACTCTGACCGCAAGTGAGTTATCCTAGCCGCTTTATATGTACTCCTAGACCACAAGTTATTCACCCTAGTCCCACAGAAGTACTCCCTGACCCCAAGTGAGTTACCCTAGCCCTTATATAAGTATTCCCTGGCCCCAAGTGAGTAATCCTAGCCCCTTTATATGTACTCCCAGACTCCAAGTGAGTTACCATAGCCCCTGTATAAGTACTCCCAGACCCCAAGTGAGTTACCCTAGTCCTTTATAAGTACTCCCTGACACCAAGTGAGTTACCCTAGCCCCTTTATAAGTACTCCCTGACCCCAAGTGAGTTATCCAAGCCCCTTTATATGTACTTCCAGACCCCAAGTGAGTTACCCTAGTCCCTTATAACTACTCCCTGACCCTAAGTGATTTACCCTAGTCCCATAGAAGTACTCCCTGACCCCAAGTGAGTTACCCTAGCCTCTATATAATTACTCCCTCATCCCAAGTGAGTTAACCTAGCCCCTTTATATGTACTCTCTGACCGGAAGTGAGTTACCCTAGTCCCATAGATGTACTCCCTGACCCCAAGTGAGTTACCATATCACCTTTATAAGTACCACCTGACCCCAAGTGAGTTATCCTAGCCCCTTTATATGTACTCCCAGACCCCAAGTGAGTTACCCTGTCCCTTAATAAGTACACCCTGGCCCCAAGTGAGTTACCCTGGTCCCATATAAGTACTCACAGACACCAAGTGAATTACCCTAGTACCATAGAAGTACTCCCTGACCCCAAGTGAGTTACCCTAGCCCCTATATAAGTATTCCCTGACCCCAAGTGAGTTATCCTAGCCCCTTTATATGTACTCTCTGACCGCAAGTGAGTTACCCTAGTCCCATAGATGTACTCCCTGACCCCAAGTGAGTTACCATATCACCTTTATAAGTACCACCTGACCCCAAGTGAGTTATCCTAGCCCCTTTATATGTACTCTCTGACCGCAAGTGAGTTATCCTAGCCGCTTTATATGTACTCCCAGACCCGAAGTGAGTTACCCTAGCCCTTAATAAGTACTCCCTGACCCCAAGTGAGTTACCCTAGTCCCATATAAGTACTCCCAGACCCCAAGTGAGTTACCCTTTTTTTTTTTTTTTTTTTTTTTTCCGACGCTTTGCGAGGTAGGGGGAAACTTCTTAAAGCCTTACGGCTTGTTAAGTACCTCCGGCGGCCGATGTTTTGGCCAGAGGTTATGTGGGATTCTAACCCACCAAAACCCCCTACCTGCCCCCCTACCCGGTACCAAGCATAGCTTATAACATCAGGTAGGAGGGTATACGCTCTATACTACGACCGTATGCGGTCATCCCAAGACAAACAAAAACCCCAGACTCTACCCCACCCCAGAGGAGAGAGCAGCAGACTCCTCAGCTCGGACTCTACTGTCCTTGGAGGTGAGGACCCTAACCGAGAAGCTGGAAAATGCATTCCAAGCTCTCGGCGTACTCGTAACATGGGACACAAGGGTCTCCACCTCCAACGAAGGCACACCTAAAGCATCACAGAGTTCTGCTCTTTCGCATTCCCACAGGGGACACCACAACAGCGTGTGCTCCGCCGTATCCGCGACCGGATTCGGGGAGCACCAGCAGTCGGGAGTCGCCCTGCGGCCCACCCTCGCGCGATGACTCATGAAACTACCATGCCCCAGGAGCATCTGGGAAACATGGTAGTTCAAGCTTCTACAATTAGCAGCCAGCCAGGACCGGATGTCCGGGATGAGGCGGTGGGTCCACCTACCCCGACCATCCGAGTCCCATGCTGCCTGGCATCTCTCTACTAAATTAGCCCTCGCCAATCTCCGCGCTTCGGCCACGCCAGCCGAGGAGCCACCCGCACGCGACGCATCGTACACCTCCCTGCGCTCCAAAGCTAAAAGATGGGCCGGTGGTATGCGCGAGATTACTAATAGCGCACAGGACGAAGCCGTACGACACGCGCGGGAAACCCTCAGCGCCATGACCCTCTGCGCGGAGATTAGGGACCTCGCAATGGTTGGGCGAGAGGCAGCCTCAGCCCAGCAAGGCGCCCCGTAAAGAAGAATGCTGTGCACTAAATTCGTGTACAACATCCTTCCCGAGACCCCCGACCCACCCACGTTCGGCAATAAATTACTCAACGCCCACCCAGCCTTTTTGGCTTTTCCCACCATGCAATCAATGTGAAACTTGAAGGAAAGACGACGATCCAACCACACACCGAGGTATTTCGCCCGCGGGGAGACGGAAACCGTCTCGCCTCCGACCGAAAACCGCGGAGCCCGATCAGACCGCCTCCTAGAGAAGAAAACAGCCTCCGATTTGGAGACGTTCACCTCCAGGTTCCTCCCCTCAAGCCACAGAACGATACGCGACAAAGCCCTATTAGCCTTCAACTGCAAGGACCCGACGCTTCCCGCAGACACACACAATGCCGTATCGTCCGCGTAACAAGTCAACGTGCAGCCCTCCGGGAGACTCAACCGCAGCAGACCGTCGAAACAAATGTTCCACAGGAGAGGTCCTAAGACCGATCCCTGCGGAACACCCGCCCCAACGCGCCACTGCCGTCCAGCGCACTCAATGACCTGGTCCCCCAGGTAACTGCGGACTATATCCACAACCACCCCCGGGACCGCGCCATTGGCGGCCAGGGCCTCCAAGATGGCCGCATGCGACACAGAATTGAACGCGTTCTTAATGTCGAGAAGGATTACGGCCACGCGTTTGCTCCGGTACACAGACCCCCGAAGGGCGATCCGAATAAAATTCTGGACAGCCGATACGGCATCCATGGTACTTCTACCAGGACGGAACCCGTATTGACCGTCCGCGAGAGGTGCGACCCCCTCATAAACCTCCGTAAGACGAGCGACAACTACCCTCTCGAACAACTTCCCCACCACCGGTAGGAGAGATATGGGCCTGAAGCCCCCGATCCCTTTCGGGATTAGGACAACCCTCGCCCTCCTCCAGATAGCGGGAAAGTCGCCGAGTTCCAGGCAGCTGTTGAACAACCGGGCAAAATCAGCGGGGCAGCTCATTGCTGCAACCTTAACCACTTCCGGGAGAATGCCATCGACACCAGGGGCCCCCTTTGCAGGAAGTGAGTTACCCTAGTCCCATAGAAGTACTCCCTCACCCCAAGTGAGTTACCCTAGCCCCAAATAAGTACTCCCTGACCCCAAGTAATTTATCAAAGCCCCTTTATATGTACTCTCTGACCGCAAGTGAGTTAACCTAGTCCCATAGATGTACTCCCGGACTCCAAGTGAGTTACCATAGCCCCTGTATAAGTACTCCCAGACCCCAAGTGAGTTACCCTGTCCCTTAATAAGTACACCCTGGCCCCAAGTGAGTTACCCTGGTCCCATATAAGTACTCACAGACACTAAGTGAGTTACCCTAGTCCCATAGAAGTACTCCCTGACCCCAAGTGAGTTACCCTAGCCCCCATATAAGTATTCCCTGACCCCAAGTGAGTTATCCTAGCCCCTTTATATGTACTCTCTGACCGCAACTGAGTTACCCTAGTCCCATAGATGTACTCCCTGACCCCAAGTGAGTTACCATATCACCTTTATAAGTACCACCTGACCCCAAGTGAGTTATCCTAGCCCCTTTATAAGTACTCCCTGACCCCAAGTGAGTTATCCTAACCCCTTTATATGTACTCCCAGAGTCCAAGTGAGTTACCCTAGTCCCTTATAACTACTCCCCGATCCAAAGTGAGTTACCCTAGCCCCTTTATAAGTACTCCCTGTCCCTAAGTGGGTTACGCTAGTCCCATATAAGTATTCTCAGACCACAAGTGAATTACCCTAGTTCCATAGAAGTACTCCCTGACCCCAAGTGAGTTATCCTAACCCCTTTATATGTACTCTCTGACCGCAAGTGAGTTACCCTAGTTCCATAGAGGTACTCCCTGACCCCAAATTAGTCACCCTAGTCCCACTGAAGTACTCCCTGACCCCAAGTGAGTTACCCTAGCCCTTATATAAGTATTCCCTGGCCCCAAGTGAGTAATCCTAGCCCCTTTATATGTACTCCCAGACTCCAAGTGAGTTACCATAGCCCCTGTATAAGTACTCCCAGACCCCAAATGAGTTACCCTAGTCCTTTATAAGTACTCCCTGACACCAAGTGAGTTACCCTAGCCCCTTTATAAGTACTCCCTGACCCCAAGTGAGTTATCCTAGCCCGTTTATATGTACGCTCTGACCGTAAGTGAGTTATCCTAGCCGCTTTATATGTACTCCCAGACCCCAAGTGAGTTACCCTAGCCCTTAATAAGTACAACCTGGCCCCAAGTGAGTTACCCTGGTCCCATATAAGTACTCACAGAAACCAAGTGAGTTACCCTAGCCGCTAAATATGTACTCCCAGACCCCAAGTGAGTTTCCGAGTCCCTAATAATTACTCCCTGCCCCAAGTGAGTTACCCTAGCCCTTAATAAGTACACCCTGGCCCCAAGTGAGTTACCCTGGTCCCATATAAGTACTCACAGACACCAAGTGAGTTACCCTGGTCCCATATAAGTACTCACAGATACCAAGTGAGTTACCCTAGTCCCATAGAAGTACTCCCTGACCCCAAGTGAGTTACACTAGCCCCTATATAAGTATTCCCTGACCCCAAGTAAGTTATCAAAGCCCCTTTATATGTACTCTCTGACCGCAAGTGAGTTACCCTAGTCCCATAGATGTACTCCATGACCCCATGTGAGTTACCATAGCCCCTTTATAAGTACTCCCTGACCCCAAGTGAGTTATCCTAGCCGCTTTATATGTACTCTGACCGCAAGTGAGTTATCCTAGCCGCTTTATATGTACTCCTAGACCACAAGTTAGTCACCCTAGTCCCACTGAAGTACTCCCTGACCCCAAGTGAGTTACCCTAGCCCTTATATAAGTATTCCCTGGCCCCAAGTGAGTAATCCTAGCCCCTTTATATGTACTCCCAGACTCCAAGTGAGTTACCATAGCCCCTGTATAAGTACTCCCAGACCCCAAATGAGTTACCCTAGTCCTTTATAAGTACTCCCTGACACCAAGTGAGTTACCCTAGCCCCTTTATAAGTACTCCCTGACCCCAAGTGAGTTATCCTAGCCCGTTTATATGTACGCTCTGACCGTAAGTGAGTTATCCTAGCCGCTTTATATGTACTCCCAGACCCCAAGTGAGTTACCCTAGCCCTTAATAAGTACAACCTGGCCCCAAGTGAGTTACCCTGGTCCCATATAAGTACTCACAGAAACCAAGTGAGTTACCCTAGTCCCATAGAAGTACTCCCTGACCCCAAGTGAGTTACCCTAGCCCCTATATAAGTATTCCCTGACCCAAGTGAGTTATCCTAGCCCCTTTATATGTACTCTCTGACCGCAAGTGAGTTACCCTAGTCCCATATAAGTACTCCCAGACCAAAGGGAATTACAGTAGTCCCATAGAAGTACTCGCTGACCCTAAGTGAGTTACCCTAGCCCTTATATAAGTACTCCCTGACCCTAAGTGATTTACCCTAGTCCCATAGAAGTACTCCCTGACCCCAAGTGAGTTACCCTAGCCTCTATATAATTACTCCCTAATCCCAAGTGAGTTATCCTAGCCCCTTTATATGTACTCTCTGACCGGAAGTGAGTTACCCTAGTCCCATAGAAGTACTCCCTGACCTCAAGTGTGTTACCATAGCCCCTTTATAAGTACTCCCTGACCCCAAGTGAGTTATCCTAGCCCCTTTATATGTACTCTCTGACCCCAAGTGAGTTACCATATCACCTTTATAAGTACCACCTGACCCCAAGTGAGTTATCCTAGCCCCTTTATATGTACTCTCTGACCGCAAGTGAGTTATCCTAGCCGCTTAATATGTACTCCCAGACCCCAAGTGAGTTACCCAGTCCCTAAAAATTACTCCCTGACCCCAAGTGAGTTACCCTAGCCCTTAATAAGTACACCCTGGCCCCAAGTGAGTTACCCTGGTCCCATATAAGTACTCCCAGACCAAAGGGAATTACCGTAGTCCCATAGAAGTACTCGCTGACCCTAAGTGAGTTACCCTAGCCCTTATATAAGTACTCCCTGACCCCAAGTGAGTTATCCAAGCCCCTTTATATGTACTTCCAGACCCCAAGTGAGTTATCCTAGTCCCGTATAACTACTCCCTGACCCTAAGTGATTTACCCTAGTCCCATAGAAGTACTCCCTGACCCCAAGTGAGTTACCCTAGCCTCTATATAATTACTCCCTAATCCCAAGTGAGTTATCCTAGCCCCTTTATATGTACTCTCTGACCGGAAGTGAGTTACCCTAGTCCCATAGAAGTACTCCCTGACCTCAAGTGTGTTACCATAGCCCCTTTATAAGTACTCCCTGACCCCAAGTGAGTTATCCTAGCCCCTTTATATGTACTCTCTGACCGCAAGTGAGTAACCCTAGTCCCATAGATGTACTCCCTGACCCCAAGTGAGTTACCATATCACCTTTATAAGTACCACCTGACCCCAAGTGAGTTATCTTAGCCCCATTATATGTACTCTCTGACCGCAAGTGAGTTACCCTAGTCCCATAGATGTACTCCCTGACCCCAAGTGAGTTACCATATCACCTTTATAAGTACCACCTGACCCCAAGTGAGTTATCCTAGCCCCTTTATATGTACTCTCTGACCGCAAGTGAGTTATCCTAGCCGCTTAATATGTACTCCCAGACCCTAAGTGAGTTACCCAGTCCCTAATAATTACTCCCTGACCCCAAGTGAGTTACCCTAGCCCTTAATAAGTACACCCTGGCCCCAAGTGAGTTACCCTGGTCCTATATAAGTACTCACAGATACCAAGTGAGTTACCCTAGTCCCATAGAAGTACTCCCTGACCCCATGTGAGTTACACTAGCCCCTATATAAGTATTCCCTGACCCCAAGTAAGTTATTAAAGCCCCTTTATATGTACTCTCTGACCGCAAGTGAGTTACCCTAGTCCCATAGATGTACTCCATGACCCCATGTGAGTTACCATAGCCCCTTTATAAGTACTCCCTGACCCCAAGTGAGTTATCCTATCCGCTTTATATGTACTCTGACCGCAAGTGAGTTATCCTAGCCGCTTTATATGTACTCCTAGACCACAAGTTAGTCACCCTAGTCCCACTGAAGTACTCCCTGACCCCAAGTGAGTTACCCTAGCCCTTATATAAGTATTCCCTGGCCCCAAGTGAGTAATCCTAGCCCCTTTATATGTACTCCCAGACTCCAAGTGAGTTACCATAGCCCCTGTATAAGTACTCCCAGACCCCAAATGAGTTACCCTAGTCCTTTATAAGTACTCCCTGACACCAAGTGAGTTACCCTAGCCCCTTTATAAGTACTCCCTGACCCCAAGTGAGTTATCCTAGCCCGTTTATATGTACGCTCTGACCGTAAGTGAGTTATCCTAGCCGCTTTATATGTACTCCCAGACCCCAAGTGAGTTACCCTAGTCCTTTATAAGTACTCCCTGACACCAAGTGAGTTACCCTAGCCCCTTTATAAGTACTCCCTGACCCCAAGTGAGTTATCCTAGCCCGTTTATATGTACGCTCTGACCGTAAGTGAGTTATCCTAGCCGCTTTATATGTACTCCCAGACCCCAAGTGAGTTACCCTAGCCCTTAATAAGTACAACCTGGCCCCAAGTGAGTTACCCTGGTCCCATATAAGTACTCACAGACACCAAGTGAGTTACCCTAGTCCCATATAAGTACTCCCAGACCAAAGGGAATTACCGTAGTCCCATAGAAGTACTCGCTGACCCTAAGTGAGTTACCCTACCCCTTATATAAGTACTCCCTGACCCCAAGTGAGTTATCCAAGCCCCTTTATATGTACTTCCAGACCCCAAGTGAGTTACCCTAGTCCCTTATAACTACTCCCTGACCCTAAGTGATTTACCCTAGTCCCATAGAAGTACTCCCTGACCCCAAGTGAGTTACCCTAGCCTCTATATAATTACTCCCTAATCCCATGTGAGTTATCCTAGCCCCTTTATATGTACTCTCTGACCGGAAGTGAGTTACCCTAGTCCCATAGAAGTACTCCCTGACCTCAAATGTGTTACCATAGCCCCTTTATAAGTACTCCCTGACCCCAAGTGAGTTATCCTAGCCCCTTTATATGTACTCTCTGACCGCAAGTGAGTTACCCTAGTCCCATAGATGTACTCCCTGACCCCAAGTGAGTTTCCATATCACCTTTATAAGTACCACCTGACCCCAAGTGAGTTATCCTAGCCCCTTTATATGTACTCTCTGACCGCAAGTGAGTTACCCTAGTCCCATAGATGTACTCCCTGACCCCAAGTGAGTTACCATATCACCTTTATAAGTACCACCTGACCCCAAGTGAGTTATCCTGGCCCCTTTATATGTACTCTCTGACCGCAAATGAGTTATCCTAGCCGCTTAATATGTACTCCCAGACCCCAAGTGAGTTACCCAGTCCCTAATAATTACTCCCTGACCCCAAGTGAGTTACCCTAGCCCTTAATAAGTACACCCTGGCCCCAAGTGAGTTACCGTGGTCCCATATAAGTACTCACAGACACCAAGTGAGTTACTCTAGTCCCATAGAAGTACTCCCTGACCCCAAGTGAGTTACACTAGCCCCTATATAAGTATTCCCTGACCCCAAGTAAGTTATCAAAGCCCCTTTATATGTACTCTCTGACCGCAAGTGAGTTACCCTAGTCCCATAGATGTACTCCATGACCACATGTGTGTTACCATAGCCCCTTTATAAGTACTCCCTGACCCCAAGTGAGTTATCCTAGCCCCTTTATATGTACTCCTAGACCACAAGTTAGTCACCCTAGTCCCACTGAAGTACTCCCTGACCCCAAGTGAGTTACCCTAGCCCCTTTATATGTACTCCCAGACTCCAAGTGAGTTACCATAGCCCCTGTATAAGTACTCCCAGACCCTAAGTGAGTTACCCTAGTCCTTTATAAGTACTCCTTGACACCAAGTGAGTTACCCTAGCCCCTTTATAAGTACTCCCTGACCCCAAGTGAGTTATCCTAGCCCGTTTATATGTACGCTCTGACCGTAAGTGAGTTATCCTAGCCTCTTTATATGTACTCCCAGACCCCAAGTGAGTTACACTAGCCCTTAATAAGTACAACCTGGCCCCAAGTGAGTTACCCTGGTCCCATATAAGTACTCACAGACACCAAGTGAGTTACCCTAGCCCCTATATAAGTATTCCCTGACCCCAAGTGAGTTATCCTAGCCCCTTTATATGTACTCTCTGACCGCAAGTGAGTTACCCTATTCCCATATAAGTACTCCCAGACCAAAGGGAATTACCGTAGTCCCATAGAAGTACTCGCTGACCCTAAGTGAGTTACCCTAGCCCTTATATAAGTACTCCCTGACCCCAAGTGAGTTATCCTAGCCCCTTTATATGTACTCTCTGACCGCAAGTGAGTTACCCTAGTCCCATATAAGTACTCCCAGACCAAAGGGAATTACCGTAGTCCCATAGAAGTACTCGCTGACCCTAAGTGAGTTACCCTAGCCCTTATATAAGTACTCCCTGACCCCAAGTGAGTTACCCTAGCCTCTATATAATTACTCCCTAATCCCAAGTGAGTTATCCTAGCCCCTTTATATGTACTCTCTGACCGGAAGTGAGTTACCCTAGTCCCATAGAAGTACTCCCTGACCCCAAGTGAGTTACACTAGCCCCTATATAAGTATTCCCTGACCCCAAGTAAGTTATCAAAGCCCCTTTATATGTACTCTCTGACCGCAAGTGAGTTACCCTAGTCCCATAGATGTACTCCATGACCCCATGTGAGTTACCTTAGCCCCTTTATAAGTACTCCCTGACCCCAAGTGAGTTATCCTAGCCCCTTTATATGTACTCTGACCGCAAGTGAGTTATCCTAGCCGCTTTATATGTACTCCTAGACCACAAGTTATTCACCCTAGTCCCACAGAAGTACTCCCTGACCCCAAGTGAGTTACCCTAGCCCTTATATAAGTATTCCCTGGCCCCAAGTGAGTAATCCTAGCCCCTTTATATGTACTCCCAGACTCCAAGTGAGTTACCATAGCCCCTGTATAAGTACTCCCAGACCCCAAGTGAGTTACCCTAGTCCTTTATAAGTACTCCCTGACACCAAGTGAGTTACCCTAGCCCCTTTATAAGTACTCCCTGACCCCAAGTGAGTTATCCAAGCCCCTTTATATGTACTTCCAGACCCCAAGTGAGTTACCCTAGTCCCTTATAACTACTCCCTGACCCTAAGTGATTTACCCTAGTCCCATAGAAGTACTCCCTGACCCCAAGTGAGTTACCCTAGCCTCTATATAATTACTCCCTCATCCCAAGTGAGTTAACCTAGCCCCTTTATATGTACTCTCTGACCGGAAGTGAGTTACCCTAGTCCCATAGATGTACTCCCTGACCCCAAGTGAGTTACCATATCACCTTTATAAGTACCACCTGACCCCAAGTGAGTTATCCTAGCCCCTTTATATGTACTCCCAGACCCCAAGTGAGTTACCCTGTCCCTTAATAAGTACACCCTGGCCCCAAGTGAGTTACCCTGGTCCCATATAAGTACTCACAGACACCAAGTGAATTACCCTAGTACCATAGAAGTACTCCCTGACCCCAAGTGAGTTACCCTAGCCCCTATATAAGTATTCCCTGACCCCAAGTGAGTTATCCTAGCCCCTTTATATGTACTCTCTGACCGCAAGTGAGTTACCCTAGTCCCATAGATGTACTCCCTGACCCCAAGTGAGTTACCATATCACCTTTATAAGTACCACCTGACCCCAAGTGAGTTATCCTAGCCCCTTTATATGTACTCTCTGACCGCAAGTGAGTTATCCTAGCCGCTTTATATGTACTCCCAGACCCGAAGTGAGTTACCCTAGCCCTTAATAAGTACTCCCTGACCCCAAGTGAGTTACCCTAGTCCCATATAAGTACTCCCAGACCCCAAGTGAGTTACCCTTTTTTTTTTTTTTTTTTTTTTTTTCCGACGCTTTGCGAGGTAGGGGGAAACTTCTTAAAGCCTTACGGCTTGTTAAGTACCTCCGGCGGCCGATGTTTTGGCCAGAGGTTATGTGGGATTCTAACCCACCAAAACCCCCTACCTGCCCCCCTACCCGGTACCAAGCATAGCTTATAACATCAGGTAGGAGGGTATACGCTCTATACTACGACCGTATGCGGTCATCCCAAGACAAACAAAAACCCCAGACTCTACCCCACCCCAGAGGAGAGAGCAGCAGACTCCTCAGCTCGGACTCTACTGTCCTTGGAGGTGAGGACCCTAACCGAGAAGCTGGAAAATGCATTCCAAGCTCTCGGCGTACTCGTAACATGGGACACAAGGGTCTCCACCTCCAACGAAGGCACACCTAAAGCATCACAGAGTTCTGCTCTTTCGCATTCCCACAGGGGACACCACAACAGCGTGTGCTCCGCCGTATCCGCGACCGGATTCGGGGAGCACCAGCAGTCGGGAGTCGCCCTGCGGCCCACCCTCGCGCGATGACTCATGAAACTACCATGCCCCAGGAGCATCTGGGAAACATGGTAGTTCAAGCTTCTACAATTAGCAGCCAGCCAGGACCGGATGTCCGGGATGAGGCGGTGGGTCCACCTACCCCGACCATCCGAGTCCCATGCTGCCTGGCATCTCTCTACTAAATTAGCCCTCGCCAATCTCCGCGCTTCGGCCACGCCAGCCGAGGAGCCACCCGCACGCGACGCATCGTACACCTCCCTGCGCTCCAAAGCTAAAAGATGGGCCGGTGGTATGCGCGAGATTACTAATAGCGCACAGGACGAAGCCGTACGACACGCGCGGGAAACCCTCAGCGCCATGACCCTCTGCGCGGAGATTAGGGACCTCGCAATGGTTGGGCGAGAGGCAGCCTCAGCCCAGCAAGGCGCCCCGTAAAGAAGAATGCTGTGCACTAAATTTGTGTACAACATCCTTCCCGAGACCCCCGACCCACCCACGTTCGGCAATAAATTACTCAACGCCCACCCAGCCTTTTTGGCTTTTCCCACCATGCAATCAATGTGAAACTTGAAGGAAAGACGACGATCCAACCACACACCGAGGTATTTCGCCCGCGGGGAGACGGAAACCGTCTCGCCTCCGACCGAAAACCGCGGAGCCCGATCAGACCGCCTCCTAGAGAAGAAAACAGCCTCCGATTTGGAGACGTTCACCTCCAGGTTCCTCCCCTCAAGCCACAGAACGATACGCGACAAAGCCCTATTAGCCTTCAACTGCAAGGACCCGACGCTTCCCGCAGACACACACAATGCCGTATCGTCCGCGTAACAAGTCAACGTGCAGCCCTCCGGGAGACTCAACCGCAGCAGACCGTCGAAACAAATGTTCCACAGGAGAGGTCCTAAGACCGATCCCTGCGGAACACCCGCCCCAACGCGCCACTGCCGTCCAGCGCACTCAATGACCTGGTCCCCCAGGTAACTGCGGACTATATCCACAACCACCCCCGGGACCGCGCCATTGGCGGCCAGGGCCTCCAAGATGGCCGCATGCGACACAGAATTGAACGCGTTCTTAATGTCGAGAAGGATTACGGCCACGCGTTTGCTCCGGTACACAGACCCCCGAAGGGCGATCCGAATAAAATTCTGGACAGCCGATACGGCATCCATGGTACTTCTACCAGGACGGAACCCGTATTGACCGTCCGCGAGAGGTGCGACCCCCTCATAAACCTCCGTAAGACGAGCGACAACTACCCTCTCGAACAACTTCCCCACCACCGGTAGGAGAGATATGGGCCTGAAGCCCCCGATCCCTTTCGGGATTAGGACAACCCTCGCCCTCCTCCAGATAGCGGGAAAGTCGCCGAGTTCCAGGCAGCTGTTGAACAACCGGGCAAAATCAGCGGGGCAGCTCATTGCTGCAACCTTAACCACTTCCGGGAGAATGCCATCGACACCAGGGGCCCCCTTTGCAGGAAGTGAGTTACCCTAGTCCCATAGAAGTACTCCCTCACCCCAAGTGAGTTACCCTAGCCCCAAATAAGTACTCCCTGACCCCAAGTAATTTATCAAAGCCCCTTTATATGTACTCTCTGACCGCAAGTGAGTTAACCTAGTCCCATAGATGTACTCCCGGACTCCAAGTGAGTTACCATAGCCCCTGTATAAGTACTCCCAGACCCCAAGTGAGTTACCCTGTCCCTTAATAAGTACACCCTGGCCCCAAGTGAGTTACCCTGGTCCCATATAAGTACTCACAGACACTAAGTGAGTTACCCTAGTCCCATAGAAGTACTCCCTGACCCCAAGTGAGTTACCCTAGCCCCCATATAAGTATTCCCTGACCCCAAGTGAGTTATCCTAGCCCCTTTATATGTACTCTCTGACCGCAACTGAGTTACCCTAGTCCCATAGATGTACTCCCTGACCCCAAGTGAGTTACCATATCACCTTTATAAGTACCACCTGACCCCAAGTGAGTTATCCTAGCCCCTTTATAAGTACTCCCTGACCCCAAGTGAGTTATCCTAACCCCTTTATATGTACTCCCAGAGTCCAAGTGAGTTACCCTAGTCCCTTATAACTACTCCCCGATCCAAAGTGAGTTACCCTAGCCCCTTTATAAGTACTCCCTGTCCCTAAGTGGGTTACGCTAGTCCCATATAAGTATTCTCAGACCACAAGTGAATTACCCTAGTTCCATAGAAGTACTCCCTGACCCCAAGTGAGTTATCCTAACCCCTTTATATGTACTCTCTGACCGCAAGTGAGTTACCCTAGTTCCATAGAGGTACTCCCTGACCCCAAATTAGTCACCCTAGCCACTTTATATGTTCTCTCTGACCGCAAGTGAGTTATCCTTGCCCCTTTATATTTACTCCAGGACTCCAAGTGTGTTACCATAGCCCCTATATAAGTACTCCCAGACCCCAAGTGAGTTACCCTAGTCCTTTATAAGTACTCCCTGGCACCAAGTGAGTTACCCTAGCCCCTATATAAGTACTCCCTGACCCCAAGTGAGTTATCCTAGCCCGTTTATATGTACGCTGTGACCGTAAGTGAGTTATCCTAGCCGCTTTATATGTAATCCCAGACCCCAAGTGAGTTACCCTGTCCCTTAATAAGTACACTCTGGCCCCAAGTGAGTTACCCTGTCCCTTAATAAGTACACCCTGGCCCCAAGTGAGTTACCCTGGTCCCATATAAGTACTCACAGACACCAAGTGAGTTACCCTAGTCCCATAGAAGTACTCCCTGACCCCAAGTGAGTTACCCTATCCCCTATATAAGTATTCCCTGACCCCAAGTGAGTTATCCTAGCCCCTTTATATGTACTCTCTGACCGCAAGTGAGTTACCCTAGTCCCATAGATGCACTCCCTGACCCCAAGTGAGTTACCATATCACCTTTATAAGTACCACCTGACCCCAAGTGAGTTATCCTAGCCCCTTTATATGTACTCTCTGACCGCAAGTGAGTTATCCTAGCCGCTTTATATGTACTCCCAGACCCCAAGTGAGTTTCCCTAGCCCTTAATAAGTACTCCCTGACCCCAAGTGAGTTACCCTAGTCCCATAGAAGTACTCCCTGACCCCAAGTGAGTTACCCTAGTCCCATATAAGTACTCCCAGACCCCAAGTGAGTTACCCTAGTCCCATAGAAGTACTCCCTCACCCCAAGTGAGTTACCCTAGCCCCTATATAAGTACTCCCTGACCCCAAGTAATTTATCAAAGCCCCTTTATACGTACTCTCTGACCGCAAGTGAGTTAACCTAGTCCCATAGATGTACTCCATGACCCCAACTGAGTTACCATAGCGCCTTTATAAGTACTCCCTGACCCCAAGTGAGTTATCCTAGCCCCTTTATATGTACTCTGACCGCAAGTAAGTTATCCTAGCCGCTTTATATGTACTCCCAGACCACAAGTGAGTTACCCAGTCCCTTATAAGTACTCCCTGGCCCCAAGTGAGTTACCCTAGCCCTTAATAAGTACACCCTTGTCCCAAGTGAGTTACCCTGGTCCCATATAAGTACTCACAGACACCAAGTGAGTTACTCTAGTCCCATATAAGTACTCCTTAACCCAAAGTGAGTTACCTTAGCCCCTTTACAAGTTCTCCCTGACCCCATGTGAGTTATCCTAGCCCCTTTATATGTACTTCCAGACCCCAAGTGAGTTACCCTAGTTCCTTATAACTACTCCCTGACCCTAAGTGATTTACCCTAGTCCCATAGAAGTACTCCCTGACCCCAAGTGAGTTACCCTAGCCTCTATATAATTACTCCCTAATCCCAAGTGAGTTATCCTAGCCCCTTTATATGTACTCTCTGACCGGAAGTGAGTTACCCTAGTCCCATAGAAGTACTCCCTGACCTCAAGTGTGTTACCATAGCCCCTTTATAAGTACTCCCTGACCCCAAGTGAGTTATACTAGCCCCTTTGTATGTACCCTCTGACCGCAAGTGATCTACCCTAGTCCCATATAAGTACTCCCCGACCCCAAGTGAGTTACCATATCCCCTTTATAAGTACTCCCTGACCCCAAGTGAGTTACCCTGTCCCATAATAAGCACACCCTGGCCCCAAGTGAGTTACCCTGGTCCCATATAAGTACTCACAGACACCATGTGAGTTACCCTAGTACCATAGATGTACTCCCTGACCCCAAGTGAGTTACCATATCACCTTTATAAGTACTACCTGACCCCAAGTGAGTTATCCTAGCCCCTTTATATGTACTCTCTGACCGCAAGTGAGTTATCCTAGCCCCTTTATATGTACTCTCTGACCGGAAGTGAGTTACCCTAGTCCCATATAAGTACTCCCGACCCCAAGTGAGTTACCATATCCCCTTTATAAGTACTCCCTGACCCCAAGTGAGTTATCCTAGCCCCTTTATATGTACTCTCTGACCGGAAGTGAGTTACCCTAGTCCCATAGAAGCACTCCCTGACCTCAAGTGTGTTACCATAGCCCCTTTATAAGTACTCCCTGACCCCAAGTGAGTTATACTAGCCCCTTTGTATGTACCCTCTGACCGCAAGTGATCTACCCTAGTCCCATATAAGTACTCCCCGACCCCAAGTGAGTTACCATATCCCCTTTATAAGTACTCCCTGACCCCAAGTGAGTTACCCTATCCCCTTTATAAGTACTCCCTGACCTCAAGTGAGTTATCCTAACCCCTTTATATGTACTCCCAGAGTCCAAGTGAGTTACCCTAGTCCCTTATAACTACTCCCCGATCCAAAGTTAGTTACCCTAGCCCCTTTATAAGTACTCCCTGTCCCTAAGTGGGTTACGCTAGTCCCATATAAGTACTCCCAGACCACAAGTGAATTACCCTAGTTCCATAGAAGTACTCCCTGACCCCAAGTGAGTTACCCTAGTCCTTTATAAGTACTCCCTGACACCAAGTGAGTTACCATAGCCCCTGTATAAGTACTCCCGAACCCCAAGTGAGTTATCCTAGCCCGTTTATATGTACGCTCTGACCGTAAGTGAGTTACCCTAGTCCCATAGATGCACTCCCTGACCCCAAGTGAGTTACCATATCACCTTTATAAGTACCACCTGACCCCAAGTGAGTTATCCTAGCCCGTTTATATGTACGCTCTGACCGTAAGTGAGTTATCCTAGCCGCTTTATATGTACTCCCAGACCCCAAGTGAGTTACCCTAGCCTCTATATAATTACTCCCTAATCCCAAGTGAGTTATCCTAGCCCCTTTATATGTACTCTCTGACCGGAAGTGAGTTACCCTAGTCCCATAGAAGCACTCCCGACCCCAAGTGAGTTACCATATCCCCTTTATAAGTACTCCCTGACCCCAAGTTAGTTATCCTAGCCCCTTTATATGTACTCTCTGACCGGAAGTGAGTTACCCTAGTCCCATATAAGTACTCCCGACCCCAAGTGAGTTACCATATCCCCTTTATAAGTACTCCCTGACCCCAAGTGAGTTATCCTAGCCCCTTTATATGCACTCTCTGACCGGAAGTGAGTTACCCTAGTCCCATAGAAGCACTCCCTGACCTCAAGTGTGTTACCATAGCCCTTTTATAAGTACTCCCTGACCCCAAGTGAGTTATCCTAGCCCCTTTATTTGTACCTTCTGACCGCAAGTGAGCTACCCTAGTCCCATATAAGTACTCCCGACCCCAAGTGAGTTACCATATCCCCTTTATAAGTACTCCCTGACCCCAAGTGAGTTACCCTATCCCCTTTATAAGTACTCCCTGACCTCAAGTGAGTTATCCTAACCCCTTTATATGTACTCCCAGAGTCAAAGTGAGTTACCCTAGTCCCGTATAGCTACTCCCCGATCAAAAGTGATTTACCCTAGCCCCTTTATAAGTACTCCCTGTCCCTAAGTGGGTTACGCTAGTCCCATATAAGTACTCTCAGACCACAAGTGAATTACCCTAGTTCCATAGAAGTACTCCCTGACCCCAATTGAGCTATCCTAACCCCTTTATATGTACTCTCTGACCGCAAGTGAGTTACCCTAGTTCAATAGAAGTACTCCCTGACCCCAAATTAGTCACCCTAGCCACTTTATATGTTCTCTCTGACCGCAAGTGAGTTATCCTTGCCCCTTTATATTTACTCCAGGACTCCAAGTGAGTTACCATAGCCGCTGTATAAGTACTCCCAGACCCCAAGTTAGTTACCCTAGTCCTTTATAAGTACTCCCTGGCACCAAGTGAGTTACCCTAGCCCCTATATAAGTACTCCCTGACCCCAAGTGAGTTATCCTAACCCGTTTATATGTACGCTGTGACCGTAAGTGAGTTATCCTAGCCGCTTTATATGTAATCCCAGACCCCAAGTGAGTTACCCTGTCCCTTAATAAGTACACTCTGGCCCCAAGTGAGTTACCCTGGTCCCATAGAAGTACTCCCTGACCTCAAGTGTGTTACCATAGCCCCTTTATAAGTACTCCCTGACCCCAAGTGAGTTATACTAGCCCCTTTGTATGTACCCTCTGACCGCAAGTGATCTACCCTAGTCCCATATAAGTACTCCCCGACCCCAAGTGAGTTACCATATCCCCTTTATAAGTACTCCCTGACCCCAAGTGAGTTACCCTTTCCCCTTTATAAGTACTCCCTGACCTCAAGTGAGTTATCCTAACCCCTTTATATGTACTCCCAGAGTCCAAGTGAGTTATCCTAGTCCCTTATAACTACTCCCCGATCCAAAGTTAGTTACCCTAGCCCCTTTATAAGTACTCCCTGTCCCTAAGTGGGTTACGCTAGTCCCATATAAGTACTCCCAGACCACAAGTGAATTACCCTAGTTCCATAGAAGTACTCCCTGACCCCAAGTGAGTTATCCTAACCCCTTTATATGTACTCTCTGACCGCAAGTGAGTTACCCTAGTTCCATAGAGGTACTCCCTGACCCCAAATTAGTCACTCTAGCCACTTTATATGTACTCTCTTACAGCAAGTGAGTTATCCTTGCCCCTTTATATGTTCTCCCGGACTCCAAGTGAGTTACCATAGCCCCTGTATAAGTACTCCCAGACCCCAAGTGAGTTACCCTAGTCCTTTATAAGTACTCCCTGACACCAAGTGAGTTACCATAGCCCCTGTATAAGTACTCCCAGACCCCAAGTGAGTTATCCTAGCCCGTTTATATGTACGCTCTGACCGTAAGTGAGTTATCCTAGCCGCTTTATATGTACTCCCAGACCCCAAGTGAGTTACCCTGTCCCTTAATAAGTACACCCTGGCCCCAAGTGAGTTACCCTGGTCCCATATAAGTACTCACAGACACCAAGTGAGTTACCCTAGTACCATAGAAGTACTCCCTGACCCCAAGTGAGTTACCCTAGCTCTTATATAATTATTCCCTGGCCCCAAGTGAGTTATCCTAGCCCCTTTATATGTACTCTCTGACCGCAATAGAGTTACCCTAGTCCCATAGATGTACTCCCTGACCCCAAGTGAGTTACCATATCACCTTTATAAGTACTACCTGACCCCAAGTGAGTTATCCTAGCCCCTTTATATGTACTCTCTGACCGTAAGTGAGTTACCCTAGTCCCATAGAAGCACTCCCTGACCTCAAGTGTGTTACCATAGCCCTTTTATAAGTACTCCCTGACACCAAGTGAGTTATCCTAGCCGCTTTATATGTACTCCTAGACCACAAGTTAGTCACCCTAGTCCCACTGAAGTACTCCCTGACCCCAAGTGAGTTACCCTAGCCCTTATATAAGTATTCCCTGGCCCCAAGTGAGTAATCCTAGCCCCTTTATATGTACTCCCAGACTCCAAGTGAGTTACCATAGCCCCTTTATATGTACTTCCAGACCCCAAGTGAGTTATCCTAGTCCCTTATAACTACTCCCTGACCCTAAGTGATTTACCCTAGTCCCATAGAAGTACTCCCTGACCCCAAGTGAGTTACCCTAGCCTCTATATAATTACTCCCTAATCCCAAGTGAGTTATCCTAGCCCCTTTATATGTACTCTCTGACCGGAAGTGAGTTACCCTAGTCCCATAGAAGTACTCCCTGACCTCAAGTGTGTTACCATAGCCCCTTTATAAGTACTCCCTGACCCCAAGTGAGTTATCTTACCCCCTTTATATGTACTCTCTGACCGCAAGTGAGTTACCTTAGTCCCATAGATGTACTCCCTGACCCCAAGTGAGTTACCATATCACCTTTATAAGTACCACCTGACCCCAAGTGAGTTATCCTAGCCCCTTTATATGTACTCTCTGCCCGCAAGTGAGTTATCCTAGCCGCTTAATATGTACTCCCAGACCCCAAGTGAGTTACCGAGTCCCTAATAATTACTCCCTGACCACAAGTGAGTTACCCTAGCCCTTAATAAGTACACCCTGGCCCCAAGTGAGTTACCCTGGACCCATATAAGTACTCACAGACACCAAGTGAGTTACCCTAGTCCCATAGAAGTACTCCCTGACCCCAAGTGAGTTACACTAGCCCCTATATAAGCATTCCCTGACCCCAAGTAAGTTATCAAAGCCCCTTTATATGTACTCTCTGACCGCAAGTGAGTTACCCTAGTCCCATAGATGTACTCCATGACCCCATGTGAGTTACCATAGCCCCTTTATAAGTACTCCCTGACACCAAGTGAGTTATCCTAGCCCCTTTATATGTACTCTCTGACCGCAAGTGAGTTACCCTAGTCCCATAGATGTACTCCATGACCCCATGTGAGTTACCATAGCCCCTTTATAAGTACTCCCTGACCCCAAGTGAGTTATCCTAGCCCCTTTATATGTACTCTGACCGCAAGTGAGTTATCCTAGCCGCTTTATATGTACTCCTAGACCACAAGTTAGTCACCCTAGTCCCACTGAAGCACTCCCTGACCCCAAGTGAGTTACCCTAGCCCTTATATAAGTATTCCCTGGCCCCAAGTGAGTAATCCTAGCCCCTTTATATGTACTCCCAGACTCCAAGTGAGTTACCATAGCCCCTGTATAAGTACTCCCAGACCCCAAATGAGTTACCCTAGTCCTTTATAAGTACTCCCTGACCCCAAGTGAGTTACCCTAGTCCCTTATAACTACTCCCTGACCCTAAGTGATTTACCCTAGTCCCATAGAAGTACTCCCTGACCCCAAGTGAGTTACACTAGCCTCTATATAATTACTCCCTAATCCCAAGTGAGTTATCCTAGCCCCTTTATATGTACTCTCTGACCGGAAGTGAGTTACCCTAGTCCCATAGAAGTACTCCCTGACCTCAAGTGTGTTACCATAGCCCCTTTATAAGTACTCCCTGACCCCAAGTGAGTTATCCTAGCCCCTTTATATGTACTCTCTGACCGCAAGTGAGTTACCCTAGTCCCATAGATGTACTCCCTGACCCCAAGTGAGTTACCATATCACCTTTATAAGTACCACCTGACCCCAAGTGAGTTATCCTAGCCCCTTTATATGTACTCTCTGACCGCAAGTGAGTTACCCTAGTCCCATAGATGTACTCCCTGACCCCAAGTGAGTTACCATATCACCTTTATAAGTACCACCTGACCCCAAGTGAGTTATCCTAGCCCCTTTATATGTACTCTCTGACCGCAAGTGAGTTATCCTAGCCGCTTAATATGTACTCCCAGACCCCAAGTGAGTTACCCAGTCCCTAATAATTACTCCCTGACCCCATGTGAGTTACCCTAGCCCTTAATAAGTACACCCTGGCCCCAAGTGAGTTACCCTGGTCCCATATAAGTACTCACAGACACCAAGTGAGTTACCCTAGTCCCATAGAAGTACTCCCTGACCCCAAGTGAGTTACCCTAGCCCTTAATAAGTACACCCTGGCCCCAAGTGAGTTACCCTGGTCCCATATAAGTACTCACAGACACCAAGTGAGTTACCCTAGTCCCATAGAAGTACTCCCTGACCCCAAGTGAGTTACACTAGCCCCTATATAAGTATTCCCTGACCCCAAGTAAGTTATCAAAGCCCCTTTATATGTACTCTCTGACCGCAAGTGAGTTACCCTAGTCCCATAGATGTACTCCATGACCCCATGTGAGTTACCATAGCCCCTTTATAAGTACTCCCTGACCCCAAGTGAGTTATCCTAGCCCCTTTATATGTATTCTGACCGCAAGTGAGTTATCCTAGCCGCTTTATATGTACTCCTAGACCACAAGTTATTCACCCTAGTCCCACTGAAGTACTCCCTGACCCCAAGTGAGTTGCCCTAGCCCTTATATAAGTATTCCCTGGCCCCAAGTGAGTAATCCTAGCCCCTTTATATGTACTCCCAGACTCCAAGTGAGTTACCATAGCCCCTGCATAAGTACTCCCAGACCCCAAGTGAGTTACCCTAGTCCTTTATAAGTACTCCCTGACACCAAGTGAGTTACCCTAGCCCCTTTATAAGTACTCCCTGACCCCAAGTGAGTTATCCAAGCCCCTTTATATGTACTTCAAGACCCCAAGTGAGTTACCCTAGTCCCTTATAACTACTCCCTGACCCTAAGTGATTTACCCTAGTCCCATAGAAGTACTCCCTGACCCCAAGTGAGTTACCCTAGCCTCTATATAATTACTCCCTAATCCCAAGTGAGTTAACCTAGCCCCTTTATATGTACTCTCTGACCGGAAGTGAGTTACCCTAGTCCCATAGAAGTACTCCCTGACCTCAAGTGTGTTACCATAGCCCATTTATAAGTACTCCCTGACCCCAAGTGAGTTATCCTAGCCCCTTTATATGTACCCTCTGACCGCAAGTGAGCTACCCTAGTCCCATATAAGTACTCCCGACCCCAAGTGCGTTACCATATCCCCTTTATAAGTACTCCCTGACCCCAAGTGAGTTACCCTATCCCCTTTATAAAAACTCCTTGACCTCAAGTGTGTTATCCTAACCCCTTTATATGTACTCCCAGAGTCCAAGTGAGTTAACCTTGTCCCGTATAACTACTCCCCGATCCAAAGTGAGTTATCCTAACCCCTTTATATGTACTCACTGACCGCAAGTGAGTTACCCTAGTTCCATAGAGGTACTCCCTGACCCCAAATTAGTCACCCTAGCCATTTTATATGTACTCTCTGACCGCAAGTGAGTTATCCTAGCCCGTTTATATGTACGCTCTGACCGTAAGTGAGTTATCCTAGCCGCTTTATATGTACTCCCAGAGTCCAAGTGAGTTATCCTAGCCCGTTTATATGTACGCTCTGACCGTAAGTGAGTTATCCTAGCCGCTTTATATGTACTCCCAGACCCCAAGTGAGTTACCCTGTCCCTTAATAAGTACACCCTGGCCCCAAGTGAGTTACCCTGGTCCCATATAAGTACTCACAGACACCAAGTGAGTTACCCTAATCCCTTTAAAAGTACTCCCTGACCTCAAGTGAGTTATCCTAACCCCTTTATATGTACTCCCAGAGTCCAAGTGAGTTATCCTAGCCCGTTTATATGTACGCTCTGACCGTAAGTGAGTTATCCTAGCCGCTTTATATGTACTCTTAAACCCCAAGTGAGTTACCCTGTCACTTAATAAGTACACCCTGGCCCCAAGTGAGTGACCCTGGTCCCATATAAGTACTCACAGACACCAAGTGAGTTACCCTAGTCCCATAGAAGTACTCCCTGACCCCAAGTGATTTACCCTAGCCCCTATATAAGTATTCCCTGACCCCAAGTGAGTTATCCTAGCCCCTTTATATGTACTCTCTGACCGCAAGTGAGTTATCCTAGCCGCTTAATATGTACTCCTAGACCCCAAGTGAGTTACACTAGCCCCTATATAAGTATTCCCTGACCCCAAGTAAGTTATCAAAGACCCTTTATATGTACTCTCTGACCGCAAGTGAGTTACCCTAGTCCCATAGATGTACTCCCTGACCCCAAGTGAGTTATCCTAGCCCCTTTATATGTACTCTGACCGCAAGTTAGTCACCCTAGTCCCACTGAAGTACTCCCTGACCCCAAGTGAGTTACCCTAGCCCTTATATAAGTATTCCCTGGCCCCAAGTGAGTAATCCTAGCCCCTTTATATGTACTCCCAGACTCCAAGTGAGTTACCATAGCCCCTGTATAAGTACTCCCAGACCCTAAGTGAGTTACCCTAGTCCTTTATAAGTACTCCCTGACCCCAAGTGAGTTATCCTAGCCCGTTTATATGTACGCTCTGACCGTAAGTGAGTTATCCTAGCCTCTTTATATGTACTCCCAGACCCCAAGTGAGTTACACTAGCCCTTAATAAGTACAACCTGGCCCCAAGTGAGTTACCCTGGTCCCATATAAGTACTCACAGACACCAAGTGAGTTACCCTAGCCCCTATATAAGTATTCCCTGACCCCAAGTGAGTTATCCTAGCCCCTTTATATGTACTCTCTGACCGCAAGTGAGTTACCCTAATCCCATATAAGTACTCCCAGACCAAAGGGAATTACCGTAGTCCCATAGAAGTACTCGCTGACCCTAAGTGAGTTACCCTAGCCCTTATATAAGTACTCCCTGACCCCAAGTGAGTTATCCTAGCCCCTTTATATGTACTCTCTGACCGCAAGTGAGTTACCCTACTCCCATATAAGTACTCCCAGACCAAAGGGAATTACCGTAGTCCCATAGAAGTACTCGCTGACCCGAAGTGAGTTACCCTAGCCCTTATATAAGTACTCCCTGACCCCAAGTGAGTTACCCTAGCCTCTATATAATTACTCCCTAATCCCAAGTGAGTTATCCTAGCCCCTTTATATGTACTCTCTGACCGCAAGTGAGTTACCCTAGTCCCATATAAGTACTCCCAGACCAAAGGGAATTACCGTAGTCCCATAGAAGTACTCGCTGACCCTAAGTGAGTTACCCTAGCCCTTATATAAGTACTCCCTGACCCCAAGTGAGTTATCCTAGCCCTTTATATGTACTCCTAGACCACAAGTTAGTCACCCTAGTCCCACTGAAGTACTCCCTGACCCCAAGTGAGTTACCCTAGCCCTTATATAAGTATTCCCTGGCCCCAAGTGAGTAATCCTAGCCCCTTTATATGTACTCCCAGACTCCAAGTGAGTTACCATAGCCCCTGTATAAGTACTCCCAGACCCTAAGTGAGTTACCCTAGTCCTTTATAAGTACTCCCTGACACCAAGTGAGTTACCCTAGCCCCTTTATAAGTACTCCCTGACCCCAAGTGAGTTATCCTAGCCCGTTTATATGTACGCTCTGACCGTAAGTGAGTTATCCTAGCCTCTTTATATGTACTCCCAGACCCCAAGTGAGTTACACTAGCCCTTAATAAGTACAACCTGGCCCCAAGTGAGTTACCCTGGTCCCATATAAGTACTCACAGACACCAAGTGAGTTACCCTAGCCCCTATATAAGTATTCCCTGACCCCAAGTGAGTTATCCTAGCCCCTTTATATGTACTCTCTGACTGCAAGTGAGTTACCCTAGTCCCATATAAGTACTCCCAGACCAAAGGGAATTACCGTAGTCCCATAGAAGTACTCCCTGACCCCAAGTGAGTTATCCTAGCCCCTTTATATGTACTCTCTGACCGCAAGTGAGTTACCCTAGTCCCATATAAGTACTCCCAGACCAAAGGGAATTACCGTAGTCCCATAGAAGTACTCGCTGACCCTAAGTGAGTTACCCTAGCCCTTATATAAGTACTCCCTGACCCCAAGTGAGTTACCCTAGCCTCTATATAATTACTCCCTAATCCCAAGTGAGTTATCCTAGCCCCTTTATATGTACTCTCTGACCGGAAGTGAGTTACCCTAGTCCCATAGAAGTACTCACTGACCCCAAGTGAGTTACACTAGCCCCTATATAAGTATTCCCTGACCCCAAGTAAGTTATCAAAGCCCCTTTATATGTACTCTCTGACCGCAAGTGAGTTACCCTAGTCCCATAGATGTACTCCATGACCCCATGTGAGTTACCATAGCCCCTTTATAAGTACTCCCTGACCCCAAGTAAGTTATCAAAGCCCCTTTATATGTACTCTCTGACCGCAAGTGAGTTACCCTAGTCCCATAGATGTACTCCATGACCCCATGTGAGTTACCATAGCCCCTTTATAAGTACTCCCTGACCCCAAGTGAGTTTTCCTAGCCCCTTTATATGTACTCTGACCGCAAGTGAGTTATCCTAGCCGCTTTATATGTACTCCTAGACCACAAGTTATTCACCCTAGTCCCACTGAAGTACTCCCTGACCCCAAGTGAGTTACCCTAGCCCTTATATAAGTATTCTCTGGCCCCAAGTGAGTAATCCTAGCCCCTTTATATGTACTCCCAGACTCCAAGTGAGTTACAATAGCCCCTGTATAAGTACTCCCAGACCCCAAGTGAGTTACCCTAGTCCTTTATAAGTACTCCCTGACACCAAGTGAGTTACCCTAGCCCCTTTATAAGTACTCCCTGACCCCAAGTGAGTCACCCTAGCCTCTATATAATTACTCCCTAATCCCAAGTGAGTTAACCTAGCCCCTTTATATGTACTCTCTGACCGGAAGTGAGTTACCCTAGTCCCATAGAAGTACTCCCTGACCTCAAGTGTGTTACCATAGCCCATTTATAAGTACTCCCTGACCCCAAGTGAGTTATCCTAGCCCCTTTATATGTACCCTCTGACCGCAAGTGAGCTACCCTAGTCCCATATAAGTACTCCCGACCCCAAGTGCGTTACCATATCCCCTTTATAAGTACTCCCTGACCTCAAGTGAGTTATCCTTGTCCCGTATAACTACTCCCCGATCCAAAGTGAGTTACCCTAGCCCCTTTATAAGTACTCCCAGACCACAAGTGAATTACCCTAGTTCCATAGAAGTACTTCCTGACCCCAAGTGAGTTATCCTAACCCCTTTATATGTACTCTCTGACCGCAAGTGAGTTATCCTAGTTCCATAGAGGTACTTCCTGACCCCAAATTAGTCACCCTAGCCACTTTATATGTACTCTCTGACCGCATGTGAGTTATCCTTGCCTCTTTATATGTACTCCCGGACTCCAAGTGTGTTACCATAGCCCCTGTATAAGTACTCCCAGACCCCAAGTGAGTTACCCTAGTCTTTATAAGTACTCCCTGACACCTAGTGAGTTACCCTAGCCCCTTTATAAATACTCCCTGACCCTAAGTGAGTTATCCTAGCCCGTTTATATGTACGCTCTGACCGTAAGTGAGTTATCCTAGCCGCTTTATATGTACTCCCAGAGTCCAAGTGAGTTATCCTAGCCCGTTTATATGTACGCTCTGACCGTAAGTGAGTTATCCTAGCCGCTTTATATGTACTCCCAGACCCCAAGTGAGTTACCCTGTCCCTTAATAAGTACACCCTGGCCCCAAGTGAGTTACCCTGGTCCCATATAAGTACTCACAGACACCAAGTGAGTTACCCTAATCCCTTTAAAAGTACTCCCTGACCTCAAGTGAGTTATACTAACCCCTTTATATGTACTCCCAGAGTCCAAGTGAGTTATCCTAGCCCGTTTATATGTACGCTCTGACCGTAAGTGAGTTATCCTAGCCGCTTTATATGTACTCCTAAACCCCAAGTGAGTTACCCTGTCACTTAATAAGTACACCCTGGCCCCAAGTGAGTGACCCTGGTCCCATATAAGTACTCACAGACACCAAGTGAGTTACCCTAGTCCCATAGAAGTACTCCCTGACCCCAAGTGAGTTACCCTAGCCCCTATATAAGTATTTCCTGACCCCAAGTGAGTTATCCTAGCCCCTTTATATGTACTCTCTGACCGCAAGTGAGTTATCCTAGCCGCTTAATATGTACTCCTAGACCCCAAGTGAGTTACACTAGCCCCTATATAAGTATTCCCTGACCCCAAGTAAGTTATCAAAGACCCTTTATATGTACTCTCTGACCGCAAGTGAGTTACCCTAGTCCCATAGATGTACTCCATGACCCCATGTGAGTTACCATAGCCCCTTTATAAGTACTCCCTGACCCCAAGTGAGTTATCCTAGCCCCTTTATATGTACTCTGACCGCAAGTTAGTCACCCTAGTCCCACTGAAGTACTCCCTGACCCCAAGTGAGTTACCCTAGCCCTTATATAAGTATTCCCTGGCCGCAAGTGAGTAATCCTAGCCCCTTTATATGTACTCCCAGACTCCAAGTGAGTTACCATAGCCCCTGTATAAGTACTCCCAGACCCTAAGTGAGTTACCCTAGTCCTTTATAAGTACTCCCTGACACCAAGTGAGTTACCCTAGCCCCTTTATAAGTACTCCCTGACCCCAAGTGAGTTATCCTAGCCCGTTTATATGTACGCTCTGACCGTAAGTGAGTTATCCTAGCCTCTTTATATGTACTCCCAGACCCCAAGTGAGTTACACTAGCCCTTAATAAGTACAACCTGGCCCCAAGTGAGTTACCCTGGTCCCATATAAGTACTCACAGACACCAAGTGAGTTACCCTAGCCCCTATATAAGTATTCCCTGACCCCAAGTGAGTTATCCTAGCCCCTTTATATGTACTCTCTGACCGCAAGTGAGTTACCCTAGTCCCATATAAGTACTCCCAGACCAAAGGGAATTACCGTAGTCCCATAGAAGTACTCGCTGACCCTAAGTGAGTTACCCTAGCCCTTATATAAGTACTCCCTGACCCCAAGTGAGTTATCCTAGCCCCTTTATATGTACTCAATGACCGCAAGTGAGTTACCCTAGTCCCATATAAGTACTCCCAGACCAAAGGGAATTACCGTAGTCCCATAGAAGTACTCGCTGACCCTAAGTGAGTTACCCTAGCCCTTATATAAGTACTCCCTGACCCCAAGTGAGTTACCCTAGCCTCTATATAATTACTCCCTAATCCCAAGTGAGTTATCCTAGCCCCTTTATATGTACTCTCTGACCGGAAGTGAGTTACCCTAGTCCCATAGAAGTACTCCCTGACCCCAAGTGAGTTACACTAGCCCCTATATAAGTATTCCCTGACCCCAAGTAAGTTATCAAAGCCCCTTTATATGTACTCCCAGACCCCAAGTGAGTTACCCTAGTCCTTTATAAGTACTCCCTGACACCAAGTGAGTTACCCTGTCCCTTAATAAGTACACCCTGGCCCCAAGTTAGTTACCCTAGTCCCATAGAAGTACTCCCTGACCCCAAGTGAGTTATCCTAGTCCCTTTATATGTACTCTCTGACCGCAAGTGAGTTACCCTAGTCCCATATAAGTACTCCCAGACCAAAGTGAATTACCGTAGTCCCATAAAAGTACTCCCTGACCCCAACTGAGTTACCCTAGCCCTTTTATAAGTACTCCCTGACCCCAAGTGAGTTATCCAAGCCCCTTTATATGTACTTCCAGACCCCAAGTGAGTTACCCTAGTCCCTTATAACTACTCCCTGACCCTAAGTGATTTACCCTAGTCCCATAGAAGTACTCCCTGACCCCAAGTGAGTTACCCTAGCCTCTATATAATTACTCCCTAATCTCAAGTGTGTTATCCTAACCCCTTCATATGTACTCTCTGACCGGAAGTGAGTTACCCTAGTCCCATAGAAGTACTCCCTGACCTCAAGTGTGTTACCATAGCCCTTTTATAAGTACTCCCTGACCCCAAGTGAGTTATCCTAGCCCCTTTATATGTACCCTCTGACCGCAAGTGAGCTACCCTAGTCCCATATAAGTACTCCCTGACCCCAAGTGAGTTACCCTATCCCCTTTATAAGTACTCCCTGACCTCAAGTGAGTTATCCTTGTCCCGTATAACTACTCCCCGATCCAAAGTGAGTTACCCTAGCCCCTTTATAAGTACTCCCAGACCACAAGTGAATTACCCTAGTTCCATAGAAGTACTTCCTGACCCCAAGTGAGTTATCCTAACCCCTTTATATGTACTCTCTGACCGCAAGTGAGTTATCCTAGTTCCATAGAGGTACTTCCTGACCCCAAATTAGTCACCCTAGCCACTTTATATGTACTCTCTGACCGCATGTGAGTTATCCTTGCCTCTTTATATGTACTCCCGGACTCCAAGTGTGTTACCATAGCCCCTGTATAAGTACTCCCAGACCCCAAGTGAGTTACCCTAGTCTTTATAAGTACTCCCTGACACCTAGTGAGTTACCCTAGCCCCTTTATAAATACTCCCTGACCCTAAGTGAGTTATCCTAGCCCGTTTATATGTACGCTCTGACCGTAAGTGAGTTATCCTAGCCGCTTTATATGTACTCCCAGAGTCCAAGTGAGTTATCCTAGCCCGTTTATATGTACGCTCTGACCGTAAGTGAGTTATCCTAGCCGCTTTATATGTACTCCCAGACCCCAAGTGAGTTACCCTGTCCCTTAATAAGTACACCCTGGCCCCAAGTGAGTTACCCTGGTCCCATATAAGTACTCACAGACACCAAGTGAGTTACCCTAATCCCTTTAAAAGTACTCCCTGACCTCAAGTGAGTTATACTAACCCCTTTATATGTACTCCCAGAGTCCAAGTGAGTTATCCTAGCCCGTTTATATGTACGCTCTGACCGTAAGTGAGTTATCCTAGCCGCTTTATATGTACTCCTAAACCCCAAGTGAGTTACCCTGTCACTTAATAAGTACACCCTGGCCCCAAGTGAGTGACCCTGGTCCCATATAAGTACTCACAGACACCAAGTGAGTTACCCTAGTCCCATAGAAGTACTCCCTGACCCCAAGTGAGTTACCCTAGCCCCTATATAAGTATTTCCTGACCCCAAGTGAGTTATCCTAGCCCCTTTATATGTACTCTCTGACCGCAAGTGAGTTATCCTAGCCGCTTAATATGTACTCCTAGACCCCAAGTGAGTTACACTAGCCCCTATATAAGTATTCCCTGACCCCAAGTAAGTTATCAAAGACCCTTTATATGTACTCTCTGACCGCAAGTGAGTTACCCTAGTCCCATAGATGTACTCCATGACCCCATGTGAGTTACCATAGCCCCTTTATAAGTACTCCCTGACCCCAAGTGAGTTATCCTAGCCCCTTTATATGTACTCTGACCGCAAGTTAGTCACCCTAGTCCCACTGAAGTACTCCCTGACCCCAAGTGAGTTACCCTAGCCCTTATATAAGTATTCCCTGGCCCCAAGTGAGTAATCCTAGCCCCTTTATATGTACTCCCAGACTCCAAGTGAGTTACCATAGCCCCTGTATAAGTACTCCCAGACCCTAAGTGAGTTACCCTAGTCCTTTATAAGTACTCCCTGACACCAAGTGAGTTACCCTAGCCCCTTTATAAGTACTCCCTGACCCCAAGTGAGTTATCCTAGCCCGTTTATATGTACGCTCTGACCGTAAGTGAGTTATCCTAGCCTCTTTATATGTACTCCCAGACCCCAAGTGAGTTACACTAGCCCTTAATAAGTACAACCTGGCCCCAAGTGAGTTACCCTGGTCCCATATAAGTACTCACAGACACCAAGTGAGTTACCCTAGCCCCTATATAAGTATTCCCTGACCCCAAGTGAGTTATCCTAGCCCCTTTATATGTACTCTCTGACCGCAAGTGAGTTACCCTAGTCCCATATAAGTACTCCCAGACCAAAGGGAATTACCGTAGTCCCATAGAAGTACTCGCTGACCCTAAGTGAGTTACCCTAGCCCTTATATAAGTACTCCCTGAACCCAAGTGAGTTATCCTAGCCCCTTTATATGTACTCTCTGACCGCAAGTGAGTTACCCTAGTCTCATATAAGTACTCCCAGACCAAAGGGAATTACCGTAGTCCCATAGAAGTACTCGCTGACCCTAAGTGAGTTACCCTAGCCCTTATATAAGTACTCCCTGACCCCAAGTGAGTTACCCTAGCCTCTATTTAATTACTCCCTAATCCCAAGTGAGTTATCCTAGCCCCTTTATATGTACTCTCTGACCGGAAGTGAGTTACCCTAGTCCCATAGAAGTACTCCCTGACCCCAAGTGAGTTACACTAGCCCCTATATAAGTATTCCCTGACCCCAAGTAAGTTATCAAAGCCCCTTTATATGTACTCTCTGACCGCAAGTGAGTTACCCTAGTCCCATAGATGTACTCCATGACCCCATGTGAGTTACCATAGCCCCTTTATAAGTACTCCCTGACCCCAAGTTAGTTATCCTAGCCCCTTTATATGTACTCTGACCGCAAGTGAGTTATCCTAGCCGCATTATATGTACTCCCAGACCCCAAGTGAGTTACCCTGTCCCTTAATAAGTACACCCTGGCCCCATGTTAGTTACCCTAGTCCCATAGAAGTACTCCCTGACCCCAAGTGAGTTATCCTAGTCCCTTTATATGTACTCTCTGACCGCAAGTGAGTTACCCTAGTCCCATATAAGTACTCCCAGACCAAAGTGAATTACCGTAGTCCCATAGAAGTACTCCCTGACCCCAACTGAGTTACCCTAGCCCTTTTATAAGTACTCCCTGACCCCAAGTGAGTTGTCCAAGCCCCTTTATATGTACTCCCTGACACCAAGTGAGTTACCCTAGCCCCTTTATAAGTACTCCCTGACCCCAAGTGAGTTATCCTAGCCCGTTTATATGTACGCTCTGACCGTAAGTGAGTTATCCTAGCCTCTTTATATGTACTCCCAGACCCCAAGTGAGTTACACTAGCCCTTAATAAGTACAACCTGGCCCCAAGTGAGTTACCCTGGTCCCATATAAGTACTCACAGACACCAAGTGAGTTACCCTAGCCCCTATATAAGTATTCCCTGACCCCAAGTGAGTTATCCTAGCCCCTTTATATGTACTCTCTGACCGCAAGTGAGTTACCCTAGTCCCATATAAGTACTCCCAGACCAAAGGGAATTACCGTAGTCCCATAGAAGTACTCGCAGACCCTAAGTGAGTTACCCTAGCCCTTATATAAGTACTCCCTGACCCCAAGTGAGTTATCCTAGCCCCTTTATATGTACTCTCTGACCGCAAGTGAGTTACCCTAGTCCCATATAAGTACTCCCAGACCAAAGGGAATTACCGTAGTCCCATAGAAGTACTCGCTGACCCTAAGTGAGTTACCCTAGCCCTTATATAAGTACTCCCTGACCCCAAGTGAGTTACCCTAGCCTCTATTTAATTACTCCCTAATCCCAAGTGAGTTATCCTAGCCCCTTTATATGTACTCTCTGACCGGAAGTGAGTTACCCTAGTCCCATAGAAGTACTCCCTGACCCCAAGTGAGTTACACTAGCCCCTATATAAGTATTCCCTGACCCCAAGTAAGTTATCAAAGCCCCTTTATATGTACTCTCTGACCGCAAGTGAGTTACCCTAGTCCCATAGATGTACTCCATGACCCCATGTGAGTTACCATAGCCCCTTTATAAGTACTCCCTGACCCCAAGTTAGTTATCCTAGCCCCTTTATATGTACTCTGACCGCAAGTGAGTTATCCTAGCCGCTTTATATGTACTCCCAGACCCCAAGTGAGTTACCCTGTCCCTTAATAAGTACACCCTGGCCCCATGTTAGTTACCCTAGTCCCATAGAAGTACTCCCTGACCTCAAGTGAGTTATCCTAGTCCCTTTATATGTACTCTCTGACCGCAAGTGAGTTACCCTAGTCCCATATAAGTACTCCCAGACCAAAGTGAATTACCGTAGTCCCATAGAAGTACTCCCTGACCCCAACTGAGTTACCCTAGCCCTTTTATAAGTACTCCCTGACCCCAAGTGAGTTGTCCAAGCCCCTTTATATGTACTTCCAGACCCCAAGTGAGTTACCCTAGTCCCTTATAACTACTCCCTGACCCTAAGTGATTTACCCTAGTCCCATAGAAGTACTCCCTGACCCCAAGTGAGTTACCCTAGCCTCTATATAATTACTCCCTAATCTCAATTGTGTTATCCTAGCCCCTTCATATGTACTCTCTGACCGGAAGTGAGTTACCCTAGTCCCATAGAAGTACTCCCTGACCTCAAGTGTGTTACCATAGCCCTTTTATAAGTACTCCCTGACCCCAAGTGAGTTATCCTAGCCCCTTTATATGTACCCTCTGACCGCAAGTGAGCTACCCTAGTCCCATATAAGTACTCCCTGACCCCAAGTGAGTTACCCTATCCCCTTTATAAGTACTCCCTGACCTCAAGTGAGTTATCCTTGTCCCGTATAACTACTCCTCGATCCAAAGTGAGTTACCCTAGCCCCTTTATAAGTACTCCCAGACCACAAGTGAATTACCCTAGTTCCATAGAAGTACTTCCTGACCCCAAGTGAGTTATCCTAACCCCTTTATATGTACTCTCTGACCGCAAGTGAGTTATCCTAGTTCCATAGAGGTACTCCCTGACCCCAAATTAGTCACCCTAGCCACTTTATATGTACTCTCTGACCGCATGTGAGTTATCCTTGCCCCTTTATATGTACTCCCGGACTCCAAGTGAGTTACCATAGCCCCTGTATAAGTACTCCCAGACCCCAAGTGAGTTACCATATCACCTTTATAAGTACTCCCTGACCCCAAGTGAGTTATCCTAGCCCTTTTATATGTACCCTCTGACCGCAAGTGAACTACCCTTGTCCCATATAAGTACTCCCCGACCCCAAGTGAGTTACCCTAATCCCTTTATAAGTACTCCCTGACCTCAAGTGAGTTATCCTAACCCCTTTATATGTACTCCCAGAGTCCAAGTGAGTTATCCTAGCCCGTTTATATGTACGCACTGACCGTAAGTGAGTTATCCTATCCGCTTTATATGTACTCCCAGACCCCAAGTGAGTTACCCTGTCCCTTAATAAGTACACCCTGGCCCCAAGTGAGTTACCCTGGTCCCATATAAGTACTCACAGACACCAAGTGAGTTACCCTAATCCCTTTAAAAGTACTCCCTGACCTCAAGTGAGTTACCCTAGCCCCTATATAAGTATTCCTCGACCCCAAGTGAGTTATCCTAGCCCCTTTATATGTACTCTCTGACCGCAAGTGAGTTATCCTAGCCGCTTAATATGTACTCCTAGACCCCAAGTGAGTTACACTAGCCCCTATATAAGTATTCCCTGACCCCAAGTAAGTTATCAAAGCCCCTTTATATGTACTCTCTGACCGCAAGTGAGTTACCCTAGTCCCATAGATGTACTCCATGACCCCATGTGAGTTACCATAGCCCCTTTATAAGTACTCCCTGACCCCAAGTTAGTTATCCTAGCCCCTTTATATGTACTCTGACCGCAAGTGAGTTATCCTAGCCGCTTTATATGTACTCCCAGACCCCAAGTGAGTTACCCTGTCCCTTAATAAGTACACCCTGGCCCCATGTTAGTTACCCTAGTCCCATAGAAGTACTCCCTGACCTCAAGTGAGTTATCCTAGTCCCTTTATATGTACTCTCTGACCGCAAGTGAGTTACCCTAGTCCCATATAAGTACTCCCAGACCAAAGTGAATTACCGTAGTCCCATAGAAGTACTCCCTGACCCCAACTGAGTTACCCTAGCCCTTTTATAAGTACTCCCTGACCCCAAGTGAGTTGTCCAAGCCCCTTTATATGTACTTCCAGACCCCAAGTGAGTTATCCTAGTCCCTTATAACTACTCCCTGACCCTAAGTGATTTACCCTAGTCCCATAGAAGTACTCCCTGACCCCAAGTGAGTTACCCTAGCCTCTATATAATTACTCCCTAATCTCAATTGTGTTATCCTAGCCCCTTCATATGTACTCTCTGACCGGAAGTGAGTTACCCTAGTCCCATAGAAGTACTCCCTGACCTCAAGTGTGTTACCATAGCCCTTTTATAAGTACTCCCTGACCCCAAGTGAGTTATCCTAGCCCCTTTATATGTACCCTCTGACCGCAAGTGAGCTACCCTAGTCCCATATAAGTACTCCCTGACCCCAAGTGAGTTACCCTATCCCCTTTATAAGTACTCCCTGACCTCAAGTGAGTTATCCTTGTCCCGTATAACTACTCCTCGATCCAAAGTGAGTTACCCTAGCCCCTTTATAAGTACTCCCAGACCACAAGTGAATTACCCTAGTTCCATAGAAGTACTTCCTGACCCCAAGTGAGTTATCCTAACCCCTTTATATGTACTCTCTGACCGCAAGTGAGTTATCCTAGTTCCATAGAGGTACTCCCTGACCCCAAATTAGTCACCCTAGCCACTTTATATGTACTCTCTGACCGCATGTGAGTTATCCTTGCCCCTTTATATGTACTCCCGGACTCCAAGTGAGTTACCATAGCCCCTGTATAAGTACTCCCAGACCCCAAGTGAGTTACCATATCACCTTTATAAGTACTCCCTGACCCCAAGTGAGTTATCCTAGCCCTTTTATATGTACCCTCTGACCGCAAGTGAGCTACCCTTGTCCCATATAAGTACTCCCCGACCCCAAGTGAGTTACCCTAATCCCTTTATAAGTACTCCCTGACCTCAAGTGAGTTATCCTAACCCCTTTATATGTACTCCCAGAGTCCAAGTGAGTTATCCTAGCCCGTTTATATGTACGCACTGACCGTAAGTGAGTTATCCTATCCGCTTTATATGTACTCCCAGACCCCAAGTGAGTTACCCTGTCCCTTAATAAGTACACCCTGGCCCCAAGTGAGTTACCCTGGTCCCATATAAGTACTCACAGACACCAAGTGAGTTACCCTAATCCCTTTAAAAGTACTCCCTGACCTCAAGTGAGTTACCCTAGCCCCTATATAAGTATTCCTCGACCCCAAGTGAGTTATCCTAGCCCCTTTATATGTACTCTCTGACCGCAAGTGAGTTATCCTAGCCGCTTAATATGTACTCCTAGACCCCAAGTGAGTTACACTAGCCCCTATATAAGTATTCCCTGACCCCAAGTAAGTTATCAAAGACCCTTTATATGTACTCTCTGACCGCAAGTGAGTTACCCTAGTCCCATAGATGTACTCCATGACCCCAAGTGAGTTATCCTAGCCCCTTTATATGTACTCTGACCGCAAGTGAGTTATCCTAGCCGCTTTATATGTACACCCAGACCACAAGTTAGTCACCCTAGTCCCATTGAAGTACTCCCTGACCCCAAGTGAGTTACCCTAGCCCTTATATAAGTATTTCCTGGCCCCAAGCGAGTTATCATAGCCCCTTTATATGTACTCTCTGACCGCAAGTGAGTTACCCTAGTCCCATAGATGTACTCCATGACCCCATGTGAGTTACCCTAGCCCCTTTATAAGTACTCCCTGACCCCAAGTGAGTTACCCTAGCCCCTATATAAGTACTCCCTGACCCCAAGTAAGTTATCAAAGCCCCTTTATATGTACTCTCTGAACGCAAGTGAGTTACCCTAGTCCCATAGATGTACTCCCTCACCCCAAGTGAGTTACCCTATCCCCTTTATAAGTACTCCCTGACCTCAAGTGAGTTATCCTAACCCCTTTATATTTACTCCCAGAGTCCAAGTGAGTTACCCTAGTCCCTTATTACTACTCCCCGATCCAAAGTGAGTTACCCTAGCCCCTTTATAAGTACTCCCTGTCCCTAAGTGGGTTACGCTAGTCCCATATAAGTACTCCCAGACCACAAGTGAATTACCCTAGTTCCATAGAAGTACTCCCTGACCCCAAGTGAGTTATCCTAACCCCTTTATATGTACTCTCTGACCGCAAGTGAGTTACCCTAGTTCTATAGAAGTACTCCCTGACCCCAAATTAGTCACCCTAGCCAATTTCTATGTACTCTCTGACCGCAAGTGAGTTATCCTTGCCCCTTTATATGTGTTCCCGGACTCCAAGTGAGTTACCATAGCCCCTGTATAAGTACTGCCAAACCCCAAGTGAGTTACCCTAGTCCTTTATAAGTACTCCCTGACACCAAGTGAGTTACCCTAGCCCCTTTATAAGTACTCCCTGACCCCAAGTGAGTTATCCTAGCCCGTTTATATGTACGCTCTGACCGTAAGTGAGTTATCCTAGCCGCTTTATATGTACTCCCAGACCCCAAGTGAGTTACCCTGTCCCTTAATAAGTACACCCTGTCCCCAAGTGAGTTACCCTGGTTCCATATAAGTACTCACAGACACCAAGTGAGTTACCCTAGTCCTTTATAAGTACTCCCTGACCCCAAGTGAGTTATCCTAGCCCGTTTATATGTACGCTCTGACCGTAAGTGAGTTATCCTAGCCGCTTTATATGTACTCCCAGACCCCAAGTGAGTTACCCTGTCCCTTAATAAGTACACCCTGGCCCCAAGTGAGTTACCCTGGTCCCATATAAGTACTCACAGACACCAAGTGAGTTACCCTAGTCCCATAGAAGTACTCCCTGACCCCAAGTGAGTTACCCTAGCCCCTATATAAGTATTCCCTGTCTCCAAGTGAGTTATCCTAGCCCCTTTATATGTACTCTCTGACCGCAAGTGAGTTACCCTAGTCCCATAGATGTACTCCCTGACCCCAAGTGAGTTACCATATCACCTTTATAAGTACAACACTACCCCAAGTGAGTTATCCTAGCCCCTTTATATGTACTCTCTGACCGCAAGTGAGTTATCCTAGCCGCTTAATATGTACTCCCAGACCCCAAGTGAGTTACCCAGTCCCTAATAATTACTCCCTGACCCCAAGTGAGTTACCCTAGCCCTTAATAAGTACACCCTGGCCCCAAGTGAGTTACCCTGTTCCCATATAAGTACTCACAGACCCCAAGTGAGTTATCCTAGCCCCTTTATATGTACTCTCTGACCGCAAGTGAGTTATCCTAGCCGCTTAATATGTACTCCCAGACCCCAAGTGAGTTACCCAGTCCCTAATAATTACTCCCTGATCCCAAGTGAGTTACCCTAGCCCTTAATAAGTACACCCTGGCCCCAAGTGAGTTACCCTGTTCCCATATAAGTACTCACAGAGACCAAGTGAGTTACCCTAGTCCCATAGAAGTACTCCCTGACTACAAGTGAGTTACCTTAGCCCCTTTATAAGTACTTCCTGACCCCAAGTGAGTTACCCTAGTCCCATATAAGTACTCCCAGACCCCAAGTGAGTTACCCTAGTCCCATAGAAGTACTCTCAGACCCCAAGTGAGTTACCCTAGTCCCATAGAAGTACTCCCTGACCCCAAGTGATTTACCATAGCCCCTAAATAAGTACTCCCTGACCCCAAGTGAGTTATCCTAGCCCCTTTATATGTACTCTCTGACCGCAAGTGAGTTACCCTAGTCCCAAATAAGTACTCCCTGACCCCAACTGATTTACCCTAGTCCCATATAAGTGCTCCAAGGACCCAAGTGAGTTACCCTAGTCCCATAGAAGTACTCCCTGACTACAAGTGAGTTACCATAGCCCCTTTATAAGTACTCCCTGGCCCCAAGTGAGTTACTCTAGTCCCTTATAACTACTCCCTGGTCCAAAGTGAGTTACCCTAGCCCGTTTATAAGTAATCCCTGACCCTGAGTGGGTTACCCTAGTCCCATATAAGTACTCCCAGACCACAACTGGGTTACCCTAGTCCCATATAAGTACTCCCAGACCACAACTGGGTTACCCTAGTCCCATATAAGTACTCCCAGACCCCAAGTGAGTTACCCTAGTCCCATAGAAGTACTCCCTGACCCCAAGTGAGTTACCCTAGCCCCTATATAAGTACTCCCTGACCCCAAGTAAGTTATCAAAGCCCCTTTATATGTACTCTCTGACCGCAAGTGAGTTACCCTAGTCCCATAGATGTACTCCATGACCACAACTGAGTTACCATAGCCTCTATATAATTACTCTCTAATCCCAATTGAGTTATCCTAGCCCCTTCATATGTACTTTCTGACCGCAAGTGAGTTACCCACTCCCTTATAAGTACTCCCTGACCCCAAGTAAGTTACCCTAGCACTTAATAAGTACTCCCTGACCCCAAGTGAGTTACCCTAGCACTTAATAAGTACACCCTGGCCCCAAGTGAGTTACCCTGGTGCCATATAAGTACTCCCAGACCAAAGTGAATTACCCTAGTCCCATAGAAGTACTCCCTGAACCCAAGTGAGTTACCCTAGCCCCTTTATAAGTACTCCCTGACCCCAAGTGAGTTACCATAGTCCCATATAAGTACTCCCAGACCAAAGTGAATTACCCTAGTCCCATAGAAGTACTCCCTGACCCCAAGTGAGTTACTCTAGCCCCTTTATAAGTACTCCCTGACCCCAAGTGAGTTATCCTAGCCCCTTTATATGTACTTCCAGACCCCAAGTGAGTTACCCTAGTCCCTTATAACTACTCCCTGACCCTAAGTGATTTACCCTAGTCCCATAGAAGTACTCCCTGACCCCAAGTGAGTTACCCTAGCCTCTATATAATTACTCCCTATTCCCAATTGAGTTATCCTAGCCCCTTTATATTGTAAGAAAGCATAGTTGAAAATATTAGATTTGGGTGGCGCCACCACATAGTATTAAGAATAATCGATTACGTGATCAATAATATGATCGATCCGCAAAGCGGATGTCCCGCCTGATACTCGGAAAAGACTCTCTCTTCCCCGTGGAGATCCGATGAGAACGGACGTGTTGAAGTGTATCCCGATTTAACTGTAATGTATTAAATGAGTAGGGTCGTTGCGCCCATATAATCGTTATGTTTCGATTTTCTTATTTCCTACGTCAAATCCGGAGTGTAATATAGAAAGAACTTGCTTACAAAACATCAGAAGTGGGATTCGATAATCCGAGTCTAGTCGGAACGCAGAGTGCGGTCGTCATTTTGATTACGCACATGGCGTCTAGAAAATCCTAGAAGTGTTTAATCGTGAACAATTTATTAAGATAACGCGGAAATGACCTAAGAGGTTTGTGAGAATTCTGGACATTTTAGACTCCGTGTAGTTTGAGACTACGGTTAGCTGGGCGAGAATGTCCCTGCACAAACTTTCAGTCGTTCAATTGAAGCATTTGTTGCGTTTGGCCGAATTACCAACTTCCGGAATTAAAAACGAACTTATTTCGAGACTAATGAGTATTTACCCGGACGGCATAGTCCCAGAATCTAGATTATCGGAAAGTGGAGTAATGGCGGATACGCAGGGGCATGGAGAAGACCAACGCGAAATAGCTCGAGAAGAGACTTATTTGAACGAGGCTGAGCTTTTAAGACGTAATCTGGACTTAGCGAGACGGGAGGTAGAGTTAGTGCGACGCGAAAATGAAATATTGCCTGGAACGCCTAGTGTGAGTGGAAACAATCATCAAATAAACATCAAATTACTAAGTGACCTTATCAGCAATTTTGATGGAACAAGCGATGCCTATTCGGTGTGGTCGGCACAAATACAATTGGTTCGTTCGACCTATAACCTAGCAGAGAATGACACCAAAATATTGATCAGTTCGAAATTGAAAGGACGGGCTCTTCAGTGGTTTCATTCGAAACCCGCCTTTATTATAATGCCAGTAGATGATCTGTTGATGTCAATGAAGGAGATATTTGATCTTCGTCCTAGTAGGTTGTTAGCACGAAAGAAATTCGAAGAGAGGACATGGAAGGAAACTGAATCATTTGGAGCCTACCAACATGATAAAGTTATCCTTGCCAACCATGCAGGCATCCCTGAGGAAGAGCTCTTAGATTTCTTGATCGAAGGCATACCTGATATGCAATTACGAAACCAAGCAAGGATACAACAATTTAGTTCGGTTTCGTCAATATTACGAGCATTTAATGGAGTGACATTGAAGCTTACGCATAAACCAAGGCTACCCAATAATTCTTCGACCGATACGAGGACTACGAACAATATTAGCAGAGTGAGCAACGTCAGAAGATGTTTTAACTGCAACCAGGAGGGCCACCTGTCGAATTCTTGTCCAAAGCCCAGACGGACAAGAGGATCGTGCTACTCCTGCGGATCTCTCGGACATTTATTAAAGGACTGCCCTAATGGTAAAAGCGGAACCAAAACAACGCTGGACCAGACAACAACAGCTTTGGTAGAGCCGCCGCAGATGCAGACTTTCGAGGAAGGTGTCCGAAAGCAGGTTGGAGAGGAAATGCAGCAGCCTACGGAGCCTCTGGAAACAACGAAACGCGAATATTGCGTATTAATGGCAAACATACAAGACAAAGATTATTTTGTAGAAGCTCTAATTGATTCAGGCAGTGCGATAAATTTAATGAGGGAGAGTATTTATTTATCGTATTTCGGGGAATCTAAATTAGAAAATACAAATTGTAACAAAACATATGGCGGGGTAAATAAATCTCCGCTTACCATTTATGGCGTTACTACAGTAAATATTAAATTTAAAATATTAGAGAGGTGCACATTTAACATTAAGTTTGCGATAGTGCCTGACTCAACGATGAGTTACGACTGTTTGTTAGGAAGAGAATTTTTAATGACGCCGGGTTTAACTACTACTTTTAATAATTGCGTTAATATGGAATATCAGGGGAATGGTGACGAAGAAACTGGAGAAGAGATCTTGCAAATTGATACCATTGACGAATATAGTGTACTAGATAACGTAACTAGCAAACTAGATAGATCCCTTCCACGTGACGAATGTAACAGACTAATACACCTGTTAGAAAATTATTTGCGTGCGGATAACGAACCTGATAAATTGAAATATGAATTTAAAATTTCATTGAAAAAGGATAGCAAACCCTTCTATTTTACTCCAAGACGGCTATCCTGGTGTGAGAGAGGTGTAGTGAAAGACATTGTTGGCGATTTATTAAACCGTGGGGTCATTAGACCTAGTAACTCTGAATATTGTAGTCCAATCGTTCTAATAAAAAAAAAGAACAGAGACTCTTATCGTCTATGCGTGGACTATAGACAGCTAAACAAGTATACGGAGAAGGACAGATACCCGCTGCCTCTGATACAAGATCAACTCGATCAATTAGCAGGAACGCACATATTCACGAGTTTAGACCTCAAAGATGGTTTCCATCATATTCCTATTTCTGAAGAATCGGTCAAATACACCTCTTTCGTTACTCCGGATGGCCAATTTGAATATGTTAGAATGCCATTTGGTTTGGCCAACGCACCTGCAGCTTTTCAGAGATATATCCATTTGATTTTCAAATCTCTTTTAGATTCAGGAAAAATTCTTATATACTTAGATGATATATTGATTGCAACTCAAACGGTGCAAGAAAATTTAAAAATACTGAAAGAGGTTCTGGAGCTGTTGGCTAAATTCAAACTCTCTCTAAATTTTGGCAAGTGTCGGTTTTTGGAGAAGGATATGGAGTATCTCGGGTACATTGTGTCGCAGCAGGGCATTACTCCAAACGGAGCAAACGTAGAAGCTATTAAGAATTTCCCATTACCAAAAACCATACGACAGGTTCAGGCATTCCTCGGTCTCACAGGTTATTTTAGAAAATTTGTTTCCAACTATGCTCTGTTGGCTAAACCTTTGCACGATCTTACTAAAAAGGGAATAGATTTTACATTTGGAAAGAACGAGCTGAACTCTTTCGAAATCCTTAGAGATCAATTAATTAAGTCACCAATTTTAGCCTTTTATAATCCTGCCGCGGAAACAGAGTTGCATACGGATGCAAGCTCGTACGGATACGGGGCAATACTCATGCAACGACAGCAGGACAACCTAATGCATCCGGTGTTTTATTTTAGCAAAAGGACAACGGAAACTGAAAGTCGTTACCACTCTTATGAGCTGGAGACCATGGCTATCGTTTTTGCAATCGATCGTTTCAGAGTCTACCTGCAAGGGATAGCTTTCGTCATTGTCACCGACTGTAATGCGGTAAGATTGGCATTCAGCAAAAAGGATATCAATCCCCGCATCAGCCGCTGGTGCTTATCCTTGCAGGGTTACAACTTCAGTTTGGAACACCGTCCTTGTGAGCGGATGAAACACGTTGATGCTCTTAGTCGTAACGTTTTAATTGTCGAGCCATTATCATTCGATCAGATATTAGTTTACAGACAATTACAAGATCCTGTCATCCGAAAAATCCAAAAGGAATTAGAGACTACGGAGAGCGGCAAGTTCGAACTGAGAAATGGAATAGTATATAAGAAGGATGAAGGAAACTTGTTATTTCACGCCCCCGCCTCCATGGTAAATGCTCTGATTCGAACTTGCCACGATGACGTGGGACACGTAGGATTAGAAAAGACGGTCCGACTAATTAGAAAAACATATTGGTTTCCCTGTATGTATGCGCGTGTCAAAGAATACATATCCAATTGTATTAGTTGCCTTACGTATTCCGTACCTTCTGGCAAGCAGGAAGGAAGTTTGCATATTTACGACAAAGGAAATAGGCCTTTTGAAACATTACACCTGGATCATTTTGGCCCCTTAGAAAAGACCCAGAAAGGAAATAAACATGTTTTATTAGTTATTGATGCTTTTACGAAATTCGTCGTGTTATATCCAGTAAAATCCACTACGGGCGATGAAGTTATTATATGTTTAAAGAATTATTTCCTACACTTCGGTAACTGCAAAAGAGTAGTGACGGATAGAGGTAGCTCGTTCACCTCCGGGAAGATGACTGATTTTTTGCTAAACTTGAAAATAAATCATGTAAAAACTGCTACAGCCTCCCCCAGAAGCAACGGGCAGGTCGAACGAGTCAATCGGTTCTTGAGGCCCGTATTAGCAAAAATAGCAACTGACGGACAGTGGGACAGAGTACTTAGTCGAGCTCAATTTGTGATTAACAATACCTTTCACAGTACAGTTAACACTACACCTAGTTTGTTACTGTTCGGTTGTGAACAATACGGTTTTATAGATGACGACCTCCGTCATTACTTTGTTGATGCAAATGGTCCTATTAGTGATCGAGAGAAACTCAGGGTCGACGCGATAGAAAAGAACAAGAGGAACCAGGAATATAATAAGAAAAATTTTGATGGAAAACATAAAGCGGCGTTCGAATATAAGCAGGGAGACTACGTCATGATACGTAAAGTGATTTCGACGCCCGGTTTCAATCAAAAATTGTTACCCAAATACAAGGGACCGTATGTAGTTAGTAACGTTTTAGATAAGGAAAGGTATATCATTAAGGATGTCGAGGGATTCCAGCTCCACTCTAAGCCTTTTACTGGTGTATTCAGTCCCGAACGAATGAGGCCGTGGATCACTTGTAGCAAGTCAAGTAGCGAGGAGGATTGCACTGCTAGTTAAAGTTGATATAAGCTATCACTTTAGCTTAAAATATGAACATGTACTTATTATGTAATAGCGTGATAGTTAGATCATTAAGTTAGGATGTACATAGTGTAAATAATTGTAAATATTTTGACGATCTCATTGTTAAAGAGATATAGTGTATAAGAAGATGAATTTGCGACAACATGCAGTTAATATTGTGTAATCGGGTGACCTTAGTTGAAATGGAGTTGTAATGTTTTCTGAAAGGTTTTATAAACTTATTGAAATCCTGGCATTAGTGTTAGTTTTGGAGGAGAATTATGGTCCCTCTATACACTCGTATGTATCCAAATATTATCTGTTAAGAGACGATTGCTTCTTGTTGCGATAGAAGACAAAATGACAGAGATTGGAAAGGAAGCAAAGTATATTTTAAATGCTACATTGTCCGGGACGGCCAATATGTCAGGAACGGCCGAATCTGTAAGAAAGCATAGTTGAAAATATTAGATTTGGGTGGCGCCACCACATAGTATTAAGAATAATCGATTACGTGATCAATAATATGATCGATCCGCAAAGCGGATGTCCCGCCTGATACTCGGAAAAGACTCTCTCTTCCCCGTGGAGATCCGATGAGAACGGACGTGTTGAAGTGTATCCCGATTTAACTGTAATGTATTAAATGAGTAGGGTCGTTGCGCCCATATAATCGTTATGTTTCGATTTTCTTATTTCCTACGTCAAATCCGGAGTGTAATATAGAAAGAACTTGCTTACAATATGTACTTCCAGACCCCAAGTGAGTTACCCTAGTCCCTTATAACTACTCCCTGACCCCAAGTGAGTTATCCTAGCCCCTTTATATGTACTTCCAGACCCCAAATGAGTTACCCTGGTCCCATATAAGTACTCACAGACACCAAGTGAGTTACCCTAGTCCCATAGAAGTACTCCCTGACCCCTAGTGAGTTACCCTGGCCCCTATATAAGTATTCCCTGACCCCAAGTGAGTTATCCTAGCCCCTTTATATGTACTCTCTGACCGCAAGTGAGTTACCCTAGTCCCATAGATGTACTCCCTGACCCCAATTGAGTTACCATATCACCTTTATAAGTCCCACCTGACCCCAAGTGAGTTATCCTAGCCCCTTTATATGTACTCTCTGACCGCAAATGAGTTATCCTAGCCGCTTAATATGTACTCCCAGACCCCAAGTGAGTTAGCCAGTCCCTAATATTTACTCCATGACCCCAAGTGAGTTATCCTAGCCCCTTTATATGTACTCTCTGACCGCAAGTGAGTTACCCTAGTCCCATAGATGTAGTCCCTGACCCCAAGTGAGTTACCATATCACCTTTATAAGTACTCCCTGACCCCAAGTGAGTTATCCTAGCCCTTTTATATGTACCCTCTGACCGCAAGTGAGCTACCCTAGTCCCATATAAGTACTCCACGACCCCAAGTGAGTTACCATATCCCCTTTATAAGTACTCCCTGACCCCAAGTGAGTTACCCTAATCCCTTTATAAGTACTCCCTGACCTCAAGTGAGTTATCCTAACCCCTTTATATGTACTCCCAGATTCCAAGTGAGTTATCCTAGCCCGTTTATATGTACGCTCTGACCGTAAGTGAGTTATCCTAGCCGCTTTATATGTACTCCCAGACCCCAAGTGAGTTACCCTGTCCCTTAATAAGTACACCCTGGCCCCAAGTGAGTTACCCTGGTCCCATATAAGTACTCACAGACACCAAGTGAGTTACCCTAGTCCTTTATAAGTACTCCCTGACACCAAGTGAGTTACCCTAGACCCTTTATAAGTACTCCCTGACCCCAAGTGAGTTATCCTAGCCCGTTTATATGTACCCTCTTACCGCAAGTGAGCTACCCTAGTCCCATATAAGTACTCCCCGACCCCAAGTGAGTTACCATATCCCCTTTATAAGTACTCCCTGACCCCAAGTGAGTTACCCTAATCCCTTTATAAGTACTCCCTGACCTCAAGTGAGTTATCCTAACCCCTTTATATGTACTCCCAGAGTCCAAGTGAGTTATCCTAGCCCGTTTATATGTACGCTCTGACCGTAAGTGAGTTATCCTAGCCGCTTTATATGTACTCCCAGACCCCAAGTGAGTTACCCTGTCCCTTAATAAGTACACCCTGGCCCCAAGTGAGTTACCCTGGTCCCATATAAGTACTCACAGACACCAAGTGAGTTACCCTAATCCCTTTAAAAGTACTCCCTGACCTCAAGTGAGTTATCCTAACCCCTTTATATGTACTCCCAGAGTCCAAGTGAGTTATCCTAGCCCGTTTATATGTACGCTCTGACCGTAAGTGAGTTATCCTAGCCGCTTTATATGTACTCCTAAACCCCAAGTGAGTTACCCTGTCACTTAATAAGTACACCCTGGCCCCAAGTGAGTGACCCTGGTCCCATATAAGTACTCACAGACACCAAGTGAGTTACCCTAGTCCCATAGAAGTACTCCCTGACCCCAAGTGAGTTACCCTAGCCCCTATATAAGTATTCCCTGACCCCAAGTGAGTTATCCTAGCCCCTTTATATATACTCTCTGACCGCAAGTGAGTTATCCTAGCCGCTTAATATGTACTCCTAGACCCCAAGTGACAAACACTAGCCCCTATATAAGTATTCCCTGACCCCAAGTAAGTTATCAAAGACCCTTTATATGTACTCTCTGACCGCAAGTGAGTTACCCTAGTCCCATAGATGTACTCCATGACCCCATGTGAGTTACCATATCCCCTTTATAAGTACTCCCTGACCCCAAGTGAGTTATCCTAGCCCCTTTATATGTACTCTGACCGCAAGTGAGTTATCCTAGCCGCTTTATATGTACACCCAGACCACAAGTTAGTCACCCTAGTCCCATTGAAGTACTCCCTGACCCCAAGTGAGTTACCCTAGCCCTTATATAAGTATTTCCTGGCCCCAAGCGAGTTATCATAGCCCCTTTATATGTACTCTCTGACCGCAAGTGAGTTACCCTAGTCCCATAGATGTACTCCATGACCCCATGTGAGTTACCCTAGCCCCTTTATAAGTACTCCCTGACCCAAGTGAGTTACCCTAGCCCCTATATAAGTACTCCCTGACCCCAAGTAAGTTATCAAAGCCCCTTTATATGTACTCTCTGACCGCAAGTGAGTTACCCTAGTCCCATAGATGTACTCCCTCACCCCAAGTGAGTTACCCTATCCCCTTTATAAGTACTCCCTGACCTCAAGTGAGTTATCCTAACCCCTTTATATGTACTCCCAGAGTCCAAGTGAGTTACCCTAGTCCCTTATAACTACTCCCCGATCCAAAGTGAGTTACCCTAGCCCCTTTATATGTACTCCCAGAGTCCAAGTGAGTTATCCTAGCCCGTTTATATGTACGCTCTGACCGTAAGTGAGTTATCCTAGCCGCTTTATATGTACTCCCAGACCCCAAGTGAGTTACCCTGTCCCTTAATAAGTACACCCTTGCCCCAAGTGAGTTACCCTGGTCCCATATAAGTACTCACAGACACCAAGTGAGTTACCCTAGTCCTTTATAAGTACTCCCTGACACCAAGTAGTTACCCTAGACCCTTTATAAGTACTCGCTGACCCCAAGTGAGTTATCCTAGCCCGTTTATATGTACCCTCTTACCGCAAGTGAGCTACCCTAGTCCCATATAAGTACTCCCCGACCCCAAGTGAGTTACCATATCCCATTTATAAGTACTCCCTGACCCCAAGTGAGTTACCCTAATCCCTTTATAAGTACTCCCTGACTTCAAGTGAGTTATCCTAACCCCTTTATATGTACTCCCAGAGTCCAAGTGAGTTATCCTAGCCCGTTTATATGTACGCTCTGACCGTAAGTGAGTTATCCTAGCCGCTTTATATGTACTCCCAGACCCCAAGTGAGTTACCCTGTCCCTTAATAAGTACACCCTGGCCCCAAGCGAGTTACCCTGGTCCCATATAAGTACTCACAGACACCAAGTGAGTTACCCTAATCCCTTTAAAAGTACTCCCTGACCTCAAGTGAGTTATCCTAACCCCTTTATATGTACTCCCAGAGTCCAAGTGAGTTATCCTAGCCCGTTTATATGTACGCTCTGACCGTAAGTGAGTTATCCTTGCGGCTTTATATGTACTCCTAAACCCCAAGTGAGTTACCCTGTCACTTAATAAGTACACCCTGGCCCCAAGTGAGTGACCCTGGTCCCATATAAGTACTCACAGACACCAAGTGAGTTACCCTGTTCCCATATAAGTACTCACAGACCCCAAGTGAGTTATCCTAGCCCCTTTATATGTACTCTCTGACCGCAAGTGAGTTATCCTAGCCACTTAATATGTACTCCCAGACCCCAAGTGAATTACCCAGTCCCTAATAATTACTCCCTGACCCCAAGTGAGTTACCCTAGCCCTTAATAAGTACACCCTGGCCCCAAGTGAGTTACCCTGTTCCCATATAAGTACTCACAGAGACCAAGTGAGTTACCCTAGTCCCATAGAAGTACTCCCTGACCCCAAGTGAGTTACCCTAGCCCTTATATAAGTATTCCCTGATCCCAAGTGAGTTATCCTAGCCCCTATATATGTACTCTCTGACCGCAATAGAGTTACCCTAGTCCCATAGATGTACTCCATGACCCCATGTGAGTTACCATAGCCCCTTAATAAGTACTCCCTGACCCCAAGTGAGTTATCCTAGACCCTTTATATGTACTCTGACCGCAAGTGAGTAATCCTAGCCGCTTTATATGAACTCCCAGACCACAAGTGAGTTACCCAGTCCCTTATAAGTACTCCTTGACCCAAAGTGAGTTACCTTAGCCCCTTTATAAGTACTCCCTGACCCCAAGTGAGTTACCCTAGTCCCATATAAGTACTCCCAGACCAAAGTGAATTACCCTAGTCCCATAGAAGTACTCCCAGACCCCAAGTGAGTTACCCTAGTCCCAAATAAGTACTCCCTGACCCCAACTGATTTACCCTAGTCCCATATAAGTGCTCCAAGGACCCAAGTGAGTTACTCTAGTCCCTTATAACTACTCCCTGGTCCAAAGTGAGTTACCCTAGCTCGTTTATAAGTAATCCCTGACCCTGAGTGGGTTACCCTAGTCCCATATAAGTACTCCCAGACCACAACTGGGTTACCCTAGTCCGATATAAGTACTCCCAGACCACAACTGGGTTACCCTAGTCCCATATAAGTATTCCCAGACCCCAAGTGAGTTACCCTAGTCCCATAGAAGTACTCCCTGACCCCAAGTGAGTTACCCTAGCCCCTATATAAGTACTCCCTGACCCCAAGTAAGTTATCAAAGCCCCTTTATATGTACTCTCTGACCGCAAGTGAGTTACCCTAGTCCCATAGATGTACTCCATGACCACAACTGAGTTACCATAGCCTCTATATAATTACTCTCTAATCCCAATTGAGTTATGCTAGCCCCTTCATATGTACTTTCTGACCGCAAGTGAGTTACCCACTCCCTTATAAGTACTCCCTGACCTTAAGTAAGTTACCCTAGCACTTAATAAGTACTCCCTGACCCCAAGTGAGTTACCCTAGCACTTAATAAGTACACCCTGGCCCCAAGTGAGTTACCCTGGTGCCATATAAGTACTCCCAGACCAAAGTGAATTACCCTAGTCCCATAGAAGTACTCCCTGAACCCAAGTGAGGTACCCTAGCCCCTTTATAAGTACTCCCTGACCCCAAGTGAGTTACCATAGTCCCATATAAGTACTCCCAGACCAAAGTGAATTACCCTAGTCCCATAGAAGTACTCCCTGACCCCAAGTGAGTTACTCTAGCCCCTTTATAAGTACTCCCTGACCCCAAGTGAGTTATCCTAGCCCCTTTATATGTACTTCCAGACCCCAAGTGAGTTACCCTAGTCCCTTATAACTACTCCCTGACCCTAAGTGATTTACCCTAGTCCCACAGAAGTACTCCCTGACCCCAAGTGAGTTACCCTAGCCTCTATATAATTACTCCCTATTCCCAATTGAGTTCTCCTAGCCCCTTTATATGTACTTCCAGACCCCAAGTGAGTTACCCTAGTCCCTTATAACTACTCCCTGACCCCAAGTGAGTTATCCTAGCCCCTTTATATGTACTTCCAGACCCCAAGTGAGTTACCCTAGTCCCTTATAACTACTCCCTGACCCCAAGTGAGTTATCCTAGCCCCTTTATATGTACTTCCAGAACCCAAGTGAGTTACCCTAGTCCCTTATAACTACTCCCTGACCCTAAGTGATTTACCCTAGCCCCATATAAGTGCTCCAAGAACCCAAGTGAGTAACCCTTGTCCCATAGAATTACTCCCTGACCCCAAGTGAGTTATCCTAGCCCCTTTATATGTACTCTCTGGCCGCAAGTGAGTTACCCTAGTCCCATAGAAGTACTTCCTGACCCTAAGTGAGTTACCATAGCCCCTTTATAAGTACTCCCTGACCCCAAGTGAGTTACTCTAGCCCCTTTATATGTACTTCCAGACCCCAAGTGAGTTACCCTAGTCCCTTATAACTACTCCCTGACCCCAAGTGAGTTATCCTAGCCCCTTTATATGTACTTCCAGACCCCAAGTGAGTTACCCTAGTCCCTTATAACTACTCCCTGACCCCAAGTGAGTTATCCTAGCCCCTTTATATGTACTTCCAGACCCCAAGTGAGTTACCCTAGTCACTTATAACTACTCCCTGACCCTAAGTGATTTACCCTAGCCCCATATAAGTGCTCCAAGAACCCAAGTGAGTAACCCTTGTCCCATAGAATTACTCCCTGACCCCAAGTGAGTTATCCTAGCCCCTTTATATGTACTCTCTGGCCGCAAGTGAGTTACCCTGGTCCCATATAAGTACTCACAGACACCAAGTGAGTTACCCTAGTCCCATAGAAGTACTCCCTGACCCCAAGTGAGTTACCCTAGCCCCTATATAAGTATTCCCTGTCCCCAAGTGAGTTATCCTAGCCCCTTTATATGTACTCTCTGACCGCAAGTGAGTTACCCTAGTCCCATAGATGTACTCCCTGACCCCAAGTGAGTTACCATATCACCTTTATAAGTACAACACTGACCCCAAGTGAGTTATCCTAGCCCCTTTATATGTACTCTCTGACCGCAAGTGAGTTATCCTAGCCGCTTAATATGTACTCCCAGACCCCAAGTGAGTTACCCAGTCCCTAATAATTACTCCCTGACCCCAAGTGAGTTACCCTAGCCCTTAATAAGTACACCCTGGCCCCAAGTGAGTTACCCTGTTCCCATATAAGTACTCACAGACCCCAAGTGAGTTATCCTAGCCCCTTTATTTGTATTCTCTGACCGCAAGTGAGTTACCCTAGTCCCATAGATGTAGTCCCTGACCCCAAGTGAGTTACCATATCACCTTTATAAGTACTCCCTGACCCCAAGTGAGTTATCCTAGCCCTTTTATATGTACCCTCTGACCGCAAGTGAGCTACCCTAGTCCCATATAAGTACTCCCCGACCCCAAGTGAGTTACCATATCCCCTTTATAAGTACTCCCTGACCCCAAGTGAGTTACCCTAATCCCTTTATAAGTACTCCCTGACCTCAAGTGAGTTATCCTAACCCCTTTATATGTACTCCCAGAGTCCAAGTGAGTTATCCTAGCCCGTTTATATGTACGCTCTGACCGTAAGTGAGTTATCCTAGCCGCTTTATATGTACTCCCAGACCCCAAGTGAGTTACCCTGTCCCTTAATAAGTACACCCTGGCCCCAAGTGAGTTACCCTGGTCCCATATAAGTACTCACAGACACCAAGTGAGTTACACTAATCCCTTTAAAAGTACTCCCTGACCTCAAGTGAGTTATCCTAACCCCTTTATATGTACTCCCAGAGTCCAAGTGAGTTATCCTAGCCCGTTTATATGTACGCTCTGAACGTAAGTGAGTTATCCTAGCCGCTTTATATGTACTCCTAAACCCCAAGTGAGTTACCCTGTCACTTAATAAGTACACCCTGGCCCCAAGTGAGTGACCCTGGTCCCATATAAGTACTCACAGACACCAAGTGAGTTACCCTAGTCCCATAGAAGTACTCCCTGACCCCAAGTGAGTTACCCTAGCCCCTATATAAGTATTCCCTGACCCCAAGTGAGTTATCCTAGCCCCTTTATATGTACTCTCTGACCGCAAGTGAGTTATCCTAGCCGCTTAATATGTACTCCTAGACCCCAAGTGAGTTACACTAGCCCCTATATAAGTATTCCCTGACCCCAAGTAAGTTATCAAAGACCCTTTATATGTACTCTCTGACCGCAAGTGAGTTACCCTAGTCCCATAGATGTACTCCATGACCCCATGTGAGTTACCATAGCCCCTTTATAAGTACTCCCTGACCCCAAGTGAGTTATCCTAGCCCCTTTATATGTACTCTGACCGCAAGTGAGTTATCCTAGCCGCTTTATATGTACACCCAGACCACAAGTTAGTCACCCTAGTCCCATTGAAGTACTCCCTGACCCCAAGTGAGTTACCCTAGCCCTTATATAAGTATTTCCTGGCCCCAAGCGAGTTATCATAGCCCCTTTATATGTACTCTCTGACCGCAAGTGAGTTTACCTAGTCCCATAGATGTACTCCATGACCCCATGTGAGTTACCCTAGTCCCTTTATAAGTACTCCCTGACCCAAGTGAGTTACCCTAGCCCCTATATAAGTACTCCCTGACCCCAAGTAAGTTATCAAAGCCCCTTTATATGTACTCTCTGACCGCAAGTGAGTTACCCTAGTCCCATAGATGTACTCCCTCACCCCAAGTGAGTTACCCTATCCCCTTTATAAGTACTCCCTGACCTCAAGTGAGTTATCCTAACCCCTTTATATGTACTCCCAGAGTCCAAGTGAGTTACCCTAGTCCCTTATAACTACTCCCCGATCCAAAGTGAGTTACCCTAGCCCCTTTATAAGTACTCCCTGTCCCTAAGTGGGTTACGCTAGTCCCATATAAGTACTCCCAGACCACAAGTGAATTACCCTAGTTCCATAGAAGTACTCCCTGACCCCAAGTGAGTTATCCTAACCCCTTTATATGTACTCTCTGACCGCAAGTGAGTTACCCTAGTTCTATAGAAGTACTCCCTGACCCCAAATTAGTCACCCTAGCCAATTTCTATGTACTCTCTGACCGCAAGTGAGTTATCCTTGCCCCTTTATATGTACTCCCGGACTCCAAGTGAGTTACCATAGCCCCTGTATAAGTACTGCCAAACCCCAAGTGAGTTACCCTAGTCCTTTATAAGTACTCCCTGACACCAAGTGAGTTACCCTAGCCCCTTTATAAGTACTCCCTGACCCCAAGTGAGTTATCCTAGCCCGTTTATATGTACGCTCTGACCGTAAGTGAGTTATCCTAGCCGCTTTATATGTACTCCCAGACCCCAAGTGAGTTACCCTGTCCCTTAATAAGTACACCCTGTCCCCAAGTGAGTTACCCTGGTTCCATATAAGTACTCACAGACACCAAGTGAGTTACCCTAGTCCTTTATAAGTACTCCCTGACCCCAAGTGAGTTATCCTAGCCCGTTTATATGTACGCTCTGACCGTAAGTGAGTTATCCTAGCCGCTTTATATGTACTCCCAGACCCCAAGTGAGTTACCCTGTCCCTTAATAAGTACACCCTGGCCCCAAGTGAGTTACCCTGTTCCCATATAAGTACTCACAGACACCAAGTGAGTTACCCTAGTCCCATAGGAGTACTCCCTGACCCCAAGTGAGTTACACTAGCCCCTATATAAGTATTCCCTGATCCCAAGTAATTTATCAAAGCCCCTTTATATGTACTCTCTGACCGCAAGTGAGTTACCCTAGTCCCATAGATGTACTCCATGACCCCATGTGAGTTACCATAGCCCCTTTATAAGTACTCCCTGACCCCAAGTGAGTTATCCTAGCCCCTTTATATGTACTCTGACCGCAAGTGAGTTATCCTAGCCGCTTTATATGTACACCCAGTCCACAAGTTAGTCACCCTAGTCCCATTGAAGTACTCCCTGACCCCAAGTGAGTTACCCTAGCCCTTATATAAGTATTCCCTGGCCCCAAGTGAGTTATCCTAGCCTCTATATATGTACTCTCTGACCGCAATAGAGTTACCCTAGTCCCATAGATGTACTCCCTGACCCCAAGTGAGTTACCATATCACCTTTATAATTACTCCCTGACCCCAAGTGAGTTATCCTAGACCCTTTATATGTACTCTGACCGCAAGTGAGTTATCCTAGCCGCTTTATATGTACTCCCAGACCACAAGTGAGTTACCCAGTCCCTTATAAGTACTCCCTGACCCCAAGTGAGTTACCCTAGCCCTTAATAAGTACACCCTGGCCCCAAGTGAGTTACCCTTGTCCCATATAAGTACTCCCTGACTACAAGTGAGTTACCTTAGCCCCTTTATAAGTACTTCCTGACCCCAAGTGAGTTACCCTAGTCCCATATAAGTACTCCCAGACCCCAAGTGAGTTACCCTAGTCCCATAGAAGTACTCTCAGACCCCAAGTGAGTTACCCTAGTCCCATAGAAGTACTCCCTGACCCCAAGTGATTTACCATAGCCCCTAAATAAGTACTCCCTGACCCCAAGTGAGTTATCCTAGCCCCTTTATATGTACTCTCTGACCGCAAGTGAGTTACCCTAGTCCCAAATAAGTACTCCCTGACCCCAACTGATTTACCCTAGTCCCATATAAGTGCTCCAAGGACCCAAGTGAGTTACCCTAGTCCCATAGATGTACTCCATGACCACAACTGAGTTACCATAGCCTCTATATAATTACTCTCTAATCCCAATTGAGTTATCCTAGCCCCTTCATATGTACTTTCTGACCGCAAGTGAGTTACCCACTCCCTTATAAGTACTCCCTGACCCCAAGTAAGTTACCCTAGCACTTAATAAGTACTCCCTGACCCCAAGTGAGTTACCCTAGCACTTAATAAGTACACCCTGGCCCCAAGTGAGTTACCCTGGTGCCATATAAGTACTCCCAGACCAAAGTGAATTAACCTAGTCCCATAGAAGTACTCCCTGAACCCAAGTGAGTTACCCTAGCCCCTTTATAAGTACTCCCTGACCCCAAGTGAGTTACCATAGTCCCATATAAGTACTCCCAGACCAAAGTGAATTACCCTAGTCCCATAGAAGTACTCCCTGACCCCAAGTGAGTTACTCTAGCCCCTTTATAAGTACTCCCTGACCCCAAGTGAGTTATCCTAGCCCCTTTATATGTACTTCCAGACCCCAAGTGAGTTACCCTAGTCCCTTATAACTACTCCCTGACCCTAAGTGATTTACCCTAGTCCCATAGAAGTACTCCCTGACCCCAAGTGAGTTACCCTAGCCTCTATATAATTACTCCCTATTCCCAATTGAGTTATCCTAGCCCCTTTATATGTACTTCCAGACCCCAAGTGAGTTACCCTAGTCCCTTATAACTACTCCCTGACCCCAAGTGAGTTATCCTAGCCCCTTTATATGTACTTCCAGACCCCAAGTGAGTTACCCTAGTCCCTTATAACTACTCCCTGACCCTAAGTGATTTACCCTAGTCCCACAGAAGTACTCCCTGACCCCAAGTGAGTTACCCTAGCCTCTATATAATTACTCCCTATTTCCAATTGAGTTATCCTAGCCCCTTCATATGTACTCTCTGACCGCAAGTGAGTTACCCTAGTCCCATAGAAGTACTCCCTGACCTCAAGTGAGTTACCCTAGTCCCATAGAAGTACTTCCTGACCCTAAGTGAGTTACCATAGCCCCTTTATAAGTACTCCCTGACCCCAAGTGAGTTACCCTAGTCCCATATAAGTACTCCCTGACTACAAGTGAGTTACCATAGCCTCTTTATAAGTACTCCCTTACCCCAAGCTAGTTATCCTAGCCCCTTTATATGTACTCTCTGACAGCAAGTGAGTTACCCTAGTCCCATATAAGTACTCCCTATCCCCAACTGATTTACCCTAGCCCCATATAAGTGCTCCAAGAACCCAAGTGAGTAACCCTTGTCCCATAGAATTACTCCCTGACCCCAAGTGAGTTATCCTAGCCCCTTTATATGTACTCTCTGGCCGCAAGTGAGTTACCCTAGTCCCATAGAAGTACTCCCTGACCCCTAGTGAGTTATCCTTTTTTTTTTTTTTTGTTTTTTTTTTTCCGATGCTTTGCGAGGTAGGGGGAAACTCCTTAAAGCCTTACGGCTTGTTAAGTACCTCCGGCGGCCGATGTTTTGGCCAGAGGTTATGTGGGATTCTAACACACCAAAACCCCCTACCTGCCCCCCTACCCGGTACCAAGCATAGCTTATAACATCAGGTAGGAGGGTATACGCTCTACTCTACGACCGTATGCGGTCATCCCAAGACAAACAAAAACCCCAGACTCTACCCCACCCCAGAGGAGAGAGCAGCAGACTCCTCAGCTCGGACTCTACTGTCCTTGGAGGTGATGACCCTAACCGAGAAGCTGGAAAATGCATTCCAAGCTCTCGGCGTACTCGTAACATGGGACACAAGGGTCTCCACCTCCAACGAGGGCACACCTAAAGCATCACAGAGTTCTGCTCTTTCGCATTCCCACAGGGGACACCACAACAGCGTGTGCTCCGCCGTATCCGCGACTGGATTCGGGGAGCACCAGCAGTCGGGAGTCGCCCTGCGGCCCACCCTCGCGCGATGACTCATGAAACTACCATGCCCCAGGAGCATCTGGGAAACATGGTAGTTCAAGCTTCTACAATTAGCAGCCAGCCAGGACCGGATGTCCGGGATGAGGCGGTGGGTCCACCTACCCCGACCATCCGAGTCCCATGCTGCCTGCCATCTCTCTACTAAATTAGCCCTCGCCAATCTCCGCGCTTCGGCCACGCCAGCCGAGGAGCCACCCGCACGCGTCGCATCGTACACCTCCCTGCGCTCCAAAGCTAAAAGATGGGCCGGTGATATGCCCGAGATTACTAATAGCGCACAGGACGAAGCCGTACGACACGCGCGGGAAACCCTCAGCGCCATGACCCTCTGCGCGGAGATTAGGGACCTCGCAATGGTTGGGCGAGAGGCAGCCTCAGCCCAGCAAGGCGCCCCGTAAAGAAGATTGCTGTGCACTAAGTTCGTGTACAACATCCTTCCCGAGACCCCCGACCCACCCACGTTCGGCAATAAGCTACTCAACGCCCACCCAGCCTTTTTGGCTTTTCCCACCATGCAATCAATGTGAAACTTGAAGGAAAGACGACGATCCAACCACACACCGAGGTATTTCGCCCGCGGGGAGACGGAAACCGTCTCGCCCCCGACCGAAAACCGCGGAGCCCGATCAGACCGCCTCCTAGAGAAGAAAACAGCCTCCGATTTGGAGACGTTCACCTCCACGTTCCTCCCCTCAAGCCACAGAACGATACGCGACAAAGCCCTGTTAGCCTTCAACTGCAAGGACCCGACGCTTCCCGCAGACACACACAATGCCGTATCGTCCGCGTAACAAGTCAACGTGCAGCCCTCCGGGAGACTCAACCGCAGCAGACCGTCGAAACAAATGTTCCACAGGAGAGGTCCTAAGACCGATCCCTGCGGAACACCCGCCCCAACGCGCCACTGCCGTCCAGCGCACTCAATGACCCGGTCCCCCATGTAACTGCGGACTATATCCACAATCACCCCCGGGACCGCGCCATTGGCGGCCAGGGCCTCCAAGATGGCCGCATGCGACAGAATTGAACGCGTTCTTAATGTCGAGAAGGATTACGGTCACGCGTTTGCTCCGGTACACAGACCCCTGAAGGGCGATCCGAATAAAATTCTGGACAGCCGATACGGCATCCATGGTACTTCTACCAGGACGGAACCCGTATTGACCGTCCGCGAGAGGTGCGACCCCCTCTTAAACCTCCGTAAGACGAGCGACAACTACCCTCTCGAACAACTTCCCCTACACCGGTAGGAGAGATATGGGTCTGAAGCCCCCGATCCCTTTCGGGATTAGGACAACCCTCGCCCTCCTCCAGATAGCGGGAAAGTCGCCGCGTTCCAGGCAGCGGTTGAACAACCGGGCAAAATCAGCGGGGCAGCTCATTGCTGCAACCTTAACCACTTCCAGGAGAATGCCATCGACACCAGGGGCCCCCTTTGCAGGGGACCTCCCGGCAGCCATGACAATCTCTGCTTCCGTGATGAGATCAGACTCCAAGATCGGCCTGGTGTTACCGCGAACCACGAATGGAACGCCCCCAGGCCTCACTTGCGACGTCGAGAAAAGACTCTCAATCGCAACCACCGTCTCAGACTCCGTCAGACTAGCAGATGTCTGTCTCTTCAATCTCTTGTAGGCCACCCAGAAGGGGCCACCCCAAGGATCTGCCTCCACTTCATTCACCAGCGCCAACCATGCGGCCCGCTTCCTCTCGCGTATAGCGGAGGAGAAAGCGGTTCTCGCCGTCTTATAGGCTTCGCGCAAGTGAACTTCCGTATTGGCACCCCTCGACCTCGACCACCTCCTGCGGGCAGCATTCGCTGCCTTACGGAGACGGTCGAGGTCCTCACACCACCAATACGCTGCTTTCCAGTGCTTGGCAGTTCCGTGAGCCCTGGGCATAGAAGCGTCGGACGCCCCGACGAGTCTCCGGAGATAACCCTCCGGCGAGACGCCCGAGCCGTCACCGCCGACGTCCGCCCGGCCCTCCCCCGCCCGGACGGAGGGGAAGCCGAGCTGCTCGAGGCTATTCCCCACGCAAATGCCAATTCGCATAAGAGTGGGTCGAACCTCGAGCGAACCCAGCGCACCCCCCGCTCCGGCGAGGCAGGGCCAGGACCCCCATCCGTGAGAATCCACTGGATGAAGCGGTGATCGCTCAGAGTCTCGCCATCGAGCACCTCCCAGGAGACTACTCTCGAGGCGATCGACGACGATACCCAGGTGAGATCTATTATACTACCACGGTCGCCTGAGACGAAGGTCGGAGAACGGCCTCGGTTGAGCAATGTCAACCCGAGCTGACCGACCCATTCCTCAACAAGCTCTCCACGTCGGTTAGTGCAACCGGATCCCCATGATGTCGACCACGAGTTGAAGTCTCCACCAATGAGGACCGGCACCCCATGCTCCCTGACACTCCCCGCCAAGTCCTCCAGGAAAACCTCGAACTCCCCGATGGGTGCATTAGGGGTAAAGTAAACACTGTACACCCTAATGTCCCCAACGAGAGACGAACAAAACCCCCGACCGGACGAGACGGTTGCCAGTTTGCACGAAGCACCGGGCAGCATAGCCGAATCCCCCCCGACATCCTCCAAGCCGGTGTTTGGGAAATTACTATTCCTATGCTGCTCTGAGACAAGGCAGACCGTGTACTCGCCAGAGTACGTGCAATGGACGGCCAAGTCCTGAGCAGATCGCGAACGATTGAAATTGATCTGGAGACCCTTCATGTACGTCTAGATCCTCTCCACATCCCGATCGATCCGCACGCTGAAGAGCCCCCAGCGTGATCATGCGCAAGCCCCGAGTCCCTACAGGCGAGACAACAAGGAGAACCCCTACAACTGGCAGAGGCATGACCCCCCTCCCCGCATCTCCAACACAGCCCCGAACGGTCTGTGCTGAATTTGCAGCTACCCGAGGTGTGACCGAAGTGGTGACACCTCTTGCACCGCACGATACTGGTCGCAGGGCGAACCCTGCAGACCACCCACCCAACGCGAACGCGCCCAAGCCGCAACAACTTGCCAGCCATCTCGGGTGGCATGGAAGCGCCGACGGCCCAGGAGCCCCCACCAGTTCTTCGCGGCGCGTAGACTCTAACCCCGGCTGCCTCCTCGCCCAGTGCGGCCAGAAGGGCCGCACGCACATCCTCCCCTGACGAAACCCCATCGAGGTCCCGGATCTCCACCCTCTCCATCGGAGAGAGAGCAGAGACCGGAATCCCGTTACCCAACGCTTCCGCGACCGCCCCCGCGAGCGTGGACGCGGAGCCCCCTCCCTTATTCAGCTCAATCAGGAGGTCTCCCCTGCGAGTCCTCCTGATCGACCTGACCTCAACCCCGACCTTACCGGGGTCCACCCTTTCCTTCAGCAACCTCATCGCCCCCCCATACCCCTCCGACCCGCACGCTACGAGCACGGCCTGGGCACGAGGGCGACGAGGAGGTCCCCCAACCCTACCCGAATGAGGAGGTAGGGATATCGGGGCCGGCCCCAAATCCCTCCTCCCCTTTCCCTTCCGCCCAGCCACGACCGACCATTGCACCCCCTCCTCCCGCGGAGGAGATGCCGTAGCCACTGGTGTCGGGCCAGCTGCCCCAGAGGCCCCCTCCTTCGGCGGAGAAGGCGTCCCCAGGGCAGCTCCCCTTTTCGCGCCCCTTTCCCTATTGCCGCTTCCACCCGACTTAATCGAAACCCCCCTCCCCCCTTTAGAAGTCGGTGGAAGCGGAAGCGACGTCTGCGTACCCTTATTCTTCAGCGCTGGCCGTTGCACCTCTTCTCGCGCTTCTTCCCGCTCCCTCGTCTCAAGAAGCACAGGGAGAAGTGACCCAAAATCCTGGGTCGCAGTTCCCTGCACCTCCTGCACAGCGGAGACGACGAGATCCCGCAGGTCCCTCACTTTTCCCTGGATGCTCCTCTTGACGCCCTTTCTCCCGTCCGTGAGTCCAAGAAGCTCCGTCATTGCTACTGACATACGCTGGATGAGCGTATGCAGTTCCTGCGCACTTCTGTCACGGGCCTCCAGGCGCAGCCGCACCTCCTCCAAGTCCATGGCTTTGGAGCCCGATCCTGCGCTAACGCCGTTACCTGCAGTGGAAGAATAAGAAGAAGTTTGGTTTTCCATAAATTAATAAATAATCACCAGCATGCGGAGCGTCTCCGAACGCGCCGCCTCCGGAAGTGGAGGGGTGATCACCATGATGCCTACCTCCATCAGACACCATGGCTTGGGGCTCAAACCCGGGGACAAACATCCAGGCCGCCTTACACCTTCTTCCATCACTGGCATTCCGCATACCTCCGTGGGAGGACGGTGCGTAGACACCGGGATCCGACACGAGCACGACCTTACTGGAATCATCCACACATCCCTTTCGGGCAGTGTCAACACAGAGGCCGTACCCGTGTCCCCTGAAATGGGTGAAATGAGAAAAGTGATGTTATGGGGCCCTCGTCCGGAATCCGTACGACGGCAGATGACACATGAGAATGAAATGAGGCGAGGGTGAGAATACCATTTTGGTTCGCGACTGCTTATTCGTCCGTATGAAACGGCTTATTTCGCAGCTAACCGGCATATCTGCCGGCCGTCCCCCTATCCACCACCCGGGGACGCGCCTGGTAGCGTGGTAAACCGCCCCAGGAAGTGAGTTACCCTAGTTCCAAAGAAGTACTCCCTGACCCCAAGTGAGTTACCATAGCCCCTTTATAAGTACTCCCTGAACCCAAGTGAGTTATCCAAGCCCTTTATATGTACTCACTGACCGCAAATGATTTACCCTAGTCCCATAGAAGTACTCCCTGACCACAAGTGAGTTACCCTAGCCCCTATATAAGTACTCCCTGACCCCAAGTGAGTTACCCTTGTCCCATAGAAGTAGTCCCTGACCCCAAGTGAGTTATCCTAGCTCCTTAATATGTACTCTCTGACCGCAAGTGAGTTACCCTGGTCCAATATAAGTACTCCCTGACCCCAACTGATTTACCCTAGTCCCATATAAGTGCTCTAAGGACCCTAGTGAGTTACCCTAGTCCCATAGAGGTACTCCCTGACCCCAAGTGAGTTACCCTAGCCCCTATATAAGTACTCTCTGACCCCAAGTGAGTTACATTAGTCCCATATAAGTACTCCCTGACCCTAAGTGAGTTACCCTAGTCCCATATAAGTACTCCCTGACTACAAGTGAGTTACCATAGCCCCTTTATAAGTATCCCTGACCCCAAGTGAGTAATCCTAGCCCCTTTATATGTACCCCCAGACCCCAAGTGAGTTATCCTTGTCCCTTATAACTACTCCCTGACCCCAAGTGGGTTACCCTGTTCACGTATAAGTACTCCCAGACATCAAGTGAGTTACCCTATTTCCATAGAAGTACTCCCTGAACCCAAGTGAGTTATGCTAGCCCCTATATATGTACTCTCTGACCGCAAGTGATTTACCCTAGTCCCATATAAGTACTCCCTGACCCCTAGTGAGTTACCATAGCCCCTTTATAAGTACTCCCAGATCCCAAGTGAGTTACCCTAGTCCCTTTTAAATACTCCCTGACCCTAAGTGGGTTACCCTAGTCCCATATAAGTACTCCCAGACCCCAAGTGAGTTACCCTAGTCCCATATAAGTACTCCCAGACCACAACTGGGTTACCCTAGTCCCATAGAAGTACTCCCTGACCCCAAGTGAGGTATCCTTGCCCCTTTATATGTACTCCCTGACCCCTAGTGAGTTACCATAGCCCCTTTATAAGTACTCCCAGATCCCAAGTGAGTTACCCTAGTCCCTTGTAAATACTCCCTGACCCCAAGTGAGTTATCCTAGTACCATAAAAGTACACCCTGACTTCAAGTGAGTTACCCTAGTTCCATAGAAGTACTCCCTGAACCCAAGTGAGTTATGCTAGCCCCATTATATGTACTCTCTGACCGCAAGCGAGTTACCCTAGTTCCATAGAAGTACTCCCTAACCCCAAGTGACTTACCATAGCCCCTTTATATGTACTCCCTGACCCTAAGTGAGTTACCCTAGTCCCATATAAGTACTCCCTGAATACAAGTGAGTTACCATAGCCCCTTTATAAGTACTCCCTGACCCCAAGTGAGTAATCCTAGCCCCTTTATATGTACTCCCAGACCCCAAGTGAGTTACCCTGTCCCTTAATAAGTACACCCTGGCCCCAAGTGAGTTACCCTGGTCCTATATAAGTACTCACAGACACCAAGTGAGTTACCCTAGTCCCATAGAAGTACTCCCTGACCCCAAGTGAGTTACCCTAGCCCCTATATAAGTATTCCCTGACCCCAAATGAGTTATCCTAGCCCCTTTATATGTACTCTCTGACCGCAAGTGAGTTACCCTAGTCCCATAGATGTACTCCCTGACCCCAAGTGAGTTACCATATCACCTTTATAAGTACAACACTGACCCCAAGTGAGTTATCCTAGCCGCTTAATATGTACTCCCAGACCCCAAGTGAGTTACCCAGTCCCTAATAATTACTCCCTGACCCCAAGTGAGTTACCCTAGCCCTTAATAAGTACACCCTGGCCCCAAGTGAGTTACCCTGTTCCCATATAAGTACTCACAGACACCAAGTGAGTTACCCTAGTCCCATAGAAGTACTCCCTGACCCCAAGTGAGTTACACTAGCCCCTATATAAGTATTCCCTGATCCCAAGTAATTTATCAAAGCCCCTTTATATATACTCTCTGACCGCAAGTGAGTTACCCTAGTCCCATAGATGTACTCCATGACCCCATGTGAGTTACCATAGCCCCTTTATAAGTACTCCCTGACCCCAAGTGAGTTATCCTAGCCCCTTTATATGTACTCTGACCGCAAGTGTGTTATCCTAGCCGCTTTATATGTACTCCCAGACCACAAGTGAGTTACCCAGTCCCTTATAAGTGTTCCCTGACCCCAAGTGAGTTACCCTAGCCCTTAATAAGTACACCCTGGCCCCAAGTGAGTTACCCTTGTCCCATATAAGTACTCACAGACACCAAGTGAGTTACCCTAGTCCCATATAAGTACTCCTTAACCCAAAGTGAGTTACCTTAGCCCCTTTATAAGTACTCCCTGACCCCAAGTGAGTTACGCTAGTCCCATATAAGTACTCCCAGACCAAAGTGAATTACCCTAGTCCCATAGAAGTACTCCCAGACCCCAAGTGAGTTACCCTAGTCCCATAGAAGTACTCCCTGACTACAAGTGAGTTACCTTAGCCCCTTTATAAGTACTTCCTGACCCCAAGTGAGTTACCCTAGTCCCATATAAGTACTCCCAGACCCCAAGTGAGTTACCCTAGTCCCATAGAAGTACTCTCAGACCCCAAATGAGTTACCCTAGTCCCATAGAAGTACTCCCTGACCCCAAGTGATTTACCATAGCCCCTAAATAAGTACTCCCTGACCCCAAGTGAGTTATCCTAGCCCCTTTATATGTACTCTCTGACCCCAAGTTTGTTACCTTAGCCCCTTTATAAGTACTCCCCGACCCCAAGTGAGTTATCCTAACCCCTTTATAAGTACTCCCTGACCTCAAGTGAGTTATCCTAACCCCTTTATATGTACTCCCAGATTCCAAGTGAGTTATCCTAGCCCGTTTATATGTACGCTCTGACCGTAAGTGAGTTATCCTAGCCGCTTTATATGTACTCCCAGACCCCAAGTGAGTTACCCTGTCCCTTAATAAGTACACCCTGGCCCCAAGTGAGTTACCCTGGTCCCATATAAGTACTCACAGACACCAAGTGAGTTACCCTAGTCCTTTATAAGTACTCCCTGACACCAAGTGAGTTACCCTAGACCCTTTATAAGTACTCCCTGACCCCAAGTGAGTTATCCTAGCCCGTTTATATGTACCCTCTTACCGCAAGTGAGCTACCCTAGTCCCATATAAGTACTCCCCGACCCCAAGTGAGTTACCATATCCCCTTTATAAGTACTCCCTGACCCCAAGTGAGTTACCCTAATCCCTTTATAAGTACTCCCTGACCTCAAGTGAGTTATCCTAACCCCTTTATATGTACTCCCAGAGTCCAAGTGAGTTATCCTAGCCCGTTTATATGTACGCTCTGACCGTAAGTGAGTTATCCTAGCCGCTTTATATGTACTCCCAGACCCCAAGTGAGTTACCCTGTCCCTTAATAAGTACACCCTGGCCCCAAGTGAGTTACCCTGGTCCCATATAAGTACTCACAGACACCAAGTGAGTTACCCTAATCCCTTTAAAAGTACTCCCTGACCTCAAGTGAGTTATCCTAACCCCTTTATATGTACTCCCAGAGTCCAAGTGAGTTATCCTAGCCCGTTTATATGTACGCTCTGACCGTAAGTGAGTTATCCTAGCCGCTTTATATGTACTCCTAAACCCCAAGTGAGTTACCCTGTCACTTAATAAGTACACCCTGGCCCCAAGTGAGTGACCCTGGTCCCATATAAGTACTCACAGACACCAAGTGAGTTACCTTAGTCCCATAGAAGTACTCCCTGACCCCAAGTGAGTTACCCTAGCCCCTATATAAGTATTCCCTGACCCCAAGTGAGTTATCCTAGCCCCTTTATATATACTCTCTGACCGCAAGTGAGTTATCCTAGCCGCTTAATATGTACTCCTAGACCCCAAGTGACAAACACTAGCCCCTATATAAGTATTCCCTGACCCCAAGTAAGTTATCAAAGACCCTTTATATGTACTCTCTGACCGCAAGTGAGTTACCCTAGTCCCATAGATGTACTCCATGACCCCATGTGAGTTACCATATCCCCTTTATAAGTACTCCCTGACCCCAAGTGAGTTATCCTAGCCCCTTTATATGTACTCTGACCGCAAGTGAGTTATCCTAGCCGCTTTATATGTACACCCAGACCACAAGTTAGTCACCCTAGTCCCATTGAAGTACTCCCTGACCCCAAGTGAGTTACCCTAGCCCTTATATAAGTATTTCCTGGCCCCAAGCGAGTTATCATAGCCCCTTTATATGTACTCTCTGACCGCAAGTGAGTTACCCTAGTCCCATAGATGTACTCCATGACCCCATGTGAGTTACCCTAGCCCCTTTATAAGTACTCCCTGACCCAAGTGAGTTACCCTAGCCCCTATATAAGTACTCCCTGACCCCAAGTAAGTTATCAAAGCCCCTTTATATGTACTCTCTGACCGCAAGTGAGTTACCCTAGTCCCATAGATGTACTCCCTCACCCCAAGTGAGTTACCCTATCCCCTTTATAAGTACTCCCTGACCTCAAGTGAGTTATCCTAACCCCTTTATATGTACTCCCAGAGTCCAAGTGAGTTACCCTAGTCCCTTATAACTACTCCCCGATCCAAAGTGAGTTACCCTAGCCCCTTTATATGTACTCCCAGAGTCCAAGTGAGTTATCCTAGCCCGTTTATATGTACGCTCTGACCGTAAGTGAGTTATCCTAGCCGCTTTATATGTACTCCCAGACCCCAAGTGAGTTACCCTGTCCCTTAATAAGTACACCCTTGCCCCAAGTGAGTTACCCTGGTCCCATATAAGTACTCACAGACACCAAGTGAGTTACCCTAGTCCTTTATAAGTACTCCCTGACACCAAGTGAGTTACCCTAGACCCTTTATAAGTACTCGCTGACCCCAAGTGAGTTATCCTAGCCCGTTTATATGTACCCTCTTACCGCAAGTGAGCTACCCTAGTCCCATATAAGTACTCCCCGACCCCAAGTGAGTTACCATATCCCCTTTATAAGTACTCCCTGACCCCAAGTGAGTTACCCTAATCCCTTTATAAGTACTCCCTGACTTCAAGTGAGTTATCCTAACCCCTTTATATGTACTCCCAGAGTCCAAGTGAGTTATCCTAGCCCGTTTATATGTACGCTCTGACCGTAAGTGAGTTATCCTAGCGGCTTTATATGTACTCCTAAACCCCAAGTGAGTTACCCTGTCACTTAATAAGTACACCCTGGCCCCAAGTGAGTGACCCTGGTCCCATATAAGTACTCACAGACACCAAGTGAGTTACCCTAGTCCCATAGAAGTACTCCCTGACCCCAAGTGAGTTACCCTAGCCCCTATATAAGTATTCCCTGACCCCAAGTGAGTTATCCTAGCCCCTTTATATGTACTCTCTGACCGCAAGTGAGTTATCCTAGCCGCTTAATATGTACTCCTAGACCCCAAGTGAGTTACACTAGCCCCTATATAAGTATTCCCTGACCCCAAGTAAGTTATCAAAGACCCTTTATATGTACTCTCTGACCGCAAGTGAGTTACCCTAGTCCCATAGATGTACTCTATGACCCCATGTGAGTTACCATAGCCCCTTTATAAGTACTCCCTGACCCCAAGTGAGTTATCCTAGCCCCTTTATATGTACTCTGACCGCAAGTGAGTTATCCTAGCCGCTTTATATGTACACCCAGACCACAAGTTAGTCACCCTAGTCCCATTGAAGTACTCCCTGACCCCAAGTAAGTTACCCTAGCCCTTATATAAGTATTTCCTTGCCCCAAGCGAGTTATCATAGCCCCTTTATATGTACTCTCTGACCGCAAGTGAGTTACCCTAGTCCCATAGATGTACTCCATGACCCCATGTGAGTTACCCTAACCCCTTTATAAGTACTCCCTGACCCCAAGTGAGTTACCCTAGCCCCTATATAAGTACTCCCTGACCCCAAGTAAGTTATCAAAGCCCCTTTATATGTACTCTCTGAACGCAAGTGTGTTACCCTAGTCCCATAGATGTACTCCCTCACCCCAAGTGAGTTACGCTATCCCCTTTATAAGTACTCCCTGACCTCAAGTGAGTTATCCTAACCCCTTTATATTTACTCCCAGAGTCCAAGTGAGTTACCCTAGTCCCTTATAACTACTCCCCGATCCAAAGTGAGTTACCCTAGCCCCTTTATAAGTACTCCCTGTCCCTAAGTGGGTTACGCTAGTCCCATATAAGTACTCCCAGACCACAAGTGAATTACCCTAGTTCCATAGAAGTACTCCCTGACCCCAAGTGAGTTATCCTAACCCCTTTATATGTACTCTCTGACCGCAAGTGAGTTACCCTAGTTCTATAGAAGTACTCCCTGACCCCAAATTAGTCACCCTAGCCAATTTCTATGTACTCTCTGACCGCAAGTGAGTTATCCTTGCCCCTTTATATGTACTCCCGGACTCCAAGTGAGTTACCATAGCCCCTGTATAAGTACTGCCAAATCCCAAGTGAGTTACCCTAGTCCTTTATAAGTACTCCCTGACACCAAGTGAGTTACCCTAGCCCCTTTATAAGTACTCCCTGACCCCAAGTGAGTTATCCTAGCCCGTTTATATGTACGCTCTGACCGTAAGTGAGTTATCCTAGCCGCTTTATATGTACTCCCAGACCCCAAGTGAGTTACCCTGTCCCTTAATAAGTACACCCTGTCCCCAAGTGTGTTACCCTGGTTCCATATAAGTACTCACAGACACCAAGTGAGTTACCCTAGTCCCATAGAAGTACTCCCTGACCCCAAGTGAGTTACCCTAGCCCCTATATAAGTATTCCCTGTCCCCAAGTGAGTTATCCTAGCCCCTTTATATGTACTCTCTGACCGCAAGTGAGTTACCCTAGTCCCATAGATGTACTCCCTGACCCCAAGTGAGTTACCATATCACCTTTATAAGTTTCAACACTGACCCCAAGTGAGTTATCCTAGCCCCTTTATATGTACTCTCTGACCGCAAGTGAGTTATCCTAGCCGCTTAATATGTACTCCCAGACCCCAAGTGAGTTACCCAGTCCCTAATAATTACTCCCTGACCCCAAGTGAGTTACCCTAGCCCTTAATAAGTACACCCTGGCCCCAAGTGAGTTACCCTGTTCCCATATAAGTACTCACAGACCCCAAGTGAGTTATCCTAGCCCCTTTATATGTACTCTCTGACCGCAAGTGAGTTATCCTAGCCGCTTAATATGTACTCCCAGACCCCAAGTGAATTACCCAGTCCCTAATAATTACTCCCTGACCCCAAGTGAGTTACCCTAGCCCTTAATAAGTACACCCTGGCCCCAAGTGAGTTACCCTGTTCCCATATAAGTACTCACAGAGACCAAGTGAGTTACCCTAGTCCCATAGAAGTACTCCCTGACCCCAAGTGAGTTACCCTAGCCCTTATATAAGTATTCCCTGATCCCAAGTGAGTTATCCTAGCCCCTATATATGTACTCTCTGACCGCAATAGAGTTACCCTAGTCCCATAGATGTACTCCATGACCCCATGTGAGTTACCATAGCCCCTTTATAAGTACTCCCTGACCCCAAGTGAGTTATCCTAGACCCTTTATATGTACTCTGACCGCAAGTGAGTAATCCTAGCCGCTTTATATGTACTCCCAGACCACAAGTGAGTTACCCAGTCCCTTATAAGTACTCCTTGACCCAAAGTGAGTTACCTTAGCCCCTTTATAAGTACTCCCTGACCCCAAGTGAGTTACCCTAGTCCCATATAAGTACTCCCAGACCAAAGTGAATTACCCTAGTCCCATAGAAGTACTCCCAGACCCCAAGTGAGTTACCCTAGTCCCATAGAAGTACTCCCTGACTACAAGTGAGTTACCTTAGCCCCTTTATAAGTACTTCCTGACCCCAAGTGAGTTACCCTAGTCCCATATAAGTACTCCCAGACCCCAAGTGAGTTACCCTAGTCCCATAGAAGTACTCTCAGACCCCAAGTGAGTTACCCTAGTCCCATAGAAGTACTCCCTGACCCCAAGTGATTTACCATAGCCCCTAAATAAGTACTCCCTGACCCCAAGTGAGTTATCCTAGCCCCTTTATATGTACTCTCTGACCGCAAGTGAGTTACCCTAGTCCCAAATAAGTACTCCCTGACCCCAACTGATTTACCCTAGTCCCATATAAGTGCTCCAAGGACCCAAGTGAGTTACTCTAGTCCCTTATAACTACTCCCTGGTCCAAAGTGAGTTACCCTAGCTCGTTTATAAGTAATCCCTGACCCTGAGTGGGTTACCCTAGTCCCATATAAGTACTCCCAGACCACAACTGGGTTACCCTAGTCCGATATAAGTACTCCCAGACCACAACTGGGTTACCCTAGTCCCATATAAGTATTCCCAGACCCCAAGTGAGTTACCCTAGTCCCATAGAAGTACTCCCTGACCCCAAGTGAGTTACCCTAGCCCCTATATAAGTACTCCCTGACCCCAAGTAAGTTATCAAAGCCCCTTTATATGTACTCTCTGACCGCAAGTGAGTTACCCTAGTCCCATAGATGTACTCCATGACCACAACTGAGTTACCATAGCCTCTATATAATTACTCTCTAATCCCAATTGAGTTATCCTAGCCCCTTCATATGTACTTTCTGACCGCAAGTGAGTTACCCACTCCCTTATAAGTACTCCCTGACCCCAAGTAAGTTACCCTAGCACTTAATAAGTACTCCCTGACCCCAAGTGAGTTACCCTAGCACTCAATAAGTACACCCTGGCCCCAAGTGAGTTACCCTGGTGCCATATAAGTACTCCCAGACCAAAGTGAATTACCCTAGTCCCATAGAAGTACTCCCTGAACCCAAGTGAGGTACCCTAGCCCCTTTATAAGTACTCCCTGACCCCAAGTGAGTTACCATAGTCCCATATAAGTACTCCCAGACCAAAGTGAATTACCCTAGTCCCATAGAAGTACTCCCTGACCCCAAGTGAGTTACTCTAGCCCCTTTATAAGTACTCCCTGACCCCAAGTGAGTTATCCTAGCCCCTTTATATGTACTTCCAAACCCCAAGTGAGTTACCCTAGTCCCTTATAACTACTCCCTGACCCTAAGTGATTTACCCTAGTCCCACAGAAGTACTCCCTGACCCCAAGTGAGTTACCCTAGCCTCTATATAATTACTCCCTATTCCCAATTGAGTTATCCTAGCCCCTTTATATGTACTTCCAGACCCCAAGTGAGTTACCCTAGTCCCTTATAACTACTCCCTGACCCCAAGTGAGTTATCCTAGCCCCTTTATATGTACTTCCAGACCCCAAGTGAGTTACCCTAGTCCCTTATAACTACTCCCTGACCCCAAGTGAGTTATCCTAGCCCCTTTATATGTACTTCCAGAACCCAAGTGAGTTACCCTAGTCCCTTATAACTACTCCCTGACCCTAAGTGATTTACCCTAGCCCCATATAAGTGCTCCAAGAACCCAAGTGAGTAACCCTTGTCCCATAGAATTACTCCCTGACCCCAAGTGAGTTATCCTAGCCCCTTTATATGTACTCTCTGGCCGCAAGTGAGTTACCCTAGTCCCATAGAAGTACTTCCTGACCCTAAGTGAGTTACCATAGCCCCTTTATAAGTACTCCCTGACCCCAAGTGAGTTACTCTAGCCCCTTTATATGTACTTCCAGACCCCAAGTGAGTTACCCTAGTCCCTTATAACTACTCCCTGACCCCAAGTGAGTTATCCTAGCCCCTTTATATGTACTTCCAGACCCCAAGTGAGTTACCCTAGTCCCTTATAACTACTCCCTGACCCCAAGTGAGTTATCCTAGCCCCTTTATATGTACTTCCAGACCCCAAGTGAGTTACCCTAGTCACTTATAACTACTCCCTGACCCTAAGTGATTTACCCTAGCCCCATATAAGTGCTCCAAGAACCCAAGTGAGTAACCCTTGTCCCATAGAATTACTCCCTGACCCCAAGTGAGTTATCCTAGCCCCTTTATATGTACTCTCTGGCCGCAAGTGAGTTACCCTGGTCCCATATAAGTACTCACAGACACCAAGTGAGTTACCCTAGTCCCATAGATGTACTCCCTGACCCCAAGTGAGTTACCATATCACCTTTATAAGTACAACACTGACCCCAAGTGAGTTATCCTAGCCCCTTTATATGTACTCTCTGACCGCAAGTGAGTTATCCTAGCCGCTTAATATGTACTCCCAGACCCCAAGTGAGTTACCCAGTCCCTAATAATTACTCCCTGACCCCAAGTGAGTTACCCTAGCCCTTAATAAGTACACCCTGGCCCCAAGTGAGTTACCCTGTTCCCATATAAGTACTCACAGACCCCAAGTGAGTTATCCTAGCCCCTTTATATGTATTCTCTGACCGCAAGTGAGTTACCCTAGTCCCATAGATGTAGTCCCTGACCCCAAGTGAGTTACCATATCACCTTTATAAGTACTCCCTGACCCCAAGTGAGTTATCCTAGCCCTTTTATATGTACCCTCTGACCGCAAGTGAGCTACCCTAGTCCCATATAAGTACTCCCCGACCCCAAGTGAGTTACCATATCCCCTTTATAAGTACTCCCTGACCCCAAGTGAGTTACCCTAATCCCTTTATAAGTACTCCCTGACCTCAAGTGAGTTATCCTAACCCCTTTATATGTACTCCCAGAGTCCAAGTGAGTTATCCTAGCCCGTTTATATGTACGCTCTGACCGTAAGTGAGTTATCCTAGCCGCTTTATATGTACTCCCAGACCCCAAGTGAGTTACCCTGTCCCTTAATAAGTACACCCTGGCCCCAAGTGAGTTACCCTGGTCCCATATAAGTACTCACAGACACCAAGTGAGTTACACTAATCCCTTTAAAAGTACTCCCTGACCTCAAGTGAGTTATCCTAACCCCTTTATATGTACTCCCAGAGTCCAAGTGAGTTATCCTAGCCCGTTTATATGTACGCTCTGAACGTAAGTGAGTTATCCTAGCCGCTTTATATGTACTCCTAAACCCCAAGTGAGTTACCCTGTCACTTAATAAGTACACCCTGGCCCCAAGTGAGTGACCCTGGTCCCATATAAGTACTCACAGACACCAAGTGAGTTACCCTAGTCCCATAGAAGTACTCCCTGACCCCAAGTGAGTTACCCTAGCCCCTATGTAAGTATTCCCTGACCCCAAGTGAGTTATCCTAGCCCCTTTATATGTACTCTCTGACCGCAAGTGAGTTATCCTAGCCGCTTAATATGTACTCCTAGACCCCAAGTGAGTTACACTAGCCCCTATATAAGTATTCCCTGACCCCAAGTAAGTTATCAAAGACCCTTTATATGTACTCTCTGACCGCAAGTGAGTCACCCTAGTCCCATTGAAGTACTCCCTGACCCCAAGTGAGTTACCCTAGCCCTTATATAAGTATTTCCTGGCCCCAAGCGAGTTATCATAGCCCCTTTATATGTACTCTCTGACCGCAAGTGAGTTACCCTAGTCCCATAGATGTACTCCATGACCCCATGTGAGTTACCCTAGTCCCTTTATAAGTACTCCCTGACCCAAGTGAGTTACCCTAGCCCCTATATAAGTACTCCCTGACCCCAAGTAAGTTATCAAAGCCCCTTTATATGTACTCTCTGACCGCAAGTGAGTTACCCTAGTCCCATAGATGTACTCCCTCACCCCAAGTGAGTTACCCTATCCCATTTATAAGTACTCCCTGACCTCAAGTGAGTTATCCTAACCCCTTTATATGTACTCCCAGAGTCCAAGTGAGTTACCCTAGTCCCTTATAACTACTCCCCGATCCAAAGTGAGTTACCCTAGCCCCTTTATAAGTACTCCCTGTCCCTAAGTGGGTTACGCTAGTCCCATATAAGTACTCCCAGACCACAAGTGAATTACCCTAGTTCCATAGAAGTACTCCCTGACCCCAAGTGAGTTATCCTAACCCCTTTATATGTACTCTCTGACCGCAAGTGAGTTACCCTAGTTCTATAGAAGTACTCCCTGACCCCAAATTAGTCACCCTAGCCAATTTCTATGTACTCTCTGACCGCAAGTGAGTTATCCTTTCCCCTTTATATGTACTCCCGGACTCCAAGTGAGTTACCATAGCCCCTGTATAAGTACTGCCAAACCCCAAGTGAGTTACCCTAGTCCTTTATAAGTACTCCCTGACACCAAGTGAGTTACCCTAGCCCCTTTATAAGTACTCCCTGACCCCAAGTGAGTTATCCTAGCCCGTTTATATGTACGCTCTGACCGTAAGTGAGTTATCCTAGCCGCTTTATATGTACTCCCTGACCCCAAGTGAGTTATCCTAGCCCTTTTATATGTACCCTCTGACCGCAAGTGAGCTACCCTAGTCCCATATAAGTACTCCCCGACCCCAAGTGAGTTACCATATCCCCTTTATAAGTACTCCCTGACCCCAAGTGAGTTACCCTAATCCCTTTATAAGTACTCCCTGACCTCAAGTGAGTTATCCTAACCCCTTTATATGTACTCCCAGAGTCCAAGTGAGTTATCCTAGCCCGTTTATATGTACGCTCTGACCGTAAGTGAGTTATCCTAGCCGCTTTATATGTACTCCCAGACCCCAAGTGAGTTACCCTGTCCCTTAATAAGTACACCCTGGCCCCAAGTGAGTTACCCTGGTCCCATATAAGTACTCACAGACACCAAGTGAGTTACACTAATCCCTTTAAAAGTACTCCCTGACCTCAAGTGAGTTATCCTAACCCCTTTATATGTACTCCCAGAGTCCAAGTGAGTTATCCTAGCCCGTTTATATGTACGCTCTGAACGTAAGTGAGTTATCCTAGCCGCTTTATATGTACTCCTAAACCCCAAGTGAGTTACCCTGTCACTTAATAAGTACACCCTGGCCCCAAGTGAGTGACCCTGGTCCCATATAAGTACTCACAGACACCAAGTGAGTTACCCTAGTCCCATAGAAGTACTCCCTGACCCCAAGTGAGTTACCCTAGCCCCTATGTAAGTATTCCCTGACCCCAAGTGAGTTATCCTAGCCCCTTTATATGTACTCTCTGACCGCAAGTGAGTTATCCTAGCCGCTTAATATGTACTCCTAGACCCCAAGTGAGTTACACTAGCCCCTATATAAGTATTCCCTGACCCCAAGTAAGTTATCAAAGACCCTTTATATGTACTCTCTGACCGCAAGTGAGTCACCCTAGTCCCATTGAAGTACTCCCTGACCCCAAGTGAGTTACCCTAGCCCTTATATAAGTATTTCCTGGCCCCAAGCGAGTTATCATAGCCCCTTTATATGTACTCTCTGACCGCAAGTGAGTTACCCTAGTCCCATAGATGTACTCCATGACCCCATGTGAGTTACCCTAGTCCCTTTATAAGTACTCCCTGACCCAAGTGAGTTACCCTAGCCCCTATATAAGTACTCCCTGACCCCAAGTAAGTTATCAAAGCCCCTTTATATGTACTCTCTGACCGCAAGTGAGTTACCCTAGTCCCATAGATGTACTCCCTCACCCCAAGTGAGTTACCCTATCCCATTTATAAGTACTCCCTGACCTCAAGTGAGTTATCCTAACCCCTTTATATGTACTCCCAGAGTCCAAGTGAGTTACCCTAGTCCCTTATAACTACTCCCCGATCCAAAGTGAGTTACCCTAGCCCCTTTATAAGTACTCCCTGTCCCTAAGTGGGTTACGCTAGTCCCATATAAGTACTCCCAGACCACAAGTGAATTACCCTAGTTCCATAGAAGTACTCCCTGACCCCAAGTGAGTTATCCTAACCCCTTTATATGTACTCTCTGACCGCAAGTGAGTTACCCTAGTTCTATAGAAGTACTCCCTGACCCCAAATTAGTCACCCTAGCCAATTTCTATGTACTCTCTGACCGCAAGTGAGTTATCCTTTCCCCTTTATATGTACTCCCGGACTCCAAGTGAGTTACCATAGCCCCTGTATAAGTACTGCCAAACCCCAAGTGAGTTACCCTAGTCCTTTATAAGTACTCCCTGACACCAAGTGAGTTACCCTAGCCCCTTTATAAGTACTCCCTGACCCCAAGTGAGTTATCCTAGCCCGTTTATATGTACGCTCTGACCGTAAGTGAGTTATCCTAGCCGCTTTATATGTACTCCCAGACCCCAAGTGAGTTACCCTGTCCCTTAATAAGTACACCCTGTCCCCAAGTGAGTTACCCTGGTTCCATATAAGTACTCACAGACACCAAGTGAGTTACCCTAGTCCTTTATAAGTACTCCCTGACCCCAAGTGAGTTATCCTAGCCCGTTTATATGTACGCTCTGACCGTAAGTGAGTTATCCTAGCCGCTTTATATGTACTCCCAGACCCCAAGTGAGTTACCCTGTCCCTTAATAAGTACACCCTGGCCCCAAGTGAGTTACCCTGTTCCCATATAAGTACTCACAGACACCAAGTGAGTTACCCTAGTCCCATAGAAGTACTCCCTGACCCCAAGTGAGTTACACTAGCCCCTATATAAGTATTCCCTGATCCCAAGTAATTTATCAAAGCCCCTTTATATGTACTCTCTGACCGCAAGTGAGTTACCCTAGTCCCATAGATGTACTCCATGACCCCATGTGAGTTACCATAGCCCCTTTATAAGTACTCCCTGACCCCAAGTGAGTTATCCTAGCCCCTTTATATGTACTCTGACCGCAAGTGAGTTATCCTAGCCGCTTTATATGTACACCCAGTCCACAAGTTAGTCACCCTAGTCCCATTGAAGTAATCCCTGACCCCAAGTGAGTTACCCTAGCCCTTAATAAGTACACCCTGGCCCCAAGTGAGTTACCCTTGTCCCATATAAGTACTCACAGACACCAAGTGAGTTACCCTAGTCCCATATAAGTACTCCTTAACCCAAAGTGAGTTACCTTAGCCCCTTTATAAGTACTCCCTGACCCCAAGTGAGTTACGCTAGTCCCATATAAGTACTCCCAGACCAAAGTGAATTACCCTAGTCCCATAGAAGTACTCCCAGACCCCAAGTGAGTTACCCTAGTCCCATAGAAGTACTCCCTGACTACAAGTGAGTTACCTTAGCCCCTTTATAAGTACTTCCTGACCCCAAGTGAGTTACCCTAGTCCCATATAAGTACTCCCAGACCCCAAGTGAGTTACCCTAGTCCCATAGAAGTACTCTCAGACCCCAAATGAGTTACCCTAGTCCCATAGAAGTACTCCCTGACCCCAAGTGATTTACCATAGCCCCTAAATAAGTACTCCCTGACCCCAAGTGAGTTATCCTAGCCCCTTTATATGTACTCTCTGACCCCAAGTTTGTTACCTTAGCCCCTTTATAAGTACTCCCCGACCCCAAGTGAGTTATCCTAACCCCTTTATAAGTACTCCCTGACCTCAAGTGAGTTATCCTAACCCCTTTATATGTACTCCCAGATTCCAAGTGAGTTATCCTAGCCCGTTTATATGTACGCTCTGACCGTAAGTGAGTTATCCTAGCCGCTTTATATGTACTCCCAGACCCCAAGTGAGTTACCCTGTCCCTTAATAAGTACACCCTGGCCCCAAGTGAGTTACCCTGGTCCCATATAAGTACTCACAGACACCAAGTGAGTTACCCTAGTCCTTTATAAGTACTCCCTGACACCAAGTGAGTTACCCTAGACCCTTTATAAGTACTCCCTGACCCCAAGTGAGTTATCCTAGCCCGTTTATATGTACCCTCTTACCGCAAGTGAGCTACCCTAGTCCCATATAAGTACTCCCCGACCCCAAGTGAGTTACCATATCCCCTTTATAAGTACTCCCTGACCCCAAGTGAGTTACCCTAATCCCTTTATAAGTACTCCCTGACCTCAAGTGAGTTATCCTAACCCCTTTATATGTACTCCCAGAGTCCAAGTGAGTTATCCTAGCCCGTTTATATGTACGCTCTGACCGTAAGTGAGTTATCCTAGCCGCTTTATATGTACTCCCAGACCCCAAGTGAGTTACCCTGTCCCTTAATAAGTACACCCTGGCCCCAAGTGAGTTACCCTGGTCCCATATAAGTACTCACAGACACCAAGTGAGTTACCCTAATCCCTTTAAAAGTACTCCCTGACCTCAAGTGAGTTATCCTAACCCCTTTATATGTACTCCCAGAGTCCAAGTGAGTTATCCTAGCCCGTTTATATGTACGCTCTGACCGTAAGTGAGTTATCCTAGCCGCTTTATATGTACTCCTAAACCCCAAGTGAGTTACCCTGTCACTTAATAAGTACACCCTGGCCCCAAGTGAGTGACCCTGGTCCCATATAAGTACTCACAGACACCAAGTGAGTTACCCTAGTCCCATAGAAGTACTCCCTGACCCCAAGTGAGTTACCCTAGCCCCTATATAAGTATTCCCTGACCCCAAGTGAGTTATCCTAGCCCCTTTATATATACTCTCTGACCGCAAGTGAGTTATCCTAGCCGCTTAATATGTACTCCTAGACCCCAAGTGACAAACACTAGCCCCTATATAAGTATTCCCTGACCCCAAGTAAGTTATCAAAGACCCTTTATATGTACTCTCTGACCGCAAGTGAGTTACCCTAGTCCCATAGATGTACTCCATGACCCCATGTGAGTTACCATATCCCCTTTATAAGTACTCCCTGACCCCAAGTGAGTTATCCTAGCCCCTTTATATGTACTCTGACCGCAAGTGAGTTATCCTAGCCGCTTTATATGTACACCCAGACCACAAGTTAGTCACCCTAGTCCCATTGAAGTACTCCCTGACCCCAAGTGAGTTACCCTAGCCCTTATATAAGTATTTCCTGGCCACAAGCGAGTTATCATAGCCCCTTTATATGTACTCTCTGACCGCAAGTGAGTTACCCTAGTCCCATAGATGTACTCCATGACCCCATGTGAGTTACCCTAGCCCCTTTATAAGTACTCCCTGACCCAAGTGAGTTACCCTAGCCCCTATATAAGTACTCCCTGACCCCAAGTAAGTTATCAAAGCCCCTTTATATGTACTCTCTGACCGCAAGTGAGTTACCCTAGTCCCATAGATGTACTCCCTCACCCCAAGTGAGTTACCCTATCCCCTTTATAAGTACTCCCTGACCTCAAGTGAGTTATCCTAACCCCTTTATATGTACTCCCAGAGTCCAAGTGAGTTACCCTAGTCCCTTATAACTACTCCCCGATCCAAAGTGAGTTACCCTAGCCCCTTTATATGTACTCCCAGAGTCCAAGTGAGTTATCCTAGCCCGTTTATATGTACGCTCTGACCGTAAGTGAGTTATCCTAGCCGCTTTATATGTACTCCCAGACCCCAAGTGAGTTACCCTGTCCCTTAATAAGTACACCCTTGCCCCAAGTGAGTTACCCTGGTCCCATATAAGTACTCACAGACACCAAGTGAGTTACCCTAGTCCTTTATAAGTACTCCCTGACACCAAGTGAGTTACCCTAGACCCTATATAAGTACTCGCTGACCCCAAGTGAGTTATCCTAGCCCGTTTATATGTACCCTCTTACCGCAAGTGAGCTACCCTAGTCCCATATAAGTACTCACCGACCCCAAGTGAGTTACCATATCCCCTTTATAAGTACTCCCTGACCCCAAGTGAGTTACCCTAATCCCTTTATAAGTACTCCCTGACTTCAAGTGAGTTATCCTAACCCCTTTATATGTACTCCCAGAGTCCAAGTGAGTTATCCTAGCCCGTTTATATGTACGCTCTGACCGTAAGTGAGTTATCCTAGCCGCTTTATATGTACTCCCAGACCCCAAGTGAGTTACCCTGTCCCTTAATAAGTACACCCTGGCCCCCAGTGAGTTACCCTGGTCCCATATAAGTACTCACAGACACCAAGTGAGTTACCCTAATCCCTTTAAAAGTACTCCCTGACCTCAAGTGAGTTATCCTAACCCCTTTATATGTACTCCCAGAGTCCAAGTGAGTTATCCTAGCCCGTTTATATGTACGCTCTGACCGTAAGTGAGTTATCCTAGCGGCTTTATATGTACTCCTAAACCCCAAGTGAGTTACCCTGTCACTTAATAAGTACACCCTGGCCCCAAGTGAGTGACCCTGGTCCCATATAAGTACTCACAGACACCAAGTGAGTTACCCTAGTCCCATAGAAGTACTCCCTGACCCCAAGTGAGTTACCCTAGCCCCTATATAAGTATTCCCTGACCCCAAGTGAGTTATCCTAGCCCCTTTATATGTACTCTCTGACCGCAAGTGAGTTATCCTAGCCGCTTAATATGTACTCCTAGACCCCAAGTGAGTTACACTAGCCCCTATATAAGTATTCCCTGACCCCAAGTAAGTTATCAAAGACCCTTTATATGTACTCTCTGACCGCAAGTGAGTTACCCTAGTCCCATAGATGTACTCTATGACCCCATGTGAGTTACCATAGCCCCTTTATAAGTACTCCCTGACCCCAAGTGAGTTATCCTAGCCCCTTTATATGTACTCTGACCGCAAGTGAGTTATCCTAGCCGCTTTATATGTACACCCAGACCACAAGTTAGTCACCCTAGTCCCATTGAAGTACTCCCTGACCCCAAGTAAGTTACCCTAGCCCTTATATAAGTATTTCCTTGCCCCAAGCGAGTTATCATAGCCCCTTTATATGTACTCTCTGACCGCAAGTGAGTTACCCTAGTCCCATAGATGTACTCCATGACCCCATGTGAGTTACCCTAACCCCTTTATAAGTACTCCCTGACCCCAAGTGAGTTACCCTAGCCCCTATATAAGTACTCCCTGACCCCAAGTAAGTTATCAAAGCCCCTTTATATGTACTCTCTGAACGCAAGTGAGTTACCCTAGTCCCATAGATGTACTCCCTCACCCCAAGTGAGTTACCCTATCCCCTTTATAAGTACTCCCTGACCTCAAGTGAGTTATCCTAACCCCTTTATATTTACTCCCAGAGTCCAAGTGAGTTACCCTAGTCCCTTATAACTACTCCCCGATCCAAAGTGAGTTACCCTAGCCCCTTTATAAGTACTCCCTGTCCCTAAGTGGGTTACGCTAGTCCCATATAAGTACTCCCAGACCACAAGTGAATTACCCTAGTTCCATAGAAGTACTCCCTGACCCCAAGTGAGTTATCCTAACCCCTTTATATGTACTCTCTGACCGCAAGTGAGTTACCCTAGTTCTATAGAAGTACTCCCTGACCCCAAATTAGTCACCCTAGCCAATTTCTATGTACTCTCTGACCGCAAGTGAGTTATCCTTGCCCCTTTATATGTACTCCCGGACTCCAAGTGAGTTACCATAGCCCCTGTATAAGTACTGCCAAACCCCAAGTGAGTTACCCTAGTCCTTTATAAGTACTCCCTGACACCAAGTGAGTTACCCTAGCCCCTTTATAAGTACTCCCTGACCCCAAGTGAGTTATCCTAGCCCGTTTATATGTACGCTCTGACCGTAAGTGAGTTATCCTAGCCGCTTTATATGTACTCCCAAACCCCAAGTGAGTTACCCTGTCCCTTAATAAGTACACCCTGTCCCCAAGTGTGTTACCCTGGTTCCATATAAGTACTCACAGACACCAAGTGAGTTACCCTAGTCCCATAGAAGTACTCCCTGACCCCAAGTGAGTTACCCTAGCCCCTATATAAGTATTCCCTGTCCCCAAGTGAGTTATCCTAGCCCCTTTATATGTACTCTCTGACCGCAAGTGAGTTACCCTAGTCCCATAGATGTACTCCCTGACCCCAAGTGAGTTACCATATCACCTTTATAAGTTTCAACACTGACCCCAAGTGAGTTATCCTAGCCCCTTTATATGTACTCTCTGACCGCAAGTGAGTTATCCTAGCCGCTTAATATGTACTCCCAGACCCCAAGTGAGTTACCCAGTCCCTAATAATTACTCCCTGACCCCAAGTGAGTTACCCTAGCCCTTATATAAGTATTCCCTGATCCCAAGTGAGTTATCCTAGCCCCTATATATGTACTCTCTGACCGCAATAGAGTTACCCTAGTCCCATAGATGTACTCCATGACCCCATGTGAGTTACCATAGCCCCTTTATAAGTACTCCCTGACCCCAAGTGAGTTATCCTAGACCCTTTATATGTACTCTGACCGCAAGTGAGTAATCCTAGCCGCTTTATATGTACTCCCAGACCACAAGTGAGTTACCCAGTCCCTTATAAGTACTCCTTGACCCAAAGTGAGTTACCTTAGCCCCTTTATAAGTACTCCCTGACCCCAAGTGAGTTACCCTAGTCCCATATAAGTACTCCCAGACCAAAGTGAATTACCCTAGTCCCATAGAAGTACTCCCAGACCCCAAGTGAGTTACCCTAGTCCCATAGAAGTACTCCCTGACTACAAGTGAGTTACCTTAGCCCCTTTATAAGTACTTCCTGACCCCAAGTGAGTTACCCTAGTCCCATATAAGTACTCCCAGACCCCAAGTGAGTTACCCTAGTCCCATAGAAGTACTCTCAGACCCCAAGTGAGTTACCCTAGTCCCATAGAAGTACTCCCTGACCCCAAGTGATTTACCATAGCCCCTAAATAAGTACTCCCTGACCCCAAGTGAGTTATCCTAGCCCCTTTATATGTACTCTCTGACCGCAAGTGAGTTACCCTAGTCCCAAATAAGTACTCCCTGACCCCAACTGATTTACCCTAGTCCCATATAAGTGCTCCAAGGACCCAAGTGAGTTACTCTAGTCCCTTATAACTACTCCCTGGTCCAAAGTGAGTTACCCTAGCTCGTTTATAAGTAATCCCTGACCCTGAGTGGGTTACCCTAGTCCCATATAAGTACTCCCAGACCACAACTGGGTTACCCTAGTCCGATATAAGTACTCCCAGACCACAACTGGGTTACCCTAGTCCCATATAAGTATTCCCAGACCCCAAGTGAGTTACCCTAGTCCCATAGAAGTACTCCCTGACCCCAAGTGAGTTACCCTAGCCCCTATATAAGTACTCCCTGACCCCAAGTAAGTTATCAAAGCCCCTTTATATGTACTCTCTGACCGCAAGTGAGTTACCCTAGTCCCATAGATGTACTCCATGACCACAACTGAGTTACCATAGCCTCTATATAATTACTCTCTAATCCCAATTGAGTTATCCTAGCCCCTTCATATGTACTTTCTGACCGCAAGTGAGTTACCCACTCCCTTATAAGTACTCCCTGACCCCAAGTAAGTTACCCTAGCACTTAATAAGTACTCCCTGACCCCAAGTGAGTTACCCTAGCACTCAATAAGTACACCCTGGCCCCAAGTGAGTTACCCTGGTGCCATATAAGTACTCCCAGACCAAAGTGAATTACCCTAGTCCCATAGAAGTACTCCCTGAACCCAAGTGAGGTACCCTAGCCCCTTTATAAGTACTCCCTGACCCCAAGTGAGTTACCATAGTCCCATATAAGTACTCCCAGACCAAAGTGAATTACCCTAGTCCCATAGAAGTACTCCCTGACCCCAAGTGAGTTACTCTAGCCCCTTTATAAGTACTCCCTGACCCCAAGTGAGTTATCCTAGCCCCTTTATATGTACTTCCAGACCCCAAGTGAGTTACCCTAGTCCCTTATAACTACTCCCTGACCCTAAGTGATTTACCCTAGTCCCACAGAAGTACTCCCTGACCCCAAGTGAGTTACCCTAGCCTCTATATAATTACTCCCTATTCCCAATTGAGTTATCCTAGCCCCTTTATATGTACTTCCAGACCCCAAGTGAGTTACCCTAGTCCCTTATAACTACTCCCTGACCCCAAGTGAGTTATCCTAGCCCCTTTATATGTACTTCCAGACCCCAAGTGAGTTACCCTAGTCCCTTATAACTACTCCCTGACCCCAAGTGAGTTATCCTAGCCCCTTTATATGTACTTCCAGAACCCAAGTGAGTTACCCTAGTCCCTTATAACTACTCCCTGACCCTAAGTGATTTACCCTAGCCCCATATAAGTGCTCCAAGAACCCAAGTGAGTAACCCTTGTCCCATAGAATTACTCCCTGACCCCAAGTGAGTTATCCTAGCCCCTTTATATGTACTCTCTGGCCGCAAGTGAGTTACCCTAGTCCCATAGAAGTACTTCCTGACCCTAAGTGAGTTACCATAGCCCCTTTATAAGTACTCCCTGACCCCAAGTGAGTTACTCTAGCCCCTTTATATGTACTTCCAGACCCCAAGTGAGTTACCCTAGTCCCTTATAACTACTCCCTGACCCCAAGTGAGTTATCCTAGCCCCTTTATATGTACTTCCAGACCCCAAGTGAGTTACCCTAGTCCCTTATAACTACTCCCTGACCCCAAGTGAGTTATCCTAGCCCCTTTATATGTACTTCCAGACCCCAAGTGAGTTACCCTAGTCACTTATAACTACTCCCTGACCCTAAGTGATTTACCCTAGCCCCATATAAGTGCTCCAAGAACCCAAGTGAGTAACCCTTGTCCCATAGAATTACTCCCTGACCCCAAGTGAGTTATCCTAGCCCCTTTATATGTACTCTCTGGCCGCAAGTGAGTTACCCTGGTCCCATATAAGTACTCACAGACACCAAGTGAGTTACCCTAGTCCCATAGAAGTACTCCCTGACCCCAAGTGAGTTACCCTAGCCCCTATATAAGTATTCCCTGTCCCCAAGTGAGTTATCCTAGCCCCTTTATATGTACTCTCTGACCGCAAGTGAGTTACCCTAGTCCCATAGATGTACTCCCTGACCCCAAGTGAGTTACCATATCACCTTTATAAGTACAACACTGACCCCAAGTGAGTTATCCTAGCCCCTTTATATGTACTCTCTGACCGCAAGTGAGTTATCCTAGCCGCTTAATATGTACTCCCAGACCCCAAGTGAGTTACCCAGTCCCTAATAATTACTCCCTGACCCCAAGTGAGTTACCCTAGCCCTTAATAAGTACACCCTGGCCCCAAGTGAGTTACCCTGTTCCCATATAAGTACTCACAGACCCCAAGTGAGTTATCCTAGCCCCTTTATATGTATTCTCTGACCGCAAGTGAGTTACCCTAGTCCCATAGATGTAGTCCCTGACCCCAAGTGAGTTACCATATCACCTTTATAAGTACTCCCTGACCCCAAGTGAGTTATCCTAGCCCTTTTATATGTACCCTCTGACCGCAAGTGAGCTACCCTAGTCCCATATAAGTACTCCCCGACCCCAAGTGAGTTACCATATCCCCTTTATAAGTACTCCCTGACCCCAAGTGAGTTACCCTAATCCCTTTATAAGTACTCCCTGACCTCAAGTGAGTTATCCTAACCCCTTTATATGTACTCCCAGAGTCCAAGTGAGTTATCCTAGCCCGTTTATATGTACGCTCTGACCGTAAGTGAGTTATCCTAGCCGCTTTATATGTACTCCCAGACCCCAAGTGAGTTACCCTGTCCCTTAATAAGTACACCCTGGCCCCAAGTGAGTTACCCTGGTCCCATATAAGTACTCACAGACACCAAGTGAGTTACACTAATCCCTTTAAAAGTACTCCCTGACCTCAAGTGAGTTATCCTAACCCCTTTATATGTACTCCCAGAGTCCAAGTGAGTTATCCTAGCCCGTTTATATGTACGCTCTGAACGTAAGTGAGTTATCCTAGCCGCTTTATATGTACTCCTAAACCCCAAGTGAGTTACCCTGTCACTTAATAAGTACACCCTGGCCCCAAGTGAGTGACCCTGGTCCCATATAAGTACTCACAGACACCAAGTGAGTTACCCTAGTCCCATAGAAGTACTCCCTGACCCCAAGTGAGTTACCCTAGCCCCTATATAAGTATTCCCTGACCCCAAGTGAGTTATCCTAGCCCCTTTATATGTACTCTCTGACCGCAAGTGAGTTATCCTAGCCGCTTAATATGTACTCCTAGACCCCAAGTGAGTTACACTAGCCCCTATATAAGTATTCCCTGACCCCAAGTAAGTTATCAAAGACCCTTTATATGTACTCTCTGACCGCAAGTGAGTTACCCTAGTCCCATAGATGTACTCCATGACCCCATGTGAGTTACCATAGCCCCTTTATAAGTACTCCCTGACCCCAAGTGAGTTATCCTAGCCCCTTTATATGTACTCTGACCGCAAGTGAGTTATCCTAGCCGCTTTATATGTACACCCAGACCACAAGTTAGTCACCCTAGTCCCATTGAAGTACTCCCTGACCCCAAGTGAGTTACCCTAGCCCTTATATAAGTATTTCCTGGCCCCAAGCGAGTTATCATAGCCCCTTTATATGTACTCTCTGACCGCAAGTGAGTTACCCTAGTCCCATAGATGTACTCCATGACCCCATGTGAGTTACCCTAGTCCCTTTATAAGTACTCCCTGACCCAAGTGAGTTACCCTAGCCCCTATATAAGTACTCCCTGACCCCAAGTAAGTTATCAAAGCCCCTTTATATGTACTCTCTGACCGCAAGTGAGTTACCCTAGTCCCATAGATGTACTCCCTCACCCCAAGTGAGTTACCCTATCCCATTTATAAGTACTCCCTGACCTCAAGTGAGTTATCCTAACCCCTTTATATGTACTCCCAGAGTCCAAGTGAGTTACCCTAGTCCCTTATAACTACTCCCCGATCTAAAGTGAGTTACCCTAGCCCCTTTATAAGTACTCCCTGTCCCTAAGTGGGTTACGCTAGTCCCATATAAGTACTCCCAGACCACAAGTGAATTACCCTAGTTCCATAGAAGTACTCCCTGACCCCAAGTGAGTTATCCTAACCCCTTTATATGTACTCTCTGACCGCAAGTGAGTTACCCTAGTTCTATAGAAGTACTCCCTGACCCCAAATTAGTCACCCTAGCCAATTTCTATGTACTCTCTGACCGCAAGTGAGTTATCCTTTCCCCTTTATATGTACTCCCGGACTCCAAGTGAGTTACCATAGCCCCTGTATAAGTACTGCCAAACCCCAAGTGAGTTACCCTAGTCCTTTATAAGTACTCCCTGACACCAAGTGAGTTACCCTAGCCCCTTTATAAGTACTCCCTGACCCCAAGTGAGTTATCCTAGCCCCTTTATATGTACTCTGACCGCAAGTGAGTTATCCTAGCCGCTTTATATGTACACCCAGTCCACAAGTTAGTCACCCTAGTCCCATTGAAGTACTCCCTGACCCCAAGTGAGTTACCCTAGCCCTTATATAAGTATTCCCTGGCCCCAAGTGAGTTGTCCTAGCCTCTATATATGTACTCTCTGACCGCAATAGAGTTACCCTAGTCCCATAGATGTACTCCCTGACCCCAAGTGAGTTACCATATCACCTTTATAATTACTCCCTGACCCCAAGTGAGTTATCCTAGACCCTTTATATGTACTCTGACCGCAAGTGAGTTATCCTAGCCGCTTTATATGTACTCCCAGACTACAAGTGAGTTACCCAGTCCCTTATAAGTACTCCCTGACCCCAAGTGAGTTACCCTAGCCCTTAATAAGTACACCCTGGCCCCAAGTGAGTTACCCTTGTCCCATATAAGTACTCCCTGACTACAAGTGAGTTACCTTAGCCCCTTTATAAGTACTTCCTGACCCCAAGTGAGTTACCCTAGTCCCATATAAGTACTCCCAGACCCCAAGTGAGTTACCCTAGTCCCATAGAAGTACTCTCAGACCCCAAGTGAGTTACCCTAGTCCCATAGAAGTACTCCCTGACCCCAAGTGATTTACCATAGCCCCTAAATAAGTACTCCCTGACCCCAAGTGAGTTATCCTAGCCCCTTTATATGTACTCTCTGACCGCAAGTGAGTTACCCTAGTCCCAAATAAGTACTCCCTGACCCCAACTGATTTACCCTAGTCCCATATAAGTGCTCCAAGGACCCAAGTGAGTTACCCTAGTCCCATAGATGTACTCCATGACCACAACTGAGTTACCATAGCCTCTATATAATTACTCTCTAATCCCAATTGAGTTATCCTAGCCCCTTCATATGTACTTTCTGACCGCAAGTGAGTTACCCACTCCCTTATAAGTACTCCCTGACCCCAAGTAAGTTACCCTAGCACTTAATAGGTACTCCCTGACCCCAAGTGAGTTACCCTAGCACTTAATAAGTACACCCTGGCCCCAAGTGAGTTACCCTGGTGCCATATAAGTACTCCCAGACCAAAGTGAATTACCCTAGTCCCATAGAAGTACTCCCTGAACCCAAGTGAGTTACCCTAGCCCCTTTATAAGTACTCCCTGACCCCAAGTGAGTTACCATAGTCCCATATAAGTACTCCCAGACCAAAGTGAATTACCCTAGTCCCATAGAAGTACTCCCTGACCCCAAGTGAGTTACTCTAGCCCCTTTATAAGTACTCCCTGACCCCAAGTGAGTTATCCTAGCCCCTTTATATGTACTTCCAGACCCCAAGTGAGTTACCCTAGTCCCTTATAACTACTCCCTGACCCTAAGTGATTTACCCTAGTCCCATAGAAGTACTCCCTGACCCCAAGTGAGTTACCCTAGCCTCTATATAATTACTCCCTATTTCCAATTGAGTTATCCTAGCCCCTTCATATGTACTCTCTGACCGCAAGTGAGTTACCCTAGTCCCATAGAAGTACTCCCTGACCTCAAGTGAGTTACCCTAGTCCCATAGAAGTACTTCCTGACCCTAAGTGAGTTACCATAGCCCCTTTATAAGTACTCCCTGACCCCAAGTGAGTTACCCTAGTCCCATATAAGTACTCCCTGACTACAAGTGAGTTACCATAGCCTCTTTATAAGTACTCCCTTACCCCAAGCTAGTTATCCTAGCCCCTTTATATGTACTCTCTGACAGCAAGTGAGTTACCCTAGTCCCATATAAGTACTCCCTATCCCCAACTGATTTACCCTAGCCCCATATAAGTGCTCCAAGAACCCAAGTGAGTAACCCTTGTCCCATAGAATTACTCCCTGACCCCAAGTGAGTTATCCTAGCCCCTTTATATGTACTCTCTGGCCGCAAGTGAGTTACCCTAGTCCCATAGAAGTACTCCCTGACTCCTAGTGAGTTATCCTTTTTTTTTTTTTTTTTGTTTTTTTTTTCCGATGCTTTGCGAGGTAGGGGGAAACTCCTTAAAGCCTTACGGCTTGTTAAGTACCTCCGGCGGCCGATGTTTTGGCCAGAGGTTATGTGGGATTCTAACACACCAAAACCCCCTACCTGCCCCCCTACCCGGTACCAAGCATAGCTTATAACATCAGGTAGGAGGGTATACGCTCTACTCTACGACCGTATGCGGTCATCCCAAGACAAACAAAAACCCCAGACTCTACCCCACCCCAGAGGAGAGAGCAGCAGACTCCTCAGCTCGGACTCTACTGTCCTTGGAGGTGATGACCCTAACCGAGAAGCTGGAAAATGCATTCCAAGCTCTCGGCGTACTCGTAACATGGGACACAAGGGTCTCCACCTCCAACGAGGGCACACCTAAAGCATCACAGAGTTCTGCTCTTTCGCATTCCCACAGGGGACACCACAACAGCGTGTGCTCCGCCGTATCCGCGACTGGATTCGGGGAGCACCAGCAGTCGGGAGTCGCCCTGCGGCCCACCCTCGCGCGATGACTCATGAAACTACCATGCCCCAGGAGCATCTGGGAAACATGGTAGTTCAAGCTTCTACAATTAGCAGCCAGCCAGGACCGGATGTCCGGGATGAGGCGGTGGGTCCACCTACCCCGACCATCCGAGTCCCATGCTGCCTGCCATCTCTCTACTAAATTAGCCCTCGCCAATCTCCGCGCTTCGGCCACGCCAGCCGAGGAGCCACCCGCACGCGTCGCATCGTACACCTCCCTGCGCTCCAAAGCTAAAAGATGGGCCGGTGATATGCCCGAGATTACTAATAGCGCACAGGACGAAGCCGTACGACACGCGCGGGAAACCCTCAGCGCCATGACCCTCTGCGCGGAGATTAGGGACCTCGCAATGGTTGGGCGAGAGGCAGCCTCAGCCCAGCAAGGCGCCCCGTAAAGAAGATTGCTGTGCACTAAGTTCGTGTACAACATCCTTCCCGAGACCCCCGACCCACCCACGTTCGGCAATAAGCTACTCAACGCCCACCCAGCCTTTTTGGCTTTTCCCACCATGCAATCAATGTGAAACTTGAAGGAAAGACGACGATCCAACCACACACCGAGGTATTTCGCCCGCGGGGAGACGGAAACCGTCTCGCCCCCGACCGAAAACCGCGGAGCCCGATCAGACCGCCTCCTAGAGAAGAAAACAGCCTCCGATTTGGAGACGTTCACCTCCACGTTCCTCCCCTCAAGCCACAGAACGATACGCGACAAAGCCCTGTTAGCCTTCAACTGCAAGGACCCGACGCTTCCCGCAGACACACACAATGCCGTATCGTCCGCGTAACAAGTCAACGTGCAGCCCTCCGGGAGACTCAACCGCAGCAGACCGTCGAAACAAATGTTCCACAGGAGAGGTCCTAAGACCGATCCCTGCGGAACACCCGCCCCAACGCGCCACTGCCGTCCAGCGCACTCAATGACCCGGTCCCCCATGTAACTGCGGACTATATCCACAATCACCCCCGGGACCGCGCCATTGGCGGCCAGGGCCTCCAAGATGGCCGCATGCGACAGAATTGAACGCGTTCTTAATGTCGAGAAGGATTACGGTCACGCGTTTGCTCCGGTACACAGACCCCTGAAGGGCGATCCGAATAAAATTCTGGACAGCCGATACGGCATCCATGGTACTTCTACCAGGACGGAACCCGTATTGACCGTCCGCGAGAGGTGCGACCCCCTCTTAAACCTCCGTAAGACGAGCGACAACTACCCTCTCGAACAACTTCCCCTACACCGGTAGGAGAGATATGGGTCTGAAGCCCCCGATCCCTTTCGGGATTAGGACAACCCTCGCCCTCCTCCAGATAGCGGGAAAGTCGCCGCGTTCCAGGCAGCGGTTGAACAACCGGGCAAAATCAGCGGGGCAGCTTATTGCTGCAACCTTAACCACTTCCAGGAGAATGCCATCGACACCAGGGGCCCCCTTTGCAGGGGACCTCCCGGCAGCCATGACAATCTCTGCTTCCGTGATGAGATCAGACTCCAAGATCGGCCTGGTGTTACCGCGAACCACGAATGGAACGCCCCCAGGCCTCACTTGCGACGTCGAGAAAAGACTCTCAATCGCAACCACCGTCTCAGACTCCGTCAGACTAGCAGATGTCTGTCTCTTCAATCTCTTGTAGGCCACCCAGAAGGGGCCACCCCAAGGATCTGCCTCCACTTCATTCACCAGCGCCAACCATGCGGCCCGCTTCCTCTCGCGTATAGCGGAGGAGAAAGCGGTTCTCGCCGTCTTATAGGCTTCGCGCAAGTGAACTTCCGTATTGGCACCCCTCGACCTCGACCACCTCCTGCGGGCAGCATTCGCTGCCTTACGGAGACGGTCGAGGTCCTCACACCACCAATACGCTGCTTTCCAGCGCTTGGCAGTTCCGTGAGCCCTGGGCATAGAAGCGTCGGACGCCCCGACGAGTCTCCGGAGATAACCCTCCGGCGAGACGCCCGAGCCGTCACCGCCGACGTCCGCCCGGCCCTCCCCCGCCCGGACGGAGGGGAAGCCGAGCTGCTCGAGGCTATTCCCCACGCAAATGCCAATTCGCATAAGAGTGGGTCGAACCTCGAGCGAACCCAGCGCACCCCCCGCTCCGGCGAGGCAGGGCCAGGACCCCCATCCGTGAGAATCCACTGGATGAAGCGGTGATCGCTCAGAGTCTCGCCATCGAGCACCTCCCAGGAGACTACTCTCGAGGCGATCGACGACGATACCCAGGTGAGATCTATTATACTACCACGGTCGCCTGAGACGAAGGTCGGAGAACGGCCTCGGTTGAGCAATGTCAACCCGAGCTGACCGACCCATTCCTCAACAAGCTCTCCACGTCGGTTAGTGCAACCGGATCCCCATGATGTCGACCACGAGTTGAAGTCTCCACCAATGAGGACCGGCACCCCATGCTCCCTGACACTCCCCGCCAAGTCCTCCAGGAAAACCTCGAACTCCCCGATGGGTGCATTAGGGGTAAAGTAAACACTGTACACCCTAATGTCCCCAACGAGAGACGAACAAAACCCCCGACCGGACGAGACGGTTGCCAGTTTGCACGAAGCACCGGGCAGCATAGCCGAATCCCCCCCGACATCCTCCAAGCCGGTGTTTGGGAAATTACTATTCCTATGCTGCTCTGAGACAAGGCAGACCGTGTACTCGCCAGAGTACGTGCAATGGACGGCCAAGTCCTGAGCAGATCGCGAACGATTGAAATTGATCTGGAGACCCTTCATGTACGTCTAGATCCTCTCCACATCCCGATCGATCCGCACGCTGAAGAGCCCCCAGCGTGATCATGCGCAAGCCCCGAGTCCCTACAGGCGAGACAACAAGGAGAACCCCTACAACTGGCAGAGGCATGACCCCACTCCCCGCATCACCAACACAGCCCCGAACGGTCTGTGCTGAATTTGCAGCTACCCGAGGTGTGACCGAAGTGGTGACACCTCTTGCACCGCACGATACTGGTCGCAGGGCGAACCCTGCAGACCACCCACCCAACGCGAACGCGCCCAAGCCGCAACAACTTGCCAGCCATCTCGGGTGGCATGGAAGCGCCGACGGCCCAGGAGCCCCCACCAGTTCTTCGCGGCGCGTAGACTCTAACCCCGGCTGCCTCCTCGCCCAGTGCGGCCAGAAGGGCCGCACGCACATCCTCCCCTGACGAAACCCCATCGAGGTCCCGGATCTCCACCCTCTCCATCGGAGAGAGAGCAGAGACCGGAATCCCGTTACCCAACGCTTCCGCGACCGCCCCCGCGAGCGTGGACGCGGAGCCCCCTCCCTTATTCAGCTCAATCAGGAGGTCTCCCCTGCGAGTCCTCCTGATCGACCTGACCTCAACCCCGACCTTACCGGGGTCCACCCTTTCCTTCAGCAACCTCATCGCCCCCCCATACCCCTCCGACCCGCACGCTACGAGCACGGCCTGGGCACGAGGGCGACGAGGAGGTCCCCCAACCCTACCCGAATGAGGAGGTCGGGATATCGGGGCCGGCCCCAAATCCCTCCTCCCCTTTCCCTTCCGCCCAGCCACGACCGACCATTGCACCCCCTCCTCCCGCGGAGGAGATGCCGTAGCCACTGGTGTCGGGCCAGCTGCCCCAGAGGCCCCCTCCTTCGGCGGAGAAGGCGTCCCCAGGGCAGCTCCCCTTTTCGCGCCCCTTTCCCTATTGCCGCTTCCACCCGACTTAATCGAAACCCCCCTCCCCCCTTTAGAAGTCGGTGGAAGCGGAAGCGACGTCTGCGTACCCTTATTCTTCAGCGCTGGCCGTTGCACCTCTTCTCGCGCTTCTTCCCGCTCCCTCGTCTCAAGAAGCACAGGGAGAAGTGACCCAAAATCCTGGGTCGCAGTTCCCTGCACCTCCTGCACAGCGGAGACGACGAGATCCCGCAGGTCCCTCACTTTTCCCTGGATGCTCCTCTTGACGCCCTTTCTCCCGTCCGTGAGTCCAAGAAGCTCCGTCATTGCTACTGACATACGCTGGATGAGCGTATGCAGTTCCTGCGCACTTCTGTCACGGGCCTCCAGGCGCAGCCGCACCTCCTCCAAGTCCATGGCTTTGGAGCCCGATCCTGCGCTAACGCCGTTACCTGCAGTGGAAGAATAAGAAGAAGTTTGGTTTTCCATAAATTAATAAATAATCACCAGCATGCGGAGCGTCTCCGAACGCGCCGCCTCCGGAAGTGGAGGGGTGATCACCATGATGCCTACCTCCATCAGACACCATGGCTTGGGGCTCAAACCCGGGGACAAACATCCAGGCCGCCTTACACCTTCTTCCATCACTGGCATTCCGCATACCTCCGTGGGAGGACGGTGCGTAGACACCGGGATCCGACACGAGCACGACCTTACTGGAATCATCCACACATCCCTTTCGGGCAGTGTCAACACAGAGGCCGTACCCGTGTCCCCTGAAATGGGTGAAATGAGAAAAGTGATGTTATGGGGCCCTCGTCCGGAATCCGTACGACGGCAGATGACACATGAGAATGAAATGAGGCGAGGGTGAGAATACCATTTTGGTTCGCGACTGCTTATTCGTCCGTATGAAACGGCTTATTTCGCAGCTAACCGGCATATCTGCCGGCCGTCCCCCTATCCACCACCCGGGGACGCGCCTGGTAGCGTGGTAAACCGCCCCAGGAAGTGAGTTACCCTAGTTCCAAAGAAGTACTCCCTGACCCCAAGTGAGTTACCATAGCCCCTTTATAAGTACTCCCTGAACCCAAGTGAGTTATCCAAGCCCTTTATATGTACTCACTGACCGCAAATGATTTACCCTAGTCCCATAGAAGTACTCCCTGACCACAAGTGAGTTACCCTAGCCCCTATATAAGTACTCCCTGACCCCAAGTGAGTTACCCTTGTCCCATAGAAGTAGTCCCTGACCCCAAGTGAGTTATCCTAGCTCCTTTATATGTACTCTCTGACCGCAAGTGAGTTACCCTGGTCCAATATAAGTACTCCCTGACCCCAACTGATTTACCCTAGTCCCATATAAGTGCTCTAAGGACCCTAGTGAGTTACCCTAGTCCCATAGAGGTACTCCCTGACCCCAAGTGAGTTACCCTAGCCCCTATATAAGTACTCTCTGACCCCAAGTGAGTTACATTAGTCCCATATAAGTACTCCCTGACCCTAAGTGAGTTACCCTAGTCCCATATAAGTACTCCCTGACTACAAGTGAGTTACCATAGCCCCTTTATAAGTATCCCTGACCCCAAGTGAGTAATCCTAGCCCCTTTATATGTACCCCCAGACCCCAAGTGAGTTACCCTTGTCCCTTATAACTACTCCCTGACCCCAAGTGGGTTACCCTGTTCACGTATAAGTACTCCCAGACATCAAGTGAGTTACCCTATTTCCATAGAAGTACTCCCTGAACCCAAGTGAGTTATGCTAGCCCCTATATATGTACTCTCTGACCGCAAGTGATTTACCCTAGTCCCATATAAGTACTCCCTGACCCCTAGTGAGTTACCATAGCCCCTTTATAAGTACTCCCAGATCCCAAGTGAGTTACCCTAGTCCCTTTTAAATACTCCCTGACCCTAAGTGGGTTACCCTAGTCCCATATAAGTACTCCCAGACCCCAAGTGAGTTACCCTAGTCCCATATAAGTACTCCCAGACCACAACTGGGTTACCCTAGTCCCATAGAAGTACTCCCTGACCCCAAGTGAGGTATCCTTGCCCCTTTATATGTACTCCCTGACCCCTAGTGAGTTACCATAGCCCCTTTATAAGTACTCCCAGATCCCAAGTGAGTTACCCTAGTCCCTTGTAAATACTCCCTGACCCCAAGTGAGTTATCCTAGTACCATAAAAGTACACCCTGACTTCAAGTGAGTTACCTTAGTTCCATAGAAGTACTCCCTGAACCCAAGTGAGTTATGCTAGCCCCATTATATGTACTCTCTGACCGCAAGCGAGTTACCCTAGTTCCATAGAAGTACTCCCTAACCCCAAGTGACTTACCATAGCCCCTTTATATGTACTCCCTGACCCTAAGTGAGTTACCCTAGTCCCATATAAGTACTCCCTGAATACAAGTGAGTTACCATAGCCCCTTTATAAGTACTCCCTGACCCCAAGTGAGTAATCCTAGCCCCTTTATATGTACTCCCAGACCCCAAGTGAGTTACCCTGTCCCTTAATAAGTACACCCTGGCCCCAAGTGAGTTACCCTGGTCCTATATAAGTACTCACAGACACCAAGTGAGTTACCCTAGTCCCATAGAAGTACTCCCTGACCCCAAGTGAGTTACCCTAGCCCCTATATAAGTATTCCCTGACCCCAAGTGAGTTATCCTAGCCCCTTTATATGTACTCTCTGACCGCAAGTGAGTTACCCTAGTCCCATAGATGTACTCCCTGACCCCAAGTGAGTTACCATATCACCTTTATAAGTACAACACTGACCCCAAGTGAGTTATCCTAGCCGCTTAATATGTACTCCCAGACCCCAAGTGAGTTACCCAGTCCCTAATAATTACTCCCTGACCCCAAGTGAGTTACCCTAGCCCTTAATAAGTACACCCTGGCCCCAAGTGAGTTACCCTGTTCCCATATAAGTACTCACAGACACCAAGTGAGTTACCCTAGTCCCATAGAAGTACTCCCTGACCCCAAGTGAGTTACACTAGCCCCTATATAAGTATTCCCTGATCCCAAGTAATTTATCAAAGCCCCTTTATATATACTCTCTGACCGCAAGTGAGTTACCCTAGTCCCATAGATGTACTCCATGACCCCATGTGAGTTACCATAGCCCCTTTATAAGTACTCCCTGACCCCAAGTGAGTTATCCTAGCCCCTTTATATGTACTCTGACCGCAAGTGTGTTATCCTAGCAGCTTTATATGTACTCCCAGACCACAAGTGAGTTACCCAGTCCCTTATAAGTGTTCCCTGACCCCAAGTGAGTTACCCTAGCCCTTAATAAGTACACCCTGGCCCCAAGTGAGTTACCCTTGTCCCATATAAGTACTCACAGACACCAAGTGAGTTACCCTAGTCCCATATAAGTACTCCTTAACCCAAAGTGAGTTACCTTAGCCCCTTTATAAGTACTCCCTGACCCCAAGTGAGTTACGCTAGTCCCATATAAGTACTCCCAGACCAAAGTGAATTACCCTAGTCCCATAGAAGTACTCCCAGACCCCAAGTGAGTTACCCTAGTCCCATAGAAGTACTCCCTGACTACAAGTGAGTTACCTTAGCCCCTTTATAAGTACTTCCTGACCCCAAGTGAGTTACCCTAGTCCCATATAAGTACTCCCAGACCCCAAGTGAGTTACCCTAGTCCCATAGAAGTACTCTCAGACCCCAAATGAGTTACCCTAGTCCCATAGAAGTACTCCCTGACCCCAAGTGATTTACCATAGCCCCTAAATAAGTACTCCCTGACCCCAAGTGAGTTATCCTAGCCCCTTTATATGTACTCTCTGACCCCAAGTTTGTTACCTTAGCCCCTTTATAAGTACTCCCCGACCCCAAGTGAGTTATCCTAACCCCTTTATAAGTACTCCCTGACCCCAAGTGAGTTACCATATCACCTTTATAAGTACTCCCTGACCCCAAGTGATTTACCCTGTTCCATATAAGTACCCCCTGACCCCAAATGAGTTACCTCATCACCTTATAAGTTCTCCCTGACCCCAAGTGAGTTATCCTAGCCCCTTTTAATGTACTCTCTGACCGCAAGTGATTTTCCCTACTCCCATAGTAGTACTCCCTGACCCCAAGTGAGTTATCCTAGCCCCTTTATATGTACTCTCTGACCGCAAGTGAGTTACACTAGTCCCATAGATGTACTCCCTGACCCCAATTGAGTTACCATATCACCTTTATAAGTCCCACCTAACCCCAAGTGAGTTATCCTAGCCCCTTTATATGTACTCTCTGACCGCAAACGAGTTATCCTAGCCGCTTAATATGTACTCCCAGACCCCAAGTGAGTTACCCAGTCCCTAATATTTACTCCATGACCCCAAGTGAGTTATCCTAGCCCCTTTATATGTACTCTCTGACCGCAAGTGAGTTACCCTAGTCCCATAGATGTAGTCCCTGACCCCAAGTGAGTTACCATATCACCTTTATAAGTACTCCCTGACCCCATGTGAGTTATCCTAGCCCTTTTATATGTACCCTCTGACCGCAAGTGAGCTACCCTAGTCCCATATAAGTACTCCCCGACCCCAAGTGAGTTACCATATCCCCTTTATAAGTACTCCCTGACCCCAAGTGAGTTACCCTAATCCCTTTATAAGTATTCCCTGACCTCAAGTGAGTTATCCTAACCCCTTTATATGTACTCCCAGAGTCCAAGTGAGTTATCCTAGCCCGTTTATATGTACGCTCTGACCGTAAGTGAGTTATCCTAGCCGCTTTATATGTACTCCCAGACCCCAAGTGAGTTACCCTGTCCCTTAATAAGTACACCCTGGCCCCAAGTGAGTTAACCTGGTCCAATATAAGTACTCACAGACACCAAGTGAGTTACCCTAATCCCTTTAAAAGTACTCCCTGACCTCAAGTGAGTTATCCTAACCCCTTTATATGTACTCCCAGAGTCCAAGTGAGTTATCCTAGCCCGTTTATATGTACGCTCTGACCGTAAGTGAGTTATCCTAGCCGCTTTATATGTACTCCTAAACCCCAAGTGAGTTACCCTGTAACTTAATAAGTACACACTGGCCCCAAGTGAGTGACCCTGGTCCCATATAAGTACTCACAGACACCAAGTGAGTTACCCTAGTCCCATAGAAGTACTCCCTGACCCCAAGTGAGTTACCCTAGCCCCTATATAAGTATTCCCTGACCCCAAGTGAGTTATCCTAGCCCCTTTATATGTACTCTCTGACCGCAAGTGAGTTATCCTAGCCGCTTAATATGTACTCCTAGACCCCAAGTGAGTTACACTAGCCCCTATATAAGTATTCCCTGACCCCAAGTAAGTTATCAAAGACCCTTTATATGTACTCTCTGACCGCAAGTGAGTTACCCTAGTCCCATAGATGTACTCCATGACCCCATGTGAGTTACCATAGCCCCTTTATAAGTACTCCCTGACCCCAAGTGAGTTATCCTAGCCCCTTTATATATACTCTGACCGCAAGTGAGTTATCCTAGCCGCTTTATATGTACACCCAGACCACAAGTTAGTCACCCTAGTCCCATTGAAGTACTCCCTGACCCCAAGTGAGTTACCCTAGCCCTTATATAAGTATTTCCTGGAACCAAGCGAGTTATCATAGCCCCTTTATATGTACTCTCTGACCGCAAGTGAGTTACCCTAGTCCCATAGATGTACTCCATGACCCCATGTGAGTTACCCTAGCCCCTTTATAAGTACTCCCTGACCCCAAGTGAGTTACCCTAGCCCCTATATAAGTACTCCCTGACCCCAAATAAGTTATCAAAGCCCCTTTATATGTACTCTCTGACCGCAAGTGAGTTACCCTAGTCCCATAGATGTACTCCCTCACCCCAAGTGAGTTACCCTATCCCCTTTATAAGTACTCCCTGACCTCAAGTGAGTTATCCTAACCCCTTTATATGTACTCCCAGAGTCCAAGTGAGTTACCCTAGTCCCTTATAACTACTCCCCGATCCAAAGTGAGTTACCCTAGCCCCTTTATATGTACTCCCAGAGTCCAAGTGAGTTATCCTAGCCCGTTTATATGTACGCTCTGACCGTAAGTGAGTTATCCTAGCCGCTTTATATGTACTCCCAGACCCCAAGTGAGTTACCCTGTCCCTTAATATGTACACCCTGGCCCCAAGTGAGTTACCCTGGTCCCATATAAGTACTCACAGACACCAAGTGAGTTACCCTAGTCCTTTATAAGTACTCCCTGACACCAAGTGAGTTACCCTAGACCCTTTATAAGTACTCCCTGACCCCAAGTGAGTTATCCTAGCCCGTTTATATGTACCCTCTTACCGCAAGTGAGCTACCCTAGTCCCATATATGTACTCCCCGACCCCAAGTGAGTTACCATATCCCCTTTATAAGTACTCCCTGACCCCAAGTGAGTTACCCTAATCCCTTTATAAGTACTCCCTGACCTCAAGTGAGTTATCCTAACCCCTTTATATGTACTCCCAGAGTCCAAGTGAGTTATCCTAGCCGCTTTATATGTACTCCCAGACCCCAAGTGAGTTACCCTGTCCCTTAATAAGTACACCCTGGCCCCAAGTGAGTTACCCTGGTCCCATATAAGTACTCACAGACACCAAGTGAGTTACCCTAATCCCTTTAAAAGTACTCCCTGACCTCAAGTGAGTTATCCTAGCCCCTATATAAGTATTCCCTGACCCCAAGTGAGTTATCCTAGCCCCTTTATATGTACTCTCTGACCGCAAGTGAGTTATCCTAGCCGCTTAATATGTACTCCTAGACCCCAAGTGAGTTACACTAGCCCCTATATAAGTATTCCCTGACCCCAAGTAAGTTATCAAAGACCCTTTATAATTACTCTCTGACCGCAAGTGAGTTACCCTAGTCCCATAGATGTACTCCATGACCCCATGTGAGTTACCATAGCCCCTTTATAAGTACTCCCTGACCCCAAGTGAGTTATCCTAGCCCCTTTATATGTACTCTGACCGCAAGTGAGTTATCCTAGCCGCTTTATATGTACACCCAGACCACAAGTTAGTCACCCTAGTCCCATTGAAGTACTCCCTGACCCCAAGTGAGTTACCCTAGCCCTTATATAAGTATTTCCTGGCCCCACGCGAGTTATCATAGCCCCTATATATGTACTCTCTGACCGCAAGTGAGTTACCCTAGTCCCATAGATGTACTCCATGACCCCATGTGAGTTACCCTAGCCCTTTATAAGTACTCCCTGACCCCAAGTGAGTTACCCTAGCCCCTATATAAGTACTCCCTGACCCCAAGTAAGTTATCAAAGCCCCTTTATATGTACTCTCTGAACGCAAGTGAGTTACCCTAGTCCCATAGATGTACTCCCTCACCCCAAGTGAGTTACCCTATCCCCTTTATAAGTACTCCCTGACCTCAAGTGAGTTATCCTAGCCCCTTTATATGTACTCTGACCGCAAGTTAGTCACCCTAGTCCCATTGAAGTACTCCCTGACCCCAAGTGAGTTACCCTAGCCCTTATATAAGTATTCCCTGGCCCCAAGTGAGTTATCCTAGCCCCTATATATGTACTCTCTGACCGCAATAGAGTTACCCTAGTCCCATAGATGTACTCCCTGACCCCAAGTGAGTTACCATATCACCTTTATAATTACTCCCTGACCCCAAGTGAGTTATCCTAGACCCTTTATATGTACTCTGACCGCAAGTGAGTTATCCTAGCCGCTTTATATGTACTCCCAGACCACAAGTGAGTTACCCAGTCCCTTATAAGTACTCCCTGACCCCAAGTGAGTTACCCTAGCCCTTAATAAGTACACCCTGGCCCCAAGTGAGTTACCCTTGTCCCATATAAGTACTCACAGACCACAAGTGAGTTACCCTAGTCCCATATAAGTACTCCTTAACCCAAAGTGAGTTACCTTAGCCCCTTTATAAGTACTCCCTGACCCCAAGTGAGTTACCCTAGTCCCATAGAAGTACTCCCAGACCCCAAGTGAGTTACCCTAGTCCCATAGAAGTACTCCCTGACTACAAGTGAGTTACCTTAGCCCCTTTATAAGTACTTCCTGACCCCAAGTGAGTTACCCTAGTCCCATATAAGTACTCCCAGACCCCAAGTGAGTTACCCTAGTCCCATAGAAGTACTCTCAGACCCCAAGTGAGTTACCCTAGTCCCATAGAAGTACTCCCTGGCCCCAAGTGATTTACCATAGCCCCTAAATAAGTACTCCCTGACCCCAAGTGAGTTATCCTAGCCCCTTTATATGTACTCTCTGACTGCAAGTGAGTTACCCTAGTCCCAAATAAGTACTCCCTGACCCCAACTGATTTACCCTAGTCCCATATAAGTGCTCCAAGGACCCAAGTGAGTTACCCTAGTCCCATAGAAGTACTCCCTGACTACAAGTGAGTTACCATAGCCCCTTTATAAGTACTCCCTGACCCCAAGTGAGTTACTCTATTCCCTTATAACTACTCCCTGGTCCAAAGTGAGTTACCCTAGCCCGTTTATAAGTAATCCCTGACCCTGAGTGGGTTACCCTAGTCCCATATAAGTACTCCCAGACCACAACTGGGTTACCCTAGTCCCATATAAGTACTCCCAGACCACAACTGGGTTACCCTAGTCCCATATAAGTACTCCCAGACCCCAAGTGAGTTACCCTAGTCCCATAGAAGTACTCCCTGACCCCAAGTGAGTTACCCTAGCCCCTATATAAGTACTCCCTGACCCCAAGTAAGTTATCAAAGCCCCTTTATATGTACTCTCTGACCGCAAGTGAGTTACCCTAGTCCCATAGATGTACTCCCTCACCCCAAGTGAGTTACCCTATCCCCTTTATAAGTACTCCCTGACCTCAAGTGAGTTATCCTAACCCCTTTATATGTACTCCCAGAGTCCAAGTGAGTTATCCTAGCCGCTTTATATGTACTCCCAGACCCCAAGTGAGTTACCCTGTCCCTTAATAAGTACACCCTGGCCCCAAGTGAGTTACCCTGGTCCCATATAAGTACTCACAGACACCAAGTGAGTTACCCTAATCCCTTTAAAAGTACTCCCTGACCTCAAGTGAGTTATCCTAGCCCCTATATAAGTATTCCCTGACCCCAAGTAAGTTATCAAAGACCCTTTATAATTACTCTCTGACCGCAAGTGAGTTACCCTAGTCCCATAGATGTACTCCATGACCCCATGTGAGTTACCATAGCCCCTTTATAAGTACTCCCTGACCCCAAGTGAGTTATCCTAGCCCCTTTATATGTACTCTGACCGCAAGTGAGTTATCCTAGCCGCTTTATATGTACACCCAGACCACAAGTTAGTCACCCTAGTCCCATTGAAGTACTCCCTGACCCCAAGTGAGTTACCCTAGCCCTTATATAAGTATTTCCTGGCCCCACGCGAGTTATCATAGCCCCTATATATGTACTCTCTGACCGCAAGTGAGTTACCCTAGTCCCATAGATGTACTCCATGACCCCATGTGAGTTACCCTAGCCCTTTATAAGTACTCCCTGACCCCAAGTGAGTTACCCTAGCCCCTATATAAGTACTCCCTGACCCCAAGTAAGTTATCAAAGCCCCTTTATATGTACTCTCTGAACGCAAGTGAGTTACCCTAGTCCCATAGATGTACTCCCTCACCCCAAGTGAGTTACCCTATCCCCTTTATAAGTACTCCCTGACCTCAAGTGAGTTATCCTAGCCCCTTTATATGTACTCTGACCGCAAGTTAGTCACCCTAGTCCCATTGAAGTACTCCCTGACCCCAAGTGAGTTACCCTAGCCCTTATATAAGTATTCCCTGGCCCCAAGTGAGTTATCCTAGCCCCTATATATGTACTCTCTGACCGCAATAGAGTTACCCTAGTCCCATAGATGTACTCCCTGACCCCAAGTGAGTTACCATATCACCTTTATAATTACTCCCTGACCCCAAGTGAGTTATCCTAGACCCTTTATATGTACTCTGACCGCAAGTGAGTTATCCTAGCCGCTTTATATGTACTCCCAGACCACAAGTGAGTTACCCAGTCCCTTATAAGTACTCCCTGACCCCAAGTGAGTTACCCTAGCCCTTAATAAGTACACCCTGGCCCCAAGTGAGTTACCCTTGTCCCATATAAGTACTCACAGACCACAAGTGAGTTACCCTAGTCCCATATAAGTACTCCTTAACCCAAAGTGAGTTACCTTAGCCCCTTTATAAGTACTCCCTGACCCCAAGTGAGTTACCCTAGTCGCATAGAAGTACTCCCAGACCCCAAGTGAGTTACCCTAGTCCCATAGAAGTACTCCCTGACTACAAGTGAGTTACCTTAGCCCCTTTATAAGTACTTCCTGACCCCAAGTGAGTTACCCTAGTCCCATATAAGTACTCCCAGACCCCAAGTGAGTTACCCTAGTCCCATAGAAGTACTCTCAGACCCCAAGTGAGTTACCCTAGTCCCATAGAAGTACTCCCTGGCCCCAAGTGATTTACCATAGCCCCTAAATAAGTACTCCCTGACCCCAAGTGAGTTATCCTAGCCCCTTTATATGTACTCTCTGACCGCAAGTGAGTTACCCTAGTCCCAAATACGTACTCCCTGACCCCAACTGATTTACCCTAGTCCCATATAAGTGCTCCAAGGACCCAAGTGAGTTACCCTAGTCCCATAGAAGTACTCCCTGACTACAAGTGAGTTACCATAGCCCCTTTATAAGTACTCCCTGACCCCAAGTGAGTTACTCTATTCCCTTATAACTACTCCCTGGTCCAAAGTGAGTTACCCTAGCCCGTTTATAAGTAATCCCTGACCCTGAGTGGGTTACCCTAGTCCCATATAAGTACTCCCAGACCACAACTGGGTTACCCTAGTCCCATATAAGTACTCCCAGACCACAACTGGGTTACCCTAGTCCCATATAAGTACTCCCAGACCCCAAGTGAGTTACCCTAGTCCCATAGAAGTACTCCCTGACCCCAAGTGAGTTACCCTAGCCCCTATATAAGTACTCCCTGACCCCAAGTAAGTTATCAAAGCCCCTTCATATGTACTTTCTGACCGCAAGTGAGTTACCCACTCCCTTGTAAGTACTCCCTGACCCCAAGTAAGTTACCCTAGCACTTAATAAGTACTCCCTGACCCCAAGTGAGTTACCCTAGCACTTAATAAGTACACCCTGGCCCCAAGTGAGTTACCCTGGTGCCATATAAGTACTCCCAGACCAAAGTGAATTACCCTAGTCCCATAGAAGTACTCCCTGAACCCAAGTGAGTTACCCTAGCCCCTTTATAAGTACTCCCTGACCCCAAGTGAGTTACCATAGTCCCATATAAGTACTCCCAGACCAAAGTGAATTACCCTAGTCCCGTAGAAGTACTCCCTGACCCCAAGTGAGTTACTCTAGCCCCTTTATAAGTACTCCCTGACCCCAAGTGAGTTATCCTAGCCCCTTTATATGTACTTCCAGACCCAAAGTGAGTTACCCTAGTCCCTTATAACTACTCCCTGACCCTAAGTGATTTACCCTAGTCCCATAGAAGTACTCCCTGACCCCAAGTGAGTTACCCTAGCCTCTATATAATTACTCCCTATTCCCAATTGTGTTATCCTAGCCCCTTTATATGTACTTCCAGACCCCAAGTGAGTTACCCTAGTCCCTTATAACTACTCCCTGACCCCAAGTGAGTTATCCTAGCCCCTTTATATGTACTTCCAGACCCCAAGTGAGTTACCCTAGTCCCTTATAACTACTCCCTGACCCCAAGTGAGTTATCCTAGCCCCTTTATATGTACTTCCAGACCCAAAGTGAGTTACCCTAGTCCCTTATAACTACTCCCTGACCCTAAGTGATTTACCCTAGTCCCATAGAAGTACTCCCTGACCCCAAGTGAGTTACACTAGCCTCTATATAATTACTCCCTATTCCCAATTGTGTTATCCTAGCCCCTTTATATGTACTTCCAGACCCCAAGTGAGTTACCCTAGTCCCTTATAACTACTCCCTGACCCCAAGTGAGTTATCCTAGCCCCTTTATAAGTACTCCCTGACCCCAAGTGAGTTATCCTAGCCCCTTTATATGTACTCTGACCGCAAGTGTGTTATCCTAGCCGCTTTATATGTACTCCCAGACCACAAGTGAGTTACCCAGTCCCTTATAAGTGTTCCCTGACCCCAAGTGAGTTACCCTAGCCCTTAATAAGTACACCCTGGCCCCAAGTGAGTTACCCTTGTCCCATATAAGTACTCACAGACACCAAGTGAGTTACCCTAGTCCCATATAAGTACTCCTTAACCCAAAGTGAGTTACCTTAGCCCCTTTATAAGTACTCCCTGACCCCAAGTGAGTTACGCTAGTCCCATATAAGTACTCCCAGACCAAAGTGAATTACCCTAGTCCCATAGAAGTACTCCCAGACCCCAAGTGAGTTACCCTAGTCCCATAGAAGTACTCCCTGACTAAAAGTGAGTTACCTTAGCCCCTTTATAAGTACTTCCCGACCCCAAGTGAGTTACCCTAGTCCCATATAAGTACTCCCAGACCCCAAGTGAGTTACCCTAGTCCCATAGAAGTACTCTCAGACCCAAATGAGTTACCCTAGTCCCATAGAAGTACTCCCTGACCCCAAGTGATTTACCATAGCCCCTAAATAAGTACTCCCTGACCCCAAGTGAGTTATCCTAGCCCCTTTATATGTACTCTCTGACCCCAAGTTTGTTACCTTAGCCCCTTTATAAGTACTCCCCGACCCCAAGTGAGTTATCCTAACCCCTTTATAAGTACTCCCTGACCCCAAGTGAGTTACCATATCACCTTTATAAGTACTCCCTGACCCCAAGTGATTTACCCTGTTCCATATAAGTACCCCCTGACCCCAAATGAGTTACCTCATCACCTTATAAGTTCTCCCTGACCCCAAGTGAGTTATCCTAGCCCCTTTTAATGTACTCTCTGACCGCAAGTGATTTTCCCTACTCCCATAGTAGTACTCCCTGACCCCAAGTGAGTTATCCTAGCCCCTTTATATGTACTCTCTGACCGCAAGTGAGTTACACTAGTCCCATAGATGTACTCCCTGACCCCAATTGAGTTACCATATCACCTTTATAAGTCCCACCTAACCCCAAGTGAGTTATCCTAGCCCCTTTATATGTACTCTCTGACCGCAAACGAGTTATCCTAGCCGCTTAATATGTACTCCCAGACCCCAAGTGAGTTACCCAGTCCCTAATATTTACTCCATGACCCCAAGTGAGTTATCCTAGCCCCTTTATATGTACACTCTGACCGCAAGTGAGTTACCCTAGTCCCATAGATGTAGTCCCTGACCCCAAGTGAGTTACCATATCACCTTTATAAGTACTCCCTGACCCCATGTGAGTTATCCTAGCCCTTTTATATGTACCCTCTGACCGCAAGTGAGCTACCCTAGTCCCATATAAGTACTCCCCGACCCCAAGTGAGTTACCATATCCCCTTTATAAGTACTCCCTGACCCCAAGTGAGTTACCCTAATCCCTTTATAAGTATTCCCTGACCTCAAGTGAGTTATCCTAACCCCTTTATATGTACTCCCAGAGTCCAAGTGAGTTATCCTAGCCCGTTTATATGTACGCTCTGACCGTAAGTGAGTTATCCTAGCCGCTTTATATGTACTCCCAGACCCCAAGTGAGTTACCCTGTCCCTTAATAAGTATACCCTGGCCCCAAGTGAGTTAACCTGGTCCCATATAAGTACTCACAGACACCAAGTGAGTTACCCTAATCCCTTTAAAAGTACTCCCTGACCTCAAGTGAGTTATCCTAACCCCTTTATATGTACTCCCAGAGTCCAAGTGAGTTATCCTAGCCCGTTTATATGTACGCTCTGACCGTAAGTGAGTTATCCTAGCCGCTTTATATGTACTCCTAAACCCCAAGTGAGTTACCCTGTAACTTAATAAGTACACACTGGCCCCAAGTGAGTGACCCTGGTCCCATATAAGTACTCACAGACACCAAGTGAGTTACCCTAGTCCCATAGAACTAATCCCTGACCCCAAGTGAGTTACCCTAGCCCCTATATAAGTATTCCCTGACCCCAAGTGAGTTATCCTAGCCCCTTTATATGTACTCTCTGACCGCAAGTGAGTTATCCTAGCCGCTTAATATGTACTCCTAGACCCCAAGTGAGTTACACTAGCCCCTATATAAGTATTCCCTGACCCCAAGTAAGTTATCAAAGACCCTTTATATGTACTCTCTGACCGCAAGTGAGTTACCCTAGTCCCATAGATGTACTCCATGACCCCATGTGAGTTACCATAGCCCCTTTATAAGTACTCCCTGACACCAAGTGAGTTATCCTAGCCCCTTTATATGTACTCTGACCGCAAGTGAGTTATCCTAGCCGCTTTATATGTACACCCAGACCACAAGTTAGTCACCCTAGTCCCATTGAAGTACTCCCTGACCCCAAGTGAGTTACCCTAGCCCTTATATAAGTATTTCCTGGAACCAAGCGAGTTATCATAGCCCCTTTATATGTACTCTCTGACCGCAAGTGAGTTACCCTAGTCCCATAGATGTACTCCATGACCCCATGTGAGTTACCCTAGCCCCTTTATAAGTACTCCCTGACCCCAAGTGAGTTACCCTAGCCCCTATATAAGTACTCCCTGACCCCAAATAAGTTATCAAAGCCCCTTTATATGTACTCTCTGACCGCAAGTGAGTTACCCTAGTCCCATAGATGTACTCCCTCACCCCAAGTGAGTTACCCTATCCCCTTTATAAGTACTCCCTGACCTCAAGTGAGTTATCCTAACCCCTTTATATGTACTCCCAGAGTCCAAGTGAGTTATCCTAGCCGCTTTATATGTACTCCCAGACCCCAAGTGAGTTACCCTGTCCCTTAATAAGTACACCCTGGCCCCAAGTGAGTTACCCTGGTCCCATATAAGTACTCACAGACACCAAGTGAGTTACCCTAATCCCTTTAAAAGTACTCCCTGACCTCAAGTGAGTTATCCTAGCCCCTATATAAGTATTCCCTGACCCCAAGTGAGTTATCCTAGCCCCTTTATATGTACTCTCTGACCGCAAGTGAGTTATCCTAGCCGCTTAATATGTACTCCTAGACCCCAAGTGAGTTACACTAGCCCCTATATAAGTATTCCCTGACCCCAAGTAAGTTATCAAAGACCCTTTATAATTACTCTCTGACCGCAAGTGAGTTACCCTAGTCCCATAGATGTACTCCATGACCCCATGTGAGTTACCATAGCCCCTTTATAAGTACTCCCTGACCCCAAGTGAGTTATCCTAGCCCCTTTATATGTACTCTGACCGCAAGTGAGTTATCCTAGCCGCTTTATATGTACACCCAGACCACAAGTTAGTCACCCTAGTCCCATTGAAGTACTCCCTGACCCCAAGTGAGTTACCCTAGCCCTTATATAAGTATTTCCTGGCCCCACGCGAGTTATCATAGCCCCTATATATGTACTCTCTGACCGCAAGTGAGTTACCCTAGTCCCATAGATGTACTCCATGACCCCATGTGAGTTACCCTAGCCCCTTTATAAGTACTCCCTGACCCCAAGTGAGTTACCCTAGCCCCTATATAAGTACTCCCTGACCCCAAGTAAGTTATCAAAGCCCCTTTATATCTACTCTCTGAACGCAAGTGAGTTACCCTAGTCCCATAGATGTACTCCCTCACCCCAAGTGAGTTACCCTATCCCCTTTATAAGTACTCCCTGACCTCAAGTGAGTTATCCTAGCCCCTTTATATGTACTCTGACCGCAAGTTAGTCACCCTAGTCCCATTGAAGTACTCCCTGACCCCAAGTGAGTTACCCTAGCCCTTATATAAGTATTCCCTGGCCCCAAGTGAGTTATCCTAGCCCCTATATATGTACTCTCTGACCGCAATAGAGTTACCCTAGTCCCATAGATGTACTCCCTGACCCCAAGTGAGTTACCATATCACCTTTATAATTACTCCCTGACCCCAAGTGAGTTATCCTAGACCCTTTATATGTACTCTGACCGCAAGTGAGTTATCCTAGCCGCTTTATATGTACTCCCAGACCACAAGTGAGTTACCCAGTCCCTTATAAGTACTCCCTGACCCCAAGTGAGTTACCCTAGCCCTTAATAAGTACACCCTGGCCCCAAGTGAGTTACCCTTGTCCCATATAAGTACTCACAGACCACAAGTGAGTTACCCTAGTCCCATATAAGTAATCCTTAACCCAAAGTGAGTTACCTTAGCCCCTTTATAAGTACTCCCTGACCCCAAGTGAGTTACCCTAGTCCCATAGAAGTACTCCCAGACCCCAAGTGAGTTACCCTAGTCCCATAGAAGTACTCCCTGACTACAAGTGAGTTACCTTAGCCCCTTTATAAGTACTTCCTGACCCCAAGTGAGTTACCCTAGTCCCATATAAGTACTCCCAGACCCCAAGTGAGTTACCCTAGTCCCATAGAAGTACTCTCAGACCCCAAGTGAGTTACCCTAGTCCCATAGAAGTACTCCTTGGCCCCATGTGAGTTACCCTAGCCCCTTTATAAGTACTCCCTGACCCCAAGTGAGTTACCCTAGCCCCTATATAAGTACTCCCTGACCCCAAATAAGTTATCAAAGCCCCTTTATATGTACTCTCTGACCGCAAGTGAGTTACCCTAGTCCCATAGATGTACTCCCTCACCCCAAGTGAGTTACCCTATCCCCTTTATAAGTACTCCCTGACCTCAAGTGAGTTATCCTAACCCCTTTATATGTACTCCCAGAGTCCAAGTGAGTTACCCTAGTCCCTTATAACTACTCCCCGATCCAAAGTGAGTTACCCTAGCCCCTTTATATGTACTCCCAGAGTCCAAGTGAGTTATCCTAGCCCGTTTATATGTACGCTCTGACCGTAAGTGAGTTATCCTAGCCGCTTTATATGTACTCCCAGACCCCAAGTGAGTTACCCTGTCCCTTAATATGTACACCCTGGCCCCAAGTGAGTTACCCTGGTCCCATATAAGTACTCACAGACACCAAGTGAGTTACCCTAGTCCTTTATAAGTACTCCCTGACACCAAGTGAGTTACCCTAGACCCTTTATAAGTACTCCCTGACCCCAAGTGAGTTATCCTAGCCCGTTTATATGTACCCTCTTACCGCAAGTGAGCTACCCTAGTCCCATATATGTACTCTCCGACCCCAAGTGAGTTACCATATCCCCTTTATAAGTACTCCCTGACCCCAAGTGAGTTACCCTAATCCCTTTATAAGTACTCCCTGACCTCAAGTGAGTTATCCTAACCCCTTTATATGTACTCCCAGAGTCCAAGTGAGTTATCCTAGCCGCTTTATATGTACTCCCAGACCCCAAGTGAGTTACCCTGTCCCTTAATAAGTACACCCTGGCCCCAAGTGAGTTACCCTGGTCCCATATAAGTACTCACAGACACCAAGTGAGTTACCCTAATCCCTTTAAAAGTACTCCCTGACCTCAAGTGAGTTATCCTAGCCCCTATATAAGTATTCCCTGACCCCAAGTGAGTTATCCTAGCCCCTTTATATGTACTCTCTGACCGCAAGTGAGTTATCCTAGCCGCTTAATATGTACTCCTAGACCCCAAGTGAGTTACACTAGCCCCTATATAAGTATTCCCTGACCCCAAGTAAGTTATCAAAGACCCTTTATAATTACTCTCTGACCGCAAGTGAGTTACCCTAGTCCCATAGATGTACTCCATGACCCCATGTGAGTTACCATAGCCCCTTTATAAGTACTCCCTGACCCCAAGTGAGTTATCCTAGCCCCTTTATATGTACTCTGACCGCAAGTGAGTTATCCTAGCCGCTTTATATGTACACCCAGACCACAAGTTAGTCACCCTAGTCCCATTGAAGTACTCCCTGACCCCAAGTGAGTTACCCTAGCCCTTATATAAGTATTTCCTGGCCCCACGCGAGTTATCATAGCCCCTATATATGTACTCTCTGACCGCAAGTGAGTTACCCTAGTCCCATAGATGTACTCCATGACCCCATGTGAGTTACCCTAGCCCCTTTATAAGTACTCCCTGACCCCAAGTGAGTTACCCTAGCCCCTATATAAGTACTCCCTGACCCCAAGTAAGTTATCAAAGCCCCTTTATATCTACTCTCTGAACGCAAGTGAGTTACCCTAGTCCCATAGATGTACTCCCTCACCCCAAGTGAGTTACCCTATCCCCTTTATAAGTACTCCCTGACCTCAAGTGAGTTATCCTAGCCCCTTTATATGTACTCTGACCGCAAGTTAGTCACCCTAGTCCCATTGAAGTACTCCCTGACCCCAAGTGAGTTACCCTAGCCCTTATATAAGTATTCCCTGGCCCCAAGTGAGTTATCCTAGCCCCTATATATGTACTCTCTGACCGCAATAGAGTTACCCTAGTCCCATAGATGTACTCCCTGACCCCAAGTGAGTTACCATATCACCTTTATAATTACTCCCTGACCCCAAGTGAGTTATCCTAGACCCTTTATATGTACTCTGACCGCAAGTGAGTTATCCTAGCCGCTTTATATGTACTCCCAGACCACAAGTGAGTTACCCAGTCCCTTATAAGTACTCCCTGACCCCAAGTGAGTTACCCTAGCCCTTAAAAAGTACACCCTGGCCCCAAGTGAGTTACCCTTGTCCCATATAAGTACTCACAGACCACAAGTGAGTTACCCTAGTCCCATATAAGTACTCCTTAACCCAAAGTGAGTTACCTTAGCCCCTTTATAAGTACTCCCTGACCCCAAGTGAGTTACCCTAGTCCCATAGAAGTACTCCCAGACCCCAAGTGAGTTACCCTAGTCCCATAGAAGTACTCCCTGACTACAAGTGAGTTACCTTAGCCCCTTTATAAGTACTTCCTGACCCCAAGTGAGTTACCCTAGTCCCATATAAGTACTCCCAGACCCCAAGTGAGTTACCCTAGTCCCATAGAAGTACTCTCAGACCCCAAGTGAGTTACCCTAGTCCCATAGAAGTACTCCTTGGCCCCAAGTGATTTACCATAGCCCCTAAATAAGTACTCCCTGACCCCAAGTGAGTTATCCTAGCCCCTTTATATGTACTCTCTGACCGCAAGTGAGTTACCCTAGTCCCAAATAAGTACTCCCTGACCCCAACTGATTTACCCTAGTCCCATATAAGTGCTCCAAGGACCCAAGTGAGTTACCCTAGTCCCATAGAAGTACTCCCTGACTACAAGTGAGTTACCATAGCCCCTTTATAAGTACTCCCTGACCCCAAGTGAGTTACTCTATTCCCTTATAACTACTCCCTGGTCCAAAGTGAGTTACCCTAGCCCGTTTATAAGTAATCCCTGACCCTGAGTGGGTTACCCTAGTCCCATATAAGTACTCCCAGACCACAACTGGGTTACCCTAGTCCCATATAAGTACTCCCAGACCACAACTGGGTTACCCTAGTCCCATATAAGTACTCCCAGACCCCAAGTGAGTTACCCTAGTCCCATAGAAGTACTCCCTGACCCCAAGTGAGTTACCCTAGCCCCTATATAAGTACTCCCTGACCCCAAGTAAGTTATCAAAGCCCCTTTATATGTACTCTCTGACCGCAAGTGAGTTACCCTAGTCCCATAGATGTACTCCATGACCACAACTGAGTTACCATAGCCTCTATATAATTACTCTCTAATCCCAATTGAGTTATCCTAGCCCCTTCATATGTACTTTCTGACCGCAAGTGAGTTACCCACTCCCTTGTAAGTACTCCCTGACCCCAAGTAAGTTACCCTAGCACTTAATAAGTACTGCCTGACCCCAAGTGAGTTACCCTAGCACTTAATAAGTACACCCTGGCCCCAAGTGAGTTACCCTGGTGCCATATAAGTACTCCCAGACCAAAGTGAATTACCCTAGTCCCATAGAAGTACTCCCTGAACCCAAGTGAGTTACCCTAGCCCCTTTATAAGTACTCCCTGACCCCAAGTGAGTTACCATAGTCCCATATAAGTACTCCCAGACCAAAGTGAATTACCCTAGTCCCGTAGAAGAACTCCCTGACCCCAAGTGAGTTACTCTAGCCCCTTTATAAGTACTCCCTGACCCCAAGTGAGTTATCCTAGCCCCTCTATATGTACTTCCAGACCCAAAGTGAGTTACCCTAGTCCCTTATAACTACTCCCTGACCCTAAGTGATTTACCCTAGTCCCATAGAAGTACTCCCTGACCCCAAGTGAGTTACCCTAGCCTCTATATAATTACTCCCTATTCCCAATTGTGTTATCCTAGCCCCTTTATATGTACTTCCAGACCCCAAGTGAGTTACCCTAGTCCCTTATAACTACTCCCTGACCCCAAGTGAGTTATCCTAGCCCCTTTATATGTACTTCCAGACCCCAAGTGAGTTACCCTAGTCCCTTATAACTACTCCCTGACCCCAAGTGAGTTATCCTAGCCCCTTTATATGTACTTCCAGACCCCAAGTGAGTTACCCTAGTCCCTTATAACTACTCCCTGACCCTAAGTGATTTACCCTAGCCCCATATAAGTGCTCCAAGAACCCAAGTGTGTAACCCTTGTCCCATAGAATTACTCCCTGACCCCAAGTGAGTTATCCTAGCCCCTTTATATGTACTCTCTGACCGCAAGTGAGTTACCCTAGTCCCATAGAAGTACTTCCTGACCCTAAGTGAGTTACCATAGCCCCTTTATAAGTACTCCCTGACCCCAAGTGAGTTACTCTAGCCCCTTTATAAGTACCCCCTGACCCCAAGTGAGTTATCCTAGCCCCTTTATATGTACTTCCAGACCCCAAATGAGTTACCCTGGTCCCATATAAGTACTCACAGACACCAAGTGAGTTACCCTAGTCCCATAGAAGTACTCCCTGACCCCTAGTGAGTTACCCTAGCCCCTATATAAGTATTCCCTGACCCCAAGTGAGTTATCCTAGCCCCTTTATATGTACTCTCTGACCGCAAGTGAGTTACCCTAGTCCCATAGATGTACTCCCTGACCCCAATTGAGTTACCATATCACCTTTATAAGTCCCACCTGACCCCAAGTGAGTTATCCTAGCCCCTTTATATGTACTCTCTGACCGCAAATGAGTTATCCTAGCCGCTTAATATGTACTCCCAGACCCCAAGTGAGTTAGCCAGTCCCTAATATTTACTCCATGACCCCAAGTGAGTTATCCTAGCCCCTTTATATGTACTCTCTGACCGCAAGTGAGTTACCCTAGTCCCATAGATGTAGTCCCTGACCCCAAGTGAGTTACCATATCACCTTTATAAGTACTCCCTGACCCCAAGTGAGTTATCCTAGCCCTTTTATATGTACCCTCTGACCGCAAGTGAGCTACCCTAGTCCCATATAAGTACACCCCGACCCCAAGTGAGTTACCATATCCCCTTTATAAGTACTCCCTGACCCCAAGTGAGTTACCCTAATCCCTTTATAAGTACTCCCTGACCTCAAGTGAGTTATCCTAACCCCTTTATATGTACTCCCAGAGTCCAAGTGAGTTATCCTAGCCCGTTTATATGTACGCTCTGACCGTAAGTGAGTTATCCTAGCCGCTTTATATGTACTCCCAGACCCCAAGTGAGTTACCCTGTCCCTTAATAAGTACACCCTGGCCCCAAGTGAGTTACCCTGGTCCCATATAAGTACTCACAGACACCAAGTGAGTTACCCTAGTCCTTTATAAGTACTCCCTGACACCAAGTGAGTTACCCTAGACCCTTTATAAGTACTCCCTGACCCCAAGTGAGTTATCCTAGCCCGTTTATATGTACCCTCTTACCGCAAGTGAGCTACCCTAGTCCCATATAAGTACTCCCCGACCCCAAGTGAGTTACCATATCCCCTTTATAAGTACTCCCTGACCCCAAGTGAGTTACCCTAATCCCTTTATAAGTACTCCCTGACCTCAAGTGAGTTATCCTAACCCCTTTATATGTACTCCCAGAGTCCAAGTGAGTTATCCTAGCCCGTTTATATGTACGCTCTGACCGTAAGTGAGTTATCCTAGCCGCTTTATATGTACTCCCAGACCCCAAGTGAGTTACCCTGTCCCTTAATAAGTACACCCTGGCCCCAAGTGAGTTACCCTGGTCCCATATAAGTACTCACAGACACCAAGTGAGTTACCCTAATCCCTTTAAAAGTACTCCCTGACCTCAAGTGAGTTATCCTAACCCCTTTATATGTACTCCCAGAGTCCAAGTGAGTTATCCTAGCCCGTTTATATGTACGCTCTGACCGTAAGTGAGTTATCCTAGCCGCTTTATATGTACTCCTAAACCCCAAGTGAGTTACCCTGTCACTTAATAAGTACACCCTGGCCCCAAGTGAGTGACCCTGGTCCCATATAAGTACTCACAGACACCAAGTGAGTTACCCTAGTCCCATAGAAGTACTCCCTGACCCCAAGTGAGTTACCCTAGCCCCTATATAAGTATTCCCTGACCCCAAGTGAGTTATCCTAGCCCCTTTATATGTACTCTCTGACCGCAAGTGAGTTATCCTAGCCGCTTAATATGTACTCCTAGACCCCAAGTGAGTTACACTAGCCCCTATATAAGTATTCCCTGACCCCAAGTAAGTTATCAAAGACCCTTTATATGTACTCTCTGACCGCAAGTGAATTACCCTAGTCCCATAGATGTACTCCATGACCCCATGTGAGTTACCATAGCCCCTTTATAAGTACTCCCTGACCCCAAGTGAGTTATCCTAGCCCCTTTATATGTACTCTGACCGCAAGTGAGTTATCCTAGCCGCTTTATATGTACACCCAGACCACAAGTTAGTCACCCTAGTCCCATTGAAGTACTCCCTGACCCCAAGTGAGTTACCCTAGCCCTTATATAAGTATTTCCTGGCCCCAAGCGAGTTATCATAGCCCCTTTATATGTACTCTCTGACCGCAAGTGAGTTACCCTAGTCCCATAGATGTACTCCATGACCCCATGTGAGTTACCCTAGCCCCTTTATAAGTACTCCCTGACCCAAGTGAGTTACCCTAGCCCCTATATAAGTACTCCCTGACCCCAAGTAAGTTATCAAAGCCCCTTTATATGTACTCTCTGACCGCAAGTGAGTTACCCTAGTCCCATAGATGTACTCCCTCACCCCAAGTGAGTTACCCTATCCCCTTTATAAGTACTCCCTGACCTCAAGTGAGATATCCTAACCCCTTTATATGTACTCCCAGAGTCCAAGTGAGTTACCCTAGTCCCTTATAACTACTCCCCGATCCAAAGTGAGTTACCCTAGCCCCTTTATATGTACTCCCAGAGTCCAAGTGAGTTATCCTAGCCCGTTTATATGTACGCTCTGACCGTAAGTGAGTTATCCTAGCCGCTTTATATGTACTCCCAGACCCCAAGTGAGTTACCCTGTCCCTTAATAAGTACACCATTGCCCCAAGTGAGTTACCCTGGTCCCATATAAGTACTCACAGACACCAAGTGAGTTACCCTAGTCCTTTATAAGTACTCCCTGACACCAAGTGAGTTACCCTAGACCCTTTATAAGTACTCCCTGACCCCAAATGAGTTATCCTAGCCCGTTTATATGTACCCTCTTACCGCAAGTGAGCTACCCTAGTCCCATATAAGTACTCCCCGACCCCAAGTGAGTTACCATATCCCCTTTATAAGTACTCCCTGACCCCAAGTGAGTTACCCTAGCACTTAATAAGTACACCCTGGCCCCAATTGAGTTACCCTGGTGCCATATAAGTACTCCCAGACCAAAGTGAATTACCCTAGTCCCATAGAAGTACTCCCTGAACCCAAGTGAGTTACCCTAGCCCCTTTATAAGTACTCCCTGACCCCAAGTGTGTTACCATAGTCCCATATAAGTACTCCCAGACCAAAGTGAATTACCCTAGTCCCATAGAAGTACTCCCTGACCCCAAGTGAGTTACTCTAGCCCCTTTATAAGTACTCCCTGACCCCAAGTGAGTTATCCTAGCCCCTTTATATGTACTTCCAGACCCAAAGTGAGTTACCCTAGTCCCTTATAACTACTCCCTGACCCTAAGTGATTTACCCTAGTCCCATAGAAGTACTCCCTGACCCCAAGTGAGTTACCCTAGCCTCTATATAATTACTCCCTATTCCCAATTGAGTTATCCTAGCCCCTTTATATGTACTTCCAGACCCCAAGTGAGTTACCCTAGTCCCTTATAACTACTCCCTGACCCCAAGTGAGTTATCCTAGCCCCTTTATATGTACTTCCAGACCCCAAGTGAGTTACCCTAGTCCCTTATAACTACTCCCTGACCCTAAGTGATTTACCCTAGCCCCATATAAATGCTCCAAGAACCCAAGTGAGTAACCCTTGTCCCATAGAATTACTCCCTGACCCCAAGTGAGTTATCCTAGCCCCTTTATATGTACTCTCTGGCCGCAAGTGAGTTACCCTAGTCCCATAGAAGTACTTCCTGACCCTAAGTGAGTTACCATAGCCCCTTTATAAGTACTCCCTGACCCCAAGTGAGTTACTCTAGCCCCTTTATAAGTACTCCCTGACCCCAAGTGAGTTATCCTAGCCCCTTTATATGTACTTCCAGACCCCAAATGAGTTACCCTGGTCCCATATAAGTACTCACAGACACCAAGTGAGTTACCCTAGTCCCATAGAAGTACTCCCTGACCCCTAGTGAGTTACCCTAGCCCCTATATAAGTATTCCCTGACCCCAAGTGAGTTATCCTAGCCCCTTTATATGTACTCTCTGACCGCAAGTGAGTTACCCTAGTCCCATAGATGTACTCCCTGACCCCAATTGAGTTACCATATCACCTTTATAAGTCCCACCTGACCCCAAGTAAGTTATCAAAGCCCCTTTATATGTACTCTCTGACCGCATGTGAGTTACCCTAGTCCCATAGATGTACTCCCTCACCCCAAGTGAGTTACCCTATCCCCTTTATAAGTACTCCCTGACCTCAAGTGAGTTATCCTAACCCCTTTATATGTACTCCCAGAGTCCAAGTGAGTTACCCTAGTCCCTTATAACTACTCCCCGATCCAAAGTGAGTTACCCTAGCCCCTTTATATGTACTCCCAGAGTCCAAGTGAGTTATCCTAGCCCGTTTATATGTACTCTCTGACCGCAAGTGAGTTATCCTTGCCCCTTTATATGTACTCCCGGACTCCAAGTGAGTTACCATAGCCCCTGTATAAGTACTGCCAAACCCCAAGTGAGTTACCCTAGTCCTTTATAAGTACTCCCTGACACCAAGTGAGTTACCCTAGCCCCTTTATAAGTACTCCCTGACCCCAAGTGAGTTATCCTAGCCCGTTTATATGTACGCTCTGACCGTAAGTGAGTTATCCTAGCCGCTTTATATGTACTCCCAGACCAGCGTTGCCAAGTGTAGTGTAATTACACTACGTAGTGTCCATATCCTATAGCGTAGTGTCCTTTCGGACACTACGCTATAAGATGTGTAGCCTTTGGGATACTACGCTATAAGATATGTAGCATTTGAGATACTACGCTATAGGATGTGCAGTATTTCGGATACTACGCTATAAGATGTGTAGTACGACACTATAATTTCTGTTAGTATATTAGTTTTCTATAGTGTAGTAATAGTCTTACAAACAATACTTCGTAATACTTCTATCTTCCTCGTGTATTTTGACAGTTTATCTAGAATTGTTTGTTATTATTGAACTTTGTAAAGAATATTGAAGTGAAAATTGTTCTGATAATGCATTTATATGCATATATAATTACCTAGTAAATTGAAAATTAAATAAATTTTTAAATATCGTGTTGGTCATTATTAAATAAATAATTTTATTCTTTTATTTTATCCCGAGGATGAATGATCCCTTATAATAATGTTGTAAAAAGTTTATCCTTTTTATAATTTTTAAGAATTTTCAAAAGTATGAAAATTTATTACTCTTGTATAATAAATAGTTGTTTTTCTTGTTTATATGAATTTTATTGAAATTAAATGTCTTTATTTATGTGAAAATGATCGTTGTGGAGATTATAAATTTATGTAAATGTCAACTGAGTTCTTTTTCCTGTAAATTATTATTAAGGGGTGATACTCCTGTAAAACGTTGTTTTTTAAAGAATTTTTATTACAAGAAGAGTAAAATATTTATTGATTCGCCGTAAAGTGCATGTTAATTAATATTAAAGTTAAACGTTGCTGATTCACCCAATGCTGATGCCAATGAATAATCCATCGTTATGGATATATACAACTCCGCATAAAGAAATTCTATAAGTAATTTGTAAAAACAAACCTAAGTTCAGCATAGAATTAGTGGGCTCCGGAACGATTTATTTACATAATAATTGTTTGTTAACAGCTACTGATTTTATGTTGGAAACAGTACAAACCTATAAAATAAGCAAGTGAAGGAATTATATTCCAAGCCATAAATTTTCTCTTAATACAATTGATCCCAAAAACAGCATAAATGCAGCGGACACCAACAAGATACCTCGATTCCACACTATACTAAGTAAACTCAACGAACAGATAATACCCTCAGCGCCCAGCTCAAGGACCTCGAGAAGGACCTAGATAAAAAGGTCAAGGGAGAGGTCACTACCTGTTTCCTATCAATTTATTTTATACTATTCAACATTGTAAAATAACTCTACGAGGACAGAATAAATTTAGTTGTACCAATGTGATTGAATTTGCTTATCGCAGTGTAAACCCATAACAATATAGTGAAATTTAACAAAAAAAAGCCTAAAAATTAAAATTTGAGGTTGTTTTGAACAGAAATGTCGTTTTTTTATAAACAAAAGGAGAAAAAATTTATTTATAATGGTTTTTTTAATGAAGTTTGAGGTATACTTTGCTTATTGCTGAGGCCAATAAGTTAAAAAATGTATTTGCAAAATTTCCAGTAAATTAGACAAATAATTTTTTATTTGCATTTCACGACGCGAAAAATTAAACGTTTTGAGAAAAACGCGTTTAAAGTTTTTGGACTTAAAAGTTCTGTTTACTAACACTTTTATGAATTTCATCCTTATCAAAGTTTAATCTGTTTGCCGTACATGTACATATATGTATTGAATAATATTCAAATAGCAAATTATGTATAAAGCTTATTAGGCCAAACAAGGCATAAGACAAAACTGCGAACTCGTTTTCTTATTTCATCTCATATATGCGTTTTGAGAGTATAGCTTCGATAGATTTGTAAAGATTCTTAAATTATTTTTTTTCACTTGAAACTTTGGGAATATATTCTTCACATGTTAAAGAATCTTTTTACAATAAAAAATTGTTAACAAACAATTTGTAAATTACTCTTCCACCTTAATAATAGTCATACTTCTTTAAATAAAGTATCTATATATACAGGAATAACGAAAAGTGTGGAATGTTACATGCTGCCTCACTCTCCAGTATCACCATATATGAGCTAGACGAAATAAAAAATAAAGCAATGATATTTGAATATCAGGTAGACATTGAACTTAACTTATTGATATAACTATATTAAAACATAGATTTTAAATAGAATATACATTGGAGTAAACATTCCTATCCTGGGTGCAAAGAGAGCATCCCTATACCTTCTCTACCTGAATTATCGCTTATAGAGCAATAAACCAAGAACTATCTATACAATTTACCCTTTTCAGACATCTTTTTTTACATACGAGGAAATCCATCTGCGGTGCAAATAAGCCACCCGGGAGTTTCTCTTTTTTTATGACTATCTACGAAAACCCATCCTGCGATGCAAACATCCTGCTATCGCCAACTTTGTTTTTGGGAAAAATCTTCCTGTGACGTAAAAGAAGTACTTCCCGTCCAGAAAAAATATCCTTAGCCTTCCCTACTCGGTGTACCAAAAATTTCCTCAGCAAAGGAACAACATTCGCTAAACTGAAGATCTGATTGGTCCACAGGGTGGACGATGGACCCCTTCATTTTCTTCTCAAGGAGGGATAATTCATTAAAAGCCCTCGTTAGCCATTAGGCAATGTCTTTTTGTCTGTTTCGTCTTTGATCTTGTTTTTTAAGTTTTTGCTCTAAGCATATCAGCGAAAATCGATAATTATTTTAAATTAATTTCTTCATTTACTGATTTCTTTGGTGAAGTTTAGTGTAATTGTGTGAAAACATTTCTAAAAATAGTAAAAGTGATAAATAAAGCAAAATATAAGCTTTAAATTAAACTACATCATTCAACTACCATCTTCATTCCAATTACGTTTAGTGACACAGACGGTATCTCGAATATACAAATCATCAATAATAAAAATCTCTTTGTAATCCAAAGAAATACGGTTTATGGTTTAATCCCCAGATTAAAACCAGCTGTAGCGGTAAAGCAAAGTATCGTAAAACCGTCCTTTGTTCGAATTAAATAAGTGTTCGATTAGTGGATTATCAATAACATCTGTGAAATACATTTGAAGCATATATCAGTAAAATAGGGGTAAGTTTGTTACATAAAATCTCTCTTCGTCGCTTCTACTAACATTCTTTAATTTTTAAATTTGTAACAATTTCGTTGATATTTCTTTAAAGTATTTTGATAATGGAAGCTGAGCAAGAATTTTCAGTAAATGCCCTGTCTGAAATCAGGGGTCAAACGTATTGAAAGATTTGGGAAACGGATCCTGCTTTGAAAGATTGGCTTCAGCCTCACGCTTCCAACAAGAAAGCATTATGCTCTATGTGCGAATCTTCCATTTCGGCGCACTATCATACATTACGAAAACACACTCGAAGTAAGAAACATTTGGATTTGATGAGGCGTATAAGTAGCACAAATAGTTTGGACACCGTGGAAACTGCTTTAGAAATTCAAAAAAAAGTAACAAGAATTGAATTAATTTTGACAGGATTCTTTGCAGAACATAACATAGCGTATCGTATAGTAGATCATCTAATACCTCTATTAAAACATTGTTTTCAGGATGTAGATGTTTGCAAAATGTTACGTTTGGGAAGAACAAAATTAACCGCGATGACAGGTGTAATAGCATCTTCGTATAATAATAAATTATGTATTACTTTACAAAAACGCAAATTCAGTATAATGACAGACGAAAGTACAGACGTCTCCAATGTTAAAGTAATTTGCATTATTGTTAGATTTTTCGATGCAGAAATACAACGTATTCGTTGCGCCTTATGGGATTTAATTGAAATTTATAGAGATGAAGATAGCAATGAAACAGCAGAAAATTTATATAACAATATTATTAATTCATTCACTGTTTGCAACATTCCTTTAGAAAATATAACCGGATTTGGTTGAGATGGATGCAATAGTATGATGGGTTCACATAATTCAGTAGCGTCTAGATTTAGAAATGATTGTCCTAATATTACTATTTTGAAGTGCATATGTCATACTGCACATTGATGTGCGAATTATGCTTGTAAAACATTACCACGTGAATGTGAAGATTTAGGGCGCAATATTTATAATTTTTTTAAACTTAGTAGTAAGCGGCAACACCAATTTAAGGAATTTCACATTTTGTTGGATGCTGAAGTGCATAAAATGTTATATAGTGCTCAAACGCGATGGCTTTCATTAAAAGCAGTTGTAGATCGAATTTTAGAGCAATGGGAGCCTCTTCAAATGTATTTCACACAGTTGTGGGAAGAACAGCATTTACCAGCAGCAGATATAATTTACTCATCCATAACTCATCCATTCGTGAAATGTTATTATTTGTTCTTAAAATGGGTATTACCAAAATTTACAAAATTTAATTGACTATTTCAGTCTGAAAAAGTTATTATTCCATTACTTTACAATCAAGCAGCAGCATTATTTAAAGATATTCTAATTTGTTATATGGACAATAGCTATGTTCTCAGCACGAATGTGAAGGACATAGATCCTGATAACGAGCTTCCTTTTCTACCAATAAATGAAATTTATTTAGGTTTAAAGGTTAATACCGAATTGCAGAAACCCGAGATAATACAACAAGCGGAACATGTACAGAATTTTCGTCTGAATACGTTTAATTTTTTAAAAGAAGCAAGCAAAGAGTTATAAAAACGTTTTGATTTTAATGATTTACGTTTGAGAGATTTGGAATGTTTTATTCCTCACAAATCTATTGATCCCCAATTTCATGTAACGGTACCAACATTAACTTCTATTTTTGAAATGTTTCCTCGTAATTTAGATTCTTCCTGTTTCACCAGGCAATCAGTAGATGATGAATGGCGTCTACTACCTTTCGCACAGCTACCACTCGACATTACAAATGAAAAGTTAATAGATGTTTTTTGGGTTAAATTATTAAATTATGATGATATTATGGACCTACAAAAGTACACGAATTTATCTCAATTTGTTTTAAACTTGCTTTGCTTACCTCATTCAAACGCTGAGTGCGAACGACTTTTTAGTAAAGTTAATTTAACGAAAACGAAAAACAGGAACAAAATGAAGACAACTACATTAAAAAATAATTTGACTGCGTGGGAATGTGTTAAGAATAGTGGTACTTGTAAATTATTTGAACCATACGCAGATATGATAGATCATTGCAATCAAAGCATGTACATTTTAATACATCAAATACAGATAATGAAAATGAAGGTGTTTCCGATGAAGATTCAGAATACTTTATGCTGATGTAACGCCCGTTTCTCAAAATTGCGTAATTTACTGATATTTCAATTATTATCTTAAATTTAAAAAGAATATATAAATTTGTAACTTAATCTATAGTTTTTATTTGAATCTTCGATATTTGAAAATTCTTTAAATTTGTAAAAAAGTTATATGCTTTTAAATAAATAATGTTTATTCTTACAATGTTTTTCTTCATCTCATTTTCATTGCATAAAAATAATATTTTATTTATAAATATATAAAAACAAATAGCTAGATTTCATACAAAAATTATTAATATTATGAAGCACTGTTGAAAATTTAATCAAGATCGGTTGAATAATTTTTAAATGAGAGCTTATGTTACTTCCTAAACTTTGAAAAACTATACATCATATTATTATTTTATTGAGTTTCTGTTATATGCATCATCATATTAATGACGAAAATAGCAGCTAATACAGCCAACGAAGCTAGCCAAGACGCCAAAGACCGATCCTGTTAAAATGGAATTTCAGCTTATCAAAGTCTTAACAAAGATAAATTTTTCTCGATTGAAACTTCCATAAAAGACATTACTCTTCATCCTAAGTAATTAATAATATGATTTTATGTGTACTCAGTTAATTGGCATACGATTTTCGGCACAAATCATCAGTTTTGCAGGTACGGTAATCGAAATCTTTTAATTTGCAAGTGACTTTTCATGATTGGTCAACGTCCTTCCAAATTGACCAATCATATTTAGTCATTCATTCTCGAACGCATCTTAGGTATACTTCCAGTTGAAACTACAGTTTGTAGTCTAGACACTTGCTATACCACGTAGAGTAGTATATTTTGTTCTCGTCACTTACTATGCAGCGTAGTGTAATTCAAAATGGCGGACTTGGCAACGCTGTCCCAGACCCCAAGTGAGTTACCCTGTCCCTTAATAAGTACACCCTGTCCCCAAGTGAGTTACCCTGGTTCCATATAAGTACTCACAGACACCAAGTGAGTTACCCTAGTCCTTTATAAGTACTCCCTGACCCCAAGTGAGTTATCCTAGCCCGTTTATATGTACGCTCTGACCGTAAGTGAGTTATCCTAGCCGCTTTATATGTACTCCCAGACCCCAAGTGAGTTACCCTGTCCCTTAATAAGTACACCCTGGCCCCAAGTAAGTTACCCTGGTCCCATATAAGTACTCACAGACACCAAGTGAGTTACCCTAGTCCCATAGAAGTACTCCCTGACCCCAAGTGAGTTACCCTAGCCCCTATATAAGTATTCCCTGTCCCCAAGTGAGTTATCCTAGCCCCTTTATATGTACTCTCTGACCGCAAGTGAGTTACCCTAGTCCCATAGATGTACTCCCTGACCCCAAGTGAGTTACCATATCACCTTTATAAGTACAACACTGACCCCAAGTGAGTTATCCTAGCCCCTTTATATGTACTCCCAGACCCCAAGTGAGTTACCCAGTCCCTAATAATTACTCCCTGACCCCAAGTGAGTTACCCTAGCCCTTAATAAGTACTCCCTGGCCCCAAGTGAGTTACCCTGTTCCCATATAAGTACTCACAGACCCAAAGTGAGTTATCCTAACCCCTTTATATGTACTCTCTGACCGCAAGTGAGTTATCCTAGCCGCTTAATATGTACTCCCAGACCCCAAGTGAGTTACCCAGTCCCTAATAATTACTCCCTGACCCCAAGTGAGTTACCCTAGCCCTTAATAAGTACACCCTGGCCCCAAGTGAGTTACCCTGTTCCCATATAAGTACTCACAGACACCAAGTGAGTTACCCTAGTCCCATAGAAGTACTCCCTGACCCCAAGTGAGTTACACTAGCCCCTATATAAGTATTCCCTGATCCCAAGTAATTTATCAAAGCCCCTTTATATGTACTCTCTGACCGCAAGTGAGTTACCCTAGTCCCATAGATGTACTCCATGACCCCATGTGAGTTACCATAGCCCCTTTATAAGTACTCCCTGACCCCAAGTGAGTTATCCTAGCCCCTTTATATGTACTCTGACCGCAAGTGTGTTATCCTAGCCGCTTTATATGTACTCCCAGACCACAAGTGAGTTACCCTAGTCCCATAGAAGTACTCCCTGACTACAAGTGAGTTACCTTAGCCCCTTTATAAGTACTTCCTGACCCCAAGTGAGTTACCCTAGTCCCATATAAGTACTCCCAGACCCCAAGTGAGTTACCCTAGTCCCATAGAAGTACTCTCAGACCCCAAATGAGTTACCCTAGTCCCATAGAAGTACTCCCTGACCCCAAGTGATTTACCATAGCCCCTAAATAAGTACTCCCTGACCCCAAGTGAGTTATCCTAGCCCCTTTATATGTACTCTCTGACCGCAAGTGAGTTACCCTAGTCCCAAATAAGTACTCCCTGACCCCAACTGATTTACCCTAGTCCCATATAAGTGCTCCAAGGTCCCAAGTGAGTTACCCTAGTCCCATAGAAGTACTCCCTGACTACAAGTGAGTTACCATAAACCCTTTATAAGTACTCCCTGACCACAAGTGAGTTACTCTAGTCCCTTATAACTACTCCCTGATCCAAAGTGAGTTACCCTAGCCCGTTTATAAGTAATCCCTGACCCTGAGTGGGTTACCCTAGTCCCATATAAGTACTCCCAGACCACAACTGGGTTACCCTAGTCCCATATAAGTACTCCCAGACCCCAAGTGAGTTACCCTAGTCCCATAGAAGTACTCCCTGACCCCAAGTGAGTTACCCTAGCCCCTATATAAGTACTCCCTGACCCCAAGTAAGTTATCAAAGCCCCTTTATATGTACTCTCTGACCGCAAGTGAGTTACCCTAGTCCCATAGATGTACTCCATGACCACAACTGAGTTACCATAGCCTCTATATAATTACTCTCTAATCCCAATTGAGTTATCCTAGCCCCTTCATATGTACTTTCTGACCGCAAGTGAGTTACCCTAGTCCCATATAAGTACTCCCAGACCCCAAGTGAGTTACCCTAGTCCCATAGAAGTACTCTCAGACCCCAAGTGAGTTACCCTAGTCCCATAGAAGTACTCCCTGACCCCAAGTGAGTTACCCTAGCCCCTATATAAGTACTCCCTGACCCCAAGTAAGTTATCAAAGCCCCTTTATATGTACTCTCTGACCGCAAGTGAGTTACCCTAGTCCCATAGATGTACTCCATGACCACAACTGAGTTACCATAGCCTCTATATAATAACTCTCTAATCCCAATTGAGTTATCCTAGCCCCTTCATATGTACTTTCTGACAGCAAGTGAGTTACCCACTCCCTTATAAGTACTCCCTGACCCCAAGTGAGTTACCCTAGCACTTAATAAGTACTCCCTGACCCCAAGTGAGTTACTCTAGCCCCTTTATAAGTACTCCCTGACCCCAAGTGAGTTATCCTAGCCCCTTTATATGTACTTTCAGACCCCAAGTGAGTTACCCTAGTCCCTTATAACTACTCCCTGACCCTAAGTGATTTATCCTAGTCCCATAGAAGTACTCCCTGACCCCAAGTGAGTTACCCTAGCCTCTATATAATTACTCCCTATTCCCAATTGAGTTATCCTAGCCCCTTTATATGTACTTCCAGACCCCAAGAGAGTTACCCTAGTCCCTTATAAATACTCCCTGACCCCAAGTGAGTTATCCTAGCCCCTATATATGTACTTCCAGACCCCAAGTGAGTTACCCTAGTCCCTTATAACTACTCCCTGACCCTAAGTGATTTACCCTAGTCCCATAGAAGTACTCCCTGACCCCAAGTGAGTTACCCTAGCCTCTATATAATTACTCCCTATTCCCAATTGAGTTATCCTAGCCCGTCATATGAACTCTCTGACCGCAAGTGAGTTACCCTAGTCCCATAGAAGTACTCCCTGACCTCAAGTGAGTTACCCTAGTCCCATAGAAGTACTTCCTGACCCTAAGTGAGTTACCATAGCACTTAATAAGTACACCCTGGCCCCAAGTGAGTTACCATAGTCCCATATAAGTACTCCCAGACCAAAGTGAATTACCCTAGTCCCATAGAAGTACTCCCTGACCCCAAGTGAGTTACTCTAGCCCCTTTATAAGTACTCCCTGACCCCAAGTGAGTTATCCTAGCCCCTTTATATGTACTTTCAGACCCCAAGTGAGTTACCCTAGTCCCTTATAACTACTCCCTGACCCTAAGTGATTTATCCTAGTCCCATAGAAGTACTCCCTGACCCCAAGTGAGTTACCCTAGCCTCTATATAATTACTCCCTATTCCCAATTGAGTTATCCTAGCCCCTTTATATGTACTTCCAGATCCCAAGTGAGTTACCCTAGTCCCTTATAACTACTCCCTGACCCCAAGTGAGTTATCCTAGCCCCTTTATATGTACTACCAGACCCCAAGTGAGTTACCCTAGTCCCTTTTAAATACTCCCTGACCCTAAGTGGGTTACCCTAGTCCCATATAAGTACTCCCAGACCCCAAGTGAGTTACCCTAGTCCCATATAAGTACTCCCAGACCACAACTGGGTTACCCTATTCCCATAGAAGTACTCCCTGACCCCAAGTGAGGTATCCTTGCCCCTTTATATGTACTCCCTGACCCCTAGTTAGTTACCATAGCCCCTTTATAAGTACTCCCAGATCCCAAGTGAGTTACCCTAGTCCCTTGTAAATACTCCCTGACCCCAAGTGAGTTATCCTAGTACCATAAAAGTACACCCTGACCCCAAGTGAGTTACCCTAGTTCCACAGAAGTACTCCCTGAACCCAAGTGAGTAATGCTAGCCCCTTTATATGTACTCTCTGACCGCAAGTGAGTTACCCAATCCCATAGAAGTACTCCCTGACCCCAAGTGAGTTATCCTAGTACCATAAAAGTACACCCTGACCCCAAGTGGGTTACCCTAGTTCCATAGAAGTACTCCCTCAACCCAAGTGAGTTATGCTAGCCCCTTTATATGTACTCTCTGACCGCAAGTGAGTTACCCTAGTTCCATAGAAGTACTCCCTGACCCCAAGTGAGTTACCATAGCCCCTTTATAAGTACTCACTGACCCCAAGTGAGTTATCCAAGCCCCTTTATGTGTACTCTCTGACAGCAAGTGAGTTACCCTAGTCCCATAAAAGTACACCCTGACCCCAACTGATTTACCCTAGCCCCATATAAGTGCTCCAAGAACCCAAGTGAGTTACCCTAGTCCCATAGAAGTACACCCTGACCCCAAGTGAGTTACCATCGCCCCTTTATATGTACTCCCAGACCCCAAGTGAGTTACCCCAGTCCCTTATAACTACTCCCGGACCCCATGTGAGTTACCCTGGTCCCATATAAGTACTCCCAGACACCTAGTGAGTTAGCATAGTCCAATATAAGTACTCCCTGACCCGTAGTGCGTTACCCTAGCCCCTAAATAAGTACTCCCTTACCCCAAGCGAGTTATCCTAGCCCCTTTAAATGTACTCTCTGACAGCAAGTGAGTTACCCTAGTCCCATATAAGTACTCCCTATCCTCAACTGATTTACCCTAGCCCAATATATGTGCTCCAAGTACCCAAGTGAGTTACCCTAGTCCCATAGAAGTACTCCCTGACCCCAAGTGAGTTACCATATCACCTTTATAAGTACTCCCTGACCCCAAGTGAGTTACCCTAGCCCTTAATAAGTACACCCTGGCCCCAAGTGAGTTACCCTAGTCCCATAAAAGTACTCCTTGACCCAAAGTAAGTTACCCTAGCCCCTTTATATGTTCCCTGTCCCCAAATGAGATACCCTAGTCCCATAGAAGTACTCCCTGACACCAAGTGAGTTACCACAGCCCCTATATAAGTACTCCCTGACTCCATGTGAGTTACCCTAGTCCCATATAAGTACTCCCAGAACCCAAGTGAGTAACCCTAGTCCTATAGAAGTACTCCCTGACCCCAAGTGAGTTACCCTAGCCCCTAAATAAGTAGTCCCTGACCCCAAGTGAGTTACCCTAGTCCCATAGAAGTAATCCCTGACCTCAAGTTAGTTATCCTAGCCCCTTTGTATGTACTCTCTGACCGCAAGTGAGTTACCCTAGTCCCATAGAAGTACTACCTGACTCCAAGTGACTTACTCTAGTCCCTTATAACTACTCCTTGACCCAAAGTGAGTTACCCTAGCCCTTTTATAAGTACTCCCTGACCCCAAGTGTGTTATCCCAGCCCCTTTATATGTACTCTCTGACCGCAAGTGATTTACCCTAGTCCCATAGAAGTAATCCCTGACCCCAAGTGAGTTACCATAGCCCATTTATAAGTAATCCCTGACCCCAAGTGAGTTACCCTAGCCCTTAATAAGTACTCCCAGACCCCAAGTGAGTTACCCTAGTCCCATAGAAGTACTCCCTGACCCCAAGTGAGTTACCATTGCCCCTATATAAGTACTCCCTGACCCCAAGTGAGTTATCCTAGCCCCTGTATATGTACCCTCTGACCGCAAGTGAGTTACCCTAGTCCCATAGAAGTACTCCCTGACCCCAAGTGAGTTACCATTGCCCCTATATAAGTACTCCCTGACCCCAAGTGAGTTATCCTAGCCCCTGTATATGTACCCTCTGACCGCCAGTGAGTTACCCTAGTCCCATACAAGTACTCCCTGACCCCAAGTGAGTTACCCTAGCCCCTTTATAAGTAGTCCCTGACCCCAAGTGAGTTACCCTAGTCCCATAAAAGTACTCCCTGACCCCAAGTGAGTTACCCTAGTCCCATAGAAGTAATCCCTGACCCCAAGTAAGTTATCCTTTCCCCTTTATATGTACTCTCTGACCGCAAGTGAGATACCCTAGTGCCATAGAAGTAATCCCTGACCCCAAGTGAGTTATCATAGCCCCTTGATAAGTACTCCCTGACCCCAAGTGAGTTACCCTAGTCCCATAAAAGTACTCCTTGACCAAAAGTAAGTTACCCTAGCCCCTTTATATGTTCCCTGACCACAAATGAGATACCCTAGTCCCATATAAGTATTCCCAGACCCCAAGTGAGTTACCCTAGTCCCATAGAAGTACTCCCTGGCCCCAAGTGAATTACCATAGCTCCTATATAAGTACTTCCTGACCCTAAGTGAGTTATCCTAGCCCCTTTATATGTACTCCCAGAATCCAAGTGAGTTACCCTAGTCCCTTATAACTACTCCCTGACCCAAAGTGAGTTACCCTAGCCCCTTTATATGTTCCCTGACCACAAATGAGATACCCTAGTCCCATTTAAGTATTCCCAGACCCCAAGTGAGTTACCCTAGTCCCATAGAAGTACTCCCTGGCCCCAAGTGATTTACCATAGCTCCTATATAAGTACTTCCTGACCCTAAGTGAGTTATCCTAGCCCCTTTATATGTACTCCCAGAATCCAAGTGAGTTACCCTAGTCCCTTATAACTACTCCCTGACCCAAAGTGAGTTACCCTAGCCCCTTTATATGTTCCCTGACCACAAATGAGATACCCTAGTCCCATATAAGTACTCCCAGACCACAAGTGAGTAACCCTAGTCCCATAAAAGTACTCCCTGACCCCAAGTGAGTTACCCTAGTCCCATATAAGTACTCCCAGAACCCATGTCAGTAACCCTAGTCCCATAGAAGTACTCCCTGACCCCAAGTGAGTTACCCTAGCCCCTATATAAGTAGTCCCTGACCCCAAGTGAGTTACCCTAGTCCCAAAAAACTACTCCCTGGCCCCAAGTGAGTTACCCTAGTCCCATAGAAGTAATCCCTGACCCCAAGTAAGTTATCCTTGCCCCTTTATATGTACTCTCTGGCCGCAAGTGAGTTACCCTAGTCCCTTATAAGTACTCCCTGACCCCAAGTGAGTTACCCTAGCCCCTTAATAAGTACACCCTGTCCCCAAGTGAGTTACCCTAGCTCCTATATAAATACTCCCTGACCTCAAGTGTGTTATCCCAGCCCCTTTATATGTACTCTCTGACCGCAAGTGATTTACCCTAGTCCCATAGAAGTACTACCTGACCCCAAGTGAGTTACCATATCACTTTTATAAGCACTCCCTGACCCCAAGTGTGTTATCCTAGCACCTTTATATGTACTCTCTGACCGCAAGTGAGATACCCTAGTGCCATAGAAGTAATCCCTGACCCCAAGTGAGTTATCATAGCCCCTTTATAAGTACTCCCTGACCCCAAGTGAGTTACCCTAGCCCTTAATAAGTACACCCTGGCCCCAAGTGAGTTACCCTAGTCCCATAAAAGTACTCCTTGACCAAAAGTAAGTGTTCGAGATTGGGAGGAGCAGAAAATGTTGCGAAGTAGATTCCGCATTTCTCTGTTATATCTCCCATCTCTATTGCGCTCACAATAGACGGCTAGACCGACAGCGTCTAGTCGCTCTATCTGTCTCTCTCTCCGCGGCGCGCTTGCGCGTCTTCTGGCCCTGGCGCGTCGCGGCCGCGAAGCGACACTACTTGCGCGCTTGGCCACTAGGTGGCCAGCGCCCGCGGCAGCTCTCTCGCTGGCAAGATTAGTGTCGCGTAATTATATAGATGGGTCCTTGATAAGGACCCATCGCACCCTCGCATTGCTCGACAGCTGTGTAAGCAGCAGCAACCGCAGCAACGAAGCAGCCTTTTTCGCCTCAACGGCACCTCAGCAGCTTTTGACGCCTCATCGGCAGCGCCTCCACGGGCAACAAAGAGCGCCTCCACTGGCGAACTCATTGGGAGCATACTTTGGTAAGTATCACCCACCACCCACTGCCTACCAAGAGGGGACTACCCCTCTGCGGCACATTCCTCCCTCCTTAAGGGAGATTTCTCCGGGGACTGCCCGGGAGAAATTCAACCCTCTCCTTCCCCTCCACACTGCCTCCGAGGACTACCTCGGACCCAGTGTTCCGACCCCCAAGTCCAGGGCTCTCGACGAGTCGGGTAGTGGGAGGGGTAGAATTCACCCTAGGGGTGGGGTGGCTCGGAGCCACTAGAGCTCTTGGAGAAGGCGGCCGAAGGGCAAGGGGACTTCCCCTTCCCTAAAACCACTTCTCCAAATTCGCTTCCTCCCGGGGCTGGGGATTTTACTAGGGAATACCCTAGGGAAATTGTCCAGTCCGGGAGCTTATAAGTCCGCGCTCCTTTCTGGGGAATTCTAGTCTCTGGGGTTCTTGGGAAACTTCGTCTACCGAAATTCCCTAGAATTTGACGACGACAAATTCCCTAGGAAGACGAACATTTTTAACTTAGCGGTTCCTTTGTAAAAATATTGTAAACTTTTGTATATATTTATTTATTAAATAAAAAACTCTTTTACCACATAACCTGGCTTTGAATACTTTATTTTAGAATAAGGCCTTCCTTTCTGACCACAGGTTCGGAGCCAACTTGAGACACTGTTTCGCACAGTAAGTTACCCTAGCCCCTTTATATGTTCCCTGACCACAAATGAGATACCCTAGTCCCATATAAGTATTCCCAGACCCCAAGTGAGTTACCCTAGTCCCATAGAAGTACTCCCTGACCCCAAGTGATTTACCATAGCCCCTATATAAGTACTTCCTGACCCTAAGTGAGTTATCCTAGCCCCTTTATATGTACTCCCAGAATCCAAGTGAGTTACCCTAGTCCCTTATAACTACTCCCTGACCCAAAGTGAGTTACCCTAGTCCCTTTATAAGTACTCCCTGACCATAAGTGGGTTACGCTAGTCCCATATAAGTACTCCCAGACCACAAGTGAGTAACCCTAGTCCCATAAAAGTAATCCCTGACCCCAAGTGAGTTACCCTAGTCCCATAGAAGTAATCCCTGACCCCAACTTAGTTACCATAGCCCCTTTATAAGTACTCCCTGACCCCAAGTGAGTTTCACTAGCCCTTAATAAGTACACCCTGGCCCCAAGTGAGTTACCCTAGTCCCATAAAAGTACTCCTTGACCCAAAGTAAGTTACCCTAGCCCCTTTATATGTTCCCTGTCCCCAAATGAGATACCCTAGTCCCATATAAGTACTCCCAGAACCCAAGTGAGTAACCCTAGTCCTATAGAAGTACTCCCTGACCCCAAGTGTGTTATCCCAGCCCCTTTATATGTACCCTCTGACCGCAAGTGATTTACCCTAGTCCCATAGAAGTAATCCCTGACCGCAAGTGAGTTACCATAGCCCATTTATAAGTAATCCCTGACCCCAAGTGAGTTACCCTAGCCCTTAATAAGTACTCCCAGACCCCAAGTGAGTTACCATTGCCCCTATATAAGTACTCCCTGACCCCAAGTGATTTATCCTAGCCCCTGTATATGTACCCTCTGACCGCAAGTGAGTTACCCTAGTCCCATAGAAGTACTCCCTGACCCCAAGTGAGTTACCCTAGCCCCTATATAAGTAGTCCCTGACCCCAAGTGAGTTACCCTAGTCCCATAAAAGTACTCCCTGACCCCAAGTGAGTTACCCTAGTCCCATAGAAGTAATCCCTGACCCCAAGTAAGTTATCCTTTCCCCTTATATGTACTCTCTGACCGCAAGTGAGATACCCTAGTGCCATAGAAGTAATCCCTGACCCCAAGTGAGTTACCATTGCCCCTTTATATGTACTCTCTGGCCGCAAGTGAGTTACCCTAGTCCCTTATAAGTACTCCCTGACCCCAAGTGAGTTACCCTAGCCCCTTAATAAGTACACCCTGTCCCCAAGTGAGTTACCCTAGCTCCTATATAAATCCTCCCTGACCTCAAGTGTGTTATCCCAGCCCCTTTATATGTACTCTCTGACCGCAAGTGATTTACCCTAGTCCCATAGAAGTAATCCCTGACCCCAAGTGAGTTACCATATCACCTTTATAAGTACTCCCTGACCCCAAGTGAGTTATCCTAGCCCCTTTATTTGTACCCTCTGGCCGCAAGTGAGTTACCCTAGTCCCTTATAAGTACTCCCTGACCCCAACTGAGTTACCCTAACCCCTTAATAAGTACACCCTGACCCCAAGTGAGTTACCCTAGCCCTTAATAAGTACTCCCTGACCCCAAGTGAGTTACCCTAGTCCCATAGAAGTAATCCCTGACCCCAAGTGAGTTATCATATTCCCTTAATAAGTACTCCCAGACCCCAAGTGAGTTACCCTAGTCCCATAGAAGTACTCCCTGACCCCAAGTGAGTTACCATTGCCCCTTTATATGTACTCTCTGGCCGCAAGTGAGATACCCTAGTGCCATAGAAGTAATCCCTGACCCCAAGTGAGTTATCATATTCCCTTAATAAGTACTCCCAGACCCCAAGTGAGTTACCCTAGTCCCATAGAAGTACTCCCTGACCCCAAGTGAGTTACCATTGCCCCTTTATATGTACTCTCTGGCCGCAAGTGAGTTACCCTAGTCCCTTATAAGTACTCCCTGACCCCAAGTGAGTTACCCTAACCCCTTAATAAGTACACCCTGTCCCTAAGTGAGTTACCCTAGCCCCTATATAAATACTCCCTGACCCAAAGTGAGTTACCCTAGCCCCTAAATAAGTAGTCCCTGACCCCAAATGAGTTACCCTAGTCCCATAAAAGTACTCCCTGACCCCAAGTGAGTTACCCTAGCCCCATAGAAATAATCCCTGACCCCAAGTAAGTTATCCTTGCCCCTTTATATGTACTCTCTGGCCGCAAGTGAGTTACCCTAGTCCCTTATAAGTACTCCCTGACCCCAACTGAGTTACCCTAGCCCCTTAATAAGTACACCCTGTCCCCAAATGAGTTACCCTAGCCCCTATATAAATACTCCCTGACCCCAAGTTAGTTATCCTAGCCCCTTTATATCTACTCTCTGACCGCAAGTAAGTTACCCTAGTCCCATAGAAGTACTCCCTGACCCCAAGTGAGTTACCATTGCCCCTATATAAGTACTCCCTGACCCCAAGTGATTTATCCTAGCCCCTGTATATGTACCCTCTGACCGCAAGTGAGTTACCCTAGTCCCATAGAAGTACTCCCTGACCCCAAGTGAGTTACCCTAGCCCCTATATAAGTAGTCCCTGACCCCAAGTGAGTTACCCTAGTCCCATAAAAGTACTCCCTGACCCCAAGTGAGTTACCCTAGTCCCATAGAAGTAATCCCTGACCCCAAGTAAGTTATCCTTTCCCCTTATATGTACTCTCTGACCGCAAGTGAGATACCCTAGTGCCATAGAAGTAATCCCTGACCCCAAGTGAGTTACCATTGCCCCTTTATATGTACTCTCTGGCCGCAAGTGAGTTACCCTAGTCCCTTATAAGTACTCCCTGACCCCAAGTGAGTTACCCTAGCTCCTATATAAATACTCCCTGACCTCAAGTGTGTTATCCCAGCCCCTTTATATGTACTCTCTGACCGCAAGTGATTTACCCTAGTCCCATAGAAGTAATCCCTGACCCCAAGTGAGTTACCATATCACCTTTATAAGTACTCCCTGACCCCAAGTGAGTTATCCTAGCCCCTTTATTTGTACCCTCTGGCCGCAAGTGAGTTACCATAGTCCCTTATAAGTACTCCCTGACCCCAACTGAGTTACCCTAACCCCTTAATAAGTACACCCTGACCCCAAGTGAGTTACCCTAGCCCTTAATAAGTACTCCCTGACCCCAAGTGAGTTACCCTAGTCCCATAGAAGTAATCCCTGACCCCAAGTGAGTTATCATATTCCCTTAATAAGTACTCCCAGACCCCAAGTGAGTTACCCTAGTCCCATAGAAGTACTCCCTGACCCCAAGTGAGTTACCATTGCCCCTTTATATGTACTCTCTGGCCGCAAGTGAGATACCCTAGTGCCATAGAAGTAATCCCTGACCCCAAGTGAGTTATCATATTCCCTTAATAAGTACTCCCAGACCCCAAGTGAGTTACCCTAGTCCCATAGAAGTACTCCCTGACCCCAAGTGAGTTACCATTGCCCCTTTATATGTACTCTCTGGCCGCAAGTGAGTTACCCTAGTCCCTTATAAGTACTCCCTGACCCCAAGTGAGTTACCCTAACCCCTTAATAAGTACACCCTGTCCCTAAGTGAGTTACCCTAGCCCCTATATAAATACTCCCTGACCCAAAGTGAGTTACCCTAGCCCCTAAATAAGTAGTCCCTGACCCCAAATGAGTTACCCTAGTCCCATAAAAGTACTCCCTGACCCCAAGTGAGTTACCCTAGCCCCATAGAAATAATCCCTGACCCCAAGTAAGTTATCCTTGCCCCTTTATATGTACTCTCTGGCCGCAAGTGAGTTACCCTAGTCCCTTATAAGTACTCCCTGACCCCAACTGAGTTACCCTAGCCCCTTAATAAGTACACCCTGTCCCCAAATGAGTTACCCTAGCCCCTATATAAATACTCCCTGACCCCAAGTTAGTTATCCTAGCCCCTTTATATCTACTCTCTGACCGCAAGTAAGTTACCCTAGTCCCATAGAAGTACTACCTGACCCCAAGTGAGTTACCATATCACCTTTATAAGTACTCCCTGACCCCAAGTGTGTTATCCTAGCACCTTATAACTATTCCCTGACCCAAAGTGAGTTACCCTAGCCCCTTTATATGTTCCCTGACCACAAATGAGATACCCTAGTCCCATATAAGTACTCCCAGACCACAAGTGAGTAACCGTAGTCCCATAAAAGTTCTCCCTGACCCCAAGTGAGTTACCATAGCCCATTTATAAGTAATCCCTGACCCCAAGTGAGTTACCCTAGCCCTTAATAAGTACTCCCTGACCCCAAGTGAGTTACCATTGCCCCTTTATATGTACTCTCTGGCCGCAAGTGAGTTACCCTAGTCCCTTATAAGTACTCCCTGACCCCAAGTGAGTTACCCTAGCCCCTTAATAAGTACACCCTGTCCCCAAGTGAGTTACCCTAGCTACTATATAAATACTCCCTGACCTCAAGTGTGTTATCCCAGCCCCTTTATATGTACTCTCTGACCGCAAGTGATTTACCCTAGTCCCATAGAAGTAATCCCTGACCCCAAGTGAGTTACCATATCACCTTTATAAGTACTCCCTGACCCCAAGTGAGTTATCCTAGCCCCTTTATTTGTACCCTCTGGCCGCAAGTGAGTTACCCTAGTCCCTTATAAGTACTCCCTGACCCCAAGTGAGTTACCCTAGCCCCTATATAAGTAGTCCCTGACCCCAAGTGAGTTTCCCTAGTTCCATAGAAGTACTCCCTGACCCCAAGTGAGTTACCCTGGTTCCATATAAGCACTCCCAGACACCAAGTGAGTTAGCCTAGTCCAATATAAGTACTCCTTGACCCAAAGTGAGTTACCCTAGCACCTTTATAAGTACTCCTTGACCCCAAGTGAGTTACCCTAGTCCCAAATAAGTACTCCCTGACCCCAAGTGAGTTACCCTAGTCCCATAGAAGTACTCCCTGACCCCAAGTGAGTTATCCTAGCCCCTTTATATGTACTCTCTGACTGCAAGTGAGTTACCCTAGTTCCATAGAAGTACTCCCAGACCCCAAGTGAGTTACCCTAGTCCCATAGAAGTACTCCCTGACCCCAAGTGAGTTACCATATCACCTTTATAAGTACTCCCTGACCCCAAGTGAGTTACCCTAGCCCTTAATAAGTACACCCTGGCCCCAAGTGAGTTACCCTAGTCCCATAAAAGTACTCCTTGACCCAAAGTAAGTTACCCTAGCCCCTTTATATGTTCCCTGTCCCCAAATGAGATACCCTAGTCCCATATAAGTACTCCCAAACCCCAAGTAAGTTACCCCAGTCCCATAGAAGTACTCCCTGACACCAAGTGAGTTACCACAGCCCCTATATAAGTACTCCCTGACTCCATGTGAGTTACCCTAGTCCCATATAAGTACTCCCAGAACCCAAGTGAGTAACCCTAGTCCTATAGAAGTACTCCCTGACCCCAAGTGAGTTACCCTAGCCCCTAAATAAGTAGTCCCTGACCCCAAGTGAGTTACCCTAGTCCCATAGAAGTAATCCCTGACCTCAAGTTAGTTATCCTAGCCCCTTTGTATGTACTCTCTGACCGCAAGTGAGTTACCCTAGTCCCATAGAAGTACTACCTGACTCCAAGTGACTTACTCTAGTCCCTTATAACTACTCCTTGAACCCAAGTGAGTTACCATAGCCCATTTATAAGTAATCCCTGACCCCAAGTGAGTTACCCTAGCCCTTAATAAGTACTCCCAGACCCCAAGTGAGTTACCCTAGTCCCATAGAAGTACTCCCTGACCCCAAGTGAGTTACCATTGCCCCTATATAAGTACTCCCTGACCCCAAGTGAGTTATCCTAGCCCCTGTATATGTACCCTCTGACCGCAAGTGAGTTACCCTAGTCCCATAGAAGTACTCCCTGACCCCAAGTGAGTTACCATTGCCCCTATATAAGTACTCCCTGACCCCAAGTGAGTTATCCTAGCCCCTGTATATGTACCCTCTGACCGCCAGTGAGTTACCCTAGTCCCATACAAGTACTCCCTGACCCCAAGTGAGTTACCCTAGCCCCTTTATAAGTAGTCCCTGACCCCAAGTGAGTTACCCTAGTCCCATAAAAGTACTCCCTGACCCCAAGTGAGTTACCCTAGTCCCATAGAAGTAATCCCTGACCCCAAGTAAGTTATCCTTTCCCCTTTATATGTACTCTCTGACCGCAAGTGAGATACCCTAGTGCCATAGAAGTAATCCCTGACCCCAAGTGAGTTATCATAGCCCCTTTATAAGTACTCCCTGACCCCAAGTGAGTTACCCTAGTCCCATAAAAGTACTCCTTGACCAAAAGTAAGTTACCCTAGCCCCTTTATATGTTCCCTGACCACAAATGAGATACCCTAGTCCCATATAAGTATTCCCAGACCCCAAGTGAGTTACCCTAGTCCCATAGAAGTACTCCCTGGCCCCAAGTGAATTACCATAGCTCCTATATAAGTACTTCCTGACCCTAAGTGAGTTATCCTAGCCCCTTTATATGTACTCCCAGAATCCAAGTGAGTTACCCTAGTCCCTTATAACTACTCCCTGACCCAAAGTGAGTTACCCTAGCCCCTTTATATGTTCCCTGACCACAAATGAGATACCCTAGTCCCATATAAGTACTCCCAGACCACAAGTGAGTAACCCTAGTCCCATAAAAGTACTCCCTGACCCCAAGTGAGTTACCCTAGTCCCATATAAGTACTCCCAGAACCCATGTCAGTAACCCTAGTCCCATAGAAGTACTCCCTGACCCCAAGTGAGTTACCCTAGCCCCTATATAAGTAGTCCCTGACCCCAAGTGAGTTACCCTAGTCCCAAAAAACTACTCCCTGGCCCCAAGTGAGTTACCCTAGTCCCATAGAAGTAATCCCTGACCCCAAGTAAGTTATCCTTGCCCCTTTATATGTACTCTCTGGCCGCAAGTGAGTTACCCTAGTCCCTTATAAGTACTCCCTGACCCCAAGTGAGTTACCCTAGCCCCTTAATAAGTACACCCTGTCCCCAAGTGAGTTACCCTAGCTCCTATATAAATACTCCCTGACCTCAAGTGTGTTATCCCAGCCCCTTTATATGTACTCTCTGACCGCAAGTGATTTACCCTAGTCCCATAGAAGTACTACCTGACCCCAAGTGAGTTACCATATCACTTTTATAAGCACTCCCTGACCCCAAGTGTGTTATCCTAGCACCTTTATATGTACTCTCTGACCGCAAGTGAGATACCCTAGTGCCATAGAAGTAATCCCTGACCCCAAGTGAGTTATCATAGCCCCTTTATAAGTACTCCCTGACCCCAAGTGAGTTACCCTAGCCCTTAATAAGTACACCCTGGCCCCAAGTGAGTTACCCTAGTCCCATAAAAGTACTCCTTGACCAAAAGTAAGTGTTCGAGATTGGGAGGAGCAGAAAATGTTGCGAAGTAGATTCCGCATTTCTCTGTTATATCTCCCATCTCTATTGCGCTCACAATAGACGGCTAGACCGACAGCGTCTAGTCGCTCTATCTGTCTCTCTCTCCGCGGCGCGCTTGCGCGTCTTCTGGCCCTGGCGCGTCGCGGCCGCGAAGCGACACTACTTGCGCGCTTGGCCACTAGGTGGCCAGCGCCCGCGGCAGCTCTCTCGCTGGCAAGATTAGTGTCGCGTAATTATATAGATGGGTCCTTGATAAGGACCCATCGCACCCTCGCATTGCTCGACAGCTGTGTAAGCAGCAGCAACCGCAGCAACGAAGCAGCCTTTTTCGCCTCAACGGCACCTCAGCAGCTTTTGACGCCTCATCGGCAGCGCCTCCACGGGCAACAAAGAGCGCCTCCACTGGCGAACTCATTGGGAGCATACTTTGGTAAGTATCACCCACCACCCACTGCCTACCAAGAGGGGACTACCCCTCTGCGGCACATTCCTCCCTCCTTAAGGGAGATTTCTCCGGGGACTGCCCGGGAGAAATTCAACCCTCTCCTTCCCCTCCACACTGCCTCCGAGGACTACCTCGGACCCAGTGTTCCGACCCCCAAGTCCAGGGCTCTCGACGAGTCGGGTAGTGGGAGGGGTAGAATTCACCCTAGGGGTGGGGTGGCTCGGAGCCACTAGAGCTCTTGGAGAAGGCGGCCGAAGGGCAAGGGGACTTCCCCTTCCCTAAAACCACTTCTCCAAATTCGCTTCCTCCCGGGGCTGGGGATTTTACTAGGGAATACCCTAGGGAAATTGTCCAGTCCGGGAGCTTATAAGTCCGCGCTCCTTTCTGGGGAATTCTAGTCTCTGGGGTTCTTGGGAAACTTCGTCTACCGAAATTCCCTAGAATTTGACGACGACAAATTCCCTAGGAAGACGATCATTTTTAACTTAGCGGTTCCTTTGTAAAAATATTGTAAACTTTTGTATATATTTATTTATTAAATAAAAAACTCTTTTACCACATAACCTGGCTTTGAATACTTTATTTTAGAATAAGGCCTTCCTTTCTGACCACAGGTTCGGAGCCAACTTGAGACACTGTTTCGCACAGTAAGTTACCCTAGCCCCTTTATATGTTCCCTGACCACAAATGAGATACCCTAGTCCCATATAAGTATTCCCAGACCCCAAGTGAGTTACCCTAGTCCCATAGAAGTACTCCCTGACCCCAAGTGATTTACCATAGCCCCTATATAAGTACTTCCTGACCCTAAGTGAGTTATCCTAGCCCCTTTATATGTACTCCCAGAATCCAAGTGAGTTACCCTAGTCCCTTATAACTACTCCCTGACCCAAAGTGAGTTACCCTAGTCCCTTTATAAGTACTCCCTGACCATAAGTGGGTTACGCTAGTCCCATATAAGTACTCCCAAACCACAAGTGAGTAACCCTAGTCCCATAAAAGTAATCCCTGACCCCAAGTGAGTTACCCTAGTCCCATAGAAGTAATCCCTGACCCCAACTTAGTTACCATAGCCCCTTTATAAGTACTCCCTGACCCCAAGTGAGTTTCACTAGCCCTTAATAAGTACACCCTGGCCCCAAGTGAGTTACCCTAGTCCCATAAAAGTACTCCTTGACCCAAAGTAAGTTACCCTAGCCCCTTTATATGTTCCCTGTCCCCAAATGAGATACCCTAGTCCCATATAAGTACTCCCAGAACCCAAGTGAGTAACCCTAGTCCTATAGAAGTACTCCCTGACCCCAAGTGCGTTATCCCAGCCCCTTTATATGTACTCTCTGACCGCAAGTGATTTACCCTAGTCCCATAGAAGTAATCCCTGACCGCAAGTGAGTTACCATAGCCCATTTATAAGTAATCCCTGACCCCAAGTGAGTTACCCTAGCCCTTAATAAGTACTCCCAGACCCCAAGTGAGTTACCCTAGTCCCATAGAAGTACTCCCTGACCCCAAGTGAGTTACCATTGCCCCTATATAAGTACTCCCTGACCCCAAGTGATTTATCCTAGCCCCTGTATATGTACCCTCTGACCGCAAGTGAGTTACCCTAGTCCCATAGAAGTACTCCCTGACCCCAAGTGAGTTACCCTAGCCCCTATATAAGTAGTCCCTGACCCCAAGTGAGTTACCCTAGTCCCATAAAAGTACTCCCTGACCCCAAGTGAGTTACCCTAGTCCCATAGAAGTAATCCCTGACCCCAAGTAAGTTATCCTTTCCCCTTATATGTACTCTCTGACCGCAAGTGAGATACCCTAGTGCCATAGAAGTAATCCCTGACCCCAAGTGAGTTACCATTGCCCCTTTATATGTACTCTCTGGCCGCAAGTGAGTTACCCTAGTCCCTTATAAGTACTCCCTGACCCCAAGTGAGTTACCCTAGCCCCTTAATAAGTACACCCTGTCCCCAATTGAGTTACCCTAGCTCCTATATAAATACTCCCTGACCTCAAGTGTGTTATCCCAGCCCCTTTATATGTACTCTCGGACCGCAAGTGATTTACCCTAGTCCCATAGAAGTAATCCCTGACCCCAAGTGAGTTACCATATCACCTTTATAAGTACTCCCTGACCCCAAGTGAGTTATCCTAGCCCCTTTATTTGTACCCTCTGGCCGCAAGTGAGTTACCCTAGTCCCTTATAAGTACTCCCTGACCCCAACTGAGTTACCCTAACCCCTTAATAAGTACACCCTGACCCCAAGTGAGTTACCCTAGCCCTTAATAAGTACTCCCTGACCCCAAGTGAGTTACCCTAGTCCCATAGAAGTAATCCCTGACCCCAAGTAAGTTATCCTTTCCCCTTATATGTACTCTCTGACCGCAAGTGAGATACCCTAGTGCCATAGAAGTAATCCCTGACCCCAAGTGAGTTATCATATTCCCTTAATAAGTACTCCCAGACCCCAAGTGAGTTACCCTAGTCCCATAGAAGTACTCCCTGACCCCAAGTGAGTTACCATTGCCCCTTTATATGTACTCTCTGGCCGCAAGTGAGTTACCCTAGTCCCTTATAAGTACTCCCTGACCCCAAGTGAGTTACCCTAACCCCTTAATAAGTACACCCGGTCCCTAAGTGAGTTACCATAGCCCCTATATAAATACTCCCTGACCCAAAGTGAGTTACCCTAGCCCCTAAATAAGTAGTCCCTGACCCCAAATGAGTTACCCTAGTCCCATAAAAGTACTCCCTGACCCCAAGTGAGTTACCCTAGCCCCATAGAAATAATCCCTGACCCCAAGTAAGTTATCCTTGCCCCTTTATATGTACTCTCTGGCCGCAAGTGAGTTACCCTAGTCCCTTATAAGTACTCCCTGACCCCAACTGAGTTACCCTAGCCCCTTAATAAGTACACCCTGTCCCCAAGTGAGTTACCCTAGCCCCTATATAAATACTCCCTGACCCCAAGTTAGTTATCCTAGCCCCTTTATATCTACTCTCTGACCGCAAGTAAGTTACCCTAGTCCCATAGAAGCTACCTGACCCCAAGTGAGTTACCATATCACCTTTATAAGTACTCCCTGACCCCAAGTGTGTTATCCTAGCACCTTATAACTATTCCCTGACCCAAAGTGAGTTACCCTAGCCCCTTTATATGTTCCCTGACCACAAATGAGATACCCTAGTCCCATATAAGTACTCCCAGACCACAAGTGAGTAACCGTAGTCCCATAAAAGTTCTCCCTGACCCCAAGTGAGTTACCATAGCCCATTTATAAGTAATCCCTGACCCCAAGTGAGTTACCCTAGCCCTTAATAAGTACTCCCAGACCCCAAGTGAGTTACCCTAGTCCCATAGAAGTACTCCCTGACCCCAAGTGAGTTACCATTGCCCCTTTATATGTACTCTCTGGCCGCAAGTGAGTTACCCTAGTCCCTTATAAGTACTCCCTGACCCCAAGTGAGTTACCCTAGCCCCTTAATAAGTACACCCTGTCCCCAAGTGAGTTACCCTAGCTACTATATAAATACTCCCTGACCTCAAGTGTGTTATCCCAGCCCCTTTATATGTACTCTCTGACCGCAAGTGATTTACCCTAGTCCCATAGAAGTAATCCCTGACCCCAAGTGAGTTACCATATCACCTTTATAAGTACTCCCTGACCCCAAGTGAGTTATCCTAGCCCCTTTATTTGTACCCACTGGCCGCAAGTGAGTTACCCTAGTCCCTTATAAGTACTCCCTGACCCCAAGTGAGTTACCCTAGCCCCTATATAAGTAGTCCCTGACCCCAAGTGAGTTACCTTAGTCCCATAAAAGTACTCCCTGACCCCAAGTGAGTTACCCTAGTCCCATAGAAGTAATCCCTGACCCCAAGTAAGTTATCCTTTCCCCTTATATGTACTCTCTGACCGCAAGTGAGATACCCTAGTGCCATAGAAGTAATCCCTGACCCCAAGTGAGTTATCATAGCCCCTTAATAAGTACTCCCAGACCCCAAGTGAGTTACCCTAGTCCCATAGAAGTACTCCCTGACCCCAAGTGAGTTACCATTGCCCCTTTATATGTACTCTCTGGCCGCAAGTGAGTTACCCTAGTCCCTTATAAGTACTCCCTGACCCCAAGTGAGTTACCCTAACCCCTTAATAAGTACACCCTGTCCCTAAGTGAGTTACCCTAGCCCCTATATAAATACTCCCTGACCCAAAGTGAGTTACCCTAGCCCCTAAATAAGTAGTCCCTGACCCCAAATGAGTTACCCTAGTCCCATAAAAGTACTCCCTGACCCCAAGTGAGTTACCCTAGCCCCATAGAAATAATCCCTGACCCCAAGTAAGTTATCCTTGCCCCTTTATATGTACTCTCTGGCCGCAAGTGAGTTACCCTAGTCCCTTATAAGTACTCCCTGACCCCAACTGAGTTACCCTAGCTCCTTAATAAGTACACCCTGTCCCCAAGTGAGTTACCCTAGCCCCTATATAAATACTCCCTGACCCCAAGTTAGTTATCCTAGCCCCTTTATATCTACTCTCTGACCGCAAGTAAGTTACCCTAGTCCCATAGAAGTACTACCTGACCCCAAGTGAGTTACCATATCACCTTTATAAGTACTCCCTGACCCCAAGTGTGTTATCCTAGCACCTTATAACTATTCCCTGACCCAAAGTGAGTTACCCTAGCCCCTTTATATGTTCCCTGACCACAAATGAGATACCCTAGTCCCATATAAGTACTCCCAGACCACAAGTGAGTAACCGTAGTCCCATAAAAGTACTCCCTGACCCCAAGTGAGTTACCATAGCCCATTTATAAGTAATCCCTGACCCCAAGTGAGTTACCCTAGCCCTTAATAAGTACTCCCAGACCCCAAGTGAGTTACCCTAGTCCCATAGAAGTACTCCCTGACCCCAAGTGAGTTACCATTGCCCCTTTATATGTACTCTCTGGCCGCAAGTGAGTTACCCTAGTCCCTTATAAGTACTCCCTGACCCCAAGTGAGTTACCCTAGCCCCTTAATAAGTACACCCTGTCCCCAAGTGAGTTACCCTAGCTACTATATAAATACTCCCTGACCTCAAGTGTGTTATCCCAGTCCCTTTATATGTACTCTCTGACCGCAAGTGATTTACCCTAGTCCCATAGAAGTAATCCCTGACCCCAAGTGAGTTACCATATCACCTTTATAAGTACTCCCTGACCCCAAGTGAGTTATCCTAGCCCCTTTATTTGTACCCTCTGGCCGCAAGTGAGTTACCCTAGTCCCTTATAAGTACTCCCTGACCCCAAGTGAGTTACCCTAGCCCCTATATAAGTAGTCCCTGACCCCAAGTGAGTTACCCTAGTCCCATAAAAGTACTCCCTGACCCCAAGTGAGTTACCCTAGTCCCATAGAAGTAATCCCTGACCCCAAGTAAGTTATCCTTTCCCCTTATATGTACTCTCTGACCGCAAGTGAGATACCCTAGTGCCATAGAAGTAATCCCTGACCCCAAGTGAGTTATCATAGCCCCTTAATAAGTACTCCCAGACCCCAAGTGAGTTACCCTAGTCCCATAGAAGTACTCCCTGACACCAAGTGAGTTACCATTGCCCCTTTATATGTACTCTCTGGCCGCAAGTGAGTTACCCTAGTCCCTTATAAGTACTCCCTGACCCCAAGTGAGTTACCCTAACCCCTTAATAAGTACACCCTGTCCCTAAGTGAGTTACCCTAGCCCCTATATAAATACTCCCAGACCCAAAGTGAGTTACCCTAGCCCCTAAATAAGTAGTCCCTGACCCCAAATGAGTTACCCTAGTCCCATAAAAGTACTCCCAGACCCCAAGTGAGTTACCCTAGTCCCATAGAAGTACTCCCTGACACCAAGTGAGTTACCATTGCCCCTTTATATGTACTCTCTGGCCGCAAGTGAGTTACCCTAGTCCCTTATAAGTACTCCCTGACCCCAACTGAGTTACCCTAGCCCCTTAATAAGTACACCCTGTCCCCAAGTGAGTTACCCTAGCTCCTATATAAATACTCCCTGACCCCAAGTTAGTTATCCTAGCCCCTTTATATCTACTCTCTGACCGCAAGTAAGTTACCCTAGTCCCATAGAAGTACTACCTGACCCCAAGTGAGTTACCATATCACCTTTATAAGTACTCCCTGACCCCAAGTGTGTTATCCTAGCACCTTATAACTATTCCCTGATCCAAAGTGAGTTACCCTAGCCCCTTTATATGTTCCCTGACCACAAATGAGATACCCTAGTCCCATATAAGTACTCCCAGACCACAAGTGAGTAACCGTAGTCCCATAAAAGTACTCCCTGACCCCAAGTGAGTTACCCTAGTCCCATATAAGTACTCCCAGAACCCATGTGAGTAACCCCAGTCCCATAGAAGTACTCCCTGACCCCAATTGAGTAACCCTAGCCCCTATATAAGTAGTCCCTGACCCCAAGTAAGTTACCCTAGTCCCATAAAACTACTCCCTGGCCCCAAGTGAGTTACCCTAGTCCCATAGAAGTAATCCCTGACCCAAAGTAAGTTATCCTTGCCCCTTTATATGTACTCTCTGGCCGCAAGTGAGTTACCCTAGTCCCTTATAAGTACTCCCTGACCCCAAGTGAGTTAACCTAGCCCCTTAATAAGTACACCCTGTCCCCAAGTGAGTTACCCTAGCTCCTATATAAATACTCCCTGACCTCAAGTGTGTTATCCCAGCCCCTTTATATGTACTCTCTGACCGCAAGTGATTTACCCTAGTCCCATAGACGTAATCCCTGACCCCAAGTGAGTTACCCTAGCCCCTAAATAAGTAGTCCCTGACCCCAAGTGAGTTAACCTAGTCCCATAGAAGTAATCCCTGACCCCAAGTAAGTTATCCTTGCCCCTTTGTATGTACTCTCTGACCGCAAGTGAGTTACCCTAGTCCCATAGAAGTACTACCTGACACCAAGTGAGTTACTCTAGTCCCTTATAACTACTCCTTGACCCAAAGTGAGTTACCCTAGCCCTTTTATAAGTACTCCCTGACCTCAAGTGTGTTATCCCAGACCCTTTATATGTACTCTCTGACCGCAAGTAAGTTACCCTAGTCCCATAGAAGTACTACCTGACCCCAAGTGAGTTACCATATCACCTTTATAAGTACTCCCTGACCCCAAGTGTGTTATCCTAGCACCTTTATATGTACTCTCTGACCGCAAGTGATTTACCCTAGTCCCATAGAAGTAATCCCTGACCCCAAGTGAGTTACCCTAGCCCCTTAATAAGTACTCCCTGACCCCAAGTGAGTTACCCTAGCCCCTATATAAATACTCCCTGACCCCAAGTTAGTTATCCTAGCCCCTTTATATGTACTCTCTGACCGCAAGTAAGTTACCCTAGTCCCATATAAGTACTACCTGACCCCAAGTGAGTTACCATATCACCTTTATAAGTACTCCCTGACCCCAAGTGTGTTATCCTAGCACCTTTATATGTACTCTCTGACCGCAAGTGAAATACCCTAGTGCCATAGAAGTAATCCCTGACCCCAAGTGAGTTATCATAGCCACTTTATAAGTACTCCCTGACCCCAAGTGAGTAACCCTAGCCCTTAATAAGTACACCCTGGCCCCAAGTGAGTTACCCTAGTCCCATAAAAGTACTCCTTGACAAAAAGTAAGTTACCCTAGCCCCTTTATATGTTCCCTGACCACAAATGAGATACCCTAGTCCCATATAAGTATTCCCAGACCCCAAGTGAGTTACCCTAGTCCCATAGAAGTACTCCCTGACACCAAGTGATTTACCATATCCCCTATATAAGTACTTCCTGACCCTAAGTGAGTTATCCTAGCCCCTTTATATGTACTCCCAGAATCCAAGTGAGTTACCCTAGTCCCTTATAACTACTCCCTGACCCAAATTGAGTTACCCTAGTCCCTTTATAAGTACTCCCTGACCATAAGTGGGTTACGCTAGTCCCATATAAGTACTCCCAGACCACAAGTGAGTAACCCTAGTCCCATAAAAGTACTCCCTGACCCCAAGTGAGTTACCCTAGTCCCATAGAAGTATTCCCTGACCCCAAATTAGTTACCATAGCCCCTTTATAAGTACTCCCTGACCCCAAGTGAGTTACCCTAGTCCCATAAAAGTACTCCTTGACCCAAAGTAAGTTACCCTAGCCCCTTTATAAGTAGTCCCTGACCCCAAATGAGATACCCTATTTCCATATAAGTACTCCCAGACCCCAAGTAAGTTACCCTAGTCCCATAGAAGTAATCCCTGACCCCAAGTGAGTTACCACAGCCCCTATATAAGTACTCTTTGATCCCAAGTGAGTTATCCTAGCCCCTTTATATGTACCCTCTGACCGCAAGTGAGTTACCCTAGTCCCATAGAAGTACTACCTGACCCCAAGTGAGTTTCCTAGCCCCTTTATATGTACTCCCAGAATCCAAGTGAGTTACCCTAGTCCCTTATTACTACTCCCTGACCCAAATTGAGTTACCCTAGTCCCTTTATAAGTACTCCCTGTCCCTAAGTGGGTTACGCTAGTCCCATAGAAGTAATCCCTGACGCCAAGTAAGTTATCCTTGCCCCTTTATATGTACTCTCTGGCCGCAAGTGAGTTACCCTAGCCTTGATATAAATACTCCCTGACCCCAAGTTAGTTATCCTAGCCCCATTATAAGTACTCCCTGACCCCAAGTGAGTTACCCTAGTCCCATATAAGTACTCCCAGAACACAAGTGAGTTACCCTAGTCCCATAGAAGTAATCCCTGACCCCAAGTAAGTTATCCTTGCCCCTTTATATGTACTCTCTGGCCGGAAGTGAGTTACCCTAGTCCCTTATAAGTACTCCCTGACCCCAAGTGAGTTACCCTAGCCACTTAATAAGTACACCATGTCCCCAAGTGAGTTACCCTAGCCCATATATAAATACTCCCTGTCCCCAAGTTAGTTATCCTAGCCCCTTTAAATGTACTCTCTGACCGCAAGTAAGTTACCCTAGTCCCATAGAAGTACTACCTGACCCCAAGTGAGTTACCATATCACCTTTATAAGTACTCCCTGACCCCAAGTGTGTTATCCTAGCACCTTTATATGTACTCTCTGACCGCAAGTGAGTTACCCTAGTCCCATAGAAGTAATTCCTGACCCCAAGTGAGTTACCATAGCCCCTTTATAAGTACACCCTGGCCCCAAGTGAGTTACCCTAGTCGCATAAAAGTACTCCTTGACCCAAAGTAAGTTACCCTAGCCCCTTTATATGTTCCCTGACCCCAAATGAGATACCCTAGTCCCATATAAGTACTCCCAGAACCCAAGTGAGTAACCCTAGTCCTATAGAAGTACTCCCTGACCCCAAGTGAGTTACCCTAGCCCCTAAATAAGTAGTCCCTGACCCCAAGTGAGTTACCCTAGTCCCATAGAAGTAATCCCTGACCCCAAGTAAGTTATCCTTGCCCCATTATATGTACTCTCTGGCCGCAAGTGAGTTACCCTAGCCCCTTAATAAATACACCCTGTCCCCAAGTGAGTTACCCTAGCTCCTATATAAATACTCCCTGAGCCCAAGTTAGTTATCCTAGCCCCTTTATATGTACTCTCTGACCGCAAGTGAGTTACCCTAGTCCCATAGAAGTACTACCTGACCCCAAGTGAGTTACCATATCACCTTTATAAGAACTCCCTGACCCCAAGTGAGTTACCCTAGCCCTTAATAAGTACACCCTGGCCCCAAGTGAGTTACCCTAGTCCCTTAAAGGTACTCCTTGACCCAAAGTAAGTTACCCTAGCCCCTTTATAAGTAGTCCCTGACCCCAAATGAGATACCCTATTTCCATATAAGTACTCCCAAACCCCAAGTAAGTTACCCTAGTCCCATAGATGTAATCCCTGACGCCAAGTGAGTTACCACAGCCCCTATATAAGTACTCTCTGACCCCAAGTGAGTTATCCTAGCCCCTTTATATGTAGTCCCAGAATCCAAGTGAGTTACCCTAGTCCCTTATAACTACTCCCTGACCCAAAGTGAGTTACCCTAGTCCCTTTATAAGTACTCCCTGAACCTAAGTGGGTTACGCTAGTCCCATATAAGTACTCCCAGACCACAAGTGATTAACCCTAGTCCCATAAAGGACTCCTTGACACAAAGTAAGTTACCCTAGCCCCTTTATAAGTAGTCCCTGACCCCAAGAGAGATACCCTAGTCCCATATAAGTTCTCCCAGACCCCAAGTGAGTTACACTAGTCCCATAGAAGTACTCCCTGACCCCAAGTGAGTGACCATAGCCCCTATATAAGTACTCACTGACCCCAAGTGAGTTATCCTAGCCCCTTTATATGTACCCTCTGACCGCAAGTGAGTTACCCTAGTCCCATAGAAGTACTACCTGACCCCAAGTGAGTTTCCTAGCCCCTTTATATGTACTCCCAGAATCCAAGTGAGTTACCCTAGTCCCTTATAACTACTCCCTGACCCAAATTGAGGTACCCTAGTCCCTTTATAAGTACTCCCTGACCCTAAGTGGGTTACGCTAGTCCCATAGAAGTAATCCCTGACGCCAAGTAAGTTATCCTTGCCCCTTTATATGTACTCTCTGGCCGCAAGTGAGTTACCCTAGCCCCTTAAAAAGTACACCCTGTCCCCAAGTGAGTTACCCTAGCCTTTATATAAATACTCCCTGACCCCAAGTTAGTTATCCTAGCCTCTTTATAAGTACTCCCTGACCCCAAGTGAGTTACCCTGGTCCCATATAAGTACTCCCTGAACCTAAGTGGGTTACGCTAGTCCCATATAAGTACTCCCAGACCACAAGTGATTAACCCTAGTCCCATAAAGGACTCCTTGACACAAAGTAAGTTACCCTAGCCCCTTTATAAGTAGTCCCTGACCCCAAGAGAGATACCCTAGTCCCATATAAGTTCTCCCAGACCCCAAGTGAGTTACACTAGTCCCATAGAAGTACTCCCTGACCCCAAGTGAGTGACCATAGCCCCTATATAAGTACTCACTGACCCCAAGTGAGTTATCCTAGCCCCTTTATATGTACCCTCTGACCGCAAGTGAGTTACCCTAGTCCCATAGAAGTACTACCTGACCCCAAGTGAGTTTCCTAGCCCCTTTATATGTACTCCCAGAATCCAAGTGAGTTACCCTAGTCCCTTATAACTACTCCCTGACCCAAATTGAGTTACCCTAGTCCCTTTATAAGTACTCCCTGACCCTAAGTGGGTTACGCTAGTCCCATAGAAGTAATCCCTGACGCCAAGTAAGTTATCCTTGCCCCTTTATATGTACTCTCTGGCCGCAAGTGAGTTACCCTAGCCCCTTAAAAAGTACACCCTGTCCCCAAGTGAGTTACCCTAGCCTTTATATAAATACTCCCTGACCCCAAGTTAGTTATCCTAGCCTCTTTATAAGTACTCCCTGACCCCAAGTGAGTTACCCTGGTCCCATATAAGTACTCCCAGAACCCAAGTGAGTAACCCTAGTCCCATAGAAGTACTCCCTGACCCCAAGTGAGTTACCCTAGCCCCTATATAAGTAGTCCCTGACCCCAAGTGAGTTACCCTAGTCCCATAAAAGTACTCCCTGGCCCCAAGTGAGTTACCCTAGTCCCATAGAAGTAATCCGTGACCCCAAGTAAGTTATCCTTGCCCCTTTATATGTACTCTCTGGCCGCAAGTGAGTTACCCTAGCCCCTTAATAAGTACACCCTGTCCCCAAGTGAGTTACCCTAGCCCATATATAAATACTCCCTGTCCCCAAGTTAGTTATCCTAGCCCCTTTATATGTACTCTCTGACCGCAAGTAAGTTACCCTAGTCCCATAGAAGTACTACCTGACCCCAAGTGAGTTACCATATCACCTTTATAAGTACTCCCTGACCCCAAGTGTGTTATCCTAGCACCTTTATATGTACTCCCTGACCCCAACTGAGTTACCCTAACCCCTTAATAAGTACACCCTGTCCCTAAGTGAGTTACCCTAGCCCCTATATAAATACTCCCTGACCCAAAGTGAGTTACCCTAGCCCCTAAATAAGTAGTCCCTGACCCCAAATGAGTTACCCTAGTCCCATAAAAGTACTCCCTGACCCCAAGTGAGTTACCCTAGCCCCATAGAAGTAATCCCTGACCCCAAGTGAGTTACCCTAGCCCCTTAATAAGTACACCCTGTCCCCAAGTGAGTTACCCTAGCTCCTATATAAATACTCCCTGACCTCATGTGTGTTATCCCAGCCCCTTTATATGTACTCTCTGACCGCAAGTGATTTACCCTAGTCCCATAGAAGTAATCCCTGACCCCAAGTGAGTTACCCTAGCCCCTAAATAAGTAGTCCCTGACCCCAAGTGAGTTAACCTAGTCCCATAGAAGTAATCCCTGACCCCAAGTAAGTTATCCTTGCCCCTTTGTATGTACTCTCTGACCGCAAGTGAGTTACCCTAGTCCCATAGAAGTACTACCTGACACCAAGTGAGTTACTCTAGTCCCTTATAACTACTCCTTGACCCAAAGTGAGTTACCCTAGCCCTTTTATAAGTACTCCCTGACCCCAAGTGTGTTATCCCAGCCCCTTTATATGTACTCTCTGACCGCAAGTAAGTTACCCTAGTCCCATAGAAGTACTACCTGACCCCAAGTGAGTTACCATATCACCTTTATAAGTACTCCCTGACCCCAAGTGTGTTATCCTAGCACCTTTATATGTACTCTCTGACCGCAAGTGATTTACCCTAGTCCCATAGAAGTACTACCTGACACCAAGTGAGTTACTCTAGTCCCTTATAACTACTCCTTGACCCAAAGTGAGTTACCCTAGCCCTTTTATAAGTACTCCCTGACCCCAAGTGTGTTATCCCAGCCCCTTTATATGTACTCTCTGACCGCAAGTAAGTTACCCTAGTCCCATAGAAGTACTACCTGACCCCAAGTGAGTTACCATATCACCTTTATAAGTACTCCCTGACCCCAAGTGTGTTATCCTAGCACCTTTATATGTACTCCCTGACCCCAACTGAGTTACCCTAACCCCTTAATAAGTACACCCTGTCCCTAAGTGAGTTACCCTAGCCCCTATATAAATACTCCCTGACCCAAAGTGAGTTACCCTAGCCCCTAAATAAGTAGTCCCTGACCCCAAATGAGTTACCCTAGTCCCATAAAAGTACTCCCTGACCCCAAGTGAGTTACCCTAGCCCCATAGAAGTACTCCCTGACCCCAAGTGAGTTACCCTAGCCCCTATATAAATACTCCCTGACCCCAAGATAGTTGTCCTAGCCCCTTTATATGTACTCTCTGACCGCAAGTAAGTTACCCTAGTCCCATATAAGTACTACCTGACCCCAAGTGAGTTACCCTAGCTCCTATATAAATACTCCCTGACCTCATGTGTGTTATCCCAGCCCCTTTATATGTACTCTCTGACCGCAAGTGATTTACCCTAGTCCCATAGAAGTAATCCCTGACCCCAACTGAGTTACCCTAGCCCCTTAATAAGTACACCCTGTCCCCAAGTGAGTTACCCTAGCCCCTATATAAATACTCCCTGACCCCAAGTTAGTTATCCTAGCCCCTTTATATCTACTCTCTGACCGCAAGTAAGTTACCCTAGTCCCATAGAAGCTACCTGACCCCAAGTGAGTTACCATATCACCTTTATAAGTACTCCCTGACCCCAAGTGTGTTATCCTAGCACCTTATAACTATTCCCTGACCCAAAGTGAGTTACCCTAGCCCCTTTATATGTTCCCTGACCACAAATGAGATACCCTAGTCCCATATAAGTACTCCCAGACCACAAGTGAGTAACCGTAGTCCCATAAAAGTTCTCCCTGACCCCAAGTGAGTTACCATAGCCCATTTATAAGTAATCCCTGACCCCAAGTGAGTTACCCTAGCCCTTAATAAGTACTCCCAGACCCCAAGTGAGTTACCCTAGTCCCATAGAAGTACTCCCTGACCCCAAGTGAGTTACCATTGCCCCTTTATATGTACTCTCTGGCCGCAAGTGAGTTACCCTAGTCCCTTATAAGTACTCCCTGACCCCAAGTGAGTTACCCTAGCCCCTTAATAAGTACACCCTGTCCCCAAGTGAGTTACCCTAGCTACTATATAAATACTCCCTGACCTCAAGTGTGTTATCCCAGCCCCTTTATATGTACTCTCTGACCGCAAGTGATTTACCCTAGTCCCATAGAAGTAATCCCTGACCCCAAGTGAGTTACCATATCACCTTTATAAGTACTCCCTGACCCCAAGTGAGTTATCCTAGCCCCTTTATTTGTACCCACTGGCCGCAAGTGAGTTACCCTAGTCCCTTATAAGTACTCCCTGACCCCAAGTGAGTTACCCTAGCCCCTATATAAGTAGTCCCTGACCCCAAGTGAGTTACCTTAGTCCCATAAAAGTACTCCCTGACCCCAAGTGAGTTACCCTAGTCCCATAGAAGTAATCCCTGACCCCAAGTAAGTTATCCTTTCCCCTTATATGTACTCTCTGACCGCAAGTGAGATACCCTAGTGCCATAGAAGTAATCCCTGACCCCAAGTGAGTTATCATAGCCCCTTAATAAGTACTCCCAGACCCCAAGTGAGTTACCCTAGTCCCATAGAAGTACTCCCTGACCCCAAGTGAGTTACCATTGCCCCTTTATATGTACTCTCTGGCCGCAAGTGAGTTACCCTAGTCCCTTATAAGTACTCCCTGACCCCAAGTGAGTTACCCTAACCCCTTAATAAGTACACCCTGTCCCTAAGTGAGTTACCCTAGCCCCTATATAAATACTCCCTGACCCAAAGTGAGTTACCCTAGCCCCTAAATAAGTAGTCCCTGACCCCAAATGAGTTACCCTAGTCCCATAAAAGTACTCCCTGACCCCAAGTGAGTTACCCTAGCCCCATAGAAATAATCCCTGACCCCAAGTAAGTTATCCTTGCCCCTTTATATGTACTCTCTGGCCGCAAGTGAGTTACCCTAGTCCCTTATAAGTACTCCCTGACCCCAACTGAGTTACCCTAGCTCCTTAATAAGTACACCCTGTCCCCAAGTGAGTTACCCTAGCCCCTATATAAATACTCCCTGACCCCAAGTTAGTTATCCTAGCCCCTTTATATCTACTCTCTGACCGCAAGTAAGTTACCCTAGTCCCATAGAAGTACTACCTGACCCCAAGTGAGTTACCATATCACCTTTATAAGTACTCCCTGACCCCAAGTGTGTTATCCTAGCACCTTATAACTATTCCCTGACCCAAAGTGAGTTACCCTAGCCCCTTTATATGTTCCCTGACCACAAATGAGATACCCTAGTCCCATATAAGTACTCCCAGACCACAAGTGAGTAACCGTAGTCCCATAAAAGTACTCCCTGACCCCAAGTGAGTTACCATAGCCCATTTATAAGTAATCCCTGACCCCAAGTGAGTTACCCTAGCCCTTAATAAGTACTCCCAGACCCCAAGTGAGTTACCCTAGTCCCATAGAAGTACTCCCTGACCCCAAGTGAGTTACCATTGCCCCTTTATATGTACTCTCTGGCCGCAAGTGAGTTACCCTAGTCCCTTATAAGTACTCCCTGACCCCAAGTGAGTTACCCTAGCCCCTTAATAAGTACACCCTGTCCCCAAGTGAGTTACCCTAGCTACTATATAAATACTCCCTGACCTCAAGTGTGTTATCCCAGTCCCTTTATATGTACTCTCTGACCGCAAGTGATTTACCCTAGTCCCATAGAAGTAATCCCTGACCCCAAGTGAGTTACCATATCACCTTTATAAGTACTCCCTGACCCCAAGTGAGTTATCCTAGCCCCTTTATTTGTACCCTCTGGCCGCAAGTGAGTTACCCTAGTCCCTTATAAGTACTCCCTGACCCCAAGTGAGTTACCCTAGCCCCTATATAAGTAGTCCCTGACCCCAAGTGAGTTACCCTAGTCCCATAAAAGTACTCCCTGACCCCAAGTGAGTTACCCTAGTCCCATAGAAGTAATCCCTGACCCCAAGTAAGTTATCCTTTCCCCTTATATGTACTCTCTGACCGCAAGTGAGATACCCTAGTGCCATAGAAGTAATCCCTGACCCCAAGTGAGTTATCATAGCCCCTTAATAAGTACTCCCAGACCCCAAGTGAGTTACCCTAGTCCCATAGAAGTACTCCCTGACACCAAGTGAGTTACCATTGCCCCTTTATATGTACTCTCTGGCCGCAAGTGAGTTACCCTAGTCCCTTATAAGTACTCCCTGACCCCAAGTGAGTTACCCTAACCCCTTAATAAGTACACCCTGTCCCTAAGTGAGTTACCCTAGCCCCTATATAAATACTCCCAGACCCAAAGTGAGTTACCCTAGCCCCTAAATAAGTAGTCCCTGACCCCAAATGAGTTACCCTAGTCCCATAAAAGTACTCCCAGACCCCAAGTGAGTTACCCTAGTCCCATAGAAGTACTCCCTGACACCAAGTGAGTTACCATTGCCCCTTTATATGTACTCTCTGGCCGCAAGTGAGTTACCCTAGTCCCTTATAAGTACTCCCTGACCCCAACTGAGTTACCCTAGCCCCTTAATAAGTACACCCTGTCCCCAAGTGAGTTACCCTAGCTCCTATATAAATACTCCCTGACCCCAAGTTAGTTATCCTAGCCCCTTTATATCTACTCTCTGACCGCAAGTAAGTTACCCTAGTCCCATAGAAGTACTACCTGACCCCAAGTGAGTTACCATATCACCTTTATAAGTACTCCCTGACCCCAAGTGTGTTATCCTAGCACCTTATAACTATTCCCTGATCCAAAGTGAGTTACCCTAGCCCCTTTATATGTTCCCTGACCACAAATGAGATACCCTAGTCCCATATAAGTACTCCCAGACCACAAGTGAGTAACCGTAGTCCCATAAAAGTACTCCCTGACCCCAAGTGAGTTACCCTAGTCCCATATAAGTACTCCCAGAACCCATGTGAGTAACCCCAGTCCCATAGAAGTACTCCCTGACCCCAATTGAGTAACCCTAGCCCCTATATAAGTAGTCCCTGACCCCAAGTAAGTTACCCTAGTCCCATAAAACTACTCCCTGGCCCCAAGTGAGTTACCCTAGTCCCATAGAAGTAATCCCTGACCCAAAGTAAGTTATCCTTGCCCCTTTATATGTACTCTCTGGCCGCAAGTGAGTTACCCTAGTCCCTTATAAGTACTCCCTGACCCCAAGTGAGTTAACCTAGCCCCTTAATAAGTACACCCTGTCCCCAAGTGAGTTACCCTAGCTCCTATATAAATACTCCCTGACCTCAAGTGTGTTATCCCAGCCCCTTTATATGTACTCTCTGACCGCAAGTGATTTACCCTAGTCCCATAGACGTAATCCCTGACCCCAAGTGAGTTACCCTAGCCCCTAAATAAGTAGTCCCTGACCCCAAGTGAGTTAACCTAGTCCCATAGAAGTAATCCCTGACCCCAAGTAAGTTATCCTTGCCCCTTTGTATGTACTCTCTGACCGCAAGTGAGTTACCCTAGTCCCATAGAAGTACTACCTGACACCAAGTGAGTTACTCTAGTCCCTTATAACTACTCCTTGACCCAAAGTGAGTTACCCTAGCCCTTTTATAAGTACTCCCTGACCTCAAGTGTGTTATCCCAGACCCTTTATATGTACTCTCTGACCGCAAGTAAGTTACCCTAGTCCCATAGAAGTACTACCTGACCCCAAGTGAGTTACCATATCACCTTTATAAGTACTCCCTGACCCCAAGTGTGTTATCCTAGCACCTTTATATGTACTCTCTGACCGCAAGTGATTTACCCTAGTCCCATAGAAGTAATCCCTGACCCCAAGTGAGTTACCCTAGCCCCTTAATAAGTACTCCCTGACCCCAAGTGAGTTACCCTAGCCCCTATATAAATACTCCCTGACCCCAAGTTAGTTATCCTAGCCCCTTTATATGTACTCTCTGACCGCAAGTAAGTTACCCTAGTCCCATATAAGTACTACCTGACCCCAAGTGAGTTACCATATCACCTTTATAAGTACTCCCTGACCCCAAGTGTGTTATCCTAGCACCTTTATATGTACTCTCTGACCGCAAGTGAAATACCCTAGTGCCATAGAAGTAATCCCTGACCCCAAGTGAGTTATCATAGCCACTTTATAAGTACTCCCTGACCCCAAGTGAGTAACCCTAGCCCTTAATAAGTACACCCTGGCCCCAAGTGAGTTACCCTAGTCCCATAAAAGTACTCCTTGACAAAAAGTAAGTTACCCTAGCCCCTTTATATGTTCCCTGACCACAAATGAGATACCCTAGTCCCATATAAGTATTCCCAGACCCCAAGTGAGTTACCCTAGTCCCATAGAAGTACTCCCTGACACCAAGTGATTTACCATATCCCCTATATAAGTACTTCCTGACCCTAAGTGAGTTATCCTAGCCCCTTTATATGTACTCCCAGAATCCAAGTGAGTTACCCTAGTCCCTTATAACTACTCCCTGACCCAAATTGAGTTACCCTAGTCCCTTTATAAGTACTCCCTGACCATAAGTGGGTTACGCTAGTCCCATATAAGTACTCCCAGACCACAAGTGAGTAACCCTAGTCCCATAAAAGTACTCCCTGACCCCAAGTGAGTTACCCTAGTCCCATAGAAGTATTCCCTGACCCCAAATTAGTTACCATAGCCCCTTTATAAGTACTCCCTGACCCCAAGTGAGTTACCCTAGTCCCATAAAAGTACTCCTTGACCCAAAGTAAGTTACCCTAGCCCCTTTATAAGTAGTCCCTGACCCCAAATGAGATACCCTATTTCCATATAAGTACTCCCAGACCCCAAGTAAGTTACCCTAGTCCCATAGAAGTAATCCCTGACCCCAAGTGAGTTACCACAGCCCCTATATAAGTACTCTTTGATCCCAAGTGAGTTATCCTAGCCCCTTTATATGTACCCTCTGACCGCAAGTGAGTTACCCTAGTCCCATAGAAGTACTACCTGACCCCAAGTGAGTTTCCTAGCCCCTTTATATGTACTCCCAGAATCCAAGTGAGTTACCCTAGTCCCTTATTACTACTCCCTGACCCAAATTGAGTTACCCTAGTCCCTTTATAAGTACTCCCTGTCCCTAAGTGGGTTACGCTAGTCCCATAGAAGTAATCCCTGACGCCAAGTAAGTTATCCTTGCCCCTTTATATGTACTCTCTGGCCGCAAGTGAGTTACCCTAGCCTTGATATAAATACTCCCTGACCCCAAGTTAGTTATCCTAGCCCCATTATAAGTACTCCCTGACCCCAAGTGAGTTACCCTAGTCCCATATAAGTACTCCCAGAACACAAGTGAGTTACCCTAGTCCCATAGAAGTAATCCCTGACCCCAAGTAAGTTATCCTTGCCCCTTTATATGTACTCTCTGGCCGGAAGTGAGTTACCCTAGTCCCTTATAAGTACTCCCTGACCCCAAGTGAGTTACCCTAGCCACTTAATAAGTACACCATGTCCCCAAGTGAGTTACCCTAGCCCATATATAAATACTCCCTGTCCCCAAGTTAGTTATCCTAGCCCCTTTAAATGTACTCTCTGACCGCAAGTAAGTTACCCTAGTCCCATAGAAGTACTACCTGACCCCAAGTGAGTTACCATATCACCTTTATAAGTACTCCCTGACCCCAAGTGTGTTATCCTAGCACCTTTATATGTACTCTCTGACCGCAAGTGAGTTACCCTAGTCCCATAGAAGTAATTCCTGACCCCAAGTGAGTTACCATAGCCCCTTTATAAGTACACCCTGGCCCCAAGTGAGTTACCCTAGTCGCATAAAAGTACTCCTTGACCCAAAGTAAGTTACCCTAGCCCCTTTATATGTTCCCTGACCCCAAATGAGATACCCTAGTCCCATATAAGTACTCCCAGAACCCAAGTGAGTAACCCTAGTCCTATAGAAGTACTCCCTGACCCCAAGTGAGTTACCCTAGCCCCTAAATAAGTAGTCCCTGACCCCAAGTGAGTTACCCTAGTCCCATAGAAGTAATCCCTGACCCCAAGTAAGTTATCCTTGCCCCATTATATGTACTCTCTGGCCGCAAGTGAGTTACCCTAGCCCCTTAATAAATACACCCTGTCCCCAAGTGAGTTACCCTAGCTCCTATATAAATACTCCCTGAGCCCAAGTTAGTTATCCTAGCCCCTTTATATGTACTCTCTGACCGCAAGTGAGTTACCCTAGTCCCATAGAAGTACTACCTGACCCCAAGTGAGTTACCATATCACCTTTATAAGAACTCCCTGACCCCAAGTGAGTTACCCTAGCCCTTAATAAGTACACCCTGGCCCCAAGTGAGTTACCCTAGTCCCTTAAAGGTACTCCTTGACCCAAAGTAAGTTACCCTAGCCCCTTTATAAGTAGTCCCTGACCCCAAATGAGATACCCTATTTCCATATAAGTACTCCCAAACCCCAAGTAAGTTACCCTAGTCCCATAGATGTAATCCCTGACGCCAAGTGAGTTACCACAGCCCCTATATAAGTACTCTCTGACCCCAAGTGAGTTATCCTAGCCCCTTTATATGTAGTCCCAGAATCCAAGTGAGTTACCCTAGTCCCTTATAACTACTCCCTGACCCAAAGTGAGTTACCCTAGTCCCTTTATAAGTACTCCCTGAACCTAAGTGGGTTACGCTAGTCCCATATAAGTACTCCCAGACCACAAGTGATTAACCCTAGTCCCATAAAGGACTCCTTGACACAAAGTAAGTTACCCTAGCCCCTTTATAAGTAGTCCCTGACCCCAAGAGAGATACCCTAGTCCCATATAAGTTCTCCCAGACCCCAAGTGAGTTACACTAGTCCCATAGAAGTACTCCCTGACCCCAAGTGAGTGACCATAGCCCCTATATAAGTACTCACTGACCCCAAGTGAGTTATCCTAGCCCCTTTATATGTACCCTCTGACCGCAAGTGAGTTACCCTAGTCCCATAGAAGTACTACCTGACCCCAAGTGAGTTTCCTAGCCCCTTTATATGTACTCCCAGAATCCAAGTGAGTTACCCTAGTCCCTTATAACTACTCCCTGACCCAAATTGAGTTACCCTAGTCCCTTTATAAGTACTCCCTGACCCTAAGTGGGTTACGCTAGTCCCATAGAAGTAATCCCTGACGCCAAGTAAGTTATCCTTGCCCCTTTATATGTACTCTCTGGCCGCAAGTGAGTTACCCTAGCCCCTTAAAAAGTACACCCTGTCCCCAAGTGAGTTACCCTAGCCTTTATATAAATACTCCCTGACCCCAAGTTAGTTATCCTAGCCTCTTTATAAGTACTCCCTGACCCCAAGTGAGTTACCCTGGTCCCATATAAGTACTCCCTGAACCTAAGTGGGTTACGCTAGTCCCATATAAGTACTCCCAGACCACAAGTGATTAACCCTAGTCCCATAAAGGACTCCTTGACACAAAGTAAGTTACCCTAGCCCCTTTATAAGTAGTCCCTGACCCCAAGAGAGATACCCTAGTCCCATATAAGTTCTCCCAGACCCCAAGTGAGTTACACTAGTCCCATAGAAGTACTCCCTGACCCCAAGTGAGTGACCATAGCCCCTATATAAGTACTCACTGACCCCAAGTGAGTTATCCTAGCCCCTTTATATGTACCCTCTGACCGCAAGTGAGTTACCCTAGTCCCATAGAAGTACTACCTGACCCCAAGTGAGTTTCCTAGCCCCTTTATATGTACTCCCAGAATCCAAGTGAGTTACCCTAGTCCCTTATAACTACTCCCTGACCCAAATTGAGTTACCCTAGTCCCTTTATAAGTACTCCCTGACCCTAAGTGGGTTACGCTAGTCCCATAGAAGTAATCCCTGACGCCAAGTAAGTTATCCTTGCCCCTTTATATGTACTCTCTGGCCGCAAGTGAGTTACCCTAGCCCCTTAAAAAGTACACCCTGTCCCCAAGTGAGTTACCCTAGCCTTTATATAAATACTCCCTGACCCCAAGTTAGTTATCCTAGCCTCTTTATAAGTACTCCCTGACCCCAAGTGAGTTACCCTGGTCCCATATAAGTACTCCCAGAACCCAAGTGAGTAACCCTAGTCCCATAGAAGTACTCCCTGACCCCAAGTGAGTTACCCTAGCCCCTATATAAGTAGTCCCTGACCCCAAGTGAGTTACCCTAGTCCCATAAAAGTACTCCCTGGCCCCAAGTGAGTTACCCTAGTCCCATAGAAGTAATCCGTGACCCCAAGTAAGTTATCCTTGCCCCTTTATATGTACTCTCTGGCCGCAAGTGAGTTACCCTAGCCCCTTAATAAGTACACCCTGTCCCCAAGTGAGTTACCCTAGCCCATATATAAATACTCCCTGTCCCCAAGTTAGTTATCCTAGCCCCTTTATATGTACTCTCTGACCGCAAGTAAGTTACCCTAGTCCCATAGAAGTACTACCTGACCCCAAGTGAGTTACCATATCACCTTTATAAGTACTCCCTGACCCCAAGTGTGTTATCCTAGCACCTTTATATGTACTCCCTGACCCCAACTGAGTTACCCTAACCCCTTAATAAGTACACCCTGTCCCTAAGTGAGTTACCCTAGCCCCTATATAAATACTCCCTGACCCAAAGTGAGTTACCCTAGCCCCTAAATAAGTAGTCCCTGACCCCAAATGAGTTACCCTAGTCCCATAAAAGTACTCCCTGACCCCAAGTGAGTTACCCTAGCCCCATAGAAGTAATCCCTGACCCCAAGTGAGTTACCCTAGCCCCTTAATAAGTACACCCTGTCCCCAAGTGAGTTACCCTAGCTCCTATATAAATACTCCCTGACCTCATGTGTGTTATCCCAGCCCCTTTATATGTACTCTCTGACCGCAAGTGATTTACCCTAGTCCCATAGAAGTAATCCCTGACCCCAAGTGAGTTACCCTAGCCCCTAAATAAGTAGTCCCTGACCCCAAGTGAGTTAACCTAGTCCCATAGAAGTAATCCCTGACCCCAAGTAAGTTATCCTTGCCCCTTTGTATGTACTCTCTGACCGCAAGTGAGTTACCCTAGTCCCATAGAAGTACTACCTGACACCAAGTGAGTTACTCTAGTCCCTTATAACTACTCCTTGACCCAAAGTGAGTTACCCTAGCCCTTTTATAAGTACTCCCTGACCCCAAGTGTGTTATCCCAGCCCCTTTATATGTACTCTCTGACCGCAAGTAAGTTACCCTAGTCCCATAGAAGTACTACCTGACCCCAAGTGAGTTACCATATCACCTTTATAAGTACTCCCTGACCCCAAGTGTGTTATCCTAGCACCTTTATATGTACTCTCTGACCGCAAGTGATTTACCCTAGTCCCATAGAAGTACTACCTGACACCAAGTGAGTTACTCTAGTCCCTTATAACTACTCCTTGACCCAAAGTGAGTTACCCTAGCCCTTTTATAAGTACTCCCTGACCCCAAGTGTGTTATCCCAGCCCCTTTATATGTACTCTCTGACCGCAAGTAAGTTACCCTAGTCCCATAGAAGTACTACCTGACCCCAAGTGAGTTACCATATCACCTTTATAAGTACTCCCTGACCCCAAGTGTGTTATCCTAGCACCTTTATATGTACTCCCTGACCCCAACTGAGTTACCCTAACCCCTTAATAAGTACACCCTGTCCCTAAGTGAGTTACCCTAGCCCCTATATAAATACTCCCTGACCCAAAGTGAGTTACCCTAGCCCCTAAATAAGTAGTCCCTGACCCCAAATGAGTTACCCTAGTCCCATAAAAGTACTCCCTGACCCCAAGTGAGTTACCCTAGCCCCATAGAAGTACTCCCTGACCCCAAGTGAGTTACCCTAGCCCCTATATAAATACTCCCTGACCCCAAGATAGTTGTCCTAGCCCCTTTATATGTACTCTCTGACCGCAAGTAAGTTACCCTAGTCCCATATAAGTACTACCTGACCCCAAGTGAGTTACCATATCACCTTTATAAGTACTCCCTGACCCCAAGTGTGTTATCCTAGCACCTTTATATGTACTCTCTGACCGCAAGTGAGATACCCTAGTGCCATAGAAGTAATCCCAGACCCCAAGTGAGTTACCCTAGCCCCTTAATAAATACACCCTGTCCCCAAGTGAGTTACCCTAGCTCCTATATAAATACTCCCTGAGCCCAAGTTAGTTATCCTAGCCCCTTTATATGTACTCTCTGACCGCATGTGAGTTACCCTAGTCCCATAGAAGTACTACCTGACCCCAAGTGAGTTACCATATCACCTTTATAAGAACTCGCTGACCCCAAGTGAGTTACCCTAGCCCTTAATAAGTACACCCTGGCCCCAAGTGAGTTACCCTAGTCCCATAAAGGTACTCCTTGACCCAAAGTAAGTTACCCTAGCCCCTTTATAAGTAGTCCCTGACCCCAAATGAGATACCCTATTTCCATATAAGTACTCCCAAACCCCAAGTAAGTTACCCTAGTCCCATAGATGTAATCCCTGACGCCAAGTGAGTTACCACAGCCCCTATATAAGTACTCTCTGACCCCAAGTGAGTTAACCTAGCCCCTTTATATGTACTCCCAGAATCCAAGTGAGTTACCCTAGTCCCTTATAACTACTCCCTGACCCAAAGTGAGTTACCCTAGTCCCTTTATAAGTACTCCCTGAACCTAAGTGGGTTACGCTAGTCCCATATAAGTACTCCCAGACCACAAGTGATTAACCCTAGTCCCATAAAGGACTCCTTGACCCAAAGTGAGTTATCCTAGCCCCTTTATATGTACCCTCTGACCGCAAGTGAGTTACCCTAGTCCCATAGAAGTAATCCCTGACCCCAAGTGAGTTACCACAGCCCCTATATAAGTACTTCCTGACCCCAAGTGAATTACCCTAGCCCCTTACAAAGTACACCCTGTCCCCAAGTGAGTTACCCTAGTCCCTTATAACTACTCCCTGACCCAAAGTGAGTTACCCTAGTAGCTTTATATGTACTCCCTGACCCCAAGTGAGTTACCCTAGTCCCATATAAGTACTCCCAGAACCCAAGTGAGTAACCCTAGTCCCATAGAAGTACTCCCTGACCCCAAGTGAGTTACCCTAGCCCCTATATAAGTAGTCCCTGACCCCAAGTGAGTTACCCTAGTCCCATAAAAGTACTCCCTGGCCCCAAGTGAGTTACCCTAGTCCCATAGAAGTAATCCGTGACCCCAAGTAAGTTATCCTTGCCCCTTTATATGTACTCTCTGGCCGCAAGTGAGTTACCCTAGCCCCATAGAAGTACTACCTGACCCCAAGTGAGTTACCATATCACCTTTATAAGTACTCCCTGACCCCAAGTGTGTTATCCTAGCACCTTTATATGTACTCTCTGACCGCAAGTGAGTTACCCTAGTCCCATAGAAGTAATCCCTGACCCCAAGTGAGTTACCACAGCCCCTATATAAGTACTTCCTGACCCCAAGTGAATTACCCTAGCCCCTTTATATGTACTCCCAGAATCCAAGTGAATTACCCTACTCACTTATAACTACTCCCTGACCCAAAGTGAGTTACCCTAGTCCCTTTATAAGTACTCCCTGACCATAAGTGGGTTACGCTAGTCCCATATAAGTACTCCCAGACCACAAGTGAGTAACCCTAGTCCCATAGAAGTACTCCCTGAACCCAAGTGAGTTACCCTAACCCCTATATAAGTAGTCCCTGACCTCAAGTGAGTTACCCAAGTGCCATAAAAGTACTCCCTGACCCCAAGTGAGTTACCCTAGTCCCATAGAAGTAATCCCTGACCCCAAGTGAGTTACCATATCACCTTTATAAGTACTCCCTGACCCCAAGTGAGTTATCCTAGCCCCTTTATTTGTACCCTCTGACCCCAAGTGAGTTACCCTAGTTCTATAGAAGTACTCCCTGACCCCAAGTGAGTTACCATATCATCTTTATAAGTACTCTCTGACCCCAAGTGAGTTATCCTAGCCCCTTTACATGTACTCTCTGACCGCAAGTGAGTTACCCTAGCCCCTTTATAAGTACTCCCTGACCCCAAGTGAGTTATCATAGCCCCTTTATATGTACTCCCAGAATCCAAGTGAGTTTCCCTAGTCCCTTATAACTACTCCCTGACCCAAAGTGAGTTACCCTAGTCCATTTATAAGTACTCCCTGACCCTAAGTGGGTTACGCTAGTCGCATAGAAGTAATCCCTGACCCCAAGTAAGTTATCCTTGCCCCTATATATGTACTCTCTGGCCGCAAGTGAGTTACCATAGCCCCTTAATAAGTATACCCTGTCCCCAAGTGTGTTACCCTAGCCCCTATATAAATACTCCCTAACCCAAAGTGAGTTACCCTAGTCCCTTTATAAGTACTCCCTGACCCCAAGTGACTTACCCTAGTCCCATAGAAGTAATCCCTGACCCCAAGTGAGTTACCCTAGCCCCTATATAAGTAGTCCCTGACCCCAAGTGAGTTACCCTAGTCCCATAAAAGTACTCCCTGACCCCAAGTGAGTTACCTTAGTCCCATAGAAGTAATCCCTGACCCCAAGTAAGTTATCCTAGCCCCTTTATATGTACTCTCTGGCCGCAAGTGAGTTACCCTAGTCCTATAGAAGTACTACCTAACCCCAAATGAGTTACCATATCACCTTTATAAGTACTCCCTGACCCCAAGTGTGTTATCCTTGGCCCTTTATATGTACTCTCTGACCGCAAGTGAGTTACCCTAGTCCCATATAAGTACTACTTGACCCAAAGTGAGTTACCCTAGCCCCTTTATAAGTACTCCCTGACCCCAAGTGAGTTACCCTAGTCCCATATAAGTACTCCCAGACCCCAAGTGATTTACCCTAGTCCCTTATAACTACTCCCTGACCCAAAGTGAGTTACCCTAATCCCTTTATAAGTACTCCCTGACCCTAAGTGGATTACGCTAGTCCCATATAAGTACTCCCAGACCACAAGTGAGTAACCCTAGTCCAATAGAAGTACTCCCTGAACCCAAGTGAGATACCCTAGCCCCTATATATGTAGTCCCTGACATCAAGTGAGTTTCCCTAGTCCCATAAAAGTACTCCCTGACCCCAAGTGAGTTACCCTAGTCCCATAGAAGTAATCTCTGACCCCAAGTAAGTTATCCTTGCCCCTTTATATGTACTCTCAGGCCGCAAGTGAGTTAACCTAGTCCCTTATAAGTTCTCCCTGACCACAAGTGAGTTACCCTAGCCCCTTTAATATGTACACCCTGTCCCCAAGTGAGTTACCCTAGCCCCTTTATATGTACTCTCTGACCGCAAGTGAGTTACCCTAGTCCGATATAAGTACTCCTTGACCCAAAGTGAGTTACCCTAGCCCTTTTATAAGTACTCCCTGACCCCAAGTGGGTTACCCTAGTCCCATATAAGTACTCCCAGACGCCAAGTGAGTTAACTTATCACCTTTATAAGTACTCCCTGACCCCAAGTGAGTTACCCTAGCCCTTATATATATGTAGTCCCAGACACCAAGTGAGTTTCCCTAGTCCCATAAAAGTACTCCCTGACCCCAAGTGAGTTACCCTATCCCATAGAAGTAATCCCTGACCCCAAGTGAGTTACCCTAGTCCCATAGAAGTACTCCTTGACCCCAAGTGAGTTACCCTAGCCCCTATATAAATACTCCCTGACCCCAAGTGAGTTATCCTAACCCCTTTATATGTACTCTCTGACCGCAAGTGAGTTACCTTAACCCCTTTATAAGTACTCCCTGACCCCAAGTGAGTTACCCTAGTCCCATAGAAGTAATCCGTGACCCCAAGTAAGTTATCCTTGCCCCTTTATATGTACTCTCTGGCCGCAAGTGAGTTACCCTAGCCCCATAGAAGTACTACCTGACCCCAAGTGAGTTACCATATCACCTTTAAAGGTACTCCCTGACCCCAAGTGTGTTATCCTAGCACCTTTATATGTACTCTCTGACCGCAAGTGAGTTACCCTAGTCCCATAGAAGTAATCCCTGACCCCAAGTGAGTTACCACAGCCCCTATATAAGTACTTCCTGACCCCAAGTGAATTACCCTAGCCCCTTTATATGTACTCCCAGAATCCAAGTGAATTACCCTAGTCCCTTATAACTACTCCCTGACCCAAAGTGAGTTACCCTAGTCCCTTTATAAGTACTCCCTGACCATAAGTGGGTTACGCTAGTCCCATATAAGTACTCCCAGACCACAAGTGAGTAACCCTAGTCCCATAGAAGTACTCCCTGAACCCAAGTGAGTTACCCTAACCCCTATATAAGTAGTCCCTGACCCCAAGTGAGTTACCCTAGTGCCATAAAAGTACTCCCTGACCCCAAGTGAGTTACCCTAGTCCCATAGAAGTAATCCCTGACCGCAAGTGAGTTACCCTAGCCCCTTAATAAGTACTCCCTGACCCCAAGTGAGTTATCATAGCCCCTTTATATGTACTCCCAGAATCCAAGTGAGTTACCCTAGTCCCTTATAACTACTCCCTGACCCAAAGTGAGTTACCCTAGTCCCTTTATAAGTACTCCCTGACCCTAAGTGGGTTACGCTAGTCGCATAGAAGTAATCCCTGACCCCAAGTAAGTTATCCTTGCCCCTTTATATGTACTCTCTGGCCGCAAGTGAGTTACCATAGCCCCTTAATAAGTATACCCTGTCCCCAAGTGAGTTACCCTAGCCCCTATATAAATACTCCCTGACCCAAAGTGAGTTACCCTAGTCCCTTTATAAGTACTCCCTGACCCCAAGTGAGTTACCTTAGTCCCATAGAAGTAATCCCTGACCCCAAGTGAGTTACCATAGCCCCTATGTAAGTACTCCCTGACCCCAAGTGTGTTATCCTTGGCCCTTTATATGTACTCTCTGACCGCAAGTGAGTTACCCTAGTCCCATATAAGCACTCCTTGACCCAAAGTGAGTTACCCTAGCCCCTTTATAAGTACTCCCTGACCCCAAGTGAGTTACGCTAGTCCCATATAGGTACTCCCAGACCCCAATTGAGTTACCTTAGTCCCATAGAAGTACTCCCAGACCACAAGTGAGTAACCCTAGTCCAATAGAAGTACTCCCTGAACCAAAGTGAGTTACCCTAGCCCCTATATATGTAGTCCCTGACATCAAGTGAGTTTCCCTAGTCCCATAAAAGTACTCCCTGACCCCAAGTGAGTTACCCTAGTCCCATAGAAGTAATCCCTGACCCCAAGTAAGTCATCCTTGCCCCTTTATATGTACTCTCTGGCAGCAAGTGAGTTACCCTAGTCCCTTATAAGTTCTCCCTGACCACTAGTGAGTTACCCTAGTCCCATAGAAGTACTACTTGACCCAAAGTGAGTTACTCTAGCCCTTTTATAAGTATTCCCTGACCACAAGTGAGTTACCCTAGTCCCATAGAAGTACTCCTTGACCCCAAGTGAGTTACTCTAGCCCTTATATATATGTAGTCCCTGACACCAAGTGAGTTTCCCTAGTCCCATAAAAGTACTCCCTGACTCCAAGTGAGTTACCCTAGTCCCATAGAAGTAATCCCTGACCCAAAGTGAGTTACCCTAGTCCCATATAAGTACTCCCAGACCCCAAGTGAGTTACCCTAGTCCCATAGAATTACTCCTTGACCCCAAGTGAGTTACCCTAACCCCTATATAAGTACTCCCTGACCCCAAGTGAGTTATCCCAACCCCTTTATATGTACTCTCTGACCGCAAGTGAGTTACCCTAGCCCCTTTATAAGTACTCCCAGACCCCAAGTGAGTTACCATAGCCCCTTTATAAGTACTCCCTGACCCCAAGTGAGTTACCCTAGCCCTTAATAAGTACACCCTGGCCCCAAGTGAGTTACCCTAGTCGCATAAAAGTACTCCTTGACCCAAAGTAAGTTACCCTAGCCCCTTTACATGTTCCCTGACCCCAAATGAGATACCCTAGTCCCATATAAGTACTCCCAGAACCCAAGTGAGTAACCCTAGTCCTATAGAAGTACTCCCTGACCCCAAGTGAGTTACCCTAGCCCCTAAATAAGTAGTCCCAGAACCCAAGTGAGTAACCCTAGTCCTATAGAAGTACTCCCTGACCCCAAGTGAGTTACCCTAGCCCCTAAATAAGTAGTCCCTGACCCTAAGTGGGTTACGCTAGTCCCGTATAAGTACTCCCAGACCACAAGTGATTAACCCTAGTCCCATAAAGGACTCCTTGACCCAAAGTAAGTTACCCTAGCCCCTTTATAAGTAGTCCCTGACCCCAAGAGAGATACCCTAGTCCCATATAAGTACTCCCAGACCCCAAGTGAGTTACCCTAGTCCCATAGAAGTACTCCCTGACCCCAAGTGAGTGACCATAGCCCCTATATAAGTACTCACTGACCCCAAGTGAGTTATCCTAGCCCCTTTATATGTACCCTCTGACCGCAAATGAGTTACCCTAGTCCCATAGAAGTACTACCTGACCCCAAGTGAGTTTCCTAGCCCCTTTATATGTACTCCCAGAATCCAAGTGAGTTACCCTAGTCCCTTATAACTACTCCCTGACCCAAATTGAGTTACCCTAGTCCCTTTATAAGTACTCCCTGACCCTAAGTGGTTTACGCTAGTCCCATATAAGTACTCCCAGACCACAAGTGAGCAACCCTAGTCCAATAGAAGTACTCCCTGACCCCAAGTGAGTTACCCTAGCCCCTATATATGTAGTCCCTAACACCAAGTGAGTTTCCCTAGCCCCTATATATGTAGTCCCTGACACCAAGTGAGTATCCCTAGTCCCATAAAAGTACTCCCTGACCCCAAGTGAGTTACCCTAGTCCCATAGAAGTAATCCCTGACCACAAGTAAGTCATCCTTGCCCCTTTATATGTACTCTCTGGCCGCAAGTGAGTTACCCTAGTCCCTTATAAGTTCTCCCTGACCACTAGTGAGTTACCCTAGTCCCATAGAAGTACTACTTGACCCAAAGTGAGTTACTCTAGCCCTTTTATAAGTATTCCCTGACCACAAGTGAGTTACCCTAGTCCCATAGAAGTACTCCTTGACCCCAAGTGAGTTACTCTAGCCTTTATATATATGTAGTCCCTGACACCAAGTGAGTTTCCCTAGTCCCATAAAAGTACTCCCAGAATCCAAGTGAGTTACCCTAGTCCCTTATAAGTAGTCCCAGACCCCAAGTAAGTTACCCTAGTCCCATAGAAGTAATCCCTGACCCCAAGTGAGTTACCACAGCCCCTATATAAGTACTCTTTGACCCCAAGTGAGTTATCCTAGCCCCTTATTATGTACCCTCTGACCGCAAGTGAGTTACCCTAGTCCCATAGAAGTACTACCTGACCCCAAGTGAGTTTCCTAGCCCCTTTATATGTACTCCCAGAATCCAAGTGAGTTACCCTAGTCCCTTATATCTACTCCCTGACCCAAATTGAGTTACCCTAGTCCCTTTATAAGTACTCCCTGACCCTAAGTGGGTTACGCTAGTCCCATAGAAGTAATCCCTGACGCCAAGTAAGTTATCCTTGCCCCTTTATATGTACTCTCTGGCCGCAAGTGAGTTACCCTTGCCCCTTAAAAAGTACACCCTGTCCCCAAGTGAGTTACCCTAGCCTTGATATAAATACTCCCTGACCCCAAGTTAGTTATCCTAGCCCCATTATAAGTACTCCCTGACCCCAAGTGAGTTACCCTAGTCCCATAGAAGTAATCCCTGACCCCAAGTAAGTTATCCTTGCCCCTTTATATGTACTCTCTGGCCGGAAGTGAGTTACCCTAGTCCCTTATAAGTACTCCCTGACCCCAAGTGAGTTACCCTAGCCCCTTAATAAGTACACCATGTCCCCAAGTGAGTTACCCTAGCCCATATATAAATACTCCCTGTCCCCAAGTTAGTTATCCTAGCCCCTTTATATGTACTCTCTGACCGCAAGTAAGTTACCCTAGTCCCATAGAAGTACTACCTGACCCCATGTGAGTTACCATATCACCTATATAAGTACTCCCTGACCCCAAGTGTGTTATCCTAGCACCTTTATATGTACTCTCTGACCGCAAGTGAGTTACCCTAGTCCCATAGAAGTAATCCCTGACCCCAAGTTAGTTACCATAGCCCCTTTATATGTTCCCTGACCCCAAATGAGATACCCTAGTCCCATATAAGTACTCCCAGAACCCAAGTGAGTAACCCTAGTCCTATAGAAGTACTCCCTGACCCCAAGTGAGTTACCCTAGCCCCTAAATAAGTAATCCCTGACCCCAAGTAAGTTATCCTTGCCCCATTATATGTACTCTCTGGCCGCAAGTGAGTTACCCTAGCCCCTTAATAAATACACCCTGTCCCCAAGTGAGTTACCCTAGCTCCTATATAAATACTCCCTGAGCCCAAGTTAGTTATCCTAGCCCCTTTATATGTACTCTCTGACCGCAAGTGAGTTACCCTAGTCCCATAGAAGTACTACCTGACCCCAAGTGAGTTACCATATCATCTATATAAGAACTCCCTGACCCCAAGTGAGTTACCCTAGCCCTTAATAAGTACACCCTGGCCCCAAGTGAGTTACCCTAGTCCCATAAAGGTACTCCTTGACCCAAAGTAAGTTACCCTAGCCCCTTTATAAGTAGTCCCTGACCCCAAATGAGATACCCTATTTCCATATAAGTACTCCCAAACCCCAAGTAAGTTACCCTAGTCCCATAGATGTAATCCCTGACGCCAAGTGAGTTACCACAGCCCCTATATAAGTACTCTCTGACCCCAAGTGAGTTATCCTAGCCCCTTTATATGTACTCCCAGAATCCAAGTGAGTTACCCTAGTCCCTTATAACTACTCCCTGAACCTAAGTGGGTTACGCTAGTCCCATATAAGTACTCCCAGACCACAAGTGATTAACCCTAGTCCCATAAAGGACTCCTTGACCCAAAGTAAGTTACCCTAGCCCCTTTATAAGTAGTCCCTGACCCCAAGAGAGATGCCCTAATCCCATATAAGTACTCCCAGACCCCAAGTGAGTTACCCTAGCCACTAAATAAGTAGTCCCTGACCCCAAGTGAGTTACCCTAGTCCCATAGAAGTAATCCCTGACCCCAAGTAAGTTACCCTTGCCCCATTATATGTACTCTCTGGCCGCAAGTGAGTTACCCTAGCCCCTTAATAAATACACCCTGTCCCCAAGTGAGTTACCCTAGCTCCTATATAAATACTCCCTGAGCCCAAGTTAGTTATCCTAGCCCCTTTATATGTACTCTCTGACCGCAAGAGAGTTACCCTAGTCCCATAGAAGTACTACCTGACCCCAAGTGAGTTACCATATCACCTTTATAAGAACTCCCTGACCCCAAGTGAGTTTCCCTAGCCCTTAATAAGTACACCCTGGCCCCAAGTGAGTTACCCTAGTCCCATAAAGGTACTCCTTGACCCAAAGTAAGTTACCCTAGACCCTTTATAAGTAGTCCCTGACCCCAAATGAGATACCCTATTTCCATATAAGTACTCCCAAACCCCAAGTAAGTTACCCTAGTCCCAAAGATGTAATCCCTGACGCCAAGTGAGTTACCACAGCCCCTATATAAGTACTCTCTGACCCCAAGTGAGTTATCCTAGCCCCTTTATATGTACTCCCAGAATCCAAGTGAGTTACCCTAGTCCCTTATAACTACTCCCTGACCCAAAGTGAGTTACCCTAGTCCCTTTATAAGTACTCCCTGAACCTAAGTGGGTTACGCTAGTCCCATATAAGTACTCCCTGACCCCAAGTGAGTTATCCTAGTCCCATATAAGTACTCCCAGAACCCAAGTGAGTAACCCTAGTCCCATAGAAGTACTCCCTGACCCCAAGTGAGTTACCCTAGCCCCTATATAAGTAGTCCCTGACCCCAATTGAGTTACCCTAGTCCCATAGAAGTAATCCCTGACCTCAAGTGAGTTACCATAGCCCCTATGTAAGTACTCCCTGACCCCAAGTGTGTTATCCTTGGCCCTTTATATGTACTCTCTGACCGCAAGTGAGTTACCCTAGTCCCATATAAGCACTCCTTGACCCAAAGTGAGTTACCCTAGCCCCTTTATAAGTACTCCCTGACCCCAAGTGAGTTACGCTAGTCCCATATAGGTACTCCCAGACCCCAATTGAGTTACCTTAGTCCCATAGAAGTACTCCCTGACCCCAAGTGAGTTACCCTAGCCTATATATAATTACTCCCTGACGCCAAGTGAGTTATCCTAACCCCTTTATATGCACTCTCTGACCGCAAGTGAGTTACCCTAGTCCAATAGATGTACTCCATGACGCCAAGTGAGTTACCATAGCCCCTTTATAAGTACTTCCTGACCCCAAGCGATTTATCCTAGCCCCTTTATATGTACTCTCTGACCGCAACTGAGTTATCCTAGCTGCTTTATATGTACTCCCAGACCCCAAGTGAGTTACCCTGTCCCTTATAAGTACTCCCTGACCCCAATTGAGTTACCCTAGCCCTTAATAAGTACACCCTGGCCCCAAGTGAGTTACCCTGGTCCCATATAAGTACTCACAGACACCAAGTGAGTTACCCTATCCCTTTAAATGTACTCTCTGACCGCAAGTGAGTTAACCTAGCCCCTTTATAAGTACTCCCTGACCCCGAGTGAGTTATCCTAGCCCCTTTATATGTACTCCCAGAATCCAAGTGAGTTACCCTAGTCCCTTATAACTACTCCCTGACCCAAAGTGAGTTTTCCTAATCCCTTTATAAGTACTCCCTGGCCCTAAGTGGGTTACGCTAGTCCCATATAAGTACTCCCAGACCACAAGTGAGTAAACCTAGTCCCATAGAAGTACACCCTGACCCCAAGTGAGTTACCCTAGCCCCTATATAAGTAGTCCCTGACCCCAAGTGAGTTACCCTAGTCCCATAAAAGTACTCCCTGACCCCAAGTGAGTTAACTTAGTCCCATAGAAGTAATCCCTGACCCCAAGTAAGTTATCCTAGCCCCTTTATATGTACTCTCTGGCCGCAAGTGAGTTACCCTAGTCCCATAGAAGTACTACCTAACCCCAAATGAGTTACCATATCACCTTTATAAGTACTCCCTGACCTCAAGTGTGTTATCCTTGGCCCTTTATATGTACTCTCTGACCGCAAGTGAGTTACCCTAGTCCCATATAAGTACTACTTGACCCAAAGTGAGTTACCCTAGCCCCTTTATAAGTACTCCCTGACCCCATGTGAGTTACCCTAGTCCCATATAAGTACTCCCAGACCCCAAGTGATTTACCCTAGTCCCTTATAACTACTCCCTGACCCAAAGTGAGTTACCCTAATCCCTTTATAAGTACTCCCTGACCCCAAGTGAGTTACCCTAGCCCTTATATATATGTAGTCCCAGATACCAAGTGAGTTTCCCTAGTCCCATAAAAGTACTCCCTGACCCCAAGTGAGTTACCCTATCCCATAGAAGTAATCCCTGACCCCAAGTGAGTTACCCTAGTCCCATAGAAGTACTCCTTGACCCCAAGTGAGTTACCCTAGCCCCTATATAAATACTCCCTGACCCCAAGTGAGTTATCCTAACCCCTTTATATGTACTCTCTGACCGCAAGTGAGTTACCCTAACCCCTTTATAAGTACTCCCTGACCCCAAGTGAGTTATCCTAGCCCCTTTATATGTACTCCCAGAATCCAAGTGAGTTACCCTAGTCCCTTATAACTACTCCCTGACCCAAAGTGAGTTACCCTAGTCACTTTATAAGTACTCCCTGACCCTAAGTGGTTTACGCTAGTCCCATATAAGTACTCCCAGACCACAAGTGAGTAACCCTAGTCCAATAGAAGTACTCCCTGACCCCAAGTGAGTTACCCTAGCCCCTATATATGCAGTCCCTAACACCAAGTGAGTTTCCCTAGCCCCTATATATGTAGTCCCTGACACCAAGTGAGTATCCCTAGTCCCATAAAAGTACTCCCTGACCCCAAGTGAGTTACCCTAGTCCCATAGAAGTAATCCCTGACCCCAAGTAAGTCATCCTTGCCCCTTTATATGTACTCTCTGGCCGCAAGTGAGTTACCCTAGTCCCTTATAAGTTCTCCCTGACCATTAGTGAGTTACCCTAGTCCCATAGAAGTACTACTTGACCCAAAGTGAGTTACTCTAGTCCTTTTATAAGTATTCCCTGACCACAAGTGAGTTACCCTAGTCCCATAGAAGTACTCCTTGACCCCAAGTGAGTTACTCTAGCCCTTATATATATGTAGTCCCTGACACCAAGTGAGTTTCTCTAGTCCCATAAAAGTACTCCCAGAATCCAAGTAAGTTACCCTAGTCCCATAGAAGTAATCCCTGACCCCAAGTGAGTTACCACAGCCCCTATATAAGTACTCTTTGACCCCAAGTGAGTTATCCTAGCCCCTTATTATGTACCCTCTGACCGCAAGTGAGTTACCCTAGTCCCATAGAAGTACTACCTGACCCCAAGTGAGTTTCCTAGCCCCTTTATATGTACTCCCAGAATCCAAGTGAGTTACCCTAGTCCCTTATATCTACTCCCTGACCCAAATTGAGTTACCCTAGTCCCTTTATAAGTACTCCCTGACCCTAAGTGGGTTACGCTAGTCCCATAGAAGTAATCCCTGACGCCAAGTAAGTTATCCTTGCCCCTTTATATGTACTCTCTGGCCGCAAGTGAGTTACCCTTGCCCCTTAAAAAGTACACCCTGTCCCCAAGTGAGTTACCCTAGCCTTGATATAAATACTCCCTGACCCCAAGTTAGTTATCCTAGCCCCATTATAAGTACTCCCTGACCCAAAGTGAGTTACCATAGTCCCATATAAGTACTCCCAGAACCCAAGTGAGTTACCCTAGTCCCATAGAAGTAATCCCTGACCCCAAGTAAGTTATCCTTGCCCCTTTATATGTACTCTCTGGCCGGAAGTGAGTTACCCTAGTCCCTTATAAGTACTCCCTGACCCCAAGTGAGTTACCCTAGCCCCTTAATAAGTACACCATGTCCCCAAGTGAGTTACCCTAGCCCATATATAAATACTCCCTGTCCCCAAGTTAGTTATCCTAGCCCCTTTATATGTACTCTCTGACCGCAAGTAAGTTACCCTAGTCCCATAGAAGTACTACCTGACCCCATGTGAGTTACCATATCACCTTTATAAGTACTCCCTGACCCCAAGTGTGTTATCCTAGCACCTTTATATGTACTCTCTGACCGCAAGTGAGTTACCCTAGTCGCATAAAAGTACTCCTTGACCCAAAGTAAGTTACCCTAGCCCCTTTATATGTTCCCTGACCCCAAATGAGATACCCTAGTCCCATATAAGTACTCCCAGAACCCAAGTGAGTAACCCTAGTCCTATAGAAGTACTCCCTGACCCCAAGTGAGTTACCCTAGCCCCTAAATAAGTAATCACTGACCCCAAGTAAGTTATCCTTGCCCCATTATATGTACTCTCTGGCCGCAAGTGAGTTACCCTAGCCCCTTAATAAATACACCCTGTCCCCAAGTGAGTTACCCTAGCTCCTATATAAATACTCCCTGAGCCCAAGTTAGTTATCCTAGCCCCTTTATATGTACTCTCTGACCGCAAGTGAATTACCCTAGTCCCATAGAAGTACTACCTGACCCCAAGTGAGTTACCATATCATCTTTATAAGAACTCCCTGACCCCAAGTGAGTTACCCTAGCCCTTAATAAGTACACCATGGCCCCAAGTGAGTTACCCTAGTCCCATAAAGGTACTCCTTGACCCAAAGTAAGTTACCCTAGCCCCTTTATAAGTAGTCCCTGACCCCAAATGAGATACCCTATTTCCATATAAGTACTCCCAAACCCCAAGTAAGTTACCCTAGTCCCATAGATGTAATCCCTGACGCCAAGTGAGTTACCACAGCCCCTATATAAGTACTCTCTGACACCAAGTGAGTTATCCTAGCCCCTTTATATGTACTCCCAGAATCCAAGTGAGTTACCCTAGTCCCTTATAACTACTCCCTGAACCTAAGTGGGTTACGCTAGTCCCATATAAGTACTCCCAGACCACAAGTGATTAACCCTAGTCCCATAAAGGACTCCTTGACCCAAAGTAAGTTACCCTAGCCCCTTTATAAGTAGTCCCTGACCCCAAGAGAGATACCCTAGTCCCATATAAGTACTCCCAGACCCCAAGTGAGTTACCCTAGCCCCTAAATAAGTAGTCCCTGACCCCAAGTGAGTTACCCTAGTCCCATAGAAGTAATCCCTGACCCCAAGTAAGTTACCCTTGCCCCATTATATGTACTCTCTGGCCGCAAGTGAGTTACCCTAGCCCCTTAATAAATACACCCTGTCCCGAAGTGAGTTACCCTAGCTCCTATATAAATACTCCCTGAGCCCTAGTTAGTTATCCTAGCCCCTTTATATGTACTCTCTGACCGCAAGTGAGTTACCCTAGTCCCATAGAAGTACTACCTGACCCCAAGTGAGTTACCATATCACCTTTATAAGAACTCCCTGACCCCAAGTGAGTTACCCTAGCCCTTAATAAGTACACCCTGGCCCCAAGTGAGTTACCCTAGTCCCATAAAGGTACTCCTTGACCCAAAGTAAGTTACCCTAGCCCCTTTATAAGTAGTCCCTGACCCCAAATGAGATACCCTATTTCCATATAAGTACTCCCAAACCCCAAGTAAGTTACCCTAGTCCCATAGATGTAATCCCTGACGCCAAGTGAGTTACCACAGCCCCTATATAAGTACTCTCTGACCCCAAGTGAGTTATCCTAGCCCCTTTATATGTACTCCCAGAATCCAAGTGAGTTACCCTAGTCCCTTATAACTACTCCCTGACCCAAAGTGAGTTACCCTAGTCCCTTTATAAGTACTCCCTGAACCTAAGTGGGTTACGCTAGTCCCATATAAGTACTCCCAGACCACAAGTGATTAACCCTAGTCCCATAAAGGACTCCTTGACCCAAAGTAAGTTACCCTAGCCCCTTTATAAGTAGTCCCAGACCCCAAGTGAGTTACCCTAGTCCCATAGAAGTACTCCCTGACCCCAAGTGAGTGACCATAGCCCCTATATAAGTACTCACTGACCCCAAGTGAGTTATCCTAGCCCCTTTATATGTACCCTCTGCCCGCAAGTGAGTTACCCTAGTCCCTTAGAAGTACTACCTGACCCCAAGTGAGTTTCCTAGCCCCTTTATATGTACTCCCAGAATCCAAGTGAGTTACCCTAGTCCCTTATAACTACTCCCTGACCCAAATTGAGTTACCCTAGTCCCTTTATAAGTACTCCCAGACCCCAAGTGAGTTAACTTATCACCTTTATTAGTACTCCCTGACCCCAAGTGAGTTACCCTAGCCCTTATATATATGTAGTCCCAGACACCAAGTGAGTTTCCCTAGTCCCATAAAAGTACTCCCTGACCCCAAGTGAGTTACCCTATCCCATAGAAGTAATCCCTGACCCCAAGTGAGTTACCCTAGCCCCTATATATGTAGTCCCTAACACCAAGTGAGTTTCCCTAGCCCCTATATATGTAGTCCCTGACACCAAGTGAGTATCCCTAGTCCCATAAAAGTACTCCCTGACCCCAAGTGAGTTACCCTAGTCCCATAGAAGTAATCCCTGACCCCAAGTAAGTCATCCTTGCCCCTTTATATGTACTCTCTGGCCGCAAGTGAGTTACCCTAGTCCCTTAAAAGTTCTCCCTGACCACTAGTGAGTTACCCTAGTCCCATAGAAGTACTCCTTGACCCAAAGTGAATTACTCTAGCCCTTTTATAAGTATTCCCTGACCACAAGTGAGTTACCCTAGTCCCATAGAAGTACTCCTTGACCCCAAGTGAGTTACTCTAGCCCTTATATATATGTAGTCCCTGACACCAAGTGAGTTTCCCTAGTCGCATAAAAGTACTCCCTGACTCCAAGTGAGTTACCCTAGTCCCATAGAAGTAATCCCTGACCCAAAGTGAGTTACCCTAGTCCCATATAAGTACTCCCAGACCCCAAGTGAGTTACCCTAGTCCCATAGAATTACTCCTTGACCCCAAGTGAGTTACCCTAACACCTAAATAAGTACTCCCTGACCCCAAGTGAGTTATCCTTACCCCTTTATATGTACTCTCTGACCGCAAGTGAGTTACCCTAGCCCCTTTATAAGTACTCCCAGACCCCAAGTGAGTTATCCTAGCCCCTTTATATATACTCCAAGAATACAAGTGAGTTACCCTAGTCCCTTATAACTACTCCCTGACCCAAAGTGAGTTACCCTAGTCCCTTTATAAGTACTCCCTGACCCTAAGTGGGTTACGCTAGTCCCATATAAGTACTCCCAGATCACAAGTGAGTAACCCTAGTTCCATAGAAGTACTCCCTGACCCCAAGTGAGTTACCATAGCCCCTATGTAAGTAGTCCCTGACCACAAGTGAGTTTCCCTAGTCCCATAAAGGTACTCCCTGACCCCAAGTGAGTTAACCTAGTCCCACAGAAGTAATCCCTGACCCCAAGTAAGTTATGCTTGCCCCTTTACATGTACTCTCTGGCCGCAAGTGAGTTACCCTAGCCCCTTTATAAGTACTCCCTGACCCCAAGTGAGTTATCCTAGCCCCTTTATATGTACTCCCAGAATCCAAGTGAGTTACCCTAGTCCCTTATAACTACTCCCTAACCCAAAGTGAGTTACCCTAATCCCTTTATAAGTACTCCCTGACCCTAAGTGGGTTACGCTAGTCCCATATAAGTACTCCCAGACCACATGTGAGTAACCCTAGTCCCATAGAAGTACTCCCTGACCCCAAGTGAGTTACCCTAGCCCCTATATAAGTAGTCCCTGACCCCAAGTGAGTTACCCTAGTCCCTTTATAAGTACTCCCTGACCCTAAGTGGGTTACGCTAGTCCCATATAAGTACTCCCAGATCACAAGTGAGTAACCCTAGTCCCATAGAAGTACCCCCTGACCCCAAGTGAGTTACCCTAGCCCCTATATAAGTAGTCCCTGACCCCAAGTGAGTTACCCTAGTCCCATAAAAGTACTCCCTGACCCCAAGTAAGTTATCCTTGCCCCATTATATGTACTCTCTGGCCGCAAGTGAGTTACCCTAGTCCCATATAAGTACTCCTTGACCCAAAGTGAGTTACCCTAGCCCCTTTATAAGTACTCCCTGACCCCAAGTGTGTTATCCTTGGCCCTTTATATGTACTCTCTGACCGCAAATGAGTTACCCTAGTCCCATATAAGTACTCCTTGACCCAAAGTGAGTTACCCTAGCCCCTTTATAAGTACTCCCTGACCCCAAGTGAGTTACCCTAGTCCCATATAAGTACTCCCAGACCCCAAGTGAGTTACCCTAGTCCCATAGAAGTACTCCTTGACCCCAAGTGAGTTAACTTATCACCTTTATAAGTACTCCCTGACCCCAAGTGAGTTACCCTAGCCCTTATATATATGTAGTCCCAGACACCAAGTGAGTTTCCCTAGTCCCATATAAGTACTCCCTGACCCCATGTGAGTTACCCTAGTCCCATAGAAGTAATCCCTGACCCCAAGTGAGTTACCCTAGTCCCATAGAAGTACTCCTTGACCCCAAGTGAGTTACCCTAGCCCCTATATAAGTACTCCCTGACCACAAGTGAGTTATCCTAACCCCTTTATATGTACTCTCTGACCGCAAGTGAGTTACCCTAGTCCCATAGAAGTAACCCCTGACCCAACTAAGTTATCCTTGCCCCTTTATATGTACTCTCTGGCCGCAAGTGAGTTACCCTAGTCCCATATAAGTACTCCTTGACCCAAAGTAAGTTACCCTAGCCCTTTTATAAGTACTCCCTGACCCCAAGTGAGTTACCCTAGTCCCATAGAAGTAATCCCTGACCCCAAGTAAGTCATCCTTGCCCCTTTATATGTACTCTCTGGCCGCAAGTGAGTTACCCTAGTCCCTTATAAGTTCTCCCTGACCACTAGTGAGTTACCCTAGTCCCATAGAAGTACTCCTTGACCCAAAGTGAATTACTCTAGCCCTTTTATAAGTATTCCCTGACCACAAGTGAGTTACCCTAGTCCCATAGAAGTACTCCTTGACCCCAAGTGAGTTACTCTAGCCCTTATATATATGTAGTCCCTGACACCAAGTGAGTTTCCCTAGTCGCATAAAAGTACTCCCTGACTCCAAGTGAGTTACCCTAGTCCCATAGAAGTAATCCCTGACCCAAAGTGAGTTACCCTAGTCCCATATAAGTACTCCCAGACCCCAAGTGAGTTACCCTAGTCCCATAGAATTACTCCTTGACCCCAAGTGAGTTACCCTAACACCTAAATAAGTACTCCCTGACCCCAAGTGAGTTATCCTTACCCCTTTATATGTACTCTCTGACCGCAAGTGAGTTACCCTAGCCCCTTTATAAGTACTCCCAGACCCCAAGTGAGTTATCCTAGCCCCTTTATATATACTCCAAGAATACAAGTGAGTTACCCTAGTCCCTTATAACTACTCCCTGACCCAAAGTGAGTTACCCTAGTCCCTTTATAAGTACTCCCTGACCCTAAGTGGGTTACGCTAGTCCCATATAAGTACTCCCAGATCACAAGTGAGTAACCCTAGTTCCATAGAAGTACTCCCTGACCCCAAGTGAGTTACCATAGCCCCTATGTAAGTAGTCCCTGACCACAAGTGAGTTTCCCTAGTCCCATAAAGGTACTCCCTGACCCCAAGTGAGTTAACCTAGTCCCACAGAAGTAATCCCTGACCCCAAGTAAGTTATGCTTGCCCCTTTACATGTACTCTCTGGCCGCAAGTGAGTTACCCTAGCCCCTTTATAAGTACTCCCTGACCCCAAGTGAGTTATCCTAGCCCCTTTATATGTACTCCCAGAATCCAAGTGAGTTACCCTAGTCCCTTATAACTACTCCCTAACCCAAAGTGAGTTACCCTAATCCCTTTATAAGTACTCCCTGACCCTAAGTGGGTTACGCTAGTCCCATATAAGTACTCCCAGACCACATGTGAGTAACCCTAGTCCCATAGAAGTACTCCCTGACCCCAAGTGAGTTACCCTAGCCCCTATATAAGTAGTCCCTGACCCCAAGTGAGTTACCCTAGTCCCTTTATAAGTACTCCCTGACCCTAAGTGGGTTACGCTAGTCCCATATAAGTACTCCCAGATCACAAGTGAGTAACCCTAGTCCCATAGAAGTACCCCCTGACCCCAAGTGAGTTACCCTAGCCCCTATATAAGTAGTCCCTGACCCCAAGTGAGTTACCCTAGTCCCATAAAAGTACTCCCTGACCCCAAGTGTGTTATCCTTGGCCCTTTATATGTACTCTCTGGCCGCAAGTGAGTTACCCTAGTCCCATATAAGTACTCCTTGACCCAAAGTGAGTTACCCTAGCCCTTTTATAAGTACTCCCTGACCCCAAGTGAGTTACCCTAGTCCCATATAAGTACTCCCAGACCCCAAGTGAGTTACCCTAGTCCCATAGAAGTACTCCTTGACCCCAAGTGAGTTAACTTATCACCTTTATAAGTACTCCCTGACCCCAAGTGAGTTACCCTAGCCCTTATATATATGTAGTCCCAGACACCAAGTGAGTTTCCCTAGTCCCATAAAAGTACTCCCTGACCCCAAGTGAGTTACCCTAGTCCCATAGAAGTAATCCCTGACCCCAAGTGAGTAACCCTAGTCCCATAGAAGTACTCCTTGACCCCAAGTGAGTTACCCTAGCCCCTATATAAGTACTCCCTGACCCCAAGTGAGTTATCCTAACCCCTTTATATGTACTCTCTGACCGCAAGTGAGTTACCCTAGTCCCATAGAAGTAACCCCTGACCCCAAGTAAGTTATCCTTGCCCCTTTATATGTACTCTCTGGCCGCAAGTGAGTTACCCTAGTCCCTTATAAGTACTCCCTGACCCCAAGTGAGTTACCCTAGCCCCTTAATAAGTATACCCTGTCCCCAAGTGAGTTACCCTAGCCCCTATATAAATACTCCCTGACCCAAAGTGAGTTACCCTAGTCCCTTTATAAGTACTCCCTGACCCCAAGTGAGTTACCCTAGTCCCATAGAAGTAATCCCTGACCCCAAGTGAGTTACCATAGCCCCTATGTAAGTACTCCCTGACCCCAAGTGAGTTATCCTAACCCCTTTATATGTACTCTCTGGCCGCAAGTGAGTTACCCTAGTCCCTTATATCTACTCCCTGACCCAAATTGAGTTACCCTAGTCCCTTTATAAGTACTCCCTGACCCTAAGTGGGTTACGCTAGTCCCATAGAAGTAATCCCTAACGCCAAGTAAGTTATCCTTGCCCATTTATATGTACTCTCTGGCCGCAAGTGAGTTACCCTAGCCCCTTAAAAAGTACACCCTGTCCCCAAGTGAGTTACCCTAGCCTTGATATAAATACTCCCTGACCCCAAGTTAGTTATCCTAGCCCCATTATAAGTACTCCCTGACCCCAAGTGAGTTACCCTAGTCCCATATAAGTACTCCCAGAACCCAAGTGAGTTACCCTAGTCCCATAGAAGTAATCCCTGACCCCAAGTAAGTTATCCTTGCCCCTTTATATGTACTCTCTGGCCGGAAGTGAGTTACCCTAGTCCCTTATAAGTACTCCCTGACCCCAAGTGAGTTACCCTAGCCCCTTAATAAGTACACCATGTCCCCAAGTGAGTTACCCTAGCCCATATATAAATACTCCCTGTCCCCAAGTTAGTTATCCTAGCCCCTTTATATGTACTCTCTGACCGCAAGTAAGTTACCCTAGTCCCATAGAAGTACTACCTGACCCCAAGTGAGTTACCATATCACCTTTATAAGTACTCCCTGACCCCAAGTGTGTTATCCTAGCACCTTAATAAATACACCCTGTCCCCAATTGAGTTACCCTAGCTCCTATATAAATACTCCCTGAGCCCAAGTTAGTTATCCTAGCCCCTTTATATGTACTCTCTGACCGCAAGTGAGTTACCCTAGTCCCATAGAAGTACTACCTGACCCCAAGTGAGTTACCATATCACCTTTATAAGAACTCCCTGACCCCAAGTGAGTTACCCTAGCCCTTAATAAGTACACCCTGGCCCCAAGTGAGTTACCCTAGTCCCATAAAGGTACTCCTTGACCCAAAGTAAGTTACCCTAGCCCCTTTATAAGTAGTCCCTGACCCCAAATGAGATACCCTATTTCCATATAAGTACTCCCAAACCCCAAGTAAGTTACCCTAGTCCCATAGATGTAATCCCTTACGCCAAGTGAGTTACCACAGCCCCTATATAAGTACTCTCTGACCCCAAGTGAGTTATCCTAGCCCCTTTATATGTACTCCCAGAATCCAAGTGAGTTACCCTAATCCCTTATAACTACTCCCTGACCCAAAGTGAGTTACCCTAGTCCCTTTATAAGTACTCCCTGAACCTAAGTGGGTTACGCTAGTCCCATATAAGTACTCCCAGACCACAAGTGATTAACCCTAGTCCCATAAAGGACTCCTTGACCCAAAGTAAGTTACCCTAGCCCCTTTATAAGTAGTCCCAGACCCCATGTGAGTTACCCTAGTCCCATAGAAGTACTCCCTGACCCCAAGTGAGTGACCATAGCCCCTATATAAGTACTCACTGACCCCAAGTGAGTTATCCTAGCCCCTTTATATGTACCCTCTGCCCGCAAGTGAGTTACCCTAGTCCCTTAGAAGTACTACCTGACCCCAAGTGAGTTACCCTAGCTCCTATATAAATACTCCCTGAGCCCAAGTTAGTTATCCTAGCCCCTTTATATGTACTCTCTGACCGCAAGTGAGTTACCCTAGTCCCATAGAAGTACTACCTGACCCCAAGTGAGTTAACATATCACCTTTATAAGAACTCCCTGACCCCAAGTGAGTTACCCTAGCCCTTAATAAGTACACCCTGGCCCCAAGTGAGTTACCCTAGTCCCATAAAGGTACTCCTTGACCCAAAGTAAGTTACCCTATCCCATAGAAGTAATCCCTGACCCCAAGTGAGTTACCCTAGTCCCATAGAAGTACTCCTTGACCCCAAGTGAGTTACCCTAGCCCCTATATAAATACTCCCTGACCCCAAGTGAGTTATCCTAACCCCTTTATATGTACTCTCTGACCACAAGTGAGTTACCCTAACCCCTTTATAAGTACTCCCTGACCCCAAGTGAGTTATCCTAGCCCCTTTATATGTACTCCCAGAATCCAAGTGAGTTACCCTAGTCCCTTATAACTACTCCCTGACCCAAAGTGAGTTACCCTAGTCCCTTTATAAGTACTCCCTGACCCTAAGTGGGTTACGCTAGTCCCATATAAGTACTCCCAGACCACAAGTGAGTAACCCTAGTCCAATAGAAGTACTCCCTGACCCCAAGTGAGTTACCCTAGCCCCTATATATGTAGTCCCTAACACCAAGTGAGTTTCCCTAGCCCCTATATATGTAGTCCCTGACACCAAGTGAGTATCCCTAGTCCCATCAAAGTACTCCCTGACCCCAAGTGAGTTACCCTAGTCCCATAGAAGTAATCCCTGACCCCAAGTAAGTCATCCTTGCCCCTTTATATGTACTCTCTGGCCGCAAGTGAGTTACCCTAGTCCCTTATAAGTTCTCCCTGACCACTAGTGAGTTACCCTAGTCCCTTATAAGTTCTCCCTGACCACAAGTGAATTACCCTAGCCCCTTTAATATGTACACCCTGTCCCCAAGTGAGTTACCCTAGCCCCTTTATATGTACTCTCTGACCGCAAATGAGTTACCCTAGTCCGATATAAGTACTCCTTGACCCAAAGTGAGTTACCCTAGCCCTTTTATAAGTACTCCCTGACCCCAAGTGAGTTACCCTAGTCCCATATAAGTACTCCCAGACCCCAAGTGAGTTAACTTATCACCTTTATAAGTACTCCCTGACCCCAAGTGAGTTACCCTAGCCCTTATATATATGTAGTCCCAGACACCAAGTGAGTTTCCCTAGTCCCATAAAAGTACTCCCTGACTCCAAGTGAGTTACCCTAGTCCCATAGAAGTAATCCCTGACCCAAAGTGAGTTACCCTAGTCCCATATAAGTACTCCCAGACCCCAAGTGAGTTACCCTAGTCCCATAGAATTACTCCTTGACCCCAAGTGAGTTACCCTAACACCTAAATAAGTACTCCCTGACCCCAAGTGAGTTATCCTAACCCTTTTATATGTACTCTCTGACCGCAAGTGAGTTACCCTAGCCCCTTTATAAGTACTCCCAGACCCCAAGTGAGTTATCCTAGCCCCTTTATATATACTCCAAGAATACAAGTGAGTTACCCTAGTCCCTTATAACTACTCCCTGACCCAAAGTGAGTTACCCTAGTCCCTTTATAAGTACTCCCTGACCCTAAGTGGGTTACGCTAGTCCCATATAAGTACTCCCAGATCACAAGTGAGTAACCCTAGTTCCATAGAAGTACTCCCTGACCCCAAGTGAGTTACCATAGCCCCTATGTAAGTAGTCCCTGACCACAAGTGAGTTTCCCTAGTCCCATAAAGGTACTCCCTGACCCCAAGTGAGTTACCCTAGTCCCACAGAAGTAATCCCTGACCCCAAGTAAGTTATGCTTGCCCCTTTACATGTACTCTCTGACCGCAAGTGAGTTACCCTAGCCCCTTTATAAGTACTCCCTGACCCCAAGTGAGTTATCCTAGCCCCTTTATATGTACTCCCAGAATCCAAGTGAGTTACCCTAGTCCCTTATAACTACTCCCTAACCCAAAGTGAGTTACCCTAATCCCTTTATAAGTACTCCCTGACCCTAAGTGAGTTACCCTAGCCCCTATATAAGTAGTCCCTGACCCCAAGTGAGTTACCCTAGTCCCTTTATAAGTACTCCCTGACCCTAAGTGGGTTACGCTAGTCCCATATAAGTACTCCCAGACCACAAGTGAGTAACCCTAGTCCCATAGAAGTACCCCCTGACCCCAAGTGAGTTACCCTAGCCCCTATATAAGTAGTCCCTGACCCCAAGTGAGTTACCCTAGTCCCATAAAAGTACTCCCTGACCCCAAGTGAGTTACCCTAGTCCCATAGAAGTAATCCCTGACCCCAAGTAAGTTATCCTTGCCCCTTTATATGTACTCTCTGGCCGCAAGTGAGTTACCCTAGTCCCATATAAGTACTCCTTGACCCAAAGTGAGTTACCCTAGCCCCTTTATAAGTACTCCCTGACCCCAAGTGTGTTATCCTTGGCCCTTTATATGTACTCTCTGACCGCAAATGAGTTACCCTAGTCCCATATAAGTACTCCTTGACCCAAAGTGAGTTACCCTAGCCCTTTTATAAGTACTCCCTGACCCCAAGTGAGTTACCCAAGTCCCATATAAGTACTCCCAGACCCCAAGTGAGTTACCCTAGTCCCATAGAAGTACTCCTTGACCCCAAGTGAGTTAACTTATCACCTTTATAAGTACTCCCTGACCCCAAGTGAGTTACCCTAGCCCTTATATATATGTAGTCCCAGACACCAAGTGAGTTTCCCTAGTCCCATATAAGTACTCCCTGACCCCATGTGAGTTACCCTAGTCCCATAGAAGTAATCCCTGACCCCAAGTGAGTTACCCTAGTCCCATAGAAGTACACCTTGACCCCAAGTGAGTTACCCTAGCCCCTATATAAGTACTCCCTGACCACAAGTGAGTTATCCTAACCCCTTTATATGTACTCTCTGACCGCAAGTGAGTTACCCTAGTCCCATAGAAGTAACCCCTGACCCAACTAAGTTATCCTTGCCCCTTTATATGTACTCTCTGGCCGCAAGTGAGTTACCCTAGTCCCATATAAGTACTCCTTGACCCAAAGTGAGTTACCCTAGCCCTTTTATAAGTACTCCCTGACCCCAAGTGAGTTACCCTAGTCCCATATAAGTACTCCCAGACCCCAAGTGAGTTACCCTAGTCCCATAGAAGTACTCCTTGACCCCAAGTGAGTTAACTTATCACCTTTATAACTACTCCCTGACCCCAAGTGAGTTACCCTAGCCCTTATATATATGTAGTCCCAGACACCAAGTGAGTTTCCCTAGTCCCATAAAAGTACTCCCTGACCCCAAGTGAGTTACCCTAGTCCCATAGAAGTAATCCCTGACCCCAAGTGAGTTATCCTAACCCCTTTATATGTACTCTCTGACCGCAAGTGAGTTACCCTAGTCCCATAGAAGTAACCCCTGACCCCAAGTAAGTTATCCTTGCCCCTTTATATGTACTCTCTGGCCGCAAGTGAGTTACCCTAGTCCCTTATAAGTACTCCCTGACCCCAAGTGAGTTACCCTAGCCCCTTAATAAGTATAACCTGTCCCCAAGTGAGTTACCCTAGCCCCTATATAAATACTCCCTGACCCAAAGTGAGTTACCCTAGTCCCTTTATAAGTACTCTCTGACCCCAAGTGAGTTATCCTAGCCCCTTTACATGTACTCTCTGACCGCAAGTGAGTTACCCTAGCCCCTTTATAAGTACTCCCTGACCCCAAGTGAGTTATCATAGCCCCTTTATATGTTCTCCCAGAATCCAAGTGAGTTACCCTAGTCCCTTATAACTACTCCCTGACCCAAAGTGAGTTACCCTAGTCCCTTTATAAGTACTCCCTGATCCTAAGTGAGTTATCCTAGCCCCTTTATATGTACTCCCAGAATCCAAGTGAATTACCCTAGTCCCTTATAACTACTCCCTGACCCAAAGTGAGTTACCCTAGTCCCTTTATAAGTACTCCCTGACCATAAGTGGGTTACGCTAGTCCCATATAAGTACTCCCAGACCACAAGTGAGTAACCGTAGTCCCATAGAAGTACTCCCTGACCCCAAGTGAGTTACCCTAACCCCTATATAAGTAGTCCCTGACCCCAAGTGAGTTACCCTTTTTTTTTTTTTTTTTTTTTTTTTTTTTTTCCGACGCTTTGCGAGGTAGGGGGAAACTTCTTAAAGCCTTACGGCTTGTTAAGTACCTCCGGCGGCCGATGTTTTGGCCAGAGGTTATGTGGGATTCTAACCCACCAAAACCCCCTACCTGCCCCCCTACCCGGTACCAAGCATAGCTTATAACATCAGGTAGGAGGGTATACGCTCTACTCTACGACCGTATGCGGTCATCCCAAGACAAACAAAAACCCCAGACTCTACCCCACCCCAGAGGAGAGAGCAGCAGACTCCTCAACTCGGACTCTACTGTCCTTGGAGGTGAGGACCCTAACCGAGAAGCTGGAAAATGCATTCCAAGCTCTCGGCGTACTCGTAACATGGGACACAAGGGTCTCCACCTCCAACGAGGGCACACCTAAAGCATCACAGAGTCCTGCTCTTTCGCATTCCCACAGGGGACACCACAACAGCGTGTGCTCCGCCGTATCCGCGACCGGATTCGGGGAGCACCAGCAGTCGGGAGTCGCCCTGCGGCCCACCCTCGCGCGATGACTCATGAAACTACCATGCCCCAGGAGCATCTGGGAAACATGGTAGTTCAAGCTTCTACAATTAGCAGCCAGCCAGGACCGGATGTCCGGGATGAGGCGGTGGGTCCACCTACCCCGACCATCCGAGTCCCATGCTGCCTGCCATCTCTCTACTAAATTAGCCCTCGCCAATCTCCGCGCTTCGGCCACGCCAGCCGAGGAGCCACCCGCACGCGACGCATCGTACACCTCCCTGCGCTCCAAAGCTAAAAGATGGGCCGGTGGTATGCCCGAGATTACTAATAGCGCACAGGACGAAGCCGTACGACACGCGCGGGAAACCCTCAGCGCCATGACCCTCTGCGCGGAGATTAGGGACCTCGCAATGGTTGGGCGAGAGGCAGCCTCAGCCCAGCAAGGCGCCCCGTAAAGAAGAATGCTGTGCACTAAATTCGTGTACAACATCCTTCCCGAGACCCCCGACCCACCCACGTTCGGCAATAAATTACTCAACGCCCACCCAGCCTTTTTGGCTTTTCCCACCATGCAATCAATGTGAAACTTGAAGGAAAGACGACGATCCAACCACACACCGAGGTATTTCGCCCGCGGGGAGACGGAAACCGTCTCGCCCCCGACCGAAAACCGCGGAGCCCGATCAGACCGCCTCCTAGAGAAGAAAACAGCCTCCGATTTGGAGACGTTCACCTCCAGGTTCCTCCCCTCAAGCCACAGAACGATACGCGACAAAGCCCTGTTAGCCTTCAACTGCAAGGACCCGACGCTTCCCGCAGACACACACAATGCCGTATCGTCCGCGTAACAAGTCAACGTGCAGCCCTCCGGGAGACTCAACCGCAGCAGACCGTCGAAACAAATGTTCCACAGGAGAGGTCCTAAGACCGATCCCTGCGGAACACCCGCCCCAACGCGCCACTGCCGTCCAGCGCACTCAATGACCCGGTCCCCCAGGTAACTGCGGACTATATCCACAATCACCCCCGGGACCGCGCCATTGGCGGCCAGGGCCTCCAAGATGGCCGCATGCGACACAGAATTGAACGCGTTCTTAATGTCGAGAAGGATTACGGCCACGCGTTTGCTCCGGTACACAGACCCCCGAAGGGCGATCCGAATAAAATTCTGGACAGCCGATACGGCATCCATGGTACTTCTACCAGGACGGAACCCGTATTGACCGTCCGCGAGAGGTGCGACCCCCTCATAAACCTCCGTAAGACGAGCGACAACTACCCTCTCGAACAACTTCCCCACCACCGGTAGGAGAGATATGGGTCTGAAGCCCCCGATCCCTTTCGGGATTAGGACAACCCTCGCCCTCCTCCAGATAGCGGGAAAGTCGCCGAGTTCCAGGCAGCGGTTGAACAACCGGGCAAAATCAGCGGGGCAGCTCATTGCTGCAACCTTAACCACTTCCGGGAGAATGCCATCGACACCAGGGGCCCCCTTTGCAGGGGACCTCCCGGCAGCCATGACAATCTCTGCTTCCGTGATGAGATCAGACTCCAAGATCGGCCTGGTGTTACCGCGAAACACGAATGGAACGCCCCCAGGCCTCACTTGCGACGTCGAGAAAAGACTCTCAATCGCAACCACCGTCTCAGACTCCGTCAGACTAGCAGATGTCTGTCTCTTCAATCTCTTGTAGGCCACCCAGAAGGGGCGACCCCAAGGATCTGCCTCCACTTCATTCACCAGCGCCAACCATGCGGCCCGCTTCCTCTCGCGTATAGCGGAGGAGAAAGCGGTTCTCGCCGTCTTATAGGCTTCGCGCAAGTGAACTTCCGTATTGGCACCCCTCGACCTCGACCACCTCCTGCGGGCAGCATTCGCTGCCTTACGGAGACGGTCGAGGTCCTCACACCACCAATACGCTGCTTTCCAGCGCTTGGCAGTTCCGTGAGCCCTGGGCATAGAAGCGTCGGACGCCCCGACGAGTCTCCGGAGATAACCCTCCGGCGAGACGCCCGAGCCGTCACCGCCGACGTCCGCCCCGGCCCTCCCCCGCCCGGACGGAGGGGAAGCTGAGCTGCTCGAGGCTATTCCCCACGCAAATGCCAATTCGCATAAGAGTGGGTCGAACCTCGAGCGAACCCAGCGCACCCCCCGCTCCGGCGAGGCAGGGCCAGGACCCCCATCCGTGAGAATCCACTGGATGAAGCGGTGATCGCTCAGAGTCTCGTCATCGAGCACCTCCCAAGAGACTACTCTCGAGGCGATCGAAGTGAGTTACCCTAGTGCCATAAAAGTACTCCCTGACCCCAAGTGAGTTACCCTAGTCCCATAGAAGTAATCCCTGACCCCAAGTGAGTTACCATAGCCCCTATGTAAGTACTCCCTGACCCCAAGTGAGTTATCCTAGCCCCTTTATATGTACCCTCTGACCGCAAGTGAGTTACCCTAGTCCCATAGAAGTACTCCCTGACCCCAAGTGAGTTATCCTAGCCCCTTTATTTGTACCCTCTGACCCCAAGTGAGTTACCCTAGTTCTATAGAAGTACTCCCTGACCCCAAGTGAGTTACAATATCATATTTATAAGTACTCTCTGACCCCAAGTGAGTTATCCTAGCCCCTTTACATGTACTCTCTGACCGCAAGTGAGTTACCCTAGCCCCTTTATAAGTACTCCCTGACCCCAAGTGAGTTACCCTAGTCCCATATAAGTACTCCCAGACCCCAAGTGAGTTACCCTAGTCCCATAGAATTACTCCTTGACCCCAATTGAGTTACCCTAGCCCCTATATAAGTACTCCCTGACCCTAATTGGGTTACGTTAGTCCCATATAAGTACTCCCAGACCACAAGTGAGTAACCCTAGTCCAATAGAAGTACTCCCTGACCCCAAGTGAGTTACCCTAGCCCCTATATATGTAGTCCCTAACACCAAGTGAGTTTCCCTAGCCCCTATATATGTAGTCCCTGACACCAAGTGAGTATCCCTAGTCCCATAAAAGTACTCCCTGACCCCAAGTGAGTTACCCTAGTCCCATAGAAGTAATCCCTGACCCCAAGTAAGTCATCCTTGCCCCTTTATATGTACTCTCTGGCCGCAAGTGAGTTACCCTAGTCCCTTATAAGTTCTCCCTAACCTCTAGTGAGTTACTCTAGTCCCATAGAAGTACTCCTTGACTCAAAGTGAGTTACTCTAGCCCTTATATAATTATTCCCTGACCACAAGTGAGTTACCCTAGTCCCATAGAAGTACTCCTTGACCCCAAGTGAGTTACTCTAGCCCTTATATATATGTAGTCCCTGACACCAAGTGAGTTTCCCTAGTCCCATAAAAGTACTCCCTGACTCCAAGTGAGTTACCCTAGTCCCATAGAAGTAATCCCTGACCCAAAGTGAGTTACCCTAGTCCCATATAAGTACTCCCAGACCCCAAGTGAGTTACCCTAGTCCCATAGAATTACTTCTTGACCCCAATTGAGTTACCCTAGCCCCTATATAAGTACTCCCTGACTCCAAGTGAGTTATCCTAACCCCTTTATATGTACTCTCTGACCGCAAGTGAGTTACCCTAGCCCCTTTATAAGTACTCCCAGACCCCAAGTGAGTTATCCTAGCCCCTTTATATATACTCCCAGAATCCAAGTGAGTTACCCTAGTCCCTTATAACTACTCCCTGACCCAAAGTGAGTTACCCTAGTCCCTTTATAAGTACTCCCTGACCCTAAGTGGGTTACGCTAGTCCCATATAAGTACTCCCAGATCACAAGTGAGTAACCCTAGTCCCATAGAAGTACTCCCTGACCCCAAGTGAGTTACCATAGCCCCTATGTAAGTAGTCCCTGACCACAAGTGAGTTTCCCTAGTCCCATAAAAGTACTCCCTGACCCCAAGTGAGTTACCCTAGTCCCATAGAAGTAATCCCTGACCCCAAGTGAGTTACCATAGCCCCTATGTAAGTACTCCCTGACCCCAAGTGAGTTATCCTAGCCCCTTTATATGTACCCTCTGACCGCAAGTGAGTTACCCTAGTCCCATAGAAGTACTCCCTGACCCCAAGTGAGTTATCCTAGCCCCTTTATTTGTACCCTCTGACCCCAAGTGAGTTACCCTAGTTCTATAGAAGTACTCCCTGACCCCAAGTGAGTTACAATATCATCTTTATAAGTACTCTCTGACCCCAAGTGAGTTATCCTAGCCCCTTTACATGTACTCTCTGACCGCAAGTGAGTTACCCTAGCCCCTTTATTAGTACTCCCTGACCCCAAGTGAGTTATCATAGCCCCTTTATATGTACTCCCAGAATCCAAGTGAGTTACCCTAGTCCCTTATAACTACTCCCTGACCCAAAGTGAGTTACCCTAGTCCCTTTATAAGTACTCCCTGACCCTAAGTGGGTTACGCTAGTCGCATAGAAGTAATCCCTGACCCCTAGTAAGTTATCCTTGCCCCTTTATATGTACTCTCTGGCCGCAAGTGAGTTACCATAGCCCCTTAATAAGTATACCCTGTCCCCAAGTGAGTTACCCTAGCCCCTATATAAATACTCCCTGAACCAAAGTGAGTTACCCTAGTCCCTTTATAAGTACTCCCTGACCCCAAGTGAGTTACCCTAGTCCCATAGAAGTAATCCCTGACCCCAAGTGAGTTACCATAGCCCCTATATAAGTACTCCCTGACCCCAAGTGTGTTATCCTTGGCACTTTATATGTACTCTCTGACCGCAAGTGAGTTACCCTAGTCCCATATAAGCAATCCTTGACCCAAAGTGAGTTACCCTAGCCCCTTTATAAGTACTCCCTGACCCCAAGTGAGTTACGCTAGTCCCATATAGGTACTCCCAGACCCCAATTGAGTTACCTTAGTCCCATAGAAGTACTCCCTGACCCCAAGTGAGTTACCCTAGCTTATATATAATTACTCCCTGACGCCAAGTGAGTTATCCTAACCCCTTTATATGCACTCTCTGACCGCAAGTGAGTTACCCTAGTCCCATAGATGTACTCCATGACGCCAAGTGAGTTACCATAGCCCCTTTATAAGTACTCCCTGACCCCAAGCGATTTATCCTAGCCCCTTTATATGTACTCTCTGACCGCAACTGAGTTATCCTAGCTGCTTTATATGTACTCCCAGACCCCAAGTGAGTTACCCTGTCCCTTATAAGTACTCCCTGACCCCAATTGAGTTACCCTAGCCCTTAATAAGTACACCCTGGCCCCAAGTGAGTTACCCTGGTCCCATATAAGTACTCACAGACACCAAGTGAGTTACCCTAGCCCTTTATATGTACTCTCTGACCGCAAGTGAGTTAACCTAGCACCATTATAAGTATTCCCTGACCCCAAGTGAGTTATCCTAGCCCCTTTATATGTACTACCAGAATCCAAGTGAGTTACCCTAGTCCCTTATAACTACTCCCTGACCCAAAGTGAGTTTCCCTAATCCCTTTATAAGTACTCCCTAACCCTTAGTGGGTTACGCTAGTCCCATATAAGTACTCCCAGACCACAAGTGAGTAACCCTAGTCCCATAGAAGTACCCCCTGACCCCAAGTGAGTTACCCTAGCCCCTATATAAGTAGTCCCTGACCCCAAGTGAGTTACCCTAGTCCCATAAAAGTACTCCCTGACCCCAAGTAAGTTATCCTAGCCCCTTTATATGTACTCTCTGGCCGCAAGTGAGTTACCCTAGTCCCATATAAGTACTCCCAGACCCCAAGTGATTTACCCTAGTCCCTTATAACTACTCCCTGACACAAAGTGAGTTACCCTAATCCCTTTATAAGTACTCCCTGACCCTAAGTGGATTACGCTAGTCCCATATAAGTACTCCCAGACCACAAGTGAGTAACCCTAGTCCAATAGATGTACTTCCTGAACCCAAGTGAGTTACCCTAGCCCCTATATATGTAGTCCCTGACATCAAGTGAGTTTCCCTAGTCCCTTATAAGTTCTCCCTGACCACAAGTGAGTTACCCTAGCCCCTTTAATATGTACACCCTGTCCCCAAGTGAGTTACCCTAGCCCCTTTATATGTACTCTCTGACCGCAAGTGAGTTACCCTAGTCCGATATAAGTACTCCTTGACCCAAAGTGAGTTACCCTAGCCCTTTTATAAGTACTCCCTGACCCCAAGTGAGTTACCCTAGTCCCATATAAGTACTCCCAGATCCCAAGTGAGTTAACTTATCACCTTTATAAGTACTCCCTGACCCCAAGTGAGTTACCCTAGCCCTTATATATATGTAGTCCCAGACACCAAGTGACTTACCCTATCCCATAGAAGTAATCCCTGACCCCAAGTGAGTTACCCTAGTCCCATAGAAGTACTCTTTGATCCCAAGTGAGTTACCCTAGCCCCTATATAAATACTCCCTGACCCCAAGTGAGTTATCCTAACCCCTTTATATGTACTCTCTGACCGCAAGTGAGTTACCCTAACCCCTTTATAAGTACTCCCTGACCCCAAGTGAGTTATCCTAGCCCCTTTATATGTACTCCCAGAATCCAAGTGAATTACCCTAGTCCCTTATAACTACTCCCTGACCCAAAGTGAGTTACCCTAGTCCCTTTATAAGTACTCCCTGACCCCAAGTGAGTTACCCTGGCCCCTATATATGTAGTCCCTAACACCAAGTGAGTTTCCCTAGCCCCTATATATGTAGTCCCTGACACCAAGTGAGTATCCCTAGTCCCATAAAAGTACTCCCTGACCACAAGTGAGTTACCCTAGTCCCATAGAAGTAATCCCTGACCCCAAGTAAGTCATCCTTGCCCCTTTATATGTACTCTCTGGCCGCAAGTGAGTTACCCTAGTCCCTTATAAGTTCTCCCTGACCTCTAGTGAGTTACCCTAGTACCATAGAAGTACTCCTTGACCCAAAGTGAGTTACTCTAGCCCTTATATATATGTAGTCCCTGACACCAAGTGAGTTTCCCTAGTCCCATAAAAGTACTCCCTGACTCCAAGTGAGTTACCCTAGTCCCAGAGAAGTAATCCCTGACCCAAAGTGAGTTACCCTAGTCCCATATAAGTACTCCCAGACTCCAAGTGAGTTACCCTAGTCCCATAGAATTACTCCTTGACCCCAATTGAGTTACCCTACCCCCTATATAAGTACTCCCTGACCCTAAGTGGGTTACGCTAGTCCCATATAAGTACTCCCAGACCACAAGTGAGTAACCCTAGTCCAATAGAAGTACTCCCTGACTCCAAGTGAGTTACCCTAGCCCCTATATATGTAGTCCCTAACACCAAGTGAGTTTCCCTAGCCCCTATATATGTAGTCCCTGACACCAAGTGAGTATCCCTAGTCCCATAAAAGTACTCCCTGACCCCAAGTGAGTTACCCTAGTCCCATAGAAGTAATCCCTGACCCCAAGTAAGTCATCCTTGCCCCTTTATATGTACTCTCTGGCCGCAAGTGAGTTACCCTAGTCCCTTATAAGTTCTCCCTAACCTCTAGTGAGTTACTCTAGTCCCATAGAAGTACTCCTTGACTCAAAGTGAGTTACTCTAGCCCTTATATAAGTATTCCCTGACCACAAGTGAGTTACCCTAGTCCCATAGAAGTACTCCTTGACCCCAAGTGAGTTACTCTAGCCCTTATATATATGTAGTCCCTGACACCAAGTGAGTTTCCCTAGTCCCATAAAAGTACTCCCTGACTCCAAGTGAGTTACCCTAGTCCCATAGAAGTAATCCCTGACCCAAAGTGAGTTACCCTAGTCCCATATAAGTACTCCCAGACCCCAAGTGAGTTACCCTAGTCCCATAGAATTACTCCTTGACCCCAATTGAGTTACCCTAGCCCCTATATAAGTACTCCCTGACTCCAAGTGAGTTATCCTAACCCCTTTATATGTACTCTCTGACCGCAAGTGAGTTACCCTAGCCCCTTTATAAGTACTCCCAGACCCCAAGTGAGTTATCCTAGCCCCTTTATATATACTCCCAGAATCCAAGTGAGTTACCCTAGTCCCTTATAACTACTCCCTGACCCAAAGTGAGTTACCCTAGTCCCTTTATAAGTACTCCCTGACCCTAAGTGGGTTACGCTAGTCCCATATAAGTACTCCCAGATCACAAGTGAGTAACCCTAGTCCCATAGAAGTACTCCCTGACCCCAAGTGAGTTACCATAGCCCCTATGTAAGTAGTCCCTGACCACAAGTGAGTTTCCCTAGTCCCATAAAGGTACTCCCTGACCCCAAGTGAGTTACCCTAGTCCCATAGAAGTAATCCCTGACCCCAAGTAAGTTATGCTTGCCCCTTTACATGTACTCTCTGGCCGCAAGTGAGTTACCCTAGTCCCTTGTAAGTACACCCTGACCCCAAGTGAGTTACCCTAGCCCCTATATAAATACTCCCTGACCCCAAGTTAGTTATCCTAGCCCCTTTATATGTACTCTCTAACCGCAAGTGAGTTACCCTAGTCCCATAGAAGTACTACCTGACCCCAAGTGAGTTACCATATCACCTTTATAAGTACTCCCTGACCCCAAGTGTGTTATTCTTGGCCCTTTATATGTACTCTCTGACCGCAAGTGAGTTACCCTAGTCCCATATAAGTACTCCTTGACCCAAAGTGAGTTACCCTAGCCCTTTTATAAGTACTCCCTGACCCCAAGTGAGTTACCCTAGTCCCATATAAGTACTCCCAGACCCCAAGTGAGTTACCCTAGTCCCATAGAAGTACTCCTTGACCCCAAGTGAGTTAACTTATCACCTTTATAAGTACTCCCTGACCCCAAGTGAGTTACCCTAGCCCTTATATATATGTAGTCCCAGACACCAAGTGACTTTCCCTAGTCCCATATAAGTACTCCCTGACCCCAAGTGAGTTACCCTAGTCCCATAGAAGTAATCCCTGACCCCAAGTGAGTTACCCTAGTCCCATAGAAGTACTCCTTGACCCCAAGTGAGTTACCCTAGCCCCTATATAAGTACTCCCTGACCCCAAGTGAGTTATCCTAACCCCTTTATATGTACTCTCTGACCGCAAGTGAGTTACCCTAGTCCCATAGAAGTAACCTCTGACCCCAAGTAAGTTATCCTTGCCCCTTTATATGAACTCTCTGGGCGCAAGTGAGTTACCCTAGTCCCATATAAGTACTCCTTGACCCAAAGTGAGTTACCCTAGCCCTTTTATAAGTACTCCCTGACCCCAAGTGAGTTACCCTAGTCCCATAGAAGTAATCCCTGACCCCAAGTGAGTTACCCTAGTCCCATAGAAGTACTTCTTGACCCCAAGTGAGTTACCCTTGCCCCTATATAAGTACTCCCTGACCCCAAGTGAGTTATCCTAACCCCTTTATATGTACTCTCTGACCGCAAGTGAGTTACCCTAGTCCCATAGAAGTAACCCCTGACCCCAAGTAAGTTATCCTTGCCCCTTTATATGTACTCTCTGGCCGCAATTGAGTTACCCTAACCCCTTTATAAGTACTCCCTGACCCCAAGTGAGTTATCCTAGCCCCTTTATATGTACTCCCAGAATCCAAGTGAGTTACCCTAGTCCCTTATAACTACTCCCTGACCCAAAGTGAGTTACCCTAGTCCCTTTATAAGTACTCCCTGACCCCAAGTGAGTTACCCTAGCCCCTATATATGTAGTCCCTAACACCAAGTGAGTTTCCCTAGCCCCTATATATGTAGTCCCTGACACCAAGTGAGTATCCCTAGTCCCATAAAAGTACTCCCTGACCCCAAGTGAGTTACCCTAGTCCCATAGAAGTAATCCCTGACACCAAGTAAGTCATCCTTGCCCCTTTATATGTACTCTCTGGCCGCAAGTGAGTTACCCTAGTCCCTTATAAGTTCTCCCTGACCTCTAGTGAGTTACCCTAGTCCCATAGAAGTACTCCTTGACCCAAAGTGAGTTACTCTAGCCCTTATATAAGTATTCCCTGACCACAAGTGAGTTACCCTAGTCCCATAGAAGTACCCCTTGACCCCAAGTGAGTTACTCTAGTCCTTATATATATGTAGTCCCTGACACCAAGTGAGTTTCCCTAGTCCCATAAAAGTACTCCCTGACTCCAAGTGAGTTACCCTAGTCCCATAGAAGTAATCCCTGACCCAAAGTGAGTTACCCTAGTCCCATATAAGTACTCCCAGACCCCAAGTGAGTTACCCTAGTCCCATAGAATTACTCCTTGACCCCAATTGAGTTACCCTAGCCCCTATATAAGTACTCCCTGACCCCAAGTGAGTTATCCTAACCCCTTTATATGTACTCTCTGACCGCAAGTGAGTTACCCTAGCCCCTTTATAAGTACTCCCAGACCCCAAGTGAGTTATCCTAGCCCCTTTATATATACTCCCAGAATCCAAGTGAGTTACCCTAGTCCCTTATAACTACTCCCTGACCCAAAGTGAGTTACCCTAGTCCCTTTATTAGTACTCCCTGACCCTAAGTGGGTTACGCTAGTCCCATATAAGTACTCCCAGATCACAAGTGAGTAACCCTAGTCCCATAGAAGTACTCCCTGACCCCAAGTGAGTTACCATAGCCCCTATGTAAGTAGTCCCTGACCACAAGTGAGTTACCCTAGCCCCTATATAAATACTCCCTGACCCCAAGTTAGTTATCCTAGCCCCTTTATATGTACTCTCTGACCGCAAGTGAGTTACCCTAGTCCCATAGAAGTACTACCTGACCCCAAGTGAGTTACCATATCACCTTTATAAGTACTCCCTGACCCCAAGTGTGTTATTCTTGGCCCTTTATATGTACTCTCTGACCGCAAGTGAGTTACCCTAGTCCCTTATAAGTACTCCTTGACCCAAAGTGAGTTACCCTAGCCCCTTTATAAGTACTCCCTGACCCCAAGTGTGTTATCCTTGGCCCTTTATATGTACTCTCTGACCGCAAATGAGTTACCCTAGTCCCATATAAGTACTCCTTGACCCAAAGTGAGTTACCCTAGCCCTTTTATAAGTACTCCCTGACCCCAAGTGAGTTACCCTAGTCCCATATAAGTACTCCCAGACCCCAAGTGAGTTACCCTAGTCCCATAGAAGTACTCCTTGACCCCAAGTGAGTTACCCTAGCCCTTATATATATGTAGTCCCAGACACCAAGTGACTTTCCCTAGTCCCATATAAGTACTCCCTGACCCCAAGTGAGTTACCCTAGTCCCATAGAAGTAATCCCTGACCCCAAGTGAGTTACCCTAGTCCCATAGAAGTACTCCTTGACCCCAAGTGAGTTACCCTAGCCCCTATATAAGTACTCCCTGACCCCAAGCGAGTTATCCTAACCCCTTTATATGTACTCTCTGACCGCAAGTGAGTTACCCTAGTCCCATAGAAGTAACCCCTGACCCCAAGTAAGTTATCCTTGCCCCTTTATATGAACTCTCTGGGCGCAAGTGAGTTACCCTAGTCCCATATAAGTACTCCTTGACCCAAAGTGAGTTACCCTAGCCCTTTTATAAGTACTCCCTGACCCCAAGTGAGAAACCCTAGTCCCATAAAAGTACTCCCTGACCGCAAGTGAGTTACCCTAGTCCCATAGAAGTAATCCCTGACCCCAAGTGAGTTACCCTAGTCCCATAGAAGTACTCCCTGACCCCAAGTGAGTTATCCTAACCCCTTTATATGTACTCTCTGACCGCAAGTGAGTTACCCTAGTCCCATAGAAGTAATCCCTGACCCTAAGTGAGTTATCCTAGCCCCTTTATTTGTACCTTCTGACCCCAAGTGAGTTACCCTAGTTCCATAGAAGTACTCCCTGACCCCAAGTGAGTTACCATATCATCTTTATAAGTACTCTCTGACCCCAAGTGAGTTATCCTAGCCCCTTTACATGTACTCTCTGACCGCAAGTGAGTTACCCTAGCCCCTTTATAAGTACTCCCTGACCCCAAGTGAGTTACCCTAGTCCCATAGAAGTAATCCCTGACCCCAAGTGAGTTACCATAGCCCCTATGTAAGTACTCCCTGACCCCAAGTGAGTTATCCTAGCCCCTTTATATGTACCCTCTGACCCCAAGTGAGTTACCCTAGTCCCATAGAAGTACTCCCTGACCCTAAGTGAGTTATCCTAGCCCCTTTATTTGTACCTTCTGACCCCAAGTGAGTTACCCTAGTTCCATAGAAGTACTCCCTGACCCCAAGTGAGTTACCATATCATCTTTATAAGTACTCTCTGACCCCAAGTGAGTTATCCTAGCCCCTTTACATGTACTCTCTGACCGCAAGTGAGTTACCCTAGCCCCTTTATAAGTACTCCCTGACCCCAAGTGAGTTATCCTAGCCCCTTTATATGTACTCCCAGAATCTAAGTGAGTTACCCTAGTCCCTTATAACTACTCCCTGACCCAAAGTGAGTTACCCTAGTCCCTTTATAAGTACTCCCTGACCCCAAGTGAGTTACCCTGGCCCCTATATATGTAGTCCCTAACACCAAGTGAGTTACCCTAGTGCCATAAAAGTACTCCCTGACCCCAAGTGAGTTACCCTAGTCCCATAGAAGTAATCCCTGACCCCAAGTGAGTTACCATAGCCCCTATGTAAGTACTCCCTGACCCCAAGTGAGTTATCCTAGCCCCTTTATATGTACCCTCTGACCGCAAGTGAGTTACCCTAGTCCCATAGAAGTACTCCCTGACCCCAAGTGAGTTATCCTAGCCCCTTTATTTGTACCCTCAGACCCCAAGTGAGTTACCCTAGTTCTATAGAAGTACTCCCTGACCCCAAGTGAGTTACAATATCATCTTTATAAGTACTCTCTGACCCCAAGTGAGTTATCCTAGCCCCTTTACATGTACTCTCTGACCGCAAGTGAGTTACCCTAGCCCCTTTATAAGTACTCCCTGACCCCAAGTGAGTTACCCTAGTCCCATATAAGTACTCCCAGACCCCAAGTGAGTTACCCTAGTCCCATAGAATTACTCCTTGACCCCAATTGAGTTACCCTAGCCCCTATATAAGTACTCCCTGACCCTAAGTGGGTTACGCTAGTCCCATATAAGTACTCCCAGACCACAAGTGAGTAACCCTAGTCCAATAGAAGTACTCCCTGACCCCAAGTGAGTTACCCTAGCCCCTATATATGTAGTCCCTAACACCAAGTGAGTTTCCCTAGCCCCTATATATGTAGTCCCTGACACCAAGTGAGTATCCCTAGTCCCATAAAAGTACTCCCTGACCCCAAGTGAGTTACCCTAGTCCCATAGAAGTAATCCCTGACCCCAAGTAAGTCATCCTTGCCCCTTTATATGTACTCTCTGGCCGCAAGTGAGTTACCCTAGTCCCATAAAAGTACTCCCTGACCCCAAGTGAGTTACCCTAGTCCCATAGAAGTAATCCCTGACCCCAAGTGAGTTACCATAGCCCCTATGTAAGTACTCCCTGACCCCAAGTGAGTTATCCTAGCCCCTTTATATGTACCCTCTGACCGCAAGTGAGTTACCCTAGTCCCATAGAAGTACTCCCTGACCCCAAGTGAGTTATCCTAGCCCCTTTATTTGTACCCTCTGACCCCAAGTGAGTTACCCTAGTTCTATAGAAGTACTCCCTGACCCCAAGTGAGTTACAATATCATCTTTATAAGTACTCTCTGACCCCAAGTGAGTTATCCTAGCCCCTTTACATGTACTCTCTGACCGCAAGTGAGTTACCCTAGCCCCTTTATAAGTACTCCCTGACCCCAAGTGAGTTATCATAGCCCCTTTATATGTACTCCCAGAATCCAAGTGAGTTACCCTAGTCCCTTATAACTACTCCCTGACCCAAAGTGAGTTACCCTAGTCCCTTTATAAGTACTCCCTGACCCTAAGTGGGTTACGCTAGTCGCATAGAAGTAATCCCTGACCCCAAGTAAGTTATCCTTGCCCCTTTATATGTACTCTCTGGCCGCAAGTGAGTTACCATAGCCCCTTAATAAGTATACCCTGTCCCCAAGTGAGTTACCCTAGCCCCTATATAAATACTCCCTGAACCAAAGTGAGTTACCCTAGTCCCTTTATAAGTACTCCCTGACCCCAAGTGAGTTACCCTAGTCCCATAGAAGTAATCCCTGACCCCAAGTAAGTTATCCTTGCCCCTTTATATGTACTCTCTGGCCGGAAGTGAGTTACCCTAGTCCCTTATAAGTACTCCCTGACCCCAAGTGAGTTACCCTAGCCCCTTAATAAGTACACCATGTCCCCAAGTGAGTTACCCTAGCCCATATATAAATACTCCCTGTCCCCAAGTTAGTTATCCTAGCCCCTTTATATGTACTCTCTGACCGCAAGTAAGTTACCCTAGTCCCATAGAAGTACTACCTGACCCCAAGTGAGTTACCATATCACCTTTATAAGTACTCCCTGACCCCAAGTGTGTTATCCTAGCACCTTTATATGTACTCTCTGACCGCAAGTGAGTTACCCTAGTCCCATAGAAGTAATCCCTGACCCCAAGTTAGTTACCATAGCCCCTTTATAAGTACACCCTGGCCCCAAGTGAGTTACCCTAGTCGCATAAAAGTACTCCTTGACCCAAAGTAAGTTACCCTAGCCCCTTTATATGTTCCCTGACCCCAAATGAGATACCCTAGTCCCATATAAGTACTCCCAGAACCCAAGTGAGTAACCCTAGTCCTATAGAAGTACTCCCTGACCCCAAGTGAGTTACCCTAGCCCCTAAATAAGTAGTCCCTGACCCCAAGTGAGTTACCCTAGTCCCATAGAAGTAATCCCTGACCCCAAGTAAGTTATCCTTGCCCCATTATATGTACTCTCTGTCCGCAAGTGAGTTACCCTAGCCCCTTAATAAATACACCCTGTCCCCAATTGAGTTACCCTAGCTCCTATATAAATACTCCCTGAGCCCAAGTTAGTTATCCTAGCCCCTTTATATGTACTCTCTGACCGCAAGTGAGTTACCCTAGTCCCATAGAAGTACTACCTGACCCCAAGTGAGTTACCATATCACCTTTATAAGAACTCCCTGACCCCAAGTGAGTTACCCTAGCCCTTAATAAGTACACCCTGGCCCCAAGTGAGTTACCCTAGTCCCATAAAGGTACTCCTTGACCCAAAGTAAGTTACCCTAGCCCCTTTATAAGTAGTCCCTGACCCCAAATGAGATACCCTATTTCCATATAAGTACTCCCAAACCCCAAGTAAGTTACCCTAGTCCCATAGATGTAATCCCTTACGCCAAGTGAGTTACCACAGCCCCTATATAAGTACTCTCTGACCCCAAGTGAGTTATCCTAGCCCCTTTATATGTACTCCCAGAATCCAAGTGAGTTACCCTAGTCCCTTATAACTACTCCCTGACCCAAAGTGAGTTACCCTAGTCCCTTTATAAGTACTCCCTGAACCTAAGTGGGTTACGCTAGTCCCATATAAGTACTCCCAGACCACAAGTGATTAACCCTAGTCCCATAAAGGACTCCTTGACCCAAAGTAAGTTACCCTAGCCCCTTTATAAGTAGTCCCAGACCCCAAGTGAGTTACCCTAGTCCCATAGAAGTACTCCCTGACCCCAAGTGAGTGACCATAGCCCCTATATAAGTACTCACTGACCCCAAGTGAGTTATCCTAGCCCCTTTATATGTACCCTCTGCCCGCAAGTGAGTTACCCTAGTCCCTTAGAAGTACTACCTGACCCCAAGTGAGTTACCCTAGCTCCTATATAAATACTCCCTGAGCCCAAGTTAGTTATCCTAGCCCCTTTATATGTACTCTCTGACCGCAAGTGAGTTACCCTAGTCCCATAGAAGTACTACCTGACCCCAAGTGAGTTACCATATCACATTTATAAGAACTCCCTGACCCCAAGTGAGTTACCCTAGCCCTTAATAAGTACACCCTGGCCCCAAGTGAGTTACCCTAGTCCCATAAAGGTACTCCTTGACCCAAAGTAAGTTACCCTATCCCATAGAAGTAATCCCTGACCCCAAGTGAGTTACCCTAGTCCCATAGAAGTACTCCTTGACCCCAAGTGAGTTACCCTAGCCCCTATATAAATACTCCCTGACCCCAAGTGAGTTATCCTAACCCCTTTATATGTACTCTCTGACCGCAAGTGAGTTACCCTAACCCCTTTATAAGTACTCCCTGACCCCAAGTGAGTTATCCTAGCCCCTTTATATGTACTCCCAGAATCCAAGTGAGTTACCCTAGTCCCTTATAACTACTCCCTGACCCAAAGTGAGTTACCCTAGTCCCTTTATAAGTACTCCCTGACCCTAAGTGGGTTACGCTAGTCCCATATAAGTACTCCCAGACCACAAGTGAGTAACCCTAGTCCAATAGAAGTACTCCCTGACCCCAAGTGAGTTACCCTAGCCCCTATATATGTAGTCCCTAACACCAAGTGAGTTTCCCTAGCCCCTATATATGTAGTCCCTGACACCAAGTGAGTATCCCTAGTCCCATCAAAGTACTCCCTGACCCCAAGTGAGTTACCCTAGTCCCATAGAAGTAATCCCTGACCCCAAGTAAGTCATCCTTGCCCCTTTATATGTACTCTCTGGCCGCAAGTGAGTTACCCTAGTCCCTTATAAGTTCTCCCTGACCACTAGTGAGTTACCCTAGTCCCTTATAAGTTCTCCCTGACCACAAGTGAATTACCCTAGCCCCTTTAATATGTACACCCTGTCCCCAAGTGAGTTACCCTAGCCCCTTTATATGTACTCTCTGACCGCAAATGAGTTACCCTAGTCCGATATAAGTACTCCTTGACCCAAAGTGAGTTACCCTAGCCCTTTTATAAGTACTCCCTGACCCCAAGTGAGTTACCCTAGTCCCATATAAGTACTCCCAGACCCCAAGTGAGTTAACTTATCACCTTTATAAGTACTCCCTGACCCCAAGTGAGTTACCCTAGCCCTTATATATATGTAGTCCCAGACACCAAGTGAGTTTCCCTAGTCCCATAAAAGTACTCCCTGACTCCAAGTGAGTTACCCTAGTCCCATAGAAGTAATCCCTGACCCAAAGTGAGTTACCCTAGTCCCATATAAGTACTCCCAGACCCCAAGTGAGTTACCCTAGTCCCATAGAATTACTCCTTGACCCCAAGTGAGTTACCCTAACACCTAAATAAGTACTCCCTGACCCCAAGTGAGTTATCCTAACCCCTTTATATGTACTCTCTGACCGCAAGTGAGTTACCCTAGCCCCTTTATAAGTACTCCCAGACCCCAAGTGAGTTATCCTAGCCCCTTTATATATACTCCAAGAATACAAGTGAGTTACCCTAGTCCCTTATAACTACTCCCTGACCCAAAGTGAGTTACCCTAGTCCCTTTATAAGTACTCCCTGACCCTAAGTGGGTTACGCTAGTCCCATATAAGTACTCCCAGATCACAAGTGAGTAACCCTAGTTCCATAGAAGTACTCCCTGACCCCAAGTGAGTTACCATAGCCCCTATGTAAGTAGTCCCTGACCACAAGTGAGTTTCCCTAGTCCCATAAAGGTACTCCCTGACCCCAAGTGAGTTACCCTAGTCCCACAGAAGTAATCCCTGACCCCAAGTAAGTTATGCTTGCCCCTTTACATGTACTCTCTGGCCGCAAGTGAGTTACCCTAGCCCCTTTATAAGTACTCCCTGACCCCAAGTGAGTTATCCTAGCCCCTTTATATGTACTCCCAGAATCCAAGTGAGTTACCCTAGTCCCTTATAACTACTCCCTAACCCAAAGTGAGTTACCCTAATCCCTTTATAAGTACTCCCTGACCCTAAGTGGGTTACGCTAGTCCCATATAAGTACTCCCAGACCACATGTGAGTAACCCTAGTCCCATAGAAGTACTCCCTGACCCCAAGTGAGTTACCCTAGCCCCTATATAAGTAGTCCCTGACCCCAAGTGAGTTACCCTAGTCCCTTTATAAGTACTCCCTGACCCTAAGTGGGTTACGCTAGTCCCATATAAGTACTCCCAGACCACAAGTGAGTAACCCTAGTCCCATAGAAGTACCCCCTGACCCCAAGTGAGTTACCCTAGCCCCTATATAAGTAGTCCCTGACCCCAAGTGAGTTACCCTAGTCCCATAAAAGTACTCCCTGACCCCAAGTGAGTTACCCTAGTCCCATAGAAGTAATCCCTGACCCCAAGTAAGTTATCCTTGCCCCTTTATATGTACTCTCTGGCCGCAAGTGAGTTACCCTAGTCCCATATAAGTACTCCTTGACCCAAAGTGAGTTACCCTAGCCCCTTTATAAGTACTCCCTGACCCCAAGTGTGTTATCCTTGGCCCTTTATATGTACTCTCTGACCGCAAATGAGTTACCCTAGTCCCATATAAGTACTCCTTGACCCAAAGTGAGTTACCCTAGCCCTTTTATAAGTACTCCCTGACCCCAAGTGAGTTACCCTAGTCCCATATAAGTACTCCCAGACCCCAAGTGAGTTACCCTAGTCCCATAGAAGTACTCCTTGACCCCAAGTGAGTTAACTTATCACCTTTATAAGTACTCCCTGACCCCAAGTGAGTTACCCTAGCCCTTATATATATGTAGTCCCAGACACCAAGTGAGTTTCCCTAGTCCCATATAAGTACTCCCTGACCCCATGTGAGTTACCCTAGTCCCATAGAAGTAATCCCTGACCCCAAGTGAGTTACCCTAGTCCCATAGAAGTACACCTTGACCCCAAGTGAGTTACCCTAGCCCCTATATAAGTACTCCCTGACCACAAGTGAGTTATCCTAACCCCTTTATATGTACTCTCTGACCGCAAGTGAGTTACCCTAGTCCCATAGAAGTAACCCCTGACCCAACTAAGTTATCCTTGCCCCTTTATATGTACTCTCTGGCCGCAAGTGAGTTACCCTAGTCCCATATAAGTACTCCTTGACCCAAAGTGAGTTACCCTAGCCCTTTTATAAGTACTCCCTGACCCCAAGTGAGTTACCCTAGTCCCATATAAGTACTCCCAGACCCCAAGTGAGTTACCCTAGTCCCATAGAAGTACTCCTTGACCCCAAGTGAGTTAACTTATCACCTTTATAAGTACTCCCTGACCCCAAGTGAGTTACCCTAGCCCTTATATATATGTAGTCCCAGACACCAAGTGAGTTTCCCTAGTCCCATAAAAGTACTCCCTGACCCCAAGTGAGTTACCCTAGTCCCATAGAAGTAATCCCTGACCCCAAGTGAGTTATCCTAACCCCTTTATATGTACTCTCTGACCGCAAGTGAGTTACCCTAGTCCCATAGAAGTAACCCCTGACCCCAAGTAAGTTATCCTTGCCCCTTTATATGTACTCTCTGGCCGCAAGTGAGTTACCCTAGTCCCTTATAAGTACTCCCTGACCCCAAGTGAGTTACCCTAGCCCCTTAATAAGTATACCCTGTCCCCAAGTGAGTTACCCTAGCCCCTATATAAATACTCCCTGACCCAAAGTGAGTTACCCTAGTCCCTTTATAAGTACTCTCTGACCCCAAGTGAGTTATCCTAGCCCCTTTACATGTACTCTCTGACCGCAAGTGAGTTACCCTAGCCCCTTTATAAGTACTCCCTGACCCCAAGTGAGTTATCATAGCCCCTTTATATGTTCTCCCAGAATCCAAGTGAGTTACCCTAGTCCCTTATAACTACTCCCTGACCCAAAGTGAGTTACCCTAGTCCCTTTATAAGTACTCCCTGATCCTAAGTGAGTTATCCTAGCCCCTTTATATGTACTCCCAGAATCCAAGTGAATTACCCTAGTCCCTTATAACTACTCCCTGACCCATAGTGAGTTACCCTAGTCCCTTTATAAGTACTCCCTGACCATAAGTGGGTTACGCTAGTCCCATATAAGTACTCCCAGACCACAAGTGAGTAACCGTAGTCCCATAGAAGTACTCCCTGACCCCAAGTGAGTTACCCTAACCCCTATATAAGTAGTCCCTGACCCCAAGTGAGTTACCCTAGTGCCATAAAAGTACTCCCTGACCCCAAGTGAGTTACCCTAGTCCCATAGAAGTAATCCCTGACCCCAAGTGAGTTACCATAGCCCCTATGTAAGTACTCCCTGACCCCAAGTGAGTTATCCTAACCCCTTTATATGTACCCTCTGACCGCAAGTGAGTTACCCTAGTCCCATAGAAGTACTCCCTGACCCCAAGTGAGTTATCCTAGCCCCTTTATTTGTACCCTCTGACCCCAAGTGAGTTACCCTAGTTCTATAGAAGTACTCCCTGACCCCAAGTGAGTTACAATATCATCTTTATAAGTACTCTCTGACCCCAAGTGAGTTATCCTAGCCCCTTTACATGTACACTCTGACCGCAAGTGAGTTACCCTAGCCCCTTTATAAGTACTCCCTGACCCCAAGTGAGTTACCCTAGTCCCATATAAGTACTCCCAGACCCCAAGTGAGTTACCCTAGTCCCATAGAATTACTCCTTGACCCCAATTGAGTTACCCTAGCCCCTATATAAGTACTCCCTGACCCTAAGTGGGTTACGCTAGTCCCATATAAGTACTCCCAGACCACAAGTGAGTAACCCTAGTCCAATAGAAGTACTCCCTGACCACAAGTGAGTTACCCTAGCCCCTATATATGTAGTCCCTAACTCCAAGTGAGTTTCCCTAGCCCCTATATATGTAGTCCCTGGCACCAAGTGAGTATCCCTAGTCCCATAAAAGTACTCCCTGACCCCAAGTGAGTTACCCTAGTCCCATAGAAGTAATCCCTGACCCCAAGTAAGTCATCCTTGCCCCTTTATATGTACTCTCTGGCCGCAAGTGAGTTACCCTAGTCCCTTATAAGTTCTCCCTAACCTCTAGTGAGTTACTCTAGTCCCATAGAAGTACTCCTTGACTCAAAGTGAGTTACTCTAGCCCTTATATAAGTATTCCCTGACCACAAGTGAGTTACCCTAGTCCCATAGAAGTACTCCTTGACCCCAAGTGAGTTACTCTAGCCCTTATATATATGTAGTCCCTGACACCAAGTGAGTTTCCCTAGTCCCATAAAAGTACTCCCTGACTCCAAGTGAGTTACCCTAGTCCCATAGAAGTAATCCCTGACCCAAAGTGAGTTACCCTAGTCCCATATAAGTACTCCCAGACCCCAAGTGAGTTACCCTAGTCCCATAGAATTACTCCTTGACCCCAATTGAGTTACCCTAGCCCCTATATAAGTACTCCCTGACTCCAAGTGAGTTATCCTAACCCCTTTATATGTACTCTCTGACCGCAAGTGAGTTACCCTAGCCCCTTTATAAGTACTCCCAGACCCCAAGTGAGTTATCCTAGCCCCTTTATATATACTCCCAGAATCCAAGTGAGTTACCCTAGTCCCTTATAACTACTCCCTGACCCAAAGTGAGTTACCCTAGTCCCTTTATAAGTACTCCCTGACCCTAAGTGGGTTACGCTAGTCCCATATAAGTACTCCCAGATCACAAGTGAGTAACCCTAGTCCCATAGAAGTACTCCCTGACCCCAAGTGAGTTACCATAGCCCCTATGTAAGTAGTCCCTGACCACAAGTGAGTTTCCCTAGTCCCATAAAAGTACTCCCTGACCCCAAGTGAGTTACCCTAGTCCCATAGAAGTAATCCCTGACCCCAAGTGAGTTACCATAGCCCCTATGTAAGTACTCCCTGACCCCAAGTGAGTTATCCTAGCCCTTTTATATGTACCCTCTGACCGCAAGTGAGTTACCCTAGTCCCATAGAAGTACTCCCTGACCCCAAGTGAGTTATCCTAGCCCCTTTATTTGTACCCTCTGACCCCAAGTGAGTTACCCTAGTTCTATAGAAGTACTCCCTGACCCCAAGTGAGTTACAATATCATCTTTATAAGTACTCTCTGACCCCAAGTGAGTTATCCTAGCCCCTTTACATGTACTCTCTGACCGCAAGTGAGTTACCCTAGCCCCTTTATAAGTACTCCCTGACCCCAAGTGAGTTATCATAGCCCCTTTATATGTACTCCCAGAATCCAAGTGATTTACCCTAGTCCCTTATAACTACTCCCTGACCCAAAGTGAGTTACCCTAGTCCCTTTATAAGTACTCCCTGACCCTAAGTGGGTTACGCTAGTCGCATAGAAGTAATCCCTGACCCCAAGTAAGTTATCCTTGCCCCTTTATATGTACTCTCTGGCCGCAAGTGAGTTACCATAGCCCCTTAATAAGTATACCCTGTCCCCAAGTGAGTTACCCTAGCCCCTACATAAATACTCCCTGAACCAAAGTGAGTTACCCTAGTCCCTTTATAAGTACTCCCTGACCCCAAGTGAGTTACCCTAGTCCCATAGAAGTAATCCCTGACCCCAAGTGAGTTACCATAGCCCCTATATAAGTACTCCCTGACCCCAAGTGTGTTATCCTTGGCACTTTATATGTACTCTCTGACCGCAAGTGAGTTACCCTAGTCCCATATAAGCACTCCTTGACCCAAAGTGAGTTACCCTAGCCCCTTTATAAGTACTCCCTGACCCCAAGTGAGTTACGCTAGTCCCATATAGGTACTCCCAGACCCCAATTGAGTTACCTTAGTCCCATAGAAGTACTCCCTGACCCCAAGTGAGTTACCCTAGCTTATATATAATTACTCCCTGACGCCAAGTGAGTTATCCTAACCCCTTTATATGCACTCTCTGACCGCAAGTGAGTTACCCTAGTCCCATAGATGTACTCCATGACGCCAAGTGAGTTACCATAGCCCCTTTATAAGTACTCCCTGACCCCAAGCGATTTATCCTAGCCCCTTTATATGTACTCTCTGACCGCAACTGAGTTATCCTAGCTGCTTTATATGTACTCCCAGACCCCAAGTGAGTTACCCTGTCCCTTATAAGTACTCCCTGACCCCAATTGAGTTACCCTAGCCCTTAATAAGTACACCCTGGCCCCAAGTGAGTTACCCTGGTCCCATATAAGTACTCACAGACACCAAGTGAGTTACCCTAGCCCTTTATATGTACTCTCTGACCGCAAGTGAGTTAACCTAGCACCATTATAAGTATTCCCTGACCCCAAGTGAGTTATCCTAGCCCCTTTATATGTACTACCAGAATCCAAGTGAGTTACCCTAGTCCCTTATAACTACTCCCTGACCCAAAGTGAGTTTCCCTAATCCCTTTATAAGTACTCCCTGACCCTTAGTGGGTTACGCTAGTCCCATATAAGTACTCCCAGACCACAAGTGAGTAACCCTAGTCCCATAGAAGTACCCCCTGACCCCAAGTGAGTTACCCTAGCCCCTATATAAGTAGTCCCTGACCCCAAGTGAGTTACCCTAGTCCCATAAAAGTACTCCCTGACCCCAAGTAAGTTATCCTAGCCCCTTTATATGTACTCTCTGGCCGCAAGTGAGTTACCCTAGTCCCATATAAGTACTCCCAGACCCCAAGTGATTTACCCTAGTCCCTTATAACTACTCCCTGACACAAAGTGAGTTACCCTAATCCCTTTATAAGTACTCCCTGACCCTAAGTGGATTACGCTAGTCCCATATAAGTACTCCCAGACCACAAGTGAGTAACCCTAGTCCAATAGATGTACTTCCTGAACCCAAGTGAGTTACCCTAGCCCCTATATATGTAGTCCCTGACATCAAGTGAGTTTCCCTAGTCCCTTATAAGTTCTCCCTGACCACAAGTGAGTTACCCTAGCCCCTTTAATATGTACACCCTGTCCCCAAGTGAGTTACCCTAGCCCCTTTATATGTACTCTCTGACCGCAAGTGAGTTACCCTAGTCCGATATAAGTACTCCTTGACCCAAAGTGAGTTACCCTAGCCCTTTTATAAGTACTCCCTGACCCCAAGTGAGTTACCCTAGTCCCATATAAGTACTCCCAGATCCCAAGTGAGTTAACTTATCACCTTTATAAGTACTCCCTGACCCCAAGTGAGTTACCCTAGCCCTTATATATATGTAGTCCCAGACACCAAGTGAGTTACCCTATCCCATAGAAGTAATCCCTGACCCCAAGTGAGTTACCCTAGTCCCATAGAAGTACTCTTTGATCCCAAGTGAGTTACCCTAGCCCCTATATAAATACTCCCTGACCCCAAGTGAGTTATCCTAACCCCTTTATCTGTACTCTCTGCCGCAAGTGAGTTACCCTAACCCCTTTATAAGTACACCCTGACCCCAAGTGAGTTATCCTAGCCCCTTTATATGTACTCCCAGAATCCAAGTGAGTTACCCTAGTCCCTTATAACTACTCCCTGACCCAAAGTGAGTTACCCTAGTCCCTTTATAAGTACTCCCTGACCCCAAGTGAGTTACCCTGGCCCCTATATATGTAGTCCCTAACACCAAGTGAGTTTCCCTAGCCCCTATATATGTAGTCCCTGACACCAAGTGAGTATCCCTAGTCCCATAAAAGTACTCCCTGACCACAAGTGAGTTACCCTAGTCCCATAGAAGTAATCCCTGACCCCAAGTAAGTCATCCTTGCCCCTTTATATGTACTCTCTGGCCGCAAGTGAGTTACCCTAGTCCCTTATAAGTTCTCCCTGACCTCTAGTGAGTTACCCTAGTCCCATAGAAGTACTCCTTGACCCAAAGTGAGTTACTCTAGCCCTTATATATATGTAGTCCCTGACACCAAGTGAGTTTCCCTAGTCCCATAAAAGTACTCCCTGACTCCAAGTGAGTTACCCTAGTCCCAGAGAAGTAATCCCTGACCCAAAGTGAGTTACCCTAGTCCCATATAAGTACTCCCAGACTCCAAGTGAGTTACCCTAGTCCCATAGAATTACTCCTTGACCCCAATTGAGTTACCCTAGCCCCTATATAAGTACTCCCTGACCCTAAGTGGGTTACGCTAGTCCCATATAAGTACTCCCAGACCACAAGTGAGTAACCCTAGTCCAATAGAAGTACTCCCTGACCCCAAGTGAGTTACCCTAGCCCCTATATATGTAGTCCCTAACACCAAGTGAGTTTCCCTAGCCCCTATATATGTAGTCCCTGACACCAAGTGAGTATCCCTAGTCCCATAAAAGTACTCCCTGACCCCAAGTGAGTTACCCTAGTCCCATAGAAGTAATCCCTGACCCCAAGTAAGTCATCCTTGCCCCTTTATATGTACTCTCTGGCCGCAAGTGAGTTACCCTAGTCCCTTATAAGTTCTCCCTAACCTCTAGTGAGTTACTCTAGTCCCATAGAAGTACTCCTTGACTCAAAGTGAGTTACTCTAGCCCTTATATAAGTATTCCCTGACCACAAGTGAGTTACCCTAGTCCCATAGAAGTACTCCTTGACCCCAAGTGAGTTACTCTAGCCCTTATATATATGTAGTCCCTGACACCAAGTGAGTTTCCCTAGTCCCATAAAAGTACTCCCTGACTCCAAGTGAGTTACCCTAGTCCCATAGAAGTAATCCCTGACCCAAAGTGAGTTACCCTAGTCCCATATAAGTACTCCCAGACCCCAAGTGAGTTACCCTAGTCCCATAGAATTACTCCTTGACCCCAATTGAGTTACCCTAGCCCCTATATAAGTACTCCCTGACTCCAAGTGAGTTATCCTAACCCCTTTATATGTACTCTCTGACCGCAAGTGAGTTACCCTAGCCCCTTTATAAGTACTCCCAGACCCCAAGTGAGTTATCCTAGCCCCTTTATATATACTCCCAGAATCCAAGTGAGTTACCCTAGTCCCTTATAACTACTCCCTGACCCAAAGTGAGTTACCCTAGTCCCTTTATAAGTACTCCCTGACCCTAAGTGGGTTACGCTAGTCCCATATAAGTACTCCCAGATCACAAGTGAGTAACCCTAGTCCCATAGAAGTACTCCCTGACCCCAAGTGAGTTACCATAGCCCCTATGTAAGTAGTCCCTGACCACAAGTGAGTTTCCCTAGTCCCATAAAGGTACTCCCTGACCCCAAGTGAGTTACCCTAGTCCCATAGAAGTAATCCCTGACCCCAAGTAAGTTATGCTTTCCCCTTTACATGTACTCTCTGGCCGCAAGTGAGTTACCCTAGTCCCTTGTAAGTACACCCTGACCCCAAGTGAGTTACCCTAGCCCCTATATAAATACTCCCTGACCCCAAGTTAGTTATCCTAGCCCCTTTATATGTACTCTCTGACCGCAAGTGAGTTACCCTAGTCCCATAGAAGTACTACCTGACCCCAAGTGAGTTACCATATCACCTTTATAAGTACTCCTTGACCCCAAGTGTGTTATTCTTGGCCCTTTATATGTACTCTCTGACCGCAAGTGAGTTACCCTAGTCCCATATAAGTACTCCTTGACCCAAAGTGAGTTACCCTAGCCCTTTTATAAGTACTCCCTGACCCCAAGTGAGTTACCCTAGTCCCATATAAGTACTCCCAGACCCCAAGTGAGTTACCCTAGTCCCATAGAAGTACTCCTTGACCCCAAGTGAGTTAACTTATCACCTTTATAAGTACTCCCTGACCCCAAGTGAGTTACCCTAGCCCTTATATATATGTAGTCCCAGACACCAAGTGACTTTCCCTAGTCCCATATAAGTACTCCCTGACCCCAAGTGAGTTACCCTAGTCCCATAGAAGTAATCCCTGACCCCAAGTGAGTTACCCTAGTCCCATAGAAGTACTCCTTGACCCCAAGTGAGTTACCCTAGCCCCTATATAAGTACTCCCTGACCCCAAGTGAGTTATCCTAACCCCTTTATATGTACTCTCTGACCGCAAGTGAGTTACCCTAGTCCCATAGAAGTAACCTCTGACCCCAAGTAAGTTATCCTTGCCCCTTTATATGAACTCTCTGGGCGCAAGTGAGTTACCCTAGTCCCATATAAGTACTCCTTGACCCAAAGTGAGTTACCCTAGCCCTTTTATAAGTACTCCCTGACCCCAAGTGAGAAACCCTAGTCCCATAAATGTACTCCCTGACCCCAAGTGAGTTACCCTAGTCCCATAGAAGTAATCCCTGACCCCAAGTGAGTTACCCTAGTCCCATAGAAGTACTTCTTGACCCCAAGTGAGTTACCCTTGCCCCTATATAAGTACTCCCTGACCACAAGTGAGTTACCCTAGTCCCATAGAAGTACCCCTTGACCCCAAATGAGTTACTCTAGTCCTTATATATATGTAGTCCCTGACACCAAGTGAGTATCCCTAGTCCCATAAAAGTACTCCCTGACCCCAAGTGAGTTACCCTAGTCCCATAGAAGTAATCCCTGACCCCAAGTAAGTCATCCTTGCCCCTTTATATGTACTCTCTCGCCGCAAGTGAGTTACCCTAGTCCCTTATAAGTTCTCCCTGACCTCTAGTGAGTTACCCTAGTCCCATAGAAGTACTCCTTGACCCAAAGTGAGTTACTCTAGCCCTTATATAAGTATTCCCTGACCACAAGTGAGTTACCCTAGTCCCATAGAAGTACCCCTTGACCCCAAATGAGTTACTCTAGTCCTTATATATATGTAGTCCCTGACACCAAGTGAGTTTCCCTAGTCCCATAAAAGTACTCCCTGACTCCAAGTGAGTTACCCTAGTCCCATAGAAGTAATCCCTGACCCAAAGTGAGTTACCCTAGTCCCATATAAGTACTCCCAGACCCCAAGTGAGTTACCCTAGTCCCATAGAATTACTCCTTGACCCCAATTGAGTTACCCTAGCCCCTATATAAGTACTCCCTGACCCCAAGTGAGTTATCCTAACCCCTTTATATGTACTCTCTGACCGCAAGTGAGTTACCCTAGCCCCTTTATAAGTACTCCCAGACCCCAAGTGAGTTATCCTAGCCCCTTTATATATACTCCCAGAATCCAAGTGAGTTACCCTAGTCCCTTATAACTACTCCCTGACCCAAAGTGAGTTACCCTAGTCCCTTTATTAGTACTCCCTGACCCTAAGTGGGTTACGCTAGTCCCATATAAGTACTCCCAGATCACAAGTGAGTAACCCTAGTCCCATAGAAGTACTCCCTGACCCCAAGTGAGTTACCATAGCCCCTATGTAAGTAGTCCCTGACCACAAGTGAGTTACCCTAGCCCCTATATAAATACTCCCTGACCCCAAGTTAGTTATCCTAGCCCCTTTATATGTACTCTCTGACCGCAAGTGAGTTACCCTAGTCCCATAGAAGTACTACCTGACCCCAAGTGAGTTACCATATCACCTTTATAAGTACTCCCTGACCCCAAGTGTGTTATTCTTGGCCCTTTATATGTACTCTCTGACCGCAAGTGAGTTACCCTAGTCCCTTATAAGTACTCCTTGACCCAAAGTGAGTTACCCTAGCCCCTTTATAAGTACTCCCTGACCCCAAGTGTGTTATCCTTGGCCCTTTATATGTACTCTCTGACCGCAAATGAGTTACCCTAGTCCCATATAAGTACTCCTTGACCCAAAGTGAGTTACCCTAGCCCTTTTATAAGTACTCCCTGACCCCAAGTGAGTTACCCTAGTCCCATATAAGTACTCCCAGACCCCAAGTGAGTTACCCTAGTCCCATAGAAGTACTCCTTGACCCCAAGTGAGTTACCCTAGCCCTTATATATATGTAGTCCCAGACACCAAGTGACTTTCCCTAGTCCCATATAAGTACTCCCTGACCCCAAGTGAGTTACCCTAGTCCCATAGAAGTAATCCCTGACCCCAAGTGAGTTACCCTAGTCCCATAGAAGTACTCCTTGACCCCAAGTGAGTTACCCTAGCCCCTATATAAGTACTCCCTGACCCCAAGCGAGTTATCCTAACCCCTTTATATGTACTCTCTGACCGCAAGTGAGTTACCCTAGTCCCATAGAAGTAACCCCTGACCCCAAGTAAGTTATCCTTGCCCCTTTATATGAACTCTCTGGGCGCAAGTGAGTTACCCTAGTCCCATATAAGTACTCCTTGACCCAAAGTGAGTTACCCTAGCCCTTTTATAAGTACTCCCTGACCCCAAGTGAGAAACCCTAGTCCCATAAAAGTACTCCCTGACCCCAAGTGAGTTACCCTAGTCCCATAGAAGTAATCCCTGACCCCAAGTGAGTTACCCTAGTCCCATAGAAGTACTCCCTGACCCCAAGTGAGTTATCCTAACCCCTTTATATGTACTCTCTGACCGCAAGTGAGTTACCCTAGTCCCATAGAAGTAATCCCTGACCCTAAGTGAGTTATCCTAGCCCCTTTATTTGTACCTTCTGACCCCAAGTGAGTTACCCTAGTTCCATAGAAGTACTCCCTGACCCCAAGTGAGTTACCATATCATCTTTATAAGTACTCTCTGACCCCAAGTGAGTTATCCTAGCCCCTTTACATGTACTCTCTGACCGCAAGTGAGTTACCCTAGCCCCTTTATAAGTACTCCCTGACCCCAAGTGAGTTACCCTAGTCCCATAGAAGTAATCCCTGACCCCAAGTAAGTTATCATAGCCCCTATGTAAGTACTCCCTGACCCCAAGTGAGTTATCCTAGCCCCTTTATATGTACCCTCTGACCGCAAGTGAGTTACCCTAGTCCCATAGAAGTACTCCCTGACCCTAAGTGAGTTATCCTAGCCCCTTTATTTGTACCTTCTGACCCCAAGTGAGTTACCCTAGTTCCATAGAAGTACTCCCTGACCCCAAGTGAGTTACCATATCATCTTTATAAGTACTCTCTGACCCCAAGTGAGTTATCCTAGCCCCTTTACATGTACTCTCTGACCGCAAGTGAGTTACCCTAGCCCCTTTATAAGTACTCCCTGACCCCAAGTGAGTTATCATAGCCCCTTTATATGTTCTCCCAGAATCCAAGTGAGTTACCCTAGTCCCTTATAACTACTCCCTGACCCAAAGTGAGTTACCCTAGTCCCTTTATAAGTACTCCCTGATCCTAAGTGAGTTATCCTAGCCCCTTTATATGTACTCCCAGAATCCAAGTGAATTACCCTAGTCCCTTATAACTACTCCCTGACCCAAAGTGAGTTACCCTAGTCCCTTTATAAGTACTCCCTGACCATAAGTGGGTTACGCTAGTCCCATATAAGTACTCCCAGACCACAAGTGAGTAACCGTAGTCCCATAGAAGTACTCCCTGACCCCAAGTGAGTTACCCTAACCCCTATATAAGTAGTCCCTGACCCCAAGTGAGTTACCCTAGTGCCATAAAAGTACTCCCTGACCCCAAGTGAGTTACCCTAGTCCCATAGAAGTAATCCCTGACCCCAAGTGAGTTACCCTAGTCCCATAGAATTACTCCTTGACCCCAATTGAGTTACCCTAGCCCCTATATAAGTACTCCCTGACCCTAAGTGGGTTACGCTAGTCCCATATAAGTACTCCCAGACCACAAGTGAGTAACCCTAGTCCAATAGAAGTACTCCCTGACCCCAAGTGAGTTACCCTAGCCCCTATATATGTAGTCCCTAACACCAAGTGAGTTTCCCTAGCCCCTATATATGTAGTCCCTGACACCAAGTGAGTATCCCTAGTCCCATAAAAGTACTCCCTGACCCCAAGTGAGTTACCCTAGTCCCATAGAAGTAATCCCTGACCCCAAGTAAGTCATCCTTGCCCCTTTATATGTACTCTCTGGCCGCAAGTGAGTTACCCTAGTCCCTTATAAGTTCTCCCTAACCTCTAGTGAGTTACTCTAGTCCCATAGAAGTACTCCTTGACTCAAAGTGAGTTACTCTAGCCCTTATATAAGTATTCCCTGACCACAAGTGAGTTACCCTAGTCCCATAGAAGTACTCCTTGACCCCAAGTGAGTTACTCTAGCCCTTATATATATGTAGTCCCTGACACCAAGTGAGTTTCCCTAGTCCCATAAAAGTTCTCCCTGACTCCAAGTGAGTTACCCTAGTCCCATAGAAGTAATCCCTGACCCAAAGTGAGTTACCCTAGTCCCATATAAGTACTCCCAGACCCCAAGTGAGTTACCCTAGTCCCATAGAATTACTCCTTGACCCCAATTGAGTTACCCTAGCCCCTATATAAGTACTCCCTGACTCCAAGTGAGTTATCCTAACCCCTTTATATGTACTCTCTGACCGCAAGTGAGTTACCCTAGCCCCTTTATAAGTACTCCCAGACCCCAAGTGAGTTATCCTAGCCCCTTTATATATACTCCCAGAATCCAAGTGAGTTACCCTAGTCCCTTATAACTACTCCCTGACCCAAAGTGAGTTACCCTAGTCCCTTTATAAGTACTCCCTGACCCTAAGTGGGTTACGCTAGTCCCATATAAGTACTCCCAGATCACAAGTGAGTAACCCTAGTCCCATAGAAGTACTCCCTGACCCCAAGTGAGTTACCATAGCCCCTATGTAAGTAGTCCCTGACCACAAGTGAGTTTCCCTAGTCCCATAAAAGTACTCCCTGACCCCAAGTGAGTTACCCTAGTCCCATAGAAGTAATCCCTGACCCCAAGTTAGTTACCATAGCCCCTATGTAAGTACTCCCTGACCCCAAGTGAGTTATCCTAGCCCCTTTATATGTACCCTCTGACCGCAAGTGAGTTACCCTAGTCCCATAGAAGTACTCCCTGACCCCAAGTGAGTTATCCTAGCCCCTTTATTTGTACCCTCTGACCCCAAGTGAGTTACCCTAGTTCTATAGAAGTACTCCCTGACCCCAAGTGAGTTACAATATCATCTTTATAAGTACTCTCTGACCCCAAGTGAGTTATCCTAGCCCCTTTACATGTACTCTCTGACCGCAAGTGAGTTACCCTAGCCCCTTTATAAGTACTCCCTGACCCCAAGTGAGTTATCATAGCCCCTTTATATGTACTCCCAGAATCCAAGTGAGTTACCCTAGTCCCTTATAACTACTCCCTGACCCAAAGTGAGTTACCCTAGTCCCTTTATAAGTACTCCCTGACCCTAAGTGGGTTACGCTAGTCGCATAGAAGTAATCCCTGACCCCAAGTAAGTTATCCTTGCCCCTTTATATGTACTCTCTGGCCGCAAGTGAGTTACCATAGCCCCTTAATAAGTATACCCTGTCCCCAAGTGAGTTACCCTAGCCCCTATATAAATACTCCCTGAACCAAAGTGAGTTACCCTAGTCCCTTTATAAGTACTCCCTGACCCCAAGTGAGTTACCCAAGTCCCATAGAAGTAATCCCTGACCCCAAGTGAGTTACCATAGCCCCTATATAAGTACTCCCTGACCCCAAGTGTGTTATCCTTGGCACTTTATATGTACTCTCTGACCGCAAGTGAGTTACCCTAGTCCCATATAAGCACTCCTTGACCCAAAGTGAGTTACCCTAGCCCCTTTATAAGTACTCCCTGACCCCAAGTGAGTTACGCTAGTCCCATATAGGTACTCCCAGACCCCAATTGAGTTACCTTAGTCCCATAGAAGTACTCCCTGACCCCAAGTGAGTTACCCTAGCTTATATATAATTACTCCCTGACGCCAAGTGAGTTATCCTAACCCCTTTATATGCACTCTCTGACCGCAAGTGAGTTACCCTAGTCCCATAGAATTACTCCTTGACCCCAATTGAGTTACCCTAGCCCCTATATAAGTACTCCCTGACCCAAAGTGGGTTACGCTAGTCCCATATAAGTACTCCCAGACCACAAGTGAGTAACCCTAGTCCAATAGAAGTACTCCCTGACCCCAAGTGAGTTACCCTAGCCCCTATATATGTAGTCCCTAACACCAAGTGAGTTTCCCTAGCCCCTATATATGTAGTCCCTGACACCAAGTGAGTATCCCTAGTCCCATAAAAGTACTCCCTGACCCCAAGTGAGTTACCCTAGTCCCATAGAAGTAATCCCTGACCCCAAGTAAGTCATCCTTGCCCCTTTATATGTACTCTCTGGCCGCAAGTGAGTTACCCTAGTCCCTTATAAGTTCTCCCTAACCTCTAGTGAGTTACTCTAGTCCCATAGAAGTACTCCTTGACTCAAAGTGAGTTACTCTAGCCCTTATATAAGTATTCCCTGACCACAAGTGAGTTACCCTAGTCCCATAGAAGTACTCCTTGACCCCAAGTGAGTTACTCTAGCCCTTATATATATGTAGTCCCTGACACCAAGTGAGTTTCCCTAGTCCCATAAAAGTACTCCCTGACTCCAAGTGAGTTACCCTAGTCCCATAGAAGTAATCCCTGACCCAAAGTGAGTTACCCTATTCCCAAATAAGTACTCCCAGACCCCAAGTGAGTTACCCTAGTCCCATAGAATTACTCCTTGACCCCAATTGAGTTACCCTAGCCCCTATATAAGTACTCCCTGACTCCAAGTGAGTTATCCTAACCCCTTTATATGTACTCTCTGACCGCAAGTGAGTTACCCTAGCCCCTTTATAAGTACTCCCAGACCCCAAGTGAGTTATCCTAGCCCCTTTATATATACTCCCAGAATCCAAGTGAGTTACCCTAGTCCCTTATAACTACTCCCTGACACAAAGTGAGTTACCCTAATCCCTTTATAAGTACTCCCTGACCCTAAGTGGATTACGCTAGTCCCATATAAGTACTCCCAGACCACAAGTGAGTAACCCTAGTCCAATAGATGTACTTCCTGAACCCAAGTGAGTTACCCTAGCCCCTATATATGTAGTCCCTGACATCAAGTGAGTTTCCCTAGTCCCTTATAAGTTCTCCCTGACCACAAGTGAGTTACCCTAGCCCCTTTAATATGTACACCCTGTCCCCAAGTGAGTTACCCTAGCCCCTTTATATGTACTCTCTGACCGCAAGTGAGTTACCCTAGTCCGATATAAGTACTCCTTGACCCAAAGTGAGTTACCCTAGCCCTTTTATAAGTACTCCCTGACCCCAAGTGAGTTACCCTAGTCCCATATAAGTACTCCCAGATCCCAAGTGAGTTAACTTATCACCTTTATAAGTACTCCCTGACCCCAAGTGAGTTACCCTAGCCCTTATATATATGTAGTCCCAGACACCAAGTGAGTTACCCTATCCCATAGAAGTAATCCCTGACCCCAAGTGAGTTACCCTAGTCCCATAGAAGTACTCTTTGATCCCAAGTGAGTTACCCTAGCCCCTATATAAATACTCCCTGACCCCAAGTGAGTTATCCTAACCCCTTTATATGTACTCTCTGACCGCAAGTGAGTTACCCTAACCCCTTTATAAGTACTCCCTGACCCCAAGTGAGTTATCCTAGCCCCTTTATATGTACTCCCAGAATCCAAGTGAGTTACCCTAGTCCCTTATAACTACTCCCTGACCCAAAGTGAGTTACCCTAGTCCCTTTATAAGTACTCCCTGACCCCAAGTGAGTTACCCTGGCCCCTATATATGTAGTCCCTAACACCAAGTGAGTTTCCCTAGCCCCTATATATGTAGTCCCTGACACCAAGTGAGTATCCCTAGTCCCATAAAAGTACTCCCTGACCCCAAGTGAGTTACCCTAGTCCCATAGAAGTAATCCCTGACCCCAAGTAAGTCATCCTTGCCCCTTTATATGTACTCTCTGGCCGCAAGTGAGTTACCCTAGTCCCTTATAAGTTCTCCCTGACCTCTAGTGAGTTACCCTAGTCCCATAGAAGTACTCCTTGACCCAAAGTGAGTTACTCTAGCCCTTATATATATGTAGTCTCTGACACCAAGTGAGTTTCCCTAGTCCCATAAAAGTACTCCCTGACTCCAAGTGAGTTACCCTAGTCCCAGAGAATTAATCCCTGACCCAAAGTGAGTTACCCTAGTTTCATATAAGTACTCCCAGACTCCAAGTGAGTTACCCTAGTCCCATAGAATTACTCCTTGACCCCAATTGAGTTACCCTAGCCCCTATATAAGTACTCCCTGACCCAAAGTGGGTTACGCTAGTCCCATATAAGTACTCCCAGACCACAAGTGAGTAACCCTAGTCCAATAGAAGTACTCCCTGACCCCAAGTGAGTTACCCTAGCCCCTATATATGTAGTCCCTAACACCAAGTGAGTTTCCCTAGCCCCTATATATGTAGTCCCTGACACCAAGTGAGTATCCCTAGTCCCATAAAAGTACTCCCTGACCCCAAGTGAGTTACCCTAGTCCCATAGAAGTAATCCCTGACCCCAAGTAAGTCATCCTTGCCCCTTTATATGTACTCTCTGGCCGCAAGTGAGTTACCCTAGTCCCTTATAAGTTCTCCCTAACCTCTAGTGAGTTACTCTAGTCCCATAGAAGTACTCCTTGACTCAAAGTGAGTTACTCTAGCCCTTATATAAGTATTCCCTGACCACAAGTGAGTTACCCTAGTCCCATAGAAGTACTCCTTGACCCCAAGTGAGTTACTCTAGCCCTTATATATATGTAGTCCCTGACACCAAGTGAGTTTCCCTAGTCCCATAAAAGTACTCCCTGACTCCAAGTGAGTTACCCTAGTCCCATAGAAGTAATCCCTGACCCAAAGTGAGTTACCCTAGTCCCATATAAGTACTCCCAGACCCCAAGTGAGTTACCCTAGTCCCATAGAATTACTCCTTGACCCCAATTGAGTTACCCTAGCCCCTATATAAGTACTCCCTGACTCCAAGTGAGTTATCCTAACCCCTTTATATGTACTCTCTGACCGCAAGTGAGTTACCCTAGCCCCTTTATAAGTACTCCCAGACCCCAAGTGAGTTATCCTAGCCCCTTTATATATACTCCCAGAATCCAAGTGAGTTACCCTAGTCCCTTATAACTACTCCCTGACCCAAAGTGAGTTACCCTAGTCCCTTTATAAGTACTCCCTGACCCTAAGTGGGTTACGCTAGTCCCATATAAGTACTCCCAGATCACAAGTGTGTAACCCTAGTCCCATAGAAGTACTCCCTGACCCCAAGTGAGTTACCATAGCCCCTATGTAAGTAGTCCCTGACCACAAGTGAGTTTCCCTAGTCCCATAAAGGTACTCCCTGACCCCAAGTGAGTTACCCTAGTCCCATAGAAGTAATCCCTGACCCCAAGTAAGTTATGCTTGCCCCTTTACATGTACTCTCTGGCCGCAAGTGAGTTACCCTAGTCCCTTGTAAGTACACCCTGACCCCAAGTGAGTTACCCTAGCCCCTATATAAATACTCCCTGACCCCAAGTTAGTTATCCTAGCCCCTTTATATGTACTCTCTGACCGCAAGTGAGTTACCCTAGTCCCATAGAAGTACTACCTGACCCCAAGTGAGTTACCATATCACCTTTATAAGTACTCCCTGACCCCAAGTGTGTTATTCTTGGCCCTTTATATGTACTCTCTGACCGCAAGTGAGTTACCCTAGTCCCATATAAGTACTCCTTGACCCAAAGTGAGTTACCCTAGCCCTTTTATAAGTACTCCCTGACCCCAAGTGAGTTACCCTAGTCCCATATAAGTACTCCCAGACCCCAAGTGAGTTACCCTAGTCCCATAGAAGTACTCCTTGACCCCAAGTGAGTTAACTTATCACCTTTATAAGTACTCCCTGACCCCAAGTGAGTTACCCTAGCCCTTATATATATGTAGTCCCAGACACCAAGTGACTTTCCCTAGTCCCATATAAGTACTCCCTGACCCCAAGTGAGTTACCCTAGTGCCATAGAAGTAATCCCTGACCCCAAGTGAGTTACCCTAGTCCCATAGAAGTACTCCTTGACCCCAAGTGAGTTACCCTAGCCCCTATATAAGTACTCCCTGACCCCAAGTGAGTTATCCTAACCCCTTTATATGTACTCTCTGACCGCAAGTGAGTTACCCTAGTCCCATAGAAGTAACCTCTGACCCCAAGTAAGTTATCCTTGCCCCTTTATATGAACTCTCTGGGCGCAAGTGAGTTACCCTAGTCCCATATAAGTACTCCTTGACCCAAAGTGAGTTACCCTAGCCCTTTTATAAGTACTCCCTGACCCCAAGTGAGAAACCCTAGTCCCATAAAAGTACTCCCTGACCCCAAGTGAGTTACCCTAGTCCCATAGAAGTAATCCCTGACCCCAAGTGAGTTACCCTAGTCCCATAGAAGTACTTCTTGACCCCAAGTGAGTTACCCTTGCCCCTATATAAGTACTCCCTGACCCCAAGTGAGTTATCCTAACCCCTTTATATGTACTCTCTGACCGCAAGTGAGTTACCCTAGTCCCATAGAAGTAACCCCTGACCCCAAGTAAGTTATCCTTGCCCCTTTATATGTACTCTCTGGCCGCAAGTGAGTTACCCTAACCCCTTTATAAGTACTCCCTGACCCCAAGTGAGTTATCCTAGCCCCTTTATATGTACTCCCAGAATCCAAGTGAGTTACCCTAGTCCCTTATAACTACTCCCTGACCCAAAGTGAGTTACCCTAGTCCCTTTATAAGTACTCCCTGACCCCAAGTGAGTTACCCTAGCCCCTATATATGTAGTCCCTAACACCAAGTGAGTTTCCCTAGCCCCTATATATGTAGTCCCTGACACCAAGTGAGTATCCCTAGTCCCATAAAAGTACTCCCTGACCCCAAGTGAGTTACCCTAGTCCCATAGAAGTAATCCCTGACCCCAAGTAAGTCATCCTTGCCCCTTTATATGTACTCTCTGGCCGCAAGTGAGTTACCCTAGTCCCTTATAAGTTCTCCCTGACCTCTAGTGAGTTACCCTAATCCCATAGAAGTACTCCTTGACCCAAAGTGAGTTACTCTAGCCCTTATATAAGTATTCCCTGACCACAAGTGAGTTACCCTAGTCCCATAGAAGTACCCCTTGACCCCAAGTGAGTTACTCTAGTCCTTATATATATGTAGTCCCTGACACCAAGTGAGTTTCCCTAGTCCCATAAAAGTACTCCCTGACTCCAAGTGAGTTACCCTAGTCCCATAGAAGTAATCCCTGACCCAAAGTGAGTTACCCTAGTCCCATATAAGTACTCCCAGACCCCAAGTGAGTTACCCTAGTCCCATAGAATTACTCCTTGACCCCAATTGAGTTACCCTAGCCCCTATATAAGTACTCCCTGACCCCAAGTGAGTTACCCTAGCCCCTTTATAAGTACTCCCAGACCCCAAGTGAGTTATCCTAACCCCTTTATATGTACTCTCTGACCGCAAGTGAGTTACCCTAGTCCCATAGAAGTAACCCCTGACCCCAAGTAAGTTATCCTTGCCCCTTTATATGTACTCTCTGGCCGCAAGTGAGTTACCCTAGTCCCATATAAGTACTCCTTGACCCAAAGTGAGTTACCCTAGCCCTTTTATAAGTACTCCCTGACCCCAAGTGAGTTACCCTAGTCCCATAGAAGTAATCCCTGACCCCAAGTGAGTTACCCTAGTCCCATAGAAGTACTCCTTGACCCCAAGTGAGTTACCCTAGTCCCATAGAAGTAATCCCTGACCCCAAGTGAGTTACCCTAGTCCCATAGAAGTACTCCTTGACCCCAAGTGAGTTACCCTAGCCCCTATATAAGTACTCCCTGACCCCAAGTGTGTTATCCTAACCCCTTTATATGTACTCTCTGACCGCAAGTGAGTTACCCTAGTCCCATAGAAGTAACCCCTGACCCCAAGTAAGTTATCCTTGCCCCTTTATATGTACTCTCTGGGCGCAAGTGAGTTACCCTAGTCCCATATAAGTACTCCTTGACCCAAAGTGAGTTACCCTAGCCCTTTTATAAGTACTCCCTGACCCCAAGTAAGAAACCCTAGTCCCATAAAAGTACTCCCTGACCCCAAGTGAGTTACCCTAGTCCCATAGAAGTAATCCCTGACCCCAAGTGAGTTACCCTAGTCCCATAGAAGTACTCCTTGACCCCAAGTGAGTTACCCTATCCCCTATATAAGTACTCCCTGACCCCAAGTGAGTTATCCTAACCCCTTTATATGTACTCTCTGACCGCAAGTGAGTTACCCTAGTCCCATAGAAGTAACCCCTGACCCCAAGTGAGTTACCATAGCCCCTATGTAAGTACTCCCTGACCCCAAGTGAGTTATCCTAGCCCCTTTATATGTACCCTCTGACCGCAAGTGAGTTACCCTAGTCCCATAGAAGTACTCCCTGACCCCAAGTGAGTTACCATATCACCTTTATAAGTACTCCCTGACCCCAAGTGAGTTACCCTAGTCCCATAGAAGTAATCCCTGACCCCAAGTGAGTTACCATAGCCCCTATGTAAGTACTCCCTGACCCCAAGTGTGTTATCCTTGGCCCTTTATATGTACTCTCTGACCGCAAGTGAGTTACCCTAGTCCCATATAAGCACTCCTTGACCCAAAGTGAGTTACCCTAGCCCCTTTATAAGTACTCCCTGACCCCAAGTGAGTTACGCTAGTCCCATATAGGTACTCCCAGACCCCAATTGAGTTACCTTAGTCCCATAGAAGTACTCCCTGACCCCAAGTGAGTTACCCCAGCTTATATATAATTACTCCCTGACGCCAAGTGAGTTATCCTAACCCCTTTATATGCACTCTCTGACCGCAAGTGAGTTACCCTAGTCCCATAGATGTACTCCATGACGCCAAGTGAGTTATCCTAACCCCTTTATATGTACTCTCTGACCGCAAGTGAGTTACCCTAACCCCTTTATAAGTACTCCCTGACCCCAAGTGAGTTATCCTAGCCCCTTTATATGTACTCCCAGAATCCAAGTGAGTTACCCTAGTCCCTTATAACCACTCCCTGACCCAAAGTGAGTTACCCTAGTCCCTTTATAAGTACCCCCTGACCCTAAGTGGGTTACGCTAGTCTCATATAAGTACTCCCAGACCACAAGTGAGTAACCCTAGTCCAATAGAAGTACTCCCTGACCCCAAGTGAGTTACCCTAGCCCCTATATATGTAGTCCCTAACACCAAGTGAGTTTCCCTAGCCCCTATATATGTAGTCCCTGACACCAAGTGAGTATCCCTAGTCCCATAAAAGTACTCCCTGACCCCAAGTGAGTTACCCTGGCCCCTATATATGTAGTCCCTAACACCAAGTGAGTTTCCCTAGCCCCTATATATGTAGTCCCTGACACCAAGTGAGTATCCCTAGTCCCATAAAAGTACTCCCTGACCCCAAGTGAGTTACCCTAGTCCCATAGAAGTAATCCCTGACCCCAAGTAAGTCATCCTTGCCCCTTTATATGTACTCTCTGGCCGCAAGTGAGTTACCCTAGTCCCTTATAAGTTCTCCCTGACCACTAGTGAGTTACCCTAGTCCCATAGAAGTACTCCTTGACCCAAAGTGAGTTACTCTAGCCCTTTTATAAGTATTCCCTGACCACAAGTGAGTTACCCTAGTCCCATAGAAGTACTCCTTGACCCCAAGTGAGTTACTCTAGCCCTTATATATATGTATTCCCTGACAGCAAGTGAGTTTCCCTAGTCCCATAAAAGTACTCCCTGACTCCAAGTGAGTTACCCTAGTCCCATAGAAGTAATCCCTGACCCAAAGTGAGTTACCCTAGTCCCATATAAGTACTCCCAGACCCCAAGTGAGTTACCCTAGTCCCATAGAATTACTCCTTGACCCCAAGTGAGTTACCCTAACCCCTATATAAGTACTCCCTGACCCCAAGTGAGTTATCCTAACCCCTTTATATGTACTCTCTGACCGTAAGTGAGTTACCCTAGCCCCTTTATAAGTACTCCCAGACCCCAAGTGAGTTATCCTAGCCCCTTTATATATACTCCCAGAATACAAGTGAGTTACCCTAGTCCCTTATAACTACTCCCTGACCCAAAGTGAGTTACCCTAGTCCCTTTATAAGTACTCCCAGATCACAAGTGAGTAACCCTAGTTCCATAGAAGTACTCCCTGACCCCAAGTGAGTTACCATAGCCCCTATGTAAGTAGTCCCTGACCACAAGTGAGTTTCCCTAGTCCCATAAAGGTACTCTCTGACCCCAAGTGAGTTACCCTAGTCCCACAGAAGTAATCCCTGACCCCAAGTAAGTTATGCTTGCCCCTTTACATGTACTCTCTGGCCGCAAGTGAGTTACCCTAGTCCCTTGTAAGTACACCCTGACCCCAAGTGAGTTATCATATCACCTTTATAAGTACTCCCTGACCCCAAGTGTGTTATTCTTGGCCCTTTATATGTACTCTCTGACCGCAAGTGAGTTACCCTAGTCCCTTATAAATACTCCTTGACCCAAAGTGAGTTACCCTAGCCCCTTTATAAGTACTCCCTGACCCCAAGTGAGTTATCCTAGCCCCTTTATATATACTCCCAGAATCCAAGTGAGTTACCCTAGTCCCTTATAACTACTCCCTAACCCAAAGTGAGTTACCCTAATCCCTTTATAAGTAATCCCTGACCCTAAGTGGGTTACGCTAGTCCCATATAAGTACTCCCAGACCACATGTGAGTAACCCTAGTCCCATAGAAGTACTCCCTGACCCCAAGTGAGTTACCCTAGCCCCTATATAAGTAGTCCCTGACCCCAAGTGAGTTACCCTAGTCCCTTTGTAAGTACCCCCTGACCCTAAGTGGGTTACGCTAGTCCCATATAAGTATTCCCAGACCACAAGTGAGTAACCCTAGTCCCATAGAAGTACCCCCTGACCCCAAGTGAGTTACCCTAGCCCCTATATAAGTAGTCCCTGACCCCAAGTGAGTTACCCTAGTCCCATAAAAGTACTCCCTAACCCCAAGTGAATTACCCTAGTCCCATAGAAGTAATCCCTGACCCCAAGTAAGTTATCCTTGCCCCTTTATATGTACTCTCTGGCCGCAAGTGAGTTACCCTAACCCCTTTATAAGTACTCCCTGACCCCAAGTGAGTTATCCTAGCCCCTTTATATGTACTCCCAGAATCCAAGTGAGTTACCCTAGTCCCTTATAACTACTCCCTGACCCAAAGTGAGTTACCCTAGTCCCTTTATAAGTACTCCCTGACCCCAAGTGAGTTACCCTAGCCCCTATATATGTAGTCCCTAACACCAAGTGAGTTTCCCTAGCCCCTATATATGTAGTCCCTGACACCAAGTGAGTATCCCTAGTCCCATAAAAGTACTCCCTGACCCCAAGTGAGTTACCCTAGTCCCATAGAAGTAATCCCTGACCCCAAGTAAGTCATCCTTGCCCCTTTATATGTACTCTCTGGCCGCAAGTGAGTTACCCTAGTCCCTTATAAGTTCTCCCTGACCTCTAGTGAGTTACCCTAATCCCATAGAAGTACACCTTGACCCAAAGTGAGTTACTCTAGCCCTTATATAAGTATTCCCTGACCACAAGTGAGTTACCCTAGTCCCATAGAAGTACCCCTTGACCCCAAGTGAGTTACTCTAGTCCTTATATATATGTAGTCCCTGACACCAAGTGAGTTTCCCTAGTCCCATAAAAGTACTCCCTGACTCCAAGTGAGTTACCCTAGTCCCATAGAAGTAATCCCTGACCCAAAGTGAGTTACCCTAGTCCCATATAAGTACTCCCAGACCCCAAGTGAGTTACCCTAGTCCCATAGAATTACTCCTTGACCCCAATTGAGTTACCCTAGCCCCTATATAAGTACTCCCTGACCCCAAGTGAGTTATCCTAACCCCTTTATATGTACTCTCTGACCGTAAGTGAGTTACCCTAGCCCCTTTATAAGTACTCCCAGACCCCAAGTGAGTTATCCTAGCCCCTTTATATATACTCCCAGAATACAAGTGAGTTACCCTAGTCCCTTATAACTACTCCCTGACCCAAAGTGAGTTACCCTAGTCCCTTTATAAGTACTCCCAGATCACAAGTGAGTAACCCTAGTTCCATAGAAGTACTCCCTGACCCCAAGTGAGTTACCATAGCCCCTATGTAAGTAGTCCCTGACCACAAGTGAGTTTCCCTAGTCCCATAAAGGTACTCTCTGACCCCAAGTGAGTTACCCTAGTCCCACAGAAGTAATCCCTGACCCCAAGTAAGTTATGCTTGCCCCTTTACATGTACTCTCTGGCCGCAAGTGAGTTACCCTAGTCCCTTGTAAGTACACCCTGACCCCAAGTGAGTTATCATATCACCTTTATAAGTACTCCCTGACCCCAAGTGTGTTATTCTTGGCCCTTTATATGTACTCTCTGACCGCAAGTGAGTTACCCTAGTCCCTTATAAATACTCCTTGACCCAAAGTGAGTTACCCTAGCCCCTTTATAAGTACTCCCTGACCCCAAGTGAGTTATCCTAGCCCCTTTATATATACTCCCAGAATCCAAGTGAGTTACCCTAGTCCCTTATAACTACTCCCTAACCCAAAGTGAGTTACCCTAATCCCTTTATAAGTAATCCCTGACCCTAAGTGGGTTACGCTAGTCCCATATAAGTACTCCCAGACCACATGTGAGTAACCCTAGTCCCATAGAAGTACTCCCTGACCCCAAGTGAGTTACCCTAGCCCCTATATAAGTAGTCCCTGACCCCAAGTGAGTTACCCTAGTCCCTTTGTAAGTACCCCCTGACCCTAAGTGGGTTACGCTAGTCCCATATAAGTATTCCCAGACCACAAGTGAGTAACCCTAGTCCCATAGAAGTACCCCCTGACCCCAAGTGAGTTACCCTAGCCCCTATATAAGTAGTCCCTGACCCCAAGTGAGTTACCCTAGTCCCATAAAAGTACTCCCTAACCCCAAGTGAATTACCCTAGTCCCATAGAAGTAATCCCTGACCCCAAGTAAGTTATCCTTGCCCCTTTATATGTACTCTCTGGCCGCAAGTGAGTTACCCTAACCCCTTTATAAGTACTCCCTGACCCCAAGTGAGTTATCCTAGCCCCTTTATATGTACTCCCAGAATCCAAGTGAGTTACCCTAGTCCCTTATAACTACTCCCTGACCCAAAGTGAGTTACCCTAGTCCCTTTATAAGTACTCCCTGACCCCAAGTGAGTTACCCTAGCCCCTATATATGTAGTCCCTAACACCAAGTGAGTTTCCCTAGCCCCTATATATGTAGTCCCTGACACCAAGTGAGTATCCCTAGTCCCATAAAAGTACTCCCTGACCCCAAGTGAGTTACCCTAGTCCCATAGAAGTAATCCCTGACCCCAAGTAAGTCATCCTTGCCCCTTTATATGTACTCTCTGGCCGCAAGTGAGTTACCCTAGTCCCTTATAAGTTCTCCCTGACCTCTAGTGAGTTACCCTAATCCCATAGAAGTACACCTTGACCCAAAGTGAGTTACTCTAGCCCTTATATAAGTATTCCCTGACCACAAGTGAGTTACCCTAGTCCCATAGAAGTACCCCTTGACCCCAAGTGAGTTACTCTAGTCCTTATATATATGTAGTCCCTGACACCAAGTGAGTTTCCCTAGTCCCATAAAAGTACTCCCTGACTCCAAGTGAGTTACCCTAGTCCCATAGAAGTAATCCCTGACCCAAAGTGAGTTACCCTAGTCCCATATAAGTACTCCCAGACCCCAAGTGAGTTACCCTAGTCCCATAGAATTACTCCTTGACCCCAATTGAGTTACCCTAGCCCCTATATAAGTACTCCCTGACCCCAAGTGAGTTATCCTAACCCCTTTATATGTACTCTCTGACCGCAAGTGAGTTACCCTAGCCCCTTTATAAGTACTCCCAGACCCCAAGTGAGTTATCCTAGCCCCTTTATATATACTCCCAGAATCCAAGTGAGTTACCCTAGTCCCTTATAACTACTCCCTGACCCAAAGTGAGTTACCCTAGTCCCTTTATTAGTACTCCCTGACCCTAAGTGGGTTACGCTAGTCCCATATAAGTACTCCCAGATCACAAGTGAGTAACCCTAGTCCCATAGAAGTACTACCTGACCCCAAGTGAGTTACCATAGCCCCTATGTAAGTAGTCCCTGACCACAAGTGAGTTACCCTAGCCCCTATATAAATACTCCCTGACCCCAAGTCAGTTATCCTAGCCCCTTTATATGTACTCTCTGACCGCAAGTGAGTTACCCTAGTCCCATAGAAGTACTACCTGACCCCAAGTGAGTTACCATATCACCTTTATAAGTACTCCCTGACCCCAAGTGTGTTATTCTTGGCCCTTTATATGTACTCTCTGACCGCAAGTGAGTTACCCTAGTCCCTTATAAGTACTCCTTGACCCAAAGTGAGTTACCCTAGCCCCTTTATAAGTACTCCCTGACCCCAAGTGTGTTATCCTTGGCCCTTTATATGTACTCTCTGACCGCAAATGAGTTACCCTAGTCCCATATAAGTACTCCTTGACCCAAAGTGAGTTACCCTAGCCCTTTTATAAGTACTCCCTGACCCCAAGTGAGTTACCCTAGTCCCATATAAGTACTCCCAGACCCCAAGTGAGTTACCCTAGTCCCATAGAAGTACTCCTTGACCCCAAGTTAGTTAACTTATCACCTTTATAAGTACTCCCTGACCCCAAGTGAGTTACCCTAGCCCTTATATATATGTAGTCCCAGACACCAAGTGACTTTCCCTAGTCCCATATAAGTACTCCCTGACCCCAAGTGAGTTACCCTAGTCCCATAGAAGTACTCCCTGACCCCAAGTGAGTTACCATAGCCCCTATGTAAGTAGTCCCTGACCACAAGTGAGTTACCCTAGCCCCTATATAAATACTCCCTGACCCCAAGTTAGTTATCCTAGCCCCTTTATATGTACTCTCTGACCGCAAGTGAGTTACCCTAGTCCCATAGAAGTACTACCTGACCCCAAGTGAGTTACCATATCACCTTTATAAGTACTCCCTGACCCCAAGTGTGTTATTCTTGGCCCTTTATATGTACTCTCTGACCGCAAGTGAGTTACCCTAGTCCCTTATAAGTACTCCTTGACCCAAAGTGAGTTACCCTAGCCCCTTTATAAGTACTCCCTGACCCCAAGTGTGTTATCCTTGGCCCTTTATATGTACTCTCTGACCGCAAATGAGTTACCCTAGTCCCATATAAGTACTCCTTGACCCAAAGTGAGTTACCCTAGCCCTTTTATAAGTACTCCCTGACCCCAAGTGAGTTACCCTAGTCCCATATAAGTACTCCCAGACCCCAAGTGAGTTACCCTAGTCCCATAGAAGTACTCCTTGACCCCAAGTGAGTTAACTTATCACCTTCATAAGTACTCCCTGACCCCAAGTGAGTTACCCTAGCCCTTATATATATGTAGTCCCAGACACCAAGTGACTTTCCCTAGTCCATATAAGTACTCCCTGACCCCAAGTGAGTTACCATAGCCCCTATGTAAGTAGTCCCTGACCACAAGTGAGTTTCCCTAGTCCCATAAAAGTACTCCCTGACCCCAAGTGAGTTACCCTAGTCCCATAGAAGTAATCCCTGACCCCAAGTGAGTTACCATAGCCCCTATGTAAGTACTCCCTGACCCCAAGTGAGTTATCCTAGCCCCTTTATATGTACCCTCTGACCGCAAGTGAGTTACCCTAGTCCCATAGAAGTACTCCCTGACCCCAAGTGAGTTATCCTAGCCCCTTTATTTGTACCCTCTGACCCCAAGTGAGTTACCCTAGTTCTATAGAAGTACTCCCTGACCCCAAGTGAGTTACAATATCATCTTTATAAGTACTCTCTGACCCCAAGTGAGTTATCCTAGCCCCTTTACATGTACTCTCTGACCGCAAGTGAGTTACCCTAGCCCCTTTATAAGTACTCCCTGACCCCAAGTGAGTTATCATAGCCCCTTTATATGTACTCCCGGAATCCAAGTGAGTTACCCTAGTCCCTTATAACTACTCCCTGACCCAAAGTGAGTTACCCTAGTCCCTTTATAAGTACTCCCTGACCCTAAGTGGGTTACGCTAGTCGCATAGAAGTAATCCCTGACCCCAAGTAAGTTATCCTTGCCCCTTTATATGTACTCTCTGGCCGCAAGTGAGTTACCATAGCCCCTTAATAAGTATACCCTGTCCCCAAGTGAGTTACCCTAGCCCCTACATAAATACTCCCTGAACCAAAGTGAGTTACCCTAGTCCCTTTATAAGTACTCCCTGACCCCAAGTGAGTTACCCTAGTCCCATAGAAGTAATCCCTGACCCCAAGTGAGTTACCATAGCCCCTATATAAGTACTCCCTGACCCCAAGTGTGTTATCCTTGGCACTTTATATGTACTCTCTGACCGCAAGTGAGTTACCCTAGTCCCATATAAGCACTCCCTGACCCCAAGTGAGTTACGCTAGTCCCATATAGGTACTCCCAGACCCCAATTGAGTTACCTAAGTCCCATAGAAGTACTCCCTGACCCCAAGTGAGTTACCCTAGCTTATATATAATTACTCCCTGACGCCAAGTGAGTTATCCTAACCCCTTTATATGCACTCTCTGACCGCAAGTGAGTTACCCTAGTCCCATAGATGTACTCCATGACGCCAAGTGAGTTACCATAGCCCCTTTATAAGTACTCCCTGACCCCAAGCGATTTATCCTAGCCCCTTTATATGTACTCTCTGACCGCAACTGAGTTATCCTAGCTGCTTTATATGTACTCCCAGACCCCAAGTGAGTTACCCTGTCCCTTATAAGTACTCCCTGACCCCAATTGAGTTACCCTAGCCCTTAATAAGTACACCCTGGCCCCAAGTGAGTTACCCTGGTCCCATATAAGTACTCACAGACACCAAGTGAGTTACCCTAGCCCTTTATATGTACTCTCTGACCGCAAGTGAGTTAACCTAGCACCATTATAAGTATTCCCTGACCCCAAGTGAGTTATCCTAGCCCCTTTATATGTACTACCAGAATCCAAGTGAGTTACCCTAGTCCCTTATAACTACTCCCTGACCCAAAGTGAGTTTCCCTAATCCCTTTATAAGTACTCCCTGACCCTTAGTGGGTTACGCTAGTCCCATATAAGTACTCCCAGACCACAAGTGAGTAACCCTAGTCCCATAGAAGTACCCCCTGACCCCAAGTGAGTTACCCTAGCCCCTATATAAGTAGTCCCTGACCCCAAGTGAGTTACCCTAGTCCCATAAAAGTACTCCCTGACCCCAAGTAAGTTATCCTAGCCCCTTTATATGTACTCTCTGGCCGCAAGTGAGTTACCCTAGTCCCATATAAGTACTCCCAGACCCCAAGTGATTTACCCTAGTCCCTTATAACTACTCCCTGACACAAAGTGAGTTACCCTAATCCCTTTATAAGTACTCCCTGACCCTAAGTGGATTACGCTAGTCCCATATAAGTACTCCCAGACCACAAGTGAGTAACCCTAGTCCAATAGATGTACTTCCTGAACCCAAGTGAGTTACCCTAGCCCCTATATATGTAGTCCCTGACATCAAGTGAGTTTCCCTAGTCCCTTATAAGTTCTCCCTGACCACAAGTGAGTTACCCTAGCCCCTTTAATATGTACACCCTGTCCCCAAGTGAGTTAACCTAGCCCCTTTATATGTACTCTCTGACCGCAAGTGAGTTACCCTAGTCCGATATAAGTACTCCTTGACCCAAAGTGAGTTACCCTAGCCCTTTTATAAGTACTCCCTGACCCCAAGTGAGTTACCCTAGTCCCATATAAGTACTCCCAGATCCCAAGTGAGTTAACTTATCACCTTTATAAGTACTCCCTGACCCCAAGTGAGTTACCCTAGCCCTTATATATATGTAGTCCCAGACACCAAGTGAGTTACCCTATCCCATAGAAGTAATCCCTGACCCCAAGTGAGTTACCCTAGTCCCATAGAAGTACTCTTTGATCCCAAGTGAGTTACCCTAGCCCCTATATAAATACTCCCTGACCCCAAGTGAGTTATCCTAACCCCTTTATATGTACTCTCTGACCGCAAGTGAGTTACCCTAACCCCTTTATAAGTACACCCTGACCCCAAGTGAGTTATCCTAGCCCCTTTATATGTACTCCCAGAATCCAAGTGAGTTACCCTAGTCCCTTATAACTACTCCCTGACCCAAAGTGAGTTACCCTAGTCCCTTTATAAGTACTCCCTGACCCCAAGTGAGTTACCCTGGCCCCTATATATGTAGTCCCTAACACCAAGTGAGTTTCCCTAGCCCCTATATATGTAGTCCCTGACACCAAGTGAGTATCCCTAGTCCCATAAAAGTACTCCCTGACCACAAGTGAGTTACCCTAGTCCCATAGAAGTAATCCCTGACCCCAAGTAAGTCATCCTTGCCCCTTTATATGTACTCTCTGGCCGCAAGTGAGTTACCCTAGTCCCTTATAAGTTCTCCCTGACCTCTAGTGAGTTACCCTAGTCCCATAGAAGTACTCCTTGACCCAAAGTGAGTTACTCTAGCCCTTATATATATGTAGTCCCTGACACCAAGTGAGTTTCCCTAGTCCCATAAAAGTACTCCCTGACTCCAAGTGAGTTACCCTAGTCCCAGAGAAGTAATCCCTGACCCAAAGTGAGTTACCCTAGTCCCATATAAGTACTCCCAGACTCCAAGTGAGTTACCCTAGTCCCATAGAATTACTCCTTGACCCCAATTGAGTTACCCTAGCCCCTATATAAGTACTCCCTGACCCTAAGTGGGTTACGCTAGTCCCATATAAGTACTCCCAGACCACAAGTGAGTAACCCTAGTCCAATAGAAGTACTCCCTGACCCCAAGTGAGTTACCCTAGCCCCTATATATGTAGTCCCTAACACCAAGTGAGTTTCCCTAGCCCCTATATATGTAGTCCCTGACACCAAGTGAGTATCCCTAGTCCCATAAAAGTACTCCCTGACCCCAAGTGAGTTACCCTAGTCCCATAGAAGTAATCCCTGACCCCAAGTAAGTCATCCTTGCCCCTTTATATGTACTCTCTGGCCGCAAGTGAGTTACCCTAGTCCCTTATAAGTTCTCCCTAACCTCTAGTGAGTTACTCTAGTCCCATAGAAGTACTCCTTGACTCAAAGTGAGTTACTCTAGCCCTTATATAAGTATTCCCTGACCACAAGTGAGTTACCCTAGTCCCATAGAAGTACTCCTTGACCCCAAGTGAGTTACTCTAGCCCTTATATATATGTAGTCCCTGACACCAAGTGAGTTTCCCTAGTCCCATAAAAGTACTCCCTGACTCCAAGTGAGTTACCCTAGTCCCATAGAAGTAATCCCTGACCCAAAGTGAGTTACCCTAGTCCCATATAAGTACTCCCAGACCCCAAGTGAGTTACCCTAGTCCCATAGAATTACTCCTTGACCCCAATTGAGTTACCCTAGCCCCTATATAAGTACTCCCTGACTCCAAGTGAGTTATCCTAACCCCTTTATATGTACTCTCTGACCGCAAGTGAGTTACCCTAGCCCCTTTATAAGTACTCCCAGACCCCAAGTGAGTTATCCTAGCCCCTTTATATATACTCCCAGAATCCAAGTGAGTTACCCTAGTCCCTTATAACTACTCCCTGACCCAAAGTGAGTTACCCTAGTCCCTTTATAAGTACTCCCTGACCCTAAGTGGGTTACGCTAGTCCCATATAAGTACTCCCAGATCACAAGTGAGTAACCCTAGTCCCATAGAAGTACTCCCTGACCCCAAGTGAGTTACCATAGCCCCTATGTAAGTAGTCCCTGACCACAAGTGAGTTTCCCTAGTCCCATAAAGGTACTCCCTGACCCCAAGTGAGTTACCCTAGTCCCATAGAAGTAATCCCTGACCCCAAGTAAGTTATGCTTGCCCCTTTACATGTACTCTCTGGCCGCAAGTGAGTTACCCTAGTCCCTTGTAAGTACACCCTGACCCCAAGTGAGTTACCCTAGCCCCTATATAAATACTCCCTGACCCCAAGTTAGTTATCCTAGCCCCTTTATATGTACTCTCTGACCGCAAGTGAGTTACCCTAGTCCCATAGAAGTACTACCTGACCCCAAGTGAGTTACCATATCACCTTTATAAGTACTCCTTGACCCCAAGTGTGTTATTCTTGGCCCTTTATATGTACTCTCTGACCGCAAGTGAGTTACCCTAGTCCCATATAAGTACTCCTTGACCCAAAGTGAGTTACCCTAGCCCTTTTATAAGTACTCCCTGACCCCAAGTGAGTTACCCTAGTCCCATATAAGTACTCCCAGACCCCAAGTGAGTTACCCTAGTCCCATAGAAGTACTCCTTGACCCCAAGTGAGTTAACTTATCACCTTTATAAGTACTCCCTGACCCCAAGTGAGTTACCCTAGCCCTTATATATATGTAGTCCCAGACACCAAGTGACTTTCCCTAGTCCCATATAAGTACTCCCTGACCCCAAGTGAGTTACCCTAGTCCCATAGAAGTAATCCCTGACCCCAAGTGAGTTACCCTAGTCCCATAGAAGTACTCCTTGACCCCAAGTGAGTTACCCTAGCCCCTATATAAGTACTCCCTGACCCCAAGTGAGTTATCCTAACCCCTTTATATGTACTCTCTGACCGCAAGTGAGTTACCCTAGTCCCATAGAAGTAACCTCTGACCCCAAGTAAGTTATCCTTGCCCCTTTATATGAACTCTCTGGGCGCAAGTGAGTTACCCTAGTCCCATATAAGTACTCCTTGACCCAAAGTGAGTTACCCTAGCCCTTTTATAAGTACTCCCTGACCCCAAGTGAGAAACCCTAGTCCCATAAATGTACTCCCTGACCCCAAGTGAGTTACCCTAGTCCCATAGAAGTAATCCCTGACCCCAAGTGAGTTACCCTAGTCCCATAGAAGTACTTCTTGACCCCAAGTGAGTTACCCTTGCCCCTATATAAGTACTCCCTGACCCCAAGTGAGTTATCCTAACCCCTTTATATGTACTCTCTGACCGCAAGTGAGTTACCCTAGTCCCATAGAAGTAACCCCTGACCCCAAGTAAGTTATCCTTGCCCCTTTATATGTACTCTCTGGCCGCAAGTGAGTTACCCTAGCCCTTATATATATGTAGTCCCAGACACCAAGTGACTTTCCCTAGTCCCATATAAGTACTCCCTGACCTCAAGTGAGTTACCCTAGTCCCATAGAAGTAATCCCTGACCCCAAGTGAGTTACCCTAGTCCCATAGAAGTACTCCCTGACCCCAAGTGAGTTATCCTAGCCCCTTTATATGTACTCCCAGAATCCAAGTGAGTTACCCTAGTCCCTTATAACTACTCCCTGACCCAAAGTGAGTTACCCTAGTCCCTTTATAAGTACTCCCTGACCCCAAGTGAGTTACCCTAGCCCCTATATATGTAGTCCCTAACACCAAGTGAGTTTCCCTAGCCCCTATATATGTAGTCCCTGACACCAAGTGAGTATCCCTAGTACCATAAAAGTACTCCCTGACCCCAAGTGAGTTACCCTAGTCCCATAGAAGTAATCCCTGACCCCAAGTAAGTCATCCTTGCCCCTTTATATGTACTCTCTCGCCGCAAGTGAGTTACCCTAGTCCCTTATAAGTTCTCCCTGACCTCTAGTGAGTTACCCTAGTCCCATAGAAGTACTCCTTGACCCAAAGTGAGTTACTCTAGCCCTTATATAAGTATTCCCTGACCACAAGTGAGTTACCCTAGTCCCATAGAAGTACCCCTTGACCCCAAATGAGTTACTCTAGTCCTTATATATATGTAGTCCCTGACACCAAGTGAGTTTCCCTAGTCCCATAAAAGTACTCCCTGACTCCAAGTGAGTTACCCTAGTCCCATAGAAGTAATCCCTGACCCAAAGTGAGTTACCCTAGTCCCATATAAATACTCCCAGACCCCAAGTGAGTTACCCTAGTCCCATAGAATTACTCCTTGACCCCAATTGAGTTACCCTAGCCCCTATATAAGTACTCCCTGACCCCAAGTGAGTTATCCTAACCCCTTTATATGTACTCTCTGACCGCAAGTGAGTTACCCTAGCCCCTTTATAAGTACTCCCAGACCCCAAGTGAGTTATCCTAGCCCCTTTATATATACTCCCAGAATCCAAGTGAGTTACCCTAGTCCCTTATAACTACTCCCTGACCCAAAGTGAGTTACCCTAGTCCCTTTATTAGTACTCCCTGACCCTAAGTGGGTTACGCTAGTCCCATATAAGTACTCCCAGATCACAAGTGAGTAACCCTAGTCCCATAGAAGTGCTCCCTGACCCCAAGTGAGTTACCATAGCCCCTATGTAAGTAGTCCCTGACCACAAGTGAGTTACCCTAGCCCCTATATAAATACTCCCTGACCCCAAGTTAGTTATCCTAGCCCCTTTATATGTACTCTCTGACCGCAAGTGAGTTACCCTAGTCCCATAGAAGTACTACCTGACCCCAAGTGAGTTACCATATCACCTTTATAAGTACTCCCTGACCCCAAGTGTGTTATTCTTGGCCCTTTATATGTACTCTCTGACCGCAAGTGAGTTACCCTAGTCCCTTATAAGTACTCCTTGACCCAAAGTGAGTTACCCTAGCCCCTTTATAAGTACTCCCTGACCCCAAGTGAGTTATCCTAGCCCCTTTATATGTACTCCCAGAATCCAAGTGAGTTACCCTAGTCCCTTATAACTACTCCCTGACCCAAAGTGAGTTACCCTAGTCCCTTTATAAGTACTCCCTGACCCCAAGTGAGTTACCCTAGCCCCTATATATGTAGTCCCTAACACCAAGTGAGTTTCCCTAGCCCCTATATATGTAGTCCCTGACACCAAGTGAGTATCCCTAGTACCATAAAAGTACTCCCTGACCCCAAGTGAGTTACCCTAGTCCCATAGAAGTAATCCCTGACCCCAAGTAAGTCATCCTTGCCCCTTTATATGTACTCTCTCGCCGCAAGTGAGTTACCCTAGTCCCTTATAAGTTCTCCCTGACCTCTAGTGAGTTACCCTAGTCCCATAGAAGTACTCCTTGACCCAAAGTGAGTTACTCTAGCCCTTATATAAGTATTCCCTGACCACAAGTGAGTTACCCTAGTCCCATAGAAGTACCCCTTGACCCCAAATGAGTTACTCTAGTCCTTATATATATGTAGTCCCTGACACCAAGTGAGTTTCCCTAGTCCCATAAAAGTACTCCCTGACTCCAAGTGAGTTACCCTAGTCCCATAGAAGTAATCCCTGACCCAAAGTGAGTTACCCTAGTCCCATATAAGTACTCCCAGACCCCAAGTGAGTTACCCTAGTCCCATAGAATTACTCCTTGACCCCAATTGAGTTACCCTAGCCCCTATATAAGTACTCCCTGACCCCAAGTGAGTTATCCTAACCCCTTTATATGTACTCTCTGACCGCCAGTGAGTTACCCTAGCCCCTTTATAAGTACTCCCAGACCCCAAGTGAGTTATCCTAGCCCCTTTATATATACTCCCAGAATCCAAGTGAGTTACCCTAGTCCCTTATAACTACTCCCTGACCCAAAGTGAGTTACCCTAGTCCCTTTATTAGTACTCCCTGACCCTAAGTGGGTTACGCTAGTCCCATATAAGTACTCCCAGATCACAAGTGAGTAACCCTAGTCCCATAGAAGTACTCCCTGACCCCAAGTTAGTTATCCTAGCCCCTTTATATGTACTCTCTGACCGCAAGTGAGTTACCCTAGTCCCATAGAAGTACTACCTGACCCCAAGTGAGTTACCATATCACCTTTATAAGTACTCCCTGACCCCAAGTGTGTTATTCTTGGCCCTTTATATGTACTCTCTGACCGCAAGTGAGTTACCCTAGTCCCTTATAAGTACTCCTCGACCCAAAGTGAGTTACCCTAGCCCCTTTATAAGTACTCCCTGACCCCAAGTGTGTTATCCTTGGCCCTTTATATGTACTCTCTGACCGCAAATGAGTTACCCTAGTCCCATATAAGTACTCCTTGACCCAAAGTGAGTTACCCTAGCCCTTTTATAAGTACTCCCTGACCCCAAGTGAGTTACCCTAGTCCCATATAAGTACTCCCAGACCCCAAGTGAGTTACCCTAGTCCCATAGAAGTACTCCTTGACCCCAAGTGAGTTACCCTAGCCCTTATATATATGTAGTCCCAGACACCAAGTGACTTTCCCTAGTCCCATATAAGTACTCCCTGACCCCAAGTGAGTTACCCTAGTCCCATAGAAGTAATCCCTGACCCCAAGTGAGTTACCCTAGTCCCATAGAAGTACTCCTTGACCCCAAGTGAGTTACCCTAGCCCCTATATAAGTACTCCCTGACCCCAAGCGAGTTATCCTAACCCCTTTATATGTACTCTCTGACCGCAAGTGAGTTACCCTAGTCCCATAGAAGTAACCCCTGACCCCAAGTAAGTTATCCTTGCCCCTTTATATGAACTCTCTGGGCGCAAGTGAGTTACCCTAGTCCCATATAAGTACTCCTTGACCCAAAGTGAGTTACCCTAGCCCTTTTATAAGTACTCCCTGACCCCAAGTGAGAAACCCTAGTCCCATAAAAGTACTCCCTGACCCCAAGTGAGTTACCCTAGTCCCATAGAAGTAATCCCTGACCCCAAGTGAGTTACCCTAGTCCCATAGAAGTACTCCCTGACCCCAAGTGAGTTATCCTAACCCCTTTATATGTACTCTCTGACCGCAAGTGAGTTACCCTAGTCCCATAGAAGTAATCCCTGACCCTAAGTGAGTTATCCTAGCCCCTTTATTTGTACCTTCTGACCCCAAGTGAGTTACCCTAGTTCCATAGAAGTACTCCCTGACCCCAAGTGAGTTACCATATCATCTTTATAAGTACTCTCTGACCCCAAGTGAGTTATCCTAGCCCCTTTACATGTACTCTCTGACCGCAAGTGAGTTACCCTAGCCCCTTTATAAGTACTCCCTGACCCCAAGTGAGTTACCCTAGTCCCATAGAAGTAATCCCTGACCCCAAGTGAGTTACCATAGCCCCTATGTAAGTACTCCCTGACCCCAAGTGAGTTATCCTAGCCCCTTTATATGTACCCTCTGACCGCAAGTGAGTTACCCTAGTCCCATAGAAGTACTCCCTGACCCTAAGTGAGTTATCCTAGCCCCTTTATTTGTACCTTCTGACCCCAAGTGAGTTACCCTAGTTCCATAGAAGTACTCCCTGACCCCAAGTGAGTTACCATATCATCTTTATAAGTACTCTCTGACCCCAAGTGAGTTATCCTAGCCCCTTTACATGTACTCTCTGACCGCAAGTGAGTTACCCTAGCCCCTTTATAAGTACTCCCTGACCCCAAGTGAGTTATCATAGCCCCTTTATATGTTCTCCCAGAATCCAAGTGAGTTACCCTAGTCCCTTATAACTACTCCCTGACCCAAAGTGAGTTACCCTAGTCCCTTTATAAGTACTCCCTGATCCTAAGTGAGTTATCCTAGCCCCTTTATATGTACTCCCAGAATCCAAGTGAATTACCCTAGTCCCTTATAACTACTCCCTGACCCAAAGTGAGTTACCCTAGTCCCTTTATAAGTACTCCCTGACCATAAGTGGGTTACGCTAGTCCCATATAAGTACTCCCAGACCACAAGTGAGTAACCGTAGTCCCATAGAAGTACTCCCTGACCCCAAGTGAGTTACCCTAACCCCTATATAAGTAGTCCCTGACCCCAAGTGAGTTACCCTAGTGCCATAAAAGTACTCCCTGACCCCAAGTGAGTTACCCTAGTCCCATAGAAGTAATCCCTGACCCCAAGTGAGTTACCATAGCCCCTATGTAGGTACTCCCTGACCCCAAGTGAGTTATCCTAGCCCCTTTATATGTACCCTCTGACCGCAAGTGAGTTACCCTAGTCCCATAGAAGTACTCCCTGACCCCAAGTGAGTTATCCTAGCCCCTTTATTTGTACCCTCTGACCCCAAGTGAGTTACCCTAGTTCTATAGAAGTACTCCCTGACCCCAAGTGAGTTACAATATCATCTTTATAAGTACTCTCTGACCCCAAGTGAGTTATCCTAGCCCCTTTACATGTACTCTCTGACCGCAAGTGAGTTACCCTAGCCCCTTTATAAGTACTCCCTGACCCCAAGTGAGTTACCCTAGTCCCATATAAGTACTCCCAGACCCCAAGTGAGTTACCCTAGTCCCATAGAATTACTCCTTGACCCCAATTGAGTTACCCTAGCTCCTATATAAGTACTCCCTGACCCTAAGTGGGTTACGCTAGTCCCATATAAGTACTCCCAGACCACAAGTGAGTAACCCTAGTCCAATAGAAGTACTCCCTGACCCCAAGTGAGTTACCCTAGCCCCTATATATGTAGTCCCTAACACCAAGTGAGTTTCCCTAGCCCCTATATATGTAGTCCCTGACACCAAGTGAGTATCCCTAGTCCCATAAAAGTACTCCCTGACCCCAAGTGAGTTACCCTAGTCCCATAGAAGTAATCCCTGACCCCAAGTAAGTCATCCTTGCCCCTTTATATGTACTCTCTGGCCGCAAGTGAGTTACCCTAGTCCCTTATAAGTTCTCCCTAACCTCTAGTGAGTTACTCTAGTCCCATAGAAGTACTCCTTGACTCAAAGTGAGTTACTCTAGCCCTTATATAAGTATTCCCTGACCACAAGTGAGTTACCCTAGTCCCATAGAAGTACTCCTTGACCCCAAGTGAGTTACTCTAGCCCTTATATATATGTAGTCCCTGACACCAAGTGAGTTTCCCTAGTCCCATAAAAGTTCTCCCTGACTCCAAGTGAGTTACCCTAGTCCCATAGAAGTAATCCCTGACCCAAAGTGAGTTACCCTAGTCCCATATAAGTACTCCCAGACCCCAAGTGAGTTACCCTAGTCCCATAGAATTACTCCTTGACCCCAATTGAGTTACCCTAGCCCCTATATAAGTACTCCCTGACTCCAAGTGAGTTATCCTAACCCCTTTATATGTACTCTCTGACCGCAAGTGAGTTACCCTAGCCCCTTTATAAGTACTCCCAGACCCCAAGTGAGTTATCCTAGCCCCTTTATATATACTCCCAGAATCCAAGTGAGTTACCCTAGTCCCTTATAACTACTCCCTGACCCAAAGTGAGTTACCCTAGTCCCTTTATAAGTACTCCCTGACCCTAAGTGGGTTACGCTAGTCCCATATAAGTACTCCCAGATCACAAGTGAGTAACCCTAGTCCCATAGAAGTAATCCCTGACCCCAAGTTAGTTACCATAGCCCCTATGTAAGTACTCCCTGACCCCAAGTGAGTTATCCTAGCCCCTTTATATGTACCCTCTGACCGCAAGTGAGTTACCCTAGTCCCATAGAAGTACTCCCTGACCCCAAGTGAGTTATCCTAGCCCCTTTATTTGTACCCTCTGACCCCAAGTGAGTTACCCTAGTTCTATAGAAGTACTCCCTGACCCCAAGTGAGTTACAATATCATCTTTATAAGTACTCTCTGACCCCAAGTGAGTTATCCTAGCCCCTTTACATGTACTCTCTGACCGCAAGTGAGTTACCCTAGCCCCTTTATAAGTACTCCCTGACCCCAAGTGAGTTATCATAGCCCCTTTATATGTACTCCCAGAATCCAAGTGAGTTACCCTAGTCCCTTATAACTACTCCCTGACCCAAAGTGAGTTACCCTAGTCCCTTTATAAGTACTCCCTGACCCTAAGTGGGTTACGCTAGTCGCATAGAAGTAATCCCTGACCCCAAGTAAGTTATCCTTGCCCCTTTATATGTACTCTCTGGCCGCAAGTGAGTTACCATAGCCCCTTAATAAGTATACCCTGTCCCCAAGTGAGTTACCCTAGCCCCTATATAAATACTCCCTGAACCAAAGTGAGTTACCCTAGTCCCTTTATAAGTACTCCCTGACCCCAAGTGAGTTACCCTAGTCCCATAGAAGTAATCCCTGACCCCAAGTGAGTTACCATAGCCCCTATATAAGTACTCCCTGACCCCAAGTGTGTTATCCTTGGCACTTTATATGTACTCTCTGACCGCAAGTGAGTTACCCTAGTCCCATATAAGCACTCCTTGACCCAAAGTGAGTTACCCTAGCCCCTTTATAAGTACTCCCTGACCCCAAGTGAGTTACGCTAGTCCCATATAGGTACTCCCAGACCCCAATTGAGTTACCTTAGTCCCATAGAAGTACTCCCTGACCCCAAGTGAGTTACCCTAGCTTATATATAATTACTCCCTGACGCCAAGTGAGTTATCCTAACCCCTTTATATGCACTCTCTGACCGCAAGTGAGTTACCCTAGTCCCATAGATGTACTCCATGACGCCAAGTGAGTTACCATAGCCCCTTTATAAGTACTCCCTGACCCCAAGCGATTTATCCTAGCCCCTTTATATGTACTCTCTGACCGCAACTGAGTTATCCTAGCTGCTTTATATGTACTCCCAGACCCCAAGTGAGTTACCCTGTCCCTTATAAGTACTCCCTGACCCCAATTGAGTTACCCTAGCCCTTAATAAGTACACCCTGGCCCCAAGTGAGTTACCCTGGTCCCATATAAGTACTCACAGACACCAAGTGAGTTACCCTAGCCCTTTATATGTACTCTCTGACCGCAAGTGAGTTAACCTAGCACCATTATAAGTATTCCCTGACCCCAAGTGAGTTATCCTAGCCCCTTTATATGTACTACCAGAATCCAAGTGAGTTACCCTAGTCCCTTATAACTACTCCCTGACCCAAAGTGAGTTTCCCTAATCCCTTTATAAGTACTCCCTGACCCTTAGTGGGTTACGCTAGTCCCATATAAGTACTCCCAGACCACAAGTGAGTAACCCTAGTCCCATAGAAGTACCCCCTGACCCCAAGTGAGTTACCCTAGCCCCTATATAAGTAGACCCTGACCCCAAGTGAGTTACCCTAGTCCCATAAAAGTACTCCCTGACCCCAAGTAAGTTATCCTAGCCCCTTTATATGTACTCTCTGGCCGCAAGTGAGTTACCCTAGTCCCATATAAGTACTCCCAGACCCCAAGTGATTTACCCTAGTCCCTTATAACTACTCCCTGACACAAAGTGAGTTACCCTAATCCCTTTATAAGTACTCCCTGACCCTAAGTGGATTACGCTAGTCCCATATAAGTACTCCCAGACCACAAGTGAGTAACCCTAGTCCAATAGATGTACTTCCTGAACCCAAGTGAGTTACCCTAGCCCCTATATATGTAGTCCCTGACATCAAGTGAGTTTCCCTAGTCCCTTATAAGTTCTCCCTGACCACAAGTGAGTTACCCTAGCCCCTTTAATATGTACACCCTGTCCCCAAGTGAGTTACCCTAGCCCTTTTATAAGTACTCCCTGACCCCAAGTGAGTTACCCTAGTCCCATATAAGTACTCCCAGATCCCAAGTGAGTTAACTTATCACCTTTATAAGTACTCCCTGACCCCAAGTGAGTTACGCTAGCCCTTATATATATGTAGTCCCAGACACCAAGTGAGTTACCCTATCCCATAGAAGTAATCCCTGACCCCAAGTGAGTTACCCTAGTCCCATAGAAGTACTCTTTGATCCCAAGTGAGTTACCCTAGTCCCAGAGAATTAATCCCTGACCCAAAGTGAGTTACCCTAGTTTCATATAAGTACTCCCAGACTCCAAGTGAGTTACCCTAGTCCCATAGAATTACTCCTTGACCCCAATTGAGTTACCCTAGCCCCTATATAAGTACTCCCTGACCCAAAGTGGGTTACGCTAGTCCCATATAAGTACTCCCAGACCACAAGTGAGTAACCCTAGTCCAATAGAAGTACTCCCTGACCCCAAGTGAGTTACCCTAGCCCCTATATATGTAGTCCCTGACCCCAAGTGAGTTACCCTAGTGCCATAAAAGTACTCCCTGACCCCAAGTGAGTTACCCTAGTCCCATAGAAGTAATCCCTGACCCCAAGTGAGTTACCATAGCCCCTATGTAGGTACTCCCTGACCCCAAGTGAGTTATCCTAGCCCCTTTATATGTACCCTCTGACCGCAAGTGAGTTACCCTAGTCCCATAGAAGTACTCCCTGACCCCAAGTGAGTTATCCTAGCCCCTTTATTTGTACCCTCTGACCCCAAGTGAGTTACCCTAGTTCTATAGAAGTACTCCCTGACCCCAAGTGAGTTACAATATCATCTTTATAAGTACTCTCTGACCCCAAGTGAGTTATCCTAGCCCCTTTACATGTACTCTCTGACCGCAAGTGAGTTACCCTAGCCCCTTTATAAGTACTCCCTGACCCCAAGTGAGTTACCCTAGTCCCATATAAGTACTCCCAGACCCCAAGTGAGTTACCCTAGTCCCATAGAATTACTCCTTGACCCCAATTGAGTTACCCTAGTCCCTTTATAAGTACTCCCTGACCATAAGTGGGTTACGCTAGTCCCATATAAGTACTCCCAGACCACAAGTGAGTAACCGTAGTCCCATAGAAGTACTCCCTGACCCCAAGTGAGTTACCCTAACCCCTATATAAGTAGTCCCTGACCCCAAGTGAGTTACCCTAGTGCCATAAAAGTACTCCCTGACCCCAAGTGAGTTACCCTAGTCCCATAGAAGTAATCCCTGACCCCAAGTGAGTTACCATAGCCCCTATGTAGGTACTCCCTGACCCCAAGTGAGTTATCCTAGCCCCTTTATATGTACCCTCTGACCGCAAGTGAGTTACCCTAGTCCCATAGAAGTACTCCCTGACCCCAAGTGAGTTATCCTAGCCCCTTTATTTGTACCCTCTGACCCCAAGTGAGTTACCCTAGTTCTATAGAAGTACTCCCTGACCCCAAGTGAGTTACAATATCATCTTTATAAGTACTCTCTGACCCCAAGTGAGTTATCCTAGCCCCTTTACATGTACTCTCTGACCGCAAGTGAGTTACCCTAGCCCCTTTATAAGTACTCCCTGACCCCAAGTGAGTTACCCTAGCCCTTTTATAAGTACTCCCTGACCCCAAGTGAGTTACCCTAGTCCCATATAAGTACTCCCAGATCCCAAGTGAGTTAACTTATCACCTTTATAAGTACTCCCTGACCCCAAGTGAGTTACGCTAGCCCTTATATATATGTAGTCCCAGACACCAAGTGAGTTACCCTATCCCATAGAAGTAATCCCTGACCCCAAGTGAGTTACCCTAGTCCCATAGAAGTACTCTTTGATCCCAAGTGAGTTACCCTAGTCCCAGAGAATTAATCCCTGACCCAAAGTGAGTTACCCTAGTTTCATATAAGTACTCCCAGACTCCAAGTGAGTTACCCTAGTCCCATAGAATTACTCCTTGACCCCAATTGAGTTACCCTAGCCCCTATATAAGTACTCCCTGACCCAAAGTGGGTTACGCTAGTCCCATATAAGTACTCCCAGACCACAAGTGAGTAACCCTAGTCCAATAGAAGTACTCCCTGACCCCAAGTGAGTTACCCTAGCCCCTATATATGTAGTCCCTGACCCCAAGTGAGTTACCCTAGTGCCATAAAAGTACTCCCTGACCCCAAGTGAGTTACCCTAGTCCCATAGAAGTAATCCCTGACCCCAAGTGAGTTACCATAGCCCCTATGTAGGTACTCCCTGACCCCAAGTGAGTTATCCTAGCCCCTTTATATGTACCCTCTGACCGCAAGTGAGTTACCCTAGTCCCATAGAAGTACTCCCTGACCCCAAGTGAGTTATCCTAGCCCCTTTATTTGTACCCTCTGACCCCAAGTGAGTTACCCTAGTTCTATAGAAGTACTCCCTGACCCCAAGTGAGTTACAATATCATCTTTATAAGTACTCTCTGACCCCAAGTGAGTTATCCTAGCCCCTTTACATGTACTCTCTGACCGCAAGTGAGTTACCCTAGCCCCTTTATAAGTACTCCCTGACCCCAAGTGAGTTACCCTAGTCCCATATAAGTACTCCCAGACCCCAAGTGAGTTACCCTAGTCCCATAGAATTACTCCTTGACCCCAATTGAGTTACCCTAGTCCCTTTATAAGTACTCCCTGACCATAAGTGGGTTACGCTAGTCCCATATAAGTACTCCCAGACCACAAGTGAGTAACCGTAGTCCCATAGAAGTACTCCCTGACCCCAAGTGAGTTACCCTAACCCCTATATAAGTAGTCCCTGACCCCAAGTGAGTTACCCTAGTGCCATAAAAGTACTCCCTGACCCCAAGTGAGTTACCCTAGTCCCATAGAAGTAATCCCTGACCCCAAGTGAGTTACCATAGCCCCTATGTAGGTACTCCCTGACCCCAAGTGAGTTATCCTAGCCCCTTTATATGTACCCTCTGACCGCAAGTGAGTTACCCTAGTCCCATAGAAGTACTCCCTGACCCCAAGTGAGTTATCCTAGCCCCTTTATTTGTACCCTCTGACCCCAAGTGAGTTACCCTAGTTCTATAGAAGTACTCCCTGACCCCAAGTGAGTTACAATATCATCTTTATAAGTACTCTCTGACCCCAAGTGAGTTATCCTAGCCCCTTTACATGTACTCTCTGACCGCAAGTGAGTTACCCTAGCCCCTTTATAAGTACTCCCTGACCCCAAGTGAGTTACCCTAGTCCCATATAAGTACTCCCAGACCCCAAGTGAGTTACCCTAGTCCCATAGAATTACTCCTTGACCCCAATTGAGTTACCCTAGCCCCTATATAAGTACTCCCTGACCCTAAGTGGGTTACGCTAGTCCCATATAAGTACTCCCAGACCACAAGTGAGTAACCCTAGTCCAATAGAAGTACTCCCTGACCCCAAGTGAGTTACCCTAGCCCCTATATATGTAGTCCCTAACACCAAGTGAGTTTCCCTAGCCCCTATATATGTAGTCCCTGACACCAAGTGAGTATCCCTAGTCCCATAAAAGTACTCCCTGACCCCAAGTGAGTTACCCTAGTCCCATAGAAGTAATCCCTGACCCCAAGTAAGTCATCCTTGCCCCTTTATATGTACTCTCTGGCCGCAAGTGAGTTACCCTAGTCCCTTATAAGTTCTCCCTAACCTCTAGTGAGTTACTCTAGTCCCATAGAAGTACTCCTTGACTCAAAGTGAGTTACTCTAGCCCTTATATAAGTATTCCCTGACCACAAGTGAGTTACCCTAGTCCCATAGAAGTACTCCTTGACCCCAAGTGAGTTACTCTAGCCCTTATATATATGTAGTCCCTGACACCAAGTGAGTTTCCCTAGTCCCATAAAAGTTCTCCCTGACTCCAAGTGAGTTACCCTAGTCCCATAGAAGTAATCCCTGACCCAAAGTGAGTTACCCTAGTCCCATATAAGTACTCCCAGACCCCAAGTGAGTTACCCTAGTCCCATAGAATTACTCCTTGACCCCAATTGAGTTACCCTAGCCCCTATATAAGTACTCCCTGACTCCAAGTGAGTTATCCTAACCCCTTTATATGTACTCTCTGACCGCAAGTGAGTTACCCTAGCCCCTTTATAAGTACTCCCAGACCCCAAGTGAGTTATCCTAGCCCCTTTATATATACTCCCAGAATCCAAGTGAGTTACCCTAGTCCCTTATAACTACTCCCTGACCCAAAGTGAGTTACCCTAGTCCCTTTATAAGTACTCCCTGACCCTAAGTGGGTTACGCTAGTCCCATATAAGTACTCCCAGATCAAAAGTGAGTAACCCTAGTCCCATAGAAGTACTCCCTGACCCCAAGTGAGTTACCATAGCCCCTATGTAAGTAGTCCCTGACCACAAGTGAGTTTCCCTAGTCCCATAAAAGTACTCCCTGACCCCAAGTGAGTTACCCTAGTCCCATAGAAGTAATCCCTGACCCCAAGTTAGTTACCATAGCCCCTATGTAAGTACTCCCTGACCCCAAGTGAGTTATCCTAGCCCCTTTATATGTACCCTCTGACCGCAAGTGAGTTACCCTAGTCCCATAGAAGTACTCCCTGACCCCAAGTGAGTTATCCTAGCCCCTTTATTTGTACCCTCTGACCCCAAGTGAGTTACCCTAGTTCTATAGAAGTACTCCCTGACCCCAAGTGAGTTACAATATCATCTTTATAAGTACTCTCTGACCCCAAGTGAGTTATCCTAGCCCCTTTACATGTACTCTCTGACCGCAAGTGAGTTACCCTAGCCCCTTTATAAGTACTCCCTGACCCCAAGTGAGTTATCATAGCCCCTTTATATGTACTCCCAGAATCCAAGTGAGTTACCCTAGTCCCTTATAACTACTCCCTGACCCAAAGTGAGTTACCCTAGTCCCTTTATAAGTACTCCCTGACCCTAAGTGGGTTACGCTAGTCCCATATAAGTACTCCCAGACCACATGTGAGTAACCCTAGTCCCATAGAAGTACTCCCTGACCCCAAGTGAGTTACCCTAGCCCCTATATAAGTAGTCCCTGACCCCAAGTGAGTTACCCTAGTCCCTTTGTAAGTACCCCCTGACCCTAAGTGGGTTACGCTAGTCCCATATAAGTATTCCCAGACCACAAGTGAGTAACCCTAGTCCCATAGAAGTACCCCCTGACCCCAAGTGAGTTACCCTAGCCCCTATATAAGTAGTCCCTGACCCCAAGTGAGTTACCCTAGTCCCATAAAAGTACTCCCTAACCCCAAGTGAATTACCCTAGTCCCATAGAAGTAATCCCTGACCCCAAGTAAGTTATCCTTGCCCCTTTATATGTACTCTCTGGCCGCAAGTGAGTTACCCTAACCCCTTTATAAGTACTCCCTGACCCCAAGTGAGTTATCCTAGCCCCTTTATATGTACTCCCAGAATCCAAGTGAGTTACCCTAGTCCCTTATAACTACTCCCTGACCCAAAGTGAGTTACCCTAGTCCCTTTATAAGTACTCCCTGACCCCAAGTGAGTTACCCTAGCCCCTATATATGTAGTCCCTAACACCAAGTGAGTTTCCCTAGCCCCTATATATGTAGTCCCTGACACCAAGTGAGTATCCCTAGTCCCATAAAAGTACTCCCTGACCCCAAGTGAGTTACCCTAGTCCCATAGAAGTAATCCCTGACCCCAAGTAAGTCATCCTTGCCCCTTTATATGTACTCTCTGGCCGCAAGTGAGTTACCCTAGTCCCTTATAAGTTCTCCCTGACCTCTAGTGAGTTACCCTAATCCCATAGAAGTACACCTTGACCCAAAGTGAGTTACTCTAGCCCTTATATAAGTATTCCCTGACCACAAGTGAGTTACCCTAGTCCCATAGAAGTACCCCTTGACCCCAAGTGAGTTACTCTAGTCCTTATATATATGTAGTCCCTGACACCAAGTGAGTTTCCCTAGTCCCATAAAAGTACTCCCTGACTCCAAGTGAGTTACCCTAGTCCCATAGAAGTAATCCCTGACCCAAAGTGAGTTACCCTAGTCCCATATAAGTACTCCCAGACCCCAAGTGAGTTACCCTAGTCCCATAGAATTACTCCTTGACCCCAATTGAGTTACCCTAGCCCCTATATAAGTACTCCCTGACCCCAAGTGAGTTATCCTAACCCCTTTATATGTACTCTCTGACCGCAAGTGAGTTACCCTAGCCCCTTTATAAGTACTCCCAGACCCCAAGTGAGTTATCCTAGCCCCTTTATATATACTCCCAGAATCCAAGTGAGTTACCCTAGTCCCTTATAACTACTCCCTGACCCAAAGTGAGTTACCCTAGTCCCTTTATTAGTACTCCCTGACCCTAAGTGGGTTACGCTAGTCCCATATAAGTACTCCCAGATCACAAGTGAGTAACCCTAGTCCCATAGAAGTACTACCTGACCCCAAGTGAGTTACCATAGCCCCTATGTAAGTAGTCCCTGACCACAAGTGAGTTACCCTAGCCCCTATATAAATACTCCCTGACCCCAAGTCAGTTATCCTAGCCCCTTTATATGTACTCTCTGACCGCAAGTGAGTTACCCTAGTCCCATAGAAGTACTACCTGACCCCAAGTGAGTTACCATATCACCTTTATAAGTACTCCCTGACCCCAAGTGTGTTATTCTTGGCCCTTTATATGTACTCTCTGACCGCAAGTGAGTTACCCTAGTCCCTTATAAGTACTCCTTGACCCAAAGTGAGTTACCCTAGCCCCTTTATAAGTACTCCCTGACCCCAAGTGTGTTATCCTTGGCCCTTTATATGTACTCTCTGACCGCAAATGAGTTACCCTAGTCCCATATAAGTACTCCTTGACCCAAAGTGAGTTACCCTAGCCCTTTTATAAGTACTCCCTGACCCCAAGTGAGTTACCCTAGTCCCATATAAGTACTCCCAGACCCCAAGTGAGTTACCCTAGTCCCATAGAAGTACTCCTTGACCCCAAGTGAGTTAACTTATCACCTTTATAAGTACTCCCTGACCCCAAGTGAGTTACCCTAGCCCTTATATATATGTAGTCCCAGACACCAAGTGACTTTCCCTAGTCCCATATAAGTACTCCCTGACCCCAAGTGAGTTACCCTAGTCCCATAGAAGTACTCCCTGACCCCAAGTGAGTTACCATAGCCCCTATGTAAGTAGTCCCTGACCACAAGTGAGTTACCCTAGCCCCTATATAAATACTCCCTGACCCCAAGTTAGTTATCCTAGCCCCTTTATATGTACTCTCTGACCGCAAGTGAGTTACCCTAGTCCCATAGAAGTACTACCTGACCCCAAGTGAGTTACCATATCACCTTTATAAGTACTCCCTGACCCCAAGTGTGTTATTCTTGGCCCTTTATATGTACTCTCTGACCGCAAGTGAGTTACCCTAGTCCCTTATAAGTACTCCTTGACCCAAAGTGAGTTACCCTAGCCCCTTTATAAGTACTCCCTGACCCCAAGTGTGTTATCCTTGGCCCTTTATATGTACTCTCTGACCGCAAATGAGTTACCCTAGTCCCATATAAGTACTCCTTGACCCAAAGTGAGTTACCCTAGCCCTTTTATAAGTACTCCCTGACCCCAAGTGAGTTACCCTAGTCCCATATAAGTACTCCCAGACCCCAAGTGAGTTACCCTAGTCCCATAGAAGTACTCCTTGACCCCAAGTGAGTTAACTTATCACCTTTATAAGTACTCCCTGACCCCAAGTGAGTTACCCTAGCCCTTATATATATGTAGTCCCAGACACCAAGTGACTTTCCCTAGTCCATATAAGTACTCCCTGACCCCAAGTGAGTTACCATAGCCCCTATGTAAGTAGTCCCTGACCACAAGTGAGTTTCCCTAGTCCCATAAAAGTACTCCCTGACCCCAAGTGAGTTACCCTAGTCCCATAGAAGTAATCCCTGACCCCAAGTGAGTTACCATAGCCCCTATGTAAGTACTCCCTGACCCCAAGTGAGTTATCCTAGCCCCTTTATATGTACCCTCTGACCGCAAGTGAGTTACCCTAGTCCCATAGAAGTACTCCCTGACCCCAAGTGAGTTATCCTAGCCCCTTTATTTGTACCCTCTGACCCCAAGTGAGTTACCCTAGTTCTATAGAAGTACTCCCTGACCCCAAGTGAGTTACAATATCATCTTTATAAGTACTCTCTGACCCCAAGTGAGTTATCCTAGCCCCTTTACATGTACTCTCTGACCGCAAGTGAGTTACCCTAGCCCCTTTATAAGTACTCCCTGACCCCAAGTGAGTTATCATAGCCCCTTTATATGTACTCCCGGAATCCAAGTGAGTTACCCTAGTCCCTTATAACTACTCCCTGACCCAAAGTGAGTTACCCTAGTCCCTTTATAAGTACTCCCTGACCCTAAGTGGGTTACGCTAGTCGCATAGAAGTAATCCCTGACCCCAAGTAAGTTATCCTTGCCCCTTTATATGTACTCTCTGGCCGCAAGTGAGTTACCATAGCCCCTTAATAAGTATACCCTGTCCCCTAGTGAGTTACCCTAGCCCCTACATAAATACTCCCTGAACCAAAGTGAGTTACCCTAGTCCCTTTATAAGTACTCCCTGACCCCAAGTGAGTTACCCTAGTCCCATAGAAGTAATCCCTGACCCCAAGTGAGTTACCATAGCCCCTATATAAGTACTCCCTGACCCCAAGTGTGTTATCCTTGGCACTTTATATGTACTCTCTGACCGCAAGTGAGTTACCCTAGTCCCATATAAGCACTCCCTGACCCCAAGTGAGTTACGCTAGTCCCATATAGGTACTCCCAGACCCCAATTGAGTTACCTTAGTCCCATAGAAGTACTCCCTGACCCCAAGTGAGTTACCCTAGCTTATATATAATTACTCCCTGACGCCAAGTGAGTTATCCTAACCCCTTTATATGCACTCTCTGACCGCAAGTGAGTTACCCTAGTCCCATAGATGTACTCCATGACGCCAAGTGAGTTACCATAGCCCCTTTATAAGTACTCCCTGACCCCAAGCGATTTATCCTAGCCCCTTTATATGTACTCTCTGACCGCAACTGAGTTATCCTAGCTGCTTTATATGTACTCCCAGACCCCAAGTGAGTTACCCTGTCCCTTATAAGTACTCCCTGACCCCAATTGAGTTACCCTAGCCCTTAATAAGTACACCCTGGCCCCAAGTGAGTTACCCTGGTCCCATATAAGTACTCACAGACACCAAGTGAGTTACCCTAGCCCTTTATATGTACTCTCTGACCGCAAGTGAGTTAACCTAGCACCATTATAAGTATTCCCTGACCCCAAGTGAGTTATCCTAGCCCCTTTATATGTACTACCAGAATCCAAGTGAGTTACCCTAGTCCCTTATAACTACTCCCTGACCCAAAGTGAGTTTCCCTAATCCCTTTATAAGTACTCCCTGACCCTTAGTGGGTTACGCTAGTCCCATATAAGTACTCCCAGACCACAAGTGAGTAACCCTAGTCCCATAGAAGTACCCCCTGACCCCAAGTGAGTTACCCTAGCCCCTATATAAGTAGTCCCTGACCCCAAGTGAGTTACCCTAGTCCCATAAAAGTACTCCCTGACCCCAAGTAAGTTATCCTAGCCCCTTTATATGTACTCTCTGGCCGCAAGTGAGTTACCCTAGTCCCATATAAGTACTCCCAGACCCCAAGTGATTTACCCTAGTCCCTTATAACTACTCCCTGACACAAAGTGAGTTACCCTAATCCCTTTATAAGTACTCCCTGACCCTAAGTGGATTACGCTAGTCCCATATAAGTACTCCCAGACCACAAGTGAGTAACCCTAGTCCAATAGATGTACTTCCTGAACCCAAGTGAGTTACCCTAGCCCCTATATATGTAGTCCCTGACATCAAGTGAGTTTCCCTAGTCCCTTATAAGTTCTCCCTGACCACAAGTGAGTTACCCTAGCCCCTTTAATATGTACACCCTGTCCCCAAGTGAGTTAACCTAGCCCCTTTATATGTACTCTCTGACCGCAAGTGAGTTACCCTAGTCCGATATAAGTACTCCTTGACCCAAAGTGAGTTACCCTAGCCCTTTTATAAGTACTCCCTGACCCCAAGTGAGTTACCCTAGTCCCATATAAGTACTCCCAGATCCCAAGTGAGTTAACTTATCACCTTTATAAGTACTCCCTGACCCCAAGTGAGTTACCCTAGCCCTTATATATATGTAGTCCCAGACACCAAGTGAGTTACCCTATCCCATAGAAGTAATCCCTGACCCCAAGTGAGTTACCCTAGTCCCATAGAAGTACTCTTTGATCCCAAGTGAGTTACCCTAGCCCCTATATAAATACTCCCTGACCCCAAGTGAGTTATCCTAACCCCTTTATATGTACTCTCTGACCGCAAGTGAGTTACCCTAACCCCTTTATAAGTACACCCTGACCCCAAGTGAGTTATCCTAGCCCCTTTATATGTACTCCCAGAATCCAAGTGAGTTACCCTAGTCCCTTATAACTACTCCCTGACCCAAAGTGAGTTACCCTAGTCCCTTTATAAGTACTCCCTGACCCCAAGTGAGTTACCCTGGCCCCTATATATGTAGTCCCTAACACCAAGTGAGTTTCCCTAGCCCCTATATATGTAGTCCCTGACACCAAGTGAGTATCCCTAGTCCCATAAAAGTACTCCCTGACCACAAGTGAGTTACCCTAGTCCCATAGAAGTAATCCCTGACCCCAAGTAAGTCATCCTTGCCCCTTTATATGTACTCTCTGGCCGCAAGTGAGTTACCCTAGTCCCTTATAAGTTCTCCCTGACCTCTAGTGAGTTACCCTAGTCCCATAGAAGTACTCCTTGACCCAAAGTGAGTTACTCTAGCCCTTATATATATGTAGTCCCTGACACCAAGTGAGTTTCCCTAGTCCCATAAAAGTACTCCCTGACTCCAAGTGAGTTACCCTAGTCCCAGAGAAGTAATCCCTGACCCAAAGTGAGTTACCCTAGTCCCATATAAGTACTCCCAGACTCCAAGTGAGTTACCCTAGTCCCATAGAATTACTCCTTGACCCCAATTGAGTTACCCTAGCCCCTATATAAGTACTCCCTGACCCTAAGTGGGTTACGCTAGTCCCATATAAGTACTCCCAGACCACAAGTGAGTAACCCTAGTCCAATAGAAGTACTCCCTGACCCCAAGTGAGTTACCCTAGCCCCTATATATGTAGTCCCTAACACCAAGTGAGTTTCCCTAGCCCCTATATATGTAGTCCCTGACACCAAGTGAGTATCCCTAGTCCCATAAAAGTACTCCCTGACCCCAAGTGAGTTACCCTAGTCCCATAGAAGTAATCCCTGACCCCAAGTAAGTCATCCTTGCCCCTTTATATGTACTCTCTGGCCGCAAGTGAGTTACCCTAGTCCCTTATAAGTTCTCCCTAACCTCTAGTGAGTTACTCTAGTCCCATAGAAGTACTCCTTGACTCAAAGTGAGTTACTCTAGCCCTTATATAAGTATTCCCTGACCACAAGTGAGTTACCCTAGTCCCATAGAAGTACTCCTTGACCCCAAGTGAGTTACTCTAGCCCTTATATATATGTAGTCCCTGACACCAAGTGAGTTTCCCTAGTCCCATAAAAGTACTCCCTGACTCCAAGTGAGTTACCCTAGTCCCATAGAAGTAATCCCTGACCCAAAGTGAGTTACCCTAGTCCCATATAAGTACTCCCAGACCCCAAGTGAGTTACCCTAGTCCCATAGAATTACTCCTTGACCCCAATTGAGTTACCCTAGCCCCTATATAAGTACTCCCTGACTCCAAGTGAGTTATCCTAACCCCTTTATATGTACTCTCTGACCGCAAGTGAGTTACCCTAGCCCCTTTATAAGTACTCCCAGACCCCAAGTGAGTTATCCTAGCCCCTTTATATATACTCCCAGAATCCAAGTGAGTTACCCTAGTCCCTTATAACTACTCCCTGACCCAAAGTGAGTTACCCTAGTCCCTTTATAAGTACTCCCTGACCCTAAGTGGGTTACGCTAGTCCCATATAAGTACTCCCAGATCACAAGTGAGTAACCCTAGTCCCATAGAAGTACTCCCTGACCCCAAGTGAGTTACCCTAGTCCCATAGAAGTAATCCCTGACCCCAAGTAAGTCATCCTTGCCCCTTTATATGTACTCTCTGGCCGCAAGTGAGTTACCCTAGTCCCTTATAAGTTCTCCCTAACCTCTAGTGAGTTACTCTAGTCCCATAGAAGTACTCCTTGACTCAAAGTGAGTTACTCTAGCCCTTATATAAGTATTCCCTGACCACAAGTGAGTTACCCTAGTCCCATAGAAGTACTCCTTGACCCCAAGTGAGTTACTCTAGCCCTTATATATATGTAGTCCCTGACACCAAGTGAGTTTCCCTAGTCCCATAAAAGTACTCCCTGACTCCAAGTGAGTTACCCTAGTCCCATAGAAGTAATCCCTGACCCAAAGTGAGTTACCCTAGTCCCATATAAGTACTCCCAGACCCCAAGTGAGTTACCCTAGTCCCATATAAGTACTCCTTGACCCAAAGTGAGTTACCCTAGCCCTTTTATAAGTACTCCCTGACCCCAAGTGAGTTACCCTAGTCCCATATAAGTACTCCCAGACCCCAAGTGAGTTACCCTAGTCCCATAGAAGTACTCCTTGACCCCAAGTGAGTTAACTTATCACCTTTATAAGTACTCCCTGACCCCAAGTGAGTTACCCTAGCCCTTATATATATGTAGTCCCAGACACCAAGTGACTTTCCCTAGTCCCATATAAGTACTCCCTGACCCCAAGTGAGTTACCCTAGTCCCATAGAAGTAATCCCTGACCCCAAGTGAGTTACCCTAGTCCCATAGAAGTACTCCTTGACCCCAAGTGAGTTACCCTAGCCCCTATATAAGTACTCCCTGACCCCAAGTGAGTTATCCTAACCCCTTTATATGTACTCTCTGACCGCAAGTGAGTTACCCTAGTCCCATAGAAGTAACCTCTGACCCCAAGTAAGTTATCCTTGCCCCTTTATATGAACTCTCTGGGCGCAAGTGAGTTACCCTAGTCCCATATAAGTACTCCTTGACCCAAAGTGAGTTACCCTAGCCCTTTTATAAGTACTCCCTGACCCCAAGTGAGAAACCCTAGTCCCATAAATGTACTCCCTGACCCCAAGTGAGTTACCCTAGTCCCATAGAAGTAATCCCTGACCCCAAGTGAGTTACCCTAGTCCCATAGAAGTACTTCTTGACCCCAAGTGAGTTACCCTTGCCCCTATATAAGTACTCCCTGACCCCAAGTGAGTTATCCTAACCCCTTTATATGTACTCTCTGACCGCAAGTGAGTTACCCTAGTCCCATAGAAGTAACCCCTGACCCCAAGTAAGTTATCCTTGCCCCTTTATATGTACTCTCTGGCCGCAAGTGAGTTACCCTAGCCCTTATATATATGTAGTCCCAGACACCAAGTGACTTTCCCTAGTCCCATATAAGTACTCCCTGACCCCAAGTGAGTTACCCTAGTCCCATAGAAGTAATCCCTGACCCCAAGTGAGTTACCCTAGTCCCATAGAAGTACTCCCTGACCCCAAGTGAGTTATCCTAGCCCCTTTATATGTACTCCCAGAATCCAAGTGAGTTACCCTAGTCCCTTATAACTACTCCCTGACCCAAAGTGAGTTACCCTAGTCCCTTTATAAGTACTCCCTGACCCCAAGTGAGTTACCCTAGCCCCTATATATGTAGTCCCTAACACCAAGTGAGTTTCCCTAGCCCCTATATATGTAGTCCCTGACACCAAGTGAGTATCCCTAGTACCATAAAAGTACTCCCTGACCCCAAGTGAGTTACCCTAGTCCCATAGAAGTAATCCCTGACCCCAAGTAAGTCATCCTTGCCCCTTTATATGTACTCTCTCGCCGCAAGTGAGTTACCCTAGTCCCTTATAAGTTCTCCCTGACCTCTAGTGAGTTACCCTAGTCCCATAGAAGTACTCCTTGACCCAAAGTGAGTTACTCTAGCCCTTATATAAGTATTCCCTGACCACAAGTGAGTTACCCTAGTCCCATAGAAGTACCCCTTGACCCCAAATGAGTTACTCTAGTCCTTATATATATGTAGTCCCTGACACCAAGTGAGTTTCCCTAGTCCCATAAAAGTACTCCCTGACTCCAAGTGAGTTACCCTAGTCCCATAGAAGTAATCCCTGACCCAAAGTGAGTTACCCTAGTCCCATATAAGTACTCCCAGACCCCAAGTGAGTTACCCTAGTCCCATAGAATTACTCCTTGACCCCAATTGAGTTACCCTAGCCCCTATATAAGTACTCCCTGACCCCAAGTGAGTTATCCTAACCCCTTTATATGTACTCTCTGACCGCAAGTGAGTTACCCTAGCCCCTTTATAAGTACTCCCAGACCCCAAGTGAGTTATCCTAGCCCCTTTATATATACTCCCAGAATCCAAGTGAGTTACCCTAGTCCCTTATAACTACTCCCTGACCCAAAGTGAGTTACCCTAGTCCCTTTATTAGTACTCCCTGACCCTAAGTGGGTTACGCTAGTCCCATATAAGTACTCCCAGATCACAAGTGAGTAACCCTAGTCCCATAGAAGTGCTCCCTGACCCCAAGTGAGTTACCATAGCCCCTATGTAAGTAGTCCCTGACCACAAGTGAGTTACCCTAGCCCCTATATAAATACTCCCTGACCCCAAGTTAGTTATCCTAGCCCCTTTATATGTACTCTCTGACCGCAAGTGAGTTACCCTAGTCCCATAGAAGTACTACCTGACCCCAAGTGAGTTACCATATCACCTTTATAAGTACTCCCTGACCCCAAGTGTGTTATTCTTGGCCCTTTATATGTACTCTCTGACCGCAAGTGAGTTACCCTAGTCCCTTATAAGTACTCCTTGACCCAAAGTGAGTTACCCTAGCCCCTTTATAAGTACTCCCTGACCCCAAGTGAGTTATCCTAGCCCCTTTATATGTACTCCCAGAATCCAAGTGAGTTACCCTAGTCCCTTATAACTACTCCCTGACCCAAAGTGAGTTACCCTAGTCCCTTTATAAGTACTCCCTGACCCCAAGTGAGTTACCCTAGCCCCTATATATGTAGTCCCTAACACCAAGTGAGTTTCCCTAGCCCCTATATATGTAGTCCCTGACACCAAGTGAGTATCCCTAGTACCATAAAAGTACTCCCTGACCCCAAGTGAGTTACCCTAGTCCCATAGAAGTAATCCCTGACCCCAAGTAAGTCATCCTTGCCCCTTTATATGTACTCTCTCGCCGCAAGTGAGTTACCCTAGTCCCTTATAAGTTCTCCCTGACCTCTAGTGAGTTACCCTAGTCCCATAGAAGTACTCCTTGACCCAAAGTGAGTTACTCTAGCCCTTATATAAGTATTCCCTGACCACAAGTGAGTTACCCTAGTCCCATAGAAGTACCCCTTGACCCCAAATGAGTTACTCTAGTCCTTATATATATGTAGTCCCTGACACCAAGTGAGTTTCCCTAGTCCCATAAAAGTACTCCCTGACTCCAAGTGAGTTACCCTAGTCCCATAGAAGTAATCCCTGACCCAAAGTGAGTTACCCTAGTCCCATATAAGTACTCCCAGACCCCAAGTGAGTTACCCTAGTCCCATAGAATTACTCCTTGACCCCAATTGAGTTACCCTAGCCCCTATATAAGTACTCCCTGACCCCAAGTGAGTTATCCTAACCCCTTTATATGTACTCTCTGACCGCAAGTGAGTTACCCTAGCCCCTTTATAAGTACTCCCAGACCCCAAGTGAGTTATCCTAGCCCCTTTATATATACTCCCAGAATCCAAGTGAGTTACCCTAGTCCCTTATAACTACTCCCTGACCCAAAGTGAGTTACCCTAGTCCCTTTATTAGTACTCCCTGACCCTAAGTGGGTTACGCTAGTCCCATATAAGTACTCCCAGATCACAAGTGAGTAACCCTAGTCCCATAGAAGTACTCCCTGACCCCAAGTGAGTTACCATAGCCCCTATGTAAGTAGTCCCTGACCACAAGTGAGTTACCCTAGCCCCTATATAAATACTCCCTGACCCCAAGTTAGTTATCCTAGCCCCTTTATATGTACTCTCTGACCGCAAGTGAGTTACCCTAGTCCCATAGAAGTACTACCTGACCCCAAGTGAGTTACCATATCACCTTTATAAGTACTCCCTGACCCCAAGTGTGTTATTCTTGGCCCTTTATATGTACTCTCTGACCGCAAGTGAGTTACCCTAGTCCCTTATAAGTACTCCTTGACCCAAAGTGAGTTACCCTAGCCCCTTTATAAGTACTCCCTGACCCCAAGTGTGTTATCCTTGGCCCTTTATATGTACTCTCTGACCGCAAATGAGTTACCCTAGTCCCATATAAGTACTCCTTGACCCAAAGTGAGTTACCCTAGCCCTTTTATAAGTACTCCCTGACCCCAAGTGAGTTACCCTAGTCCCATATAAGTACTCCCAGACCCCAAGTGAGTTACCCTAGTCCCATAGAAGTACTCCTTGACCCCAAGTGAGTTACCCTAGCCCTTATATATATGTAGTCCCAGACACCAAGTGACTTTCCCTAGTCCCATATAAGTACTCCCTGACCCCAAGTGAGTTACCCTAGTCCCATAGAAGTAATCCCTGACCCCAAGTGAGTTACCCTAGTCCCATAGAAGTACTCCTTGACCCCAAGTGAGTTACCCTAGCCCCTATATAAGTACTCCCTGACCCCAAGCGAGTTATCCTAACCCCTTTATATGTACTCTCTGACCGCAAGTGAGTTACCCTAGTCCCATAGAAGTAACCCCTGACCCCAAGTAAGTTATCCTTGCCCCTTTATATGAACTCTCTGGGCGCAAGTGAGTTACCCTAGTCCCATATAAGTACTCCTTGACCCAAAGTGAGTTACCCTAGCCCTTTTATAAGTACTCCCTGACCCCAAGTGAGAAACCCTAGTCCCATAAAAGTACTCCCTGACCCCAAGTGAGTTACCCTAGTCCCATAGAAGTAATCCCTGACCCCAAGTGAGTTACCCTAGTCCCATAGAAGTACTCCCTGACCCCAAGTGAGTTATCCTAACCCCTTTATATGTACTCTCTGACCGCAAGTGAGTTACCCTAGTCCCATAGAAGTAATCCCTGACCCTAAGTGAGTTATCCTAGCCCCTTTATTTGTACCTTCTGACCCCAAGTGAGTTACCCTAGTTCCATAGAAGTACTCCCTGACCCCAAGTGAGTTACCATATCATCTTTATAAGTACTCTCTGACCCCAAGTGAGTTATCCTAGCCCCTTTACATGTACTCTCTGACCGCAAGTGAGTTACCCTAGCCCCTTTATAAGTACTCCCTGACCCCAAGTGAGTTACCCTAGTCCCATAGAAGTAATCCCTGACCCCAAGTGAGTTACCATAGCCCCTATGTAAGTACTCCCTGACCCCAAGTGAGTTATCCTAGCCCCTTTATATGTACCCTCTGACCGCAAGTGAGTTACCCTAGTCCCATAGAAGTACTCCCTGACCCTAAGTGAGTTATCCTAGCCCCTTTATTTGTACCTTCTGACCCCAAGTGAGTTACCCTAGTTCCATAGAAGTACTCCCTGACCCCAAGTGAGTTACCATATCATCTTTATAAGTACTCTCTGACCCCAAGTGAGTTAACCTAGCCCCTTTACATGTACTCTCTGACCGCAAGTGAGTTACCCTAGCCCCTTTATAAGTACTCCCTGACCCCAAGTGAGTTATCATAGCCCCTTTATATGTTCTCCCAGAATCCAAGTGAGTTACCCTAGTCCCTTATAACTACTCCCTGACCCAAAGTGAGTTACCCTAGTCCCTTTATAAGTACTCCCTGATCCTAAGTGAGTTATCCTAGCCCCTTTATATGTACTCCCAGAATCCAAGTGAATTACCCTAGTCCCTTATAACTACTCCCTGACCCAAAGTGAGTTACCCTAGTCCCTTTATAAGTACTCCCTGACCATAAGTGGGTTACGCTAGTCCCATATAAGTACTCCCAGACCACAAGTGAGTAACCGTAGTCCCATAGAAGTACTCCCTGACCCCAAGTGAGTTACCCTAACCCCTATATAAGTAGTCCCTGACCCCAAGTGAGTTACCCTAGTGCCATAAAAGTACTCCCTGACCCCAAGTGAGTTACCCTAGTCCCATAGAAGTAATCCCTGACCCCAAGTGAGTTACCATAGCCCCTATGTAGGTACTCCCTGACCCCAAGTGAGTTATCCTAGCCCCTTTATATGTACCCTCTGACCGCAAGTGAGTTACCCTAGTCCCATAGAAGTACTCCCTGACCCCAAGTGAGTTATCCTAGCCCCTTTATTTGTACCCTCTGACCCCAAGTGAGTTACCCTAGTTCTATAGAAGTACTCCCTGACCCCAAGTGAGTTACAATATCATCTTTATAAGTACTCTCTGACCCCAAGTGAGTTATCCTAGCCCCTTTACATGTACTCTCTGACCGCAAGTGAGTTACCCTAGCCCCTTTATAAGTACTCCCTGACCCCAAGTGAGTTACCCTAGTCCCATATAAGTACTCCCAGACCCCAAGTGAGTTACCCTAGTCCCATAGAATTACTCCTTGACCCCAATTGAGTTACCCTAGCCCCTATATAAGTACTCCCTGACCCTAAGTGGGTTACGCTAGTCCCATATAAGTACTCCCAGACCACAAGTGAGTAACCCTAGTCCAATAGAAGTACTCCCTGACCCCAAGTGAGTTACCCTAGCCCCTATATATGTAGTCCCTAACACCAAGTGAGTTTCCCTAGCCCCTATATATGTAGTCCCTGACACCAAGTGAGTATCCCTAGTCCCATAAAAGTACTCCCTGACCCCAAGTGAGTTACCCTAGTCCCATAGAAGTAATCCCTGACCCCAAGTAAGTCATCCTTGCCCCTTTATATGTACTCTCTGGCCGCAAGTGAGTTACCCTAGTCCCTTATAAGTTCTCCCTAACCTCTAGTGAGTTACTCTAGTCCCATAGAAGTACTCCTTGACTCAAAGTGAGTTACTCTAGCCCTTATATAAGTATTCCCTGACCACAAGTGAGTTACCCTAGTCCCATAGAAGTACTCCTTGACCCCAAGTGAGTTACTCTAGCCCTTATATATATGTAGTCCCTGACACCAAGTGAGTTTCCCTAGTCCCATAAAAGTTCTCCCTGACTCCAAGTGAGTTACCCTAGTCCCATAGAAGTAATCCCTGACCCAAAGTGAGTTACCCTAGTCCCATATAAGTACTCCCAGACCCCAAGTGAGTTACCCTAGTCCCATAGAATTACTCCTTGACCCCAATTGAGTTACCCTAGCCCCTATATAAGTACTCCCTGACTCCAAGTGAGTTATCCTAACCCCTTTATATGTACTCTCTGACCGCAAGTGAGTTACCCTAGCCCCTTTATAAGTACTCCCAGACCCCAAGTGAGTTATCCTAGCCCCTTTATATATACTCCCAGAATCCAAGTGAGTTACCCTAGTCCCTTATAACTACTCCCTGACCCAAAGTGAGTTACCCTAGTCCCTTTATAAGTACTCCCTGACCCTAAGTGGGTTACGCTAGTCCCATATAAGTACTCCCAGATCACAAGTGAGTAACCCTAGTCCCATAGAAGTACTCCCTGACCCCAAGTGAGTTACCATAGCCCCTATGTAAGTAGTCCCTGACCACAAGTGAGTTTCCCTAGTCCCATAAAAGTACTCCCTGACCCCAAGTGAGTTACCCTAGTCCCATAGAAGTAATCCCTGACCCCAAGTTAGTTACCATAGCCCCTATGTAAGTACTCCCTGACCCCAAGTGAGTTATCCTAGCCCCTTTATATGTACCCTCTGACCGCAAGTGAGTTACCCTAGTCCCATAGAAGTACTCCCTGACCCCAAGTGAGTTATCCTAGCCCCTTTATTTGTACCCTCTGACCCCAAGTGAGTTACCCTAGTTCTATAGAAGTACTCCCTGACCCCAAGTGAGTTACAATATCATCTTTATAAGTACTCTCTGACCCCAAGTGAGTTATCCTAGCCCCTTTACATGTACTCTCTGACCGCAAGTGAGTTACCCTAGCCCCTTTATAAGTACTCCCTGACCCCAAGTGAGTTATCATAGCCCCTTTATATGTACTCCCAGAATCCAAGTGAGTTACCCTAGTCCCTTATAACTACTCCCTGACCCAAAGTGAGTTACCCTAGTCCCTTTATAAGTACTCCCTGACCCTAAGTGGGTTACGCTAGTCGCATAGAAGTAATCCCTGACCCCAAGTAAGTTATCCTTGCCCCTTTATATGTACTCTCTGGCCGCAAGTGAGTTACCATAGCCCCTTAATAAGTATACCCTGTCCCCAAGTGAGTTACCCTAGCCCCTATATAAATACTCCCTGAACCAAAGTGAGTTACCCTAGTCCCTTTATAAGTACTCCCTGACCCCAAGTGAGTTACCCTAGTCCCATAGAAGTAATCCCTGACCCCAAGTGAGTTACCATAGCCCCTATATAAGTACTCCCTGACCCCAAGTGTGTTATCCTTGGCACTTTATATGTACTCTCTGACCGCAAGTGAGTTACCCTAGTCCCATATAAGCACTCCTTGACCCAAAGTGAGTTACCCTAGCCCCTTTATAAGTACTCCCTGACCCCAAGTGAGTTACGCTAGTCCCATATAGGTACTCCCAGACCCAAATTGAGTTACCTTAGTCCCATAGAAGTACTCCCTGACCCCAAGTGAGTTACCCTAGCTTATATATAATTACTCCCTGACGCCAAGTGAGTTATCCTAACCCCTTTATATGCACTCTCTGACCGCAAGTGAGTTACCCTAGTCCCATAGATGTACTCCATGACGCCAAGTGAGTTACCATAGCCCCTTTATAAGTACTCCCTGACCCCAAGCGATTTATCCTAGCCCCTTTATATGTACTCTCTGACCGCAACTGAGTTATCCTAGCTGCTTTATATGTACTCCCAGACCCCAAGTGAGTTACCCTGTCCCTTATAAGTACTCCCTGACCCCAATTGAGTTACCCTAGCCCTTAATAAGTACACCCTGGCCCCAAGTGAGTTACCCTGGTCCCATATAAGTACTCACAGACACCAAGTGAGTTACCCTAGCCCTTTATATGTACTCTCTGACCGCAAGTGAGTTAACCTAGCACCATTATAAGTATTCCCTGACCCCAAGTGAGTTATCCTAGCCCCTTTATATGTACTACCAGAATCCAAGTGAGTTACCCTAGTCCCTTATAACTACTCCCTGACCCAAAGTGAGTTTCCCTAATCCCTTTATAAGTACTCCCTGACCCTTAGTGGGTTACGCTAGTCCCATATAAGTACTCCCAGACCACAAGTGAGTAACCCTAGTCCCATAGAAGTACCCCCTGACCCCAAGTGAGTTACCCTAGCCCCTATATAAGTAGTCCCTGACCCCAAGTGAGTTACCCTAGTCCCATAAAAGTACTCCCTGACCCCAAGTAAGTTATCCTAGCCCCTTTATATGTACTCTCTGGCCGCAAGTGAGTTACCCTAGTCCCATATAAGTACTCCCAGACCCCAAGTGATTTACCCTAGTCCCTTATAACTACTCCCTGACACAAAGTGAGTTACCCTAATCCCTTTATAAGTACTCCCTGACCCTAAGTGGATTACGCTAGTCCCATATAAGTACTCCCAGACCACAAGTGAGTAACCCTAGTCCAATAGATGTACTTCCTGAACCCAAGTGAGTTACCCTAGCCCCTATATATGTAGTCCCTGACATCAAGTGAGTTTCCCTAGTCCCTTATAAGTTCTCCCTGACCACAAGTGAGTTACCCTAGCCCCTTTAATATGTACACCCTGTCCCCAAGTGAGTTACCCTAGCCCTTTTATAAGTACTCCCTGACCCCAAGTGAGTTACCCTAGTCCCATATAAGTACTCCCAGATCCCAAGTGAGTTAACTTATCACCTTTATAAGTACTCCCTGACCCCAAGTGAGTTACGCTAGCCCTTATATATATGTAGTCCCAGACACCAAGTGAGTTACCCTATCCCATAGAAGTAATCCCTGACCCCAAGTGAGTTACCCTAGTCCCATAGAAGTACTCTTTGATCCCAAGTGAGTTACCCTAGTCCCAGAGAATTAATCCCTGACCCAAAGTGAGTTACCCTAGTTTCATATAAGTACTCCCAGACTCCAAGTGAGTTACCCTAGTCCCATAGAATTACTCCTTGACCCCAATTGAGTTACCCTAGCCCCTATATAAGTACTCCCTGACCCAAAGTGGGTTACGCTAGTCCCATATAAGTACTCCCAGACCACAAGTGAGTAACCCTAGTCCAATAGAAGTACTCCCTGACCCCAAGTGAGTTACCCTAGCCCCTATATATGTAGTCCCTGACCCCAAGTGAGTTACCCTAGTGCCATAAAAGTACTCCCTGACCCCAAGTGAGTTACCCTAGTCCCATAGAAGTAATCCCTGACCCCAAGTGAGTTACCATAGCCCCTATGTAGGTACTCCCTGACCCCAAGTGAGTTATCCTAGCCCCTTTATATGTACCCTCTGACCGCAAGTGAGTTACCCTAGTCCCATAGAAGTACTCCCTGACCCCAAGTGAGTTATCCTAGCCCCTTTATTTGTACCCTCTGACCCCAAGTGAGTTACCCTAGTTCTATAGAAGTACTCCCTGACCCCAAGTGAGTTACAATATCATCTTTATAAGTACTCTCTGACCCCAAGTGAGTTATCCTAGCCCCTTTACATGTACTCTCTGACCGCAAGTGAGTTACCCTAGCCCCTTTATAAGTACTCCCTGACCCCAAGTGAGTTACCCTAGTCCCATATAAGTACTCCCAGACCCCAAGTGAGTTACCCTAGTCCCATAGAATTACTCCTTGACCCCAATTGAGTTACCCTAGTCCCTTTATAAGTACTCCCTGACCATAAGTGGGTTACGCTAGTCCCATATAAGTACTCCCAGACCACAAGTGAGTAACCGTAGTCCCATAGAAGTACTCCCTGACCCCAAGTGAGTTACCCTAACCCCTATATAAGTAGTCCCTGACCCCAAGTGAGTTACCCTAGTGCCATAAAAGTACTCCCTGACCCCAAGTGAGTTACCCTAGTCCCATAGAAGTAATCCCTGACCCCAAGTGAGTTACCATAGCCCCTATGTAGGAACTCCCTGACCCCAAGTGAGTTATCCTAGCCCCTTTATATGTACCCTCTGACCGCAAGTGAGTTACCCTAGTCCCATAGAAGTACTCCCTGACCCCAAGTGAGTTATCCTAGCCCCTTTATTTGTACCCTCTGACCCCAAGTGAGTTACCCTAGTTCTATAGAAGTACTCCCTGACCCCAAGTGAGTTACAATATCATCTTTATAAGTACTCTCTGACCCCAAGTGAGTTATCCTAGCCCCTTTACATGTACTCTCTGACCGCAAGTGAGTTACCCTAGCCCCTTTATAAGTACTCCCTGACCCCAAGTGAGTTACCCTAGCCCTTTTATAAGTACTCCCTGACCCCAAGTGAGTTACCCTAGTCCCATATAAGTACTCCCAGATCCCAAGTGAGTTAACTTATCACCTTTATAAGTACTCCCTGACCCCAAGTGAGTTACGCTAGCCCTTATATATATGTAGTCCCAGACACCAAGTGAGTTACCCTATCCCATAGAAGTAATCCCTGACCCCAAGTGAGTTACCCTAGTCCCATAGAAGTACTCTTTGATCCCAAGTGAGTTACCCTAGTCCCAGAGAATTAATCCCTGACCCAAAGTGAGTTACCCTAGTTTCATATAAGTACTCCCAGACTCCAAGTGAGTTACCCTAGTCCCATAGAATTACTCCTTGACCCCAATTGAGTTACCCTAGCCCCTATATAAGTACTCCCTGACCCAAAGTGGGTTACGCTAGTCCCATATAAGTACTCCCAGACCACAAGTGAGTAACCCTAGTCCAATAGAAGTACTCCCTGACCCCAAGTGAGTTACCCTAGCCCCTATATATGTAGTCCCTGACCCCAAGTGAGTTACCCTAGTGCCATAAAAGTACTCCCTGACCCCAAGTGAGTTACCCTAGTCCCATAGAAGTAATCCCTGACCCCAAGTGAGTTACCATAGCCCCTATGTAGGTACTCCCTGACCCCAAGTGAGTTATCCTAGCCCCTTTATATGTACCCTCTGACCGCAAGTGAGTTACCCTAGTCCCATAGAAGTACTCCCTGACCCCAAGTGAGTTATCCTAGCCCCTTTATTTGTACCCTCTGACCCCAAGTGAGTTACCCTAGTTCTATAGAAGTACTCCCTGACCCCAAGTGAGTTACAATATCATCTTTATAAGTACTCTCTGACCCCAAGTGAGTTATCCTAGCCCCTTTACATGTACTCTCTGACCGCAAGTGAGTTACCCTAGCCCCTTTATAAGTACTCCCTGACCCCAAGTGAGTTACCCTAGTCCCATATAAGTACTCCCAGACCCCAAGTGAGTTACCCTAGTCCCATAGAATTACTCCTTGACCCCAATTGAGTTACCCTAGTCCCTTTATAAGTACTCCCTGACCATAAGTGGGTTACGCTAGTCCCATATAAGTACTCCCAGACCACAAGTGAGTAACCGTAGTCCCATAGAAGTACTCCCTGACCCCAAGTGAGTTACCCTAACCCCTATATAAGTAGTCCCTGACCCCAAGTGAGTTACCCTAGTGCCATAAAAGTACTCCCTGACCCCAAGTGAGTTACCCTAGTCCCATAGAAGTAATCCCTGACCCCAAGTGAGTTACCATAGCCCCTATGTAGGTACTCCCTGACCCCAAGTGAGTTATCCTAGCCCCTTTATATGTACCCTCTGACCGCAAGTGAGTTACCCTAGTCCCATAGAAGTACTCCCTGACCCCAAGTGAGTTATCCTAGCCCCTTTATTTGTACCCTCTGACCCCAAGTGAGTTACCCTAGTTCTATAGAAGTACTCCCTGACCCCAAGTGAGTTACAATATCATCTTTATAAGTACTCTCTGACCCCAAGTGAGTTATCCTAGCCCCTTTACATGTACTCTCTGACCGCAAGTGAGTTACCCTAGCCCCTTTATAAGTACTCCCTGACCCCAAGTGAGTTACCCTAGTCCCATATAAGTACTCCCAGACCCCAAGTGAGTTACCCTAGTCCCATAGAATTACTCCTTGACCCCAATTGAGTTACCCTAGCCCCTATATAAGTACTCCCTGACCCTAAGTGGGTTACGCTAGTCCCATATAAGTACTCCCAGACCACAAGTGAGTAACCCTAGTCCAATAGAAGTACTCCCTGACCCCAAGTGAGTTACCCTAGCCCCTATATATGTAGTCCCTAACACCAAGTGAGTTTCCCTAGCCCCTATATATGTAGTCCCTGACACCAAGTGAGTATCCCTAGTCCCATAAAAGTACTCCCTGACCCCAAGTGAGTTACCCTAGTCCCATAGAAGTAATCCCTGACCCCAAGTAAGTCATCCTTGCCCCTTTATATGTACTCTCTGGCCGCAAGTGAGTTACCCTAGTCCCTTATAAGTTCTCCCTAACCTCTAGTGAGTTACTCTAGTCCCATAGAAGTACTCCTTGACTCAAAGTGAGTTACTCTAGCCCTTATATAAGTATTCCCTGACCACAAGTGAGTTACCCTAGTCCCATAGAAGTACTCCTTGACCCCAAGTGAGTTACTCTAGCCCTTATATATATGTAGTCCCTGACACCAAGTGAGTTTCCCTAGTCCCATAAAAGTTCTCCCTGACTCCAAGTGAGTTACCCTAGTCCCATAGAAGTAATCCCTGACCCAAAGTGAGTTACCCTAGTCCCATATAAGTACTCCCAGACCCCAAGTGAGTTACCCTAGTCCCATAGAATTACTCCTTGACCCCAATTGAGTTACCCTAGCCCCTATATAAGTACTCCCTGACTCCAAGTGAGTTATCCTAACCCCTTTATATGTACTCTCTGACCGCAAGTGAGTTACCCTAGCCCCTTTATAAGTACTCCCAGACCCCAAGTGAGTTATCCTAGCCCCTTTATATATACTCCCAGAATCCAAGTGAGTTACCCTAGTCCCTTATAACTACTCCCTGACCCAAAGTGAGTTACCCTAGTCCCTTTATAAGTACTCCCTGACCCTAAGTGGGTTACGCTAGTCCCATATAAGTACTCCCAGATCACAAGTGAGTAACCCTAGTCCCATAGAAGTACTCCCTGACCCCAAGTGAGTTACCATAGCCCCTATGTAAGTAGTCCCTGACCACAAGTGAGTTTCCCTAGTCCCATAAAAGTACTCCCTGACCCCAAGTGAGTTACCCTAGTCCCATAGAAGTAATCCCTGACCCCAAGTTAGTTACCATAGCCCCTATGTAAGTACTCCCTGACCCCAAGTGAGTTATCCTAGCCCCTTTATATGTACCCTCTGACCGCAAGTGAGTTACCCTAGTCCCATAGAAGTACTCCCTGACCCCAAGTGAGTTATCCTAGCCCCTTTATTTGTACCCTCTGACCCCAAGTGAGTTACCCTAGTTCTATAGAAGTACTCCCTGACCCCAAGTGAGTTACAATATCATCTTTATAAGTACTCTCTGACCCCAAGTGAGTTATCCTAGCCCCTTTACATGTACTCTCTGACCGCAAGTGAGTTACCCTAGCCCCTTTATAAGTACTCCCTGACCCCAAGTGAGTTATCATAGCCCCTTTATATGTACTCCCAGAATCCAAGTGAGTTACCCTAGTCCCTTATAACTACTCCCTGACCCAAAGTGAGTTACCCTAGTCCCTTTATAAGTACTCCCTGACCCTAAGTGGGTTACGCTAGTCGCATAGAAGTAATCCCTGACCCCAAGTAAGTTATCCTTGCCCCTTTATATGTACTCTCTGGCCGCAAGTGAGTTACCATAGCCCCTTAATAAGTATACCCTGTCCCCAAGTGAGTTACCCTAGCCCCTATATAAATACTCCCTGAACCAAAGTGAGTTACCCTAGTCCCTTTATAAGTACTCCCTGACCCCAAGTGAGTTACCCTAGTCCCATAGAAGTAATCCCTGACCCCAAGTGAGTTACCATAGCCCCTATATAAGTACTCCCTGACCCCAAGTGTGTTATCCTTGGCACTTTATATGTACTCTCTGACCGCAAGTGAGTTACCCTAGTCCCATATAAGCACTCCTTGACCCAAAGTGAGTTACCCTAGCCCCTTTATAAGTACTCCCTGACCCCAAGTGAGTTACGCTAGTCCCATATAGGTACTCCCAGACCCCAATTGAGTTACCTTAGTCCCATAGAAGTACTCCCTGACCCCAAGTGAGTTACCCTAGCTTATATATAATTACTCCCTGACGCCAAGTGAGTTATCCTAACCCCTTTATATGCACTCTCTGACCGCAAGTGAGTTACCCTAGTCCCATAGATGTACTCCATGACGCCAAGTGAGTTACCATAGCCCCTTTATAAGTACTCCCTGACCCCAAGCGATTTATCCTAGCCCCTTTATATGTACTCTCTGACCGCAACTGAGTTATCCTAGCTGCTTTATATGTACTCCCAGACCCCAAGTGAGTTACCCTGTCCCTTATAAGTACTCCCTGACCCCAATTGAGTTACCCTAGCCCTTAATAAGTACACCCTGGCCCCAAGTGAGTTACCCTGGTCCCATATAAGTACTCACAGACACCAAGTGAGTTACCCTAGCCCTTTATATGTACTCTCTGACCGCAAGTGAGTTAACCTAGCACCATTATAAGTATTCCCTGACCCCAAGTGAGTTATCCTAGCCCCTTTATATGTACTACCAGAATCCAAGTGAGTTACCCTAGTCCCTTATAACTACTCCCTGACCCAAAGTGAGTTTCCCTAATCCCTTTATAAGTACTCCCTGACCCTTAGTGGGTTACGCTAGTCCCATATAAGTACTCCCAGACCACAAGTGAGTAACCCTAGTCCCATAGAAGTACCCCCTGACCCCAAGTGAGTTACCCTAGCCCCTATATAAGTAGTCCCTGACCCCAAGTGAGTTACCCTAGTCCCATAAAAGTACTCCCTGACCCCAAGTAAGTTATCCTAGCCCCTTTATATGTACTCTCTGGCCGCAAGTGAGTTACCCTAGTCCCATATAAGTACTCCCAGACCCCAAGTGATTTACCCTAGTCCCTTATAACTACTCCCTGACACAAAGTGAGTTACCCTAATCCCTTTATAAGTACTCCCTGACCCTAAGTGGATTACGCTAGTCCCATATAAGTACTCCCAGACCACAAGTGAGTAACCCTAGTCCAATAGATGTACTTCCTGAACCCAAGTGAGTTACCCTAGCCCCTATATATGTAGTCCCTGACATCAAGTGAGTTTCCCTAGTCCCTTTATATGTACTCTCTGACCGCAAGTGAGTTACCCTAGTCCGATATAAGTACTCCTTGACCCAAAGTGAGTTACCCTAGCCCTTTTATAAGTACTCCCTGACCCCAAGTGAGTTACCCTAGTCCCATATAAGTACTCCCAGATCCCAAGTGAGTTAACTTATCACCTTTATAAGTACTCCCTGACCCCAAGTGAGTTACGCTAGCCCTTATATATATGTAGTCCCAGACACCAAGTGAGTTACCCTATCCCATAGAAGTAATCCCTGACCCCAAGTGAGTTACCCTAGTCCCATAGAAGTACTCTTTGATCCCAAGTGAGTTACCCTAGTCCCAGAGAATTAATCCCTGATCCAAAGTGAGTTACCCTAGTTTCATATAAGTACTCCCAGAATCCAAGTGAGTTACCCTAGTCCCATAGAAGTACTCCCTGACCCCAAGTGAGTTACCATAGCCCCTATGTAAGTAGTCCCTGACCACAAGTGAGTTACCCTAGCCCCTATATAAATACTCCCTGACCCCAAGTTAGTTATCCTAGCCCCTTTATATGTACTCTCTGACCGCAAGTGAGTTACCCTAGTCCCATAGAAGTACTACCTGACCCCAAGTGAGTTACCATATCACCTTTATAAGTACTCCCTGACCCCAAGTGTGTTATTCTTGGCCCTTTATATGTACTCTCTGACCGCAAGTGAGTTACCCTAGTCCCTTATAAGTACTCCTTGACCCAAAGTGAGTTACCCTAGCCCCTTTATAAGTACTCCCTGACCCCAAGTGAGTTATCCTAGCCCCTTTATATGTACTCCCAGAATCCAAGTGAGTTACCCTAGTCCCTTATAACTACTCCCTGACCCAAAGTGAGTTACCCTAGTCCCTTTATAAGTACTCCCTGACCCCAAGTGAGTTACCCTAGCCCCTATATATGTAGTCCCTAACACCAAGTGAGTTTCCCTAGCCCCTATATATGTAGTCCCTGACACCAAGTGAGTATCCCTAGTACCATAAAAGTACTCCCTGACCCCAAGTGAGTTACCCTAGTCCCATAGAAGTAATCCCTGACCCCAAGTAAGTCATCCTTGCCCCTTTATATGTACTCTCTCGCCGCAAGTGAGTTACCCTAGTCCCTTATAAGTTCTCCCTGACCTCTAGTGAGTTACCCTAGTCCCATAGAAGTACTCCTTGACCCAAAGTGAGTTACTCTAGCCCTTATATAAGTATTCCCTGACCACAAGTGAGTTACCCTAGTCCCATAGAAGTACCCCTTGACCCCAAATGAGTTACTCTAGTCCTTATATATATGTAGTCCCTGACACCAAGTGAGTTACCCTAGTCCCATAGAATTACTCCTTGACCCCAATTGAGTTACCCTAGCCCCTATATAAGTACTCCCTGACCCCAAGTGAGTTATCCTAACCCCTTTATATGTACTCTCTGACCGCAAGTGAGTTACCCTAGCCCCTTTATAAGTACTCCCAGACCCCAAGTGAGTTATCCTAGCCCCTTTATATATACTCCCAGAATCCAAGTGAGTTACCCTAGTCCCTTATAACTACTCCATGACCCAAAGTGAGTTACCCTAGTCCCTTTATTAGTACTCCCTGACCCTAAGTGGGTTACGCTAGTCCCATATAAGTACTCCCAGATCACAAGTGAGTAACCCTAGTCCCATAGAAGTACTCCCTGACCCCTAGTGAGTTACCATAGCCCCTATGTAAGTAGTCCCTGACCACAAGTGAGTTACCCTAGCCCCTATATAAATACTCCCTGACCCCAAGTTAGTTATCCTAGCCCCTTTATATGTACTCTCTGACCGCAAGTGAGTTACCCTAGTCCCATAGAAGTACTACCTGACCCCAAGTGAGTTACCATATCACCTTTATAAGTACTCCCTGACCCCAAGTGTGTTATTCTTGGCCCTTTATATGTACTCTCTGACCGCAAATGAGTTACCCTAGTCCCATATAAGTACTCCTTGACCCAAAGTGAGTTACCCTAGCCCTTTTATAAGTACTCCCTGACCCCAAGTGAGTTACCCTAGTCCCATATAAGTACTCCCAGACCCCAAGTGAGTTACCCTAGTCCCATAGAAGTACTCCTTGACCCCAAGTGAGTTACCCTAGCCCTTATATATATGTAGTCCCAGACACCAAGTGACTTTCCCTAGTCCCATATAAGTACTCCCTGACCCCAAGTGAGTTACCCTAGTCCCATAGAAGTAATCCCTGACCCCAAGTGAGTTACCCTAGTCCCATAGAAGTACTCCTTGACCCCAAGTGAGTTACCCTAGCCCCTATATAAGTACTCCCTGACCCCAAGCGAGTTATCCTAACCCCTTTATATGTACTCTCTGACCGCAAGTGAGTTACCCTAGTCCCATAGAAGTAACCCCTGACCCCAAGTAAGTTATCCTTGCCCCTTTATATGAACTCTCTGGGCGCAAGTGAGTTACCCTAGTCCCATATAAGTACTCCTTGACCCAAAGTGAGTTACCCTAGCCCTTTTATAAGTACTCCCTGACCCCAAGTGAGAAACCCTAGTCCCATAAAAGTACTCCCTGACCCCAAGTGAGTTACCCTAGTCCCATAGAAGTAATCCCTGACCCCAAGTGAGTTACCCTAGTCCCATAGAAGTACTCCCTGACCCCAAGTGAGTTATCCTAACCCCTTTATATGTACTCTCTGACCGCAAGTGAGTTACCCTAGTCCCATAGAAGTAATCCCTGACCCTAAGTGAGTTATCCTAGCCCCTTTATTTGTACCTTCTGACCCCAAGTGAGTTACCCTAGTTCCATAGAAGTACTCCCTGACCCCAAGTGAGTTACCATATCATCTTTATAAGTACTCTCTGACCCCAAGTGAGTTATCCTAGCCCCTTTACATGTACTCTCTGACCGCAAGTGAGTTACCCTAGCCCCTTTATAAGTACTCCCTGACCCCAAGTGAGTTACCCTAGTCCCATAGAAGTAATCCCTGACCCCAAGTGAGTTACCATAGCCCCTATGTAAGTACTCCCTGACCCCAAGTGAGTTATCCTAGCCCCTTTATATGTACCCTCTGACCGCAAGTGAGTTACCCTAGTCCCATAGAAGTACTCCCTGACCCTAAGTGAGTTATCCTAGCCCCTTTATTTGTACCTTCTGACCCCAAGTGAGTTACCCTAGTTCCATAGAAGTACTCCCTGACCCCAAGTGAGTTACCATATCATCTTTATAAGTACTCTCTGACCCCAAGTGAGTTATCCTAGCCCCTTTACATGTACTCTCTGACCGCAAGTGAGTTACCCTAGCCCCTTTATAAGTACTCCCTGACCCCAAGTGAGTTATCATAGCCCCTTTATATGTTCTCCCAGAATCCAAGTGAGTTACCCTAGTCCCTTATAACTACTCCCTGACCCAAAGTGAGTTACCCTAGTCCCTTTATAAGTACTCCCTGATCCTAAGTGAGTTATCCTAGCCCCTTTATATGTACTCCCAGAATCCAAGTGAATTACCCTAGTCCCTTATAACTACTCCCTGACCCAAAGTGAGTTACCCTAGTCCCTTTATAAGTACTCCCTGACCATAAGTGGGTTACGCTAGTCCCATATAAGTACTCCCAGACCACAAGTGAGTAACCGTAGTCCCATAGAAGTACTCCCTGACCCCAAGTGAGTTACCCTAGTGCCATAAAAGTACTCCCTGACCCCAAGTGAGTTACCCTAGTCCCATAGAAGTAATCCCTGACCCCAAGTGAGTTACCATAGCCCCTATGTAGGTACTCCCTGACCCCAAGTGAGTTATCCTAGCCCCTTTATATGTACCCTCTGACCGCAAGTGAGTTACCCTAGTCCCATAGAAGTACTCCCTGACCCCAAGTGAGTTATCCTAGCCCCTTTATTTGTACCCTCTGACCCCAAGTGAGTTACCCTAGTTCTATAGAAGTACTCCCTGACCCCAAGTGAGTTACAATATCATCTTTATAAGTACTCTCTGACCCCAAGTGAGTTATCCTAGCCCCTTTACATGTACTCTCTGACCGCAAGTGAGTTACCCTAGCCCCTTTATAAGTACTCCCTGACCCCAAGTGAGTTACCCTAGTCCCATATAAGTACTCCCAGACCCCAAGTGAGTTACCCTAGTCCCATAGAATTACTCCTTGACCCCAATTGAGTTACCCTAGCCCCTATATAAGTACTCCCTGACCCTAAGTGGGTTACGCTAGTCCCATATAAGTACTCCCAGACCACAAGTGAGTAACCCTAGTCCAATAGAAGTACTCCCTGACCCCAAGTGAGTTACCCTAGCCCCTATATATGTAGTCCCTAACACCAAGTGAGTTTCCCTAGCCCCTATATATGTAGTCCCTGACACCAAGTGAGTATCCCTAGTCCCATAAAAGTACTCCCTGACCCCAAGTGAGTTACCCTAGTCCCATAGAAGTAATCCCTGACCCCAAGTAAGTCATCCTTGCCCCTTTATATGTACTCTCTGGCCGCAAGTGAGTTACCCTAGTCCCTTATAAGTTCTCCCTAACCTCTAGTGAGTTACTCTAGTCCCATAGAAGTACTCCTTGACTCAAAGTGAGTTACTCTAGCCCTTATATAAGTATTCCCTGACCACAAGTGAGTTACCCTAGTCCCATAGAAGTACTCCTTGACCCCAAGTGAGTTACTCTAGCCCTTATATATATGTAGTCCCTGACACCAAGTGAGTTTCCCTAGTCCCATAAAAGTTCTCCCTGACTCCAAGTGAGTTACCCTAGTCCCATAGAAATAATCCCTGACCCAAAGTGAGTTACCCTAGTCCCATATAAGTACTCCCAGACCCCAAGTGAGTTACCCTAGTCCCATAGAATTACTCCTTGACCCCAATTGAGTTACCCTAGCCCCTATATAAGTACTCCCTGACTCCAAGTGAGTTATCCTAACCCCTTTATATGTACTCTCTGACCGCAAGTGAGTTACCCTAGCCCCTTTATAAGTACTCCCAGACCCCAAGTGAGTTATCCTAGCCCCTTTATATATACTCCCAGAATCCAAGTGAGTTACCCTAGTCCCTTATAACTACTCCCTGACCCAAAGTGAGTTACCCTAGTCCCTTTATAAGTACTCCCTGACCCTAAGTGGGTTACGCTAGTCCCATATAAGTACTCCCAGATCACAAGTGAGTAACCCTAGTCCCATAGAAGTACTCCCTGACCCCAAGTGAGTTACCATAGCCCCTATGTAAGTAGTCCCTGACCACAAGTGAGTTTCCCTAGTCCCATAAAAGTACTCCCTGACCCCAAGTGAGATACCCTAGTCCCATAGAAGTAATCCCTGACCCCAAGTTAGTTACCATAGCCCCTATGTAAGTACTCCCTGACCCCAAGTGAGTTATCCTAGCCCCTTTATATGTACCCTCTGACCGCAAGTGAGTTACCCTAGTCCCATAGAAGTACTCCCTGACCCCAAGTGAGTTATCCTAGCCCCTTTATTTGTACCCTCTGACCCCAAGTGAGTTACCCTAGTTCTATAGAAGTACTCCCTGACCCCAAGTGAGTTACAATATCATCTTTATAAGTACTCTCTGACCCCAAGTGAGTTATCCTAGCCCCTTTACATGTACTCTCTGACCGCAAGTGAGTTACCCTAGCCCCTTTATAAGTACTCCCTGACCCCAAGTGAGTTATCATAGCCCCTTTATATGTACTCCCAGAATCCAAGTGAGTTACCCTAGTCCCTTATAACTACTCCCTGACCCAAAGTGAGTTACCCTAGTCCCTTTATAAGTACTCCCTGACCCTAAGTGGGTTACGCTAGTCGCATAGAAGTAATCCCTGACCCCAAGTAAGTTATCCTTGCCCCTTTATATGTACTCTCTGGCCGCAAGTGAGTTACCATAGCCCCTTAATAAGTATACCCTGTCCCCAAGTGAGTTACCCTAGCCCCTATATAAATACTCCCTGAACCAAAGTGAGTTACCCTAGTCCCTTTATAAGTACTCCCTGACCCCAAGTGAGTTACCCTAGTCCCATAGAAGTAATCCCTGACCCCAAGTGAGTTACCATAGCCCCTATATAAGTACTCCCTGACCCCAAGTGTGTTATCCTTGGCACTTTATATGTACTCTCTGACCGCAAGTGAGTTACCCTAGTCCCATATAAGCACTCCTTGACCCAAAGTGAGTTACCCTAGCCCCTTTATAAGTACTCCCTGACCCCAAGTGAGTTACGCTAGTCCCATATAGGTACTCCCAGACCCCAATTGAGTTACCTTAGTCCCATAGAAGTACTCCCTGACCCCAAGTGAGTTACCCTAGCTTATATATAATTACTCCCTGACGCCAAGTGAGTTATCCTAACCCCTTTATATGCACTCTCTGACCGCAAGTGAGTTACCCTAGTCCCATAGATGTACTCCATGACGCCAAGTGAGTTACCATAGCCCCTTTATAAGTACTCCCTGACCCCAAGCGATTTATCCTAGCCCCTTTATATGTACTCTCTGACCGCAACTGAGTTATCCTAGCTGCTTTATATGTACTCCCAGACCCCAAGTGAGTTACCCTGTCCCTTATAAGTACTCCCTGACCCCAATTGAGTTACCCTAGCCCTTAATAAGTACACCCTGGCCCCAAGTGAGTTACCCTGGTCCCATATAAGTACTCACAGACACCAAGTGAGTTACCCTAGCCCTTTATATGTACTCTCTGACCGCAAGTGAGTTAACCTAGCACCATTATAAGTATTCCCTGACCCCAAGTGAGTTATCCTAGCCCCTTTATATGTACTACCAGAATCCAAGTGAGTTACCCTAGTCCCTTATAACTACTCCCTGACCCAAAGTGAGTTTCCCTAATCCCTTTATAAGTACTCCCTGACCCTTAGTGGGTTACGCTAGTCCCATATAAGTACTCCCAGACCACAAGTGAGTAACCCTAGTCCCATAGAAGTACCCCCTGACCCCAAGTGAGTTACCCTAGCCCCTATATAAGTAGTCCCTGACCCCAAGTGAGTTACCCTAGTCCCATAAAAGTACTCCCTGACCCCAAGTAAGTTATCCTAGCCCCTTTATATGTACTCTCTGGCCGCAAGTGAGTTACCCTAGTCCCATATAAGTACTCCCAGACTCCAAGTGATTTACCCTAGTCCCTTATAACTACTCCCTGACACAAAGTGAGTTACCCTAATCCCTTTATAAGTACTCCCTGACCCTAAGTGGATTACGCTAGTCCCATATAAGTACTCCCAGACCACAAGTGAGTAACCCTAGTCCAATAGATGTACTTCCTGAACCCAAGTGAGTTACCCTAGCCCCTATATATGTAGTCCCTGACATCAAGTGAGTTTCCCTAGTCCCTTATAAGTTCTCCCTGACCACAAGTGAGTTACCCTAGCCCCTTTAATATGTACACCCTGTCCCCAAGTGAGTTACCCTAGCCCCTTTATATGTACTCTCTGACCGCAAGTGAGTTACCCTAGTCCGATATAAGTACTCCTTGACCCAAAGTGAGTTACCCTAGCCCTTTTATAAGTACTCCCTGACCCCAAGTGAGTTACCCTAGTCCCATATAAGTACTCCCAGATCCCAAGTGAGTTAACTTATCACCTTTATAAGTACTCCCTGACCCCAAGTGAGTTACGCTAGCCCTTATATATATGTAGTCCCAGACACCAAGTGAGTTACCCTATCCCATAGAAGTAATCCCTGACCCCAAGTGAGTTACCCTAGTCCCATAGAAGTACTCTTTGATCCCAAGTGAGTTACCCTAGTCCCAGAGAATTAATCCCTGACCCAAAGTGAGTTACCCTAGTTTCATATAAGTACTCCCAGACTCCAAGTGAGTTACCCTAGTCCCATAGAATTACTCCTTGACCCCAATTGAGTTACCCTAGCCCCTATATAAGTACTCCCTGACCCAAAGTGGGTTACGCTAGTCCCATATAAGTACTCCCAGACCACAAGTGAGTAACCCTAGTCCAATAGAAGTACTCCCTGACCCCAAGTGAGTTACCCTAGCCCCTATATATGTAGTCCCTAACACCAAGTGAGTTTCCCTAGCCCCTATATATGTAGTCCCTGACACCAAGTGAGTATCCCTAGTCCCATAAAAGTACTCCCTGACCCCAAGTGAGTTACCCTAGTCCCATAGAAGTAATCCCTGACCCCAAGTAAGTCATCCTTGCCCCTTTATATGTACTCTCTGGCCGCAAGTGAGTTACCCTAGTCCCTTATAAGTTCTCCCTAACCTCTAGTGAGTTACTCTAGTCCCATAGAAGTACTCCTTGACTCAAAGTGAGTTACTCTAGCCCTTATATAAGTATTCCCTGACCACAAGTGAGTTACCCTAGTCCCATAGAAGTACTCCTTGACCCCAAGTGAGTTACTCTAGCCCTTATATATATGTAGTCCCTGACACGAAGTGAGTTTCCCTAGTCCCATAAAAGTACTCCCTGACTCCAAGTGAGTTACCCTAGTCCCATAGAAGTAATCCCTGACCCAAAGTGAGTTACCCTAGTCCCATATAAGTACTCCCAGACCCCAAGTGAGTTACCCTAGTCCCATAGAATTACTCCTTGACCCCAATTGAGTTACCCTAGCCCCTATATAAGTACTCCCTGACTCCAAGTGAGTTATCCTAACCCCTTTATATGTACTCTCTGACCGCAAGTGAGTTACCCTAGCCCCTTTATAAGTACTCCCAGACCCCAAGTGAGTTATCCTAGCCCCTTTATATATACTCCCAGAATCCAAGTGAGTTACCCTAGTCCCTTATAACTACTCCCTGACACAAAGTGAGTTACCCTAATCCCTTTATAAGTACTCCCTGACCCTAAGTGGATTACGCTAGTCCCATATAAGTACTCCCAGACCACAAGTGAGTAACCCTAGTCCAATAGATGTACTTCCTGAACCCAAGTGAGTTACCCTAGCCCCTATATATGTAGTCCCTGACATCAAGTGAGTTTCCCTAGTCCCTTATAAGTTCTCCCTGACCACAAGTGAGTTACCCTAGCCCCTTTAATATGTACACCCTGTCCCCAAGTGAGTTACCCTAGCCCCTTTATATGTACTCTCTGACCGCAAGTGAGTTACCCTAGTCCGATATAAGTACTCCTTGACCCAAAGTGAGTTACCCTAGCCCTTTTATAAGTACTCCCTGACCCCAAGTGAGTTACCCTAGTCCCATATAAGTACTCCCAGACCACAAGTGAGTAACCCTAGTCCAATAGAAGTACTCCCTGACCCCAAGTGAGTTACCCTAGCCCCTATATATGTAGTCCCTAACACCAAGTGAGTTTCCCTAGCCCCTATATATGTAGTCCCTGACACCAAGTGAGTATCCCTAGTCCCATAAAAGTACTCCCTGACCCCAAGTGAGTTACCCTAGTCCCATAGAAGTAATCCCTGACCCCAAGTAAGTCATCCTTGCCCCTTTATATGTACTCTCTGGCCGCAAGTGAGTTACCCTAGTCCCTTATAAGTTCTCCCTAACCTCTAGTGAGTTACTCTAGTCCCATAGAAGTACTCCTTGACTCAAAGTGAGTTACTCTAGCCCTTATATAAGTATTCCCTGACCACAAGTGAGTTACCCTAGTCCCATAGAAGTACTCCTTGACCCCAAGTGAGTTACTCTAGCCCTTATATATATGTAGTCCCTGACACGAAGTGAGTTTCCCTAGTCCCATAAAAGTACTCCCTGACTCCAAGTGAGTTACCCTAGTCCCATAGAAGTAATCCCTGACCCAAAGTGAGTTACCCTAGTCCCATATAAGTACTCCCAGACCCCAAGTGAGTTACCCTAGTCCCATAGAATTACTCCTTGACCCCAATTGAGTTACCCTAGCCCCTATATAAGTACTCCCTGACTCCAAGTGAGTTATCCTAACCCCTTTATATGTACTCTCTGACCGCAAGTGAGTTACCCTAGCCCCTTTATAAGTACTCCCAGACCCCAAGTGAGTTATCCTAGCCCCTTTATATATACTCCCAGAATCCAAGTGAGTTACCCTAGTCCCTTATAACTACTCCCTGACACAAAGTGAGTTACCCTAATCCCTTTATAAGTACTCCCTGACCCTAAGTGGATTACGCTAGTCCCATATAAGTACTCCCAGACCACAAGTGAGTAACCCTAGTCCAATAGATGTACTTCCTGAACCCAAGTGAGTTACCCTAGCCCCTATATATGTAGTCCCTGACATCAAGTGAGTTTCCCTAGTCCCTTATAAGTTCTCCCTGACCACAAGTGAGTTACCCTAGCCCCTTTAATATGTACACCCTGTCCCCAAGTGAGTTACCCTAGCCCCTTTATATGTACTCTCTGACCGCAAGTGAGTTACCCTAGTCCGATATAAGTACTCCTTGACCCAAAGTGAGTTACCCTAGCCCTTTTATAAGTACTCCCTGACCCCAAGTGAGTTACCCTAGTCCCATATAAGTACTCCCAGATCCCAAGTGAGTTAACTTATCACCTTTATAAGTACTCCCTGACCCCAAGTGAGTTACCCTAGCCCTTATATATATGTAGTCCCAGACACCAAGTGAGTTACCCTATCCCATAGAAGTAATCCCTGACCCCAAGTGAGTTACCCTAGTCCCATAGAAGTACTCTTTGATCCCAAGTGAGTTACCCTAGCCCCTATATAAATACTCCCTGACCCCAAGTGAGTTATCCTAACCCCTTTATATGTACTCTCTGACCGCAAGTGAGTTACCCTAACCCCTTTATAAGTACTCCCTGACCCCAAGTGAGTTATCCTAGCCCCTTTATATGTACTCCCAGAATCCAAGTGAGTTACCCTAGTCCCTTATAACTACTCCCTGACCCAAAGTGAGTTACCCTAGTCCCTTTATAAGTACTCCCTGACCCCAAGTGAGTTACCCTGGCCCCTATATATGTAGTCCCTAACACCAAGTGAGTTTCCCTAGCCCCTATATATGTAGTCCCTGACACCAAGTGAGTATCCCTAGTCCCATAAAAGTACTCCCTGACCCCAAGTGAGTTACCCTAGTCCCATAGAAGTAATCCCTGACCCCAAGTAAGTCATCCTTGCCCCTTTATATGTACTCTCTGGCCGCAAGTGAGTTACCCTAGTCCCTTATAAGTTCTCCCTGACCTCTAGTGAGTTACCCTAGTCCCATAGAAGTACTCCTTGACCCAAAGTGAGTTACTCTAGCCCTTATATATATGTAGTCCCTGACACCAAGTGAGTTTCCCTAGTCCCATAAAAGTACTCCCTGACTCCAAGTGAGTTACCCTAGTCCCAGAGAATTAATCCCTGACCCAAAGTGAGTTACCCTAGTTTCATATAAGTACTCCCAGACTCCAAGTGAGTTACCCTAGTCCCATAGAATTACTCCTTGACCCCAATTGAGTTACCCTAGCCCCTATATAAGTACTCCCTGACCCAAAGTGGGTTACGCTAGTCCCATATAAGTACTCCCAGACCACAAGTGAGTAACCCTAGTCCAATAGAAGTACTCCCTGACCCCAAGTGAGTTACCCTAGCCCCTATATATGTAGTCCCTAACACCAAGTGAGTTTCCCAAGCCCCTATATATGTAGTCCCTGACACCAAGTGAGTATCCCTAGTCCCATAAAAGTACTCCCTGACCCCAAGTGAGTTACCCTAGTCCCATAGAAGTAATCCCTGACCCCAAGTAAGTCATCCTTGCCCCTTTATATGTACTCTCTGGCCGCAAGTGAGTTACCCTAGTCCCTTATAAGTTCTCCCTAACCTCTAGTGAGTTACTCTAGTCCCATAGAAGTACTCCTTGACTCAAAGTGAGTTACTCTAGCCCTTATATAAGTATTCCCTGACCACAAGTGAGTTACCCTAGTCCCATAGAAGTACTCCTTGACCCCAAGTGAGTTACTCTAGCCCTTATATATATGTAGTCCCTGACACCAAGTGAGTTTCCCTAGTCCCATAAAAGTACTCCCTGACTCCAAGTGAGTTACCCTAGTCCCATAGAAGTAATCCCTGACCCAAAGTGAGTTACCCTAGTCCCATATAAGTACTCCCAGACCCCAAGTGAGTTACCCTAGTCCCATAGAATTACTCCTTGACCCCAATTGAGTTACCCTAGCCCCTATATAAGTACTCCCTGACTCCAAGTGAGTTATCCTAACCCCTTTATATGTACTCTCTGACCGCAAGTGAGTTACCCTAGCCCCTTTATAAGTACTCCCAGACCCCAAGTGAGTTATCCTAGCCCCTTTATATATACTCCCAGAATCCAAGTGAGTTACCCTAGTCCCTTATAACTACTCCCTGACCCAAAGTGAGTTACCCTAGTCCCTTTATTAGTACTCCCTGACCCTAAGTGGGTTACGCTAGTCCCATATAAGTACTCCCAGATCACAAGTGAGTAACCCTAGTCCCATAGAAGTACTACCTGACCCCAAGTGAGTTACCATAGCCCCTATGTAAGTAGTCCCTGACCACAAGTGAGTTACCCTAGCCCCTATATAAATACTCCCTGACCCCAAGTTAGTTATCCTAGCCCCTTTATATGTACTCTCTGACCGCAAGTGAGTTACCCTAGTCCCATAGAAGTACTACCTGACCCCAAGTGAGTTACCATATCACCTTTATAAGTACTCCCTGACCCCAAGTGTGTTATTCTTGGCCCTTTATATGTACTCTCTGACCGCAAGTGAGTTACCCTGGTCCCTTATAAGTGCTCCTTGACCCAAAGTGAGTTACCCTAGCCCCTTTATAAGTACTCCCTGACCCCAAGTGTGTTATCCTTGGCCCTTTATATGTACTCTCTGACCGCAAATGAGTTACCCTAGTCCCATATAAGTACTCCTTGACCCAAAGTGAGTTACCCTAGCCCTTTTATAAGTACTCCCTGACCCCAAGTGAGTTACCCTAGTCCCATATAAGTACTCTCAGACCCCAAGTGAGTTACCCTAGTCCCATAGAAGTACTCCTTGACCCCAAGTGAGTTAACTTATCACCTTTATAAGTACTCCCTGACCCCAAGTGAGTTACCCTAGCCCTTATATATATGTAGTCCCAGACACCAAGTGACTTTCCCTAGTCCATATAAGTACTCCCTGACCCCAAGTGAGTAACCCTAGTCCCATAGAAGTAATCCCTGACCCCAAGTGAGTTACCCTAGTCCCATAGAAGTACTCCTTGACCCCAAGTGAGTTACCCTAGCCCCTATATAAGTACTCCCTGACCCCAAGCGAGTTATCCTAACCCCTTTATATGTACTCTCTGACCGCAAGTGAGTTACCCTAGTCCCATAGAAGTAACCCCTGACCCCAAGTAAGTTATCCTTGCCCCTTTATATGAACTCTCTGGGCGCAAGTGAGTTACCCTAGTCCCATATAAGTACTCCTTGACCCAAAGTGAGTTACCCTAGCCCTTTTATAAGTACTCCCTGACCCCAAGTGAGAAACCCTAGTCCCATAAAAGTACTCCCTGACCCCAAGTGAGTTACCCTAGTTTCATAGAAGTACTCCTTGACCCCAAGTGAGTTAACTTATCACCTTTATAAGTACTCCCTGACCCCAAGTGAGTTACCCTAGCCCTTATATATATGTAGTCCCAGACACCAAGTGAGTTTCCCTAGTCCCATAAAAGTACTCCCTGACCCCAAGTGAGTTACCCAAGTCCCATAGAAGTAATCCCTGACCCCAAGTGAGTAACCCTAGTCCCATAGAAGTACTCCTTGACCCCAAGTGAGTTACCCTAGCCCCTATATAAGTACTCCCTGACCCCAAGTGAGTTATCCTAACCCCTTTATATGTACTCTCTGACCGCAAGTGAGTTACCCTAGTCCCATAGAAGTAACCCCTGACCCCAAGTAAGTTATCCTTGCCCCTTTATATGTACTCTCTGGCCGCAAGTGAGTTACCCTAGTCCCTTATAACTACTCCCTGACCCAAAGTGAGTTACCCTAGTCCCTTTATAAGTACTCCCTGACCATAAGTGGGTTACGCTAGTCCCATATAAGTACTCCCAGACCACAAGTAAGATTCCCTAGTCCCATAGAAGTACTCCCTGACCCCAAGTGAGTTACCACAGCCCCTATATAAGTACTTCCTGACCCCAAGTGAGTTACCCTAGCCCCTTTATGTGTACTCCCAGAATCCAAGTGAATTACCCTAGTCCCTTATAACTACTCCCTGACCCAAAGTGAGTTACCCTAGTCCCTTTATAAGTACTCCCTGACCATAAGTGGGTTACGCTAGTCCCATATAAGTACTCCCAGACCACAAGTGAGTAACCGTAGTCCCATAGAAGTACTCCCTGACCCCAAGTGAGTTACCCTAACCCCTATATAAGTAGTCCCTGACCCCAAGTGAGTTACCCTAGTCCCATAGAAGTAATTCCTGACCCCAAGTTAGTTACCATAGCCCCTTTATAAGTATTCCCTGACCCCAAGTGAGTTACCCTAGCCCTTAATAAGTACACCCTGGCCCCAAGTGAGTTTCCCTAGTCCCATAAAAGTACTCCTTGACCCAAAGTAAGTTACCCTAGCCCCTTTATATGTTCCCTGACCCCAAATGAGATACCCTAGTCCCATATAAATACTCCCAGACCCCAAGTAAGATTCCCTAGTCCCATAGAAGTACTCCCTGACCCCAAGTGAGTTACCACAGCCCCTATATAAGTACTTCCTGACCCCAAGTGAGTTACCCTAGCCCCTTTATATGTACTCCCAGAATCCAAGTGAATTACCCTAGTCCCTTATAACTACTCCCTGACCCAAAGTGAGTTACCCTAGTCCCTTTATAAGTACTCCCTGACCATAAGTGGGTTACGCTAGTCCCATATAAGTACTCCCAGACCACAAGTGTGTAACCGTAGTCCCATAGAAGTACTCCCTGACCCCAAGTGAGTTACCCTAACCCCTATATAAGTAGTCCCTGACCCCAAGTGAGTTACCCTAGTCCCATAGAAGTAATCCCTGACCCCAAGTGAGTTACCATAGCCCCTATGTAAGTACTCCCTGACCCCAAGTGAGTTATCCTAGCCCCTTTATATGTACCCTCTGACCGCAAGTGAGTTACCCTAGTCCCATAGAAGTACTCCCTGACCCCAAGTGAGTTATCCTAGCCCCTTTATTTGTACCCTCTGACCCCAAGTGAGTTACCCTAGTTCTATAGAAGTACTCCCTGACCCCAAGTGAGTTACAATATCATCTTTATAAGTACTCTCTGACCCCAAGTGAGTTATCCTAGCCCCTTTACATGTACTCTCTGACCGCAAGTGAGTTACCCTAGCCCCTTTATAAGTACTCCCTGACCCCAAGTGAGTTATCATAGCCCCTTTATATGTACTCCCAGAATCCAAGTGAGTTACCCTAGTCCCTTATAACTACTCCCTGACCCAAAGTGAGTTACCCTAGTCCCTTTATAAGTACTCCCTGACCCTAAGTGGGTTACGCTAGTCGCATAGAAGTAATCCCTGACCCCAAGTGAGTTACCATAGCCCCTATGTAAGTACTCCCTGACCCCAAGTGTGTTATCCTTGGCCCTTTATATGTACTCTCTGACCGCAAGTGAGTTACCCTAGTCCCATATAAGCACTCCTTGACCCAAAGTGAGTTACCCTAGCCCCTTTATAAGTACTCCCTGACCCCAAGTGAGTTACGCTAGTCCCATATAGGTACTCCCAGACCCCAATTGAGTTACCTTAGTCCCATAGAAGTACTCCCTGACCCCAAGTGAGTTACCCTAGCTTATATATAATTACCCCCTGACGCCAAGTGAGTTACCCTAGTCCCATAGATGTACTCCATGACGCCAAGTGAGTTACCATAGCCCCTTTTAAGTACTCCCTGACCCCAAGCGATTTATCCTAGCCCCTTTATATGTACTCTCTGACCGCAACTGAGTTATCCTAGCTGCTTTATATGTACTCCCAGACCCCAAGTGAGTTACCCTGTCCCTTATAAGTACTCCCTGACCCCAATTGAGTTACCCTAGCCCTTAATAAGTACACCCTGGCCCCAAGTGAGTTACCCTGGTCCCATAAAAGTACTCACAGACACCAAGTGAGTTACCCTAGCCCTTTATATGTACTCTCTGACCGCAAGTGAGTTACCCTAGTACCATTATAAGTACTCCCTGACCCCAAGTGAGTTACCCTAGCCCCTTTATAAGTACTCCCTGACCCCAAGTGTGTTATCCTTGGCCCTTTATATGTACTCTCTGACCGCAAATGAGTTACCCTAGTCCCATATAAGTACTCCTTGACCCAAAGTGAGTTACCCTAGCCCTTTTATAAGTACTCCCTGACCCCAAGTGAGTTACCCTAGTCCCATATAAGTACTCCCAGACCCCAAGTGAGTTACCCTAGTCCCATAGAAGTACTCCTTGACCCCAAGTGAGTTAACTTATCACCATTATAAGTACTCCCTGACCCCAAGTGAGTTACCCTAGCCCTTATATATATGTAGTCCCAGACACCAAGTGACTTTCCCTAGTCCCATATAAGTACTCCCTGACCCCAAGTGAGTTACCCTAGTCCCATAGAAGTACTCCCTGACCCCAAGTGAGTTACCATAGCCCCTATGTAAGTAGTCCCTGACCACAAGTGAGTTACCCTAGCCCCTATATAAATACTCCCTGACCCCAAGTTAGTTATCCTAGCCCCTTTATATGTACTCTCTGACCGCAAGTGAGTTACCCTAGTCCCATAGAAGTACTACCTGACCCCAAGTGAGTTACCATATCACCTTTATAAGTACTCCCTGACCCCAAGTGTGTTATTCTTGGCCCTTTATATGTACTCTCTGACCGCAAGTGAGTTACCCTAGTCCCTTATAAGTGCTCCTTGACCCAAAGTGAGTTACCCTAGCCCCTTTATAAGTACTCCCTGACCCCAAGTAAGTTATCCTTGCCCCTTTATATGTACTCTCTGGCCGCAAGTGAGTTACCCTAGTCCCATATAAGTACTCCTTGACCCAAAGTGAGTTACCCTAGCCCTTTTATAAGTACTCCCTGACCCCAAGTGAGTTACCCTAGTCCCATAGAAGTAATCCCTGACCCCAAGTGAGTTACCCTAGTCCCATAGAAGTACTCCTTGACCCCAAGTGAGTTACCCTAGTCCCATAGAAGTAATCCCTGACCCCAAGTGAGTTACCCTAGTCCCATAGAAGTACTCCTTGACCCCAAGTGAGTTACCCTAGCCCCTATATAAGTACTCCCTGACCCCAAGTGAGTTATCCTAACCCCTTTATATGTACTCTCTGACCGCAAGTGAGTTACCCTAGTCCCATAGAAGTAACCCCTGACCCCAAGTAAGTTATCCTTGCCCCTTTATATGTACTCTCTGGGCGCAAGTGAGTTACCCTAGTCCCATATAAGTACTCCTTGACCCAAAGTGAGTTACCCTAGCCCTTTTATAAGTACTCCCTGACCCCAAGTGAGAAACCCTAGTCCCATAAAAGTACTCCCTGACCCCAAGTGAGTTACCCTAGTCCCATAGAAGTAATCCCTGACCCCAAGTGAGTTACCCTAGTCCCATAGAAGTACTCCTTGACCCCAAGTGAGTTACCCTATCCCCTATATAAGTACTCCCTGACCCCAAGTGAGTTATCCTAACCCCTTTATATGTACTCTCTGACCGCAAGTGAGTTACCCTAGTCCCATAGAAGTAACCCCTGACCCCAAGTGAGTTACCATAGCCCCTATGTAAGTACTCCCTGACCCCAAGTGAGTTATCCTAGCCCCTTTATATGTACCCTCTGACCGCAAGTGAGTTACCCTAGTCCCATAGAAGTACTCCCTGACCCCAAGTGAGTTACCATATCACCTTTATAAGTACTCCCTGACCCCAAGTTTGTTACCCTAGTCCCATAGAAGTAATCCCTGACCCCAAGTGAGTTACCATAGCCCCTATGTAAGTACTCCCTGACCCCAAGTGTGTTATCCTTGGCCCTTTATATGTACTCTCTGACCGCAAGTGAGTTACCCTAGTCCCATATAAGCACTCCTTGACCCAAAGTGAGTTACCCTAGCCCCTTTATAAGTACTCCCTGACCCCAAGTGAGTTACGCTAGTCCCATATAGGTACTCCCAGACCCCAATTGAGTTACCTTAGTCCCATAGAAGTACTCCCTGACCCCAAGTGAGTTACCCTAGCTTATATATAATTACTCCCTGACGCCAAGTGAGTTATCCTAACCCCTTTATATGCACTCTCTGACCGCAAGTGAGTTACCCTAGTCCCATAGATGTACTCCATGACGCCAAGTGAGTTATCCTAACCCCTTTATATGTACTCTCTGACCGCAAGTGAGTTACCCTAACCCCTTTATAAGTACTCCCTGACCCCAAGTGAGTTATCCTAGCCCCTTTATATGTACTCCCAGAATCCAAGTGAGTTACCCTAGTCCCTTATAACTACTCCCTGACCCAAAGTGAGTTACCCTAGTCCCTTTATAAGTACCCCCTGACCCTAAGTGGGTTACGCTAGTCTCATATAAGTACTCCCAGACCACAAGTGAGTAACCCTAGTCCAATAGAAGTACTCCCTGACCCCAAGTGAGTTACCCTAGCCCCTATATATGTAGTCCCTAACACCAAGTGAGTTTCCCTAGCCCCTATATATGTAGTCCCTGACATCAAGTGAGTATCCCTAGTCCCATAAAAGTACTCCCTGACCCCAAGTGAGTTACCCTAGTCCCATAGAAGTAATCCCTGACCCCAAGTAAGTCATCCTTGCCCCTTTATATGTACTCTCTGGCCGCAAGTGAGTTACCCTAGTCCCTTATAAGTTCTCCCTGACCACTAGTGAGTTACCCTAGTCCCATAGAAGTACTCCTTGACCCAAAGTGAGTTACTCTAGCCCTTTTATAAGTATTCCCTGACCACAAGTGAGTTACCCTAGTCCCATAGAAGTACTCCTTGACCCCAAGTGAGTTACTCTAGCCCTTATATATATGTATTCCCTGACACCAAGTGAGTTTCCCTAGTCCCATAAAAGTACTCCCTGACTCCAAGTGAGTTACCCTAGTCCCATAGAAGTAATCCCTGACCCCAAGTGAGTTACCCTAGTCCCATAGAATTACTCCTTGACCCCAAGTGAGTTACCCTAACCCCTATATAAGTACTCCCTGACCCCAAGTGAGTTATCCTAACCCCTTTATATGTACTCTCTGACCGTAAGTGAGTTACCCTAGCCCCTTTATAAGTACTCCCAGACCCCAAGTGAGTTATCCTAGCCCCTTTATATATACTCCCAGAATACAAGTGAGTTACCCTAGTCCCTTATAACTACTCCCTGACCCAAAGTGAGTTACCCTAGTCCCTTTATAAGTACTGCCAGATCACAAGTGAGTAACCCTAGTTCCATAGAAGTACTCCCTGACCCCAAGTGAGTTACCATAGCCCCTATGTAAGTAGTCCCTGACCACAAGTGAGTTTCCCTAGTCCCATAAAGGTACTCTCTGACCCCAAGTGAGTTACCCTAGTCCCACAGAAGTAATCCCTGACCCCAAGTAAGTTATGCTTGCCCCTTTACATGTACTCTCTGGCCGCAAGTGAGTTACCCTAGTCCCTTGTAAGTACACCCTGACCCCAAGTGAGTTACCATATCACCTTTATAAGTACTCCCTGACCCCAAGTGTGTTATTCTTGGCCCTTTATATGTACTCTCTGACCGCAAGTGAGTTACCCTAGTCCCTTATAAATACTCCTTGACCCAAAGTGAGTTACCCTAGCCCCTTTATAAGTACTCCCTGACCCCAAGTGAGTTATCCTAGCCCCTTTATATATACTCCCAGAATCCAAGTGAGTTACCCTAGTCCCTTATAACTACTCCCTAACCCAAAGTGAGTTACCCTAATCCCTTTATAAGTACTCCCTGACCCTAAGTGGGTTACGCTAGTCCCATATAAGTACTCCCAGACCACATGTGAGTAACCCTAGTCCCATAGAAGTACTCCCTGACCCCAAGTGAGTTACCCTAGCCCCTATATAAGTAGTCCCTGACCCCAAGTGAGTTACCCTAGTCCCTTTATAAGTACTCCCTGACCCTAAGTGGGTTACGCTAGTCCCATATAAGTACTCCCAGACCACATGTGAGTAACCCTAGTCCCATAGAAGTACTCCCTGACCCCAAGTGAGTTACCCTAGCCCCTATATAAGTAGTCCCTGACCCCAAGTGAGTTACCCTAGTCCCTTTGTAAGTACCCCCTGACCCTAAGTGGGTTACGCTAGTCCCATATAAGTATTCCCAGACCACAAGTGAGTAACCCTAGTCCCATAGAAGTACCCCCTGACCCCAAGTGAGTTACCCTAGCCCCTATATAAGTAGTCCCTGACCCCAAGTGAGTTACCCTAGTCCCATAAAAGTACTCCCTAACCCCAAGTGAATTACCCTAGTCCCATAGAAGTAATCCCTGACCCCAAGTAAGTTATCCTTGCCCCTTTATATGTACTCTCTAGCCGCAAGTGAGTTACCCTAGTCCCATATAAGTACTCCTTGACCCAAAGTGAGTTACCCTAGCCCCTTTATAAGTACTCCCTGACCCCAAGTGAGTTACCCTAGTCCCATAGAAGTTATCCCTGACCCCAAGTGAGTTACCCTAGTCCCATAGAAGTACTCCTTGACCCCAAGTGAGTTACCCTAGCCCCTATATAAGTACTCCCTGACCACAAGTGAGTTATCCTAACCCCTTTATATGTACTCTCTGACCGCAAGTGAGTTACCCTAGTCCCATAGAAGTAACCCCTGACCCAAGTAAGTTATCCTTGCCCCTTTATATGTACTCTCTGGCCGCAAGTGAGTTACCCTAGTCCCATATAAGTACTCCTTGACCCAAAGTGAGTTACCCTAGCCCTTTTATAAGTACTCCCTGACTCCAAGTGAGTTACCCTAGTCCCATATAAGTACTCCCAGACCCCAAGTGAGTTACCCTAGTTTCATAGAAGTACTCCTTGACCCCAAGTGAGTTAACTTATCACCTTTATAAGTACTCCCTGACCCCAAGTGAGTTACCCTAGCCCTTATATATATGTAGTCCCAGACACAAGTGAGTTTCCCTAGTCCCATAAAAGTACTCCCTGACCCCAAGTGAGTTACCCAAGTCCCATAGAAGTAATCCCTGACCCCAAGTGAGTAACCCTAGTCCCATAGAAGTACTCCTTGACCCCAAGTGAGTTACCCTAGCCCCTATATAAGTACTCCCTGACCCCAAGTGAGTTATCCTAACCCCTTTATATGTACTCTCTGACCGCAAGTGAGTTACCCTAGTCCCATAGAAGTAACCCCTGACCCCAAGTAAGTTATCCTTGCCCCTTTATATGTACTCTCTGGCCGCAAGTGAGTTACCCTAGTCCCTTATAACTACTCCCTGACCCAAAGTGAGTTACCCTAGTCCCTTTATAAGTACTCCCTGACCATAAGTGGGTTACGCTAGTCCCATATAAGTACTCCCAGACCACAAGTAAGATTCCCTAGTCCCATAGAAGTACTCCCTGACCCCAAGTGAGTTACCACAGCCCCTATATAAGTACTTCCTGACCCCAAGTGAGTTACCCTAGCCCCTTTATGTGTACTCCCAGAATCCAAGTGAATTACCCTAGTCCCTTATAACTACTCCCTGACCCAAAGTGAGTTACCCTAGTCCCTTTATAAGTACTCCCTGACCATAAGTGGGTTACGCTAGTCCCATATAAGTACTCCCAGACCACAAGTGAGTAACCGTAGTCCCATAGAAGTACTCCCTGACCCCAAGTGAGTTACCCTAACCCCTATATAAGTAGTCCCTGACCCCAAGTGAGTTACCCTAGTCCCATAGAAGTAATTCCTGACCCCAAGTTAGTTACCATAGCCCCTTTATAAGTACTCCCTGACCCCAAGTGAGTTACCCTAGCCCTTAATAAGTACACCCTGGCCCCAAGTGAGTTTCCCTAGTCCCATAAAAGTACTCCTTGACCCAAAGTAAGTTACCCTAGCCCCTTTATATGTTCCCTGACCCCAAATGAGATACCCTAGTCCCATATAAATACTCCCAGACCCCAAGTAAGATTCCCTAGTCCCATAGAAGTACTCCCTGACCCCAAGTGAGTTACCACAGCCCCTATATAAGTACTTCCTGACCCCAAGTGAGTTACCCTAGCCCCTTTATATGTACTCCCAGAATCCAAGTGAATTACCCTAGTCCCTTATAACTACTCCCTGACCCAAAGTGAGTTACCCTAGTCCCTTTATAAGTACTCCCTGACCATAAGTGGGTTACGCTAGTCCCATATAAGTACTCCCAGACCACAAGTGTGTAACCGTAGTCCCATAGAAGTACTCCCTGACCCCAAGTGAGTTACCCTAACCCCTATATAAGTAGTCCCTGACCCCAAGTGAGTTACCCTAGTCCCATAGAAGTAATCCCTGACCCCAAGTGAGTTACCATAGCCCCTATGTAAGTACTCCCTGACCCCAAGTGAGTTATCCTAGCCCCTTTATATGTACCCTCTGACCGCAAGTCAGTTACCCTAGTCCCATAGAAGTACTCCCTGACCCCAAGTGAGTTATCCTAGCCCCTTTATTTGTACCCTCTGACCCCAAGTGAGTTACCCTAGTTCTATAGAAGTACTCCCTGACCCCAAGTGAGTTACAATATCATCTTTATAAGTACTCTCTGACCCCAAGTGAGTTATCCTAGCCCCTTTACATGTACTCTCTGACCGCAAGTGAGTTACCCTAGCCCCTTTATAAGTACTCCCTGACCCCAAGTGAGTTATCATAGCCCCTTTATATGTACTCCCAGAATCCAAGTGAGTTACCCTAGTCCCTTATAACTACTCCCTGACCCAAAGTGAGTTACCCTAGTCCCTTTATAAGTACTCCCTGACCCTAAGTGGGTTACGCTAGTCGCATAGAAGTAATCCCTGACCCCAAGTGAGTTACCATAGCCCCTATGTAAGTACTCCCTGACCCCAAGTGTGTTATCCTTGGCCCTTTATATGTACTCTCTGACCGCAAGTGAGTTACCCTAGTCCCATATAAGCACTCCTTGACCCAAAGTGAGTTACCCTAGCCCCTTTATAAGTACTCCCTGACCCCAAGTGAGTTACGCTAGTCCCATATAGGTACTCCCAGACCCCAATTGAGTTACCTTAGTCCCATAGAAGTACTCCCTGACCCCAAGTGAGTTACCCTAGCTTATATATAATTACCCCCTGACGCCAAGTGAGTTACCCTAGTCCCATAGATGTACTCCATGACGCCAAGTGAGTTACCATAGCCCCTTTTAAGTACTCCCTGACCCCAAGCGATTTATCCTAGCCCCTTTATATGTACTCTCTGACCGCAACTGAGTTATCCTAGCTGCTTTATATGTACTCCCAGACCCCAAGTGAGTTACCCTGTCCCTTATAAGTACTCCCTGACCCCAATTGAGTTACCCTAGCCCTTAATAAGTACACCCTGGCCCCAAGTGAGTTACCCTGGTCCCATAAAAGTACTCACAGACACCAAGTGAGTTACCCTAGCCCTTTATATGTACTCTCTGACAGCAAGTGAGTTAACCTAGTACCATTATAAGTACTCCCTGACCCCAAGTGAGTTACCCTAGCCCCTTTAATATGTACACCCTGTCCCCAAGTGAGTTACCCTAGCCCCTCTATATGTACTCTCTGACCGCAAGTGAGTTACCCTAGTCCGATATAAGTACTCCTTGACCCAAAGTGAGTTACCCTAGCCCTTTTATAAGTACTCCCTGACCCCAAGTGAGTTACCCTAGTCCCATATAAGTACTCCCAGACCCCAAGTGAGTTAACTTATCACCTTTATAAGTACTCCCTGACCCCAAGTGAGGTACCCTAGCCCTTATATATATGTAGTCCCAGACACCAAGTGAGTTACCCTATCCCATAGAAGTAATCCCTGACTCCAAGTGAGTTACCCTAGTCCCATAGAAGTACTCCTTGACCCCAAGTGAGTTACCCTATCCCCTATATAAGTACTCCCTGACCCCAAGTGAGTTATCCTAACCCCTTTATATGTACTCTCTGACCGCAAGTGAGTTACCCTAGTCCCATAGAAGTAACCCCTGACCCCAAGTGAGTTACCATAGCCCCTATGTAAGTACTCCCTGACCCCAAGTGAGTTATCCTAGCCCCTTTATATGTACCCTCTGACCGCAAGTGAGTTACCCTAGTCCCATAGAAGTACTCCCTGACCCCAAGTGAGTTACCATATCACCTTTATAAGTACTCCCTGACCCCAAGTGAGTTACCCTAGTCCCATAGAAGTAATCCCTGACCCCAAGTGAGTTACCATAGCCCCTATGTAAGTACGCCCTGACCCCAAGTGTGTTATCCTTGGCCCTTTATATGTACTCTCTGACCGCAAGTGAGTTACCCTAGTCCCATATAAGCACTCCTTGACCCAAAGTGAGTTACCCTAGCCCCTTTATAAGTACTCCCTGACCCCAAGTGAGTTACGCTAGTCCCATATAGGTACTCCCTGACCCCAAGTGAGTTACCCTAGTCCCATATAAGTACTCCCAGACCCCAAGAGAGTTAACTTATCACCTTTATAAGTACTCCCTGACCCCAAGTGAGTTACCCTAGCCCTTATATATATGTAGTCCCAGACACCAAGTGAGTTACCCTAGTCCCATAAAAGTACTCCCTGACCCCAAGTGAGTTACTCTAGTCCCATAGAAGTACTCCTTGACCCCAAGTGAGTTACCCTATCCCCTATATAAGTACTCCCTGACCCCAAGTGAGTTATCCTAACCCCTTTATATGCACTCTCTGACCGCAAGTGAGTTACCCTAGTCCCATAGATGTACTCCATGACGCCAAGTGAGTTATCCTAACCCCTTTATATGTACTCTCTGACCGCAAGTGAGTTACCCTAACCCCTTTATAAGTACTCCCTGACCCCAATTGAGTTATCCTAGCCCCTTTATATGTACTCCCAGAATCCAAGTGAGTTACCCTAGTCCCTTATAACTACTCCCTGACCCAAAGTGAGTTACCCTAGTCCCTTTATAAGTACTCCCTGACCCTAAGTGGGTTACGCTAGTCTCATATAAGTACTCCCAGACCACAAGTGAGTAACCCTAGTCCAATAGAAGTACTCCCTGACCCCAAGTGAGTTACCCTAGCCCCTATATATGTAGTCCCTAACACCAAGTGAGTTTCCCTAGCCCCTATATATGTAGTCCCTGACACCAAGTGAGTATCCCTAGTCCCATAAAAGTACTCCCTGACCCCAAGTGAGTTACCCTAGTCCCATAGAAGTAATCCCTGACCCCAAGTAAGTCATCCTTGCCCCTTTATATGTACTCTCTGGCCGCAAGTGAGTTACCCTAGTCCCTTATAAATACTCCTTGACCCAAAGTGAGTTACCCTAGCCCCTTTATAAGTACTCCCTGACCCCAAGTGAGTTATCCTAGCCCATTTATATATACTCCCAGAATCCAAGTGAGTTACCCTAGTCCCTTATAACTACTCCCTAACCCAAAGTGAGTTACCCTAATCCCTTTATAAGTACTCCCTGACCCTAAGTGGGTTACGCTAGTCCCATATAAGTACTCCCAGACCACATGTGAGTAACCCTAGTCCCATAGAAGTACTCCCTGACCCCAAGTGAGTTACCCTAGCCCCTATATAAGTAGTCCCTGACCCCAAGTGAGTTACCCTAGTCCCTTTATAAGTACTCCCTGACCCTAAGTGGGTTACGCTAGTCCCATATAAGTATTCCCAGACCACAAGTGAGTAACCCTAGTCCCATAGAAGTACCCCCTGACCCCAAGTGAGTTACCCTAGCCCCTATATAAGTAGTCCCTGACCTCAAGTGAGTTACCCTAGTCCCATAAAAGTACTCCCTAACCCCAAATGAATTACCCTAGTCCCATAGAAGTAATCCCTGACCCCAAGTAAGTTATCCTTGCCCCTTTATATGTACTCTCTAGCCGCAAGTGAGTTACCCTAGTCCCATATAAGTACTCCTTGACCCAAAGTGAGTTACCCTAGCCCCTTTATAAGTACTCCCTGACCCCAAGTGTGTTATCCTTGGCCCTTTATATGTACTCTCTGACCGCAAATGAGTTACCCTAGTCCCATATAAGTACTCCTTGACCCAAAGTGAGTTACCCTAGCCCTTGTATAAGTACTCCCTGACCCCAAGTGAGTTACCCTAGTCCCATATAAGTACTCCCAGACCCCAAGTGAGTTACCCTAGTCCCATAGAAGTACTCCTTGACCCCAAGTGAGTTAACTTATCACCTTTATAAGTACTCCCTGACCCCAAGTGAGTTACCCTAGCCCTTATATATATGTAGACCCAGACACCAAGTGAGTTTCCCTAGTCCCATATAAGTACTCCCTGACCCCAAGTGAGTTACCCTAGTCCCATAGAAGTAATCCCTGACCCCAAGTGAGTTACCCTAGTCCCATAGAAGTACTCCTTGACCCCAAGTGAGTTACCCTAGCCCCTATATAAGTACTCCCTGACCACAAGTGAGTTATCCTAACCCCTTTATATGTACTCTCTGACCGCAAGTGAGTTACCCTAGTCCCATAGAAGTAACCCCTGACCCAAGTAAGTTATCCTTGCCCCTTTATATGTACTCTCTGGCCGCAAGTGAGTTACCCTAGTCCCATATAAGTACTCCTTGACCCAAAGTGAGTTACCCTAGCCCTTTTATAAGTACTCCCTGACTCCAAGTGAGTTACCCTAGTCCCATATAAGTACTCCCAGACCCCAAGTGAGTTACCCTAGTCCCATAGAAGTACTCCTTGACCCCAAGTGAGTTAACTTATCACCTTTATAAGTACTCCCTGACCCCAAGTGAGTTACCCTAGCCCTTATATATATGTAGTCCCAGACACCAAGTGAGTTTCCCTAGTCCCATAAAAGTACTCCCTGACCCCAAGTGAGTTACCCAAGTCCCATAGAAGTAATCCCTGACCCCAAGTGAGTAACCCTAGTCCCATATAAGTACTCCTTGACCCCAAGTGAGTTACCCTAGCCCCTATATAAGTACTCCCTGACCCCAAGTGAGTTATCCTAACCCCTTTATATGTACTCTCTGACCGCAAGTGAGTTACCCTAGTCCCATAGAAGTAACCCCTGACCCCAAGTAAGTTATCCTTGCCCCTTTATATGTACTCTCTGGCCGCAAGTGAGTTACCCTAGTCCCTTATAAGTACTCCCTGACCCCAAGTGAGTTACCCTAGCCCCTTAATAAGTATACCCTGTCCCCAAGTGAGTTACCCAAGCCCCTATATAAATACTCCCTGACCCAAAGTGAGTTACCCTAGTCCCTTTATAAGTACTCCCTGACCCCAAGTGAGTTACCCTAGTCCCATAGAAGTAATCCCTGACCCCAAGTGAGTTACCATAGCCCCTATGTAAGTACTCCCTGACCCCAAGTGAGTTATCCTAGCCCCTTTATATGTACCCTCTGACCGCAAGTGAGTTACCCTAGTTCCATAGAAGTACTCCCTGACCCCAAGTGAGTAACCATATCATCTTTATAAGTACTCTCTGACCCCAAGTGAGTTATCCTAGCCCCTTTACATGTACTCTCTGACCGCAAGTGAGTTACCCTAGCCCCTTTATAAGTACTCCCTGACCCCAAGTGAGTTATCATAGCCCCTTTATATGTTCTCCCAGAATCCAAGTGAGTTACCCTAGTCCCTTATAACTACTCCCTGACCCAAAGTGAGTTACCCTAGTCCCTTTATAAGTACTACCTGATCCTAAGTGAGTTATCCTAGCCCCTTTATATGTACTCCCAGAATCCAAGTGAATTACCCTAGTCCCTTATAACTACTCCCTGACCCAAAGTGAGTTACCCTAGTCCCTTTATAAGTACTCCCTGACCATAAGTGGGTTACGCTAGTCCCATATAAGTACTCCCAGACCACAAGTGAGTAACCGTAGTCCCATAGAAGTACTCCCTGACCCCAAGTGAGTTACCCTAACCCCTATATAAGTAGTCCCTGACCCCAAGTGAGTTACCCTAGTCCCATAGAAGTAATTCCTGACCCCAAGTTAGTTACCATAGCCCCTTTATAAGTACTCCCTGACCCCAAGTGAGTTACCCTAGCCCTTAATAAGTACACCCTGGCCCCAAGTGAGTTTCCCTAGTCCCATAAAAGTACTCCTTGACCCAAAGTAAGTTACCCTAGCCCCTTTATATGTTCCCTGACCCCAAATGAGATACCCTAGTCCCATATAAATACTCCCAGACCCCAAGTAAGATTCCCTAGTCCCATAGAAGTACTCCCTGACCCCAAGTGAGTTACCCTAGCCCCTTTATATGTACTCCCAGAATCCAAGTGAATTACCCTAGTCCCTTATAACTACTCCCTGACCCAAAGTGAGTTACCCTAGTCCCTTTATAAGTACTCCCTGACCATAAGTGGGTTACGCTAGTCCCATATAAGTACTCCCAGACCACAAGTGAGTAACCGTAGTCCCATAGAAGTACTCCCTGACCCCAAGTGAGTTACCCTAACCCCTATATAAGTAGTCCCTGACCCCAAGTGAGTTACCCTAGTCCTATAGAAGTAATTCCTGACCCCAAGTTAGTTACCATAGCCCCTTTATAAGTACTCCCTGACCCCAAGTGAGTTACCCTAGCCCTTAATAAGTACACCCTGGCCCCAAGTGAGTTTCCCTAGTCCCATAAAAGTACTCCTTGACCCAAAGTAAGTTACCCTAGCCCCTTTATATGTTCCCTGACCCCAAATGAGATACCCTAGTCCCATATAAATACTCCCAGACCCCAAGTAAGATTCCCTAGTCCCATAGAAGTACTCCCTGACCCCAAGTGAGTTACCACAGCCCCTATATAAGTACTTCCTGACCCCAAGTGAGTTACCCTAGCCCCTTTATATGTACTCCCAGAATCCAAGTGAATTACCCTAGTCCCTTATAACTACTCCCTGACCCAAAGTGAGTTACCCTAGTCCCTTTATAAGTACTCCCTGACCATAAGTGGGTTACGCTAGTCCCATATAAGTACTCCCAGACCACAAGTGTGTAACCGTAGTCCCATAGAAGTACTCCCTGACCCCAAGTGAGTTACCCTAACCCCTATATAAGTAGTCTCTGACCCCAAGTGAGTTACCCTAGTCCCATAGAAGTAATCCCTGACCCCAAGTGAGTTACCATAGCCCCTATGTAAGTACTCCCTGACCCCAAGTGAGTTATCCTAGCCCCTTTATATGTACCCTCTGACCGCAAGTGAGTTACCCTAGTCCCATAGAAGTACTCCCTGACCCCAAGTGAGTTACCATATCACCTTTATAAGTACTCCCTGACCCCAAGTGAGTTATCCTAGCCCCTTTATTTGTACCCTCTGACCCCAAGTGAGTTACCCTAGTTCTATAGAAGTACTCCCTGACCCCAAGTGAGTTACAATATCATCTTTATAAGTACTCTCTGACCCCAAGTGAGTTATCCTAGCCCCTTTACATGTACTCTCTGACCGCAAGTGAGTTACCCTAGCCCCTTTATAAGTACTCCCTGACCCCAAGTGAGTTATCATAGCCCCTTTATATGTACTCCCAGAATCCAAGTGAGTTACCCTAGTCCCTTATAACTACTCCCTGACCCAAAGTGAGTTACCCTAGTCCCTTTATAAGTACTCCCTGACCCTAAGTGGGTTACGCTAGTCGCATAGAAGTAATCCCTGACCCCAAGTGAGTTACCATAGCCCCTATGTAAGTACTCCCTGACCCCAAGTGTGTTATCCTTGGCCCTTTATATGTACTCTCTGACCGCAAGTGAGTTACCCTAGTCCCATATAAGCACTCCTTGACCCAAAGTGAGTTACCCTAGCCCCTTTATAAGTACTCCCTGACCCCAAGTGAGTTACGCTAGTCCCATATAGGTACTCCCAGACCCCAATTGAGTTACCTTAGTCCCATAGAAGTACTCCCTGACCCCAAGTGAGTTACCCTAGCTTATATATAATTACCCCCTGACGCCAAGTGAGTTATCCTAACCCCTTTATATGCACTCTCTGACCGCAAGTGAGTTACCCTATTCCCATAGATGTACTCCATGACGCCAAGTGAGTTACCATAGCCCCTTTATAAGTACTCCCTGACCCCAAGCGATTTATCCTAGCCCCTTTATATGTACTCTCTGACCGCAACTGAGTTATCCTAGCTGCTTTATATGTACTCCCAGACCCCAAGTGAGTTACCCTGTCCCTTATAAGTACTCCCTGACCCCAATTGAGTTACCCTAGCCCTTTATATGTACTCTCTGACCGCAAGTGAGTTAACCTAGCACCATTATAAGTACTCCCTGACCCCAAGTGAGTTATCCTAGCCCCTTTATATGTACTCCCAGAATCCAAGTGAGTAACCCTAGTCCCTTATAACTACTCCCTGACCCTAAGTGGGTTACGCTAGTCCCATATAAGTACTCCCAGACCACAAGTGAGTGACCCTAGTCCAATAGAAGTACTCCCTGACCCCAAGTGAGTTACCCTAGCCCCTATATATATAGTCCCTAACACCAAGTGAGTTTCCCTAGCCCCTATATATGTAGTCCCTGACACCAAGTGAGTATCCCTAGTCCCATAAAAGTACTCCCTGACCCCAAGTGAGTTACCCTAGTCCCATAGAAGTAATCCCTGACCCCAAGTAAGTCATCCTTGCCCCTTTATATGTACTCTCTGGCCGCAAGTGAGTTACCCTAGTCCCTTATAAGTTCTCCCTGACCTCTAGTGAGTTACCCTAGTCCCATAGAAGTACTCCTTGACCCAAAGTGAGTTACTCTAGCCCTTATATATATGTAGTCCCTGACACCAAGTGAGTTTCCCTAGTCCCATAAAAGTACTCCCTGACTCCAAGTGAGTTACCCTAGTCCCAGAGAAGTAATCCCTGACCCCAAGTGAGTTACCATAGCCCCTATGTAAGTACCCTCTGACCGCAAGTGAGTTACCCTAGTCCCATAGAAGTACTCCCTGACCCCAAGTGAGTTACCATATCACCTTTATAAGTACTCCCTGACCCCAAGTGAGTTATCATAGCCCCTTTATATGTACTCCCAGAATCCAAGTGAGTTACCCTAGTCCCTTATAACTACTCCCTGACCCAAAGTGAGTTACCCTAGTCCCTTTATAAGTACTCCCTGACCCTAAGTGGGTTACGCTAGTCGCATAGAAGTAATCCCTGACCCCAAGTGAGTTACCATAGCCCCTATGTAAGTACTCCCTGACCCCAAGTGTGTTATCCTTGGCCCTTTATATGTACTCTCTGACCGCAAGTGAGTTACCCTAGTCCCATATAAGCACTCCTTGACCCAAAGTGAGTTACCCTAGCCCCTTTATAAGTACTCCCTGACCCCAAGTGAGTTACGCTAGTCCCATATAGGTACTCCCAGACCCCAATTGAGTTACCTTAGTCCCATAGAAGTACTCCCTGACCCCAAGTGAGTTACCCTAGCTTATATATAATTACCCCCTGACGCCAAGTGAGTTATCCTAACCCCTTTATATGCACTCTCTGACCGCAAGTGAGTTACCCTAGTCCCATAGATGTACTCCATGACGCCAAGTGAGTTACCATAGCCCCTTTTAAGTACTCCCTGACCCCAAGCGATTTATCCTAGCCCCTTTATATGTACTCTCTGACCGCAACTGAGTTATCCTAGCTGCTTTATATGTACTCCCAGACCCCAAGTGAGTTACCCTGTCCCTTATAAGTACTCCCTGACCTCAATTGAGTTACCCTAGCCCTTAATAAGTACACCCTGGCCCCAAGTGAGTTACCCTGGTCCCATAAAAGTACTCACAGACACCAAGTGAGTTACCCTAGCCCTTTATATGTACTCTCTGACAGCAAGTGAGTTAACCTAGTACCATTATAAGTACTCCCTGACCCCAAGTGAGTTACCCTAGCCCCTTTAATATGTACACCCTGTCCCCAAGTGAGTTACCCTAGCCCCTTTATATGTACTCTCTGACCGCAAGTGAGTTACCCTAGTCCGATATAAGTACTCCTTGACCCAAAGTGAGTTACCCTAGCCCTTTTATAAGTACTCCCTGACCCCAAGTGAGTTACCCTAGTCCCATATAAGTACTCCCAGACCCCAAGTGAGTTAACTTATCACCTTTATAAGTACTCCCTGACCCCAAGTGAGTTACCCTAGCCCTTATATATATGTAGTCCCAGACACCAAGTGAGTTACCCTATCCCATAGAAGTAATCCCTGACTCCAAGTGAGTTACCCTAGTCCCATAGAAGTACTCCTTGATCCCATGTGAGTTACCCTAGCCCCTATATAAATACTCCCTGACCCCAAGTGAGTTATCCTAACCCCTTTATATGTACTCTCTGACCGCAAGTGAGTTACCCTAACCCCTTTATAAGTACTCCCTGACCCCAAGTGAGTTATCCTAGCCCCTTTATATGTACTCCCAGAATCCAAGTGAGTTACCCTAGTCCCTTATAACTACTCCCTGACCCAAAGTGAGTTACCCTAGTCCCTTTATAAGTACTCCCTGACCCTAAGTGGGTTACGCTAGTCCCATATAAGTACTCCCAGACCACAAGTGAGTGACCCTAGTCCAATAGAAGTACTCCCTGACCCCAAGTGAGTTACCCTAGCCCCTATATATGTAGTCCCTAACACCAAGTGAGTTTCCCTAGCCCCTATATATGTAGTCCCTGACACCAAGTGAGTATCCCTAGTCCCATAAAAGTACTCCCTGACCCCAAGTGAGTTACCCTAGTCCCATAGAAGTAATCCCTGACCCCAAGTAAGTCATCCTTGCCCCTTTATATGTACTCTCTGGCCGCAAGTGAGTTACCCTAGTCCCTTATAAGTTCTCCCTGACCTCTAGTGAGTTACCCTAGTCCCATAGAAGTACTCCTTGACCCAAAGTGAGTTACTCTAGCCCTTATATATATGTAGTCCCTGACACCAAGTGAGTTTCCCTAGTCCCATAAAAGTACTCCCTGACTCCAAATGAGTTACCCTAGTCCCAGAGAAGTAATCCCTGACCCCAAGTGAGTTACCATAGCCCCTATGTAATTACTCCCTGACCCCAAGTGAGTTATCCTAGTCCCATAGAAGTACTCCCTGACCCCAAGTGAGTTACCATATCACCTTTATAAGTACTCCCTGACCCCAAGTGAGTTATCCTAGCCCCTTTATTTGTACCCTCTGACCCCAAGTGAGTTACCCTAGTTCTATAGAAGTATTCCCTGACCCCAAGTGAGTTACAATATCATCTTTATAAGTACTCTCTGACCCCAAGTGAGTTATCCTAGCCCCTTTACATGTACTCTCTGACCGCAAGTGAGTTACCCTAGCCCCTTTATAAGTACTCCCTGACCCCAAGTGAGTTATCATAGCCCCTTTATATGTACTCCCAGAATCCAAGTGAGTTACCCTAGTCCCTTATATCTACTCCCTGACCCAAAGTGAGTTACCCTAGTCCCTTTATAAGTACTCCCTGACCCTAAGTGGGTTACGCTAGTCGCATAGAAGTAATCCCTGACCCCAAGTGAGGTACCATAGCCCCTATGTAAGTACTCCCTGACCCCAAGTGTGTTATCCTTGGCCCTTTATATGTACTCTCTGACCGCAAGTGAGTTACCCTAGTCCCATATAAGCACTCCTTGACCCAAAGTGAGTTACCCTAGCCCCTTTATAAGTACTCCCTGACCCCAAGTGAGTTACGCTAGTCCCATATAGGTACTCCCAGACCCCAATTGAGTTACCTTAGTCCCATAGAAGTACTCCCTGACCCCAAGTGAGTTACCCTAGCTTATATATAATTACCCCCTGACGCCAAGTGAGTTATCCTAACCCCTTTATATGCACTCTCTGACCGCAAGTGAGTTACCCTAGTCCCATAGATGTACTCCATGACGCCAAGTGAGTTACCATAGCCCCTTTATAAGTACTCCCTGACCCCAAGCGATTTATCCTAGCCCCTTTATATGTACTCTCTGACCGCAACTGAGTTATCCTAGCTGCTTTATATGTACTCCCAGACCCCAAGTGAGTTACCCTGTCCCTTATAAGTACTCCCTGACCCCAATTGAGTTACCCTAGCCCTTTATATGTACTCTCTGACCGCAAGTGAGTTAACCTAGCACCATTATAAGTACTCCCTGACCCCAAGTGAGTTATCCTAGCCCCTTTATATGTACTCCCAGAATCCAAGTGAGTAACCCTAGTCCCTTATAACTACTCCCTGACCCAAAGTGAGTTACCCTAGTCCCTTTATAAGTACTCCCTGACCCTAAGTGGGTTACGCTAGTCGCATAGAAGTAATCCCTGACCCCAAGTGAGGTACCATAGCCCCTATGTAAGTACTCCCTGACCCCAAGTGTGTTATCCTTGGCCCTTTATATGTACACTCTGACCGCAAGTGAGTTACCCTAGTCCCATATAAGCACTCCTTGACCCAAAGTGAGTTACCCTAGCCCCTTTATAAGTACTCCCTGACCCCAAGTGAGTTACGCTAGTCCCATATAGGTACTCCCAGACCCCAATTGAGTTACCTTAGTCCCATAGAAGTACTCCCTGACCCCAAGTGAGTTACCCTAGCTTATATATAATTACCCCCTGACGCCAAGTGAGTTATCCTAACCCCTTTATATGCACTCTCTGACCGCAAGTGAGTTACCCTAGTCCCATAGATGTACTCCATGACGCCAAGTGAGTTACCATAGCCCCTTTATAAGTACTCCCTGACCCCAAGCGATTTATCCTAGCCCCTTTATATGTACTCTCTGACCGCAACTGAGTTATCCTAGCTGCTTTATATGTACTCCCAGACCCCAAGTGAGTTACCCTGTCCCTTATAAGTACTCCCTGACCCCAATTGAGTTACCCTAGCCCTTTATATGTACTCTCTGACCGCAAGTGAGTTAACCTAGCACCATTATAATTACTCCCTGACCCCAAGTGAGTTATCCTAGCCCCTTTATATGTACTCCCAGAATCCAAGTGAGTAACCCTAGTCCCTTATAACTACTCCCTGACCCAAAGTGAGTTTCCCTAATCCCTTTATAAGTACTCCCTGACCCTTAGTGGGTTACGCTAGTCCCATATAAGTACTCCCAGACCACAAGTGAGTAACCCTAGTCCCATAGAAGTACCCCCTGACCCCAAGTGAGTTACCCTAGCCCCTATATAAGTAGTCCCTGACCCCAAGTGAGTTACCGTAGTCCCATAAAAGTACTCCCTGACCCCAAGTAAGTTATCCTAGCCCCTTTATATGTACTCTCTGACCGCAAGTGAGTTACCCTAGTCCCATATAAGTACTCCCAGACCCCAAGTGATTTACCCTAGTCCCTTATAACTACTCCCTGACCCAAAGTGAGTTTCCCTAATCCCTTTATAAGTACTCCCTGACCCTTAGTGGGTTACGCTAGTCCCATATAAGTACTCCCAGACCACAAGTGAGTAACCCTAGTCCAATAGATGTACTCCCTGAACCCAAGTGAGTTACCCTAGCCCCTATATATGTAGTCCCTGACATCAAGTGAGTTTCCCTAGTCCCTTAAAAGTACTCCCTGACCCCAAGTGAGTTACCCTAGTCCCATAGAAGTAATCTCTGACCCCAAGTAAGTCATCCTTGCCCCTTTATATGTACTCTCTGGCCGCAAGTGAGTTACCCTAGTCCCTTATAAGTTCTCCCTGACCTCTAGTGAGTTACCCTAGTCCCATAGAAGTACTCCTTGACCCAAAGTGAGTTACTCTAGCCCTTATATATATGTAGTCCCTGACACCAAGTGAGTTTCCCTAGTCCCATAAAAGTACTCCCTGACTCCAAGTGAGTTACCCTAGTCCCAGAGAAGTAATCCCTGACCCAAAGTGAGTTACCCTAGTCCCATATAAGTACTCCCAGACTCCAAGTGAGTTACCCTAGTCCCATAGAATTACTCCTTGACCCCAATTGAGTTACCCTAGCCCCTATATAAGTACTCCCTGACCCCAAGTGAGTTATCCTAACACCTTTATATGTACTCTCTGACCGCAAGTGAGTTACCCTATCCCCTTTATAAGTACTCCCAGATCCCAAGTGAGTTATCCTAGCCCCTTTATATATACTCCCAGAATCCAAGTGAGTTACCCTAGTCCCTTATAACTACTCCCTGACCCAAAGTGAGTTACCATAGTCCTTTTATAAGTACTCCCTGACCCTAAGTGGGTTACGCTAGTCCCATATAAGTACTCCCTGACCCCAAGTGAGTTATCCTAACCCCTTTATATGTACTCTCTGACCGCAAGTGAGTTACCCTAACCCCTTTATAAGTACTCCCTGACCCCAAGTGAGTTATCCTAGCCCCTTTATATGTACTCCCAGAATCCAAGTGAGTTACCCTAGTCCCTTATAACTACTCCCTGACCCAAAGTGAGTTACCCTAGTCCCTTTATAAGTACTCCCTGACCCTAAGTGGGTTACGCTAGTCCCATATAAGTACTCCCAGACCACAAGTGAGTAACCCTAGTCCAATAGAAGTACTCCCTGACCCCAAGTGAGTTACCCTAGCCCCTATATATGTAGTCCCTAACACCAAGTGAGTTACCCTAGCCCCTATATATGTAGTCCCTAACACCAAGTGAGTTTCCCTAGCCCCTATATATGTAGTCCCTGACACCAAGTGAGTATCCCTAGTCCCATAAAAGTACTCCCTGACCCCAAGTGAGTTACCCTAGTCCCATAGAAGTAATCCCTGACCCCAAGTAAGTCATCCTCGCCCCTTTATATGTACTCTCTGGCCGCAAGTGAGTTACCCTAGTCCCTTATAAGTTCTCCCTGACCTCTAGTGAGTTACCCTAGTCCCATAGAAGTACTCCTTGACCCAAAGTGAGTTACTCTAGCCCTTATATAAGTATTCCCTGACCACAAGTGAGTTACCCTAGTCCCATAGAAGTACTCCTTGACCCCAAGTGAGTTACTCTAGCCCTTATATATATGTAGTCCCTGACACCAAGTGAGTTTCCCTAGTCCCATAAAAGTACTCCCTGACTCCAAGTGAGTTACCCTAGTCCCATAGAAGTAATCCCTGACCCAAAGTGAGTTACCCTAGTCCCATATAAGTACTCCCAGACCCCAAATGAGTTACCCTAGTCCCATAGAATTACTCCTTGACCCCAATTGAGTTACCCTAGCCCCTATATAAGTACTCCCTGACCCCAAGTGAGTTATCCTAACCCCTTTATATGTACTCTCTGACCGCAAGTGAGTTACCCTAGCCCCTTTATAAGTACTCCCAGACCCCAAGTGAGTTATCCTAGCCCCTTTATATATACTCCCAGAATCCAAGTGAGTTACCCTAGTCCTTTATAACTACTCCCTGACCCAAAGTGAGTTACCCTAGTCCCTTTATAAGTACTCCCTGACCCTAAGTGGTTTACGCTAGTCCCATATAAGTACTCCCAGATCACAAGTGAGTAACCCTAGTCACATAGAAGTACTCCCTGACCCCAAGTGAGTTACCATAGCCCCTATGTAAGTAGTCCCTGACCACAAGTGAGTTTCCCTAGTCCCATAAAGGTACTCCCTGACCCCAAGTGAGTTACCCTAGTCCCATAGAAGTACTACCTGACCTCAAGTGTGTTACCATATCACCTTTATAAGTACTCCCTGACCCCAAGTGTGTTATTCTTGGCCCTTTATATGTACTCTCTGACCGCAAGTGAGTTACCCTAGTCCCTTATAAGTACTCCTTGACCCAAAGTGAGTTACCCTAGCCCCTTTATAAGTACTCCCTGACCCCAAGTGTGTTATCCTTGGCCCTTTATATGTACTCTCTGACCGCAAATGAGTTACCCTAGTCCCATATAAGTACTCCTTGACCCAAAGTGAGTTACCCTAGCCCTTTTATAAGTACTCCCTGACCCCAAGTGAGTTACCCTAGTCCCATATAAGTACTCCCAGACCCCAAGTGAGTTACCCTAGTCCCATAGAAGTACTCCTTGACCCCAAGTGAGTTAACTTATCACCTTTATAAGTACTCCCTGACCCCAAGTGAGTTACCCTAGCCCTTATATATATGTAGTCCCAGACACCAAGTGAGTTTCCCTAGTCCCATATAAGTACTCCCTGACCCCAAGTGAGTTACCCTAGTCCCATAGAAGTAATCCCTGACCCCAAGTGAGTTACCCTAGTCCCATAGAAGTACTCCTTGACCCCAAGTGAGTTACCCTAGCCCCTATATAAGTACTCCCTGACCCCAAGTGAGTTATCCTAACCCCTTTACATGTACTCTCTGACCGCAAGTGAGTTACCCTAGCCCCTTTATAAGTACTCCCTGACCCCAAGTGAGTTATCATAGCCCCTTTATATGTACTCCCAGAATCCAAGTGAGTTACCCTAGTCCCTTATAACTACTCCCTGACCCAAAGTGAGTTACCCTAGTCCCTTTATAAGTAATCCCTGACCCAAAGTGAGTTACCCTAGTCCCATATAAGTACTCCCAGACCCCAAATGAGTTACCCTAGTCCCATAGAATTACTCCTTGACCCCAATTGAGTTACCCTAGCCCCTATATAAGTACTCCCTGACCCCAAGTGAGTTATCCTAACCCCTTTATATGTACTCTCTGACCGCAAGTGAGTTACCCTAGCCCCTTTATAAGTACTCCCAGACCCCAAGTGAATTATCCTAGCCCCTTTATATATACTCCCAGAATCCAAGTGAGTTACCCTAGTCCCTTATAACTACTCCATGACCCAAAGTGAGTTACCCTAGTCCCTTTATAAGTACTCCCTGACCCTAAGTGGGTTACGCTAGTCCCATATAAGTACTCCCAGATCACAAGTGAGTAACCCTAGTCCCATAGAAGTACTCCCTGACCCCAAGTGAGTTACCATAGCCCCTATGTAAGTAGTCCCTGACCACAAGTGAGTTTCCCTAGTCCCATAAAGGTACTCCCTGACCCCAAGTGAGTTACCCTAGTCCCATAGAAGTACTACCTGACCTCAAGTGAGTTACCATATCACCTTTATAAGTACTCCCTGACCCCAAGTGTGTTATTCTTGGCCCTTTATATGTACTCTCTGACCGCAAGTGAGTTACCCTAGTCCCTTATAAGTACTCCTTGACCCAAAGTGAGTTACCCTAGCCCCTTTATAAGTACTCCCTGACCCCAAGTGTGTTATCCTTGGCCCTTTATATGTACTCTCTGACCGCAAATGAGTTACCCTAGTCCCATATAAGTACTCCTTGACCCAAAGTGAGTTACCCTAGCCCTTTTATAAGTACTCCCTGACCCCATGTGAGTTACCCTAGTCCCATATAAGTACTCCCAGACCCCAAGTGAGTTACCCTAGTCCCATAGAAGTACTCTTTGACCCCAAGTGAGTTAACTTATCACCTTTATAAGTACTCCCTGACCCCAAGTGAGTTACCCTAGTCCCATAGAAGTAATCCCTGACCCCAAGTGAGTTACCCTAGTCCCATAGAAGTACTCCTTGACCCCAAGTGAGTTACCCTAGCCCCTATATAAGTACTCCCTGACCCCAAGTGAGTTATCCTAACCCCTTTACATGTACTCTCTGACCGCAAGTGAGTTACCCTAGCCCCTTTATAAGTACTCCCTGACCCCAAGTGAGTTATCATAGCCCCTTTATATGTACTCCCAGAATCCAAGTGAGTTACCCTAGTCCCTTTATAAGTACTCCCTGACCCTAAGTGGGTTACGCTAGTCGCATAGAAGTAATCCCTGACCCCAAGTAAGTTATCCTTGCCCCTTTATATGTACTCTCTGGGCGCAAGTGAGTTACCATAGCCCCTTAATAAGTATACCCTGTCCCCAAGTGAGTTACCCTAGTCCCATAGAAGTAATCCCTGACCCCAAGTGAGTTACCATAGCCCCTATGTAAGTACTCCCTGACCCCAAGTGTGTTATCTTTGGCCCTTTATATGTACTCTCTGACCGCAAGTGAGTTACCCTAGTCCAATATAAGCACTCCTTGACCCAAAGTGAGTTACCCTAGCCCCTTTATAAGTACTCCCTGACCCCAAGTGAGTTACGCTAGTCCCATATAGGTACTCCCAGACCCCAATTGAGTTACCTTAGTCCCATAGAAGTACTCCCTGACCCCAAGTGAGTTACCCTAGCTTATATATAATTACTCCCTGACGCCAAGTGAGTTATCCTAACCCCTTTATATGCACTCTCTGACCGCAAGTGAGTTACCCTAGTCCCATAGATGTACTCCATGACGCCAAGTGTGTTATCCTAACCCCTTTATATGTACTCTCTGACCGCAAGTGAGTTACCCTAACCCCTTTATAAGTACTCCCTGACCCCAAGTGAGTTATCCTAGCCCCTTTATATGTACTCCCAGAATCCAAGTGAGTTACCCTAGTCCCTTATAACTACTCCCTGACCCAAAGTGAGTTACCCTAGTCCCTTTATAAGTACTCCCTGACCCTAAGTGGGTTACGCTAGTCTCATATAAGTACTCCCAGACCACAAGTGAGTAACCCTAGTCCAATAGAAGTACTCCCTGACCCCAAGTGAGTTACCCTAGCCCCTATATATGTAGTCCCTAACACCAAGTGAGTTTCCCTAGCCCCTATATATGTAGTCCCTGACACCAAGTGAGTATCCCTAGTCCCATAAAATTACTCCCTGACCCCAAGTGAGTTACCCTAGTCCCATAGAAGTAATCCCTGACCCCAAGTAAGTCATCCTCGCCCCTTTATATGTACTCTCTGGCCGCAAGTGAGTTACCCTAGTCCCTTATAAGTTCTCCCTGACCACTAGTGAGTTACCCTAGTCCCATAGAAGTACTCCTTGACCCAAAGTGAGTTACTCTAGCCCTTATATAAGTATTCCCTGACCACAAGTGAGTTACCCTAGTCCCATAGAAGTACTCCTTGACCCCAAGTGAGTTACTCTAGCCCTTATATATATGTAGTCCCTGACACCAAGTGAGTTTCCCTAGTCCCATAAAAGTACTCCCTGACTCCAAGTGAGTTACCCTAGTCCCATAGAAGTAATCCCTGACCCAAAGTGAGTTACCCTAGTCCCATATAAGTACTCCCAGACCCCAAATGAGTTACCCTAGTCCCATAGAATTACTCCTTGACCCCAATTGAGTTACCCTAGCCCCTATATAAGTACTCCCTGACCCCAAGTGAGTTATCCTAACCCCTTTATATGTACTCTCTGACCGCAAGTGAGTTACCCTAGCCCCTTTATAAGTACTCCCAGACCCCAAGTGAGTTATCCTAGCCCCTTTATATATACTCCCAGAATCCAAGTGAGTTACCCTAGTCCCTTATAACTACTCCCTGACCCAAAGTGAGTTACCCTAGTCCCTTTATAAGTACTCCCTGACCCTAAGTGGTTTACGCTAGTCCCATATAAGTACTCCCAGATCACAAGTGAGTAACCCTAGTCACATAGAAGTACTCCCTGACCCCAAGTGAGTTACCATAGCCCCTATGTAAGTAGTCCCTGACCACAAGTGAGTTTCCCTAGTCCCATAAAGGTACTCCCTGACCCCAAGTGAGTTACCCTAGTCCCATAGAAGTACTACCTGACCTCAAGTGTGTTACCATATCACCTTTATAAGTACTCCCTGACCCCAAGTGTGTTATTCTTGGCCCTTTATATGTACTCTCTGACCGCAAGTGAGTTACCCTAGTCCCTTATAAGTACTCCTTGACCCAAAGTGAGTTACCCTAGCCCCTTTATAAGTACTCCCTGACCCCAAGTGTGTTATCCTTGGCCCTTTATATGTACTCTCTGACCGCAAATGAGTTACCCTAGTCCCATATAAGTACTCCTTGACCCAAAGTGAGTTACCCTAGCCCTTTTATAAGTACTCCCTGACCCCAAGTGAGTTACCCTAGTCCCATATAAGTACTCCCAGACCCCAAGTGAGTTACCCTAGTCCCATAGAAGTACTCCTTGACCCCAAGTGAGTTAACTTATCACCTTTATAAGTACTCCCTGACCCCAAGTGAGTTACCCTAGCCCTTATATATATGTAGTCCCAGACACCAAGTGAGTTTCCCTAGTCCCATATAAGTACTCCCTGACCCCAAGTGAGTTACCCTAGTCCCATAGAAGTAATCCCTGACCCCAAGTGAGTTACCCTAGTCCCATAGAAGTACTCCTTGACCCCAAGTGAGTTACCCTAGCCCCTATATAAGTACTCCCTGACCCCAAGTGAGTTATCCTAACCCCTTTACATGTACTCTCTGACCGCAAGTGAGTTACCCTAGCCCCTTTATAAGTACTCCCTGACCCCAAGTGAGTTATCATAGCCCCTTTATATGTACTCCCAGAATCCAAGTGAGTTACCCTAGTCCCTTATAACTACTCCCTGACCCAAAGTGAGTTACCCTAGTCCCTTTATAAGTAATCCCTGACCCAAAGTGAGTTACCCTAGTCCCATATAAGTACTCCCAGACCCCAAATGAGTTACCCTAGTCCCATAGAATTACTCCTTGACCCCAATTGAGTTACCCTAGCCCCTATATAAGTACTCCCTGACCCCAAGTGAGTTATCCTAACCCCTTTATATGTACTCTCTGACCGCAAGTGAGTTACCCTAGCCCCTTTATAAGTACTCCCAGACCCCAAGTGAATTATCCTAGCCCCTTTATATATACTCCCAGAATCCAAGTGAGTTACCCTAGTCCCTTATAACTACTCCCTGACCCAAAGTGAGTTACCCTAGTCCCTTTATAAGTACTCCCTGACCCTAAGTGGGTTACGCTAGTCCCATATAAGTACTCCCAGATCACAAGTGAGTAACCCTAGTCCCATAGAAGTACTCCCTGACCCCAAGTGAGTTACCATAGCCCCTATGTAAGTAGTCCCTGACCACAAGTGAGTTTCCCTAGTCCCATAAAGGTACTCCCTGACCCCAAGTGAGTTACCCTAGTCCCATAGAAGTACTACCTGACCTCAAGTGAGTTACCATATCACCTTTATAAGTACTCCCTGACCCCAAGTGTGTTATTCTTGGCCCTTTATATGTACTCTCTGACCGCAAGTGAGTTACCCTAGTCCCTTATAAGTACTCCTTGACCCAAAGTGAGTTACCCTAGCCCCTTTATAAGTACTCCCTGACCCCAAGTGTGTTATCCTTGGCCCTTTATATGTACTCTCTGACCGCAAATGAGTTACCCTAGTCCCATATAAGTACTCCTTGACCCAAAGTGAGTTACCCTAGCCCTTTTATAAGTACTCCCTGACCCCATGTGAGTTACCCTAGTCCCATATAAGTACTCCCAGACCCCAAGTGAGTTACCCTAGTCCCATAGAAGTACTCTTTGACCCCAAGTGAGTTAACTTATCACCTTTATAAGTACTCCCTGACCCCAAGTGAGTTACCCTAGTCCCATAGAAGTAATCCCTGACCCCAAGTGAGTTACCCTAGTCCCATAGAAGTACTCCTTGACCCCAAGTGAGTTACCCTAGCCCCTATATAAGTACTCCCTGACCCCAAGTGAGTTATCCTAACCCCTTTACATGTACTCTCTGACCGCAAGTGAGTTACCCTAGCCCCTTTATAAGTACTCCCTGACCCCAAGTGAGTTATCATAGCCCCTTTATATGTACTCCCAGAATCCAAGTGAGTTACCCTAGTCCCTTATAACTACTCCCTGACCCAAAGTGAGTTACCCTAGTCCCTTTATAAGTACTCCCTGACCCTAAGTGGGTTACGCTAGTCGCATAGAAGTAATCCCTGACCCCAAGTAAGTTATCCTTGCCCCTTTATATGTACTTTCTGGGCGCAAGTGAGTTACCATAGCCCCTTAATAAGTATACCCTGTCCCCAAGTGAGTTACCCTAGTCCCATAGAAGTAATCCCTGACCCCAAGTGAGTTACCATAGCCCCTATGTAAGTACTCCCTGACCCCAAGTGTGTTATCCTTGGCCCTTTATATGTACTCTCTGACCGCAAGTGAGTTACCCTAGTCCCATATAAGCACTCCTTGACCCAAAGTGAGTTACCCTATCCCCTTTATAAGTACTCCCTGACCCCAAGTGAGTTACGCTAGTCCCATATAGGTACTCCCAGACCCCAATTGAGTTACCTTAGTCCCATAGAAGTACTCCCTGACCCCAAGTGAGTTACCCTAGCTTATATATAATTACTCCCTGACGCCAAGTGAGTTATCCTAACCCCTTTATATGCACTCTCTGACCGCAAGTGAGTTACCCTAGTCCCATAGAAGTAATTCCTGACCCCAAGTTAGTTACCATAGCCCCTTTATAAGTACTCCCTGACCCCAAGTGAGTTACCCTAGCCCTTAATAAGTACACCCTGGCCCCAAGTGAGTTTCCCTAGTCCCATAAAAGTACTCCTTGACCCAAAGTAAGTTACCCTAGCCCCTTTATATGTTCCCTGACCCCAAATGAGATACCCTAGTCCCATATAAATACTCCCAGACCCCAAGTAAGTTTCCCTAGTCCCATAGAAGTACTCCCTGACCCCAAGTGAGTTACCACAGCCCCTATATAAGTACTTCCTGACCCCAAGTGAGTTACCCTAGCCCCTTTATATGTACTCCCAGAATCCATGTGAATTACCCTAGTCCCTTATAACTACTCCCTGACCCAAAGTGAGTTACCCTAGTCCCTTTATAAGTACTCCCTGACCATAAGTGGGTTACGCTAGTCCCATATAAGTACTCCCAGACCACAAGTGAGTAACCGTAGTCCCATAGAAGTACTCCCTGACCCCAAGTGAGTTACCCTAACCCCTATATAAGTAGTCCCTGACCCCAAGTGAGTTACCCTAGTGCCATAAAAGTACTCCCTGACCCCAAGTGAGTTACCCTAGTCCCATAGAAGTAATCCCTGACCCCAAGTGAGTTACCATAGCCCCTATGTAAGTACTCCCTGACCCCAAGTGAGTTATCCTAGCCCCTTTATATGTACCCTCTGACCGCAAGTGAGTTACCCTAGTCCCATAGAAGTACTCCCTGACCCCAAGTGAGTTACCATATCACCTTTATAAGTACTCCCTGACCCCAAGTGAGTTATCCTAGCCCCTTTATTTGTACCCTCTGACCCCAAGTGAGTTACCCTAGTTCTATAGAAGTACTCCCTGACCCCAAGTGAGTTACTCTAGCCCTTTTATAAGTATTCCCTGACCCCAAGTGAGTTACGCTAGTCCCATATAGGTACTCCCAGACCCCAATTGAGTTACCTTAGTCCCATAGAAGTACTCCCTGACCCCAAGTGAGTTACCCTAGCTTATATATAATTACTCCCTGACGCCAAGTGAGTTATCCTAACCCCTTTATATGCACTCTCTGACCGCAAGTGAGTTACCCTAGTCCCATAGAAGTATTCCCTGACCCCAAGTGAGTTACCATAGCCCCTATGTAAGTACTCCCTGACCCCAAGTGAGTTATCCTAGCCCCTTTATATGTACCCTCTGACCGCAAGTGAGTTACCCTAGTCCCATAGAAGTACTCCCTGACCCCAAGTGAGTTACCATATCACCTTTATAAGTACTCCCTGACCCCAAGTGAGTTATCCTAGCCCCTTTATTTGTACCCTCTGACCCCAAGTGAGTTACCCTAGTTCTATAGAAGTACTCCTTGACCCAAAGTGAGTTACTCTAGCCCTTTTATAAGTATTCCCTGACCACAAGTGAGTTACCCTAGTCCCATAGAAGTATTCCTTGACCCCAAGTGAGTTACTCTAGCCCTTATATATATGTAGTCCCTGACACCAAGTGAGTTACCCTAGCCCCTTAATAAGTATACCCTGTCCCCAAGTGAGTTACCCTAGCCCCTATATAAATACTCCCTGACCCAAAGTGAGTTACCCTAGTCCCTTTATAAGTACTCCCTGACCCCAAGTGAGTTACCCTAGTCCCATAGAAGTAATCCCTGACCCCAAGTGAGTTACCATAGCCCCTATGTAAGTACTCCCTGACCCCAAGTGAGTTATCCTAGCCCCTTTATATGTACCCTCTGACCGCAAGTGAGTTACCCTAGTCCCATAGAAGTACTCCCTGACCCCAAGCGAGTTATCCTAGCCCCTTTATTTGTACCCTCTGACCCCAAGTGAGTTACCCTAGTTCCATAGAAGTACTCCCTGACCCCAAGTGAGTTACCATATCATCTTTATAAGTACTCTCTGACCCCAAGTGAGTTATCCTAGCCCCTTTACATGTACTCTCTGACCGCAAGTGAGTTACCCTAGCCCCTTTATAAGTACTCCCTGACCCCAAGTGAGTTATCATAGCCCCTTTATATGTTCTCCCAGAATCCAAGTGAGTTACCCTAGTCCCTTATAACTACTCCCTGACCCAAAGTGAGTTACCCTAGTCCCTTTATAAGTACTCCCTGACCATAAGTGGATTACGCTAGTCCCATATAAGTACTCCCAGACCACAAGTGAGTAACCGTAGTCCCATAGAAGTACTCCCTGACCCCAAGTGAGTTACCCTAGTCCCATAGAAGTAATTCCTGACCCCAAGTTAGTTACCATAGCCCCTTTATAAGTACTCCCTGACCCCAAGTGAGTTACCCTAGCCCTTAATAAGTACACCCTGGCCCCAAGTGAGTTTCCCTAGTCCCATAAAAGTACTCCTTGACCCAAAGTAAGTTACCCTAGCCCCTTTATATGTTCCCTGACCCCAAATGAGATACCCTAGTCCCATATAAATACTCCCAGACCCCAAGTAAGTTTCCCTAGTCCCATAGAAGTACTCCCTGACCCCAAGTGAGTTACCACAGCCCCTATATAAGTACTTCCTGACCCCAAGTGAGTTACCCTAGCCCCTTTATAAGTACTCCCAGACTCCAAGTGAGTTACCCTAGACCCATAGAATTACTCCTTGACCCCAATTGAGTTACCCTAGCCCCTATATAAGTACTCCCTGACCCCAAGTGAGTTATCCTAACCCCTTTATATGTACTCTCTGACCGCAAGTGAGTTACCCTATCCCCTTTATAAGTACTCCCAGATCCCAAGTGAGTTATCCTAGCCCCTTTATATATACTCCCAGAATCCAAGTGAGTTACCCTAGTCCCTTATAACTACTCCCTGACCCAAAGTGAGTTACCCTAGTCCCTTTATAAGTACTCCCTGACCCTAAGTGGGTTACGCTAGTCCCATATAAGTACTCCCTAACCCCAAGTGAGTTATCCTAACCCCTTTATATGTACTCTCTGACCGCAAGTGAGTTACCCTAACCCCTTTATAAGTAGTCCCTGACCCCAAGTGAGTTATCCTAGCCCCTTTATATGTACTCCCAGAATCCAAGTGAGTTACCCTAGTCCCTTATAACTACTCCCTGACCCAAAGTGAGTTACCCTAGTCCCTTTATAAGTACTCCCTGACCCTAAGTGGGTTACGCTAGTCCCATATAAGTACTCCCAGACCACAAGTGAGTAACCCTAGTCCAATAGAAGTACTCCCTGACCCCAAGTGAGTTACCCTAGCCCCTATATATGTAGTCCCTAACACCAAGTGAGTTTCCCTAGCCCCTATATATGTAGTCCCTGACACCAAGTGAGTATCCCTAGTCCCATAAAAGTACTCCCTGACCCCAAGTGAGTTACCCTAGTCCCATAGAAGTAATCCCTGACCCCAAGTAAGTCATCCTTGCCCCTTTATATGTACTCTCTGGCCGCAAGTGAGTTACCCTAGTCCCTTATAAGTTCTCCCTGACCTCTAGTGAGTTACCCTAGTCCCATAGAAGTACTCCTTGACCCAAAGTGAGTTACTCTAGCCCTTATATAAGTATTCCCTGACCACAAGTGAGTTACCCTAGTCCCATAGAAGTACTCCTTGACCCCTAGTGAGTTACTCTAGCCCTTATATATATGTAGTCCCTGACACCAAGTGAGTTTCCCTAGTCCCATAAAAGTACTCCCTGACTCCAAGTGAGTTACCCTAGTCCCATAGAAGTAATCCCTGACCCAAAGTGAGTTACCCTAGTCCCATATAAGTACTCCCAGACCCCAAATGAGTTACCCTAGTCCCATAGAATTACTCCTTGACCCCAATTGAGTTACCCTAGCCCCTATATAAGTACTCCCTGACCCCAAGTGAGTTATCCTAACCCCTTTATATGTACTCTCTGACCGCAAGTGAGTTACCCTAGCCCCTTTATAAGTACTCCCAGACCCCAAGTGAGTTATCCTAGCCCCTTTATATATACTCCCAGAATCCAAGTGAGTTACCCTAGTCCCTTATAACTACTCCCTGACCCAAAGTGAGTTACCCTAGTCCCTTTATAAGTACTCCCTGACCCTAAGTGGGTTACGCTAGCCCCATATAAGTACTCCCAGATCACAAGTGAGTAACCCTAGTCACATAGAAGTACTCCCTGACCCCAAGTGAGTTACCATAGCCCCTATGTAAGTAGTCCCTGACCACAAGTGAGTTTCCCTAGTCCCATAAAGGTACTCCCTGACCCCAAGTGAGTTACCCTAGTCCCATAGAAGTACTACCTGACCTCAAGTGAGTTACCATATCACCTTTATAAGTACTCCCTGACCCCAAGTGTGTTATTCTTGGCCCTTTATATGTACTCTCTGACCGCAAGTGAGTTACCCTAGTCCCTTATAAGTACTCCTTGATCCAAAGTGAGTTACCCTAGCCCCTTTATAAGTACTCCCTGACCCCAAGTGTGTTATCCTTGGCCCTTTATATGTACTCTCTGACCGCAAATGAGTTACCCTAGTCCCATATAAGTACTCCTTGACCCAAAGTGAGTTACCCTAGCCCTTTTATAAGTACTCCCTGACCCCAAGTGAGTTACCCTAGTCCCATATAAGTACTCCCAGACCCCAAGTGAGTTACCCTAGTCCCATAGAAGTACTCCTTGACCCCAAGTGAGTTAACTTATCACCTTTATAAGTACTCCCTGACCCCAAGTGAGTTACCCTAGCCCTTATATATATGTAGTCCCAGACACCAAGTGAGTTTCCCTAGTCCCATATAAGTACTCCCTGACCCCAAGTGAGTTACCCTAGTCCCATAGAAGTAATCCCTGACCCCAAGTGAGTTACCCTAGTCCCATAGAAGTACTCCTTGACCCCAAGTGAGTTACCCTAGCCCCTATATAAGTACTCCCTGACCCCAAGTGAGTTATCCTAACCCCTTTACATGTACTCTCTGACCGCAAGTGAGTTACCCTAGCCCCTTTATAAGTACTCCCTGACCCCAAGTGAGTTATCATAGCCCCTTTATATGTACTCCCAGAATCCAAGTGAGTTACCCTAGTCCCTTATAACTACTCCCTGACCCAAAGTGAGTTACCCTAGTCCCTTTATAAGTACTCCCTGACCCTAAGTGGGTTACGCTAGTCCCATATAAGTACTCCCAGATCACAAGTGAGTAACCCTAGTCCCATAGAAGTACTCCCTGACCCCAAGTGAGTTACCATAGCCCCTATGTAAGTAGTCCCTGACCACAAGTGAGTTTCCCTAGTCCCATAAAGGTACTCCCTGACCCCAAGTGAGTTACCCTAGTCCCATAGAAGTACTACCTGACCTCAAGTGAGTTACCCTAGTCCCATAGAAGTACTCCTTGACCCCAAGTGAGTTACCCTAGCCCCTATATAAGTACTCCCTGACCCCAAGTGAGTTATCCTAACCCCTTTACATGTACTCTCTGACCGCAAGTGAGTTACCCTAGCCCCTTTATAAGTACTCCCTGACCCCAAGTGAGTTATCATAGCCCCTTTATATGTACTCCCAGAATCCAAGTGAGTTACCCTAGTCCCTTATAACTACTCCCTGACCCAAAGTGAGTTACCCTAGTCCCTTTATAAGTAATCCCTGACCCAAAGTGAGTTACCCTAGTCCCATATAAGTACTCCCAGACCCCAAATGAGTTACCCTAGTCCCATAGAATTACTCCTTGACCCCAATTGAGTTACCCTAGCCCCTATATAAGTACTCCCTGACCCCAAGTGAGTTATCCTAACCCCTTTATATGTACTCTCTGACCGCAAGTGAGTTACCCTAGCCCCTTTATAAGTATTCCCAGACCCCAAGTGAGTTATCCTAGCCCCTTTATATATACTCCCAGAATCCAAGTGAGTTACCCTAGTCCCTTATAACTACTCCCTGACCCAAAGTGAGTTACCCTAGTCCCTTTATAAGTACTCCCTGACCCTAAGTGGGTTACGCTAGTCCCATATAAGTACTCCCAGATCACAAGTGAGTAACCCTAGTCCCATAGAAGTACTCCCTGACCCCAAGTGAGTTACCATAGCCCCTATGTAAGTAGTCCCTGACCACAAGTGAGTTTCCCTAGTCCCATAAAGGTACTCCCTGACCCCAAGTGAGTTACCCTAGTCCCATAGAAGTACTACCTGACCTCAAGTGAGTTACCATATCACCTTTATAAGTACTCCCTGACCCCAAGTGTGTTATTCTTGGCCCTTTATATGTACTCTCTGACCGCAAGTGAGTTACCCTAGTCCCTTATAAGTACTCCTTGACCCAAAGTGAGTTACCCTAGCCCCTTTATAAGTACTCCCTGACCCCAAGTGTGTTATCCTTGGCCCTTTATATGTACTCTCTGACCGCAAATGAGTTACCCTAGTCCCATGTAAGTACTCCTTGACCCAAAGTGAGTTACCCTAGCCCTTTTATAAGTACTCCCTGACCCCATGTGAGTTACCCTAGTCCCATATAAGTACTCCCAGACCCCAAGTGAGTTACCCTAGTCCCATAGAAGTACTCCTTGACCCCAAGTGAGTTAACTTATCACCTTTATAAGTACTCCCTGACCCCAAGTGAGTTACCCTAGTCCCATAGAAGTAATCCCTGACCCCAAGTGAGTTACCCTAGTCCCATAGAAGTACTCCTTGACCCCAAGTGAGTTACCCTAGCCCCTATATAAGTACTCCCTGACCCCAAGTGAGTTATCCTAACCCCTTTACATATACTCTCTGACCGCAAGTGAGTTACCCTAGCCCCTTTATAAGTACTCCCTGACCCCAAGTGAGTTATCATAGCCCCTTTATATGTACTCCCAGAATCCAAGTGAGTTACCCTAGTCCCTTATAACTACTCCCTGACCCAAAGTGAGTTACCCTAGTCCCTTTATAAGTACTCCCTGACCCTAAGTGGGTTACGCTAGTCTCATATAAGTACTCCCAGACCACAAGTGAGTAACCCTAGTCCAATAGAAGTACTCCCTGACCCCAAGTGAGTTACCCTAGCCCCTATATATGTAGTCCCTAACACCAAGTGAGTTTCCCTAGCCCCTATATATGTAGTCCCTGACACCAAGTGAGTATCCCTAGTCCCATAAAAGTACTCCCTGACCCCAAGTGAGTTACCCTAGTCCCATAGAAGTAATCCCTGACCCCAAGTAAGTCATCCTTGCCCCTTTATATGTACTCTCTGGCCGCAAGTGAGTTACCCTAGTCCCTTATAAGTTCTCCCTGACCACTAGTGAGTTACCCTAGTCCCATAGAAGTACTCCTTGACCCAAAGTGAGTTACTCTAGCCCTTTTATAAGTATTCCCTGACCACAAGTGAGTTACCCTAGTCCCATAGAAGTATTCCTTGACCCCAAGTGAGTTACTCTAGCCCTTATATATATGTAGTCCCTGACACCAAGTGAGTTACCCTAGCCCCTTAATAAGTATACCCTGTCCCCAAGTGAGTTACCCTAGCCCCTATATAAATACTCCCTGACCCAAAGTGAGTTACCCTAGTCCCTTTATAAGTACTCCCTGACCCCAAGTGAGTTACCCTAGTCCCATAGAAGTAATCCCTGACCCCAAGTGAGTTACCATAGCCCCTATGTAAGTACTCCCTGACCCCAAGTGAGTTATCCTAGCCCCTTTATATGTACCCTCTGACCGCAAGTGAGTTACCCTAGTCCCATAGAAGTACTCCCTGACCCCAAGTGAGTTATCCTAGCCCCTTTATTTGTACCCTCTGACCCCAAGTGAGTTACCCTAGTTCCATAGAAGTACTCCCTGACCCCAAGTGAGTTACCATATCATCTTTATAAGTACTCTCTGACCCCAAGTGAGTTATCCTAGCCCCTTTACATGTACTCTCTGACCGCAAGTGAGTTACCCTAGCCCCTTTATAAGTACTCCCTGACCCCAAGTGAGTTATCATAGCCCCTTTATATGTTCTCCCAGAATCCAAGTGAGTTACCCTAGTCCCTTATAACTACTCCCTGACCCAAAGTGAGTTACCCTAGTCCCTTTATAAGTACTCCCTGACCATAAGTGGGTTACGCTAGTCCCATATAAGTACTCCCAGACCACAAGTGAGTAACCGTAGTCCCATAGAAGTACTCCCTGACCCCAAGTGAGTTACCCTAACCCCTATATAAGTAGTCCCTGACCCCAAGTGAGTTACCCTAGTCCCATAGAAGTAATTCCTGACCCCAAGTTAGTTACCATAGCCCCTTTATAAGTACTCCCTGACCCCAAGTGAGTTACCCTAGCCCTTAATAAGTACACCCTGGCCCCAAGTGAGTTTCCCTAGTCCCATAAAAGTACTCCTTGACCCAAAGTAAGTTACCCTAGCCCCTTTATATGTTCCCTGACCCCAAATGAGATACCCTAGTCCCATATAAATACTCCCAGACCCCAAGTAAGTTTCCCTAGTCCCATAGAAGTACTCCCTGACCCCAAGTGAGTTACCACAGCCCCTATATAAGTACTTCCTGACCCCAAGTGAGTTACCCTAGCCCCTTTATATGTACTCCCAGAATCCATGTGAATTACCCTAGTCCCTTATAACTACTCCCTGACCCAAAGTGAGTTACCCTAGTCCCTTTATAAGTACTCCCTGACCATAAGTGGGTTACGCTAGTCCCATATAAGTACTCCCAGACCACAAGTGAGTAACCGTAGTCCCATAGAAGTACTCCCTGACCCCAAGTGAGTTACCCTAACCCCTATATAAGTAGTCCCTGACCCCAAGTGAGTTACCCTAGTGCCATAAAAGTACTCCCTGACCCCAAGTGAGTTACCCTAGTCCCATAGAAGTAATCCCTGACCCCAAGTGAGTTACCATAGCCCCTATGTAAGTACTCCCTGACCCCAAGTGAGTTATCCTAGCCCCTTTATATGTACCCTCTGACCGCAAGTGAGTTACCCTAGTCCCATAGAAGTACTCCCTGACCCCAAGTGAGTTACCATATCACCTTTATAAGTACTCCCTGACCCCAAGTGAGTTATCCTAGCCCCTTTATTTGTACCCTCTGACCCCAAGTGAGTTACCCTAGTTCTATAGAAGTACTCCCTGACCCCAAGTGAGTTACTCTAGCCCTTTTATAAGTATTCCCTGACCACAAGTGAGTTACCCTAGTCCCATAGAAGTATTCCCTGACCCCAAGTGAGTTACCATAGCCCCTATGTAAGTACTCCCTGACCCCAAGTGACTTATCCTAGCCCCTTTATATGTACCCTCTGACCGCAAGTGAGTTACCCTAGTTCCATAGAAGTACTCCCTGACCCCAAGTGAGTTACCATATCACCTTTATAAGTACTCCCTGACCCCAAGTGAGTTATCCTAGCCCCTTTATTTGTACCCTCTGACCCCAAGTGAGTTACCCTAGTTCTATAGAAGTACTCCTTGACCCAAAGTGAGTTACTCTAGCCCTTTTATAAGTATTCCCTGACCACAAGTGAGTTACCCTAGTCCCATAGAAGTATTCCTTGACCCCAAGTGAGTTACTCTAGCCCTTATATATATGTAGTCCCTGACACCAAGTGAGTTACCCTAGCCCCTTAATAAGTATACCCTGTCCCCAAGTGAGTTACCCTAGCCCCTATATAAATACTCCCTGACCCAAAGTGAGTTACCCTAGTCCCTTTATAAGTACTCCCTGACCCCAAGTGAGTTACCCTAGTCCCATAGAAGTAATCCCTGACCCCAAGTGAGTTACCATAGCCCCTATGTAAGTACTCCCTGACCCCAAGTGAGTTATCCTAGCCCCTTTATATGTACCCTCTGACCGCAAGTGAGTTACCCTAGTCCCATAGAAGTACTCCCTGACCCCAAGTGAGTTATCCTAGCCCCTTTATTTGTACCCTCTGACCCCAAGTGAGTTACCCTAGTTCCATAGAAGTACTCCCTGACCCCAAGTGAGTTACCATATCATCTTTATAAGTACTCTCTGACCCCAAGTGAGTTATCCTAGCCCCTTTACATGTACTCTCTGACCGCAAGTGAGTTACCCTAGCCCCTTTATAACTACTCCCTGACCCAAAGTGAGTTACCCTAGTCCCTTTATAAGTACTCCCTGACCATAAGTGGATTACGCTAGTCCCATATAAGTACTCCCAGACCACAAGTGAGTAACCGTAGTCCCATAGAAGTACTCCCTGACCCCAAGTGAGTTACCCTAGTCCCATAGAAGTAATTCCTGACCCCAAGTTAGTTACCATAGCCCCTTTATAAGTACTCCCTGACCCCAAGTGAGTTACCCTAGTCCCATAAAAGTACTCCTTGACCCAAAGTAAGTTACCCTAGCCCCTTTATATGTTCCCTGACCCCAAATGAGATACCCTAGTCCCATATAAATACTCCCAGACCCCAAGTAAGTTTCCCTAGTCCCATAGAAGTACTCCCTGACCCCAAGTGAGTTACCACAGCCCCTATATAAGTACTTCCTGACCCCAAGTGAGTTACCCTAGCCCCTTTATATGTACTCCCAGAATCCATGTGAATTACCCTAGTCCCTTATAACTACTCCCTGACTCCAAGTGAGTTACCCTAGTCCCAGAGAAGTAATCCCTGACCCAAAGTGAGTTACCCTAGTCCCATATAAGTACTCCCAGACTCCAAGTGAGTTACCCTAGACCCATAGAATTACTCCTTGACCCCAATTGAGTTACCCTAGCCCCTATATAAGTACTCCCTGACCCCAAGTGAGTTATCCTAACCCCTTTATATGTACTCTCTGACCGCAAGTGAGTTACCCTATCCCCTTTATAAGTACTCCCAGATCCCAAGTGAGTTATCCTAGCCCCTTTATAACTACTCCCTGACCCAAAGTGAGTTACCCTAGTCCCTTTATAAGTACTCCCTGACCCTAAGTGGGTTACGCTAGTCCCATATAAGTACTCCCTGACCCCAAGTGAGTAACCCTAGTCCAATAGAAGTACTCCCTGACCTCAAGTGAGTTACCCTAGCCCCTATATATGTAGTCCCTAACACCAAGTGAGTTTCCCTAGCCCCTATATATGTAGTCCCTGACACCAAGTGAGTATCCCTAGTCCCATAAAAGTACTCCCTGACCCCAAGTGAGTTACCCTAGTCCCATAGAAGTAATCCCTGACCCCAAGTAAGTCATCCTTGCCCCTTTATATGTACTCTCTGGCCGCAAGTGAGTTACCCTAGTCCCTTATAAGTTCTCCCTGACCTCTAGTGAGTTACCCTAGTCCCATAGAAGTACTCCTTGACCCAAAGCGAGTTACTCTAGCCCTTATATATATGTAGTCCCTGACACCAAGTGAGTTTCCCTAGTCCCATAAAAGTACTCCCTGACTCCAAGTGAGTTACCCTAGTCCCAGAGAAGTAATCCCTGACCCAAAGTGAGTTACCCTAGTCCCATATAAGTACTCCCAGACTCCAAGTGAGTTACCCTAGTCCCATAGAATTACTCCTTGACCCCAATTGAGTTACCCTAGCCCCTACATAAGTACTCCCTGACCCCAAGTGAGTTATCCTAACCCCTTTATATGTACTCTCTGACCGCAAGTGAGTTACCCTAGCCCCTTTATAAGTACTCCCAGACCCCAAGTGAGTTATCCTAGCCCCTTTATATATACTCCCAGAATCCAAGTGAGTTACCCTAGTCCCTTATAACTACTCCCTGACCCAAAGTGAGTTACCCTAGTCCCTTTATAAGTACTCCCTGACCCTAAGTGGGTTACGCTAGTCCCATATAAGTACTCCCAGATCACAAGTGAGTAACCCTAGTCCCATAGAAGTACTCCCTGACCCCAAGTGAGTTACCATAGCCCCTATGTAAGTAGTCCCTGACCACAAGTGAGTTTCCCTAGTCCCATAAAGGTACTCCCTGACCCCAAGTGAGTTACCCTAGTCCCATAGAAGTAATCCCTGACCCCAAGTAATTTATGCTTGCCCCTTTACATGTACTCTCTGACCCCAAGTGAGTTACCCTAGTCCCATATAAGTACTCCCAGACCCCAAGTGAGTTACCCTAGTCCCATAGAAGTACTCCTTGACCCCAAGTGAGTTAACTTATCACCTTTATAAGTACTCCCTGACCCCAAGTGAGTTACCCTAGCCCTTATATATATGTAGTCCCAGACACCAAGTGAGTTTCCCTAGTCCCTAATAAGTACTCCCTGACCCCAAGTGAGTTACCCTAGTCCCATAGAAGTAATCCCTGACCCCAAGTGAGTTACCCTAGTCCCATAGAAGTACTCCTTGACCCCAAGTGAGTTACCCTAGCCCCTATATAAGTACTCCCTGACCCCAAGTGAGTTATCCTAGTCCCATATAAGTACTCCCAGACTCCAAGTGAGTTACCCTAGTCCCATAGAATTACTCCTTGACCCCAAGTGAGTTATCCTAACCCCTTTATATGTACTCTCTGACCGCAAGTGAGTTACCCTAGCCCCTTTATAAGTACTCCCAGACCCCAAGTGAGTTATCCTAGCCCCTTTATATATACTCCCAGAATCCAAGTGAGTTACCCTAGTCCCTTATAACTACTCCCTGACCCAAAGTGAGTTACCCTAGTCCCTTTATAAGTACTCCCTGACCCTAAGTGGGTTACGCTAGTCCCATATAAGTACTCCCAGATCACAAGTGAGTAACCCTAGTCCCATAGAAGTACTCCCTGACCCCAAGTGAGTTACCATAGCCCCTATGTAAGTAGTCCCTGACCACAAGTGAGTTTCCCTAGTCCCATAAAGGTACTCCCTGACCCCAAGTGAGTTACCCTAGTCCCATAGAAGTAATCCCTGACCCCAAGTAAGTTATGCTTGCCCCTTTACATGTACTCTCTGACCCCAAGTGAGTTACCCTAGTCACATATAAGTACTCCCAGACCCCAAGTGAGTTACCCTAGTCCCATAGAAGTACTCCTTGACCCCAAGTGAGTTAACTTATCACCTTTATAAGTACTCCCTGACCCCAAGTGAGTTACCCTAGCCCTTATATATATGTAGTCCCAGACACAAAGTGAGTTTCCCTAGTCCCATATAAGTACTCCCTGACCCCAAGTGAGTTACCCTAGTCCCATAGAAGTAATCCCTGACCCCAAGTGAGTTACCCTAGTCCCATAGAAGTACTCCTTGACCCCAAGTGAGTTACCCTAGCCCCTATATAAGTACTCCCTCACCCCAAGTGAGTTATCCTAACCCCTTTATATGTACTCTCTGACCGCAAGTGAGTTACCCTAGTCCCATAGAAGTAACCCCTGACCCCAAGTAAGTTATCCTTGCCCCTTTATATGTACTCTCTGGGCGCAAGTGAGTTACCCTAGTCCCATATAAGTACTCCTTGACCCAAAGTGAGTTACCCTAGCCCTTTTATAAGTACTCCCTGACCCCAAGTGAAAAACCCTAGTACCATAAATGTACTCCCTGACCCCAAGTGAGTTACCCTAATCCCATAGAAGTAATCCCTGACCCCAAGTGAGTTACCCTAGTCCCATAGAAGTACTCGTTGACCCCAAGTGAGTTACCCTAGCCCCTATATAAGTACTCCCTGACCCCAAGTGAGTTATCCTAACCCCTTTATATGTACTCTCTGACCGCAAGTGAGTTACCCTAGTCCCATAGAAGTAACCCCTGACCCCAAGTAAGTTATCCTTGCCCCTTTATATGTACTCTCTGGCCGCAAGTGAGTTACCCTAGTCCCATATAAGTACTCCTTGACCCAAAGTGAGTTACCCTAGCCCCTTTATAAGTACTCCCTGACCCCAAGTGTGTTATCCTTGACCCTTTATATGTACTCTCTGACTGCAAATGAGTTACCCTAGCCCCTATATAAATACTCCCTGACCCAAAGTGAGTTACCCTAGTCCCTTTATAAGTACTCCCTGACCCCAAGTGAGTTACCCTAGTCCCATAGAAGTAATCCCTGACCCCAAGTGAGTTACCATAGCCCCTATGTAAGTACTCCCTGACCCCAAGTGTGTTATCCTTGGCCCTTTATATGTACTCTCTGACCGCAAGTGAGTTACCCTAGTCCCATATAAGCACTCCTTGACCCAAAGTGAGTTACCCTAGCCCCTTTATAAGTACTCCCTGACCCCAAGTGAGTTACGCTAGTCCCATATAGGTACTCCCAGACCCCAATTGAGTTACCTTAGTCCCATAGAAGTACTCCCTGACCCCAAGTGAGTTACCCTAGCTTATATATAATTACTCCCTGACGCCAAGTGAGTTATCCTAACCCCTTTATATGCACTCTCTGACCGCAAGTGAGTTACCCTAGTCCCATAGATGTACTCCATGATGCCAAGTGAGTTATCCTAACCCCTTTATATGTACTCTCTGACCGCAAGTGAGTTACCCTAACCCCTTTATAAGTACTCCCTGACCCCAAGTGAGTTATCCTAGCCCCTTTATATGTACTCCCAGAATCCAAGTGAGTTACCCTAGTCCCTTATAACTACTCCCTGACCCAAAGTGAGTTACCCTAGTCCCTTTATAAGTACTCCCTGACCCTAAGTGGGTTACACTAGTCTCATATAAGTACTCCCAGACCACAAGTGAGTAACCCTAGTCCAATAGAAGTACTCCCTGACCCCAAGTGAGTTATCCTAGCCCCTATATATGTAGTCCCTAACACCAAGTGAGTTTCCCTAGCCCCTATATATGTAGTCCCTGACACCAAGTGAGTATCCCTAGTCCCATAAAAGTACTCCCTGACCCCAAGTGAGTTACCCTAGTCCCATAGAAGTAATCCCTGACCCCAAGTAAGTCATCCTTGCCCCTTTATATGTACTCTCTGGCCGCAAGTGAGTTACCCTAGTCCCTTATGCGTTCTCCCTGACCACTAGTGAGTTACCCTATTCCCATAGAAGTACTCCTTGACCCAAAGTGAGTTACTCTAGCCCTTTTATAAGTATTCCCTGACCACAAGTGAGTTACCCTAGTCCCATAGAAGTATTCCTTGACCCCAAGTGAGTTACTCTAGCCCTTATATATATGTAGTCCCTGACACCAAGTGAGTTACCCTAGCCCCTTAATAAGTATACCCTGTCCCCAAGTGAGTTACCCTAGCCCCTATATAAATACTCCCTGACCCAAAGTGAGTTACCCTAGTCCCATAGAAGTAATCCCTGACCCCAAGTGAGTTACCCTAGTCCCATAGAAGTACTCCTTGACCCCAAGTGAGTTACCCTAGCCCCTATATAAGTACTCCCTGACCCCAAGTGAGTTATCCTAACCCCTTTATATGTACTCTCTGACCGCAAGTGAGTTACCCTAGTCCCATAAAAGTAACCCCTGACCCCAAGTAAGTTATCCTTGCCCCTTTATATGTACTCTCTGGGCGCAAGTGAGTTACCCTAGTCCCATATAAGTACTCCTTGACCCAAAGTGAGTTACCCTAGCCCTTTTATAAGTACTCCCTGACCCCAAGTGAGAAACCCTAGTCCCATAAAAGTACTCCCTGACCCCAAGTGAGTTAGTCTAATCCCATAGAAGTAATCCCTGACCCCAAGTGAGTTACCCTAGTCCCATAGAAGTACTCCTTGACCCCAAGTGAGTTACCCTAGCCCCTATATAAGTACTCCCTGACCCCAAGTGAGTTATCCTAACCCCTTTATATGTACTCTCTGACCGCAAGTGAGTTACCCTAGCCCCTATATAAGTACTCCCTGACCCCAAGTGAGTTATCCTAACCCCTTTATATGTACTCTCTGGCCGCAAGTGAGTTACCCTAGTCCCATATAAGTACTCCTTGACCCAAAGTGAGTTACCCTAGCCCCTTTATAAGTACTCCCTGACCCCAAGTGTGTTATCCTTGACCCTTTATATGTACTCTCTGACCGCAAATGAGTTACCCTAGTCCCATATAAGTACTCCTTGACCCAAAGTGAGTTACCCTAGCCCTTTTATAAGTACTCCCTGACCCCAAGTGAGTTACCCTAGTCCCATATAAGTACTCCCAGACACCAAGTGAGTTACCCTAGTCCCATAGAAGTACTCCTTGACCCCAAGTGAGTTAACTTATCACCTTTATAAGTACTCCCTGACCCCAAGTGAGTTACCCTAGCCCTTATATATATGTAGTCCCAGACACCAAGTGAGTTTCCCTAGTCCCATATAAGTACTCCCTGACCCCAAGTGAGTTACCCTAGTCCCATAGAAGTAATCCCTGACCCCAAGTGAGTTACCCTAGCCCCTAAATAAGTACTCCCTGACCCCAAGTGAGTAATCCTAACCCCTTTATATGTACTCTCTGACCGCAAGTGAGTTACCCTAGTCCCATAGAAGTAACCCCTGACCCCAAGTAAGTTATCCTTGCCCCTTTATATGTACTCTCTGGCCGCAAGTGAGTTACCCTAGTCCCATATAAGTACTCCTTGACCCAAAGTGAGTTACCCTAGCCCTTTTATAAGTACTCCCTGACCCCAAGTGAGTTATCCTAGTCCCATAAAAGTACTCCCTGACCCCAAGTGAGTTACCCTAGTCCCATAGAAGTAATCCCTGACCCCAAGTGAGTTACCCTAGTCCCATAGAAGTACTCCTTGACCCCAAGTGAGTTACCCTAGCCCCTATATAAGGGGAGCGCCCCACTTGCGCACAAATTTATTTGCCCACATACCCAATTGTGCGCACACCCTTTTGGACACCGCAAGTTTTACTAAACCGATTGCACACATACCCTCTTGCGCGCATACCCATTAGATTACAGACCCAATTGTGCACATACCCATTTATTCACATAACCGTTTGCCCACTTACCCATTTGCCCACATAGCCGTTTGCACACATAGCCGTTTGCACACATACCCAACTACGAACATAACCATTTGCGCACATACCCATTTACACACATAACCGTTTGCCCACAAACCCATTTAAACACATCACAAATTTTAGATTGAGACCCGCCTGCACACAAATTTATTTTTTCGCACATACCCAATTGTGCGCATACCCGTTTGCACACCAGGAGTTTAGTAACCCGATTGCACACAAACCCTCTTGCGCACATACACATTTACACACATAACCGTTTGCCCACATACCTATTTGCGCACATACCCATTTACATACATAACCGTTTGCCCACTTTCCCATTTGAACGCATCGCAAATTTTGAATTGAGACCCGCCTGCACACAAATTTATTTTTTCGCGCATACCCAATTGTGCGCATACGCGTTCGAACACCGGGAGTTTACTAACCCGATTGTACACATACCCTCTGGCGCACATACCCATATAATCACACACCTAATTGCACACATACCCATTTGCGCACATACCCATTTACACTCATAACCGCTTGTCCACATACCCATTTGAACGCATCGCAAATTTTGTATTGAAACCCACTTTCACACAAACCCGTTTGCGCACAGATAATTATATCTTATTATCTAAGAGCATTTATCTTTAATGATATGTTGATCTTTTCAAACGCTTATGTTTCCTTGCTGACCTACCGGGGATTGCACACAACCCATTCGTGCACATACCTATCTGCACACATTCCCACTTACGCACATATCCGTTTACGCAAACACCCGTTTACGCACATACCCGTTTACGTACATACCCGTTTACGCACATACCCGTTTACTCACAGACCCGTTTACTCACAGACCCAATTGCGGACGAAGCAGTTTACACACATATCTATATTATCATAAACCCATTTGAAACATACCCAGTGATGCCAGAATGTAGCCCTCAGCAACGAAAATGAAATTAGTCGTTAGTCAGCAGCACTATCGAGAATTTGAAGGAAAGGGGTACAAACACAGTTATGCCTGGTCAGCATATATAGGTGTTATTTGGACTTCGGGCAACTTCGGCTTTAGAAGAACAGCGACTACCGCTAATCAACACATTTTTATGTGTCATCCGTGTGAAGTGATGCAGCGTTTACCTAAAAACTCTCGAAGGAAATCAAAATCCTTTTCCTAAATTAGTTTTTAATTTTTATAAAATGCTTGTATGTCGCCATTAATTAATTGGATTTGGTAATAACTACAAGAAATGCGTTCTTAATATAACAAATAATGAGTTGAGGTATAATAAAAACTATGTTTCTATATTGACATGCTAACAAATGCATTTTCTTATTTACTATTGCGTCCAATAAGTTAATGGCTATTAAAAAAAAAAATCCCTTGCAATGAAAAAAAATGAAAAAATTTTAAACTCCGTCAAGAATCAAACCCGAGCCCGCCGTGTGACAAAACGGCAACCTTACCGTCTACGCTACATAATATTCTTTTCTACCAATAAAGAAACACGGGTTACTCGACGGCAAGTATATAGAAGCAAGGACGGTATACTCTTTTACAATAAATTTCGCCATTACAATCTAAAAATTATGTCATACATTATTAGAATGCATTAATGCTATCCTGAGATTATTTAGCATCAATTTATCATTTTTCAAATGTTTATGCTAATTATTTTTCTCTGTATTATTTTACCATACATCTCGTATGTCTCAATCTGAAGTTAGTTAAGGACCAATATAAGTCACCAAAGCCGAAGTAAGGACCGTTGTGTAAAGTGGAAAGCAGCATCCCCAACAAAAAAAAAGTAAACCTGAAAAAGGTCAATTTGAGTTGGCAGCTCTGCGAAATAGGTACGCTGCAAGTTCTGCTTGCTGATTACGGCTGACTTGTGTGATTAAGTAGTAAAAGGTTTATTTAAATACAAATTTGACAGGTCAACTGGATGGTTATGTTCAAATCAGTTTCAGATAAGTAAAAATTTATCTTTATGTAAAAAAAGCATTGGAACGCGATGCTTTGTGAATAATATCATTTGTTACAGATACTTTGGTTTAATTTGGTTGGTCCGCGAAGTCAAGATGAAGAGTATATGCAAAGTAAAATTTGTTGGCTAGCAGATTAGGTACTTCTTAGCAAGCACATGATGGCTGGGATGACAAATCGTCAGATTCAAGGATTGCAATGGATATACCAAGAAAGTATATTTACTCTCATCTATTAAGTTACAACCAGTTGAGTGTATCCTCCGCTCTGCTGATCTGCAAAGATGCAGAAACATCAATGTACATATCACATTATTTAGACTCAGGTAATCTTCAAAAATTTGGTGAAAAGAGACTCGGCAAGTGTTTTTGTAAAATGTTTTCTACAGCCTTGACATTTCTTATGATTCAGGTAATATTGGATTATACTATTATGCAGATAATTCATAACTGCAAAAAGGAATGGTAGACACGTCATTGAATACAAGTGAACTCAATGATGATATTGGTACGTTAAATTCTCTCCAAGTGACTTCAAACTAGCAGCAGTGTTAAGAGACACGGCTATTATGATTTTTTATGATGATCCAGCTAACCACCTTTATCAAATTGCAGCCATTCAAAGTGTCCTTTTCCTTTTGGCCTAATGTCAAATTTGTTTCTCTAACATAGGAAACGCAAAAACCGTTTAGCCCTTGCAGCTTGGAATTACAGAATGTAGTCATTTGGTAGTTTTTGCTCCAAAAATTGTCCATGACCCATTATACGCAAAATACGGATGGCAATGTCTCCTATTCATAGGAAGAAGTATGCGTAAAGTGTCTGGGACGTAAAAACAATTGTAAATTTATTTCAGATCCATATTCTCATCATAAAACTGAGTATACCATTGAATTTGAACATCGTCTGAGAATATAACCATTCCATTTCTTAAATTTTCTTTTGTTGATAAATTACCCAATTTCCATTGACCTTTCAGATTGTAAGAATATCAACGATCAATGTCATTCATTATTTACAAAGCTGTCGAACTAGTTTTATTAAATGTAGCAATTCAAGCCAATGACTTATGGGACTTGCAAATGTAATACGTAATAAGATTTTGAGATGTTACTTAAGGACGCTGCACAGTTTACTGCTGCTTTAGGAGCATCAATCAGTATTTGGCACTACTATAGTAACAAAGGTATAGCTCGCTTTGGGAATGTTTTAAATATTAAAATAGATCCATGAATTTATTCATATTCTTTATGACTTCTTTATTAAATATTTCATTTTTTTAGGTAACAATATGTATGTGTTGCGCAAATGAGTGGACTACCAGCACAGCAGTTTTAAGAGGATACAGGAGAAATATAAATTGTTTTGCATGGAATCTTGTGTATCGTCAAACGATGGCAGCAGTATTAGATGATAAAACAATTAAAATATGCTAAATGACTACGATAATTTAATTTAAAAAGAGGTCATTTAGGATATTTGCTATGATAATACCTGGCACCGACGAATACGGAATATAATTACCAAAATGTAACTGTTATACTAGCATAACGAGTCTCATAAAGTTGTGAATGCGGTAAAATAATAATGTGAAATTAAGTTATATACACGAAGAGACTGTTGTACAGGAAATCTCAAGTCTCATGTAGTTTTAACTAATCATATAAATTGAGATTTCTGAACAACAAATATTTTATTCTAAAATCAATATAGGAATATAGATCTTATAGTTTTTCTACATACTTTGAGTCTAATATTTATACTTGGTAAGAAGGATTAAATCAAATTATATAAAGAAATGAGTTTAACAAATTCTTAAAATTTATATGTTTTATTAATGTTTATATACTATATATATATATATGTAGTAGGACTTATATAAGGAAACACGTTAATACTTTTCTAAATGGATATCCCTTAATTTTCTTTGACGTATAGCACGTACAGCGTTACCGGGATTTTTTTTATATTAATCTGGAAAAAAATGAATTTTAATCTATCATAAAATTAGTTTGTAGTGACGAAATTTTGATTGATGCCCCCAAAGCAGCAGTAAATTGCGAAGGGTCCTTAAGTCACATCTCATAATCTTATTACGTGTTACCTTTGCAAGTCCCATAGGTCACTGCCATGAATTGCTACATTTAATAAAACCAGTTCAACAGCTTTGTAAATTATGAATGACATTGATCGTTGATATTCTTACAATCTGAAAGGTCAATGGAAATTGAGTAATTTATCAACAAAAGAAAATTTAAGAAATGGAATGATTATATTCTCAGACGATGCTCAAATTCAATGGTATACTCAGATTTGTGATGAGAATATAGAGCTGAAATGGATTTTCAATCGTTTTTACGTCCCAGACACTTTACGCATACTTCTTCCTAGGAATAGGAGACATTGCCATCCATATTTTGCGTATAATGGGTCATGGACAATTTTTGGAGCAAAAACTACCAAATGACTACGTTCTGTAATTCCAAGCTGCAAGGGCTAAACGGTTTTTGCGTTTCCTATGTTAGAGAAACAAATTTGACATTAGGCCAAAAAGAAAAGGACACTTTGAATGGCTGCAATTTGATAAAGGTGGTTAGCTGGATCAACATCAAAAGTCATAATAGCCGTGTCTCTTAACACTGCTGCTAGTTTGAAGTCACTTGGAGAGAATTTAACGTACCAATATCATCATTGAGTTCACTTGTATTCAATGACGTGTCTACCATTCCTTTTTGCAGTTATGAATTATCTGCATAATAGTATAATCCAATATTACCTGAATCATAAGAAATGTCAAGGCTGTAGAAAACATTTTACAAAAACACTTGCCGAGTCTCTTTTCACCAAATTTTTGAAGATTACCTGAGTCTAAATAATGTGATATGTACATTGATGTTTCTGCATCATTGCAGATCAGCAGAGCGGAGGATACACTCAACTGGTTGTAGCTTAATAGATGAGGGTAAATATACTTTCTTGGTATATCCATTGCAATCCTTAAATCTGACGATTTGTCATCCCAGCCATGATGAGCTTGCTAAGAATTACCTAATCTGCTAGCCAAAACATTTTACTTTGCATTTACTCTTCATATTGACTTTGCGTACCAACCAAATTTAACCAAAGTATCTGTAACAAATGATATTATTCACAAAGCATCGCGTTCCAATGCTTTTGTTAGATAAAGATAAATTTTTACTTATCTGAAACAGATTTAAACATAACCATCCAGTTGACCTGTCAAATTTCTATCTACATAACCCTTTTACTACTCAGGCCCGATTCCACAAGACTTGTTTAAACTGGATTAAGTTAATTATGCTATATTCTATGTGACATAAAATATAGCAAAATTAACTTAATCCAGTTTAAACAAGGCTTGTGGAACCGGGCCTTAATCACACAAGTCAGCCGTAATCAGCAAGCAGAACTTACAGCGTATGTATGTACATACTTACTTCGCAGAGCTGCCAACTCATATTGGCCTTTTTCAGGTTTATTTTGTTTTTGTTGGGAATGCTGCTTTCCACTTTGCAACGACAACGACCCTGAAAAATACGTATACGACGACTCTGCCATCTTACAGTCATAGACTATGGAGCGTAACCGAATTCTCAGCCTAACCCTAACGCAAACTGACAGATGATAATTGAGGATAACGTCAAAAGAAGAGAGAGAGAGAAGCAAACAACAAACATTCAGATATATATGTAATAATTTTATAGAATTTTTAATGAGATGAAAGGAAATATGATTTGTGGAAATTAAACTGTTTACATGTACAAGGTTTCGATGGATTGACTCTCTATCGTTGTGGAAAAGGATGTTATGGATTAATTATTTATGGTACAAAAGAAGAGAAGGATCCTTTTTTTTATAGGTAAAGCCTATCTTTTTAAATACATTAATATATAATTATCAATCAACCAATAACTGATACAAATTTACAGGTACTCCTAGAATTTTATCATCTTACGTATTTGGAATGGTTTAAGCAGGATTTGCTATGGTCACCGTAGCTTAGTACACTGCCAACTTAGCTGCCCTCCTCGCGTTGGAACGTCTAAAGACCAAGTTGACTGGTATCAACTAAGCTAGGGTAAATAAGCACGGTCTCTATCCCTTCAGATCAAGCTTAATCGTGCCACTCTACAGCTCAGGAATACTATGGAAAATTTGATTTGTACTATTGTGAAAGTTTCTGTGGTTGATATGTTCTTCAAGAGACAAGTGGAATTATCAAATATGTATCAAACAATGGAAGCTTACAATGATGCGAAAGATGCAATTCATGACATAAAAATAGGTTAAGTGATTGATTTGCATTAGTATATTCGATGATTGAAAAAAATTCATTGAAGCACTAACCGATTAAGTCTTTTCAGAAAACTAATGGCATTTGTCTGACTTAGTTCTTGTTTGGAATTCAAAGTAGTACAAGATTGTAAATTGATGACGTCTGGTGAACTTTTTCCCTCATGTGGAACTATATTGTATTCCGCTTTTAGACTAAATAAAATAATTTTTATGCTGGGATCTTCGTAATCCTGGAATAGCTTTACATTCTTTTAACGGATGTAAGTCTTATATAAATCAGCGAATAGAATTTTTCATATTAGTTGTTGGTAATGAAATAATATCAGGTAAATTAGCAATGGTATTACTCAACTACTTTGATTTTAATTGTTTAAATAATTATAATAACTATATTTCCAATTTAGGAGGTACTGATGGTATTCCTAATGTTTTACAAATATTTCATTTTATCAACTATGAAGATAAAGTACAAAGTACAAAATGCACTTGTCAAAAAAGACTGCGTAAATGGTATAAGGTTTGAAAAAAACATTACCAATTTTAGTTACCAGTATGGGCCAAAGAATTTCACCTATTCAGCTTGAGAATTAAATATACCTGGAATTACCGTAGCAACAAAGGAGATTATTAATTGAATTAGTTCTGTTTTCTTGTTGTAACAAAATTTATTGCACAATTTTTATTAATATGGTTATAATCACAATTATTTTTCTTTTGTAGCTAAACTTTATATAATATTTTCAATATATACTGTAAGAAAAATTAAAATTCTTAAAAATTATAATTCTGCATAATATATAATAAAATAAAAACTGTTATTTTGCTATCAATTGTTTTAATTTTGATGAACTTCATTCATGAAATCTTACTTTATTGGGCGCTGAAGATTTAAACAAATTATAATCGGCTAATCTAAATGTAGTACAAACTTCGCTATAAGAAATATTATTTTCTCAAATACAACATCATTAGAAAATCTTTATCTTTTAAATCTTACTCTAGACTTGAAAATCCCTTTCTCTTCTCTACTATATAATTACAGAAATGTATTACAAGCGAACACTATCCATTTTCACCAAGGAAACTATTGGTTGACCAACATTGTAGTCTAAATGTGCAGTTTTTTCAATAGTTAATACTTTCTTTTGCACTGTCGAAATATTTCCATTGCTGAAAGTAATGAAATTTATAATATTTTACGAATAACTGACTTTAAAATGTTACCAACTGTTATCGCATTAAATTTATTACTTCTTAATTCGCATCGACTTTCTTTCGGAAGCATACACGTTTTCCTTGATATCATCAACTGTATTTGATTTAAATTTCTTCACTTTATAATGCTGGGCTGTAATTATAAATTTTGAATATTATTAAGCAGTAATATTATTGAAACCAATACTAAAACAACCATGAGGATTATAAAATAATGGCAGCATTTGATTATACTAATATAAACAATTGCTGAAACATTTAAATGGTTTATTCCTCAAGGCAATTGCATTTACGTATGAAACACATAAAGAATAATTTTCACATACATAGATCCATAAATAAATTTGATTTAATGCGTGGCACGTTGTCATTTCTAACTGATGATTTATGTTCGCATTTAACATTTTCTTTAATAACTTTAATTTGGCCATTATTAAAGAATGTCTTAGAATTTTTTAATTTTTTCATTGCCTTCGATCGTGACCTTAATTGCGATTTTTCATTCTTGCATATACGCGGACGCGCGCGATCACATTTATGCTTATTCCAATTAGTCTTCAGTTGACTGCTCTGTATTTTATCCAGAAGTATATCTGCAAAAAGTATTGGATAACAAATTAACAGAAACATTTAAATAGTTAATTGATATAAATAAATCTTTATGAATACTGTAATAAACACATTACCACCATTTATGTTCTCTAACAAATTATACTCTTTGTTATATGTAGGCAGTTGATTGGTTTTTAACCCATCATTACTCTTTTGTACAAGTATAATGTTATTATTATCACGCGATTTACCAACATCTTGTTGATTAAAATTGAAATCCTTCAGCGAATTATTCTTTCTGCTACATGCAGATGGTAGATTGCTAAAAGTAGCTTCTAAACAGTCATCCATTTTTTGTACAGAAATAATATTGTTATTTTCATTTGATGTACAGATAGCTTTTTGATAAAAACTGATGTTTTCTGACAATTCAGATTTATTATTATTTGAAGATAATGGACTGTAATCTTTGTCGATTTTTGTACCAAGCTCATTTATTTGACAATCTTCTCTTTCTGTTATAGAGTCTTCTTTAATATTACCTAGAGTGTGACAGATTTAAAACATATTATATACATATTAAATATTAAATTACACACAAAATTATTTTAAAAAATGTATAAGGTTAAAAGTGGATAAAATTTAAAAAATACAAATGTTTGATTTAATACAGCTTAAGACAATCTTGTAAAATCGAATATTTAAACATAATTAATGAGAATTTAACCTTTTTCGAAGTGATAAACTAAAGGAGTAATTTCATATATACATTAATTAAAGCAACTAATGCAAAGAGTAATAATTCTTACTAATCCATACAATATTCGCCTGATAATTTTACTTTTTTTAATGCATTAGTATTTACTCAAACCCACGCATTTCAACACTATTCAACATTATTTCAACTATATTCTAATATTAAAAATTATAAACTACCAAAGGAAAACAAAGCACTTTTTGAAACCAAATCACTATAAAATTTTTAGGAAGAACTAAAAAAACTGACCCTTAGATATAAGTTTAAATTCGAATTGCTGTTGATTATAAAAGCTATTGAACATCATTAAAAATTGTCTCAAAGGTAAAATTCCTGTTCGCAGCTCTTCCTCTGCTTTCTTAATCAAATTTGATCTTTCTTTGTTCATTCGTCGACGTGGTCTACGTATACATTGCCCTAGCATAAGTCGACTATGATCAATTTCTTCAGACAGGATTAATTTGGTCAATTTATCTGTATAAAGCATATATAAATAGCTGAATACCAGGTATGTAAAAAAATCAATTTAAGAAATGCAAGATAAAAATGTAGTAAAACTCACTTAAAAACGTCCAGAGGTTTGGATGATTCTGGCCCAATTTTAAACCTATTTTACTATTAAAGCTTTCGACAATATTGTTTGTTCTTGTCACGCATCCATGTACGCTTACATTAAGTGCTTTTGAAATCCAAGTTTTTTCTACATATTTTAAGAACCTTGATATTTGTGGATCATCTCCCATTTGATTTGCACTTTCTTTTAAAATATCAAAAGCATTTGGAAACAAATTCGCAGGTACTAAAGGTATAGTCATCACCATAAATAAACAGCTATTATAAGTTTCCTTTACATTTAATTGTTTCCACATTCTTGAAACAGCCTAGAAGAAGCATAAAAGAACAATTTAATGAAAAATCAGAAATTATAATTAAAATCTATTTTTAAAACATTTGTATTACTCACATTATTATAGTGAATCCAGCACCCATGAATCTGTGCGTTCGGAAAGTGATCTCTAGCTGCTTTAATGGCCGCCTTTTCATAATCACACATGATATTTTTTAGATTATTCCGCAAATTTGGTACTAATTCATTAATTTTCATCCACATTGCATTGTAAAGTGTTGCGGTTCTTGATTGGCACAAAACATACACTGTAGCTATTCCCTGTAATAATATATTAAACCGTATATAATACAAAAATGTACTTTTACATAATTGATGGATAATTTAAGTTTATACACATGTGTGCTTAGTATCTTTTTGATTTCGAATATAAAGTAATTACACGAGATCAAAAATTACTACTTTACGTACTAATAATAAAAATTTTGATTTTACCGTATCAAGATATCGTATATGAATTGTATAGAGTTGAGCAATTGCAGGTTTTTTTGGTGTAACCTGAAACGTTAAAAAATACTGAAATTGCTTTAAAGCTATTGCCAATCAAAATTTGGATAAACATTATTTACAGAAAAAGTTCCGTCCATGTATATTTCCTCTGCATTGGATAAAGCATTTAAAAGGGCACCGGTACTGAAGATGAAAGCAAGCTCTCCTATTTCGGATTCAGCACAACCTTTATATACATCTTTGGTAGGTGCATAAGATTGTAATTGCTCACGAAATATCTGAAATGTTTCGGGTAACTTAGGCGTGTGCTTAAGTTTTTCTCGTTGAAGAGGAGACCTGACCTCATTGTAAGACATGTAGATTGCAGCATTTGGATTTTGTCTACATTTCTCGTCGAAAATTTCTTTATTAGATAGTACCGATCCCTTTCTACACTCTTGTTTCATCTCATGTTTCATCTTTAAAATGTCTCCTTTATAAAGTTCGACTGGATGATTGTGTTCTGCAGTTAATACGAGTTTATCATACTTTTCAGAAATTACTCCTCTGCAAAAATCAGTCCGTCTTTTCGTACACCGAAAAATATTCTCGCATCGTTTATCTTTATGATAATAGTATCCATTATACATATACACAAATGTTCCCTCTCTTATTCCCGGCAATGTTATCATGCCTGAATCCATCTTGAATGAGTTTAAAAAGTGTTAAGAAATTTTTATATGTTAATAGGAAGTATTGCAAGGAAAGTCTAAAGCTATATATAAATTTCATAAAAAAAAAGTAAAAAAGCCGTCAATACCGTAAATTTATATTAAACCGAGTTAGTTAAATTTTTGGTTCCTCCAAGGTTATGTAAATAAAATATCGAACGATGATTTTCAATCAATGCTTTTTCGTGTTAATAATATATATATATACATATACATATATAATATAATATATATGTATGTATCATATATAATATTGGGATAAATATAAATTTATAATTTTTATAGTTATAAATTTTAACCACGTTCACTATTATTATAGATAAAGGTGAGAGCGCGAAGACCAGAGGGTTTACCCTTACTATAACCCCTCCAGTACATTAGTAGCTGAGTTTTCATGTAGAATTAAAACGGAGTTAGGTTAGAGTTGTGTTAAAGAAAGTTATAGAAGGCTTCTGATTGGCTACAAATAACTTTAATTAACCCGATTCTAACCCTGTTTTAACTTGCATGGAAACAGCCTGTGACACCGGACCTGTATAAGTAATCGTGAATTCGGAGACCTGCATCGGTGCATACTGAGTGTATCTCTATTTTTTTTTTTTGTTTTTTTGTCTATCTGGGTTCGGGAACAAGTATTCCCATTTGCCCACGTTGGTAGTACTGTGTGTGTGTCTATGCTATAGTAAGTGCATATTTCGTTTGGACAAGGTTGTTAGGAGTTGGGTATAGATCATGTGGGATGTGAGAGACTTTCCTGGTGAATCCTAATCGTATATGATTTCATTGTATTTGAAAAATAACATATATCTCATATCCAGCCTGTAGTATTCTTTACAAAATTCGTCATGGCTTTTAAAATTTCTTGATCCGCAGAAAAACTAAGATGTTGAGCATTGGGAAAACTTTGTTTTTGTATAATACCTTTCCTTGATAATAAGTCTAATAGTTCCTTCCTCTGAGCGTTCTATTTACTGCACCACCAGAAAAAGTGGTTGATATCAAATCTACTGTTATTATTGCATTCACAGATAGACGATGTAATAAGATTTATTTTGTGCATATGGGATGCGCATGCGTGTAGGATGGATTGGATGAACGGAGGGTTGAGAACACAGGGGTTTTTTGAATAATAGAGAGCGAGTAACGGTCGTGAAGAGCAGCTGAAGTAAGGACATTGTAGGAGCAAGCTAAAAAGTAAAAATAAAGAAAAGGTGCTGCACAACTGAGTTTCGAATATCACCAATCGCAACACAAAAACTCCTGATATCTTTCAACAAATTTTAATTCGACTTGTAGTACATACACAGTCGAAAATTGAATCGTATGTGGTTCGGCTAGCTTCTCTCTGTAATTTAACATGGAAAATGATATATTACACTAATATAGTTGATACGATTCAATTTCCCACTGTGTATATATGTATGTATGTACAGCTCGAATAATTAAAATTTGTATTGCAAAAGATGGTTGCTGCCAACATATATCTCCTGTTTGGTTGGCAACAATTAAAATAGCCGCACTGGGTTTGTGAAATCCGACCTTACTAATACAGGTCCGGTGTCACAGGCTGTTTCCATGCAAGTTAAAACAGGGTTAGAATCGGGTTAATTAAAGTTATTTGTAGCCAATCAGAAGCCTTCTATTACTTTCTTTAACACAACTCTAACCTAACTCCGTTTTAATTCTACATGAAAACTCAGCTACTAATGTACTGGAGGGGTTATAGTAAGGGTAAACCCTCTGGTCTTCGCGCTCTCACCTTTATCTATAATAATAGTGAACGTGGTTAAAATTTATAACTATAAAAATTATAAATTTATATTTATCCCAATATTATATATGATACATACATATATATTATAGTATATATGTATATGTATATATATATATTATTAACACGAAAAAGCATTGATTGAAAATCATCGTTCGATATTTTATTTACATAACCTTGGAGGAACCAAAAATTTAACTAACTCGGTTTAATATAAATTTAAGGTATTGACGGCTTTTTTACTTTTTTTTTATGAAATTTATATATAGCTTTAGACTTTCCTTGCAATACTTCCTATTAACATATAAAAATTTCTTAACACTTTTTAAACTCATTCAAGATGGATTCAGGCATGATAACATTGCCGGGAATAAGAGAGGGAACATTTGTGTATATGTATAATGGATATTATTATCATAAAGATAAACGATGCGAGAATATTTTTCGGTGTACGAAAAGACGGACTGATTTTTGCAGAGGAGTGATTTCTGAAAAGTATGATAAACTCGTATTAACTGCAGAACACAATCATCCAGTCGAACTTTATAAAGGAGACATTTTAAAGATGAAACATGAGATGAAACAAGAGTGTAGAAAGGGATCGGTACTATCTAATAAAGAAATTTTCGACGAGAAATGTAGACAAAATCCAAATGCTGCAATCTACATGTCTTACAATGAGGTCAGGTCTCCTCTTCAACGAGAAAAACTTAAGCACACGCCTAAGTTACCCGAAACATTTCAGATATTTCGTGAGCAATTACAATCTTATGCACCTACCAAAGATGTATATAAAGGTTGTGCTGAATCCGAAATAGGAGAGCTTGCTTTCATCTTCAGTACCGGTGCCCTTTTAAATGCTTTATCCAATGCAGAGGAAATATACATGGACGGAACTTTTTCTGTAAATAATGTTTATCCAAATTTTGATTGGCAATAGATTTAAAGCAATTTTAGTATTATTTTACGTTTCAGGTTCTACCAAAAAGACCTGCAATTGCTCAACTCTATACAATTCATATACGATATCTTGATACGGTAAAATCAAAATTTTTATTATTAGTACGTAAAGTAGTAATTTTTGATCTCGTGTAATTACTTTATATTCGAAATCAAAAAGATACTAAGCACACATGTGTATAAACTTAAATCATCCATCAATTGTGTAAAAGTACATTTTTGTATTATATACGGTTTAATATGTTATTACAGGGAATAGCTACAGTGTATGTTTTGTGCCAATCAAGAACCGCAACACTCTACAATGCAATGTGGAAGAGAATTACTGAATTAGTACCACAATTACGGAATAATCTAAAATATATCATGTGTGATTATGAAAAGGCGGCTATTAAAGCAGCTAGTGATCATTTTCCAAATGCGCAACTTCATGGGTGCTGGTTTCACTATAATCAGGTAAAATGTTTATTTATGTTATGTAATGATTTAAGAATTAATTTTAAAAAACACATACGTAACAGTTCAAAAATTCATGTATTGCATTATTTTCTAGGCTGTTATTAAACGCTGGAGAAAGTTAAATCTAACTAAAGCACCACGAGATTTGCTGAACGTAGCGATGACTTTACCTCTACTGCCCGTAGAATTATTTTCGCAAGCTTTTTGCATAATGGATGAAATTGCTCGGTCTATATGTTTTGATCATGTAGATATCCCAATATTTATGACTTACATGCGTTCTGTATGGTTAGCAATTGCTTCGAAAGTCTCAGTCCATGATTGTCCAGCCAGAACAAATAATATAGTAGAAAGCTTTCATACTATAGCTGTTAATAGGTTGGGAAAACATTCAAATTTATGGATATTTTTAGGTAAAAGTTTTTCAGTATATTTTTAATGCATAATGTATACATTACGTACTTTTAACGATTTGTTGTTTTTATAGAAAAATTGTCAAAGTTAATGTTAAACCAAGAGTTTGATCTCGGTCGCTTAAAAGAGGGGTTGAAAGCACGACGAACACGTACTCGCTCTAATAAAGACCGTTTTGATCGGATTGAAAAAGCTCAAAAGGACTTATCTGCTAAAAGGATAACTTTGAAACAGTTTCTGACAATGTTTTCTAGAGTTCATCGAATACAACAATATCAAAATGAATTATTACCTGTAGGTGAGTTTATTCAAAAAACAAGTAAAGTAATAAATTAAAGTATTAAAAATGTTTAATTTAATATATATATTTTAAAAAGAATTAAATTCTAAACAACTTTATCTTTGTTATGGAATAATTGATTTACTTTCTATGCATTTATACAGATGATCAATATAGCGATTTCAGTGTGGATGGTATCTTACTTTCAGAAGCAAAGAGATTCAATAATAGAAGTATGAAAATATTATTAGTATATACCACTTTCTTTATAATTCAATTTAATCTCGATATTTTTCAGTTTCAAACACAAATTATGAAGTACATAATGAGTTATCAAATGAAACATTAATAGAATCTTGTGAGTAAAATTTATAATTTAAATAGAAACATTAAGTGTCTTTAAAAGGATAATGTAACACAATTTATTACTTTAGTACAGACTTCTGTAGAATCATTATCAATACATGGAAACACAGACAGCAGTAATAATCTTGAAAATCTTGAAAATCAAGAGGGACAAAATAGAAGTGAAAATAGCAATAGTCAACAAAATAACAACAATTCAAGATCAATAGACGGTGAGTAATTGTTTTTTTAATTAACTATTATTAATTTAATTTATATTATGTAATTGTTTTAGACAATGCTTATTTCAATGCAACTTCTGAGACAAATGATTTATTTAATTCAGGTATAAAATGTCTTTTAATCTCTAACACTTCTATTTAATATTTATAAATAATATTATATTTGTAGATATCTATGAAATTCCTGAGGATGATTATGGATTTGTAAATGAGTCAATTAATAGTGATGAGTTGCCATTTTATCCAGTGAAAACAAGTTCACCAACTAGCAACATAAGACGTAAAAATGGAGCTTGTTGCGTTTGCTTACTAAAGGATGTTGATTATGTTTTTTTACCTTGTGGTCATATGTGCTGCTGTAAAGATTGTATTGAAGAATTATATAAAAAGGTATGCCCTATGTGCAATAAAAAATTCACATCTTATCATAAAGTCTATACTACTTAATACAGTTTATAATAATAAGTATAAATATTATACTAAAAAAAATTAATTTAAATTCTTTTTACAAATAAAAAAGCTCTATTTTTCGTTACAAAGATTATATATAGAGAAACACAAAATTCTCTTATTTTTCCTACAAATAAATATTATATTTCTACTTTTAAAAGATAAAGATTTTCTAATGATGTTGTATTTGAGAAAATAATATTTCTTATAGCGAAGTTTGTACTACATTTAGATTAGCCGATTATAATTTGTTTAAATCTTCAGCGCCCAATAAAGTAAGATTTCATGAATGAAGTTCATCAAAATTAAAACAATTGATAGCAAAATAACAGTTTTTTATTTTATTATATATTATGCAGAATTATAATTTTTAAGAATTTTAATTTTTCTTACAGTATATATTGAAAATATTATATAAAGTTTAGCTACAAAAGAAAAATAATTGTGATTATAACCATATTAATAAAAATTGTGCAATAAATTTTGTTACAACAAGAAAACAGAACTAATTCAATTAATAATCTCCTTTGTTGCTACGGTAATTCCAGGTATATTTAATTCTCAAGCTGAATAGGTGAAATTCTTTGGTCCATACTGGTAACTAAAATTGGTAATGTTTTTTTCAAACCTTATACCATTTACGCAGTCTTTTTTGACAAGTGCATTTTGTACTTTGTACTTTATCTTCATAGTTGATAAAATGAAATATTTGTAAAACATTAGGAATACCATCAGTACCTCCTAAATTGGAAATATAGTTATTATAATTATTTAAACAATTAAAATCAAAGTAGTTGAGTAATACCATTGCTAATTTACCTGATATTATTTCATTACCAACAACTAATATGAAAAATTCTATTCGCTGATTTATATAAGACTTACATCCGTTAAAAGAATGTAAAGCTATTCCAGGATTACGAAGATCCCAGCATAAAAATTATTTTATTTAGTCTAAAAGCGGAATACAATATAGTTCCACATGAGGGAAAAAGTTCACCAGACGTCATCAATTTACAATCTTGTACTACTTTGAATTCCAAACAAGAACTAAGTCAGACAAATGCCATTAGTTTTCTGAAAAGACTTAATCGGTTAGTGCTTCAATGAATTTTTTTCAATCATCGAATATACTAATGCAAATCAATCACTTAACCTATTTTTATGTCATGAATTGCATCTTTCGCATCATTGTAAGCTTCCATTGTTTGATACATATTTGATAATTCCACTTGTCTCTTGAAGAACATATCAACCACAGAAACTTTCACAATAGTACAAATCAAATTTTCCATAGTATTCCTGAGCTGTAGAGTGGCACGATTAAGCTTGATCTGAAGGGATAGAGACCGTGCTTATTTACCCTAGCTTAGTTGATACCAGTCAACTTGGTCTTTAGACGTTCCAACGCGAGGAGGGCAGCTAAGTTGGCAGTGTACTAAGCTACGGTGACCATAGCAAATCCTGCTTAAACCATTCCAAATACGTAAGATGATAAAATTCTAGGAGTACCTGTAAATTTGTATCAGTTATTGGTTGATTGATAATTATATATTAATGTATTTAAAAAGATAGGCTTTACCTATAAAAAAAAGGATCCTTCTCTTCTTTTGTACCATAAATAATTAATCCATAACATCCTTTTCCACAACGATAGAGAGTCAATCCATCGAAACCTTGTACATGTAAACAGTTTAATTTCCACAAATCATATTTCCTTTCATCTCATTAAAAATTCTATAAAATTATTACATATATATCTGAATGTTTGTTGTTTGCTTCTCTCTCTCTCTTCTTTTGACGTTATCCTCAATTATCATCTGTCAGTTTGCGTTAGGGTTAGGCTGAGAATTCGGTTACGCTCCATAGTCTATGACTGTAAGATGGCAGAGTCGTCGTATACGTATTTTTCAGGGTCGTTGTCGTTGCAAAGTGGAAAGCAGCATTCCCAACAAAAACAAAATAAACCTGAAAAAGGCCAATATGAGTTGGCAGCTCTGCGAAGTAAGTATGTACATACATACGCTGTAAGTTCTGCTTGCTGATTACGGCTGACTTGTGTGATTAAGTCCCGGTTCCACAAGCCTTGTTTAAACTGGATTAAGTTAATTTTGCTATATTTTATGTCACATAGAATATAGCATAATTAACTTAATCCAGTTTAAACAAGTCTTGTGGAATCGGGCCTGAGTAGTAAAAGGGTTATGTAGATAGAAATTTGACAGGTCAACTGGATGGTTATGTTTAAATCTGTTTCAGATAAGTAAAAATTTATCTTTATCTAACAAAAGCATTGGAACGCGATGCTTTGTGAATAATATCATTTGTTACAGATACTTTGGTTAAATTTGGTTGGTACGCAAAGTCAATATGAAGAGTAAATGCAAAGTAAAATGTTTTGGCTAGCAGATTAGGTAATTCTTAGCAAGCTCATCATGGCTGGGATGACAAATCGTCAGATTTAAGGATTGCAATGGATATACCAAGAAAGTATATTTACCCTCATCTATTAAGCTACAACCAGTTGAGTGTATCCTCCGCTCTGCTGATCTGCAATGATGCAGAAACATCAATGTACATATCACATTATTTAGACTCAGGTAATCTTCAAAAATTTGGTGAAAAGAGACTCGGCAAGTGTTTTTGTAAAATGTTTTCTACAGCCTTGACATTTCTTATGATTCAGGTAATATTGGATTATACTATTATGCAGATAATTCATAACTGCAAAAAGGAATGGTAGACACGTCATTGAATACAAGTGAACTCAATGATGATATTGGTACGTTAAATTCTCTCCAAGTGACTTCAAACTAGCAGCAGTGTTAAGAGACACGGCTATTATGACTTTTGATGTTGAACCAGCTAACCACCTTTATCAAATTGCAGCCATTCAAAGTGTCCTTTTCTTTTTGGCCTAATGTCAAATTTGTTTCTCTAACATAGGAAACGCAAAAACCGTTTAGCCCTTGCAGCTTGGAATTACAGAACGTAGTCATTTGGTAGTTTTTGCTCCAAAAATTGTCTATGACCCATTATACGCAAAATATGGATGGCAATGTCTCCTATTCCTAGGAAGAAGTATGCGTAAAGTGTCTGGGACGTAAAAACGATTGAAAATCCATTTCAGCTCTATATTCTCATCACAAATCTGAGTATACCATTGAATTTGAGCATCGTCTGAGAATATAATCATTCCATTTCTTAAATTTTCTTTTGTTGATAAATTACTCAATTTCCATTGACCTTTCAGATTGTAAGAATATCAACGATCAATGTCATTCATAATTTACAAAGCTGTTGAACTGGTTTTATTAAATGTAGCAATTCATGGCAGTGACCTATGGGACTTGCAAAGGTAACACGTAATAAGATTATGAGATGTGACTTAAGGACCCTTCGCAATTTACTGCTGCTTTGGGGGCATCAATCAAAATTTCGTCACTACAAACTAATTTTATGATAGATTAAAATTCATTTTTTTCCAGATTAATATAAAAAAAATCCCGGTAACGCTGTACGTGCTATACGTCAAAGAAAATTAAGGGATATCCATTTAGAAAAGTATTAACGTGTTTCCTTATATAAGTCCTACTACATATATATATATATATATAGTATATAAACATTAATAAAACATATAAATTTTAAGAATTTGTTAAACTCATTTCTTTATATAATTTGATTTAATCCTTCTTACCAAGTATAAATATTAGACTCAAAGTATGTAGAAAAACTATAAGATCTATATTCCTATATTGATTTTAGAATAAAATATTTGTTGTTCAGAAATCTCAATTTATATGATTAGTTAAAACTACATGAGACTTGAGATTTCCTGTACAACAGTCTCTTCGTGTATATAACTTAATTTCACATTATTATTTTACCGCATTCACAACCTTATGAGACTCGTTATGCTAGTATAATAACAGTTACATTTTGGTAATTATATTCCGTATTCGTCGGTGCCAGGTATTATCATAGCAAATATCCTAAATGACCTCTTTTTAAATTAAATTATCGTAGTCATTTAGCATATTTTAATTGTTTTATCATCTAATACTGCTGCCATCGTTTGACGATACACAAGATTCCATGCAAAACAATTTATATTTCTCCTGTATCCTCTTAAAACTGCTGTGCTGGTAGTCCACTCATTTGCGCAACACATACATATTGTTACCTAAAAAAATGAAATATTTAATAAAGAAGTCATAAAGAATATGAATAAATTCATGGATCTATTTTAATATTTAAAACATTCCCAAAGCAAGCTATACCTTTGTTACTATAGTAGTGCCAAATAATGATTGATGCTCCTAAAGCAGCAGTAAACTGTGCAGCGTCCTTAAGTAACATCTCAAAATCTTATTACGTATTACATTTGCAAGTCCCATAAGTCATTGGCTTGAATTGCTACATTTAATAAAACTAGTTCGACAGCTTTGTAAATAATGAATTACATTGATCGTTGATATTCTTACAATCTGAAAGGTCAATGGAAATTGGGTAATTTATCAACAAAAGAAAATTTAAGAAATGGAATGGTTATATTCTCAGACGATGTTCAAATTCAATGGTATACTCAGTTTTATGATGAGAATATGGATCTGAAATAAATTTACAATTGTTTTTACGTCCCAGACACTTTACGCATACTTCTTCCTAGGAATAGGAGACATTGCCATCCGTATTTTGCGTATAATGGGTCATGGACAATTTTTGGAGCAAAAACTACCAAATGACTACATTCTGTAATTCCAAGCTGCAAGGGCTAAACGGTTTTTGCGTTTCCTATGTTAGAGAAACAAATTTGACATTAGGCCAAAAGGAAAAGGACACTTTGAATGGCTGCAATTTGATAAAGGTGGTTAGCTGGATCATCATAAAAAATCATAATAGCCGTGTCTCTTAACACTGCTGCTAGTTTGAAGTCACTTGGAGAGAATTTAACGTACCAATATCATCATTGAGTTCACTTGTATTCAATGACGTGTCTACCATTCCTTTTTGCAGTTATGAATTATCTGCATAATAGTATAATCCAATATTACCTGAATCATAAGAAATGTCAAGGCTGTAGAAAACATTTTACAAAAACACTTGCCGAGTCTCTTTTCACCAAATTTTTGAAGATTACCTGAGTCTAAATAATGTGATATGTACATTGATGTTTCTGCATCTTTGCAGATCAGCAGAGCGGAGGATACACTCAACTGGTTGTAACTTAATAGATGAGAGTAAATATACTTTCTTGGTATATCCATTGCAATCCTTGAATCTGACGATTTGTCATCCCAGCCATCATGTGCTTGCTAAGAAGTACCTAATCTGCTAGCCAACAAATTTTACTTTGCATATACTCTTCATCTTGACTTCGCGGACCAACCAAATTAAACCAAAGTATCTGTAACAAATGATATTATTCACAAAGCATCGCGTTCCAATGCTTTTTTTACATAAAGATAAATTTTTACTTATCTGAAACTGATTTGAACATAACCATCCAGTTGACCTGTCAAATTTGTATTTAAATAAACCTTTTACTACTTAATCACACAAGTCAGCCGTAATCAGCAAGCAGAACTTGCAGCGTACCTATTTCGCAGAGCTGCCAACTCAAATTGACCTTTTTCAGGTTTACTTTTTTTTTGTTGGGGATGCTGCTTTCCACTTTACACAACGGTCCTTACTTCGGCTTTGGTGACTTATATTGGTCCTTAACTAACTTCAGATTGAGACATACGAGATGTATGGTAAAATAATACAGAGAAAAATAATTAGCATAAACATTTGAAAAATGATAAATTGATGCTAAATAATCTCAGGATAGCATTAATGCATTCTAATAATGTATGACATAATTTTTAGATTGTAATGGCGAAATTTATTGTAAAAGAGTATACCGTCCTTGCTTCTATATACTTGCCGTCGAGTAACCCGTGTTTCTTTATTGGTAGAAAAGAATATTATGTAGCGTAGACGGTAAGGTTGCCGTTTTGTCACACGGCGGGCTCGGGTTTGATTCTTGACGGAGTTTAAAATTTTTTCATTTTTTTTCATTGCAAGGGATTTTTTTTTTTAATAGCCATTAACTTATTGGACGCAATAGTAAATAAGAAAATGCATTTGTTAGCATGTCAATATAGAAACATAGTTTTTATTATACCTCAACTCATTATTTGTTATATTAAGAACGCATTTCTTGTAGTTATTACCAAATCCAATTAATTAATGGCGACATACAAGCATTTTATAAAAATTAAAAACTAATTTAGGAAAAGGATTTTGATTTCCTTCGAGAGTTTTTAGGTAAACGCTGCATCACTTCACACGGATGACACATAAAAATGTGTTGATTAGCGGTAGTCGCTGTTCTTCTAAAGCCGAAGTTGCCCGAAGTCCAAATAACACCTATATATGCTGACCAGGCATAACTGTGTTTGTACCCCTTTCCTTCAAATTCTCGATAGTGCTGCTGACTAACGACTAATTTCATTTTCGTTGCTGAGGGCTACATTCTGGCATCACTGGGTATGTTTCAAATGGGTTTATGATAATATAGATATGTGTGTAAACTGCTTCGTCCGCAATTGGGTCTGTGAGTAAACGGGTCTGTGAGTAAACGGGTATGTGCGTAAACGGGTATGTACGTAAACGGGTATGTGCGTAAACGGGTGTTTGCGTAAACGGATATGTGCGTAAGTGGGAATGTGTGCAGATAGGTATGTGCACGAATGGGTTGTGTGCAATCCCCGGTAGGTCAGCAAGGAAACATAAGCGTTTGAAAAGATCAACATATCATTAAAGATAAATGCTCTTAGATAATAAGATATAATTATCTGTGCGCAAACGGGTTTGTGTGAAAGTGGGTTTCAATACAAAATTTGCGATGCGTTCAAATGGGTATGTGGACAAGCGGTTAAGAATGTAAATGGGTATGTGCGCAAATGGGTATGTGTGCAATTAGGTGTGTGATTATATGGGTATGTGCGCCAGAGGGTATGTGTACAATCGGGTTAGTAAACTCCCGGTGTTCGAACGCGTATGCGCACAATTGGGTATGCGCGAAAAAATAAATTTGTGTGCAGGCGGGTCTCAATTCAAAATTTGCGATGCGTTCAAATGGGAAAGTGGGCAAACGGTTATGTATGTAAATGGGTATGTGCGCAAATAGGTATGTGGGCAAACGGTTATGTGTGTAAATGTGTATGTGCGCAAGAGGGTTTGTGTGCAATCGGGTTACTAAACTCCTGGTGTGCAAACGGGTATGCGCACAATTGGGTATGTGCGAAAAAATAAATTTGTGTGCAGGCGGGTCTCAATCTAAAATTTGTGATGTGTTTAAATGGGTTTGTGGGCAAACGGTTATGTGTGTAAATGGGTATGTGCGCAAATGGTTATGTTCGTAGTTGGGTATGTGTGCAAACGGCTATGTGTGCAAACGGCTATGTGGGCAAATGGGTAAGTGGGCAAACGGTTATGTGAATAAATGGGTATGTGCACAATTGGGTCTGTAATCTAATGGGTATGCGCGCAAGAGGGTATGTGTGCAATCGGTTTAGTAAAACTTGCGGTGTCCAAAAGGGTGTGCGCACAATTGGGTATGTGGGCAAATAAATTTGTGCGCAAGTGGGTGCCACTCCTATATAAGTACTCCCTGACCCCAAGTGAGTTATCCTAACCCCTTTATATGTACTCTCTGACCGCAAGTGAGTTACCCTAGTCCCATAGAAGTAACCGCTGACCCCAAGTAAGTTATCCTTGCCCCTTTATAAGTACTCTCTGGCCGCAAGTGAGTTACCCTAGTCCCTTATAAATACTCCCTGACCCCAAGTGAGTTACCCTAGCCCCTTAATAAGTATACCCTGTCCCCAAGTGAGTTACCCTAGCCCCTATATAAATACTCCCTGACCCAAAGTGAGTTACCCTAGTCCCTTTATAAGTACTCCCTGACCCCAAGTGAGTTACCCTAGTCCCATAGAAGTAATCCCTGACCCCAAGTGAGTTACCATAGCCCCTATGTAAGTACTCCCTGACCCCAAGTGTGTTATCCTTGGCCCTTTATATGTAATCTCTGGCCGCAAGTGAGTTACCCTAGTCCCTTATAAGTACTCCCTGACCCCAAGTGAGTTACCCTAGCCCCTTAATAAGTACACCCTGTCCCCAAGTAAGTTACCCTACCCCCTATATAAATACTCTCTGACCCCAAGTTAGTTATCCTAGCCCCTTTATATGTACTCTCTGACCGCAAGTGAGTTACCCTAGTCCCATAGAAGTACTACCTAACCCCAAGTGAGTTACCATATCACCTTTATAAGTCCTCCCTGACCCCAAGTGTGTTATCCTTGGCCCTTTATATGTACTCTCTGACCGCAAGTGAGTTACCCTAGTCCCATATAAGTACTCCTTGACCCAAAGTGAGTTACCCTAGCCCCTTTATAAGTACTCCCTGACCTCAAGTGAGTTACCATAGTCCCATATAAGTACTCCCAGACCCCAAGTGATTTACCCTAGTCCCTTATAACTACACCCTGACCCAAAGTAAGTTACCCTAATCCCTTTATAAGTACTCCCTAACCCTAAGTGGATTACGCTAGTCCCATATAAGTACTCCCAGACCACAAGTGAGTAACCCTAGTCCAATAGAAGTACTCCCTGAACCCAAGTGAGTTACCCTAGCCCCTATATATGTAGTCCCTGACATCAAGTGAGTTTCCCTAGTCCCATAAAAGTACTCCCTGACCCCAAGTGAGTTACCCTAGTCCCATAGAAGTAATCTCTGGCCCCAAGTAAGTTATCCTTGCCCCTTTATATGTACTCTCAGGCCGCAAGTGAGTTAACCTAGTCCCTTATAAGTTCTCCCTGACCACAAGTGAGTTACCCTAGCCCCTTTAATATGTACACCTTGTCCCCAAGTGAGTTACCCTAGCCCCTTTATATGTACTCTCTGACCGCAAGTGAGTTACCCTAGTCCGATATAAGTACTCCTTGACCCAAAGTGAGTTACCCTAGCCCTTTTATAAGTACTCCCTGACCCCAAGTGAGTTACCCTAGCCCTTATATATATGTAGTCCCAGACACCAAGTGAGTTTCCCTAGTCCCATAAAAGTACTCCCTGACCCCAAGTGAGTTACCCTATCCCATAGAAGTAATCCCTGACCCCAAGTGAGTTACACTAGTCCCATAGAAGTACTCCTTGACCCCAAGTGAGTTACACTAGCCCCTATATAAGTACTCCCTGACCCCAAGTGAGTTATCCTAACCCCTTTATATGTACTCTCTGACCGCAAGTGAGTTACCCTAACCCCTTTATAAGTACTCCCTGACCCCAAGTGAGTTATCCTAGCCCCTTTATATGTACTCCCAGAATCCAAGTGAGTTACCCTAGTCCCTTATAACTACTCCCTGACCCAAAGTGAGTTACCCTAGTCCCATATAAGTACTCCTTGACCCCAAGTGAGTTACCCTAGCCCCTATATAAGTACTCCCTGACCCCAAGTGAGTTATCCTAACCCCTTTATATGTACTCTCTGACCGCAAGTGAGTTACCCTAGTCCCATAGAAGTAACCCCTGACCCCAAGTAAGTTATCCTTGCCCCTTTATATGTACTCTCTGGCCGCAAGTGAGTTACCCTAGTCCCTTATAAGTACTCCCTGACCCCAAGTGAGTTACCCTAGCCCCTTAATAAGTATACCCTGTCCCCAAGTGAGTTACCCTAGCCCCTATATAAATACTCCCTGACAAAATGTGAGTTACCCTAGTCCCTTTATAAGTACTCCCTGAGCCCAAGTGAGTTACCCTAGTCCCAAAGAAGTAATCCCTGACCCCAAGTGAGTTACCCTAGCCCCTATATAAGTACTCCCTGACCCCAAGTGAGTTATCCTAACCCCTTTATATGTACTCTCTGACCGGAAGTGAGTTACCCTAGTCCCATAGAAGTAACCCCTGACCCCAAGTAAGTTATCCTTGCCCCTTTATATGTACCCTCTGGGCGCAAGTGAGTTACCCTAGTCCCATATAAGTACTCCTTGACCCAAAGTGAGTTACCCTAGCCCTTTTATAAGTACTCCCTGACCCCAAGTGAGAAACCCTAGTCCCATAAAAGTACTCCCTGACCCCAAGTGAGTTACCCTAGTCCCATAGAAGTAATCCCTGACCCCAAGTGAGTTACCCTAGTCCCATAGAAGTACTCCTTGACCCCAAGTGAGTTACCCTAGCCCCTATATAAGTACTCCCTGACCCCAAGTGAGTTATCCTAACCCCTTTATATGTACTCTCTGACCGCAAGTGAGTTACCCTAGTCCCATAGAAGTAACCCCTGACCCCAAGTAAGTTATCCTTGCCCCTTTATATGTACTCTCTGGCCGCAAGTGAGTTACCCTAGTCCCATATAAGTACTCCTTGACCCAAAGTGAGTTAACCTAGCCCCTTTATAAGTACTCCCTGACCCCAAGTGTGTTATCCTTGGCCCTTTATATGTACTCTCTGACCGCAAATGAGTTACCCTAGTCCCATATAAGTACTCCTTGACCCAAAGTGAGTTACCCTAGCCCTTTTATAAGTACTCCCTGACCCCAAGTGAGTTACCCTAGTCCCATATAAGTACTCCCAGACCCCAAGTGAGTTAACTTATCACCTTTATAAGTATTCCCTGACCCCAAGTGAGTTACCCTAGTCCCATAGAAGTACTCCTTGATCCCAAGTGAGTTACCCTAGCCCCTATATAAATTCTCCCTGACCCCAAGTGAGTTATCCTAACCCCTTTATATGTACTCTCTGACCGCAAGTGAGTTACCCTAACCCCTTTATAAGTACTCCCTGACCCCAAGTGAGTTATCCTAGCCCCTTTATATGTACTCCCAGAATCCAAGTGAGTTACCCTAGTCCCTTATAACTACTCCCTGACCCAAAGTGAGTTACCCTAGTCCCTTTATAAGTACTCCCTGACCCTAAGTGGGTTACGCTAGTCCCATATAAGTACTCCCAGACCACAAGTGAGTAACCCTAGTCCAATAGAAGTACTCCCTGACCCCAAGTGAGTTACCCTAGCCCCTATATATGTAGTCCCTAACACCAAGTGAGTTTCCCTAGCCCCTATATATGTAGTCCCTGACACCAAGTGAGTATCCCTAGTCCCATAAAAGTACTCCCTGACCCCAAGTGAGTTACCCTAGTCCCATAGAAGTAATCCCTGACCCCAAGTAAGTCATCCTTGCCCCTTTAGATGTACTCTCTGGCCGCAAGTGAGTTACCCTAGTCCCATAGAAGTACTCCTAGACCCAAAGTAAGTTACTCTAGCCATTTTATAAGTATTCCCTGACCACAAGTGAGTTACCCTAGTCCCAGAGAAGTACTCCTTGACCCCAAGTGAGTTACTCTAGCCCTTATCTATATGTAGTCCCTGACACCAAGTGAGTTTCCCTAGTCCCATAAAAGTACTCCCTGACCCCAAGTGAGTTACCCTAGTCCCATAGAAGTAATCCCTGACCCAAAGTGAGTTACCCTAGTCCCATATAAGTACTCCCAGACCCCAAGTGAGTTACCCTAGTCCCATAGAATTACTCCTTGACCCCAAGTGATTTACACTAGCCCCTATATAAGTACTCCCTGACCCCAAGTGAGTTATCCTAACCCCTTTATATGTACTCCCTGACCCTAAGTGGGTTACGCTAGTCCCATATAAGTACTCCCAGACCACAAGTGAGTAACCCTAGTCCAATAGAAGTACTCCCTGACCCCAAGTGAGTTACCCTAGCCCCTATATATGTAGTCCCTAACACCAAGTGAGTTTCCCTAGCCCCTATATATGTAGTCCCTGACACCAAGTGAATATCCCTAGTCCCATAAAAGTACTCCCTGACCCCAAGTGAGTTACCCTAGTCCCATAGAAGTAATCCCTGACCCCAAGTAAATCATCCTTGCCCCTTTACATGTACTCTCTGGCCGCAAGTGAGTTACCCTAGTCCCTTGTAAGTACACCCTGACCCCAAGTGAGTTACCCTAGCCCCTATATAAATACTCCCTGACCCCAAGTTAGTTATCCTAGCCCCTTTATATGTACTCTCTGACCGCGAGTGAGTTACCCTAGTCCCATAGAAGTACTACCTGACCCCAAGTGAGTTACCATATCACCTTTATAAGTACTCCCTGACCCCAAGTGTGTTATTCTTGGCCCTTTATATGTACTCTCTGACTGCAAGTGAGTTACCCTAGTCCCTTATAAGTACTCCTTGACCCAAAGTGAGTTATCCTAGCCCCTTTATATGTACTCCCAGAATCCAAGTGAGTTACCCTAGTCCCTTATAACTACTCCCTAACCCAAAGTGAGTTACCCTAATTCCTATATAAGTACTCCCTGACCCCAAGTAAGTTATCCTTGCCCCTTTATATGTACTCTCTGGCCGCAAGTGAGTTACCCTAGTCCCATATAAGTACTCCTTGACCCAAAGTGAGTTACCCTAGCCCCTTTATAAGTACTCCCTGACCCCAAGTGTGTTATCCTTGGCCCTTTATATGTACTCTCTGACCGCAAATGAGTTACCCTAGTCCCATATAAGTACTCCTTGAACCAAAGTGAGTTACCCTAGTCCCATATAAGTACTCCCAGACCCCAAGTGACTTACCCTAGTCCCATAGAAGTACTCCTTGACCCCAAGTGAGTTAACTTATCACCTTTATAAGTACTCCCTGACCCCAAGTGAGTTACCCTAGCCCTTATATATATGTAGTCCCAGACACCAAGTGAGTTTCCCTAGCCCCTATATATGTAGTCCCTGACACCAAGTGAATATCCCTAGTCCCATAAAAGTACTCCCTGACCCCAAGTGAGTTACCCTAGTCCCATAGAAGTAATCCCTGACCCCAAGTAAATCATCCTTGCCCCTTTACATCTACTCTCTGGCCGCAAGTGAGTTACCCTAGTCCCTTGTAAGTACACCCTGACCCCAAGTGAGTTACCCTAGCCCCTATATAAATACTCCCTGACCCCAAGTTAGTTATCCTAGCCCCTTTATATGTACTCTCTGACCGCGAGTGAGTTACCCTAGTCCCATAGAAGTACTACCTGACCCCAAGTGAGTTTCCATATCACCTTTATAAGTACTCCCTGACCCCAAGTGTGTTATTCTTGGCCCTTTATATGTACTCTCTGACTGCAAGTGAGTTACCCTAGTCCCTTATAAGTACTCCTTGACCCAAAGTGAGTTACCCTAGCCCTTTTATAAGTACTCCCTGACCCCAAGTGAGTTATCCTAGCCCCTTTATATGTATTCCCAGAATCCAAGTGAGTTACCCTAGTCCCTTATAACTACTCCCTAACCCAAAGTGAGTTACCCTAATTCCTATATAAGTACTCCCTGACCCCAAGTGAGTTACCCTAGTCCCATAAAAGTACTCCCTGACCCCAAGTAAGTTATCCTTGCCCCTTTATATGTACTCTCTGGCCGCAAGTGAGTTACCCTAGTCCCATATAAGTACTCCTTGACCCAAAGTGAGTTACCCTAGCCCCTTTATAAGTACTCCCTGACCCTAAGTGTGTTATCCTTGGCCCTTTATATGTACTCTCTGACCGCAAATGAGTTACCCTAGTCCCATATAAGTACTCCTTGAACCAAAGTGAGTTACCCTAGTCCCATATAAGTACTCCCAGACCCCAAGTGACTTACCCTAGTCCCATAGAAATACTCCTTGACCCCAAGTGAGTTAACTTATCACCTTTATAAGTACTCCCTGACCCCAAGTGAGTTACCCTAGCCCTTATATATATGTAGTCCCAGACACCAAGTGAGTTTCCCTAGTCCCATATAAGTACTCCCTGACCCCAAGTGAGTTACCCTAGTCCCATAGAAGTAATCCCTGACCCCAAGTGAGTTACCCTAGTCCCATAGAAGTACTCCTTGACCCCAAGTGAGTTACCCTAGCCCCTATATAAGTACTCTCTGACCCCAAGTGAGTTATCCTAACCCCTTTATATGTACTCTCTGAACGCAAGTGAGTTACCCTAGTCCCATAGAAGTACTCCTTGATCCCAAGTGAGTTACCCTAGCCCCTATATAAGTACTCCCTGACCCCAAGTGAGTTATCCTAACCCCTTTATATGTACTCTCTGGCCGCAAGTGAGTTACCCTAGTCCCATATAAGTACTCCTTGACCCAAAGTGAGTTACCCTAGCCCTTTTATAAGTACTCCCTGACCCCAAGTGAGTTACCCTAGTCCCATAGAAGTAATCCCTGACCCCAAGTGAGTTACCCTAGTCCCATAGAAGTACTCCTTGACCCCAAGTGAGTTACCCTAGCCCCTATATAAGTACTCCCTGACCCCAAGTGAGTTATCCTAACCCCTTTATATGTACTCTCTGACCGCAAGTGAGTTACCCTAGTCCCATAGAAGTAACCCCTGACCCCAAGTAAGTTATCCTTGCCCCTTTATATGTACTCTCTGGCCGCAAGTGAGTTACCCTAGTCCCTTATAAGTACTCCCTGACCCCAAATGAGTTACCCTTGCCCCTTAATAAGTATACCCTGTCCCCAAGTGAGTTACCCTAGCCCCTATATAAATACTCCCTGACCCAAAGTGAGTTACCCTAGTCCCTTTATAAGTACTCCCTGACCCCAAGTGAGTTACCCTAGTCCCATAGAAGTAATCCCTGACCCCAAGTGAGTTACCATAGCCCCTATGTAAGTACTCCCTGACCCCAAGTGTGTTATCCTTGGCCCTTTATATGTAATCTCTGGCCGCAAGTGAGTTACCCTAGTCCCTTATAAGTACTCCCTGACCCCAAGTGAGTTACCCTAGCCCCTTAATAAGTACACCCTGTCCCCAAGTAAGTTACCCTAGCCCCTATATAAATACTCTCTGACCCCAAGTTAGTTATCCTAGCCCCTTTATATGTACTCTCTGACCGCAAGTGAGTTACCCTAGTCCCATAGAAGTACTACCTAACCCCAAGTGAGTTACCATATCACCTTTATAAGTCCTCCCTGACCCCAAGTGTGTTATCCTTGGCCCTTTATATGTACTCTCTGACCGCAAGTGAGTTACCCTAGTCCCATATAAGTACTCCTTGACCCAAAGTGAGTTACCCTAGCCCCTTTATAAGTACTCCCTGACCTCAAGTGAGTTACCATAGTCCCATATAAGTACTCCCAGACCCCAAGTGATTTACCCTAGTCCCTTATAACTACACCCTGACCCAAAGTAAGTTACCCTAATCCCTTTATAAGTACTCCCTAACCCTAAGTGGATTACGCTAGTCCCATATAAGTACTCCCAGACCACAATTGAGTAACCCTAGTCCAATAGAAGTACTCCCTGAACCCAAGTGAGTTACCCTAGCCCCTATATATGTAGTCCCTGACATCAAGTGAGTTTCCCTAGCCCCTTTATAAGTACTCCCTGACCCCAAGTGTGTTATCCTTGGCCCTTTATATGTACTCTCTGACCGCAAATGAGTTACCCTAGTCCCATATAAGTACTCCTTGACCCAAAGTGAGTTACCCTAGCCCTTTTATAAGTACTCCCTGACCCCAAGTGAGTTACCCTAGTCCCATATAAGTACTCCCAGACCCCAAGTGAGTTAACTTATCACCTTTATAAGTACTCCCTGACCCCAAGTGAGTTACCCTAGTCCCATAGAAGTACTCCTTGATCCCAAGTGAGTTACCCTAGCCCCTATATAAATTCTCCCTGACCCCAAGTGAGTTATCCTAACCCCTTTATATGTACTCTCTGACCGCAAGTGAGTTACCCTAACCCCTTTATAAGTACTCCCTGACCCCAAGTGAGTTATCCTAGCCCCTTTATATGTACTCCCAGAATCCAAGTGAGTTACCCTAGTCCCTTATAACTACTCCCTGACCCAAAGTGAGTTACCCTAGTCCCTTTATAAGTACTCCCTGACCCTAAGTGGGTTACGCTAGTCCCATATAAGTACTCCCAGACCACAAGTGAGTAACCCTAGTCCAATAGAAGTACTCCCTGACCCCAAGTGAGTTACCCTAGCCCCTATATATGTAGTCCCTAACACCAAGTGAGTTTCCCTAGCCCTTATATATGTAGTCCCTGACACCAAGTGAGTATCCCTAGTCCCATAAAAGTACTCCCTGACCCCAAGTGAGTTACCCTAGTCCCATAGAAGTAATCCCTGACCCCAAGTAAGTCATCCTTGCCCCTTTATATGTACTCTCTGGCCGCAAGTGAGTTACCCTAGTCCCTTATAAGTTCTCCCTGACCACTAGTGAGTTACCCTAGTCCCATAGAAGTACTCCTAGACCCAAAGTAAGTTACTCTAGCCATTTTATAAGTATTCCCTGACCACAAGTGAGTTACCATATCACCTTTATAAGTACTCCCTGACCCCAAGTGTGTTATTCTTGGCCCTTTATATGTACTCTCTGACTGCAAGTGAGTTACCCTAGTCCCTTATAAGTACTCCTTGACCCAAAGTGAGTTACCCTAGCCCCTTTATAAGTACTCCCTGACCCCAAGTGAGTTATCCTAGCCCCTTTATATGTACTCCCAGAATCCAAGTGAGTTACCCTAGTCCCTTATAACTACTCCCTAACCCAATGTGAGTTACCCTAATTCCTATATAAGTACTCCCTGACCCCAAGTGAGTTACCCTAGTCCCATAAAAGTACTCCCTGACCCCAAGTAAGTTATCCTTGCCCCTTTATATGTACTCTCTGGCCGCAAGTGAGTTACCCTAGTCCCATATAAGTACTCCTTGACCCAAAGTGAGTTACCCTAGTCCCATAGAATTACTCCTTGACCCCAAGTGATTTATACTAGCCCCTATATAAGTACTCCCTGACCCCAAGTGAGTTACCCTAGTCCCATAAAAGTACTCCCTGACCCCAAGTAAGTTATCCTTGCCCCTTTATATGTACTCTCTGGCCGCAAGTGAGTTACCCTAGTCCCATATAAGTACTCCCTGACCACAAGTGAGTTACCCTAGTCCCATAGAAGTACTCCTTGACCCCAAGTGAGTTACTCTAGCCTTATCTATATGTAGTCCCTGACACCAAGTGAGTTTCCCTAGTCCCATAAAAGTACTCCCAGACCCCAAGTGAGTTACCCTAGTCCCATAGAATTACTCCTTGACCCCAAGTGATTTATACTAGCCCCTATATAAGTACTCCCTGACCCCAAGTGAGTTATCCTAACCCCTTTATATGTACTCTCTGACCGAAAGTGAGTTACCCTAGCCCCTTTATAAGTACTCCCAGACCCCAAGTGAGTTATCATAGCCCCTTTATATGTACTCCCAGAATCCAAGTGAGTTACCCTAGTCCCTTATAACTACTCCCTGACCCAAAGTGAGTTACCCTAGTCCCTTTATAAGTACTCCCTGACCCTAAGTGGGTTACGCTAGTCCCATATAAGTACTCCCAGACCACAAGTGAGTAACCCTAGTCCAATAGAAGTACTCCCTGACCCCAAGTGAGTTACCCTAGCCCCTATATATGTAGTCCCTAACACCAAGTGAGTTTCCCTAGCCCCTATATATGTAGTCCCTGACAACAAGTGAGTATCCCTAGTCCCATAAAAGTACTCCCTGACCCCAAGTGAGTTACCCTAGTCCCATAGAAGTAATCCCTGACCCCAAGTAAGTCATCCTTGCCCCTTTATATGTACTCTCTGGCCGCAAGTGAGTTACCCTAGTCCCTTATAAGTTCTCCCTGACCACTAGTGAGTTACCCTAGTCCCATAGAAGTACTCCTAGACCCAAAGTAAGTTACTCTAGCCATTTTATAAGTATTCCCTGACCACAAGTGAGTTACCCTAGTCCCATAGAAGTACTCCTTGACCCCAAGTGAGTTACTCTAGCCCTTATCTATATGTAGTCCCTGACACCAAGTGAGTTTCCCTAGTCCCATAAAAGTACTCCCTGACCCCAAGTGAGTTACCCTAGTCCCATAGAAGTAATCCCTGACCCAAAGTGAGTTACCCTAGTCCCATATAAGTACTCCCAGACCCCAAGTGAGTTACCCTAGTCCCATAGAATTACTCCTTGACCCCAAGTGATTTACACTAGCCCCTATATAAGTACTCCCTGACCCCAAGTGAGTTATCCTAACCCCTTTATATGTACTCTCTGACCGAAAGTGAGTTACCCTAGCCCCTTTATAAGTACTCCCAGACCCCAAGTGAGTTATCCTAGCCCCTTTATATATACTCCCAGAATCCAAGTGAGTTACCCTAGTCCCTTATAACTACTCCCTGACCCGAAGTGAGTTACCCTAGTCCCTTTATAAGTACTCCCTGACCCTAAGTGGGTTACGCTAGTCCCATATAAGTACTCCCAGATCACAAGTGAGTAACCCTAGTCCCATAGAAGTACTCCCTGACCCCAAGTGAGTTACCATAGCCCCTATATAAGTAGTCCCTGACCCCAAGTGAGTTACCCTAGTCCCATAAAAGTACTCCCTGACCCCAAGTGAGTTACCCTAGTCCCATAGAAGTAATCCCTGACCCCAAGTAAGTTATGCTTGCCCCTTTACATGTACTCTCTGGCCGCAAGTGAGTTACCCTAGTCCCTTGTAAGTACACCCTGACCCCAAGTGAGTTACCCTAGCCCCTATATAAATACTCCCTGACCCCAAGTTAGTTATCCTAGCCCCTTTATATGTACTCTCTGACCGCAAGTGAGTTACCCTAGTCCGATATAAGTACTCCTTGACCCAAAGTAAGTTACCCTAGCCCTTTTATAAGTACTCCCTGACCCCAAGTGAGTTACCCTAGTCCCATATAAGTACTCCCAGACCCCAAGTGAGTTACCCTAGTCCCTTTATAAGTACTCCCTGACCCCAAGTGTGTTATCCTTGGCCCTTTATATGTACTCTCTGACCGCAAATGAGTTTCCCTAGTCCCATATAAGTACTCCTTGAACCAAAGTGAGTTACCCTAGTCCCATATAAGTACTCCCAGACCCCAAGTGAGTTACCCTAGTCCCATAGAAGTACTCCTTGACCCCAAGTGAGTTACCCTAGCCCTTATATATATGTAGTCCCAGACACCAAGTGAGTTTCCCTAGTCCCATATAAGTACTCCCTGACCCCAAGTGAGTTACCCTAGTCCCATAGAAGTAATCCCTGACCCCAAGTGAGTTACCCTAGTCCCATAGAAGTACTCCTTGACCCCAAGTGAGTTACCCTAGCCCCTATATAAGTACTCCCTGACCCCAAGTGAGTTATCCTAACCCCTTTATATGTACTCTCTGAACGCAAGTGAGTTACCCTAGTCCCATAGAAGTACTCCTTGATCCCAAGTGAGTTACCCTAGCCCCTATATAAGTACTCCCTGACCCCAAGTGAGTTATCCTAACCCCTTTATATGTACTCTCTGACCGCAAGTGAGTTACCCTAGTCCCATAGAAGTAACCCCTGACCCCAAGTAAGTTATCCTTGCCCCTTTATATGTACTCTCTGGCCGCAAGTGAGTTACCCTAGTCCCATATAAGTACTCCTTGACCCAAAGTGAGTTACCCTAGCCCTTTTATAAGTACTCCCTGACCCCAAGTGAGTTACCCTAGTCCCATAAAAGTACTCCCTGACCCCAAGTGAGTTACCCTAGTCCCATAGAAGTAATCCCTGATCCCAAGTGAGTTACCCTAGTCCCATAGAAGTACTCCTTGACCCCAAGTGAGTTACCCTAGCCCCTATATAAGTACTCGCTGACCCCAAGTGAGTTATCCTAACCACTTTATATGTACTCTCTGACCGCAAGTGAGTTACCCTAGTCCCATAGAAGTAACCCCTGACCCCAAGTAAGTTATCCTTGCCCCTTTATATGTACTCTCTGGCCGCAAGTGAGTTACCCTAGTCCCTTATAAGTACTCCCTGACCCCAAGTGAGTTACCCTAGCCCCTTAATAAGTATACCCTGTCCCCAAGTGAGTTACCCTAGCCCCTATATAAATACTCCCTGACCCAAAGTGAGTTACCCTAGTCCCTTTATAAGTACTCCCTGACCCCAAGTGAGTTACCCTAGTCCCATAGAAGTAATCCCTGACCCCAAGTGAGTTACCATAGCCCCTATGTAAGTACTCCCTGACCCCAAGTGTGTTATCCTTGGCCCTTTATATGTAATCTCTGGCCGCAAGTGAGTTACCCTAGTCCCTTATAAGTACTCCCTGACCCCAAGTGAGTTACCCTAGCCCCTTAATAAGTACACCCTGTCCCCAAGTAAGTTACCCTAGCCCCTATATAAATACTCTCTGACCCCAAGTTAGTTATTCTAGCCCCTTTATATGTACTCTCTGACCGCAAGTGAGTTACCCTAGTCCCATAGAAGTACTACCTAACCCCAAGTGAGTTACCATATCACCTTTATAAGTACTCCCTGACCCCAAGTGTGTTATCCTTGGCCCTTTATATGTAATCTCTGACCGCAAGTGAGTTACCCTAGTCCCATATAAGTACTCCTTGACCCAAAGTGAGTTACCCTAGCCCCTTTATAAGTACTCCCTGACCTCAAGTGAGTTACCATAGTCCCATATAAGTACTCCCAGACCCCAAGTGATTTACCCTAGTCCCTTATAACTACTCCCTGACCCAAAGTGAGTTACCCTAATCCCTTTATAAGTACTCCCTAACCCAAAGTGGATTACGCTAGTCCCATATAAGTACTCCCAGACCACAAGTGAGTAACCCTAGTCCAATAGAAGTACTCCCTGAACCCAAGTGAGTTACCCTAGCCCCTATATATGTAGTCCCTGACATCAAGTGAGTTTCCCTAGTCCCATAAAAGTACTCCCTGACCCCAAGTAAGTTATCCTTGCCCCCTTATATGTACTCTCAGGCCGCAAGTGAGTTAACCTAGTCCCTTATAAGTTCTCCCTGACCACAAGTGAGTTACCCTAGCCCCTTTAATATGTACACCCTGTCCCCAAGTGAGTTACCCTAGCCCCTTTATATGTACTCTCTGACCGCAAGTGAGTTACCCTAGTCCGATATAAGTACTCCTTGACCCAAAGTGAGTTACCCTAGCCCTTTTATAAGTACTCCCTGACCCCAAGTGAGTTACCCTAGCCCTTATATATATGTAGTCCCAGACACCAAGTGAGTTTCCCTAGTCCCATAAAAGTACTCCCTGACCCCAAGTGAGTTACCCTATCCCATAGAAGTAATCCCTGACCCCAAGTGAGTTACCCTAGTCCCATAGAAGTACTCCTTGACCCCAAGTGAGTTACCCTAGCCCCTATATAAGTACTCCCTGACCCCAAGTGAGTTATCCTAACCCCTTTATATGTACTCTCTGGCTGCAAGTGAGTTACCCTAGTCCCATATAAGTACTCCTTGACCCAAAGTGAGTTACCCTAGCCCTTTTATAAGTACTCCCTGACCCCAAGTGAGTTACCCTAGTCCCATAAAAGTACTCCCTGACCCCAAGTGAGTTACCCTAGTCCCATAGAAGTACTCCTTGACCCCAAGTGAGTTACCCTAGCCCCTATATAAATACTCGCTGAACCCAAGTGAGTTATCCTAACCACTTTATATGTACTCTCTGACCGCAAGTGAGTTACCCTAGTCCCATAGAAGTAACCCCTGACCCCAAGTAAGTTATCCTTGCCCCTTTATATGTACTCTCTGGCCGCAAGTGAGTTACCCTAGTCCCTTATAAGTACTCCCTGACCCCAAGTGAGTTACCCTAGCCCCTTAATAAGTATACCCTGTCCCCAAGTGAGTTACCCTAGCCCCTATATAAATACTCCCTGACCCAAAGTGAGTTACCCTAGTCCCTTTATAAGTACTCCCTGACCCCAAGTGAGTTACCCTAGTCCCATAGAAGTAATCCCTGACCCCAAGTGAGTTACCATAGCCCCTATGTAAGTACTCCCTGACCCCAAGTGGTTATCCTTGGCCCTTTATATGTAATCTCTGGCCGCAAGTGAGTTACCCTAGTCCCTTATAAGTACTCCCTGATCCCAAGTGAGTTACCCTAGCCCCTTAATAAGTACACCCTGTCCCCAAGTAAGTTACCCTAGCCCCTATATAAATACTCTCTGACCCCAAGTTAGTTATCCTAGCCCCTTTATATGTACTCTCTGACCGCAAGTGAGTTACCCTAGTCCCATAGAAGTACTACCTAACCCCAAGTGAGTTACCATATCACCTTTATAAGTACTCCCTGACCAAAAGTGTTTGTCCTTGGCCCTTTATATGTAATCTCTGACCGCAAGTGAGTTACCCTAGTCCCATATAAGTACTCCTTGACCCAAAGTGAGTTACCCTAGCCCCTTTATAAGTACTCCCTGACCTCAAGTGAGTTACCATAGTCCCATATAAGTACTCCCAGACCCCAAGTGATTTACCCTAGTCCCTAATAACTACTCCCTGACCCAAAGTGAGTTACCCTAATCCCTTTATAAGTACTCCCTAACCCAAAGTGGATTACGCTAGTCCCATATAAGTACTCCCAGACCACAAGTGAGTAACCCTAGTCCAATAGAAGTACTCCCTGAACCCAAGTGAGTTACCCTAGCCCCTATATATGTAGTCCCTGACATCAAGTGAGTTTCCCTAGTCCCATAAAAGTACTCCCCGACCCCAAGTAAGTTATCCTTGCCCCTTTATATGTACTCTCAGGCCGCAAGTGAGTTAACCTAGTCCCTTATAAGTTCTCCCTGACCACAAGTGAGTTACCCTAGCCCCTTTAATATGTACACCCTGTCCCCAAGTGAGTTACCCTAGCCCCTTTATATGTACTCTCTGACCGCAAGTGAGTTACCCTAGTCCGATATAAGTACTCCTTGACCCAAAGTGAGTTACCCTAGCCCTTTTATAAGTACTCCCTGACCCCAAGTGAGTTACCCTAGCCCTTATATATATGTAGTCCCAGACACCAAGTGAGTTTCCCTAGTCTCATAAAAGTACTCCCTGACCCCAAGTGACTTACCCTATCCCATAGAAGTAATCCCTGACCCCAAGTGAGTTACCCTAGTCCCATAGAAGTACTCCTTGACCCCAAGTGAGTTACCCTAGCCCCTATATAAGTACTCCCTGACCCCAAGTGAGTTATCCTAACCCCTTTATATGTACTCTCTGACCGCAAGTGAGTTACCCTAACCCCTTTATAAGTACTCCCTGACCCCAAGTGAGTTATCCTAGCCCCTTTATATGTACTCCCAGAATCCAAGTGAGTTACCCTAGTCCCTTATAACTACTCCCTGACCCAAAGTGAGTTACCCTAGTCCCTTTATAAGTACTCCCTGACCCCAAGTGAGTTACTCTAGCCCTTATCTATATGTAGTCCCTGACACCAAGTGAGTTTCCCTAGTCCCATAAAAGTACTCCCTGACCCCAAGTGAGTTACCCTAGTCCCATAGAAGTAATCCCTGACCCAAAGTGAGTTACCCTAGTCCCATATAAGTACTCCCAGACCCCAAGTGAGTTACCCTAGTCCCATAGAATTACTCCTTGACCCCAAGTGATTTACACTAGCCCCTATATAAGTACTCCCTGACCCCAAGTGAGTTATCCTAACCCCTTTATATGTACTCTCTGACCGCAAGTGAGTTACCCTAGCCCCTTTATAAGTACTCCCAGACCCCAAGTGAGTTATCCTAGCCCCTTTATATATACTCCCAGAATCCAAGTGAGTTACCCTAGTCCCTTATAACTACTCCCTGACCCGAAGTGAGTTACCCTAGTCCCTTTATAAGTACTCCCTGACCCTAAGTGGGATACGCTAGTCCCATATAAGTACTCCCAGATCACAAGTGAGTAACCCTAGTCCCATAGAAGTACTCCCTGACCCCAAGTGAGTTACCATAGCCCCTATGTAAGTAGTCCCTGACCACAAGTGAGTTTCCCTAGTCCCATAAAGGAACTCCCTGACCCCAAGTGAGTTACCCTAGTCCCATAGAAGTAATCCCTGACCCCAAGTAAGTTATGCTTGCCCCTTTACATGTACTCTCTGGCCGCAAGTGAGTTACCCTAGTCCCTTGTAAGTACACCCTGACCCCAAGTGAGTTACCCTAGCCCCTATATAAATACTCCCTGACCCCAAGTTAGTTATCCTAGCCCCTTTATATGTACTCTCTGACCGCAAGTGAGTTACCCTAGTCCGATATAAGTACTCCTTGACCCAAAGTGAGTTACCCTAGCCCTTTTATAAGTACTCCCTGACCCCAAGTGAGTTACCCTAGCCCTTATATATATGTAGTCCCAGACACCAAGTGAGTTTCCCTAGTCCCATAAAAGTACTCCCTGACCCCAAGTGAGTTACCCTAGTCCCATAGAAGTACTCCTTGACCCCAAGTGAGTTACCCTAGCCCCTATATAAGTACTCCCTGACCCCAAGTGAGTTATCCTAACCCCTTTATATGTACTCTCTGACCGCAAGTGAGTTACCCTAGTCCGATATAAGTACTCCTTGACCCAAAGTGAGTTACCCTAGCCCTTTTATAAGTACTCCCTGACCCCAAGTGAGTTACCCTAGCCCTTATATATATGTAGTCCCAGACACCAAGTGAGTTTCCCTAGTCCCATAAAAGTACTCCCTGACCCCAAGTGAGTTACCCTATCCCATAGAAGTAATCCCTGACCCCAAGTGAGTTACCCTAGTCCCATAGAAGTACTCCTTGACCCCAAGTGAGTTACCCTAGCCCCTATATAAGTACTCCCTGACCCCAAGTGAGTTATCCTAACCCCTTTATATGTACTCTCTGACCGCAAGTGAGTTACCCTAACCCCTTTATAAGTACTCCCTGACCCCAAGTGAGTTATCCTAGCCCCTTTATATGAACTCCCAGAATCCAAGTGAGTTACCCTAGTCCCTTATAACTACTCCCTGACCCAAAGTGAGTTACCCTAGTCCCTTTATAAGTATTCCCTGACCCTAAGTGGGTTACGCTAGTCCCATATAAGTACTCCCAGACCACAAGTGAGTAACCCTAGTCCAATAGAAGTACTCCCTGACCCCAAGTGAGTTACCCTAGCCCCTATATATGTAGTCCCTGACACCAAGTGAATATCCCTAGTCCCATAAAAGTACTACCTGACCCCAAGTGAGTTACCCTAGTCCCATAGAAGTAATCCCTGACCCCAAGTAAATCATCCTTGCCCCTTTATATGTACTCTCTGGCCGCAAGTGAGTTACCCTAGTCCCTTTTAAGTTCTCCCTGACCACTAGTGAGTTACCCTAGTCCCATAGAAGTACTCCTAGACCCAAAGTAAGTTACTCTAGCCCTTTTATAAGTATTCCCTGACCACAAGTGAGTTACCCTAGTCCCATAGAAGTACTCCTTGACCCCAAGTGAGTTACTCTAGCCCTTATATATATGTAGTCCCTGACACCAAGTGAGTTTCCCTAGTCCCATAAAAGTACTCCCAGACCCCAAGTGAGTTACCCTAGCCCCATAGAAGTAATCCCTGACCCAAAGTGAGTTACCCTAGTCCCATATAAGTACTCCCAGACCCCAAGTGAGTTACCCTAGTCCCATAGAATTACTCCTTGACCCCAAGTGATTTACACTAGCCACTATATAAGTACTCCCTGACCCCAAGTGAGTTATCCTAACCCCTTTATATGTACTCTCTGACCGCAAGTGAGTTACCCTAGCCCCTTTATAAGTACTCCCAGACCCCAAGTGAGTTATCCTAGCCCCTTTATATATACTCCCAGAATCCAAGTGAGTTACCCTAGTCCCTTATAACTACTCCCTGACCCGAAGTGAGTTACCCTAGTCCCTTTATAAGTACTCCCTGACCCTAAGTGGGTTACGCTAGTCCCATATAAGTACTCCCAGATCACAAGTGAGTAACCCTAGTCCCATAGAAGTACTCCCTGACCCCAAGTGAGTTACCATAGCCCCTATGTAAGTAGTCCCTGACCACAAGTGAGTTTGCCTAGTCCCATAAAGGTACTCCCTGACCCCAAGTGAGTTACCCTAGTCCCATAGAAGTAATCCCTGACCCCAAGTAAGTTATGCTTGCCCCTTTACATGTACTCTCTGGCCGCAAGTGAATTACCCTAGTCCCTTGTAAGTACACCCTGACCCCAAGTGAGTTACCCTAGCCCCTATATAAATACTCCCTGACCCCAAGTTAGTTATCCTAGCCCCTTTATATGTACTCTCTGACCGCAAGTGAGTTACCCTAGTCCCATAGAAGTACTACCTGACCCCAAGTGAGTTACCATATCACCTTTATAAGTACTCCCTGACCCCAAGTGAGTTATCCTAGCCCCTTTATATGTACTCCCAGAATCCAAGTGAGTTACCCTAGTCCCTTATAACTACTCCCTAACCCAAAGTGAGTTACCCTAATTCCTATATAAGTACTCCCTGACTCCAAGTGAGTTACCCTAGTCCCATAAAAGTACTCCCTGACCCCAAGTGAGTTACCCTAGTCCCATAGAAGTAATCCCTGACCCCAAGTAAGTTATCCTTGCCCCTTTATATGTACTCTCTGGCCGCAAGTGAGTTACCCTAGTCCCATATAAGTACTCCTTGACCCAAAGTGAGTTACCCTAGCCCCTTTATAAGTACTCCCTGACCCCAAGTTTGTTATCCTTGGCCCTTTATATGTACTCTCTGACCGCAAATGAGTTACCCTAGTCCCATATAAGTACTCCTTGACCCAAAGTGAGTTACCCTAGCCCTTTTATAAGTACTCCCTGACCCCAAGTGAGTTACCCTAGTCCCATATAAGTACTCCCAGACCCCAAGTGAGTTACCCTAGTCCCATAGATGTACTCCTTGACCCCAAGTGAGTTAACTTATCACCTTTATAAGTACTCCCTGACCCCAAGTGAGTTATCCTAGCCCTTATATATATGTAGTCCCAGACACCAAGTGAGTTTCCCTAGTCCCATAAAAGTTCTCCCTGACCCCAAGTGAGTTACCCTAGTCCCATAGAAGTAATCCCTGACCCCAAGTGAGTTACCCTAGTCCCATAGAAGTACTCCTTGACCCCAAGTGAGTTACCCTAGCCCCTATATAAGTACTCCCTGACACCAAGTGAGTTATCCTAACCCCTTAATAAGTATACCCTGTCCCCAAGTGAGTTACCCTAGTCCCTTTATAAGTACTCCCTGACCCCAAGTGAGTTACCATAGCCCCTATGTAAGTACTCCCTGACCCCAAGTGTGTTATCCTTGGCCCTTTATATGTACTCTCTCACCGCAAGTGAGTTACCCTAGTCCCATATAAGCACTCCTTGACCCAAAGTGAGTTACCCTAGCCCCTTTATAAGTACTCCCTGACCCAAAGTGAGTTACCCTAGTCCCTTTATAAGTACTCCCTGAACCTAAGTGGGTTACGCTAGTCCCATATAAGTACTCCCAGATCACAAGTGAGTAACCCTGGTCCCATAGAAGTACTCCCTGACCCCAAGTGAGTTACCATAGCCCCTATGTAAGTTGTCCCTGACCACAAGTGAGTTTCCCTAGTCCCATAAAGGTACTCCCTGACCCCAAGTGAGTTACCCTAGTCCCATAGAAGTAATCCCTGACCCCAAGTAAGTTATGCTTGCCCCTTTACATGTACTCTCTGGCCGCAAGTGAGTTACCCTAGTCCCTTGTAAGTACACCATGACCCCAAGTGAGTTACCCTAGCCCCTATATAAATACTCCCTTACCCCAAGTTAGTTATCCTAGCCCCTTTATATGTACTCTCTGACCGCAAGTGAGTTACCCTAGTCCCATAGAAGTACTACCTGACCCCAAGTGAGTTACCATATCACCTTTATAAGTACTCCCTGACCCCAAGTGTGTTATTCTTGGCCCTTTATATGTACTCTCTGACCGCAAGTGAGTTACCCTAGTCCCTTATAAGTACTCCTTGACCCAAAGTGAGTTACACTAGCCCCTTTATAAGTACTCCCTGACCCCAAGTGAGTTATCCTAGCCCCTTTATATGTACTCCCAGAATCCAAGTGAGTTACCCTAGTCCCTTATAACTACTCCCTAACCCAAAGTGAGTTACCCTAATCCCTTTATAAGTACTCCCTGACCCTAAGTGGGTTACGCTAGTCCCATATAAGTACTCCCAGACCACAAGTGAGTAACCCTAGTCCCATAGAAGTACTCCCTGACCCCAAGTGAGTTACCCTAGCCCCTATATAAGTAGTCCCTGACCCCAAGGGAGTTACCCTAGTCCCTTTATAAGTACTCCCTGACCCTAAGTGGGTTACGCTAGTCCCATATAAGTACTCCCAGACCACAAGTGAGTAACCCTAGTCCAATAGAAGTACTCCCTGACCCCAAGTGAGTTACCCTAGCCCCTATATATGTAGTCCCTAACACCAAGTGAGTTTCCCTAGCCCCTATATATGTAGTCCCTGACCCCAAGTGAGTTATCCTAACCCCTTTATATGTACTCTCTGACCGCAAGTGAGTACCCTAACCCCTTTATAAGTACTCCCTGACCCCAAGTGAGTTATCCTAGCCCCTTTATATGTACTCCCAGAATCCAAGTGAGTTACCCTAGTCCCTTATAACTACTCCCTGACCCAAAGCGAGTTACCCTAGTCCCTTTATAAGTACTCCCTGACCCTAAGTGGGTTACGCTAGTCCCATATAAGTACTCCCAGACCACAAGTGAGTTACCCTAGTCCCATAGAAGTAATCCCTGACCCCAAGTAAGTCATCCTTGCCCCTTTATATGTACTCTCTGGCCGCAAGTGAGTTACCCTAGTCCCTTATAAGTTCTCCCTGACCACTAGTGAGTTACCCTAGTCCCATAGAAGTACTCCTTGACCCAAAGTGAGTTACTCTAGCCCTTTTATAAGTATTCCCTAACCACAAGTGAGTTACCCTAGTCCCATAGAAGTACTCCATGACCCCAAGTGAGTTACTCTAGCCCTTATATATATGTAGTCCCTGACACCAAGTGAGTTTCCCTAGTCCCATAAAAGTACTCCCTGACCCCAAGTGAGTTACCCTAGTCCCATAGAAGTAATCCCTGACCCAAAGTGAGTTACCCTAGTCCCATATAAGTACTCCCAGACCCCAAGTGAGTTACCCTAGTCCCATAGAATTACTCCTTGACCCCAAGTGATTTACACTAGCCCCTATATAAGTACTCCCTGACCCCAAGTGAGTTATCCTAACCCCTTTATATGTACTCTCTGACCGCAAGTGAGTTACCCTAGCCCCTTTATAAGTACTCCCAGACCCCAAGTGAGTTATCCTAGCCCCTTTATATATACTCCCAGAATCCAAGTGAGTTACCCTAGTCCCTTATAACTACTCCCTGACCCGAAGTGAGTTACCCTAGTCCCTTTATAAGTACTCCCTGACCCTAAGTGGGTTACGCTAGTCCCATATAAGTACTCCCAGATCACAAGTGAGTAACCCTAGTCCCATAGAAGTACTCCCTGACCCCAAGTGAGTTACCATAGCCCCTATGTAAGTAGTCCCTGACCACAAGTGAGTTTGCCTAGTCCCATAAAGGTACTCCCTGACCCCAAGTGAGTTACCCTAGTCCCATAGAAGTAATCCCTGACCCCAAGTAAGTTATGCTTGCCCCTTTACATGTACTCTCTGGCCGCAAGTGAATTACCCTAGTCCCTTGTAAGTACACCCTGACCCCAAGTGAGTTACCCTAGCCCCTATATAAATACTCCCTGACCCCAAGTTAGTTATCCTAGCCCCTTTATATGTACTCTCTGACCGCAAGTGAGTTACCCTAGTCCCATAGAAGTACTACCTGACCCCAAGTGAGTTACCATATCACCTTTATAAGTACTCCCTGACCCCAAGTGAGTTATCCTAGCCCCTTTATATGTACTCCCAGAATCCAAGTGAGTTACCCTAGTCCCTTATAACTACTCCCTAACCCAAAGTGAGTTACCCTAATTCCTATATAAGTACTCCCTGACTCCAAGTGAGTTACCCTAGTCCCATAAAAGTACTCCCTGACCCCAAGTGAGTTACCCTAGTCCCATAGAAGTAATCCCTGACCCCAAGTAAGTTATCCTTGCCCCTTTATATGTACTCTCTGGCCGCAAGTGAGTTACCCTAGTCCCATATAAGTACTCCTTGACCCAAAGTGAGTTACCCTAGCCCCTTTATAAGTACTCCCTGACCCCAAGTTTGTTATCCTTGGCCCTTTATATGTACTCTCTGACCGCAAATGAGTTACCCTAGTCCCATATAAGTACTCCTTGACCCAAAGTGAGTTACCCTAGCCCTTTTATAAGTACTCCCTGACCCCAAGTGAGTTACCCTAGTCCCATATAAGTACTCCCAGACCCCAAGTGAGTTACCCTAGTCCCATAGAAGTACTCCTTGACCCCAAGTGAGTTAACTTATCACCTTTATAAGTACTCCCTGACCCCAAGTGAGTTATCCTAGCCCTTATATATATGTAGTCCCAGACACCAAGTGAGTTTCCCTAGTCCCATAAAAGTTCTCCCTGACCCCAAGTGAGTTACCCTAGTCCCATAGAAGTAATCCCTGACCCCAAGTGAGTTACCCTAGTCCCATAGAAGTACTCCTTGACCCCAAGTGAGTTACCCTAGCCCCTATATAAGTACTCCCTGACCCCAAGTGAGTTATCCTAACCCCTTAATAAGTATACCCTGTCCCCAAGTGAGTTACCCTAGTCCCTTTATAAGTACTCCCTGACCCCAAGTGAGTTACCATAGCCCCTATGTAAGTACTCCCTGACCCCAAGTGTGTTATCCTTGGCCCTTTATATGTACTCTCTCACCGCAAGTGAGTTACCCTAGTCCCATATAAGCACTCCTTGACCCAAAGTGAGTTACCCTAGCCCCTTTATAAGTACTCCCTGACCCAAAGTGAGTTACCCTAGTCCCTTTATAAGTACTCCCTGAACCTAAGTGGGTTACGCTAGTCCCATATAAGTACTCCCAGATCACAAGTGAGTAACCCTGGTCCCATAGAAGTACTCCCTGACCCCAAGTGAGTTACCATAGCCCCTATGTAAGTTGTCCCTGACCACAAGTGAGTTTCCCTAGTCCCATAAAGGTACTCCCTGACCCCAAGTGAGTTACCCTAGTCCCATAGAAGTAATCCCTGACCCCAAGTAAGTTATGCTTGCCCCTTTACATGTACTCTCTGGCCGCAAGTGAGTTACCCTAGTCCCTTGTAAGTACACCATGACCCCAAGTGAGTTACCCTAGCCCCTATATAAATACTCCCTTACCCCAAGTTAGTTATCCTAGCCCCTTTATATGTACTCTCTGACCGCAAGTGAGTTACCCTAGTCCCATAGAAGTACTACCTGACCCCAAGTGAGTTACCATATCACCTTTATAAGTACTCCCTGACCCCAAGTGTGTTATTCTTGGCCCTTTATATGTACTCTCTGACCGCAAGTGAGTTACCCTAGTCCCTTATAAGTACTCCTTGACCCAAAGTGAGTTACACTAGCCCCTTTATAAGTACTCCCTGACCCCAAGTGAGTTATCCTAGCCCCTTTATATGTACTCCCAGAATCCAAGTGAGTTACCCTAGTCCCTTATAACTACTCCCTAACCCAAAGTGAGTTACCCTAATCCCTTTATAAGTACTCCCTGACCCTAAGTGGGTTACGCTAGTCCCATATAAGTACTCCCAGACCACAAGTGAGTAACCCTAGTCCCATAGAAGTACTCCCTGACCCCAAGTGAGTTACCCTAGCCCCTATATAAGTAGTCCCTGACCCCAAGGGAGTTACCCTAGTCCCTTTATAAGTACTCCCTGACCCTAAGTGGGTTACGCTAGTCCCATATAAGTACTCCCAGACCACAAGTGAGTAACCCTAGTCCAATAGAAGTACTCCCTGACCCCAAGTGAGTTACCCTAGCCCCTATATATGTAGTCCCTAACACCAAGTGAGTTTCCCTAGCCCCTATATATGTAGTCCCTGACCCCAAGTGAGTTATCCTAACCCCTTTATATGTACTCTCTGACCGCAAGTGAGTACCCTAACCCCTTTATAAGTACTCCCTGACCCCAAGTGAGTTATCCTAGCCCCTTTATATGTACTCCCAGAATCCAAGTGAGTTACCCTAGTCCCTTATAACTACTCCCTGACCCAAAGCGAGTTACCCTAGTCCCTTTATAAGTACTCCCTGACCCTAAGTGGGTTACGCTAGTCCCATATAAGTACTCCCAGACCACAAGTGAGTTACCCTAGTCCCATAGAAGTAATCCCTGACCCCAAGTAAGTCATCCTTGCCCCTTTATATGTACTCTCTGGCCGCAAGTGAGTTACCCTAGTCCCTTATAAGTTCTCCCTGACCACTAGTGAGTTACCCTAGTCCCATAGAAGTACTCCTTGACCCAAAGTGAGTTACTCTAGCCCTTTTATAAGTATTCCCTAACCACAAGTGAGTTACCCTAGTCCCATAGAAGTACTCCATGACCCCAAGTGAGTTACTCTAGCCCTTATATATATGTAGTCCCTGACACCAAGTGAGTTTCCCTAGTCCCATAAAAGTACTCCCTGACCCCAAGTGAGTTACCCTAGTCCCATAGAAGTAATCCCTGACCCAAAGTGAGTTACCCTAGTCCCATATAAGTACTCCCAGACCCCAAGTGAGTTACCCTAGTCCCATAGAATTACTCCTTGACCCCAAGTGAGTTACCCTAACCCCTATATAAGTACTCCCTGACCCCAAGTGAGTTATCGTAACCCCTTTATATGTACTCTCTGACCGCAAGTGAGTTACCCTAGCCCCTTTATAAGTACTCCCAGACCCCAAGTGAGTTATCCTAGCCCCTTTATATATACTCCCAGGATCCAAGTGAGTTACCCTAGTCCCTTATAACTACTCCCTGACCCAAAGTGAGTTACCCTAGTCCCTTTATAAGTACTCCCTGACCCTAAGTGGGTTACGCTAGTCCCATATAAGTACTCCCAGATCACAAGTGAGTAACCCTAGTCCCATAGAAGTACTCCCTGACCCCAAGTGAGTTACCATAGCCCCTATGTAAGTAGTCCCTGACCACAAGTGAGTTTCCCTAGTCCCATAAAGGTACTCCCTGACCCCAAGTGAGTTACCCTAGTCCCATAGAAGTAATCCCTGACCGCAAGTAAGTTATGCTTGCCCCTTTACATGTACTCTCTGGCCGCAAGTGAGTTACCCTAGTCCCTTGTAAGTACACCATGACCTCAAGTGAGTTACCCTAGCCCCTATATAAATACTCCCTGACCCCAAGTTAGTTATCCTAGCCCCTTTATATGAACTCTCTGACCGCAAGTGAGTTACCCTAGTCCCATAGAAGTACTACCTGACCCCAAGTGAGTTACCATATCACCTTTATAAGTACTCCCTGACCCCAAGTGTGTTATTCTTGTCCCTTTATATGTACTCTCTGACCGCAAGTGAGTTACCCTAGCCCCTATATATGTAGTCCCTGACATCAAGTGAGTTTCCCTAGTCCCATAAAAGTACTCCCTGACCCCAAGTGAGTTACCCTAGTCCCATAGAAGTACTCCCTGACCCCAAGTGAGTTACCCTAGCCCCTATGTAAGTAGTCCCTGACCACAAGTGAGTTTCCCTAGTCCCATAAAAGTACTCCCTGACCCCAAATGTGTTACCCTAGTCCCATAGAAGTAATCCCTGACCCCAAGTGTGTTACCCTAGTCCCATAGAAGTAATCCCTGACCCCAAGTGAGTTACACTAGTCCCATACAAGTACTCCCTGACCCCAAGTGAGTTACCGTAGCCTCTATGTAAGTAGTCCCTGACCACAAGTGAGTTTCCCTAGTCCCATAAAAGTACTCCCTGACCCCAAGTGTGTTACCCTAGTCCCATAGAAGTAATCCCTGACCCCAAGTAAGTTATCCTTGCCCCTTTACATGTACTCTCTGGCCGCAAGTGAGTTACCCTAGTCCCTTATAAGTACTCCTTGACCCCAAGTGAGTTACCCTAGCCCCTATATAAATACTCCATGACCCCAAGTTAGTTATCCTAGCCCCTTTATATGTACTCCCAGAATCCAAGTGAGTTACCCTAGTCCCTTATAACTACTCCCTGACCCAAAGTGAGTTACCCTAGTCCCTTTATAAGTACTCCCTCACCCTAAATGGGTTACGCTAGTCCCATATAAGTACTCCCAGACCACAAGTGAGTAACCCTAGTCGCATAGAAGTACTCCCTGACCCAAAGTGAGTTACCCTAGCCCCTTTATAAGTACTCCCTGACCCCAAGTGTGTTATCCTTGGCCCATTATATGTACTCTCTGACCGCAAGTGAGTTACCCTAGTCCCATATAAGTACTCCTTGACCCAAAGTGAGTTACCCTAGCCCCTTTATAAGTACTCCCTGACCCCAAGTGAGTTACCCTAGCCCCTATATAAGTAGTCCCTGACCACTAGTGAGTTACCCTAGTCCCATAGAAGTACTCCTTGACCCAAAGTGAGTTACTCTAGCCCTTTTATAAGTATTCCCTAACCACAAGTGAGTTACCCTAGTCCCATAGAAGTACTCCATGACCCCAAGTGAGTTACTCTAGCCCTTATATATATGTAGTCCCTGACACCAAGTGAGTTTCCCTAGTCCCATAAAAGTACTCCCTGACCCCAAGTGAGTTACCCTAGTCCCATATAAGTACTCCCAGACCACAAGTGAGTAACCCTAGTCGCATAGATGTACTCCCTGACCCAAAGCGAGTTACCCTAGTCCCTTTATAAGTACTCCCTGACCCTAAGTGGGTTACGCTAGTCCCATATAAGTACTCCCAGACCACAAGTGAGTTACCCTAGTCCCATAGAAGTAATCCCTGACCCCAAGTAAGTCATCCTTGCCCCTTTATATGTACTCCCTGACCACTAGTGAGTTACCCTAGTCCCATAGAAGTACTCCTTGACCCAAAGTGAGTTACTCTAGCCCTTTTATAAGTATTCCCTAACCACAAGTGAGTTACCCTAGTCCCATAGAAGTACTCCATGACCCCAAGTGAGTTACTCTAGCCCTTATATATATGTAGTCCCTGACACCAAGTGAGTTTCCCTAGTCCCATAAAAGTACTCCCTGACCCCAAGTGAGTTACCCTAGTCCCATAGAAGTAATCCCTGACCCAAAGTGAGTTACCCTAGTCCCATATAAGTACTCCCAGACCCCAAGTGAGTTACCCTAGTCCCATAGAATTACTCCTTGACCCCAAGTGAGTTACCCTAGCCCCTATATAAGTACTCCCTGACCCCAAGTGAGTTATCCTAACCCCTTTATATGTACTCTCTGACCGCAAGTGAGTTACCCTAGCCCCTTTATAAGTACTCCCAGACCCCAAGTGAGTTATCCTAGCCCCTTTATATATACTCCCAGGATCCAAGTGAGTTACCCTAGTCCCTTATAACTACTCCCTGACACAAAGTGAGTTACCCTAGTCCCTTTATAAGTACTCCCTGACCCTAAGTGGGTTACGCTAGTCCCATATAAGTACTCCCAGATCACAAGTGAGTAACCCTAGTCCCATAGAAGTACTCCCTGACCCCAAGTGAGTTACCATAGCCCCTATGTAAGTAGTCCCTGACCACAAGTGAGTTTCCCTAGTCCCATAAAGGTACTCCCTGACCCCAAGTGAGTTACCCTAGTCCCATAGAAGTAATCCCTGACCCCAAGTAAGTTATGCTTGCCCCTTTACATGTACTCTCTGGCCGCAAGTGAGTTACCCTAGTCCCTTGTAAGTACACCATGACCTCAAGTGAGTTACCCTAGCCCCTATATAAATACTCCCTGACCCCAAGTTAGTTATCCTAGCCCCTTTATATGAACTCTGACCGCAAGTGAGTTACCCTAGTCCCATAGAAGTACTACCTGACCCCAAGTGAGTTACCATATCACCTTTATAAGTACTCCCTGACCCCAAGTGTGTTATTCTTGTCCCTTTATATGTACTCTCTGACCGCAAGTGAGTTACCCTAGCCCCTATATATGTAGTCCCTGACATCAAGTGAGTTTCCCTAGTCCCATAAAAGTACTCCCTGACCCCAAGTGAGTTACCCTAGTCCCATAGAAGTACTCCCTGACCCCAAGTGAGTTACCCTAGCCCCTATGTAAGTAGTCCCTGACCACAAGTGAGTTTCCCTAGTCCCATAAAAGTACTCCCTGACCCCAAATGTGTTACCCTAGTCCCATAGAAGTAATCCCTGACCCCAAGTGTGTTACCCTAGTCCCATAGAAGTAATCCCTGACCCCAAGTGAGTTACACTAGTCCCATACAAGTACTCCTTGACCCCAAGTGAGTTACCCTAGCCCCTATATAAATACTCCATGACCCCAAGTTAGTTATCCTAGCCCCTTTATATGTACTCCCAGAATCCAAGTGAGTTACCCTAGTCCCTTATAACTACTCCCTGACCCAAAGTGAGTTACCCTAGTCCCTTTATAAGTACTCCCTCACCCTAAATGGGTTACGCTAGTCCCATATAAGTACTCCCAGACCACAAGTGAGTAACCCTAGTCGCATAGAAGTACTCCCTGACCCAAAGTGAGTTACCCTAGCCCCTTTATAAGTACTCCCTGACCCCAAGTGTGTTATCCTTGGCCCATTATATGTACTCTCTGACCGCAAGTGAGTTACCCTAGTCCCATATAAGTACTCCTTGACCCAAAGTGAGTTACCCTAGCCCCTTTATAAGTACTCCCTGACCCCAAGTGAGTTACCCTAGCCCCTATATAAGTAGTCCCTGACCCCAAGTGAGTTACCCTAGTCCCATAAAAGTACTCTCTGACCCCAAGTGAGTTACCCTAGTCCCATAGAAGTGATCCCTGACATCAAGTAAGTTATCCTTGCCCCTTTATATGTACTCTTTGGCCGCAAGTGAGTTACCCTAGTCCCTTATAAGTACTCCCTGACCCCAAGTGAGTTACCCTAGCCCCTATATAAATACTCCCTGACCCCAAGCTAGTTATCCTAGCCCCTTTATATGTACTCTCTGACCGCAAGTGAGTTACCCTAGTCCCTTTATAAGTACACCCTGACCCCAAGTGAGTTATCCTAGCCCCTTTATATGTACTCCCAGAATCCAAGTGAGTTACCCTAGTCCCTTATAACTACTCCCTCACCCAAAGTGAGTTACCCGAATCCCTTTATAAGTACTCCCTGACCCCAAGTGAGTTACCCTAGTCCCATATAAGTACTCCCTGACCCCAAGTGAGTTACCCTAGCCCCTATATAAATACTCCCTGACCCCAAGCTAGTTATCCTAGCCCCTTTATATGTACTCTCTGACCGCAAGTGAGTTACCCTAGTCCCTCTATAAGTACACCCTGACCCCAAGTGAGTTATCCTAGCCCCTTTATATGTACTCCCAGAATCCAAGTGAGTTACCCTAGTCCCTTATAACTACTCCCTCACCCAAAGTGAGTTACCCTAATCCCTTTATAAGTACTCCCTGACCGCAAGTGAGTTACCCTAGCTCCTTTATAAGTACTCCCTGACCCCAAGTGAGTTATCCTAGCCCCTTTATAAGTACTCCCTGACCCTAAGTGGATTAACCTAGTCCCATTTATGTACTCCTTGACCCAAAGAGAGTTATCCTAGCCCCTATATATGTACGCTCTGACCGTAAGTGAGTCATCCTAGCCGCTTTATATGTACTCCCAGACCCCAATTGAGTTACCCCGTCCCTTATAAGTACTCCCTGACCACAAGTGAGTTACCCTAGCCCCTTTATAAGTACTCCCTGACCCCAAGTGAGTTACCTTAGTCCCATATAAGTACTCCCAGACCCCAAGTGAGTTACCCTAGTCCCAAATAAGTACTCCCTGATCCCAAGTGAGTTAACAAAGACCCTATATAAGTACTCCCTGACTACAAGTGAGTTACCCTAGTCCCTTATAACTACTCCCTGACCCATAGTGAGTTACCCTAGTCCCTTTATAAGTACACCTTGGCCCCAAGTGAGTTACCCTGGTCCCATAAAAATACTCACAGACACCAAGTGAGTTACCCTTGTCCTATATAAGTACTCCTTGACCCAAAGTGAGTTACCCTAGCTCCTATATAAGTACTCCCTGACCCCAAGTGAGTTATCCTAGCCCTTAATAAGTACACCTTGGCCCCAAGTGAGTTACCCTGGTCCCATATAAGTACTCACAGACACCAAGTGAGTTACCCTAGTACCATATAAGTACTCCTTGACCCAAAGTGAGTTATCCTAGCCCCTTTATATTTACTCCCAGACCCCAAATGAGTTACCCTAGTCCCTTATAAGTACTCCCTGACCACAAGTGAGTTACACTAGCCCTTAATAAGTACATCCTGACCCCAAGTGAGTTACCATGGCCCAAATAAGTACTCCCTGACCCTAAGTGAGTTACCGTAGTCCCATATAAGTACTCCCTGACTCCAAGTGAGTTACCATAGCCCCTTTATAAGTACTCCCTGACCCCAAGTGAGTAATCCTAGTCCCTTATAACTACTCCCTGACCCCAAGTGAGTTACCCTAGCCCCTTTATAAGTACACCCTGGCCCCAAGTGAGTTACCCTAGTCCCTTATAAGTACTCCTTGACCCCAAGTGAGTTACCCTAGTCCCATAGAAGTAATCCCTGACCCCAAGTAAGTCATCCTTGCCCCTTTATATGTACTCTCTGGCCGCAAGTGAGTTACCCTAGTCCCTTATAAGTTCTCCCTGACCACTAGTGAGTTACCCTAGTCCCATAGAAGTACTCCTTGACCCCAAGTGAGTTACTCTAGCCCTTATATATATGTAGTCCCTGACACCAAGTGAGTTTCCCTAGTCCCATAAAAGTACTCCCTGACCCCAAGTGAGTTACCCTAGTCCCATAGAAGTAATCCCTGACCCAAAGTGAGTTACCCTAGTCCCATATAAGTACTCCCAGACCCCAAGTGAGTTACCCTAGTCCCATAGAATTACTCCTTGACCCCAAGTGAGTTACCCTAGCCCCTATATAAGTACTCCCTGACCCCAAGTGAGTTATCCTAACCCCTTTATATGTACTCTCTGACCGCAAGTGAGTTACCCTAGCCCCTTTATAAGTACTCCCAGACCCCAAGTGAGTTATCCTAGCCCCTTTATATATACTCCCAGAATCCAAGTGAGTTACCCTAGTCCCTTATAACTACTCCCAGACCCAAAGTGAGTTACCCTAGTCCCTTTATAAGTACTCCCTGACCCTAAGTGGGTTACGCTAGTCCCATATAAGTACTCCCAGATCACAAGTGAGTAACCCTAGTCCCATAGAAGTACTCCCTGACCCCAAGTGAGTTACCATAGCCCCTATGTAAGTAGTCCCTGACCACAAGTGAGTTTCCCTAGTCCCATAAAGGTACTCCCTGACCCCAAGTGAGTTACCCTAGTCCCATAGAAGTAATCCCTGACCCCAAGTAAGTTATGCTTGCCCCTTTACATGTAATCTCTGGCCGCAAGTGAGTTACCCTAGTCCCTTGTAAGTACACCATGACCTCAAGTGAGTTACCCTAGCCCCTATATAAATACTCCCTGACCCCAAGTTAGTTATCCTAGCCCCTTTATATGAACTCTCTGACCGCAAGTGAGTTACCCTAGTCCCATAGAAGTACTACCTGACCCCAAGTGAGTTACCATATCACCTTTATAAGTACTCCCTGACCCCAAGTTTGTTATTCTTGGCCCTTTATATGTACTCTCTGACCGCAAGTGAGTTACCCTAGCCCCTATATATGTAGTCCCTGACATCAAGTGAGTTTCCCTAGTTCCATAAAAGTACTCCCTGACCCCAAGTGAGTTACCCTAGTCCCATAGAAGTACTCCCTGACCCCAAGTGAGTTACCCTAGCCCCTATGTAAGTAGTCCCTGACCACAAGTGAGTTTCCCTAGTCCCATAAAAGTACTCCCTGACCCCAAATGTGTTACCCTAGTCCCATAGAAGTAATCCCTGACCCCAAGTGTGTTACCCTAGTCCCATAGAAGTAATCCCTGACCCCAAGTGAGTTACACTAGTCCCATACAAGTACTCCCTGACCCCAAGTGAGTTACCGTAGCCTCTATGTAAGTAGTCCCTGACCACAAGTGAGTTTCCCTAGTCCCATAAAAGTACTCCCTGACCCCAAGTGTGTTACCCTAGTCCCATAGAAGTAATCCCTGACCCCATGTAAGTTATCCTTGCCCCTTTACATGTACTCTCTGGCCGCAAGTGAGTTACCCTAGTCCCTTATAAGTACTCCTTGACCCCAAGTGAGTTACCCTAGCCCCTATATAAATACTCCCTGACCCCAAGTTAGTTATCCTAGCCCCTTTATATGTACTCCCAGAATCCAAGTGAGTTACCCTAGTCCCTTATAACTACTCCCTGACCCAAAGTGAGTTACCCTAGTCCCTTTATAAGTACTCCCTCACCCTAAATGGGTTACGCTAGTCCCATATAAGTACTCCCAGACCACAAGTGAGTAACCCTAGTCGCATAGAAGTACTCCCTGACCCAAAGTGAGTTACCCTAGCCCCTTTATAAGTACTCCCTGACCCCAAGTGTGTTATCCTTGGCCCATTATATGTACTCTCTGACCGCAAGTGAGTTACCCTAGTCCCATATAAGTACTCCTTGACCCAAAGTGAGTTACCCTAGCCCCTTTATAAGTACACCCTGGCCCCAAGTGAGTTACCCTAGTCCCTTATAAGTACTCCTTGACCCCAAGTGAGTTACCCTAGTCCCATAGAAGTAATCCCTGACCCCAAGTAAGTCATCCTTGCCCCTTTATATGTACTCTCTGGCCGCAAGTGAGTTACCCTAGTCCCTTATAAGTTCTCCCTGACCACTAGTGAGTTACCCTAGTCCCATAGAAGTACTCCTTGACCCCAAGTGAGTTACTCTAGCCCTTATATATATGTAGTCCCTGACCCCAAGTGAGTTTCCCTAGTCCCATAAAAGTACTCCCTGACCCCAAGTGAGTTACCCTAGTCCCATAGAAGTAATCCCTGACCCAAAGTGAGTTACCCTAGTCCCATATAAGTACTCCCAGACCCCAAGTGAGTTACCCTAGTCCCATAGAATTACTCCTTGACCCCAAGTGAGTTACCCTAGCCCCTATATAAGTACTCCCTGACCCCAAGTGAGTTATCCTAACCCCTTTATATGTACTCTCTGACCGCAAGTGAGTTACCCTAGCCCCTTTATAAGTACTCCCAGACCCCAAGTGAGTTATCCTAGCCCCTTTATATATACTCCCAGAATCCAAGTGAGTTACCCTAGTCCCTTATAACTACTCCCAGACCCAAAGTGAGTTACCCTAGTCCCTTTATAAGTACTCCCTGACCCTAAGTGGGTTACGCTAGTCCCATATAAGTACTCCCAGATCACAAGTGAGTAACCCTAGTCCCATAGAAGTACTCCCTGACCCCAAGTGAGTTACCATAGCCCCTATGTAAGTAGTCCCTGACCACAAGTGAGTTTCCCTAGTCCCATAAAGGTACTCCCTGACCCCAAGTGAGTTACCCTAGTCCCATAGAAGTAATCCCTGACCCCAAGTAAGTTATGCTTGCCCCTTTACATGTAATCTCTGGCCGCAAGTGAGTTACCCTAGTCCCTTGTAAGTACACCATGACCTCAAGTGAGTTACCCTAGCCCCTATTCAAATACTCCCTGACCCCAAGTTAGTTATCCTAGCCCCTTTATATGAACTCTCTGACCGCAAGTGAGTTACCCTAGTCCCATAGAAGTACTACCTGACCCCAAGTGAGTTACCATATCACCTTTATAAGTACTCCCTGACCCCAAGTTTGTTATTCTTGGCCCTTTATATGTACTCTCTGACCGCAAGTGAGTTACCCTAGCCCCTATATATGTAGTCCCTGACATCAAGTGAGTTTCCCTAGTTCCATAAAAGTACTCCCTGACCCCAAGTGAGTTACCCTAGTCCCATAGAAGTACTCCCTGACCCCAAGTGAGTTACCCTAGCCCCTATGTAAGTAGTCCCTGACCACAAGTGAGTTTCCCTAGTCCCATAAAAGTACTCCCTGACCCCAAATGTGTTACCCTAGTCCCATAGAAGTAATCCCTGACCCCAAGTGTGTTACCCTAGTCCCATAGAAGTAATCCCTGACCCCAAGTGAGTTACACTAGTCCCATACAAGTACTCCCTGACCCCAAGTGAGTTACCGTAGCCTCTATGTAAGTAGTCCCTGACCACAAGTGAGTTTCCCTAGTCCCATAAAAGTACTCCCTGACCCCAAGTGTGTTACCCTAGTCCCATAGAAGTAATCCCTGACCCCATGTAAGTTATCCTTGCCCCTTTACATGTACTCTCTGGCCGCAAGTGAGTTACCCTAGTCCCTTATAAGTACTCCTTGACCCCAAGTGAGTTACCCTAGCCCCTATATAAATACTCCCTGACCCCAAGTTAGTTATCCTAGCCCCTTTATATGTACTCCCAGAATCCAAGTGAGTTACCCTAGTCCCTTATAACTACTCCCTGACCCAAAGTGAGTTACCCTAGTCCCTTTATAAGTACTCCCTCACCCTAAATGGGTTACGCTAGTCCCATATAAGTACTCCCAGACCACAAGTGAGTAACCCTAGTCGCATAGAAGTACTCCCTGACCCAAAGTGAGTTACCCTAGCCCCTTTATAAGTACTCCCTGACCCCAAGTGTGTTATCCTTGGCCCATTATATGTACTCTCTGACCGCAAGTGAGTTACCCTAGTCCCATATAAGTACTCCTTGACCCAAAGTGAGTTACCCTAGCCCCTTTATAAGTACTCCCTGACCCCAAGTGAGTTACCCTAGCCCCTATATAAGTAGTCCCTGACCCCAAGTGAGTTGCCCTAGTCCCATAAAAGTACTCTCTGACCCCAAGTGAGTTACCCTAGTCCCATAGAAGTGATCCCTGACATCAAGTAAGTTATCCTTGCCCCTTTATATGTACTCTTTGGCCGCAAGTGAGTTACCCTAGTCCCTTATAAGTACTCCCTGACCCCAAGTGAGTTACCCTAGCCCCTATATAAATACTCCCTGACCCCAAGCTAGTTATCCTAGCCCCTTTATATGTACTCTCTGACCGCAAGTGAGTTACCCTAGTCCCTTTATAAGTACACCCTGACCCGAAGTGAGTTATCCTAGCCCCTTTATATGTACTCCCAGAATCCAAGTGAGTTACCCTAGTCCCTTATAACTACTCTCTCACCCAAAGTGAGTTACCCTAATCCCTTTATAAGTACTCCCTGACCCTAAGTGGGTTACCCTAGTCCCATTTATGTACTCCTTGACCCAAAGTGAGTTATCCTAGCCCCTATATATGTACGCTCTGACCGTAAGTGAGTTATCCTAGCCGCTTTATATGTACTCCCAGACCCCAAGTGAGTTAGCCCGTCCCTTATAAGTACTCCCTGACCACAAGTGAGTTACCCTAGCCCCTTTATAAGTACTCCCTGACCCCAAGTGAGTTACCTTAGTCCCATATAAGTACTCCCAGACCCCAAGTGAGTTACCCTAGTCCCAAATAAGTACTCCCTGATCCCAAGTGAGTTAACAAAGACCCTATATAAGTACTCCCTGACAACAAGTGAGTTACCCTAGTCCCTTATAACTACTCCCTGACCCATAGTGAGTTACCCTAGTCCCTTTATAAGTACACCTTGGCCCAAAGTGAGTTACCCTGGTCCCATAAAAATACTCACAGACACCAAGTGAGTTACCCTTGTCCCATATAAGTACTCCTTGACCCAAAGTGAGTTACCCTAGCTCCTATATAAGTACTCCCTGACCCCAAGTGAGTTATCCTAGCCCTTAATAAGTACACCTTGGCCCCAAGTGAGTTACCCTGGTCCCATATAAGTACTCACAGACACCAAGTGAGTTACCCTAGTACCATATAAGTACTCCTTGACCCAAAGTGAGTTATCCTAGCCCCTTTATATTTACTCCCAGACCCCAAATGAGTTACCCTAGTCCCTTATAAATACTCCCTGACCACAAGTGAGTTACCCTAGCGCTTAATAAGTACACCCTGACCCCAAGTGAGTTACCATGGCCCAAATAAGTACTCCCTGACCCTAAGTGAGTTACCGTAGTCCCATATAAGTACTCCCTGACTCCAAGTGAGTTACCATAGCCCCTTTATAAGTACTCCCTGACCCCAAGTGAGTAATCCTAGTCCCTTATAACTACTCCCTGACCCCAAGTGAGTTACCCTAGCCCCTTTATAAGTACACCCTGGCCCCAAGTGAGTTACCCTGGTCCCATATAAGTACTCCCAGACACCAAGTGAGTTACCCTAGTCTCATATAAGTACTCCCAAACCCCATGTGAGTTATCCTAGCCCGTTTATATGTACTCCCAGAGTTCAAGTGAGTTACTCAAGTCCCATATAACTACTCCCTGACCCAAAGTGAGTTACCCTAGTCCCATATAAGTACTCCTTGACCCCAAGTGAGTTAACTTATCACCTTTATAAGTACTCCCTGACCCCAAGTGTGTTACCCTAGTCCCATAGAAGTAATCCCTGACCCCAAGTAAGTTATCCTTGCCCCTTTACATGTACTCTCTGGCCGCAAGTGAGTTACCCTAGTCCCTTATAAGTACTCATTGACCCCAAGTGAGTTACCCTAGCCCCTATATAAATACTCCCTGACCCCAAGTTAGTTATCCTAGCCCCTTTATAGGTACTCCCAGAATCCAATTGAGTAACCCTAGTCCCTTATAACTACTCCCTGACCCAAAGTGAGTTACCCTAGTCCCTTTATAAGTACTCCCCCACCCTAAGTGGGTTACGCTAGTCCCATATAAGTACTCCACGACCACAAGTGAGTAACCCTAGTCGCATAGAAGTACTCCCTGACCCAATGTGAGTTACACTAGCCCCTTTATAAGTACTCCCTGACCCCAAGTGTGTTATCCTTGGCCCTTTATATTTACTCTCTGACCGCAAGTGAGTTACTCTAGTCCCATATAAGTACTCCTTGACCCAAAGTGAGTTACCCTAGCCCCTTTATAAGTACTCCCTGACCACAAGTGAGTTCCCCTAGCCCCTATATAAGTAGTCCCTGACCCCAAGTGAGTTACCCTAGTCCCATAAAAGTACTCTCTGACCCCAAGTGAGTTACCCTAGTCCCATAGAAGTAATCCCTGACATCAAGTAAGTTATCCTTGCCCCTTTATATGTACTCTTTGGCCGCAAGTGAGTTACCCTAGTCCCTTATAAGTACTCCCTGACCCCAAGTGAGTTACCCTAGCCCCTATATAAATACTCCCTGACCCCAAGTTAGTTATCCTAGCCCCTTTATATGTACTCTCTTACCGCAAGTGAGTTACCCTAGTCCCTTTATAAGTACACCCTGACCCCAAGTGGGTTATCCTAGCCCCTTTATATGTACTCCCAGAATCCAAGTGAGTTACCCTAGTCCCTTATAACTACTCCCTCACCCAAAGTGAGTTACCCTAATCCCTTTATAAGTACTCCCTGACCCCAAGTGAGTTACCCTAGTCCCATATAAGTACTCCCAGACCCCAAGTGAGTTACCCTAGTCCCATAGAAGTACTCCTTGACCCCAAGTGAGTTACCCTAGCCTCTATATAAGTAATCCCTCACTCCAAGTGAGTTACCCTAGTCCCATAGAAGTAATCCCTGACATTAAGTAAGTTATCCTTGCCCCTTTATATGTACTCTTTGGCCGCAAGTGAGTTACCCTAGTCCCTTATAAGTACTCCCTGACCCCAAGTGAGTTACCCTAGCCCCTATATAAATACTCCCTGACCCCAAGTTAGTTATCCTAGCCCCTTTATATGTACTCTCTTACCGCAAGTGAGTTACCCTAGTCCCTTTATAAGTACACCCTGACCCCAAGTGGGTTATCCTAGCCCCTTTATATGTACTCCCAGAATCCAAGTGAGTTACCCTAGTCCCTTATAACTACTCCCTCACCCAAAGTGAGTTACCCTAATCCCTTTATAAGTACTCCCTGACCCCAAGTGAGTTACCCTAGTCCCATATAAGTACTCCCAGACCCCAAGTGAGTTACCCTAGTCCCATAGAAGTACTCCTTGACCCCAAGTGAGTTACCCTAGCCTCTATATAAGTAATCCCTCACTCCAAGTGAGTTATCCTAACCCCTTTATATGTACTCTCTGACCGCAAGTGAGTTACCCTAGCCCCTTTATAAGTACTCCCTGGCCCCAAGTGAGTTATCCTAGCCCCTTTATAAGTACTCCCTGACCCTAAGTGGGTTACCCTAGTCCCATTTATGTACTCCTTGACCCAAAGAGAGTTATCCTAGCCCCTATATATGTACGCTCTGACCGTAAGTGAGTTATCCTAGCCGCTTTATATGTACTCCCAGATCCCAAGTGAGTTACCCAGTCCCTTATAAGTACTCCCTGACCACAAGTGAGTTACCCTACCCCCTATATAAGTACTCCCTGACCCCAAGTGAGTTACCTTAGTCCCATATAAGTACTCCCAGACCCCAAGTGAGTTACCCTAGTCCCAAATAAGTACTCCCTGATCCCAAGTGAGTTAACAAAGACCCTATATAAGTACTCCCTGACTACAAGTGAGTTACCCTAGTCCCTTATAACTACTCCCTGACCCTAAGTGAGTTACCGTAGTCCCATATAAGGACTCCCTGACTCCAAGTGAGTTACCATAGCCCCTTTATAAGTACTCCCTGACCCCAAGTGAGTAATCCTAGTCCCTTATAACTACTCCCTGACCCCAAGTGAGTTACCCTAGCCCCTTTATAAGTACTCATTGACCCCAAGTGAGTTACCCTAGCCCCTATATAAATACTCCCTGACCCCAAGTTAGTTATCCTAGCCCCTTTATAGGTACTCCCAGAATCCAATTGAGTAACCCTAGTCCCTTATAACTACTCCCTGACCCAAAGTGAGTTACCCTAGTCCCTTTATAAGTACTCCCCCACCCTAAGTGGGTTACGCTAGTCCCATATAAGTACTCCACGACCACAAGTGAGTAACCCTAGTCGCATAGAAGTACTCCCTGACCCAATGTGAGTTACACTAGCCCCTTTATAAGTACTCCCTGACCCCAAGTGTGTTATCCTTGGCCCTTTATATTTACTCTCTGACCGCAAGTGAGTTACTCTAGTCCCATATAAGTACTCCTTGACCCAAAGTGAGTTACCCTAGCCCCTTTATAAGTACTCCCTGACCACAAGTGAGTTCCCCTAGCCCCTATATAAGTAGTCCCTGACCCCAAGTGAGTTACCCTAGTCCCATAAAAGTACTCTCTGACCCCAAGTGAGTTACCCTAGTCCCATAGAAGTAATCCCTGACATCAAGTAAGTTATCCTTGCCCCTTTATATGTACTCTTTGGCCGCAAGTGAGTTACCCTAGTCCCTTATAAGTACTCCCTGACCCCAAGTGAGTTACCCTAGCCCCTATATAAATACTCCCTGACCCCAAGTTAGTTATCCTAGCCCCTTTATATGTACTCTCTTACCGCAAGTGAGTTACCCTAGTCCCTTTATAAGTACACCCTGACCCCAAGTGGGTTATCCTAGCCCCTTTATATGTACTCCCAGAATCCAAGTGAGTTACCCTAGTCCCTTATAACTACTCCCTCACCCAAAGTGAGTTACCCTAATCCCTTTATAAGTACTCCCTGACCCCAAGTGAGTTACCCTAGTCCCATATAAGTACTCCCAGACCCCAAGTGAGTTACCCTAGTCCCATAGAAGTACTCCTTGACCCCAAGTGAGTTACCCTAGCCTCTATATAAGTAATCCCTCACTCCAAGTGAGTTACCCTAGTCCCATAGAAGTAATCCCTGACATTAAGTAAGTTATCCTTGCCCCTTTATATGTACTCTTTGGCCGCAAGTGAGTTACCCTAGTCCCTTATAAGTACTCCCTGACCCCAAGTGAGTTACCCTAGCCCCTATATAAATACTCCCTGACCCCAAGTTAGTTATCCTAGCCCCTTTATATGTACTCTCTTACCGCAAGTGAGTTACCCTAGTCCCTTTATAAGTACACCCTGACCCCAAGTGGGTTATCCTAGCCCCTTTATATGTACTCCCAGAATCCAAGTGAGTTACCCTAGTCCCTTATAACTACTCCCTCACCCAAAGTGAGTTACCCTAATCCCTTTATAAGTACTCCCTGACCCCAAGTGAGTTACCCTAGTCCCATATAAGTACTCCCAGACCCCAAGTGAGTTACCCTAGTCCCATAGAAGTACTCCTTGACCCCAAGTGAGTTACCCTAGCCTCTATATAAGTAATCCCTCACTCCAAGTGAGTTATCCTAACCCCTTTATATGTACTCTCTGACCGCAAGTGAGTTACCCTAGCCCCTTTATAAGTACTCCCTGGCCCCAAGTGAGTTATCCTAGCCCCTTTATAAGTACTCCCTGACCCTAAGTGGGTTACCCTAGTCCCATTTATGTACTCCTTGACCCAAAGAGAGTTATCCTAGCCCCTATATATGTACGCTCTGACCGTAAGTGAGTTATCCTAGCCGCTTTATATGTACTCCCAGATCCCAAGTGAGTTACCCAGTCCCTTATAAGTACTCCCTGACCACAAGTGAGTTACCCTACCCCCTATATAAGTACTCCCTGACCCCAAGTGAGTTACCTTAGTCCCATATAAGTACTCCCAGACCCCAAGTGAGTTACCCTAGTCCCAAATAAGTACTCCCTGATCCCAAGTGAGTTAACAAAGACCCTATATAAGTACTCCCTGACTACAAGTGAGTTACCCTAGTCCCTTATAACTACTCCCTGACCCTAAGTGAGTTACCGTAGTCCCATATAAGGACTCCCTGACTCCAAGTGAGTTACCATAGCCCCTTTATAAGTACTCCCTGACCCCAAGTGAGTAATCCTAGTCCCTTATAACTACTCCCTGACCCCAAGTGAGTTACCCTAGCCCCTTTATAAGTACACCCTGGCCCCAAGTGAGTTACCCTGGTCCCATATAAGTACTCCAAGACACCAAGTGAGTTACCCTAGTCTCATATAAGTACTCCCAAACCCCATGTGAGTTATCCTAGCCCGTTTATATGTACTCCCAGAGTTCAAGTGAGTTACTCAAGTCCCATATAACTACTCCCTGACCCCAAGTGAGTTATCCTAACCCCTTTATATGTACTCTCTGACCGCAAGTGAGTTACCCTAGCCCCTTTATAAGTACTCCCTGGCCCCAAGTGAGTTATCCTAGCCCCTTTATAAGTACTCCCTGACCCTAAGTGGGTTACCCTAGTCCCATTTATGTACTCCTTGACCCAAAGTGAGTTATCCTAGCCCCTATATATGTACGCTCTGACCGTAAGTGAGTTATCCTAGCCGCTTTATATGTACTCCCAGACCATATGAGTTACCCAGTCCCTTATAAGTACTCCCTGACCCCAAGTGAGTTACCCTAGTCCCATAGAAGTACTCCTTGACCCCAAGTGAGTTACCCTAGCCCCTATATAAGTACTCCCTGACCCCAAGTGAGTTATCCTAACCCCTTTATATGTACTCTCTGACCGCAAGTGAGTTACCCTAGTCCCATAGAAGTAACCCCTGACCCCAAGTAAGTTATCCTTGCCCCTTTATATGTACTCTCTGGCCGCAAGTGAGTTACCCTAGTCCCTTATAAGTACTCCTTGACCCCAAGTGAGTTACCCTAGCCCCTATATATGTACTCCCTGACCCCAAGTGAGTTATCCTAACCCCTTTATATGTACTCTCTGACCGCAAGTGAGTTACCCTAGCCCCTTTATAAGTACTCACTGGCCCCAAGTGAGTTATCCTAGCCCCTTTATAAGTACTCCCTGACCCTAAGTGGGTTACCCTAGTCCCATTTATGTACTCCTTGACCCAAAGTGAGTTATCCTAGCCCCTATATATGTACGCTCTGACCGTAAGTGAGTTATCCTAGCCGCTTAATATGTACTCCCAGACCCCAAGTGAGTTACCCCAGTCCCATATAAGTACTCCCTGACTCCAAGTGAGTTACCATAGCCCCTTTATAAGTACTCCCTGACCCCAAGTGAGTAATCCTAGTCCCTTATAACTACTCCCCGACCCCAAGTGAGTTACCCTAGCCCCTTTATAAGTACACCCTGGCCCCAAGTGAGTTACCCTGGTCCCATATAAGTACTCCCAGACACCAAGTGAGTTACCCTAGTCTCATATAAGTACTCCCAAACCCCATGTGAGTTATCCTAGCCCGTTTATATGTACTCCCAGAGTTCAAGTGAGTTACTCAAGTCCCATATAACTACTCCCTGACCCATAGTGAGTTACCCTACCCCTTTTATAAGTACTCCTTGACCCTAAGTGGGTTACCCTAGTCCCATATAAGTACTCCTAGACGCCAAGTGAGATATGCTAGTCCCATAGAAGTACTCCTTGACCCCAAGTGAGTTACCATATCACCTTTATAAGTACTCCCTGACCCCAAGTGTGTTATCCTTGGCCCTTTATATGTACTCTCTGACCGCAAGTGAGTTACCCTAGTCCCATATAAGTACTCCTTGACACAAAGTGAGTTACCCTAGCCCCTTTATAAGTACTCCCAGACCCCAAGTGAGTTATCCTAACCCCTTTATATGTACTCTCTGACCGCAAGTGAGTTACCCTAGTCCCATAGAAGTAACCCCTGACCCCAAGTAAGTTATCCTTGCCCCTTTATATGTACTCTCTGGCCGCAAGTGAGTTACCCTAGTCCCTTATAAGTACTCCTTGACCCCAAGTGAGTTACCCTAGCCCCTATATATGTACTCCCTGACCCCAAGTGAGTTATCCTAACCCCTTTATATGTACTCTCTGACCGCAAGTGAGTTACCCTAGCCCCTTTATAAGTACTCACTGGCCCCAAGTGAGTTATCCTAGCCCCTTTATAAGTACTCCCTGACCCTAAGTGGGTTACCCTAGTCCCATTTATGTACTCCTTGACCCAAAGTGAGTTATCCTAGCCCCTATATATGTACGCTCTGACCGTAAGTGAGTTATCCTAGCCGCTTTATATGTACTCCCAGACCCCAAGTGAGTTACCCCAGTCCCATATAAGTACTCCTTGACCCAAAGTGAGTTACCCTATCCCCTATATAAGTACTCCCTGACCCCAAGTGAGTTACCCTAGTCCCATATAAGTACTCCCTGACCCTAAGTGAGTTACCGTAGTCCCTTATAAGTACTCCCTGACTCCAAGTGAGTTACCATAGCCCCTTTATAAGTACTCCCTGACCCCAAGTGAGTAATCCTAGTCCCTTATAACTACTCCCTGACCCCAAGTGAGTTACCCTAGCCCCTTTATAAGTACACCCTGGCCCCAAGTGAGTTACCCTGGTCCCATATAAGTACTCCCAGACACCAAGTGAGTTACCCTAGTCTCATATAAGTACTCCCAAACCCCATGTGAGTTATCCTAGCCCGTTTATATGTACTCCCAGAGTTCAAGTGAGTTACTCAAGTCCCATATAACTACTCCCTGACCCATAGTGAGTTACCCTACCCCCTTTATAAGTACTCCTTGACCCTAAGTGGGTTACCCTAGTCCCATATAAGTACTCCTAGACCCCAAGTGAGATATGCTAGTCCCATAGAAGTACTCCTTGACCCCAAGTGAGTTACCATATCACCTTTATAAGTACTCCCTGACCCCAAGTGTGTTATCCTTGGCCCTTTATATGTACTCTCTGACCGCAAGTGAGTTACCCTAGTCCCATATAAGTACTCCTTGACACAAAGTGAGTTACCCTAGCCCCTTTATAAGTACTCCCAGACCCCAAGTGAGTTATCCTAACCCCCTTATATGTACTCTCTGACCGCAAGTGAGTTACCCTAACCCCTTTATAAGTACTCCCTGACCCCAAGTGAGTTATCCTAGCCCCTTTATATGTACTCCCAGAATCCAAGTGAGTTACCCTAGTCCCTTATAACTACTCTCTGACCCAAAGTGAGTTACCCTAGTCCCTTTATAAGTACTCCCTGACCCTAAGTGGGTTACGCTAGTCCCATATAAGTACTCCCAGACCACAAGTGAGTAACCCTAGTCCAATAGAAGTACTCCCTGACCCCAAGTGAGTTACCCTAGCCCCTATATATGTAGTCCCTAACACCAAGTGAGTTTCCCTAGTCCCATAAAAGTACTCCCTGACGCCAAGTGAGTTACCCTAACCCCTATATAAGTACTCCCTGACCCCAAGTGAGTTATCCTACCCCCTTTATATGTACTCTCTGACCGCAAGTGAGTTACCCTAACCCCTTTATAAGTACTCCCTGACCCCAAGTGAGTTATCCTAGCCCCTTTATATGTACTCCCAGAATCCAAGTGAGTTACCCTAGTCCCTTATAACTACTCCCTGACCCAAAGTGAGTTACCCTAGTCCCTTTATAAGTACTCCCTGACCCTAAGTGGGTTACGCTAGTCCCATATAAGTACTCCCAGACCACAAGTGAGTAACCCTAGTCCAATAGAAGTACTCCCTGACCCCAAGTGAGTTACCCTAGCCCCTATATATGTAGTCCCTAACACCAATTGAGTTTCCCTAGCCCCTATATATGTAGTCTCTGACACCAAGTGAGTATCCCTAGTCCCATAAAAGTACTCCCTGACCCCAAGTGAGTTACCCTAGTCCCATAGAAGTAATCCCAGACCCCAAGTGAGTTACCCTAGTCTCATAGAAGTACTCCCTGACCCCAAGTGAGTTACCCTAGCCCCTATATATGTAGTCCCTAACACCAAGTGAGTTTCCCTAGTCCCATAAAAGTACTCCCTGACCCCAAGTGAGTTACCCTAACCCCTATATAAGTACTCCCTGACCCCAAGTGAGTTATCCTACCCCCTTTATATGTACTCTCTGACCGGAAGTGAGTTACCCTAGCCCCTTTATAAGTACTCCCAGCCCCCAAGTGAGTTATCCTGGCCCCATTATATATACTCCCAGAATATAAGTGAGTTACCCTAGTCCCTTATAACTACTCCCTGACCCAAAGTGAGTTACCCTAGTCCCTTTATAAGTACTCCCTGACCCTAAGTGGGTTACGCTAGTCCCATATAAGTACTCCCAGATCACAAGTGAGTAACCCTAGTCCCATAGAAGTACTCCCTGACCCCAAGTGAGTTACCATAGCCCCTATGTAAGTAGTCCCTGACCACAAGTGAGTTTCCCTAGTCCCATAAAGGTACTCCCTGACCCCAAGTGAGTTACCCTAGTCCCATAGAAGTAATCCCTGACCCCAAGTAAGTTATGCTTGCCCCTTTACATGTACTCTCTGGCCGCAAGTGAGTTACCCTAGTCCCTTGTAAGTACACCCTGACCCCAAGTGAGTTACCCTAGCCCCTATATAAATACTCCCTGACCCCAAGTTAGTTATCCTAGCCCCTTTATATGTACTCTCTGACCGCAAGTGAGTTACCCTAGTCCCATAGAAGTACTACCTGACCCCAAGTGAGTTACCATATCACCTTTATAAGTACTCCCTGACCCCAAGTGTGTTATTCTTGGCCCTTTATATGTACTCTCTGACCGAAAGTGAGTTACCCTAGCCCCTTATAAGTACTCCTTGACCCAAAGTGAGTTACCCTAGCCCCTTTATAAGTACTCCCTGACCCCAAGTGAGTTATCCTAGCCCCTTTATATGTACTCCCAGAATCCAAGTGAGTTACCCTAGTCCCTTATAACTACTCCCTAACCCAAAGTGAGTTACCCTAATCCCTTTATAAGTACTCCCTGACCCTTCGTGGGTTACGCTAGTCCCATATAAGTACTCCCAGACCACAAGTGAGTAACCCTAGTCCCATAGAAGTACTCCCTGACCCCAAGTGAGTTACCCTAGCCCCTATATAATTAGTCCCTGACCCCAAGTGAGTTACCCTAGTCCCTTTATAAGTACTCCCTGACCCTAAGTGGGTAACGCTAGTCCCATATAAGTACTCCCAGACCACAAGTGAGTAACCCTAGTCCCATAAAAGTACTCCCTGACCCCAAGTGAGTTACCCTAGTCCCATATAAGTACTCCTTGACCCCAAGTGAGTTACCATATCACCTTTATAAGTACTCCCTGACCCCAAGTGTGTTATCCTTGGCCCTTTATATGTACTCTCTGACCGCAAGTGAGTTACCCTAGTCCCATATAAGTACTCCTTGACCCAAAGTGAGTTACCCTAGCCCTTTTATAAGTACTCCCTGACCCCAAGTGAGTTACCCTAGTCCCATATAAGTACTCCCAGACCCCAAGTGAGTTACCCTAGTCCCATAGAAGTACTCCTTGACCCCAAGTGAGTTAACTTATCACCTTTATAAGTACTCCCTGACCCCAAGTGAGTTACCCTAGCCCTTATATATATGTAGTCCCAGACACCAAGTGAGTTTCCCTAGTCCCATAAAAGTACTCCCTGACCCCAAGTGAGTTTCCCTAGTCCCATAGAAGTAATCCCTGACCCCAAGTGAGTTACCCTAGTCCCATAGAAGTACTCCTTGACCCCAAGTGAGTTACCCTAGCCCCTATATAAGTACTCCCTGACCCCAAGTGAGTTATCCTAACCCCTTTATATGTACTCTCTGACCGCAAGTGAGTTACCCTAGTCCCATAGAAGTAACCCCTGACCCCAAGTAAGTTATCCTTGCCCCTTTATATGTACTCTCTGGCCGCAAGTGAGTTACCCTAGCCCCTTAATAAGTACACCCTGTCCCCAAGTGAGTTACCCTAGCCCCTATATAAATACTCCCTGACCCCAAGTTAGTTATCCTAGCCCCTTTATATGTACTCTCTGACCGCAAGTGAGTTACCCTAGTCCCATAGAAGTACTCCCTGACCCCAAGTGAGTTACCCTAGCCCCTATGTAAGTAGTCCCTGACCACAAGTGAGTTTCCCTAGTCCCATAAAAGTACTCCCTGACCCCAAGTGTGTTACCCTAGTCCCATAGAAGTAATCCCTGACCCCAAGTGTGTTACCCTAGTCCCATAGAAGTAATCCCTGACCCCAAGTGAGTTACACTAGTCCCATACAAGTACTCCCTGACCCCAAGTGAGTTACCCTAGCCCCTATGTAAGTAGTCCCTGACCACAAGTGAGTTTCCCTAGTCCCATAAAAGTACTCCCTGACCCCAAGTGTGTTACCCTAGTCCCATAGAAGTAATCCCTGACCCCAAGTAAGTTATCCTTGCCCCTTTACATGTACTCTCTGGCCGCAAGTGAGTTACCCTAGTCCCTTATAAGTACTCCCTGACCCCAAGTGAGTTACCCAAGCCCCTATATAAATACTCCCTGACCCCAAGTTAGTTATCCTAGCCCCCTTATATGTACTCCCAGAATCCAAGTGAGTTACCCTAGTCCCTTATAACTACTCCCTGACCCAAAGTGAGTTACCCTAGTTCCTTTATAAGTACTCCCTCACCCTAAGTGGGTTACGCTAGTCCCATATAAGTACTCCCAGACCACAAGTGAGTAACCCTAGTCGCATAGAAGTACTCCCTGACCCAAAGTGAGTTACCCTAGCCCCTTTATAAGTACTCCCTGACCCCAAGTGTGTTATCCTTGGCCCTTTATATGTACTCTCTGATCGCAAGTGAGTTACCCTAGTCCCATATAAGTACTCCTTGACCCAAAGTGAGTTACCCTAACCCCTTTATAAGTACTCCCTGAACCCAAGTGAGTACCCTATCCCCTATATAAGTAGTCCCTGACCCCAAGTGAGTTACCCTAGTCCCATAAAAGTACTCTCTGACCCCAAGTGAGTTACCCTAGTCCCATAGAAGTAATCCCTGACATCAAGTAAGTTATCCTTGCCCCTTTATATGTACTCTTTGGCCGCAAGTGAGTTACCCTAGTCCCTTATAAGTACTCCCTGACCCCAAGTGAGTTACCCTAGCCCCTATATAAATACTCCCTGACCCCAAGTTAGTTATCCTAGCCCCTTTATATGTACTCTCTGACCGCAAGTGAGTTACCCTAGTCCCTTTATAAGTACACCCTGACCCCAAGTGAGTTATCCTAGCCCCTTTATATGTACTCCCACAATCCAAGTGAGTTACCCTAGTCCCTTATAACTACTCCCTCACCCAAAGTGAGTTACCCTAATCCCTTTATAAGTACTCCCTGACCCCAAGTGAGTTACCCTAGTCCCATATAAGTACTCCCAGACCCCAAGTGAGTTACCCTAGTCCCATAGAAGTACTCCTTGACCCCAAGTGAGTTACCCTAGCCTCTATATAAGTAATCCCTGACCCCAAGTGAGTTATCCTAACCCCTTTATATGTACTCTCTGACCGCAAGTGAGTTACCCTAGCCCCTTTATAAGTACTCCCTGGCCCCAAGTGAGTTATCCTAGCCCCTTTATAAGTACTCCCTGACCCTAAGTGGGTTACCCTAGTCCCATTTATGTACTCCTTGACCCAAAGTGAGTTATCCTAGCCCCTATATATGTACGCTCTGACCGTAAGTGAGTTATCCTAGCCGCTTTATATGTACTCCCAGACCCCAAGTGAGTTACCCTAGTCCCAAATAAGTACTCCCTGATCCCAAGTGAGTTAACAAAGACCCTATATAAGTACTCCCTGACTACAAGTGAGTTACCCTAGCCCTTTTATAAGTACTCCCTGACCCCAAGTGAGTTTCCCTAGTCCCATATAAGTACTCCCAGACCCCAAGTGAGTTACCCTAGTCCCATAGAAGTACTCCTTGACCCCAAGTGAGTTAACTTATCACTTTTATAAGTACTCCCTGACCCCAAGTGAGTTACCCTAGCCCTTATATATATGTAGTCCCAGACACCAAGTGAGTTTCCCTAGTCCCATAAAAGTACTCCCTGACCCCAAGTGAATTACCCTAGTCCCATAGATGTAATCCCTGACCCCAAGTGAGTTACCCTAGTCCCATAGAAATACTCCTTGACCCCAAGTGAGTTACCGTAGCCCCTATATAAGTACTCCCTGACCCCAAGTGAGTTATCCTAACCCCTTTATATGTACTCTCTGACCGCAAGTGAGTTACCCTAGTCCCATAGAAGTAACCCCTGACCCCAAGTAAGTTATCCTTGCCCCTTTATATGTACTCTCTGGCCGCAAGTGAGTTACCCTAGTCCCTTATAAGTACTCCTTGACCCCAAGTGAGTTACCCTAGCCCCTATATAAGTACTCCCTGACCCCAAGTGAGTTATCCTAACCCCTTTATATGTACTCTCTGACCGCAAGTGAGTTACCCTAGCCCCTTTATAAGTACTCACTGGCCCCAAGTGAGTTATCCTAGTCCCTTTATAAGTACTCCCTGACCCTAAGTGGGTTACCCTAGTCCCATTTATGTACTCCTTGACCCAAAGTGAGTTATCCTAGCCCCTATATATGTACGCTCTGACCGTAAGTGAGTTATCCTAGCCGCTTTATATGTACTCCCAGACCCCAAGTGAGTTACCCCAGTCCCATATAAGTACTCCTTGACCCAAAGTGAGTTACCCTATCCCCTATATAAGTACTCCCTGACCCCAAGTGAGTTACCCTAGTCCCATATAAGTACTCCCTGACCCTAAGTGAGTTACCGTAGTCCCATATAAGTACTCCCTGACTCCAAGTGAGTTACCATAGCCCCTTTATTAGTACTCCCTGACCCCAAGTGAGTAATCCTAGTCCCTTATAACTACTCCCTGACCCCAAGTGAGTTACCCTAGCCCCTTTATAAGTACACCCTGGCCCCAAGTGAGTTACCCTGGTCCCATATAAGTACTCCCAGACACCAAGTGAGTTACCCTAGTCTCATATAAGTACTCCCAAACCCCATGTGAGTTATCCTAGCCCGTTTATATGTACTCCCAGAGTTCAAGTGAGTTACTCAAGTCCCATATAACTACTCCCTGACCCATAGTGAGTTACCCTACCCCCTTTATAAGTACTCCTTGACCCTAAGTGGGTTACCCTAGTCCCATATAAGTACTCCTAGACCCCAAGTGAGGTACGCTAGTCCCATAGAAGTACTCCTTGACCCCAAGTGAGTTACCATATCACCTTTATAAGTACTCCCTGACCCCAAGTGTGTTATCCTTGGCCCTTTATATGTACTCTCTGACCGCAAGTGAGTTACCCTAGTCCCATATAAGTACTCCTTGACACAAAGTGAGTTACCCTAGCCCCTTTATAAGTACTCCCAGACCCCAAGTGAGTTATCCTAACCCCCTTATATGTACTCTCTGACCGCAAGTGAGTTACCCTAACCCCTTTATAAGTACTCCCTGACCCCAAGTGAGTTATCCTAGCCCCTTTATATGTACTCCCAGAATCCAAGTGAGTTACCCTAGTCCCTTATAACTACTCTCTGACCCAAAGTGAGTTACCCTAGTCCCTTTATAAGTACTCCCTGACCCTAAGTGGGTAACGCTAGTCCCATATAAGTACTCCCAGACCACAAGTGAATAACCCTAGTCCAATAGAAGTACTCCCTGACCCCAAGTGAGTTACCCTAGCCCCTATATATGTAGTCCCTAACACCAAGTGAGTTTCCCTAGTCCCATAAAAGTACTCCCTGACCCCAAGTGAGTTACCCTAGCCCCTATATAAGTACTCCCTGACCCCAAGTGAGTTATCCTAACCCCTTTATATGTACTCTCTGACCGCAAGTGAGTTACCCTAACCCCTTTATAAGTACTCCCTGACCCCAAGTGAGTTATCCTAGCCCCTTTATATGTACTCCCAGAATCCAAGTGAGTTACCCTAGTCCCTTATAACTACTCCCTGACCCAAAGTGAGTTACCCTAGTCCCTTTATAAGTACTCCCTGACCCTAAGTGGGTTACGCTAGTCCCATATAAGTACTCCCAGACCACAAGTGGGTAACCCTAGTCCAATAGAAGTACTCCCTGACCCCATGTGAGTTACCCTAGCCCCTATATATGTAGTCCCTAACACCAAGTGAGTTTCCCTAGTCCCATAAAAGTACTCCCTGACCCCAAGTGAGTTACCCTAGTCCCATAGAAGTAATCCCAGACCCCAAGTGAGTTACCCTAGTCCCATAGAAGTACTCCTTGACCCAAAGTGAGTTACTCTAGCCCTTTTATAAGTATTCCCTGACCACAAGTGAGTTACCCTAGTCCCATAGAAGTACTCCTTGACCCCAAGTGAGTTACTCTAGCCCTTATATATATGTAGTCCCTGACTCCAAGTGAGTTTCCCTAGTCCCATAAAAGTACTCCCTGACCCCAAGTGAGATACCCTAGTCCCATATAAGTACTCCCAGACCCCAAGTGAGTTACCCTAGTCCCATAGAATTACTCCTTGACCCCAAGTGAGTTACCCTAGCCCCTATATAAGTACTCCCTGACCCCAAGTGAGTTATCCTAACCCCTTTATATGTATTCTCTGACCGGAAGTGAGTTACCCTAGCCCCTTTATAAGTACTCCCAGACCCCAAGTGAGTTATCCTGGCCCCTTTATATATACTCCCAGAATCCAAGTGAGTTACCCTAGTCCCTTATAACTACTCCCTGACACAAAGTGAGTTACCCTAGTCCCTTTATAAGTACTCCCTGACCCTAAGTGGGTTACGCTAGTCCCATATAAGTACTCCCAGATCACAAGTGAGTAACCCTAGTCCCATAGAAGTACTCCCTGACCCCAAGTGAGTTACCATAGCCCCTATGTAAGTAGTCCCTGACCACAAGTGAGTTTCCCTAGTCCCATAAAGGTACTCCCTGACCCCAAGTGAGTTACCCTAGTCCCATAGAAGTAATCCCTGACCCCAAGTAAGTTATGCTTGCCCCTTTACATGTACTCTCTGGCCGCAAGTGAGTTACCCTAGTCCCTTGTAAGTACACCCTGACCCCAAGTGAGTTACCCTAGCCCCTATATAAATACTCCCTGACCCCAAGTTAGTTATCCTAGCCCCTTTATATGTACTCTCTGACCGCAAGTGAGTTACCCTAGTCCCTTATAAGTACTCCTTGACCCAAAGTGAGTTATCCTAGCCCCTTTATAAGTACTCCCTGACCCCAAGTGAGTTATCCTAGCCCCTTTATATGTACTCCCAGAATCCAAGTGAGTTACCCTAGTCCCTTATAACTACTCCCTAACCCAAAGTGAGTTACCCTAGTCCCTTTATAAGTACTCCCTGACCCTTCGTGGGTTACGCTAGTCCCATATAAGTACTCCCAGACCACAAGTGAGTAACCCTAGTCCCATAGAAGTACTCCCTGACCCCAAGTGAGTTACCCTAGCCCCTATATAAGTAGTCCCTGACCCCAAGTGAGTTACCCTAGTCCCTTTATAAGTACTCCCTGACCCTAAGTGGGTAACGCTAGTCCCATATAAGTACTCCCAGACCACAAGTGAGTAACCCTAGTCCCATAGAAGTACCCCCTGACCCCAAGTGAGTTACCCTAGCCCCTATATAAGTAGTCCCTGACCCCAAGTGAGTTACCCTAGTCCCATAAAAGTACTCCCTGACCCCAAGTGAGTTACCCTAGTCCCATATAAGTACTCCTTGACCCAAAGTGAGTTATCCTAGCCCCTTTATAAGTACTCCCTGACCCCAAGTGAATTACCCTAGCCCCTATATAAATACTCCCTGACCCCAAGTTAGTTATCCTAGCCCCTTTATATGTACTCTCTGACCGCAAGTGAGTTACCCTAGTCCCTTTATAAGTACTCACTGACCCCAAGTGAGTTATCCTAGCCCCTTTATATGTACTCCCAGAATCCAAGTGAGTTACCCTAGTCCCTTATAACTACTCCCTGACCCAAAGTGAGTTACCCTAATCCCTTTATAAGTACTCCCTGACCCTAAGTGGATTACGCTAGTCCCATATAAGTACTCCCAGACCATAAGTGAGTAACTCTAGTCCAATGGAAGTACTCCCTGACCCCAAGTGAGTTACCCTAGCCCCTATATATGTAGTCCCTGACACCAAGTGCGTTTCCCTAGCCCCTATATAAGTACTTCCTGACCCCAAGTGAGTTATCCTAGCCCCTTTATATGTACTCCCAGAATCGAAGTGAGTTAACGTAGTCCCTTATAACTACTCCCTGACCCAAAGTGATTTACCCTAGTACTTTTATAATTACTCCCTGACCCTAAGTGGGTTACGCTAGTCCCATATAAGTACTCCCAGACCACAAGTGTGTAACCCTAGTCCCATAGAAGTACTCCCTGACCCCAAGTGAGTTATCCTAGCCCCTTTATATGTACTTCCAGAATCCAAGTGAGTTACCCTAGTCCCTTATAACTACTCCCTGACCCAAAGTGAGTTACCCTAATCCCTTTATATGTACTCTCTGAACGCAAGTGAGTTACCCTAGTCCCATATAAGTACTCCCAGACCCCAAGTGAGTTACCCTAGTCCCATAGAAGTACTCCTTGACCCCAAGTGAGTTACCCTAGCCCCTATATAAGTAATCCCTGACCCCAAGTGAGTTATCCTAACCCCTTTATATGTACTCTCTGACAGCAAGTGAGTTACCCTAGCCCCTTTATAAGTACTCCCTGGCCCCAAGTGAGTTATCCTACCCCCTTTATAAGTACTCCCTGACCCTAAGTGGGTTACCCTAGTCCCATATAAGTACTCCTAGACCCCAAGTGAGATACCCTAGTCCCATAGAAGTACTCCTTGATCCCAAGTGAGTTACCATATCACCTTTATAAGTACTTCCTGACCCCAAGTGAGCTATCCTAGCCCCTTTATATGTACTCTCTGACAGCAAGTGAGTTACCCTAGTCCCTTATAACTACTCCCTGAGCCAAAGTGAGTTACCCTAATCCCTTTATAAGTACTCCCTGACCCTAAGTGGATTACGCTAGTCCCATATAAGTACTCCCAGACCACAAGTGAGTAACCCTAGTCCAATGGAAGTACTCCCTGACCCCAAGTGAGTTACTCTAGCCCCTATATATGTAGTCCCTGACACCAAGTGCGTTTCCCTAGCCCCTATATAAGTACTTCCTGACCCCAAGTGAGTTATCCTAGCCCCTTTATATGTACTCTCAGAATCCAAGTGAGTTACCCTAGTCCCTTATAACTACTCCCTGACCCAAAGTGAGTTACCCTAGTCCCTTTATAAGTACTCCCTGACCCTAAGTGGGTTACGCTAGTCTCATATAAGTACTCCCAGACCACAAGTGAGTAACCCTAGTCCCAAAGAAGTACTCCCTGACCCCAAGTGAGTTACCCTAGTCCCTATATAAGTAGTCCCTGACCCCAAGTGAGTTACACTAGTCCCATAGAAGTAATCCCTGACCCCAAGTAAGTTATCCTTACCCCTTTATATGTACTCTCTGGCCGCAACTGAGTTACCCTAGTCCCTTATAAGTACTCCCTGACCCCAAGTGAGTTACCCTAGCCCCTTAATAAGTACACCCTGTCCCCAAGTTAGTTACCCTAACCCCTTTATATGTACTCTCTGACCGCAAGTGAGTTACCCTAGTCCCTTTATAAGTACTCCCAGACCCCAAGTGAGTTATCCTGGCCCCTTTATATATACTCCCAGAATCCAAGTGAGTTACCCTAGTCCCTTATAACTACTCCCTGACCCAAAGTGAGTTACCCTAGTCCCTTTATAAGTACTCCCTGACCCTAAGTGGGTTACGCTAGTCCCATATAAGTACTCCCAGATCACAAGTGAGTAACCCTAGTCCCATAGAAGTACTCCCTGACCCCAAGTGAGTTACCATAGCCCCTATGTAAGTAGTCCCTGACCACAAGTGAGTTTCCCTAGTCCCATAAAGGTACTCCCTGACCCCAAGTGAGTTACCCTAGTCCCATAGAAGTAATCCCTGACCCCAAGTAAGTTATGCTTGCCCCTTTACATGTACTCTCTGGCCGCAAGTGAGTTACCCTAGTCCCTTGTAAGTACACCCTGACCCCAAGTGAGTTACCCTAGCCCCTATATAAATACTCCCTGACCCCAAGTTAATTATCCTAGCCCCTTTATATGTACTCTCTGACCGCAAGTGAGTTACCCTAGTCCCATAGAAGTACTACCTGACCCCAAGTGAGTTACCATATCACCTTTATAAGTACTCCCTGACCCCAAGTGTGTTATTCTTGGCCCTTTATATGTACTCTCTGACCGCACGTGAGTTACCCTAGCCCCTTATAAGTACTCCTTGACCCAAAGTGAGTTATCCTAGCCCCTTTATAAGTACTCCCTGACCCCAAGTGAGTTATCCTAGCCCATTTATATGTACTCCCAGAATCCAAGTGAGTTATCCTAGCCCCTTTATATGTACTCCTAGAATCGAAGTGAGTTAACGTAGTCCCTTATAACTACTCCCTGACCCAAAGTGATTTACCCTAGTCCTTTTATAATTACTCCCTGACCCTAAGTGGGTTACGCTAGTCCCATATAAGTACTCCCAGACCACAAGTGAGTAACCCTAGTCCCATAGAAGTACTCCCTGACCCCAAGTGAGTTATCCTAGCCCCTTTATATGTACTTCCAGAATCCAAGTGAGTTACCCTAGTCCCTTATAACTACTCCCTGACCCAAAGTGAGTTACCCTAATCCCTTTATATGTACTCTCTGAACGCAAGTGAGTTACCCTAGTCCCATATAAGTACTCCCAGACCCCAAGTGAGTTACCCTAGTCCCATAGAAGTACTCCTTGACCCCAAGTGAGTTACCCTAGCCCCTATATAAGTAATCCCTGACCCCAAGTGAGTTATCCTAACCCCTTTATATGTACTCTCTGACAGCAAGTGAGTTACCCTAGCCCCTTTATAAGTACTCCCTGGCCCCAAGTGAGTTATCCTACCCCCTTTATAAGTACTCCCTGACCCTAAGTGGGTTACCCTAGTCCCATATAAGTACTCCTAGACCCCAAGTGAGATACCCTAGTCCCATAGAAGTACTCCTTGATCCCAAGTGAGTTACCATATCACCTTTATAAGTACTTCCTGACCCCAAGTGAGCTATCCTAGCCCCTTTATATGTACTCTCTGACAGCAAGTGAGTTACCCTAGTCCCTTATAACTACTCCCTGACCCAAAGTGAGTTACCCTAATCCCTTTATAAGTACTCCCTGACCCTTAGTGGATTACGCTAGTCCCATATAAGTACTCCCAGACCACAAGTGAGTAACCCTAGTCCAATGGAAGTACTCCCTGACCCCAAGTGAGTTACTCTAGCCCCTATATATGTAGTCCCTGACACCAAGTGCGTTTCCCTAGCCCCTATATAAGTACTTCCTGACCCCAAGTGAGTTATCCTAGCCCCTTTATATGTACTCTCAGAATCCAAGTGAGTTACCCTAGTCCCTTATAACTACTCCCTGACCCAAAGTGAGTTACCCTAGTCCCTTTATAAGTACTCCCTGCACCCTGTGGGTTACGCTAGTCTCATATAAGTACTCCCAGACCACAAGTGAGTAACCCTAGTCCCAAAGAAGTACTCCCTGACCCCAAGTGAGTTACCCTAGTCCCTATATAAGTAGTCCCTGACCCCAAGTGAGTTACCCTAGTCCCATAAAAGTACTCCCTGACATTAAGTGGGTTACCCTAGTCCCATAGAAGTAATCCCTGACCCCAAGTAAGTTATCCTTACCCCTTTATATGTACTCTCTGGCCGCAACTGAGTTACCCTAGTCCCTTATAAGTACTCCCTGACCCCAAGTGAGTTACCCTAGCCCCTTAATAAGTGCACCCTGTCCCCAAGTTAGTTACCCTAACCCCTTTATATGTACTCTCTGACCGCAAGTGAGTTACCCTAGTCCCATATAAGTACTCCTTGACCCAAAGTGATTTACCCTAGCCCTTTTATAAGTACTCCCTTACCCCAAGTGAGTTACCCTAGTCCCATATAAGTAATCCCAGACACCAAGTGAGTTACCCTAGTCCCATAGAAGTACTCCTTGACCCCAAGTGAGTTACAATATCACCTTTATAAGTACTCCCTGACCCCAAGTGAGTTACCCTAGCCCTTATATATATGTAGTCCCTGACACCAAGTGAGTTACCCTAGTCCCATATAAGTACTCCCAGACCCCAAGTGAGTTACCCTAGTCCCATAGAAGTACTCCTTGACCCCAAGTGAGTTACCCTAGCCCCTATATAATTACTCCCTGACCCAAAGTGAGTTATCCTAACCCCTTTATATGTACTCTCTGACCGCAAGTGAGTTACCCTAGCCCCATTATAAGTACTCCCTGACCCCAAGTGAGTTATCCTAGCCCCTTTATATGTACTCCCAGAATCGAAGTGAGTTAACATAGTCCCTTATAACTACTCCCTGACCCCAAGTGAGTTACCCTAGCCCCTATGTAAGTAGTCCCTGACCACAAGTGAGTTTCCCTAGTCCCATAAAAGTACTCCCTGACCCTAAGTGTGTTACCCTAGTCCCATAGAAGTAATCCCTGACCCCAAGTAAGTTATCCTTGCCCCTTTAATTGTACTCCCTGACCCCAAGTGAGTTACACTAGCCCCTATATAAATACTCCTGACCCCAAGTTAGTTATCCTAGCCCCTTTATATGTACTCTCTGACCGCAAGTGAGTTACCCTAGTCCCTTTATAAGTACTCCCTGACGCCAAGTGAGTTATCCTAGCCCCATTATATGTACTCCCAGAATCCAAGTCGGTTACCCTAGTCCCTTATAACTACTCCCTGACCCAAAGTGAGTTACCCTAATCCCTTTATAAGTACTCCCTGAACCCAAGTGAGTTACCCTAGTCCCATATAAGTACTCCCAGACCCCAAGTGAGTTACCCTAGTCCCATAGAATTACTCCTTGACCCCAAGTGAGTTACCCTAGCCCCTATATAAGTAATCCCTGACCCCAAGTGAGTTATCCTAACCCCTTTATATGTACTCTCTGACCGCAAGTGAGTTACACTAGCCCCTTTATAAGTACTCCCTGGCCCCAAGTGAGTTATCCTAGCCCCTTTATAAGTACTCCCTGACAGCAAGTGAGTTACCCTAGTCCCTTATAACTACTCCCTGACCCAAAGTGAGTTACCCTAATCCCTTTATAAGTACTCCCTGACCCTAAGTGGATTACGCTAGTCCCATATAAGTACTCCCAGACCACAAGTGAGTAACCCTAGTCCAATGGAAGTACTCCCTGACCCCAAGTGAGTTACTCTAGCCCCTATATATGTAGTCCCTGACACCAAGTGCGTTTCCCTAGCCCCTATATAAGTACTTCCTGACCCCAAGTGAGTTATCCTAGCCCCTTTATATGTACTCTCAGAATCCAAGTGAGTTACCCTAGTCCCTTATAACTACTCCCTGACCCAAAGTGAGTTACCCTAGTCCCTTTATAAGTACTCCCTGCACCCTGTGGGTTACGCTAGTCTCATATAAGTACTCCCAGACCACAAGTGAGTAACCCTAGTCCCAAAGAAGTACTCCCTGACCCCAAGTGAGTTACCCTAGTCCCTATATAAGTAGTCCCTGACCCCAAGTGAGTTACCCTAGTCCCATAAAAGTACTCCCTGACACCAAGTGGGTTACCCTAGTCCCATAGAAGTAATCCCTGACCCCAAGTAAGTTATCCTTACCCCTTTATATGTACTCTCTGGCCGCAACTGAGTTACCCTAGTCCCTTATAAGTACTCCCTGACCCCAAGTGAGTTACCCTAGCCCCTTAATAAGTACACCCTGTCCCCAAGTTAGTTACCCTAACCCCTTTATATGTACTCTCTGACCGCAAGTGAGTTACCCTAGTCCCATATAAGTACTCCTTGACCCAAAGTGATTTACCCTAGCCCTTTTATAAGTACTCCCTTACCCCAAGTGAGTTACCCTAGTCCCATATAAGTAATCCCAGACCCCAAGTGACTTACCCTAGTCCCATAGAAGTACTCCTTGACCCCAAGTGAGTTACAATATCACCTTTATAAGTACTCCCTGACCCCAAGTGAGTTACCCTAGCCCTTATATATATGTAGTCCCTGACACCAAGTGAGTTACCCTAGTCCCATATAAGTACTCCCAGACCCCAAGTGAGTTACCCTAGTCCCATAGAAGTACTCCTTGACCCCAAGTGAGTTACCCTAGCCCCTATATAAGTACTCCCTGACCCAAAGTGAGTTATCCTAACCCCTTTATATGTACTCTCTGACCGCAAGTGAGTTACCCTAGCCCCATTATAAGTACTCCCTGACCCCAAGTGAGTTATCCTAGCCCCTTTATATGTACTCCCAGAATCGAAGTGAGTTAACCTAGTCCCTTATAACTACTCCCTGACCCCAAGTGAGTTACCCTAGCCCCTATGTAAGTAGTCCCTGACCACAAGTGAGTTTCCCTAGTCCCATAAAAGTACTCCCTGACCCTAAGTGTGTTACCCTAGTCCCATAGAAGTAATCCCTGACCCCAAGTAAGTTATCCTTGCCCCTTTAATTGTACTCCCTGACCCCAAGTGAGTTGCACTAGCCCCTATATAAATACTCCTGACCCCAAGTTAGTTATCCTAGCCCCTTTATATGTACTCTCTGACCGCAAGTGAGTTACCCTAGTCCCTTTATAAGTACTCCCTGACGCCAAGTGAGTTATCCTAGCCCCATTATATGTACTCCCAGAATCCAAGTCGGTTACCCTAGTCCCTTATAACTACTCCCTGACCCAAAGTGAGTTACCCTAATCCCTTTATAAGTACTCCCTGAACCCAAGTGAGTTACCCTAGTCCCATATAAGTACTCCCAGACCCCAAGTGAGTTACCCTAGTCCCATAGAATTACTCCTTGACCCCAAGTGAGTTACCCTAGCCCCTATATAAGTAATCCCTGACCCCAAGTGAGTTATCCTAACCCCTTTATATGTACTCTCTGACCGCAAGTGAGTTACACTAGCCCCTTTATAAGTACTCCCTGGCCCCAAGTGAGTTATCCTAGCCCCTTTATAAGTACTCCCTGACCCTAAGTGGGTTACCCTAGTCCCATTTATGTACTCCTTGACCCAAAGTGAGTTATCCTAGCCCCTATATATGTATGCTCTGACCGAAAGTGAGTTATCCTAGCCGCTTTATATGTACTCCCAGACCCCAAGTGAGTTACCCAGTCCCTTATAAGTACTCCCTGACCACAAGTGAGTTACCCTAGCCCTTAATAAGTACACCCTGATCCCAAGTGAGTTACCCTGGCCCATATAAGTACTCATAGACACCAAGTGAGTTACCCCAGTCCCATATAAGTACTCCTTGACCCTAAGTGAGTTACCATAGCCCCTTTATAAGTACTCCCTGACCCCAAGTGAGTTACCTTAGTCCCATATAAGTACTCCCAGACCCCAAGTGAGTTACCCTAGTCCCAAATAAGTACTCCCTGATCCCAAGTGAGTTAACAAAGACCCTATATAAGTACTCCCTGACCCCAAGTGAGTTATCCTAGCCCCTTATATGTACTCCCAGACTACAAGTGAGTTACCCTAGTCCCTTATAACTACTCCCTGACCCAAAGTGAGTTACCCTAGTCCCTTTATAAGTACACCTTGGCCCCAAGTGAGTTACCCTGGTCCCATATAAATACTCACAGACACCAAGTGAGTTACCCTTGTCCCATATGAGTACTCCTTGACCCAAAGTGAGTTAGCCTATCCCCTATATAAGTACTCCCTGACCCGAAGTGAGTTACCCTAGTCCCATATAAGTACTCCCTGACCCTAAGTGAGTTACCGTAGTCCCATATAAGTACTCCCTGACTCCAAGTGAGTTACCCTAGTCCCATATAAGTACTCCCTGACCCCAAGTGAGATACCCTAGTCCCATAGAAGTACTCCTTGACCCCAAGTGAGTTACCATATCACTTTTATAAGTACTTCCTGACCCCAAATGAGCTATCCTAGCCCCTTTATATGTACTCTCTGACAGCAAGTGAGTTACCCTAGTCCCTTATAACTACTCGCTGACCCAAAGTGAGTTACCCTAATCCCTTTATAAGTACTCCCTGACCCTAAGTGGATTACGCTAGTCCCATATAAGTACTCCCAGACCACAAGTGAGTAACCCTAGTCCAATGGAAGTACTCCCTGACCCCAAGTGAGTTACCCTAGCCCCTATATATGTAGTCCCTGACAACAAGTGCGTTTCCCTAGCCCCTATATAAGTACTTCCTGACCCCAAGTGAGTTATCCTAGCCCCTTTATATGTACTCCCAGAATCGAAGTGAGTTAACGTAGTCCCTTATAACTACTCCCTGACCCAAAGTGATTTACCCTAGTCCCATTTATGTACTCCTTGACCCAAAGTGAGTTACCCTAGCCCCTATATAAGTAATCCCTGACCCCAAGTGAGTTATCCTAACCCCTTTATATGTACTCTCTGACCGCAAGTGAGTTACTCTAGCCCCTTTATAAGTACTCCCTGGCCCCAAGTGAGTTATCCTAACCCCTTTATATGTACTCTCTGACCGCAAGTGAGTTACCCTAGCCCCTTTATAAGTACTCCCTGGCCCCAAGTGAGTTATCCTATCCCCTTTGTAAGTACTCCCTGACCCTAAGTGGGTTACCCTAGTCCCATATAAGTACTCCTAGACCCCAAGTGAGATACCCTAGTCCCATAGAAGTACTCCTTGACCCCAAGTGAGTTACCATATCACCTTTATAAGTACTTCCTGACCCCAAGTGAGCTATCCTAGCCCCTTTATAAGTACTCCCTGACCCTAAGTGGGTTACCCTAGTCCCATATAAGTACTCCTAGACCCCAAGTGAGATACCCTAGTCCCATAGAAGTACTCCTTGACCCCAAGTGAGTTACCATATCACCTTTATAAGTACTTCCTGACCCCAAATGAGCTATCCTAGCCCCTTTATATGTACTCTCTGACAGCAAGTGAGTTACCCTAGTCCCTTATAACTACTCGCTGACCCAAAGTGAGTTACCCTAATCCCTTTATAAGTACTCCCTGACCCTAAGTGGATTACGCTAGTCCCATATAAGTACTCCCTGACACCAAGTGAGTTACCCTAGCCCCTATATAAATACTCCTTGACCCCAAGTGAGTTACCCTAGCCCCTATATAAGTAATCCCTGACCCCAAGTGAGTTATCCTAACCCCTTTATATGTACTCTCTGACCGCAAGTGAGCTACCCTAGCCCCTTTATAAGTACTCCCTGGCCCCAAGTGAGTTATCCTAGCCCCTTTATAAGTACTCCCTGACCCTAAGTGGGTTACCCTAGTCCCATTTATGTACTCCTTGACCCAAAGTGAGTTATCCTAGCCCCTATATATGTACGCTCTGACCGTAAGTGAGTTATCCTAGCCGCTTTATATGTACTCCCAGACCCCAAGTGAGTTACCCAGTCCCTTATAAGTACTCCCTGACCACAAGTGAGTTACCCTAGCCCTTAATAAGTACACCCTGACCCCAAGTGAGATACCCTGGCCCATATAAGTACTCATAGACACCAAGTGAGTTACCCCATTCCCATATAAGTACTCCTTGACCCTAAGTGAGTTACCATAGCCCCTTTATAAGTACTCCCTGACCCCAAGTGAGTTACCTTAGTCCCATATAAGTACTCCCAGACCCCAAGTGAGTTACCCTAGTCCCAAATAAGTACTCCCTGATCCCAAGTGAGTTAACAAAGACCCTATATAAGTACTCCCTGACCCCAAGTGAGTTATCCTAGCCCCTTTATATGTACTCCCAGAATCGAAGTGAGTTAACCTAGTCCCTTATAACTACTCCCTGACCCAAAGTGAGTTACCCTAGTCCTTTTATAAGTACTCCCTGACCCTAAGTGGGTTACGCTAGTCCCATATAAGTACTCATAGACCACAAGTGAGTAACCCTAGTCCCATAGAAGTACTCCCTGACCCCAAGTGAGTTACCCTAGCCCCTATGTAAGTAGTCCCTGACCACAAGTGAGTTTCCCTAGTCCCATAAAAGTACTCCCTGACCCCAAGTGGGTTACCCTAGTCCCATAGAAGTAATCCCTGACCCCAAGTAAGTTATCCTTGCCCCTTTACATGTACTCTCTGGCCGCAAGTGAGTTACCCTAGTCCCTTATAAGTACTCCCTGACACCAAGAGAGTTACCCTAGCCCCTATATAAATACTCCCTGACCCCAAGTTGGTTATCCTAGCCCCTTTATATGTACTCTCTGACCGCAAGTGAGTTACCCTAGTCTCTTTATAAGTACTCCCTGACCCCAAGTGAGTTATCCTAGCCCCTTTATATGTACTCCCAGAATCCAAGTGAGTTACCCTAGTCCCTTATAACTACTCCCTGACCCAAAGTGAGTTACCCTAATCCCTTTATAAGTACTCTCTGAACGCAAGTGAGTTACCCTAGTCCCATAGAAGTACTCCTTGACCGCAAGTGAGTTACCCTAGCCCCTATATAAGTAATCCCTGACCCCAAGTGAGTTATCCTAACCCCTTTATATGTACTCTCTGACCGCAAGTGAGTTACCCTAGCCCCTTTATAAGTACTCCCTGGCCCCAAGTGAGTTATCCTATCCCCTTTATAAGTACTCCCTGACCCTAAGTGGTTTACCCTAGTCCCATTTATGTACTCCTTGACCCAAAGTGAGTTACCCTAGCCCCTATATAAGTAATCCCTGACCCCAAGTAAGTTATCCTAACCCCTTTATATGTACTCTCTGACCGCAAGTGAGTTACTCTAGCCCCTTTATAAGTACTCCCTGGCCCCAAGTGAGTTATCCTAACCCCTTTATATGTACTCTCTGACCGCAAGTGAGTTACCCTAGCCCCTTTATAAGTACTCCCTGGCCCCAAGTGAGTTATCCTATCCCCTTTATAAGTACTCCCTGACCCTAAGTGGGTTACCCTAGTCCCATATAAGTACTCCTAGACCCCAAGTGAGATACCCTAGTCCCATAGAAGTACTCCTTGACCCCAAGTGAGTTACCATATCACCTTTATAAGTACTTCCTGACCCCAAGTGAGCTATCCTAGCCCCTTTATAAGTACTCCCTGACCCTAAGTGGGTTACCCTAGTCCCATATAAGTACTCCTAGACCCCAAGTGAGATACCCTAGTCCCATAGAAGTACTCCTTGACCCCAAGTGAGTTACCATATCACCTTTATAAGTACTTCCTGACCCCAAATGAGATATCCTAGCCCCTTTATATGTACTCTCTGACAGCAAGTGAGTTACCCTAGTCCCTTATAACTACTCGCTGACCCAAAGTGAGTTACCCTAATCCCTTTATAAGTACTCCCTGACCCTAAGTGGATTACGCTAGTCCCATATAAGTACTCCCTGACACCAAGTGAGTTACCCTAGCCCCTATATAAGTAATCCCTGACCCCAAGTGAGTTATCCTAACCCCTTTATATGTACTCTCTGACCGCAAGTGAGCTACCCTAGCCCCTTTATAAGTACTCCCTGGCCCCAAGTGAGTTATCCTAGCCCCTTTATAAGTACTCCCTGACCCTAAGTGGGTTACCCTAGTCCCATTTATGTACTCCTTGACACAAAGTGAGTTATCCTAGCCCCTATATATGTACGCTCTGACCGTAAGTGAGTTATCCTAGCCGCTTTATATGTACTCCCAGACCCCAAGTGAGTTACCCAGTCCCTTATAAGTACTCCCTGACCACAAGTGAGTTACCCTAGCCCTTAATAAGTACACCCTGACCCCAAGTGAGATACCCTGGCCCATATAAGTACTCATAGACACCAAGTGAGTTACCCCAGTCCCATATAAGTACTCCTTGACCCTAAGTGAGTTACCATAGCCCCTTTATAAGTACTCCCTGACCCCAAGTGAGTTACCTTAGTCCCATATAAGTACTCCCAGACCCCAAGTGAGTTACCCTAGTCCCAAATAAGTACTCCCTGATCCCAAGTGAGTTAACAAAGACCCTATATAAGTACTCCCTGACCCCAAGTGAGTTTCCCTAGTCCCATAAAAGTACTCCCTGACCCCAAGTGGGTTACCCTAGTCCCATAGAAGTAATCCCTGACCCCAAGTAAGTTATCCTTGCCCCTTTACATGTACTCTCTGGCCGCAAGTGAGTAACCCTAGTCCCTTATAAGTACTCCCTGACCCCAAGTGAGTTACCCTAGCCCCTATATAAATACTCCCTGACCCCAAGTTAGTTATCCTAGCCCCTTTATATGTACTCTCTGACCGTAAGTGAGTTACCCTAGTCCCTTTATAAGTACTCCCTGACCCCAAGTGAGTTATCCTAGCCCCTTTATATGTACTCCCAGAATCCAAGTGAGTTACCCTAGTCCCTTATAACTACTCCCTGACCCAAAGTGAGTTACTCTAATCCCTTTATAAGTACTCCCTGAAACCAAGTGAGTTACCCTAGTCCCATATAAGTACTCCCAGACCCCAAGTGAGTTACCCTAGTCCCATAGAAGTACTCCTTGACCCCAAGTGAGTTACCCTAGCCCCTATATAAGTAATCCCTGACCCCAAGTGAGTTATCCTAACCCCTTTATATGTACTCTCTGACCGCAAGTGAGTTACCCTAGCCCCTTTATAAGTACTCCCTGGCCCCAAGTGAGTTACCCAGTCCCTTATAAGTACTCCCTGACCACAAGTGAGTTACCCTAGCCCTTAATAAGTACACCCTGACCCCAAGTGAGTTACCCTGGCCCATATAAGTACTCATAGACACCAAGTGAGTTACCCCAGTCCCATATAAGTACTCCTTGACCCTAAGTGAGTTACCATAGCCCCTTTATAAGTACTCCCTGACCCCAAGTGAGTTACCTTAGTCCCATATAAGTACTCCCAGACCCCAAGTGAGTTACCCTAGTCCCAAATAAGTACTCCCTGATCCCAAGTAAGTTAACAAAGGCCCTATGTAGGTACTCCCTGACCCCAAGTGAGTTATCCTAGCCCCTTTATATGTACTGCCAGACTACAAGTGAGTTACCCTAGTCCCTTATAACTACTCCCTGACCCAAAGTGAGTTACCCTAGTCCCTTTATAAGTACTCCCTGAACCCAAGTGAGTTACCCTAGTCCCATATTAGTACTCCCAGACCCCAAGTGAGTGACCCTAGTCCCATAGAAGTACTCCCTGACCCTAAGTGGGTTATCCTAGTCCCATTTATGTACTCCTTGACCCAAAGTGAGTTATCCTAGCCCCTATATATGTACGCTCTGACCGTAAGTGAGTTATCCTAGCCGCTTTATATGTACTCCCAGACGCCAAGTGAGTTACCCAGTCCCTTATAAGTACTCCCTGACCACAAGTGAGTTACCCTAGCCCTTAATAAGTACACCCTGACCCCAAGTGAGTTACCCTGGCCCATATAAGTACTCATAGACACAAAGTGAGTTACCCCAGTCCCATATAAGTACTCCTTGACCCTAAGTGAGTTACCATAGCCCCTTTATAAGTACTCCCTGACCCCAAGTTAGTTACCTTAGTCCCATATAAGTACTCCCAGACCCCAAGTGAGTTACCCTAGTCCCAAATAAGTACTCCCTGATCCCAAGTGAGTTAACGAAGACCCTATATAAGTACTCCCTGACCCCAAGTGAGTTATCCTAGCCCCTTTATATGTACTTCCAGAATCGAAGTGAGTTAACCTAGTCCCTTATAACTACTCCCTGACCCAAAGTGAGTTACCCTAGTCCTTTTATAAGTACTCCCTGACCCTAAGTGGGTTACGCTAGTCCCATATAAGTACTCCCAGACCACAAGTGAGTAACCCTAGTCCCATAGAAGTACTCCCTGACCCCAAGTGAGTTACCCTAGCCCCTATGTAAGTAGTCCCTGACCACAAGTGAGTTTCCCTAGTCCCATAAAAGTACTCCCTGACCCCAAGTGGGTTACCCTAGTCCCATAGAAGTAATCCCTGACCCCAAGTAAGTTATCCTTGCCCCTTTACATGTACTCTCTGGCCGCAAGTGAGTAACCCTAGTCCCTTATAAGTACTCCCTGACCCCAAGTGAGTTACCCTAGCCCCTATATAAATACTCCCTGACCCCAAGTTAGTTATCCTAGCCCCTTTATATGTACTCTCTGACCGCAAGTGAGTTACCCTAGTCCCTTTATAAGTACTCCCTGACCCCAAGTGAGTTATCCTAGCCCCTTTATATGTACTCCCAGAATCCAAGTGAGTTACCCTAGTCCCTTATAACTACTCCCTGACCCAAAGTGAGTTACCCTAATCCCTTTATAAGTACTCCCTGAAACCAAGTGAGTTACCCTAGTCCCAAATAAGTACTCCCAGACCCCAAGTGAGTTACCCTAGTCCCATAGAAGTACTCCTTGACCCCAAGTGAGTTACCCTAGCCCCTATATAAGTAATCCCTGACCCCAAGTGAGTTATCCTAACCCCTTTATATGTACTCTCTGACCGCAAGTGAGTTACCCTAGCCCCTTTATAAGTACTCCCTGGCCCCAAGTGAGTTACCCAGTCCCTTATAAATACTCCCTGACCACAAGTGAGTTACCCTAGCCCTTAATAAGTACACCCTGACCCCAAATGAGTTACCCTGGCCCATATGAGTACTCATAGACACCAAGTGAGTTACCCCAGTCCCATATAAGTACTCCTTGACCCTAAGTGAGTTACCATAGCCCCTTTATAAGTACTCCCTGACCCCAAGTGAGTTACCTTAGTCCCATATAAGAGTAGAGTAGCTAGGATGGTTCTGGGACCGCGTGGCGAGGGGGTCGGAGTCCCGCGGGGGCAAGGGAAGTAGGGGAATTGCCCCCTCTCCTCGTGCGCGGTTGTGCGCATGCGCATCGTCCTCCCCCGACGTTAAACTCGTAGGGTACACACGTGACCTCCCCCCCTCTAATGTTAAGCAGTGGACGCCTGAGAGAGAGAGAGAGAGAGAGAGAGAGAGAGAGATTCCAGCAGAATAAACTCGTAGGGTACACACGTGGTCCCCCTTACGTTTATCCGTACAAGAGAGAGAGAGCCCCCCATCCCCCTTACGTTAAGCCATACAAGAGAGAGTAGTGCGATGATGCGACCTCCCCCCTCTTACGTTAAGCAGTGTACGTCTAAGAGAGAGAGAGAGAGAGAATACTCGTAGAGAGCGATCCAGTGATCGCTCCCCCATATTTTTTTTTTTTTTTTTTCGTAAGTTAGAAAAAAGGGAATCTTTTTTTTTTTTTTTTTTTTTTAATTATAATTTATTGAAGTATTAAAAAGGTTTTATTTACAATGCTTTTTTTTAGAAATTTTTTTTACATTCAATTGCATGATGTATATATTTATGACAAATGCTACACCACTCTGGTAGTGAACAATTGATGCGTAGGTGACCATATTTTGTACAATTTGTACACCAGTAATGTGGTGTGAGATCTATCTGAGGCTCCATTTGCGTAGCCTCAGTTCTTGTAGCAATGGACTCCGTTTGTGTGGCCATATTTTTCACCTGGGACATATTTGAGAAACATTTTGTTATTTTTTTTTTTCTTTTTTTGATATTGTAATAACTATTTTAACAAAGCAAATATACTTACAAAAATCACAAACTCTTCTTCTTCTTCTTCTTCTTCTTCTTCTTCCTCTTCTTCCACCATCTCCTCTTCTTCCACCATCTCCTCTTCTTCCTCCCTCTCCTCTAAAGCAATGGCTGGTAAAAAATAAAAGAAAAAAATTTTTTTTTCGTAATTCTTCGTTTTGAATAATAATAAAAAAAAAAATTGGTCAAATAGTGGGATTGTTAACAGTTTTCAAATATATGTGTCGTAAAATTCTTTTATGATTCTATTTATTGAAATAAACAATCTGTATGGATGGGTAGGGTTTTTTTTCTTTAAAAGAAATTAAAATAAGTACTTACAGTTCATGTGCATATTATGATGAAGCATTGCTTCATATTCTTCAAAATAACGATTATGAGAATCGTTAATTCTTTTGATGTAATCAGACATCGATTCTGCTTGATTTTTATCCTCCTCCTCCTCTACTAGATTTATTGTCACTAAACAACGTTCACTTTCCATTTCTTTAATTTTCTACTTTACTATCCGCACTGATGAACGTTCGAGGACTGAATGCAGCCTCTGAAGAAATCCCGTCGAGAGAGAGAGAGAGAGAGTCTTTATCGTTTGTTTTCAATATGAAATTACATTAGAAGTCCATTCTTTCTTTCTTAAAGGATACACTATACCCTCCCCGTATATAGAGATATCCATAGATATTTTTCCCTATTGTGTTATACTGTGATAAACCTACAGGTCAATCACAATGGAAATTTATCGCAAATAAAAAAAAAAAAAAAATTACCCCTTCCATTATTTCTTTCTTAATTAAGAAGGATACACTATACCCTCTGAATAATCCCCGTATAGTGATATCCATAGATATTTTTTCCTATTGTGTTATACTGTGATAAACCTATAGATCAATCACAATGGAAATTCATCGCAAGTAAAAAAGAAAAAAATAAACAAAAATTACCCCTTCCAAACATTGCATACGCTTAATATATGACAATATCGTTCATATAAAAAGTCAGTCTGTTAAACGAGAGCTGCATAGTCGTACCACGCGTGCTTAAACTATTAAGAAAAAATAAGTTTGTGTGTGTGTTTGAACGCATTAAAAAGAAACTTGTTTGTTACATAAAAAAGGTAAGGATATTTTTTTTTTTCATTCGATTAGTACATGCATTATTTAATTGAGTTTTTAACTTTAATGAGACTAATCATTTTTTTTTTTTTTTTTTTCATAGAGATAAAAATGAATTTCAATAAAATCAATGAATTGGGAAGCGTCATTCCAAAAAATTTTGTGAAATTAAATAGCTTGACGGAAAATCAAGAGTACGATATTTCCGAAGTGGACAAAATTATGACAAAATATGGAATGAAAATCATTGTAAAGCTGTCAACAACCGATTGGGTATTCTTGCCAGGGAGAATGGCAAAATTGGCGGAAGATACGGAGCAGTTGCAGCACCTACAAAAGGCTGCAGCATCCAATAATTTAATAATGTTATATAAAGGAGGAAAATATCACAACGTGGAATTTAAGTCTAAAGTTTGATAGGTATTTTGTATCAAAAAATAATGAATAAATTTGTTGTTTATTATATATTTATTTAATAAAAATTGTTTTCTTATTTTTTTAACTTACATTTCTAACAATATTCGTAAGAGGATTATATTGTACAATTTTATCGTGTATGATTAAACAATAGGCTGTAGTATTATCCGGAATGATTTCCATACACTCGATCTCGAGTTTAACGTTGACCGTGCCGGTTTTTATGGACTCGTTCTGATGCGAGCAGTCGATGACGAAGAGCGGCCCGTACGTCAAAAAGTCCGTATAGTCGAGCATGGGTCTCCCGAGTTTCTCACCAGCGTAATAGGAGGTGAAAAACTTTACATACATGTCGTAGAGGACGGAGTAGCGGGATTTCGTGAAATCAGTGTCGAGACGATCGTACGGATAGGATTCGGAATTCAGATAGAGTTTGACATCGAGGACTTTGCAATGATTAAATCTCAGCACATCCTCGTGCTGATTACTCTTCTTGTTCGTTCTGAACGCCAGAATGACGTATCGCGGCTTCTCCAATTGCGTGGACGCTTTCACGGACCACGTGTGTCGCTGCGACTTGGGCAGAAGGGGATACTCGTAAAGTTCCCAGGCGCGAAAAGCGAGTGACAGACTCTTGTCCTGCTCGACGATACCGAGAAATTGGAGTTTCGTAATTTCGTTCAGAGTCACATGGGGTATTCTCCATTGCACTCGTAGCAGCTTGATCGACGAATCGGTGATTTTCACCGCCGAGTAAATGGCGTTTGTATCGTCGCGGCGCGAATGAGAACGAGCTCGTGACGCGCGTTAACGACGACTCGCCGATAATCCTCGCAGAATCCCAGCAGCATTTTCAGGGGCACGCAAAAGCTGAAATTCTTAACAGCCGCCTCCTTTTTGAGCCGGTCTCTGGCCGTAGCGACGAACCATCCGGAATGACGTAGACTGGCGCTCTCCTCGGTGCTCAGGGAAACGAGATTCTTCAGAGTGCTGGTAATACCGACGTTTCTGCATCGGTCGATCTCGATACCGTTCAATTCATAACGAATCTCGTCGAAGAGGAAAGCCGCGGAATTGCAGTCGAGCGTAACTGTATCATCGTTGGTGGCGCTCGCGTCACGCGTACCCTCCACCAGCTGGCCCTCGACGTAGAGATAACTCTCGCACGGCAGGAGTATCAAATCTTGCTGCTGTATGGGAATGCGAATCTCGTCGCTGTTCGCCAACGAGGCGTTCGCATACGGATTGTAGGCATGCATCTCCATTTTCGTGATGCGATTGTCGTAGGTCAGCGGTGCGGTGACGTTCAAGGGATCTGCCATTGTTCCACTATGTACTACCTTCGCCCAATCTCTTCACGGTGAATCCCAATGATTGTAAAAATTCGATATTTCTTCTCGTTAGCAGGAAGCTCCTCTTGTCGCGATTTTCACTCCGAGCCGGTGTATTCGACTCCACGTAGGACGAACGACTAGCGAACGTTTCATCCAGTTTCACCGCTTTATAATCCTCGCTACTACTTTTGTAAATTAACATTTCTTAATGTGTAATCTTATGGTAATTTCTTCACGTCCAAAGTCTACGAGACGATCGTCCTGATCGAGGATACGTAACGTGAGACGGTCGATTACTCTGACGATGACCGGTAGATAAATGACGGTTTTCGGTGCCTCCGAGATTTTATAGCCCGGTGGTACGCTGGGAAAGAACTCGTGAATAATGTGTCGTGGTCTACCGTTGGTGTACGCACCACCCGCAATGTTGCACTCGATGCGTAGAATATTTGTTTTCACAATGTCCACGGTATCGTCGGATTCAGCATGGACGTTCGGCTCGATCACGCGATTCGATGAGAAGCCCAGTAGCGAGCCAATGTTATTCGGTTTTCCAAAGTCAATCGAATATTTGCAGAATATTTCACTCTTCAGTGTATTGTTATTCGCTCGTAGAAGAATAACGCTGTCAATGTCGTCTTGAATTTCGTGTCTCGCAGAAATTTGAGACTGCAAATACTCATTTATCGCACTCAATTCGTAACAGCCTCTGGGTATCGTCAGTACCTTATCGTTGTCGTAGTAGAACTTATTATTCGTCTCGTCCACATTGGCTATCGAGTTGTACGTTTGCATGTCCACGAGACCGATCTCGTACCGATCGTCTTGCAGATTGATGGGGGGAAAGAAATCTGAATTTAATACTGATTTACGATCCGATAATGTCACGGTGAAAGACATTTTTTTTTTTTTTTTCAAAGTATCTGTTCTCGCAGGAATTTCACGCACAACTGACCGCAATTGCTTTTATCGTACGATTGATATCGATCATGATTGTAGTAGATTGTAACGTTAGGGCCAAAGTAACGCACACATTCTTTCGGCGGTTTCAAATTTCCGAAGGAATCAAAGTATAGGACGATGTCGTTACGCTTGACGTAGGCTACCCAGTGGGTACCAGGACCGCATTGATCGTCGAGATTCACGATCGCGCACTCGTTGCACCGCGGCCCGTCTAGCGGCAGAGATGTGCGCATAAAGACTCCACGGAAGTATGGTATGCGTCGGCAGATGAGTGCCAATTGTACGTTACTAGTAGGACCTGAATCCGGGAGAGCATCGCCACGACGAAATTTTCCCTCATTCATTTTCTTCCTCGACCGTTTTTTTGTCGTTTTTTTTTTGTTTTTTTTTTTTCCACGGATACCCTCTCCGACGACTCGCTTGTACGGTTTCAGATAAAGACCTCTACCTCTCTCGCGCGACGCTTCCATCGCGCGATTGTGACGTTGCATTTCCCGCAATCCTTCTCTCTCAGCTTTTGCACGGTTTACAGCACTCGCTATACCCGATGCCCCACCTGCAAGTGCTCCGACTGCACCTAGTAGTGGAAGTATAGGTATTATACCACCCCGTTTCCTCGGCACTCGAATTCTTCTCTTCCTCGTAATACCAATTTTTTTTTTCTTGTTGTTCTTTTTTTTAGCCGCTACTGCTTTCTTCATCGCAACAATATTATGTAATCCCAAGCCAAGTTTACGCTTAGCATTCATCGATGCCCATACGGCTGCGGCGACCGCGCGTTCACCCAAGGTCGCGTCTCTTGCGGTAATACGTTCACGCGCTCTCCTCGCTAGCACTTTATCGGCCTGATGACGCTCCGGTAGATCCTCGTTGTGCCAATATGCTAAGTCGTGATCGAGGCAGGCATCGTCCAGCGGATTTATACCACGATCGCCGCGCTCCAATCTTTCGCGAAGTCGAGTGCCGGGCCCGCAATAATTGTAACCGGGCACGTGCAGCTCAAATGGCAATTTTTTCAAGACTTTATTGAAGAACGATCCAGACATTTAAAGCAACTGCTTCTCTTGCTGACAAACGTAACAGTCTTTTATCCGTCTCGGTGGTCCGTCGTGGTGAGTGGTATCAGGTAGATTGTAGTGTTGCAAACAATATTGATATTGCTGCACATCCGAGTCCGCGCGAATGTGCCGAGGTAATCTTTCCCACACACTCGCGATACTGTCTGGAAAGTACTCGAGCAATACGATCTTCGGTATGTGTTCGAGCTGATGATTCGTCAAGTTCTGCAGGGAATCGACGACGACTAGCATGAACGACATCGTAATGGCAACTGACCGAATAGTTCCGTGAATCGCGAAATATAAATGAACGATACGGCTGTTGCCGAAGGTCAATAGCGAGAATGCATTTCGTGAAGCACGTGCCGACTATTCGCGTGACAAATTTGGATGCTCACAATGCTACCGCGCAAATAAGAAAACGTCACGGATCGCTATTACCATCTACGATACGCTGCATAGTTTGCGGTCCGTCGAATTGCGGTAAGACAAAAGTGCTGCTGAGCCTCATAGAGAGTCCGCACGGTGTGAGATTCGAGAACCTGTACGTCTACTCGAAGTCGCTGCAGCAACCGAAGTATCGATATCTGGAGCAGCTTCTGCAGGAAACGGAGGAAATTGGTTACTTTCAATTTTCCAACAATTGCGAGGTTGTGAATGTCGCGGATGCAAAGCCGAATTCCATTTTCATATTCGACGATGTGGCCAACGACAAGCAGGACAATATAAGGGACTACTTTTGCATGGGTAGACTTTCCAACATCGATTGTTTCTACCTCTGTCAGACTTATGCGAAAATACCGAAGCATCTGATACGAGATAACGCAAACTTGCTAATAATATTTAAGCAGGATGGAACTAATCTGAAGCATATTTTCAACGATCATGTCAACAGTGATATGTCGTATGAGAAATTTCTCACATTGTGTTCGACCTGTTGGAGTCGCGATTACGGTTTCTTGGTAATAGACAAGGATAGCACTCTGAGGAACGGCCGTTATCGCAAAGGTTTCAACGAGTACGCCACGATCGAGTGAACAGGCCGGTAAGGTTTCACGATCACGGCCTTGAGTGTCAGTTTGATACTGGAGCGCAGGCTGTTCGGATCGTCAGGTCGGTTAAAACCCGTGTCGGTTCGGGGAAAGCTGTTGTATACAGCATCGCAACAGGTCGGTTAAAAACCGTTCATTTCGGGGGATAGCTGTTTTATACAGCATCGCGATGGATGAAAAATCGCTTCTGAAGAGGATCGCCAAGACGAGCGAGGTCATTCGCGACAAGCATCGTGCCTTGAAATCAGAGAAGGCGATAATGGAGAGCAGTTTGAATGAGACATTCAAGCCGATAGTCGAACCATTGAAGAAACTCGTTTCGCAAACGGAGGATAACACAAATAGTTCATTTGTCAAATACAACGATAAATTGAAGAGGGGAGCCTACTTCACATCGACACCGCATAAACGAGCAAAGAATCTTAGTAGTAGTAATATTAGTGAAACTATTACGAATCCATTGGATTTCATGACCGACGACGACGACGAGTCTTCTATAACCGATCAACCATCGCCCGATTCAAAAAAAAGTTTGCTAGAAAAATTAAATGTTGATGAAAAACAGGAACCAGGCTTGTTTCAACATGTCTTTCAACATATTAAATTACATCCGATCCCTGGCAAGTATATTAAATTACTTCTGACTGATAGGGAGAACTTGATTGATCATGCTTTTGGACCTCGTTATGAAGATGATCAACTGACGCTTGGTAAATGTAAATTTGAAATAAGTCATGAGGGAGATATTATTCTCGATAAGAAGTTATACACCGGTACAAGAGGTACTTATGAACTAATTTTCATGAGAGAACCCAATCGAGCCATTATAGAACCCGACGATTTGGAACGATACAAGAGTATTCTCAATCAAACTAAAGCGCATAAACTGTTAAACGATAGTCTAAAACAAATCAAAGGTAATAGAGGTGCAAAATATACAGAAATTATGAAACCATTGCTATTGGGAAAACCTATTTTACCGCCTTATCGGTTACCATCAACATCACGCGCAAGAAAATCGTCAACTTCTGACGCGTCAACATCGGGCGCAAGTAAACCGTCTAGCGCAAGTAAACCGTCGGGCGCAAGTAAACCGTCAGGCGCAGCATCAACAGCATCGAAAAAAAGGGGTAAAGGACTAATGCGTGTCACCGAGGGACCAATCAACTACGTACATTGGAACGATCCGAATGAATTGATCGAACGTTTGAGACTTTTGATCGCGTCGGTGGCTGCCGGTAATACGAGTCATCACAACGAGATACAGTCGATAATCGAGGAGTTGCGCGAGGAGGATCTCATCGTATAAAGAAAGTTGCACGTTACACTCTTACCTCAGTGTAATATCAACGTCTTTCGGTAGTACGAGGTAAAAAAAAAAAAAATTAAATGTCTGATTCCTGCTGTTGTGAAATTTGCATTTGTTTAACATACATCGTAGAATGTTTACTCTCGACATTACGAGCCATCAAAAAGAGGAATAATAGCGAGGAAAAAGAGACTGATTTTTGAAATACAAAGTAGTGCATTTGAAATGTCGATAAATAAATTTGGAATTGGACTGGATGGTGAGAGTAGGAAACACGAACCCAATTTAGAGCATTTACTGCTTGAATTCAAGCAATATCTGACAATGGCATTGAATACACATAATGAACAATTTGAGAAAAAGATGAACCAAATTTTTCAAACAATTTGCGAAAAATTGGATGATAAAGTGAGTAAAAGAGATCTGGAAAGAGCAATACTTAGCAACACTTTTCATTAGGAATTTCGAAAAAAAAAAAAAAAAAAAAAATTAGCAAAGAAAAGATACAGTTGGTGGAGGAGCTCCACGCACCGGCGAGGATAAATTTTCCACGCAGAAGAGTCATCGTGCGCGGCTTCGACGATCTCTGGCAGGCCGATCTTGTTGATATGCGCAATTACGTCGATGCGGGTCACCAGTACATTCTCACTATAATCGATACCCTCTCGAAATACGCTTGGGCGGTGGCATTGAAGACCAAGAGCGGCGGAGAAGTGACGACGGCAATGACGAGAATCCTACTGAAGAACGGCGGTAGATGTCCGAAAAATTTACAGACCGACAACGGCAAGGAGTTTTACAACAGTGACTTTCGGGCGTTGATGAGGAAACGCGGGATAAATCACTACTCGACCTACAGCGTGATGAAAGCGTCGATAGTCGAGCGCTGGAATCGTACGTTGAAGACGGAAATGTGGAAACGATTTACGCTGAACGGCAATTACAAGTGGCGCGCTATGCTGCAAGAGTTGGTGGATGCGTACAATGCGCGAAAGCATCGTACCACGGGAATGCGTCCCGTGGATGTGAAACCCGAGCATGCAGATAAGCTACTCAAGACAGTATACAGTCACATCAAGGTCGCAGGTCGTGCCAAGTTCAAAGTCGGCGATTTCGTACGAATCAGTAAATACAAGCAGATGTTCGCCAAAGGCTACACGCCAAATTGGACGACCGAAATATTCGAGGTGGCGAAAGTGCAGAGTACCAATCCCGCTACGTATCTCCTCAAGGATTCCAGGGGCACGCAACTGTTGGGTGGATTTTACGAATACGAGCTTTCGAAAACCATCAATCCCGATGTGTATCTGGTGGAGAGAGTATTGCGCAGAAAGGGTGAAAAAGTGTTCGTTAAGTGGCTGGGATTCGACAGTACGCACAATTCCTGGATAAATAAGAGCAATGTTTTATAAAAACTTTTATTAAGATGTATCAAAATATAGAATAAATACATAAATAACTAAATAAAGCGAATAAATAAAAACAATAAATAAATTATAATTTTAGACTATAATGTCCCCAGGGTAGAGTCGCCGCGGTGTCGGGTGTAACGAAACGCTTGTCGTCGTACGGACTGAGGGCGACCTTCCGCTGACTGATCGAGAAAACTCGGTGCAGCTTCGATCTTATTAAATTTTGACTGCGAGACTGTACGGTGAAATTGTTCAAACAATCCTTGTAGTCGTCAAATGTTATATTTCTATCGATAACGTAACCTTTGACACCTTTGGCTTTTTTGGTAATTCTCGCACAGTCCTGCACCTTGAAAGTATACATTTTTGCCCTCAGTCCTACGAACTCGGTCATGATACGACCATTGTTCTCGTCCTTCATCAGACCGGGTATCTTTTTGTTGACGCGTGGCAAGTCATACCGATTATCGTCAGGATAATCGCTGGTGTCGAATCGCGCGAGATCGCGTTTCATGACCGAGTAAACGTCGTCGCACTCGACACTGTATATCAGACTGTCCGTGTCGGTATACATCGCTCTACATTTACCGCCGAATGTAGGAAGCATATAGTCATAGTGAAATTCATACAAGCAAATTTTTGAAATATCTAAAATACTCATTCCCACGTAAATGGGTTTATCAAATTTCGCGGATAATTTCGATAATTGAATCGCGACCAAATTCTCGTTGAAAATCGCGAGACTGTGAAAATTCGGTTTGGAAATCAGGCTTTCCGCCCCGTATCTTCCCTCCCACTTGGTTGCGAGCCTCACGTCAACTCTATTCCTCACGTTCTCCATTGTTTTACCGAAAACCGCGTTGTTCATCAGCTTGAAGAGATTCTTCTCAAATTCATTGGTGGACGCGGTGCGCAAACGCGTGTTCAGCTCGATGTAATCGCGAAGCCAGGTGGACTGCTGAAACTTTAAACCGCGATGTATACGCTTCAGTAAGAGTCCATTACGCATACATTGTTGCAGAGCGCGATAATGTATTACGTAACGGGTCTTATCGTTTAAAGTGGCCAGCAGCTTCTCCTGGCTCGCGCCCGGCGGCTTCTCGCGCACCATGCAGAACGGTAGGTCCGCGTGTTTGTCGTGAAGCTCGCGCGGATACTCCAAATCGACCTCCAAAATATAACCCTCGGAATGATCCGAGGGTATAGCGGAGACATCGAGATTGGCAGCGTCCTCGATCCATTGGAATCCATGGGTGGGCAGCGGCTGACACATTGCCCACCCATACAGATTGTTTACGTCGTAATACATGAGATATTTCGACGGTTCCGCCGGATCGTAGTCCCGCATGTACCGATTGTTGGCCCTCTCGTAACGATGGGAGCACTGACTCAAACCACCGCGTATACCGCGCTCCACGAACAGCGACATATCCACGTCCGTGAAAAGCTCCAGCCTGATTCCCGTATGCTTCAACATTGCGTCCCAGGTGAAGCCCGGTAGCGTATAATAATGGGCTGGATCCAACTCATAATTTAGCATGCAACTATCGCGAAAACTTTCGAAAACATCGGTCAACAATAGGACATCGGTTTTCAGGTACAGGTCACTGTACTCCCCAAGTGTGCGCATGTGGAATTTGGTCCATACCTCTACGGCATGATTGTATGCTTCCTCGCTGATATCGCTGTCGGACAGTCTGTTGTGAAACGACTGCCGCGGTGGTAAAGCCGTCTCTTCCAATCTAGCCGCACTATCTACATAGTCGTAAGGAAAAATACCTTTCCTCGTAAGCAAGTCGAAGTGCTCGACGCTCAATTCCGAAAATTGTGACCTCAAATTTGTCAGCTGAGATTCCGCCAAGTACGAGCTCAATTTGTCCAAACTGGAGGCCATGAATTTGAACGAATCGATAAATCTCAGCCGTATATTATAATTTCGCAGATATTTGGTGAATGAAATGTATTTTTCCTTATGCACAGGCAGCAGATATACCGATCCCTCGTACAAATTAGCGATCGTCTCGAAAATGAAATGTGAATCATAGCCGAAAAATTGTGGAAAATTACTGGAATGACATGCGAATCTTTGAAATTTAAATTACAATTATTGTGAGCCGGTCCTCTGTATCTGCCGGTCAGATGATCGTGATCGCGAATTCGTAGTTGATTCGGAAGAAACGGCTTTTTGCATATATGACAATTGGGGTCATTATAGTGACGCGATCGTTCGCTAATACTAAGATTATGCATGGGCACGACAGTCCCCAGTTTCTCGCTCGCGATGCGCGCAATGACCTCGAGCTCGCGTACGAACCATTCGATGCAGTCGGCACCCCGATGAGCATCGTATTTCGAGAGTGACGCATCGCGAGCACTTTTTAAATAATAGCCTACACTAATAGGTTCATGCTTCTGATAAATATCACTACTGTTCGATTGTTCAACTTTTGATAATATGCACTCCAGATCCGCGTATACGACGAATGGTACTCGTTCCCCATTTTTGATGTTCTTGAAGGAAACCCAGCGATCCTCGGCTTTGCTCGGCAACATCAAGCGGAGGTTATCGTTGAGCTGCGCGCAATCCTGCTCGTGCGACTCGAGCCTCTCCACTGTGCGGAAGTAGTGGAGACATCTAAAAAAAAAAAAAAAATAAATAAAACATATGCAGTTATACAAAAAAATAAAACATATGCAGTTATATTTGTATCATTATTAATACATACCGATCGCATACATAATGAGCATTTTCTCTCTTGGTGAATTGGCTTCGCACCAGTCTCGAGAGATTCCTTATGCACATAAAATGTGCAGCTCCCTGTTCATCGTTGACGAGAAGAAGAAGATTAGCATGCCTCGATCTCTTCTTCTTCGTCACCTGAAGAGGCACAATTTTTGCGTCGCTATTTTGCTCTTCATTCTCCAAGGTGAAGATGTTCACCGACACGTCGTTATCCACCTCGAATTTCGGGATCTGTTTTAGCGTAGTCGGAAAGGTTAGGCTACCGACGTCTAAAACCGTCCGAAAATGTGGATAAGAGGACGTACGATTTGGATGAGCCGTAGGTTTCGCTGGATAGAGTGCCGCCGTCACGGACCACGCGAAACATGCATTATCACTGGTTTCTAAATTTATCAGAGCTTTCCTACTCGTGATAGCGGATGGCAGATTAATTTTACAACCCGCGTGCAACGGGTTAAAACGATTAATGTTAACTATTAAATAATGAATTTTGTGCAAAGTCCATCCACTATCACGCTCTTGAAATTCACTTAATTTTTTCATAATAACGTCTAAAATGTTTTTCCTATACCAATCACTAAAATTATCAGTCTTGTACAATGTAGCATTAGTCGTACTAATGTTTTTATCATCACTCTGGTCCTTAGAGATGAATTGTCCGTTAAATACACAATTAACCTTAACACTATTTGCACTAACAAATACCTTATCTATACGCGTACGCACTAATACTTCCGCGTCTACTAAAAAATCCTTAGGCTCTATATAATTACTATTAACTACCATGCCGCTGCATATTCGACTTCGAAACGCCGAATCAAGCTCCTCCCAGGTAAGTCCTTGTACGTCATTGCTACAACCAGCACCCGATTTAATATAATTCAATTCCCTCTGCGCTCGTAGCAACAGACACTTTATACACGCGATTTCGGCGAAATTCTTTTGACGCGTTCCAACGGGTAAAGCTCGATCCGCGTTGCTCAATCGTCGAATATGCTCGCGACATTCCAGTACCCACGCATCGTACTCATTCGCACTATTAATTGTAAAAAATTTTCTTCGCAATTCCGTCAACATTTTGGTGTTTTTCTTAAATTAATAATTGCGAATGCGTCTCTCGCGAAGAGTAACGCTTATATATATCGAATAGAGAATGGAAGTAGGGGTATCTACACATCCCATTGTTTCGTCTGAGATGCATACTGACATTGATATACATTGTTTTTTTTTTTTTTTTTTTTTTTCAGAAGTCATTTATTCCTTTATATATTGATCATATACAGATTTCATATAGTAGACATTTTGCAGTGAACATATACCATAATGATTCATACACTTGGGTAACGGTGGTTCGAAATTTTTACTCCATCCAAGACAAAATTTACCCCACTCACACTCCTTCGCATTGTATATATTTTCTAAGTTGCAAATTTTTCTCAACCAATCATATTTCTCCCGTCCTTTCACGAAAATCCAATCTTCATCGTACGACGTTACATACTTTCTTATTACATCTTTATGCTTGTAATAAGGTGAATGACCGTCGGTCCAATTGAATCCATGTCGATTAAAATAAAGCCAACTTTAAAAAAGAAAAAAAATTATATACAAAACATTACATTTAAAAAAAAAAATACTTACTCATTCTGTTCTCTCTCGAGATCGCTCAACCAAGCTTCTTGAAATGGTGGTGAAAATACATTGTGATACACTTCATTATCACGCAACACCGCAAATTCTTTAACTATAAAACTCTTGTCGGTCAATACAAAACCTTGAAAATCAACGAATGTCGGTGTCATTATCGTCAGTCGCTCGATGCAATACTGAACGATCTTTTTTTTTTTTTTTTGTTACATTTAAGAAAGTTTAATGTTTTTTTTTTAGGAGGGGATATTTTCTAAGAATTTTTTTCCCATTGTTAGTTTCTTCGGAAAAAAATATCTTCCAGAGATTAAGACTCCTTATCGAATGTATTTTTTTCCCATTGTTAGTTTCTTCGGAAAAAAAAAAAATATCTTCCAGAGATTAAGAAACAATGGACTCCTTATCGAATGTAACTTTATATTTTTAAAAAATCTTTCTCTCTCTACGGAGATATTTCTTCGGAGATGCTTCATTTCAGTTTTTATCTTCGTCGAGAATAGCGCAACAATGCATAGAATAACTCACATAATGGATATAGAAGGTTTCTTAGTTTATAAAAAAGAACTTAAATATAAAGATATAGCTATAATTGATTTAAAAAGTAATCAAATTTCTTACGCATCTTTTCGTTTGCGTGACAGTATGAAAAACCTTAGTGAAAAAGACAAAAAAACTGTGTGGTTTTTGCTAAATATGGTGCATGGTATAAAATACAGTGATACGGGATTCGAGAAATACGAGCAGGAGGATGTGGAAGATTTTATTAGAGGTTGCCTAACGTGCGAGAATCCCGTAGTAGCCTACAAGGGAGGGAACATTGAAAAAAATCTATTGAATAGGATGAATGTGGATAATATTAATTTAGAAGTGTATGGTTGCCCTAAGTTTAAGGATTTAATTGAATTATATGATTTTGAAAAAACACCGTGCAATTTACACGTTCGAGAGAAGAACTTGAACAATGAACGTATCCACTGCCCGTACGAGGAGGTGTCAGTTTTTGCCAAGTGGATACAATCAAAAATGTGACTCTTTAAAATTCATCGGAGGAATAAAGAGGGGAAAACAAGTCCTCGCAGCCTCATTCAATGTTACAACATCGTCGGTGACAGTAAGAAAAAATGAGCTGCGAAAAGTGTAAATTAATCATGATTCAAGAGGATATTGTTCCTCTTTCACCCACTCTTCCCAGAGAATTGACAGAGGAATACGTCAATCGAATTAACGATTTCTTCAATCGTTACTTCGAAGAGTATGAACGGAAACTTCACCATTATTTGCATAAAAACTGTAAGTATTTATTTAATATTTTTATATTTATTATTTGTTTGTATTTTTTTTTCTTCAAAAAATAAAGTGAAGAAAGACGAAGAGACTGAGGAAAAAGATATTGAGTCAAAGGAGACGAAGAAGGAAGAAGATAAAGAGGAGAAAAAAATAGAGGAGGAGGAAAAAGATATTGAGTCGAAGAAGGAAGAAGAAGAAGATAAAGAGGAGAAAAAAATAGAGGAGGAGGAAGAATGTAAGTATTAACTTTATCTTTTTTACCTTTTCATAATTATTACCTGTTTGTATTTTTAAATTAAAGTGAAGAAAGACGAAGAGACCGGGGAAGATATTGAGTCAAAGGAGATGAAGAAGGAAGAAGAAAAAAATAAAGTGAAGAAAGACGAAGAGACTGAGGAAAAAGATATTGAGTCAAAGGAGACGAAGAAGGAAGAAGATAAAGAGGAGAAAAAAATAGAGGAGGAGGAGGAAAAAGATATTGAGTCGAAGCAGACGAAGAAGGAAGAAGAAGATAAAGAGGAGAAAAAAATAGAGGAGGAAGAATGTAAGTATTAACTTTATCTTTTTTACCTTTTCATAATTATTACCTGTTTGTATTTTTAAATTAAAGTGAAGAAAGACGAAGAGAAACAGACCGGGGAAGATATTGAGTCAAAGGAGATGAAGAAGGAAGAGGAGAAAAAAATAGAGGAGGAGGAAAAAGATAATGTGTCAAAGCAGACTAAGAAGGAAGATGAATCACCAAATTTCTTTTTCTTTTATTATTAAATTTTTATAGAATAGTTTAAAAATTATTGTAGAAATATTATTAAAAATATATATTAATTTTATTTAAAAAACTACAACGATTGTTCAACTAGCAAACCCCTGCTCCTCAACCTTGAATTCACGTGAAAAACGTTATCATCCAAAGTATGGACGAGGTAGTAGAAGAGGAGGAGGCTGTTAATAGCTATTGTGAAGTGGAGAAATCTAATACGTATTGATAGAGAAAATAATAATAATTATACATTTCGTATTGAGCTTACATCTCTACCATTCTCAGTCTACCGAGTTTGCTTGACGTGATAGTTTCAACAAGAAAAAAAAAAATGGGTGCAATTAAATTGTACAGATTAACTACTGAACAAAATATTGAACAAAATATTGAAAACATTCAGAATATGGATGAATTTGTGGAGGAAGAAGAAGAAGAAGTAGATTTGGAAGGAGATTGGGGTGAAGTGAATAACAACGCGTTGACCGCGATTGTCAGAATGTTGAGGAAGAAGCTTCAGCGGCAAAAATCAACATCAAATATTGATGATGATGATGATGATGATGATGATGAGGCTAATCTATTAGATTATAGTAGTGAAGTAGAGTGGGAGCCAGAAATTTGGGAGCAATAAATTTCTCCAGAAAATATAATACGGTTCGACGAGGATAATGACGTTCTCCAGCTACTGTCGAATTCATTTACGGAAACCTCCAACAATCGGTAAGAATCGATGAAAAAAAAAAAACTATCAAGTGCTTGGATAAGTAGTATAATTTTTCCTAATTTTTTTTTCTCGTAGATGATACCGCTCCTACTACTGCTACTCTCACTACCACTTCATTTTTATAATATTTTATTATTAAATTCAATTATAACTTTTTTTTATGTATGTTATTAAAAATATATTTATAAATTTTAATTAAAAAAACAAAAAAATATCGTTCATTTCACAACCTTAAAATTCTATTTCTCCTTCTCCTTCTATTATTATTATTATTAACGTTCGTCGTATCAGGTCTCTATTGAAATTCTCTTTGACTGCGTTCCGCTTCTCGGATAGGAGGCTAATATGTTTTGATAAAGAGTTAACTAATATGTATTGATAAAGAAAGGTATCTGACTAACTAAAATGTACGTGCGTAATCGGTCAGTTCATATTTCATTGGGAGATCGTTTTGCATCTGAGCGACTAGTGACGAAAAATCTTGAGATCATTTTAACGCTAGCAACGACAGTGACAATGTTCCGTGCTACATCTAAAAAACGAGACATTTTTAAGGATAATCCTGATTTTGATGCCTTGATTGAAGTGCTTGTGGGGATAATAAGTGAAATAGAGGAACAAATAGAGGAAGAGGACGAAGATTTGTTGAGGAATCCGGAGGATATTCCTGAATTTAGCGCCTTGGTTGAAGAACTTGTGGAGATAATGGGTGAAATGGAGGAAGCAGTGCAAGAGGAAGAAGATTTGATAGTAATTGTTGAAAAACTAGTGGAGCTCAGAAATCGAATACAAGAAGGGCTAGAGCAAGCGGAGCAAGAGCAGGAGGAGGAAGATGAGGAGGAGGAAAACGAAGAACAACATTAATTCAAATATGTTTTTGAAGAGAGAAATTTTGGAGGCTGCGCAATCTGAGACTTTCGTCACGGGGGAACACAAGTTACGAGCCTGAGGTACAACTTACTTCGTCACGGTGGAAGCAAGCAAATACATATATATCATCAGTCAATAATGTATTTCAATAAAGAGGGTTTTTTATGCCGAAAGGCTTTTTCCCTTCAATTTTTTTTTTTTTTTATTTAATTACCTCTCCATCAATCCATAACAATTTCCCTTTTTATTGAATAATAACAAAATGGGAATTATATCGCTCAAATACCTATAAAATTTTTATTAAGAAAAATATTTACATTTTAAAAATTCTTTATCCATAAGGTTTTTTTTTTTTTTTTAAAAAAATAACGGTACTCGCAAGCCAGCAACCATTTTCCAGTTATATTGCCTTGAGAGCCATTTTCACACCAATAGAACCCTTGAACACTGCTCCTAAATCTTTTCAAGTGTTTCAAATACGTCCCAACCACTTCTCTTTAGGTAAGGTCACGTAGGCTCCGCTCTTATTACAGAGCGGATGATAAGTATCTACGACGATGGACTATTCGCCTTAAAAGAAGTCGATCGCGAAACCTAATACGTATTGATAATTGAATATAAACTTCTCTCCGCATTGACAATGAGATGTAAACTTGATCTGAAGTGGAGAGAAGGCTAATATGTATTGTTAAAGATGTATAAACTTCATCTGGAGTATAGAGAGAGAGAGAGAGAGAAAGAGAAAATTTGAACACGTAGAGGAGAGCATTCTTCAAATCAGTCTTCAGTGAACCATCATGAGTTCCACAAGGAAAGTTAGTTTACCGGACAAGAAAGTGACGCTGGAGGATCTAAAACATTCCTCCAAACCAGTGGCAATAGTGAGGCCAATTGTGAGGCAGCAGCAGCAGTCAGTGCGAAGAGGGTATCGCACGATACCCGAACAGCAGCAGCCACTGCGGCGGCCACATTCGCTGCCCATAGCCCTGCGGATGCTGCATGCAGCGGAGCAGCCTGCAGCGGAGCAGTCTGCAGCGGAGCAACCTGCAGTCTCGCGTAGGCTGTAATTAATATTACGTTTACCTAATATGTAGCCTATGTGAGCTGCTAGGTTGTGTGTGTGTGACAGGCAGTCCCCACCAAATCGGTAAGAGTTAATACAAAAAAATAATAATAATAAATATTAATAATAAATATAAATAATTTTTCTTTTTAATTATAGATGCTGTTGCTGTTTTTATTGCGGTACCTATATATATATATATATTTCATATGTATTTCAATAAAGAGGGTTTTTTATGCCGAAAGGCTTTTTCCCTTAAATTTATGTTTTTTTTTCTATTACATTACCTCTCCACCAATCCACTGTATCCCGTACTAGAAATATTGCAAAGAATCAGCTACAGAGGAACAAAGATGGAATCTCTCTCTCTCTCTCTCTCTTAGACGTACACTGCTTAACGTAAGAGGGGGGAGGTCGCATCATCGCACTACTCTCTCTTGTATGGCTTAACGTAAGGGGGATGGGGGGCTCTCTCTCTCTTGTACGGATAAACGTAAGGGGGACCACGTATGTACCCTACGAGTTTATTCTGCTGGAATCTCTCTCTCTCTCTCTCTCTCTCTCTCTCTCTCAGGCGTCCACTGCTTAACATTAGAGGGGGGGAGGTCACGTGTGTACCCTACGAGTTTAACGTCGGGGGAGGACGATGCGCATGCGCACAACCGCGCACGAGGAGAGGGGGCAATTCCCCTACTTCCCTTGCCCCCGCGGGACCCCGACCCCCTCGCCACGCGGTCCCAGAACCATCCTAGCTACTCTACTCCTAGTCCCTTATAACTACTCCCAGACCCCAAGTGAGTTACCCTAGTCCCATAGAAGTACTCCCTGACCCCAAGGGAGTTACCATATCACCTTTATAAGTACTCCCTGACCCCAAGTGAGTTATCCTAGCACCTTTATATGTACTCTCTGACTGCAAGTGAGTTACCCTAGTCCCATAGATGTACTCCCCGACCCCAAGTGAGTTACCATAGCCCCTTTATAAGTACTCCCTGACCCCAAGTGAGTTATCCTAGTCCCTTATAAGTACTCCCTGACCCCTAGTGAGTTACCCTATCCCCTTTATAAGTACTCCCTGACCCCATGTAAGTTATCCTAGCCCCTTTATATGTACTCCCAGAGTCCAAGTGACTTACCCTAGTCACTTATAACTACTCCCCGACCCAAAGTGAGTTATCCTAGTCCATATAAGTACTCCCTGACCCCAAGTGAGTTACCCTAGCCCCTTAATAAGTACACCCTGGCCCCAAGTGAGTTACCCTGGTCACATATAAGTGCTCACAGAAAGCAAGTGAGTTACCGTAGTCCCATATAAGTACTCTCTGACCCCAAGTGAGTTATCCTAGCCCCTTTATATGTACTCTCTGACCGCAAGTGAGTTACCCTAGTCCCTTATAAGAATTCCCTGACCCCAATTGATTTACCCTAGTCCCATATAAGTACTCCCTGACCCCAAGTGAGTTACCCTAGCTCCTTTATATGTACTCCCAGACCCCAAGTGAGTTACCCTAGTCCCATAGAACTACTCCCTGACCCCAAGTGAGTTACCCTAACCCCTATATAATTACTCCCTAACCCCAAGTGAGTTATCCGAGCCCATTATATGTACTCTCTGACCGCAAGTGAGGTACCCTAGTCCCATATAAGTACTCCCTTACCCCAAGTGAGTTACCATAGCCCCTTTATAAGTACTCCCTGACACCAAGTGAGTTATCCTAGCTCCTTTATATGTACTCCCAGACCCCAAGTGAGTTACCCTAGTCCCTTATAACTACTCCCAGACCCAGATGAGTTACCCTAGTCCCATAGAAGTACTCCCTGACCCCAAGTGAGTTACCATATCACCTTTATAAGTACTCCCTGACCCCAAGTGAGTTATCCTAGCACCTTTATATGTACTCTCTGACTGCAAGTGAGTTACCCTAGTCCCATAGATGTACTCCCCGACCCCAAGTGAGTTATTCTAGCCCCTTTATATGTACTCCCAGACCCCAAGTGAGTTACCCTAGTCCCCTATAACTACTCCGAGACCCCAAGTGAGTTACCCTAATCCCATAGAAGTACTCCCTGACACCAAGTGAGTTACCCTAGCCCCTATATTAGTACTCCCTGACCCCAAGTGAGTTACCCTAGTCCCATATAAGTACTCCTTGACCCAAAGTGAGTTACCCTAGCCCCATTATATGTACTCCCAGACCCCAAGTGAGTTACCCTAGTCCCATATAAGTACTCCCTGACCCCAAGTGAGTTACCATATCACCTTTATAAGTACTCCCTGACCCCAAGTGAGTTACCCTAGCCCCTATATAAGTACTCCCTGACCCCAAGTGAGTCATCCTAGCCCCATATAAGTACTCCCTGACCCCAAGTGAGTTACCCTAGCCCCTTTATATGTACTCCCTGACCACAAGTCAGTTACCATATCACCTTTATAAGTACACCCTGACCCCAAGTGAGTTATCCTAGCCCCTTTATATGTACTCTCTTACCGCAAGTGAGTTACCTTAGTCCCATATAAGTACTCCCTGACCCCAAGTGAGTTACCCTAGTCCCATAGAAGTACTCCCAGACCCCAAGTGAGTTACACTAGTCCCATAGAACTACTCCCTGACCCCAAGTGAGTTACCCTAGCCCCTATATAATTACTCCCTAACCCCAAGTGAGTTATCCGAGCCCATTATATGTACTCTCTGACCGCAAGTGAGGTACCCTAGTCCCATATAAGTACTCCCTGACCCCAAGTGAGTTACCATAGCCCCTTTATAAGTACTCCCTGACCCCAAGTGAGTTATCCTAGCCCCTTTATATGTACTCTCTGACCGCAAGTGAGTTACCCTATTCCCATAGAAGTACTCCCTGACCACAAGTCAGTTACCATATCACCTTTATAAGTACACCCTGACCCCAAGTGAGTTATCCTAGCCCCTTTATATGTACTCTCTGACCGCAAGTGAGTTACCTTAGTCCCATATAAGTACTCCCTGACCCCAAGTGATTTACCATAGCCCCTTTATAAGTACTCCCAGACCCCAAGTGAGTTACCCTAGCCCCTTTATAAGTACTCCTTGACCCAAAGTAAGTTACCCTAGCCCCTTTATAAGTACTCCCTGACCCCAAGTGAGATACCCTAGTCCCATATAAGTTCTCCCAGACCCCAAGTGAGTTACCCTAGTCCCTTATAAGTACTCCCTGACCCCAAGTAGTTACCCTATCCCCTTTGTAAGTACTCCCTGACCCCATGTAAGTTATCCTAGCCCCTTTATATGTACTCCCAGAGTCCAAGTGACTTACCCTAGTCCCTTATAACTACTCCCCGACCCAAAGTGAGTTATCCTATTCCATATAAGTACTCTCTGACCCCAAGTGAGTTATCCTTGTCCCTTATAAGTACTCCCTGACCCCAACTGATTTACCCTAGTCCCATATAAGTACTCCTTGACCCCAAGTGAGTTACCATATCCCCTTTATAAGTACTCCCTGACACCAAGTGAGTTATCATGGCCCCTTTATATGTACTCCCAGACCCCAAGTGAGTTATCCTAGCCCCTTTATAAGTACTCCCTGACCCCAAGTGAGATACCCTAGTCCCCTATAAGTACTCCCAGACCCCAAGTGAGTTACCCTAGTCCCATATAAGTACTCCCTGAAACCAAGTGAGTTACCATAACCCCTTTATAATTACTCCCTGACCACTAGTGAGTTATCCGAGCCTAATATATGTACTCTCTGACCGCAAGTGAGGTACCCTAGTCCCATATAAGTACTCCCAGACCCCAAGTGAGTTACCCTAGTCCCATAGAACTACTCCCTGACCCCAAGTGAGTTACCCTAGCCCCTATATAATTACTCCCTAACCCCAAGTGAGTTATCCGAGCCGATTATATGTACTCTCTGACCGCAAGTGAGTTACCCTATTCCCATAGAAGTACTCCCTGACCACAAGTCAGTTACCATATCACCTTTATAAGTACACCCTGACCCCAAGTGAATTACCCTAGCCCTTTATAAGTACTCCCTGACCCCAAGTGAGATACCCTAGTCCCATATAAGTACTCCCAGACCCCAAGTGAGTTACCCTAGTCCCATATAAGTACTCCCTGAACCCAAGTGAGTTATCATAACCCCTTTATAAGTACTCCCTGACCACTAGTGAGTTAGCCTAGCCCCTATATTAGTACTCCCTGACCCCAAGTGAGTTATCCGAGCCCCATTATATGTACTCTCTGACCGCAAGTGACGTACCCTAGTCCCATATAAGTACTCCCAGACCCCAAGTGAGTTACCCTAGTCCCATGGAAGTACTCCCTGACCCCAAGTGAGTTACCATATCACCTTTATAAGTACCCCCTGACCCCAAGTGAGTTATCCTAGCACCTTTATATGTACTCTCTGACTGCAAGTGAGTTACCCTAGTCCCATAGATGTACTCCCCGACCGCAAGTGAGTTACCATATCCCCTTTATAAGTACTCCCTGACCCCAAGTGAGTTATTCTAGCCCCTTTATATGTACTCCCAGACCCCAAGTGAGTTACCCTAGTCCCCTATAACTACTCCGAGACCCCAAGTGAGTTACCCTAGTCCCATAGAAGTACTCCCTGACACCAAGTGAGTTACCCTAGCCCCTATATAAGTACTCCCTGACCCCAAGTGAGTTATCCTAGCCCCATTATATGTACTCCCAGATCCCAAGTGAGTTACCCTAGTCCCATATAAGTACTCCCTGACCCCAAGTGAGTTACCATATCACCTTTATAAGTACTCCCTGGCCGCAAGTGAGTTACCCTAGCCCCTATATAGGTACTCCCTGACCCCAAGTGAGTCATCCTAGCCCCATTATATGTACTCCCTGACCCCAAGTGAGTTACCCTAGCTCCTTTATATGTACTCCCAGACCCCAAGTGAGTTACCCTAGTCCCATAGAACTACTCCCTGACCCCAAGTGAGTTACCCTAGCCCCTATATAATTACTCCCTAACCCCAAGTGAGTTATCCGAGCCCATTATATGTACTCTCTGATCGCAAGTGAGGTACCCTAGTCCCATATAAGTACTCCCTGACCCCAAGTGAGTTACCATAGCCCCTTTATAAGTACTCCCTGACACCAAGTGAGTTATCCTAGCTCCTTTATATGTACTCCCAGACCCCAAGTGAGTTACCCTAGTCCCTTATAATTACTCCCAGACCCAGATGAGTTACCCTAGTCCCATAGAAGTACTCCCTGACCCCAAGTGAGTTACCATATCACCTTTATAAGTACTCCCTGACCCCAAGTGAGTTATCCTAGCACCTTTATATGTACTCTCTGACTGCAAGTGAGTTACCCTAGTCCCATAGATGTACTCCCCGACCCCAAGTGAGTTACCATAGCCCATTTATAAGTACTCCCTGACCCCAAGTGAGTTATTCTAGCCCCTTTATATGTACTCCCAGACCCCAAGTGAGTTACCCTAGTCCCCTATAACTACTCCGAGACCCCAAGTGAGTTACCCTAGTCCCATAGAAGTACTCCCTGACACCAAGTGAGTTACCCTAGCCCCTATATTAGTACTCCCTGACCCCAAGTGAGTTACCCTAGTCCCATATAAGTACTCCTTGACTCAAAGTGAGTTACCCTAGCCCCTATATAAGTACTCCCTGACCCCAAGTGAGTTATCCTAGCCCCATTATATGTACTCCCAGACCTCAAGTGAGTTACCCTAGTCCCATATAAGTACTCCCTGACCCCAAGTGAGTTACCATATCACCTTTATAAGTACTCCCTGACCCCAAGTGAGTTACCCTAGCCCCTATATAAGTACTCCCTGATCCCAAGTGAGTTATCCTAGCACCTTTATATGTACTCTCTGACTGCAAGTGAGTTACCCTAGTCCCATAGATGTACTCCCCGACCCCAAGTGAGTTACCATAGCCCCTTTATAAGTACTCCCTGACCCCAAGTTAGTTATCCTAGCCCCTTTATAAGTACTCCCTGACCCCAAGTGAGATACCCTAGTCCCCTATAAGTACTCCCAGACCCCAAGTGAGTTACCCTAGTCCCATATAAGTACTCCCTGAACCCAAGTGAGTTACCATAACCCCTTTATAAGTACTCCCTGACCACTAGTGAGTTAGCCTAGCCCCTATATTAGTACTCCCTGACCCCAAGTGAGTTACCATATCACCTTTATAAGTACTCCCTGACCCCAAGTGAGTTACCCTAGCCCCTATATAAGTACTCCCTGACCCCAAGTGAGTTATCCTAGCACCTTTATATGTACTCTCTGACTGCAAGTGAGTTACCCTAGTCCCATATAAGTACTCTCTGACCCCAAGTGAGTTATCCTAGCCCCTTTATTTGTACTCTCTGACCGCAAGTGAGTTACCCTAGTCCCTTATAAGTGCTTCAAGAACCCAAGTGAGTTACCCTAGCCCCTATATAATTACTACCTAACCGCAAGTTTGTTATCCGAGCCCATTATATGTACACTCTGGGAAATCGAATCGTTCCAAAATGTAAACACAATTTAAAGGTGCATTAGTTAGCTGGTGGACAAGACTTTTCCACATTGTTCAGCCTACCAGGCTTAGCACCGAGTCCCAAGCAATAAAAAGAGAGGCAATAAACCGACCGAAAATGACTAACCCTTATATACCTGTACTCGAATGATCAATCAAAAATTCTAATTTTAATATTATTAATTAAACATTTTTAAAACTGTTATCAATACATTGCTTTTATTTTTAAGATGAGAATGAGCCCAAACACGAAGCTAATCGGACGATTATTTCTATATTAAATTTATCATGCAGTTCTCAAATTATTTAATTTTAATAAAACTTTTCTTTTGAATCATTTAGATAGGAATTTAAAGTATTTACACATATCTTTAATTACATATATATTTAAATGAAATAAATATTTATTCATCATTTAATAATATTTTTATACATAATTTATTTTTCGCCCTTTCTTAAAGGTTGCAAAAATTCCTATTTTCTTAGACATCGTATTAACTCCGATAACTGTTAATCGATCCTGTGCGAAACAGTGCCTCAAGTTGGCTCCGAACCTGTGGTCAGAAAGGAAGGCCTTATTCTAAAATAAAGTATTCAAAGCCAGGTTATGTGGTAAAAGAGTTTTTATTTAATAAATAAAATATATACAAAAGTTTACAATAATTTTACAAAAGAACCGCTAAGTTAAAAGAATCGACTTCCTAGGGAATTTGTCGTCGTCAAATTCTAGGGAATTTCGGTAAACGAAGTTTCCCAAGAACCCCAGAGACTAGAATTCCCCAGAAAGGAGCGCGGACTTATAAGCTCCCGGACTGGACAATTTCCCTAGGGTATTCCCTAGTAAAATCCCCAGCCCCGGGAGGAAGCGAAGTTGGAGAAGTGGTTTTAGGGAAGGGGAAGTCCCCTTGCCCTTCGGCCGCCTTCTCCAAGAGCTCTAGTGGCTCCGAGCCACCCCAACCCCTAGGGTGAATTCTACCCCTCCCACTACCCGACTCGTCGAGAGCCCTGGACTTGGGGGTCGGAACACTGGGTCCGAGGTAGTCCTCGGAGGCAGTGTGGAGGGGAAGGAGAGGGTTGAATTTCTCCCGGGCAGTCCCCGGAGAAATCTCCCTTAAGGAGGGAGGAATGTGCCGCAGAGGGGTAGTCCCCTCTTGGTAGGCAGTGGGTGGTGGGTGATACTTACCAAAGTATGCTCCCAATGAGTTCGCCGGTGGAGGCGCTCTTGCTGGCCAATAGGAGGCGCTGCCGTTGAGGCGTCAAAAAAAGGAAGAAGCCGTGGAGGCGTAAAGATGCTGCTGTTGCTGCGGTCAAGCAGCTGTCGAGCTAGTTTGGGGTGCGATGGGTCCTTATCAAGGACCCATCTATATAATTCCGCGGCACGAAACTTGCCAGCGAGAGAGCTGCTCGTGGCGCTGGCCACCTAGTGGCCAGGCGCGCAAGCTGTGCCGCGGCCGCGACGCGCCAGGGCCAGTAGACGCGCAAGCGCGCCGCGGTGAGAGATAGAGTGAGATAGAGGTAGCGGCTATACGCTGTTGGTATAGCCGTCCCCTGTGAACGCAATAGAGATAGGGAGATATCGCAGAAAATGTGGAATCTACTTCTCAGCATTTTTGCTCCTCCCGATCTCGAACAAACTCCCCCCGTTGACGCGATGGCGTCAAAACAAGGAAGAAAGAGTGTAATCCGTTTAAAACAATTTTATTTACAAAAAAAAACAAAAAAAAATAAAATAAAAGATATAAAAACAGATAAGGACGAGACGACTATTTTTTCAGCTTCATATGGAGCTTCGCTGAATGAAGCTCCAAGGCCGGCGACCACCGCAGGGTTATTTTGCCCTGCGGGGCCCAGGCCTTCCATCGGCGCAACTTCAGGGCCGTATAGAGGGGCACCTCTATCTCCTGCCCGAATGCCCGGACTCGGATTTTTTGAGCATTGCGCTCGAGCTCCCTGGCGCTGGGATCGTCGAGGACTTTCCCAGACCAGTTCGCCGAGGCAATGCTCTTCTTTGAGGCGATGACGGGCCTCTGCCGTCTCGTCCGCGGTCTTGCTGCGGGGTTTGGAGGTGGTGGCGGTGCCGGCTCCTCATTCGGCCCCGCCGGGAGGACATGGCTGAACAGCCGCCGAAATTCACTTTCCTCCCGGGGGGCATGTAATTCTAGGACGTCGTCCCCCTCGTCCTCATATCCTACGCCCAGTAGGTGGGCCCATGGATAATCCGCCATGCTCAAATATCGCTGCACCAAAAAAGGCAAATGATGAGTACGAAGACTCAGTAAGTATTGTTGGAGTTTTGGAAGAAAAGACATGGCGGAATCATAGGTGTTCCGAAGGTTTGGAACAGGAAACAGGACGACCTGAAGAGTCCCAGGACGCCCGAGAGGGGAGGTGGTAACCTGAAGAGTCCCAGGAAACCCAGAAGGAGAAAGTTAAGCGACCTGAAGAGTCCCAGGAAGCTTGAAAAGGAAAGATGACAACCTGAAGAGTCCCAGGATGCCGGAAAGCAGGGTAAAGATAGACCCTGATACGACCCAAAGCGAGGGTTAAGAAGGGAGTTTACAGAGTTGCGAGAGACTCCGTTGAATCTCTTTTCTCGCGGTTTTAACTATCGCTACGCGAGCTACCCCGTCTACTCCAGGAACTAGTTTGAGAATCCGCCCCAAGGTCCACATGCGCGGGGGATTGTTAGGTACTTTAACAAGAACTAGATCTCCTTCACCAAATTCCGAGTTAGAATTTTGCCATTTCGGCCTATGCTGCAGAGTATGTAAGTATTCGGAAGACCATTTCTTCCAAAATGTCTCGGTGATTCGATTCACGGTTTGCCAACGGTTTAATGATGATTCGCGTAAATCCAAGGTGGAAAGTTCAGGGGGGGAATTTAACGCCCGTCCTGACAAGAAATGCCCCGGAGTGAGTACGTCCAAAGACTCTGGATCATCATGTAACCGCGATATAGGTCGTGAATTTAGGCAGGCCTCAATCTTAGTCAGTAGTGTGGTCATTTCCTCGAAATTAGGCACGAAAACTCCAAGGGAGCGCTTCAGGTGGTGTTTCATACTTTTTACAGCACTTTCCCAAAGACCGCCCCAGTGGGGAGTAGCGACCGGAATGAATTTCCACTCGATTTCACGGATGGACTCGGTGGGTTGAGCGCGGGCGGCTTCTAAGGCACATCGGTAGGCGCGTTTTAGTTCCGCGTCCGCTCCTTGAAAATTAAGGCCGTTGTCTGAGTACATAACGGCGGGTTTTCCACGACGAGAAATGAATCGAGACAGCGCAGCGAGGAAGGCCTCGGTATCCAATCGAGAAACGAGTTCCAAGTGAACAGCACGGGTGGATAGACATACGAACACTGCCACGTAACATTTCATGGATTTTGCGTTACGACCGTGATGCAATTTAACTAAGAAAGGCCCAGCATAGTCTACTCCGGTGTGTTCAAAAGTGAAGCTTCGCGAAACCCTAGCGGCAGGGAGTGATCCCATAAGCTGGTTACCGAGTTTAGCGCGTTCGCGAACACACGTGACGCATTTGTGAACGCATGATTTTACTAGATTTCGCGCATTCACGACCCAAAACTTTTGTCGCAACGTGGACAAAGTTAGTTGGAGCCCCCCGTGAAGTGTATCTAGGTGCGTTTGCCTAATGAGTATGGCCGTTAAGTGGCAATCCGGAAGAATAATGGGGTGTTTCATGTGTTCAGAAATTTCGGCATTCCGAAGCCGCCCCCCTATTCTTAAAATTCCTTGTGAATCAATGACCGGATGTAAGGAAAGAAGCTTTGACCGCGACGGTAAACGTAACCCATGATTCAAGGCTGAGATTTCGCTCGCGAAGTGTGTTCGTTGAACAACCTTTATCAAGGCTTCAATCGAACTGCGAATTTCCGATGCAGACAGGAGGAAGTCCTCCCATTGGCCGGTTTTCCTGGTCCGCTGGACAAATCGAAGAACATAAGCCATAACTCGGACCAGTTTAGACCAAGACGAAAACTGATCAAAAAACCAACACTCAGTTGTGTCGAATTGAGCGGTTAACGCTACCTTCCGACTTTCTTCCGCGGTTTCAAAGACCTGAACGGGATTTGCGGTGTGCTCACGGAGAAAAGCAGGCCCATGCCACCAAAGTGAGTCCTCTGATAACTGTTGAGCACTGGTTCCTCTTGAGCACAAGTCTGCAGGATTCAACTTAGTGGGTACATAATGCCAGCTGGCTTCCGATAAATGCGTTTGGATATATGAAACGCGATTAGCCACAAACGTCTTCCAATGCACAGGTTGCTTTGCTATCCAGGCTAAAGCGACTTGCGAATCCGAATAGCAACGAATCGCATCACAACTCCCGACCAAGCTTCCCTTGACGTGAACCAATAACTTGACTAGAAGGGCAGCTGCGACCAACTCCAGACGAGGGATTGAAGTGGTCTTGATCGGAGCGACCTTTGTTTTGGACATCACTAAATGTACCGAGAGGTTACCGTCCTCATCAGTGAGGCGTTCATAAACGACTGCGCCGTACGCAAGTTCTGAGGCGTCACAAAATCCAATTAATTCGCGTTTTCCAGTAGTAAGTGATTGTCCGGTCCACCGTGGAATCCGTAAAGTCTGTAAGTCTCGGAGATGCTCATAGCACTTGAGCCATTTTGACTGAATAGGCTCAGGAATTTCTTCGTCCCAAGAGAGTTTAAGCAACCAGGTGGATTGCATTAACTGCTTTAGAGTGATGACTATTGGAGAAATCCATCCCAATGGATCGAAGATCTTAGCATTCTCTGATAAGAGGATGCGTTTGGTTAGTACACCAATGTGTGAAGGAGAAACACGGAAGCGGAAGCTATCATCCCCGTGATCCCAATATATGCCCAAGACTTTACTTGATCCAGCAGGATCCTCAAAGAAAGAATGCAGCTCGGTAGGTTCAAGCGGGGAAGACCCCGGTTGATTGAATGCCCATTTGCTTAAGGAGAAGCCCCCTTTTGCCAGTAGAGCGATGAGTTGTTCCCTGACCGAACTAAGTTGCTGTAAGTCATGGGCCCCAAAAAGTATATCGTCTACATAAGTAGAATTTAAAAGCACATCCTGCGCGAGAGGGAAGTTAGCTCCGTCCGTGTAAGCTAATTCGCGCAAAACTCGCGAGGATAGGAACGGTGCCGGTCCAGTACCGTAGGTCACCGTGTTGAGTTCGAAGGCCTGAAGCTTCACCGGAATCAGACTTCCATAAAATGTTCTGATACTTGCGGTCCTCAAAACGCACAAGAATCTGTCGGAACATTTTAACAATGTCAGTGACGCCTACATAACGAAAGGAACGCCAATTCATCAGGATCCGCGTGATGTCCTGTTGGAGTTTGGGTCCAATGAATAGCGTATCATTAAGCGAGACGCCAGTAGAGGTTTTAGAAGATGCGTTGAATACAACGCGAATCTTTGTTTTCTGGTTCTCGGTCTTAAAAACTGCATGATGAGGCAGAAAGACGCGAAAATCAGAGTTCAAAGGAACAGGAGACATATGTCCTAACACTTGATACTCCTGTAAGAATTGAGAATAACTTTCAGCTTGTTCTGGAGAGGTTTCCAATCGCCGAAGTATTCGTTTTAAGGTTTTCTCTGCTACCCGAGAGGAAGAACCTAAGCTGTGCTTCTCGATGTCAGATCGAAAAGGTAAAGCAACGACAAAACGACCTGAAGAGGTGCGTGATACCGTATTCACAAAATGTTGTTCACAGAGGGAGTCCTCTGTGGACATGGGTTTGACTTCCGGAACTTCTTCCAGTTCCCAGAAGTCGCGAAGAGTTTTTTCTACCTCAAAGCAATGATGCACCGTGACACTATGAGAGCGACCAGCCTTGGGTACGACCCCCGAAACGATTCACCCGAAAATAGTCCGCTGAGCAAGCAACGTATGATCAGGAGAATGCATGTACGGGCCTTCCATCAATGCTGCAAGATAGTCTGCACCAATGAGCACATCAATTGGAGCCCTGGTTGAAGCGAAGTTATCAGCCAGATCAATTTCGCTAAGTGCTGGAAAGGACGACGGAGAATAAGTCGGAGGCATATACTGAGTAATCCTGGGTAAGATCAATGCAGTTACGTCCAACGAGACACCGTGTCGTGATAGAGAATGAAGCGTAATCTGTACCTCTGCTCGAACGTTTTGAGCCGAATTCAGAGAGACGCCATGAATGGTCGCGTTGACACGTTTTCGTGATACCCGTAGCTGCTGAGCTAGATTTTCCGAAATAAAGGAAGTTTCGGAGCCTGTGTCAACTAAACCGCGGACTATAATACGAGAACCGTCATGAGCGTCGATTCTGGCAGAGAAAGTGGCCAAAAGCACTGATCGGGTGTCGGAAACACTAAGATGTGTTGTAGTATTCGAGCTAGAGGGTTCTGGCTCGGAAAAGGAGTTGACCGCGGGGGTAGACCCCCGTGCCTTGCTCCCCCCGGTGCCAGATTTGTCAAAATGTAATAAAGTATGATGCATTTTACTACATTTCCTGCATCGTGACGAAGAAGAGCAATTGGAGCAACTATGCCCGGGCCTCAGACAGTTGATGCAAAGATTCTGTGAAAATGCGAACTTTGAACGGGCCTGAGGGGTCAATGCAAGGTAGTCCTTGCACTGATACAAGAAATGGTTACTACCACAGTGAGCGCAACCGGTACTATTCACGCTAGTAGCGTGTGACTTCAAGGATCTCCCCGATTCCTTTTTGGAAGTTTTAGGTTTGTTACCTAATGATTGCAAAGAGTTAATGTGACGCGTTAGAAACTCCGAAAATTGAAGAAAGGTGGGATAATCCTTGCTGCTTCCCAGATACATCTCCCAGGCCAAGCGGAGGGTGTCATCCAGTTTGTTCTTCAGTGAATGTACAATGATGGGATCCCAATGATCGACGCCGTAACCCATAGTTTTGAGGGCGTTGAGCGCAACCGTGACCGAGTCCCTAACTTCCTTGAGAACTTTAAAATTGTCACCCCGAAGCGTGGGTACTTGCGAGATCTGGTCCAAGAACGTATCCGTGATCATTCGTCTGTCAGTATACCTAGCTACTAGAGTGTCCCATGCTATCTCATAGTTCTCGGAGGTGATCGCTAGAGATTTAATAACCGTAGCCGCTTCACCTTGCAAGCAAGATTTTAGGTAGTGGAACTTGTCTCGTCCGGAGACATATGCCTTTTCATGAACAATGGAACTGAATGTTTCATAAAAGTTGTTCCATTCTAAATAATCCCCGGAAAACTTCGGCAAATCGATAATTGGAAGCCTAATGTGGTTTATTTCGCCTGAAGGCGCCGTGGGACCTGATGCTGGCATCACCTGATTGGAGCGAAGTTCATCTAAATGTCCTAGGATGTATTCTTCCGCGTCACTATGGGCATCAAGGGCCGCTTCATACCAGCTTTCGGTTACGTAATCCATTTTAGCTAATTCAGCCGGTTTAGTATGAGTAGTGATCTTAACGTGAGTTTTATGCAACACCTTAAGCCACTTCTCGACGGCCGCAAGCCTATCCTCCAAGAAAGGGAGGGTGAAGTTGCGTACTCCACGTTTCTTAATGTTAACGACCAACCGAACGAATTCATCCCGAATCATGGGCACGTAATTGATCGCTTCTAGTAATTCCCCTGAGCTAGGCGTAGTCATCTTGAATCTCTATTCCAGAACAAACCACAATCTTAACCCAGTCAGAATCTCCAACTTAAAAACACTGATGCACTTCGAACGTTTTTTGCCGGAAATCCGGCTCGAAGGACCAAAATTTTGTGCGAAACAGTGCCTCAAGTTGGCTCCGAACCTGTGGTCAGAAAGGAAGGCCTTATTCTAAAATAAAGTATTCAAAGCCAGGTTATGTGGTAAAAGAGTTTTTATTTAATAAATAAAATATATACAAAAGTTTACAATAATTTTACAAAAGAACCGCTAAGTTAAAAGAATCGACTTCCTAGGGAATTTGTCGTCGTCAAATTCTAGGGAATTTCGGTAAACGAAGTTTCCCAAGAACCCCAGAGACTAGAATTCCCCAGAAAGGAGCGCGGACTTATAAGCTCCCGGACTGGACAATTTCCCTAGGGTATTCCCTAGTAAAATCCCCAGCCCCGGGAGGAAGCGAAGTTGGAGAAGTGGTTTTAGGGAAGGGGAAGTCCCCTTGCCCTTCGGCCGCCTTCTCCAAGAGCTCTAGTGGCTCCGAGCCACCCCAACCCCTAGGGTGAATTCTACCCCTCCCACTACCCGACTCGTCGAGAGCCCTGGACTTGGGGGTCGGAACACTGGGTCCGAGGTAGTCCTCGGAGGCAGTGTGGAGGGGAAGGAGAGGGTTGAATTTCTCCCGGGCAGTCCCCGGAGAAATCTCCCTTAAGGAGGGAGGAATGTGCCGCAGAGGGGTAGTCCCCTCTTGGTAGGCAGTGGGTGGTGGGTGATAGTTACCAAAGTATGCTCCCAATGAGTTCGCCGGTGGAGGCGCTCTTGCTGGCCAATAGGAGGCGCTGCCGTTGAGGCGTCAAAAAAAGGAAGAAGCCGTGGAGGCGTAAAGATGCTGCTGTTGCTGCGGTCAAGCAGCTGTCGAGCTAGTTTGGGGTGCGATGGGTCCTTATCAAGGACCCATCTATATAATTCCGCGGCACGAAACTTGCCAGCGAGAGAGCTGCTCGTGGCGCTGGCCACCTAGTGGCCAGGCGCGCAAGCTGTGCCGCGGCCGCGACGCGCCAGGGCCAGTAGACGCGCAAGCGCGCCGCGGTGAGAGATAGAGTGAGATAGAGGTAGCGGCTATACGCTGTTGGTATAGCCGTCCCCTGTGAACGCAATAGAGATAGGGAGATATCGCAGAAAATGTGGAATCTACTTCTCAGCATTTTTGCTCCTCCCGATCTCGAACAGATCCTTTCTGCTATATTGTTTTATATATATATATATATATATTTAAATTTATCAAATTACAGATATACAAAATAAAATATAGTTTCATTAGAATTTAATAAAATATGAACTACAGGATACACATAATACAGAAATAATCGTCCGATTAACCTCGTGATTGGGCTCATTCTCATCTTAAAAATAAAAGCAATGTATTGATAACAGTTTTAAGAATGTTTAATTAATAATATTAAAATTAGAATTTTTGATTAATCATTCGAGTACAAGTATGTAAGGGTTAGTCATTTTCGGTCGGTTTATTGCCCTCTGTTTATTGCTTGGGACTCGGTACTAGGCCAGGTAGGCTGCGCAATGTAGAAAAGTCTTGTCCACTAGCTAACTAAGACACATTTAAATTGTGTTTACATTTTGGAACGATTCGATTTCCCAGAGTGTACTCCCAGTGTCCAAGTGAGTTACCCTAGTCCCTTATAACTACTCCCCGACCCAAAGTGAGTTATCCTAGTCCCATATATGTACTCTCTGACCCCAAGTGAGTTATCCTAGCCCCTTTATATGTACTCTCTGACCGCAAGTGAGGTCCCCTAGTCCCATATAAGTACTCCCTGACCCCAAGTGAGTTACCATAGCCTCTTTATAAGTACTCCCTGAACCCAAGTGAGTTATCCTAATCCCTTTATATGTACTCTCTGACCGCAAGTGAGGTCCCCTAGTCCCATATAAGTACTCCCTGACCCCAAGTGAGTTACCATAGCCTCTTTATAAGTACTCCCTGAACCCAAGTGAGTTATCCTAGTCCCATATAAGTACACCGTGGCCCCAAGTGAGTTACCATATCACCTTTATAAGTTCTCCCTGACCCAAGTGAGTTATCCTAGCCGCTTTATATGTACTCCCATACCCCAATTGAGTTACCCAGTACCTTATAAGTACTCCCTGACCCACAGTGAGTTACCCTAGCCCTTAATAAGTACACCCTAACCCCAAGTGAGTTACCCTAGTCCCATATAAGTACATCCTGGCCCCAAGTGAGTTACCCTGGTCACATATAAGTGCTCACATACAACAAGTGAGTTACCCTAGTCCCATATAAGTACTCCTTGACCCAAAGTAAGTTACCCTAGACCTTAATAAGTACACCCTGGCCCCAAATGAGTTACCCTGGTCCCTTATAAGTACTCTTTGACCCCAAGTGAGTTACCCTATCCCCTTTATAAGTACTGCCTGACCCCAAGTAAGTTATCCAAGTCCCTTTATAAGTACTTCCTGACCACAAGTGAGTTACCCTAGTCCCTATATAAGTACTCCCTGACCCCAATTGAGTTATCATAGCCCCTTTATAAGTACTCCCTGGCCCCAAATGAGTTACTCTGGTCCCTTATAAGTACTCTTTGACCCCAAGTGAGTTACCATATCACCTTTATAAGTTCTCCCTGACCCCAAGTAAGTTATCATAGCCCCTTTATATGTACTCTCTGACCGCAAGTGAGTTAACCTAGTCGCATAGAAGTACTCCCTGACCCCAAGTGAGTTACCATAGCCCCTTTTTAAGTACTTCCTGACCCCAAGTGAGTTATCCTAGCCCCTTTTTATGTACTCCCTGACCCCAAATGAGTTACCCTAGCCCCTATATAAGTACTCCCTGACCCCAAGTGAGTTATCCTAGCCCCATTATATGTACTCTCTGACCGCAAGTGAGTTACCCTAGTCCCATATAAGTACTCCCTGACCCCAACTGATTTACCCTAGTCCCATATAAGTACTCCCAGACCCCAAGTGAGTTACTCTAGTCCCATATAAGTACTCCCTGACCCCAACTGATTTACACTAGCCCCTATATAAGTACTCCCTGACCCCAAGTGAGTTATCCTAGCCTCTTTATAAGTAATCCCTGACCCCAAGTAAGTTATCCTAGCCATTTTGTATGTACTCTTTGACCCCAAGTGAGTTACCATATCACCTATATAAGTTCTCCCTGACCCCAAGTGAGTTATCATAGCCCCTTTATATGTACTCTCTGACCGCAAGTGAGTTGCCCTATTCCCATAGAAGTACTCCCTGACCCCAAGTGAGTTACCCTAGCCCTTATATTAGAACTCCCTGACCCCAAGTGAGTTATCCTAGCCCCTTTATAAGTACTCCCTGACACCAAGTGAGTTACCCTAGCCCCTATATTAGTACTCCCTGACCCTAAGTGAGTTACCCTTTTTTTTTTTTTTTTCCGGCGCTTTGCGAGGTAGGGGGGAACTTCTTAAAGCCTTACGGCTTGTTAAGTACCTCTGGCGGCCGATGTTTTGGCCAGAGGTTATGTGGGATTCTAACCCACCAAAACCCCCTACCTGCCCCCTACCCGGTACCAAGCATAGCTTATAACATCAGGTAGGAGGGTATACGCTCTACTCTACGACCGTATGCGGTCATCCCTAGACAAACAAAAACCCCAGACTCTACCCCACCCCAGAGGAGAGAGCAGCAGACTCCTCAGCTCGGACTCTACTGTCCTTGGAGGTGAGGACCCTAACCGAGAAGCTGGAAAATGCATTCCAAGCTCTCGGCGTACTCGTAACATGGGACACAAGGGTCTCCACCTCCAACGAGGGCACACCTAAAGCATCACAGAGTTCTGCTCTTTCGCATTCCCACAGGGGACACCACAACAGCGTGTGCTCCGCCGTATCCGCGACCGGATTCGTGGAGCACCAGCAGTCGGGAGTCGCCCTGCGGCCCACCCTCGCGCGATGACTCATGAAACTACCATGCCCCAGGAGCATCTGGGAAACATGGTAGTTCAAGCTTCTACAATTAGCAGCCAGCCAGGACCGGATGTCCGGGATGAGGCGGTGGGTCCACCTACCCCGACCATCCGAGTCCCATGCTGCCTGCCATCTCTCTACTAAATTAGCCCTCGCCAATCTCCGCGCTTCGGCCACGCCAGCCGAGGAGCCACCCGCACGCGACGCATCGTACACCTCCCTGCGCTCCAAAGCTAAAAGATGGGCCGGTGGTATGCCCGAGATTACTAATAGCGCACAGGACGAAGCCGTACGACACGCGCGGGAAACCCTCAGCGCCATGACCCTCTGCGCGGAGATTAGGGACCTCGCAATGGTTGGGCGAGAGGCAGCCTCAGCCCAGCAAGGCGCCCCGTAAAGAAGAATGCTGTGCACTAAATTCGTGTACAACATCCTTCCCGAGACCCCCGACCCACCCACGTTCGGCAATAAGCTACTCAACGCCCACCCAGCCTTTTTGGCTTTTCCCACCATGCAATCAATGTGAAACTTGAAGGAAAGACGACGATCCAACCACACACCCAGGTATTTCGCCCGCGGGGAGACGGAAACCGTCTCGCCCCCGACCGAAAACCGCGGAGCCCGATCAGACCGCCTCCTAGAGAAGAAAACAGCCTCCGATTTGGAGACGTTCACCTCCAGGTTCCTCCCCTCAAGCCACAGAACGATACGCGACAAAGCCCTGTTAGCCTTCAACTGCAAGGACCCGACGCTTCCCGCAGACACACACAATGCCGTATCGTCCGCGTAACAAGTCAACGTGCAGCCCTCCGGGAGACTCAACCGCAGCAGACCGTCGAAACAAATGTTCCACAGGAGAGGTCCTAAGACCGATCCCTGCGGAACACCCGCCCCAACGCGCCACTGCCGTCCAGCGCACTCAATGACCCGGTCCCCCAGGTAACTGCGGACTATATCCACAATCACCCCCGGGACCGCGCCATTGGCGGCCAGGGCCTCCAAGATGGCCGCATGCGACACAGAATTGAACGCGTTCTTAATGTCGAGAAGGATTACGGCCACGCGTTTGCTCCGGTACACAGACCCCCGAAGGGCGATCCGAATAAAATTCTGGACAGCCGATACGGCATCCATGGTACTTCTACCAGGACGGAACCCGTATTGACCGTCCGCGAGAGGTGTGACCCCCTCATAAACCTCCGTAAGACGAGCGACAACTACCCTCTCGAACAACTTCCCCACCACCGGTAGGAGAGATATGGGTCTGAAGCCCCCGATCCCTTTCGGGATTAGGACAACCCTCGCCCTCATCCAGATAACGGGAAAGTCGCCGAATTCCAGGCAGCGGTTGAACAACCGGGCAAAATCAGCGGCGCAGCTCATTGCTGCAACCTTAACCACTTCCGGGAGAATGCCATCGACACCAGGGGCCCCCTTTGCAGGGGACCTCCCGGCAGCCATGACAATCTCTGCTTCCGTGATGAGATCAGACTCCAAGATCGGCCTGGTGTTACCGCGAATCACGAATGGAACGCCCCAGGCCTCACTTGCGACGTCGAGAAAAGACTCTCAATCGCAACCACCGTCTCAGACTCCGTCAGACTAGCAGATGTCTGTCTCTTCAATCTCTTGTAGGCCACCCACAAGGGGCGACCTCAAGGATCTGCCTCCACTTCATTCACCAGCGCCAACCATGCGGACCGCTTCCTCTCACGTATAGCGGAGGAGAAAGCGGTTCTCGCCGTCTTATAGGCTTCGCGCAAGTGAACTTCCGTATTGGCACCCCTCGACCTCGACCACCTCCTGCGGGCAGCATTCGCTGCCTTACGGAGACGGTCGAGGTCCTCACACCACCAATACGCTGCTTTCCAGCGCTTGGCAGTTCCGTGAGCCCTGGGCATAGAAGCGTCGGACGCCCCGACGAGTCTCCGGAGATAACCCTCCGGCGAGATGCCCGAGCCGTCACCGCCGACGTCCGCCCCGGCCCTTCCCCTCCCGGACGGAGGGGAAGCCGAGCTGCTCGAGGCTATTCCCCACGCAAATGCCAATTCGCATAAGAGTGGGTCGAACCTCGAGCGAACCCAGCGCACCCCCCGCTCCGGCGAGGCAGGGCCAGGACCCCCATCCGTGAGAATCCACTGGATGAAGCGGTGATCGCTCAGAGTCTCGTCATCGAGCACCTCCCAAGAGACTACTCTCGAGGCGATCGACGACGATACCCAGGTGAGATCTATTATGCTACCACAGTCGCCTGAGACGAAGGTCGGAGAACGACCTCGGTTGAGCAATGTCAACCCGAGCTGACCGCCCCATTCCTCAACAAGCTCTCCACGTCGGTTAGTGCAACCGGATCCCCATGATGTCGACCACGAGTTGAAGTCTCCACCAATGAGGACCGGCACCCCATGCTCCCTGACACTCCCCGCCAAGTCCTCCAGGAAAGCCTCGAACTCCACGATGGGGGCATTAGGGGTAAAGTAAACACTGTACACCCTAATGTCCCCAACGAGAGACGAACAGAACCCCCGACCGGACGAGACGGATGCCAGTTTGCACGAAGCACCGGGCAGCATAGCCGAATCCCCCCCGACATCCTCCAAGCCGGTGCTTGGGAAATTACTATTCCTATGCTGCTCTGAGACAAGGCAGACCGTGTACTCGCCAGAGTACGTGCAATGTACGGCCAAGTCCTGAGCAGATCGCGAACGATTGACATTGATCTGGAGACCCTTCATGTACGTCTCGATCCTCTCCACACCCCGATCGATCCGCACGCTGAAGAGCCCCCAGCGTGATCATGCGCAAGCCCCGAGTCCCTACAGGCGAGACAACAAGGAGAACCCCTACAACTGGCAGAGGCATGACCCCCCTCCCCGCATCTCCAACACAGCCCCGATCGGTCTGTGCTGAATTTGCAGCTACCCGAGGTGTGACCGAAGTGGTGACACCTCTTGCACCGCACGATACTGGTCGCAGGGCGAACCCTGCAGACCACCCACCCAACGCGAACGCGCCCAAGCCGCAACAACTTGCCAGCCACCTCGGGTGGCATGGAAGCGCCGACGGCCCAGGAGCCCCCACCAGTTCTTCGCGGCGCGGAGACTCTAACCCCGGCTGCCTCCTCGCCCAGTGCGGCCAGAAGGGCCGCACGCACATCCTCCCCGGACGAAACCCCATCGAGGTCCCGGATCTCCACCCTCTCCATCGGAGAGAGAGCAGAGACCGGAATCCCGTTACCCAACGCCTCCGCGACCGCCCCCGCGAGCGTGGACGCGGAGCCCCCTCCCTTATTCAGCTCAATCAGGAGGTCTTCCCTGCGAGTCCTCCTGATCGACCTGACCTCAACCCCGACCTTACCGGGGTCCACCCTTTCCTTCAGCAACCTCATCGCCCCCCCATACCCTTCCGACCCGCACGCTACGAGCACGGCCTGGGCACGAGGGCGACGAGGAGGTACTCCAACCCTACCCGAATGAGGAGGTCGGGATATCGGGGCCGGCCCCAAATCCCTCCTTCCCTTTCCCTTCCGCCCAGCCACGACCGACCATTGCACCCCCTCCTCCCGCGGAGGAGATGCCGTAGTCACTGGTGTCGGGCCAGCTGCCCCAGAGGCCCCCTCCTTCGGCGGAGAAGGCGTCCCCAGGGCAGCTCCCCTTTTCGCGCCCCTTTCCCTATTGCCGCTTCCACCCGACTTAATCGAAACCCCCCTCCCCCCTTTAGAAGTCGGTGGAAGCGGAAGCTCCGTCATTGCTACTGACATACGCTGGATGAGCGTATGCAGTTCCTGCGCACTTCTGTCACGGGCCTCCAGGCGCAGCCGCACCTCCTCCAAGTCCATGGCTCTGGAGCCCGATCCTGCGCTAACGCCGTTACCTGTAGGGGAAGAATAAGAAGAAGTTTGGTTTTCCATAAATTAATAAATAATCACCAGCATGCAGAGCGTCTCCGAACGCGCCGCCTCAGGAAGTGGAGGGGTGATCACCATGATGCCTACCTCCATCAGACACCATGGCTTGGGGCTCAAACCCGGGGACAAACATCCAGGCCGCCTTACACCTTCTTCCATCAATGGCATTCCGCATACCTCCGTGGGAGGACGGTGCGTAGACACCGGGATCCGACACGAGCACGAACTTACTGGAATCATCCACACATCCCTTTCGGGCAGTGTCAACACAGAGGCCGTACCCGTGTCCCCTGAAATGGGTGAAATGATAAAAGTGATGTTATGGGGCCCTCGTCCGGAATCCGTACGACGGCAGATGACACGTGAGAATGAAATGAGGCGAGGGTGAGAATACCATTTTGGTTCGCGACTGCTTATTCGTCCGTATGAAACGGCTTATTTCGCAGCTAACCGGCATATCTGCCGGCCGTGCCCCTATCCACCACCCGGGGACGCGCCTGGTAGCGTGGTAAACCGCCCCAGGAAATGAGTTACCCTAGCCCTTAATAAGTAAACCCTGGCCCCAAGTGAGTTACCCTAGTCTTATATAAGTACTCCCTGAACCCAAGTGAGTTACCATAACCCATTTATAAGTACTCCCTGACCACAAGTGAGTTACCCTAGCCCCTATATAATTACTCCCTAACCCCAAGTGAGTTATCCGAGCCCCATTATATGTACTATCTGACCGCAAGTGAGGTACCCTAGTCCCATATAAGTACTCCCTGACCCTAAGTGAGTTACCATAGCCCCTTTATAAGTACTCCCTGAAACCAAGTGAGTTACCCTAGCCCCTTTATAAGTACTCCCTGACACCAAGTGAGTTACGCTGTTCCCTAATAAGTACTCAAAGACACCAAGTGTGTTACCCTAGTCCCTTATATGTACTCCTTGAGCCAAAGTGAGTTACCCTAGCCCCTATATATGTACGCTCTGACCGCAAGTGAGTTATCCTAGCCGCTTTATATGTACTCCCAGACCCCAAGTGAGTTTCCCAGTCCCTTATAAGTACTCCCTGACCACAAGTTAGTTACCCTAGCCTTTAATAAGTACACTCTGGCCCTAAGTGAGTTACCCTAGTCCCATATAAGTACTCACAGACACCAAGTGAGTTACCCCAGTCCCATATAATTACTCCTTGACCCAAAGTGAGTTACCCTAGCCCCTTTATAAGTACTCCCTGACCCCAAGTGAGTTACCCTATCCCCTTTATAAGTACTCCCTGACCCCAAGTGAGTTATCCTAGTCCTTTTATAAGTACTCCCAGGCCACAAGTGAGTTACCCTAGCCCCTATATAAGTACTCCCTAACACCAATTGAGTTACCCTAGTCCCATATAAGTACTCCCAGACCCCAAGTGAGTTACCCTAGTCCCATAGAAGTACTCCCTGACCCCAAGTGAGTTACTCTAGCCCCTATATAATTACTCCCTAACCCCAAATGAGATATCCGAGCCCCTTTATATGTACTCTCTGATCGCAAGTGAGTTATCCTAGCCGCTTAATATGTACTCTCTGACCGCAAGTGAGTTACCATATCACCTTTATAAGTACTATCTGACCCCAAGTGAGTTATCCTAGCCCCTTTATATGTACTCTCTGATCGCAAGTGAGTTATCCTAGCCGCTTAATATGTACTCCCAGACCCCAAGTGAGTTACCCAGTCCCATATAAGTACTCGTTGAACCAAAGTGAGTTACCCTCGCCCCTTTATAAGTACTCCCTGACCCCAAGTGAGTTACCCTAGTCCCATATAAGTACTCCCAGACCCCAAGTGAGTTACCCTAGTCCAACAGAAGTACTCCCTGACCCCAAGTGAGTTACCCTAGCCCCTATATAAGTACTCCCTGACCCCAAGTAAGTTATCAAAGCCCCTTTCTATGTACTCTCTGACCGCAAGTGAGTTACCCTAGTCCCATAGATGTACTCCATGACCCTATGTGAGTTACCATAGCCCCTTTATAAGTACTCCCTGACCCCAAGTGAGTTATCCTAGCCCCTTTATATGTACTCTGACCGCAAGTGAGTTAACCTAGCCTCTTTATATGTACTCCCAGACCACAAGTGAGTTACCCAGTCCCTCATGAGTACTCCCTGACCCCAAGTGAGTTACCCTAGCCCCTTTATAAGTACTCCCTGACCCCAAGTGACTTATCCTAGTCCCTTTATAAGTACTTCCTGACCACAAGTGAGTTACCCTAGCCCCTATATAAGTACTCCCTGACCCCAATTGAGTTACCCTAGTCCCATATAAGTACTCCCAGACCCCAAGTGAGTTACCCTAGTCCCATAGAAGAACTCCCTGACCCCAAGTGAGTTACTCTAGCCCCTATATAATTACTCCCTAACCCCAAGTGAGTTATCCGAGCCCCTTTATATGTACTCTCTGATCGCAAGTGAGTTATCCTAGCCGCTTAATATGTACTCTCTGACCGCAAGTGAGTTACCTTTGTCCCATAGATGTACTCCCTGACCCCAAGTGAGTTACCATATCACCTTTATAAGTACTATCTGACCCCAAGTGAGTTATCCTAGCCCCTTTATATGTACTCTCTGACCGCAAGTGAGTTATCCTAGCCGCTTAATATGTACTCCCAGACCCCAAGTGAGTTACCCAGTCCCATATAAGTACTCCTTGAACCAAAGTGAGTTACCCTAGCCCCTTTATATGTACTTCCAGACCCCAAGTGAGTCACCCTAGTCCCTTATAACTACACCCTGACCCTAAGTGAATTACTCAAGTCCCATATAAGTACTACCTGACTACAAGTGAGTTACCCTAGCCCCTATATAAGTACTCCATGACCCCAAGTGAGTTATCCTAGCCCCTTTATATGTACTCTCTGACCACAAGTGTGTTACCCTAGTCCCATAGATATAATCCATGACCCCATGTGAGTTACCATAGCCCCTTTATAAGTACTCCATGACCCCAAGTGAGTTATCCTAGCCCCTTTATATGTACTCTCTGACCACAAGTGAGTTACCCAGTCCCTTATAAGTACTCCCTGACCCCAAGTGAGTTACCCTAGCCCTTAATAAGTACACCCTGGCCCCAAGTGAGTTACCCTAGTCCCATAGAAGTACTCCCTGACCCCAAATGAGTTACCCTAGCCCCTATATAAGTACTCCCTGACCCGAAGTGAGTTACCCTAGTCCCATATAAGTACTCCCTGACCCCAAGTGAGTTATCCTAGCCCTTTTATATGTACTCTCTGACCGCAAGTGAGTTACCCTAATCCCATATATGTACTCCCTGACCCAAAGTGAGTTACCATAGCCCCTTTATAAGTACTCCCAGACCCCAAGTGAGTTGCCCTAGTCCCTTATAAGTACTCCCTTACCGCAAGTGAGTTACCCTATCCCCTATATAACTACTCCCTGACCCCAAGTGAGTTATCCTAGCCCCTTTATATGTACTCCCAGAGTCCAAGTGAGTTACCCTAGCCCCTAAATAAGTACTCCCTGACCCCATGTGAGTTATCCTAGCCCCTTTATATGTACTCTCTGACCACAAGTTTGTTACCCTAGTCCCATAGATATACCCCATGACCCCATGTGAGTTACCATAGCCCCTTTATAAGTACTCCCTGACCCCAAGTGAGTTATCCTAGCCCCTTTATATGTACTCTGACCGCAAGTGAGTTATCCTAGCAGCTTTATATGTACTCCCAGACCACAAGTGAGTTACCCAGTCCCTTATAAGTACTCCCTGACCCCAAGTGAGTTACCCTAGCCCTTAATATGTACACCCTGGCCCCAAGTGAGTTACCCTAGCCCCTTTATAAGTACTCCCTGACCCCAAGTGAGTTACCCTAGCCCCAATATTAGTACACCCTGACCCCAAGTGAGTTACCCTAGTCCCATATAAGTACTCCCTGACCTCACGTGAGTTACCATATCCCCTTTATAAGTACTCCCAGACCCCAAGTGAGTTATTCTAGTCCCTTATAAGTACTCCCTGACCCCATGTGAGTTACCTTATCCCCTTTACAAATACTCCCTGACCCCAAGTAAGTTATCCTAACCCCTTTATATGTACTCCCAGAGTCCAAGTGAGTTACCCTAGTCCCTTATTACTACTCCCCGACCCAGAGTGAGTTACCCTAGACTCTTTATAAGTACTCCCTGACTCTAAGTGGGTTTCGCTAGTCCTATATAAGTACTTACAGACCACAAGTGAATTACCCTAGTTCCATAGAGGTACTCCCTGACCCCAAATTAGTCACCCTAGCCACTTTATATGAACTCTCTGACCGCAAGTGAGTTATCCTAGCCCCTATATATGTACTCCCTGACTCAAAGTGAGTTACCATAGCCCCTTTATAAGTACTCCATGACCCCAAGTGAGTTATCCTAGCTCGTTTATATGTACGCTCTGACCGTAAGTGAGTTACCCTATCCCCTTTATAAGTACTCCCAGACCCCAAATGAGTTACCCTAGTCCCATAGAAGTACTCCCTGACACCAAGTGAGTTACCCTAGTCCCATAGAAGTACTCCCTGTCCCCTAGTGAGTTACCCTAGCCCTATATAAGTACTCCCAGACCCCAAGTGAGTTACCCAGTCCCATATAAGTACTCCTTGAACCAAAGTGAGTTACCCTAGCCCCTTTATAAGTACTCCCTGACCCCAAGTGAGTTACCCTAGTCCCATATAAGTACTCCCAGACCCCAAGTGAGTTACCCTAGTCCAACAGAAGTACTCCCTGACCCCAAGTGAGTTACCCTAGCCCCTATATAAGTACTCCCTGACCCCAAGTAAGTTATCAAAGCCCCTTTCTATGTACTCTCTGACCGCAAGTGAGTTACCCTAGTCCCATAGATGTACTCCATGACCCTATGTGAGTTACCATAGCCCCTTTATAAGTACTCCCTGACCCCAAGTGAGTTATCCTAGCCCCTTTATATGTACTCTGACCGCAAGTGAGTTAACCTAGCCTCTTTATATGTACTCCCAGACCACAAGTGAGTTACCCAGTCCCTTTTGAGTACTCCCTGACCCCAAGTGAGTTACCTAGTCCCCTATAACTACTCCCAGACCCCAAGTGAGTTACCCTAGTCCCATAGATGTACTCCCTGACCCCAAGTGAGTTACCATATCACCTTTATAAGTACTGACCCCAAGTGAGTTATCCTAGCCCCTTTATATGTACTCTCTGACCGCAAGTGAGTTATCCTAGCCGCTTAATATGTACTCCCAGACCCCAAGTGAGTTACCCAGTCCCATATAAGTACTCCTTGAACCAAAGTGAGTTACCCTAGCCCCTTTATAAGTACTCCCTGACCCCAAGTGAGTTACCCTAGTCCCATATAAGTACTCCCAGACCCCAAGTGAGTTACCCTAGTCCAACAGAAGTACTCCCTGACCCCAAGTGAGTTACCCTAGCCCCTATATAAGTACTCCCTGACCCCAAGTAAGTTATCAAAGCCCCTTTCTATGTACTCTCTGACCGCAAGTGAGTTACCCTAGTCCCATAGATGTACTCCATGACCCTATGTGAGTTACCATAGCCCCTTTATAAGTACTCCCTGACCCCAAGTGAGTTATCCTAGCCCCTTTATATGTACTCTGACCGCAAGTGAGTTAACCTAGCCTCTTTATATGTACTCCCAGACCACAAGTGAGTTACCCAGTCCCTTATGAGTACTCCCTGACCCCAAGTGAGTTACCTAGTCCCCTATAACTACTCCCAGACCCCAAATGAGTTACCCTAGTCCCATAGAAGTACTCCCTGACCCCAAGTGAGTTACCCTATCCCCTTTATTAGTACTCCCTGACCCCAAGTGAGTTACCCTAGTCCCATAGAAGTACTCCATGACCCTAAGTGAGTTACACTAGCCCCTATATAATTACTCCCTAACCCCAAGTGAGTTATCCTAGCCCCTTTATATGTACTCTCTGACCGCAAGTGAGTTATCCTAGCCGCTTAATATGTACTCCCAGACCCCAAGTGAGTTACCCAGTCCCATATAAGTACTCCTTGAACCAAAGTGAGTTACCCTAGCCCCTTTATATGTAGTCCCTGACCCCAAGTGAGTTACCCTAGCCCCTAAATAAGTACTCCCTGATCCCAAGTGAGTTATCCTAGCCCCAGTATATGTACTCCCTGACCCCAAGTGAGTTACCCTAGCCCCTATATTAGTACTTCCTGTCCACAAGTGAGTTATTCTAGCCCCTTTATATGTACTCCCTGACCCCAAGTGAGTTACCCTATCCCCTTTATAAGTACTCCCTGACCCCAAGTGAGTTACCCTAGTCCCATATAAGTACTTCCTGACCCTAAGTGAGTTATCCTAGCCGCTTTATATGTACTCCCATACCCCAAGTGAGTTACCCAGTACCTTATAAGTACTTTTTTTTTTTTTTTTTCCGACGCTTTGCGAGGTAGGGGGAAACTTCTTAAAGCCTTACGGCTTGTTAAGTACCTCTGGCGGCCGATGTTTTGGCCAGAGGTTATGTGGGATTCTAACCCACCAAAACCCCCTACCTGCCCCCCTATTCGGTACCAAGCATAGCTTATAACATCAGGTAGGAGGGTATACGCTCTACTCTACGACCGTATGCGGTCATCCCCAGAAAAACAAAAACCCCAGACTCTATCCCACCCCAGAGGAGAGAGCAGCAGACTCCTCAGCTCGGACTCTACTGTCCTTGGAGGTGAGGACCCTAACCGAGAAGCTGGAAAATGCATTCCAAGCTCTCGGCGTACTCGTAACATGGGACACAAGGGTCTCCACCTCCAACGAGGGCACACCTAAAGCATCACAGAGTTCTGCTCTTTCGCATTCCCACAGGTGACACCACAACAGCGTGTGCTCCGCCGTATCCGCGACCAGATTCGGGGAGCACTAGCAGTCGGGAGTCGCCCTGCGGCCCACCCTCGCGCGATGACTCATGAAACTACCATGCCCCAGGAGCATCTGGGAAACATGGTAGTTCAAGCTTCTACAATTAGCAGCCAGCCAGGACCGGATGTCCGGGATGAGGCGGTGGGTCCAACTACCCCGACCATCCGAGTCCCATGCTGCCTGCCATCTCTCTACTAAATTAGCCCTCGCCAATCTCCGCGCTTCGGCCACGCCAGCCGAGGAGCCACCCGCACGCGACGCATCGTACACCTCCCTGCGCTCCAAAGCTAAAAGATGGGCCGGTGGTATGCACGAGATTACTAATAGCGCACAGGACGAAGCCGTACGACACGCGCGGGAAACCCTCAGCGCGATTACCCTCTGCGCGGAGATTAGGGACCTCGCAATGGTTGGGCGAGAGGCAGCCTCAGCCCAGCAAGGCGCCCAGTAAAGAAGAATGCTGTGCACTAAGTTCGTGTACAACATACTTCCCGAGACCCCCGACCCACCCACATTCGGCAATAAGCTACTCAACGCCCACCCAGCCTTTTTGGCTTTTCCCACCATGCAATCAATGTGAAACTTGAAGGAAAGACGACGATCCAACCACACACCGAGGCATTTCGCCCGCGGGGAGGCGGAAACCGTCTCGCCCCCGACCGAAAACCGCGGAGCCCGATCAGACCGCCTCCTAGAGAAGAAAGCAGCCTCCGATTTGGAGACGTTCACCTCCAGGTTCCTCCCCCCAAGCCACAGAACGATACGCGACAAAGCCCTGTTAGCCTTCAACTGCAAGGACCCGACGCTTCCCGCAGACACACACAATGCCGTATCGTCCGCGTAACAAGCCAACGTGCAGCCCTCCGGGAGACTCAACCGCAATAGACCGTCGAAACAAATGTTCCACAGGAGAGGTCCTAAGACCGATCCCTGCGGAACACCCGCCCCAACGCGCCACTGCCGTCCAGCGCACTCAATGACCCGGTCCCCCAGGTAACTGCGGACTATATCCACAATCACCCCCGGGACCGCGCCATTGGCGGCCAGGGCCTCCAAGATGGCCGCATGCGACACAGAATTGAACGCGTTCTTAATGTGAAGAAGGATTACGGAGCTTATAAGTACTACCTGACCCCAAGTGAGTTACCCTAGCCCTTAATAAGTACACCCTGGAATCAAGTGAGTTACCCTAGCCCCTATATAAGTATTCCCTGACCCCAAGTAAGTTATCCTAGCCCCTTTATATGAACTCCCAGACCCCAAGTGAGTTACCTAGTCCCCCATAACTATTCCCAGACCCCAAATGAGTTACCCTAGTCCCATAGAAGTACTCCCTGACACCAAGTGAATTACCCTAGTCCCATAGAAGTACTCCCTGTCCCCTAGTGAGTTACCCTAGCCCTATATTAGTACTCCCTGACCCCAAGTGAGTTATTCTAGCACCTTTATATGTACTCCCAGACCCCAAGTGAGTTACTCTAGTCCCCTATAACTACTCCCAGACCCCAAGTGAGTTACCCTAGTCCCATAGAAATACTCCCTGACACCAAGTGAGTTACCCTAGCCCCTATATTAGTACTCCCTGACCCCAAGTGAGTTACCCTAGTCCCATAGATGTACTCCATGACCCCATGTGAGTAACCATAGCCCCTTTATAAGTACTCCCTGACCCCAAGTGAGTTATCCTACCCCCTTTATATGTACTCTGACCGCAAGTGAGTTATCCTAGTCCCATAGATGTACTCCCTAACCCCAAGTGAGTTACCATATCACCTTTATAAGTACTAACTGACCCCAAGTGAGTTATCCTAGCCCCTTTATATGTACTCTCTGACCGCAAGTGAGTTATCCTAGCCGCTTAATATGTACTCCTAGACCCCAAGTGAGTTACCATAGCCCCTTTATAAGTACTCCCTGACCCCAAGTGAGTTATCCTAGCCCGTTTATATGTACGCTCTGACCGTAAGTGAGTTACCCTAGTCCCATATAAGTACTCCCTGACCCCAAGTGAGTTATCCTAGCCCTTTTATATGTACTCTCTGACCGCAAGTGAGTTACCCTAATCCCATATATGTACTCCCTGACCCAAAGTGAGTTACCATAGCCCCTTTATAAGTACTCCCAGACCCCAAGTGAGTTGCCCTAGTCCCTTATAAGTACTCCCTTACCGCAAGTGAGTTACCCTATCCCCTATATAACTACTCCCTGACCCCAAGTGAGTTATCCTAGCCCCTTTATATGTACTCCCAGAGTCCAAGTGAGTTACCCTAGCCCCTAAATAAGTACTCCCTGACCCCATGTGAGTTATCCTAGCCCCTTTATATGTACTCTGACCGCAAGTGAGTTATCCTAGAAGCTTTATATGTACTCCCAGACCACAAGTGAGTTACCCAGTCCCTTATAAGTACTCCCTGACCCCAAGTGAGTTACCCTAGCCGTTAATATGTACACCCTGGCCCCAAGTGAGCTACCCTAGTCCCATATAAGTACTCCCTGACCTCACGTGAGTTACCATATCCCCTTTATAAGTACTCCCAGACCCCAAGTGAGTTATTCTAGTCCCTTATAAGTACTCCCTGACCCCTTGTGAGTTACCCTATCCCCTTTACAAATACTCCCTGACCCCAAGTAAGTTATCCTAACCCCTTTATATGTACTCCCAGAGTCCAAGTGAGTTACCCTAGTCCCTTATTACTACTCCCCGACCCATAGTGAGTTACCCTAGACTCTTTATAAGTACTCCCTGACCCTAAGTGGGTTTCGCTAGTCCTATATAAGTACTCACAGACCACAAGTGAATTACCCTAGTTCCATAGAGGTACTCCCTGACCCCAAATTAGTCACCCTAGCCACTTTATATGAACTCTCTGACCGCAAGTGAGTTATCCTAGCCCCTTTATATGTACTCCCTGACTCCAAGTGAGTTACCATAGCCCCTTTATAAGTACTCCATGACCCCAAGTGAGTTATCCTAGCCCGTTTATATGTACGCTCTGACCGTAAGTGAGTTACCCTATCCCCTTTATAAGTACTCCCAGACCCCAAATGAGTTACCCTAGTCCCATAGAAGTACTCCCTGACACCAAGTGAGTTACCCTAGTCCCATAGAAGTACTCCCTGTCCCCTAGTGAGTTACCCTAGCCCTATATAAGTACTCCCTGACCCCAAGTGAGTTATCCTAGCCCCTTTATATGTACTCTGACCGCAAGTGAGTTAACCTAGCCTCTTTATATGTACTCCCAGACCACAAGTGAGTTACCCAGTCCCTTATGAGTACTCCCTGACCCCAAGTGAGTTACCCTAGCCCTTAATAAGTTAACCCTGGCCCCAAGTGAGTTACCCTAGCCCCTTTATAAGTACTCCCTGACCCCAAGTGAGTTACTCTAGTCCCCTATAACTACTCCCAGACCCCAAGTGAGTTACCATATCACCTTTATAAGTACTAACTGACCCCAAGTGAGTTATCCTAGCCCCTTTATATGTACTCTCTGACCGCAAGTGAGGACCCCTAGCCGCTTAATATGTACTCCCAGACCCCAAGTGAGTTACCATAGCCCCTTTATAAGTACTCCCTGACCCCAAGTGAGTTATCCTAGCCCGTTTATATGTACGCTCTGACCGTAAGTGAGTTACCCTAGTCCCATAGAAGTACTCCCTGACCCCAAGTGAGTTACCATATCACCTTTATAAGTACTGCCTGACCCCAAGTGAGTTATCCTAGCCCCTTAACCCATTAACGTCCAAAATGTCAAAATTTCTTGCACGTTTTCAAAGTGATTTTTTCCTATGTAATTGGCGCTGAAAAAATTCTTGAACCACATATTCTGATGTAAAATTGCATGCTCTTTCAGAATCCGTTGCCAGAATCATGATAAAACTCACAGGAAAAGAGATATGCTCGATTAAAACATAAAAAACACCTAAATTTTCGAAAAAAAAAAAATTTTAGGATTTTTTTTCGAAGTGTTACGGTGAAGATATCACCTTGCGACCGTGATCAAAGGTGATCGTGGGAGTTGAAGTTTAACAGGGAATTTTTTTGTTGACCTTGAACCATCGCTTCTTTACAAAATGGCGGAAAAAACGAATTTTTTTTTTCAATCTTCATCAACTTTTTTCTCGAAATCTATGGTCCTTAGAAAAAAATTCATAAAAACTAAAATGCCTTAGAATCGCTCGAGGAACATTCTCAAATTTTTTCAGAATTTTTTGAGACAATTTTTGATTTTCCGGGAAACTTGTGAAAAGGAATTTTCAAAAATGTCTCCAAAAATTCTGAAAAAATTTTAGGATGTTTCTCGAGTGCTTCTAAGACATTTTTGTTCTTATGAATTTTTTTCTAAAGTCCATAGATTTCGAGAAAAAAATTGATAAATTTGAAAAAATAAAAATTCGTTTCGGCCGCTATGTTCTAAATACCTATTGGTAAAAAACGTTCTTTCTACGAAAACTCGGAAAAAATTTTACAATATTGCTCGAATGATTCTAACTTATTTTCATTCTTTTTTCAAAGACTTATAGTTTCCGACAAAAATTTCATCCTTTATTTCCATTTCATTTCGGCAGATAAGCGTAATTTTTGGTCTCATGTATTCATGAATATTCGTCTTTTTTTGTTCTCTTCTTTCGTATTTTTGTACATACGGATGAGTGATAAATAAACGAAATCATTAATTTCATACATTATGTCGCGGAAACGTGTAAGATCTTCTGAATATGAATCAGATTCTTCAGATAGTGATTCAGAACGCAACGTATTGATTCCGGATCCTGACTATTCAGGTTCCGATGATTCTGGTTCCGATTTTGATTCAGATTGCGAACATGAAATACCCAATATCACTTAGAATAAAGCTCGTGCAAATTATTCTGAAAAACAGGATAAACTTGAAAAAGGTCATGAATTCACTTGGATTGAGGGTGAAAAGTTACACCCTGATTCTTGTGAAGATAAAGTATTATTGTCCGAATCGCAAAAAAAGAAAATACGTAGGAGCGAACCTTTTCAATTGTTTGAAACCTTTTTTTCTATTGAAATGAAAAAATATATTATTGATGCGTGTAAAGACAAAGGTTATGATCTGAAATTGAAAGATCTTGATACTTTTATTGGAATAGTTATTTTTTCTACATTCAATCCTAGAAAATCACAGAGAGATTACTGGTCATCTGATCCGTATTTATCTAATGAAGTAGCTTCTTCTGCAATGTCTCGCCAACAATTTGAAATCACAAAATCTAAATTGAAGTTTTTAAAAAACAAAGACAAAGATTCAAATGATCGAGGATGGCGCGTTCGTTCTCTACTGAAACTTTTTCAAAATAACATCATGAAATTCGGAATATGGAGAACTGCTCTATCCGTTGATGAGATGATGGCCAAATCCTATGCAAAAACTGTTTTGAAACAATTTATTCGAGGAAAACCGATAAGATTTGGTTTGAAATTTTGGGGCTTATGTACTTCGGACGGCTATCTACTGAATTTGGATCTTTATTGCGGCAAGAATTCTAAAATTGGAGATAAGTTATCTACATGTGCTTTAGGTTCACGAGTAGTATTATATTTATTACAACTATTTTTTCAAATAATAAGTTATAACAAAATTTCTCAATTTCATCTGTACTTTGACAACTTCTTCACGAACATGGATTTGGTATTACATTTGAAGAAATTGCGTTTGAAATGCACTGGTACTATCAGAGATAAACGAGTCAAAGAAAAAAATGTGCTTGATAAGAAAGCTCCAAGAGGGACATATGTGGTGAAGCACGACGTAAACAGTGGCATAAATTTCATTACTATCATGGATTCGAAGCCCGTCTCAATAGCTTCAACTGCAGCAGGTGTCAATCCTCTATCTATTTCAAAAAGATACAGCGCAGAGGCTAAATCTAAAATTGAAATACCTTTTCCGCAAGCATTTCACCTATATAACAAATTCATGGGAGGTGTTGACCTGCATGACGGACATTGCAATGACATACTCCCAAGTATACGATCAAAAAAATGGACATGGGTAGTTTTTATGAGACTTATACAGGCGTCTATTACTAATTCTCTTGTAATTTTCAATGCTGCTAACGATGGAAAGAAAAAAGTTGGAATAAAAGAGTTCACTATTTCGATTGCCAAATACTACTTACAAAAAAGTAGTCGCAAAAGTAAAGCACATGGACGAACTAATAGTGACAAATTGAGGATTTGTTCGAATGGAAACTGTCCAATAAGAACAAGAATTTTCTGCAAAACATGTAATTTAAATATTTGCAATAAATGCTGGCTAAAAAAGCACACCTAAAAGTAAGAATAAGTGAGAGGCAAGGGGACTCACGGAAAACAAGCACCCCGAGACGTGAGAGGCAAGGGGACTCACGGGAAAAAAGCACCCCAAAAGAGACAGAATTTTATCACGTCCACGCCGTAGTCTCTGGGTAACGCTAAGTGTAAAAAAATCTTCCTAAAATTTGCACAGAAATCGTTTTTTACCAATAGGTTTTTAGAACATAGCGGCCGAAACGAATTTTTATTTTTTCAACTTTATCAATTTTTTTCTCGAAATCTGTGGACTTTAGAAAAAAATTCATAAGAACAAAAATGTCTTAGAAGCACTCGTGAAACATCCTAAAATTTTTTCAGAATTTTTGGAGACATTTTTGAAAATTCCATTTCACAAGTTTCCCGGAAAATAAAAAATTGTCTCAAAAAATTCTGAAAAAATTTGAGAATGTTTCTCGAGCGATTCTAAGGCATTTTTGTTTTTATGAATTTTTTTCTAAGGACCATAGATTTCGAGAAAAAAGTTGATGAAGATTGAAAAAAAAAATTCGTTTTTTCCGCCATTATGTAAAGAAGCGATGGTTCAAGGTCAACAAAAAAATTCCCTGTTAAACTTCAACTCCCATGATCACCTTTGATCACGGTCGCAAGGTGATATCTTCACCGTAACACTTCGAAAAAAAATCCTAAAAATTTTTTTTTTCGAAAATTTAGGTGTTTTTTATGTTTCAATCGAGCATATCTCTATTCCTGTGAGTTTTATCATTATTCTGGCAACGGATTCTGAAAGAGCATGCAATTTTACATCAGAATATGTGGTTCAAGAATTTTTTCAGCGCCAATTACATAGGAAAAAACCACTTTGAAAACGTGCAAGAAATTTTGACATTTTGGACGTTAATGGGTTAAGGGGCTAGGATAACTCACTTGGGGTCAGGGAGTACTTACAAAGGGGCTGGGGTAACTTACTTTGGGTCAAGGAGTACTTAAATGGGACTAGGGTAACTCACTTGGTATCTGTGAGCACTTATATGGGACCAGGGTAACCCATTTAGGGTCAGGGAGTACATATAAAGAGGCTAGGGTAACCCACTTTGGGTTAGGGAGTGGTTATAGGGGACTAGGGTAACTCACTTGGAGTCTGGGAGTACATATAAAGGGGCTAGGATAACTCACGTGGGGTAAGGGAGTACTTCTATGGGACTAGGGTAACCAACTTAGGGTCAGGGTGTACTTATTAAGGGGCTAGGGTAACTCACGTGGGGTAAGGGAGTACTTCTATGGGACTAGGGTAATCCATTTAGGGTCAGGGAGTACTTATAAAGGGGCTAGGGTAACCCACTTTGGGTCAGGGAGTAGTTATTGGGGACCAGGGTAACTCAATTGGGGTCAGTATATGGGACTAGGGTAACTCAATTGGGGTCAGGGAGTACTTATAAGAAGGCTAGGTTAACTTACTTTAGGTCAAGTAGTACTTATATGGGACTAGGGTAACTCACTTGGTGTTGTGAGCACTTATATGGGACCAGGGTAACTCACTTGGGGTCAGGGAGTACTTATAAAGGGGCTAGGGTAACTCACTTGGGGTCAGGTAGTACTTATAACCTGGGGCGGTTTACCACGCTACCGGGCGCGTCCCCGGGTGGTGGATAGGGGGACGGCCGGCAGATATGCCGGTTAGCTGCGAAATAAGCCGTTTCATACGGACGAATAAGCAGTCGCGAACCAAAATAGTATTCTCACCCTCGCCTCATTTCATTCTCATGTGTCATCTGCCGTCGTACGGATTCCGGACGAGGGCCCAATAACATCACTTTTCTCATTTCACCCATTTCAGGGGACACGGGTACGGCCTCTGTGTTGACACTGCCCGAAAGGGATGTGTGGATGATTCCAGTAAGGTCGTGCTCGTGTCGGATCCCGGTGTCTACGCACCGTCCTCCCACGGAGGTATGCGGAATGCCAGTGATGGAAGAAGGTGTAAGGCGGCCTGGATGTTTGTCCCCGGGTTTGAGCCCCAAGCCATGGTGTCTGATGGAGGTAGGCAACATGGTGATCACCCCTCCACTTCCTGAGGCGGCGCGTTCGGAGACGCTCTGCATGCTGGTGATTATTTATTAATTTATGGAAAACCAAACTTCTTCTTATTCTTCCCCTACAGGTAACGGCGTTAGCGCAGGATCGGGCTCCAGAGCCATGGACTTGGAGGAGGTGCGGCTGCGCCTGGAGGCCCGTGACAGAATTGCGCAGGAACTGCATACGCTCATCCAGCGTATGTCAGTAGCAATGACGGAGCTTCTTGGACTCACGGACGGGAGAAAGGGCGTCAAGAGGAGCATCCAGGGAAAAGTGAGGGACCTGCGGGATCTCGTCGTCTCCGCTGTGCAGGAGGTGCAGGGAGCTGCGACCCAGGATTTTGGGTCACTTCTCCCTGTGCTTCTTGAGACGAGGGAGCGGGACGAAGCGCGAGAAGAGGTGCAACGGCCAGCGCTGAAGAATAAGGGTACGCAGACGTCGCTTCCGCTTCCACCGACTTCTAAAGGGGGGAGGGGGGTTTCGATTAAGTCGGGTGGAAGCGGCAATAGGGAAAGGGGCGCGAAAAGGGGAGCTGCCCTGGGGACGCCTTCTCCGCCGAAGAAGGGGGCCTCTGAGGCAGCTGGCCCGACACCAGTGGCTACGGCATCTCCTCCGACGGGAGGAGGGGTTGCAATGGTCGGTCGTGGCTAAGCGGAAGGGAAAGGGGAGGAGGGATTTGGGGCCGGCCCCGATATCCCGACCTCCTCATTCGGGTAGGGTTGGGGGACCTCCTCTTCGCCCTCGTGCCCAGGCCGTGCTCGTAGCGTGCGGGTCGGAGGGGTATGGGGGGGCGATGAGGTTGCTGAAGGAAAGGGTGGACCCCGGTAAGGTCGGGGTTGAGGTCAGGTCGATCAGGAGGACTCGCAGGGGAGACCTCCTGATTGAGCTGAATAAGGGAGGGGGCTCCGCGTCCACGCTCGCGGGGGCGGTCGCAAAGGCGGTCGCGGAGGCGTTGGGTAACGGGATTCCGGTCTCTGCTCTCTCTCCGATGGAGAGGGTGGAGATCCGGGACCTCGATGGGGTTTCGTCCGGGGAGGATGTGCGTGCGGCCCTTCTGGCCGCACTGGGCGAGGAGGCAGCCGGGGTTAGAGTCTCCGCGCCGCGAAGAACTGGTGGGGGCTCCTGGGCCGTCGGCGCTTCCATGCCACCCGAGGTGGCTGGCAAGTTGTTGCGGCTTGGGCGCGTTCGCGTTGGGTGGGTGGTCTGCAGGGTTCGTCCTGCGACCAGTATCGTGCGGTGCAAGAGATGTCACCACTTCGGTCACACCTCGGGTAGATGCAAATTCAGCACAGACCGATCGGGGCTGTGTTGGAGATGCGGGGAGGGGGGTCATGCCTCTGCCAGTTGTAGGGGTTCTCCTTGTTGTCTCGCCTGTAGGGACTCGGGGCTTGCGCATGATCACGCTGGAGGCTATTCAGCGTGCGGATCGATCGGGGTGTGGAGAGGATCGAGACGTACATGAAGGGTCTCCAGAACAATGTCAATCGTTCGCGATCTGCTCAGGACTTGGCCGTCCATTGCACGTACTCTGGCGAGTACACGGTCTGCCTTGTCTCAGAGCAGCATAGGAATAGTAATTTCCCAAGCACCGGCTTGGAGGATGTCGGGGGGGATTCGGCTATGCTGCCCGGTGCTTCGTGCAAACTGGCATCCGTCTCGTCCGGTCGGGGGTTTTGTTCGTCTCTCGTTGGGGACATTAGGGTGTACAGTGTTTACTTTACCCCTAATGCCCCATCGGGGAGTTCGAGGCTTTCCTGGAGGACTTGGCAGGGAGTGTCAGGGAGCATGGGGTGCCGGTCCTCATTGGTGGAGATTTCAACTCGTGGTCGACATCATGGGGATCCGGTTGCACTAACCGACGTGGAGAGCTTGTTGAGGAATGGGGCGGTCAGCTCGGGTTGACATTGCTCAACCGAGGTCGTTCTCCGACCTTCGTCTCAGGCGACCGTGGTAGTATAATAGATCTCACCTGGGTATCGTCGTCGATCGCCTCGAGAGTAGTCTCCTGGGAGGTGCTCGATGACGAGACTCTGAGCGATCACCGCTTCATCCAGTGGATTCTCACGGATGGGGGTCCTGGCCCTGTCTCGCCGGAGCGGGGGGTGCGCTGGGTTCGCTCGAGGTTCGACCCACTCTTATGCGAATTGGCATTTGCGTGGGGAATAGCCTCGAGCAGCTCGGCTTCCCCTCCGTCCGGGCGGGGGAGGGCCGGGGCGGACGTCGGCGGTGACGGCTCGGGCGTCTCGCCGGAGGGTTATCTCCGGAGACTCGTCGGAGCGTCCGACGCTTCTATGTCCAGGGCTCACGGAACTGCCAAGCGCTGGAAAGCAGCGTATTGGTGGTGTGAGGACCTCGACCGTCTCCGTAAGGCAGCGAATGCTGCCCGCAGGAGGTGGTCGAGGTCGAGGGGTGCCAATACGGAAGTTCACTTGCGCGAAGCCTATAAGACGGCGAGAACCGCTTTCTCCTCCGCTATACGCGAGAGGAAGCGGGCCGCATGGTTGGCGCTGGTGAATGAAGTGGAGGCAGATCCTTGGGGTCGCCCCTTCTGGGTGGCCTACAAGAGATTGAAGAGACAGACATCTGCTAGTCTGACGGAGTCTGAGACGGTGGTTGCGATTGAGAGTCTTTTCTCGACGTCGCAAGTGAGGCCTGGGGGCGTTCCATTCGTGGTTCGCGGTAACACTAGGCCGATCTTGGAGTCTGTTCTCATCACGGAAGCAGAGATTGTCATGGCTGCCGGGAGGTCCCCTGCAAAGGGGGCCCCTGGTGTCTATGGCATTCTCCCGGAAGTGGTTAAGGTTGCAGCAATGAGCTGCCCCGCTGATTTTGCCCGGTTATTCAACCGCTGCCTGGAACTCGGCGACTTTCCCGCTATCTGGAGGAGGGCGAGGGTTGTCCTAATCCCGAAGGGGATCGGGGGCTTCAGACCCATATCTCTCCTACCGGTGGTGGGGAAGTTGTTCGAGAGGGTAGTTGTCGCTCGTCTTACGGAGGTTTATGAGGGGGTCGCACCTCTCGCGGACGGTCAATACGGGTTCCGTCCTGGTAGAAGTACCATGGATGCCGTATCGGCTGTCCAGAATTTTATTCGGATCGCCCTTCGGGGGTCTGTGTACCGGAGCAAACGCGTGGCCGTAAATTCTGTGTCGCATGCGGCCATCTTGGAGGCCCTAGCCGCCAATGGCGCGGTCCCGGGGGTGATTGTGGATATAGTCCGCAGTTACCTGGGGGACCGGGTCATTGAGTGCGCTGGACGGCAGTGGCGCGTTGGGGCGGGTGTTCCGCAGGGATCGGTCTTAGGACCTCTCCTGTGGAACATTTGTTTCGACGGTCTGCTGCGGTTGAGTCTCCCGGAGGGCTGCACGTTGACTTGTTACGCGGACGATACGGCATTGTGTGTGTCTGCGGGAAGCGTCGGGTCCTTGCAGTTGAAGGCTAACAGGGCTTTGTCGCGTATCGTTCTGTGGCTTGAGGGGAGGAACCTGGAGGTGAACGTCTCCAAATCGGAGGCTGTTTTCTTCTCTAGGAGGCGGTCTGATCGGGCTCCGCGGTTTCCGGTCGGGGGCGAGACGGTTTCCGTCTCCCCGCGGGCGAAATACCTCGGTGTGTGGTTGGATCGTCGTCTTTCCTTCAAGTTTCACATTGATTGCATGGTGGGAAAAGCCAAAAAGGCTGGGTGGGCGTTGAGTAGCTTATTGCCGAACGTGGGTGGGTCGGGGGTCTCGGGAAGGATGTTGTACACGAACTTAGTGCATAGCATTCTTCTTTACGGGGCGCCTTGCTGGGCTGAGGCTGCCTCTCGCCCAACCATTGCGAGGTCCCTAATCTTCACGCAGAGGGTCATGGCGCTGAGGGTTTCCCGCGCGTGTCGTACGGCTTCGTCCTGTGCGCTATTAGTAATCTCGGGCATACCACCGGCCTATCTTTTAGCTTTGGAGCGCAGGGAGATGTACGATGCGTCGCGTGCGGGTGGCTCCTCGGCTGGCGTGGCCGAAGCGCGGAGATTGGCGAGGGCTAATTTAGTAGAGAGATGGCAGGCAGCATGGGACTCAGATGGTCGGGGTAGGTGAACCCACCGCCTCATCCCGGACATCCGGTCCTGGCTGGCTGCTAATTGTACAAGCTTGAACTACCATGTTTCCCAGATGCTCCTGGGGCATGGTAGTTTCATGAGTCATCCCGCGAGGGTGGGCCGCAGGGCGACTCCCGACTGCTGGTGCTCCCCGAATCCGGTCGCGGATACGGCGGAGCACACGCTGTTGTGGTGTCCCCTGTGGGAATGCGAAAGAGCAGAACTCTGTGATGCTTTAGGTGTGCCCTCGTTGGAGGTGGAGACCCTTGTGTCCCATGTTACGAGTACGCCGAGAGCTTGGAATGCATTTTCCAGCTTCTCGGTTAGGGTCCTCACCTCCAAGGACAGTAGAGTCCGAGCTGAGGAGTCTGCTGCTCTCTCCTCTGGGGTGGGGTAGAGTCTGGGGTTTTTGTTTGTCTGGGGATGACCGCATGCGGTCGTAGAGTAGAGCGTATACCCTCCTACCTGATGTTATAAGCTATGCTTGGTACCGGGTAGGGGGACAGGTAGGGGGTTTTGGTGGGTTAGAATCCCACATAACCTCTGGCCACAACATCGGCCGCCAGAGGTACTTAACAAGCCGTAAGGCTTTAAGAAGTTTCCCCCTACCTCGCAAAGCGTCGGAAAAAAAAAAAAAAAAAAAAAAAAAAGGGTAACTCACTTTGGGTAGGGGAGTACTTCTATGGGACTAGGGTAACTCACTTGGGGTCTAGGAGTACTTATGTGGGACTAGGGTAACCCACTTAGGGTCAGGGAGTACTTATAAAGGGGCTAGGGTAACTCACATGGGTCAGGGAGTACTTATAAAGGGGCTAGGTTAACTTACTTTAGGTCAAGGAGTACTTATATGGGACTAGGATAACTCACTTGGGGTCAGGGAGTACTTATATGGGACTAGGGTAACTCACTTTGGGTAGGGGAGTAGTTATAAGGGACTAGGGTGACTCACTTGGACTCTGGGAGTACATATAAAGGGGCTAGGATAACTCACTTGGGGTCAGGGAGTACTTATATGGGACTAGGGTAGCTCACTTGCGTTCAGAGAGTACATATAAAGGGGCTAGGATAACTCACTTGGGGTCAGGGATTACTTATAAAGGGGCTATAGTAACTCACTTGGTGTCAGGGAGTACTTCTATGGGACTAGAAAACTCGCTTGGGGTCTGGGAGTACTTATTTGGGACTAGGGTAACTCACTTGGGGTCAGGGAATACTTATAAAGGGGCTAGGGTAACTCACTTTGGGTCGGGGAGTAGTTATAAGGGACTAGGGTAACCCACTTGGGGTGAGGGAGTATTTATAAGGGACTAGGGTAACTCACTTGGGGCCAGGGAGTACTTATAAAGGGGCTAGGGTAACCCACTTTGGTTCAGGGAGTAGTTATAGGGGACTACGGTAACTAACTTGGGTTCTGGGAGTACTTATATGGGACTAGGGTAACCCACTTAGGGTCAGGGAGTAATTATAGGGGACTAGGGTAACTCACTTGGAGTCAGAGAGTACATATAAAGGGGCTAGGATAACTCACTTGCGGTCAGAGAGTACATATAAAGGGGCTAGGATAACTCAATTGGGGTCAGGGAGTACTTCTATGGGACTAGGGTAACTCACTTGGGGTCTGGGAGTACTTATGTGGGACTAGGGTAACCCACTTAGGGTCAGGGAGTACTTATAAAGGGGCTAGGTTAACTCACTTGCGGTCAGAGAGTACATATAAAGGGGTTAGGGTGACTAATTTGGGGTCAGGGAGTACTTCTATGGGACTAGGGTATCTCGCTTGGGGTCTGGGAGTACTTCTATGGGACTAGGGTATCTCGCTTGGGGTCTGGGAGTACTTATATGGGACTAGGGTAACTCACTTGGGGTCAGGGAGTACTTATATGGGACTAGGGTAACTCACATGGGTCAGGGAATACTTATAAAGGGGCTAGGTTAACTTACTTTGGGTCAAGGAGTACTTATATGGGACTAGGGTAACTCACTTAGGGCCAGGGTGTACTTATTAAGGGGCTAGGGTAACTCACTTGGTGTCAGGGAGTACTTCTATGGGACTAGGGTAACTCACTTGGGATCTGGGAGTACTTATGTGGGACTAGGGTAACCCACTTAGGGTCAGGGAGTTGTTACGTACTGGGTAGTCGTGGCCGCCTATCGGTCGTGTTTCGCGCTGACTCGACACTACAGTCTGGGTCAGTAGAAACGCCGATTGAGCTTTGCGACTCACAGTACAATGAACTAAAGTATTACACTCCGAGCGGTAAGAATGTAATGAATTGGCAGGATTCGGGGTGAATGATAGTGTGTATAAACACACGTTGGAACAGCAGATTTGACACAATGCTATGTATTTTCAGATTTTACAAATGTACTTACAGTAAACACTAAATATGCTTATCAGCATTCGCAGGATTATTTACTAGTCGTCACAACTATTGGAGAGACTAGACTCTCCAATGGTTGTGGATTACTCGCACTTAATTAATTATGATCAGTTCGTAGTAGTTGTTGGTATCTTTCAGAACGGTACGTGTTAGGCACGACTGAAAGATGGACACTCGCGACAATTTCTACACGACTTGTTTCGGATTGAAGTATACTAGACTTAACTACCAGTACACGGCGACTGGGCAAGAGATTTTAGTTAGAATACGGTGGAGTACTCTGCTCCCGTGGAACGAACACTAGAGTTACGACCTTGGAACGCGGAAGATGCGGCAGCGGCTAAGCTTGCACAGAATAAGACTCGACTTGAGGGTCGCGGAACTCGCATATATGTAGGAGGCTTAATAGGTCATGTGTCGTCAGTAGCGCCATGATCTTTCGACACATGACGACCAAAAAGTCTCCACATCCACGGCCGACGCCCAAGGTTTGACGCATTTCCGGATAAGAATTCCGGGTGTCAGCAATGTGCAATACCACCGGTATTGCACACGGACGCGTGCGATCTACTTTGGTTCGGCGAGGTGGCTGACCCCTACGTTACACCTCCCCCCTTAGATGAAACATTGTCCTGTGGAGGTCAATGTTTCCAGGATGAGAAGTATGGGTCAAGCTAACTGCCGACAGTTTCTAAGGGAATTCGGTACTTATTAACTAAAGGGTAGCGAGTCCCGTGGCATCGCTATTGGTTCCAGGTACGGCATACTCTGCACATGTCGAATAGGTTGTTGAAATGGCATGCTGACGGTGCGTACCGGAAGCATTGGCATGCTTTCGGCTGCTATCGTTGGAGTGCTTTGAACTCTTATAGAGGTGGTTGACGTCGGGCTGGTATGCGCAGGTGTCGGATTTCGTTTAAACCACAGGGCCGCAGCGATTAATATAATGAAGATAAAAAGAGATCCAGATGAAGCATATGAGATGATGGATGCTCTAAGGGTAGTGGAATCTTGTTTCTGTAGGTGCTTTGCTTCTCGGGCTATGTCCTTGAGGGCTACGCTGTTTTTGGATAGATTCCAGTCCTCCAATGGTTTACTCTTAATAGGCTGTATTTTTATTAATTTTTGTAAAGCTGGTATGTGACCTTCGGGTAGAAGTTCAGGGAGAGACATCGGCTCTAGGGCTTCGAAGTGAGTAACATCGGACACCATCAGGGTTTGCAGTAATCGTAGCTGAGTAGATGTAGTGTCCGCGAAGCATCCTGCTTCTAATTGGATAATTCCATCTCCAAGGATGGTTTCAGTTCCCCGTACGTTTCCTTGGTAGATGAGGGTGATTTGTTCCGGTTTTGGGAGAGAGTATAGCCAGGTTCGGGGTTGAACCAAAGGGGTCCAGAAGGGACCGGTGAAAGAGGCAACCCTGATGTCGCAACCAGTCCATTGGGTAGTGTCATGGTGCTGGAGGATGGATAACTCGCATTCTTGATTATACGCGATCTTATGAAGAGGTGCGCCAGGAGCGCAGTAGTATGTTTTCAGGTGATGGAGGCAATGGGATAGGGACTCGGAAGGGATGGGGGTGTAGAAGCGTTGGGAAGAGAAGACTGCTAGATAGGGATGGGCGGGTTGAATAAAGGTGGTGATAGTTTGGTTATCGGGACGATTATGGTGGGTTGGGTAAGGATAAGTTTTATACAGATGGTATTTTTCCTGGTTGAGTAAAGGTATTTCGATCACGACCACCAATTGTCCCTTGTAATAATTGACGTGTAAGTGAGAGAGTTCTTGAATGTCTTCCATCAGTACTTCCTCTTCGTCGAAAGGCAATGAAAATCCGGTCCTGAGGGTGGCTTCCTGCAAGGCCTGTTGTAGCCGTGTAGGCGTGAGTATCATGGGGTGCAAAATTCCACGACGAGCAAAAAGAACAGCATCCACAAGGAATAGAATACTGGTCCTGTATTGATCGGAATACATTTCCATTTGTCGGATGTAATCTCGATGTATCCTTGCGTGTTTTTCCTGTTCAAGGGCATCATCGGTGAGAGCGATAGCGTCGACCAAAGCCTTGGTATGTTCTTGAAGCTCTTGGGTATGGTTGTTTAAGTTAGTGATAGAAAGGTGCAGGGCGGAGAATTCCGATTGTACCACATGCGTCTGTTTTTCCAATAGATGAGCGGTGAGTGCTCCTTTCTCTTGTAGCTTTAAGATTTCGCTGGTGTAGTATTCGCCATCTTCATCGGTCAAGGTACCAAAAAGGGTTTTAGAGAGTCCTCCTACGAATCCTAGGGGAGCGCTTCTACGGTTCCGATTAAGGTCCGTAGGATGTACGCCTCGGCGAAGGATTGAAGCAAAACGTTCGGTGTCAACAATTTTGCGTCCGATCTCCTCGAGTTTGCTGGTGTGGATGCAAGAGTTGTTACCCTTGCATACATAGAAGATAGTTTCGTAGAACTTTCCAAGATTAGGGGCTTGACTAGTTAGATTGGCGATGTCGATGGTTGTGGCGACCTTCCATAGTACAGGATAATACTGTAAAGTGGCGATCTTCTCGAAGAAGATGCCAGGATTATGTTTTAGATGAGTGATGTTATACGCATGGGTCCAGGAGATCTGCGTGATGCTGAACATCATTATAAATAATATATTTATAATGGTAATCATGGCGAGTTCAGTCGTGTGGTGCAGTGAAACTCGTGCGTCACGAAGTGGTGTTGCAATCGTGAGCGGAGTGGGAAATTTTGGTATAAAAGTGAAGTTTGGGTGAGGAACGATATTGTGCCCTGATTACCGTAACGGCGAAAACAGTGTTGACAGTAGTTGTGGATGATTAAAAGTCAAGAGGAAAAGGAAAAAAAAAAGGAAAAGAAGAGATATGGCAAGAAGACGATTCCCCAGCCTGTTGAGTTTTGGCGGAAGGAGGTTCTCAGGACGGGTGTCCGTGCGCACTCGTTCCGGTAAGTAGTGTGGATAAGTGAAATTATGCCTCAGGTAGAAGCTCGAGATGTTTATAATTCGTTTCTTCTCCTCTGTTACAGTGGTGGTCCTTGACCTAGAGGAGATCCGGGGAATTCGAGAGGAGAGGAAGTCGGATCGGCGGGTGAACTCGTGGCTCGCGGAGAGGGAGATGGAGACGTGGTCCTTCCGCGAAGATTTTGACTGGTGGGGCCTGCGTTGGCTCCAGGACAGCCGCTGGGAAAGAGTGAATCTTCAGGTGGAGGACCCTTGAAGTGGCTGGGAGCCCTCCTTGACAGAACAGGAGGTGCTTGAATGGCACGGATTGGCGTAGTCTTAAGTTAGGAAATAAGAAATGTTTATGTATATATACACAAAAAAAAAGGCTGTAACAATATATTAACAGTAAAAGGAAATCGAGTAGTTGATCTTAAACAATCCCTTTCTTTCCTATCCCATCAAGATTCTAGTTAATTGAGAATGAGACCGGCAAAAGCCAAGTTAGGTAGTGAAGGACGGCCTGGGGGTCCTACAGGGATCACGAGCAGAGTAGGCGGCCTCGGAGGTCTCGATGGGTCAGGCAGGTTTCGGGATGACGGTTCGAGTTGGCTGTTCCAGTTGAACTGACCGAGGAAATAGGAGATTGAGTAGTCTCTAGAATAATCCCTAGTAAATTCAAATCTTCACCAGCAGTCACTAGTAAACGAGCAAACGCTACTCATAGCCCAGAGTAGCTCAGTAAAAGAGTAGACAAATAAACGAGTAAATCCTACTAAGGCCGCAGGAGTTGTTCTATAAAAGAAAGGCGTACATGCGTTAGCTTTCGTGGTTAGTAGAGTTGGTGGTAGGAAAGGGGGGTGTAAATGCAGGTTTTAGTTTATCTAGGTGCTTGGTGATGGGAACTCCGGCGTCGGTGAGGATGGTGGCGTTATGCTTATCGTTGATCGAATCTATGATATATGGCCCTGTATACTGGGAGTCTAGTTTATGTTTTCTAGGTTCTCGTAGGACATAGACCAGATCTCCAGGAGAATAAGAAACAACAGCGGCATTCCGATCGTAGTATTCCTTAGATTTTTCTTTAGCTTGGATTTCACATTCTCGGGCTAAAGCGTGAAGCCGGGTTAACTGCTGAGCCAGCTCCTGTGCGTATGCGTCGTAGGTTAATAACTCCTCGATCGCATAGGCGGAGACAGGGGACTGAGCCTTTCGCCCATAAATTAATTCATATGGCGTAAACCCTGTAGCTTCATGCACGGAAGTGTTATAGGAGAACATCGCGAAGGGGATGAATAAATCCCAGTCCGAATACTGGTTGATATTATGTTTTAGGTATTCGGTGAGCACTAGATGACTTCTCTCTAGGGATCCATTGGTCTGGGGTCGATAACCGGAGGTGGTCAAGTGGTTGATTTTAAAAAGAGAGGTTACGCCTTTGAGCAATTTTCCCAAAAAGCTGGTGCCCCGATCAGTGAGAATGGCACGCGGAAGTCCGAATTGCGCAACGAAATGCCTTGAAAATGCGTCAGCGATGGTAGCGGCGCGAATGTTAGGTATTGCGACAGCAACGCAAAATTTAATCAAATTACATTGCATAGTTAAAACATGTAAATTTCCGGAGGGAGTAATAGGGAAAGGGCCTACGGTATCTAGTGCTACCTTATCAAAGGGGGCACAGGGGGTGTCGGTTATGAGCATTGGTAGTTTCGGTTTGACGCGAACCAGTTTTTGCCGTTGGCAACTGTCGCAGGAACGTATAATGCTCTGGACGTCCTTATGGAGACCGGGCCAATTATAATGTTCCCTAATTCTATGATAGGTCTTGGTCACTCCCTTATGACCTCCAACTAAGCCTCCATGATACTCCAAGATGATGTGTCTTCTCATCTGAGATGGGGGAGTCACTACTTCTCCAGTGCAGATAGTGATTTCGACATCGTCATCGTGGAATGCACGGGAAAAGACGGAGCTCAAATATCGCGACGTCAGCCGGGTGGTTCCGAGTTTATACGGACCGATGCTGAACTTTGTAATGCTATTCTTATGGACAAATTCTTTTAACTTTTTCAGAGAATTAAGAATTTCTTCGTCGCTGGCGGGGATTAACTCGCTGAGATGGGTAATGACTAAGATGATCTTGATGGTTTTGTAGGAAAAGTCATGGATGGACCCAATAGGAAAAGGACGACTTTTTATGGTTTTCAGGTCGAGCTTTCCAGTCTCTATGAGCATTTGGCTAATGGGGTCTTGAAAGGAACAGTCAGATGCGACCAGATGGACAATGTTGTTAGGACGATGGCATAGAACATAATCAGAGGTTTCTATGTTACATCGCATAGGGTTAGGGGAAGAGCTAGACTGGAATATTTTGGAGATAGGATTGGGTTCGATACGGATGAGACCAGGATCTAGAGATGGATCGTATTGAGAAGGCGGCATGGTTTTGTTTTGGGTGGCATCCACTACGGTGATATCCGATTCGGCGTCGGAGCCAGAAAGTTCTTCTTCGGGTTTTTCGAAATCACTGGGTATCCACGTGGATCGTCCTATGGGTTTTATCTTATCAGGAGATGGAAGAGTAAAGTTTAGAGGTTCGGAGGTTGCGGTGGGTGTGATGCAAGAGTCGGAGTCGGTTTCCTCATCGGAATCGGTGTCTTCGTCCGATGATTGTTCGTTGTGGAGGGACGTCAAAAGTTTATGAATTTCTTCTTGGCTAGAGCTCAAGTCGCTAATAATAGAACATTGCTCGGTGGTCAGAGGGCTACATTCGGCTTCAAAAGAATCTCCGAGTACACTGGGTTCATCAGGGACGTCTTCCAGAGGATTTTCCTGGTTGGTGTCGTCAGGGAGAGACGTTTCTTCTAGCAGGGTTGGTAACATGCTAGTTGGGGGCCGGGAGTCGATATTGGTTGAAGGGTGACCTTCGGTGGAGGTCTCGAGCTCGGCAGAAGAGTCTAATTCGGCGTAATTAATAGGAGGAGCGGCGGTCTCGCGGCGACGACTACTCAGACGTGCACCAATTGATTGTGAGTCTACCGGAAGTTGTTTTTGATGGGGAAGGTAACTGGGATCATCGCGGAACACAGGCAGAGCAATCGGCACCGGATTTCGCGATAAAGCGTCAGCGTTGCAGTTAGTTGTTCCTTTCTTATAGATGATTTCGTAATCGAACTCCTCTAAACAGAGTTTCCATCTTTGGATGCGGTTGGTGGGGTCGGTTGCCTTGCTGAGCCAGACGAGAGGTTGATGGTCGGTGATGAGCGTGAATTTTCTTCCGTACACGTAATGACGGAATTGCTTGATAGCATATACAGCAGCCAGTCCTTCTTTCTCAGAAGTGGAATATCGAGTTTCCGGGTCGGTAAGCGTACGAGAGGCGTAGGCTATGGGTCGATCGTGTCCAAGCTTTCCTTGGCTGAGGATGGCTCCTATGGCAAATACCGAAGCGTCGCAGGTGATGATGAACGGGATCTGGAAGTCTGGATAGGCCAGAACTGGAGCTTCGCACAGGCAGGCTCGTAAGTCTTCAAAGCTAGCTTGGGCTTCCTTGTTCCAAGTAAAGGTGATACCTTTCTTGAGCAGTTGAGTCAGGGGTTTGGCTCTTTGAGCAAAATTTGGAATAAAACGTCGGTAATAAGCGGCTAATCCTAAGAACTGTTTGATGTTCTTGGGGTTGGTAGGTACTGGAAATTTTCGTACAGCCTCCACCTTAGAGGGAAGGGGCTGGACGCCAGTCGGGTTGATAAGGTGACCTAAATAAGTGAGTTGTTGTCTTAGGAAGGCACACTTTTCCGATTGTAGCTTGAGACCGTATTGTCGAATTCTGCTGAATAAGCGCTTGCATTTTTCAATGTGTTCAGGGAGTGTGGCAGAAAATACAATAATATCGTCAAGATATACAAGAAGTTCTTGTCCTTGGAGTCCTTGTAAGACTCGATCCATAAGGCGCTGGAAGGTAGCAGGGGCATTCTTGAGTCCAAAGGGCATCCGGGTATACTCGTAATGTCCGAAGGGAGTAGAGAATGCTGTTTTATGCCTATCCTTAGGATGGAGGTGAATTTGGTGGAATCCACTGGCCAAGTCGAAAATAGAAAAATACTTAGATCCTCCTAGTTTGTCCAGGATGTCCACTATGATAGGTAGAGGGTAGGAATCTCCTACGGTTTGTTCGTTTAATCGACGGAAATCGGTAACTAGGCGCCACCGTTTCTTTCCTTGAGAGTCGGGCGCCTTTGGTACTATCCATAGAGGAGAATTGTAGGGCGACGAGGAAGGGACTACTATGCCATTCTCTAAAAGTACATTGACCTGGCTCTGTACTTCGGAATGTAGTGTTTCTTCAATTCGGTACTGTCGGATCTTGAAAGCGGCTCCTCCGGGGGTATCGATTTCATGGTAAAGATCGGCCTTGTTCTCCGTGTCGGGTCGATCTCCCGTCAAATAGAATATGTCAGAATACTCATGAATTAGTGATTTAATCACGGTTTGAGCTTCTGGATCTTCCGGAGGGGTTTTGAGGAACAGTGCTTCTAAGGCTATAGTTCTTTCCTGCGGTTTTAAAGGTTCAATTCCGTGGGCATCGTCTTCGTAGGGCAACTCTCGTCTAGGGTCTTCGCCTAGGTAGGGAAGAGTGATTGGAGCGTCTTCCTCCGGAGGTGATGTTGCCGGCGGCCTTATGGTAACATTAAGGGACTGAGGAGGGTGATGAGAGGCGTTGGCCTTAGTACACCCTTCTCTGATACTTAGGAGCTCGTCACTATTTTTGAATGGTAGAGGCCTCACTGGTTTACTAGAGGTAACCAGGGACTGATGTAACAAGGATATCTGTGCCTCGGTTTGGTTGAGGAAGGGCATCCCCAAAACTCCGGTGTAAGGGAGGTCGAAGTCTTCTATGACTTGGAATCGATGAGGTTCCTCATCGATAGTAAGGGTTACCGATCCTACTACTTCCAGTTGTCCTCTGAGACCTCGGAGGGCCGGGAAGTCGGGGTATTCGAGGCCAATATCTTCTCGAAGGGCATTATACACTATGATGTTAATGTGGGAGCCTGTATCCACCAAAAATTCTCCGTCCAAGTAGCTCAGTTGGGGAACTTTCTTGAGTACTAAGGTCGCGTGAGGAGAATAGCTCAAAATGGCGGGTACAGGTGGCGGGTTTTTACTCTTTTTCTCGGGTGGAGTTAAAATTTGAACGGACGCGGTTTCTATGATGGATTCGTCGACGCGTCGTCCGGGGAACCTGATCGTAGTTTAAATCACCGGTCTCTTCGACAACCTCTATTACCGCAGTTGTGGGAACATGGGCGTTGGAAGGATAGGCAGGTGAAGCTCTACAGCTGGATGCTCTATGCCCAATCCTTCGACACCGTCCACAGGTGAGCTCTGGATCGTAGGGTTCTGACTGTGGAGGTCTAGGGGGTCGAGACCGATAGTGTTGATAGGAAGGAAGTGGATAACCATTAGGTCCGGGTGCAGTCGGAGGTTGAGGATAGCGAGGGTAAGGAGAGTATTGGGAAGGATGAAGGGAAGGATATGATGAATAGTACGGGGAAGGTTGAGAGGCACTTGGATTCTGGGAATAAGGAGAATAATTGGAGTGATCGAAGGCTTCTCTTCTCTCTATACCGAACTCCCGTAAGCGCGCGTAGTCGCAAGCCTCTTGTAGATTGCGGGGGTTTCTGGAATACACGGGGGTGTAATATTCGGGAGCTAGTCCATCCATGAATACTTCCAGGAACTCCCGATCGTTGGGCTCCTGTATCAAATCGAGAGATTCTGACCCGTATTTATTTTCATAGGCGGCATCGAGGTCAGCTTTTAAGCGTTCAGCTCGGTCTATATACGAACCTAAGGCTTCGTTCGGGCGCATAGCTAATTTTTCACATTGCGTGACTAAATCTATGAAAGTCCGGGGAGGTTGAAATTTTCGTCGTAAGTGAGTGATCAAGTCCTTGATGGTAGGGAACGGTTTACCAGTAACGCTCACACGAGCAGAACCGATCAACTTGGCCAATACCAAGGGAACAAATTCCAAACGTGCGGCGTCAGACAGGGTAGAGTAAATATTTTCTAAATTTTCTATAAAAGGTCCCAGATCGTCTCGGGAGCCATTGTAAGATGGTACTGTTTGGAGTTGGATTAATACCTCTCCGCGGGGAGAGCAAATTCCGTTGGAAACATTTAAATAACCGGACGTATTTCCGCGGTGGCTACCGTTAGCGGGTGGAAGAGGTGGAGGTCCGGGTGGTGATCGTGTAGGGGTGAAAGGCATTTTATATCGGAAGTTAGTAGAAAATTTTGAATAAAACTGTGTCAAACAAGCTGTTCACACCCTGAGGAAATTCTATAGAAACGGAATTTCTTGCTAGATCCCACCGCTGTCACCAGATTTGTTACGTACTGGGTAGTCGTGGCCGCCTATCGGTCGTGTTTCGCGCTGACTCGACACTACAGTCTGGGTCAGTAGAAACGCCGATTGAGCTTTGCGACTCACAGTACAATGAACTAAAGTATTACACTCCGAGCGGTAAGAATGTAATGAATTGGCAGGATTCGGGGTGAATGATAGTGTGTATAAACACACGTTGGAACAGCAGATTTGACACAATGCTATGTATTTTCAGATTTTACAAATGTACTTACAGTAAACACTAAATATGCTGTATCAGCATTCGCAGGATTATTTACTAGTCGTCACAACTATTGGAGAGACTAGACTCTCCAATGGTTGTGGATTACTCGCACTTAATTAATTATGATCAGTTCGTAGTAGTTGTTGGTATCTTTCAGAACGGTACGTGTTAGGCACGACTGAAAGATGGACACTCGCGACAATTTCTACACGACTTGTTTCGGATTGAAGTATACTAGACTTAACTACCAGTACACGGCGACTGGGCAAGAGATTTTAGTTAGAATACGGTGGAGTACTCTGCTCCCGTGGAACGAACACTAGACTTACGACCTTGGAACGCGGAAGATGCGGCAGCGGCTAAGCTTGCATAGAATAAGACTCGACTTGAGGGTCGCGGAACTCGCATATATGTAGGAGGCTTAATAGGTCATGTGTCGTCAGTAGCGCCATGATCTTTCGACACATGACGACCAAAAAGTCTCCACATCCACGGCCGACGCCCAAGGTTTGACGCATTTCCGGAAAAGAATTCCGGGTGTCAGCAATGTGCAATACCACCGGTATTGCACACGGACGCGTGCGATCTACTTTGGTTCGGCGAGGTGGCTGACCCCTACGTTACAGAGTACTTATAAAGGGGCTAGGGTAACTCACTTTGGGTCGGGGAGTAGTTATAAGGGACTAGGGTAACTCACTTGCACTCTGGGAGTACATATAAAGGGGCTAGGATAACTCACTTGGGGTCAGGGAGCACTTATAAACGGGATAGGGTAACTCAGTTGGGGTCAGGGAGTACTTATAAGGGACTAGGGTAACTCACTTGGGGTCTGGGAGTAATTATAAAGGAGCTAGGGTAGCTCACTTGGGGTTAGGGAGTACTTATATGGGACTAGGGTATCTCACTTGCGTTCAGAGAGTACATATAAAGGGGCTAGGATAACTCACTTGGGGTCAGGGAGTACTTATAAAGGGGCTATGGTAACTCACTTGGTGTCAGGAGTATTTCTATGGGACAAGGGTAACTCACTTGGGGTCTGGGAGTACTTATATGGGACTAGGGTAACTCACTTGGTGTTGTGAGCACTTATATGGGACCAGGGTAACTCACTTGGGGCCAAGGTGTACTTATTAAGGGGCTAGGGTAACTCACTTGGGGTCAGGGAGTACTTCTATGGGACTAGGGTAACTCACTTGCGTTCAGAGAGTACATATAAAGGGGCTAGGATAACTCACTTGGGGTCAGGGAGTACTTATAAAGGGGCTATGGTAACTCACTTGGGGTCAGGAGTACTTCTATGGGACTAGGTTAACTCACTTGGGGTCTGGGAGTACTTATATGGGACTAGGGCAACTCACTTGTTGTTGTGAGCACTTATATGGGACCAGAGTAACTCACTTGGAGCCAAGGTGTACTTATTAAGGGGCAAGGGTAACTCACTTGGGGTCAGGGAGTACTTCTATGGGACTAGGGTAACTCACTTGCGTACAGAGAGTACATATAAAGGGGCTAGGGTAACTCACTTGGGGACTGGGAGTACTAATAAATGGGCTATGGTAACTCACTTGGGTTCAGGTAGTACTTATATGGGACTTGGGCAGCTCACTTGCGTTCAGAGAGTACATATAATGGGGCTAGGATAACTCACTTTGGGTCAGGGAGTACTTATAAAGGGGGTAGGGTAACTCGCTTGGACTCTGGGAGTACATATAAAGGGGCTAGGATAACTCACTTGGAGTCAGGGAGTACTTATAAGGGACTAGGGTAACTCACTTGGGGTCTGGGAGTACTTATGTGGGACTAGGGTAACCCACTTAGGGTCAGGGAGTACTTATAAAGGGGTTAGGGTAATACACTTGGGGTCAGGGAGTACTTCTATGGGACTAGGGTAACTCACTTGGGGTCTGGGAGTACTTATGTGGGACTAGGGTAACCCACTTAGGGTCAGGGAGTACTTATAAAGGGGCTAGGGTAACCCCCTTTGGGTCGGGGAGTAGTTATAAGGGACTAGGGTAACTCACTTGGACTCTGGGAGTACCTATAAAGGGGCTAGGATAACTCACTTGGGGTCAGGCAGTACTTATAAAGGGGGTAGGGTAACTCGCTTGGACTCTGGGAGTACATATAAAGGGGCTAGGATAACTCACTTGGAGTCAGGGAGTACTTATAAGGGACTAGGGTAACTCACTTGGGGTCTGGGAGTACTTATGTGGGACTAGGGTAACCCACTTAGGGTCAGGGAGTACTTATAAAGGGGTTAGGGTAATACACTTGGGGTCAGGGAGTACTTATATGGTACTAGGGTAACTCACTTGCGTTCAGAGAGTACATATAAAGGGGCTAGGATAACTCACTTGGTGTCAGGGAGTACTTCTATGGGACTAGGGTAACTCACTTGGGGTCTGGGAGTACTTATGTGGGACTAGGGTAACCCACTTAGGGTCAGGGAGTACTTATAAAGGGGCTAGGGTAACTCACTTTGGGTCAGGGAGTAGTTATAAGGGACTAGGGTAACTCACTTGGACTCTGGGAGTACCTATAAAGGGGCTAGGATAACTCACTTGGGGTCAGGGAGTACTTATAAAGGGGGTAGGGTTACTCACTTGGGGTCAGGGAGTACTTATAAGGGACTAGGGTAACTCACTTGGGGCCAGGGAGTACTTATAAAGGGGCTAGGGTAACCCACTTTGGTTCAGGGAGTAGTTATAAGGAACTAGGGTAACTCACTTGGGTTCTGGGAGTACTTATATGGAACTAGGGTAACCCACTTAGGGTCAGGGAGTAGTTATAGGGGACTAGGGTAACTCGCTTGGAGTCAGAAAGTACATATAAAGAGGCTAGGATAACTCACTTGAGGTCAGAGAGTACTTCTATGGGACTAGGGTAACTCACTTGGGGTCAGGGAGTACTTATAAGGGACTAGGGTAACTCACTTGGGGTCTGGGAGTACTTATAAAGGGGCTATGGTAAGTCACTTGGTCTCAGGGAGTACTTATATGGGACTAGGGTAGCTCACTTGCGTTCAGAGAGTACATATAAAGGGGCTAGGATAACTCTTTTGGGGTCAGGGAGTACTTCTATGGGACTAGGGTAACTCACTTGGGGTCTAGGAGTACTTATGTGGGACTAGGGTAACCCACTTAGGGTCAGGGAGTACTTATAAAGGGGCTAGGGTAACTCACTTTGGGTCGGGGAGTAGTTATAAGGGACTAGGGTAACTCACTTGGACTCTGGGAGTACATATAAAGGGGCTAGGATAACTCACTTGGGGTCAGGGAGTACTTCTATGGGACTAGGGTAACTCACTTGGGGTCAGGGAGTACTTATATAGGGGCTAGGGTAACACACTTGGGGTCAGGGAGTACTTATATGGGACTAGGGTAGCTCATTTGCGTTCAGAGAGTACATATAAAGGGGCTAGGGTAACTTACTTGGGGTCAGGGAGTACTTCTATGGGACTAGGGTAATTCACTTTGGTCTGGGAGTACTTATATGGGACTAGGGTAACTCACTTGGCGACTGTGAGCACTTATATGTGACCAGGGTAACTCACTTGGGGCCAGGGTGTATTTATTAAGGGTGTAGGGTAACTCACTTTGGGTCAGAGAGTACTTATAAAGGAGCTATAGTAACTCACTTGGGGTCAGGGAGTACTTATATGGGACTAGGGTAACTCACTTGGGGTCAGGGAGTACTTATATAGGGGCTAGGGTAATACACTTAGGGTCAGGGAGTACTTATATGGGACTAGGGTAGGTCACTTGCGTTCAGAGAGTACATATAAAGGGGCTAGGATAACTCACTTGGGGTCAGGGAGTACTTCTATGGGACTAGGGTAACTCACTTGGGGTCTGGGAGTACTTATGTGGGACTAGGGTAACCCACTTAGGGTCAGGGAGTAGTTATAGGGGACTAGGGTAACTCACTAGGAGTCAGAGAGTACATATAAAAGGGCTAGGATAACTCACTTGCGGTTCAGAGAGTACATATAAAGGGGCTAGGATAACTCAATTGGGGTCAGGGAGTACTTCTATGGGACTAGGGTAACTCACTTGAGGTCTGGGAGTACATATGTGGGACTAGGGTAACCCACTTAGGGTCAGGGAGTACTTATAAAGGGGCTAGGGTAACTCACTTTGGGTCGGGGAGTAGTTATAAGGGACTAGGGTAACTCGCTTGGACTCTGGGAGTACATATAAAGGGGCTAGGATAACTCACTTGGGGTCAGGGAGTACTTATAAAGGGGATAGGGTAACTCACTTGGACTCTGGGAGTACATATAATGGGGCTAGGTTAACTTATCTTGGGTCAAGGAGTACTTATATGGGACTAGGGTAACTCACTTAGGGCCAGGGTGTACTTATTAAGGGGCTAGGGTAACTCACTTGGGGTCAGGGAGTACTTCTATGGGACTAGGGTAACTCACTTGGGGTCAGGGAGTACTTATATAGGGTCTAGGGTAACACACTTGGGGTCAGGGAGTACTTATAAAGGGGCTAGGATAACTCACTTTGGGTCGGGGAGTAGTTTAAGGGACTAGGGTAACTCACTTGGACTCTGGGAGTACATATAAAGGGGCTAGGATAACTCACTTGGGGTCAGGGAGTACTTATAAAGGGGATAGGGTAACTCACTTGGGGTCAGGGAGTACTTATAAGGGACTAGGGTAACTCACTTGGGGCCAGGGAGTACTTATAAAGGGGCTATAGTAACCCACTTTGGTTCAGGGAGTAGTTATAGGGGACTAGGGTAACTCACTTGGGTTCTGGGAGTACTTATATTGGACTAGGGTAACCCACTTAGGGTCAGGGAGTAGTTATAGGGGACTAGGGTAACTCACTTGGAGTCAGAGAGTACATATAAAGGTGCTAGGATAACTCACTTGCGGTCAGAGAGTACATATAAAGGGTCTAGGATAACTCAATTGGGGTCAGGGGGTACTTCTATGGGACTAGGGTAACTCACTTGGGGTCTGGGAGTACTTATATGGGACTAGGGTAACTCACTTGGGGTCAGGGAGTACTTATATGGGACTAGGGTAACTCACATGGGTCAGGGAGTACTTATAATGGGGCTAGGGTAACTCACTTTGGGTCGGGGAGTAGTTACAAGGGACTAGGGTAACTCACTTGGACTCTGGGAGTACATATAATGGGGCTACGATAACTCACTTGGGGTCAGGGAGTACTTCTATGAGACTAGGGTAACTCACTTGGTGTCAGGGAGTATTTATATAGGGGCTAGGGTAACACACTTGGGGTCAGGGAGTACTTATAAAGGGGCTAGGATAACTCACTTTGGGTCGGGGAGTAGTTTAAGGGACTAGGGTAACTCACTTGGAGTCAGAGAGTACATATAAAGGGGCTAGGATAACTCACTTGCGGTCAGAGAGTACATATAAAGGGGCTAGGATAACTCAATTGGGGTCAGGGAGTACTTCTATGGGACTAGGGTAACTCACTTGGGGTCTGGGAGTACTTATAAATGGGTTATGGTAACTCACTTGGTGTCAGGGAGTACTAATATGGGACTAGGGTAACTCACTTTGACTCTGGGAGTACATATAAAGGGGCTAGGATAACTCACTTGGGGTCTGGGAGTACTTATGTGGGACTAGGGTAACCCACTTAGGGTCAGGGAGTACTTATAAAGGGGCTAGGGTAACACACTTGGGGTCAGGGAGTACTTATAAAGGGGCTAGGGTAACTCACTTTGGGTCGGGGAGTAGTTATAAGGGACTAGGGTAACTCACTGGGACTCTGGGAGGACATATAAAGGGGCTAGGATAACTCATTTGGGTCAGGGAGTACTTCTATGGGACTAGGGTAACTCACTTGGTGTCAGGGAGTACTTATATAGGGGCTAGGGTAACACACTTGGGGTCAGGGAGTACTTATAAAGGGGCTAGGATAACTCACTTTGGGTCGGGGAGTAGTTTAAGGGACTAGGGTAAATCACTTGGATTCTGGGAGTACATATAAAGGGGCTAGGATAACTCACTTGGGGTCAGGGAGTACTTCTATGGGACTAGGGTAACTCACTTGGGGTCTGGGAGTACTTATGTGGGACTAGGGTAACCCACTTAGGGTCAGGGAGTACTTATAAAGGGGCTAGGGTAACACACTTGGGGTCAGGGAGTACTTATAAAGGGGCTAGGGTAACTCACTTTGGGTCGGGGAGTAGTTATAAGGGACTAGGGTAACTCACTTGGACTCTGGGAGTACATATAAAAGGGCTAGGATAACTCACTTGCGGTCAGAGAGTACATATAAAGGGGCTAGGATAACTCACTTGGGGTCAGGGAGTACTTCTATGGGACTAGGGTAACTCACTTGGACTCTGGGAGTACATATAAAGGGGCTAGGATAACTCACTTGGGGTCAGGGAGTACTTATAAAGGGGATAGGGTAACTCACTTGGGGTCAGGGAGTACTTATAAGGGACTAGGGTAACTCACTTGGACACTGGGAGTACATATAAAGGGGCTAGGATAACTCATTTGGGGTCAGGGAGTACTTCTATGGGACTAGGGTAACTCACTTGGTGTCAGGGAGTACTTATATAGGGGCTAGGGTAACACACTTGGGGTCAGGGAGTACTTTTAAAGGGGCTAGGATAACTCAATTTGGGTCGGGGAGTAGTTTAAGGGACTAGGGTAACTCACTTGGACTCTGGGAGTACATATAAAGGGGCTAGGATAACTCACTTGGGGTCAGGGAGTACTTCTATGGGACTAGGGTAACTCACTTGGGGTCTGGGAGTACTTATGTGGGACTAGGGTAACCCACTTAGGGTCAGGGAGTACTTATAAAGGGGCTAGGGTAACACACTTGGGGTCAGGGAGTACTTATAAAGGGGCTAGGGTAACTCACTTTGGGTCGGGGAGTAGTTATAAGGGACTAGGATAACTCACTTGGACTCTGGGAGTACATATAAAAGGGCTAGGATAACTCACTTGCGGTCAGAGAGTACATATAAAGGGGCTAGGATAACTCACTTGGGGTCAGGGAGTACTTCTATGGGACTAGGGTAACTCACTTGGACTCTGGGAGTACATATAAAGGGGCTAGGATAACTCACTTGGGGTCAGGGAGTACTTATAAAGGGGATAGGGTAACTCACTTGGGGTCAGGGAGTACTTATAAGGGACTAGGGTAACTCACTTGGACACTGGGAGTACATATAAAGGGGCTAGGATAACTCATTTGGGGTCAGGGAGTACTTCTATGGGACTAGGGTAACTCACTTGGTGTCAGGGAGTACTTATATAGGGGCTAGGGTAACACACTTGGGGTCAGGGAGTACTTTTAAAGGGGCTAGGATAACTCAATTTGGGTCGGGGAGTAGTTTAAGGGACTAGGGTAACTCACTTGGACTCTGGGAGTACATATAAAGGGGCTAGGATAACTCACTTGGGGTCAGGCAGTACTTCTATGGGACTAGGGTAACTCACTTGGATTCTGGGAGTACATATAAAGGGGTTAGGATAACTCACTTGGGGTCAGGGAGTACTTATAAAGGGGATAGGGTAACTCACTTGGGGTCAGGGAGTACTTATAAAGGGGCTAGTGTAACACACTTTGGTTCAGGGAGTAGTTATAGGGGACTAGGGTAACTCACTTGGGTTCTGGGAGTACTTATATGGGACTAGGCTAACCCACTTAGGGTCAGGGAGTAGTTATAGGGGACTAGGGTAACTCACTTGGGTTCTGGGAGTACTTATATGGGACTACGGTAACCCACTTAGGGTCAGGGAGTAGTTATAGGGGACTAGTGTAACTCACTTGGAGTCAGAGAGTACATATAAAGGGGCTAGGATAACTCACTTGCGGTCAGAGAGTACATATAAAGGGGCTAGGATAACTCACTTGGGGTCAGGGAGTACTTTTATGGGACTAGGGTAACTCACTTGGGGTCTGGGAGTACTTATGTGGGACTAGAGTAACCCACTTAGGGTCAGGGAGTACTTATAAAGGGGCTATAGTAACTCACTTGGGGTCAGGGAGTACTTATAAAGGGGCTAGTGTAACACACTTTGGTTCAGGGAGTAGTTATAGGGGACTAGGGTAACTCACTTGGGTTCTGGGAGTACTTATATGGGACTAGGCTAACCCACTTAGGGTCAGGGAGTAGTTATAGGGGACTAGGGTAACTCACTTGGGTTCTGGGAGTACTTATATGGGACTACGGTAACCCACTTAGGGTCAGGGAGTAGTTATAGGGGACTAGTGTAACTCACTTGGAGTCAGAGAGTACATATAAAAGGGCTAGGATAACTCACTTGCGGTTCAGAGAGTACATATAAAGGGGCTAGGATAACTCAATTGGGGTCAGGGAGTACTTCTATGGGACTAGGGTAACTCACTTGGGGTCTGGGAGTACATATGTGGGACTAGGGTAACCCACTTAGGGTCAGGGAGTACTTATAAAGGGGCTAGGGTAACTCACTTTGGGTCGGGGAGTAGTTATAAGGGACTAGGGTAACTCACTTGGAGTCAGAGAGTACATATAAAGGGGCTAGGATAACTCACTTGCGGTCAGAGAGTACATATAAAGGGGCTAGGATAACTCAATTGGGGTCAGGGAGTACTTTTATGGGACTAGGGTAACTCACTTGGGGTCTGGGAGTACTTATAAATGGGTTATGGTAACTCACTTGGTGTCAGGGAGTACTAATATGGGACTAGGGTAACTCACTTTGACTCTGGGAGTACATATAAAGGGGCTAGGATAACTCAATTGGGGTCAGGGAGTACATATAAAGGGGCTAGGGTAACTCACTTGGGGTCTGGGAGTACTTATATGGGACTAGGGTAACTCACTTGGGGTCAGGGAGTACTAATATGGGACTAGGGTAACTCACTTTGACTCTGGGAGTACATATAAAGGGGCTAGGATAACTCAATTGGGGTCAGGGAGTACTTCTATGGGACTAGGGTAACTCACTTGGGGTCGGGGAGTAGTTATAAGGGACTAGGGTAACTCACTTGGACTCTGGGAGTACATATATTGGGGCTACGATAACTCACTTGGGGTCAGGGAGTACTTCTATGGGACTAGGGTAACTCACTTAAGGCCAGGGTGTACTTATTAAGGGGCTAGGGTAACTCACTTGGGGTCAGGGAGTACTTCTATGGGACTAGGGTAACTCACTTGGGGTCTGGGAGTACTTATATGGGACTAGGGTAACTCATTTGGTGTCAGGGAGTACTTATATGGGACTAGGGTAACTCACATGGGTCAGGGAGTACTTATAAAGGGGCTAGGGTAACTCACTTTGGGTCGGGGAGTAGTTATAAGGGACTAGGGTAACTCTCTTGGACTCTGGGAGTACATATAATGGGGCTAGGTTAACTTACTTTGGGTCAAGGAGTACTTATATGGGACTAGGGTAACTCACTTAGGGCCAGGGTGTACTTATTAAGGGGCTAGGGTAACTCACTTGGGGTCAGGGAGTACTTCTATGGGACTAGGGTAACTCACTTGGGGTCAGGGAGTACTTATATAGGGTCTAGGGTAACACACTTGGGGTCAGGGAGTACTTATAAAGGGGCTAGGATAACTCACTTTGGGTCGGGGAGTAGTTTAAGGGACTAGGGTAACTCACTTGGACTCTGGGAGTACATATAGAGGGGCTAGGATAACTCACTTGGGGTCAAGGAGTACTTATAAAGGGGATAGGGTAACTCACTTGGGGTCAGGGAGTACTTATAAGGGACTAGGGTAACTCACTTGGGGCCAGGGAGTACTTATAAAGGGGCTATGGTAACCCACTTTGGTTCAGGGAGTAGTTATAGGGGACTAGGGTAACTCACTTGGGTTCTGGGAGTACTTATATGGGACTAGGGTAACCCACTTAGGGTCAGGGAGTAGTTATAGGGGACTAGGGTAACTCACTTGGAGTCAGAGAGTACATATAAAGGGGCTAGGATAACTCACTTGCGGTCAGAGAGTACATATAAAGGGGCTAGGATAACTCAATTGGGGTCAGGGGGTACTTCTATGGGACTAGGGTAACTCACTTGGGGTCTGGGAGTACTTATATGGGACTAGGGTAACTCACTTGGGGTCAGGGAGTACTTATATGGGACTAGGGTAACACACATGGGTCAGGGAGTACTTATAATGGGGCTAGGGTAACTCACTTTGGGTCGGGGAGTAGTTATAAGGGACTAGGGTAACTCACTTGGACTCTGGGAGTACATATAATGGGGCTACGATAACTCACTTGGGGTCAGGGAGTACTTCTATGTGACTAGGGTAACTCACTTGGTGTCAGGCAGTATTTATATAGGGGCTAGGGTAACACACTTGGGGTCAGGGAGTACTTATAAAGGGGCTAGGATAACTCACTTTGGGTCGGGGAGTAGTTTAAGGGACTAGGGTAACTCACTTGGAGTCAGAGAGTACATATAAAGGGGCTAGGATAACTCACTTGCGGTCAGAGAGTACATATAAAGGGGCTAGGATAACTCAATTGGGGTCAGGGAGTACTTCTATGGGACTAGGGTAACTCACTTGGGGTCTGGGAGTACTTATAAATGGGTTATGGTAACTCACTTGGTGTCAGGGAGTACTAATATGGGACTAGGGTAACTCACTTTGACTCTGGGAGTACATATAAAGGGGCTAGGATAACTCACTTGGGGTCTGGGAGTACTTATGTGGGACTAGGGTAACCCACTTAGGGTCAGGGAGTACTTATAAAGGGGCTAGGGTAACACACTTGGGGTCAGGGAGTACTTATAAAGGGGCTAGGGTAACTCACTTTGGGTCGGGGAGTAGTTATAAGGGACTAGGGTAACTCACTGGGACTCTGGGAGGACATATAAAGGGGCTAGGATAACTCATTTGGGTCAGGGAGTACTTCTATGGGACTAGGGTAACTCACTTGGTTTCAGGGAGTACTTATATAGGGGCTAGGGTAACACACTTGGGGTCAGGGAGTACTTATAAAGGGGCTAGGATAACTCACTTTGGGTCGGGGAGTAGTTTAAGGGACTAGGGTAAATCACTTGGATTCTGGGAGTACATATAAAGGGGCTAGGATAACTCACTTGGGGTCAGGGAGTACTTCTATGGGACTAGGGTAACTCACTTGGGGTCTGGGAGTACTTATGTGGGACTAGGGTAACCCACTTAGGGTCAGGGAGTACTTATAAAGGGGCTAGGGTAACACACTTGGGGTCAGGGAGTACTTATAAAGGGGCTAGGGTAACTCACTTTGGGTCGGGGAGTAGTTATAAGGGACTAGGGTAACTCACTTGGACTCTGGGAGTACATATAAAAGGGCTAGGATAACTCACTTGCGGTCAGAGAGTACATATAAAGGGGCTAGGATAACTCACTTGGGGTCAGGGAGTACTTCTATGGGACTAGGGTAACACACTTGGACTCTGGGAGTACATATAAAGGGGCTAGGATAACTCACTTGGGGTCAGGGAGTACATATAAAGGGGCTAGGATAACTCACTTGGGGTCAGGGAGTACTTCTATGGGACTAGGGTAACTCACTTGGACTCTGGGAGTACATATAAAGGGGCTAGGATAACTTACTTGGGGTCAGAGAGTACATATAAAGGGGCTAGGATAACTCACTTGGGGTCAGGGAGTACATATAAAGGGGCTAGGATAACTCACTTGGGGTCAGGGAGTACTTCTATGGGACTAGGGTAACTCACTTGGACTCTGGGAGTACATATAAAGGGGCTAGGATAACTCACTTGGGGTCAGGGAGTACTTCTATGGGACTAGGGTAACTCACTTGGATTCTGGGAGTACATATAAAGGGGCTAGGATAACTCACTTGGGGTCAGGGAGTACTTATAAAGGGGATAGGGTAACTCACTTGGGGTCAGGGAGTACTTATAAAGGGGCTAGTGTAACACACTTTGGTTCAGGGAGTAGTTATAGGGGACTAGGGTAACTCACTTGGGTTCTGGGAGTACTTATATGGGACTAGGCTAACCCACTTAGGGTCAGGGAGTAGTTATAGGGGACTAGGGTAACTTACTTGGGTTCTGGGAGTACTTATATGGGACTACGGTAACCCACTTAGGGTCAGGGAGTAGTTATATGGGACTAGTGTAACTCACTTGGAGTCAGAGAGTACATATAAAGGGGCTAGGATAACTCACTTGCGGTCAGAGAGTACATATAAAGGGGCTAGGATAACTCACTTGGGGTCAGGGAGTACTTTTATGGGACTAGGGTAACTCACTTGGGGTCTGGGAGTACTTATGTGGGACTAGAGTAACCCACTTAGGGTCAGGGAGTACTTATAAAGGGGCTATAGTAACTCACTTGGGGTCAGGGAGTACTTATATGGGACTAGGGTAACTCACTTGGGGTCAGGGAGTATTTATATAGGGGCTAGGGTAATACACTTAGGGTCAGGGAGTACTTATATGGGACTAGGGTAAGTCACTTGCGTTCAGAGAGTACATATAAAGGGGCTAGGATAACTCACTTGGGGTCAGGGAGTACTTCTATGGGACTAGGGTAACTCACTTGGGGTCTGGGAGTACTTATGTGGGACTAGGGTAACCCACTTAGGGTCAGGGAGTAGTTATAGGGGACTAGGGTAACTCACTTGGAGTCAGAGAGTACATATAAAAGGGCTAGGATAACTCACTTTGGGTCGGGGAGTAGTTATAAGGGACTAGGGTAACTCACTTGGAGTCAGAGAGTACATATAAAGGGGCTAGGATAACTCACTTGCGGTCAGAGAGTACATATAAAGGGGCTAGGATAACTCAATTGGGGTCAGGGAGTACTTTTATGGGACTAGGGTAACTCACTTGGGGTCTGGGAATACTTATAAATGGGTTATGGTAACTCACTTGGTGTCAGGGAGTACTAATATGGGACTAGGGTAACCCACTTAGGGTCAGGGAGTAGTTATAGGGGACTAGGGTAACTCACTTGGGGTCAGGGAGTACTTATAAAGGGGATAGGGTAACTCACTTGGGGTCAGGGAGTACTTATAAGGGACTAGGGTAACTCACTTGGACACTGGGAGTACATATAAAGGGGCTAGGGTAACCCACTTTGGTTCAGGGAGTAGTTATAGGGGACTAGGGTAACTCACTTGGGTTCTGGGAGTACTTATATGGGACTAGGGTAACTCACATGGGTCAGGGAGTACTTATAAAGGGGCTAGATTAAGTTAGTTTGGGTCAAGGAGTACTTAAATGGGACTAGGGTAACTCACTTAGGGCCAGGGTGTACTAATTAAGGGGCTAGGGTAACTCACTTGGGGTCAGGGAGTACTTCTATGGGACTAGGGTAACTCACTTGGGATCTGGGAGTACTTATGTGGGACTAGGGTAACCCACTTAGGGTCAGGGAGTACTTATAAAGGGGCTAGGTTAACTTACTTTAGGTCAAGGAGTACTTATATGGGACTAGGGTAACTCACTTAGGGCCAGGGTGTACTTATTAAGGGGCTAGGGTAACTCACTTGGGGTCAGGGAGTACTTCTATGGGACTAGGGTAACTCACTTGGGTTCTGGGAGTACTTATATGGGACTAGGGTAACCCACTTAGGGTCAGGGAGTAGTTATAGGGGACTAGGGTAACTCACTTGGACTCTGGGAGTACATATAAAGGGGCTAGGGTAACTCACTTGGGGTCAGGGAGTACTTATAAGGGACTAGGGTAACTCACTTGGGGCCAGGGAGTACTTATAAAGGGGCTAGGGTAACCCACTTTGGTTGAGGGAGTAGTTATAGGGAACTAGGGTAACTCACTTGGGTTCTGGGAGTACTTATATGGGACTAGGGTAACCCACTTAGGGTCAGGGAGTAGTTATAGCGGACTAGGGTAACTCGCTTGGAGTCAGAGAGTACATATAAAGGGGCTAGGATAACTCACTTGCGGTCAGAGAGTACTTCTATGGGACTAGGGTAACTCACATGGGGTCTGGGAGTACTTATGTGGGACTAGGGTAACCCACTTAGGGTCAGGGAGTACTTATAAAGGGGCTAGGGTAACTCACTTTGGGTCGGAGAGTAGTTATAAGGGACTAGGGTAACTCACTTGGACTCTGGGAGTACATATAAAGGGGCTACGATAACTCACTTGCGGTCAGAGAGTACTTCTATGGGACTAGGGTAACTCACTTGGGGTCTGGGAGTACTTATGTGGGACTAGGGTAACCCACTTAGGGTCAGGGAGTACTTATAAAGGGGCTAGGGTAACTCACTTTGGGTCGGGGAGTAGTTATAAGGGACTAGGGTAACTCACTTGGACTCTGGGAGTACATATAAAGGGGCTACGATAACTCACTTGGGGTCAGGGAGTACTTCTATGGGACTAGGGTAACTCACTTGGTGCCAGGGAGTACTTATATAGGGGCTAGGGTAACACACTTGGGGTCAGGGAGTACTTATAAAGGGGCTAGGATAACTCACTTTGGGTCGGGGAGTAGTTTAAGGGACTAGGGTAACTCACTTGGAGTCAGAGAGTACATATAAAGGGGCTAGGATAACTCACTTGCGGTCAGAGAGTACATATAAAGGGGCTAGGATAACACACTTGGGGTCAGGCAGTACTTATAAAGGGGATAGGGTAACTCACTTGGGGTCAGGGAGTACTTATAAAGGGGCTAGGGTAACCCACTTTGGTTCAGGGAGTAGTTATAGGGGACTAGGGTAACTCACTTGGGTTCTGGGAGTACTTATATGGGACTAGGGTAACCCACTTAGGGTCAGGGAGTAGTTATAGGGGACTAGTGTAACTCACTTGGAGTCAGAGAGTACATATAAAGGGGCTAGGATAACTCACTTGCGGTCAGAGAGTACATATAAAGGGGCTAGGATAACTCACTTGGGGTCAGGGAGTACTTCTATGGGACTAGGGTAACTCACTTGGGGTCTGGGAGTACTTATAAAGGGGCTAGGATAACTCACTTTGGGTCGGGGAGTAGTTTAAGGGACTAGGGTAACTCACTTGGACTCTGGGAGTACATATAAAAGGGCTAGGATAACTCACTTGCGGTCAGAGAGTACATATAAAGGGGCTAGGATAACTCACTTGCGGTCAGAGAGTACATATAAAGGGGCTAGGATAACACACTTGGGGTCAGGCAGTACTTATAAAGGGGATAGGGTAACTCACTTGGGGTCAGGGAGTACTTATAAAGGGGCTAGGGTAACCCACTTTGGTTCAGGGAGTAGTTATAGGGGACTAGGGTAACTCACTTGGGTTCTGGGAGTACTTATATGGGACTAGGGTAACCAACTTAGGGTCAGGGAGTAGTTATAGGGGACTAGTGTAACTCACTTGGAGTCAGAGAGTACATATAAAGGGGCTAGGATAACTCACTTGCGGTCAGAGAGTACATATAAAGGGGCTAGGATAACTCACTTGGGGTCAGGGAGTACTTTTATGGGACTAGGGTAACTCACTTGGGGTCTGGGAATACTTATGTGGGACTAGAGTAACCCACTTAGGGTCAGGGAGTACTTATAAAGGGGCTATGGTAACCCACTTTGGTTCAGGGAGTAGTTATAGGGGACTAGGGTAACTCACTTGGGTTCTGGGAGTACTTATATGGGACTAGGGTAACCCACTTAGGGTCAGGGAGTAGTTATAGGGGACTAGGGTAACTCACTTGGAGTCAGAGAGTACATATAAAGGGGCTAGGATAACTCACTTGCGGTCAGAGAGTACATATAAAGGGGCTAGGATAACTCAATTGGGGTCAGGGGGTACTTCTATGGGACTAGGGTAACTCACTTGGGGTCTGGGAGTACTTATATGGGGCTAGGTTAACTCACTTGGGGTCAGAGAGTACTTATATGGGACTAGGGTAACTCACATGGGTCAGGGAGTACTTATAAAGGGGCTAGGGTAACTCACTTTGGGTCGGAGAGTAGTTATAAGGGACTAGGGTAACTCACTTGGACTCTGGGAGTACATATAAAGGGGCTACGATAACTCACTTGCGGTCAGAGAGTACTTCTATGGGACTAGGGTAACTCACTTGGGGTCTGGGAGTACTTATGTGGGACTAGGGTAACCCACTTAGGGTCAGGGAGTACTTATAAAGGGGCTAGGGTAACTCACTTTGGGTCGGGGAGTAGTTATAAGGGACTAGGGTAACTCACTTGGACTCTGGGAGTACATATAAAGGGGCTACGATAACTCACTTGGGGTCAGGGAGTACTTCTATGGGACTAGGGTAACTCACTTGGTGCCAGGGAGTACTTATATAGGGGCTAGGGTAACACACTTGGGGTCAGGGAGTACTTATAAAGGGGCTAGGATAACTCACTTTGGGTCGGGGAGTAGTTTAAGGGACTAGGGTAACTCACTTGGAGTCAGAGAGTACATATAAAGGGGCTAGGATAACTCACTTGCGGTCAGAGAGTACATATAAAGGGGCTAGGATAACACACTTGGGGTCAGGCAGTACTTATAAAGGGGATAGGGTAACTCACTTGGGGTCAGGGAGTACTTATAAAGGGGCTAGGGTAACCCACTTTGGTTCAGGGAGTAGTTATAGGGGACTAGGGTAACTCACTTGGGTTCTGGGAGTACTTATATGGGACTAGGGTAACCCACTTAGGGTCAGGGAGTAGTTATAGGGGACTAGTGTAACTCACTTGGAGTCAGAGAGTACATATAAAGGGGCTAGGATAACTCACTTGCGGTCAGAGAGTACATATAAAGGGGCTAGGATAACTCACTTGGGGTCAGGGAGTACTTCTATGGGACTAGGGTAACTCACTTGGGGTCTGGGAGTACATATGTGGGACTAGGGTAACCCACTTAGGGTCAGGGAGTACTTATAAAGGGGCTAGGGTAACTCACTTTGGGTCGGGGAGTAGTTATAAGGGACTAGGGTAACTCACTTGGAGTCAGAGAGTACATATAAAGGGGCTAGGATAACTCACTTGCGGTCAGAGAGTACATATAAAGGGGCTAGGATAACTCAATTGGGGTCAGGGAGTACTTTTATGGGACTAGGGTAACTCACTTGGGGTCTGGGAGTACTTATAAATGGGTTATGGTAACTCACTTGGTGTCAGGGAGTACTAATATGGGACTAGGGTAACTCACTTTGACTCTGGGAGTACATATAAAGGGGCTAGGATAACTCAATTGGGGTCAGGGAGTACATATAAAGGGGCTAGGGTAACTCACTTGGGGTCTGGGAGTACTTATATGGGACTAGGGTAACTCACTTGGGGTCAGGGAGTACTAATATGGGACTAGGGTAACTCACTTTGACTCTGGGAGTACATATAAAGGGGCTAGGATAACTCAATTGGGGTCAGGGAGTATTTCTATGGGACTAGGGTAACTCACTTGGGGTCGGGGAGTAGTTATAAGGGACTAGGGTAACTCACTTGGACTCTGGGAGTACATATATTGGGGCTACGATAACTCACTTGGGGTCAGGGAGTACTTCTATGGGACTAGGGTAACTCACTTAAGGCCAGGGTGTACTTATTAAGGGGCTAGGGTAACTCACTTGGGGTCAGGGAGTACTTCTATGGGACTAGGGTAACTCACTTGGGGTCTGGGAGTACTTATATGGGACTAGGGTAACTCATTTGGTGTCAGGGAGTACTTATATGGGACTAGGGTAACTCACATGGGTCAGGGAGTACTTATAAAGGGGCTAGGGTAACTCACTTTGGGTCGGGGAGTAGTTATAAGGGACTAGGGTAACTCTCTTGGACTCTGGGAGTACATATAATGGGGCTAGGTTAACTTACTTTGGGTCAAGGAGTACTTATATGGGACTAGGGTAACTCACTTAGGGCCAGGGTGTACTTATTAAGGGGCTAGGGTAACTCACTTGGGGTCAGGGAGTACTTCTATGGGACTAGGGTAACTCACTTGGGGTCAGGGAGTACTTATATAGGGTCTAGGGTAACACACTTGGGGTCAGGGAGTACTTATAAAGGGGCTAGGATAACTCACTTTGGGTCGGGGAGTAGTTTAAGGGACTAGGGTAACTCACTTGGACTCTGGGAGTACATATAGAGGGGCTAGGATAACTCACTTGGGGTCAAGGAGTACTTATAAAGGGGACAGGGTAACTCACTTGGGGTCAGGGAGTACTTATAAGGGACTAGGGTAACTCACTTGGGGCCAGGGAGTACTTATAAAGGGGCTATGGTAACCCACTTTGGTTCAGGGAGTAGTTATAGGGGACTAGGGTAACTCACTTGGGTTCTGGGAGTACTTATATGGGACTAGGGTAACCCACTTAGGGTCAGGGAGTAGTTATAGGGGACTAGGGTAACTCACTTGGAGTCAGAGAGTACATATAAAGGGGCTAGGATAACTCACTTGCGGTCAGAGAGTACATATAAAGGGGCTAGGATAACTCAATTGGGGTCAGGGGGTACTTCTATGGGACTAGGGTAACTCACTTGGGGTCTGGGAGTACTTATATGGGACTAGGGTAACTCACTTGGGGTCAGGGAGTACTTATATGGGACTAGGGTAACCCACTTTGGTTCAGGGAGTAGTTATAGGGGACTAGGGTAACTCACTTGGGTTCTGGGAGTACTTATATGGGACTAGGGTAACCCACTTAGGGTCAGGGAGTAGTTATAGGGGACTAGTGTAACTCACTTGGAGTCAGAGAGTACATATAAAGGGGCTAGGATAACTCACTTGCGGTCAGAGAGTACATATAAAGGGGCTAGGATAACTCACTTGGGGTCAGGGAGTACTTCTATGGGACTAGGGTAACTCACTTGGGGTCTGGGAGTACATATGTGGGACTAGGGTAACCCACTTAGGGTCAGGGAGTACTTATAAAGGGGCTAGGGTAACTCACTTGGAGTCAGAGAGTACATATAAAGGGGCTAGGATAACTCACTTGCGGTCAGAGAGTACATATAAATTGGCTAGGATAACTCAATTGGGGTCAGGGAGTACTTTTATGGGACTAGGGTAACTCACTTGGGGTCTGGGAGTACTTATAAATGGGTTATGGTAACTCACTTGGTGTCAGGGAGTACTAATATGGGACTAGGGTAACTCACTTTGACTCTGGGAGTACATATAAAGGGGCTAGGATAACTCAATTGGGGTCAGGGAGTACATATAAAGGGGCTAGGGTAACTCACTTGGGGTCTGGGAGTACTTATATGGGACTAGGGTAACTCACTTGGGGTCAGGGAGTACTAATATGGGACTAGGGTAACTCACTTTGACTCTGGGAGTACATATAAAGGGGCTAGGATAACTCAATTGGGGTCAGGGAGTACTTCTATGGGACTAGGGTAACTCACTTGGGGTCGGGGAGTAGTTATAAGGGACTAGGGTAACTCACTTGGACTCTGGGAGTACATATATTGGGGCTACGATAACTCACTTGGGGTCAGGGAGTACTTCTATGGGACTAGGGTAACTCACTTAAGGCCAGGGTGTACTTATTAAGGGGCTAGGGTAACTCACTTGGGGTCAGGGAGTACTTCTATGGGACTAGGGTAACTCACTTGGGGTCTGGGAGTACTTATATGGGACTAGGGTAACTCATTTGGTGTCAGGGAGTACTTATATGGGACTAGGGTAACTCACATGGGTCAGGGAGTACTTATAAAGGGGCTAGGGTAACTCACTTTGGGTCGGGGAGTAGTTATAAGGGACTAGGGTAACTCTCTTGGACTCTGGGAGTACATATAATGGGGCTAGGTTAACTTACTTTGGGTCAAGGAGTACTTATATGGGACTAGGGTAACTCACTTAGGGCCAGGGTGTACTTATTAAGGGGCTAGGGTAACTCACTTGGGGTCAGGGAGTACTTCTATGGGACTAGGGTAACTCACTTGGGGTCAGGGAGTACTTATATAGGGTCTAGGGTAACACACTTGGGGTCAGGGAGTACTTATAAAGGGGCTAGGATAACTCACTTTGGGTCGGGGAGTAGTTTAAGGGACTAGGGTAACTCACTTGGACTCTGGGAGTACATATAGAGGGGCTAGGATAACTCACTTGGGGTCAAGGAGTACTTATAAAGGGGATAGGGTAACTCACTTGGGGTCAGGGAGTACTTATAAGGGACTAGGGTAACTCACTTGGGGCCAGGGAGTACTTATAAAGGGGCTATGGTAACCCACTTTGGTTCAGGGAGTAGTTATAGGGGACTAGGGTAACTCACTTGGGTTCTGGGAGTACTTATATGGGACTAGGGTAACCCACTTAGGGTCAGGGAGTAGTTATAGGGGACTAGGGTAACTCACTTGGAGTCAGAGAGTACATATAAAGGGGCTAGGATAACTCACTTGCGGTCAGAGAGTACATATAAAGGGGCTAGGATAACTCAATTGGGGTCAGGGGGTACTTCTATGGGACTAGGGTAACTCACTTGGGGTCTGGGAGTACTTATATGGGACTAGGGTAACTCACTTGGGGTCAGGGAGTACTTATATGGGACTAGGGTAACACACATGGGTCAGGGAGTACTTATAATGGGGCTAGGGTAACTCACTTTGGGTCGGGGAGTAGTTATAAGGGACTAGAGTAACTCACTTGGACTCTGGGAGTACATATAATGGGGCTACGATAACTCACTTGGGGTCAGGGAGTACTTCTATGTGACTAGGGTAACTCACTTGGTGTCAGGCAGTATTTATATAGGGGCTAGGGTAACACACTTGGGGTCAGGGAGTACTTATAAAGGGGCTAGGATAACTCACTTTGGGTCGGGGAGTAGTTTAAGGGACTAGGGTAACTCACTTGGAGTCAGAGAGTACATATAAAGGGGCTAGGATAACTCACTTGCGGTCAGAGAGTACATATAAAGGGGCTAGGATAACTCAATTGGGGTCAGGGAGTACTTCTATGGGACTAGGGTAACTCACTTGGGGTCTGGGAGTACTTATAAATGGGTTATGGTAACTCACTTGGTGTCAGGGAGTACTAATATGGGACTAGGGTAACTCACTTTGACTCTGGGAGTACATATAAAGGGGCTAGGATAACTCACTTGGGGTCTGGGAGTACTTATGTGGGACTAGGGTAACCCACTTAGGGTCAGGGAGTACTTATAAAGGGGCTAGGGTAACACACTTGGGGTCAGGGAGTACTTATAAAGGGGCTAGGGTAACTCACTTTGGGTCGGGGAGTAGTTATAAGGGACTAGGGTAACTCACTGGGACTCTGGGAGGACATATAAAGGGGCTAGGATAACTCATTTGGGTCAGGGAGTACTTCTATGGGACTAGGGTAACTCACTTGGTGTCAGGGAGTACTTATATAGGGGCTAGGGTAACACACTTGGGGTCAGGGAGTACTTATAAAGGGGCTAGGATAACTCACTTTGGGTCGGGGAGTAGTTTAAGGGACTAGGGTAAATCACTTGGATTCTGGGAGTACATATAAAGGGGCTAGGATAACTCACTTGGGGTCAGGGAGTACTTCTATGGGACTAGGGTAACTCACTTGGGGTCTGGGAGTACTTATGTGGGACTAGGGTAACCCACTTAGGGTCAGGGAGTACTTATAAAGGGGCTAGGGTAACACACTTGGGGTCAGGGAGTACTTATAAAGGGGATAGGGTAACTCACTTTGGGTCGGGGAGTAGTTATAAGGGACTAGGGTAACTCACTTGGACTCTGGGAGTACATATAAAGGGGCTAGGATAACTCACTTGCGGTCAGAGAGTACATATAAAGGGGCTAGGATAACTCACTTGGGGTCAGGGAGTACTTCTATGGGACTAGGGTAACTCACTTGGACTCTGGGAGTACATATAAAGGGGCAAGGATAACTCACTTGGGGTCAGGGAGTACATATAAAGGGGCTAGGATAACTCACTTGGGGTCAGGGAGTACTTCTATGGGACTAGGGTAACTCACTTGGACTCTGGGAGTACATATAAAGGGGCTAGGATAACTTACTTGGGGTCAGAGAGTACATATAAAGGGGCTAGGATAACTCACTTGGGGTCAGGGAGTACTTCTATGGGACTAGGGTAACTCACTTGGACTCTGGGAGTACATATAAAGGGGCTAGGATAACTCACTTGGGGTCAGGGAGTACTTATAAAGGGGCTAGGATAACTCATTTGGGGTCAGGGAGTACTTCTATGGGACTAGGGTAACTCACTTGGTGTCAGGGAGTACTTATATAGGGGCTAGGGTAACACACTTGGGGTCAGGGAGTACTTTTAAAGGGGCTAGGATAACTCAATTTGGGTCGGGGAGTAGTTTAAGGGACTAGGGTAACTCACTTGGACTCTGGGAGTACATATAAAGGGGCTAGGATAACTCACTTGGGGTCAGGGAGTACTTCTATGGGACTAGGGTAACTCACTTGGATTCTGGGAGTACATATAAAGGGGCTAGGATAACTCACTTGGGGTCAGGGAGTACTTATAAAGGGGATAGGGTAACTCACTTGGGGTCAGGGAGTACTTATAAAGGGGCTAGTGTAACACACTTTGGTTCAGGGAGTAGTTATAGGGGACTAGGGTAACTCACTTGGGTTCTGGGAGTACTTATATGGGACTAGGCTAACCCACTTAGGGTCAGGGAGTAGTTATAGGGGACTAGGGTAACTCACTTGGGTTCTGGGAGTACTTATATGGGACTACGGTAACCCACTTAGGGTCAGGGAGTAGTTATAGGGGACTAGTGTAACTCACTTGGAGTCAGAGAGTACATATAAAGGGGCTAGGATAACTCACTTGCGGTCAGAGAGTACATATAAAGGGGCTAGGATAACTCACTTGGGGTCAGGGAGTACTTTTATGGGACTAGGGTAACTCACTTGGGGTCTGGGAGTACTTATGTGGGACTAGAGTAACCCACTTAGGGTCAGGGAGTACTTATAAAGGGGCTATAGTAACTCACTTGGGGTCAGGGAGTACTTATATGGGACTAGGGTAACTCACTTGGGGTCAGGGAGTATTTATATAGGGGCTAGGGTAATACACTTAGGGTCAGGGAGTACTTATATGGGACTAGGGTAGGTCACTTGCGTTCAGAGAGTACATATAAAGGGGCTAGGATAACTCACTTGGGGTCAGGGAGTACTTCTATGGGACTAGGGTAACTCACTTGGGGTCTGGGAGTACTTATGTGGGACTAGGGTAACCCACTTAGGGTCAGGGAGTAGTTATAGGGGACTAGGGTAACTCACTTGGAGTCAGAGAGTACATATAAAAGGGCTAGGATAACTCACTTTGGGTCGGGGAGTAGTTATAAGGGACTAGGGTAACTCACTTGGAGTCAGAGAGTACATATAAAGGGGCTAGGATAACTCACTTGCGGTCAGAGAGTACATATAAAGGGGCTAGGATAACTCAATTGGGGTCAGGGAGTACTTTTATGGGACTAGGGTAACTCACTTGGGGTCTGGGAATACTTATAAATGGGTTATGGTAACTCACTTGGTGTCAGGGAGTACTAATATGGGACTAGGGTAACCCACTTAGGGTCAGGGAGTAGTTATAGGGGACTAGGGTAACTCACTTGGGGTCAGGGAGTACTTATAAAGGGGATAGGGTAACTCACTTGGGGTCAGGTAGTACTTATAAGGGACTAGGGTAACTCACTTGGGGCCAGGGAGTACTTATAAAGGGGCTAGGGTAACCCACTTTGGTTGAGGGAGTAGTTATAGGGAACTAGGGTAACTCACTTGGGTTCTGGGAGTACTTATATGGGACTAGGGTAACCCACTTAGGGTCAGGGAGTAGTTATAGGGGACTAGGGTAACTCACTTGGACTCTGGGAGTACATATAAAGGGGCTAGGGTAACTCACTTGGGGTCAGGTAGTACTTATAAGGGACTAGGGTAACTCACTTGGGGCCAGGGAGTACTTATAAAGGGGCTAGGGTAACCCACTTTGGTTGAGGGAGTAGTTATAGGGAACTAGGGTAACTCACTTGGGTTCTGGGAGTACTTATATGGGACTAGGGTAACCCACTTAGGGTCAGGGAGTAGTTATAGCGGACTAGGGTAACTCGCTTGGAGTCAGAGAGTACATATAAAGGGGCTAGGATAACTCACTTGCGGTCAGAGAGTACTTCTATGGGACTAGGGTAACTCACATGGGGTCTGGGAGTACTTATGTGGGACTAGGGTAACCCACTTAGGGTCAGGGAGTACTTATAAAGGGGCTAGGGTAACTCACTTTGGGTCGGAGAGTAGTTATAAGGGACTAGGGTAACTCACTTGGACTCTGGGAGTACATATAAAGGGGCTACGATAACTCACTTGCGGTCAGAGAGTACTTCTATGGGACTAGGGTAACTCACTTGGGGTCTGGGAGTACTTATGTGGGACTAGGGTAACCCACTTAGGGTCAGGGAGTACTTATAAAGGGGCTAGGGTAACTCACTTTGGGTCGGGGAGTAGTTATAAGGGACTAGGGTAACTCACTTGGACTCTGGGAGTACATATAAAGGGGCTACGATAACTCACTTGGGGTCAGGGAGTACTTCTATGGGACTAGGGTAACTCACTTGGTGCCAGGGAGTACTTATATAGGGGCTAGGGTAACACACTTGGGGTCAGGGAGTACTTATAAAGGGGCTAGGATAACTCACTTTGGGTCGGGGAGTAGTTTAAGGGACTAGGGTAACTCACTTGGAGTCAGAGAGTACATATAAAGGGGCTAGGATAACTCACTTGCGGTCAGAGAGTACATATAAAGGGGCTAGGATAACACACTTGGGGTCAGGCAGTACTTATAAAGGGGATAGGGTAACTCACTTGGGGTCAGGGAGTACTTATAAAGGGGCTAGGGTAACCCACTTTGGTTCAGGGAGTAGATATAGGGGACTAGGGTAACTCACTTGGGTTCTGGGAGTACTTATATGGGACTAGGGTAACCCACTTAGGGTCAGGGAGTAGTTATAGGGGACTAGTGTAACTCACTTGGAGTCAGAGAGTACATATAAAGGGGCTAGGATAACTCACTTGCGGTCAGAGAGTACATATAAAGGGGCTAGGATAACTCACTTGGGGTCAGGGAGTACTTCTATGGGACTAGGGTAACTCACTTGGGGTCTGGGAGTACTTATAAAGGGGCTAGGATAACTCACTTTGGGTCGGGGAGTAGTTTAAGGGACTAGGGTAACTCACTTGGACTCTGGGAGTACATATAAAAGGGCTAGGATAACTCACTTGCGGTCAGAGAGTACATATAAAGGGGCTAGGATAACTCACTTGCGGTCAGAGAGTACATATAAAGGGGCTAGGATAACACACTTGGGGTCAGGCAGTACTTATAAAGGGGATAGGGTAACTCACTTGGGGTCAGGGAGTACTTATAAAGGGGCTAGGGTAACCCACTTTGGTTCAGGGAGTAGTTATAGGGGACTAGGGTAACTCACTTGGGTTCTGGGAGTACTTATATGGGACTAGGGTAACCAACTTAGGGTCAGGGAGTAGTTATAGGGGACTAGTGTAACTCACTTGGAGTCAGAGAGTACATATAAAGGGGCTAGGATAACTCACTTGCGGTCAGAGAGTACATATAAAGGGGCTAGGATAACTCACTTGGGGTCAGGGAGTACTTTTATGGGACTAGGGTAACTCACTTGGGGTCTGGGAATACTTATGTGGGACTAGAGTAACCCACTTAGGGTCAGGGAGTACTTATAAAGGGGCTATGGTAACCCACTTTGGTTCAGGGAGTAGTTATAGGGGACTAGGGTAACTCACTTGGGTTCTGGGAGTACTTATATGGGACTAGGGTAACCCACTTAGGGTCAGGGAGTAGTTATAGGGGACTAGGGTAACTCACTTGGAGTCAGAGAGTACATATAAAGGGGCTAGGATAACTCACTTGCGGTCAGAGAGTACATATAAAGGGGCTAGGATAACTCAATTGGGGTCAGGGGGTACTTCTATGGGACTAGGGTAACTCACTTGGGGTCTGGGAGTACTTATATGGGGCTAGGTTAACTCACTTGGGGTCAGAGAGTACTTATATGGGACTAGTGTAACTCACTTGGAGTCAGAGAGTACATATAAAGGGGCTAGGATAACTCACTTGCAGTCAGAGAGTACATATAAAGGGGCTAGGATAACTCACTTGGGGTCAGGGAGTACTTTTATGGGACTAGGGTAACTCACTTGGGGTCTGGGAGTACTTATGTGGGACTAGAGTAACCCACTTAGGGTCAGGGAGTACTTATAAAGGGGCTATAGTAACTCACTTGGGGTCAGGGAGTACTTATATGGGACTAGGGTAACTCACTTGGGGTCAGGGAGTATTTATATAGGGGCTAGGGTAATACACTTAGGGTCAGGGAGTACTTATATGGGACTAGGGTAGGTCACTTGCGTTCAGAGAGTACATATAAAGGGGCTAGGATAACTCACTTGGGGTCAGGGAGTACTTCTATGGGACTAGGGTAACTCACTTGGGGTCTGGGAGTACTTATGTGGGACTAGGGTAACCCACTTAGGGTCAGGGAGTAGTTATAGGGGACTAGGGTAACTCACTTGGAGTCAGAGAGTACATATAAAAGGGCTAGGATAACTCACTTTGGGTCGGGGAGTAGTTATAAGGGACTAGGGTAACTCACTTGGAGTCAGAGAGTACATATAAAGGGGCTAGGATAACTCACTTGCGGTCAGAGAGTACATATAAAGGGGCTAGGATAACTCAATTGGGGTCAGGGAGTACTTTTATGGGACTAGGGTAACTCACTTGGGGTCTGGGAGTAGTTATAAGGGACTAGGGTAACTCACTTGGACTCTGGGAGTACATATAAAGGGGCTACGATAACTCACTTGGGGTCAGGGAGTACTTCTATGGGACTAGGGTAACTCACTTGGTGCCAGGGAGTACTTATATAGGGGCTAGGGTAACACACTTGGGGTCAGGGAGTACTTATAAAGGGGCTAGGATAACTCACTTTGGGTCGGGGAGTAGTTTAAGGGACTAGGGTAACTCACTTGGAGTCAGAGAGTACATATAAAGGGGCTAGGATAACTCACTTGCGGTCAGAGAGTACATATAAAGGGGCTAGGATAACACACTTGGGGTCAGGCAGTACTTATAAAGGGGATAGGGTAACTCACTTGGGGTCAGGGAGTACTTATAAAGGGGCTAGGGTAACCCACTTTGGTTCAGGGAGTAGTTATAGGGGACTAGGGTAACTCACTTGGGTTCTGGGAGTACTTATATGGGACTAGGGTAACCCACTTAGGGTCAGGGAGTAGTTATAGGGGACTAGTGTAACTCACTTGGAGTCAGAGAGTACATATAAAGGGGCTAGGATAACTCACTTGCGGTCAGAGAGTACATATAAAGGGGCTAGGATAACTCACTTGGGGTCAGGGAGTACTTCTATGGGACTAGGGTAACTCACTTGGGGTCTGGGAGTACTTATAAAGGGGCTAGGATAACTCACTTTGGGTCGGGGAGTAGTTTAAGGGACTAGGGTAACTCACTTGGACTCTGGGAGTACATATAAAAGGGCTAGGATAACTCACTTGCGGTCAGAGAGTACATATAAAGGGGCTAGGATAACTCACTTGCGGTCAGAGAGTACATATAAAGGGGCTTTGATAACACACTTGGGGTCAGGCAGTACTTATAAAGGGGATAGGGTAACTCACTTGGGGTCAGGGAGTACTTATAAAGGGGCTAGGGTAACCCACTTTGGTTCAGGGAGTAGTTATAGGGGACTAGGGTAACTCACTTGGGTTCTGGGAGTACTTATATGGGACTAGGGTAACCAACTTAGGGTCAGGGAGTAGTTATAGGGGACTAGTGTAACTCACTTGGAGTCAGAGAGTACATATAAAGGGGCTAGGATAACTCACTTGCGGTCAGAGAGTACATATAAAGGGGCTAGGATAACTCACTTGGGGTCAGGGAGTACTTTTATGGGACTAGGGTAACTCACTTGGGGTCTGGGAATACTTATGTGGGACTAGAGTAACCCACTTAGGGTCAGGGAGTACTTATAAAGGGGCTATGGTAACCCACTTTGGTTCAGGGAGTAGTTATAGGGGACTAGGGTAACTCACTTGGGTTCTGGGAGTACTTATATGGGACTAGGGTAACCCACTTAGGGTCAGGGAGTAGTTATAGGGGACTAGGGTAACTCACTTGGAGTCAGAGAGTACATATAAAGGGGCTAGGATAACTCACTTGCGGTCAGAGAGTACATATAAAGGGGCTAGGATAACTCAATTGGGGTCAGGGGGTACTTCTATGGGACTAGGGTAACTCACTTGGGGTCTGGGAGTACTTATATGGGGCTAGGTTAACTCACTTGGGGTCAGAGAGTACTTATATGGGACTAGGGTAACTCACATGGGTCAGGGAGTACTTATAAAGGGGCTAGGGTAACTCACTTTGGGTCGGAGAGTAGTTATAAGGGACTAGGGTAACTCACTTGGACTCTGGGAGTACATATAAAGGGGCTACGATAACTCACTTGCGGTCAGAGAGTACTTCTATGGGACTAGGGTAACTCACTTGGGGTCTGGGAGTACTTATGTGGGACTAGGGTAACCCACTTAGGGTCAGGGAGTACTTATAAAGGGGCTAGGGTAACTCACTTTGGGTCGGGGAGTAGTTATAAGGGACTAGGGTAACTCACTTGGACTCTGGGAGTACATATAAAGGGGCTACGATAACTCACTTGGGGTCAGGGAGTACTTCTATGGGACTAGGGTAACTCACTTGGTGCCAGGGAGTACTTATATAGGGGCTAGGGTAACACACTTGGGGTCAGGGAGTACTTATAAAGGGGCTAGGATAACTCACTTTGGGTCGGGGAGTAGTTTAAGGGACTAGGGTAACTCACTTGGAGTCAGAGAGTACATATAAAGGGGCTAGGATAACTCACTTGCGGTCAGAGAGTACATATAAAGGGGCTAGGATAACACACTTGGGGTCAGGCAGTACTTATAAAGGGGATAGGGTAACTCACTTGGGGTCAAGGAGTACTTATAAAGGGGCTAGGGTAACCCACTTTGGTTCAGGGAGTAGTTATAGGGGACTAGGGTAACTCACTTGGGTTCTGGGAGTACTTATATGGGACTAGGGTAACCAACTTAGGGTCAGGGAGTAGTTATAGGGGACTAGTGTAACTCACTTGGAGTCAGAGAGTACATATAAAGGGGCTAGGATAACTCACTTGCGGTCAGAGAGTACATATAAAGGGGCTAGGATAACTCACTTGGGGTCAGGGAGTACTTTTATGGGACTAGGGTAACTCACTTGGGGTCTGGGAATACTTATGTGGGACTAGAGTAACCCACTTAGGGTCAGGGAGTACTTATAAAGGGGCTATGGTAACCCACTTTGGTTCAGGGAGTAGTTATAGGGGACTAGGGTAACTCACTTGGGTTCTGGGAGTACTTATATGGGACTAGGGTAACCCACTTAGGGTCAGGGAGTAGTTATAGGGGACTAGGGTAACTCACTTGGAGTCAGAGAGTACATATAAAGGGGCTAGGATAACTCACTTGCGGTCAGAGAGTACATATAAAGGGGCTAGGATAACTCAATTGGGGTCAGGGGGTACTTCTATGGGACTAGGGTAACTCACTTGGGGTCTGGGAGTACTTATATGGGGCTAGGTTAACTCACTTGGGGTCAGAGAGTACTTATATGGGACTAGGGTAACTCACATGGGTCAGGGAGTACTTATAATGGGGCTAGGGTAACTCACTTTGGGTCGGGGAGTAGTTATAAGGGACTAGGGTAACTCACTTGGACTCTGGGAGTACATATAATGGGGCTACGATAACTCACTTGGGGTCAGGGAGTACTTCTATGGGACTAGGGTAACTCACTTGGTGTCAGGGAGTATTTATATAGGGGCTAGGGTAACACACTTGGGGTCAGGGAGTACTTATAAAGGGGCTAGGATAACTCACTTTGGGTTGGGGAGTAGTTTAAGGGACTAGGGTAACTCACTTGGAGTCAGAGAGTACATATAAAGGGGCTAGGATAACTCACTTGCGGTCAGAGAGTACTTATAAAGGGGCTAGGGTAACTCACTTGGACTCTGGGAGTACATATAATGGGGCTAGGTTAACTTACTTTGGGTCAAGGAGTACTTATATGGGACTAGGGTAACTCACTTAGGGCCAGGGTGTACTTATTAAGGGGCTAGGGTAACTCACTTGGGGTCAGGGAGTACTTCTATGGGACTAGGGTAACTCACTTAGGGTCAGGGAGTACTTCTATGGGACTAGGGTAACTCACTTGGACTCTGGGAGTACATATGAAGGGGCTAGGGTAACTCACTTGGGGTCAGGGAGTACTTATAAGGGACTAGGGTAACTCACTTGGGGCCAGGGAGTACTTATAAAGGGGCTAGGGTAACCCACTTTGGTTGAGGGAGTAGTTAAAGGGAACTAGGGTAACTCACTTGGGTTCTGGGAGTACTTATATGGGACTAGGGTAACCCACTTAGGGTCAGGGAGTAGTTATAGCGGACTAGGGTAACTCGCTTGGAGTCAGAGAGTACATATAAAGGGGCTAGGATAACTCACTTGCGGTCAGAGAGTACTTCTATGGGACTAGGGTAACTCACATGGGGTCTGGGAGTACTTATGTGGGACTAGGGTAACCCACTTAGGGTCAGGGAGTACTTATAAAGGGGCTAGGGTAACTCACTTTGGGTCGGAGAGTAGTTATAAGGGACTAGGGTAACTCACTTGGACTCTGGGAGTACATATAAAGGGGCTACGATAACTCACTTGCGGTCAGAGAGTACTTCTATGGGACTAGGGTAACTCACTTGGGGTCTGGGAGTACTTATGTGGGACTAGGGTAACCCACTTAGGGTCAGGGAGTACTTATAAAGGGGCTAGGGTAACTCACTTTGGGTCGGGGAGTAGTTATAAGGGACTAGGGTAACTCACTTGGACTCTGGGAGTACATATAAAGGGGCTACGATAACTCACTTGGGGTCAGGGAGTACTTCTATGGGACTAGGGTAACTCACTTGGTGCCAGGGAGTACTTATATAGGGGCTAGGGTAACACACTTGGGGTCAGGGAGTACTTATAAAGGGGCTAGGATAACTCACTTTGGGTCGGGGAGTAGTTTAAGGGACTAGGGTAACTCACTTGGAGTCAGAGAGTACATATAAAGGGGCTAGGATAACTCACTTGGGGTCAGGCAGTACTTATAAAGGGGATAGGGTAACTCACTTGGGGTCAGGGAGTACTTATAAAGGGGCTAGGGTAACTCACTTGGGGTCAGGGAGTACTTATAAAGGGGCTAGGGTAACCCACTTTGGTTCAGGGAGTAGTTATAGGGGACTAGGGTAACTCACTTGGGTTCTGGGAGTACTTATATGGGACTAGGGTAACCCACTTAGGGTCAGGGAGTAGTTATAGGGGACTAGTGTAACACACTGGGAGTCAGAGAGTACATATAAAGGGGCTAGGATAACTCACTTGCGGTCAGAGAGTACATATAAAGGGGCTAGGATAACTCACTTGGGGTCAGGGAGTACTTCTATGGGACTAGGGTAACTCACTTGGGGTCTGGGAGTACTTATAAAGGGGCTAGGATAACTCACTTTGGGTCGGGGAGTAGTTTAAGGGACTAGGGTAACTCACTTGGAGTCAGAGAGTACATATAAAGGGGCTAGGATAACGCACTTGCGGTGAGAGAGTACATATAAAGGGGCTAGGATAACACACTTGGGGTCAGGCAGTACTTATAAAGGGGATAGGGTAACTCACTTGGGGTCAGGGAGTACTTAAAAAGGGGCTAGGGTAACCCACTTTGGTTCAGGGAGTAGTTATAGGGGACTAGGGTAACTCACTTGGGTTCTGGGAGTACTTATATGGGACTAGGGTAACCCACTTAGGGTCAGGGAGTAGTTATAGGGGACTAGTGTAACACACTTGGAGTCAGAGAGTACATATAAAGGGGCTAGGATAACTCACTTGCGGTCAGAGAGTACATATAAAGGGGCTAGGATAACTCACTTCGGGTCAGGGAGTACTTCTATGGGACTAGGGTAACTCACTTGGGGTCTGGGAGTACTTATAAAGGGGCTAGGATAACTCACTTTGGGTCGGGGAGTAGTTTAAGGGACTAGGGTAACTCACTTGGAGTCAGAGAGTACATATAAAGGGGCTAGGATAACGCACTTGCGGTGAGAGAGTACATATAAAGGGGCTAGGATAACACACTTGGGGTCAGGCAGTACTTATAAAGGGGATAGGGTAACTCACTTGGGGTCAGGGAGTACTTATAAAAAGGCTAGGGTAACCCACTTTGGTTCAGGGAGTAGTTATAGGGGACTAGGGTAACTCACTTGGGTTCTGGGAGTACTTATATGGGACTAGGGTAACCCACTTAGGGTCAGGGAGTAGTTATAGGGGACTAGTGTAACTCACTTGGAGTCAGAGAGTACATATAAAGGGGCTAGGATAACTCACTTGCGGTCAGAGAGTACATATAAAGGGGCTGGGATAACTCACTTGCGGTCAGAGAGTACATATAAAGGGGCTAGGATAACACACTTGGGGTCAGGCAGTACTTATAAAGGGGATAGGGTAACTCACTTGGGGTCAGGGAGTACTTATAAAGGGGCTAGGGTAACCCACTTTGGTTCAGGGAGTAGTTATAGGGGACTAGGGTAACTCACTTGGGTTCTGGGAGTACTTATATGGGACTAGGGTAACCAACTTAGGGTCAGGGAGTAGTTATAGGGGACTAGTGTAACTCACTTGTAGTCAGAGAGTACATATAAAGGGGCTAGGATAACTCACTTGCGGTCAGAGAGTACATATAAAGGGGCTAGGATAACTCACTTGGGGTCAGGGAGTACTTTTATGGGACTAGGGTAACTCACTTGGGGTCTGGGAATACTTATGTGGGACTAGAGTAACCCACTTAGGGTCAGGGAGTACTTATAAAGGGGCTATGGTAATCCACTTTGGTTCAGGGAGTAGTTATAGGGGACTAGGGTAACTCACTTGGACTCTGGGAGTACATATAAAGGGGCTACGATAACTCACTTGGGGTCAGGGAGTACTTCTATGGGACTAGGGTAACTCACTTGGTGCCAGGGAGTACTTATATAGGGGCTAGGGTAACACACTTGGGGTCAGGGAGTACTTATAAAGGGGCTAGGATAACTCACTTTGGGTCGGGGAGTAGTTTAAGGGACTAGGGTAACTCACTTGGAGTCAGAGAGTACATATAAAGGGGCTAGGATAACTCACTTGCGGTCAGAGAGTACATATAAAGGGGCTAGGATAACACACTTGGGGTCAGGCAGTACTTATAAAGGGGATAGGGTAACTCACTTGGGGTCAGGGAGTACTTATAAAGGGGCTAGGGTAACCCACTTTGGTTCAGGGAGTAGTTATAGGGGACTAGGGTAACTCACTTGGGTTCTGGGAGTACTTATATGGGACTAGGGTAACCCACTTAGGGTCAGGGAGTAGTTATAGGGGACTAGTGTAACACACTTGGAGTCAGAGAGTACATATAAAGGGGCTAGGATAACTCACTTGCGGTCAGAGAGTACATATAAAGGGGCTAGGATAACTCACTTCGGGTCAGGGAGTACTTCTATGGGACTAGGGTAACTCACTTGGGGTCTGGGAGTACTTATAAAGGGGCTAGGATAACTCACTTTGGGTCGGGGAGTAGTTTAAGGGACTAGGGTAACTCACTTGGAGTCAGAGAGTACATATAAAGGGGCTAGGATAACGCACTTGCGGTGAGAGAGTACATATAAAGGGGCTAGGATAACACACTTGGGGTCAGGCAGTACTTATAAAGGGGATAGGGTAACTCACTTGGGGTCAGGGAGTACTTATAAAAAGGCTAGGGTAACCCACTTTGGTTCAGGGAGTAGTTATAGGGGACTAGGGTAACTCACTTGGGTTCTGGGAGTACTTATATGGGACTAGGGTAACCCACTTAGGGTCAGGGAGTAGTTATAGGGGACTAGTGTAACTCACTTGGAGTCAGAGAGTACATATAAAGGGGCTAGGATAACTCACTTGCGGTCAGAGAGTACATATAAAGGGGCTAGGATAACTCACTTGCGGTCAGAGAGTACATATAAAGGGGCTAGGATAACACACTTGGGGTCAGGCAGTACTTATAAAGGGGATAGGGTAACTCACTTGGGGTCAGGGAGTACTTATAAAGGGGCTAGGGTAACCCACTTTGGTTCAGGGAGTAGTTATAGGGGACTAGGGTAACTCACTTGGGTTCTGGGAGTACTTATATGGGACTAGGGTAACCAACTTAGGGTCAGGGAGTAGTTATAGGGGACTAGTGTAACTCACTTGGAGTCAGAGAGTACATATAAAGGGGCTAGGATAACTCACTTGCGGTCAGAGAGTACATATAAAGGGGCTAGGATAACTCACTTGCGGTCAGAGAGTACATATAAAGGGGCTAGGATAACACACTTGAGGTCAGGCAGTACTTATAAAGGGGATAGGGTAACTCACTTGGGGTCAGGGAGTACTTATAAAGGGGCTAGGGTAACCCACTTTGGTTCAGGGAGTAGTTATAGGGGACTAGGGTAACTCACTTGGGTTCTGGGAGTACTTATATGGGACTAGGGTAACCAACTTAGGGTCAGGGAGTAGTTATAGGGGACTAGTGTAACTCACTTGTAGTCAGAGAGTACATATAAAGGGGCTAGGATAACTCACTTGCGGTCAGAGAGTACATATAAAGGGGCTAGGATAACTCACTTGGGGTCAGGGAGTACTTTTATGGGACTAGGGTAACTCACTTGGGGTCTGGGAATACTTATGTGGGACTAGAGTAACCCACTTAGGGTCAGGGAGTACTTATAAAGGGGCTATGGTAATCCACTTTGGTTCAGGGAGTAGTTATAGGGGACTAGGGTAACTCACTTGGACTCTGGGAGTACATATAAAGGGGCTACGATAACTCACTTGGGGTCAGGGAGTACTTCTATGGGACTAGGGTAACTCACTTGGTGCCAGGGAGTACTTATATAGGGGCTAGGGTAACACACTTGGGGTCAGGGAGTACTTATAAAGGGGCTAGGATAACTCACTTTGGGTCGGGGAGTAGTTTAAGGGACTAGGGTAACTCACTTGGAGTCAGAGAGTACATATAAAGGGGCTAGGATAACTCACTTGCGGTCAGAGAGTACATATAAAGGGGCTAGGATAACACACTTGGGGTCAGGCAGTACTTATAAAGGGGATAGGGTAACTCACTTGGGGTCAGGGAGTACTTATAAAGGGGCTAGGGTAACCCACTTTGGTTCAGGGAGTAGTTATAGGGGACTAGGGTAACTCACTTGGGTTCTGGGAGTACTTATATGGGACTAGGGTAACCAACTTAGGGTCAGGGAGTAGTTATAGGGGACTAGTGTAACTCACTTGTAGTCAGAGAGTACATATAAAGGGGCTAGGATAACTCACTTGCGGTCAGAGAGTACATATAAAGGGGCTAGGATAACTCACTTGGGGTCAGGGAGTACTTTTATGGGACTAGGGTAACTCACTTGGGGTCTGGGAATACTTATGTGGGACTAGAGTAACCCACTTAGGGTCAGGGAGTACTTATAAAGGGGCTATGGTAATCCACTTTGGTTCAGGGAGTAGTTATAGGGGACTAGGGTAACTCACTTGGACTCTGGGAGTACATATAAAGGGGCTACGATAACTCACTTGGGGTCAGGGAGTACTTCTATGGGACTAGGGTAACTCACTTGGTGCCAGGGAGTACTTATATAGGGGCTAGGGTAACACACTTGGGGTCAGGGAGTACTTATAAAGGGGCTAGGATAACTCACTTTGGGTCGGGGAGTAGTTTAAGGGACTAGGGTAACTCACTTGGAGTCAGAGAGTACATATAAAGGGGCTAGGATAACTCACTTGCGGTCAGAGAGTACATATAAAGGGGCTAGGATAACACACTTGGGGTCAGGCAGTACTTATAAAGGGGATAGGGTAACTCACTTGGGGTCAGGGAGTACTTATAAAGGGGCTAGGGTAACCCACTTTGGTTCAGGGAGTAGTTATAGGGGACTAGGGTAACTCACTTGGGTTCTGGGAGTACTTATATGGGACTAGGGTAACCCACTTAGGGTCAGGGAGTAGTTATAGGGGACTAGTGTAACACACTTGGAGTCAGAGAGTACATATAAAGGGGCTAGGATAACTCACTTGCGGTCAGAGAGTACATATAAAGGGGCTAGGATAACTCACTTCGGGTCAGGGAGTACTTCTATGGGACTAGGGTAACTCACTTGGGGTCTGGGAGTACTTATAAAGGGGCTAGGATAACTCACTTTGGGTCGGGGAGTAGTTTAAGGGACTAGGGTAACTCACTTGGAGTCAGAGAGTACATATAAAGGGGCTAGGATAACGCACTTGCGGTGAGAGAGTACATATAAAGGGGCTAGGATAACACACTTGGGGTCAGGCAGTACTTATAAAGGGGATAGGGTAACTCACTTGGGGTCAGGGAGTACTTATAAAAAGGCTAGGGTAACCCACTTTGGTTCAGGGAGTAGTTATAGGGGACTAGGGTAACTCACTTGGGTTCTGGGAGTACTTATATGGGACTAGGGTAACCCACTTAGGGTCAGGGAGTAGTTATAGGGGACTAGTGTAACTCACTTGGAGTCAGAGAGTACATATAAAGGGGCTAGGATAACTCACTTGCGGTCAGAGAGTACATATAAAGGGGCTAGGATAACTCACTTGCGGTCAGAGAGTACATATAAAGGGGCTAGGATAACACACTTGGGGTCAGGCAGTACTTATAAAGGGGATAGGGTAACTCACTTGGGGTCAGGGAGTACTTATAAAGGGGCTAGGGTAACCCACTTTGGTTCAGGGAGTAGTTATAGGGGACTAGGGTAACTCACTTGGGTTCTGGGAGTACTTATATGGGACTAGGGTAACCAACTTAGGGTCAGGGAGTAGTTATAGGGGACTAGTGTAACTCACTTGGAGTCAGAGAGTACATATAAAGGGGCTAGGATAACTCACTTGCGGTCAGAGAGTACATATAAAGGGGCTAGGATAACTCACTTGCGGTCAGAGAGTACATATAAAGGGGCTAGGATAACACACTTGAGGTCAGGCAGTACTTATAAAGGGGATAGGGTAACTCACTTGGGGTCAGGGAGTACTTATAAAGGGGCTAGGGTAACCCACTTTGGTTCAGGGAGTAGTTATAGGGGACTAGGGTAACTCACTTGGGTTCTGGGAGTACTTATATGGGACTAGGGTAACCAACTTAGGGTCAGGGAGTAGTTATAGGGGACTAGTGTAACTCACTTGTAGTCAGAGAGTACATATAAAGGGGCTAGGATAACTCACTTGCGGTCAGAGAGTACATATAAAGGGGCTAGGATAACTCACTTGGGGTCAGGGAGTACTTTTATGGGACTAGGGTAACTCACTTGGGGTCTGGGAATACTTATGTGGGACTAGAGTAACCCACTTAGGGTCAGGGAGTACTTATAAAGGGGCTATGGTAATCCACTTTGGTTCAGGGAGTAGTTATAGGGGACTAGGGTAACTCACTTGGACTCTGGGAGTACATATAAAGGGGCTACGATAACTCACTTGGGGTCAGGGAGTACTTCTATGGGACTAGGGTAACTCACTTGGTGCCAGGGAGTACTTATATAGGGGCTAGGGTAACACACTTGGGGTCAGGGAGTACTTATAAAGGGGCTAGGATAACTCACTTTGGGTCGGGGAGTAGTTTAAGGGACTAGGGTAACTCACTTGGAGTCAGAGAGTACATATAAAGGGGCTAGGATAACTCACTTGCGGTCAGAGAGTACATATAAAGGGGCTAGGATAACACACTTGGGGTCAGGCAGTACTTATAAAGGGGATAGGGTAACTCACTTGGGGTCAGGGAGTACTTATAAAGGGGCTAGGGTAACCCACTTTGGTTCAGGGAGTAGTTATAGGGGACTAGGGTAACTCACTTGGGTTCTGGGAGTACTTATATGGGACTAGGGTAACCCACTTAGGGTCAGGGAGTAGTTATAGGGGACTAGTGTAACACACTTGGAGTCAGAGAGTACATATAAAGGGGCTAGGATAACTCACTTGCGGTCAGAGAGTACATATAAAGGGGCTAGGATAACTCACTTCGGGTCAGGGAGTACTTCTATGGGACTAGGGTAACTCACTTGGGGTCTGGGAGTACTTATAAAGGGGCTAGGATAACTCACTTTGGGTCGGGGAGTAGTTTAAGGGACTAGGGTAACTCACTTGGAGTCAGAGAGTACATATAAAGGGGCTAGGATAACGCACTTGCGGTGAGAGAGTACATATAAAGGGGCTAGGATAACACACTTGGGGTCAGGCAGTACTTATAAAGGGGATAGGGTAACTCACTTGGGGTCAGGGAGTACTTATAAAAAGGCTAGGGTAACCCACTTTGGTTCAGGGAGTAGTTATAGGGGACTAGGGTAACTCACTTGGGTTCTGGGAGTACTTATATGGGACTAGGGTAACCCACTTAGGGTCAGGGAGTAGTTATAGGGGACTAGTGTAACTCACTTGGAGTCAGAGAGTACATATAAAGGGGCTAGGATAACTCACTTGCGGTCAGAGAGTACATATAAAGGGGCTAGGATAACTCACTTGCGGTCAGAGAGTACATATAAAGGGGCTAGGATAACACACTTGGGGTCAGGCAGTACTTATAAAGGGGATAGGGTAACTCACTTGGGGTCAGGGAGTACTTATAAAGGGGCTAGGGTAACCCACTTTGGTTCAGGGAGTAGTTATAGGGGACTAGGGTAACTCACTTGGGTTCTGGGAGTACTTATATGGGACTAGGGTAACCAACTTAGGGTCAGGGAGTAGTTATAGGGGACTAGTGTAACTCACTTGGAGTCAGAGAGTACATATAAAGGGGCTAGGATAACTCACTTGCGGTCAGAGAGTACATATAAAGGGGCTAGGATAACTCACTTGCGGTCAGAGAGTACATATAAAGGGGCTAGGATAACACACTTGGGGTCAGGCAGTACTTATAAAGGGGATAGGGTAACTCACTTGGGGTCAGGGAGTACTTATAAAGGGGCTAGGGTAACCCACTTTGGTTCAGGGAGTAGTTATAGGGGACTAGGGTAACTCACTTGGGTTCTGGGAGTACTTATATGGGACTAGGGTAACCAACTTAGGGTCAGGGAGTAGTTATAGGGGACTAGTGTAACTCACTTGTAGTCAGAGAGTACATATAAAGGGGCTAGGATAACTCACTTGCGGTCAGAGAGTACATATAAAGGGGCTAGGATAACTCACTTGGGGTCAGGGAGTACTTTTATGGGACTAGGGTAACTCACTTGGGGTCTGGGAATACTTATGTGGGACTAGAGTAACCCACTTAGGGTCAGGGAGTACTTATAAAGGGGCTATGGTAACCCACTTTGGTTCAGGGAGTAGTTATAGGGGACTAGGGTAACTCACTTGGGTTCTGGGAGTACTTATATGGGACTAGGGTAACCCACTTAGGGTCAGGGAGTAGTTATAGGGGACTAGGGTAACTCACTTGGAGTCAGAGAGTACATATAAAGGGGCTAGGATAACTCACTTGCGGTCAGAGAGTACATATAAAGGGGCTAGGATAACTCAATTGGGGTCAGGGGGTACTTCTATGGGACTAGGGTAACTCACTTGGGGTCTGGGAGTACTTATATGGGGCTAGGTTAACTCACTTGGGGTCAGAGAGTACTTATATGGGACTAGGGTAACTCACATGGGTCAGGGAGTACTTATAATGGGGCTAGGGTAACTCACTTTGGGTCGGGGAGTAGTTATAAGGGACTAGGGTAACTCACTTGGACTCTGGGAGTACATATAATGGGGCTACGATAACTCACTTGGGGTCAGGGAGTACTTCTATGGGACTAGGGTAACTCACTTGGTGTCAGGGAGTATTTATATAGGGGCTAGGGTAACACACTTGGGGTCAGGGAGTACTTATAAAGGGGCTAGGATAACTCACTTTGGGTCGGGGAGTAGTTTAAGGGACTAGGGTAACTCACTTGGAGTCAGAGAGTACATATAAAGGGGCTAGGATAACTCACTTGCGGTCAGAGAGTACTTATAAAGGGGCTAGGGTAACTCACTTGGACTCTGGGAGTACATATAATGGGGCTAGGTTAACTTACTTTGGGTCAAGGAGTACTTATATGGGACTAGGGTAACTCACTTAGGGCCAGGGTGTACTTATTAAGGGGCTAGGGTAACTCACTTGGGGTCAGGGAGTACTTCTATGGGACTAGGGTAACTCACTTAGGGTCAGGGAATACTTCTATGGGACTAGGGTAACTCACTTGGACTCTGGGAGTACATATGAAGGGGCTAGGGTAACTCACTTGGGGTCAGGGAGTACTTATAAGGGACTAGGGTAACTCACTTGGGGCCAGGGAGTACTTATAAAGGGGCTAGGGTAACCCACTTTGGTTGAGGGAGTAGTTAAAGGGAACTAGGGTAACTCACTTGGGTTCTGGGAGTACTTATATGGGACTAGGGTAACCCACTTAGGGTCAGGGAGTAGTTATAGCGGACTAGGGTAACTCGCTTGGAGTCAGAGAGTACATATAAAGGGGCTAGGATAACTCACTTGCGGTCAGAGAGTACTTCTATGGGACTAGGGTAACTTACATGGGGTCTGGGAGTACTTATGTGGGACTAGGGTAACCCACTTAGGGTCAGGGAGTACTTATAAAGGGGCTAGGGTAACCCACTTTGGTTCAGGGAGTAGTTATAGGGGACTAGGGTAACTCACTTGGGTTCTGGGAGTACTTATATGGGACTAGGGTAACCCACTTAGGGTCAGGGAGTAGTTATAGGGGACTAGTGTAACACACTTGGAGTCAGAGAGTACATATAAAGGGGCTAGGATAACTCACTTGCGGTCAGAGAGTACATATAAAGGGGCTAGGATAACTCACTTGGGGTCAGGGAGTACTTCTATGGGACTAGGGTAACTCACTTGGGGTCTGGGAGTACTTATAAAGGGGCTAGGATAACTCACTTTGGGTCGGGGAGTAGTTTAAGGGACTAGGGTAACTCACTTGGAGTCAGAGAGTACATATAAAGGGGCTAGGATAACGCACTTGCGGTGAGAGAGTACATATAAAGGGGCTAGGATAACACACTTGGGGTCAGGCAGTACTTATAAAGGGGATAGGGTAACTCACTTGGGGTCAGGGAGTACTTAAAAAGGGGCTAGGGTAACCCACTTTGGTTCAGGGAGTAGTTATAGGGGACTAGGGTAACTCACTTGGGTTCTGGGAGTACTTATATGGGACTAGGGTAACCCACTTAGGGTCAGGGAGTAGTTATAGGGGACTAGTGTAACTCACTTGGAGTCAGAGAGTACATATAAAGGGGCTAGGATAACTCACTTGCGGTCAGAGAGTACATATAAAGGGGCTAGGATAACTCACTTGCGGTCAGAGAGTACATATAAAGGGGCTAGGATAACACACTTGGGGTCAGGCAGTACTTATAAAGGGGATAGGGTAACTCACTTGGGGTCAGGGAGTACTTATAAAGGGGCTAGGGTAACCCACTTTGGTTCAGGGAGTAGTTATAGGGGACTAGGGTAACTCACTTGGGTTCTGGGAGTACTTATATGGGACTAGGGTAACCAACTTAGGGTCAGGGAGTAGTTATAGGGGACTAGTGTAACTCACTTGGAGTCAGAGAGTACATATAAAGGGGCTAGGATAACTCACTTGCGGTCAGAGAGTACATATAAAGGGGCTGGGATAACTCACTTGCGGTCAGAGAGTACATATAAAGGGGCTAGGATAACACACTTGGGGTCAGGCAGTACTTATAAAGGGGATAGGGTAACTCACTTGGGGTCAGGGAGTACTTATAAAGGGGCTAGGGTAACCCACTTTGGTTCAGGGAGTAGTTATAGGGGACTAGGGTAACTCACTTGGGTTCTGGGAGTACTTATATGGGACTAGGGTAACCAACTTAGGGTCAGGGAGTAGTTATAGGGGACTAGTGTAACTCACTTGTAGTCAGAGAGTACATATAAAGGGGCTAGGATAACTCACTTGCGGTCAGAGAGTACATATAAAGGGGCTAGGATAACTCACTTGGGGTCAGGGAGTACTTTTATGGGACTAGGGTAACTCACTTGGGGTCTGGGAATACTTATGTGGGACTAGAGTAACCCACTTAGGGTCAGGGAGTACTTATAAAGGGGCTATGGTAATCCACTTTGGTTCAGGGAGTAGTTATAGGGGACTAGGGTAACTCACTTGGACTCTGGGAGTACATATAAAGGGGCTACGATAACTCACTTGGGGTCAGGGAGTACTTCTATGGGACTAGGGTAACTCACTTGGTGCCAGGGAGTACTTATATAGGGGCTAGGGTAACACACTTGGGGTCAGGGAGTACTTATAAAGGGGCTAGGATAACTCACTTTGGGTCGGGGAGTAGTTTAAGGGACTAGGGTAACTCACTTGGAGTCAGAGAGTACATATAAAGGGGCTAGGATAACTCACTTGCGGTCAGAGAGTACATATAAAGGGGCTAGGATAACACACTTGGGGTCAGGCAGTACTTATAAAGGGGATAGGGTAACTCACTTGGGGTCAGGGAGTACTTATAAAGGGGCTAGGGTAACCCACTTTGGTTCAGGGAGTAGTTATAGGGGACTAGGGTAACTCACTTGGGTTCTGGGAGTACTTATATGGGACTAGGGTAACCCACTTAGGGTCAGGGAGTAGTTATAGGGGACTAGTGTAACACACTTGGAGTCAGAGAGTACATATAAAGGGGCTAGGATAACTCACTTGCGGTCAGAGAGTACATATAAAGGGGCTAGGATAACTCACTTGGGGTCAGGGAGTACTTCTATGGGACTAGGGTAACTCACTTGGGGTCTGGGAGTACTTATAAAGGGGCTAGGATAACTCACTTTGGGTCGGGGAGTAGTTTAAGGGACTAGGGTAACTCACTTGGAGTCAGAGAGTACATATAAAGGGGCTAGGATAACGCACTTGCGGTGAGAGAGTACATATAAAGGGGCTAGGATAACACACTTGGGGTCAGGCAGTACTTATAAAGGGGATAGGGTAACTCACTTGGGGTCAGGGAGTACTTATAAAAAGGCTAGGGTAACCCACTTTGGTTCAGGGAGTAGTTATAGGGGACTAGGGTAACTCACTTGGGTTCTGGGAGTACTTATATGGGACTAGGGTAACCCACTTAGGGTCAGGGAGTAGTTATAGGGGACTAGTGTAACTCACTTGGAGTCAGAGAGTACATATAAAGGGGCTAGGATAACTCACTTGCGGTCAGAGAGTACATATAAAGGGGCTAGGATAACTCACTTGCGGTCAGAGAGTACATATAAAGGGGCTAGGATAACACACTTGGGGTCAGGCAGTACTTATAAAGGGGATAGGGTAACTCACTTGGGGTCAGGGAGTACTTATAAAGGGGCTAGGGTAACCCACTTTGGTTCAGGGAGTAGTTATAGGGGACTAGGGTAACTCACTTGGGTTCTGGGAGTACTTATATGGGACTAGGGTAACCAACTTAGGGTCAGGGAGTAGTTATAGGGGACTAGTGTAACTCACTTGGAGTCAGAGAGTACATATAAAGGGGCTAGGATAACTCACTTGCGGTCAGAGAGTACATATAAAGGGGCTAGGATAACTCACTTGCGGTCAGAGAGTACATATAAAGGGGCTAGGATAACACACTTGGGGTCAGGCAGTACTTATAAAGGGGATAGGGTAACTCACTTGGGGTCAGGGAGTACTTATAAAGGGGCTAGGGTAACCCACTTTGGTTCAGGGAGTAGTTATAGGGGACTAGGGTAACTCACTTGGGTTCTGGGAGTACTTATATGGGACTAGGGTAACCAACTTAGGGTCAGGGAGTAGTTATAGGGGACTAGTGTAACTCACTTGTAGTCAGAGAGTACATATAAAGGGGCTAGGATAACTCACTTGCGGTCAGAGAGTACATATAAAGGGGCTAGGATAACTCACTTGGGGTCAGGGAGTACTTTTATGGGACTAGGGTAACTCACTTGGGGTCTGGGAATACTTATGTGGGACTAGAGTAACCCACTTAGGGTCAGGGAGTACTTATAAAGGGGCTATGGTAACCCACTTTGGTTCAGGGAGTAGTTATAGGGGACTAGGGTAACTCACTTGGGTTCTGGGAGTACTTATATGGGACTAGGGTAACCCACTTAGGGTCAGGGAGTAGTTATAGGGGACTAGGGTAACTCACTTGGAGTCAGAGAGTACATATAAAGGGGCTAGGATAACTCACTTGCGGTCAGAGAGTACATATAAAGGGGCTAGGATAACTCAATTGGGGTCAGGGGGTACTTCTATGGGACTAGGGTAACTCACTTGGGGTCTGGGAGTACTTATATGGGGCTAGGTTAACTCACTTGGGGTCAGAGAGTACTTATATGGGACTAGGGTAACTCACATGGGTCAGGGAGTACTTATAATGGGGCTAGGGTAACTCACTTTGGGTCGGGGAGTAGTTATAAGGGACTAGGGTAACTCACTTGGACTCTGGGAGTACATATAATGGGGCTACGATAACTCACTTGGGGTCAGGGAGTACTTCTATGGGACTAGGGTAACTCACTTGGTGTCAGGGAGTATTTATATAGGGGCTAGGGTAACACACTTGGGGTCAGGGAGTACTTATAAAGGGGCTAGGATAACTCACTTTGGGTCGGGGAGTAGTTTAAGGGACTAGGGTAACTCACTTGGAGTCAGAGAGTACATATAAAGGGGCTAGGATAACTCACTTGCGGTCAGAGAGTACTTATAAAGGGGCTAGGGTAACTCACTTGGACTCTGGGAGTACATATAATGGGGCTAGGTTAACTTACTTTGGGTCAAGGAGTACTTATATGGGACTAGGGTAACTCACTTAGGGCCAGGGTGTACTTATTAAGGGGCTAGGGTAACTCACTTGGGGTCAGGGAGTACTTCTATGGGACTAGGGTAACTCACTTAGGGTCAGGGAATACTTCTATGGGACTAGGGTAACTCACTTGGACTCTGGGAGTACATATGAAGGGGCTAGGGTAACTCACTTGGGGTCAGGGAGTACTTATAAGGGACTAGGGTAACTCACTTGGGGCCAGGGAGTACTTATAAAGGGGCTAGGGTAACCCACTTTGGTTGAGGGAGTAGTTAAAGGGAACTAGGGTAACTCACTTGGGTTCTGGGAGTACTTATATGGGACTAGGGTAACCCACTTAGGGTCAGGGAGTAGTTATAGCGGACTAGGGTAACTCGCTTGGAGTCAGAGAGTACATATAAAGGGGCTAGGATAACTCACTTGCGGTCAGAGAGTACTTCTATGGGACTAGGGTAACTTACATGGGGTCTGGGAGTACTTATGTGGGACTAGGGTAACCCACTTAGGGTCAGGGAGTACTTATAAAGGGGCTAGGGTAACTCACTTTGGGTCGGGGAGTAGTTATAAGGGACTAGGGTAACTCACTTGGACTCTGGGAGTACATATAAAGGGGCTACGATAACTCACTTGGGGTCAGGGAGTACTTCTATGGGACTAGGGTAACTCACTTGGTGCCAGGGAGTACTTATATAGGGGCTAGGGTAACACACTTGGGGTCAGGGAGTACTTATAAAGGGGCTAGGATAACTCACTTTGTGTCGGGGAGTAGTTTAAGGGACTAGGGTAACTCACTTGGAGTCAGAGAGTACATATAAAGGGGCTAGGATAACTCACTTGCGGTCAGAGAGTACATATAAAGGGGCTAGGATAACACACTTGGGGTCAGGCAGTACTTATAAAGGGGATAGGGTAACTCACTTGGGGTCAGGGAGTACTTATAAAGGGGCTAGGGTAACCCACTTTGGTTCAGGGAGTAGTTATAGGGGACTAGGGTAACTCACTTGGGTTCTGGGAGTACTTATATGGGACTAGGGTAACCCACTTAGGGTCAGGGAGTAGTTATAGGGGACTAGTGTAACACACTTGGAGTCAGAGAGTACATATAAAGGGGCTAGGATAACTCACTTGCGGTCAGAGAGTACATATAAAGGGGCTAGGATAACTCACTTGGGGTCAGGGAGTACTTCTCTGGGACTAGGGTAACTCACTTGGGGTCTGGGAGTACTTATAAAGGGGCTAGGATAACTCACTTTGGGTCGGGGAGTAGTTTAAGGGACTAGGGTAACTCACTTGGAGTCAGAGAGTACATATAAAGGGGCTAGGATAACGCACTTGCGGTGAGAGAGTACATATAAAGGGGCTAGGATAACACACTTGGGGTCAGGCAGTACTTATAAAGGGGATAGGGTAACTCACTTGGGGTCAGGGAGTACTTATAAAGGGGCTAGGGTAACCCACTTTGGTTCAGGGAGTAGTTATAGGGGACTAGGGTAACTCACTTGGGTTCTGGGAGTACTTATATGGGACTAGGGTAACCCACTTAGGGTCAGGGAGTAGTTATAGGGGACTAGTGTAACTCACTTGGAGTCAGAGAGTACATATAAAGGGGCTAGGATAACTCACTTGCGGTCAGAGAGTACATATAAAGGGGCTAGGATAACTCACTTGCGGTCAGAGAGTACATATAAAGGGGCTAGGATAACACACTTGGGGTCAGGCAGTACTTATAAAGGGGATAGGGTAACTCACTTGGGGTCAGGGAGTACTTATAAAGGGGCTAGGGTAACCCACTTTGGTTCAGGGAGTAGTTATAGGGGACTAGGGTAACTCACTTGGGTTCTGGGAGTACTTATATGGGACTAGGGTAACCAACTTAGGGTCAGGGAGTAGTTATAGGGGACTAGTGTAACTCACTTGGAGTCAGAGAGTACATATAAAGGGGCTAGGATAACTCACTTGCGGTCAGAGAGTACATATAAAGGGGCTAGGATAACTCACTTGGGGTCAGGGAGTACTTTTATGGGACTAGGGTAACTCACTTGGGGTCTGGGAATACTTATGTGGGACTAGAGTAACCCACTTAGGGTCAGGGAGTACTTATAAAGGGGCTATGGTAACCCACTTTGGTTCAGGGAGTAGTTATAGGGGACTAGGGTAACTCACTTGGGTTCTGGGAGTACTTATATGGGACTAGGGTAACCCACTTAGGGTCAGGGAGTAGTTATAGGGGACTAGGGTGACTCACTTGGAGTCAGAGAGTACATATAAAGGGACTAGGATAACTCACTTGCGGTCAGAGAGTACATATAAAGGGGCTAGGATAACTCAATTGGGGTCAGGGGGTACTTCTATGGGACTAGGGTAACTCACTTGGGGTCTGGGAGTACTTCTATGGGACTAGGGTAACTCACTTGGATTCTGGGAGTACATATAAAGGGGCTAGGATAACTCACTTGGGGTCAGGGAGTACTTTTAAAGGGGATAGGGTAACTCACTTGGGGTCAGGGAGTACTTATAAAGGGGCTAGTGTAACACACTTTGGTTCAGGGAGTAGTTATAGGGGACTAGGGTAACTCACTTGGGTTCTGGGAGTACTTATGTGGGACTAGGCTAACCCACTTAGGGTCAGGGAGTAGTTATAGGGTACTAGGGTAACTCACTTGGGTTCTGGGAGTACTTATATGGGACTACGATAACCCACTTAGGGTCAGGGAGTAGTTATAGGGGACTAGTGTAACTCACTTGGAGTCAGAGAGTACATATAAAGGGGCTAGGATAACTCACTTGCGGTCAGGGAGTACATATATGGGACTAGGGTAACTCACTTGGTGTCAGGGAGTACTTATATAGGGGCTAGGGTAACCCACTTTGGTTCAGGGAGTAGTTATAGGGGACAAGGGTAACTCACTTGGGTTCTGGGAGTACTTATATGGGACTAGGGTAACTCACTTAGGGTCAGGGAGTACTTATAAAGGGGCTAGGGTAACTCACTTGGGGTCTGGGAGTACTTATAAATGGGCTATGGTAACTCATTTGGTGTCAGGGAGTACTTATATGGGACTAGGGTAGCTCACTTGCGTTCAGAGAGTACATATAAAGGGGCTAGGATAACTCACTTGCGGTCAGGGAGTACATATATGGGACTAGGGTAACTCACTTGGTGTCAGGGAGTACTTATATAGGGGCTAGGGTAACCCACTTTGGTTCAGGGAGTAGTTATAGGGGACAAGGGTAACTCACTTGGGTTCTGGGAGTACTTATATGGGACTAGGGTAACTCACATGGGTCAGGGAGTACTTATAAAGGGGCTAGATTAAGTTAGTTTGGGTCAAGGAGTACTTATATGGGACTAGGGTAACTCACTTAGGGCCAGGGTGTACTAATTAAGGGGCTAGGGTAACTCACTTGGGGTCAGGGAGTACTTCTATGGGACTAGGGTAACTCACTTGGGATCTGGGAGTACTTATGTGGGACTAGGGTAACCCACTTAGGGTCAGGGAGTACTTATAAAGAGGATAGGGTAACTCACTTTGGGTCGGGGAGTAGTTATAAGGGATTAGGGTAACTCACTTGGACTCTGGGAGTACATATACAGGGGCTAGGATAACTCACTTGGGGTCAGGGAGTACTTCTATGGGACTAGGGTAACTCACTTGGTGTCAGGGAGTACTTATATAGGTGCTAGGGTAACCCACTTTGGTTCAGGGAGTAGTTATAGGGGACTAGGGTAACTCACTTGGGTTCTGGGAGTACTTATATGGGACTAGGGTAACCCACTTAGGGTCAGGGAGTACTTATAAAGGGGCTAGGTTAACTTACTTTAGGTCAAGGAGTACTTATATGGGACTAGGGTAACTCACTTGCGGTCAGAGAGTACATATAAAGGGGCTAGGATAACTCACTTGCGGTCAGAGAGTACATATAAAGGGGCTAGGATAACACACTTGGGGTCAGGCAGTACTTATAAAGGGTATAGGGTAACTCACTTGGGGTCAGGGAGTACTTATAAAGGGGCTAGGGTAACCCACTTTGGTTCAGGGAGTAGTTATAGGGGACTAGGGTAACTCACTTGGGTTCTGGGAGTACTTATATGGGACTAGGGTAACCAACTTAGGGTCAGGGAGTAGTTATAGGGGACTAGTGTAACTCACTTGGAGTCAGAGAGTACATATAAAGGGGCTAGGATAACTCACTTGCGGTCAGAGAGTACATATAAAGGGGCTAGGATAACTCACTTGGGGTCAGGGAGTACTTCTATGGGACTAGGGTAACTCACTTGGGGTCTGGGAGTACTTATGTGGGACTAGAGTAACCCACTTAGGGTCAGAGAGTACATATAAAGGGGCTAGGATAACTCACTTGCGGTCAGAGAGTACATATAAAGGGGCTAGGATAACTCACTTGGGGTCAGAGAGTACTTATAAAGGTGATATGGTAACTCACTTGGGGTCAGGGAGTACTTCTATGGGACTAGGGTAACTCACTTGGGGTCTGGGAGTACATATAAAGGGGCTTGGATAACTCACTTGGTGTCAGGGTGTACGTATAAAGGGGCTAGGGTAACTCACTTTGGGTCGGGGAGTAGTTATAAGGGACTAGTGTAACTCACTTGGAGTCAGAGAGTACATATAAAGGGGCTAGGATAACTCACTTGCGGTCAGAGAGTACATATAAAGGGGCTAGGATAACTCACTTGGGGTCAGGGAGTACTTTTATGGGACTAGGGTAACTCACTTGGGGTCTGGGAATACTTATGTGGGACTAGAGTAACCCACTTAGGGTCAGGGAGTACTTATAAAGGGGCTAGGGTAACTCACTTGGGGTCTGGGAGTACTTATAAATGGGCTATGGTAACTCATTTGGTGTCAGGGAGTACTTATATGGGACTAGGGTAGCTCACTTGCGTTCAGAGAGTACATATAAAGGGGCTAGGATAACTCACTTGCGGTCAGGGAGTACATATATGGGACTAGGGTAACTCACTTGGTGTCAGGGAGTACTTATATAGGGGCTAGGGTAACCCACTTTGGTTCAGGGAGTAGTTATAGGGGACAAGGGTAACTCACTTGGGTTCTGGGAGTACTTATATGGGACTAGGGTAACTCACATGGGTCAGGGAGTACTTATAAAGGGGCTAGATTAAGTTAGTTTGGGTCAAGGAGTACTTATATGGGACTAGGGTAACTCACTTAGGGCCAGGGTGTACTAATTAAGGGGCTAGGGTAACTCACTTGGGGTCAGGGAGTACTTCTATGGGACTAGGGTAACTCACTTGGGATCTGGGAGTACTTATGTGGGACTAGGGTAACCCACTTAGGGTCAGGGAGTACTTATAAAGAGGATAGGGTAACTCACTTTGGGTCGGGGAGTAGTTATAAGGGATTAGGGTAACTCACTTGGACTCTGGGAGTACATATACAGGGGCTAGGATAACTCACTTGGGGTCAGGGAGTACTTCTATGGGACTAGGGTAACTCACTTGGTGTCAGGGAGTACTTATATAGGTGCTAGGGTAACCCACTTTGGTTCAGGGAGTAGTTATAGGGGACTAGGGTAACTCACTTGGGTTCTGGGAGTACTTATATGGGACTAGGGTAACCCACTTAGGGTCAGGGAGTACTTATAAAGGGGCTAGGTTAACTTACTTTAGGTCAAGGAGTACTTATATGGGACTAGGGTAACTCACTTAGGGCCAGGGTGTACTTATTCAGGGGCTAGGGTAACTCACTTGGGGTCAGGGAGTACTTCTATGGGACTAGGGTAACTCACTTGGGTTCTGGGAGTACTTATATGGGACTAGGGTAACCCACTTAGGGTCAGGGAGTAGTTATAGGGGACTAGGGTAACTCACTTGGAGTCAGAGAGTACATATAAAGGGGCTAGGATAACTCACTTGCGGTCAGAGATTACATATAAAGGGGCTAGGATAACTCAATTGGGGTCAGGTAGTACTTCTATGGGACTAGGTTAACTCACTTGGGGTCGGGGAGTAGTTATAAGGGACTAGGGTAACTCACTTGGACTCTGGGAGTACATATAATGGGGCTACGATAACTCACTTGGGGTCAGGGAATACTTCTATGGACTAGGGTAACTCACTTAGGGCCAGGGTGTACTTATTAAGGGGCTAGGGTAACTCACTTGGGGTCAGGGAGTACTTCTATGGGACTAGGGTAACTCACTTGGGGTCTGGGAGTACTTATATGGGACTAGGGTAACTCATTTGGTGTCAGGGAGTACTTATATGGGACTAGGGTAACTCACATGGGTCAGGGAGTACTTATAAAGGGGCTAGGGTAACTCACTTTGGGTCGGGGAGTAGTTATAAGGGACTAGGGTAACTCTCTTGGACTCTGGGAGTACATATAATGGGGCTAGGTTAACTTACTTTGGGTAAAGGAGTACTTATATGGGACTAGGGTAACTCACTTAGGGCCAGGGTGTACTTATTAAGGGGCTAGGGTAACTCACCTGGGGTCAGGGAGTACTTCTATGGGACTAGGGTAACTCACTTGGGGTCAGGGAGTACTTATATAGGGTCTAGGGTAACACACTTGGGGTCAGGGAGTACTTATAAAGGGGCTAGGATAACTCACTAAGGGTCTGGGAGTACTTATATGGGACTAGGGTAACTCACTTGGGGTCAGGGAGTACTTATATGGGACTAGGGTAACTCACATGGGTCAGGGAGTACTTATAATGGGGCTAGGGTAACTCACTTTGGGTCGGGGAGTAGTTATAAGGGACTAGGGTAACTCACTTGGACTCTGGGAGTACATATAATGGGGCTACGATAACTCACTTGGGGTCAGGGAGTACTTCTATGGGACTAGGGTAACTCACTTGGTGTCAGGGAGTATTTATATAGGGGCTAGGGTAACACACTTGGGGTCAGGGAGTACTTATAAAGGGGCTAGGATAACTCACTTTGGGTCGGGGAGTAGTTTAAGGGACTAGGGTAACTCACTTGGATTCAGAGAGTACATATAAAGGGGCTAGGATAACTCACTTGCGGTCAGAGAGTACTTATAAAGGGGCTAGGGTAACTCACTTTGGGTCGGGGAGTAGTTATAAGGGACTAGGGTAACTCACTTGGACTCTGGGAGTACATATAATGGGGCTAGGTTAACTTACTTTTGGTCAAGGAGTACTTATATGGGACTAGGGTAACTCACTTAGGGCCAGGGTGTACTTATTAAGGGGCTAGGGTAACTCACTTGGGGTCAGGGAGTACTTCTATGGGACTGGGGTAACTGACTTGGGGTCAGGGAGTACTTCTATGGGACTAGGGTAACTCACTTGGACTCTGGGAGTACATATAAAGGGGCTAGGGTAACTCACTTGGGGTCAGGGAGTACTTATAAGGGACTAGGGTAACTCACTTGGGGCCAGGGAGTACTTATAAAGGGGCTAGGGTAACCCACTTTGGTTGAGGGAGTAGTTATAGGGAACTAGGGTAACTCACTTGGGTTCTGGGAGTACTTATATGGTACTAGGGTAACCCACTTAGGGTCAGGGAGTAGTTATAGCGGACTAGGGTAACTCGCTTGGAGTCAGAGAGTACATATAAAGGGGCTAGGATAACTCACTTGCGGTCAGAGAGTACATATAAAGGGGCTAGGATAACTCACTTGGGGTCAGGGAGTACTTCTATGGGACTAGGGTAACTCACTTGGGGTCTGGGAGTACTTATAAAGGGGCTAGGATAACTCACTTTGGTTCGGGGAGTAGTTTAAGGGACTAGGGTAACTCACTTGGAGTCAGAGAGTACATATAAAGGGGCTAGGATAACTCACTTGCGGTGAGAGAGTACATATAAAGGGGCTAGGATAACACACTTGGGGTCAGGCAGTACTTATAAAGGGGATAGGGTAACTCACTTGGGGTCTGGGAGTACTTATAAAGGGGCTAGGGTAACCCACTTTGGTTCAGGGAGTAGTTATAGGGGACTAGGGTAACTCACTTGGGTTCTGGGAGTACTTATATGGGACTAGGGTAACCCACTTAGGGTCAGGGAGTAGTTATAGGGGACTAGTGTAACTCACTTGGAGTCAGAGAGTACATATAAAGGGGCTAGGATAACTCACTTGCGGTCAGAGAGTACATATAAAGGGGCTAGGATAACTCACTTGCGGTCAGAGAGTACATATAAAGGGGCTAGGATAACACACTTGGGGTAAGGCAGTACTTATAAAGGGGATAGGGTAACTCACTTGGGGTCAGGGAGTACTTATAAAGGGGCTAGGGTAACCCACTTTGGTTCAGGGAGTAGTTATAGGGGACTAGGGTAACTCACTTGGGTTCTGGGAGTACTTTAATGGGACTAGGGTAACCAACTTAGGGTCAAGGAGTAGTTATAGGGGACTAGTGTAACTCACTTGGAGTCAGAGAGTACATATAAAGGGGCTAGGATAACTCACTTGCGGTCAGAGAGTACATATAAAGGGGCTAGGATAACTCACTTGGGGTCAGGGAGTACTTCTATGGGACTAGGGTAACTCACTTGGGGTCTGGGAGTACTTATGTGGGACTAGAGTAACCCACTTAGGGTCAGAGAGTACATATAAAGGGGCTAGGATAACTCACTTGCGGTCAGAGAGTACATATAAAGGGGCTAGGATAACTCACTTGGGGTCAGAGAGTACTTATAAAGGTGATATGGTAACTTACTTGGGGTCAGGGAGTACTTCTATGGGACTAGGGTAACTCACTTGGGGTCTGGGAGTACATATAAAGGGGCTTGGATAACTCACTTGGTGTCAGGGTGTACGTATAAAGGGGCTAGGGTAACTCACTTTGGGTCGGGGAGTAGTTATAAGGGACTAGGGTAACTCTCTTGGACTCTGGGAGTACATATAATGGGGCTAGGTTAACTTACTTTGGGTAAAGGAGTACTTATATGGGACTAGGGTAACTCACTTAGGGCCAGGGTGTACTTATTAAGGGGCTAGGGTAACTCACCTGGGGTCAGGGAGTACTTCTATGGGACTAGGGTAACTCACTTGGGGTCAGGGAGTACTTATATAGGGTATAGGGTAACACACTTGGGGTCAGGGAGTACTTATAAAGGGGCTAGGATAACTCACTTGGGGTCTGGGAGTACTTATATGGGACTAGGGTAACTCACTTGGGGTCAGGGAGTACTTATATGGGACTAGGGTAACTCACATGGGTCAGGGAGTACTTATAATGGGGCTAGGGTAACTCACTTTGGGTCGGGGAGTAGTTATAAGGGACTAGGGTAACTCACTTGGACTCTGGGAGTACATATAATGGGGCTACGATAACTCACTTGGGGTCAGGGAGTACTTCTATGGGACTAGGGTAACTCACTTGGTGTCAGGGAGTATTTATATAGGGGCTAGCGTAACACACTTGGGGTCAGGGAGTACTTATAAAGGGGCTAGGATAACTCACTTTGGGTCGGGGAGTAGTTTAAGGGACTAGGGTAACTCACTTGGATTCAGAGAGTACATATAAAGGGGCTAGGATAACTCACTTGCGGTCAGAGAGTACTTATAAAGGGGCTAGGGTAACTCACTTTGGGTCGGGGAGTAGTTATAAGGGACTAGGGTAACTCACTTGGACTCTGGGAGTACATATAATGGGGCTAGGTTAACTTACTTTTGGTCAAGGAGTACTTATATGGGACTAGGGTAACTCACTTAGGGCCAGGGTGTACTTATTAAAGGGCTAGGGTAACTCACTTGGGGTCAGGGAGTACTTCTATGGGACTGGGGTAACTCACTTGGGGTCAGGGAGTACTTCTATGAGACTAGGGTAACTCACTTGGACTCTGGGAGTACATATAAAGGGGCTAGGGTAACTCACTTGGGGTCAGGGAGTACTTATAAGGGACTAGGGTAACTCACTTGGGGCCAGGGAGTACTTATAAAGGGGCTAGGGTAACCCACTTTGGTTGAGGGAGTAGTTATAGGGAACTAGGGTAACTCACTTGGGTTCTGGGAGTACTTATATGGTACTAGGGTAACCCACTTAGGGTCAGGGAGTAGTTATAGCGGACTAGGGTAACTCGCTTGGAGTCAGAGAGTACATATAAAGGGGCTAGGATAACTCACTTGCGGTCAGAGAGTACATATAAAGGGGCTAGGATAACTCACTTGGGGTCAGGGAGTACTTCTATGGGACTAGGGTAACTCACTTGGGGTCTGGGAGTACTTATAAAGGGGCTAGGATAACTCACTTTGGTTCGGGGAGTAGTTTAAGGGACTAGGGTAACTCACTTGGAGTCAGAGAGTACATATAAAGGGGCTAGGATAACTCACTTGCGGTGAGAGAGTACATATAAAGGGGCTAGGATAACACACTTGGGGTCAGGCAGTACTTATAAAGGGGATAGGGTAACTCACTTGGGGTCTGGGAGTACTTATAAAGGGGCTAGGGTAACCCACTTTGGTTCAGGGAGTAGTTATAGGGGACTAGGGTAACTCACTTGGGTTCTGGGAGTACTTATATGGGACTAGGGTAACCCACTTAGGGTCAGGGAGTAGTTATAGGGGACTAGTGTAACTCACTTGGAGTCAGAGAGTACATATAAAGGGGCTAGGATAACTCACTTGCGGTCAGAGAGTACATATAAAGGGGCTAGGATAACTCACTTGCGGTCAGAGAGTACATATAAAGGGGCTAGGATAACACACTTGGGGTCAGGCAGTACTTATAAAGGGGATAGGGTAACTCACTTGGGGTCAGGGAGTACTTATAAAGGGGCTAGGGTAACCCACTTTGGTTCAGGGAGTAGTTATAGGGGACTAGGGTAACTCACTTGGGTTCTGGGAGTACTTATATGGGACTAGGGTAACCAACTTAGGGTCAGGGAGTAGTTATAGGGGACTAGTGTAACTCACTTGGAGTCAGAGAGTACATATAAAGGGGCTAGGATAACTCACTTGCGGTCAGAGAGTACATATAAAGGGGCTAGGATAACTCACTTGGGGTCAGGGAGTACTTCTATGGGACTAGGGTAACTCACTTGGGGTCTGGGAGTACTTATGTGGGACTAGAGTAACCCACTTAGGGTCAGAGAGTACATATAAAGGGGCTAGGATAACTCACTTGCGGTCAGAGAGTACATATAAAGGGGCTAGGATAACTCACTTGGGGTCAGAGAGTACTTATAAAGGTGATATGGTAACTCACTTGGGGTCAGGGAGTACTTCTATGGGACTAGGGTAACTCACTTGGGGTCTGGGAGTACATATAAAGGGGCTTGGATAACTCACTTGGTGTCAGGGTGTACGTATAAAGGGGCTAGGGTAACGCACTTGGGGTCAGGGAGTACTTATATGGGACTAGGGTAACTCACTTAGGGCCAGGGTGTACTTATTAAAGGCTAGGGTAATTCACTTGGGGTCAGGGAGTATTTATAAGGTACTGGGTAACTCACTTGGGGTCTGGGGGTACTTATAAAGGGGTTAGGATAACTCACATGGGGTCAAGGAGTACTTATAAAGGTGATATGGTAACTCACTGGGGGTCAGGGAGTACTTCTATGGGATTAGGGTAACTCACTTGCGGTCAGAGAGTACATATAAAGGGGCTAGGATAACTCACTTGGGGTCAGGGAGAACTTATATAGGGGCTAGGGTATCTCACTTGGGGTCAGGGAGTACTTATAGATGGGCTAGGGTAACTTACTTTGGGTCAAGGAGTACTTATATGGGACTAGGGTAACTCACTTGGTGTCTGTGAGCACTTATATGTGACCAGGGTAACTCACTTGGGGCCAGGGTGTACTTATTAAGGGGCTAGGGTAACTCACTTGGGGTCAGGGAGTACTTCTATGGGACTAGGGTAACTCACTTGGGGTCTGGGAGTACTTATATGGGACTAGGGTAACCCACTTAGGGTCAGGGAGTACTTATAAAGGGGCTAGGGTAACTCACTTTGGGTCGGGGTGTAGTTATAAGGGACTAAGGTAACTCACTTGGACTCTGGGAGTACATATAAAGGGGCTAGGATAACTCACTTGGGGTCAGGGAGTACTTATAAGGGAGTAGGGTAACTCACTTGGACTCTGGGAGTACATATGAAGGGGCTAGGATATCTCACTTGGGATCAGGGAGTACTTATAAAGGGGATAGGATAGCTCACTTGGGGCCAGGGAGTACTTATAAGGGACTAGGGTAACACACTTGGGGTCTGGGAGTACTCATAAAGGGGCTATGGTAAATCACTTGGGGTCAGGGAGTACTTATATAGGACTAAGGTAACTCACTTGCGGTCAGAGAGTACATATAAAGGGGCTAGGATAACTCACTTGGGGTCTGGGAGTACTTATAAAGGGGCTATGGTAAATCACTTGGGGTCAGGGAGTACTTATATGGGACTAAGGTAACTCACTTGCGGTCAGAGAGTACATATAAAGGGGCTAGGATAACTCACTTGGAGTCAGGGTGTACTTATAAAGGTGATATGGTAACTGACTTGTGGTCAGGGATTACTTCTATGGGAGTAGGGTAACTCACTTGCGGTCAGAGAGTACATATAAAGGGGCTAGGATAACCCACTTAGGGTCAGGGTGTAGTTATAGCGGACTAGGGTAACTCGCTTGGAGTCAGAGAGTACATATAAAGGGGCTAGGATAACTCACTTGCGGTCAGAGAGTACATATAAAGGTTCTAGGATAACTCATTTGGGGTCAGGGAGTACTTCTATGGGACTAGGGTAACTCACTTGGGGTCTGGGAGTACTTATAAAGGGGCTAGGATAACTCACTTTGGTTCGGGGAGTAGTTTAAGGGACTAGGGTAACTCACTTGGAGTCAGAGAGTACATATAAAGGGGCTAGGATAACTCACTTGCGGTGAGAGAGTACATATAAAGGGGCTAGGATAACACACTTGGGGTCAGGCAGTACATATAAAGGGGCTAGGATAACACACTTGGGGTCAGGCAGTACTTATAAAGGGGATAGGGTAACTCACTTAGGGTCAGGGAGTACTTATAAAGGGGCTAGGGTAACCCACTTTGGTTCAGGGAGTAGTTATAGGGGACTAGGGTAACTCACTTGGGTTCTGGGAGTACTTATATGGGACTAGGGTTACCAACTTAGGGTCAGAGAGTAGTTATAGGGGACTAGTGTAACTCACTTGGAGTCAGAGAGTACATATAAAGGGGCTAGGATAACTCACTTGCGGTCAGAGAGTACATATAAAGGGGCTAGGATAACTCACTTGCGGTCAGAGAGTACATATAAAGGGGCTAGGATAACACACTTGGGGTCAGGCAGTACTTATAAAGGGGATAGGGTAACTCACTTAGGGTCAGGGAGTACTTATAAAGGGGCTAGGGTAACCCACTTTGGTTCAGGGAGTAGTTATAGGGGACTAGGGTAACTCACTTGGGTTCTGGGAGTACTTATATGGGACTAGGGTTACCAACTTAGGGTCAGAGAGTAGTTATAGGGGACTAGTGTAACTCACTTGGAGTCAGAGAGTACATATAAAGGGGCTAGGATAACTCACTTGCGGTCAGAGAGTACATATAAAGGGGCTAGGATAACTCACTTGGGGTCAGGGAGTACTTCTATGGGACTAGGGTAACTCACTTGGGGTCTGGGAGTACTTATGTGGGACTAGAGTAACCCACTTAGGGTCAGAGAGTACATATAAAGGAGCTAGGATAACTCACTTGCGGTCAGAGAGTACATATAAAGGGGCTAGGATAACTCACTTGGGGTCAGAGAGTACTTATAAAGGTGATATGGTAACTCACTTGGGGTCAGGGAGTACTTCTATGGGACTAGGGTAACTCACTTGGGGTCTGGGAGTACATATAAAGGGGCTTGGATAACTCACTTGGTGTCAGGGTGTACGTATAAAGGGGCTAGGGTAACGCACTTGGGGTCAGGGAGTACTTCTATGGGACTAGGGTAACTCACTTGGGGTCTGGGAGTACTTATATGGGACTAGGGTAACCAACTTAGGGTCAGGGAGTACTTATAAAGGGGCTAGGGTAACACACTTTGGGTCGGGGTGTAGTTATAAGGGACTAGGGTAACTCACTTGGACTCTGGGAGTACATATAAAGGGGCTAGGATAACTCACTTGGGGTCAGGGAGTACTTATAAGGGAGTAGGGTAACTCACTTGGACTCTGGGAGTACATATGAAGGGGCTAGGATATCTCACTTGGGGTCAGGGAGTACTTATAAAGGGGATAGGATAGCTCACTTGGGGCCAGGGAGTACTTATAAGGGACTAGGGTAACACACTTGGGGTCTGGGAGTACTCATAAAGGGGCTATGGTAAATCACTTGGGGTCAGGGAGTACTTATATAGGACTAAGGTAACTCACTTGCGGTCAGAGAGTACATATAAAGGGGCTAGGATAACTCACTTGGGGTCTGGGAGTACTTATAAAGGGGCTATGGTAAATCACTTGGGGTCAGGGAGTACTTATATGGGACTAAGGTAACTCACTTGCGGTCAGAGAGTACATATAAAGGGGCTAGGATAACTCACTTGGAGTCAGGGTGTACTTATAAAGGTGATATGGTAACTGACTTGTGGTCAGGGATTACTTCTATGGGAGTAGGGTAACTCACTTGCGGTCAGGGAGTACATATAAAGGGGCTAGGATAACTCACTTGGGATCAGGGAGTACTTATAAGGGACTAGGATAACTCACTTGGACTCTGGGAGTACATATGAAGGGGCTAGGATAACTCACTTGGGGTCAGGGAGTACTTATAAAGGGGATAGGGTAGCTCACTTGGGGCCAGGGAGTACTTATAAGGGACTAGGGTAACTCACTTGGGGTCTGGGAGTACTCTTAAAGGGGCATTGGTAAATCACTTGGGGTCAGGGAGTACTTATATGGGACTAAGGTAACTCACTTGCGGTCAGAGAGTACATATAAAGGGGCTAGGATAACTCACTTGGGGTCAGGGAGTACTTATAAAGGGGATAGGGTAGCTCACTTGGGGACAGGGAGTACTTATAAGGGACTAGGGTAACTCACTTGGGGTCTGGGAGTACTCATAAAGGGGCTATGGTAAATCACTTGGGGTCAGGGAGTACTTATATGGGACTAAGGTAACTCACTTGCGGTCAGAGAGTACATATAAAGGGGCTAGGATAACTCACTTGGAGTCAGGGTGTACTTATAAAGGTGATATGGTAACTGACTTGTGGTCAGGGATTACTTCTATGGGAGTAGGGTAACTCACTTGGGGTCTGGGAGTACTCATAAAGGGGCTATGGTAAATCACTTGGGGTCAGGGAGTACTTATATGGGACTAAGGTAACTCACTTGCGGTCAGAGAGTACATATAAAGGGGCTAGGATAACTCACTTGGGGTCAGGGAGTACTTATAAAGGGGATAGGGTAGCTCACTTGGGGACAGGGAGTACTTATAAAGGACTAGGGTAACTCACTTGGGGTCTGGGAGTACTCATAAAGGGGCTATGGTAAATCACTTGGGGTCAGGGAGTACTTATATGGGACTAAGGTAACTCACTTGCGGTCAGACAGTACATATAAAGGGGCTAGGATAACTCACTTGGGGTCAGGGAGTACTTATAAAGGGGATATGGTAGCTAACTTGGGGCCAGGGAGTACTTATAAGGGACTAGGGTAACTCACATGGGGTCTGGGAGTACTCATAAAGGGGCTATGGTAAATCACTTGGGGTCAGGGAGTACTTATATGGGACTAAGGTAACACACTTGGGGTCTGGCAGTACTTATATGGGACTAGGGTACCTCACTTGCGGTCAGAGATTACATATATTGGGGCTCGGATAATTCACTTGGGTTCAGGGAGTACTTATATGGGACTAGGGTAACTCACTTGGGGTCTGGGAGTACTTATATGGGACTAGGGTAACACGCTTGGGGTCTGGGAGTACTTATTTGGGACTAAGGTAACTCACTTGGGGTCAGGGAGTACTTATAAAGGGGCTATGGTAAATCACTTGGGGTCAGGGAGTACTTATATGGGACTAAGGTAACTCACTTGCGGTCAGAGAGTACATATAAAGGGGCTAGGATAACTCACTTGGTGTCAGGGTGTACGTATAAAGGGGCTAGGGTAACGCACTTGGGGTCAGGGAGTACTTATATGGGACTAGGGTAACTCACTTAGGGCCAGGGTGTACTTATTAAAGGCTAGGGTAATTCACTTGGGGTCAGGGAGTATTTATAAGGTACTGGGTAACTCACTTGGGGTCTGGGGGTACTTATAAAGGGGTTAGGATAACTCACATGGGGTCAAGGAGTACTTATAAAGGTGATATGGTAACTCACTTGGGGTCAGGGAGTACTTATAGAAGGGCTAGGGTAACTTACATTGGGTCAAGGAGTACTTATATGGGACTAGGGTAACTCACTTGGTGTCTGTGAGCACTTATATGTGACCAGGGTAACTCACTTGGGGCCAGGGTGTACTTATTAAGGGGCTAGGGTAACTCACTTGGGGTCAGGGAGTACTTCTATGGGACTAGGGTAACTCACTTGGGGTCTGGGAGTAATTATATGGGACTAGGGTAACCCACTTAGGGTCAGGGAGTACTTATAAAGGGGCTAGGGTAACTCACTTTGGGTCGGGGTGTAGTTATAAGGGACTAGGGTAACTCACTTGGACTCTGGGAGTACATATAAAGGGGCTAGGATAACTCACTTGGGGTCAGGGAGTACTTATAAGGGAGTAGGGTAACTCACTTGGACTCTGGGAGTACATATGAAGGGGCTAGGATATCTCACTTGGGGTCAGGGAGTACTTATAAAGGGGATAGGATAGCTCACTTGGGGCCAGGGAGTACTTATAAGGGACTAGGGTAACACACTTGGGGTCTGGCAGTACTTATATGGGACTAGGGTACCTCACTTGCGGTCAGGGATTACATATATTGGGGCTCGGATAATTCACTTGGGTTCAGGGAGTACATATATGGGACTAGGGTAACTCACTTGGGGTCTGGGAGTACTTATATGGGACTAGGGTAACACGCTTGGGGTCTGGGAGTACTTATTTGGGACTAAGGTAACTCACTTGCGGTCAGAGAGTACATATAAAGGGGCTAGGATAACTCACTTGGAGTCAGGGTGTACTTATAAAGGTGATATGGTAACTGACTTGTGGTCAGGGATTACTTCTATGGGAGTAGGGTAACTCACTTGCGGTCAGAGAGTACATATAAAGGGGCTAGGATAACTCACTTGGGGTCAGGGAGTACTTATAAGGGACTAGGATAACTCACTTGGACTCTGGGAGTACATATGAAGGGGCTAGGATAACTCACTTGGGGTCAGGGAGTACTTATAAAGGGGATAGGGTAGCTCACTTGGGGCCAGGGAGTACTTATAAGGGACTAGGGTAACTCACTTGGGGTCTGGGAGTACTCTTAAAGGGGCATTGGTAAATCACTTGGGGTCAGGGAGTACTTATATGGGACTAAGGTAACTCACTTGCGGTCAGAGAGTACATATAAAGGGGCTAGGATAACTCACTTGGGGTCAGGGACTACTTATAAAGAGGATAGGGTAGCTCACTTGGGGCAAGGGAGTACTTATAAGGGACTAGGGTAACTCACTTGGGGTCTGGGAGTACTCATAAAGGGGCTATGATAAATCACTTGGGGTCAGGGAGTACTTATATGGGTCTAAGGTAACTCACTTGCGGTCAGAGAGTACATATAAAGGGGCTAGGATAACTCACTTGGGGTCAGGGAGTACTTATAAAGGGGATAGGGTAGCTCACTTGGGGACAGGGAGTACTTATAAGGGACTAGGGTAACTCACTTGGGGTCTGGGAGTACTCATAAAGGGGCTATGGTAAATCACTTGGGGTCAGGGAGTACTTATATGGGACTAAGGTAACTCACTTGCGGTCAGAGAGTACATATAAAGGGGCTAGGATAACTCACTTGGGGTCAGGGAGTACTTATAAAGGGGATATGGTAGCTCACTTGGGGCCAGGGAGTACTTATAAGGGACTAGGGTAACTCACATGGGGTCTGGGAGTACTCATAAAGGGGCTATGGTAAATCACTTGGGGTCAGGGAGTACTTATATGGGACTAAGGTAACTCACTTGCGGTCAGAGAGTACATATAAAGGGGCTAGGATAACTCACTTGGGGTCAGGGAGTACTTATAAAGGGGATATGGTAGCTCACTTGGGGCCAGGGAGTACTTATAAGGGACTAGGGTAACTCACATGGGGTCTGGGAGTACTCATAAAGGGGCTATGGTAAATCACTTGGGGTCAGGGAGTACTTATATGGGACTAAGGTAACACACTTGGGGTCTGGCAGTACTTATATGGGACTAGGGTACCTCACTTGCGGTCAGAGATTACATATATTGGGGCTCGGATAATTCACTTGGGTTCAGGGAGTACATATATGGGACTAGGGTAACTCACTTGGGGTCTGGGAGTACTTATATGGGACTAGGGTAACACGCTTGGGGTCTGGGAGTACTTATTTGGGACTAAGGTAACTCACTTGCGGTCAGAGAGTACATATAAAGGGGCTAGGATAACTCACTTGGAGTCAGGGTGTACTTATAAAGGTGATATGGTAACTGACTTGTGGTCAGGGATTACTTCTATGGGAGTAGGGTAACTCACTTGCGGTCAGAGAGTACATATAAAGGGGCTAGGATAACTCACTTGGGGTCAGGGAGTACATATAAAGGGGCTAGGATAACTCACTTGGGGTCAGGGTGTACTTATAAAGGTGATATGGTAACTGACTTGTGGTCAGGGATTACTTCTATGGGAGTAGGGTAACTAACTTGCGGTCAGAGAGTACATATAAAGGGGCTAGGATAACTCATTTGGGGTCAGGGAGTACTTATAAAGGGGCTATGGTAACTCAATGGGGGGGAGGGAGTACTTATATGGGACTAGGGTAACACACTTGGGGTCTGGCAGTACTTATATGGGACTAGGGTACCTCACTTGCGGTCAGAGATTACATATATTGGGGCTCGGATAATTCACTTGGGTTCAGGGAGTACTTATATGGGACTAGGGTAACTCACTTGGGGTCTGGGAGTACTTATATGGGACTAGGGTATCTCACTTGGGGTCAGGGAGTACTTATATGGGACTAGGGTAACTCACTTGGTGTCTGTGAGTACTTATATGGGACCAGGCTAACTCACTTGGGGCCAGGGCGTACTTATTAAGGGCTAGGGTACCTCACTTGGGGTCAGGGAGTTCTTATATGGGACTGGGTAACTTACTTGGGGTCTGGGAGAAAATATAAAGCGGATAGGATAACTCACTTTCGGTCAGAGAGTACATATAAAGGGGCCAGGATAAGTCACTTAGGGTCAGGTATTACTTATAAAGGTGATATGGTAACTCACTTGAGGTCAGGGAGTACTTATAAAGGGGCTAGGGTAACTCACTTGGTGTCAGGGAGTACTTATAAAGGACTAGGGTAACTCACTTGGGGTTTGGGAGTACTAATAAAGGGGCTATGGTAACTCACTAAGGGTCAGGGAGTACTTATATAGGGGCTAGGGTAACGCACTTGGGGTCAGGGAGTACTTCTATGGGACTAGGATAACTCACTTGGAGTCTGGGAGTACTTATTTGGGACTAGGGTAACTCACTTGGTGTCTGTGAGTACTTATATGGGACCAGGCTAACTCACTTGGGGCCAGGGCGTACTTATTAAGGGCTAGGGTACCTCACTTGGGGTCAGGGAGTTCTTATATGGGACTGGGTAACTCACTTGGGGTCTGGGAGAAAATATAAAGCGGATAGGATAACTCACTTGCGGTCAGAGAGTACATATAAAGGGGCCAGGATAAATCACTTAGGGTCAGGTATTACTTATAAAGGTGATATGGTAACTCACTTGAGGTCAGGGAGTACTTATATAGGGGCTATGGTAATTTACTTGGGATCAGGGAGTACTTATATGGGACTAGGGTAACACGCTTGGGGTCTGGGAGTACTTATTTGGGACTAAGGTAACTCACTTGGGGTCAGGGAGTACTTAAAAAGGGGCTAGGGTAAGTCACTTTGGGTCAAAGAGTACTTATATGGGACTGGGGTAACTCACTTTGTGTGTATGAGTACTTATTTGGGACCAGGGTAACTCACTTGGGGACAGGGTGTACTTATTAAGGGCTAGGGTAACTCACTTGTGGTCAGGGAGTACATATAAAGGGGCTAGGATAACTCACTTGGGGTCAGAGCGTACATATATAAGGGCTAGGATAACTCACTTGGTGTCAGGGAGTACTTATAAAGGGGCTATGGTAACTCACTTGGGGCCATGGATTACTTATAAAGGGGCTATGGTAACTCACTTGGGGCCAGGGATTACTTATAAAGGGGATAGGATAACTCACTTGGGTTCAGGGAGTACATATATGAGACTAGGGTAACACACTTGGGTTCAGGGATTACTTTTATGGAACTAGGGTAACTCACTTGGGGTCAGGGAATACTAATATGAAACTAGGGTAACACACTTGGGTTCAGGGAGTACTTATAAAGGGGTTTGAATAACCCACTTGCGGTCAGAGAGTACATATAAAGGGGCTAGGATAATTCACTTGGGGCAGGGAGTTCTTCTATGGGACTGGGGTAACTCACTTGGGGTCTGGGAGTACTTATATGGGACTAGGGTATCTCACTTGGGGTCAGGGAGTACTTATATAGGGGCTAGGGTAACTCACTTGTGGTCAGGGAGTACTAATATGAAACTAGGGTAACACACTTGCGGTCAGAGAGTACATATAAAGGGGCTAGGATAATTCACTTGGGGTCAGGGAGTTCTTCTATGGGACTAGAGTAACTCACTTGGGGTCTGGGAGTACTTATATGGGACTAGGGTATCTCACTTGGGGTCAGGGAGTACTTATATGGGACTAAGGTAACTCACTTGCGGTCAGAGAGTACATATAAAGGGGCTATGACAACACATTTGGGGTCAGGAAGTACTTATATGGGACTAGGGTAACACACTTGGGGTCAGGGATTACTTTTATGGAAGTAGGGTAACTCACTTGGGGTCAGGGAGTACTAATATGAAACTAGGGTAACACACTTGCGGTCAGAGAGTACATATAAAGGGGCTAGGATAACTCACTTTGGGTCAGGGAGTACTTATATGGGACTAGGGTACCTCACTTGCGGTCTGGGAGTACATATATGGGACTAGGGTACCTCACTTGCGGTCAGAGAGTACATATAATGGGGCTAGGGTAACTCACTTGTGGACAGGGAGTACTTATAAAGGGGTTCTGGTAACTCACTTGGGTTCAAGGAGTACTTATATGGGACTAGGGTAACTTACTTGGGGTCTGGGAGTACTTATATGGGACTAGGGTATCTCATGTGGGGTCAGGGAGTACTTATATGCGACTAAGGTAACTCAATTGCGGTCAGAGAGTACATATAAAGGGGCTAGGATAACTCACTTGGGGTCAAGGTGTACTTAACAAGGTGATATGGTAACTGACTTGTGGTCAGGGAGTACTTCTATGGGAGTAGGGTAACTAACTTGCGGTCAGAGAGTACATAAAATGGGGCTCGGATAACTTATTTGGGGTTAGGGAGTAATTATATAGGGGCTAGGGTAACTCACTTGGGGTCAGGGAGTAGTTCTATGGGACTAGGGTAACTCACTTGGGGTCTGGGAGTACTTATATGGGACTAGGGTACCTCACTTGCGGTCAGAGAGTACATATAATGGGACTCGGATAACTCACTTGGGGTCCGGGAGTACTTATATAGGGGCTAGGGTAACTCACATGTGGTCAAGGAGTACTTATAAAGGGGCTAGGGTAACTTACTTTGGTTCAAGGAGTACTTATATGGGACTAGGGTAACTCACTTGGTGTCTGTCAGCACTTATATGTGACCAGGGTAACTCACTTGGGGTCTGGGAGTACTTATATGGGACTAGGGTATCTCACTTGGGGTCAGGGGGTACTTATAAAGGGGCTAGGGTAACTTACTTTGGGTCAAGGAGTACTTATATGGGACTAGGGTAACTCACTCGGTGTCTGTCAGCACTTATATGTGACCAAGGTAACTCACTTGGGGCCAGGGTGTACTTATTAAGGGGCTAGGGTAACTCACTTGGGGTCATGGAGTACTTCTATGGGAATAAGGTAACTCACTTGGGGTCAGGGAGTACTTATATGGGACTAGGGTAACTCACTTGGGGTCAGGGAGTACTAATATAGGGACTATGGTAACTCACTTGGTGTCAGGGAGTACTTCTATGGGACTAGGGTAACTCACTTGGGGTCTGGGAGTACATATATAGGGGCTAGGGTAACTCACTAGGGGTCAGGGAGTACTTATAAAGGGGCTAGAATAACTCACTTGGGGTCAGGGAGTACAAATATAGGGGCTAGGGTAACTCACTAGGGGTCAGGGAGTACAAATAAAGCGGCTAGGATAACTCACTTGCGGTCAGAGAGTACATATAAAGGGGCTATTATAACTCACTTGGGGTCAGGGAGTACTTATAAAGGGGCTATGGTAACTCACTTGGGGTCGGGGAGTACATCTATGGGACTAGGGTAACTCACTTGCAGTCAGAGAGTACATATAAATGGGCTAGGATAACTCACTTGGGGTCAGAGAGTACTTATAAAGGTGATATGGTAACTGACTTGGGGTCAGGGAGTACTTCTATGGGACTAGGGTAACTCACTTGGGGTCTGGGAGTACATATAAAGGGGCTTGGATAACTCACTTGGTGTCAGGTTGTACTTATAAAGGGGCTATGGTAACTCACTTGGGGTCAGGGAGTACTTATATGGGACTAGGGTAATTCACTTAGGGCCAGGGTGTACTTATTAAAGGCTAGGGTAATTCACTTGGGGTCAGGGAGTATTTATAAGGTACTGGGTAACTCACTTGGGGTCTGGGGGTACTTATAAAGGGGTTAGGATAACTCACATGGGGTCAAGGAGTACTTATAAAGGTGATATGGTAACTCACTGGGGGTCAGGGTGTACTTCTATGGGATTAGCGTATCTCACTTGGGGTCAGGGAGTACTTATAGAAGGGCTAGGGTAACTTACTTTGGGTCAAGGAGTACTTATATGGGACTAGGGTAACTCACTTGGGGTCAGGGAGTACTTCTATGGGACTAGGGTAACTCACTTGGGGTCTGGGAGTACTTATATGGGACTAGCGTATCTCACTTGGGGTCAGGGAGTACTTATAGAAGGGCTAGGGTAACTTACTTTGGGTCAAGGAGTACTTATATGGGACTGGGGTAACTCACTTGGTGTCTGTGAGTACTTATATGGGACCAGGGTAACTCACTTAGGGCCAGGGTGTACTTATTAAAGGCTAGGGTAATTCACTTGGTGTCAGGGAGTACTTATAAGGTACTGGGTAACTCACTTGGGGTCTGGGGGTACTTATAAAGGGATTAGGATAACTCACATGGGGTCAGGGAGTACTTATAAAGGTGATATGGTAACTCACTGGGGGTCAGGGAGTACTTCTATGGGATTAGGGTAACTCACTTGCGGTCAGAGAGTACATATAAAGGGGCTAGGATAACTCACTTGGGGTCGGGGAGTACATCTATGGGACTAGGGTAACCCACTTGCAGTCAGAGAGTACATATAAATGAGCTAGGATAACTCACTTGGGGTCAGAGAGTACTTATAAAGGTGATATGGTAACTGACTTGGGGTCAGGGAGTACTTCTATGGGACTAGGGTAACTCACTTGGGGTCTGGGAGTAGTTATAAGGGACTAGGGTAACTCACTTGGGGTCTGGGAGTACATATAAAGGGGCTTGGATAACTCACTTGGTGTCAGGTTGTACTTATAAAGGGGCTATGGTAACTCACTTGGGGTCAGGGAGTACTTATATGGGACCAGCGTAACTCACTTGGGGCCAGGGTGTACTTATTAAGGGGCTAGGGTAACTCACTTGCGGTCAGGGAGTACTTCTATGGGACTAGGGTAACTCACTTGGGGTCTGGGAGTACTTATATGGGACTAGGGTAACCCACTTAGGGTCAGGGAGTACTTATAAAGGGGCTAGGGTAACTCGCTTTGGGTCGGGGTGTAGTTATAAGGGACTAGGGTAACTCACTTGGACTCTGGGAGTACATATAAAGGGGCTAGGATAACTCACTTGGGGTCAGGGAGTACTTATAAAGGGGATAGGGTAACTCACTTGGGGCCAGGGAGTACTTATAAGGGACTAGGGTAACTCACTTGGACTCTGGGAGTACATATGAAGGGGCTAGGATAACTCACTAGGGGTCAAGGGTACTTATAAAGGGGATAGGGTAGCTCACTTGGGGCCAGGGAGTACTTATAAGGGACTAGGGTAACTCACTTGGGGTCTGGGAGTACTCATAAAGGGGCTATGGTAAATCACTTGGGGTCAAGGAGTACTTATATGGGACTAAGGTAACTCACTTGCGGTCAGAGAGTACATATAAAGGGGCTAGGATAACTCACTTGGGGTCTGGGAGTACTTATAAAGGGGCTATGGTAAATCACTTGGGGTCAGGGAGTACTTATATGGGACTAAGGTAACTCACTTGCGGTCAGAGAGTACATATAAAGGGGCTAGGATAACTCACTTGGAGTCAGGGTGTACTTATAAAGGTGATATGGTAACTGACTTGTGGTCAGGGAGTACTTCTATGGGACTAGGGTAACTCACTTGCGGTCAGAGAGTACATATAAAGGAACTAGGATAAGTCACATGCGGTCAGGCAGTACTTATATAAGGGGCTAGGGTAACTCACTTGGTGTCAGGGAGTACTTCTATGGGACTAGGGTAACTCACTTGGGGTCTGGGAGTACTTATATGGGCTAGGATAACTCACTTGGGGTCAGGGAGTACTTATATAGGGGCTAGGGTAACTCACTTGTGGTCAGGGAGTACTTATATGGGACTAGGGTAACTCACTTAGGGTCAGGGAGTACTTATATGGGACTAGGGTAACTCAGTTGTGGTCAGGGAGTACTTATATAGGGGCTAGGGTAACTCACTTGGGGTCAGGGAGTACTTCTATGGGACTAGGGTAACTCACTTGGGGTCTGGGAATATTTATATGGGATTAGGGTAACTCACTTTGGGTCAGGGAGTACTTATAAAGGGGCTAGGGTAAATCACTTGCGGTCAGAGAGTACATATAAAGGGGCTAGGATAACTCACTTGTGGTCAGGGAGTACTTATATGGGACTAGGGTAACTCACTTAGGGTCAGGGAGTACTTACATGGGACTAGGGTAACTCACTTGGGGTGGGAGTACTTATATAGGGGCTAGGGTAACTCACTTGGGGTCAGGGAGTACTTCTACGGGACTAGGGTAACTCACTTGGGGTCTGGGAGTACATATTGTTATGTACATAGAATAAACATACTGCTACACTACAAAAATTTTGGCTGACCCTGAGATATTCGTAAGCTTTAACTAAATCAAAATCTGTAACGTAAGTTGGGCGCCAGGTTCCCAAAAGAACCACTGTACTGTAGTGACTGCAAAATACTGTATTCGTCAAACTAAAATGCCAACTAGCTCAGTGAATATAAGAGTAGGATTGCGGAAGCGGAGAGTGGGTGAGTTCCTGAAACGTGAAATGCAAAAGGATTTGGCAGTTCGGGTCAAATCACTACATACTATATTCGATAATAAAGTGTCTATATTTCCAAAAAGACATTGCTGTATTTGTCAGACTTCATAGCGCATAGATCGTTATTCGTATTCTACAAAACTATAACTCGAAATGGCGTAGAAAACGGTTTTCCGGAGTGCTCGGGATCAATCCAACGAATTTCTTCACTAAACAACTAACTAATCAAATAAAGGCCTACCCAAGGCAGGTGTTTCTCCTGCGACCTTTTAACTAAACGAAACTATACTCTCGCGAAGAGAACCGAACGGAGTAGCTCTTTCTGGGAGAATACACCTCCGGGGTTCCTTCTGACGAGAAAACGAACTGTATTACCACGAGGTGATCGAACGAGGTACCTCCTTTCGGGGAGAATTCGACCTCGGGATGCACCCCTGGTTAAACGCGACGAACTGTACGAAACGTAACTGAAATTCGAAACTGAACGAATATCCCGGTCACTCATTATACCCGAATTCGACCCACAACTATACTGTAAGCGCATAACCAATTTCTCGGAAAATACAATACTTTAATACGACATTATATACACGGTAATCGATAAAAGGACTTAACGTAAGTTATAGATAAAAATTATGTACATTTCATATCCGAAAACCCAAAGACGACGGTGTCCTTGAATTACTAGCGAATCTCAAAGTTTCTCGATATTAGACCATTGTTCCAATTTCTCATTTAGGTCCCCAATTCCCAATCCACGCACTTTGGGAGTATGTTTAACTCGTAATTCGTGGTTTTTGACGATTTCACGGTTATTAAGCGCGTTTTCCGAAGTTTACTCGTGATATAAGGATTTCTAGGAGCTGGGACTCCCGCTAACCTTTTCCGTTGGAGCTGGAGAACGACGGCTGAGTAGAATAAAGCAGAGCAGAGCAGAGCGGAGCGGCGTCGAGCAGGGCAGAGCGGCGTCGAGCAGAGCTGAGCAGAGCAGATCGGAGCAGAGCAGAGCAGATCGGAGCAGAGCAGATCGGAGCAGAGCAGAGCAGAGCAGGGTAGAGCAGAGCAGAGCAGGACGGAGCAGAGATGAGCAGAACAGCGCAGAGCAGCGTCGAGCAGAGCAGAGCAGGACAGAGCAGCGTCGAGCAGGGCAGAGCAGATCGGAGCTGAGCAGCGTCAAGCAGCGTGGAGCCGAGATGAGCAGAGCAGAGCAAAGCAGCGAGGAGCAGAGCAGAGCAGCTTCCACAGTTATTCACTACGTCTTTTCCGAATAATGAGTTGCCGACAATCACGTCCGATCTTCTTCCGAACTAAGTAACGAGTTGCCGAAAATACGTCTGATCCTTTTCAGAACTAAGATACGAGTGTCGCAAAAATCGGGAGACACCAGCAACGAGCTGTTGGTCCCTTATCCCTAACTCTTCGTAACTCTAAATCTAATTGGCGGAGCCGATTAAGCTATTGGTACTACCAATCAGATCCAAGGTCTGACTTCTTCCGAAAATTCAACTTGAATATTCGGGAGCCGCGGAAGGCCGTAGTTCGTTAGACCCATTTAACATATGACTTATGGGCCACGATCGTTACTCTACTTTATGACCTATCAATCACCGAACGTTATACGGTATTTCCGGCGATAGGTAGGCCAAGCGTATAGGACATGATATTATGGCCTTGATAATATGACCATAATATGTCTCAATGTTCTATAGATAGATATATATATATATCTTTTTAGTGAACATGTACTATCTTAAAATAGTACATGGTCACAATAAATAACTCATTGTTACAATAAGCATTATATAATTAATATAATTAATATATTTAATATTATTTTCATTTGAAGACATAATTAATAAATCTAAATTATCATAGTTATACTAAAATACCAATAGCCTCATTGTAAAGGAGAAATACTCCTAATAGCGACAAATTCCTGAGTGTAATACGAAGCGCCAGACGCAGCTCGTTCACACTGTCGCCAAGGCTAAGTCCCGACACGTGGCAAATGCACTTCGACGGCAGTCGAATGTTCTAGAACAATGACGCATTTGACCATTGGGACCCGCAAATGTTACCATATAAGGTAATGTTTGACGCTGCACTTTGAGGGTAAGAGCCCCAAACGTGCAGTCCCAAAAATCAGTTCGAGTCAAAAGCTAGAAGGAACAAGTCGAGTCTCCTAGGACCTTCAGTCCTCTTATCTCTTAATCTTATCCAGGCAATCCTTTGTCTCTTAAAACTATAATTATCTAGCTCATAGCTCTGGTTATCAACTTGTATAAAGAAGAAACATTGTAAATCAAAAATCAATAAACCTTATTATACAAGAGAATTTCAAGTTTGTCGTGAATCAGCGATTGAACCACAACAAACTGGTGGCTGCGGTGGGATCCGTTGACTGGTGAAGATCAAACCTACATAAATCTTCATCCCAAGGAAAATCAAGAAAATTTTATTTCTTCGTTCGACTAACCTCTACAAGGACGAACCGACGTGGACAATCATCGATACTCAACGAGACATCCGCCAACTTCGCCTTTCTCAGCAACGGAGCGACAAACCCACAACTTCGAGGTTCACCCCGCATACTACCTCACGACTACAAGAAATCAACGACTGGAAACCAGCAGAACTTGCAGCCAGCCAACCAGTGAAAATGAGCTTTTTGTGAGTACGGTACCAATCATATCAGTAGCAATTTTATTTGTGAACATTGTAACCGCGAGCCCATAGCGTTCGTCGTACTAAATTTCTTCCATCTACCGTAATCCCGATAATTTAGACCGAACTCAATCTGAACCTAGTTTAACTCCCGCGTTACATAGTGTACCTCGACCAAATCGTGTTTCAATCACCCGAGAGATAGATAGTTGCATCTCTCATTTAGGGAATAGAACCTTACGTACTCTTAGGGAAACAGACGAAGGAACCCCATTTCGAAACGTAAATACGCGAAGACGGAATAGACTAACTATGGCTCACCGTGGCAACGCGAACAACGACGCCCCAGATTTAGACCATAGTTACACCGCAGAACGTCTGCCTATCAGAATAGAAGACGCACCAACAAACACGATTCCTCATGACGAAACCGTCCCTCCTAACGCCATAGATGCTGAAATTAGAAGGTTACACAACAGCATAAAGCCCCGCGAAATTAGCGCAATTGAAGAAGAAAACGCGAGACTGAGAGACGAACTCTCCAGACTACGCCAAGATTTTAATAGGCTCCCCGCGAGGACCTCCACGGCAAGACCGGCACAACGAACATCGTATGTGACTCCCTGCGAAAGACCTCGATACGTGCCAAATTTTGACGATGAGGAAGAAGAAGAACCTCATCACGGATATGCTTCCCTACATGTAACTCTCGGAAGAATTCTAAAGTATAAAGGAGACCCAGACGAGCTAGAACCGTTTGTGAATTCTATAGTTATGGCAAATCAAAATCTACACCCGTTAGATAGAGACGAATTTCTACGGCAGGTTAGATTTACAATACTAAGAGGCAAAGCTTATACTGAAACTAAGCACAAAGTAATCGAAAATATCGAGCAACTAATACGAGAATTAGAAGAAGCATTCAAACCCCGACGGTCTACCGCGACCCTCCAAAATAGTTAAATCGATGCCGACAAGGAAAAGACGAATCGGTACGATCCTATGCTTCTCGACTAGAAGACATATTATCAGGTTTGAAAGAAAGATGCATCATGCCAGCAAATGACCCGGCTAAAAACGAAGCCATAGAAGAATTGTTAACGCAACAAGCGAAACATCAATTCATAAAAGGATTGAATTTTAAACTCCAAGTTATGGTAGCATCTTGCGAACGAGCAACTCTAAGAGAATCAATTGCTATCGCAATTGATCGTGAATCCTTGACTCGCTCCGACGAAGAGTACAGAACTCAACAGGGCTCGACCCATGGCAGACGCGATAACCAAGGACAACAACGACCCTCCGGACAACGGAATAATTCGCACCTCCATTACAAACGCTGCGATAGGAAAGGACATGTAGCCGAAAAATGCTACGCGCGACTTAGCAACGCAAAACGGACTCAGAGTCACTCATCTTCCGTTAACAAAGTATCCACCTCTTGCAATTATTGCAAAAAACCAGAACACACCGTCCAAGAGTGCCGCACCCTAAAAGCAAAGCGAGAAAGAGAAGCTCAACAGAATGCAAATAACTCAGAACAACCAATTAACGAAAACTTGAATCGACCAACACCTGTAGGAAGTCTAACCGCTAATATGGTATTACATACTCCTATAAAAAATTTGATCGAAGTACAAGCCGCTGAATTCATTCGACCGGCAACCTTACTCTTCGACACTGGAGCCGATGTCTCCATAATTAAAATAAGAGTCCTGCGCAAAGAAACAATAGCTGAAAAAACTCCAATTACGCTAACAGGAATAAGTGGAACACCCGTGAAGACACTAGGGTCAGTTTACCTACACATAAAAGTCGGAAAATACACTATAACCCATAAATTTCAAATAGTACCAGACACCTTTTCGCTAATAGCCGACGGACTAATCGGCATGGATTTCTGGAAAAGAAACAGCTTCCATTATGAAAAGGATGTGTCCTTGACGATGCTGGGACACACCTGGCCAATGAAACAAGTAGTATCACGTACGGTGTCACTAAAACCGAGATCACAAACATTAGTAGCCGCGTTAACTGATAGTAAACAAGACGGTATTGTATACGGACACCAAATACTACCTGGAGTGTATATAGGTAACTGTGCCACTAGGCCAACCAACTCTACCTCCTGCGTCAGCATTTTGAACATCACGGAGAAAGAACTCGAGATACCCTTGCCTACAGTTGTGTTAGAAGATATGCCGAGTCCACCGACTCAGGGCGACGACCCTTCTGTACCCATAACCGTATACGCTGTAAATAATTGCGCCAGCGATCGACTCGCCCGGCTAAAGTCTCAATTAGAACTAAATCATTTAAATCAGGAAGAATTGCGCACTCTAACAGAACTCTGTGAGGAATACAATGATATATTTCACTTAGAAGGTGACAAACTCCTCACCACTGAAGCGGTAAAACATACCATTACTTTGGTAGAAAATACCAAACCTATCTTTAAAAAACCCTATAGGTTACCTGAAAAGCATAAACAGGAAATTGATAAACAAATTTCTCAGCTAGAAGCTGACGGAATAGTACGGCCGAGCCGAAGCCAGTGGAACGCGCCACTGCTCGTGGTACCCAAGAAACCCGATGCACAAGGAAATATAAAAATGCGCATCGTCGTAGATTTTCGCAAGCTAAACGAAGCTACTATAGGTGATGCCTATCCATTGCCAAACATCACCGAAATATTGGACCAACTAGGCCACTCGAAATATTTCACCACCCTTGACCTAGCCTCTGGATTTCACCAGATAGGCATGGCCGAAGAAGACAAGGAAAAAACAGCCTTCTCCACACCCCTAGGGCACTACGAATACAACCGCATGCCCTTTGGATTGAAAAACGCGCCAGCTACGTTTCAACGTTTAATGAACACCGAATTATCCGGACTCCAAGGGATCCAATGTTTCGTTTACCTTGACGACAAAGTAATTCACGCCCCTACTCTAATAGAACACAATAAAAGACTGAAACAAGTGTTCATTCGACTGCGTGAAAATACTCTAAAGCTGCAACCGGAAAAATGCCGTTTCCTTCGCAAGGAAACTTGCTACCTGGGTCATATAATTACAGACAAAGGCATCTCTCCAGACCTAACTAAAATAGAAGCTGTAAAAAATTTTCCAGCACCCAAGAGCGTAAAGGACGTACAATCCTTTTTAGGCCTAGCAGGCTATTACCGAAGGTTCATTGACCATTTTGCTGACCTGTCGAAACCCATGACGAACCTATTAAAGAAAGGAGTGAAGTTCAACTGGACCTCCCTAGAACAATCATCATTTGAAAATCTAAAGGAAAGATTGACTACTGCACCACTTTTACAGTATCCAGACTTTCATCTTCCTTTCATTCTGACCACGGACGCCTCCAACAAAGCAATAGGAGCCGTGTTATCGCAAGGCGAGGTAGGCAAAGACCTCCCCGTTGCTTACGCCAGCAGAACGCTTAACAAGGCCGAAGTAAACTACAGCACCACGGAAAAAGAATTAGCAGCTATAGTTTGGGCTGTACAAAATTTTCGACCTTACTTATATGGTACTAGATTTACCATCATCACCGATTATCAACCACTCACTTGGCTTTTCAATGTAGAAAACCCAGGCTCCAGATTGATGCGTTGGAGATTAAAGTTATCCGAGTACGATTACGAAATTAGATACAAACCAGGTACTCAGAATACAAACGCAGATGCGCTAAGTCGTATATACGTGACCACGCGCTCAAGAGCACGGCAAGCCGCCCCAAGGCCAACCGACTCAAACGAAGATGCAACCTCAGCTAACTCCGACGCCGAGGAAGAAACAGCTGATGAGAAATCATCGACCTATACTCCCGCAATGATAAATCAAATCCTTTACGAGTATCACGATACTCCCTTCGGAGGACATGAAGGCGTAAATAGAACTCTGCAAAGAATTAAAATTAAACACGTCTGGCCAAATATGAAAAAGGACATTGAAGAATACATAAAAAAATGTTACAAGTGCCAGCGCAATAAAACAGGCAACGTGAAACGTGCACCAATGCAGATAACAGACACGCCAGTAGAACCCTTCGAAAAGGTCGCCCTAGATATAATAGGACCATACCCTGCGACCAAACAAGGAAACAAGTATGCCTTAACCTTCCAAGACCTTTTTACAAGATACAGCATAGCCTTACCAATTCAAGACCAGTCAGCCTCTACTGTGGCACGACTATTCGTTGAAAGGATCATTTTTTCTTACGGGTTACCCCAAAAGGTTTTAACTGACCAGGGTACTAACTTTCTAAGTAACCTCTTTAAGGACGTCTGTAAGCTATTAAAAATTGACAAAATACAGACCACGGCATACCACCCACAGTCGAATGGTGCGCTAGAAAGGTCGCACCGAACATTGGCGTCGTACTTAAAAAACTTTGTCAACGAAGATTTAGATAACTGGGACGAATGGTTACCCTACACCATGTTCACCTATAACACTACGCCACACACAGCTACAGGCCGAACGCCTTTTTCATTGCTATTCGGACGCGAGGTTGAATTACCGACCACGCTCAAATATCCGCCGCAACCTACATATACATTCGAAGATTACTATAACGAGCTTCGCGAAAGAATTCGTTCAATAGGTAACATAATGAAAGACCAATTAATACGGGAAAAGGAAAAATCGAAGATCTATTACGATCACAATACACAAGAATCAAATTACGAAGTAGGAGACCAAGTATTGTTAAAGCGAGAAATGATTCGCGCTGGAAGACCGAAGAAATTGGAACCCCTATACGACGGTCCCTATACCATAACCGCAAAACTAAGCGAATTAAATTACGAATTAGCAGTGGGTAAAAAGAAGATTGTAACCCACGTCAATAGGCTAAAGCCTTATCACGTGTAGTTACCGACTCGACCACACACACATACCATCCTCTCTCCTACACTTTCCCCTTCACCCTAATTTACTTCTTACTACAATTTTTTTTTATAATTACCACAAAAATTTAATAATCACTATATACTAAAACTAGTTAACTATAATAATGAATTCTTCTCCGAGTAATCAACCTTACCATATTTTTATATATCAAAATCAACTCTTAAATATTTTCATTACAATTAATAAGTAAAGCTCGATTAAAAAAAAAAAAGAGAAAAGAGATATATATACATAATTTTAATTCCTAAGATATTTTTATAACTTTTCCCCTCCCTTATTATTATTAGAATTTCTCTAATTTCTCCCTCCTTCCTCTTGCCCTAACTATCTCTAAAACTTAACTAACAGGGAAAGGTACTAAAATTAGAAATTAGACATACATTTTAAATAAATTGAAATTTATTCAAGAACAAAGGAATCACCTCACCGCCTCTGACAATTGTTAAACAAAAAAAAAATTTTTTAAATATAAATACATTTGTTTAAATTTTTAAAGATACAAAAAAAAAATTTTTTTTTTGCTAAATTAAGCCATGGTATCGGAGGACATCATTTTCCTCCAAGGGTGGACCCGTCCACCCCTCAACCTGCTGGTTGGGGTACCCCCAACCGCGGTAGGGCTCCACCCCGGTGTACTGGAGCCACCTTATCCCAAACAGGTCGAAGACGACCCAGAAGCTATCCTCCAGGCAGTCATAATCCCACTCATGGTACCTCTGGATGCGGTCCGACTTTCGGCACATCCTTCGGAACTGCACCGCACCCACGTTGAAAATTATGACTAAATAAACAAAAGAAAAGGGATAGAAAAAACGAAATTAAAATTAAATAGAAACAAAAACTAAAACAAAAAAAAAAGAGAGAGACACTCACCATTATCTAGCCTTAAGAAAAGGCGACGCCCCTGGCCGTCAATCTCCCCTCGGTCATACATATTCTTCCGCTTATAAACTTGTACAGCCATGTCACTATCGGTTTCCAGAACTTTGAGAATCGAAATGAAATTCCCCGTACGGAAACCACTAATATATAGTCCATTCCCCACTTCGCGCAAATTCACGCAAAAACGCTGACCCAAAGTCTACGAACCAGACGCACCTTCGCGACCGACTAAAATAACTCCCAGTAAAAAATAAAACTTGTTAAAATTTTTCACATTAAAACTCCACAATTAACCACACTTACCCTTTATTATAGGTGCATGCTGACCCTTATGGTCATAACGATCCACGGAAGCTCCCAGCAAGTCCAAAACATTCCCATCAAAGGTCAACCGGGTCTATTTTATGAAAAATTCGGCACGGTCAATTTTTATAAAGAAAAATGGAAATTAGTAATAATCACCGACATAGTAGAATATCGCCAAAGACTCGCGCAACTAGACAAATTCCTATATGATCAAACCCTTTGCTACAAACAAGAAGGAAGAAACATCTGTAAACACCCCGTCCTTGATACCGTCTACAAGCTAGAGACAGCCGAAAAGTACCTAGATGAAATAGATGAAATAACATTACACCAAGAGAGAAACAAACGAGGACTAGCAAACGGAGTAGGATCAATCGGAAAAATTTTATTCGGAATAATGGACAGTAACGACGAAGAAGAAATAAATAAACATCTACAAAGTATAGATCAAACAGTAGAGACCAACAAAATAGCACTCCTGAAACAAATACAAATTATCGACCAAACTATAGAAACTTATAATAACACGATACAAAAAATAGATGCGAACGAAAAAATGCTGATGAAAGCAGTACGTGATCTAGAAGCCCAAGCGGACGAGCGAGAAGCTCTATATAACATTGGTAACCGGACATTTGGCCGAAAAAATTTGAAGGTTGGAGTATACTTTCTACATGTTGCATGAATATGACTATAGTTCGCGCATCTCTCTAGCTCCATTAGCGGAGAAAAATGTAAATAATTCCCTAAACATGTGACATTTGACAGATTGTTCATTTGTGTTGGTGATATATGTCAGATAAGTAAAAATTAAATTGTTTAAGTATTATAAAATATCAATGATACTTTGTGTAATATTTGTTGCAGGTTTCTGCTAAATTGGCAACGAATTTTGTTACATTTAAAACAAATAGATAACCTGCAATGTGAGGAAATAAGTATTTTGCTTAATAATTGATGTGAGGCATTTATGCTTTGAATACCTTGCAGTGAAGAATACATAGTATTAATAATACTCAAATCATACAATGTGTTAGAGTTGTTCATTGCTTCGCATTATTGCCTTTGCACTTTGCAGCATCGTTTACAACAATTAAAGCTAATAGAATAATCAACTTCTATACAAGAGTTCTGGATAGTGGTAATGGTATGTTTTAATCTGCAATTTTATTTATACAATATAATATAAATTAACTTTAGTTTTTCAGACAAATGGTACAGTAATAAAAATCTATATCATATCTATACGTACCCTTTAATGAATGTAATATTACCTATTTTATTAAATGTTTGCATATGACCTGAACAATTAATGGAGACTGCAAGTGTAATCAAGGAAAATGTATATATATATATATCCAAATATATTAAAGGACTTTGTCAAACATTATAGCGATTCTTTTAAACTAAGAAAACATGAAAAGACATCAGCCCTGTTAAACATGGGAACTATTTGGACTTGCACGAAAATCTCTTAGGTAAGGAAAATGTGCATTTATGTATGTGTTTTGATATAATTTACTTTGCTGATAGAATCTGATATATAGTTAATTATTTTATGTCTTAGGTATACCGATGAAGCACTTCCAATTCGTTATCCTGTATTTTGGAGGACAATATGAAAGTCACATATTAAAGAAGGCCTTACATACTACATATGTTTCTTAAATGGCAAGTATATATTACTATATTTCATCATGACATTTATATAATAGAGTCTAACCAATGATTACTTTAATTTACCCATTGTTTGTTAGGTTTCACAATTTTTAAAGTGGGAAAGAAATAGAAACAGGATTTCTGTATCCAAAGGAATATATGAAACTCGGATTGTAAATTCTTCTGTAAATGTTGTAACACACATCACAGGACCTTCAACATCACTTATACCAATACTGAAAGTTGGACGTAGTGATCATTTTGCGAAGCAAAGCAAATTAATATCTTTGTTGATACGTGGATTTTTATAAATAACTTCTACGCAAAAGGTATATATATGTATACATGTATAAGTTAAAACTGGAATTAACAAAAAGTTTTTAGATTGGCAGAAAAAATTATTATCAAAATATTTTTAACTCAGGTTATTGAAAATGCTACTGACAACACAGAAATATACAATTACCCAGGACATATACAATTAATGGTTTCTTTGGAGCTACTTTTGTAGATTTAAATCCACGTTTACACCTAAGATTGCATTGAAATGCATTAAAAATTATTATGTATTATATTACCGAATGCTACATGAAAAGGAGAAGAGAGCACCCATGAGATAGATTAGCAGAAATAAATCTATAATTAATAGGGAAAGTATTTAAAATGGGACTTTAATGCTGAGCTTTATCGTTACCATGGAATACAAATTATTTTGGAAAAATTTAATGTTACGTACATTTCTGTTTTGTGGAAAATTGTAGGAGAAAAGAGCAAAACCATAATTGCTATTATGTATTATTATTTAGTCTTTTCAGGGATATTAAATGAACATTAGTAGCTTATTTTATTTATAGCACAATGAGAATCTATTTTATAAAAGCGTTTAAAATTATTCGTTTGATCATTGCAAATCTTGCTTCACTTTTATGTCGATTTCCTCAAATGTCTACTACTGATTACATACTATATATACACAGTGAAGCCAGATCGTGGACAGAATATTCTCCTCACCATGCCGTCCTCTGCGCACGCAGCTCTCACACATAGAAAGCTGCTGCTATGTCCGTGAGATGCTTCACCAATCGTAGCACGCACACTTTTCCTCCGGTACATACGTGTATCGGTCTTCTTCGACAAGCTTCGGTAGATCTCGGGAGTGAGAAGGAACGATGTCGATTCTCGGACCTCTCTCGGCTCTCTCTTACTCTATAATACGATTACCAAACGCAACTCGCAAAGCAAAACAAAATCCTTTTCCTAATGCTTCGGTAGAAGTTAAATTACCGAAGGTCCCAGCCCGAAATTAAAACTTTCCTAAAATAGTTTTCAATTATTATAAAATGCTTATATGTAGCCATTAACTTCTTAGATTTGATAATAAATACAAAAAATGCGTTCTTATAATTTCAAATGAGTTGAGGTATAATAAACTCAATGTTTATGTATTAATCTGATAACAAATGCATTTTTATATTTATTATTGACTTCAATAAGTTAATGGTTATTAAAAAAAATCCTTGTAATTAAAAAAAAATGAAAAATTTTTAAACTTCGCAAAGACTCGAACCCGAGCTCGCCGCGTGAGAAACGGAAACCTTACCGTCTGCGCTACAGCGTTCATTTGGTGGACCAAAGGCAAATCGGCCTTTTAAAGACTGACTACAATTCTCTCATTAACTAGTCATAAACGATCAAGAATTAGCTGTAATAATAAATACATTTATCTACGCAGAATTATTGCACTAAATTTATTATGTTTTCAATTTAAAGCATACATTTTGCACGAAGATACGATAGTTTAAGGGTATATCCATGCAGTACTCTAAATACAAAACTATTCATATTCTCCATTGTTATAAATTAATTAAGTAATATTATAATATATGTTACGTGTGTCGTAGTCGAATAATTTATGACAATGGAGAATATGAATAGTTTTGTATTTAGAGTACTGCATGGATATACCCTTAAACTATCGTATCTTCGTGCAAAATGTATGCTTTAAATTGAAAACATAATAAATTTAGTGCAATAATTCTGCGTAGATAAATGTATTTATTATTACAGCTAATTCTTGATCGTTTATGACTAGTTAATGAGAGAATTGTAGTCAGTCTTTAAAAGGCCGATTTGCCTTTGGTCCACCAAATGAACGCTGTAGCGCAGACGGTAAGGTTTCCGTTTCTCACGCGGCGAGCTCGGGTTCGAGTCTTTGCGAAGTTTAAAAATTTTTCATTTTTTTTTAATTACAAGGATTTTTTTTAATAACCATTAACTTATTGAAGTCAATAATAAATATAAAAATGCATTTGTTATCAGATTAATACATAAACATTGAGTTTATTATACCTCAACTCATTTGAAATTATAAGAACGCATTTTTTGTATTTATTATCAAATCTAAGAAGTTAATGGCTACATATAAGCATTTTATAATAATTGAAAACTATTTTAGGAAAGTTTTAATTTCGGGCTGGGACCTTCGGTAATTTAACTTCTACCGAAGCATTAGGAAAAGGATTTTGTTTTGCTTTGCGAGTTGCGTTTGGTAATCGTATTATAGAGTAAGAGAGAGCCGAGAGAGGTCCGAGAATCGACATCGTTCCTTCTCACTCCCGAGATCTACCGAAGCTTGTCGAAGAAGACCGATACACGTATGTACCGGAGGAAAAGTGTGCGTGCTACGATTGGTGAAGCATCTCACGGACATAGCAGCAGCTTTCTATGTGTGAGAGCTGCGTGCGCAGAGGACGGCATGGTGAGGAGAATATTCTGTCCACGATCTGGCTTCACTGTGTATATATTGTATGTAATCAGTAGTAGACATTTGAGGAAATCGACATAAAAGTGAAGCAAGATTTGCAATGATCAAACGAATAATTTTAAACGCTTTTATAAAATAGATTCTCATTGTGCTATAAATAAAATAAGCTACTAATGTTCATTTAATATCCCTGAAAAGACTAAATAATAATACATAATAGCAATTATGGTTTTGCTCTTTTCTCCTACAATTTTCCACAAAACAGAAATGTAGGTAACATTAAATTTTTCCAAAATAATTTGTATTCCATGGTAACGATAAAGCTCAGCATTAAAGTCCCATTTTAAATACTTTCCCTATTAATTATAGATTTATTTCTGCTAATCTATCTCATGGGTGCTCTCTTCTCCTTTTCATGTAGCATTCGGTAATATAATACATAATAATTTTTAATGCATTTCAATGCAATCTTAGGTGTAAACGTGGATTTAAATCTACAAAAGTAGCTCCAAAGAAACCATTAATTGTATATGTCCTGGGTAATTGTATATTTCTGTGTTGTCAGTAGCATTTTCAATAACCTGAGTTAAAAATATTTTGATAATAATTTTTTCTGCCAATCTAAAAACTTTTTGTTAATTCCAGTTTTAACTTATACATGTATACATATATATACCTTTTGCGTAGAAGTTATTTATAAAAATCCACGTATCAACAAAGATATTAATTTGCTTTGCTTCGCAAAATGATCACTACGTCCAACTTTCAGTATTGGTATAAGTGATGTTGAAGGTCCTGTGATGTGTGTTACAACATTTACAGAAGAATTTACAATCCGAGTTTCATATATTCCTTTGGATACAGAAATCCTGTTTCTATTTCTTTCCCACTTTAAAAATTGTGAAACCTAACAAACAATGGGTAAATTAAAGTAATCATTGGTTAGACTCTATTATATAAATGTCATGATGAAATATAGTAATATATACTTGCCATTTAAGAAACATATGTAGTATGTAAGGCCTTCTTTAATATGTGACTTTCATATTGTCCTCCAAAATACAGGATAACGAATTGGAAGTGCTTCATCGGTATACCTAAGACATAAAATAATTAACTATATATCAGATTCTATCAGCAAAGTAAATTATATCAAAACACATACATAAATGCACATTTTCCTTACCTAAGAGATTTTCGTGCAAGTCCAAATAGTTCCCATGTTTAACAGGGCTGATGTCTTTTCATGTTTTCTTAGTTTAAAAGAATCGCTATAATGTTTGACAAAGTCCTTTAATATATTTGGATATATATATATATACATTTTCCTTGATTACACTTGCAGTCTCCATTAATTGTTCAGGTCATATGCAAACATTTAATAAAATAGGTAATATTACATTCATTAAAGGGTACGTATAGATATGATATAGATTTTTATTACTGTACCATTTGTCTGAAAAACTAAAGTTAATTTATATTATATTGTATAAATAAAATTGCAGATTAAAACATACCATTACCACTATCCAGAACTCTTGTATAGAAGTTGATTATTCTATTAGCTTTAATTGTTGTAAACGATGCTGCAAAGTGCAAAGGCAATAATGCGAAGCAATGAACAACTCTAACACATTGTATGATTTGAGTATTATTAATACTATGTATTCTTCACTGCAAGGTATTCAAAGCATAAATGCCTCACATCAATTATTAAGCAAAATACTTATTTCCTCACATTGCAGGTTATCTATTTGTTTTAAATGTAACAAAATTCGTTGCCAATTTAACAGAAACCTGCAACAAATATTACACAAAGTATCATTGATATTTTATAATACTTAAACAATTTAATTTTTACTTATCTGACATATATCACCAACACAAATGAACAATCTGTCAAATGTCACATGTTTAGGGAATTATTTACATTTATCTCCGCTAATGGAGCTAGAGAGATGCGCGAACTATAGTCATATTCATGCAACATGTAGAAAGTATACTCCAACCTTCAAATTTTTTCGGCCAAATGTCCGGTTACCATAACATTAATCTTACATCCGAAGAATTAATGATAGACACGGAACACTTACTAAATTTCGTAATACAGGCGAGCCAAGGAGTAATAAATCCGAAAATTATACGATATACAAAAATTCTCGAATACCTTAAGGATGCGATCCCTCACATCCCTCCTGGCACGCAATTCCCTTTTCCATTAGAAACACTAAATATACATTTAATTTCAAAACTAATGAAACCCACAATTTATTCCAAAACCAACAAACTAATTGTAGTATTTCATATACCTCTAATAACGCCCAAAGAATTCGATCTTTTGCAAATATATCCAATTCCAATCCCTATTCAGAATTCTACAACACTACACTCCATAATAGATTTAAAACAGGAATACATAGCAATAGACAGCATTGCTGAACATTATACAGAGTATACCGAAGACGAACTACAAAAATGTTATACGATAAAAGATAATTATTTCTGCCCGACGGATATACCATCCAACAAAATAAAAGCAGTTAATCCATGCGAAATTGCATTATACTTAAAATACATAGATATAAATACGTGCGAGCATAAACTTATACATTTAGTGCAACCGATGCTAATTCCCATGAAAAACCAAGCCTCGTGGATATACTCCACACCGCGATTAGAAATTGTAGAAGTAATCTGCAAACAAAAACCTACCTATAATATAGAATTAATGGGCTCCGGAGTAATTAATATATATAAAAATTGTATCCTAACAGCTACTGATTTTGTTTTGGAACCCGTACAAACCTCCAAGCCCAACAAACATAAACACTATATCCCGCACTATAATTTCTCTTTGAGAGCCATTGATCCTGAAAACTACGTAGCAGCAATCAACACAACCAAAATTCCCAGGCTGCATAACATCCTGAACAAGGTCAACGACCTCAACACGCTCAGCAGCCAGCTAAAACAGCTGAAAAGGGATGTACAAAACGAAGACCTAGGACAACACCACACCTATCAACATATGGCCATCTCATATTCTACTACAACGTTAATCATCATAGGATTAACCATCTACATAATCTGGCGATATCTTCACAGAAGACCAAAACCTAAGCCAAGGCTCAGGTCAATACAGGCATTGCCATCCAATGCCATCGTAACAGACGACGCCGCCGCCCCAGCAACGGACGACGCTGCCCCGACGCACTTGATTATCGTCACACCTGAGCAAGCAGCAAATCTTCAATACGACCCCGACTATTAGCCACCCACCCTCTTTTTCCAGGGGGGGGGGGGAGGGGTGTTAAGTAGAGTAGCTGTAAGGATTCTGGGACCGGGTGGCGAGGGGGTCGGGGTCCCGCGGGGGTAGGGGAAGTAGGGGAATTGCCCTCTCTCCTCGTGTGGTTGTGCGCATGCGGTTGTGCGCATTATCGCGTTCCCCCGACGTTAAACTCGTAGGGTACACAAGTGGCCTCCCCCCCCCCCCCCTCTTACGTTAAGCAGTGAACGCAGAGAAAGAGAGAAGGAGAGAAGGAGAGAAGGAGAGAAAGAGAAAGAGAGAAAGAGAAGGAGAAATAGAATTTTGAGGTTATGAAATGAACGATATTTGGAATTTTTAATAAAAATTTATAAATATATTTTTAATAATATACACATAAAAATTATAATAATTAAATATTAAAAAAATTAATAATATATTTATCGCTCCTAATTGGGGGCCACCCTTCCTCATCATCAGGGTCTTCGTGTTGGAGGTTGGGTGACCCCCAAACTCCTTCCTGCATCCAACGGATTCCGTAGAAATCGAAATCCTCCTGGAAATTTAAATTTCGTGTCACCTCTTCTTCCCATTGAGCATTCCTGAATTTAATTCCCTCACGTATATATTTTTTGTGCTCCTTCTCAATAATTTTATCCCTTAAAACTGTAAGCGGATAATTCAAAAATAAATATATATATATATATATATATATATATATGTCAAAGGGCAGTTTTCGGGACACCAAAAGATGTGCATTTTTTTAAATGGAATATTGTAAAACAAGCTTTAAACAGACTGTGTGTTCTTTCCTAGCTAACAGAACCAAATAGTTTAGAAGATATATTGATTTTTGTATGCATAGGCAGTTTTCGGGACTTTACTTATTATCAAAGCCTTAAGAGTTAATTCTTAGTTAATTTTCATTCGAATACCTTAAAAGTTATAAAACTAATTATTATTAATCATTGTGACTATTGATAGAGGTCATTTCTTTGAAAATAACGCATTTTTCTACAGGACCTCAAACCTGCCAATTGATATGTTATCATATATATGTAAAGAGGTATGTTTCAGGACGGCTTATTTCAGTAGGATAATAACTAAAATCTTTTTAATTTTGCATATGTAAACGTCATTAACGTTTGCCAGACATATCAACGAATGTTATTTGAGAGTAGTAATACTCATGATAAAATGAAAGTCATATTTTCTGTTTAAAGTATGCGCGTCCTGAAAACTACCGTAAGACATATATATTATTCATTCTATGGGCATAATTCAGAACATACATTTATATAGAGATAATTCTCTGTATTTTGAATTGATTTAACTTATTATTAATGGGAAGCAGTAAATTTAATTGATTTTAATTACTTAACAATAATACAAACACAATAACTTCAAATGTATATGATTTTAATGTATATGTCCTGTAAACTACCGCAAGACATATATATTATTCATTCTATAGGCATATTTCAGGACATATATTTACTTGACGATAAATCACTTTATTTTGAACAATATTAATTTATTATTAAGAAAAAACCGTATGTCTTTCAAAGAGTTTAATAATTTAATATTAATGTAATTACTATGAAATATAGCAAATATACTTATTTAATGTGTGTCCTGAAACCTGCCATTGAGCGAAAATAAAAATTTATCAATGGGTATATATCAGGATATATATTATCATATCAGGTAATCAAAATAATCATACAGCTGATTTAAATACTACGATCAATAGATATAGAGACAACAGCTGATTCACGGAAACTTAAAAGTGTGTGAATTTATAAAATATTCATAAAATGTATTTATTAGTAAATCATTCTAACCAGCTAACTATATTTGATTAAATACTATAGAGATAGATAATTTAGCGAACTTGTAATTCACCATGTAAAGAACACAACCAAATAATTTTAACAAAAATTATAGCATTTACATTCTCACTCGTATAAGAGAGCACTGCTAAAAAATTAATAATTACTAAATTAAACAAAGTTGATATTTAAACAAATTACTTATATTAAAGTAATTTACGTTTCTATTCGAATAAATAAAAATATTGAATTATTTACTGTTATTTCTTTTAGATATTATTAAGGCAGAGATGATTTAAAATTATTAATTAGTAAAACTCAGACGTTTAAAGATTTAAATAATTATCATATTAAATAATTGCAGATTTCGTCAGCAGTGGTAATTGTTGCCAGTGACACTTGGCGGACCTTTATCAATTTGCATATTCGATACTACTTATTAAAATTTAGAACATAGTTTCAGGGGTTTAATACAGCTAAACAATCGCTTATTCATTAAACACTAAACAGAGGGAAGCACAATCAAGTTACTAGACACTACATCACCACTTCCTTTCTTTAACTCGCTCTCTTCCTTCTCGGGTATCATGTTAGGATACATTCAGCAGTAGTTAAAGTGGTCTACTATTCAATCAAAAATAACTGCGCTATTAATTGTTTACTTCACATGAGCTCCACGCTTAGAGTAAACATAAAGCTGTTAACTGAGCAGTATTTCTTGCGCAATATTGAAACGTTACGTGATTGATTATAACCTCCATTTTCTCGGGACTGGACTAAGAAGTTTACCTTTTATCATTCCTATGGATGAACATTCACGCGTTTAGTAATAGCGGCCTTGTAGCCAAGAATAATTAGAGGATGCAATGAGTATGGTTTTTTGTTTCCCAGAACTGAGTTCCACGCGAACAAAAAGCATGTCGTTGCCTTTTGTGGCTTATAATATTACTTTTAATAGAGCATGTTGCATCAAATCTCCATAGACCAGGTAAATACTCCTCATATATCAACCAAATTTTAAAGACTTAAAAAGTATCTTCTTTCCCTCATTCTTGCTTTAATCTGCATTGCTTGTTACTTTATTTAATACTATTTATATTAATCAAATGAAATAAGTGAAACAATCAAATCAAAGACCATAGATATAAATAAAACATTAGAACAATTTAAAGGTCAGTATGTTTAATAATGGAACTACTGCATCAAGCTGTCCTTAATTTTTCTAAAGACAAACTGGATATATGTTGAACAATGTAATAATTTCCTAGTAACCTCATTAGTTTTAAATTGTTAATAAATTTGCATTGGCGTGCATGTAATGAGATAAGGGTTTAGGTTTGCTTAAGAGGATGATGCACTCAGAAAGTTATCGGAGCATCCAAATATTTCAAATTGATGGTTTACGTAATAATCTTAGACAAATTTTGATTATTCTTTTTGAATTTAATGTCCTTACGAAAACAAAAACCCTTTAGCTAATGAATTTATTATAACAGCTTTATTTAAGTAACATTAATGGATGCTTAAATAATTATGAGTAAATTAAACCATCTTAGAGAAAATATTACTGCTCTGCTGGCTTATGTTATACAAATTTCATTCCAATATAAAATGAATACAGCCAATTGCAATATTACTAGATAACCAAAAAGTAAAACGAGCATAACTTAAATATATAAAATAGCATCAGCCTCAAATACGCTGACATGGAATGATATTATTTCATTAGCTAATACGGGTGGTAAAAGAGTTCATAGAATGAAAGAATATACATAATTTGCTTTCCTTCGAAAGGTAAATAATTTCTAAAAATGATCACTAGTGATCACATGAAAATTGTTGTACATCTCAAAAATTTCTTTTGCACTAGAAATAATCATTGAAATTTTCAGCAATATTTTAAAATGCTCTAATTGATATTTATTAGAAAATAATAAATATCTATTGTACCTTACTTCCTAATAAGAGGAATAAGAGATACGCTTTGCAAAAAAGACAATTTCCTTAGCAATAGATATAAACAGTCTAACACTGTAGAAATTGTTTATCGTAGAGCATTAAAGGTGAAAAGTATGAATTCATCGTATAGCATTTTTTGTCCATTTCATTACTTTTCCTAGCTGATCTATCTTTCACCCAAAAAGTATAATTTGGGTCATTATTTCTCGGTCTGTTCTGATAAAGGTAGTGAGATGGGTAAAAAGTCTTGTCAGAAAAGTTAAAACAAGAATCCATAATACCGAATCAATAAACGGTATTAACGGAAAAGTAACAGTCCAATTGGTGGAATATTTATAGTAACTGGATCTGCGGTCGATTACGCGGTTCGTGGAAACAAAGCTTAATTGCCATAGATACAGCGAAACTTAAGGAAGATTTTAACAATAAAATGAAAATTGACCAATCGTAATAAAGAATTGCGACAGTGGCTTTACTGTGACTAATCCATTTTATCTAAATGCTCCAGTTCGCTTAAGTTTTTTGTATTCTGTGGCTCAATTTTTATTTCTAAGGGATTATTCTAAGCACTTTGGCTACAACGTCGTTAGTTCCATACACACTCAACAGAGGGCAACAATAGCAATTTAGTAGCCGCGACATCATAAGTTTCCCGCGTCCTCTTTCTTCTAGGACTTCGACCAGGACGAATGTAGCAGTAGCTAAAGTGGTGGAATATTTAATATGGAATAACTGCGCAATTAATCATACCCTTCACGTAAGCTACCGCATTTAAAAACGACCTAATACTTTTTATTAGACATTATCTTATGCGCAACGTTGAAATGTTACGTAATTGATAGTAACCTCCTTTCTATTGAAATTCGAATAAGATGCTTGGCATTTACCATTTTCCAGGACGGAGATCCACGTATCTGGTAATGCAGGCCTCGTAGTTGAAAATAGTTTAGGGATGCAACGTGCATGGTTTTTTGTTCCTCAGGACGAAGATCCACGCGAATAAAAATCATGTCGTTGTCCTACTTGGTTACATTTATGTACGATTTTCAACATTAATTGCAAACCATACATTTTAACTTTAGCATGCTGCATCCAATCTTCATAAACCAGGTAAATGATCCTTACATATGAACGAAATTTGAAATATTTAAAGAAATTCTTATTTCACCTATATCTTTTTCTCTGTACATTATCTCTTTTTTTTTATTACTACATCATTAATCGAATGAAATAAGTGGGCTACTCTTATCAAAGACTGTAGATATAACTGAAACACTAGAAAGACTTAAAGGGCTAGAAAGATTAAAGATGGAATTACAGGATATAAGCTGTCATTCAATATTCTAAGCACAAATTAAAAGTTAATTGAACAATATATTAATTTCATAGTAAGTACAATATATTTAAATTATTAATAAATTTGTATCGGCTTGCTTGTAATATAATAAGGATTTAGTTTTGTTTAGCTAGATTATGCTCTCTGAAAGTTATCGGAGCAACCAAATGTTTCAATTTGAATGTTTACGTTAACCCTAGCCAACATTTGCATACTGCTTATGCATTTACTTTCCTTCGAAACCAAAGTTCTTTATACCTTATGAATCTTATATACCTCTTTTATTTAAATAACTATAATGGGTGCTCAGTAAACTATAAATATATTGATATTTATTAGAGAATATATTTTACTATTCCGCTGGCTTATGTTATACAAATTTTATTCTATTACAAACTGAATTCAGCAAACTGCAATATTACTAGATAATCAAAAAGTGCAACCAAGTGAATTAATTATAAAAGTGCTTCAGGCTCAAATACGCTGACATGAATAATATTACTTTATTAGCTAATACGGGTGGTAAAAGAGTTCATAAAATGAAAGTATGTATATAATTTGCTATCCTTCGAAAGGTAAATAATTTCTAAAAATAATAACAAGTGGTCATATGAAAATTGTTTTACATCTCAAATATACTTTTCGCACCAAAAATAATGGTCTAAATTTCCAACAACATTTTAAAATGCTTTTATTCATATTTATTAGCAAATAATAATCATCAATTGTATCTTTTTTTCCATAAAGAGGAATAAGAGATACGCTTTGCAAAAAAGACAATTTCCTTAGCAATACATATAAACAGTCTAACATTGTAGAAATTGTTTATCGTAGAGCATTAAAGGGGAAAGTATGAATTCATCGTATAGCATTTTTTGTCCATTTCATTACTTTTCCTAACTTGTTACGGCTTTAATACAAAAAGTAACTTGTAAGACATCATTTCGCAGTCTGTTCTGATAAAAAGGTTATTAAGTGGGTAAAAAGGCTTCGCTGAAAATTTAAAACTTGAATGCATAAATAGTAAATCATTATACGGTTTTAATTGATAAGTAGCAATCCATTTGCTTGCTTATTTCTTGGAATTAAAACAGATTGATTTCTCGGATTGTAGGCACAGAGCCTAAAGGGCATAGTCCGCAGCAAAACTAGTGCAAAATTTAAGCTGCAAGCTAAAAAAGAACAAATTATAGCAGAAAATTTTGGCAACAGTCATACCGTAATTAGTGTTTCATTATCTAAATCTTTTAGTTTTGATATTTGTTTTATCCCATAGTCTATTATTATTGCAGTGAGGGTATTGTAGGCAAGTTGGATTGTTAGTTTCATAGAAATTCACAAGAGGGAAACACTATAAATTTAATAGACGCTAAAAATCTGTAGTTCCAATCCTTTATTTATTTTCTTCTTTCTCGAACATCAATCAAAACAAATGAAAAGTAGCTAAAGTGGTCGAAAATTTAATACGGAATAACTGCGCAATTAATCATACCCTTCACGTGAACTACCACGCTTAGAGACGACATAATGCGTTTTATTCGACAATATCTCTTGCTAAACATTGAAATATTACGTAATTGATAGTAACTTCCTTTTTATCAAGACTCAATCAAGACGTTTGGCATTTTTATTTCCTAGAGATGGAGATCCACACGTTTGGTAATACCGGCCTCCTGGTTCAGAATAATAAAGATATGTAACATACATAACTTTTTGTTTCCCAGGACGGTGATCGACGAGGACAAAAAGCATATCTTTGTTCTTTGTGGCTACAATTATGTACGATTAAATTGAATAGCGAATCAATTTTATATTCTTACTCTTATGACACAGGATTGTTACAAAAATTATAATGAGCAAATTAAATAAAGTCAAAATATAAAAATGAATGCTAAGTAGTACAAATATTAAAGTTTATTTTTAAATTAATAATTAATATACACAATATAACTTACAGTTGTTTTACGTATGATTAATGCAGAGAGATAATTTATAATTATTAATTAGTTATAATAGCAACCACTTAAAAGATTAAAGAAAAACAACAAAATAATTGCAAATAAGAAAGGTGTATAGAGCTATGCAGAGTATATCGATTATATTTACACATACAGGGTTTATCTCTACGGCGGCATATAGGAGATTCGTGTTAGTTGACTATAGCGCTCAGGATGATGGTTTCTGAGAGCGCTGATTGGTCAATATCATGCAGTGCCAACATGAAATGGTCCGTTACCAATAGATGAATACGAAAAATGAGACCCTTCCGCCATTTTGGAGTGGAGAAGTGTTTACATGCTAACTGTAGCAGAAAGAGGTGTGAAATGGAAAAATGTCAAATAGTGAGGTTACTAACGTAAAAATGGAAAATAATGAATGGAAAGTAAGAATATTCGAACTTTCCATTCATTATTTTCCATTTTTACGTTAGTAACCTCACTATTTGACATTTTTCCATTTCACACCTCTTTCTGCTACAGTTAGCATGTAAACACTTCTCCACTCCAAAATGGCGGAAGGGTCTCATTTTTCGTATTCATCTATTGGTAACGGACCATTTCATGTTGGCACTGCATGATATTGACCAATCAGCGCTCTCAGAAACCATCATCCTGAGCGCTATAGTCAACTAACACGAATCTCCTATATGCCGCCGTTAGAGATAAACCGTATGTATATTTGTTTTTGAATGTTGGTTATCTGAGTTCAGGAAAAAGATTCTCATTGGCCTACGTTAGCTTATTTATACTTATATGTCAGCTTTGTTCGTGTTGCTTGCACTTTCGGTACTTTTTGTTACACGTGTATACTTCATATGACGTATGATATACATTTTTAATGAAAAGTATAGAAAGCGCAAGCAACACGAACAAACCTATCATTTATAGTGGTGAATATTGCCAGCGCCATCTGGCGATTTTTTTTTAATTTGCATTCACGCTCTTACACACGTTAAAGCATATGTAGTGCATGTTCAAAATTTACTGCCAGTTGCTGCCTTTACTGCGAACGTAATTGCTTTACAGTTAGCCAGAAAATAATTATTGATAGGAGTTACGCTGTTTAACAACATCACCTATTCCTTAAATAGGTAACCCGATTAAATATTCTTCATACGTTGCAGTGAGGAGCCAAGTCATTAATTGTACAAAGAATGACGACAGGCTAATAACCATATCTTTGGACCAGTTTCGACGATCAGCATCAAATTTACGACTGCGTTACTTGCGCAACGTTTAAGATTGCAGTAATTATTGATAACCACCAGATAAATAATAATAGCTTTTTGTTTGCATGTATTTTAAACGTGAAATAGCTTTTTTGGTGAGATATATGTTTTCAGAGGGTAACGTATTTGAATATTTTTTTGCCATCTTAGTTTTTAGCATCAATGTTTGCGTGAAAAATCGTTTAAGTAGAGTAAACAGTTTTCGAAATTGTCGAACCATAACAAACAGAACCACAAAAATTCTTTGTTTTGCTTATTACACAACATCATATAGATTTTTTTCCTAACGAATTAAATTACAAGTGAGGTTTATGATTTCCAGCTTCATTGTAACTCGATTAAGACAATTGGTATTTGCTATTCTCCAAGACAGAGACCCACGTGGTTAGCAATACTGGCGTCATGAATGGCAACATTTTTGGGAAACAACAACAGGTCTTTTCCATTTCACAGGACGAAGTTATATGTCAGCAAAAGCCCTGTCGTTGCTCTTAATAGTTTCTATATAGTTTGACCATCGCAATTAACTGCATACAACATACTTTAAGTTTGAACTTATTACATCGCTTATACAAATCAGGTAATTAATTTCTTTTTTCTAAATACAATTATATATGTGCAATAGTATTCTGTATGTAATGGTATATTTGTTAGCATTGAAATAGTTTTGTATACCTTAATAGCATAAGCTATCTGATACTCATGATTACAACTTTTTTATGAGTTTACTTTTATATATTATATATTGAAATTCATATACTTCCACTCTAGAAATTCGTATTCCCTTGCTGGTAGTTGAATCAGATCTTTTGATTGATGAGGTCAAACTATTATTCACGATAGTGGTAATTGGACAAGATTTACATATAGTCCATAGGTAATAAAATGGCCAAACATGTATCAATTGCTGTAGAATGCAACATTATTAAGTAATGCCTATTTATTAACATATTTTTATATATAAAATAGGAATGGAGAAAGTAAAGGAAATTAGGGCGCAACTGGCAAATTACAAGGAAGCATCAACGAGTGAAGAGGTGCGAGCCGACTGCTTCATAGCGGACATAGCGCTTGAATCTTTTGAAGAGTTCCTTAAGAAAAGACTCCATTACAGGGAAATACACGTAGAAATGTGCAGAAATCGTAACTCTGCCAGCTATCCAGTTCTGCAAGGGGTTCAAGTACCACAGCTGTTCCACAATAATATTCCAGTTCGAAAACTTTTTTTACGAAATATTAAGTATCGAATAAATAAGGTGATTTTGTTTGAGTGCCTTTCGAACCAAGATTGTAGAGATTTTGAAGTAATTAACGTAAAAGCAATTAGAAAGGGCTCCGTGGCAGTTATTAAATGTGCAACCATTGCCTCAGCGTGCGAAATACAAGTTAAAGCATGCAAAAAGGAATTGATATTCACAGATCCTAACGGCATTGTGTCCATTATTCGAGTTAGACCAGACCAGTTTACGACCCAGAACGCACTGCAACCCGCGCAAACTTCCATAAACGTCCTGAAGGATGTTCCTAATCACTTAGCCTCTTTCTTGAACAATAGTATACCAACTTCCATCTTGTTCGAATATTTAAGTTCGAATGATATTTTTAACTTCTATTCCGCATGCTACGAAGACTCTAGATTTTTGCATTTAAAAGTTCCCTTCGATGCAAACTGCGACAGATACAAGAACGCGAATGGCTTGAATCTCTTATTAATGGATGCGAGAACATTCAAATTTCGGAGCATATCTTTTGGCTTAGGTTGCGGCAGGTTTCAGACACCTTTTGTAAATAAATTTTTATTAACTTGTAGTATACATGCGTCGGGCCCTCGTAATAAAATGAAAATGGATTATATAGATCTAACAGGAATATTAGCTTCATTTAGAACAATCGAGTTACTTTCAGAGTCCTTTGAAACGGAAAAGCTTACCCTCGGACAAACTCCAGGAGGTTGTGATCAAAGTCTTGATTTGAAAAACTTGGTTTCGATAAGTCTGCGAAACAATGATCAATTATCTCTCAAATTTCTTGAAAAACAATGCTTTGCACACCTAGTTTCGCTGCAAATAATAGACTGTAACGAGGTGCCCATAGAAAAGCTGTGTAATTACGTAGCATCAAATCAAAGCCTGAGAAAGTTGGTTTTTATTGATAGTCAAAGCAAAATCGGACATACAGTTCAACTTAGTGAGGCTGCATTATCGGGAAAAAATATCCTTGAAATCTTTAAATTCAGCTACACGGCAGTTAAACTTTTTCGGACGGAATTGATACCGCAATTGTCTTGGATCAACTCGGACAAAATACGTGAAATTAACTTAACAAATAATGATTATTTCACTGAGTATGTCTCGGAAATATTGTTCAAACTACCCAACCTACGCATTGGAAATATTCAAGGTCTAGATTTATTTCGCATAGTTAACTTTACATTAGATTTAAGTAATTTGAAACTATTAAATGTTTTAAAAATTAGCTATTTTCCGAATATTAACATATTATTACACAGCCTTATGTCGACTCAAGTAAAATCCATCTTCATTGTTAATAAGTTAGGCAAAAAAAAAACTAGAGCAATAGACTCTTGCGCTATTCGTAATCTTTTTGTATCTAGAGAGCAGTTCTTAATAAGTCTCACCAAATGCAAGATCTCAATAGACAAACGTATGCAAGTCTCTCTGAATATCAAGATTAAACAGCTAAATGATACAGTTACTTTTTATAAGAGATGCAAGGTGTAAATGGTTTTACTATGTATTATGTGGTATATATCAGCATAATTTGTTGTGTAAATGCAATTGGCCGTACACAATTTTAACGATAACTTCTAGACCAACTTTATAAATACTTATTCGTCACAAGACACTCTTCAATATTTTAATATTTATAATACTTTTCTCATATTCAAACCGTTTGTAACTGTTGTTTATAAACGTATATATATATATATAAACGTTTTTTGTTTGACGGAGGAGTTACTCTGATCGCTAATAATGGTATTATAACCTTGAATAGTTTATTTCATGTCTTTCCTAGAAACATAAAATCGATAATAAGTTAACTTTTTCTAACGAAAAACGACGCCAGTATGCTATTAATATATATTTAATGGAAAATAAAATGAAACGAAATCTGATTTGTATATCCAACCGTTTACACTATACCGTCCGGCAAAATAACATTAATGTCGTGCAAAAACAAACGGGCGAATGCTGGTGATATAATGCTGAAATCATGTGCAAATCTAGCGGGGAAATGCCGGTGGCAGACGAAATTAATTAAACCAGTTTTACCGGCACGAAACGAAAGAAATGTAATTAGATTTGCAGAGAGCATATTGTTAACAGAACACCCTGTATAAATATTTCCGAGAACGAATAAAAGTTGATTGAAAAAATGGACAAAATGTCAAATTTTCAGCGAAGACTTAAACTTGACAAAAAAATCAAGGTATCGTTTATTTTTCGGATCGTGGAGATAGAGACATAGACACAGCGAAAATTAAGCAAGACGTTAGCAGTGAGATGAAACTTAACCAATCGTAATAGAGAATTACGACAGTGGCTTTACTGTGACTAATCCATTTTATCTAAATGCTCCAGTTCGCTTAAGTTTTTTGTATTCTGTGGCTCAATTTTTATTTCTAAGGGATTATTCTAAGCACTTTGGCTACAACGTCGTTAGTTCCATACACACTCAACAGAGGGCAACAATAGCAATTTAGTAGCCGCGACATCATAAGTTTCCCGCGTCCTCTTTCTTCTAGGACTTCGACCAGGACGAATGTAGCAGTAGCTAAAGTGGTGGAATATTTAATATGGAATAACTGCGCAATTAATCATACCCTTCACGTAAGCTACCGCATTTAAAAACGACCTAATACTTTTTATTAGACATTATCTTATGCGCAACGTTGAAATGTTACGTAATTGATAGTAACCTCCTTTCTATTGAAATTCGAATAAGATGCTTGGCATTTACCATTTTCCAGGACGGAGATCCACGTATCTGGTAATGCAGGCCTCGTAGTTGAAAATAGTTTAGGGATGCAACGTGCATGGTTTTTTGTTCCTCAGGACGAAGATCCACGCGAATAAAAATCATGTCGTTGTCCTACTTGGTTACATTTATGTACGATTTTCAACATTAATTGCAAACCATACATTTTAACTTTAGCATGCTGCATCCAATCTTCATAAACCAGGTAAATGATCCTTACATATGAACGAAATTTGAAATATTTAAAGAAATTCTTATTTCACCTATATCTTTTTCTCTGTACATTATCTCTTTTTTTTTATTACTACATCATTAATCGAATGAAATAAGTGGGCTACTCTTATCAAAGACTGTAGATATAACTGAAACACTAGAAAGACTTAAAGGGCTAGAAAGATTAAAGATGGAATTACAGGATATAAGCTGTCATTCAATATTCTAAGCACAAATTAAAAGTTAATTGAACAATATATTAATTTCATAGTAAGTACAATATATTTAAATTATTAATAAATTTGTATCGGCTTGCTTGTAATATAATAAGGATTTAGTTTTGTTTAGCTAGATTATGCTCTCTGAAAGTTATCGGAGCAACCAAATGTTTCAATTTGAATGTTTACGTTAACCCTAGCCAACATTTGCATACTGCTTATGCATTTACTTTCCTTCGAAACCAAAGTTCTTTATACCTTATGAATCTTATATACCTCTTTTATTTAAATAACTATAATGGGTGCTCAGTAAACTATAAATATATTGATATTTATTAGAGAATATATTTTACTATTCCGCTGGCTTATGTTATACAAATTTTATTCTATTACAAACTGAATTCAGCAAACTGCAATATTACTAGATAATCAAAAAGTGCAACCAAGTGAATTAATTATAAAAGTGCTTCAGGCTCAAATACGCTGACATGAATAATATTACTTTATTAGCTAATACGGGTGGTAAAAGAGTTCATAAAATGAAAGTATGTATATAATTTGCTATCCTTCGAAAGGTAAATAATTTCTAAAAATAATAACAAGTGGTCATATGAAAATTGTTTTACATCTCAAATATACTTTTCGCACCAAAAATAATGGTCTAAATTTCCAACAACATTTTAAAATGCTTTTATTCATATTTATTAGCAAATAATAATCATCAATTGTATCTTTTTTTCCAAAAAGAGAAATAAGAGATACGCTTTGCAAAAAAGACAATTTCCTTAGCAATACATATAAACAGTCTAACATTGTAGAAATTGTTTATCGTAGAGCATTAAAGGGGAAAGTATGAATTCATCGTATAGCATTTTTGTCCATTTCATTACTTTTCCTAGCTGTTCTATCTTTCACCCAAAAAGTATAATTTGGGTCATTATTTCTCGGTCTGTTCTGATAAAGGTAGTGAGATGGGTAAAAAGTCTTGTCAGTAAAGTTAAAACAAGAATCCACTAATACAGAATCAATAAACGGTATTAACGGAAAAGTAACAGTCCAATTGGTGGAATATTTATCGTAACTGGATCTGCGGTCGATTACGCGGTTCGTGGAAACAAAGCTTAATTGCCATAGATACAGCGAAACATAAGCATGATTTTAACAGGAAAATGACAATCAATCAATCGTAATAGAAAATTAAGACAGTGGCTTTACTGTGATTAATCCATTTTTAACTAAATGCTTCAGCTTTGCTTAAGGTTTTTTGTATTCTATGGCTCAATTTTTATTTCTAATGAAGTATTGTACGAATCTTGGCTACAACGTCGTTAATTCCACAGATAGTAACCAGAGGGCATGATAATCAAGTTACTAGACGCTACTTCATCACTTCCTTTCTTTAACTCGCTCTCTTCCTTCTCGGACTTCAACCAGGACGTATGCAGTAGCAGCTAAAGTGGTCGAAAATTTAATACGGAATAACTATGCAATTAATCACATATTTCACGCGATATACCACACTTAGATATGACTTAATACGTTTTATTGATTAGTATCTTTTGTGCAACGTTGAAATGTTACGTAATTGATAGTAACCTCCTTTCTATTGAAACTCGAATAAGATGCTTGGCATTTACCATTTCCCAGGACGGAGATCCACGTATTTGGTAATGTAGGCCTCGTAGTCGAAAATAGTCTAAGGATGCAACGTGCATGGTTTTTTGTTCCTCAGGACGAAGATCCACGCGAAAAAAAATCATGTCGTTGTCCTATTTGGTTACATTTATGTACGATTTTCAACATTAATTGCAAACACCATACATTTTAACTTTAGCATGCTGCATCCAATCTCCGTACACCAGGTAAATGATCTTTACATATCAACGAAATTTGAAATATTTAAAGAAATTCTTATTTCACCTATATCTTTTTCTCTGTACATTATCTCTCTATTTTTTTTTATTACTGCATCATTAATTGAATGAAATAAGTAGGCTAATCATATCAAAGACTATATATATAACTGAAACACTAGAATGATTTAAAGTGCGAGCAAGATTAAAGTTGTAATTACAAGATATAAGCTGTCTTTCAATATTCTAAGCACTAATTAAATATTTATTAAACAATATATTAATTTTATAGAAACTTCTATATTTTTAAATTTTTAATAAATTTGCGTCGACTTGCTGGTAATGTAATAAGGATTTAGTTTTGTTTAACTAGATTATACTCTTAGAAAGTTATCGGAGTATCTGAATGTTTCAAATTGACTGTTTATGTAATAAATCTTAGGCAACCTTTGCCTTTTCTTTTTGTATTTATTTTCTTTTGAAACCAAAGTTCTTTATAACTTATGAATTTCATATACCTGTTTTATTTAAGTAACATTAATGGATACTTAACAAATTATTAATAAATTGATTTGTATAGAGAATATATTACTGCTCTGCTTGCTCATGTTATATAAATTTTATTCCAAAATTAAATGAATACAACAAACTACTAAATTTCTAGCTAACCAAAAAGCTTAAACAAGCATAACTTAAATATATGAAATTACATCATCTTCATATAAGATATATGGCACTAAAAGATATTATTCTATTAGCTATTAAAGGTTAAAATAGAGGTCATAAAAATGAATAGAGAGTAAAATGATTTGATTTTCTTTAAAAGGTAAATAATTTCTGTAAATGATAAGAAATGGTATTATGAAAATTATTATAGATCTCAAATATTCTTTTCACGACAGATACAGAATGGTTGGTACTTCCAGCAAAGCTTAAAAATTATATCAATCACATTTATTAACAAATAATATTTATGTATTGTATATACTTTATCCAAAGAAGACGAATGATATATACGTTTTGCAAAAAAAAGGCAATTTCCTTCGTAATATCGGTAAACGGCATAGCATGGAGAAATATATAATAATACGTAGCAGACCATTAAAGGTGAAGAATTTGAAGTCGTGTCTGATTTCATTACTTTTTCTAGCTATTACGTTTGTTATACAAAGAAAAATTTATGATGTCATTTCTCGGTCTGTTCTGATAAAATAGTAGTTAAAGAGGTAATAGTTTGTGGCAGAAAAGTTGAAGTATGAATAAATACATTTGCTTTAGAAATGGATACAAAATGTAAATATTACTATTATCAAAGAGGACGATGTTATAAGTTGCATTCGATATTATAAATTAATAATTTTTTCGTGAAAATAGACTATGCCACAAATTCAGTAACCTGAGTTATTATCACATGATCCCAGCAGATGTAAAATTGCTAGGCTGATTCTCGATAGCTGTTAGAAAATATAATGTTAACGTGACAAATTTTATTTCTATATATATAAGTTTCCAGTATGCAATGTCTGTTTTTTTAGAATGCACGAGGTTGCTCGTTTTAACCATAAAACAAATCAATTCGTTTCACTGTCGGTAGCAACTCATACAGGAACTTTGTTAAAAAAAGTTGGAAATCATCTATATATAGAGCTGATGAAGAAATATTGCAATATGGGTGGTGAGAATGTTACGAAGCTTTTAAAATTGTTAGACCAAGATTATAGTACGCCTATTAACAAGACTGTTACGCATAATAAGCGATGACAGTAGGTTGATTTAACATTTACAAATGATATTGCAAAACTATATAATTTTATAGAGAAAGAGCAGAATATTTTAGTCAATAATTTGACAAAATCATTTGCAATAAATTCTTGGACAGAACAGTAAAAGTAACATTAGTTTCGATACCAATTGTTTATAAAAGAAGAATTGGTGAATCCAAAAAAAATCTAATTGAAGATTATAAGTGTTTGAAAAGCGTAATCCGTGAGACAAACCCAGAAGTATATAACCATATAACACTGTTGGAAAAACAAGTAAATTATTTATTAAATCTATACTCTTCTTTCACTGATTTCAAATTTTTTATTGTGAATTTTCAGGCTGTGGAAAAATTTGTCACGTTTGATATTCGCGAAAAATTGGAATGAAATGTACCTTTCTTATTAAGTAAGAAGTTACGTTGTTGTATCGATCTATTATTGGATTACAGATCATGTGCAAAAGTTAATGAATCGAAGCCTTATTTATTTGGTATATATGGTACGAACAAACATCGTCATGCAATTCTTGGAGGATGTGGGCTACTGAGGGAATATTCCAAGAAGTGTGGTGCTAGTAAACCCTGGACTTTGAGAGTCACTAAATTAAGAAAACGTGTTGCTACGTTATGCATCTGGTTTTGCTTAAGTGAAATCTAAGTGGCATCTTTAGCTACTTTCATGGGCCATGATAAAGCGATTCATCGATCACATTATCGCCAATCGGTACCAGAAATTGATATTCCTCTATTTGCATGTTTATTAAATGTTGCAATCTATAACGATGCTGAAGATGAAGAAAATGTGGTAACTACATCTAACACGAGGAACATCTCTCGAAATTCTATTGATGTAGACATTGAGAACGATAGTGATGAATTATATACACACCAAAATGAGTAACAATGGGGAAAAAAACTTGCTTAAGTAAGTCATTAAAACTTTTTTTTTAATTTTTGCAGAAGTGTTTAATTGATAATATTATCTATGAAATATTTTTATAGTATCGTCAAATTGTGCAACTGGAGGGAGTCAGAGGACGCTTTTGAACAAAAAAACTAGTACTAGAACCATTTTACGACAATATCCATGAATCATTCCTACCTTAACTTAAAGAATTTAGCAGTTGAAGAGTAAATCTTTTTGTTTAAGAAATAAGCCGCAGCACTCATTAGATTAAATACTGGCTATACAGCTTTATTTCTATAATTTAAAGCGATGTAAATCAAACGTATTTAGCATATGTTTCTATCATGATTTTCATGATATATCATCACATTGGAGTATTTATGGATATTTTGGGCACATCTACATAACCTCCAAACAATTAACCCTGACCTCAACAACGTGGTCATTACATTCAACAGCATCGTAGAGGATCGGAAATGTAGTAAGGAATCACTGCACAATTAACCATTTTTGACAGGGTCTTCATCACTCAGCAACAGCACAATTATAGTTATTCAGTAGCATCAATTATGTAATTGACAGTAAACGTTATCTCTTTTTTTTTCTCTTGTACAAGATGGTTGGTGTTTGTCATTCTCCAGGACGGCGATCCATGCGTTTGGCAACACTAGCGTCGTGAACAAGAACAATTTAGGAGCGAATCGTAGTACATGTCTTTTTTGTTTCCCATGACGGAGATCCACGTGAGCATGAAACTCTGTTGTTGCTCTGAATAGATAGAATAAATTTTAATCGTTCCAAGTAAATGCGACAAATATATACTTTAGCCTGAACCTTTTATCTCATTTCTAAACAAGCCAGATAATTGAGCTCTACGTAGTAACCAAATTTGAGAGGTTTATGAAACCTCTTATTTTATCCACTTGTCCTATTTAATAAATACTAATTATTTCATTTTAGGAATTAATGATGTACTTTGACTGTATTGACTCAACCAGATAAGATAATGTATTTAGCTATCTCATTAAAACGTCCTTTAGTACTTAGTCTTTACACTATAACTGTCATTCAGCAGGATTTTTTGCACAATGCTCTCATGATATATGGTGCATGGTAGTCAATTTTATTATTATTTGGACAAGGTGATTGATATTAGCTATTTCTCAGGACGGACTTCCACGTACGTGGCCAAACTAATGTCATGGACGAGAGCAATTTGGGACCCAACATACAGAAGTTTTTTGTTTCCCAGGACGGAGATCCACGTGAGCAAGAAACGTTACTGTTGTTGTGAGTGGTTACAGTAAATTGTGGCCTTTCCAAAAAGTTGCGACGAACTTACTTTTGCCTGAAAGTATTATATCATTTGTACATATATCAGGTAAATAAGTTTTATATATAAGCAAAATATGAAGTTTTAAAAAACCTCTTATTAAATTTATTTCTGTTTTAATGAATATTTTTGTTTGTTATTTAATTAATACTTTTGAATTTATTTTAGGATTGAATTAAATGAGTTAGTTATGCCTATTATCATGATTATAAGTGAAACGCAAGGCAAATTTAAAATGACAGTGGCTTTAATTTTAAAACTATCGAATCAAGCTGTCACCTACTTTTGTGAGTAGAAGTATTGGATATTTGTTGAAAAATTATTATTTTTATATGAATTTCATTAGATATATTAAACTTGTTAGTTTATTTGTTTTTGATTTTCATCATGTAATGGGGGTAAAGATTTTATGACGGGGTTATGCTATTAAAATGTTAGCGAAGAACCAAAATATTTGCATGTGATTGGTTACGTAACAACAATCCTGGGTTGCTATCTTTTCTTTATTAGCCAAAAGTAAATTATTTTTCATCAAATTATATAAATAAATTATAGTCGATAAGCATTCAATGGGGGTTTGCAAATCATGCCTAGATATAGATTTTGCTGGGCTAGGTTTTTTCTTTTCTCTTTAGCATATGCTATTTAATACCTTTAATAAACTGTTTTTATTATAAATACAATAATGATTATAAACAGTAAAAGTTAAGTAATTGATATTTTCCTATATTAATTTTTATTGTAATAGGGAAACAAATTTTGGAAACTGTAGATTTGTATAGCAGTGTGCAATTAAAATTTTAGTTTGATTACATTAGATGAAATTGACAGTTTTTATGAAAATAAAAATTGTATATTTTCAAACTCAATGATCCAATATTATTGATTTTATGTAAAAATCGGTTGTTTACAAAAATCGTTTGTTAATTAAGTCCTCAAAATATGCATCTTATGCACTTAAAGAAATATTTCCTTTTGAAATCTTTTTGATTTTTAATAAATTGAGACTTCTAAAATCTAGTTACTTTATCTGATTCTGCACATTTAAGTTTTCATGAAATAAAATTTCATTATTAATATATTTATTAAATAGAAGTGTACGATGCATTTCTATAAATGTATCAAATTCTCATTTATCTGGTACTCCTTAAAAACCGAATATCACCTATCTTTTCCACGTTTCATTTTATTTCACCAATACTAATTTAAATCCCCTCATTTCTCTTCCAAAAGCACTGAAAATATTGTAAAGAGTTTACTTTCAAAGTGTTTCATCAATTTCTGTATGAGACAAAATGGAATTTTGTTTTAATAGAAATTGGTATGTGAAATATTTTTTCTGTTATTCAAAGTACATAAATTCATATTTTTTAGAACATTCTGTCTTTACATACCATGGTATTTCAATGGTATGTTTTATTTCCTCATTTTAAACGCATTTGTTTTGTAATGTATTCACTAACCTTTGGGCTTAAATATTCTACATTATTTGTTCTTTACACTGATTTTTGGGATTATTCTTGTAGAGGTGCTATTTTAACTTTTTAAGGGTGTTCAATTGTTACTGTCAAATATGCATTTTTTTTTAATATTTCGATGTATACTAATATTGAGATAGAGAGTAAAAATTTTATCCCTCTTAAGACATTGCATTAAAACAATGGTACAGCAGTAAAAAACTTATTTTAAAATACACATTTGGACAAACAAATTAATGGAAATATTAGAAAGCGTGACTGCTACATTCAAATACTAGGATAAATGCTCGATCGATATGCGACTTTTATAATTGGATGCACCCAATGCTTACATTCAGCGGATTCGTCAATTCAGTAAGCGAGCAGTGATCGACTTATCATCTGATTGGATTCATCTTAAGCTTTGACCAATCACATGATAAAGTCACAAATCGTACACTTATAACTATTGTACCCCCTGAACCCAACCAATCACACTATTGCCGGTAAGGAGGCTATATATATTCGTTTAAAATTGCGCAGGTTTCTTGTTTACGTTCTTCCTATCGCTTCTGTATTCGAAGCAGTTTGCAGACCCTTCCATTAGTGTTCTTTGTTCCGCAGTCCTGGCAAGTTGCAGTCATTGGATTAAATTATTCTCGCATTATAATGTATTCTTTATCATTAAACGGAGAACGTACTTATTGTGTTAGTAGCATTGCGAACAGAAATAAGAGTGACATAATTGTATCTCATGGTACGTACCTATATTTTTCTGTTTAAAAAAAATACTTCAATAAGTAAATGATAATTTAAATTTTATAGTCCTTTTTAAAATGATGTATCATGGTATTGTCCAATTAAACTGCTCTCAATAATTTTTCTAAATTTACACTGCGATAAGAATTCTATTAATGTCGGTACGCATTGTCTTTTTCATATTGAATATACAGTAGATTGATTCTCTCACAATGAGCTTTTACAGCCAGAGAGTTAATTATCAAACTTTCTGTTGGAATTACCTAGTTTTAAAAGATTTATGGTTTAGAGATTTTTCGATTTAATTTAATTGTGACATTATAAAATTTTATATTCTACTAATAAAGAGAGAAAAATAATTTTGAAAAACTTAAATGAAGATTTTTCGATTAAGTTGCCTTTTTTGGTACAGATTGGACGATCAATGTATGGTATTCTATAAAATAAGTGATCTTATTTTGCGCTATAAAAATTGGTAGAACGCACATTGTAATTGAGCATACAGCATAAATCCGGTTTTAGATTCCAACAGTTTACAAAGTCGTTTGTACATGAAAAGGCGAAGGCAACAGTGGTCAACGTGTTATTGTTTTTTTCTCGCTTAGGCACTTTTTTTTTAAAAAAAGTTTCTTTCGATATTCGTGAATAACGGTAAAAAGAAGTTTAGTGCATATAATATCTCTACTTCTATATATGTATAATTCTTACATATTTTTGGTGTAAAATAATTTCCTAACAAATTTGACTAACACGATTTCTAATAATGTTCGACATTATTTTTCACTGTAATTAAAGCTTTTCTCAAATATCTGCATAAGATTTAAAAGAATAATATTTTTCAGTTTTTTATTTAATTTGAATCTACATTTTTTTATTTAACACGTAGACAAATAATTTCATTTCTCCTCTTACAAATAGTAAATGTAAATCTTAATGATAAGAGGCATTTAGTGTACAAATATAAAAAAGGGTAAATAACATTTTCAATTTGTATTGACTATTACATTACATTCATCTGTATATTTATTATAATTTTTATATATTTTAAAAATCATAGAACATAATTTATTATTTCTCCATCAATGCACTTATAGTATATATGTTTCGATAGTGTGTTTATTATTTTCAATTCTTTAGAAACATGTATGTCATAAGGTTAGATTAATTGTTGCCCCAATGACTAAATTAAAGTAATATCTATTAACATTTAGAGGGTTGAACAAATTATTAGGAAGAGAAAGAGTGTAGCCATCACCTCTGTATTTAATTGTATTACTTGGATGAAATGCTTTTATTATTAATGAAACTCTACAGTAATAGAAGATGGGATAAATTCTTTTTGCTTGTCTTTTTCTGTAAAATCTCTATTAATGCATTAATCATTAAAGATCTCGGCTATGAGTATTGTAATATTTATATTTAAACTTTTATTTAATGTGAGGGTTAAAAATTGATTATATTTTCACTTTTTATATTATTAATCACTTTCGTTAATATAATAAGGAATGTGCAAATTCTAAATGCTGCTTGTTAAAGAAATTTATAACAGAAATAAAGCATTCACACAAGAATCCCAAACTATATACATTTAATTATTTGCCTTGTACACATTTTAAGTAATAATATTTCTTTACAGTTAACAAAGATATTTTGGATGATGTAGCCAAAAATTTGAACAAGAATGTACCTGTAGTGGCGCTTCTAAAATTATTGCCTAATAATGGTAAGAAATAAAAATAAATTATGTCACAAAAATCTTGAATTTTTATAAAACATTATAATGATTCGTGTTAATCCATCTTGCATGAAATGTGATTCTAATGATCAACAATTTTTATAGATATTCCAGGAACACTACTAAATTTAAAAGCAATAAATTTAAATAAAACAGATGTACAAACGGTTGTAGAATTGAGCAATCACAGAAATGTACCGGTCGATGATTGTTTTCCTACAATATCTCCTGTTATTGAGGTTGATAGTCAAGAATCTTCTAAAGCGTCAGGTATCTTTCTTTAAATTTTTCATTTTATTTTTTTAAATGCGCTTATTAAATAAAATACATATTAAACATCTCAGTTTTCATTATTGAAGAGATAAATTAAATTTTAATAAATTAAGAAAATCGGAAGTAAAAAACTGACACAACTATATAATTATAATACCATACTTAAGACTACATGCAAATTTCACATGCTGTATTTGCAAGAACCAACGAGAATACTACATTCAATTTGGAGGTGCAATTTCCTTGGTACTTGTAAATTCAGCAAGCCGAACCACTACGAAATCCACAATATAGTGTAATTTCTGCTGTATTTTTTAAGTTCCTTATATCATTTGTAGTAAAGTTTTATTTTCTATTGAATTATTTTCTAATACACACTTAAACTTCTAGGTAGCCAAGAAACTGTACTACTAAGTTTACTTCAAAATAACGAAAGTGTACCAAGTTTAGATGTATTGGCACTTAATGGTCAAAGCATATTGACTTATAGTACTGGTGATTTAGAGTTAAATGAGCAGAAATCATTGGATACACCAGGTAATTCTTATTTAAACTCTAATAATATTTTGTATTTGCCCTCTCTGTGAAAAATTCCTTAACTACACTTTCATCATTTTTAAATTTTACAAATAAATATTCCATATATTTTTTTTATAATCTTAGAAGAAATAATTCTTATATATGGATTATTATGTTTCTAGATATTCAAGACGAAATTATAAACTCAAGCGCAATCACTCCTTATTCAATACATACAGACGACTTGTTGGAATCAAGTAATTACTTAAATTTATCGAATAACGATGTTTTTAATATAGAAATTAATGAATTGGCTTCTTCAACTGCATTAGGTATTTTTTTAATCTGTGTTTGATGAAAATTTATTTTCTATTTATTTTCCATAAATAAGTATTTTAATTTTTTGTAGCCAATAATTCAGTTTGTGTTACAAGTCTAAATGTAGAGAAAGAAGGCGAAGAAGAAGGCGCAGGTAATTAATGTTTTATTTAGGAATATGTGCATATAACGATGTAAAGAAGTTATACGATTATATAAAATTCATACGAGATGCTGCATTGATTTATATATTATTACTATTTTACAATATTTTTACTTTACTCGCATCGTTATTATTTAAATTATATAATTTATGCTTTTGTTACTTATAATATTAAACTTTAATACGCAATCTTATGTGATGTAGGAAAATTGACAAATTTATAAAACATATTTCAAATTGATTACGCGTTTAAAGTGTATGTAATGTATATCACCAAATAGTTTTTTGTATATTGAAGTCCATAAAGTAGAATCTTTAAATATTCTACTTACTTTTTATCTTTATTGTGACTACTGTATTGTATTTATATAGAAAATGATCATTTAATTTAGTAGTAAGCGTTTGGCAAAAAAGAATCATTTTCAACATTTTTAAGAATAATTTAAGCAACATGTATATGATAGAACGGAGATTTTCATATTACTGCAGCTTAATGTTACCAACTATGTTTCAAGAACTTTTAAAAAATGTAAGATGTTCGTTCTTAAATACATTAGCTATCCAAGAAATTACGGCTTTGACTATGTTTACATTGTATAATTTTTAACACTACTGAATGTTTTGTGAATTATGAAATCTTAATTAAATCTATTACTACATTTCAGAGGATGATGGCGATACCGATAATGGCTCGAACTATATTCCTGACGAGAGTTTATCAGAATTTTCGGATAATGAGTTACCAGTTGCTTCTAAGAGCACTAACAATAGTACTAATACCAGTAACATTGTTAATACTACGATTGACTCGTTAAATACTTCAACTAATACCGTCGGGTGTAGTTTAAAAAATATAAATGTAAGATCGTCAGAAGCGAAAGGTGCAAACAAAAAGCATTTTTGTTTCTACTGTAAAACACTTCAAACTAAAATCGCCAGACACTTGGAAACAGTACACAAAAATGAACAGGAAGTCAAAAAATTTATTTTTCTTCCTAAAGGTGAATTATTTTTAAATGTGATTCCTAATAGAATTTTGAAATTTTCTTACAAATCCCGACCAATCTTTACATATTCGAATAATAAGGTTGACATTTTCAAGAAAGTTTCAAAATGTTACTCTTTTAATGGTACCACAAACTTACAAATAAATTTTAGTCACGTTTCTGAAACATTGTAAATATATTGGCATTATTGCTGAAGTGTATCTCTAACATTATTATTTTTAAAATAGAAATATATATTTGTAAATAATTTGTATGTATTCTAGGTTGTTCAGAAAGAAGAAAAATAATAGATACGCTTCGTAAGAATGGTGATTTCCTTCATAATAAAGAAGAACAGTATAATACAGGAGAAATTATTGTATGTCGTAGACCGGCACCGAACAAAAACAAGAAAGCAACTGATTTCATCACATGTCCTAATTGTTATGGCTGTTATAAAAAAAATAACTTACGACACCATTTCTCTGTTTGTTCCGATAAAAAAGTAGGCAGACAAGTGAAAATTCTTGGAAGAAAAGTGGAAGCTCGAATACATAAATGCGCTTCGGAAATGATGCGAAATGTAATTATTCCTGTCATGAGAGAAGATGAAGTTACCAGCTGTATTCGACATGATGAATTAATAATTCTTCGTGGGAACAGACTATGCCTCAAATTCAAGAACCAACGTTATCACGACATGATCAGAGCAGAATTAAGGTTACTAGGCCGATTCTTGATATCTGTTAGAAAATTTAATGTTAACGCGACAGATTTCACTTCTATATACAAACTTCCAATTTATGATGCCTGTTTATCTGCAGTGCACGAGATAGCTCGTTTTAACACTGAAACATATCAATTCGGTGCTCCTTCTGTAGCAACTCGTATTGGAACTTTGTTAAAAAAAGTTGGAAATCTTTTATATATAGAAATGATGAAAAAAGATGACACTATAGGTGGGGAGGATGTTACCAAGTTTTTAAAACTGTTAGACCAAGATTATGGTGAGTCTATTAACAAGACTGCCGAGGAGACTGTTACGCAAAATAAGCGATTACAGCAGGTTGATTTACCATCCACAAAGGATATTGCAAAACTATATAATTTTATAGAGAAAGAACAGAATATTTTAGTTAATAATTTGAAAGAGTCATTTACAATAAAATCTTGGACAGAGCTGTTAAAAGTAACATTAGTCTCGATACTAATTTTTAATAGAAGGCGGACTGGTGAAACTGAAAAAATTCTAATTGAAGATTATAAGTGCTTGAAAAGTGTAAGCCGTGATACAAACCCAGAAGTATACGACTCTATGACGCCGTTAGAAAAACAAGTATATTATTTATTAAACCAATACTTTCCATTTACTAGTTACAAACATATTTTTTGTAAATTTTCAGGCTGTTGAAAAATTTGTCACGTTTGATATTCGTGGAAAATTGGGACGTAATGTACCTGTCTTATTGAGTAAAAAACTACGTTTTTGTATAGATCTATTATTAGACTACAGATCACACGCGAAAGTGAAAGAATCAAACCCCTATTTATTTGGTATATATGGTACGGACAAACATCGTCATGCGTTTCTTCGAGGGTGTAGGTTGCTGAGGGAATATTCCGAGAAGTGTGGTGCTAGTAAACCCTTGACTTTGAGAGGCACTAAATTAAGAAAACATATAGCTACGTTATGCATCAGGTTTAACTTGAGTGAAAACGAAGTGGCATCTTTAGCTACATTCATGGGACATGATAAAGCGATTCATCGATCACATTATCGTCAATCGGTACCAGAAATTGATATTCCTCGATTTGCACGTTTATTAAATGTTGCAATCTATAATGATGCTGAAGATTAAGAAAATGTGGTACCTACATCTAACACGAGGAACATCTCTCGAAATTCTCATGATTTGGACAGCGAGAACGATAGTGATGCATTAGATACACCAAAAACTCCGGCTGCAGAAAAAAAAAGAAAGCGTAGTAGTAAGTTTTTTTTTGTTTTTAAATATCGACAATGCAGAAATTAATTATTATACAGAGAGGATTCTCATTCTCTGGACTTAAAAAGAAACTCAGAAGTCGAGCGTTTTCAACAAAAATATTTCATACAGATGCGTTAGTATTAAAGAGTTCGATTCACTGACGTTAACAATTGAACCTTGAAGTACACCACAAACGTGAACGCAAGGTCGCCATTACCTTTTTCTAAAATGTAATATTATACTTTCTTTGATTTATGCTTATAGCTTATTTCCAGCACTTCCTAAAACATTATATGAATTCATCATTTCATGTAGTTATTCACTAAATATTTCGAATTGAGATTGTATGTATTATAAGTTTACCTAAAGTAATAGTTAGCGCTATCGCCTTGCATTCTCCGTTCAACCATTTGCCTATATGCAATTTCAACTCAAAATATCTATTGGACTACAGTAGAGTAGCTAAGGGGATTCTATGACCGGGTGACGAGGGGGTCGGGGTCCCGCGGGGGCAAGGGAAGTAGGGGAATTGCCCCCTCTCCTCGAGCGGTTGTGCGCATGCGCATCCTCCTCCCCCGACGTTAAACTCGTAGGGTACACACGTGGGCCCACTCTTACGTTAAGCAGTGGCCGCAGAGAAAGAGAGAAAGAGAGAGAGAGAGAGAGAGAGAGATTCCATCGATGATTGTCGGTATCGCTAACTACCGATAGTTGTCGCGTGTATCCCCCCTCTTACTCCTTTGGTGGGGGGGGGGGGTACAAATGTGGCCTCCCCCTTTTACCTTAAATTCCTTAAAGAGCGGTGCCCAAGCGAATCTTGACGCTCCTGGGATGAGAGTTGGGGGGTGCCCAACCGAGTCTTTACGCTCCTGGGTGCCCGCGCGACCGACTTCTTTTAAGGCGAATAGTGTAGACGCTTTGGAGAAAGAGAGAGAGAGAGAGAGAATACTCGTAGAGAGCGATCCAGTGATCGCTCCCCCATATTTTTTTTTCGTAAGTTAGAAAAAAGGGAATCTTTTTTTTTTTTTTTTTTTTTAATTATAATTTATTGAAGTATTAAAAAGGTTTTATTTACAATGCTTTTTTTTAGAAATTTTTTTTACATTCAATTGCATGATGTATATATTTATGACAAATGCTACACCACTCTGGTAGTGAACAATTGATGCGTAGGTGACCATATTTTGTACAATTTGTACACCAGTAATGTGGTGTGAGATCTATCTGAGGCTCCATTTGCGTAGCCTCAGTTCTTGTAGCAATGGACTCCGTTTGTGTGGCCATATTTTTCACCTGGGACATATTTGAAAAACATTTTGTTATTTTTTTTTTTTTTTTTTGATATTGGAATAACTATTTTAACAAAGCAAATATACTTACAAAAATCACAAACTCTTCTTCTTCTTCCTCTTCTTCCACCATCTCCTCTTCTTCCACCATCTCCTCTTCTTCCTCCCTCTCCTCTAAAGCAATGGCTGGTAAAAAATAAAAGAAAAAAATTTTTTTTTCGTAATTCTTCGTTTTGAATAATAATAAAAAAAAAAAAAAAAAAAAAATTGGTCAAATAGTGGGATTGTTAACAGTTTTCAAATATATGTGTCGTAAAATTCTTTTATGATTCTATTTATTGAAATAAACAATCTGTATGGATGGGTAGGGTTTTTTTTTCTTTAAAAGAAATTAAAATAAGTACTTACAGTTCATGTGCATATTATGATGAAGCATTGCTTCATATTCTTCAAAATAACGATTATGAGAATCGTTAATTCTTTTGATGTAATCAGACATCGATTCTGCTTGATTTTTATCCTCCTCCTCCTCTACTAGATTTATTGTCACTAAACAACGTTCACTTTCCATTTCTTTAATTTTCTACTTTACTATCCGCACTGATGAACGTTCGAGGACTGAATGCAGCCTCTGAAGAAATCCCGTCGAGAGAGAGAGAGAGTCTTTATCGTTTGTTTTCAATATGAAATTACATTAGAAGTCCATTCTTTCTTTCTTAAAGGATACACTATACCCTCCCCGTATATAGAGATATCCATAGATATTTTTCCCTATTGTGTTATACTGTGATAAACCTACAGGTCAATCACAATGGAAATTTATCGCAAGTAAGAAAGAAAAAAAAACAAAAATTACCCCTTCCAAACATTGCATACGCTTAATATATGATAATATCGTTCATATAAAAAGTCAGTCTGTTAAACGAGAGCTGCATAGTCGTACCACGCGTGCTTGAACTATTCAGAAAAAAATAAGTTTGTGTGTGTGTTTGAACGCATTAAAAATAAACTTGATTCTTACATAAATAAAAAAAGGTAAGGATTTTCTTTTTCATTCGATTAGTAAATGCATTATTTAATTGATTTTTTTTTTACTCTAATGAGACTAATTTTTTCATAGAGATAAAAATGAACTTCAATAAGATCAATGAATTGGGAAGTGTCATTCCAAAAAAATTCGTTAAATTAGATAGCTTAACGGAAAATGACGAATACGAAATATCTGAAGTTGAAATAATTAAGACAAAATATGGCATAAAAATTATTGTAAAGCTGCCAACAGCCGATTGGGTATTCCTGCCAGGGAGAATGGCAAAATTGGCGGAGGATACGGAGCAGTTGCAGCAGCTGCAAAAGGCTGCAACAGCCAAAAATTTAATAATGCTATACAAAGGAGGAAAATACCACAACGTGGAATTTAAGTGTAAAGTTTGATAGATATTTTGTATTAAAAATAAAAAATTAATTGATGCTTATAATTATTAATATTTATTTATTCCCTACGTTTAATCTCCCATAATGTAGAATTTAGGAATAAAACATTAAGAACTTTAAGAAAGTATTTTATTTATTTATTTTTTTTTTATAAACTTATATTTCTAACAATAATTTTTTAACTTACATTTCTAACAATATTCGTAAGAGGATTATATTGTACAATTTTATCGTGTATGATTAAACAATAGGCTGTAGTATTATCCGGAATGATTTCCATACACTCGATCTCGAGTTTAACGTCGACCGTGCCGGTTTTTATGGACTCGTTCTGATGCGAGCAGTCGATGACGAAGAGCGGCCCGTACGTCAAAAAGTCCGTATAGTCGAGCATGGGTCTCCCGAGTTTCTCACCAGCGTAATAGGAGGTGAAAAACTTTACATACATGTCGTAGAGGACGGAGTAGCGGGATTTCGTGAAATCAGTGTCGAGACGATCGTACGGATAGGATTCGGAATTCAGATAGAGTTTGACATCGAGGACTTTGCAATGATTAAATCTCAGCACATCCTCGTGCTGATTACTCTTCTTGTTCGTTCTGAACGCCAGAATGACGTATCGCGGCTTCTCCAATTGCGTGGACGCTTTCACGGACCACGTGTGTCGCTGCGACTTGGGCAGAAGGGGATACTCGTAAAGTTCCCAGGCGCGAAAAGCGAGTGACAGACTCTTGTCCTGCTCGACGATACCGAGAAATTGGAGTTTCGTAATTTCGTTCAGGGTCACATGGGGTATTCTCCATTGCACTCGTAGCAGCTTGATCGACGAATCGGTGATTTTCACCGCCGAGTAAATGGCGTTTGTATCGTCGCGCGCGCGAATGAGAACGAGCTCGTGACGCGCGTTAACGACGACTCGCCGATAATCCTCGCAGAATCCCAGCAGCATTTTCAGGGGCACGCAAAAGCTGAAATTCTTAACAGCCTCCTCCTTTTTGAGCCGGTCTCTGGCCGTAACGACGAACCATCTGGAATGACGTAGACTGGCGCTCTCCTCGGTGCTCAGGGAAACGAGATTCTTCAGAGTGCTGGTAATACCGACGTTTCTGCATCGGTCGATCTCGATACCGTTCAATTCATAACGAATCTCGTCGAAGAGGAAAACCGCGGAATTGCAGTCGAGCGTAACTGTATCATCGTTGGTGGCGCTCGCGTCACGCGTACCCTCTACCAGCTGGCCCTCGACGTAGAGATAACTCTCGCACGGCAGGAGTATCAAATCTTGCTGCTGTATGGGAATGCGAATCTCGTCGCTGTTCGCCAACGAGGCGTTCGCATACGGATTGTAGGCATGCATCTCCATTTTCGTGATGCGATTGTCGTAGGTCAGCGGTGCGGTGACGTTCAAGGGATCTGCCATTGTTCCACTATGTACTACCTTCGCCCAATCTCTTCACGGTGAATCCCAATGATTGTAAAAATTCGATATTTCTTCTCGTTAGCAGGAAGCTCCTCTTGTCGCGATTTTCACTCCGAGCCGGTGTATTCGACTCCACGTAGGACGAACGACTAGCGAACGTTTCATCCAGTTTCACCGCTTTATAATCCTCGCTACTACTTTTGTAAATTAACATTTCTTAATGTGTAATCTTATGGTAATTTCTTCACGTCCAAAGTCTACGAGACGATCGTCCTGATCGAGGATACGTAACGTGAGACGGTCGATTACTCTGACGATGACCGGTAGATAAATGACGGTTTTCGGTGCCTCCGAGATTTTATAGCCCGGTGGTACGCTGGGAAAGAACTCGTGAATAATGTGTCGTGGTCTACCGTTGGTGTACGCACCACCCGCAATGTTGCACTCGATGCGTAGAATATTTGTTTTCACAATGTCCACGGTATCGTCGGATTCAGCCTGGACGTTCGGCTCGATCACGCGATTCGACGAGAAGCCCAGTAGCGAGCCAATGTTATTCGGTTTTCCAAAGTCAATCGAATATTTACAGAATATTTCACTCTTCAGTGTATTGTTATTCGCTCGTAGAAGAATGACGCTGTCAATGTTGTCTTTAATTTCATGTCTCGCAGAAATTTCAGACTGGAAAAATTCATTTATGGCACTCAACTCGTAACAGCCTCTGGGTATCGTCAGTACCTTATCGTTATCGTAGTAAAACTTATTATTCGTCTCGTCCACATTGGCTATCGAGTTGAACGTTTGCATGTCCACGAGACCGATCTCGTAGCGATCGTCTTGCAGATTGATGGGGGGAAAGAAATCTGAATTTAATACTGATTTACGATCCGATAATGTCACGGTGAAAGACATTTTTTTTTTTTTTTCAAAGTATCTGTTCTCGCAGGAATTTCACGCACAACTGACCGCAATTGCTTTTATCGTACGATTGATATCGATCATGATTGTAGTAGATTGTAACGTTAGGACCAAAGTAACGCACACATTCTTTCGGCGGTTTCAAATTTCCGAAGGAATCAAAATATAGGACGATGTCGTTACGCTTGACGTAGGCTACCCAGTGGGTACCAGGACCGCATTGATCGTCGAGATTCACGATCGCGCACTCGTTGCACCGCGGTCCGTCTAGCGGCAGAGATGTGCGCATAAAGACTCCACGGAAGTATGGTATGCGTCGGCAGATGAGTGCCAATTGTACGTTACTAGTAGGACCTGAATCCGGGAGAGCATCGCGACGACGACGAAATTTTCCCTCATTCATTTTCTTCCTCGACCGTTTTTTTTTTGTTTTTTTTTTTCCACGGATACCCTCTCCGACGACTCGCTTGTACGGTTTCAGATAAAGACCTCGGCCTCTCTCGCGCGACGCTTCCATCGCGCGATTGTGACGTTGCATTTCCCGCAATCGTTCTCTCTCAGCTTTTGCACGGTTTACAGCACTCGCTATACCCGATGCTCCACCTGCCAATGCTCCGACTGCACCTAGTAGTGGAAGTATAGGTATTATACCACCCCGTTTCCTCGGCATTCGAATTCTTCTCTTCCTCGTAATACCAATTTTTTTCTTGTTGTTGTTCTTTTTTTTAGCCGCTACTGCTTTCTTCATCGCAACAATATTATTATTATGTAATCCAAACCAAGTTTACGCTTAGCATTCATCGATGCCCATACGGCTGCGGCGACCGCGCGTTCACCCAAGGTCGCGTCTCTTGCGTTAATACGTTCACGCGCTCTCCTCGCTAGCACTTTATCGGCCTGATGACGCTCCGGTAGATCCTCGTTGTGCCAATATGCTAAGTCGTGATCGAGGCAGGCCTCGTCCAGCGGATTTATACCACGATCGCCGCGCTCCAATCTTTCGCGAAGTCGAGTGCCGGGTCCGCAATAATTGTAACCGGGCACGTGCAGCTCAAATGGCAATTTTTTCAAGACTTTATTGAAGAACGATCCAGACATTTAGAGCAACTGCTTCTCTTGCTGACAAACGTAACAGTCTTTTATCCGTCTCGGTGGTCCGTCGTGGTGAGTGGTATCAGGTAGATTGTAGTGTTGCAAACAATATTGATATTGCTGCACATCCGAGTCCGCGCGAATGTGCCGAGGTAATCTTTCCCACACACTCGCGATACTGTCTGGAAAGTACTCGAGCAATACGATCTTCGGTATGTGTTCGAGCTGATGATTCGTCAAGTTATGCAGAGAATCGACGACGACTAGCATGAACGCCATCGTAATGGCAACTGACCGAATAGTTCCGTAATTCGCGAAATATAAATGAACGATACGGCTGTTCCCGAAGGTTAATAGCGAGGATGCATTTCGTGAAGCACGTGCCGACTATTCGCGTGACAAATTTGGATGCTCACAATGCTACCGCGCAAATAAAAAAAAAACGTCACGGATCGCTATTACCATCTACGATACGCTGCATAGTTTGCGGTCCGTCGAATTGCGGTAAGACAAACGTGCTGCTGAGCCTCATAGAGAGTCCGCACGGTGTGAGATTCGAGAACCTGTACGTCTACTCGAAATCGCTGCAGCAACCGAAGTATCGATATCTGGAGCAGCTTCTGCAGGAAACGGAGGAAATTGGTTACTTTCAATTTTCCAACAATTGCGAGGTTGTGAACGTCGCGGATGCAAAGCCGAATTCCATTTTCATATTCGACGATGTGGCCAACGACAAGCAGGCCAATATAAGGGACTACTTTTGCATGGGTAGACATTCCAACATCGATTGTTTCTACCTCTGTCAGACTTATGCGAAAATACCGAAGCATCTGATACGAGATAACGCAAACTTGCTAATAATATTTAAGCAGGATGGAACTAATCTGAAGCATATTTTCAACGATCACGTCAACAGTGATATGTCGTATGAGAAATTTCTCACATTGTGTTCGACCTGTTGGAGTCGCGATTACGGTTTCCTAGTAATAGACAAGGATAGCTCTCTGAGGAACGGTCGTTATCGCAAAGGTTTCAACGAGTACGCCACGATCGAGTGAACGGCCTTGTCAGGCCGGTAAGGTTTCGGCCTTGTGAATGTCGATAATCATGCCGGTAAGGTTTCACGATCACGGCCTTGAGTGTCAGTTTGATACTGGAGCGCAGGCTGTTCGGATCACCGTGTCAGGTCGGTTAAAACCCGTGTCGGTTCGGGGAGAATACAGCATCGCAACAGGTCGGTTAAAAACCGTTCAATTCGGGGGAAAGCTGTTTTATACAGCATCGCGATGGATGAAAAATCGCTTCTGAAGAGGATCGCCAAGACGAGCGAGGTCATTCGCGACAAGCATCGTGCCTTGAAATCGGAGAAGGCGATAATGGAGAGCAGTTTGAATGAGACATTCAAGCCGATAGTCGAATCATTGAAGAAACTCGTTTCGCAAACGGAGGATAACACAAATAATAATAATAGTTCGTTTGTCAAATACAACGATAAATTGAAGAGGGGAGCCTATTTCACATCGACACCGCATAAACGAGCAAAGAATCTTAGTAGTAGTAATATTAGTGAAACTATTACGAATCCATTGGATTTCATGACCGACGACGACGACGACGAGTCTTCTATAACCGATCAACCGTCGCCCGATTCAAAAAAAAGTTTGCTAGAAAAATTAAATGTTGATGAAAAACAGGAACCAGGCTTGTTTCAACATGTCTTTCAACATATTCAATTACATCCGATCCCTGGCAAGTATATTAAATTACTTCTGACTGATAGGGATAACTTGATTGATCGTGCTTTTGGACCTCGTTATGAAGATGATCAACTGACGCTTGGTAAATGTAAATTTGAAATAAGTCATGAGGGAGATATTATTCTCGATAAGACGTTATACACCGGTACAATGGGTACTTATGAACTAATTTTCATGAGAGAACCCAATCGAGCCATTATAAAACCCGACGATTTGGAACAATACAAGAGTATTCTCAATCAAACTAAAGCGCATAAACTGTTAAACGATAGTCTAAAACAAATCAAAGGTAATAGAGGTGCAAAATATACAGAAATTATGAAACCATTGCTATTGGGAAAACCTATTTTACCGCCTTATCGGTTACCATCAACATCACGCGCAAGAAAATCGTCAACTTCTGACGCGTCAACATCGGGCGCAAGTAAACCGTCGGGCGCAAGTAAACCGTCGAGCGCAAGTAAACCGTCATCAGCATCATCGAAAAAAAAAGGTAAAGGTCTTATGCGTGTCACCGAGGGACCAATCAACTACGTACATTGGAACGATCCGAATGAATTGATCGAACGTTTGAGACTTTTGATCGCGTCGGTGGCTGCCGGTAATACGAGTCATCACAACGAGATACAGTCGATAATCGAGGAGTTGCGCGACGAGGATCTCATCGTATAAAGAAAGTTGCACGTTACACTCTTACCTCAGTGTAATATCAACGTCTTTCGGTAGTACGAGGTAAATAAATGTCTGACTCCTGCTGCTGTGAAATTTGCATTTGTTTAACATACATCGTAGACTGTATACTCTCGACATTACGAGCCATCAAAAAGAGGAATAATAATAACGAGGAACAGGAGACTGATTTTTGAAATGTCGATAAATAAATTTGGAATTGGACTGGATGGTGAGAGTAGGAAACACGAACCAAATTTAGAACATTTACTGCATGAATTCAAACAATATCTGACAATGACATTGAATAAACATAATGAACAATTTGAGAAAAAGATGGACCAAATTTTTCAAACAATTTGTGAAAAATTGGATGATAAAGTGAGTAAAAGAGATCTGGAAAGAGCAATACTTAGCAACACTTTCCATTAGGAATTTCGAAGAATCTGTCTATTTTTGAAAAAATGAGCAAAGAAAAGATACAGTTGGTGGAGGAGCTCCACGCACCGGCGAGGATAAATTTTCCACGCAGAAGAGTCATCGTGCGCGGCTTCGACGATCTCTGGCAGGCCGATCTTGTTGATATGCGCAATTACGTCGATGCGGGTCACCAGTACATTCTCACTGTAATCGATACCCTCTCGAAATACGTTTGGGCGGTGGCATTGAAGACCAAGAGCGGCGGAGAAGTGACGACGGCAATGACGAGAATCCTACTGAAGGACGGCAGATGTCCGAAAAATTTACAGACCGACAACGGCAAGGAGTTTTACAACAGTGACTTTCGGGCGTTGATGAAGAAACGCGGGATAAATCACTACTCGACCTACAGCGTGATGAAAGCGTCGATAGTCGAGCGCTGGAATCGTACGTTGAAGACGGAAATGTGGAAACGATTTACGCTGAACGGCAATTACAAGTGGCGCGCTATGCTGCAAGAGTTGGTGGACGCGTACAATGCGCGAAAGCATCGTACCACGGGAATGCGTCCCGTGGATGTGAAACCCGAGCATGCAGATAAGCTACTCAAGACAGTATACAGTCACATCAAGGTCGCAGGTCGTGCCAAGTTCAAAGTCGGCGATTTCGTACGAATCAGTAAATACAAGCAGATGTTCGCCAAAGGCTACACGCCAAATTGGACGACCGAAATATTCGAGGTGGCGAAAGTGCAGAGGACCAATCCCGCTACGTATCTCCTCAAGGATTCCAGGGGTACGGAACTGTTGGGTGGATTTTACGAATACGAGCTTTCGAAAACCATCAATCCCGATGTGTATCTGGTGGAGAGAGTATTGCGTAGAAAGGGCGATAAAGTGTTCGTTAAGTGGCTGGGATTCGACAGGACGCACAATTCCTGGATAAATAAGAGCAATGTTTTATAATAACTTTTATTAAGATGTATCAAAATATAGAATAAATAAATAAATAAATAAATAAATAAACAAATTATTTTAGACTATAATGTCCCCAGGGTAGAGTCGCCGCGGTACCGGGTGTAACGAAACGCTTGTCGTCGTACGGACTGAGGGCGACCTTTCTCTGACTGATCGAGAAAACCTGGTGCAGCCTCGATCGAATCAAATTTTGACTGCGAGACTGTACGGTGAAATTATCCAAGCAATCCTTGTAGTCGTCAAATGTTATATTTCTATCGATAACGTAACCTTTGACACCTTTGGCTTTTTTGGTAATTCTCGCACAGTCCTGCACCTTGAAAGTATACATTTTTGCCCTCAGTCCTACGAACTCGGTCATGACACGACCATTGTTCTCGTCCTTCATCAGACCGGGTATCTTTTTGTTGACGCGTGGCAAGTCATACCGATTATCGTCAGGATAATCGCTGGTGTCGAATCGCGCGAGATCGCGTTTCATGACCGAGTAAACGTCGTCGCACTCGACACTGTATATCAGACTGTCCGTGTCGGTATACATCGCTCTACATTTACCGCCGAATGTAGGAAGCATATAGTCATAGTGGAATTCATACAAGCAAATTTTTGAAATATCTAAAATACTCATTCCCACGTAAATGGGTTTATCAAATTTCGCGGACAATTTCGACAATTGAATCGCGACCAAATTCTCGTTGAAAATCGCGAGACTGTGAAAATTCGGTTTGGAAATCAGGCTTTCCGCCCCGTATCTTCCCTCCCACTTGGTTGCGAGCCTCACGTCAACTCTATTCCTCACGTTCTCCATTGTTTTACCGAAAACCGCGTTGTTCATCAACTTGAAGAGATTCCTCTCAAATTCGTTGGTGGACGCGGTGCGCAAACGCGTGTTCAGCTCGATGTAATCGCGTAGCCAGGTGGACTGCTGAAACTTTAAACCGCGATGTATACGCTTCAGTACGAGTCCATTACGCATACATTGTTGCAGAGCGCGATAATATATTACGTAACGGGTCTTATCGTTTAAAGTGGCCAGCAGCTTCTCCTGGCTCGCGCCCGGCGGCTTCTCGCGCACCATGCAGAACGGTAGGTCCGCGTGTTTGTCGTGAAGCTCGCGCGGATACTCCAAATCGACCTCCAAAATATAACCCTCGGGATGATCCGTGGGTATAGCGGAGACATCGAGATTGGCAGCGTCCTCGATCCATTGGAATCCATGGGTGGGCAGCGGCTGACACATTGCCCACCCATACAGATTGTTTACGTCGTAATACATGAGATATTTCGACGGTTCCGCCGGATCGTAGTCCCGCATATACCGATTGTTGGCCCTCTCGTAACGATGGGAGCACTGACTCAAACCACCGCGTATACCGCGCTCCACGAACAGCAACATATCCACGTCCGTGAAAAGCTCCAGCCTGATTCCCGTATGCTTCAACATCGCGTCCCAGGTGAAGCCCGGTAGCGTATAATAATGGGCTGGATCCAACTCATAATTTAGCATGCAACTATCGCGAAAACTTTCGAAAACATCGGTCAACAATAGGACATCGGTCTTCAGGTACAGGTCACTGTACTCCCCAAGTGTGCGCATGTGGAATTTGGTCCATACCTCTACGGCATGATTGTATGCTTCCTCGCTGATATCGCTGTCGGTCAGTCTGTTGCGAAACGACTGTCGCGGTGGTAAAGCCGTCTCTTCCAATCTAGCCGCGCTATCTATATAGTCGTAAGGAAAAATACCTTTCCTCGTAAGCAAATTCAACTGTTCGACGCTCAATTCCGAAAATTGTGACCTCAAATTTGTCAGCTGAGATTCCGCCAAGTACGAGCTCAATTTGTCCAAACTGGAGGCCATGAATTTGAACGAATCGATAAATCTCAGCCGTATATTATAATTTCGCAGATATTTGGTGAATGAAATGTATTTTTCCTTATGCACAGGCAGCAGATATACCGATCCCTCGTACAAATTAGCGATCGTCTCGAAAATGAAATGTGAATCATAGCCGGAAAAATTGTGGAAAATGACTGGAATGACATGCGAATCTTTGAAATTTAAATTACAATTATTGTGAGCCGGTCCTCTGTATCTGCCGGTCAGATGATCGTGATCGCGAATTCGTAGTTGATTCGGAAGAAACGGTTTTTTGCATATATGACAATTGGGATCATTATAGTGACGCGATCGTTCGCTAATACTAAGATTATGCATGGGCACGACAGTCCCCAGTTTCTCGCTCGCGATGCGCGCAATGACCTCGAGCTCGCGTACGAACCATTCGATGCAGTCGGCACCCCGATGAGCATCGTATTTCGAGAGTGACGCATCGCGAGCACTTTTTAAATAATAGCCTACACTCATAGGTTCATGCTTCTGATAAATATCACTACTGTTCGATTGTTCAACTTTTGATAATATGCACTCCAGATCCGCGTATACGACGAATGGCACTCGTTCCCCATTTTTGATGTTCTTGAAGGAAACCCAGCGATCCTCGGACTCTCTCGGTAACATCAATCGGAGATTATCGTTGAGCTGCGAGCAATCCTGCTCATGCGACTCCAGCCTCTCCACTGTGCGAAAGTAGTGGAGACATCTAAAAAAAAAAAAAATAAATAAATAAATAAAACATATGCAGTTATATTTGTATCATTATTAATACATACCGATCGCATATATAATGCGCATTTTTGCTCTTGGTGAATTGACTTCGCACCAATCTCGACAGATTCCTTATGCACATGAAATGTCCTGCCCCCTGTTCATCGTTGACGAGAAGAAGATTAGCATGCCTCGATCTCTTCTTCTTCGTCACCTGAAGCGGTACGATTTTTGCGTCGATATTTGGCTCTTCATTCTCCAAGGTAAAGATGTTAACCGACACGTCATTATCCGTCTCGAATTTCGGAATCTGTTTTAGCGTAGTCGGAAAGGTTAGGCTACCGACGTCTAAAACCGTCCGAAAATGTGGATAAGAGGACGTGCGCTTTGGATTAGCCGTAGGTTTTGCCGGATAGAGTGCCGCCGTCACGGACCACGCGAAACATGCATTATCACTGGTTTCTAAATTTATCAGAGCTTTCCTACTCGTGATAGCGGATGGTAAATTAATTCTACAACCCGCGTGCAACGGGTTAAAACGATTAATGTTAACTATTAAATAATGAATTTTGTGCAAAGCCCATCCACTATCACGCTCTTGAAATTCACTTAATTTTTTCATTATAACGTCTAAAATGTTTTTCCTATACCAATCACTAAAATTATCAGTCTTATACAATGTAGCATTAGTCGTACTAATGTTTTTATCATCACTCTGGTCCTTAGAGATGAATTGTCCGTTAAATACACAATTAACCTTAACACTATTTGCACTAACAAATACCTTATCTATACGCGTACGCACTAATACTTCCGCGTCTACTAAAAAATCCTTAGGCTCTATATAATTACTATTAACTACCATGCCGCTGCATATTCGACTTCGAAACGCCGAATCAAGCTCCTCCCAGGTAAGTCCTTGTACGTCATTGCTACAACCAGCCCCTGATTTAATATAATTCAATTCCCTCTGCGCTCGTAGCAACAGACACTTTATACACGCGATTTCGGCAAAATTCTTCTGACGCGTTCCAACGGGTAAAGCTCGATCCGCGTTGCTCAATCGTCGAATATGCTCGCGACATTCCAGTACCCACGCATCGTACTCATTCGCACTATTAATTGTAAAAAATTTTCTTCGCAATTCAGTCGACATTTTGTGTGTTTCTTAAAGAAATGACTCTGTCATACGGTGAACAACAACAATAAATTAATAATTGCGAATGCGTCTCTCGCGAAGAGTAACGCTTATATATATATCGAATAGAGAATGGAAGTAGGGGTATCTACACATCCCATTGTTTCGTCCGAGATGCATACTGACATTGATATACATTGTTTTTTTTTTTCAGAAGTCTTTTATTCCTTTATATATTGATCATATACAGATTTCATAAAGTAAACATTTTGCAGTGAACATATACCATAATGATTCATACACTTGGGTAACGGTGGTTCGAAATTTTTACTCCATCCAAGACTAAATTTACCCCACTCACACTCCTTCGCATTGTATATATTTTCTAAGTTGCAAATTTTTCTCAACCAATCATATTTCTCCCGTCCTTTCACGAAAATCCAATCTTCATCGTACGACGTTACATACTTTCTTATTACATCTTTATGCTTGTAATAAGGTGAATGACCGTCGGTCCAATTGAATCCATGTCGATTAAAATAAAGCCAACTTTAAAAAAAAAATAAAATTATATACAAAACATTACATTTTAAAAAAAAAAAAATACTTACTCATTCTGTTCTCTCTCGAGATCGCTCAACCAAGCTTCTTGAAATGGTGGTGAAAATACATTGTGATACACTTCATTATCACGCAACACCGCAAATTCTTTAACTATAGAACTCTTGTCGGTCAATACAAAACCTTGAAAATCAACGAATGTCGGTGTCATTATCGTCGTCGTCGTCGTCAATCGCTCGATGCAAGAATGAACGATCTTTTTTTTGTCGCATTTAAGAAAATATTAAAATTTAATGTTTTTTTTTAGGAGGGGATATTTTCTAAGAATTTTTTCCCATTGTTAGTTTCTTCGGAAAAAAAATATCTTCCAGAGATTAAGAAAGAATGGACTCCTTATCGAATGTAACTTTATATTTTTAAAAAATCTTTCTCTCTCTACGGAGATATTTCTTCGGAGATGCTTCATTTCAGTTTTTATCTTCGTCGAGAATAGCGCAACAATGCATAGAATAACTCACATAATGGATATAGAAGGTTTCTTAGTTTATAAAAAAGAACTTAAATATAAAGATATAGCTATAATTGATTTAAAAAGTAACCAAATTTCTTACGCATCTTTTCGTTTGCGTGACAGTATGAAAAACCTTAGTGAAAAAGACAAAAAAACTGTGTGGTTTTTGCTAAATATGGTGCATGGTATAAAATACAGTGATACGGGATTCGAGAAATACGAGCAGGAGGATGTGGAAGATTTTATTAGAGGTTGCCTAACGTGCGAGAATCCCGTAGTAGCCTACAAAGGAGGGAACATTGAAAAAAATCTATTGAATAGGATGAATGTGGATAATATTAATTTAGAAGTGTATGGTTGCCCTAAGTTTAAGGATTTAATTGAATTATATGATTTTGAAAAAACACCGTGCAATTTACACGTTCGAGAGAAGAACTTGAACAATGAACGTATCCACTGTCCGTACGAGGAGGTATCAGTTTTTGCCAAATGGATAAAAGCAAAAATGTGATTCTTTAAAAATCATAGAGAAATAAAGAGGGGAAAACAAGTCCTCGCAGCCTCATTCAATGTTACAACATCGTCGGTGACAGTAAGAAAAAATGAGCTGCGAAAAGTGTAAATTAATCATGATTCAAGAGGATATTGTTCCTCTTTCACCCACTCCTCCCAGAGAATTGACAGAGGAATACGTGAATCGAATTAACGATTTCTTCAATCGTTACTTCGAAGAGTATGAACGGAAACTGCATCATTATTTGCATAAAAACTGTAAGTATTTATTTTATAATATTTTTACATTTCCATAATTATTATTTGTTTGTAAAATTTTTTTCTTCAAAAAAATAAAGTGAAGAAAGACGAAGAGACTGAGGAAAAAGATATTGAGTCAAAGGAGACGAAGAAGGAAGAAGATAAAGAGGAGAAAAAAATAGAGGAGAAGGAGGAGGAGGAGGAGGAGGAGGAGGAGGAGAAAATAGAGGAGGAAGAATGTAAGTATTTACTTTATTTTTTTACCTTCTCATAATTATTACCTATTTGTATTTTTAAATTAAAGTGAAGAAAGACGAAGAGAAACAGACCGGGGAAGATATTGAGCCAAAGGAGATGAAGAAGGAAGAAGAAGAAGAGAAAAAAATAGAGGAGGGGGAGGAGGAGGAAAAAGATAATGCGTCAAAGCAGACTAAGAAGGAAGATGAATCACCACATTTCTTTTTCTTTTATTATTAAATTTTTATAGAATAGTTTAAAAATTATTGTAGAAATATTATTGTAAATATTCCCCTTCCTATTTCATCAGGGGTAAACGGAAAGAAATCTAATACGTTTTGATTAAGAGATGTAACTCAATCTAGAGTAGAGATAGATAAGGATTATTCGTACTGGAGAGCAATGTCGACTTCAGTAGTGTTTCTGACAGTAGACAAAATGAATTCGAACCAAAAAAAAAAAATCAGTTTACCAGACAAAAAAATGACATTGTTGGATTATCAACAAACAGGAAAGCCTGTAGCTATAGTAAAGCCAACACCGCGGTTAGTAGTAGGACGAAATACATGGAGGCTTCTGCAGCAGCAGCATCAACCACTTCGAAGACCTGCACCGCTTCAGCCTAATGCTGCTGCTGCTGCTGCTGCTGGTGCTGGTGATTCTGATAATGTCAATAATCAACCTATACCACGTCTTTAGCCACCAATCGGTAAGAAAAGTTTTAACTCTTCTAACATTAAGTACTTCATGAAATTAAAATTTAAGACTAATAATAATAATAAATCATTTTCAATTTTTTAATCGCAGATTCTGCTGCTGCTGCTGCTGCTGCTCCAGTTTAAGACCAATATTATCATTTCTATTATTGTTATTGTGTGTATATAATATTATTATTAAAAATATATATTAAAAACTACAACGATTGTTCAACTAGCAAACCCCTGCTCCTCAATCTTGAATTCACGTGAAAAATGATAAAACGATATCATCCAAAGTATGGACGAGGTAGTAGAAGAGGAGGATAATAACCTGTTAATAGTTATTGTGAAGTGGAGAAATCTAATACGTATTGATAGAGAAAATAATAATAATTATACATTTCGTATTGAGCTTACATCTCTACCATTCTCAGTCTACCGAGTTTGCTTGACGTGATAGTTTCTACAAAAAAAAATGGGTGTAATTAAATTGTACAGATTATCTACTGAACAAAATATTGAAAACATTCTAAATATGGATGAATTAGTGGAGGAAGAAGAAGAAGAAGTAGATTTGGAAGGAGATTGGGGTGAAATAGAAGACGTGAATAACAACGCGTTGACCGCGATTGTGAGAATGTTGAGGAAGAAGCTTCAGCGACAACAATCCACATCAAATATCCAGTCTGATGGGGATAATGACGATGATGATGATGATGATGATGATGATGAGGTTCATCTATCAGATTTTAGTAGTGAAATGGAGTGGGAGGGTATTGATATGGAGCAAGAAATTTCTCCAGAAAATATATTACGGTTCGATGAGGATAATGACGTTCTCCAGCTACTGGAAACCATCAACAATCGGTAAGAATCAATGAAAAAAAAAAAAAAAAAAAAAAAAAAATTTTATCAAGTGCTTGGATAAGTAGTATAATAAATATTTTTTCTCGTAGATGATACCGCTCCTACTGCTACTCTCACTACCACTTCATTTTTATAATATTTTATTATTAAATTCAATTATAACTTTTTTTTTTATGTGTGTTATTAAAAATATATTTATAAATTTTAATTAAAAAAACAAAAAAAAAATATCGTTCATTTCACAACCTCAAAATTCTATTTCTCCTTCTCCTTCTCTTTGACTGCGTTCCGCTTCTCGGATAGGAGGCTAATACGTTTTGATAAAGAGTAGACTAATATGTATGTATTGATAAAGAAGAAAGAAAGGTATCAGATTAACTACAAAATACGTGTCTAATCAGTAAGTTCATATTTCATTGGAAGATCGTTTTGCATCTGAGCGACTAGTGACGAAAAATCTTGAGATCATTTTAACGCTAGCAACGACAGTGACAATGTTCTGTGATACACCTAAAAAACGAGACATTTTTGAGAATAATCCTGATTTTGATGCCTTGATTGAAGACCTTGTGGGGATAATAAGTGAAATAGAGGAACAAATAGAGGAAGAGGACGAAGATTTGTTGAGGAATCCGGAGGATAATCCTGAATTTAGCGCCTTGGTTAAAGAACTTGTGGAAATAATGGGTAAAATGGAGGAAGAAGTGCAAGAGGACGAAGATTTGTTGGGTGACGATCCTGATTTGATAGTACTAGTTGAAAAACTAGTGGAGCTCAGAAATCGAATACAAGAAGGGCTACAGCAAGCGGAGCAAGAGCAGGTGGAATAAGAGGAAGAAGAAGAAGAAGAAGAGCATGAGGAGGAGGAGGAGGAGGAGGAGGAGGAAAACGAAGGAGAAGCAGCGAAAGCCTAAAAATCTTTTTGTGATTTTTGTAAGTATATTTGCTTTGTTAAAATAGTTATTACAATATCAAAAAAAAAAAAAAAAAAAATAACAAAATGTTTTTCAAATATGTCCCAGGTGAAAAATATGGCCACACAAACGGAGTCCATTGCTACAAGAACTGAGGCTACGCAAATGGAGCCTCAGATAGATCTCACACCACATTACTGGTGTACAAATTGTACAAAATATGGTCACCTACGCATCAATTGTTCACTACCAGAGTGGTGTAGCATTTGTCATAAATATATACATCATGCAATTGAATGTAAAAAAAATTTCTAAAAAAAAGCATTGTAAATAAAACCTTTTTAATACTTCAATAAATTATAATTAAAAAAAAAAAAAAAAAAAAGATTCCCTTTTTTCAAACTTACGAAAAAAAAAAAAAAAAAAAAAAAAAAAAAATATGGGGGAGCGATCACTGGATCGCTCTCTACGAGTATTCTCTCTCTCTCTCTCTCTTTCTCCAAAGCGTCTACACTATTCGCCTTAAAAGAAGTCGGTCGCGCGGGCACCCAGGAGCGTAAAGACTCGGTTGGGCACCCCCCAACTCTCATCCCAGGAGCGTCAAGATTCGCTTGGGCACCGCTCTTTAAGGAATTTAAGGTAAAAGGGGGAGGCCACATTTGTACCCCCCCCCCCCCCCCCCACCAAAGGAGTAAGAGGGGGGATACACGCGACAACTATCGGTAGTTAGCGATACCGACAATCATCGATGGAATCTCTCTCTCTCTCTCTCTCTCTCTCTCTTTCTCTCTTTCTCTGCGTCCACTGCTTAACGTAAGAGTGGGCCCACGTGTGTACCCTACGAGTTTAACGTCGGGGGAGGAGGATGCGCATGCGCACAACCGCTCAAGGAGAGGGGGCAATTCCCCTACTTCCCTTGCCCCCGCGGGACCCCGACCCCCTCGTCAACCGGTCATAGAATCCCCTTAGCTACTCTACTGACTACTACAGGAAATAATACATTCTTATCGTATTTTAGAAAGCTTTGAAAACAAGCTACATGAATTATCCCAAAGAAAGTATACAATCCCATTTAGAAAAACAATGGCGGCCTATAATTCACTTATGTTATCTATTTCAAGGTCAAGCTATCATTATCTATAAACAGATCTTTTAAATGATATAACTTTTGTATGAAATATTTTTTTTATATGCTTCTTTATTGAGTTACTTAAGGGGTCCTGATTTTTAGGAAATTTTGCATATGCCTATATATGTTTATACATTTTTATAGCATCACCATATGGACAAACTAAACGGAAACGCTGGACAGATACCGAGAAGAAAATAGTACGGGAAGCTTTTCATAAAGAAATCTCCGAATCCCGTTTACCAACATTAAGAAAAATACTGGACTTAAAAGATAAAATACCTCAATTGAAAAGTAGATCCTCACCTCAGATTAAAACATGGCTACATAACTTAATTTCTGGAAAAACTAAGAGGCAATAATCAATGAATATTTTGTTGCTTACATTTTTAGCAAATTGCTAAAATTATGCTAAATTTTTTTCAGGTTATTTATGTTATTTAAATTTAATAGGTTTATATGAGTCCTCTTCATTTCTTCAACAGAATACTATGTTGTTTTCTATGATACTATGATGTACACATCTTACTTTGAGAAACTTAATTTAATGTTGTTCCAAAAGACCAAACAACGATGTTATGACTCAATTTTCTTTGCAAAAATTGCATATTTCGAAATGTTTATATTTTTTTTTCTTTGAAGAATGAAGGGACAATAGACTAAAGAATAGAAATTATGAAGAAGTATTTTATTGGTAGAAAATATTCTATACTTTTTCAATAATTCAGTTGTTAGATAATATATATTACAAACCAAAATTATATTTATGGTTTTTTTTTTGTTCATTTTATATGAAATCTCTATTTCTCTAAGGAATTGATAGTAATGTATTCATAAATATTTCTATTTGCTTTGATGGATGCAAGTTATATTGAAAGTTTATAATTTACCTAAGGTAAAAATATATATCTGTCTATTTATAATTAATTGAACAGAATGGGACGGGAACCTAAATATATATGTTTTCTAAACTATAATTTTCATACCCACCTTTTTAAAATAATAAAAAACTTGTATAGATACTTTTCCCATCCCTTGCCAGCTATATGATTTTCTATATGTTTAGGTATTCTCATTAATATTTCGAATTCGGTTCAGTTAATGAAGAAAATTGTAAGAAAAACTGAATACAGATATATAAGATTAACAAGAAGGACCAATATTAAAAATATTGTGTAATTATATTTAGTGGTTTGTAACATGATTTCAAAACATATTCTTTCAACGTACTATTATAATTAATATACGGTGCTGGGAGCTGTTGTGGTTGTGTAAAATAGACCAAGCAATTCCTTATACAATTATAAATAAATTTAATTTGTTTTAGTTACCATCCCCTACTTTAAGATTTCAGATGCTCAAATACTTTTAGTCTGTTACCGGCTTGATACAGAGTACCTATGTTGGTAGTAGTCAGCAGCTTTAGCAGTTTTTGACTATATTCAACTTATTAATTCTCTATAAAACATTTACCGTTAATTCCTAAGATTTTGTGTTATAGTTTACTCAATAATATTAATATCATATAATTGGATGACTGCTTTATTGTTTTGACGTTAGCTGCTTCCTTCATTTTAAGAGGTAGGATATTCATAAATAATGGTAACAGTCTGAGTTTATAATGTTCCTCTTTGTCGTCATGCATCTTTAGATGTGTAAAAATCTTCAATAGTTTAGAAATTGATATCTATAATAAAAAGTAAACTACAAAGGATTTTAATTTATGTTATTCTATTACGTATAATAAGTAAATAATACTTATATTAATAGTGCTGTTTCATCCCAATAACCTCTATAACTTAACAAAATAATAACTGAAAATGGAGAAACCCGATGAATTGATGGGAAAGAAATAAATACAAAATAACATCATATACTTAAAAATTTATTTTTAACTATATTTATGAACAGCTGTCATGGCGGGCACAGTTCTATTATCCCCTCCAATTTATTTTAGCTTTTTACAGGAAAAGAGAGGCCTTATATTCGCTCCAGGTTTTGTTTTTCTTCTATTCGTAAACGAGCGCATTCAGAAACAAAGCTTCTCATTTACTCACTATATGCGCTCCCTTTAGTATTTTTTACTTGCATGCATCCAATAGTTTTCTGTGATCGATGCGGTTATTGTCATGCTGTATTGGTAACTGCTGCTATTTATTTCAAATGGATTTTACGTATTTTTTTATTTCCATTGTCGGAGCGTTTCTATTAATTACTTACTGCTTTAGCTAATCGAGTTACATGAAATAATTAGTGCTATCACATTTAGTGAACTAATAAATTTTATCAATTAACTAAAATTGCAAAAATTCATATGTCTGCAATAAAGCGTCGTAGAGAGGCGTGCGACATCTCGTTTTACTCGGTTTGAGCTCTACTATTCGATTTTGTATAAAAAATTTGGGTGATTTTTTATCCTGAAATCGGATGGCGTTAGTCGGCACGATTCCAACGAGACTAGGCACACATCGATCGGCTGTTTAGAAGCAGAGTAATCCATTTTTCAATTTTGACATTCTTTAACTAACGAAAGTTGCAAAAATTCATATGTCTGCAATAAAGCGTCGTAGAGAGGCATGCGACCTCTCGTTTTACTCGGCTTGAGCTCTACTTTTCGATTTTGCATAAAAAATTTGGGTGATTTTTTATCCTGAAATCGGATGGCGTTAGTCGGGCACGATTCCAACGAGACTAGGCACACATTGATCGGCTGTTTAGAAGCAGAGTAATCCATTTTTCAATCTGGACATTGTTTAACTATCTAATGCAGCAAAAATTCATAGACCACTTATAGTGTTATAAACTTTTTATTTTTATTTTTAAGTGATTTATACTATTTGCATATAAAAATTATTGATTTATTGGTATATTTCAGGACAATGCAGGATAAAACTATCATAAAAACTGTATATTTAGAGTATATATGGCTTTTCACGTGTCTTTTAATTTATCGAACCTGATGAGCCCACTTATGGTGCTATATACTCTTTATTTTTAGTTCAATATGATTTATACTATTTGCATATAAAAATTATTGATTTATTGGTATATTTCAGGACAATGCAGGATAAAACTATCATAAAAACTGTATATTTAGAGTATATATGGCTTCTCACGTGTCTTTTAATTTATCGAAACTAATGAGCCCACTTATGGTGCTATATATTCTTTATTTTTAGTTTAAAGTGATTTATACTATTTGCATATAAATATTATCGAATTAATGGCATATTTCAGGACAATATATAAAATTAAGTATATTGGTAGTTTTCAGGTCAGTCCTCAAACCTACCCTTAGACTGATACGGTTTTCGGAACGGACCTGAAATCTGCCAGAAGTCCCGAAAGCTGCCAATGCATACCAAAAAATGTCCCGAAACCTGCCCTTTGACATATATATTATTTTTTATAACCAAAAAAAAAATATTATTTAATTTGTTGTAACTTACGGTCTCTAATTTGCTCCAAAAGTTTCTTATCCGGATTTATCCGTTTAAGATACCAAATAAAATCGTACATATGTGCGTAAATATCTTCGTACATTTTGTTGTTTTTTTAAAAATAATAGTAAGAATCCTTGATAGTTTTCGGTTCAAATGCACAAACTAGAATGAACGCACCCATCCGCAGATCCACTACAGGAATTTCATGTAAGAGGGGAGACGTCACATGGGTACACAAGTGGCCTCCCCCCTCTTACGTTAAGCAGTGAACGCCTTAGAGAGAGAGAGAAGGAGAGAAACCGCCATGCGCGAGCCAAGAGAAGCAGTTGGTTACTTTAAACGATAAGACGCGTTACTTAATACATTATCGCGTTCTGCAACAATGTATGCGTAATGGACTCGTACTGGAAAGAGAAAGAGAGAAAGAACATTCGTAGAGAGCGATGCAGTGATCGCTCCCCCTTATTTATGTTAAAGTATCTTTGACGATCGTCATATTCATTTGTATATCCATCGTCGCAGATACTTACCATCAGCTCTGTAATAAGAGCGGAGCCTACGTGACCTTAACTTCAGAAAAGTGGTTGGGACGTATGTGAAAAACACGACAACATTCAGAACAGTTATCAAGCTGTAGATCCCCCTGGAATATTTCAGTCGAAGCATCCTCCGATGTCGGTTGAATGGAAATCTTCAAGGGTTTTATGTTATGATTTACATTTTTTTTTTCTTTTTTATTTGCAATACTTATATTACGAGGTACAGTGGATTGGTGGAGAGGTAATTGAAGAAACACCAATGTAAGGGAAAAAGCCTTTCGGCATAAAAAACCCTCTTTATTGAAATACAAATTTACTTATAAAAATATATAAATAAACCAGGAATTGTACGTCCTGTAGAATTCCAATAAAAACAGCAACAGCATCTATAATTAAAAAAAAAAAAATTATTTAAGTAGCTTCTATGCTACATTAAAAGCACTCTATGTCGAACAAAAGTAGTACTACGATTTAATAAATCGCTGCGAGAGAAAAAGTGAATGCGAGATTCCTTCGCTATTAAGCCATTTTTTTATATTTTTTATTGGTCTTTGACTTTTATTAACTCTTACCGATTTGGTGGTGGTGACTGTCTGTCATACAACCCACAAGCTCACATAGGCTGCATATTACGTAACCGTAATAACAATTGCCTCCTACGCGAGACTGCAGGTTGCTCCCCTGCAGGTTGCTCCCCTGCAGGTTGCTCCGCTGCAGGTTGGTCCGCTGCAGGTTGCACCGCTGCGGGCAGCATCTGCAGGGCTACGGGCAGCGAATGTGGTCGCCGCAGTGGCTGCTGCTGCTGCTGCTGTTCAAGTATCAAGCGATACCCTCTTAGCACTGACTGCTGCTGCTGCTGCTACTCTTCATTATGCCGAAATGGCCTTACTATTGCCACTGGTTTGCAATATTTTTTTTCTAAGTCTTTTAATGTAAGTTTCTTCTCTGTTAAACTTATTGGTCGTGTGGAGCTCATGATGTCTCACTGAAGACTGAAGTGAAGAGTGCTCTCCTCTACGTATTCCAGATGAAGTTTACATATCTTTATCAATACATATTAGCTTTCTCTCTCCACTTCGGATGAAGTTTACATCTCATTATCAATGCGGAGAGAAGTTTATATCCATTTCTCAATACGTATTAGGTTTCTTTCCGTTAACTTCAGATGAATTAGTAAAAGGTATATTTACAATAAAATTTTTAATTTATTTGATAAAAGAAATAGTAGAGGTTAATTTACAATGATATTTTTTCAATTTGTTGGATAAAATAATTTAATAGTAAAAGAAAAAAAAATGTGGTGGTTCCTCTTCTTCTCTCTTAGTCTGCTTTGAAGCAATATCTTTTTCCTCCTCCTTCTCCACTACTTTTTTCTCCTCTTCCTTCTTCGTTTGCTTTGACTCAATATCTTTCTCCTCCTCCTCCACCTCCATTTTTTTCTCCCCTTCTTCCTTCTTCATATCCTTTGATTCAATATCTTCCCTAGTCTCTTTCTCTTCGTCTTTCTTCACTTTATTTTAAAAATACAAACAGGTAATAATAATTATGAAAAGGTAAAAAAAAAAGATAAAATAAATACTAACATTCTTCCTCCTCTACTTTTTTCTCCTCTTCCTTCTTCGTCTGCTTTGACTCAATATCTTTTTCCTCCTCCTCCTCCTCTTCCTTCTTCGTCTCCTTTGACTCAATATCTTTTTCCTCAGCCTGTTTCTCTTCGTCTTTCTTCACTTTATTTTAAAAAAAACAAAGAAACAAATAATAATTATGAAAAAAATGTAAAAAATAAATACTTACAGTTTTTATGCAAATAAAGATGCAGTTTCCGTTCATACTCTTCGAAGTAACGATTGAAAAAATCGTTAATTCGATTGACGTATTCCTCTGTCAATTCTCTGGGAAGAGTGGGTGAAAGAGGAACAATATCCTCTTGAATCATGATTAATTTACAATTTTCGCAGCTCATTTTTTTTTCCTGTGTGCAGCACCGACAACGGTATAAGATTGAATGAAGATTTGAGGACTTGTGTTCTCCTCTTTATTTCTCTAAATAGTTTTCAAAGAATCACATATTTGCTTTTATCCACTTGGCAAAAACTGACACCTCCTCGTAAGGACAGTGGATACGTTCATTGTCCAAGTTCTTCTCTCGAACGTGTAAATTGCACGGAGTTTTTTCAAAATCATATAATTTAATTAAATCCTTAAACTTAGGACAACCATACACTTCTAAATTAATATTATCCACATTCATCCTATTCAATAGATTTTTTTCAATGTTCCCTCCCTTGTAGGCTACTACGGGATTCTCGCACGTTAGGCAACCTCTAACAAAATCTTCCACATCCTCCTGCTCGTATTTCTCGAATCCCGTATCACTATATTTTATACCATGAACCATATTGAGCAAATACCACACAGTTTTTTTGTCTTTCTCACTAAGATTTTTCATACTGTCACGCAAACGAAACGATGCGTAAGAAATTTGGTTACTTTTTAAATCAATTATAGCTATATCTTTATATTTAAATTCTTTTTTATAAACTAAGAAACCTTCTATATCCATTATGTGAGTTATTCTATGCATTGTTGCGCTCGTGCTATTCTCGATGAAGAAAAAAACTGAAATGAAACATTCGAAGAAATATCTCCGTAGAGAGAAAGATTTTATCGTTTCTTTAAAATATAAAGTTACCTTTGATAAGAAGTCCTTTCTTTCTTAATCTCTAGAAGATATTTTTTTTCCTATTGTATTATACTGTGAAGAAACTATAGGTAACAATGGGGAAAAAAATTTCTTAGAAATTATCCCCTCCTTTTAAAAACATTAAATTTTAATACGTTATTTGTTCCCCTGTTGGGGGGGGGGGGGGGAAATTTTCTTAAATGCGACAAAAAAAAAGATCGTTCATTCTTGCATCGAGCGATTGACGACGACGACGACGATAATGACACCGACATTCGTTGATTTTCAAGGTTTTGTATTGACCGACAAAAGTTTTATAGTTAAAGAATTTGCGGTGTTGCGTGATAATGAAGTGTATCACAATGTATTTTCACCACCATTTCAAGAAGCTTGGTTGAGCGATCTCGAGAGAGAACAGAATGAGTAAGTATTATTTTATTTTTTTACATGTAATGTTGTATATATGATTTTTTTCTTTTTAAAGTTGGCTTTATTTTAATCGACATGGATTCAATTGGACCGACGGTCATTCACCTTATTACAAGCATAAAGATGTAATAAGAAAGTATGTAACGTCATACGATGAAGATTGGATTTTCGTGAAAGGACGGGAGAAATATGATTGGTTAAGAAAAATTTGCAACTTAGAAAATATATACAATGCGAAGGAGTGTGAGTAGGGTAAATTTAGTCTTGGATGGAGTAAAAATTTCGAACCACCGTTACCCAAATGTATGACTCATTATGGTATATGTTCACTGCAAAATGTCTACTATTTGAAATCTGTATATGATCAATATATAAAGGAATAAAAGACATCTGAAAAAAAAACAATGTATATCAATGTCAGTATGCATTTCGGATGAAACAATGGGATGTGTAGATACCCCTACTTCCATTCTCTATTCGATATATATAAGCGTTACTCTTCGCGAGAGACGCATTCGCAATTATTAATTTATTGTTGTTCACCGTATGACAGAGTCATTTCTTTAAGAAACACACACAAAATGTCGACTGAATTACGAAGAAAATTTTTTACAATTAATAGTGTGAATGAGTACGATGCGTGGGTACTGGATTGTCGCGAGCATATTCGACGATTGAGCAACGCGGATCGAGCTTTGCCCGTTGGAACGCGTCAAAAGAATTTCGCTGAAATCGCGTGTATAAAGTGTCTGTTGCTACGAGCGCAGAGAGAATTGAATTATATTAAATCAGGGGCTGGTTGTAGCAATGACGTACAAGGACTTACCTGGGAGGAGCTTGATTCGGCGTTTCGAAGTCGAATATGCAGCGGCATGGTAGTTAATAGTAATTATATAGAGCCTAAGGATTTTTTAGTAGACGCGGAAGTATTAGTGCGTACGCGTATAGATAAGGTATTTGTTAGTGCAAATAGTGTTAAGGTTAATTGTGTATTTAACGGACAATTCATCTCTAAGGACCAGAGTGATGATAAAAACATTAGTACGACTAATGCTACATTGTATAAGACTGATAATTTTAGTGATTGGTATAGGAAAAACATTTTAGACGTTATAATGAAAAAATTAAGTGAATTTCAAGAGCGTGATAGTGGATGGGCTTTGCACAAAATTCATTATTTAATAGTTAACATTAATCGTTTTAACCCGTTGCACGCGGGTTGTAAAATTAATCTGCCATTCGCTATCACAAGTAGGAAAGCTCTGATAAATTTAGAAACTTGTGATAATGCATGTTTCGCGTGGTCCGTGACGGCGGCACTCTATCCGGCAAAACCTACGGCTCATCCAAATCGTACGTCCTCTTATCCACATTTTCGGACGGTTTTAGACGTCGGTAGCCTAACCTTTCCGACTACGCTAAAACAGATCCCGAAATTCGAGACGGATAATGACGTGTCGGTCAACATCTTTACCTTGGAGAATGATATCGATGCAAAAATCGTACCTCTTCAGATGACGAAGAAGAAGAGATCGAGGCATGCCAATCTTCTTCTTGTCAACGATGAACAGGGAGCAGGACATTTCATGTGCATAAGGAATCTCTCGAGATTGGTACGAAGCCAATTCACCAAGAACAAAATTGCACATTATATATGCGATCGGTATGTATTAATAATGATACAAATATAACTGCATATGTTTTATTTTTTTTTTTTTTTTTTTTAGATGTCTTCACTACTTTCGCACAGTGGAGAGGCTGGAGTCGCATGAGCAGGATTGCTCGCGGCTCAACGATAATCTCCGATTGATGTTACCGAGAGAGTCCGAGGATCGCTGGATTTCCTTCAAGAACATCAAAAATGGGGAACGAGTGCCATTCGTCGTATACGCGGATCTCGAGTGCATTTTATCGAAAGTTGAACAATCGAACAATAGTGATATTTATCAGAAGCATGAACCTATAAGTGTAGGCTATTATTTAAAAAGTGCTCGCGATGCGTCACTCTCGAGATTCGATGCTCATCGGGGTGCCGATTGCATCGAATGGTTCGTACGCGAGCTCGAAGTGATTGCGCGCATCGCGAGCGAGAAACTGGACACTATCGTACCCATGCGTGATCTTAGTCTTACCGAACGATCGCGTCACTATAATGACCCCAATTGTCATATATGAAAAAAGCCGTTTCTTCCGAATCAACTACGAATTCGCGATCACGATCATCTGACCGGCAGATACAGAGGACCGGCTCACAATAATTGTAATTTAAATTTCAAAGACTCGCATGTAATTCCAGTGATTTTCCACAATTTTTCCGGCTATGATTCACATTTCATTTTCGAGACGATCGCTAATTTGTACGAGGGATCGGTATATTTGCTGCCTGTACATAAGGAAAAATACATTTAATTCACCAAATATCTGCGAAATTATAATATACGGCTGAGATTTATCGATTCGTTCAGATTTATGGCCTCCAGTCTGGACAAATTGAGCTCGTACTTGGCGGAATCTCAGCTGACAAATTTGAGGTCACAATTTTCGGACTTAAGCGTCGAGCAGTTTAACTTGCTTAAGAGAAAAGGTATTTTTCCTTACGACTATATAGATAGCGCGGCTAGATTGGAAGAGACGGCTTTACCACCGCGCCAGTCGTTTCGCAACAGACTGACCGACAGCGATATCAGCGAGGAAGCATACAATCATGCCGTAGAGGTATGGACCAAATTCCAGATGCGCATACTTGGGGAGTACAGTGACCTGTACCTGAAGACCGATGTACTATTGTTGGCCGACGTTTTCGAAAGTTTTCGCGATAGTTGCATGCTAAATTATGAGTTGGATCCAGCCCATTATTATACGCTACCGGGCTTCACCTGGGACGCGATGTTGAAGCATACGGGAATCAGGCTGGAGCTTTTCACGGACGTGGATATGTTGCTGTTCGTGGAGAGCGGTATACGCGGTGGTTTGAGTCAGTGCTCCCATCGTTACGAGAGGGCCAACAATCGGTACATGCGGGATTACGATCCGGCGGAACCGTCGAAATATCTCATGTATTACGACGTAAACAATCTGTATGGGTGGGCAATGTGTCAGCCGCTGAACACCCATGGATTACAATGGATGGAGGACGCTGCCAATCTCGATGTCTCCGCTATACCCACGGATCATCCCGAGGGTTATATTTTGGAGGTCGATTTGGAGTATCCGCGCGAGCTTCACGACAAACACGCGGACCTACCGTTCTGCATGGTGCGCGAGAAGCCGCCGGGCGCGAGCCAGGAGAAGCTGCTGGCCACTTTAAACGATAAGACTCGTTACGTAATACATTATCGCGCTCTGCAACAATGTATGCGTAATGGACTCGTACTGAAGCGTATACATCGCGGTTTAAAGTTTCAGCAGTCCACCTGGCTACGCGATTACATCGAGCTGAACACGCGTTTGCGCACCGCGTCCACTGACGAATTTGAGAGGAATCTCTTCAAGTTGATGAACAACGCGGTTTTCGGTAAAACAATGGAGAACGTGAGGAATAGAGTTAACGTGAGGCTCGCAACCAAGTGGGAGGGAAGATACGGGGCGGAAAGCCTGATTTCCAAACCGAATTTTCACAGTCTCGCGATTTTCAACGAGAATTTGGTCGCGATTCAATTGTCGAAATTGTCCGCGAAATTTGATAAACCCATTTACGTGGGAATGAGTATTTTAGATATTTCAAAAATTTGCTTGTATGAATTTCACTATGACTATATGCTTCCTACATTCGGCGGTAAATTTAGAGCGATGTATACCGACACGGACAGTCTGATATACAGCGTGGAATGCGACGACGTTTACTCGTACATGAAACGCGATCTCGAGCGATTCGACACCAGCGATTATCCCGACGACAATCGGTATGACTTGCCGCGCGTCAACAAAAAGATACCTGGTTTGATGAAGGACGAGAACAATGGTCGTATCATGACCGAGTTCGTAGGACTGAGGGCAAAAATGTATAATTTCAAGGTGCAGGACTGTCCGAGAATTACCAAAAAAGCCAAAGGTGTCGAAGGTTACGTTATCGATAGAAATATAACATTTGACGACTACAAGGATTGTTTGGACAATTTCACCGTACAGTCTCGCAGTCAAAATTTAATTAGATCGAAGCTGCACCGAGTTTTCTCGATCAGTCAGAGAAAGGTCGCCCTCAGTCCGTACGACGACAAGCGTTTCGTTACACCAGGCACCGCGGCGACTCTACCCTGGGGACATTATAGTCTAAAATTATAATTTATTTATTGTTTTTATTTAGTCGCTTTATTATTTTTTTTTATTTCAACGATACATCTTAATAAAAGTTCTTATAAAACATTGCTCTTATTTATCCAGGAATTGTGCGTACCGTCGAATCCCAGCCACTTAACGAACACTTTATCGCCCTTTCTGCGCAATACTCTCTCCACCAGATACACATCGGGATTGATGGTTTTCGAAAGCTCGTATTCGTAAAATCCACCCAACAGTTCCGTGCCCCTGGAATCCTTGAGGAGATACGTAGCGGGATTGGTCCTCTGCACTTTCGCCACCTCGAATATTTCGGTCGTCCAATTTGGCGTGTAGCCTTTGGCGAACATCTGCTTGTATTTACTGATTCGTACGAAATCGCCGACTTTGAACTTGGTACGACCTGCGACCTTGATGTGACTGTATACTGTCTTGAGTAGCTTATCTGCATGATCGGGTTTCACATCCACGGGACGCATTCCCGTGGTACGATGCTTTCGCGCATTGTACGCATCCACCAACTCTTGCAGCATAGCGCGCCACTTGTAATTGCCGTTCAGCGTAAATCGTTTCCACATTTCCGTCTTCAACGTACGATTCCAGCGCTCGACTATCGACGCTTTCATCACGCTGTAGGTCGAGTAGTGATTTATCCCGCGTTTCCTCATCAACGCCTGAAAATCACCGTTGTAAAACTCCTTGCCGTTGTCGGTCTGTAAATTTTTCGGACATCTGCCGGTCTTTAAGATTCTCGTCATTGCCGTCGTCACTTCTCTGCCGCTCTTGGTCTTTAATGCCACCGACCAAGCGTATTTCGAGAGGGTATCGATTACAGTGAGAATATACTGGTGACCCGCATCGACGTAATTGCGCATATCAACAAGATCGGCCTGCCAGAGATCGTCGAAGCCACGCACGATGACTCTTCTGCGTGGAAAATTTATCCTCGCCGGTGCATGGAGCTCCTCCACCAACTGTATCTTTTCTTTGCTCATTTTTTTTTTTTCAAATATTGACAGATTTCTATAATTTATAAATATTGCTAAGTGTTTCACGTATCAGATCTTCCTTACTCACTTTATCATCCAATTTTTCACAAATTGTTTGCAAAATTTGGTGCATCTTTTTCTCAAATTGTTCATTATGTTTATTCAATGTTATTGTCAAATATTGTTTAAATTCGAGCAGTAAATGTTCTAAATTTGGTTCGTGAAAGTGTTTCCTACTCTCACCATCCAGTCCAATTCCAAATTTATTTATCGACATTTCAAATGCACTACTGTCACTTTTTTTTTTCAAAATTCAGTCTCTTGTTGTTGCTCGTTATTCCTCTTTTTGATGGCTCGTAATGTCGAGAGTATACATTCTACGATGTATGTTAAACAAATGTAAATTTTACAACAGCAGGAATCAGACATTTAATTTTTTTTTTTTTACCTCGTACTACCGAAAGACGTTGATATTACACTGAGGTAAGAATGTAACGTGCAACTTTCTTTATACGATAAGATCCTCGTCGCGCAACTCCTCGATTATCGACTGTATCTCGTTGTGATGACTCGTATTACCGGCAGCCACCGATGCGATCAAAAGTCTCAAACGTTCGATCAATTCATTCGGATCGTTCCAATGTACGTAGTTGATTGGTCCCTCGGTGACACGCATAAGACCTTTACCCCTTTTTTTTTTGATGATGTTGACGCTTTACTGACGCCTGATGTTGACGCGTCAGACGTTGACGATTTTCTTGCGCCTGATGTTGATGGTAACCGATCAGGCGGTAACATAGGTTTTCCCAATAGCAATGGTTTCATAATTTCTTTATATTTTGCACCTTTATTACCCTTGGTTTGTTTTAGACTATCGTTTAACAGTTCATGCGCTTTAGTTTGATTGAGAATATTCTTGTATTGTTCCAAATCGTTGGGTTTTATAATGGCTCGATTGGGTTCTCTCATGAAAATTAGTTCATAAGTACCTATTGTACCGGTGTATAACGTCTTATCGAGTATGATATCTCCTTCATGACTTATTTCAATTTTACATCTACCAAGCGTCAGTTGATCATTTTTATAAAGAGGTCCAAAAGCACGATCAATCAAGTTATCCCTATCGGTCAGAAGTAATTTAATATACTTGCCAGGGATCGGATGAAATCGAATATGTTGAAAGACATGTTCAAACAAGCCTGGTTCATTTTTTTCATGAATATTTAATTTTTCTAGCAAACTTTTTTTCGAATCGGGCGACGTTTGATCGGTTATAGAAGACTCGTCGTCGTCGTCGTCGGTCATGAAATCCAATGGATTCGTAATAGTTTCACTACTACTACTACTAAGATTCTTTGCTCGTTTATACGGTGTCGATGTGAAGTAGGCTCCCCTCTTCAATTTATCGTTGACAAACGAATTATTATTATTATTTGTGTTATCCTCCGTTTGAGAAACGAGTTTCTTCAATGGATCGACTATCGGCTTGAATGTCTCGTTCAAACTGCTCTCCATATCGCCTTCTCCGATTTCAAGGCACGATGCTTGTCGCGAATGACCTCGCTCGTCTTGACGATCCTCTTCAGAAGCGATTTTTCATCCTTCGCGATGCTGTATACAACAGCTTTCCTCGAATTTAACGGTTTTTAACTGACCTGTTGCGATGCTGTATACAACAGCTTTCCCCGAACCGACACGGGTTTTAACCGACCTGACACGGTGATCCGAACGGCCTGCACTCCACTATCAAACTGACACTCAATGCCGTGATCGTGAAACCTTACCGGCCTGACACTCGCAAGGCCGTTCACTCGATCGTGGCGTACTCGTTGAAACCTTTGCGATATCGACCGTTCTTCAGAGAGCTATCCTTGTCTATTACTAAGAAACCGTAATCACGACTCCAACAGGTCGAACACAATGTGAGAAATTTCTCATACGACATATCACTGTTGACGTGATCGTTGAAAATATGCTTCAGATTAGTTCCATCCTGCTTAAATATTATTAGCAAGTTTGCGTTATCTCGTATCAGATGCTTTGGTATTTTCGCATAAGTCTGACAGAGGTAGAAGCAATCGATGTTGGAATGTCTACCCATGCAAAAGTAGTCCCTTATATTGTCCTGCTTGTCGTTGGCCACATCGTCGAATATGAAAATGGAGTTCGGCTTTGCATCCGCGACGTTCACAACCTCGCAATTGTTTGAAAATGGAAAGTAACCAATTTCCTCCGTGTCCTAGAGAAGCTGCTCCAGATATCGATACTTCGGTTGCTGCAGCGACTTCGAGTAGACGTACAGGTTCTCGAATCTCACACCGTGCGGACTCTCTATGAGGCTCAGCAACACGTTTGTCTTACCGCAATTCGACGGTCCGCAAACTATGCAGCGTATCGTAGATGGTAATAGCGATCCGTGGCGTTTTCTTATTTGCGTGGTAGCATCGTGAGCATCCAAATTTGTCACGCGAATAGTCGGCACGTGCTTCACGAAATGCATCCTCGCTATTAACCTTCGGGAACAGCTGTATCGTTCATTTATATTTCGCGATTTACGGAACTATTCGGTCAGTTGCCATTACGATGGCGTTCATGCTAGTCGTCGTCGATTCCCTGCAGAACTTGACGAATCATCAGCTCGAACATATACCGAAGATCGTATTGCTGGAGTACTTTCCAGACAGTATCGCGAGTGTTTGGGAAAGATTACCTCGGCACATTCGCGCGGACTCTGATGTGCAGCAATATCAATATTGCTTGCAACACTACAATCTACCTAATACCACTCACCACGACGGACCACCGAGACAAATGAAAGACTGTTACGTTTGTCATCAAGAGAAGCAGTTGCACTAAATGTCTGGATCGTTCTTCAATAAAGTCTTGAAAAAATTGCCATTTGAGCTGCACGTGCCCGGTTACAATTATTGCGGGCCCGGCACTCGACTTCGCGAAAGATTGGAGCGCGGCGATCGTGGTATAAATCCGCTGGACGAGGCCTGCCTCGATCACGACTTAGCATATTGGCACAACGAGGATCTACCGGAGCGTCATCAGGCAGATAAGGTGCTAACGAGGAGAGCGCGTGAACGTATTACCGCAAGAGACGCGACCTTGGGTGAACGCGCGGTCGCCGCAGCCGTATGGGTATCGATGAATGCTAAGCGTAAACTTGGCTTGGGATTACATAATATTGTCGCGATGAAGAAAGCAGTAGCGACTAAAAAAAAGAACAACAACAACAAGAAAAAAATTGGTACTACTACGAGGAAGAGAAGAATTCGAGTGCCGAGGAAACGGGGCGGTATAATACCTATACTCCCACTGCTAGGTGCAGTCGGAGCACTGGCAGGTGGAGCATCGGGTATAGCGACGGCTGTAAACCATGCAAAAGCTGAGAGAGAACGATTGCGGGAAATGCAACGTCACAATCGCGCGATGGAAGCGTCGCGCGAGAGAGGCCGAGGTCTTTATCTGAGACCGTACAAGCGAATCGTCGGAGAGGGAAACCGTGGAGGTGGAAAAAAAAAACAACAAAAAAAAAAACGGTCGAATAAGAGGAAGAAAATGAATGAGGGAAAATTTCGTCGCAATATAGAAGCTCTCCTTCCGGATTCTGGTGCTACTAGTAACATACAATTGGCACGCATCTGCCGACGCATACCATACTTCCGTGGAGTCTTTATGCGCACATCTCTGCCGCTCGACGGGCCGCGGTGCAACGAGTGCGCGATCGTGAATCTCGACGATCAATGCGGCCCTGGTACCCACTGGGTAGCCTACGTCAAGCGTAACGACATCGTCGTATATTTCGATTCCTTTGGAAATTTGAAACCGCCGAAAGAATGTGTGCGTTACTTTGGTCCTAACGTTACAATCTACTACAATCATGATCGATATCAATCGTACGATAAAAGCAATTGCGGACAGTTGTGCGTGAAATTCCTGCGAGAACAGATACTTTGACAAAAAAAAAAAAAAAAATGTCTTTCACCGTGACATTATCGGATCGTAAATCAGTATTAAATTCAGATTTCTTTCCCCCGATCAATCTGCAAGACGATCGGTACGAGATCGGTCTCGTGGACATGTAAACGTACAACTCGATAGCCAATGTGGACGAGACGAATAATAAGTTCTACTACGATAACGATAAGGTACTGACGATACCCAGAGGCTGTTACGAATTGAGTGCGATAAATGAGTATTTGCAGGCTCTAATTTCTGCGAGACACGAAATTCAAGACGACATTGACAGCGTTATTCTTCTACGAGCAAATAACAATACACTGAAGAGTGAAATATTCTGTAAATATTCGATTGACTTTGGAAAACCGAATAACATTGGCTCACTACTGGGCTTCTCGTCGAATCGCGTGATCGAACCGAACGCCCAGGCTGAATCCGACGAAACCGTGAACATTGTGAAAACAAATATTCTACGCATCGAGTGCAACATTGCGGGTGGTGCGTACACCAACGGTAGACCCCGACACATTATTCACGAGTTCTTTCCCAGCGTACCACCGGGCTATAAAATCTCGGAGACACCGAAAACCGTCATTTATCTACCGGTCATCGTCAGAGTAATCGACCGTCTCACGTTACGTATCCTCGATCAGGACGATCGTCTCGTAGACTTTGGACGTGAAGAAATTACCATAAGATTGCACATTAAGAAAAATGTTAATTTACAAAAGTAACGAGGATTATAAAGCGGTGAAACTGGATGAAACGTTCGCTAGTCGTTCGTCCTACGTGGAGTCGAATACACCGGTTCATCGGAGTGAAAATCGCGACAAGAGGAGCTTCTTGCTAACGAGAAGAAATATAGAATTTTTACAATCATTGGGATTCACCGTGAAGAGATTGGGCGAAGGTAGTACATAGTGGAACAATGGCAGATCCCTTGAACGTCACCGCACCGCTGACCTACGACAATCGCATCACCAAAATGGAGATGCATGCCTACAATCCGTATGCGAACGCCTCGTTGGCGAACAGTGACGAGATTCGCATTCCCATACAGCAGCAAGATTTGATACTCCTGCCGTGCGAGAGTTATCTCTACGTCGTGGGTCAGCTGGTGGAGGGCACGCGTGACGCGAGCGCCAACAACGAGGATATAGTTACGCTCGACTGCAATTCCGCGGCTTTTCTCTTCGACGAGATCCGTTATGAATTGAACGGTATCGAGATCGACCGATGCAGAAACGTCAGTATTACCAGCACTCTGAAGAATCTGGTTTCCCTGAGCACCGAGGAGAGCGCCAGTCTACGTCATTCCGGATGGTTCGTCGCAACGGGCAAAGACCGGCTGAAAAAGGAGGCGGCTGTTAAGAATTTCAGCTTTTGCATGCCCCTGAAAATGCTGCTGGGATTCTGCGAGGATTATCGGCGAGTCGTCGTTAACGCGCGTCACGAGCTCGTTCTCATTCGCGCGCGCGACGATACAAACGCCATTTACTCATCGGTGAAAATCACCGATTCGTCGATCAAGCTGCTACGAGTGCAATGGAGAATACCCCATGTGACCCTGAACGAAATTACGAAACTTCAATTTCTCAGTATCGTCGAGCAGGACAAGAGTCTGTCACTCGCTTTTCGCGCCTGGGAACTTTACGAGTATCCGCTTCTGCCCAAGTCGCAGCGACACACGTGGTCCGTGAAAGCGTCCACGCAATTGGAGAAGCCGCGATACGTCATTCTGGCGTTCAGAACGAACAAGAAGAGTAATCAGCACGAGGATGTGCTCAAATTCAGTGATTGCAAAGTACTCGATGTCAAACTCTATCTGAATTCCGAATCTTATCCGTACGATCGTCTCGACACTGATTTCACGAAATCCCGCTACTCCGTCCTCTACGACATGTATGTAAAGTTTTTCACCTCCTATTACGCTGGTGAGAAACTCGGGAGACCCATGCTCGACTATACGGACTTTTTGACGTACGGGCCGCTCTTCGTCATCGACTGCTCGCATCAGAACGAGTCCATAAAAACCGGCACGGTCGACGTCAAACTCGAGATCGAGTGTATGGAAATCATTCCGGATAATACTACAGCCTATTGTCTAATTATACACGATAAAATTGTACAATATAATCCTCTTACGAATATTGTTAGAAATGTAAGTTAAAAAATAAGAAAACAATTTTTATTAAATAAATATATAATAAACAACAAATTTATTCATTATTTTTTTGATACAAAATACCTATCTAACTTTAGACTTAAATTCCACGTTGTGATATTTTCCTCCTTTATATAACATTATTAAATTATTGGCTGCTGCAGCCTTTTGTAGGTGCTGCAACTGCTCCGTATCTTCCGTCAATTTTGCCATTCTCCCTGGCAAGAATACCCAATCGGTTGTTGACAGCTTTACAATGATTTTCATTCCATATTTTGTCATAATTTTGTCCACTTCGGAAATATCGTACTCTTGATTTTCCGTCAAGCTATTTAATTTCACAAAATTTTTTGGAATGACGCTTCCCAATTCATTGATTTTATTGAAATTCATTTTTATCTCTATGAAAAAAAAAAAAAAAAAATGATTAGTCTCATTAAAGTTAAAAACTCAATTAAATAATGCATTTACTAATCGAATGAAAAAAAAAATATCCTTACCTTTTTTTATGTAACAAACAAGTTTCTTTTTAATGTGTTTAATCACACACTTATTTTTTCTTAATAGTTCAAGCACGCGTGGTACGACTATGCAGCTCTCGTTTAACAGACTGACTTTTTATATGAACGATATTATCGTATATTAAGCGTATTTAATTGCAATATTTGGAAGGGGTAATTTTTGTTTTTTCTTACTTGCCATGAATTTCCATTGTGATTGACCTATAGGTTTATCACAATATAACACAATAGGAAAAAATATCACAATACGGTGATTATTCAGAGGGTATAGTGTATCCCTTCTCGATGAAGAAAGAATGGACTCCTAAGTGTTATCAAATGTAATGTAACTTTATATTTAAAAATTGAACGACAAAGAGTTTCTCTTGACGAAATTTCTTCAGAGGCTTCATTCAGTCTTCGAACCTCCATCAGTACAGATTGTACAATAGAAAATTAAAAAAAAAAAAAATGGAAAGTGAACGGGGTTTTGTGAAAAAAAATCTAGTAGAGGAGGATGAAAATCCTGCAGAATCGATGCAGGAATACATCAAAAGAATTAACGATTCTCATAATCGTTATTTTGAAGAATATGAAGAGATGCTTCATCATAATATGCACTTGAACCGTAAGTAATTATTTTTATTTCTTTTAAAGAAAAAAACCCAGAGATAATGTCAATAAATAGAATCATAAAAGAATTTTACGGCACATATTTTTGAAAACTTCTAACTATCTCACTATTTGACAAATTGTTTTTTATTCAAAACGAAGAATAACGAAAAAAAAGTTATTTTTTTATTTTATTTTATACCAGCCATTGATTTAGAGGAGAGAGAGAAAGAAGAGGAGAGGGAGGAGGAAGAAGAAGAAGAAGAAGAGGAGATGGAGGAGGAGGAAGAAGAAGAAGAGGAGGTGATTTTTGTAAGTATACTTGCTTTGTAAAATAGTTATTACAATATAAAAAAATAACAAAATGTTTTCAAATATGTCCCAGGTGAAAAATAGTGGTACACAAACGGAACCTATTTCCGTAATAACAGAGGCTACGCAAATGGAACCTGCGATAGATCTAACGCCACATTATTGGTGTACAAATTGCAAAAATTATGGTCACCTACACATTAATTGTCCACTTCCAGAGTGGTGTTCAATCTGCAAAACATACATTCATCATGCTATAGAATGTATGAAAAACTTTTAAAAAAAGCAAAAAATATATATTATTATATTCAATTTAATTTTTATGTGTATATTATTAAAAATATATTTATAAATTTTTATTAAAAATTCCAAATATCGTTCATTTAATAACCTCAAAATACTATTTCTCCTTCTCTTTCTCTTTCTCTTTCTCTTTCTCTTTCTCTTTCTCTCCTTCTCTCCTTCTCTGCGTTCACTGCTTAACGTAAGAGGGGGGGGGGGGGGAGGCCACTTGTGTACTCTACGAGTTTAACGTCGGGGGAACGCGATAATGCGCACAACCGCATGCGCACAACCACACGAGGAGAGGGGGCAATTCCCCTACTTCCCCTACCCCCGCGGGACCCCGACCCCCTCGCCATCCCCGGTCCCAGAATCCTTACAGCTACTCTACTGTGTTATGTACATAGAATAAACATACATAACTCATTGTTACAATAAGCATTATATAATTAATATATTTAATATTATTTTCATTTGAAGACATAATTAATAAATCTAAATTATCATAGTTATACTAAAATACCAATAGCCTCATCGTAAAGGAGAAATACTCCTAATAGCGAAAAATTCCTGAGTGTAATACGAAGCGCCAGACGCAGCTCGTTCACACTGTCGCCAAGGCTAAGTCCCGACACGTGGCAAATGCACTTCGACGGCAGTCGAATGTTCTAGAACAATGACGCATTTGATCATTGGGACCCGCAAATGTTACCATATAAGGTAATGTTTGACGCTCCACTTTGAGGGTAAGAGCCCCAAACGTGCAGCCCCAAAAATCAGTTCGAGTCAAAAGCTAGAAGGAACAAGTCGAGTCTCCTAGGACCTTCAGTCCTCTTATCTCTTAATCTTATCCAGGCAATCCTTTGTCTCTTAAAACTGTAATTATCTAGCTCATAGCTCTGGTTATCAACTTGTATAAAGAAGCAACATTGTAAATCAAAAATCAATAAACCATATTATACAAAAGAATTTCAAGTTTGTCGTGAATCAGCGATTGCACCACTAAAATATAAAGGGGCTAGGATAATTCACTTGGGGTCAGGGAGTATTTATAAAGGGCCGATGGTAACTCACTTGGGGTCAGGGAGTACATATAAAAGGGCTAGGATAACTCGCTTGGGGTCAGGGAGTACTTATATGGGACTAGGGTAAATCAGTTGGGGTCAGGGAGTACTTATATGGGACTAGGGTAACTCACTTGGGATCAGGGAGTACTTATAAAGGGGCTAGGGTAACTCACTTTGGGTCAAGGAGTACTTATATGGGACTAGGGTAACTCACTTGGGGCCAAGGTGTACTTATTAAGGGCTAGGGTAACTCACTTGTGGTCAGGGAGTATTTATAAGGGACTGGGTAACTCACTTGGGGTCTGGGAGTACATATAAAGTGGCTAGGATAACTCACTTGGGGTCAGGGAGTACTTATATTGATCTAGGGTAACTCACTTGGGGTCAGGGAGTACTTTTATGGGACTAGGGTAACTCACTTGCGGTCAGAGAGTACACACAAAGGAGCTAGGATAACTCACTTGGGGTCAGGTAGTACTTATAAGGGACTAGGGTAACTCCCTTGGGGCCTGGGAGAACTTATAAAGGGGCTATGGTAACTCACTTGGGGTCGGGGAATACTTCTATGGGACAAGGGTAACTCACTTGCGGTCAGAGCGTACATATAAACGGGCTAGGGTAACTCACTTGGTGTCTGGGAGTACTTATATGGGACCAGGGTAACTCACTTGGGGCCAGGGTGTACTTATAAAGGGGCTAGGGTAACTCACTTGGGGTCAGGAAGTAGTTATAAGGGACTAGGATTACCCACTTGGGGTCACGGAGTACTTATAAAGGGGCTATGGTAACTCACTTGGAGTCAGGGAGTACTTAAATGGGACTAGGGTAACCCACTTAGGGTCAGGGAGTACATATAAAGGGGCTAGGATTACTCACTTGGAGTCAGGGAGTACTTGTAAAGGGCCGATTGTAACCCACTTGGGGTCAGGGAGTACTTATATGGGACTAGGGTAACTCACTTGGTGTCAGGGAGTACTTATAAAGGGGCTAGGGTAACTCACTTTGGGTCAAGGAGTACTTATATGGGACTAGGGTAACTCACTTGGTGTCTGTGAGTATTTATATGGGACCAGGGTAACTCACTTGGGGCCAGGGAGTAGTTATAAGGGACTAGTATTACCCACTTGGGGTCTGGGAGTAGTTATAAGGGACTAGGGTAACTCATTTGCGGTCAGAGAGTACATACAAAGGAGCTAGGATAACTCACTTGGGGTCAGGGAGTACTTCTATGGGACAAGGGTAACTCACTTGGGGCCAAGGTGTACTTATTAAGGGCTAGGGTAACTCACTTGTGGTCAGGGAGTCCTTATAAGGGACTGGGTAACTCACTTGAGCTCTGGGAGTACATATAAAGCGGCTAGGATAACTCACATGGGGTCAGCGAGTACTTATATAGGGGCTAGGGTAACTCACTTGGGGTCAGGGATTTCTTCTATGGGACTAGGGTAACTCACTTGCGGTCAGAGAGTTCATATACAGGGGCTAGAATAACTCACTTGGGGTCAGGGAGTACTTCTATGGGACTAGGGTAACTCACTTGGGGCCAGGGTGTACTTATAAAGGGGCTAGGGTAACTCACTTGGGGTCAGGGAGTACTTCTATGGGACTAGGGTAACTCACTTGCGGTCAGAGAGTACATATAAAGGGGCTAGGATAACTCACTTGTGGTCAGGGAGTACTTATATGGGACTAGGGTAACTCACTTGGGGTCAGGGAGTACTTATATAGGGGCTAGGGTAACTCACTTGGGGTCACGGAGTACTTATATTGGACTAGGGTAACTCACTTGGGGTCAGGGAGTACTTATAAAGGGGCTAGGGTAATTCACTTTGGGTCAAGGAGTACATATAAAGGGGCTAGGGTAACTCACTTGGTGTCTGTGAGTACTTATATGGGACCAGGGTAACTCACTTGGGGCAAGGTGTACTTATTAAGGGCTAGGGTAACTCTCTTGTGGTCAGGGAGTACTTATAAGGGATTGGGTAACCCACATGGGGTCTGGGAATACATATAAAGCGGCTAGGATAACTCACTTGGGATCAGGGAGTACTTATATAGGGGCTAGGGTAACACACTTGGGGTCTGGGAGTAGTTATAAGGGACTAGGGTAACTCATTTGGGGTCTGGGAGTAAATATAAAGGGGCTAGGATAACTCACTTGGGGTCAGGGAGTACTTATAAGGGACTAGGGTAACTCCCTTGGGGCCTGGGAGAACTTATAAAGGGGCTATGGTAACTCACTAGGGGTCGGGGAATACTTCTATGGGACAAGGGTAACTCACTTGCGGTCAGAGCGTACATATAAACGGGCTAGGGTAACTCACTTGGTGTCTGGGAGTACTTATATGGGACCAGGGTAACTCACTTGGGGCCAGGGTGTACTTATAAAGGGGCTAGGATTACCCACTTGGGGTCACGGAGTACTTATAAAGGGGCTATGGTAACTCACTTGGAGTCAGGGAGTACTTATATGGGACTAGGGTAACCCACTTAGGGTCAGGGAGTACATATAAAGGGGCTAGGATTACTCACTGGGGGTCAGGGAGTACATGTAAAGGGCCGATTGTAACCCACTTGGGATCAGGGAATACTTATATGGGACTAGGGTAAATCAGTTGGGGTCAGGGAGTACTTATATGGGACTAGGGTAACTCACTTGGGGTCAGGGAGTACTTATAAAGAGGCTAGGGTAACTCACTTTGGGTCAAGGAGTACTTATATGGGACTAGGGTAACTCACTTGGTGTCTGTGAGTATTTATATGGGACCAGGGTAACTCACTTGGGGCCAGGGAGTAGTTATAAGGGACTAGTATTACCCACTTGGGGTCTGGGAGTAGTTATAAGGGACTAGGGTAACTCACTTGGGGTCTGGGAGTACATATAAAGGGGCTAGGATAACTCACTTGGGGTCAGGGAGTACTTATATGGGACTAGGGTAAATCAGTTGGGGTCAGGGAGTACTTATATGGGACTAGGGTAACTCACTTGGGATCAGGGAGTACTTATAAAGGGGCTAGGGTAACTCACTTTGGGTCAAGGAGTACTTATATGGAACTAGGGTAACTCACTTGGGGCCAAGGTGTATTTATTAAGGGCTAGGGTAACTCACTTGCTCCCGCGCGTGTCGTACGGCTTCGTCCTGTGCGCTATTAGTAATCTCGGGCATACCATCGGCCCATCTTTTAGCTTTGGAGCGCAGGGAGGTGTACGTTGCGTCGCGTGCGGGTGGCTCCTCGGCTGGCGTGGCCGAAGCGCGGAGATTGGCGAGGGCTAATTTAGTAGAGAGATGGCAGGCAGCATGGGACTCGGATGGTCGGGGTAGGTGGACCCACCGCCTCATCCCGGACATCCGGTCCTGGCTGGCTGCTAATTGTAGAAGCTTGAACTACCATGTTTCCCAGATGCTCCTGGGGCACTGTAGTTTCATGAGTCATCGCGCGAGGGTGGACCGCAGGGCGACTCCCGACTGCTGGTGCTCCCCGAATCCGGTCGCAGATACGGCGGAGCACACGCTGTTGTGGTGTCCCCTGTGGGAATGCGAAAGAGCAGAACTCTGTGATGCTTTAGGTGTGCCCTCGTTGGAGGTGGAGACCCTTGTGTCCCATGTTACGAGTACGCCGAGAGCTTGGAATGCATTTTCGAGCTTCTCAGTTAGGGTCCTCACCTCCAAGGACAGTAGAGTCCGAGCTGAGGAGTCTGCTCCTCTCTCCTCTGGGGTGGAGTAGAGTCTGGGGTTTTTGTTTGTCTGGGGATGACCGCATACGGTCGTAGAGTAGAGCTTATACCCTCCTACCTGATGTTATAAGCTATGCTTGGTACCGGGTAGGGGGGCAGGTAGGGGGTTTTGGTGGGTTAGAATCCCACATAACCTCTGGCCAAAACATCGGCCCCCGGAGGGACTTAACAAGCCGTAAGGCTTTAAGAAGTTTCCCCCTACCTCGCAAAGCGTCGGGGAAAAAAAAAAAGGGTAACTCACTTGTGGTCAGGGAGTACTTCTATGGGACTAGGTTAACTCACTTGCGGTCAGAGAGTACATACAAAGGAGCTAGGATAACTCACTTGGGGTCAGGGAGTACTTCTATGGGACAAGGGTAACTCACTTGCTGTCAGAGCGTAAATATAAACGGGCTAGGGTAACTCACTTGGTGTCAGGGAGTACTTCTATGGGACTAGGGTAACACACTTGCGTTCAGAGAGTACATACAAAGGGGCTAGGATAACTCACTTGGGGTCAGGTAGTACTTATAAAGGTGATATGGTAACTCACTTGGGGTCAGGGAGTACTTCTATGGGACAAGGGTAACTCACTTGCGGTCAGAGCGTACAAATAAACGGGCTAGGGTAACTCACTTGGTGTCTGGGAGTACTTATATGGGATCAGGGTAACTCACTTGGGGCCAGGGTGTACTTATAAAGGGGCTAGGGTAACACACTTGGGGCCAGGGAGTAGTTATAAGGGACTAGGATTACCCATTTGGGGTCAGGGAGTACTTATAAAGGGGCTATGGTAACTCACTTGGAGTCAGGGAGTACTTATATGGGACTAGGTTAACTCACTTGGGTCCTTGGAGCACTTATATGGGACTAGAGTAAATCAGTTGGGGTCAGGGAGTACTTATATGGGACTAGGGTAACTCACTTGCGGTCAGAGAGTACATATAAAGGGGCTAAGATAACTCACTTGTGGTCAGGGAGTACTTATATGGGATTAGGGTAACTCACTTGGGGTCAGGGAGTACTTATATAGGGGCTAGGGTAACTCACTTGGGGTCAGGGAGTACTTCTATGGGACTAGGGTAACTCACTTGGTGTCTGGGAGTACATATAAAGGGGCAAGGATAACTCACTTGGGGTCAGGGAGTACTTATAAAGGGCCGATGGTAACTCACTTGGGGTCAGGGAGTACTTATATGGGACTAGGGTAACTCACTTGGGGTCAGGGAGTACTTATAAAGGGGCTAGGGTAACTCACTTTGGGTCAAGGAGTACTTATATGGGACTAGGGTAACTCACTTGGTGTCTGTGAGTACTTATACGGGACCAGGGTAACTCACTTGGGGCCAAGGTGTACTTATTAAGGGGCTAGGATAACTCACTTGGGGTCAGGGAGTACTTATATAGGGGCTAGGGTAACTAACTTAGGGTCAGGGAGTTCTTCTATGGGACTAGGGTAACTCACTTGCGGTCAGAGAGTACATATAAAGGGGCTAGGATAACTCACTTGGGGTCAGGTAGTACTTATAAAGGTGATATGGTAACTCACTTGGGGTCAGGGAATACTACTAAGGGACAAGGGTAACTCACTTGCGGTCAGAGCGTACATAAAAAACGGGCTAGGGTAACTCACACTCACTTGGTGTCTGGGAGTACTTATATGGGACCAGGGTAACTCACTTGGGGCCAGGGTGTACTTATAAAGGGGCTAGGGTAACTCACTTGGGGTCAGGGAGTACTTAAATGGGACTAGGGTAACTCACTTGTGGTCAGGGAGTACTTATATAGGGGATAGGGTAACTCACTTGGGGTCAGGGAGTACTTCTACGGGACTAGGGTAACCCACTTGGGTCCTTGGAGCACTTATACGGGACTAGGGTATATCAGTTGGGGTCAGGGAGTACTTATATGGGACTAAGGTAACTCACTTGCGGTCAGAGAGTACATATAAAGGGGCTAGGATAACTCACTTGGGGTCAGGGAGTACTTATATAGGGGCTAGGGTAACTCATTTGTGGTCAGGGAGTACTTATATGGGACTAGGGTAACTCACTTAGGGTCAAGGAGTAATTATGTGGGACTAGGGTAACTCACTTGGGGTCAGGGAGTACTTCTATGGGACTAGGGTAACTCACTTGGGGTCTGGGAGTAGTTATAAGGGACTAGGGTAACTCACTTGGGGTCTGGGAGTACATATAAAAGGGGCTAGGGTAACTCACTTGGGGTCAGGGAGTACTTAAATGGGACTAGGGTAACTCACTTGGGGTCAGGGAGTACTTCTACGGGACTAGGGTAACCCACTTGGGTCCTTGGAGCACTTATACGGGACTAGGGTATATCAGTTGGGGTCAGGGAGTACTTATATGGGACTAAGGTAACTCACTTGCGGTCAGAGAGTACATATAAAGGGGCTAGGATAACTCACTTTGGGTCAGGGAGTACTTATATAGGGGCTAGGGTAACTCATTTGTGGTCAGGGAGTACTTATATGAAACTAGGGTAACTCACTTAGGGTCAAGGAGTAATTATGTGGGACTAGGGTAACTCACTTGGGGTCAGGGAGTACTTCTATGGGACTAGGGTAACTCACTTGGGGTCTGGGAGTAGTTATAAGGGACTAGGGTAACTCACTTGGGGTCTGGGAGTACATATAAAGGGGCTAGGATAACTCACTTGGGGTCAGGGAGTAGTTATATGGGACTAGGGTAAATCAGTTGGGGTCAGGGAGTACTTATATGGGACTAGGGTAACTCACTTGGGGTCTGGGAGTACTTATATGGGATCAGGGTAACTCACTTGGGGCCTGGGTGTACTTATAAAGGGGCTAGGGTAACTCACTTGGGGCCAGGGAGTAGTTATAAGGGACTAGGATTACCCACTTGGGGTCAGGGAGTACTTATAAAGGGGCTATGGTAACTCACTTGGAGTCAGGGAGTACTTATATGGGACTAGGGTAACTCACTTGGGGTCAAGGAGTACTTATATAGGGGATAGGGTACCTCATTTGGGGTCAGGGAGTACTTCTATGGGACTAGGGTAACTCACTTGGGTCCTTAGAGCACTTATATGGGACTAGGGTAAATCAGTTGGGGTCAGGTAGTACTTATATGGGACTAGGGTAACTCACTTGCGGTCAGAGAGTACATATAAAGGGGCTAGGATAACTCACTTGTGGTCAGGGAGTACTTATATGGGACTAGGGTAACTCACTTGGGGTCAGGGACTACTTATATAGGGGCTAGGGTAACTCACTTGGGGTCAGGGAGTACTTCTATGAGACTAGGGTATCTCACTTGCGGTCAGAGAGTACTTATAAAGGGGATAGGGTAACTCACTTTGGGTCAGGGAGTACTTAAATGGGACTAGGGTAACTCACTTGGGGTCAGGGAGTACTTCTACGGGACTAGGGTAACCCACTTGGGTCCTTGGAGCACTTATACGGGACTAGGGTATATCAGTTGGGGTCAGGGAGTACTTATATGGGACTAAGGTAACTCACTTGCGGTCAGAGAGTACATATAAAGGGGCTAGGATAACTCACTTTGGGTCAGGGAGTACTTATATAGGGGCTAGGGTAACTCATTTGTGGTCAGGGAGTACTTATATGAAACTAGGGTAACTCACTTAGGGTCAAGGAGTAATTATGTGGGACTAGGGTAACTCACTTGGGGTCAGGGAGTACTTCTATGGGACTAGGGTAACTCACTTGGGGTCTGGGAGTAGTTATAAGGGACTAGGGTAACTCACTTGGGGTCTGGGAGTACATATAAAGGGGCTAGGATAACTCACTTGGGGTCAGGGAGTAGTTATATGGGACTAGGGTAAATCAGTTGGGGTCAGGGAGTACTTATATGGGACTAGGGTAACTCACTTGGGGTCTGGGAGTACTTATATGGGATCAGGGTAACTCACTTGGGGCCTGGGTGTACTTATAAAGGGGCTAGGGTAACTCACTTGGGGCCAGGGAGTAGTTATAAGGGACTAGGATTACCCACTTGGGGTCAGGGAGTACTTATAAAGGGGCTATGGTAACTCACTTGGAGTCAGGGAGTACTTATATGGGACTAGGGTAACTCACTTGGGGTCAAGGAGTACTTATATAGGGGATAGGGTACCTCATTTGGGGTCAGGGAGTACTTCTATGGGACTAGGGTAACTCACTTGGGTCCTTAGAGCACTTATATGGGACTAGGGTAAATCAGTTGGGGTCAGGTAGTACTTATATGGGACTAGGGTAACTCACTTGCGGTCAGAGAGTACATATAAAGGGGCTAGGATAACTCACTTGTGGTCAGGGAGTACTTATATGGGACTAGGGTAACTCACTTGGGGTCAGGGACTACTTATATAGGGGCTAGGGTAACTCACTTGGGGTCAGGGAGTACTTCTATGAGACTAGGGTATCTCACTTGCGGTCAGAGAGTACTTATAAAGGGGATAGGGTAACTCACTTTGGGTCAAGGAGTACTTATATGGGACTGGGGTAACTCACTTGGTGTCTGTGAGTATTTATATGGGAGCAGGGTAACTCACTTGGGGCCAAGGTGTACTTATTAAGGGCTAGGGTAACTCACTTGTGGTCAGGGAGTCCTTACAAGGGACTGGGTAACTCACTTGGGGTCTGGGAGTACATATAAAGCCGCTAGGATAACTCACTTGGGGTCAGGGAGTACTTATATAGGGGCTAGGGTAACTCACTTGGATCAGGGAGTTCTTCTATGAGACTAGGGTAACTCACTTGCGGTCAGAGAGTACATATAAAGTGGCTAGGATAACTCACTTGGGGTCAGGTAGTACTTATAAAGGTGATATGGTAACTCACTTGGGGTCAGGGAGTACTTCTATGGGACAAGGATTACCCACTTGGGGTCACGGAGTACTTATAAAGGGGCTATGGTAAATCACTTGGAGTCAGGGAGTACTTATATGGGACTAGGGTAACTCACTTAGGGTCAGGGAGTACATATAAAGAAGCTAGGATTACTCACTTAGGGTCAGGGAGTACTTGTAAAGGGCCGATGGTAACTCACTTGGTGTCAGGGAGTCCTTACAAGGGACTGGGTAACTCACTTGGGGTCTGGGAGTACATATAAAGCCGCTAGGATAACTCACTTGGGGTCAGGGAGTACTTATATAGGGGCTAGGGTAACTCACTTGGGTCAGGGAGTTCTTCTATGGGACTAGGGTAACTCACTTGCGGTCAGAGAGTACATATAAAGGGGCTAGGATAACTCACTTGGGGTCAGGGAGTACTTCTATGAGACTAGGGTAACTCACTTGCGGTCAGAGAGTACATATAAAGGGGCTAGGATAACTCACTTGGGGTCAGGTAGTACTTATAAAGGTGATATGGTAACTCACTTGGGGTCAGGGAGTACTTCTATGGGACAAGGATTACCCACTTGGGGTCACGGAGTACTTATAAAGGGGCTATGGTAAATCACTTGGAGTCAGGGAGTACTTATATGGGACTAGGGTAACTCACTTAGGGTCAGGGAGTACATATAAAGGGGCTAGGATTACTCACTTAGGGTCAGGGAGTACTTGTAAAGGGCCGATGGTAACTCACTTGGGGTCAGGGAGTACTTATATGGGACTAGGGTAACTCACTTGGGATCAGGGAGTACTTATAAAGGGGCTAGGGTAACTTACTTTGGGTCAAGGAGTACTTATATGGGACTAGGGTAACTCACTTGGGGCCTAGGTGTACTTATTAAGGGCTAGGGTAACTTACTTGTGGTCAGGGATTATTTATAAGGGACTGGGTAACTCACTTGGGGTATGGGAGTACATATAAAGCGGCTAGGATAACTCACTTGGGGTCAGGTAGTACTTATAAAGGTGATATGGTAACTCACTTGGGGTCAGGGAGTACTTCTATGGGACAAGGGTAACTCACTTGCGGTCATAGCGTACAAATAAACGGTCTAGGGTAACTCACTTGGTGTCTGGGAGTACTTATATGGGATCAGGGTAACTCACTTGGGGCCAGGGTGTACTTATAAAGGGGCTAGGGTAACTCACTTGGGGCCAGGGAGTAGTTATAAGGGACTAGGATTACCCACTTGTGGTCAGGGAGTACTTATAAAGGGGCTATGGTAACTCACTTGGAGTCAGGGAGTACTTATATGGGACTAGGTTAATTCACTTGGTTCCTTGGAGCACTTATATGGGACTAGAGTAAATCAGTTGGGGTCAGGGAGTACTTATATGGGACTAGGGTTACTCACTTGCGGTCAGAGAGTACATATAAAGGGGCTAAGATAACTCACTTGTGGTCAGGGAGTACTTATATGGGATTAGGGTAACTCACTTGGGGTCAGGGAGTACTTATATAGGGGCTAGGGTAACTCACTTGGGGTCAGGGAGTACTTCTATGGGACTAGGGTAACTCACTTGGGGTCTGGGAGTACATATAAAGGGGCAAGGATAACTCACTTGGGGTCAGGGAGTACTTATAAAGGGCCGATGGTAACTCACTTGGGGTGTGGGAGTACTTATATGGGACTAGGGTAACTCACTTGGGGTCAGGGAGTACTTATAAAGGGGCTAGGGTAACTCACTTTGGGTCAAGGAGTACTTATATGGGACTAGGGTAACTCACTTGGTGTCTGTGAGTACTTATATATGACCAGGGTAACTCACTTGGGCCCTAGGTGTACTTATTAAGGGCTAGGGTAACTCACTTGGGGTGTGGGAGTAAATATAATGCGGCTAGGATAACTCACTTGCGGTCAGAGAGTAAATATAAAGGGGCCAGGATAAGTCACTTAGGGTCCGTAGTACTTATAAAGGTGATATGGTAACTCACTTGGGGTCAGGGAGTACTTCTATGGGACTAGGGTAACTCACTTGCGGTCAGAGCGTACATATAAACGGGCTAGGATAACTCACTAGGGGTCAGGGAGTACTTTTAAAGGGGCTAGGGTAACACACTTGGTGTCAGGGAGTACTTATAAAGGACTAGGGTAACTCACTTGTGGTCTGGGAGTACTTATATGGGACCAGTGTAACCCACTTAGGGTCAGGGAGTACTTATAAAGGGACTAGGGTAACTCACTTGCGGTCAGAGAGTACATATAAAGGGGCTAGGATAACTCACTTGAGGTCAGGTAGTACTTATAAAGGTGATATGGTAACTCACTTGGGGTCAGGGAGTACTTCTATGGGACAAGGATTACCCACTTGGGGTCACGGAGTACTTATAAAGGGGCTATGGTAAATCACTTGGGGTCAGGGAGTACTTATATGGGACTAGGGTAACTCACTTAGGGTCAGGGAGTACATATAATGGGGCTAGGATTACTCACTTAGGGTCAGGGAGTACTTGTAAAGGGCCGATGGTAACTCACTTGGTGTCAGGGAGTCCTTACAAGGGACTGGGTAACTCACTTGGGGTCTGGGAGTACATATAAAGCCGCTAGGATAACTCACTTGGGGTCAGGGAGTTCTTCTATGGGACTAGGGTAACTCACTTGCGGTCAGAGAGTACATATAAAGGGGCTAGGATAACTCACTTGGGGTCAGGGAGTACTTCTATGAGACTAGGGTAACTCACTTGCGGTCAGAGAGTACATATAAAGGGGCTAGGATAACTCACTTGGGGTCAGGTAGTACTTATAAAGGTGATATGGTAACTCACTTGGGGTCAGGGAGTACTTCTATGGGACAAGGATTACCCACTTGGGGTCACGGAGTACTTATAAAGGGGCTATGGTAAATCACTTGGAGTCAGGGAGTACTTATATGGGACTAGGGTAACTCACTTAGGGTCAGGGAGTACATATAAAGGGGCTAGGATTACTCACTTAGGGTCAGGGAGTACTTGTAAAGGGCCGATGGTAACTCACTTGGGGTCAGGGAGTACTTATATGGGACTAGGGTAAATCAGTTGGGGTCAGGGAGTACTTATATGGGACTAGGGTAACTCACTTGGGGTCAGGGAGTACTTATAAAGGGGCTAGGGTAACTCACTTTGGGTCAAGGAGTACTTATATGGGACTAGGGTAACTCACTTGGTGTCTGAGAGTACTTATATGGGACCAGGGTAACTCACTTAGGGCAAGGGAGTAGTTATAAGGGACTAGTATTACCCATTTGGGGTCAGACAGTACCTATAAGGGGGCTATGGTAACTCACTTGGAGTCAGGGAGTACTTCTATGGGACTAGGGTAACTCACTTGGTGCCTGGGAGTAGTTATAAGGGACTAGGGAAACTCACTTGGGGTCTGGGAGTACATATAAAGGGGCTAGGATAACTCACTTGGGGTCAGGGAGTACTTATATGGGACTAGGGTAAATCAGTTGGGGTCAGGGAGTACTTATATGGGACTAGGGTAACTCACTTGCGATCAGGGAGTTCTTCTGTGGGACTAGGGTAACTCACTTGCGGTCAGAGAGTACATATAAAGGGGCTAGGATAACTCACTTGGGGTCAGGGAGTACTTCTATGAGACTAGGTTAACTCACTTGCGGTCAGAGAGTACATATAAAGGGGCTAGGATAACTCACTTGGGGTCAGGTAGTACTTATAAAGGTGATATGGTAACTCACTTGGGGTCAGGGAGTACTTCTATGGGACAAGGATTACCCACTTGGGGTCACGGAGTACTTATAAAGGGGCTATGGTAAATCACTTGGAGTCAGGGAGTACTTATATGGGACTAGGGTAATTCACTTAGGGTCAGGGAGTACATATAAAGGGGCTAGAATTACTCACTTGGGGTCAGGGAGTACTTTTAAAGGGGCTAGGGTAACTCACTTGGGGTCAGGGAGTACTTCTATGGGACTAGAGTAACTCACTTGGGGTCTGTGAGTACTTATATGGGACCAGGGTAACTCACTTGGGGCCAGGGAGTAGTTATAAGGGACTAGTATTACCCACTTGGGGTCAGACAGTACCTATAAGGGGGCTATGGTAACTCACTTGGAGTCAGGGAGTACTTATATGGGACTAGGGTAACTCACTTAGGGTCAGGGAGTACATATAAAGGGGCTAGGATTACTCACTTAGGGTCAGGGAGTACTTGTAAAGGGCCGATGGTAACTCACTTGGGGTCAGGGAGTCCTTACAAGGAACTGGGTAACTCAATTGGGGTCTGGGAGTACATATAAAGCCGCTAGGATAACTCACTTGGGGTCAGGCAGTACTTATATAGGGGCTAGGGTAACTCACTTGGGTCAGGGAGTTCTTCTATGGGACTAGGGTAACTCACTTGCGGTCAGAGAGTACATATAAAGGGGCTAGGATAACTCACTTGGGGTCAGGGAGTACTTCTATGAGACTAGGGTAACTCACTTGCGGTCAGAGAGTACATATAAAGGGGCTAGGATAACTCACTTGGGGTCAGGTAGTACTTATAAAGGTGATATGGTAACTCACTTGAGGTCAGGGAGTACTTCTATGGGACAAGGATTACCCACTTGGGGTCACGGAGTACTTATAAAGGGGCTATGGTAAATCACTTGGTGTCAGGGAGTACTTATATGGGACTAGGGTAACTCACTTAGGGTCAGGGAGTACATATAAAGGGGCTAGGATTACTCACTTAGGGTCAGGGAGTACTTGTAAAGGGCCGATGGTAACTCACTTGGGATCAGGGAGTACTAATATGGGACTAGGGTAAATCAGTTGGGGTCAGGGAGTACTTATATGGGACTAGGGTAACTCACTTGGGGTCAGGGAGTACTTATAAAGGGGCTAGGGTAACTCACTTGGGGTCAGGGAGTACTTCTATGGGACTAGGGTAACTCACTTGGGGTCTCTGAGTACTTATATGGGACCAGGGTAACTCATTTGGTGCCAGGGAGTAGTTATAAGGGACTAGTATTACCCACTTGGGGTCAGACAGTACCTATAAGGGGGCTATGGTAACTCACTTGGAGTCAGGGAGTAGTTATAAGGGACTAGGGAAATTCACTTGGGGTCTGGGAGTTCATATAAAGGTGCTAGGATAACTCACTTGGGGTCAGGGAGTACATATATGGGACTAGGGTAAATCAGTTGGGGTCAGGGAGTACTTATATGGGAATAGGGTTACTCACTTGGGATCAGGGAGTACTTATAAAGGGGCTAGGGTAACTCACTTTGGGTCAAGGAGTACTTATATGGGACTAGGGTAACTCACTTGGGGCCAAGGTGTACTTATTGAGGGCTAGGGTAACTTACTTGTGGTCAGGGGTATTTATAAGGGACTGGGTAACTCACTTGGGGTATGGGAGTTCATATAAAGGTGCTAGGATAACTCACTTGGGGTCAGGGAGTACATATATGGGACTAGGGTAAATCAGTTGGGGTCAGGGAGTACTTATATGGGAATAGGGTTACTCACTTGGGATCAGGGAGTACTTATAAAGGGGCTAGGGTAACTCACTTTGGGTCAAGGAGTACTTATATGGGACTAGGGTAACTCACTTGGGGCCTAGGTGTACTTATTGAGGGCTAGGGTAACTTACTTGTGGTCAGGGGTATTTATAAGGGACTGGGTAACTCACTTGGGGTATGGGAGTACATATAAAGCGGCTAGGATAACTCACTTGGGGTCAGGGAGTACTTATATTGGGCTAGGGTAACTCACTTGGGGTCAGGGAGTACTTCTATGGGACTAGGGTAACTCACTTGCGGTCAGAGAGTACATACAAAGGGGCTAGGATAACTCACTTGGGGTCAGGTAGTACTTATAAAGGTGATATGGTAACTCACTTGGGGTCAGGGAGTACTTCTATGGGACAAGGGTAACTCACTTGCGGTCAGAGCGTACAAATAAACGGGTTAGGGTAACTCACTTGGTGTCTGGGAGTACTTATATGGGATCAGGGTAACTCACTTGGGGCCAGGGTGTACTTATAAAGGGGCTAGGGTAACTCACTTGGGGCCAGGGAGTAGTTATAAGGGACTAGGATTACCCACTTGGGGTCAGGGAGTACTTATAAAGGGGCTATGGTAACTCACTTGGAGTCAGGGAGTACTTATATGGGACTAGTGTAAATCAGTTGGGGTCAGGGAGTAGTTATAAGGGACTAGGATTACCCACTTGGGGTCAGGGAGTGCTTATAAAGGGGCTATGGTAACTCACTTGGAGTCAGGGAGTACTTATATGGGACTAGGGTAACTCACTTCGGGTCAAGGAGTAATTATATGGGACCAGGGTAATTCACTTGGGGCCAAGGTGTACTTATTAAGGGCTAGGGTAACTCACTTGTGGTCAGGGAGTCCTTATAAGAGACTGGGTAACTCACTTGAGCTCTGGGAGTACATATAAAGCGGCTAGGATAACTCACTTGGGGTCAGGGAGTACTTATATAGGGGCTAGGGTAACTCACTTGGGGTCAGGGATTTCTTCTATGGGACTAGGGTAACTCACTTGCGGTCAAAGAGTACATATAAAGGGGCTAGGATAACTCACTTGGGGTCAGGGAGTACTTCTATGGGACTAGGGTAACTCACTTGGGGCCAGGGTGTACTTATAAAGGGGCTAGGGTAACTCACTTGGAGTCAGGGAGTACTTATATGGGACTAGGGTAAATCAGTTGGGGTCAGGGAGTAGTTATAAGGGACTAGGATTACCCACTTGGGGTCAGGGAGTACTTATAAAGGGGCTATGGTAACTCACTTGGAGTCAGGGAGTACTTATATGGGACTAGGGTAACTCACTTGGGTCAAGGAGTACTTATATGGGACCAGGGTAATTCACTTGGGGCCAAGGTGTACTTATTAAGGGCTAGGGTAACTCACTTGTGGTCAGGGAGTCCTTATAAGGGACTGGGTAACTCACTTGAGCTCTGGGAGTACATATAAAGCGGCTAGGATAACTCACTTTGGGTCAGGGAGTACTTATATAGGGGCTAGGGTAACTCACTTGGGGTCAGGGAGTACTTCTATGGGACTAGGGTAACTCACTTGGGGCCAGGGTGTACTTATAAAGGGGCTAGGGTAACTCACTTGGGACCAGGGAGTAGTTATAAGGGACTAGGATTACCCACTTGGGGTCAGGGAGTACTTATAAAGGGGCTATGGTAACTCACTTGGAGTCAGGGAGTACTTATATGGGACTAGGGTAACTCACTTGGGGTCAAGGAGTACTTATATAGGGGATAGGGTACCTCACTTGGGGTCAGGGAGTACTTCTATGGGACTAGGGTAACTCACTTGCGGTCAGAGAGTACATATAAAGGGGCTAGGATAACTCACTTGTGGTCAGGGAGTACTTATATGGGACTAGGGTAACTCACTTGGGGTCAGGGAGTACTTATATAGGGGCTAGGGTAACTCACTTGGGGTCAGGGAGTACTTCTATGGGACTAGGGTAACTCACTTGGGGTCTGGGAGTACATATAAAGGGGCTAGGATAACTCACTTGGGGTCAGGGAGTACTTATAAAGGGCCGATGGTAACTCACTTGGGGAACAGGGAGTACTTATATGGGATTAGGGTAAATCAGTTGGGGTCACGGAGTACTTATATTGGACTAGGGTAACTCACTTGGGGTCAGGGAGTACTTATAAAGGGGCTAGGGTAATTCACTTTGGGTCAAGGAGTACATATAAAGGGGCTAGGGTAACTCACTTGGTGTCTGTGAGTACTTATATGGGACTAGGGTAACTCACTTGGGGCCAAGGTGTACTTATTAAGGGCTAGGGTAACTCTCTTGTGGTCAGGGAGTACTTATAAGGGACTGGGTAACCCACTTGGGTTCTGGGAATACATATAAAGCGGCTAGGATAACTCACTTGGGATCAGGGAGTACTTATATAGGGGCTAGGGTAACACACTTGGGGTCTGGGAGTAGTTATAAGGGACTAGGGTAACTCATTTGGCGTCTGGGAGTAAATATAAAGGGGCTAGGGTAACTCACTTGATGTCTGTGAGTACTTATATAGGACCAGGGTAACTCACTTGGGGCCAAGGTGTACTTATTAAGGGCTAGAGTAACTCTCTTGTGGTCAGGGAGTACTTATAAAGGACTGGGTAACCCACTTGGGGTCTGGGAATACATATAAAACGGCTAGGATAACTCACTTGGGGTCAGGGAGTACCTATATAGGGGCTAGGGTAACTCACTTGGGGTCTGGGAGTAGTTATAAGGGACTAGGGTAACTCATTTGGGGGTCTGGGAGTAAATATAAAGGGGCTAGGATAACTCACTTGGGGTCAGGGAGTACTTATAAGGGACTAGGGTAACTCCCTTGGGGCCTGGGAGAACTTAGAAAGGGGCTATGGTAACTCACTTGGGGTCGGGGAATACTTCTATGGGACAAGGGTAACTCACTTGCGGTCAGAGCGTACATATAAACGGGCTAGGGTAACTCACTTGGTGTCTGGGAGTACTTATATGGGACCAGGGTAACTCACTTGGGGTCAGGAAGTAGTTATAAGGGACTAGGATTACCCACTTGGGGTCACGGAGTACTTATAAAGGGGCTATGGTAACTCACTTGGAGTCAGGGAGTACTTCTATGGGACAAGGGTAACTCACTTGCGGTCAGAGCGTACAAATAAACGGGCTAGGGTAACTCACTTGGTGTCTGGGAGTACTTATATGGGATCAGGGTAACTCACTTGGGGCCAGGGTGTACTTATAAAGGGGCTAGGGTAACTCACTTGGGGCCAGGGAGTAGTTATAAGGGACTAGGATTACCCACTTGGGGTCAGGGAGTACTTATAAAGGGGCTATGGTAACTCACTTGGAGTCAGGGAGTACTTATATGGGACTAGGGTAAATCAGTTGGGGTCAGGGAGTAGTTATAAGGGACTAGGATTACACACTTGGGGTCAGGGAGTGCTTATAAAGGGGCTATGGTAACTCACTTGGAGTCAGGGAGTACTTATATGGGACTAGGGTAACTCACTTCGGGTCAAGGAGTACTTATATGGGACCAGGGTAATTCACTTGGGGCCAAGGTGTACTTATTAAGGGCTAGGGTAACTCACTTGTGGTCAGGGAGTCCTTATAAGAGACTGGGTAACTCACTTGAGCTCTGGGAGTACATATAAAGCGGCTAGGATAACTCACTTGGGGTCAGGGAGTACTTATATAGGGGCTAGGGTAACTCACTTGGGGTCAGGGATTTCTTCTATGGGACTAGGGTAACTCACTTGCGGTCAGAGAGTACATATAAAGGGGCTAGGATAACTCACTTGGGGTCAAGGAGTACTTCTATGGGACTAGGGTAACTCACTTGGGGCCAGGGTGTACTTATAAAGGGGCTAGGGTAACTCACTTGGAGTCAGGGAGTACTTATATGGGACTAGGGTAAATCAGTTGGGGTCAGGGAGTAGTTATAAGGGACTAGGATTACCCACTTGGGGTCAGGGAGTACTTATAAAGGGGCTATGGTAACTCACTTGGAGTCAGGGAGTACTTATATGGGACTAGGGTAACTCACTTGGGGTCAAGGAGTACTTATATGGGACCAGGGTAATTCACTTGGGGCCAAGGTGTACTTATTAAGGGCTAGGGTAACTCACTTGTGGTCAGGGAGTCCTTATAAGAGACTGGGTAACTCACTTGAGCTCTGGGAGTACATATAAAGCGGCTAGGATAACTCACTTGGGGTCAGGGAGTACTTATATAGGGGCTAGGGTAACTCACTTGGGGTCAGGGATTTCTTCTATGGGACTAGGGTAACTCACTTGCGGTCAGAGAGTACATATAAAGGGGCTAGGATAACTCACTTGGGGTCAGGGAGTACTTCTATGGGACTAGGGTAACTCACTTGGGGCCAGGGTGTACTTATAAAGGGGCTAGGGTAACTCACTTGGAGTCAGGGAGTACTTATATGGGACTAGGGTAAATCAGTTGGGGTCAGGGAGTAGTTATAAGGGACTAGGATTACCCACTTGGGGTCAGGGAGTACTTATAAAGGGGCTATGGTAACTCACTTGGAGTCAGGGAGTACTTATATGGGACTAGGGTAACTCACTTGGGGTCAAGGAGTACTTATATGGGACCAGGGTAATTCACTTGGGGCCAAGGTGTACTTATTAAGGGCTAGGGTAACTCACTTGTGGTCAGGGAGTCCTTATAAGAGACTGGGTAACTCACTTGAGCTCTGGGAGTACATATAAAGCGGCTAGGATAACTCACTTTGGGTCAGGGAGTACTTATATAGGGGCTAGGGTAACTCACTTGGGGTCAGGGAGTACTTCTATGGGACTAGGGTAACTCACTTGGGGCCAGGGTGTACTTATAAAGGGGCTAGGGTAACTCACTTGGGACCATGGAGTAGTTATAAGGGACTAGGATTACCCACTTGGGGTCAGGGAGTACTTATAAAGGGGCTATGGTAACTCACTTGGAGTCAGGGAGTACTTATATGGGACTAGGGTAACTCACTTGGGGTCAAGGAGTACTTATATGGGACCAGGGTAATTCACTTGGGGCCAAGGTGTACTTATTAAGGGCTAGGGTAACTCACTTGTGGTCAGGGAGTCCTTATAAGAGACTGGGTAACTCACTTGAGCTCTGGGAGTACATATAAAGCGGCTAGGATAACTCACTTTGGGTCAGGGAGTACTTATATAGGGGCTAGGGTAACTCACTTGGGGTCAGGGAGTACTTCTATGGGACTAGGGTAACTCACTTGGGGCCAGGGTGTACTTATAAAGGGGCTAGGGTAACTCACTTGGGACCATGGAGTAGTTATAAGGGACTAGGATTACCCACTTGGGGTCAGGGAGTACTTATAAAGGGGCTATGGTAACTCACTTGGAGTCAGGGAGTACTTATATGGGACTAGGGTAACTCACTTGGGGTCAAGGAGTACTTATATAGGGGATAGGGTACCTCACTTGGGGTCAGGGAGTACTTCTATGGGACTAGGGTAACTCACTTGCGGTCAGAGAGTACATATAAAGGGGCTAGGATAACTCACTTGTGGTCAGGGAGTACTTATATGGGACTAGGGTAACTCACTTGGGGTCAGGGAGTACTTATATAGGGGCTAGGGTAACTCACTTGGGGTCAGGGAGTACTTCTATGGGACTAGGGTAACTCACTTGGGGTCTGGGAGTACATATAAAGGGGCTAGGATAACTCACTTGGGGTCAGGGAGTACTTATAAAGGGCCGATGGTAACTCACTTGGGGAACAGGGAGTACTTATATGGGATTAGGGTAAATCAGTTGGGGTCACGGAGTACTTATATTGGACTAGGGTAACTCACTTGGGGTCAGGGAGTACTTATAAAGGGGCTAGGGTAATTCACTTTGGGTCAAGGAGTACATATAAAGTGGCTAGGGTAACTCACTTGGTTTCTGTGAGTACTTATATGGGACCAGGGTAACTCACTTGGGGCCAAGGTGTACTTATTAAGGGCTAGGGTAACTCTCTTGTGGTCAGGGAGTACTTATAAGGGACTGGGTAACCCACTTGGGTTCTGGGAATACATATAAAGCGGCTAGGATAACTCACTTGGGATCAGGGAGTACTTATATAGGGGCTAGGGTAACACACTTGGGGTCTGGGAGTAGTTATAAGGGACTAGGGTAACTCATTTGGCGTCTGGGAGTAAATATAAAGGGGCTAGGGTAACTCACTTGATGTCTGTGAGTACTTATATAGGACCAGGGTAACTCACTTGGGGCCAAGGTGTACTTATTAAGGGCTAGAGTAACTCTCTTGTGGTCAGGGAGTACTTATAAAGGACTGGGTAACCCACTTGGGGTCTGGGAATACATATAAAACGGCTAGGATAACTCACTTGGGGTCAGGGAGTACCTATATAGGGGCTAGGGTAACTCACTTGGGGTCTGGGAGTAGTTATAAGGGACTAGGGTAACTCATTTGGGGGTCTGGGAGTAAATATAAAGGGGCTAGGATAACTCACTTGGGGTCAGGGAGTACTTATAAGGGACTAGGGTAACTCCCTGGGGGCCTGGGAGAACTTAGAAAGGGGCTATGGTAACTCACTTGGGGTCGGGGAATACTTCTATGGGACAAGGGTAACTCACTTGCGGTCAGAGCGTACATATAAACGGGCTAGGGTAACTCACTTGGTGTCTGGGAGTACTTATATGGGACCAGGGTAACTCACTTGGGGCCAGGGTGTACTTATAAAGGGGCTAGGGTAACTCACTTGGGGTCAGGAAGTAGTTATAAGGGACTAGGATTACCCACTTGGGGTCACGGAGTACTTATAAAGGGGCTATGGTAACTCACTTGGAGTCAGGGAGTACTTCTATGGGACAAGGGTAACTCACTTGCGGTCAGAGCGTACAAATAAACGGGCTAGGGTAACTCACTTGGTGTCTGGGAGTACTTATATGGGATCAGGGTAACTAACTTGGGGCCAGGGTGTACTTATAAAGGGGCTAGGGTAACTCACTTGGGGCCAGGGAGTAGTTATAAGGGACTAGGATTACCCACTTGGGGTCAGGGAGTACTTATAAAGGGGCTATGGTAACTCACTTGGAGTCAGGGAGTACTTATATGGGACTAGGGTAAATCAGTTGGGGTCAGGGAGTAGTTATAAGGGACTAGGATTACCCACTTGGGGTCAGGGAGTGCTTATAAAGGGGCTATGGTAACTCACTTGGAGTCAGGGAGTACTTATATGGGACTAGGGTAACTCACTTCGGGTCAAGGAGTACTTATATGGGACCAGGGTAATTCACTTGGGGCCAAGGTGTACTTATTAAGGGCTAGGGTAACTCACTTGTGGTCAGGGAGTCCTTATAAGAGACTGGGTAACTCACTTGAGCTCTGGGAGTACATATAAAGCGGCTAGGATAACTCACTTGGGGTCAGGGAGTACTTATATAGGGGCTAGGGTAACTCACTTGGGGTCAGGGATTTCTTCTATGGGACTAGGGTAACTCACTTGCGGTCAGAGAGTACATATAAAGGGGCTAGGATAACTCACTTGGGGTCAGGGAGTACTTCTATGGGACTAGGGTAACTCACTTGGGGCCGGGGTGTACCTATAAAGGGGCTAGGGTAACTCACTTGGAGTCAGGGAGTACTTATATGGGACTAGGGTAAATCAGTTGGGGTCAGGGAGTAGTTATAAGGGACTAGGATTACCCACTTGGGGTCAGGGAGTACTTATAAAGGGGCTATGGTAACTCACTTGGAGTCAGGGAGTACTTATATGGGACCAGGGTAATTCACTTGGGGCCAAGGTGTACTTATTAAGGGCTAGGGTAACTCATTTGTGGTCAGGGAGTCCTTATAAGGGACTGGGTAACTCACTTGAGCTCTGGGAGTACATATAAAGCGGCTAGGATAACTCACTTTGGGTCAGGGAGTACTTATATAGGGGCTAGGGTAACTCACTTGGGGTCAGGGAGTACTTCTATGGGACTAGGGTAACTCACTTGGGGCCAGGGTGTACTTATAAAGGGGCTAGGGTAACTCACTTGGGACCAGGGAGTAGTTATAAGGGACCAGGATTACCCACTTGGGGTCAGGGAGTACTTATAAAGGGGCTATGGTAACTCACTTGGAGTCAGGGAGTACTTATATGGGACTAGGGTAACTCACTTGGGGTCAAGGAGTACTTATATAGGGGATAGGGTACCTCACTTGGGGTCAGGGAGTACTTCTATGGGACTAGGGTAACTCACTTGCGGTCAGAGAGTACATATAAAGGGGCTAGGATAACTCACTTGTGGTCAGGGAGTACTTATATGGGACTAGGGTAACTCACTTGGGGTCAGGGAGTACTTCTATGGGACTAGGGTAACTCACTTGGGGTCTGGGAGTACATATAAAGGGGCTAGGATAACTCACTTGGGGTCAGGGAGTACTTATAAAGGGCCGATGGTAACTCACTTGGGGAACAGGGAGTACTTATATGGGATTAGGGTAAATCAGTTGGGGTCACGGAGTACTTATATTGGACTAGGGTAACTCACTTGGGGTCAGGGAGTACTTATAAAGGGGCTAGGGTAATTCACTTTGGGTCAAGGAGTACATATAAAGGGGCTAGGGTAACTCACTTGGTGTCTGTGAGTACTTATATGGGACCAGGGTAACTCACTTGGGGCCAAGGTGTACTTATTAAGGGCTAGGGTAACTCTCTTGTGGTCAGGGAGTACTTATAAGGGACTGGGTAACCCACTTGGGGTCTGGGAATACATATAAAGCGGCTAGGATAACTCACTTGGGATCAGGGAGTACTTATATAGGGGCTAGGGTAACACACTTGGGGTCTGGGAGTAGTTATAAGGGACTAGGGTAACTCATTTGGGGTCTGGGAGTAAATATAAAGGGGCTAGGGTAACTCACTTGATGTCTGTGAGTACTTATATGGGACCAGGGTAACTCACTTGGGGCCAAGGTGTACTTATTAAGGGCTAGAGTAACTCTCTTGTGGTCAGGGAGTACTTATAAAGGACTGGGTAACCCACTTGGGGTCTGGGAATACATATAAAACGGCTAGGATAACTCACTTGGGGTCAGGGAGTACCTATATAGGGGCTAGGGTAACTCACTTGGGGTCTGGGAGTAGTTATAAGGGACTAGGGTAACTCATTTGGGGGTCTGGGAGTAAATATAAAGGGGCTAGGATAACTCACTTGGGGTCAGGGAGTACTTATAAGGGACTAGGGTAACTCCCTTGGGGCCTGGGAGAACTTATAAAGGGGCTATGGTAACTCACTTGGGGTCGGGGAATACTTCTATGGGCCAAGGGTAACTCACTTGCGGTCAGAGCGTACATATAAACGGGCTAGGATAACTCACTTGGGGTCAGGGAGTACTTATAAGGGACTAGGGTAACTCCCTTGGGGCTTGGGAGAACTTATAAAGGGGCTATGGTAACTCACTTGGAGTCAGGGAGTACTTATATGGGACTAGGGTAACCCACTTAGGGTCAGGGAGTACATATAAAGGGGCTAGGATTGCTCATTTGGGGTCAGGGAGTACTTGTAAAGGGCCGATTGTAACCCACTTGGGGTCAGGGAGTACTTATATGGGACTAGGGTAAATCAGTTGGTGTCAGGGAGTACTTATATGGGACTAGGGTAACTCACTTGGGGTCAGGGAGTACTTATAAAGGGGCTACGGTAACTCACTTTGGGTCAAGTAGTACTTATATGGGACTAGGGTAACTCACTTGGTGTCTGTGAGTATTTATATGGGACCAGGGTAACTCACTTGGGGCCAGGGAGTAATTATAAAGGACTAGTATTACCCACTTGGGGTCTGGGAGTAGTTATAAGGGACTAGGGTAACTCACTTGGGGTCTGGGAGTACATATAAAGGGGCTAGGATAACTCACTTGGGGTCAGGGAGTACTTATATGGGACTAGGGTAAATCAGTTGGGGTCAGGGAGTACTTATATGGGACTAGGGTAACTCACTTGGGATCAGGGAGTACTTATAAAGGGGCTAGGGTAACTCACTTTGGGTCAAGGAGTACTTATATGGAACTAGGGTAACTCACTTGGGGCCAAGTTGTACTTATTAAGGGCTAGGGTAACTCACTTGCTCCCGCGCGTGTCGTACGGCTTCGTCCTGTGCGCTATTAGTAATCTCGGGCATACCACCGGCCCATCTTTTAGCTTTGGAGCGCAGGGAGGTGTACGATGCGTCGCGTGCGGGTGGCTCCTCGGCTGGCGTGGCCGAAGCGCGGAGATTGGCGAGGGCTAATTTAGTAGAGAGATGGCAGGCAGCATGGGACTCGGATGGTCGGGGTAGGTGGACCCCCCGCCTCATCCCGGACATCCGGTCCTGGCTGGCTGCTAATTGTAAAAGCTTGAACTACCATGTTTCCCAGATGCTCCTGGGGCATGGTAGTATCATGAGTCATCGCGCGAGGGTGGACCGCAGGGCGACTCCCGACTGCTGGTGCTCCCCGAATCCGGTCGCAGATACGGCGGAGCACACGCTGTTGTGGTGTCCCCTGTGGGAATGCGAAAGGGCAGAACTCTGTGATGCTTTAGGTGTGCCCTCGTTGGAGGTGGAGACCCTTGTTTCCCATGTTACGAGTACGCCGAGAGCTTGGAATGCATTTTCCAGCTTCTCGGTTAGGGTCCTCACCTCCAAGGACAGTAGAGTCCGAGCTGAGGAGTCTGCTGCTCTCTCCTCTGCGGTGGAGTAGAGTCTGGGGTTTTTGTTTGTCTGGGGATGACCGCATACGGTCGTAGAGTAGAGCGTATACCCTCCTACCTGATGTTATAAGCTATGCTTGGTACAGGGTAGGGGGGCAGGTAGGGGGTTTTGGTGGGTTAGAATCCCACATAACCTCTGGCCAAAACATCGGCCGCCGGAGGTACTTAACAAGCCGTAAGGCTTTAAGAAGTTTCCCCCTACCTCGCAAATCGTCGGGGAAAAAAAAAAGGGTAACTCTCTTGTGGTCAGGGAGTACTTCTATGGGACTAGGGTAACTCACTTGCGGTCAGAGAGTACATACAAAGGAGCTAGGATAACTCACTTGGGGTCAGAGAGTACTTCTATGGGACAAGGGTAACTCACTTGCTGTCAGAGCGTACATATAAACGGGCTAGGGTAACTCACTTGGTGTCAGGGAGTACTTATATGGTATCAGGGTAACTCACTTGGGGCCTGGGTGTACTTATAAAGGGGCTAGGGTAACTCACTTGGGGCCAGGGAGTAGTTATAAGGGACTAGGATTACCCACTTGGGGTCAGGGAGTACTTATAAAGGGGCTATGGTAACTCACTTGGAGTCAGGGAGTACTTATATGGGACTAGGGTAACTCACTTGGGGTCAAGGAGTACTTATATAGGGGATAGGATTACTCACTGGGGGTCAGGGAGTACTTGTAAAGGGCCGATTGTAACCCACTTTGGGTCAGGGAGTACTTATATGGGACTAGGGTAACTCACTTGGGGTCAGGGAGTACTTATAAAGGGGCTAGGTTAACTCACTTTGGGTCAAGGAGTACTTATATGGGACTAGGGTAACTCACTTGGTGTCTGTGAGTATTTATATGGGACCAGGGTAACTCACTTGGGGCCAGGGAGTAGTTATAAGGGACTAGTATTACCCACTTGGGGTCTGGGAGTAGTTATAAGGGACTAGTGTAACTCACTTGGGGTCTGGGAGTACTTATATGGGACTAGGGTAACTCACTTGGGATCAGGGAGTACTTATAAAGGGGCTAGGGTAACTCAATTTGGGTCAAGGAGTACTTATATGGGACTAGGGTAACTCACTTGGGGCCTAGGTGTACTTATTAAGGGCTAGGGTAACTTACTTGTGGTCAGGGATTATTTATAAGGGACTGGGTAACTCACTTGGGGTATGGGAGTACATATAAAGCGGCTAGGATAACTCACTTGGGGTCAGGTAGTACTTATAAAGGTGATATGGTAACTCACTTGGGGTCAGGGAGTACTTCTATGGGACAAGGGTAACTCACTTGCGGTCATAGCGTACAAATAAACGGTCTAGGGTAACTCACTTGGTGTCTGGGAGTACTTATATGGGATCAGGGTAACTCACTTGGGGCCAGGGTGTACTTATACAGGGGCTAGGGTAACTCACTTGGGGCCAGGGAGTAGTTATAAGGGACTAGGATTACCCACTTGTGGTCAGGGAGTACTTATAAAGGGGCTATGGTAACTCACTTGGAGTCAGGGAGTACTTATATGGGACTAGGTTAACTCACTTGGTTCCTTGGAGCACTTATATGGGACTAGAGTAAATCAGTTGGGGTCAGGGAGTACTTATATGGGACTAGGGTAACTCACTTGCGGTCAGAGAGTACATATAAAGGGGCTAAGATAACTCACTTGTGGTCAGGGAGTACTTATATGGGATTAGGGTAACTCACTTGGGGTCAGGGAGTACTTATATAGGGGCTAGGGTAACTCACTTGGGGTCAGGGAGTACTTCTATGGGACTAGGGTAACTCACTTGGGGTCTGGGAGTACATATAAAGGGGCAAGGATAACTCACTTGGGGTCAGGGAGTACTTATAAAGGGCCGATGGTAACTCACTTGGTGTGTGGGAGTACTTATATGGGACTAGGGTAACTCACTTGGGGTCAGGGAGTACTTATAAAGGGGCTAGGGTAACTCACTTTGGGTCAAGGAGTACTTATATGGGACTAGGGTAACTCACTTGGTGTCTGTGAGTACTTATATATGACCAGGGTAACTCACTTGGGCCCAAGGTGTACTTATTAAGGGCTAGGGTAACTCACTTGGGGTGTGGGAGTAAATATAATGCGGCTAGGATAACTCACTTGCGGTCAGAGAGTAAATATAAAGGGGCCAGGATAAGTCACTTAGGGTCCGTAGTACTTATAAAGGTGATATGGTAACTCACTTGGGGTCAGGGAGTACTTCTATGGGACTAGGGTAACTCACTTGCGGTCAGAGCGTACATATAAACGGGCTAGGATAACTCACTAGGGGTCAGGGAGTACTTATAAAGGGGCTAGGGTAACACACTTGGTGTCAGGGAGTACTTATAAAGGACTAGGGTAACTCACTTGTGGTCTGGGAGTACTTATATGGGACCAGTGTAACCCACTTAGGGTCAGGGAGTACTTATAAAGGGACTAGGGTAACTCACTTGCGGTCAGAGAGTACATATAAAGGGGCTAGGATAACTCACTTGAGGTCAGGTAGTACTTATAAAGGTGATATGGTAACTCACTTGGGGTCAGGGAGTACTTCTATGGGACAAGGATTACCCACTTGGGGTCACGGAGTACTTATAAAGGGGCTATGGTAAATCACTTGGAGTCAGGGAATACTTATATGGGATTAGGGTAACTCACTTAGGGTCAGGGAGTACATATAAAGGGGCTAGGATTACTCACTTAGGGTCAGGGAGTACTTGTAAAGGGCCGATGGTAACTCACTTGGGGTCAGCGAGTACTTATATGGGACTAGGGTAACTCACTTGGGGTCAGGGAGTACTTATAAAGGGGCTAGGGTAACTCACTTTGGGTCAAGCAGTACTTATATGGGACTAGGGTAACTCACTTGGTGTCTGAGAGTACTTATATGGGACCAGGGTAACTCACTTAGGGCAAGGGAGTAGTTATAAGGGATTAGTATTACCCATTTGGGGTCAGACAGTACCTATAAGGGGGCTATGGTAACTCACTTGGGGTCAGGGAGTACTTCTATGGGACAAGGATTAACCACTTGGGGTCACGGAGTACTTATAAAGGGGCTATGGTAAATCACTTGGAGTCAGGGAGTACTTATATGGGACTAGGGTAACTCACTTAGGGTCAGGGAGTACATATAAAGGGGCTAGCATTACTCACTTGGGGTCAGGGAGTACTTGTAAAGGGCCGATGGTAACTCACTTGGGGTCAGGGAGTACTTATAAAGGGGCTAGGTTAACTCACTTGGGGTCAGGGAGTACTTCTATGGGACTAGGGTAACTCACTTGGGGTCTGTGAGTACTTATATGGGACCAGGGTAACTCACTTGGGGCCAGGGAGTAGTTATAAGGGACTAGTATTACCCACTTGGGGTCAGACAGTACCTATAAGGGGGCTATGGTAACTCACTTGGAGTCAGGGAGTACTTCTATGGGACTAGGGTAACTCACTTGGTGTCTGGGAGTAGTTATAAGGGACTAGGGAAATTCACTTGGGGTCTGGGAGTACATATAAAGGTGCTAGGATAACTCACTTGGGGTCAGGGAGTACTTATATGGGACTAGGGTAAATCAGTTGGGGTCAGGGAGTACTTATATGGGAATAGGGTAACTCACTTGGGATCAGGGAGTACTTATAAAGGGGCTAGGGTAACACACTTTGGGTCAAGGAGTACTTATATGGGACTAGGGTAACTCACTTGGGGCATAGGTGTACTTATTAAGGGCTAGGGTAACTTACTTGTGGTCAGGGGTATTTATAAGGGACTGGGTAACTCACTTGGGATATGGGAGTACATATAAAGCGGCTAGGATAACTCACTTGGGGTCAGGGAGTACTTATATTGGGCTAGGGTAACTCACTTGGGGTCAGGGAGTACTTCTATGGGACTAGGGTAACTCACTTGCGGTCAGAGAGTACATACAAAGGGGCTATGGTAACTCACTTGGAGTCAGGGAGTACTTATATGGGACTAGGGTAAATCAGTTGGGGTCAGGGAGTAGTTATAAGGGGCTAGGATAACTCACTTGGGGTCAGAGAGTACTTCTATGGGACTAGGGTAACTCACTTGCGGTCAGAGAGTACATATAAAGGGGCTAGGATAACTCACTTGTGGTCAGGGAGTACTTATATGGTACTAGGGTAACTCACTTGGGGTCAGGGAGTACTTATATAGGGGCTAGGGTAACTCACTTGGGGTCAGGGAGTACTTCTATGGGACTAGGGTAACTCACTTGGGGTCTGGGAGTACATATAAAGGGGCTAGGATAACTCACTTGGGGTCAGGGAGTACTTATAAAGGGCCGATGGTAACTTACTTGGGGAACAGGGAGTACTTATATTGGATTAGGGTAAATCAGTTGGGGTCACGGAGTACTTATATTGGACTAGGGTAACTCACTTGGGGTCAGGGAGTACTTATAAAGGGGTTAGGGTAATTCACTTTGGGTCAAGGAGTACATATAAGGGGCTAGGGTAACTCACTTGGTGTCTGTGAGTACTTATATGGGACCTGGGTAACTCACTTGGGGCCAAGGTGTACTTATTAAGGGCTAGGGTAACTCTCTTGTGGTCAGGGAGTACTTATAAGGGACTGGGTAACCCACTTGGGGTCTGGGAATACATATAAAGCGGCTAGGATAACTCACTTGGGATCAGGGAGTACTTATATAGGGGCTAGGGTAACACACTTGGGGTCTGGGAGTAGTTATAAGGGACTAGGGTAACTCATTTGGGGTCTGGGAGTAAATATAAAGGGGCTAGGATAACTCACTTGGGGTCAGGGAGTACTTATAAGGGACTAGGGTAACTCCCTTAGGGCCTGGGAGAACTTCTAAAGGGGCTATGGTAACTCACTTGGGGTCGGGGAATACTTCTATGGGACAAGGGAAACTCACTTGCGGTCAGAGCGTACATATAAACGGGCTAGGGTAACTCACTTGGTGTCTGGGAGTACTTATATGGGACCAGGGTAACTCACTTGGGGCCAGGGTGTACTTATAAAGGGGCTAGGGTAACTCACTTGGGGTCAGGATGTAGTTATAAGGGACTAGGATTACCCACTTGGGGTCACGGAGTACTTATAAAGGGGCTATGGTAACTCACTTGGAGTCAGGGAGTACTTATATGGGACTAGGGTAACTCACTTCGGGTCAAGGAGTACTTATATGGGACCAGGGTAATTCACTTGGGGCCAAGGTGTACTTATTAAGGGCTAGGGTAACTCACTTGTGGTCAGGGAGTCCTTATAAGAGACTGGGTAACTCACTTGAGCTCTGGGAGTACATATAAAGCGGCTAGGATAACTCACTTGGGGTCAGGGAGTACTTATATAGGGGCTAGGGTAACTCACTTGGGGTCAGGGATTTCTTCTATGGGACTAGGGTAACTCACTTGCGGTCAGAGAGTACATATAAAGGGGCTAGGATAACTCACTTGGTGTCAGGGAGTACTTCTATGGGACTAGGGTAACTCACTTGGGGCCAGGGTGTACCTATAAAGGGGCTAGGGTAACTCACTTGGAGTCAGGGAGTACTTATATGGGACTAGGGTAAATCAGTTGGGGTCAGGGAGTAGTTATAAGGGACTAGGATTACCCACTTGGGGTCAGGGAGTACTTATAAAGGGGCTATGGTAACTCACTTGGAGTCAGGGAGTACTTATATGGGACTAGGGTAACTCACTTGGGGTCAAGGAGTACTTATATGGGACCAGGGTAATTCACTTGGGGCCAAGGTGTACTTATTAAGGGCTAGGGTAACTCACTTGTGGTCAGGGGTATTTATAAGGGACTGGGTAACTCACTTGGGATATGGGAGTACATATAAAGCGGCTAGGATAACTCACTTGGGGTCAGGGAGTACTTATATTGGGCTAGGGTAACTCACTTGGGGTCAGGGAGTACTTCTATGGGACTAGGGTAACTCACTTGCGGTCAGAGAGTACATACAAAGGGGCTATGGTAACTCACTTGGAGTCAGGGAGTACTTATATGGGACTAGGGTAAATCAGTTGGGGTCAGGGAGTAGTTATAAGGGGCTAGGATAACTCACTTGGGGTCAGAGAGTACTTCTATGGGACTAGGGTAACTCACTTGCGGTCAGAGAGTACATATAAAGGGGCTAGGATAACTCACTTGTGGTCAGGGAGTACTTATATGGTACTAGGGTAACTCACTTGGGGTCAGGGAGTACTTATATAGGGGCTAGGGTAACTCACTTGGGGTCAGGGAGTACTTCTATGGGACTAGGGTAACTCACTTGGGGTCTGGGAGTACATATAAAGGGGCTAGGATAACTCACTTGGGGTCAGGGAGTACTTATAAAGGGCCGATGGTAACTTACTTGGGGAACAGGGAGTACTTATATTGGATTAGGGTAAATCAGTTGGGGTCACGGAGTACTTATATTGGACTAGGGTAACTCACTTGGGGTCAGGGAGTACTTATAAAGGGGTTAGGGTAATTCACTTTGGGTCAAGGAGTACATATAAGGGGCTAGGGTAACTCACTTGGTGTCTGTGAGTACTTATATGGGACCTGGGTAACTCACTTGGGGCCAAGGTGTACTTATTAAGGGCTAGGGTAACTCTCTTGTGGTCAGGGAGTACTTATAAGGGACTGGGTAACCCACTTGGGGTCTGGGAATACATATAAAGCGGCTAGGATAACTCACTTGGGATCAGGGAGTACTTATATAGGGGCTAGGGTAACACACTTGGGGTCTGGGAGTAGTTATAAGGGACTAGGGTAACTCATTTGGGGTCTGGGAGTAAATATAAAGGGGCTAGGATAACTCACTTGGGGTCAGGGAGTACTTATAAGGGACTAGGGTAACTCCCTTAGGGCCTGGGAGAACTTCTAAAGGGGCTATGGTAACTCACTTGGGGTCGGGGAATACTTCTATGGGACAAGGGAAACTCACTTGCGGTCAGAGCGTACATATAAACGGGCTAGGGTAACTCACTTGGTGTCTGGGAGTACTTATATGGGACCAGGGTAACTCACTTGGGGCCAGGGTGTACTTATAAAGGGGCTAGGGTAACTCACTTGGGGTCAGGATGTAGTTATAAGGGACTAGGATTACCCACTTGGGGTCACGGAGTACTTATAAAGGGGCTATGGTAACTCACTTGGAGTCAGGGAGTACTTATATGGGACTAGGGTAACTCACTTCGGGTCAAGGAGTACTTATATGGGACCAGGGTAATTCACTTGGGGCCAAGGTGTACTTATTAAGGGCTAGGGTAACTCACTTGTGGTCAGGGAGTCCTTATAAGAGACTGGGTAACTCACTTGAGCTCTGGGAGTACATATAAAGCGGCTAGGATAACTCACTTGGGGTCAGGGAGTACTTATATAGGGGCTAGGGTAACTCACTTGGGGTCAGGGATTTCTTCTATGGGACTAGGGTAACTCACTTGCGGTCAGAGAGTACATATAAAGGGGCTAGGATAACTCACTTGGTGTCAGGGAGTACTTCTATGGGACTAGGGTAACTCACTTGGGGCCAGGGTGTACCTATAAAGGGGCTAGGGTAACTCACTTGGAGTCAGGGAGTACTTATATGGGACTAGGGTAAATCAGTTGGGGTCAGGGAGTAGTTATAAGGGACTAGGATTACCCACTTGGGGTCAGGGAGTACTTATAAAGGGGCTATGGTAACTCACTTGGAGTCAGGGAGTACTTATATGGGACTAGGGTAACTCACTTGGGGTCAAGGAGTACTTATATGGGACCAGGGTAATTCACTTGGGGCCAAGGTGTACTTATTAAGGGCTAGGGTAACTCACTTGTGGTCAGGGAGTCCTTATAAGGGACTGGGTAACTCACTTGAGCTCTGGGAGTACATATAAAGCGGCTAGGATAACTCACTTTGGGTCAGGGAGTACTTATATAGGGGCTAGGGTAACTCACATGGGGTCAGGGAGTACTTCTATGGGACTAGGGTAACTCACTTGGGGCCAGGGTGTACTTATAAAGGGGCTAGGGTAACTCACTTGGGACCAGGGAGTAGTTATAAGGGACTAGGATTACCCACTTGGGGTCAGGGAGTACTTATAAAGGGGCTATGGTAACTCACTTGGAGTCAGGGAGTACTTATATGGGACTAGGGTAACTCACTTGGGGTCAAGGAGTACTTATATAGGGGATAGGGTACCTCACTTGGGGTCAGGGAGTACTTCTATGGGACTAGGGTAACTCACTTGCGGTCAGAGAGTACATATAAAGGGGCTAGGATAACTCACTTGTGGTCAGGGAGTACTTATATGGGACTAGGGTAACTCACTTGGGGTCAGGGATTTCTTCTATGGGACTAGGGTAACTCACTTGCGGTCAGAGAGTACATATAAAGGGGCTAGGATAACTCACTTGGGGTCAGGGAGTACTTCTATGGGACTAGGGTAACTCACTTGCGGTCAGAGAGTACATATAAAGGGGCTAGGATAACTCACTTGTGGTCAGGGAGTACTTATATGGGACTAGGGTAACTCACTTGGGGTCAGGGAGTACTTATATAGGGGCTAGGGTAACTCACTTGGGGTCAGGGAGTACTTCTATGGGACTAGGGTAACTCACTTGGGGTCTGGGAGTACATATAAAGGGGCTAGGATAACTCACTTGGGGTCAGGGAGTACTTATAAAGGGCCGATGGTAACTCACTTGGGGTGTGGGAGTACTTATATGGGACTAGGGTAACTCACTAGGGGTCAGCGAGTACTTATAAAGGGGCTAGGGTAACTCACTTTGGGTCAAGGAGTACTTATATGGGACTAGGGTAACTCACTTGGTGTCTGTGAGTACTTATATATGACCAGGGTAACTCACTTGGGGCAAGGGAGTAGTTATAAGGGATTAGTATTACCCATTTGGGGTCAGACAGTACCTATAAGGGGGCTATGGTAACTCACTTGGGGTCAGGGAGTACTTCTATGGGACAAGGATTAACCACTTGGGGTCACGGAGTACTTATAAAGGGGCTATGGTAAATCACTTGGAGTCAGGGAGTACTTATATGGGACTAGGGTAACTCACTTAGGGTCAGGGAGTACATATAAAGGGGCTAGCATTACTCACTTGGGGTCAGGGAGTACTTGTAAAGGGCCGATGGTAACTCACTTGGGGTCAGGGAGTACTTATAAAGGGGCTAGGGTAACTCACTTGGGGTCAGGGAGTACTTCTATGGGACTAGGGTAACTCACTTGGGGTCTGTGAGTACTTATATGGGACCAGGGTAACTCACTTGGGGCCAGGGAGTAGTTATAAGGGACTAGTATTACCCACTTGGGGTCAGACAGTACCTATAAGGGGGCTATGGTAACTCACTTGGAGTCAGGGAGTACTTCTATGGGACTAGGGTAACTCACTTGGTGTCTGGGAGTAGTTATATGGGACTAGGGAAATTCACTTGGGGTCTGGGAGTACATATAAAGGTGCTAGGATAACTCACTTGGGGTCAGGGAGTACTTATATGGGACTAGGGTAAATCAGTTGGGGTCAGGGAGTACTTATATGGGAATAGGGTAACTCACTTGGGATCAGGGAGTACTTATAAAGGGGCTAGGGTAACTCACTTTGGGTCAAGGAGTACTTATATGGGACTAGGGTAACTCACTTGGGGCATAGGTGTACTTATTAAGGGCTAGGGTAACTTACTTGTGGTCAGGGGTATTTATAAGGGACTGGGTAACTCACTTGGGATATGGGAGTACATATAAAGCGGCTAGGATAACTCACTTGGGGTCAGGGAGTACTTATATTGGGCTAGGGTAACTCACTTGGGGTCAGGGAGTACTTCTATGGGACTAGGGTAACTCACTTGCGGTCAGAGAGTACATACAAAGGGGCTATGGTAACTCACTTGGAGTCAGGGAGTACTTATATGGGACTAGGGTAAATCAGTTGGGGTCAGGGAGTAGTTATAAGGGGCTAGGATAACTCACTTGGGGTCAGAGAGTACTTCTATGGGACTAGGGTAACTCACTTGCGGTCAGAGAGTACATATAAAGGGGCTAGGATAACTCACTTGTGGTCAGGGAGTACTTATATGGTACTAGGGTAACTCACTTGGGGTCAGGGAGTACTTATATAGGGGCTAGGGTAACTCACTTGTGGTCAGGGAGTACTTATATGGTACTAGGGTAACTCACTTGGGGTCAGGGAGTACTTATATAGGGGCTAGGGTAACTCACTTGGGGTCAGGGAGTACTTCTATGGGACTAGGGTAACTCACTTGGGGTCTGGGAGTACATATAAAGGGGCTAGGATAACTCACTTGGGGTCAGGGAGTACTTATAAAGGGCCGATGGTAACTTACTTGGGGAACAGGGAGTACTTATATGGGATTAGGGTAAATCAGTTGGGGTCACGGAGTACTTATATTGGACTAGGGTAACTCACTTGGGGTCATGGAGTACTTATAAAGGGCATAGGGTAATTCACTTTGGGTCAAGGAGTACATATAAGGGGCTAGGGTAACTCACTTGGTGTCTGTGAGTACTTATATGGGACCTGGGTAACTCACTTGGGGCCAAGGTGTACTTATTAAGGGCTAGGGTAACTCTCTTGTGGTCAGGGAGTACTTATAAGGGACTGGGTAACCCACTTGGGGTCTGGGAATACATATAAAGCGGCTAGGATAACTCACTTGGGATCAGGGAGTACTTATATAGGGGCTAGGGTAACACACTTGGGGTCTGGGAGTAGTTATAGGGGACTAGGGTAACTCATTTGGGGTCTGGGAGTAAATATAAAGGGGCTAGGATAACTCACTTGGGGTCAGGGAGTACTTATAAGGGACTAGGGTAACTCCCTTAGGGCCTGGGAGAACTTCTAAAGGGGCTATGGTAACTCACTTGGGGTCGGGGAATACTTCTATGGGACAAGGGAAACTCACTTGCGGTCAGAGCGTACATATAAACGGGCTAGGGTAACTCACTTGGTGTCTGGGAGTACTTATATGGGACCAGAGTAACTCACTTGGGGCCAGGGTGTACTTATAAAGGGGCTAGGGTAACTCACTTGGGGTCAGGATGTAGTTATAAGGGACTAGGATTACCCACTTGGGGTCACGGAGTACTTATAAAGGGGCTATGGTAACTCACTTGGAGTCAGGGAGTACTTATATGGGACTAGGGTAACTCACTTCGGGTCAAGGAGTACTTATATGGGACCAGGGTAATTCACTTGGGGCCAAGGTGTACTTATTAAGGGCTAGGGTAACTCACTTGTGGTCAGGGAGTCCTTATAAGAGACTGGGTAACTCACTTGAGCTCTGGGAGTACATATAAAGCGGCTAGGATAACTCACTTGGGGTCAGGGAGTACTTATATAGGGGCTAGGGTAACTCACTTGGGGTCAGGGATTTCTTCTATGGGACTAGGGTAACTCACTTGCGGTCAGAGAGTACATATAAAGGGGCTAGGATAACTCACTTGGGGTCAGGGAGTACTTCTATGGGACTAGGGTAACTCACTTGGGGCCAGGGTGTACTTATAAAGGGGCTAGGGTAACTCACTTGGAGTCAGGGAGTACTTATATGGGACTAGGGTAAATCAGTTGGGGTCAGGGAGTAGTTATAAGGGACTAGGATTACCCACTTGGGGTCAGGGAGTACTTATAAAGGGGCTATGGTAACTCACTTGGAGTCAGGGAGTACTTATATGGGACTAGGGTAACTCACTTGGGGTCAAGGAGTACTTATATGGGACCAGGGTAATTCACTTGGGGCCAAGGTGTACTTATTAAGGGCTAGGGTAACTCACTTGTGGTCAGGGAGTCCTTATAAGGGACTGGGTAACTCACTTGAGCTCTGGGAGTACATATAAAGCGGCTAGGATAACTCACTTTGGGTCAGGGAGTACTTATATAGGGGCTAGGGTAACTCACTTGGGGTCAGGGAGTACTTCTATGGGACTAGGGTAACTCACTTGGGGCCAGGGTGTACTTATAAAGGGGCTAGGGTAACTCACTTGGGACCAGGGAGTAGTTATAAGGGACTAGGATTACCCACTTGGGGTCAGGGAGTACTTATAAAGGGGCTATGGTAACTCACTTGGAGTCAGGGAGTACTTATATGGGACTAGGGTAACTCACTTGGGGTCAAGGAGTACTTATATAGGGGATAGGGTACCACACTTGGGGTCAGGGAGTACTTCTATGGGACTAGGGTAACTCACTTGCGGTCAGAGAGTACATATAAAGGGGCTAGGATAACTCACTTGTGGTCAGGGAGTACTTATATGGGACTAGGGTAACTCACTTGGGGTCAGGGATTTCTTCTATGGGACTAGGGTAACTCACTTGCGGTCAGAGAGTACATATAAAGGGGCTAGGATAACTCACTTGGGGTCAGGGAGTACTTCTATGGGACTAGGGTAACTCACTTGCGGTCAGAGAGTACATATAAAGGGGCTAGGATAACTCACTTGTGGTCAGGGAGTACTTATATGGGACTAGGGTAACTCACTTGGGGTCAGGGAGTACTTATGTAGGGGCTAGGGTAACTCACTTGGGGTCAGGGAGTACTTCTATGGGACTAGGGTAACTCACTTGGGGTCTGGGAGTACATATAAAGGGGCTAGGATAACTCACTTGGGGTCAGGGAGTACTTATAAAGGGCCGATGGTAACTCACTTGGGGTGTGGGAGTACTTATATGGGACTAGGGTAACTCACTAGGGGTCAGCGAGTACTAATAAAGGGGCTAGGGTAACTCACTTTGGGTCAAGGAGTACTTATATGGGACTAGGGTAACTCACTTGGTGTCTGTGAGTACTTATATATGACCAGGGTAACTCACTTGGGGCCAAGGTGTACTTATTAAGGGCTAGGGTAACTCACTTGGGGTGTGGGAGTAAATATAATGCGGCTAGGATAACTCACTTGCGGTCAGAGAGTAAATATAAAGGGGCCAGGATAAGTCACTTAGGGTCCGTAGTACTTATAAAGGTGATATGAAACTCACTTGGGGTCAGGGAGTACTTCTATGGGACTAGGGTAACTCACTTGCGGTCAGAGCGTACATATAAACGGGCTAGGATAACTCACTAGGGGTCAGGGAGTACTTATAAAGGGGCTAGGGTAACACACTTGGTGTCAGGGAGTACTTATAAAGGACTAGGGTAACTCACTTGTGATCTGGGAGTACTTATATGGGACCAGTGTAACCCACTTAGGGTCAGGGAGTACTTATAAAGGGACTAGGGTAACTCACTTGTAGTCTGGGAGAACATATAAAGGGGCTATGATAACTCACTTGGGGTCAGGAAGTACTTATAAAGGGGCTAGTGTAACTCACTTGCGGTCAGAGAGTACATATAAAGGGGCTAGGGTAACTCACTTGGTGTCTGTGAGTATTTATATGGGACCAGGGTAACTCACTTGGGGCCAGGGAGTAGTTATAAGGAACTAGTATTACCCACTTGGGGTCTGGGAGTAGTTATAAGGGACTAGGGTAACTCACTTGGGGTCTGGGAGTACTTATATGGGACTAGGGTAACTCACTTGGGATCAGGGAGTACTTATAAAGGGGCTAGGGTAACTCACTTTGGGTCAAGGAGTACTTATATGGGACTAGGGTAACTCACTTGGGGCCTAGGTGTACTTATTAAGGAGTAGGGTAACTTACTTGTGGTCAGGGATTATTTATAAGGGACTGGGTAACTCACTTGGGGTATGGGAGTACATATAAAGCGGCTAGGATAACTCACTTGGGGTCAGGTAGTACTTATAAAGGTGATATGGTAACTCACTTGGGGTCAGGGAGTACTTCTATGGGACAAGGGTAACTCACTTGCGGTCATAGCGTACAAATAAACGGTCTAGGGTAACTCACTTGGTGTCTGGGAGTACTTATATGGGATCAGGGTAACTCACTTGGGGCCAGGGTGTACTTATAAAGGGGCTAGGGTAACTCACTTGGGGCCAGGGAGTAGTTATAAGGGACTAGGATTACCCACTTGTGGTCAGGGAGTACTTATAAAGGGGCTATGGTAACTCACTTGGAGTCAGGGAGTACTTATATGGGACTAGGTTAACTCACTTGGTTCCTTGGAGCACTTATATGGGACTAGAGTAAATCAGTTGGGGTCAGGGAGTACTTATATGGGACTAGGGTAACTCACTTGCGGTCAGAGAGTACATATAAAGGGGCTAAGATAACTCACTTGTGGTCAGGGAGTACTTATATGGGATTAGGGTAACTCACTTGGGGTCAGGGAGTACTTATATAGGGGCTAGGGTAACTCACTTGGGGTCAGGGAGTACTTCTATGGGACTAGGGTAACTCACTTGGGGTCTGGGAGTACATATAAAGGGGCAAGGATAACTCACTTGGGGTCAGGGAGTACTTATAAAGGGCCGATGGTAACTCACTTGGTGTGTGGGAGTACTTATATGGGACTAGGGTAACTCACTTGGGGTCAGGGAGTACTTATAAAGGGGCTAGGGTAACTCACTTTGGGTCAAGGAGTACTTATATGGGACTAGGGTAACTCACTTGGTGTCTGTGAGTACTTATATATAACCAGGGTAACTCACTTGGGCCCAAGGTGTACTTATTAAGGGCTAGGGTAACTCACTTGGGGTGTGGGAGTAAATATAATGCGGCTAGGATAACTCACTTGCGGTCAGAGAGTAAATATAAAGGGGCCAGGATAAGTCACTTAGGGTCCGTAGTACTTATAAAGGTGATATGGGAACTCACTTGGGGTCAGGGAGTACTTCTATGGGACTAGGGTAACTCACTTGCGGTCAGAGCGTACATATAAACGGGCTAGGATAACTCACTAGGGGTCAGGGAGTACTTATAAAGGGGCTAGGGTAACACACTTGGTGTCAGGGAGTACTTATAAAGGACTAGGGTAACTCACTTGTGGTCTGGGAGTACTTATATGGGACCAGTGTAACCCACTTAGGGTCAGGGAGTACTTATAAAGGGACTAGGGTAACTCACTTGCGGTCAGAGAGTACATATAAAGGGGCTAGGATAACTCACTTGAGGTCAGGTAGTACTTATAAAGGTGATATGGTAACTCACTTGGGGTCAGGGAGTACTTCTATGGGACAAGGATTACCCACTTGGGGTCACGGAGTACTTATAAAGGGGCTATGGTAAATCACTTGGAGTCAGGGAGTACTTATATGGGATTAGGGTAACTCACTTAGGGTCAGGGAGTACATATAAAGGGGCTAGGATTACTCACTTAGGGTCAGGGAGTACTTGTAAAGGGCCGATGGTAACTCACTTGGGGTCAGCGAGTACTTATATGGGACTAGGGTAACTTACTTGGGGTCAGGGAGTACTTATAAAGGGGCTAGGGTAACTCACTTTGGGTCAAGCAGTACTTATATGGGACTAGGGTAACTCACTTGGTGTCTGAGAGTACTTATATGGGACCAGGGTAACTCACTTAGGGCAAGGGAGTAGTTATAAGGGATTAGTATTACCCATTTGGGGTCAGACAGAACCTATAAGGGGGCTATGGTAACTCACTTGGGGTCAGGGAGTACTTCTATGGGACAAGGATTAACCACTTGGGGTCACGGAGTACTTATAAAGGGGCTATGGTAAATCACTTGGAGTCAGGGAGTACATATATGGGACTAGGGTAACTCACTTAGGGTCAGGGAGTACATATAAAGGGGCTAGCATTACTCACTTGGGGTCAGGGAGTACTTGTAAAGGGCCGATGGTAACTCACTTGGGGTCAGGGAGTACTTATAAAGGGGCTAGGGTAACTCACTTGGGGTCAGGGAGTACTTCTATGGGACTAGGGTAACTCACTTGGGGTCTGTGAGTACTTATATGGGACCAGGGTAACTCACTTGGGGCCAGGGAGTAGTTATAAGGGACTAGTATTACCCACTTGGGGTCAGACAGTACCTATAAGGGGGCTATGGTAACTCACTTGGAGTCAGGGAGTACTTCTATGGGACTAGGGTAACTCACTTGGTGTCTGGGAGTAGTTATAAGGGACTAGGGAAATTCACTTGGGGTCTGGGAGTACATATAAAACGGCTAGGATAACTCACTTGGGGTCAGGGAGTACCTATATAGGGGCTAGGGTAACTCACTTGGGGTCTGGGAGTACATATAAAGGGGCTAGGATAACTCACTTGGGGTCAGGGAGTACTTATAAAGGGCCGATGGTAACTCACTTGGGTACAGGGAGTACTTATATGGGATTAGGGTAAATCAGTTGGGGTCACGGAGTACTTATATTGGACTAGGGTAACTCACTTGGGGTCAGGGAGTACTTATAAAGGGGCTAGGGTAATTCACTTTGGGTCAAGGAGTACATATAAAGGGGCTAGGGTAACTCACTTGGTGTCTGTGAGTACTTATATGGGACCAGGGTAACTCACTTGGGGCCAAGGTGTACTTATTAAGGGCTAGGGTAACTCTCTTGTGGTCAGGGAGTACTTATAAGGGACTGGGTAACCCACTTGGGGTCTGGGAATACATATAAAGCGGCTGGGATAACTCACTTGGGATCAGGGAGTACTTATATAGGGGCTAGGGTAACACACTTGTGGTCTGGGAGTAGTTATAAGGGACTAGGGTAACTCATTTGGGGTCTGGGAGTAAATATAAAGGGGCTAGGATAACTCACTTGGGGTCAGGGAGTACTTATAAGGGACTAGGGTAACTCCCTTAGGGCCTGGGAGAACTTCTAAAGGGGCTATGGTAACTCACTTGAAGTCGGGGAATACTTCTATGGGACAAGGGAAACTCACTTGCGGTCAGAGCGTACATATAAACGGGCTAGGGTAACTCACTTGGTGTCTGGGTGTACTTATATGGGACCAGGGTAACTCACTTGGGGCCAGGGTGTACTTATAAAGGGGCTAGGGTAACTCACTTGGGGTCAGGATGTAGTTATAAGGGACTAGGATTACCCACTTGGGGTCACGGAGTACTTATAAAGGGGCTATGGTAACTCACTTGGAGTCAGGGAGTACTTATATGGGACTAGGGTAACTCACTTCGGGTCAAGGAGTACTTATATGGGACCAGGGTAATTCACTTGGGGCCAAGGTGTACTTATTAAGGGCTAGGGTAACTCACTTGTGGTCAGGGAGTCCTTATAAGAGACTGGGTAACTCACTTGAGCTCTGGGAGTACATATAAAGCGGCTAGGATAACTCACTTGGGGTCAGAGAGTACTTATATAGGGGCTAGGGTAATTCACTTGGGGTCAGGGATTTCTTCTATGGGACTAGGGTAACTCACTTGCGGTCAGAGAGTACATATAAAGGGGCTAGGATAACTCACTTGGAGTCAGGGAGTACTTCTATGGGACTAGGGTAACTCACTTGGGGCCAGGGTGTACTTATAAAGGGGCTAGGGTAACTCACTTGGAGTCAGGGAGTACTTATATGGGACTAGGGTAAATCAGTTGGGGTCAGGGAGTAGTTATAAGGGACTAGGATTACCCACTTGGGGTCAGGGAGTACTTATAAAGGGGCTATGGTAACTCACTTGGAGTCAGGGAGTACTTATATGGGACTAGGGTAACTCACTTGGGGTCAAGGAGTACTTATATGGGACCAGGGTAATTCACTTGGGGCCAACGTGTACTTATTAAGGGCTAGGGTAACTCACTTGTGGTCAGGGAGTCCTTATAAGGGACTGGGTAACTCACTTGAGCTCTGGGAGTACATATAAAGCGGCTAGGATAACTCACTTTGGGTCAGGGAGTACTTATATAGGGGCTAGGGTAACTCACTTGGGGTCAGGGAGTACTTCTATGGGACTAGGGTAACTCACTTGGGGCCAGGGTGTACTTATAAAGGGGCTAGGGTAACTCACTTGGGACCAGGGAGTAGTTATAAGGGACTAGGATTACCCACTTGGGGTCAGGGAGTACTTATAAAGGGGCTATGGTAACTAACTTGGAGTCAGGGTGTACTTATATGGGACTAGGGTAACTCACTTGGGGTCAAGGAGTACTTATATAGGGGATAGGGTACCTCACTTGGGGTCAGGGAGTACTTCTATGGGACTAGGGTAACTCACTTGCGGTCAGAGAGTACATATAAAGGGGCTAGGATAACTCACTTGTGGTCAGGGAGTACTTATATGGGACTAGGGTAACTCACTTGGGGTCAGGGATTTCTTCTATGGGACTAGGGTAACTCACTTGCGGTCAGAGAGTACATATAAAGGGGCTAGGATAACTCACTTGGGGTCAGGGAGTACTTCTATGGGACTAGGGTAACTCACTTGCGGTCAGAGAGTACATATAAAGGGGCTAGGATAACTCACTTGTCGACAGGGAGTACTTATATGGGACTAGGGTAACTCACTTGGGGTCAGGGAGTACTTATATAGGGGCTAGGGTAACTCACTTGGGGTCAGGGAGTACTTCTATGGGACTAGGGTAACTCACTTGGGGTCTGGGAGTACATATAAAGGGGCTAGGATAACTCACTTGGGGTCAGGGAGTACTTATAAAGGGCCGATGGTAACTCACTTGGGGTGTGGGAGTACTTATATGGGACTAGGGTAACTCACTAGGGGTCAGCGAGTACTTATAAAGGGGCTAGGGTAACTCACTTTGGGTCAAGGAGTACTTATATGGGACTAGGGTAACTCACTTGGTGTCTGTGAGTACTTATATATGACCAGGGTAACTCACTTGGGGCCAAGGTGTACTTATTAAGGGCTAGGGTAACTCACTTGGGGTGTGGGAGTAAATATAATGCGGCTAGGATAACTCACTTGCGGTCAGAGAGTAAATATAAAGGGGCCAGGATAAGTCACTTAGGGTCCGTAGTACTTATAAAGGTGATATGAAACTCACTTGGGGTCAGGGAGTACTTCTATGGGACTAGGGTAACTCACTTGCGGTCAGAGCGTACATATAAACGGGCTAGGATAACTCACTAGGGGTCAGGGAGTACTTATAAAGGGGCTAGGGTAACACACTTGGTGTCAGGGAGTACTTATAAAGGACTACGGTAACTCACTTGTGATCTGGGAGTACTTATATGGGACCAGTGTAACCCACTTAGGGTCAGGGAGTACTTATAAAGGGACTAGGGTAACTCACTTGTAGTCTGGGAGATAATATAAAGGGGCTATGATAACTCACTTGGGGTCAGGAAGTACTTATAAAGGGGCTAGTGTAACTCACTTGCGGTCAGAGAGTACATATAAAGGGGCTAGGGTAACTCACTTGGTGTCTGTGAGTATTTATATGGGACCAGGGTAACTCACTTGGGGCCAGGGAGTAGTTATAAGGGACTAGTATTACCCACTTGGGGTCTGGGAGTAGTTATAAGGGACTAGGGTAACTCACTTGGGGTCTGGGAGTACTTATATGGGACTAGGGTAACTCACTTGGGATCAGGGAGTACTTATAAAGGGGCTAGGGTAACTCACTTTGGGTCAAGGAGTACTTATATGGGACTAGGGTAACTCACTTGGGGCCTAGGTGTACTTATTAAGGGCTAGGGTAACTTACTTGTGGTCAGGGATTATTTATAAGGGACTGGGTAACTCACTTGGGGTATGGGAGTACATATAAAGCGGCTAGGATAACTCACTTGGAGTCAGGGAGTACTTATATGGGACTAGGTTAACTCACTTGGTTCCTTGGAGCACTTATATGGGACTAGAGTAAATCAGTTGGGGTCAGGGAGTACTTATATGGGACTAGGGTAACTCACTTGCGGTCAGAGAGTACATATAAAGGGGCTAAGATAACTCACTTGTGGTCAGGGAGTACTTATATGGGATTAGGGTAACTCACTTGGGGTCAGGGAGTACTTATATAGGGGCTAGGGTAACTCACTTGGGGTCAGGGAGTACTTCTATGGGACTAGGGTAACTCACTTGGGGTCTGGGAGTACATATAAAGGGGCAAGGATAACTCACTTGGGGTCAGGGAGTACTTTTAAAGGGCCGATGGTAACTCACTTGGTGTGTGGGAGTACTTATATGGGACTAGGGTAACTCACTTCGGGTCAGGGAGTACTTATAAAGGGGCTAGGGTAACTCACTTTGGGTCAAGGAGTACTTATATGGGACTAGGGTAACTCACTTGGGGTCTGTGAGTACTTATATGGGACCAGGGTAACTCACTTGGGGCCAGGGAGTAGTTATAAGGGACTAGTATTACCCACTTGGGGTCAGACAGTACCTATAAGGGGGCTATGGTAACTCACTTGGGGTCAGGGAGTACTTCTATGGGACAAGGATTAACCACTTGGGGTCACGGAGTACTTATAAAGGGGCTATGGTAAATCACTTGGAGTCAGGGAGTACTTATATGGGACTAGGGTAACTCACTTAGGGTCAGGGAGTACATATAAAGGGGCTAGCATTACTCACTTGGGGTCAGGGAGTACTTGTAAAGGGCCGATGGTAACTCACTTGGGGTCAGGGAGTACTTATAAAGGGGCTAGGGTAACTCACTTGGGGTCAGGGAGTACTTCTATGGGACTAGGGTAACTCACTTGGGGTCTGTGAGTACTTATATGGGACCAGGGTAACTCACTTGGGGCCAGGGAGTAGTTATAAGGGACTAGTATTACCCACTTGGGGTCAGACAGTACCTATAAGGGGGCTATGGTAACTCACTTGGAGTCAGGGAGTACTTCTATGGGACTAGGGTAACTCACTTGGTGTCTGGGAGTAGTTATAAGGGACTAGGGAAATTCACTTGGGGTCTGGGAGTACATATAAAGGTGCTAGGATAACTCACTTGGGGTCAGGGAGTACTTATATGGGACTAGGGTAAATCAGTTGGGGTCAGGGAGTACTTATATGGGAATAGGGTAACTCACTTGGGATCAGGGAGTACTTATAAAGGGGCTAGGGTAACTCACTTTGGGTCAAGGAGTACTTATATGGGACTAGGGTAACTCACTTGGGGCATAGGTGTACTTATTAAGGGCTAGGGTAACTTACTTGTGGTCAGGGGTATTTATAAGGGACTGGGTAACTCACTTGGGATATGGGAGTACATATAAAGCGGCTAGGATAACTCACTTGGGGTCAGGGAGTACTTATATTGGGCTAGGGTAACTCACTTGGGGTCAGGGAGTACTTCTATGGGACTAGGGTAACTCACTTGCGGTCAGAGAGTACATACAAAGGGGCTATGGTAACTCACTTGGAGTCAGGGAGTACTTATATGGGACTAGGGTAAATCAGTTGGGGTCAGGGAGTAGTTATAAGGGGCTAGGATAACTCACTTGGGGTCAGAGAGTACTTCTATGGGACTAGGGTAACTCACTTGCGGTCAGAGAGTACATATAAAGGGGCTAGGATAACTCACTTGTGGTCAGGGAGTACTTATATGGTACTAGGGTAACTCACTTGGGGTCAGGGAGTACTTATATAGGGGCTAGGGTAACTCACTTGGGGTCAGGGAGTACTTCTATGGGACTAGGGTAACTCACTTGGGGTCTGGGAGTACATATAAAGGGGCTAGGATAACTCACTTGGGGTCAGGGAGTACTTATAAAGGGCCGATGGTAACTTACTTGGGGAACAGGGAGTACTTATATGGGATTAGGGTAAATCAGTTGGGGTCACGGAGTACTTATATTGGACTAGGGTAACTCACTTGGGGTCAGGGAGTACTTATAAAGGGGCTAGGGTAATTCACTTTGGGTCAAGGAGTACATATAAGGGGCTAGGGTAACTCACTTGGTGTCTGTGAGTACTTATATGGGACCTGGGTAACTCACTTGGGGCCAAGGTGTACTTATTAAGGGCTAGGGTAACTCTCTTGTGGTCAGGGAGTACTTATAAGGGACTGGGTAACCCACTTGGGGTCTGGGAATACATATAAAGCGGCTAGGATAACTCACTTGGGATCAGGGAGTACTTATATAGGGGCTAGGGTAACACACTTGGGGTCTGGGAGTAGTTATAAGGGACTAGGGTAACTCATTTGGGGTCTGGGAGTAAATATAAAGGGGCTAGGATAACTCACTTGGGGACAGGGAGTACTTATAAGGGACTAGGGTAACTCCCTTAGGGCCTGGGAGAACTTCTAAAGGGGCTATGGTAACTCACTTGGGGTCGGGGAATACTTCTATGGGACAAGGGAAACTCACTTGCGGTCAGAGCGTACATATAAACGGGCTAGGGTAACTCACTTGGTGTCTGGGAGTACTTATATGGGACCAGGGTAACTCACTTGGGGCCAGGGTGTACTTATAAAGGGGCTAGGGTAACTCACTTGGGGTCAGGATGTAGTTATAAGGGACTAGGATTACCCACTTGGGGTCACGGAGTACTTATAAAGGGGCTATGGTAACTCACTTGGAGTCAGGGAGTACTTATATGGGACTAGGGTAACTCACTTGGGGTCAAGGAGTACTTATATGGGACCAGGGTAATTCACTTGGGGCCAAGGTGTACTTATTAAGGGCTAGGGTAACTCACTTGTGGTCAGGGAGTCCTTATAAGGGACTGGGTAACTCACTTGAGCTCTGGGAGTACATATAAAGCGGCTAGGATAACTCACTTTGGGTCAGGGAGTACTTATATAGGGGCTAGGGTAACTCACTTGGGGTCAGGGAGTACTTCTATGGGACTAGGGTAACTCACTTGGGGCCAGGGTGTACTTATAAAGGGGCTAGGGTAACTCACTTGGGGCCAGGGAGTAGTTATAAGGGACTAGGATTACCCACTTGTGGTCAGGGAGTACTTATAAAGGGGCTATGGTAACTCACTTGGAGTCAGGGAGTACTTAAATGGGACTAGGTTAACTCACTTGGTTCCTTGGAGCACTTATATGGGACTAGAGTAAATCAGTTGGGGTCAGGGAGTACTTATATGGGACTAGGGTAACTCACTTGCGGTCAGAGAGTACATATAAAGGGGCTAGGATAACTCACTTGTGGTCAGGGAGTACTTATATGGGACTAGGGTAACTCACTTGGGGTCAGGGATTTCTTCTATGGGACTAGGGTAACTCACTTGCGGTCAGAGAGTACATATAAAGGGGCTAGGATAACTCACTTGGGATCAGGGAGTACTTCTATGGGACTAGGGTAACTCACTTGCGGTCAGAGAGTACATATAAAGGGGCTAGGATAACTCACTTGTGGTCAGGGAGTACTTATATGGGACTAGGGTAACTCACTTGGGGTCAGGGAGTACTTATATAGGGGCTAGGGTAACTCACTTGGGGTCAGGGAGTACTTCTATGGGACTAGGGTAACTCACTTGGGGTCTGGGAGTACATATAAAGGGGCTAGGATAACTCACTTGGGGTCAGGGAGTACTTATAAAGGGCCGATGGTAACTCACTTGGGGTGTGGGAGTACTTATATGGGACTAGGGTAACTCACTAGGGGTCAGCGAGTACTTATAAAGGGGCTAGGGTAACTCACTTTGGGTCAAGGAGTACTTATATGGGACTAGGGTAACTCACTTGGTGTCTGTGAGTACTTATATATGACCAGGGTAACTCACTTGGGGCCAAGGTGTACTTATTAAGGGCTAGGGTAACTCACTTGGGGTGTGGGAGTAAATATAATGCGGCTAGGATAACTCACTTGCGGTCAGAGAGTAAATATAAAGGGGCCAGGATAAGTCACTTAGGGTCCGTAGTACTTATAAAGGTGATATGAAACTCACTTGGGGTCAGGGAGTACTTCTATGGGACTAGGGTAACTCACTTGCGGTCAGAGCGTACATATAAACGGGCTAGGATAACTCACTAGGGGTCAGGGAGTACTTATAAAGGGGCTAGGGTAACACACTTGGTGTCAGGGAGTACTTATAAAGGACTAGGGTAACTCACTTGTGATCTGGGAGTACTTATATGGGACCAGTGTAACCCACTTAGGGTCAGGGAGTACTTATAAAGGGACTAGGGTAACTCACTTGTAGTCTGGGAGAACATATAAAGGGGCTATGATAACTCACTTGGGGTCAGGAAGTACTTATAAAGGGGCTAGGGTAATTCACTTTGGGTCAAGGAGTACATATAAAGGGGCTAGGGTAACTCACTTGGTGTCTGTGAGTACTTATATGGGACCAGGGTAACTCACTTGGGGCCAAGGTGTACTTATTAAGGGCTAGGGTAACTCTCTTGTGGTCAGGGAGTACTTATAAGGGACTGGGTAACCCACTTGGGGTCTGGGAATACATATAAAGCGGCTGGGATAACTCACTTGGGATCAGGGAGTACTTATATAGGGGCTAGGGTAACACACTTGTGGTCTGGGAGTAGTTATAAGGGACTAGGGTAACTCATTTGGGGTCTGGGAGTAAATATAAAGGGGCTAGGATAACTCACTTGGGGTCAGGGAGTACTTATAAGGGACTAGGGTAACTCCCTTAGGGCCTGGGAGAACTTCTAAAGGGGCTATGGTAACTCACTTGAAGTCGGGGAATACTTCTATGGGACAAGGGAAACTCACTTGCGGTCAGAGCGTACATATAAACGGGCTAGGGTAACTCACTTGGTGTCTGGGTGTACTTATATGGGACCAGGGTAACTCACTTGGGGCCAGGGTGTACTTATAAAGGGGCTAGGGTAACTCACTTGGGGTCAGGATGTAGTTATAAGGGACTAGGATTACCCACTTGGGGTCACGGAGTACTTATAAAGGGGCTATGGTAACTCACTTGGAGTCAGGGAGTACTTATATGGGACTAGGGTAACTCACTTCGGGTCAAGGAGTACTTATATGGGACCAGGGTAATTCACTTGGGGCCAAGGTGTACTTATTAAGGGCTAGGGTAACTCACTTGTGGTCAGGGAGTCCTTATAAGAGACTGGGTAACTCACTTGAGCTCTGGGAGTACATATAAAGCGGCTAGGATAACTCACTTGGGGTCAGAGAGTACTTATATAGGGGCTAGGGTAATTCACTTGGGGTCAGGGATTTCTTCTATGGGACTAGGGTAACTCACTTGCGGTCAGAGAGTACATATAAAGGGGCTAGGATAACTCACTTGGAGTCAGGGAGTACTTCTATGGGACTAGGGTAACTCACTTGGGGCCAGGGTGTACTTATAAAGGGGCTAGGGTAACTCACTTGGAGTCAGGGAGTACTTATATGGGACTAGGGTAAATCAGTTGGGGTCAGGGAGTAGTTATAAGGGACTAGGATTACCCACTTGGGGTCAGGGAGTACTTATAAAGGGGCTATGGTAACTCACTTGGAGTCAGGGAGTACTTATATGGGACTAGGGTAACTCACTTGGGGTCAAGGAGTACTTATATGGGACCAGGGTAATTCACTTGGGGCCAAGGTGTACTTATTAAGGGCTAGGGTAACTCACTTGTGGTCAGGGAGTCCTTATAAGGGACTGGGTAACTCACTTGAGCTCTGGGAGTACATATAAAGCGGCTAGGATAACTCACTTTGGGTCAGGGAGTACTTATATAGGGGCTAGGGTAACTCACTTGGGGTCAGGGAGTACTTCTATGGGACTAGGGTAACTCACTTGGGGCCAGGGTGTACTTATAAAGGGGCTAGGGTAACTCACTTGGGACCAGGGAGTAGTTATAAGGGACTAGGATTACCCACTTGGGGTCAGGGAGTACTTATAAAGGGGCTATGGTAACTAACTTGGAGTCAGGGTGTACTTATATGGGACTAGGGTAACTCACTTGGGGTCAAGGAGTACTTATATAGGGGATAGGGTACCTCACTTGGGGTCAGGGAGTACTTCTATGGGACTAGGGTAACTCACTTGCGGTCAGAGAGTACATATAAAGGGGCTAGGATAACTCACTTGTGGTCAGGGAGTACTTATATGGGACTAGGGTAACTCACTTGGGGTCAGGGATTTCTTCTATGGGACTAGGGTAACTCACTTGCGGTCAGAGAGTACATATAAAGGGGCTAGGATAACTCACTTGGGGTCAGGGAGTACTTCTATGGGACTAGGGTAACTCACTTGCGGTCAGAGAGTACATATAAAGGGGCTAGGATAACTCACTTGTCGACAGGGAGTACTTATATGGGACTAGGGTAACTCACTTGGGGTCAGGGAGTACTTATATAGGGGCTAGGGTAACTCACTTGGGGTCAGGGAGTACTTCTATGGGACTAGGGTAACTCACTTGGGGTCTGGGAGTACATATAAAGGGGCTAGGATAACTCACTTGGGGTCAGGGAGTACTTATAAAGGGCCGATGGTAACTCACTTGGGGTGTGGGAGTACTTATATGGGACTAGGGTAACTCACTAGGGGTCAGCGAGTACTTATAAAGGGGCTAGGGTAACTCACTTTGGGTCAAGGAGTACTTATATGGGACTAGGGTAACTCACTTGGTGTCTGTGAGTACTTATATATGACCAGGGTAACTCACTTGGGGCCAAGGTGTACTTATTAAGGGCTAGGGTAACTCACTTGGGGTGTGGGAGTAAATATAATGCGGCTAGGATAACTCACTTGCGGTCAGAGAGTAAATATAAAGGGGCCAGGATAAGTCACTTAGGGTCCGTAGTACTTATAAAGGTGATATGAAACTCACTTGGGGTCAGGGAGTACTTCTATGGGACTAGGGTAACTCACTTGCGGTCAGAGCGTACATATAAACGGGCTAGGATAACTCACTAGGGGTCAGGGAGTACTTATAAAGGGGCTAGGGTAACACACTTGGTGTCAGGGAGTACTTATAAAGGACTACGGTAACTCACTTGTGATCTGGGAGTACTTATATGGGACCAGTGTAACCCACTTAGGGTCAGGGAGTACTTATAAAGGGACTAGGGTAACTCACTTGTAGTCTGGGAGATAATATAAAGGGGCTATGATAACTCACTTGGGGTCAGGAAGTACTTATAAAGGGGCTAGTGTAACTCACTTGCGGTCAGAGAGTACATATAAAGGGGCTAGGGTAACTCACTTGGTGTCTGTGAGTATTTATATGGGACCAGGGTAACTCACTTGGGGCCAGGGAGTAGTTATAAGGGACTAGTATTACCCACCTGGGGTCTGGGAGTAGTTATAAGGGACTAGGGTAACTCACTTGGGGTCTGGGAGTACTTATATGGGACTAGGGTAACTCACTTGGGATCAGGGAGTACTTATAAAGGGGCTAGGGTAACTCACTTTGGGTCAAGGAGTACTTATATGGGACTAGGGTAACTCACTTGGGGCCTAGGTGTACTTATTAAGGGCTAGGGTAACTTACTTGTGGTCAGGGATTATTTATAAGGGACTGGGTAACTCACTTGGGGTATGGGAGTACATATAAAGCGGCTAGGATAACTCACTTGGAGTCAGGGAGTACTTATATGGGACTAGGTTAACTCACTTGGTTCCTTGGAGCACTTATATGGGACTAGAGTAAATCAGTTGGGGTCAGGGAGTACTTATATGGGACTAGGGTAACTCACTTGCGGTCAGAGAGTACATATAAAGGGGCTAAGATAACTCACTTGTGGTCAGGGAGTACTTATATGGGATTAGGGTAACTCACTTGGGGTCAGGGAGTACTTATATAGGGGCTAGGGTAACTCACTTGGGGTCAGGGAGTACTTCTATGGGACTAGGGTAACTCACTTGGGGTCTGGGAGTACATATAAAGGGGCAAGGATAACTCACTTGGGGTCAGGGAGTACTTATAAAGGGCCGATGGTAACTCACTTGGTGTGTGGGAGTACTTATATGGGACTAGGGTAACTCACTTCGGGTCAGGGAGTACTTATAAAGGGGCTAGGGTAACTCACTTTGGGTCAAGGAGTACTTATATGGGACTAGGGTAACTCACTTGGGGTCTGTGAGTACTTATATGGGACCAGGGTAACTCACTTGGGGCCAGGGAGTAGTTATAAGGGACTAGTATTACCCACTTGGGGTCAGACAGTACCTATAAGGGGGCTATGGTAACTCACTTGGGGTCAGGGAGTACTTCTATGGGACAAGGATTAACCACTTGGGGTCACGGAGTACTTATAAAGGGGCTATGGTAAATCACTTGGAGTCAGGGAGTACTTATATGGGACTAGGGTAACTCACTTAGGGTCAGGGAGTACATATAAAGGGGCTAGCATTACTCACTTGGGGTCAGGGAGTACTTGTAAAGGGCCGATGGTAACTCACTTGGGGTCAGGGAGTACTTATAAAGGGGCTAGGGTAACTCACTTGGGGTCAGGGAGTACTTCTATGGGACTAGGGTAACTCACTTGGGGTCTGTGAGTACTTATATGGGACCAGGGTAACTCACTTGGGGCCAGGGAGTAGTTATAAGGGACTAGTATTACCCACTTGGGGTCAGACAGTACCTATAAGGGGGCTATGGTAACTCACTTGGAGTCAGGGAGTACTTCTATGGGACTAGGGTAACTCACTTGGTGTCTGGGAGTAGTTATAAGGGACTAGGGAAATTCACTTGGGGTCTGGGAGTACATATAAAGGTGCTAGGATAACTCACTTGGGGTCAGGGAGTACTTATATGGGACTAGGGTAAATCAGTTGGGGTCAGGGAGTACTTATATGGGAATAGGGTAACTCACTTGGGATCAGGGAGTACTTATAAAGGGGCTAGGGTAACTCACTTTGGGTCAAGGAGTACTTATATGGGACTAGGGTAACTCACTTGGGGCATAGGTGTACTTATTAAGGGCTAGGGTAACTTACTTGTGGTCAGGGGTATTTATAAGGGACTGGGTAACTCACTTGGGATATGGGAGTACATATAAAGCGGCTAGGATAACTCACTTGGGGTCAGGGAGTACTTATATTGGGCTAGGGTAACTCACTTGGGGTCAGGGAGTACTTCTATGGGACTAGGGTAACTCACTTGCGGTCAGAGAGTACATACAAAGGGGCTATGGTAACTCACTTGGAGTCAGGGAGTACTTATATGGGACTAGGGTAAATCAGTTGGGGTCAGGGAGTAGTTATAAGGGGCTAGGATAACTCACTTGGGGTCAGAGAGTACTTCTATGGGACTAGGGTAACTCACTTGCGGTCAGAGAGTACATATAAAGGGGCTAGGATAACTCACTTGTGGTCAGGGAGTACTTATATGGTACTAGGGTAACTCACTTGGGGTCAGGGAGTACTTATATAGGGGCTAGGGTAACTCACTTGGGGTCAGGGAGTACTTCTATGGGACTAGGGTAACTCACTTGGGGTCTGGGAGTACATATAAAGGGGCTAGGATAACTCACTTGGGGTCAGGGAGTACTTATAAAGGGCCGATGGTAACTTACTTGGGGAACAGGGAGTACTTATATGGGATTAGGGTAAATCAGTTGGGGTCACGGAGTACTTATATTGGACTAGGGTAACTCACTTGGGGTCAGGGAGTACTTATAAAGGGGCTAGGGTAATTCACTTTGGGTCAAGGAGTACATATAAGGGGCTAGGGTAACTCACTTGGTGTCTGTGAGTACTTATATGGGACCTGGGTAACTCACTTGGGGCCAAGGTGTACTTATTAAGGGCTAGGGTAACTCTCTTGTGGTCAGGGAGTACTTATAAGGGACTGGGTAACCCACTTGGGGTCTGGGAATACATATAAAGCGGCTAGGATAACTCACTTGGGATCAGGGAGTACTTATATAGGGGCTAGGGTAACACACTTGGGGTCTGGGAGTAGTTATAAGGGACTAGGGTAACTCATTTGGGGTCTGGGAGTAAATATAAAGGGGCTAGGATAACTCACTTGGGGACAGGGAGTACTTATAAGGGACTAGGGTAACTCCCTTAGGGCCTGGGAGAACTTCTAAAGGGGCTATGGTAACTCACTTGGGGTCGGGGAATACTTCTATGGGACAAGGGAAACTCACTTGCGGTCAGAGCGTACATATAAACGGGCTAGGGTAACTCACTTGGTGTCTGGGAGTACTTATATGGGACCAGGGTAACTCACTTGGGGCCAGGGTGTACTTATAAAGGGGCTAGGGTAACTCACTTGGGGTCAGGATGTAGTTATAAGGGACTAGGATTACCCACTTGGGGTCACGGAGTACTTATAAAGGGGCTATGGTAACTCACTTGGAGTCAGGGAGTACTTATATGGGACTAGGGTAACTCACTTGGGGTCAAGGAGTACTTATATGGGACCAGGGTAATTCACTTGGGGCCAAGGTGTACTTATTAAGGGCTAGGGTAACTCACTTGTGGTCAGGGAGTCCTTATAAGGGACTGGGTAACTCACTTGAGCTCTGGGAGTACATATAAAGCGGCTAGGATAACTCACTTTGGGTCAGGGAGTACTTATATAGGGGCTAGGGTAACTCACTTGGGGTCAGGGAGTACTTCTATGGGACTAGGGTAACTCACTTGGGGCCAGGGTGTACTTATAAAGGGGCTAGGGTAACTCACTTGGGGCCAGGGAGTAGTTATAAGGGACTAGGATTACCCACTTGTGGTCAGGGAGTACTTATAAAGGGGCTATGGTAACTCACTTGGAGTCAGGGAGTACTTATATGGGACTAGGTTAACTCACTTGGTTCCTTGGAGCACTTATATGGGACTAGAGTAAATCAGTTGGGGTCAGGGAGTACTTATATGGGACTAGGGTAACTCACTTGCGGTCAGAGAGTACATATAAAGGGGCTAGGATAACTCACTTGTGGTCAGGGAGTACTTATATGGGACTAGGGTAACTCACTTGGGGTCAGGGATTTCTTCTATGGGACTAGGGTAACTCACTTGCGGTCAGAGAGTACATATAAAGGGGCTAGGATAACTCACTTGGGGTCAGGGAGTACTTCTATGGGACTAGGGTAACTCACTTGCGGTCAGAGAGTACATATAAAGGGGCTAGGATAACTCACTTGTGGTCAGGGAGTACTTATATGGGACTAGGGTAACTCACTTGGGGTCAGGGAGTACTTATATAGGGGCTAGGGTAACTCACTTGGGGTCAGGGAGTACTTCTATGGGACTAGGGTAACTCACTTGGGGTCTGGGAGTACATATAAAGGGGCTAGGATAACTCACTTGGGGTCAGGGAGTACTTATAAAGGGCCGATGGTAACTCACTTGGGGTGTGGGAGTACTTATATGGGACTAGGGTAACTCACTAGGGGTCAGCGAGTACTTATAAAGGGGCTAGGGTAACTCACTTTGGGTCAAGGAGTACTTATATGGGACTAGGGTAACTCACTTGGTGTCTGTGAGTACTTATATATGACCAGGGTAACTCACTTGGGGCCAAGGTGTACTTATTAAGGGCTAGGGTAACTCACTTGGGGTGTGGGAGTAAATATAATGCGGCTAGGATAACTCACTTGCGGTCAGAGAGTAAATATAAAGGGGCCAGGATAAGTCACTTAGGGTCCGTAGTACTTATAAAGGTGATATGAAACTCACTTGGGGTCAGGGAGTACTTCTATGGGACTAGGGTAACTCACTTGCGGTCAGAGCGTACATATAAACGGGCTAGGATAACTCACTAGGGGTCAGGGAGTACTTATAAAGGGGCTAGGGTAACACACTTGGTGTCAGGGAGTACTTATAAAGGACTAGGGTAACTCACTTGTGATCTGGGAGTACTTATATGGGACCAGTGTAACCCACTTAGGGTCAGGGAGTACTTATAAAGGGACTAGGGTAACTCACTTGTAGTCTGGGAGAACATATAAAGGGGCTATGATAACTCACTTGGGGTCAGGAAGTACTTATAAAGGGGCTAGGGTAATTCACTTTGGGTCAAGGAGTACATATAAGGGGCTAGGGTAACTCACTTGGTGTCTGTGAGTACTTATATGGGACCAGGGTAACTCACTTGGGGCCAAGGTGTACTTATTAAGGGCTAGGGTAACTCTCTTGTGGTCAGGGAGTACTTATAAGGGACTGGGTAACCCACTTGGGGTCTGGGAATACATATAAAGCGGCTAGGATAACTCACTTGGGATCAGGGAGTACTTATATAGGGGCTAGGGTAACACACTTGGGGTCTGGGAGTAGTTATAAGGGACTAGGGTAACTCATTTGGGGTCTGGGAGTAAATATAAAGGGGCTAGGATAACTCACTTGGGGTCAGGGAGTACTTATAAGGGACTAGGGTAACTCCCTTAGGGCCTGGGAGAACTTCTAAAGGGGCTATGGTAACTCACTTGGGGTCGGGGAATACTTCTATGGGACAAGGGAAACTCACTTGCGGTCAGAGCGTACATATAAACGGGCTAGGGTAACTCACTTGGTGTCTGGGAGTACTTATATGGGAACAGGGTAACTCACTTGGGGCCAGGGTGTACTTATAAAGGGGCTAGGGTAACTCACTTGGGGTCAGGATGTAGTTATAAGGGACTAGGATTACCCACTTGGGGTCACGGAGTACTTATAAAGGGGCTATGGTAACTCACTTGGAGTCAGGGAGTACTTATATGGGACTAGGGTAACTCACTTCGGGTCAAGGAGTACTTATATGGGACCAGGGTAATTCACTTGGGGCCAAGGTGTACTTATTAAGGGCTAGGGTAACTCACTTGTGGTCAGGGAGTCCTTATAAGAGACTGGGTAACTCACTTGAGCTCTGGGAGTACATATAAAGCGGCTAGGATAACTCACTTGGGGTCAGGGAGTACTTATATAGGGGCTAGGGTAACTCACTTGGGGTCAGGGATTTCTTCTATGGGACTAGGGTAACTCACTTGCGGTCAGAGAGTACATATAAAGGGGCTAGGATAACTCACTTGGGGTCAGGGAGTACTTCTATGGGACTAGGGTAACTCACTTGGGGCCAGGGTGTACTTATAAAGGGGCTAGGGTAACTCACTTGGAGTCAGGGAGTACTTATATGGGACTAGGGTAAATCAGTTGGGGTCAGGGAGTAGTTATAAGGGACTAGGATTACCCACTTGGGGTCAGGGAGTACTTATAAAGGGGCTATGGTAACTCACTTGGAGTCAGGGAGTACTTATATGGGACTAGGGTAACTCACTTAGGGTCAAGGAGTACTTATATGGGACCAGGGTAATTCACTTGGGGCCAAGGTGTACTTATTAAGGGCTAGGGTAACTCACTTGTGGTCAGGGAGTCCTTATAAGGGACTGGGTAACTCACTTGAGCTCTGGGAGTACATATAAAGCGGCTAGGATAACTCACTTTGGGTCAGGGAGTACTTATATAGGGGCTAGGGTAACTCACTTGGGGTCAGGGAGTACTTCTATGGGACTAGGGTAACTCACTTGGGGCCAGGGTGTACTTATAAAGGGGCTAGGGTAACTCACTTGGGACCAGGGAGTAGTTATAAGGGACTAGGATTACCCACTTGGGGTCAAGGAGTACTTATAAAGGGGCTATGGTAACTCACTTGGAGTCAGGGAGTACTTATATGGGACTAGGGTAACTCACTTGGGGTCAAGGAGTACTTATATAGGGGATAGGGTACCTCACTTGGGGTCAGGGAGTACTTCTATGGGACTAGGGTAACTCACTTGCGGTCAGAGAGTACATATAAAGGGGCTAGGATAACTCACTTGTGGTCAGGGAGTACTTATATGGGACTAGGGTAACTCACTTGGGGTCAGGGATTTCTTCTATGGGACTAGGGTAACTCACTTGCGGTCAGAGAGTACATATAAAGGGGCTAGGATAACTCACTTGGGGTCAGGGAGTACTTCTATGGGACTAGGGTAACTCACTTGCGGTCAGAGAGTACATATAAAGGGGCTAGGATAACTCACTTGTGGTCAGGGAGTACTTATATGGGACTAGGGTAACTCACTTGGGGTCAGGGAGTACTTATATAGGGGCTAGGGTAACTCACTTGGGGTCAGGGAGTACTTCTATGGGACTAGGGTAACTCACTTGGGGTCTGGGAGTACATATAAAGGGGCTAGGATAACTCACTTGGGGTCAGGGAGTACTTATAAAGGGCCGATGGTAACTCACTTGGGGTGTGGGAGTACTTATATGGGACTAGGGTAACTCACTAGGGGTCAGCGAGTACTTATAAAGGGGCTAGGGTAACTCACTTTGGGTCAAGGAGTACTTCTATGGGACTAGGGTAACTCACTTGGGGTCTGGGAGTACATATAAAGGGGCTAGGATAACTCACTTGGGGTCAGGGAGTACTTATAAAGGGCCGATGGTAACTCACTTGGGGTGTGGGAGTACTTATATGGGACTAGGGTAACTCACTAGGGGTCAGCGAGTACTTATAAAGGGGCTAGGGTAACTCACTTGGGGCCAAGGTGTACTTATTAAGGGCTAGGGTAACTCACTTGGGGTGTGGGAGTAAATATAATGCGGCTAGGATAACTCACTTGCGGTCAGAGAGTAAATATAAAGGGGCCAGGATAAGTCACTTAGGGTCCGTAGTACTTATAAAGGTGATATGAAACTCACTTGGGGTCAGGGAGTACTTCTATGGGACTAGGGTAACTCACTTGCGGTCAGAGCGTACATATAAACGGGCTAGGATAACTCACTAGGGGTCAGGGAGTACTTATAAAGGGGCTAGGGTAACACACTTGGTGTCAGGGAGTACTTATAAAGGACTAGGGTAACTCACTTGTGATCTGGGAGTACTTATATGGGACCAGTGTAACCCACTTAGGGTCAGGGAGTACTTATAAAGGGACTAGGGTAACTCACTTGTAGTCTGGGAGAACATATAAAGGGGCTATGATAACTCACTTGGGGTCAGGAAGTACTTATAAAGGGGCTAGTGTAACTCACTTGCGGTCAGAGAGTACATATAAAGGGGCTAGGGTAACTCACTTGGGGTCAAGGAGTACTTATATAGGGGCTATGGTAACTCACTTGGGATCAGGGAGTACTTACATGGGACTAGGGTAACACACTTGGGGTCTGGGAGTACTTATATGGGACTAAGGTAACTCACTTGGGGTCAGGGAGTACTTATAAAGGGGCTAGGGTAACTCACTTTGGGTCAAGGAGTACTTATATGGGACTGGGGAAACTCACTTGGTGTCTATGAGTACTTATTAAGGGCTAGGGTTACTCACTTGTGGTCAGGGAGTACTTATAAGGGACTGGGTAACTCACTTGGGGTCTGGGAGTACATATAAAGCGGCTAGGATAACTCACTTGCGGTCAGAGCGTACATATATAGGGACTAGGGAAACTCACTTTGGGTCAAGGAGTACATAAATGGGACTAGGGTAACTCACTTAGGGTCAGGGAGTACTTATATAGGGCTAGGATAACTCACTTGGGGTCAGGGAATACTTATAAAGGGGATAGGGTAACTCACTTGGGGTCAGGGAGTACTTATATGGTACTAGGGTAACTCACTTGGGGTCAGGGAGTACTTATATAGGGGCTAGGGTAACTCACTTGGGGTCAGGGAGTACTTCTATGGGACTAGGGTAACTCACTTGGGGTCTGGGAGTACATATAAAGGGGCTAGGATAACTCACTTGGGGTCAGGGAGTACTTATAAAGGGCCGATGGTAACTTACTTGGGGAACAGGGAGTACTTATATGGGATTAGGGTAAATCAGTTGGGGTCACGGAGTACTTATATTGGACTAGGGTAACTCACTTGGGGTCAGGGAGTACTTATAAAGGGGCTAGGGTAATTCACTTTGGGTCAAGGAGTACATATAAGGGGCTAGGGTAACTCACTTGGTGTCTGTGAGTACTTATATGGGACCAGGGTAACTCACTTGGGGCCAAGGTGTACTTATTAAGGGCTAGGGTAACTCTCTTGTGGTCAGGGAGTACTTATAAGGGACTGGGTAACCCACTTGGGGTCTGGGAATACATATAAAGCGGCTAGGATAACTCACTTGGGATCAGGGAGTACTTATATAGGGGCTAGGGTAACACACTTGGGGTCTGGGAGTAGTTATAAGGGACTAGGGTAACTCATTTGGGGTCTGGGAGTAAATATAAAGGGGCTAGGATAACTCACTTGGGGTCAGGGAGTACTTATAAGGGACTAGGGTAACTCCCTTAGGGCCTGGGAGAACTTCTAAAGGGGCTATGGTAACTCACTTGGGGTCGGGGAATACTTCTATGGGACAAGGGAAACTCACTTGCGGTCAGAGCGTACATATAAACGGGCTAGGGTAACTCACTTGGTGTCTGGGAGTACTTATATGGGACCAGGGTAACTCACTTGGGGCCAGGGTGTACTTATAAAGGGGCTAGGGTAACTCACTTGGGGTCAGGATGTAGTTATAAGGGACTAGGATTACCCACTTGGGGTCACGGAGTACTTATAAAGGGGCTATGGTAACTCACTTGGAGTCAGGGAGTACTTATATGGGACTAGGGTAACTCACTTCGGATCAAGGAGTACTTATATGGGACCAGGGTAATTCACTTGGGGCCAAGGTGTACTTATTAAGGGCTAGGGTAACTCACTTGTGGTCAGGGAGTCCTTATAAGAGACTGGGTAACTCACTTGAGCTCTGGGAGTACATATAAAGCGGCTAGGATAACTCACTTGGGGTCAGGGAGTACTTATATAGGGGCTAGGGTAACTCACTTGGGGTCAGGGATTTCTTCTATGGGACTAGGGTAACTCACTTGCGGTCAGAGAGTACATATAAAGGGGCTAGGATAACTCACTTGGGGTCAGGGAGTACTTCTATGGGACTAGGGTAACTCACTTGGGGCCAGGGTGTACTTATAAAGGGGCTAGGGTAACTCACTTGGAGTCAGGGAGTACTTATATGGGACTAGGGTAAATCAGTTGGGGTCAGGGAGTAGTTATAAGGGACTAGGATTACCCACTTGGGGTCAGGGAGTACTTATAAAGGGGCTATGGTAACTCACTTGGAGTCAGGGAGTACTTATATGGGACTAGGGTAACTCACTTGGGGTCAAGGAGTACTTATATGGGACCAGGGTAATTCACTTGGGGCCAAGGTGTACTTATTAAGGGCTAGGGTAACTCACTTGTGGTCAGGGAGTCCTTATAAGGGACTGGGTAACTCACTTGAGCTCTGGGAGTACATATAAAGCGGCTAGGATAACTCACTTTGGGTCAGGGAGTACTTATATAGGGGCTAGGGTAACTCACTTGGGGTCAGGGAGTACTTCTATGGGACTAGGGTAACTCACTTGGGGCCAGGGTGTACTTATAAAGGGGCTAGGGTAACTCACTTGGGACCAGGGAGTAGTTATAAGGGACTAGGATTACCCACTTGGGGTCAGGGAGTACTTATAAAGGGGCTATGGTAACTCACTTGGAGTCAGGGAGTACTTATATGGGACTAGGGTAACTCACTTGGGGTCAAGGAGTACTTATATAGGGGATAGGGTACCTCACTTGGGGTCAGGGAGTACTTCTATGGGACTAGGGTAACTCACTTGCGGTCAGAGAGTACATATAAAGGGGCTAGGATAACTCACTTGTGGTCAGGGAGTACTTATATGGGACTAGGGTAACTCACTTGGGGTCAGGGATTTCTTCTATGGGACTAGGGTAACTCACTTGCGGTCAGAGAGTACATATAAAGGGGCTAGGATAACTCACTTGGGGTCAGGGAGTACTTCTATGGGACTAGGGTAACTCACTTGCGGTCAGAGAGTACATATAAAGGGGCTAGGATAACTCACTTGTGGTCAGGGAGTACTTATATGGGACTAGGGTAACTCACTTGGGGTCAGGGAGTACTTATATAGGGGCTAGGGTAACTCACTTGGGGTCAGGGAGTACTTCTATGGGACTAGGGTAACTCACTTGGGGTCTGGGAGTACATATAAAGGGGCTAGGATAACTCACTTGGGGTCAGGGAGTACTTATAAAGGGCCGATGGTAACTCACTTGGGGTGTGGGAGTACTTATATGGGACTAGGGTAACTCACTAGGGGTCAGCGAGTACTTATAAAGGGGCTAGGGTAACTCACTTTGGGTCAAGGAGTACTTCTATGGGACTAGGGTAACTCACTTGGGGTCTGGGAGTACATATAAAGGGGCTAGGATAACTCACTTGGGGTCAGGGAGTACTTATAAAGGGCCGATGGTAACTCACTTGGGGTGTGGGAGTACTTATATGGGACTAGGGTAACTCACTAGGGGTCAGCGAGTACTTATAAAGGGGCTAGGGTAACTCACTTGGGGCCAAGGTGTACTTATTAAGGGCTAGGGTAACTCACTTGGGGTGTGGGAGTAAATATAATGCGCCTAGGATAACTCACTTGCGGTCAGAGAGTAAATATAAAGGGGCCAGGATAAGTCACTTAGGGTCCGTAGTACTTATAAAGGTGATATGAAACTCACTTGGGGTCAGGGAGTACTTCTATGGGACTAGGGTAACTCACTTGCGGTCAGAGCGTACATATAAACGGGCTAGGATAACTCACTAGGGGTCAGGGAGTACTTATAAAGGGGCTAGGGTAACACACTTGGTGTCAGGGAGTACTTATAAAGGACTAGGGTAACTCACTTGTGATCTGGGAGTACTTATATGGGACCAGTGTAACCCACTTAGGGTCAGGGAGTACTTATAAAGGGACTAGGGTAACTCACTTGGGGTCAGGAAGTACTTATAAAGGGGCTAGTGTAACTCACTTGCGGTCAGAGAGTACATATAAAGGGGCTAGGGTAACTCACTTGGGGTCAAGGAGTACTTATATAGGGGCTATGGTAACTCACTTGGGATCAGGGAGTACTTACATGGGACTAGGGTAACTCACTTGGGGTCTGGGAGTACTTATATGGGACTAAGGTAACTCACTTGGGGTCAGGGAGTACTTATAAAGGGGCTAGGGTAACTCACTTTGGGTCAAGGAGTACTTATATGGGACTGGGGAAACTCACTTGGTGTCTATGAGTACTTATTAAGGGCTAGGGTTACTCACTTGTGGTCAGGGAGTACTTATAAGGGACTGGGTAACTCACTTGGGGTCTGGGAGTACATATAAAGCGGCTAGGATAACTCACTTGCGGTCAGAGCGTACATATATAGGGACTAGGGAAACTCACTTTGGGTCAAGGAGTACATAAATGGGACTAGGGTAACTCACTTGTAGTCTGGGAGAACATATAAAGGGGCTATGATAACTCACTTGGGGTCAGGAAGTACTTATAAAGGGGCTAGTGTAACTCACTTGCGGTCAGAGAGTACATATAAAGGGGCTAGGGTAACTCACTTGGGGTCAAGGAGTACTTATATAGGGGCTATGGTAACTCACTTGGGATCAGGGAGTACTTACATGGGACTAGGGTAACACACTTGGGGTCTGGGAGTACTTATATGGGACTAAGGTAACTCACTTGGGGTCAGGGAGTACTTATAAAGGGGCTAGGGTAACTCACTTTGGGTCAAGGAGTACTTATATGGGACTGGGGAAACTCACTTGGTGTCTATGAGTACTTATTAAGGGCTAGGGTTACTCACTTGTGGTCAGGGAGTACTTATAAGGGACTGGGTAACTCACTTGGGGTCTGGGAGTACATATAAAGCGGCTAGGATAACTCACTTGCGGTCAGAGCGTACATATATAGGGACTAGGGAAACTCACTTTGGGTCAAGGAGTACATAAATGGGACTAGGGTAACTCACTTAGGGTCAGGGAGTACTTATATAGGGCTAGGATAACTCACTTGGGGTCAGGGAATACTTATAAAGGGGATAGGGTAACTCACTTGGGGTCAGGGAGTACTTATATGGGACTAGGGTAACTCACTTGGGATCAGGGAGTACTTATAAAGGGGCTAGGGTAACTCACTTTGGGTCAAGGAGTACTTATATGGAACTAGGGTAACTCACTTGGGGCCAAGGTGTACTTATTAAGGGCTAGGGTAACTCACTTGCTCCCGCGCGTGTCGTACGGCTTCGTCCTGTGCGCTATTAGTAATCTCGGGCATACCACCGGCCCATCTTTTAGCTTTGGAGTGCAGGGAGGTGTACGATGCGTCGCGTGCGGGTGGCTCCTCGGCTGGCGTGGCCGAAGCGCGGAGATTGGCGAGGGCTAATTTAGTAGAGAGATGGCAGGCAGCATGGGACTCGGATGGTCGGGGTAGGTGGACCCACCGCCTCATCCCGGACATCCGGTCCTGGCTGGCTGCTAATTGTAAAAGCTTGAACTACCATGTTTCCCAGATGCTCCTGGGGCATGGTAGTATCATGAGTCATCGCGCGAGGGTGGACCGCAGGGCGACTCCCGACTGCTGGTGCTCCCCGAATCCGGTCGCAGATACGGCGGAGCACACGCTGTTGTGGTGTCCCCTGTGGGAATGCGAAAGAGCAGAACTCTGTGATGCTTTAGGTGTGCCCTCGTTGGAGGTGGAGACCCTTGTGTCCCATGTTACGAATACGCCGAGAGCTTGGAATGCATTTTCCAGCTTCTCGGTTAGGGTCCTCACCTCCAAGGACAGTAGAGTCCGAGCTGAGGAGTCTGCTGCTCTCTCCTCTGGGGTGGAGTAGAGTCTGGGGTTTTTGTTTGTTTGGGGATGACCGCATACGGTCGTAGAGTAGAGCGTATACCCTCCTACCTGATGTTATAAGCTATGCTTGGTACAGGGTAGGGGGGCAGGTAGGGGGTTTTGGTGGGTTAGAATCCCACATAACCTCTGGCCAAAACATCGGCCGCCGGAGGCACTTAACAAGCCGTAAGGCTTTAAGAAGTTTCCCCCTACCTCGCAAATCGTCGGGGGAAAAAAAAAAGGGTAACTCTCTTGTGGTCAGAGAGTACTTCTATGGGACTAGGGTAACTCACTTGCGGTCAGAGAGTACATACAAAGGAGCTAGGATAACTCACTTGGAGTCAGGGAGTACTTATATGGGATCAGGGTAACTCACTTGGGGCCTGGGTGTACTTATAAAGGGGCTAGGGTAACTCACTTGGGGCCAGGGAGTAGTTATAAGGGACTAGTATTACCCACTTGGGGTCTGGGAGTACATATAAAGGGGCTAGGATAATTCACTTGGGGTCAGGGAGTACTTATATGGGACTAGGGTAAATCAGTTGGGGTCAGGGAGTACTTATATGGGACTAGGGTAACTCACTTGGGATCAGGGAGTACTTATAAAGGGGCTAGGGTAACTCACTTTGGGTCAAGGAGTACTTATATGGGACTAGGGTAACTCACTTGGGGCCTAGGTGTACTTATTAAGGGCTAGGGTAACTTACTTGTGGTCAGGGAGTATTTATAAGGGACTGGGTAACTCACTTGGGGTATGGGAGTACATATAAAGCGGCTAGGATAACTCACTTGGGGTCAGGTAGTACTTATAAAGGTGATATGGTAACTCACTTGGGGTCAGGGAGTACTTCTATGGGACAAGGGTAACTCACTTGCGGTCATAGCGTACAAATAAACGGTCTAGGGTAACTCACTTGGTGTCTGGGATTACTTATATGGAATCAGGGTAACTCACTTGGAGCCAGGGTATACTTATAAAGGGGCTAGGGTAACTCACTTGGGGCCAGGGAGTAGTTATAAGGGACTAGGATTACCCACTTGTGGTCAGGGAGTACTTATAAAGGGGCTATGGTAACTCACTTGGAGTCAGGGAGTACTTATATGGGACTAGGTTAACTCACTTGGTTCCTTGGAGCACTTATATGGGACTAGAGTATATCAGTTGGGGTCAGGGAGTACTTATATGGGACTAGGGTAACTCACTTGCGGTCAGAGAGTACATATAAAGGGGCTAGGGTAACTCACTTGGGGTCAAGGAGTACTTATATAGGGTCTTTGTTAACTCATTTGGGATCAGGGAGTTCTTATTTGGGACTAGGGTAACTCACTTGGGGTCTGGGAGTACTTATATGGGACTAAGGTAACTCACTTGGGGTCAGGGAGTACTTCTATGGGACTAGGGTAACTCACTTGTAGTCTGGGAGTACATATAAAGGGGCTATGATAACTCACTTGGGGTCAGGAAGTACTTATAAAGAGGCTAGTGTAACTCACTTGCGGTCAGAGAGTACATATAAAGGGGCTAGGGTAACTCACTTGGGGTCAAGGAGTACTTATATAGGGTCTTTGTTAACTCATTTGGGATCAGAGAGTTCTTATTTGGGACTAGGGTAACTCACTTGGGGTCTGGGAGTATTTATATTGGACTAAGGTAACTCACTTGGGGTCAGGGAGTAATTATAAAGGGGCTATGGTAACTCACTTTGGGTCAAGGAGTACTTATATGGGACTGGGGTAACTCAATTGGTGTCTATGAGTACTTATATGGGACAGGGTAACTCACTTGGGGTCAGGGTGTACTTATTAAGGGCTAGGGTAACTCACTTTGGGTCAAGGAGTACTTATATGGGACTAGGGTAACTCACTTGGTGTCTGTGAGTAATTATATGGGACCAGGGTAACTCACTTGGGGCCAGGGAGTAGTTATAAGGGACTAGTATTACCCACTTGTGGTCAGGGAGTACTTATATGGGATTAGGGTAACTCACTTGGGGTCAGGGAGTACTTATATAGGGGCTAGGGTAACTCACTTGGAGTCTGGGAGTACATATAAAGCGGCTAGGATAACTCACTTACTGTCAGAGCGTACATATATAGGGGCTAGGGTAACTCACTTTGGGTCAATGAGTACATAAATGGGACCAGGGTAACTCACTTGGGGTCAGGGAGTACTTATATAGGGGCTAGGGTAACTCACTTGGGGTCAGGGAGTACTTCTATGGGACTAGGGTAACTCACTTGGGGTCAGGGAGTACTTATATAGGGGCTAGGGTAACTCACTTGGGGTCAGGGAGTACTTCTATGGGACTAGGGTAACTCACTTGCGGCAGAGAGTACATATAAAGGGGCTAGGATAACTCACTTGGGGTCAGGGAGTACTTCCATGGGACTAGGGTAACTCACTTGCGGTCAGAGAGTACATATAAAGGGGCTAGGATAACTCACTTGGGGTCAGGTAGTACTTATAAAGGTGATATGGTAACTCACTTGGGGTCAGGGAGTACTTCTATGGAACAAGGGTAACTCACTTGCGGTCAGAGCATACATATAAACGGGCTAGGGTAACTCACTTGGTGTCTGGGAGTACTTATATGGGACCAGGGTAACTCACTTGGGGTCAGGGAGTACTTATAAAGGACTAGGGTAACTCACTTGTGGTCTGGGAGTACTTATAAAGGACCAGGGTAACTCACTTGGGGCCAGGGTGTACTTATAAAGGGGCTAGGGTAACTCACATGGGGTCAGGGAGTAGTTATAAGGGAGTAGGATTACCCACTTGGGGTCACGGAGTACTTATAAAGGGGCTATGGTATCTCACTTGGAGTCAGGGAGTACTTAAATGGGACTAGGGTAACTCACTTAGGGTCAGGGAGTACTTATATGGGACTAGGGTAACTCACTTGTGGTCAGGGAGTACTTATATAGGGGATAGGGTAACTCACTTGGGGCCAGGGAGTACTTCTATGGGACTAGGGTAACTAACTTGAGTCCTTGGAGCACTTATATGGGACTAGGGTAAATCAGTTGGGGTCAGGGAGTACTCATAAAGGCCCGATGGTAACTCACTTGGGGTGTGGCAGTACTTATATGGGACTAGGGTAACTCACTAGGGGTCAAGGAGTACTTATATGGGACTAGGGTAACTCACTTGGTGTCTGTGAGTACTTATATATGACCAGGGTAACTCACTTGGTGTCTGTGAGTACTTATATATGACCAGGGTAACTCACTTGGGGTCAGGGAGTACTTATATAGGGGCTAGGGTAACTCACTTGGGGTCAGGGAGTACTTCTATGGGACTAGGGTAACTCACTTGGGGTCAGGGAGTACTTATATAGGGGCTAGGGTAACTCACTTGGGGTCAGGGAGTACTTCTATGGGACTAGGGTAACTCACTTGCGGCAGAGAGTACATATAAAGGGGCTAGGATAACTCACTTGGGGTCAGGGAGTACTTCCATGGGACTAGGGTAACTCACTTGCGGTCAGAGAGTACATATAAAGGGGCTAGGATAACTCACTTGGGGTCAGGTAGTACTTATAAAGGTGATATGGTAACTCACTTGGGGTCAGGGAGTACTTCTATGGAACAAGGGTAACTCACTTGCGGTCAGAGCATACATATAAACGGGCTAGGGTAACTCACTTGGTGTCTGGGAGTACTTATATGGGACCAGGGTAACTCACTTGGGGTCAGGGAGTACTTATAAAGGACTAGGGTAACTCACTTGTGGTCTGGGAGTACTTATAAAGGACCAGGGTAACTCACTTGGGGCCAGGGTGTACTTATAAAGGGGCTAGGGTAACTCACATGGGGTCAGGGAGTAGTTATAAGGGAGTAGGATTACCCACTTGGGGTCACGGAGTACTTATAAAGGGGCTATGGTATCTCACTTGGAGTCAGGGAGTACTTAAATGGGACTAGGGTAACTCACTTAGGGTCAGGGAGTACTTATATGGGACTAGGGTAACTCACTTGTGGTCAGGGAGTACTTATATAGGGGATAGGGTAACTCACTTGGGGCCAGGGAGTACTTCTATGGGACTAGGGTAACTAACTTGAGTCCTTGGAGCACTTATATGGGACTAGGGTAAATCAGTTGGGGTCAGGGAGTACTCATAAAGGCCCGATGGTAACTCACTTGGGGTGTGGCAGTACTTATATGGGACTAGGGTAACTCACTAGGGGTCAAGGAGTACTTATATGGGACTAGGGTAACTCACTTGGTGTCTGTGAGTACTTATATATGACCAGGGTAACTCACTTGGTGTCTGTGAGTACTTATATATGACCAGGGTAACTCACTTGGGGCCAAGGTGTACTTATTAAGGGCTAGGGTAATTCACTTTGGGTGTGGGAGTAAATATAATGCGGCTAGGATAACTCACTTGCGGTCAGAGAGTAAATATAAAGGGGCCAGGATAAGTCACTTAGGGTCCGTAGTACTTATAAAGGTGATATGGTAACTCACTTGGGGTCAGGGAGTACTTCTATGGGACTAGGGTAACTCACTTGCGGTCAGAGCGTACATATAAACGGGCTAGGATAACTCACTAGGGGTCAGGGAGTACTTATAAAGGGGCTAGGGTAACACACTTGGTGTCAGGGAGTACTTATAAAGGACTAGGGTAACTCACTTGTGGTCTGGGAGTACTTATATGGGACCAGTGTAACCCACTTAGGGTCAGGGAGTACTTATAAAGGGACTAGGGTAACTCACTTGTAGTCTGGGAGAACATATATAGGGGCTATGATAACTCACTTGGGGTCAGGAAGTACTTATAAAGGGGCTAGTGTAACTCACTTGCGGTCTGAGAGTACATATAAAGGGGCTAGGGTAACTCACTTGGGGTCAAGGAGTACTTATATGGGACTGGGGTAACTCACTTGGTGTCTATGAGTACTTATTAAGGGCTAGGGTAACTCACTTGTGGTCAGGGAGTACTTATAAGGGACTGGGTAACTCACTTGGGGTCTGGGAGTACATATAAAGCGGCTAGGATAACTCACTTGCGGTCAGAGCGTACATATATAGGGGCTAGGATAACTCACTTGGTGTCAGGGAGTACAAAAAAAGAGGCTATGGTAACTCACTTGGGGTCAGGGAGTACTTCTATGGGACTAGGGAAACTCACTTTGGGTCAAGGAGTACATAAATGGGACTAGGGTAACTCACTTAGGATCAGAGAGTACTTATATAGGGCTAGGATAACTCACTTGGGGTCAGGGAATACTTATAAAGGGGATAGGGTAACTCACTTGGGGTCAGGGAGTACTTATAAGGGACTAGGGTAACTCCCTTGGGGCCTGGGAGAACTTATAAAGGGGCTATGGTAACTCACTTGGGGTCGGGGAATACTTCTATGGGACTAGGGTAACTCACTTGCGGTCAGAGGGTACATATAAAGGGGCTAGGGTAACTCACTTGGGGTCTGGGAGTAGTTATAAGGGACTAGGGTAACTCACTTGGGGTCAGGGAGTACTTATATGGGACTAGGTTAACTCACTTGGTGTCTGTGAGTACTTATATGGGACCAGGGTAACTCAATTGGGGCCAAGGTGTACTTATAAAGGGACTAGGGTAACTCACTTTGGGTCAGGGAGTAGTTATAAGGGACTAGGGTAACTCACTTGTAGTCTGGGAGTACATATAAAGGGGCTATGATGACTCACTTGGGGTCAGGAAGTACTTATAAAGCGGCTAGTGTAACTCACTTGCGGTCAGAGAGTACATATAAAGGAGCTAGGGTAACTCACTTGGGATCAAGGAGTACTTATATAGGGTCTTCGTTAATTCATTTGGGATCCGGGAGTTCTTATTTGGGACTAGGGTAACTCACTTGGGGTCTGGGAGTAATTATTAAGGGGCTATGGTAACTCACTTTGGGTCAAGGAGTACTTATATGGGACTGGGGTAACTCACTTGGTGTCTATGAGTACTTATATGGGACCAGGGTAACTCACTTGGGGTCAGGGTGTACTTATTAAGGGCTAGGGTAACTCACTTGTGGTCAGGGAGTACATATAAGGGACTGGGTAACTCACTTGGGGTCTGGGAGTACTTATATATGACCAGGGTAACTCACTTGGTGTCTGTGAGTACTTATATATGACCAGGGTAACTCACTTGGGGCCAAGGTGTACTTATTAAGGGCTAGGGTAATTCACTTTGGGTGTGGGAGTAAATATAATGCGGCTAGGATAACTCACTTGCGGTCAGAGAGTAAATATAAAGGGGCCAGGATAAGTCACTTAGGGTCCGTAGTACTTATAAAGGTGATATGGTAACTCACTTGGGGTCAGGGAGTACTTCTATGGGACTAGGGTAACTCACTTGCGGTCAGAGCGTACATATAAACGGGCTAGGATAACTCACTAGGGGTCAGGGAGTACTTATAAAGGGGCTAGGGTAACACACTTGGTGTCAGGGAGTACTTATAAAGGACTAGGGTAACTCACTTGTGGTCTGGGAGTACTTATATGGGACCAGTGTAACCCACTTAGGGTCAGGGAGTACTTATAAAGGGACTAGGGTAACTCACTTGTAGTCTGGGAGAACATATATAGGGGCTATGATAACTCACTTGGGGTCAGGAAGTACTTATAAAGGGGCTAGTGTAACTCACTTGCGGTCTGAGAGTACATATAAAGGGGCTAGGGTAACTCACTTGGGGTCAAGGAGTACTTATATGGGACTGTGGTAACTCACTTGGTGTCTATGAGTACTTATTAAGGGCTAGGGTAACTCACTTGTGGTCAGGGAGTACTTATAAGGGACTGGGTAACTCACTTGGGGTCTGGGAGTACATATAAAGCGGCTAGGATAACTCACTTGCGGTCAGAGCGTACATATATAGGGGCTAGGATAACTCACTTGGTGTCAGGGAGTACAAAAAAAGAGGCTATGGTAACTCACTTGGGGTCAGGGAGTACTTCTATGGGACTAGGGAAACTCACTTTGGGTCAAGGAGTACATAAATGGGACTAGGGTAACTCACTTAGGATCAGAGAGTACTTATATAGGGCTAGGATAACTCACTTGGGGTCAGGGAATACTTATAAAGGGGATAGGGTAACTCACTTGGGGTCAGGGAGTACTTATAAGGGACTAGGGTAACTCCCTTGGGGCCTGGGAGAACTTATAAAGGGGCTATGGTAACTCACTTGGGGTCGGGGAATACTTCTATGGGACTAGGGTAACTCACTTGCGGTCAGAGGGTACATATAAAGGGGCTAGGGTAACTCACTTGGGGTCTGGGAGTAGTTATAAGGGACTAGGGTAACTCACTTGGGGTCAGGGAGTACTTATATGGGACTAGGTTAACTCACTTGGTGTCTGTGAGTACTTATATGGGACCAGGGTAACTCAATTGGGGCCAAGGTGTACTTATAAAGGGACTAGGGTAACTCACTTTGGGTCAGGGAGTAGTTATAAGGGACTAGGGTAACTCACTTGTAGTCTGGGAGTACATATAAAGGGGCTATGATGACTCACTTGGGGTCAGGAAGTACTTATAAAGCGGCTAGTGTAACTCACTTGCGGTCAGAGAGTACATATAAAGGAGCTAGGGTAACTCACTTGGGATCAAGGAGTACTTATATAGGGTCTTCGTTAATTCATTTGGGATCCGGGAGTTCTTATTTGGGACTAGGGTAACTCACTTGGGGTCTGGGAGTAATTATTAAGGGGCTATGGTAACTCACTTTGGGTCAAGGAGTACTTATATGGGACTGGGGTTACTCACTTGGTGTCTATGAGTACTTATATGGGACCAGGGTAACTCACTTGGGGTCAGGGTGTACTTATTAAGGGCTAGGGTAACTCACTTGTGGTCAGGGAGTACATATAAGGGACTGGGTAACTCACTTGGGGTCTGGGAGTACATATAAAGCGGCTAGGATAACTCACTTTGGGTCAAGGAGTACATAAATGGGACCAGGGTAACTCACTTGGGGTCAGGGAGTAGTTATAAGGGACTAGGGTAACTCACTTGTAGTCTGGGAGTACATATAAAGGGGCTATGATGACTCACTTGGGGTCAGGAAGTACTTATAAAGCGGCTAGTGTAACTCACTTGCGGTCAGAGAGTACATATAAAGGAGCTAGGGTAACTCACTTGGGATCAAGGAGTACTTATATAGGGTCTTCGTTAATTCATTTGGGATCCGGGAGTTCTTATTTGGGACTAGGGTAACTCACTTGGGGTCTGGGAGTAATTATTAAGGGGCTATGGTAACTCACTTTGGGTCAAGGAGTACTTATATGGGACTGGGGTAACTCACTTGGTGTCTATGAGTACTTATATGGGACCAGGGTAACTCACTTGGGGTCAGGGTGTACTTATTAAGGGCTAGGGTAACTCACTTGTGGTCAGGGAGTACATATAAGGGACTGGGTAACTCACTTGGGATCAAGGAGTACTTATATAGGGTCTTCGTTAATTCATTTGGGATCCGGGAGTTCTTATTTGGGACTAGGGTAACTCACTTGGGGTCTGGGAGTAATTATTAAGGGGCTATGGTAACTCACTTTGGGTCAAGGAGTACTTATATGGGACTGGGGTAACTCACTTGGTGTCTATGAGTACTTATATGGGACCAGGGTAACTCACTTGGGGTCAGGGTGTACTTATTAAGGGCTAGGGTAACTCACTTGTGGTCAGGGAGTACATATAAGGGACTGGGTAACTCACTTGGGGTCTGGGAGTACTTATATATGACCAGGGTAACTCACTTGGTGTCTGTGAGTACTTATATATGACCAGGGTAACTCACTTGGGGCCAAGGTGTACTTATTAAGGGCTAGGGTAATTCACTTTGGGTGTGGGAGTAAATATAATGCGGCTAGGATAACTCACTTGCGGTCAGAGAGTAAATATAAAGGGGCCAGGATAAGTCACTTAGGGTCCGTAGTACTTATAAAGGTGATATGGTAACTCACTTGGGGTCAGGGAGTACTTCTATGGGACTAGGGTAACTCACTTGCGGTCAGAGCGTACATATAAACGGGCTAGGATAACTCACTAGGGGTCAGGGAGTACTTATAAAGGGGCTAGGGTAACACACTTGGTGTCAGGGAGTACTTATAAAGGACTAGGGTAACTCACTTGTGGTCTGGGAGTACTTATATGGGACCAGTGTAACCCACTTAGGGTCAGGGAGTACTTATAAAGGGACTAGGGTAACTCACTTGTAGTCTGGGAGAACATATATAGGGGCTATGATAACTCACTTGGGGTCAGGAAGTACTTATAAAGGGGCTAGTGTAACTCACTTGCGGTCTGAGAGTACATATAAAGGGGCTAGGGTAACTCACTTGGGGTCAAGGAGTACTTATATGGGACTGTGGTAACTCACTTGGTGTCTATGAGTACTTATTAAGGGCTAGGGTAACTCACTTGTGGTCAGGGAGTACTTATAAGGGACTGGGTAACTCACTTGGGGTCTGGGAGTACATATAAAGCGGCTAGGATAACTCACTTGCGGTCAGAGCGTACATATATAGGGGCTAGGATAACTCACTTGGTGTCAGGGAGTACAAAAAAAGAGGCTATGGTAACTCACTTGGGGTCAGGGAGTACTTCTATGGGACTAGGGAAACTCACTTTGGGTCAAGGAGTACATAAATGGGACTAGGGTAACTCACTTAGGATCAGAGAGTACTTATATAGGGCTAGGATAACTCACTTGGGGTCAGGGAATACTTATAAAGGGGATAGGGTAACTCACTTGGGGTCAGGGAGTACTTATAAGGGACTAGGGTAACTCCCTTGGGGCCTGGGAGAACTTATAAAGGGGCTATGGTAACTCACTTGGGGTCGGGGAATACTTCTATGGGACTAGGGTAACTCACTTGCGGTCAGAGGGTACATATAAAGGGGCTAGGGTAACTCACTTGGGGTCTGGGAGTAGTTATAAGGGACTAGGGTAACTCACTTGGGGTCAGGGAGTACTTATATGGGACTAGGTTAACTCACTTGGTGTCTGTGAGTACTTATATGGGACCAGGGTAACTCAATTGGGGCCAAGGTGTACTTATAAAGGGACTAGGGTAACTCACTTTGGGTCAGGGAGTAGTTATAAGGGACTAGGGTAACTCACTTGTAGTCTGGGAGTACATATAAAGGGGCTATGATGACTCACTTGGGGTCAGGAAGTACTTATAAAGCGGCTAGTGTAACTCACTTGCGGTCAGAGAGTACATATAAAGGAGCTAGGGTAACTCACTTGGGATCAAGGAGTACTTATATAGGGTCTTCGTTAATTCATTTGGGATCCGGGAGTTCTTATTTGGGACTAGGGTAACTCACTTGGGGTCTGGGAGTAATTATTAAGGGGCTATGGTAACTCACTTTGGGTCAAGGAGTACTTATATGGGACTGGGGTTACTCACTTGGTGTCTATGAGTACTTATATGGGACCAGGGTAACTCACTTGGGGTCAGGGTGTACTTATTAAGGGCTAGGGTAACTCACTTGTGGTCAGGGAGTACATATAAGGGACTGGGTAACTCACTTGGGGTCTGGGAGTACATATAAAGCGGCTAGGATAACTCACTTTGGGTCAAGGAGTACATAAATGGGACCAGGGTAACTCACTTGGGGTCAGGGAGTAGTTATAAGGGACTAGGGTAACTCACTTGTAGTCTGGGAGTACATATAAAGGGGCTATGATGACTCACTTGGGGTCAGGAAGTACTTACAAAGCGGCTAGTGTAACTCACTTGCGGTCAGAGAGTACATATAAAGGAGCTAGGGTAACTCACTTGGGATCAAGGAGTACTTATATAGGGTCTTCGTTAATTCATTTGGGATCCGGGAGTTCTTATTTGGGACTAGGGTAACTCACTTGGGGTCTGGGAGTAATTATTAAGGGGCTATGGTAACTCACTTTGGGTCAAGGAGTACTTATATGGGACTGGGGTAACTCACTTGGTGTCTATGAGTACTTATATGGGACCAGGGTAACTCACTTGGGGTCAGGGTGTACTTATTAAGGGCTAGGGTAACTCACTTGTGGTCAGGGAGTACATATAAGGGACTGGGTAACTCACTTGGGGTCTGGGAGTACATATAAAGCGGCTAGGATAACTCACTTTGGGTCAAGGAGTACATAAATGGGACCAGGGTAACTCACTTGGGGCCAGGGTGTACTTATAAAGGGGCTAGGGTAACTCACATGGGGTCAGGGAGTAGTTATAAGGGAGTAGGATTACCCCCTTGGGGTCACGGAGTACTTATAAAGGGGCTATGGTAACTCACTTGGAGTCAGGGAGTACTTAAATGGGATTAGGGTAACTCACTTAGGGTCAGGGAGTACTTATATGGGACTAGGGTAACTAACTTGTGGTCAGGGAGTACTTATATAGGGGATAGGGTAACTCACTTGGGGTCTGGGAGTACATATAAAGGGGTTTGGATAACTCAGTTGGGGTCAGGGAGTACTTCTATGGGACTAGGGTAACTCACTTGGGGTCTGGGAGTAGTTATAAGGGACTAGGGTAACTCACTTTGGGTCAGGGAGTAGTTATAAGGGACTAGGGTAACTCACTTGGAGTCTGGGAGTACATATAAAGGGGCTAGGATAACTCACTTGGGTACTTGGAGCACTTATATGGGGCAAGGGTAAATCAGTTGGGGATAGGGAGTACTAATATGGGACTCTGGTAACTCACTTGCGGTCAGAGAGTACATATAAAGGGGCTAGGGTAACTCACTTGCTGTCAGAGAGTACTTATAAGGGACTAGGGTAACTCACTTGCGACAGAGAGTATATATAAAGGGGCAAATATAACTCACTTGGGGTCAGGGAGTACTTCTATGGAACTAGGGTAACCCACTTGTGGTCTGGGAGTTCTTATAAGGGACTAGGGTAACCCACTTAGCGTCAGGGAGTACTTATAAAGGGGCTAGGGTAACTCACTTTGGGTCAGGGAGTAGTTATAAGGGACTAGGGTAACTCACATGGAGTCTGGGAGTGCATATAAAGCGGCTAGGATAACTCACTTTGGGTCAAGGAGTACATAAATGGGACCAGGGTAACTCACTTGGGGTCAGGGAGTAGTTATAAGGGACTAGGGTAACTCACTTGTAGTCTGGGAGTACATATAAAGGGGCTATGATGACTCACTTTGGGTCAGGGAGTAGTTATAAGGGACTAGGGTAACTCACATGGAGTCTGGGAGTGCATATAAAGGGGCTGGGTTAACTCACTTGGGGTCAGGGAGTACTTATAACGGGGCTAGGGTAACTCGCTTTGGGTCGGGGAGTAGTTATAAGGGACTAGGGTAACTCACTTGGACACTGGGAGTACACATAAAAGGGGTAGTATAACTCACTTGGTGTCAGGGAGTACCATGAAGACTACACAAGGAGATTCAACTCTGGGGTATGAGCTTGTGCCCATTACTTGACTTACAATATAATTATATTTTCTGCCACCCGTGGCGCAAGTGTTATTAGTGTACCCATATGTATATGTATATTTTCATCAAATACTTATATACACAGTGACTCACTTGTTCTATTCCACATTTTAGTGATGACATGACGGATGATCGCCTGAATTTGAAGGAATTGAGCCAGTTGAGGTGGCTTGATGTACTCGTCGTTGCTTCTTTGCCCTCAAATAATACTTTCTTAATTATTTTATATACTGGATTTTTTATGAAATTTGTGAATTTTAAATATTTAACCTTTTCCACTGTTACAATATATATTTGCTAGCAATATGCGCTGTTGTTGTTACCCCAATTGCAAAAGAGATAAAAACCAAATTAGGTCACTTTTTAAGGTTCCAAAGGTATGTATTATTAACAAACATAAACATGAGCACAATATTTAGTATATGTATAACTCTCATCTTTATTACTCAACATCATTATAATTCATTTATTTATCTTTCATAGAATTCTGAAAGAAGGAATGAGTGGAGACTTGCAATGGGTTATACATCACTATGTAATAATAATTATGTATGTGAGCTTCATTTTAAAGAAGACGATATCTTGAGATCATATAAGACTTTAATGCCAGATGGATCTTATAATATTATAGAGAAGGCTAGACCTAGATTATCACCTATGTCAGTGCCCATTAAGGTATTTAATAAAAAATTTAGGTATCAGTATCCAAAGTTTATTATAAGCAATCTATATATATGTTGTATACAAAAATGTATTATTTGGTTTGGCACAAAAACCGATAATTTTTTAATTGGTAAGAGTTAAAGTTAAATTAACTTTCTCATTGACATATTGTTATTAGAATAAGACAACCAAAATTAATATTGTCTCCTTTGATAAAATGCTGTAAAATATTGGACAGAATTAATCTTTTTTTGATAGAACGAGATAGATTCTATCCAGCATTTTATAGCATTTTAACAAGGGCTGATTTTCTCTCTTTAATAAACAAATCCTTCTCTAATAAATGATAGATATCACTAAAACAAATTTAACCTTGACTCATTGCAATAAAGTTTATAGTGTAATTTACAACTTTTCTACTTTTCTAATAATACATGATTATTAGTACTGCGACAGAAATACTAACATTGAATATTAAATAAGACATCTTTTTAGAATATACAAGTTCAAACCAAACTAAACCAAAAAAAAATAAATAAATACAAATGTTAAAAGTTTTTTTTAGATTGTAGGTAACATAAGTACAAAAAAAATTGGAGGCCAAACATCTGACATATCTGAAACAAGTTCAGTTATTAGTGTAAGTAATTTTTATAATATTAAGCAATAACGATTTCTTAGGATTAATAATTGAATTCTTTTTCCTATATTGGTCTTCTGTCATTTAATTTTTTATAGACTACAAATGATGTATCAATAATGGATTCGCAAAATAAAGAAAGTGAAAGTATTCCATTGTTGGAGTTGTTTCCTAGTGAAGTAGGTATTTGTATATATTTAAAAAAAGCAGTTGTGTTAAATCAAATAAAGGTAATTAACAAGATTAGTACTAGCTACAAACAGTTTTTTTGTAGGATATGAATGTACTGCCATTGATAGCACTGTCTCCATCCTTTAAATGTTTAGATTTAAGAAATCTTCAAAGGCAAATATGTGATCAGCTTCCTACAGAATGGACTTCCTTCATTATTTGTAATCAGCTGACAATATTAAATATGTCAGAAAAAAGTGAAAATATAAAAAGTCTAATTATTCATGAAGACACAACTACTGAGGTAACAATGATTTATATATTCTTACATATTTCAATTGTTATAATAGTGTGTATAGCTTTCCTAATAAATCACTAATTATAATTTTAATTGCAGTTGTATATAGCAAATAAGAAAATGGTTAATATATCAGGTTTAGTCAATGCTGAATCTCTTAGTGATATATTAAAGAATATAAAAGAAATTTCACCGTTATTATTGTGTCAGGGTATAGGGGATAGCAAAGGGTAACTATTTTTGTAGTTCTTATATTTTTATAATTTAGTTTACAAATGCAGTCAATAAATATATAATTTATAGTTATTTTAACTCATTTAATTTTTTGTTCATATATATAGTTATTCCACAAGTTGTGCAACATATATAACATTAACATCTCGTAATCGAAGATGTAAACAATGTGCAATTGATAAACATAAAATTTTGCTGAGAGAAAAATTGAATGGTCATAAACTAACTCTTCTAAAACAAAAGCTTATGGATAAAACCAGAGCTCTAAAAGTGGCAAACCAAAGAATTAAGAGATTAATTTCTAAGGTAAAATGATGTAGTTTTAAGAAAAATTTATTTAAATTGTCAATCTTTACTTCTTAAAATCTAGCACAAACATACACCAAACTCATTTTACATTTTTAGACTATTGAAGTTAACAATTTTAGGTTCAAATTTTTCAATAAATCAATGTATTACATAATGAATATATCTTTGATTACTATGAAGTTATCGTTTAAATTTTGCATTAAAATAAATTATATGATGAAAAATGTAAAATTTAATCGCTCATATTTTAGTAATAAAAGATATGATATATTTGAAATTTTCAGAAATTCAATGTTTAAAGATATGCCGTCATTGAATGTAATATTGAAATATATATCAAAGACTTGTGAAAAGGTAGTGCATATATACTTTAGAGGCCTTTTTAATACATATATGCAAAATTTCCTTTCATGTGTTTCAGATGAGTGAAATGAAAAAAAAAATTTCTATAATGCATCATCAATTTTTAGAAAGAGATAATGATTTGATAGAAAAAAAAATAAAAAATTTATGCAAAGAACAGCAAGATATAGTAAGAACATACTTTTTAGCAGCCGAAACGCCAAAAAATGGAATACGTTACACGAAGCAATGGATATATGGGTGTTTATTAATGCGTATAAAAAGTAGAAAATTATACGAACATCTTCGTAACCATAATATTTTGCCTTTACCTCATATAAATACAATCCGAAAATATATTGAAAAAATATCAAGCTCATATGGTTTCCACGACAGTGTTTTTCGATCAATGAAGGAAAAAGCTATTGAGCTTCCGCAAGAGGAGAGACGCGGTATAACAATTTATTGTTATTATTGTCTTCATTAAAATAATGATATTCTTGATGCTTATTCACAAATGGACTAGGTCATAATAATTGCATATAAAAATAATTCGTTATTCGACAACAGCATAAAACTTACAGATATATTTGATTGTTAACGATTCACTGTGTTTTCAATGAAGCACTATTTATTGTAATAGCCCTAATTTTAACTAATAATGATTTTAGGTGCAATTCTAATTGATGAAATGAAGCTTATGGAGAATACATCATTTGATCGTAAGACCATGCAGTTTAAAGGTTTGGTTGATTTGGGCGATTACACACCTGAACACCAGAAAAATGAGCGTGGCGACCATGCTCTAGTAATAATGTTTCAGCCATTTAGAGGGCAATGGGTGCAAACATTGGGATGCTTTTTAAGTAAAGGTTGTGCACCTAGCAATGTTTTGTGCTGCCTAATTCTTGAGTGTCTAACGCTATTAGAACAAAGCTCTTTCTTTTGCGATGTTCTTACTACTGATGGTGCTCAGTGGAACAGATCTATGTGGACTAAATTTGGTGTTGATGAACATAATATTAGTTGTCAACATCCTTGTGATCCAGAAAGAAAACTGTGGTTCTGTTCAGATTTCCCTCATCTCGTTAAAAACTTCAGGAACTTTATTGTTGCGAATGATGAAACATTTGTAATCATTGCATTTTATTATTACTTGTAAATATTGAACTCTAAAAATGAATATTTTTGTATAAAAACATGTTTTCAGACACCTGATGGTATAATAAAAAAAAGACATTGGGTAGCTTTACTGGATATTGAGCACCAAGATACATTTGGCTTAAAAATTTCTTATAAATTGACAGCTGATCATTTGCAGCCGAAATTTTATCAAAAAATGAACGTCCCCATGGCTTTTGAGGTAAATATTCAATATTGCATAGAAAATTATTATATAGGTAGATATGATTTTATATCAATTATATAATTTATTTGCGTATTACAGCTTGTTTCAGATCGTGTATCAGCCGCATGTTAATTTTTAAAGATATAAATGATGCTTTATGTGATAGTGAATCAACTGTTAAGTTTATAAATCGTGTAAATAAAGTAATTAAAGCTATGATGCCACGAAGTGCCATAAATGCTCTCCGGTTACATTCATCAGAATATCAAGTATTTTTAAATAACGATTTTATTATATTACTCCAATGCAAACATCTATAAACAACTATTATATTCTTTAATTTAATTTAGACTTTATCCGACTTTCTGGATTATCTCCAAAAATGGGAAGATCTAGCTGTACAAAACAATTATAAATTTTTGACAAAAAATAATGTGACAGGACTAAAAGTTACACTAAAGGCAGCTTTAGAAATTGTTACATTTTTAAATTTTGAGCATAATTATCTTTATCTCATGACTACAAGGCTGAATCAGGATGCATTAGAGGTAATTCTTTAATGTGTTATTTATATATTCTTGTGCATTGAAGGAAGTCAAAAAATTGTCCAACTTTTTAGATAAGAAATTATTGATTATCATGTAAAATATATATTATACATATTATTTAGTGAGCATATTGCAATTCATAATTTTTGAATAGTTATATCAAATTACTTATGAAAGTAAAACAACAAGAATATTTATTAAATATAACTGCTGCAATACAAAAATATTACAAAAATTAGGGTATACGAGGTTTAGATGTTATACGAATAAAATGTAATAGCTTTATACAGTATCTGAGCATGGGTTTTAATAGGGTGAGAGACTAAGCATATAAACTGTTATCGGACATTATATCAAATGCTTATTATGTTTTCTCTACGTTTCTCTGGGATTAATTATACGTACAATGCTTTTAAATTATTCCTTTTTACCCCTGTAACACTTATCGACAGTTTCCCTCTGTATTATGTCATACTCCATCTTTGCGTTAAAATATTTTGCAAATAATCATTTCATGCAGATTTCTTTTTTTCCCTCTAGATAGGTACAAAAGCAGTTCAAAATGAATTGAAGATTTTTTCCACTTATTCCAATAAAATATATGCAGCACGTTTTGTGTAATTAAAGCTTTACAAATAGAAGTTATTGTTAGCCTATATTATTATTAAAAGTAGGCAAGGCTAGAACAGTTGTAGGCTGGAGTATGCAAAGGACAATACTGGATGATATAAAAACAAAGGCTAATTAAATTGTTCCCATTAAACATAGAGTTAAAATACATGCTGCATATATGTGTTACTGAAAAGATGACATAAATAATACTAAAAAGAATATGCAAATTATCATTTTTTAACAGGTAATAGATTGAAAGAGGTGAAATATCAGGTTTGATTGTATTATTTGACTATACCACGTTACTTGATTCGTGCTTTACGCCAAATTCTCCACATATTGGTAAAAGTATGTTTGATAAAAATTACAAACTAGTCAATTCTATTCAGTTTCAAGCTTTACCTAACAGAAAAATTTATCAAGACGTTTAACAATATGTGAAAAAACTGGCCTTTAGTCAAATACTCCAAAACCATTATTATTGCTACTAAAAATATTTATTTTTTAATTTTTTTTAGCGATTTTTCGGGTTGGCTCGAGGTGTATGTGGGTCAAATGATCATCCTGATTCCACTTTATTTGGATACATGTTTAATTTAATGTCTTCATATTCGTTGCTGAAACCTTGTAAAGGATCAAATATTTGTGGAGGTGATAGGCTAACTGCACTTTTGACAGCTGTAAATAATTCTAAAACATCAAAAGCTCATGAAGAGTATACGCTAATTCTAGATGACATAATAGAAAACAAAACATATATGGCCGATGTACGAAATCCGCTTATTGATGAAGTAAATAATAATACACAGTGGTCAACAAACTACAATGACACATCAAAATATATTTTATCGTATATGGCTGGATATATAGTCAGAAAGAGTAAGAGATGGACAAAATGTGGTGAATGCATGGGGAGCCTTCAGGAAATATCAGAATTCGAAAAAAAGAAATTAGATGAAAATAAATTGATTAATTTGTTAAGCAAAGGTTTGCTAAAACATCCTTCTAAAACTCTATGTTTACTGCTACAAAAAGTGGAAAAAAATATAATGGAAGTTATTTTAAAGAACAATAAAATAGAGGCTGATACATTCTTTCATATATTATATTCTTTACAAGAGACAGAAATACCAAAAGTTGGGTGCTCCATTCATTTAGACAACTTAACACGAAAAATTTTAAACTTCTATTTAATAATGAGGGCTAATTTTCTCTCTAAAGGTGAAAATAAAAAAGCTAATAAAGCTAAAGAACAAACAAAAAAATCCAGGAAAATGGCAAAGCTATAAACTTATTGTAATAGATATGATGAGAAGTATGTTGGTGATTGGGAGATTGTTTTCCTTTGAATATTTGTTCATAGGTTATCAAAGCGTATAAAAATTGTTCGTTGTAATCCATATATGTATAATATATGATTATTTATATAATATGTTAGAAAAGTTGAAATATATTAGAACTGAAATAAAAACTTCAAAAATATATCTTTTTTTTTATTGAAAATGTAAAACCAGCAATAACAGAAAGTCGACGTTTTTCGCTTTTCATAAATAATGTAATAATGCTTATAATATAAATAATTTTAAATGATATAAATTTTTTAATAATTTCTAAAAAAATGTAATGCACTAAAACATAAACATTTATATTATAAATGAAAAGCTAAATCCATCTTTATGAAATCATTTATTTTATTCAAAATATCTTTCATTTTGCTGTTTTCAATATATTCTAAATTCTCCACCCGGTATATGCAGTTGGATAATGTACTACTATATAATAATACGATATATATATATATGTATATTGTACACTAGTTACACATGCGCCGCCAGTAGTCAAAATATTAACTATAATATTGTTTCATCGTTAGTCTTCAAATATCTAGTAAGTTTTACATGAAGTTGAACCTCCTTGTGTAGTCTTCATGGGGAGTACTTATAAAGGGGATAGGGTAAATCACTTGGGGTCAGGGAGTACTTACAAGGGACTAGGGTAACTCACTTGGACACTGGGAGTACATATAAAAGGGGTAGGATAACTCACTTGGGGTAAGGGAGTACTTATAAAGGGGATAGGGTAAATCACTTGGGGTCAGGGAGTACTTACAAGAGACTAGGATAACTCACTTGGAGTCTGGGAGTGCTTATATGGGACCAGGGTAACTCACTTGGGGCCAGGGTGTACTTATAAAGGGGCTAGGGTAACTCACTTGGGGTCAGGGAGTAGTTATAAGGGACTAGGGTAACTCACTTGGGGTCTGGGAGTACATATAAAGGGGCTAGGGTAACTTACTTGCGGTCAGAGAGTACATATAAAAGGGCTAGGATAACCCACTTGGGATCAGGGAGTACTTATATAGGGGCTAGGGTAACTCACTTAGGGTCAGGGAGTACTTCTATGGGACTAGGGTAACTCACGTGAGGTCTGGGAGTAGTTATAAGGGACTAGGGTAACTCACTTGGGGTCTGGGAGTACTTACAAGGGACGAGGGTAACTCTCTTGGGGTCTGGGAGTACTTATAAAGGGGCTATGGTAACTCACTAGGGGTCATGGAGTATTTATATGGGACCAGGGTAAATCATTTGCGTTCAGAGAGTACATATAAAGGGGTTTGGATAACTCAGTTGGGGTCAGGGAGTACTTCTATGGGACTAGGGTAACTCACTTTGGGTCAGGGAGTAGTTATAAGGGACTAGGGTAACTCACTTTGGGTCAGGGAGTAGTTATAAGGGACTAGGGTAACTCACATGGAGTCTGGGAGTGCATATAAAGGGGCTGGAATAACTCACTTGGGGTCAGGGAGTACTTATATGGGACTAGGGTAACTCACCTGCTGTCAGAGAGTACATATAAAGGGGCTAGGGTAACTCACATGGGGTCAGGGAGTAATTCTATGGGACTAGGGTAACTCTCTTGGGGTCAGGGTGTACTTATAGGGGACTAGGGTAACTCTCTTGGGGTCAGGGAGTACTTATAAGGGACTAGGGTAACTCACTTGGGGTCTGGGAGTACATATAAAGTGGCTAGGATAACTCACTTGCGGTCAGAGAGTACTTATAAAGGGGCTAGGGTAACTCACTTGCTGTAAGAGAGCACATATAAAGGGGCTAGAATAACTCACTTGAGGTCAAGGAGTACTTATAAAGGTGATATGGTAACTCACTTGTGGTCAGGGAGTACTAATAAAGGGGGCTAGGGTAACTCCCTTTGGGTCAAGGAGTACTTATATGGGACTAGGGTAACTCACTTGGGGCCAAGGTGTACTTATTATGGGCTAGGGTAACTCACTTGTGGTCAGGGAGTATTTATAAAGGGGCTAGGATAACTCACTTGGGGTCAGAGAGTACATATATAGGGGCTAGGATAACTCACTTGGGTTCAGGGAGTACTTATAAAGGGGCTATGGTAACTCACTTGGGGCCAGGGAGCACTTATAAAGGGGATAGGATAACTCACTTGGGGTCCGGGAGTACTTATAAAGGGGCTAAGGTAACACACTTGGGTTCAGTGAGTACATATATGAGACTAGGGTAACACACTTGAGATCAGGGAGTACTTATAAAGGGGCTATGGTAACTCACTATGGGTCAGGGAGTACTTATAAACGGGCTAGGGTAACTCACTTTGGGTCGGGGAGTAGTTATAAGGGACTAGGGTAACTCACTTGGACACTGGGAGTACATATAAAAGGGGTAGGATAACTCACTTGGGGTAAGGGAGTTCTTATAAAGGGGATAGGGTAAATCACTTGGGGTCAGGGAGTATTTACAAGGGACTAGGATAACTCACTTGGAGTCTGGGAGTGCTTATATGGGACCAGGGTAACTCACTTGGGGCCAGGGTGTACTTATAAAGGGGCTAGGGTAACTCACTTGGGGTCAGGGAGTAGTTATAAGGGACTAGGGTAACTCACTTGGGGTCTGGGAGTACATATAAAGGGGCTAGGGTAACTTACTTGCGGTCAGAGAGTACATATAAAAGGGCTAGGATAACCTACTTGGGATCAGGGAGTACTTATATAGGGGCTAGGGTAACTCACTTAGGGTCAGGGAGTACTTCTATGGGACTAGGGTAACTCACTTGGGGTTTGGGAGTAGTTATAAGGGACTAGGGTAACTCACTTGGGGTCTGGGAGTACTTCTATGGGACTAGGGTAACTCACTTTGGGTCAGGGAGTAGTTATAAGGGACTAGGGTAACTCACTTTGGGTCAGGGAGTAGTTATAAGGGACTAGGATAACTCACATGGAGTCTGGGAGTGCATATAAAGGGGCTGGGATAACTCACTTGGGGTCAGGGAGTACTTATATGGGACTAGGGTAACTCACCTGCTGTCAGAGAATACATATAAAGGGGCTAGGGTAACTCACATGGGGTCAGGGAGCAATTCTATGGGACTAGGGTAACTCTCTTGGGGTCAGGGTGTACTTATATGGGACTAGGGTAACTCTCTTGGGGTCAGGGAGTACTTATAAGGGACTAGGGTAACTCACTTGAGGTCTGGGCGTACATATAAAGTGGCTAGGATAACTCACTTGCTGTCAGAGAGTACTTATAAAGGGGCTAGGGTAACTCACTTGCTGTAAGAGAGCACATATAAAGGGGCTAGGATAACTCACTTGAGGTCAAGGAGTACTTATAAAGGTGATATGGTAACTCACTTGTGGTCAGGGAGTACTAATTAAGGGGGCTAGGGTAACTCACTTTGGGTCAAGGAGTACTTATATGGGACTAGGGTAACTCACTTGGGGCCAAGGTGTACTTATTATGGGCTAGGGTAACTCACCTGTGGTCAGGGAGTATTTATAAGGGACTGGGTAACTCACTTGGGGCCATGGTGTACTTATATAGGGGCTAGGGTAACACACTTGGGGTCTGGGAGTACTTATATGGGACTAGGGTAACTCACTTGCGGTCAGAGAGTACATATAAAGGTGCTAGGGTAACTCACTTGGGGTCTGGGAGTACTTATAAAGGTGATATGGTAACTCACTTGTGGTCAGGGAGTACTAATAAAGGGGGCTAGGGTAACTCACTTTGGGTCAAGGAGTACTTATATGGGACTAGGGTAACTCTCTTGGGGTCAGGGAGTACTTATAAGGGACTAGGGTAACTCACTTGGGGTCAGAGAGTACATATAAAGGAGCTAGGATAACTCACTTGGGGTCAGGGAGTACTTATATAGGGGCTAGGGTAACACACTTGGGGTCTGGGAGTACTTATATGGGACTAGGGTAACTCACTTGCGGTCAGAGAGTACATATAAAGGGGCTAGGATAACTCACTTGCGGTCAGAGAGTACATATAAAGGGGCTAGGATAACACACTTGGGGTCAGGGAGTACTTATAAAGGTGATATGGTAACTCACTTGGGGCCAGGGAGTACTAATATGAAACTAGGGTAACACACTTTTTTTTTTTTTTTTTTTTCTTTCCGACGCTATGCGAGGTAGGGGGAAACTTCTTAAAGCCTTACGGCTTGTTAAGTACCTCTGGCGGCCGATGTTTTGGCCAGAGGTTATGTGGGATTCTAACCCACCAAAACCCCCTACCTGCCCCCCTTTTTTTTTTTTTTTTTTTTTTTTTTTTCCGACGCTTTGCGAGGTAGGGGGAAACTTCTTAAAGCCTTACGGCATGTTAAGTACCTCTGGCGGCCGATGTTTTGGCCAGAGGTTATGTGGGATTCTAACCCACCAAAACCCCCTACCTGCCCCCCTACCCGGTACCAAGCATAGCTTATAACATCAGGTAGGAGGGTATACGCTCTACTCTACGACCGTATGCGGTCATCCCCAGACAAACAAAAACCCCTGTCTCTACCCCACCCCAGAGGAGAGAGCAGCAGACTCCTCAGCTCGGACTCTAATGTCCTTGGAGGTGAGGACCCTAACCGAGAAGCTGGAAAATGCATTCCAAGCTCTCGGCGTATTCGTAACATGGGACACAAGGGTCTCCACCTCCAACGAGGGCACACCTAAAGCATCACAGAGTTCTGCTCTTTCGCATTCCCACAGTGGACACCACAACAGCGTGTGCTCCGCCGTATCCGCGACCGGATTCGGGGAGCACCAGCAGTCGGGAGTCGCCCTGCGGCCCACCCTCGCGCGATGACTCATGAAACTACCATGCCCCAGGAGCATCTGGGAAACATGGTAGCTCAAGCTTCTACAATTAGCAGCCAGCCAGGACCGGATGTCCGGGATGATTCGGTGAGTCCACCTACCCCGACCATCCGAGTCCCATGCTGCCTGCCATCTCTCTACTAAATTCGCCCTCGCCAATCTCCGCGCTTCGGCCACGCCAGCCGAGGAGCCACCCGCACGCGCCGCATCGTACACCTCCCTGCGCTCCAAAGCTAAAAGATGGGCCGGTGGTATGCCCGAGATTACTAATAGCGCACAGGACGAAGCCGTACGACACGCGCGGGAAACCCTCAGCGCCATGACCCTCTGCGCGGAGATTAGGGACCTCGCAATGGTTGGGCGAGAGGCAGCCTCAGCCCAGCAAGGCGCCCCGTAAAGAAGAATGCTGTGCACTAAATTCGTGTACAACATCCTTCCCGAGACCCCCGACCCACCCACGTTCGGCAATAAGCTACTCAACGCCCACCCAGCCTTTTTGGCTTTTCCCACCATGCAATCAATGTGAAACTTGAAGGAAAGACGACGATCCAACCACACACCGAGGTATTTCGCCCGCGGGGAGACGGAAACCGTCTCGCCCCCGACCGAAAACCGCGGAGCCCGATCAGACCGCCTCCTAGAGAAGAAAACAGCCTCCGATTTGGAGACGTTCACCTCCAGGTTCCTCCCCTCAAGCCACAGAACGATACGCGACAAAGCCCTGCTAGCCTTCAACTGCAAGGACCCGACGCTTCCCGCAGACACACCCAATGCCGTATCGTCCGCGTAACAAGTCAACGTGCAGCCCTCCGGGAGACTCAACCGCAGCAGACCGTCGAAACAAATGTTCCACAGGAGAGGTCCTAAGACCGATCCCTGCGGAACACCCGCCCCAACGCGCCACTGCCGTCCAGCGCACTCAATGACCCGGTCCCCCAGGTAACTGCGGACTATATCCACAATCACCCCCGGGACCGCGCCATTGGCGGCCAGGGCCTCCAAGATGGCCGCATGCGACACAGAATTGAACGCGTTCTTAATGTCGAGAAGGATTACGGCCACGCGTTTGCTCCGGTACACAGACCCCCGAAGGGCGATCCGAATAAAATTCTGGACAGCCGATACGGCATCCATGGTACTTCTACCAGGACGAAACCCGTATTGACCGTCCGCGAGATGTGCGACCCCCTCATAAACCTCCGTAAGACGAGCGACAACTACCCTCTCGAACAACTTCCCCACCACCGGTAGGAGAGATATGGGTCTGAAGCCCCCGATCCCTTTCGGGATTAGGACAACCCTCGCCCTCCTCCAGATAGCGGGAAAGTCGCCGAGTTCCAGGCAGCGGTTGAACAACCGGGCAAAATCAGCGGGGCAACTCATTGCTGCAACCTTAACCACTTCCGGGAGAATGCCATCGACACCAGGGGCCCCCTTTGCAGGGGACCTCCCGGCAGCCATGACAATCTCTGCTTCCGTGATGAGATCAGACTCCAAGATCGGCCTGGTGTTACCGCGTACCACGAATGGAACGCCCCCAAGGGTAACACACTTGGGGTCAGGGAGAACTTATAAAGGGGCTAGGATAACTCACTTGCGGTCAGAGAGTACATATAAAGGGGCTAGGATAACTCACTCGCGGTCAGAGAGTACATATATAGGGACTGGAATAACTCACTTGGGGTCAGGGACTACTACTATGGGACTAGGGTAACTCACTTGCGGTGAGAGATTACATATAAAGGGGCTAGGATAACTCACTTGAGGTCTGGGAGTACTTATAAAGGTGATATGGTAACTCACTTGTGGTCAGGGAGTACTAATAAAGGGGGCTAGGGTAACTCACTTTGGGTCAAGGAGTACTTATTTGGGACTAGGGTAACTCTCTTGGGGTCAGGGAGTACTTATAAGGGACTAGGGTAACTCACTTGTGGTCAGGGAGTATTTATAAGGGACTGGGTAACTCACTTGGGGCCATGGTGTACTTATATAGGGGCTAGGGTAACACACTTGGGGTCTGGGAGTACTTATATGGGACTAGGGTAACTCACTTGCGGTCAGAGAGTACATATAAAGGGGCTAGGGTAACTCACTTGGGGTCTGGGAGTACTTATAAAGGTGATATGGTAACTCACTTGTGGTCAGGGAGTACTAATAAAGGGGGCTAGGGTAACTCACTTTGGGTCAAGGAGTACTTATATGGGACTAGGGTAACTCTCTTGGAGTCAGGGAGTACTTATAAGGGACTAGGGTAACTCACTTGGGGTCAGAGAGTACATATAAAGGGGGCTAGGGTAACTCACTTTGGGTCAAGGAGTACTTATATGGGACTAGGGTAACTCTCTTGGGGTCAGGGAGTACTTATAAGGGACTAGGGTAACTCACTTGTGGTCAGGGAGTATTTATAAGGGACTGGGTAACTCACTTGGGGCCATGGTGTACTTATATAGGGGCTAGGGTAACACACTTGGGGTCTGGGAGTACTTATATGGGACTAGGGTAACTCACTTGCGGTCAGAGAGTACATATAAAGGGGCTAGGATAACTCACTTGCGGTCAGAGAGTACATATAAAGGGGCTAGGATAACACACTTGGGGTCAGGGAGTACTTATAAAGGTGATATGGTAACTCACTTGGGGCCAGGGAGTACTAATATGAAACTAGGGTAACACACTTTTTTTTTTTTTTTTTTTTCTTTCCGACGCTATGCGAGGTAGGGGGAAACTTCTTAAAGCCTTATGGCTTGTTAAGTACCTCTGGCGGCCGATGTTTTGGCCAGAGGTTATGTGGGATTCTAACCCACCAAAACCCCCTACCTGCCCCCCTTTTTTTTTTTTTTTTTTTTTTTTTCCGACGCTTTGCGAGGTAGGGGGAAACTTCTTAAAGCCTTACGGCATGTTAAGTACCTCTGGCGGCCGATGTTTTGGCCAGAGGTTATGTGGGATTCTAACCCACCAAAACCCCCTACCTGCCCCCCTACCCGGTACCAAGCATAGCTTATAACATCAGGTAGGAGGGTATACGCTCTACTCTACGACCGTATGCGGTCATCCCCAGACAAACAAAAACCCCAGTCTCTACCCCACCCCAGAGGAGAGAGCAGCAGACTCCTCAGCTCGGACTCTAATGTCCTTGGAGGTGAGGACCCTAACCGAGAAGCTGGAAAATGCATTCCAAGCTCTCGGCGTATTCGTAACATGGGACACAAGGGTCTCCACCTCCAACGAGGGCACACCTAAAGCATCACAGAGTTCTGCTCTTTCGCATTCCCACAGGGGACACCACAACAGCGTGTGCTCCGCCATATCCGCGACCGGATTCGGGGAGCACCAGCAGTCGGGAGTCGCCCTGCGGCCCACCCTCGCGCGATGACTCATGAAACTACCATGCCTCAGGAGCATCTGGGAAACATGGTAGCTCAAGCTTCTACAATTAGCAGCCAGCCAGGACCGGATGTCCGGGATGATTCGGTGAGTCCACCTACCCCGACCATTCGAGTCCCATGCTGCCTGCCATCTCTCTACTAAATTCGCCCTCGCCAATCTCCGCGCTTCGGCCACTCCAGCCGAGGAGCCACCCGCACGCGCCGCATCGTACACCTCCCTGCGCTCCAAAGCTAAAAGATGGGCCGGTGGTATGCCCGAGATTGCTAATAGCGCACAGGACGAAGCCGTACGACACGCGCGGGAAACCCTCAGCGCCATGACCCTCTGCGCGGAGATTAGGGACCTCGCAATGGTTGGGCGAGAGGCAGCCTCAGCCCAGCAAGGCGCCCCGTAAAGAAGAATGCTGTGCACTAAATTCGTGTACAACATCCTTCCCGAGACCCCCGACCCACCCACGTTCGGCAATAAGCTACTCAACGCCCACCCAGCCTTTTTGGCTTTTCCCACCATGCAATCAATGTGAAACTTGAAGGAAAGACGACGATCCAACCACACACCGAGGTATTTCGCCCGCGGGGAGACGGGAACCGTCTCGCCCCCGACCGAAAACCGCGGAGCCCGATCAGACCGCCTCCTAGAGAAGAAAACAGCCTCCGATTTGGAGACGTTCACCTCCAGGTTCCTCCCCTCAAGCCACAGAACGATACGCGACAAAGCCCTGCTAGCCTTCAACTGCAAGGACCCGACGCTTCCCGCAGACACACCCAATGCCGTATCGTCCGCGTAACAAGTCAACGTGCAGCCCTCCGGGAGACTCAACCGCAGCAGACCGTCGAAACAAATGTTCCACAGGAGAGGTCCTAAGACCGATCCCTGCGGAACACCCGCCCCAACGCGCCACTGCCGTCCAGCGCACTCAATGACCCGGTCCCCCAGGTAACTGCGGACTATATCCACAATCACCCCCGGGACCGCGCCATTGGCGGCCAGGGCCTCCAAGATGGCCGCATGCGACACAGAATTGAACGCGTTCTTAATGTCGAGAAGGATTACGGCCACGCGTTTGCTCCGGTACACAGACCCCCGAAGGGCGATCCGAATATAATTCTGGACAGCCGATACGGCATCCATGGTACTTCTACCAGGACGAAACCCGTATTGACCGTCCGCGAGATGTGCGACCCCCTCATAAACCTCCGTAAGACGAGCGACAACTACCCTCTCGAACAACTTCCCCACCACCGTTAGGAGAGATATGGGTCTGAAGCCCCCGATCCCTTTCGGGATTAGGACAACCCTCGCCCTCCTCCAGATAGCGGGAAAGTCGCCGAGTTCCAGGCAGCGGTTGAACAACCGGGCAAAATCAGCGGGGCAACTCATTGCTGCAACCTTAACCACTTCCGGGAGAATGCCATCGACACCAGGGGCCCCCTTTGCAGGGGACCTCCCGGCAGCCATGACAATCTCTGCTTCCGTGATGAGATCAGACTCCAAGATCGGCCTGGTGTTACCGCGTACCACGAATGGAACGCCCCCAAGGGTAACACACTTGGGGTCAGGGAGAACTTATAAAGGGGCTAGGATAACTCACTTGCGGTCAGAGAGTACATATAAAGGGGCTAGGATAACTCACTCGCGGTCAGAGAGTACATATATAGGGACTGGAATAACTCACTTGGGGTCAGGGAGTACTACTATGGGACTAGGGTAACTCACTTGCGGTGAGAGATTACATATAAAGGGGCTAGGATAACTCACTTGAGGTCAAGGAGTACTTATAAAGGTGATATGGTAACTCACTTGTGGTCAGGGAGTAGTAATAAAGGGGGCTAGGGTAACTCACTTTGGTTCAAGGAGTACTTATATGGGACTAGGGAAACTCACTTGGTGTCTGTGAGTACTTATTTGGACCAGGGTAACTCACTTGGGGCCAGGGGGTAGTTATAAGGGACTAGGATTACCTACTTGGGGTCAGAGAGTACTTATGAAGGGGCTATGGTAACTCACTTGGAGTCAGGGAGTACTTATATGGGACTAGGGTAACTCACTTGCGGTCAGAGCGTACATATAAACGGGCTAGGGTAACTCACTTGGTGTCAGGGAGTACTTATATGGGATCAGGGTAACTCACTTGGGGCCAGGGTGTACTTATAAAGGGGCTAGGGTAACTCAATTGGGGCCAGGGAGTAGTTATAAGGGACTAGGATTACCCACTTGGGGTCAGGGAGTACTTATAAAGGGGCTAGGATTACTCACTTGGGGTCAGGGAGTACTTGTAAAGGGCCGATTGTAACTCACTTGGGGTCAGGGAGTACTTATATGGGACTAGGGTAAATCAGTTGGGGTCAGGAATTACTTATATGGGACTAGGGTAACTCACTTGGGGTCTGGGAGTAGTTATAAAGGACTAGGGTAACTCACTTGGGGTCTGGGAGTACATATAAAGGGGCTAGGATAACTCACTTGGGGTCAGGGAGTACTTATAAAGGGGCTATGGTAACTCACTTGCTGTCAGAGAGCACATATAAAGGGGCTAGGGTAACTCACATGGGGTCAGGGAGTAATTCTATGGGACTAGGGTAACTCACTTGGGGTCAGGGTGTACGTATATGGGACTAGGGTAACTCTCTTGGGGTCAGAGAGTACATATATAGGGACTGGAATAACTCACTTGGGGTCAGGGAGTACTACTATGGGACTAGGGTAACTCACTTGCGGTGAGAGATTACATATAAAGGGGCTAGGATAACTCACTTGAGGTCAAGGAGTACTTATAAAGGTGATATGGTAACTCACTTGTGGTCAGGGAGTACTAATAAAGGGGGCTAGGGTAACACACTTTGGTTCAAGGAGTACTTATATGGGACTAGGGAAACTCACTTGGTGTCTGTGAGTACTTATTTGGACCAGGGTAACTCACTTGGGGCCAGGGGGTAGTTATAAGGGACTAGGATTACCTACTTGGGGTCAGAGAGTACTTATGAAGGGGCTATGGTAACTCACTAGGAGTCAGGGAGTACTTATATGGGACTAGGGTAACTCACTTGCGGTCAGAGCGTACATATAAACGGGCTAGGGTAACTCACTTGGTGTCAGGGAGTACTTATATGGGATCAGGCTAACTCACTTGGGGCCAGGGTGTACTTATAAAGGGGCTAGGGTAACTCACTTGGGGCCAGGGAGTAGTTATAAGGGACTAGGATTACCCACTTGGGGTCAGGGAGTACTTATAAAGGGGCTAGGATTACTCACTTGGGGTCAGGGAGTACTTATATGGGACTAGGGTAAATCAGTTGGGGTCAGGAATTACTTATATGGGACTAGGGTAACTCACTTAGGGTCATGGAGTACTTCTATGGGACTAGGGTAACTCACTTGGGGTCTGGGAGTAGTTATAAAGGACTAGGGTAACTCACTTGGGGTCTGGGAGTACATATAAAGGGGCTAGGATAACTCACTTGGGGTCAGGGAGTACTTATAAAGGGGCTATGGTAACTCACTTGCTGTCAGAGAGCACATATAAAGGGGCTAGGGTAACTCACATGGGGTCAGGGAGTAATTCTATGGGACTAGGGTAACTCACTTGGGGTCAGGGTGTACTTATATGGGACTAGGGTAACTCTCTTGGGGTCAGAGAGTACATATAAAGGAGCTAGGATAACTCACTTGGGGTCAGGGAGTACTTATATAGGGGCTAGGGTAACACACTTGGGGTCAGGGAATACTTCTATGGGACTAGGGTAACTCACTTGGGGTCTGGGAGTGCATATAAAGCGGCTAGGATAACTCAATTGCGGTCAGGGAGTACTTATAAAGTGGCTAGGGTAACTCACTTGCGGTCAGAGAGTACATATAAATGGGCTAGGATAACACACTTGGGGTCAGGGAGTACTTATAAAGGTGATATGGTAACTCACTTGGGGCCAGGGAGTACTAATATGAAACTAGGGTAACACACTTGGGGTCAGGGAGAACTTATAAAGGGGCTAGGATAACTCACTTGCGGTCAGAGAGTACATATAAAGGGGCTAGGATAACTCACTTGGGGTCACGGAGTACATATAAAGGGGCTAGGATAACTCACTCGCGGTCAGAGAGTACATATATAGGGACTGGAATAACTCACTTGGGGTCAGGGAGTACTACTATGGGACTAGGGTAACTCACTTGCGGTGAGAGATTACATATAAAGGGGCTAGGATAACTCACTTGAGGTCAAGGAGTACTTATAAAGGTGATATGGTAACTCACTTGTGGTCAGGGAGTACTAATAAAGGGGGCTAGGGTAACTCACTTTGGTTCAAGGAGTACTTATATGGGACTAGGGAAACTCACTTGGTGTCTGTGAGTACTTATTTGGACCAGGGTAACTCACTTGGGGCCAGGGGGTAGTTATAAGGGACTAGGATTACCTACTTGGGGTCAGAGAGTACTTATGAAGGGGCTATGGTAACTCACTTGGAGTCAGGGAGTACTTATATGGGACTAGGGTAACTCACTTGCGGTCAGAGCGTACATATAAACGGGCTAGGGTAACTCACTTGGTGTCAGGGAGTACTTATATGGGATCAGGGTAACTCACTTGGGGCCAGGGTGTACTTATAAAGGGGCTAGGGTAACTCACTTGGGGCCAGGGAGTAGTTATAAGGGACTAGGAATACCCACTTGGGGTCAGGGAGTACTTATAAAGGGGCTAGGATTACTCACTTGGGGTCAGGGAGTACTTATATGGGACTAGGGTAAATCAGTTGGGGTCAGGAATTACTTATATGGGACTAGGGTAACTCACTTAGGGTCAATGAGTACTTCTATGGGACTAGGGTAACTCACTTGGGGTCTGGGAGTAGTTATAAAGGACTAGGGTAACTCACTTGGGGTCTGGGAGTACATATAAAGGGGCTAGGATAACTCACTTGGGGTCAGGGAGTACTTATAAAGGGGCTATGGTAACTCACTTGCTGTCAGAGAGCACATATAAAGGGGCTAGGGTAACTCACATGGGGTCAGGGAGTAATTCTATGGGACTAGGGTAACTCACTTGGGGTCAGGGTGTACTTATATGGGACTAGGGTAACTCTCTTGGGGTCAGAGAGTACATATAAAGGAGCTAGGATAACTCACTTGGGGTCAGGGAGTACTTATATAGGGGCTAGGGTAACACACTTGGGGTCAGGGAATACTTCTATGGGACTAGGGTAACTCACTTGGGGTCTGGGAGTGCATATAAAGCGGCTAGGATAACTCACTTGCGGTCAGGGAGTACTTATAAAGTGGCTAGGGTAACTCACTTGCGGTCAGAGAGTACATATAAAGGGGCTAGGATAACACACTTGGGGTCAGGGAGTACTTATAAAGGTGATATGGTAACTCACTTGGGGCCAGGGAGTACTAATATGAAACTAGGGTAACACACTTGGGGTCAGGGAGAACTTATAAAGGGGCTAGGATAACTCACTTGCGGTCAGAGAGTACATATAAAGGGGCTAGGATAACTCACTTGGGGTCACGGAGTACATATAAAGGGGCTAGGATAACTCACTCGCGGTCAGAGAGTACATATATAGGGACTGGAATAACTCAATTGGGGTCAGGGAGTACTACTATGTGACTAGGGTAACTCACTTGCGGTGAGAGATTACATATAAAGGGGCTAGGATAACTCACTTGAGGTCAAGGAGTACTTATAAAGGTGATATGGTAACTCACTTGTGGTCAGGGAGTACTAATGAAGGGGGCTAGGGTAACTCACTTTGGTTCAAGGAGTACTTATATGGGACTAGGGAAACTCACTTGGTGTCTGTGAGTACTTATTTGGACCAGGGTAACTCACTCTGGGTCAAGGAGTACTTATATGGGACTAGGGTAACTCACTTGCGGTCAGAGGGTACATACAAAGGAGCTAGGATAACTCGCTTGGGGTCAGGGAGTACTTCAATGGGATAAGGGTAACTCACTTGCTGTCAGAGCGTACATATAAACGAGCTAGGGTAACTCACTAGGTGTCATGGAGTATTTATATGGGACTAGGGTAAATCATTTGCATTCAGAGAGTACATATAAAGGGGTTTGGATAACTCAGTTGGGGTCAGGGAGTACTTCTATGGGACTAGGGTAACTCACTTGGGGTCTGGGAGTAGTTATAAGGGACTAGGGTAACTCACTTTGGGTCAGGGAGTAGTTATAAGGGACTAGGGTAACTCACTTGGAGTCTGGGAGTACATATAAAGGGGCTAGGATAACTCACTTGGGTACTTGGAGCACTTATATGGGGCAAGGGTAAATCAGTTGGGGATAGGGAGTACTTATATGGGACTCTGGTAACTCACTTGCGGTCAGAGAGTACATATAAAGGGGCTAGGGTAACTCACTTGCTGTCAGAGAGTACTTATAAGGGACTAGGGTAACTCACTTGCGACAGAGAGTATATATAAAGGGGCAAATATAACTCACTTGGGGCCAGGGAGTACTTCTATGGAACTAGGGTAACCCACTTGTGGTCTGGGAGTTCTTATAAGGGACTAGGGTAACCCACTTAGGGTCAGGGAGTACTTATAAAGGGGCTAGGGTAACTCACTTTGGGTCAGGGAGTAGTTATAAGGGACTAGGGTAACTCACATGGAGTCTGGGAGTGCATATAAAGGGGCTGGGATAACTCACTTGGGGTCAGGGAGTACTTATATGGGACTAGGGTAACTCACCTGCTGTCAGAGAGTACATATAAAGGGGCTAGGGTAACTCACATGGGGTCAGGGAGTAATTCTATGGGACTAGGGTAACTCTCTTGGGGTCAGGGTGTACCAAATGGGACTAGGGTAACTCACTTGCGGTCAGAGAGTACATACAAAGGAGCTAGGATAACTCGCTTGGGGTCAGGGAGTACTTCTATGGGACAAGGGTAACTCACTTGCTGTCAGAGCGTACATATAAACGAGCTAGGGTAACTCACTAGGGGTCATGGAGTATTTATATGGGACTAAAGTAAATCATTTGCGTTCAGAGAGTACATATAAAGGGGTTTGGATAACTCAGTTGGGGTCAGGGAGTACTTCTATGGGACTAGGGTAACTCACTTGGGGTCTGGGAGTACAAATAAAGGGGCTAGGATAACTCACTTGGGGTCAGGGAGTACTTATAAAGGGGCTAGGGTAACTCACTTTGGGTCAAGGAGTACTTATATGGGACTAGGGTAACTCACTTGGGGCCAAGATGTACTTATTAAGGGCTAGGGTAACTCACTTGTGGTCAGGGAGTATTTATAAGGGACTGGGTAACTCACTTGGGGTCTGGGAGTACATATAAAGGGGCTATGGTAACTCACTTGGAGTCAGGGAGTACTTATATGGGACTAGGGTAAATCAGTTGGGGTCAGGGAGTACTTCTATGGGACTAGGGTAACTCACTTGCGGTCAGAGAGTACATACAACGGAGCTAGGATAACTCACTTTGGGTCAGGGAGTAGTTATAAGGGACTAGGGTAACTCACATGGAGTCTGGGAGTGCATATAAAGGGGCTGGGATAACTCACTTGGGGTCAGGGAGTACTTATATGGGACTAGGGTAACTCACCTGCTGTCAGAGAGTACATATAAAGGGGCTAGGGTAACTCACATGGGGTCAGGGAGTAATTCTATGGGACTAGGGTAACTCTCTTGGGGTCAGGGTGTACCAAATGGGACTAGGGTAACTCACTTGCGGTCAGAGAGTACATACAAAGGAGCTAGGATAACTCGCTTGGGGTCAGGGAGTACTTCTATGGGACAAGGGTAACTCACTTGCTGTCAGAGCGTACATATAAACGAGCTAGGGTAACTCACTAGGGGTCATGGAGTATTTATATGGGACTAAAGTAAATCATTTGCGTTCAGAGAGTACATATAAAGGGGTTTGGATAACTCAGTTGGGGTCAGGGAGTACTTCTATGGGACTAGGGTAACTCACTTGGGGTCTGGGAGTACAAATAAAGGGGCTAGGATAACTCACTTGGGGTCAGGGAGTACTTATAAAGGGGCTAGGGTAACTCACTTTGGGTCAAGGAGTACTTATATGGGACTAGGGTAACTCACTTGGGGCCAAGATGTACTTATTAAGGGCTAGGGTAACTCACTTGTGGTCAGGGAGTATTTATAAGGGACTGGGTAACTCACTTGGGGTCTGGGAGTACATATAAAGGGGCTATGGTAACTCACTTGGAGTCAGGGAGTACTTATATGGGACTAGGGTAAATCAGTTGGGGTCAGGGAGTACTTCTATGGGACTAGGGTAACTCACTTGCGGTCAGAGAGTACATACAACGGAGCTAGGATAACTCACTTTGGGTCAGGGAGTAGTTATAAGGGACTAGGGTAACTCACTTGGAGTCTGGGAGTACATATAAAGGGGCTAGGATAACTCACTTGGGTACTAGGAGAACTTATATGGGGCAAGGGTAAATCATTTGGGGATAGGGAGTACTTATATGGGACTCTGGTAACTCACTTGCGGTCAGAGTGTACATATAAAGGGGCTAGGGTAACTCACTTGCTGTCAGAGAGTACTTATAAGGGACTAGGGTAACTCACTTGCGACAGAGAGTATATATAAAGGGGCAAATATAACTCACTTGGGGTCAGCGAGTACTTCTATGGAACTAGGGTAACCCACTTGTGGTCTGGGAGTTCTTATAAGGGACTAGGGTAACCCACTTAGGGTCAGGGAGTACTTATAAAGGGGCTAGGGTAACTCACTTTGGGTCAGGGAGTAGTTATAAGGGACTAGGGTAACTCACATGGAGTCTGTGAGTGCATATAAAGGGGCTGGGATAACTCACTTGGGGTCAGGGAGTACTTATATGGGACTAGGGTAACTCACCTGCTGTCAGAGAGTACATATAAAGGGGCTAGGGTAACTCACATGGGGTCAGGGAGTAATTCTATGGGACTAGGGTAACTCTCTTGGGGTCAGGGTGTACCAAATGGGACTAGGGTAACTCACTTGCGGTCAGAGAGTACATACAAAGGAGCTAGGATAACTCGCTTGGGGTCAGGGAGTACTTCTATGGGACAAGGGTAACTCACTTGCTGTCAGAGCGTACATATAAACGAGCTAGGGTAACTCACTAGGGGTCATGGAGTATTTATATGGGACTAAAGTAAATCATTTGCGTTCAGAGAGTACATATAAAGGGGTTTGGATAACTCAGTTGGGGTCAGGGAGTACTTCTATGGGACTAGGGTAACTCACTTGGGGTCTGGGAGTACAAATAAAGGGGCTAGGATAACTCACTTGGGGTCAGGGAGTACTTATAAAGGGGCTAGGGTAACTCACTTTGGGTCAAGGAGTACTTATATGGGACTAGGGTAACTCACTTGGGGCCAAGATGTACTTATTAAGGGCTAGGGTAACTCACTTGTGGTCAGGGAGTATTTATAAGGGACTGGGTAACTCACTTGGGGTCTGGGAGTACATATAAAGGGGCTATGGTAACTCACTTGGAGTCAGGGAGTACTTATATGGGACTAGGGTAAATCAGTTGGGGTCAGGGAGTACTTCTATGGGACTAGGGTAACTCACTTGCGGTCAGAGAGTACATACAACGGAGCTAGGATAACTCACTTTGGGTCAGGGAGTAGTTATAAGGGACTAGGGTAACTCACTTGGAGTCTGGGAGTACATATAAAGGGGCTAGGATAACTCACTTGGGTACTAGGAGAACTTATATGGGGCAAGGGTAAATCATTTGGGGATAGGGAGTACTTATATGGGACTCTGGTAACTCACTTGCGGTCAGAGTGTACATATAAAGGGGCTAGGGTAACTCACTTGCTGTCAGAGAGTACTTATAAGGGACTAGGGTAACTCACTTGCGACAGAGAGTATATATAAAGGGGCAAATATAACTCACTTGGGGTCAGCGAGTACTTCTATGGAACTAGGGTAACCCACTTGTGGTCTGGGAGTTCTTATAAGGGACTAGGGTAACCCACTTAGGGTCAGGGAGTACTTATAAAGGGGCTAGGGTAACTCACTTTGGGTCAGGGAGTAGTTATAAGGGACTAGGGTAACTCACATGGAGTCTGTGAGTGCATATAAAGGGGCTGGGATAACTCACTTGGGGTCAGGGAGTACTTATATGGGACTAGGGTAACTCACCTGCTGTCAGAGAGTACATATAAAGGGGCTAGGGTAACTCACATGGGGTCAGGGAGTAATTCTATGGGACTAGGGTAACTCACTTGGGGTCAAGGAGTACTTATATAGGGGATAGGGTACCTCACTTGGGGTCAGGGAGTACTTCTATGGGACTAGGGTAACTCACTTGGGGTCTGGGAGTACAAATAAAGGGGCTAGGATAACTCACTTGGGGTCAGGGAGTACTTATAAAGGGCCGATGGTAACTCGCTTGGGGTCAGGGAGTACTTATATGGGACTAGGGTAAATCAGTTGGGGTCACGGAGTACTTATATTGGAATAGGGTAACTCACTTGGGGTCAGGGAGTACTTATAAAGGGGCTAGGGTAACTCACTTTGGGTCAAGGAGTACTTATATGGGACTAGGGTAACTCACTTGCGGTCAGAGAGTACATACAAAGGAGCTAGGATAACTCGCTTGGGGTCAGGGAGTACTTCTATGGGACAAGGGTAACTCACTTGCTGTCAGAGCGTACATATAAACGAGCTAGGGTAACTCACTAGGGGTCATGGAGTATTTATATGGGACTAAAGTAAATCATTTGCGTTCAGAGAGTACATTGCTACATTACAAAAATTTTGGCTGACCCTTCGATCGTCGTAAACTGTACCTAATCAAACTCTAAAACGGAAGTTGGGCGCCAGGTTCCCGAAAGAACCACTGTACTGTAGTAGTCGCAAAATACTGTATTCGTCAAACTAAAATGCCAACTAGCTCAGTGAATTTAAGAGTAGGATTACGGAAGCGGAGAGTGGGTGGATTCCTGAAACGTAAGATATGGACGTATTTGGCAGTTCGGGTCAAATCACTACACAAAATATTCGATAACAAATTCTCTATATTTCCGTAAAGACATCGCTGTATATGTCGGATCTCATAACGCATAGATGGTTCTTCATATTCTACAAAACTATAATTACGGATGGTCTGGAAGACGGTTCTTTCAGAGCGCTCGGGATTACTTCAACGAATTTCTCTACTAATTAACTAACTACTAAATAAATAAAGGCCTACTCGAGGCAGGTGTTTCTCCTGCGACCTTTTAACGAAAACGAAACGGAACTCTCGCGAAGAGAACCGAACGGAGTAGCTCCTTTCGGGGAGAATTCACCTCCGGGGTTCCTTCGGACGAGAAAACGAACTGTAATACCACAAGGTGATCGAACAAGGTAGCTCCTTTCGGGGAGAATTCGACCTTGGGATGCACCTCTGGTTAAACGCGACAAAACTATACTAAACGTAACCGAAATCCGAAACTGAACGAATATCCCGATCACTCTTTACAACCGAATTCGACCCATCAACTGTACTATAAGCGTATAACTAAATTTCCGGAAACTACAAGACTTTAGTACGGCATTATATACACGGTAATCGATAAAAGCATTTAAGATAAGTTACACATAAAACTATTTATACTTCATATCCGAAAGCCCACAAAAGACTTGGTCCTCGAATTAATGGCGAATCTCAAAGTTTTCTCAACATTAGACTATTATTCCGATTCTTAATTTAATGTCTTTAATTCCCAATTCACGCACTTTGGGAGCAGATTTAACTCGTAATTCGTGATTTTTAGGCGATTCTACGGCTATTAACGCACGTTTTCCGACTTTTATTCGTAAGATAAGGATTCCTAGGAGCTGGGACTCCCGCTAACCTTTTTTTTTCGTCGAAGCTGGAGAAAACAGCAGAGCAGAGAGGAGCAGATCGGAGCAGAGCAGAGCAGAGCAGAGCAGAGCAGAGCAGAGCAGATCGGAGCCGAGCAGGGCAGAGCAGAGACGAGCAGGGCAGAGCGGCGTCGAGCAGAGCAGAGCAGGTCGGAGTAGAGCAGAGCAGGTCGAAGTAGAGCAGAGCAGATCCGAGCCGGGCGAAGTAGAGCAGAGCAGAGCCGAGCCGGTCGAAGCAGAGCAGAGCAGAGCAGAGCAGGGTAGCGTCGAGCAGGCAGAGCGGAGCAGCGTCGAGCAGGGTAGAGTAGAGAAGAGTCGACTCTCTTTCACACTTCTCACTACGAGTTGCCGAAAATACGTTTGATCCTCTTCAGGAAAAATAGTGTCTGAACTCTTCCAGGACTATAGTACGAGTGCTGCAAAAATCGGGAGACACCAGCAACGAGCTGTTGGTCCCTTATCCCCAACCTTTCGTAACGCTAAATCTAATTGGCGGAGCCGATTAAGCTATTGGTACCACCAATCAGATCCAAGGTCCGACTTCTTCCGAAAATTCAACTTGAATGTTCGGGAGTTGCGGAAAGCTGTAGTTCGTTAGACCCATTTAGCATACGACTTATGGGCCGCGATCGTTACTCTACTTTTATGACCTATCCATCACCGAACGTTATACGGTATTTCAGATGATGGGCAAGACAGGTGTATATGATATGATATTATGGCCTTGATATTGGGACCATAATATGTCTCATGGTTTTATCGAAAGACATACATACCTCTTTTTAGTGAACATGTACTATCCTAAAATAGTACGAGGTCACAACATATAAAGGGGTTTGGATAACTCAGTTGGGGTCAGGGAGTACTTCTATGGGACTAGGGTAACTCACTTGCGGTCAGAGAGTACATATAAAGGGGCTAGGATAACTCACTTGTGGTCAGGGAGTACTTATATAGGGGCTAGGGTAACTCACTTGGGGTCAGGGAGTACTTCTATGGGACTAGGGTAACTCACTTGGGGTCTGGGAGTACAAATAAAGGGGCTAGGATAACTCACTTGGGGTCAGGGAGTACTTATAAAGGGCCGATGGTAACTCGCTTGGGGTCAGGGAGTACTTATATGGGACTAGGTTAAATCAGTTGGGGTCACGGAGTACTTATATTGGAATAGGGTAACTCACTTGGGGTCAGGGAGTACTTATAAAGGGGCTAGGGTAACTCACTCTGGGTCAAGGAGTACTTATATGGGACTAGGGTAACTCACTTGCGGTCAGAGGGTACATACAAAGGAGCTAGGATAACTCGCTTGGGGTCAGGGAGTACTTCAATGGGATAAGGGTAACTCACTTGCTGTCAGAGCGTACATATAAACGAGCTAGGGTAACTCACTAGGTGTCATGGAGTATTTATATGGGACTAGGGTAAATCATTTGCATTCAGAGAGTACATATAAAGGGGTTTGGATAACTCAGTTGGGGTCAGGGAGTACTTCTATGGGACTAGGGTAACTCACTTGGGGTCTGGGAGTAGTTATAAGGGACTAGGGTAACTCACTTTGGGTCAGGGAGTAGTTATAAGGGACTAGGGTAACTCACTTGGAGTCTGGGAGTACATATAAAGGGGCTAGGATAACTCACTTGGGTACTTGGAGCACTTATATGGGGCAAGGGTAAATCAGTTGGGGATAGGGAGTACTTATATGGGACTCTGGTAACTCACTTGCGGTCAGAGAGTACATATAAAGGGGCTAGGGTAACTCACTTGCTGTCAGAGAGTACTTATAAGGGACTAGGGTAACTCACTTGCGACAGAGAGTATATATAAAGGGGCAAATATAACTCACTTGGGGCCAGGGAGTACTTCTATGGAACTAGGGTAACCCACTTGTGGTCTGGGAGTTCTTATAAGGGACTAGGGTAACCCACTTAGGGTCAGGGAGTACTTATAAAGGGGCTAGGGTAACTCACTTTGGGTCAGGGAGTAGTTATAAGGGACTAGGGTAACTCACATGGAGTCTGGGAGTGCATATAAAGGGGCTGGGATAACTCACTTGGGGTCAGGGAGTACTTATATGGGACTAGGGTAACTCACCTGCTGTCAGAGAGTACATATAAAGGGGCTAGGGTAACTCACATGGGGTCAGGGAGTAATTCTATGGGACTAGGGTAACTCTCTTGGGGTCAGGGTGTACTAAATGGGACTAGGGTAACTCACTTGCGGTCAGAGAGTACATACAAAGGAGCTAGGATAACTCGCTTGGGGTCAGGGAGTACTTCTATGGGACAAGGGTAACTCACTTGCTGTCAGAGCGTACATATAAACGAGCTAGGGTAACTCACTAGGGGTCATGGAGTATTTATATGGGACTAAAGTAAATCATTTGCGTTCAGAGAGTACATATAAAGGGGTTTGGATAACTCAGTTGGGGTCAGGGAGTACTTCTATGGGACTAGGGTAACTCACTTGGGGTCTGGGAGTACAAATAAAGGGGCTAGGATAACTCACTTGGGGTCAGGGAGTACTTATAAAGGGCCGATGGTAACTCGCTTGGGGTCAGGGAGTACTTATATGGGACTAGGTTAAATCAGTTAGGGGTCACGGAGTACTTATATTGGAATAGGGTAACTCACTTGGGGTCAGGGAGTACTTATAAAGGGGCTAGGGTAACTCACTCTGGGTCAAGGAGTACTTATATGGGACTAGGGTAACTCACTTGCGGTCAGAGAGTACATACAAAGGAGCTAGGATAACTCGCTTGGGGTCAGGGAGTACTTCAATGGGATAAGGGTAACTCACTTGCTGTCAGAGCGTACATATAAACGAGCTAGGGTAACTCACTAGGTGTCATGGAGTATTTATATGGGACTAGGGTAACTCACCTGCTGTCAGAGAGTACATATAAAGGGGCTAGGGTAACTCACATGGGGTCAGGGAGTAATTCTATGGGACTAGGGTAACTCTCTTGGGGTCAAGGAGTACTTATATGGGACTAGGGTAACTCACCTGCTGTCAGAGGGTACATATAAAGGGGCTAGGGTAACTCACATGGGGTCAGGGAGTAATTCTATGGGACTAGGGTAACTCTCTTGGGGTCAGGGTGTACTTATATGGGACTAGGGTACCTCACTTGGGGTCAGGGAGTACTTATAAGGGACTAGGGTAACTCACTTGGGGTCTGGGAGTACATATAAAGTGGCTAGGATAACTCACTTGCGGTCAGAGAGTACATATAAAGGGGCTAGGGTAACTCACTTGCTGTCAGAGAGCACATATAAAGGGGCTAGGGTAACTCACATGGGGTCAGGGAGTAATTCTATGGGACTAGGGTAACTCACTTGGGGTCAGGGTGTACTTATATGGGACTAGGGTAACTCTCTTGGGGTCAGGGAGTACTTACAAGGGACTAGGGTAACTCACTTGGGGTCAGAGAGTACATATAAAGGAGCTAGGATAACTCACTTGGGGTCAGGGAGTACTTATATAGGGGCTAGGGTAGCACACTTGGGGTCAGGGAATACTTCTATGGGACTAGGGTAACTCACTTAGGGTCTGGGAGTGCATATAAAGCGGCTAGGATAACTCACTTGCGGTCAGGGAGTACTTATAAAGGTGATATGGTAACTCACTTGGGGCCAGGGAGTACTAATATGAAACTAGGGTAACACACTTGGGGTCAGGGAGAACTTATAAAGGGGCTAGGATAACTCACTTGCGGTCAGAGAGTACATATAAAGGGGCTAGGATAACTCACTTGGGGTCACGGAGTACATATAAAGGGGCTAGGATAACTCACTCGCGGTCAGAGAGTACTTCTATGGGACAAGGGTAACTCACTTGCTGTCAGAGCGTACATATAAACGGGCTAGGGTAACTCACTTGGTGTCAGGGAGTACTTATATGGGATCAGGGTAACTCACTTGGGGCCAGGGTGTACTTATAAAGGGGCTACGGTAACTCACTTGGGGCCAGGGAGTAGTTATAAGGGACTAGGATTAACCACTTGGGGTCAGGGAGTACTTATAAAGGGGCTATGGTAACTCACTTGGAGTCAGGGAGTACTTCTATGGGACTAGGGTAACTCACTTGGATCCTTGGAGCACTTATATGGGACTAGGGTAAATCAGTTGTGGTCAGGTAGTACTTATATGGGACTAGGGTAACTCACTTGCCGTCAGAGAGTACATATAAAGGGGCTAGGCTAACTCACTTGTGGTCAGGGAGTACTTATATAGGGGCTAGGGTAACTCACTTGGGGTCAGGGAGTACTTCTATGGGACTAGGGTAACTCACTTGGGGTCTGGGAGTACAAATAAAGGGGCTAGGATAACCCACTTGGGGTCAGGGAGTACTTATAAAGGGCCGATGGTAACTCGCTTGGGGTCAGGGAGTACTTATATGGGACTAGGGTAAATCAGTTGGGGTCACGGAGTACTTATATTGGAATAGGGTAACTCACTTGGGGTCAGGGAGTACTTATAAAGGGGCTAGGGTAACTCACTTTGGGTCAAGGAGTACTTATATGGGACTAGGGTAACTCACTTGCGGTCAGAGAGTACATACAAAGGAGTTAGGATAACTCGCTTGGGGTCAGGGAGTACTTCTATGGGACAAGGGTAACTCACTTGCTTTCAGAGCGTACATATAAACGAGCTAGGGTAACTCACTAGGGGTCATGGAGTATTTATATGGGACTAGGGTAAATCATTTGCGTTCAGAGAGTACATATAAAGGGGTTTGGATAACTCAGTTGGGGTCAGGGAGTACTTCTATGGGACTAGGGTAACTCACTTGGGGTCTGGGAGTAGTTATAAGGGACTAGGGTAACTCACTTTGGGTCAGGGAGTAGTTATAAGGGACTAGGGTAACTCACTTGGAGTCTGGGAGTAGATATAAAGGGGCTAGGATAACTCACTTGGGTACTAGGAGAACTTATATGGGGCAAGGGTAAATCATTTGGGGATAGGGAGTACTTATATGGGACTCTGGTAACTCACTTGCGGTCAGAGAGTACATATAAAGGGGCTAGGGTAACTCACTTGCTGTCAGAGAGTACTTATAAGGGACTAGGGTAACTCACTTGCGACAGAGAGTATATATAAAGGGGCAAATATAACTCACTTGGGGTCAGCGAGTACTTCTATGGAACTAGGGTAACCCACTTGTGGTCTGGGAGTTCTTATAAGGGACTAGGGTAACCCACTTAGGGTCAGGGAGTACTTATAAAGGGGCTAGGGTAACTCACTTTGTGTCAGGGAGTAGTTATAAGGGACTAGGGTAACTCACATGGAGTCTGGGAGTGCATATAAAGGGGCTGCGATAACTCACATGGGGTCAGGGAGTACTTATAAAGGGCCGATGGTAACTCGCTTGGGGTCAGGGAGTACTTATATGGGACTAGGGTAACTCACTTGCGATCAGAGCGTACATATAAACGGGTTAGGGTAACTCACTTGGTGTCAGGGAGTACTTATATGGGATCAGGGTAACTCACGTGGGGCCAGGGTGTACTTATAAAGGGGCTAGGGTAACTCACTTGGGGCCAGGGAGTAGTTATAAGGGACTAGGATTACCCACTTGGGGTCAGGGAGTACTTATAAAGGGGCGATGGTAACTCACTTGGGGTCAAGGAGTACTTATATAGGGGATAGGGTACCTCACTTGGGGTCAGGGAGTACTTCTATGGGACTAGGGTAACTCACTTGGGTCCTTGGAGCACTTATATGGGACTAGGGTAAATCAGTTGGGGTCAGGGAGTACTTATATGGGACTAGGGTAACTCACTTGCGGTCAGAGAGTACAAATAAAGGGGCTAGGATAACTCACTTGTGGTCAGGGAGTACTTATATGGGACTAGGGTAACTCACTTGGGGTCAGGGAGTACTTATATAGGGGCTAGGGTAACTCACTTGGGGTCAGGGAGTACTTCTATGGGACTAGGATAACTCACTTGAGGTCAAGGAGTACATATAAAGGGGCTAGGATAACTCACTTGGGGTCAGGGAGTACTAATAAAGGGGGCTAGGGTAACTCACTTTGGTTCAAGGAGTACTTATATGGGACTAGGGAAACTCACTTGGTGTCTGTGAGTACTTATTTGGACCAGGGTAACTCACTTGGGGCCAGGGGGTAGTTATAAGGGACTAGGATTACCTACTTGGGGTCAGAGAGTACTTATGAAGGGGCTATGGTAACTCACTTGGAGTCAGAGAGTAAATATAAAGGGGCCAGGATAAGTCACTTAGGGTCAGGTAGTACTTATAAAGGTGATATGGTAACTCACTTGGGGTCAGGGAGTACTTCTATGGGACTAGGGTAACTCACTTGCGGCAGAGAGTACATATAAAGGGGCTAGGATAACTCACTTGTGGTCAGGGAGTACTTATAAAGGGGCTAAGATAACACACTTGGGTTCAGGGAATACATATATGAGACTAGGGTAACACACTTGGGGCCAGGGAGTACTTATAAAGGGGTTTGAATAACCCACTTGCGTTCAGAGAGTACATATAAAGGGGCTAGGATAATTCATTTGGGGTCAGGGAGTAATTCTATGGGACTAGGGTAACTCTCTTGGGGTCAGGGAGTACTTATAAGGGACTAGGGCAACTCACTTGGAGTCTGGGAGTACATATAAAGTGGCTAGGATAACTCACTTGCGGTCAGAGAGTACATATAAAGGGGCTAGGGAACTCACCTGCTGTCAGAGAGTACATATAAAGTGGCTAGGGTAACTCACTTGGGGTCAGGGAGTACTTATAAGGGACTAGGGCAACTCACTTGGAGTCTGGGAGTACATATAAAGTGGCTAGGATAACTCACTTGCGGTCAGAGAGTACATATAAAGGGGCTAGGGTAACTCACCTGCTGTCAGAGAGTACATATAAAGGGGCTAGGGTAACTCTCTTGGGGTCAGGGAGTACTTATATGGGACTAGGGTAACTCTCTTGGGGTCAGGGAGTACTTATAAGGGACTAGGGTAACTCACTTGGAGTCTAGGAGTACATATAAAGGGGCTAGGATAACTCACTTGGGTACATGGAGCACTTATATGGGGCAAGGGTAAATCAGTTGGGGATAGGGAGTACTTATATGGGACTCTGGTAACTCACTTGCGGTCAGAGAGTATATATAAAGGGGCAGATATAACTCACTTAGGGTCAGGGAGTACTTCTATGGAACTAGGGTAACCCACTTGTGGTCTGGGAGTTCTTATAAGGGACTAGGGTAACCCACTTAGGGTCAGGGAGTACTTATAAAGGGGCTAGGGTAACTTACTTTGAGTCAGGGAGTAGTTATAAGGGACTAGGGTAACTCACATGGAGTCTGGGAGTGCATATAAAGGGGCTAGGATAACTCACTTGGGGTCAGGTAGTACTTATAAAGGTGATATGGTAACTCACTTGGGGTCAGGGAGTATTTCTATGGGACAAGGGTAACTCACTTGCTGTCAGAGCGTACATATAAACGGGCTAGGGTAACTCACTTGGTGTCAGGGAGTACTTATATGGGATCAGGGTAACTCACTTGGGGCCAGGGTGTACTTATAAAGGGGCTATGGTAACTCACTTGGGGCCAGGGAGTAGTTATAAGGGACTAGGATTACCCACTTGGGGTCAGGAAGTACTTATAAAGGGGCGATGGTAACTCACTTGGAGTCAGGGAGTACTTATATGGGACTAGGGTAACTCACTTGGGGTCAAGGAGTACTTATATAGGGGATAGGGTACCTCACTTGGGGTCAGGGAGTACTTCTATGGGACTAGGTTAACTCACTTGGGTCCTTGGAGCACTTATATGGGACTAGGGTAAATCAGTTGGGGTCAGGGAGTACTTATATGGGACTAGGGTAACTCACTTGCGGTCAGAGAGTACATATAAAGGGGCTAGGATAACTCACTTGTGGTCAGGGAGTACTTATATGGGACTAGGGTAACTCACTTGGGGTCAGGGAGTACTTATATAGGGGCTAGGGTAACTCACTTGGGGTCAGGGAGTACTTCTATGGGACTAGGGTAACTCACTTGGGGTCAGGGAGTACTTATATAGGGGCTAGGGTAGCACACTTGGGGTCAGGGAATACTTCTATGGGACTAGGGTAACTCACTTGGGGTCTGGGAGTGCATATAAAGCGGCTAGGATAACTCACTTGCGGTCAGGGAGTACTTATAAAGGTGATATGGTAACTCACTTGGGGCCAGGGAGTACTAATATGAAACTAGGGTAACACACTTGGGGTCAGGGAGAACTTATAAAGGGGCTAGGATAACTCACTTGCGGTCAGAGAGTACATATAAAGGGGCTAGGATAACTCACTTGGGGTAACGGAGTACATATAAAGGGGCTAGGATAACTCACTCGCGGTCAGAGAGTACATATATAGGGACTGGAATAACTCACTTGGGGTCAGGGAGTACTACTATGGGACTAGGGTAACTCACTTGCGGTGAGAGATTACATATAAAGGGGCTAGGATAACTCACTTGAGGTCAAGGAGTACTTATAAAGGTGATATGGTAACTCACTTGTGGCCAGGGAGTACTAATAAAGGGGGCTAGGGTAACTCACTTGGAGTCAGGGAGTACTTATATGGGACTAGGGTAACTCACTTAGCGTCATGGAGTACTTCTATGGGACTAGGGTAACTCACTTGGGGTCTGGGAGTAGTTATAAAGGACTAGGGTAACTCACTTGGGGTCTGGGAGTACATATAAAGGGGCTAGGATAACTCACTTGGGGTCAGGGAGTACTTATATTGGGCTAGGGTAACTCACTTGGGGTCAGAGAGTACTTCTATGGGACTAGGGTAACTCACTTGCGGTCAGAGAGTACATGCAACGGAGCTAGGATAACTCACATGGGGTCAGGTAGTACTTATAAAGGTGATATGGTAACTCACTTGGGGTCAGGGAGTACTTCTATGGGACAAGGGTAACTCACTTGCGATCAGAGCGTACATATAAACGGGCTAGGGTAACTCACTTGGTGTCAGGGAGTACTTATATGGGATCAGGGTAACTCACTTGGGGCCAGGGTGTACTTATGAAGGGGCTAGGGTAACTCACTTGGGGCCAGGGAGTAGTTATAAGGGACTAGGATTACCCACTTGGGGTCAGGGAGTACTTATAAAGGGGCTATGGTAACTCACTTGGAGTCAGGGAGTACTTATATGGGACTAGGGTAAATCAGTTGGGGTCAGGGAGTACTTATATGGGACTAGGGTAACTCACTTGCGGTCAGAGAGTACATATAAAGGGGCTAGGATAACTTTGCTTGTGGTCAGGGAGTACTTATATGGGACTAGGGTAACACACTTGGGGTCAGGGAGTACTTGTATAGGGGCTAGGGTAACTCACTTGGGGTCAGGGAGTTCTTCTAAGGGACTAGGGTAACTCACTTGCGGTCAGAGAGTACATATAAAGGGGCTAGGATAACTCACTTGGGGTCAGGGAGTACTTCTATTGGACTAGGGTAACTCACTTGCGGTCAGAGAGTACATTTAAAGGGGCTAGGATAATTCACTTGGGGTCAGGTAGTACTTATAAAGGTGATATGGTAACTCACTTGGGGACAGGGAGTACTTCTATGGGACAAGGGTAACTCACTTGCGGTCAGAGCGTACATATAAACGGGCTAGGGTAACTCACTTGGTGTCTGGGAGTACTTATATGGGACCAGGGTAACTCACGTGGTGCCAGGGTGTACTTATAAAGGGGCTAGGGTAACTCACTTGGGGCCAGGGAGTAGTTATAAGGGACTAGGATTACCCACTTGGGGTCAGGGAGTACTTATAAAGGGGCGATGGTAACTCACTTGGAGTCAGGGAGTACTTATATGGGACTAGGGTAACTCACTTGGGGTCAAGGAGTACTTATATAGGGGATAGGGTACCTCACTTGGGGTCAGGGAGTACTTCTATGGGACTAGGGTAACTCACTTGGGTCCTTGGAGCACTTATATGGGACTAGGGTAAATCAGTTGGGGTCAGGGAGTACTTATATGGGACTAGGGTAACTCACTTGCGGTCAGAGAGTACAAATAAAAGGGCTAGGATAACTCACTTGTGGTCAGGGAGTACTTATATGGGACTAGGGTAACTCACTTGGGGTCAGGGAGTACTTATATAGGGGCTAGGGTAACTCACTTGGGGTCAGGGAGTACTTCTATGGGACTAGGATAACTCACTTGAGGTCAAGGAGTACATATAAAGGGGCTAGGATAACTCACTTGGGGTCAGGGAGTACTAATAAAGGGGGCTAGGGTAACTCACTTTGGTTCAAGGAGTACTTATATGGGACTAGGGAAACTCACTTGGTGTCTGTGAGTACTTATTTGGACCAGGGTAACTCACTTGGGGCCAGGGGGTAGTTATAAGGGACTAGGATTACCTACTTGGGGTCAGAGAGTACTTATGAAGGGGCTATGGTAACTCACTTGGAGTCAGAGAGTAAATATAAAGGGGCCAGGATAAGTCACTTAGGGTCAGGTAGTACTTATAAAGGTGATATGGTAACTCACTTGGGGTCAGGGAGTACTTATAAGGGACTAGGGTAACTCACTTGCGGCAGAGAGTACATATAAAGGGGCTAGGGTAACTCACATGGGGTCAGGGAGTAATTCTATGGGACTAGGGTAACTCACTTGGGGTCAAGGAGTACTTATATAGGGGATAGGGTACCTCACTTGGGGTCAGGGAGTACTTCTATGGGACTAGGTTAACTCACTTGGGGTCTGGGAGTACAAATAAAGGGGCTAGGATAACTCACTTGGGGTCAGGGAGTACTTATAAAGGGCCGATGGTAACTCGCTTGCGGTCAGAGCGTACATATAAACGGGCTAGGGTAACTCACTTGGGGTCTGGGAGTACATATAAAGTGGCTAGGATAACTCACTTGCGGTCAGAGAGTACATATAAAGGGGCTAGGGTAACTCACTTGCTGTCAGAGAGCACATATAAAGGGGCTAGGGTAACTCACATGGGGTCAGGGAGTAATTCTATTGGACTAGGGTAACTCACTTGGGGTCAGGGTGTACTTATATGGGACTAGGGTAACTCTCTTGGGGTCAGGGAGTACTTATAAGGGACTAGGGTAACTCACTTGGGGTCAGAGAGTGCATATAAAGGAGCTAGGATAACTCACTTGGGGTCAGGGAGTATTTATATAGGGGCTAGGGTAGCACACTTGGGGTCAGGGAATACTTCTATGGGACTAGGGTAACTCACTTGGGGTCTGGGAGTGCATATAAAGCGGCTAGGATAACTCACTTGCGGTCAGGGAGTACTTATAAAGGTGATATGGTAACTCACTTGGGGCCAGGGAGTACTAATATGAAACTAGGGTAACACACTTGGGGTCAGGGAGAACTTATAAAGGGGCTAGGATAACTCACTTGCGGTCAGAGAGTACATATAAAGGGGCTAGGATAACTCACTTGGGGTAACGGAGTACATATAAAGGGGCTAGGATAACTCACTCGCGGTCAGAGAGTACATATATAGGGACTGGAATAACTCACTTTGGGTCAGGGAGTACTACTATGGGACTAGGGTAACTCACTTGCGGTGAGAGATTACATATAAAGGGGCTAGGATAACTCACTTGAGGTCAAGGAGTACTTATAAAGGTGATATGGTAACTCACGTGTGGCCAGGGAGTACTAATAAAGGGGGCTAGGGTAACTCACTTGGAGTCAGGGAGTACTTATATGGGACTAGGGTAACTCACTTAGCGTCATGGAGTACTTCTATGGGACTAGGGTAACTCACTTGGGGTCTGGGAGTAGTTATAAAGGACTAGGGTAACTCACTTGGGGTCTGGGAGTACATATAAAGGGGCTAGGTTAACTCACTTGGGGTCAGGGAGTACTTATATTGGGCTAGGGTAACTCACTTGGGGTCAGAGAGTACTTCTATGGGACTAGGGTAACTCACTTGCGGTCAGAGAGTACATGCAACGGAGCTAGGATAACTCACATGGGGTCAGGTAGTACTTATAAAGGTGATATGGTAACTCACTTGGGGTCAGGGAGTACTTCTATGGGAAAAGGGTAACTCACTTGCGATCAGAGCGTACATATAAACGGGCTAGGGTAACTCACTTGGTGTCAGGGAGTACTTATATGGGATCAGGGTAACTCACTTGGGGCCAGGGTGTACTTATGAAGGGGCTAGGGTAACTCACTTGGGGCCAGGGAGTAGTTATAAGGGACTAGGATTACCCACTTGGGGTCAGGGAGTACTTATAAAGGGGCTATGGTAACTCACTTGGAGTCAGGGAGTACTTATATGGGACTAGGGTAAATCAGTTGGGGTCAGGGAGTACTTATATGGGACTAGGGTAACTCACTTGCGGTCAGAGAGTACATATAAAGGGGCTAGGATAACTTACTTGTGGTCAGGGAGTACTTATATGGGACTAGGGTAACACACTTGGGGTCAGGGAGTACTTGTATAGGGGCTAGGGTAACTCACTTGGGGTCAGGGAGTTCTTCTATGGGACTAGGGTAACTCACTTGCGGTCAGAGAGTACATATAAAGGGGCTAGGATAACTCACTTGGGGTCAGGGAGTACTTCTATTGGACTAGGGTAACTCACTTGCGGTCAGAGAGTACATTTAAAGGGGCTAGGATAATTCACTTGGGGTCAGGTAGTACTTATAAAGGTGATATGGTAACTCACTTGGGGACAGGGAGTACTTCTATGGGACATGGGTAACTCACTTGCGGTCAGAGCGTACATATAAACGGGCTAGGGTAACTCACTTGGTGTCTGGGAGTACTTATATGGGACCAGGGTAACTCACGTGGGGCCAGGGTGTACTTATAAAGGGGCTAGGGTAACTCACTTGGGGCCAGGGAGTAGTTATAAGGGACTAGGATTACCCACTTGGGGTCAGGGAGTACTTATAAAGGGGCGATGGTAACTCACTTGGAGTCAGGGAGTACTTATATGGGACTAGGGTAACTCACTTGGGGTCAAGGAGTACTTATATAGGGGATAGGGTACCTCACTTGGGGTCAGGGAGTACTTCTATGGGACTAGGGTAACTCACTTGGGTCCTTGGAGCACTTATATGGGACTAGGGTAAATCAGTTGGGGTCAGGGAGTACTTATATGGGACTAGGGTAACTCACTTGCGGTCAGAGAGTACAAATAAAGGGGCTAGGATAACTCACTTGTGGTCAGGGAGTACTTATATGGGACTAGGGTAACTCACTTGGGGTCAGGGAGTACTTATATAGGGGCCAGGGTAACTCACTTGGGGTCAGGGAGTACTTCTATGGGACTAGGATAACTCACTTGAGGTCAAGGAGTACATATAAAGGGGCTAGGATAACTCACTTGGGGTCAGGGAGTACTAATAAAGGGGGCTATGGTAACTCACTTTGGTTCAAGGAGTACTTATATGGGACTAGGGAAACTCACTTGGTGTCTGTGAGTACTTATTTGGACCAGGGTAACTCACTTGGGGCCAGGGGGTAGTTATAAGGGACTAGGATTACCTACTTGGGGTCAGAGAGTACTTATGAAGGGGCTATGGTAACTCACTTGGAGTCAGAGAGTAAATATAAAGGGGCCAGGATAAGTCACTTAGGGTCAGGTAGTACTTATAAAGGTGATATGGTAACTCACTTGGGGTCAGGGAGTACTTCTATGGGACTAGGGTAACTCACTTGCGGCAGAGAGTACATATAAAGGGGCTAGGGTAACTCACATGGGGTCAGGGAGTAATTCTATGGGACTAGGGTAACTCACTTGGGGTCAAGGAGTACTTATATAGGGGATAGGGTACCTCACTTGGGGTCAGGGAGTACTTCTATGGGACTAGGTTAACTCACTTGGGGTCTGGGAGTACAAATAAAGGGGCTAGGATAACTCACTTGGGGTCAGGGAGTACTTATAAAGGGCCGATGGTAACTCGCTTGCGGTCAGAGCGTACATATAAACGGGCTAGGGTAACTCACTTGGGGTCTGGGAGTACATATAAAGTGGCTAGGATAACTCACTTGCGGTCAGAGAGTACATATAAAGGGGCTAGGGTAACTCACTTGCTGTCAGAGAGCACATATAAAGGGGCTAGGGTAACTCACATGGGGTCAGGGAGTAATTCTATTGGACTAGGGTAACTCACTTGGGGTCAGGGTGTACTTATATGGGACTAGGGTAACTCTCTTGGGGTCAGGGAGTACTTATAAGGGACTAGGGTAACTCACTTGGGGTCAGAGAGTGCATATAAAGGAGCTAGGATAACTCACTTGGGGTCAGGGAGTATTTATATAGGGGCTAGGGTAGCACACTTGGGGTCAGGGAATACTTCTATGGGACTAGGGTAACTCACTTGGGGTCTGGGAGTGCATATAAAGCGGCTAGGATAACTCACTTGCGGTCAGGGAGTACTTATAAAGGTGATATGGTAACTCACTTGGGGCCAGGGAGTACTAATATGAAACTAGGGTAACACACTTGGGGTCAGGGAGAACTTATAAAGGGGCTAGGATAACTCACTTGCGGTCAGAGAGTACATATAAAGGGGCTAGGATAACTCACTTGGGGTAACGGAGTACATATAAAGGGGCTAGGATAACTCACTCGCGGTCAGAGAGTACATATATAGGGACTGGAATAACTCACTTTGGGTCAGGGAGTACTACTATGGGACTAGGGTAACTCACTTGCGGTGAGAGATTACATATAAAGGGGCTAGGATAACTCACTTGAGGTCAAGGAGTACTTATAAAGGTGATATGGTAACTCACGTGTGGCCAGGGAGTACTAATAAAGGGGGCTAGGGTAACTCACTTGGAGTCAGGGAGTACTTATATGGGACTAGGGTAACTCACTTAGCGTCATGGAGTACTTCTATGGGACTAGGGTAACTCACTTGGGGTCTGGGAGTAGTTATAAAGGACTAGGGTAACTCACTTGGGGTCTGGGAGTACATATAAAGGGGCTAGGTTAACTCACTTGGGGTCAGGGAGTACTTCTATGGGACTAGGTTAACTCACTTGGGGTCTGGGAGTACAAATAAAGGGGCTAGGATAACTCACTTGGGGTCAGGGAGTACTTATAAAGGGCCGATGGTAACTCGCTTGCGGTCAGAGCGTACATATAAACGGGCTAGGGTAACTCACTTGGAGTCAGAGAGTAAATATAAAGGGGCCAGGATAAGTCACTTAGGGTCAGGTAGTACTTATAAAGGTGATATGGTAACTCACTTGGGGTCAGGGAGTACTTATAAGGGACTAGGGTAACTCACTTGCGGCAGAGAGTACATATAAAGGGGCTAGGGTAACTCACATGGGGTCAGGGAGTAATTCTATGGGACTAGGGTAACTCACTTGGGGTCAAGGAGTACTTATATAGGGGATAGGGTACCTCACTTGGGGTCAGGGAGTACTTCTATGGGACTAGGTTAACTCACTTGGGGTCTGGGAGTACAAATAAAGGGGCTAGGATAACTCACTTGGGGTCAGGGAGTACTTATAAAGGGCCGATGGTAACTCGCTTGCGGTCAGAGCGTACATATAAACGGGCTAGGGTAACTCACTTGGGGTCTGGGAGTACATATAAAGTGGCTAGGATAACTCACTTGCGGTCAGAGAGTACATATAAAGGGGCTAGGGTAACTCACTTGCTGTCAGAGAGCACATATAAAGGGGCTAGGGTAACTCACATGGGGTCAGGGAGTAATTCTATTGGACTAGGGTAACTCACTTGGGGTCAGGGTGTACTTATATGGGACTAGGGTAACTCTCTTGGGGTCAGGGAGTACTTATAAGGGACTAGGGTAACTCACTTGGGGTCAGAGAGTGCATATAAAGGAGCTAGGATAACTCACTTGGGGTCAGGGAGTATTTATATAGGGGCTAGGGTAGCACACTTGGGGTCAGGGAATACTTCTATGGGACTAGGGTAACTCACTTGGGGTCTGGGAGTGCATATAAAGCGGCTAGGATAACTCACTTGCGGTCAGGGAGTACTTATAAAGGTGATATGGTAACTCACTTGGGGCCAGGGAGTACTAATATGAAACTAGGGTAACACACTTGGGGTCAGGGAGAACTTATAAAGGGGCTAGGATAACTCACTTGCGGTCAGAGAGTACATATAAAGGGGCTAGGATAACTCACTTGGGGTAACGGAGTACATATAAAGGGGCTAGGATAACTCACTCGCGGTCAGAGAGTACATATATAGGGACTGGAATAACTCACTTTGGGTCAGGGAGTACTACTATGGGACTAGGGTAACTCACTTGCGGTGAGAGATTACATATAAAGGGGCTAGGATAACTCACTTGAGGTCAAGGAGTACTTATAAAGGTGATATGGTAACTCACGTGTGGCCAGGGAGTACTAATAAAGGGGGCTAGGGTAACTCACTTGGAGTCAGGGAGTACTTATATGGGACTAGGGTAACTCACTTAGCGTCATGGAGTACTTCTATGGGACTAGGGTAACTCACTTGGGGTCTGGGAGTAGTTATAAAGGACTAGGGTAACTCACTTGGGGTCTGGGAGTACATATAAAGGGGCTAGGTTAACTCACTTGGGGTCAGGGAGTACTTATATTGGGCTAGGGTAACTCACTTGGGGTCAGAGAGTACTTCTATGGGACTAGGGTAACTCACTTGCGGTCAGAGAGTACATGCAACGGAGCTAGGATAACTCACATGGGGTCAGGTAGTACTTATAAAGGTGATATGGTAACTCACTTGGGGTCAGGGAGTACTTCTATGGGAAAAGGGTAACTCACTTGCGATCAGAGCGTACATATAAACGGGCTAGGGTAACTCACTTGGTGTCAGGGAGTACTTATATGGGATCAGGGTAACTCACTTGGGGCCAGGGTGTACTTATGAAGGGGCTAGGGTAACTCACTTGGGGCCAGGGAGTAGTTATAAGGGACTAGGATTACCCACTTGGGGTCAGGGAGTACTTATAAAGGGGCTATGGTAACTCACTTGGAGTCAGGGAGTACTTATATGGGACTAGGGTAAATCAGTTGGGGTCAGGGAGTACTTATATGGGACTAGGGTAACTCACTTGCGGTCAGAGAGTACATATAAAGGGGCTAGGATAACTTACTTGTGGTCAGGGAGTACTTATATGGGACTAGGGTAACACACTTGGGGTCAGGGAGTACTTGTATAGGGGCTAGGGTAACTCACTTGGGGTCAGGGAGTTCTTCTATGGGACTAGGGTAACTCACTTGCGGTCAGAGAGTACATATAAAGGGGCTAGGATAACTCACTTGGGGTCAGGGAGTACTTCTATTGGACTAGGGTAACTCACTTGCGGTCAGAGAGTACATTTAAAGGGGCTAGGATAATTCACTTGGGGTCAGGTAGTACTTATAAAGGTGATATGGTAACTCACTTGGGGACAGGGAGTACTTCTATGGGACATGGGTAACTCACTTGCGGTCAGAGCGTACATATAAACGGGCTAGGGTAACTCACTTGGTGTCTGGGAGTACTTATATGGGACCAGGGTAACTCACGTGGGGCCAGGGTGTACTTATAAAGGGGCTAGGGTAACTCACTTGGGGCCAGGGAGTAGTTATAAGGGACTAGGATTACCCACTTGGGGTCAGGGAGTACTTATAAAGGGGCGATGGTAACTCACTTGGAGTCAGGGAGTACTTATATGGGACTAGGGTAACTCACTTGGGGTCAAGGAGTACTTATATAGGGGATAGGGTACCTCACTTGGGGTCAGGGAGTACTTCTATGGGACTAGGGTAACTCACTTGGGTCCTTGGAGCACTTATATGGGACTAGGGTAAATCAGTTGGGGTCAGGGAGTACTTATATGGGACTAGGGTAACTCACTTGCGGTCAGAGAGTACAAATAAAGGGGCTAGGATAACTCACTTGTGGTCAGGGAGTACTTATATGGGACTAGGGTAACTCACTTGGGGTCAGGGAGTACTTATATAGGGGCCAGGGTAACTCACTTGGGGTCAGGGAGTACTTCTATGGGACTAGGATAACTCACTTGAGGTCAAGGAGTACATATAAAGGGGCTAGGATAACTCACTTGGGGTCAGGGAGTACTAATAAAGGGGGCTATGGTAACTCACTTTGGTTCAAGGAGTACTTATATGGGACTAGGGAAACTCACTTGGTGTCTGTGAGTACTTATTTGGACCAGGGTAACTCACTTGGGGCCAGGGGGTAGTTATAAGGGACTAGGATTACCTACTTGGGGTCAGAGAGTACTTATGAAGGGGCTATGGTAACTCACTTGGAGTCAGAGAGTAAATATAAAGGGGCCAGGATAAGTCACTTAGGGTCAGGTAGTACTTATAAAGGTGATATGGTAACTCACTTGGGGTCAGGGAGTACTTCTATGGGACTAGGGTAACTCACTTGCGGCAGAGAGTACATATAAAGGGGCTAGGGTAACTCACATGGGGTCAGGGAGTAATTCTATGGGACTAGGGTAACTCACTTGGGGTCAAGGAGTACTTATATAGGGGATAGGGTACCTCACTTGGGGTCAGGGAGTACTTCTATGGGACTAGGTTAACTCACTTGGGGTCTGGGAGTACAAATAAAGGGGCTAGGATAACTCACTTGGGGTCAGGGAGTACTTATAAAGGGCCGATGGTAACTCGCTTGCGGTCAGAGCGTACATATAAACGGGCTAGGGTAACTCACTTGGGGTCTGGGAGTACATATAAAGTGGCTAGGATAACTCACTTGCGGTCAGAGAGTACATATAAAGGGGCTAGGGTAACTCACTTGCTGTCAGAGAGCACATATAAAGGGGCTAGGGTAACTCACATGGGGTCAGGGAGTAATTCTATTGGACTAGGGTAACTCACTTGGGGTCAGGGTGTACTTATATGGGACTAGGGTAACTCTCTTGGGGTCAGGGAGTACTTATAAGGGACTAGGGTAACTCACTTGGGGTCAGAGAGTGCATATAAAGGAGCTAGGATAACTCACTTGGGGTCAGGGAGTATTTATATAGGGGCTAGGGTAGCACACTTGGGGTCAGGGAATACTTCTATGGGACTAGGGTAACTCACTTGGGGTCTGGGAGTGCATATAAAGCGGCTAGGATAACTCACTTGCGGTCAGGGAGTACTTATAAAGGTGATATGGTAACTCACTTGGGGCCAGGGAGTACTAATATGAAACTAGGGTAACACACTTGGGGTCAGGGAGAACTTATAAAGGGGCTAGGATAACTCACTTGCGGTCAGAGAGTACATATAAAGGGGCTAGGATAACTCACTTGGGGTAACGGAGTACATATAAAGGGGCTAGGATAACTCACTCGCGGTCAGAGAGTACATATATAGGGACTGGAATAACTCACTTTGGGTCAGGGAGTACTACTATGGGACTAGGGTAACTCACTTGCGGTGAGAGATTACATATAAAGGGGCTAGGATAACTCACTTGAGGTCAAGGAGTACTTATAAAGGTGATATGGTAACTCACGTGTGGCCAGGGAGTACTAATAAAGGGGGCTAGGGTAACTCACTTGGAGTCAGGGAGTACTTATATGGGACTAGGGTAACTCACTTAGCGTCATGGAGTACTTCTATGGGACTAGGGTAACTCACTTGGGGTCTGGGAGTAGTTATAAAGGACTAGGGTAACTCACTTGGGGTCTGGGAGTACATATAAAGGGGCTAGGTTAACTCACTTGGGGTCAGGGAGTACTTATATTGGGCTAGGGTAACTCACTTGGGGTCAGAGAGTACTTCTATGGGACTAGGGTAACTCACTTGCGGTCAGAGAGTACATGCAACGGAGCTAGGATAACTCACATGGGGTCAGGTAGTACTTATAAAGGTGATATGGTAACTCACTTGGGGTCAGGGAGTACTTCTATGGGAAAAGGGTAACTCACTTGCGATCAGAGCGTACATATAAACGGGCTAGGGTAACTCACTTGGTGTCAGGGAGTACTTATATGGGATCAGGGTAACTCACTTGGGGCCAGGGTGTACTTATGAAGGGGCTAGGGTAACTCACTTGGGGCCAGGGAGTAGTTATAAGGGACTAGGATTACCCACTTGGGGTCAGGGAGTACTTATAAAGGGGCTATGGTAACTCACTTGGAGTCAGGGAGTACTTATATGGGACTAGGGTAAATCAGTTGGGGTCAGGGAGTACTTATATGGGACTAGGGCAACTCACTTGGAGTCTGGGAGTACATATAAAGTGGCTAGGATAACTCACTTGCGGTCAGAGAGTACATATAAAGGGGCTAGGGAACTCACCTGCTGTCAGAGAGTACATATAAAGTGGCTAGGGTAACTCACTTGGGGTCAGGGAGTACTTATAAGGGACTAGGGCAACTCACTTGGAGTCTGGGAGTACATATAAAGTGGCTAGGATAACTCACTTGCGGTCAGAGAGTACATATAAAGGGGCTAGGGTAACTCACCTGCTGTCAGAGAGTACATATAAAGGGGCTAGGGTAACTCTCTTGGGGTCAGGGAGTACTTATATGGGACTAGGGTAACTCTCTTGGGGTCAGGGAGTACTTATAAGGGACTAGGGTAACTCACTTGGAGTCTAGGAGTACATATAAAGGGGCTAGGATAACTCACTTGGGTACATGGAGCACTTATATGGGGCAAGGGTAAATCAGTTGGGGATAGGGAGTACTTATATGGGACTCTGGTAACTCACTTGCGGTCAGAGAGTATATATAAAGGGGCAGATATAACTCACTTGGGGTCAGGGAGTACTTCTATGGAACTAGGGTAACCCACTTGTGGTCTGGGAGTTCTTATAAGGGACTAGGGTAACCCACTTAGGGTCAGGGAGTACTTATAAAGGGGCTAGGGTAACTTACTTTGAGTCAGGGAGTAGTTATAAGGGACTAGGGTAACTCACATGGAGTCTGGGAGTGCATATAAAGGGGCTAGGATAACTCACTTGGGGTCAGGTAGTACTTATAAAGGTGATATGGTAACTCACTTGGGGTCAGGGAGTATTTCTATGGGACAAGGGTAACTCACTTGCTGTCAGAGCGTACATATAAACGGGCTAGGGTAACTCACTTGGTGTCAGGGAGTACTTATATGGGATCAGGGTAACTCACTTGGGGCCAGGGTGTACTTATAAAGGGGCTATGGTAACTCACTTGGGGCCAGGGAGTAGTTATAAGGGACTAGGATTACCCACTTGGGGTCAGGAAGTACTTATAAAGGGGCGATGGTAACTCACTTGGAGTCAGGGAGTACTTATATGGGACTAGGGTAACTCACTTGGGGTCAAGGAGTACTTATATAGGGGATAGGGTACCTCACTTGGGGTCAGGGAGTACTTCTATGGGACTAGGTTAACTCACTTGGGTCCTTGGAGCACTTATATGGGACTAGGGTAAATCAGTTGGGGTCAGGGAGTACTTATATGGGACTAGGGTAACTCACTTGCGGTCAGAGAGTACATATAAAGGGGCTAGGATAACTCACTTGTGGTCAGGGAGTACTTATATGGGACTAGGGTAACTCACTTGGGGTCAGGGAGTACTTATATAGGGGCTAGGGTAACTCACTTGGGGTCAGGGAGTACTTCTATGGGACTAGGGTAACTCACTTGGGGTCAGGGAGTACTTATATAGGGGCTAGGGTAGCACACTTGGGGTCAGGGAATACTTCTATGGGACTAGGGTAACTCACTTGGGGTCTGGGAGTGCATATAAAGCGGCTAGGATAACTCACTTGCGGTCAGGGAGTACTTATAAAGGTGATATGGTAACTCACTTGGGGCCAGGGAGTACTAATATGAAACTAGGGTAACACACTTGGGGTCAGGGAGAACTTATAAAGGGGCTAGGATAACTCACTTGCGGTCAGAGAGTACATATAAAGGGGCTAGGATAACTCACTTGGGGTAACGGAGTACATATAAAGGGGCTAGGATAACTCACTCGCGGTCAGAGAGTACATATATAGGGACTGGAATAACTCACTTGGGGTCAGGGAGTACTACTATGGGACTAGGGTAACTCACTTGCGGTGAGAGATTACATATAAAGGGGCTAGGATAACTCACTTGAGGTCAAGGAGTACTTATAAAGGTGATATGGTAACTCACTTGTGGCCAGGGAGTACTAATAAAGGGGGCTAGGGTAACTCACTTGGAGTCAGGGAGTACTTATATGGGACTAGGGTAACTCACTTAGCGTCATGGAGTACTTCTATGGGACTAGGGTAACTCACTTGGGGTCTGGGAGTAGTTATAAAGGACTAGGGTAACTCACTTGGGGTCTGGGAGTACATATAAAGGGGCTAGGATAACTCACTTGGGGTCAGGGAGTACTTATATTGGGCTAGGGTAACTCACTTGGGGTCAGAGAGTACTTCTATGGGACTAGGGTAACTCACTTGCGGTCAGAGAGTACATGCAACGGAGCTAGGATAACTCACATGGGGTCAGGTAGTACTTATAAAGGTGATATGGTAACTCACTTGGGGTCAGGGAGTACTTCTATGGGACAAGGGTAACTCACTTGCGATCAGAGCGTACATATAAACGGGCTAGGGTAACTCACTTGGTGTCAGGGAGTACTTATATGGGATCAGGGTAACTCACTTGGGGCCAGGGTGTACTTATGAAGGGGCTAGGGTAACTCACTTGGGGCCAGGGAGTAGTTATAAGGGACTAGGATTACCCACTTGGGGTCAGGGAGTACTTATAAAGGGGCTATGGTAACTCACTTGGAGTCAGGGAGTACTTATATGGGACTAGGGTAAATCAGTTGGGGTCAGGGAGTACTTATATGGGACTAGGGTAACTCACTTGCGGTCAGAGAGTACATATAAAGGGGCTAGGATAACTTTGCTTGTGGTCAGGGAGTACTTATATGGGACTAGGGTAACACACTTGGGGTCAGGGAGTACTTGTATAGGGGCTAGGGTAACTCACTTGGGGTCAGGGAGTTCTTCTAAGGGACTAGGGTAACTCACTTGCGGTCAGAGAGTACATATAAAGGGGCTAGGATAACTCACTTGGGGTCAGGGAGTACTTCTATTGGACTAGGGTAACTCACTTGCGGTCAGAGAGTACATTTAAAGGGGCTAGGATAATTCACTTGGGGTCAGGTAGTACTTATAAAGGTGATATGGTAACTCACTTGGGGACAGGGAGTACTTCTATGGGACAAGGGTAACTCACTTGCGGTCAGAGCGTACATATAAACGGGCTAGGGTAACTCACTTGGTGTCTGGGAGTACTTATATGGGACCAGGGTAACTCACGTGGTGCCAGGGTGTACTTATAAAGGGGCTAGGGTAACTCACTTGGGGCCAGGGAGTAGTTATAAGGGACTAGGATTACCCACTTGGGGTCAGGGAGTACTTATAAAGGGGCGATGGTAACTCACTTGGAGTCAGGGAGTACTTATATGGGACTAGGGTAACTCACTTGGGGTCAAGGAGTACTTATATAGGGGATAGGGTACCTCACTTGGGGTCAGGGAGTACTTCTATGGGACTAGGGTAACTCACTTGGGTCCTTGGAGCACTTATATGGGACTAGGGTAAATCAGTTGGGGTCAGGGAGTACTTATATGGGACTAGGGTAACTCACTTGCGGTCAGAGAGTACAAATAAAAGGGCTAGGATAACTCACTTGTGGTCAGGGAGTACTTATATGGGACTAGGGTAACTCACTTGGGGTCAGGGAGTACTTATATAGGGGCTAGGGTAACTCACTTGGGGTCAGGGAGTACTTCTATGGGACTAGGATAACTCACTTGAGGTCAAGGAGTACATATAAAGGGGCTAGGATAACTCACTTGGGGTCAGGGAGTACTAATAAAGGGGGCTAGGGTAACTCACTTTGGTTCAAGGAGTACTTATATGGGACTAGGGAAACTCACTTGGTGTCTGTGAGTACTTATTTGGACCAGGGTAACTCACTTGGGGCCAGGGGGTAGTTATAAGGGACTAGGATTACCTACTTGGGGTCAGAGAGTACTTATGAAGGGGCTATGGTAACTCACTTGGAGTCAGAGAGTAAATATAAAGGGGCCAGGATAAGTCACTTAGGGTCAGGTAGTACTTATAAAGGTGATATGGTAACTCACTTGGGGTCAGGGAGTACTTATAAGGGACTAGGGTAACTCACTTGCGGCAGAGAGTACATATAAAGGGGCTAGGGTAACTCACATGGGGTCAGGGAGTAATTCTATGGGACTAGGGTAACTCACTTGGGGTCAAGGAGTACTTATATAGGGGATAGGGTACCTCACTTGGGGTCAGGGAGTACTTCTATGGGACTAGGTTAACTCACTTGGGGTCTGGGAGTACAAATAAAGGGGCTAGGATAACTCACTTGGGGTCAGGGAGTACTTATAAAGGGCCGATGGTAACTCGCTTGCGGTCAGAGCGTACATATAAACGGGCTAGGGTAACTCACTTGGGGTCTGGGAGTACATATAAAGTGGCTAGGATAACTCACTTGCGGTCAGAGAGTACATATAAAGGGGCTAGGGTAACTCACTTGCTGTCAGAGAGCACATATAAAGGGGCTAGGGTAACTCACATGGGGTCAGGGAGTAATTCTATTGGACTAGGGTAACTCACTTGGGGTCAGGGTGTACTTATATGGGACTAGGGTAACTCTCTTGGGGTCAGGGAGTACTTATAAGGGACTAGGGTAACTCACTTGGGGTCAGAGAGTGCATATAAAGGAGCTAGGATAACTCACTTGGGGTCAGGGAGTATTTATATAGGGGCTAGGGTAGCACACTTGGGGTCAGGGAATACTTCTATGGGACTAGGGTAACTCACTTGGGGTCTGGGAGTGCATATAAAGCGGCTAGGATAACTCACTTGCGGTCAGGGAGTACTTATAAAGGTGATATGGTAACTCACTTGGGGCCAGGGAGTACTAATATGAAACTAGGGTAACACACTTGGGGTCAGGGAGAACTTATAAAGGGGCTAGGATAACTCACTTGCGGTCAGAGAGTACATATAAAGGGGCTAGGATAACTCACTTGGGGTAACGGAGTACATATAAAGGGGCTAGGATAACTCACTCGCGGTCAGAGAGTACATATATAGGGACTGGAATAACTCACTTTGGGTCAGGGAGTACTACTATGGGACTAGGGTAACTCACTTGCGGTGAGAGATTACATATAAAGGGGCTAGGATAACTCACTTGAGGTCAAGGAGTACTTATAAAGGTGATATGGTAACTCACGTGTGGCCAGGGAGTACTAATAAAGGGGGCTAGGGTAACTCACTTGGAGTCAGGGAGTACTTATATGGGACTAGGGTAACTCACTTAGCGTCATGGAGTACTTCTATGGGACTAGGGTAACTCACTTGGGGTCTGGGAGTAGTTATAAAGGACTAGGGTAACTCACTTGGGGTCTGGGAGTACATATAAAGGGGCTAGGTTAACTCACTTGGGGTCAGGGAGTACTTATATTGGGCTAGGGTAACTCACTTGGGGTCAGAGAGTACTTCTATGGGACTAGGGTAACTCACTTGCGGTCAGAGAGTACATGCAACGGAGCTAGGATAACTCACATGGGGTCAGGTAGTACTTATAAAGGTGATATGGTAACTCACTTGGGGTCAGGGAGTACTTCTATGGGAAAAGGGTAACTCACTTGCGATCAGAGCGTACATATAAACGGGCTAGGGTAACTCACTTGGTGTCAGGGAGTACTTATATGGGATCAGGGTAACTCACTTGGGGCCAGGGTGTACTTATGAAGGGGCTAGGGTAACTCACTTGGGGCCAGGGAGTAGTTATAAGGGACTAGGATTACCCACTTGGGGTCAGGGAGTACTTATAAAGGGGCTATGGTAACTCACTTGGAGTCAGGGAGTACTTATATGGGACTAGGGTAAATCAGTTGGGGTCAGGGAGTACTTATATGGGACTAGGGTAACTCACTTGCGGTCAGAGAGTACATATAAAGGGGCTAGGATAACTTACTTGTGGTCAGGGAGTACTTATATGGGACTAGGGTAACACACTTGGGGTCAGGGAGTACTTGTATAGGGGCTAGGGTAACTCACTTGGGGTCAGGGAGTTCTTCTATGGGACTAGGGTAACTCACTTGCGGTCAGAGAGTACATATAAAGGGGCTAGGATAACTCACTTGGGGTCAGGGAGTACTTCTATTGGACTAGGGTAACTCACTTGCGGTCAGAGAGTACATTTAAAGGGGCTAGGATAATTCACTTGGGGTCAGGTAGTACTTATAAAGGTGATATGGTAACTCACTTGGGGACAGGGAGTACTTCTATGGGACATGGGTAACTCACTTGCGGTCAGAGCGTACATATAAACGGGCTAGGGTAACTCACTTGGTGTCTGGGAGTACTTATATGGGACCAGGGTAACTCACGTGGGGCCAGGGTGTACTTATAAAGGGGCTAGGGTAACTCACTTGGGGCCAGGGAGTAGTTATAAGGGACTAGGATTACCCACTTGGGGTCAGGGAGTACTTATAAAGGGGCGATGGTAACTCACTTGGAGTCAGGGAGTACTTATATGGGACTAGGGTAACTCACTTGGGGTCAAGGAGTACTTATATAGGGGATAGGGTACCTCACTTGGGGTCAGGGAGTACTTCTATGGGACTAGGGTAACTCACTTGGGTCCTTGGAGCACTTATATGGGACTAGGGTAAATCAGTTGGGGTCAGGGAGTACTTATATGGGACTAGGGTAACTCACTTGCGGTCAGAGAGTACAAATAAAGGGGCTAGGATAACTCACTTGTGGTCAGGGAGTACTTATATGGGACTAGGGTAACTCACTTGGGGTCAGGGAGTACTTATATAGGGGCCAGGGTAACTCACTTGGGGTCAGGGAGTACTTCTATGGGACTAGGATAACTCACTTGAGGTCAAGGAGTACATATAAAGGGGCTAGGATAACTCACTTGGGGTCAGGGAGTACTAATAAAGGGGGCTATGGTAACTCACTTTGGTTCAAGGAGTACTTATATGGGACTAGGGAAACTCACTTGGTGTCTGTGAGTACTTATTTGGACCAGGGTAACTCACTTGGGGCCAGGGGGTAGTTATAAGGGACTAGGATTACCTACTTGGGGTCAGAGAGTACTTATGAAGGGGCTATGGTAACTCACTTGGAGTCAGAGAGTAAATATAAAGGGGCCAGGATAAGTCACTTAGGGTCAGGTAGTACTTATAAAGGTGATATGGTAACTCACTTGGGGTCAGGGAGTACTTCTATGGGACTAGGGTAACTCACTTGCGGCAGAGAGTACATATAAAGGGGCTAGGGTAACTCACATGGGGTCAGGGAGTAATTCTATGGGACTAGGGTAACTCACTTGGGGTCAAGGAGTACTTATATAGGGGATAGGGTACCTCACTTGGGGTCAGGGAGTACTTCTATGGGACTAGGTTAACTCACTTGGGGTCTGGGAGTACAAATAAAGGGGCTAGGATAACTCACTTGGGGTCAGGGAGTACTTATAAAGGGCCGATGGTAACTCGCTTGCGGTCAGAGCGTACATATAAACGGGCTAGGGTAACTCACTTGGGGTCTGGGAGTACATATAAAGTGGCTAGGATAACTCACTTGCGGTCAGAGAGTACATATAAAGGGGCTAGGGTAACTCACTTGCTGTCAGAGAGCACATATAAAGGGGCTAGGGTAACTCACATGGGGTCAGGGAGTAATTCTATTGGACTAGGGTAACTCACTTGGGGTCAGGGTGTACTTATATGGGACTAGGGTAACTCTCTTGGGGTCAGGGAGTACTTATAAGGGACTAGGGTAACTCACTTGGGGTCAGAGAGTGCATATAAAGGAGCTAGGATAACTCACTTGGGGTCAGGGAGTATTTATATAGGGGCTAGGGTAGCACACTTGGGGTCAGGGAATACTTCTATGGGACTAGGGTAACTCACTTGGGGTCTGGGAGTGCATATAAAGCGGCTAGGATAACTCACTTGCGGTCAGGGAGTACTTATAAAGGTGATATGGTAACTCACTTGGGGCCAGGGAGTACTAATATGAAACTAGGGTAACACACTTGGGGTCAGGGAGAACTTATAAAGGGGCTAGGATAACTCACTTGCGGTCAGAGAGTACATATAAAGGGGCTAGGATAACTCACTTGGGGTAACGGAGTACATATAAAGGGGCTAGGATAGCTCACTCGCGGTCAGAGAGTACATATATAGGGACTGGAATAACTCACTTTGGGTCAGGGAGTACTACTATGGGACTAGGGTAACTCACTTGCGGTGAGAGATTACATATAAAGGGGCTAGGATAACTCACTTGAGGTCAAGGAGTACTTATAAAGGTGATATGGTAACTCACGTGTGGCCAGGGAGTACTAATAAAGGGGGCTAGGGTAACTCACTTGGAGTCAGGGAGTACTTATATGGGACTAGGGTAACTCACTTAGCGTCATGGAGTACTTCTATGGGACTAGGGTAACTCACTTGGGGTCTGGGAGTAGTTATAAAGGACTAGGGTAACTCACTTGGGGTCTGGGAGTACATATAAAGGGGCTAGGTTAACTCACTTGGGGTCAGGGAGTACTTATATTGGGCTAGGGTAACTCACTTGGGGTCAGAGAGTACTTCTATGGGACTAGGGTAACTCACTTGCGGTCAGAGAGTACATGCAACGGAGCTAGGATAACTCACATGGGGTCAGGTAGTACTTATAAAGGTGATATGGTAACTCACTTGGGGTCAGGGAGTACTTCTATGGGAAAAGGGTAACTCACTTGCGATCAGAGCGTACATATAAACGGGCTAGGGTAACTCACTTGGTGTCAGGGAGTACTTATATGGGATCAGGGTAACTCACTTGGGGCCAGGGTGTACTTATGAAGGGGCTAGGGTAACTCACTTGGGGCCAGGGAGTAGTTATAAGGGACTAGGATTACCCACTTGGGGTCAGGGAGTACTTATAAAGGGGCTATGGTAACTCACTTGGAGTCAGGGAGTACTTATATGGGACTAGGGTAAATCAGTTGGGGTCAGGGAGTACTTATATGGGACTAGGGTAACTCACTTGCGGTCAGAGAGTACATATAAAGGGGCTAGGATAACTTACTTGTGGTCAGGGAGTACTTATATGGGACTAGGGTAACACACTTGGGGTCAGGGAGTACTTGTATAGGGGCTAGGGTAACTCACTTGGGGTCAGGGAGTTCTTCTATGGGACTAGGGTAACTCACTTGCGGTCAGAGAGTACATATAAAGGGGCTAGGATAACTCACTTGGGGTCAGGGAGTACTTCTATTGGACTAGGGTAACTCACTTGCGGTCAGAGAGTACATTTAAAGGGGCTAGGATAATTCACTTGGGGTCAGGTAGTACTTATAAAGGTGATATGGTAACTCACTTGGGGACAGGGAGTACTTCTATGGGACAAGGGTAACTCACTTGCGGTCAGAGCGTACATATAAACGGGCTAGGGTAACTCACTTGGTGTCTGGGAGTACTTATATGGGACCAGGGTAACTCACGTGGGGCCAGGGTGTACTTATAAAGGGGCTAGGGTAACTCACTTGGGGCCAGGGAGTAGTTATAAGGGACTAGGATTACCCACTTGGGGTCAGGGAGTACTTATAAAGGGGCGATGGTAACTCACTTGGAGTCAGGGAGTACTTATATGGGACTAGGGTAACTCACTTGGGGTCAAGGAGTACTTATATAGGGGATAGGGTACCTCACTTGGGGTCAGGGAGTACTTCTATGGGACTAGGGTAACTCACTTGGGTCCTTGGAGCACTTATATGGGACTAGGGTAAATCAGTTGGGGTCAGGGAGTACTTATATGGGACTAGGGTAACTCACTTGCGGTCAGAGAGTACAAATAAAGGGGCTAGGATAACTCACTTGTGGTCAGGGAGTACTTATATGGGACTAGGGTAACTCACTTGGGGTCAGGGAGTACTTATATAGGGGCCAGGGTAACTCACTTGGGGTCAGGGAGTACTTCTATGGGACTAGGATAACTCACTTGAGGTCAAGGAGTACATATAAAGGGGCTAGGATAACTCACTTGGGGTCAGGGAGTACTAATAAAGGGGGCTATGGTAACTCACTTTGGTTCAAGGAGTACTTATATGGGACTAGGGAAACTCACTTGGTGTCTGTGAGTACTTATTTGGACCAGGGTAACTCACTTGGGGCCAGGGGGTAGTTATAAGGGACTAGGATTACCTACTTGGGGTCAGAGAGTACTTATGAAGGGGCTATGGTAACTCACTTGGAGTCAGAGAGTAAATATAAAGGGGCCAGGATAAGTCACTTAGGGTCAGGTAGTACTTATAAAGGTGATATGGTAACTCACTTGGGGTCAGGGAGTACTTCTATGGGACTAGGGTAACTCACTTGCGGCAGAGAGTACATATAAAGGGGCTAGGATAACTCACTTGTGGTCAGGGAGTACTTATAAAGGGGCTAAGATAACACACTTGGGTTCAGGGAATACATATATGAGACTAGGGTAACACACTTGGGGCCAGGGAGTACTTATAAAGGGGTTTGAATAACCCACTTGCGTTCAGAGAGTACATATAAAGGGGCTAGGATAATTCATTTGGGGTCAGGGAGTAATTCTATGGGACTAGGGTAACTCTCTTGGGGTCAGGGAGTACTTATAAGGGACTAGGGCAACTCACTTGGAGTCTGGGAGTACATATAAAGTGGCTAGGATAACTCACTTGCGGTCAGAGAGTACATATAAAGGGGCTAGGGAACTCACCTGCTGTCAGAGAGTACATATAAAGGGGCTAGGGTAACTCACTTGGGGTCAGGGAGTACTTATAAGGGACTAGGGCAACTCACTTGGAGTCTGGGAGTACATATAAAGTGGCTAGGATAACTCACTTGCGGTCAGAGAGTACATATAAAGGGGCTAGGGTAACTCACCTGCTGTCAGAGAGTACATATAAAGGGGCTAGGGTAACTCTCTTGGGGTCAGGGAGTACTTATATGGGACTAGGGTAACTCTCTTGAGGTCAGGGAGTACTTATAAGGGACTAGGGTAACTCACTTGGAGTCTAGGAGTACATATAAAGGGGCTAGGATAACTCACTTGGGTACATGGAGCACTTATATGGGGCAAGGGTAAATCAGTTGGGGATAGGGAGTACTTATATGGGACTCTGGTAACTCACTTGCGGTCAGAGAGTATATATAAAGGGGCAGATATAACTCACTTGCTGTCAGAGCGTACATATAAACGGGCTAGGGTAACTCACTTGGTGTCAGGGAGTACTTATATGGGATCAGGGTAACTCACTTGGGGCCAGGGAGTAGTTATAAGGGACTAGGATTACCCACTTGGGGTCAGGAAGTACTTATAAAGGGGCGATGGTAACTCACTTGGAGTCAGGGAGTACTTATATGGGACTAGGGTAACTCACTTGGGGTCAAGGAGTACTTATATAGGGGATAGGGTACCTCACTTGGGGTCAGGAAGTACTTCTATGGGACTAGGTTAACTCACTTGGGTCCTTGGAGCACTTATATGGGACTAGGGTAAATCAGTTGGGGTCAGGGAGTACTTATATGGGACTAGGGTAACTCACTTGCGGTCAGAGAGTACATATAAAGGGGCTAGGATAACTCACTTGTGGTCAGGGAGTACTTATATGGGACTAGGGTAACTCACTTGGGGTCAGGGAGTACTTATATAGGGGCTAGGGTAACTCACTTGGGGTCAGGGAGTACTTCTATGGGACTAGGGTAACTCACTTGGGATCTGGGAGTACATATAAAGGGGCTAGGATAACTCACTTGGGGTCAGGGAGTACTTATAAAGGGCCGATGGTAACTCACTTTGGGTCAGGGAGTACTTATAAAGGGGCTAGGGTAACTCACTTTGGGTCAAGGAGTACTTATATGGGACTAGGGTAACTCACTTTGTGTCTGTGAGTACTTATATGGGACCAGGGTAACTCACTTGGGGCCAAGGTGTACTTATTAAGGGCTAGGGTAACTCACTTGTGGTCAGGGAGTCCTAATAAGGGACTGGGTAACTCACTTGGGGTCTGGGAGTCCATATAAAGCGGCTAGGATAACTCACTTGGGGTCAGGGAGTACTTATAAAGGTGATATGGTAACTCACTTGGGGCCAGGGAGTACTAATATGAAACTAGGGTAACACACTTGGGGTCAGGGAGAACTTATAAAGGGGCTAGGATAACTCACTTGCTGTCAGAGAGTACTTATAAGGGACTAGGGTAACTCACTTGCGACAGAGAGTATATATAAAGGGGCAAATATAACTCACTTGGGGTCAGCGAGTACTTCTATGGAACTAGGGTAACCCACTTGTGGTCTGGGAGTTCTTATAAGGGACTAGGGTAACCCACTTAGGGTCAGGGAGTACTTATAAAGGGGCTAGGGTAACTCACTTTGTGTCAGGGAGTAGTTATAAGGGACTAGGGTAACTCACATGGAGTCTGGGAGTGCATATAAAGGGGCTGGGATAACTCACTTGGGGTCAGGGAGTACTTATATGGGACTAGGGTAACTCACCTGCTGTCAGAGAGTACATATAAAGGGGCTAGGGTAACTCACATGGGGTCAGGGAGTAATTCTATGGGACTAGGGTAACTCACTTGGGGTCAAGGAGTACTTATATAGGGGATAGGGTACCTCACTTGGGGTCAGGGAGTACTTCTATGGGACTAGGTTAACTCACTTGGGGTCTGGGAGTACAAATAAAGGGGCTAGGATAACTCACTTGGGGTCAGGGAGTACTTATAAAGGGCCGATGGTAACTCGCTTGGGGTCAGGGAGTACTTATATGGGACTAGGGTAACTCACTTGCGGTCAGAGAGTACACACAAAGGAGCTAGGGTAACTCACATGCGGTCAGGGAGTAATTCTATGGGACTAGGGTAACACTCTTGGGGTCAGGGTGTACTTATATGGGACTAGGGTAACTCTCTTGGGGTCAGGGAGTACTTATAAGGGACTAGGGTAACTCACTTGGGGTCTGGGAGTACATATAAAGTGGCTAGGATAACTCACTTGCGGTCAGAGAGTACATATAAAGGGGCTAGGGTAACTCACTTGCTGTCAGAGAGCACATATAAAGGGGCTAGGGTAACTCACATGGGGTCAGGGAGTAATTCTATGGGACTAGGGTAACTCACTTGGGGTCAGGGTGTACTTATATGGGACTAGGGTAACTCTCTTGGGGTCAGGGAGTACTTATAAGGGACTAGGGTAACTCACTTGGGGTCAGAGAGTGCATATAAAGGAGCTAGGATAACTCACTTGGGGTCAGGGAGTACTTATATAGGGGCTAGGGTAGCACACTTGGGGTCAGGGAATACTTCTATGGGACTAGGGTAACTCACTTGGGGTCTGGGAGTGCATATAAAGCGGCTAGGATAACTCACTTGCGGTCAGGGAGTACTTATAAAGGTGATATGGTAACTCACTTGGGGCCAGGGAGTACTAATATGAAACTAGGGTAACACACTTGGGGTCAGGGAGAACTTATAAAGGGGCTAGGATAACTCACTTGCGGTCAGAGAGTACATATAAAGGGGCTAGGATAACTCACTTGGGGTAACGGAGTACATATAAAGGGGCTAGGATAACTCACTCGCGGTCAGAGAGTACATATATAGGGACTGGAATAACTCACTTTGGGTCAGGGAGTACTACTATGGGACTAGGGTAACTCACTTGCGGTGAGAGATTACATATAAAGGGGCTAGGATAACTCACTTGAGGTCAAGGAGTACTTATAAAGGTGATATGGTAACTCACGTGTGGCCAGGGAGTACTAATAAAGGGGGCTAGGGTAACTCACTTGGAGTCAGGGAGTACTTATATGGGACTAGGGTAACTCACTTAGCGTCATGGAGTACTTCTATGGGACTAGGGTAACTCACTTGGGGTCTGGGAGTAGTTATAAAGGACTAGGGTAACTCACTTGGGGTCTGGGAGTACATATAAAGGGGCTAGGTTAACTCACTTGGGGTCAGGGAGTACTTATATTGGGCTAGGGTAACTCACTTGGGGTCAGAGAGTACTTCTATGGGACTAGGGTAACTCACTTGCGGTCAGAGAGTACATGCAACGGAGCTAGGATAACTCACATGGGGTCAGGTAGTACTTATAAAGGTGATATGGTAACTCACTTGGGGTCAGGGAGTACTTCTATGGGACAAGGGTAACTCACTTGCGATCAGAGCGTACATATAAACGGGCTAGGGTAACTCACTTGGTGTCAGGGAGTACTTATATGGGATCAGGGTAACTCACTTGGGGCCAGGGTGTACTTATGAAGGGGCTAGGGTAACTCACTTGGGGCCAGGGAGTAGTTATAAGGGACTAGGATTACCCACTTGGGGTCAGGGAGTACTTATAAAGGGGCTATGGTAACTCACTTGGAGTCAGGGAGTACTTATATGGGACTAGGGTAAATCAGTTGGGGTCAGGGAGTACTTATATGGGACTAGGGTAACTCACTTGCGGTCAGAGAGTACATATAAAGGGGCTAGGATAACTTACTTGTGGTCAGGGAGTACTTATATGGGACTAGGGTAACACACTTGGGGTCAGGGAGTACTTGTATAGGGGCTAGGGTAACTCACTTGGGGTCAGGGAGTTCTTCTATGGGACTAGGGTAACTCACTTGCGGTCAGAGAGTACATATAAAGGGGCTAGGATAACTCACTTGGGGTCAGGGAGTACTTCTATTGGACTAGGGTAACTCACTTGCGGTCAGAGAGTACATTTAAAGGGGCTAGGATAATTCACTTGGGGTCAGGTAGTACTTATAAAGGTGATATGGTAACTCACTTGGGGACAGGGAGTACTTCTATGGGACAAGGGTAACTCACTTGCGGTCAGAGCGTACATATAAACGGGCTAGGGTAACTCACTTGGTGTCTGGGAGTACTTATATGGGACCAGGGTAACTCACGTGGGGCCAGGGTGTACTTATAAAGGGGCTAGGGTAACTCACTTGGGGCCAGGGAGTAGTTATAAGGGACTAGGATTACCCACTTGGGGTCAGGGAGTACTTATAAAGGGGCGATGGTAACTCACTTGGAGTCAGGGAGTACTTATATGGGACTAGGGTAACTCACTTGGGGTCAAGGAGTACTTATATAGGGGATAGGGTACCTCACTTGGGGTCAGGGAGTACTTCTATGGGACTAGGGTAACTCACTTGGGTCCTTGGAGCACTTATATGGGACTAGGGTAAATCAGTTGGGGTCAGGGAGTACTTATATGGGACTAGGGTAACTCACTTGCGGTCAGAGAGTACAAATAAAGGGGCTAGGATAACTCACTTGTGGTCAGGGAGTACTTATATGGGACTAGGGTAACTCACTTGGGGTCAGGGAGTACTTATATAGGGGCTAGGGTAACTCACTTGGGGTCAGGGAGTACTTCTATGGGACTAGGATAACTCACTTGAGGTCAAGGAGTACATATAAAGGGGCTAGGATAACTCACTTGGGGTCAGGGAGTACTAATAAAGGGGGCTATGGTAACTCACTTTGGTTCAAGGAGTACTTATATGGGACTAGGGAAACTCACTTGGTGTCTGTGAGTACTTATTTGGACCAGGGTAACTCACTTGGGGCCAGGGGGTAGTTATAAGGGACTAGGATTACCTACTTGGGGTCAGAGAGTACTTATGAAGGGGCTATGGTAACTCACTTGGAGTCAGAGAGTAAATATAAAGGGGCCAGGATAAGTCACTTAGGGTCAGGTAGTACTTATAAAGGTGATATGGTAACTCACTTGGGGTCAGGGAGTACTTCTATGGGACTAGGGTAACTCACTTGCGGCAGAGAGTACATATAAAGGGGCTAGGATAACTCACTTGTGGTCAGGGAGTACTTATAAAGGGGCTAAGATAACACACTTGGGTTCAGGGAATACATATATGAGACTAGGGTAACACACTTGGGGCCAGGGAGTACTTATAAAGGGGTTTGAATAACCCACTTGCGTTCAGAGAGTACATATAAAGGGGCTAGGATAATTCATTTGGGGTCAGGGAGTAATTCTATGGGACTAGGGTAACTCTCTTGGGGTCAGGGAGTACTTATAAGGGACTAGGGCAACTCACTTGGAGTCTGGGAGTACATATAAAGTGGCTAGGATAACTCACTTGCGGTCAGAGAGTACATATAAAGGGGCTAGGGAACTCACCTGCTGTCAGAGAGTACATATAAAGGGGCTAGGGTAACTCACTTGGGGTCAGGGAGTACTTATAAGGGACTAGGGCAACTCACTTGGAGTCTGGGAGTACATATAAAGTGGCTAGGATAACTCACTTGCGGTCAGAGAGTACATATAAAGGGGCTAGGGTAACTCACCTGCTGTCAGAGAGTACATATAAAGGGGCTAGGGTAACTCTCTTGGGGTCAGGGAGTACTTATATGGGACTAGGGTAACTCTCTTGAGGTCAGGGAGTACTTATAAGGGACTAGGGTAACTCACTTGGAGTCTAGGAGTACATATAAAGGGGCTAGGATAACTCACTTGGGTACATGGAGCACTTATATGGGGCAAGGGTAAATCAGTTGGGGATAGGGAGTACTTATATGGGACTCTGGTAACTCACTTGCGGTCAGAGAGTATATATAAAGGGGCAGATATAACTCACTTGCTGTCAGAGCGTACATATAAACGGGCTAGGGTAACTCACTTGGTGTCAGGGAGTACTTATATGGGATCAGGGTAACTCACTTGGGGCCAGGGTGTACTTATAAAGGGGCTATGGTAACTCACTTGGGGCCAGGGAGTAGTTATAAGGGACTAGGATTACCCACTTGGGGTCAGGAAGTACTTATAAAGGGGCGATGGTAACTCACTTGGAGTCAGGGAGTACTTATATGGGACTAGGGTAACTCACTTGGGGTCAAGGAGTACTTATATAGGGGATAGGGTACCTCACTTGGGGTCAGGAAGTACTTCTATGGGACTAGGTTAACTCACTTGGGTCCTTGGAGCACTTATATGGGACTAGGGTAAATCAGTTGGGGTCAGGGAGTACTTATATGGGACTAGGGTAACTCACTTGCGGTCAGAGAGTACATATAAAGGGGCTAGGATAACTCACTTGTGGTCAGGGAGTACTTATATGGGACTAGGGTAACTCACTTGGGGTCAGGGAGTACTTATATAGGGGCTAGGGTAACTCACTTGGGGTCAGGGAGTACTTCTATGGGACTAGGGTAACTCACTTGGGATCTGGGAGTACATATAAAGGGGCTAGGATAACTCACTTGGGGTCAGGGAGTACTTATAAAGGGCCGATGGTAACTCACTTTGGGTCAGGGAGTACTTATAAAGGGGCTAGGGTAACTCACTTTGGGTCAAGGAGTACTTATATGGGACTAGGGTAACTCACTTTGTGTCTGTGAGTACTTATATGGGACCAGGGTAACTCACTTGGGGCCAAGGTGTACTTATTAAGGGCTAGGGTAACTCACTTGTGGTCAGGGAGTCCTAATAAGGGACTGGGTAACTCACTTGGGGTCTGGGAGTCCATATAAAGCGGCTAGGATAACTCACTTGGGGTCAGGGAGTACTTATAAAGTGGCTAGGGTAACTCACTTGCGGTCAGAGAGTACATATAAAGGGGCTAGGATAACACACTTGGGGTCAGGGAGTACTTATAAAGGTGATATGGTAACTCACTTGGGGCCAGGGAGTACTAATATGAAACTAGGGTAACACACTTGGGGTCAGGGAGAACTTATAAAGGGGCTAGGATAACTCACTTGCTGTCAGAGAGTACTTATAAGGGACTAGGGTAACTCACTTGCGACAGAGAGTATATATAAAGGGGCAAATATAACTCACTTGGGGTCAGCGAGTACTTCTATGGAACTAGGGTAACCCACTTGTGGTCTGGGAGTTCTTATAAGGGACTAGGGTAACCCACTTAGGGTCAGGGAGTACTTATAAAGGGGCTAGGGTAACTCACTTTGTGTCAGGGAGTAGTTATAAGGGACTAGGGTAACTCACATGGAGTCTGGGAGTGCATATAAAGGGGCTGGGATAACTCACTTGGGGTCAGGGAGTACTTATATGGGACTAGGGTAACTCACCTGCTGTCAGAGAGTACATATAAAGGGGCTAGGGTAACTCACATGGGGTCAGGGAGTAATTCTATGGGACTAGGGTAACTCACTTGGGGTCAAGGAGTACTTATATAGGGGATAGGGTACCTCACTTGGGGTCAGGGAGTACTTCTATGGGACTAGGTTAACTCACTTGGGGTCTGGGAGTACAAATAAAGGGGCTAGGATAACTCACTTGGGGTCAGGGAGTACTTATAAAGGGCCGATGGTAACTCGCTTGGGGTCAGGGAGTACTTATATGGGACTAGGGTAACTCACTTGCGGTCAGAGAGTACACACAAAGGAGCTAGGGTAACTCACATGCGGTCAGGGAGTAATTCTATGGGACTAGGGTAACACTCTTGGGGTCAGGGTGTACTTATATGGGACTAGGGTAACTCTCTTGGGGTCAGGGAGTACTTATAAGGGACTAGGGTAACTCACTTGGGGTCTGGGAGTACATATAAAGTGGCTAGGATAACTCACTTGCGGTCAGAGAGTACATATAAAGGGGCTAGGGTAACTCACTTGCTGTCAGAGAGCACATATAAAGGGGCTAGGGTAACTCACATGGGGTCAGGGAGTAATTCTATGGGACTAGGGTAACTCTCTTGGGGTCAGGGAGTACTTATAAGGGACTAGGGTAACTCACTTGGGGTCAGAGAGTGCATATAAAGGAGCTAGGATAACTCACTTGGGGTCAGGGAGTACTTATATAGGGGCTAGGGTAGCACACTTGGGGTCAGGGAATACTTCTATGGGACTAGGGTAACTCACTTGGGGTCTGGGAGTGCATATAAAGCGGCTAGGATAACTCACTTGCGGTCAGGGAGTACTTATAAAGGTGATATGGTAACTCACTTGGGGCCAGGGAGTACTAATATGAAACTAGGGTAACACACTTGGGGTCAGGGAGAACTTATAAAGGGGCTAGGATAACTCACTTGCGGTCAGAGAGTACATATAAAGGGGCTAGGATAACTCACTTGGGGTAACGGAGTACATATAAAGGGGCTAGGATAACTCACTCGCGGTCAGAGAGTACATATATAGGGACTGGAATAACTCACTTGGGGTCAGGGAGTACTACTATGGGACTAGGGTAACTCACTTGCGGTGAGAGATTACATATAAAGGGGCTAGGATAACTCACTTGAGGTCAAGGAGTACTTATAAAGGTGATATGGTAACTCACGTGTGGCCAGGGAGTACTAATAAAGGGGGCTAGGGTAACTCACTTGGAGTCAGGGAGTACTTATATGGGACTAGGGTAACTCACTTAGCGTCATGGAGTACTTCTATGGGACTAGGGTAACTCACTTGGGGTCTGGGAGTAGTTATAAAGGACTAGGGTAACTCACTTGGGGTCTGGGAGTACATATAAAGGGGCTAGGTTAACTCACTTGGGGTCAGGGAGTACTTATATTGGGTTAGGGTAACTCACTTGGGGTCAGAGAGCACTTCTATGGGACTAGGGTAACTCACTTGCGGTCAGAGAGTACATGCAACGGAGCTAGGATAACTCACATGGGGTCAGGTAGTACTTATAAAGGTGATATGGTAACTCACTTGGGGTCAGGGAGTACTTCTATGGGACAAGGGTAACTCACTTGCGATCAGAGCGTACATATAAACGGGCTAGGGTAACTCACTTGGTGTCAGGGAGTACTTATATGGGATCAGGGTAACTCACTTGGGGCCAGGGTGTACTTATGAAGGGGCTAGGGTAACTCACTTGGGGCCAGGGAGTAGTTATAAGGGACTAGGATTACCTACTTGGGGTCAGAGAGTACTTATGAAGGGGCTATGGTAACTCACTTGGAGTCAGAGAGTAAATATAAAGGGGCCAGGATAAGTCACTTAGGGTCAGGTAGTACTTATAAAGGTGATATGGTAACTCACTTGGGGTCAGGGAGTACTTCTATGGGACTAGGGTAACTCACTTGCGGCAGAGAGTACATATAAAGGGGCTAGGATAACTCACTTGTGGTCAGGGAGTACTTATAAAGGGGCTAAGATAACACACTTGGGTTCAGGGAATACATATATGAGACTAGGGTAACACACTTGGGGCCAGGGAGTACTTATAAAAAGGTTTGAATAACCCACTTGCGTTCAGAGAGTACATATAAAGGGGCTAGGATAATTCATTTGGGGTCAGGGAGTAATTCTATGGGACTAGGGTAACTCTCTTGGGTTCAGGGAGTACTTATAAGGGACTAGGGCAACTCACTTGGAGTCTGGGAGTACATATAAATTGGCTAGGATAACTCACTTGCGGTCAGAGAGTACATATAAAGGGGCTAGGGAACTCACCTGCTGTCAGAGAGTACATATAAAGGGGCTAGGGTAACTCACTTGGGGTCAGGGAGTACTTATAAGGGACTAGGGCAACTCACTTGGAGTCTGGGAGTACATATAAAGTGGCTAGGATAACTCACTTGCGGTCAGAGAGTACATATAAAGGGGCTAGGGTAACTCACCTGCTGTCAGAGAGTACATATAAAGGGGCTAGGGTAACTCTCTTGGGGTCAGGGAGTACTTATATGGGACTAGGGTAACTCTCTTGAGGTCAGGGAGTACTTATAAGGGACTAGGGTAACTCACTTGGAGTCTAGGAGTACATATAAAGGGGCTAGGATAACTCACTTGGGTACATGGAGCACTTATATGGGGCAAGGGTAAATCAGTTGGGGATAGGGAGTACTTATATGGGACTCTGGTAACTCACTTGCGGTCAGAGAATATATATAAAGGGGCAGATATAACTCACTTGCTGTCAGAGCGTACATATAAACGGGCTAGGGTAACTCACTTGGTGTCAGGGAGTACTTATATGGGATCAGGGTAACTCACTTGGGGCCAGGGTGTACTTATAAAGGGGCTATGGTAACTCACTTGGGGCCAGGGAGTAGTTATAAGGGACTAGGATTACCCACTTGGGGTCAGGAAGTACTTATAAAGGGGCGATGGTAACTCACTTGGAGTCAGGGAGTACTTATATGGGACTAGGGTAACTCACTTGGGGTCAAGGAGTACTTATATAGGGGATAGGGTACCTCACTTGGGGTCAGGAAGTACTTCTATGGGACTAGGTTAACTCACTTGGGTCCTTGGAGCACTTATATGGGACTAGGGTAAATCAGTTGGGGTCAGGGAGTACTTATATGGGACTAGGGTAACTCACTTGCGGTCAGAGAGTACATATAAAGGGGCTAGGATAACTCACTTGTGGTCAGGGAGTACTTATATGGGACTAGGGTAACTCACTTGGGGTCAGGGAGTACTTATATAGGGGCTAGGGTAACTCACTTGGGGTCAGGGAGTACTTCTATGGGACTAGGGTAACTCACTTGGGATCTGGGAGTACATATAAAGGGGCTAGGATAACTCACTTAGGGTCAGGGAGTACTTATAAAGGGCCGATGGTAACTCACTTTGGGTCAGGGAGTACTTATAAAGGGGCTAGGGTAACTCACTTTGGGTCAAGGAGTACTTATATGGGACTAGGGTAACTCACTTTGTGTCTGTGAGTACTTATATGGGACCAGGGTAACTCACTTGGGGCCAAGGTGTACTTATTAAGGGCTAGGGTAACTCACTTGTGGTCAGGGAGTCCTAATAAGGGACTGGGTAACTCACTTGGGGTCTGGGAGTCCATATAAAGCGGCTAGGATAACTCACTTGGGGTCAGGGAGTACTTATAAAGTGGCTAGGGTAACTCACTTGCGGTCAGAGAGTACATATAAAGGGGCTAGGATAACACACTTGGGGTCAGGGAGTACTTATAAAGGTGATATGGTAACTCACTTGGGGCCAGGGAGTACTAATATGAAACTAGGGTAACACACTTGGGGTCAGGGAGAACTTATAAAGGGGCTAGGATAACTCACTTGCTGTCAGAGAGTACTTATAAGGGACTAGGGTAACTCACTTGCGACAGAGAGTATATATAAAGGGGCAAATATAACTCACTTGGGGTCAGCGAGTACTTCTATGGAACTAGGGTAACCCACTTGTGGTCTGGGAGTTCTTATAAGGGACTAGGGTAACCCACTTAGGGTCAGGGAGTACTTATAAAGGGGCTAGGGTAACTCACTTTGTGTCAGGGAGTAGTTATAAGGGACTAGGGTAACTCACATGGAGTCTGGGAGTGCATATAAAGGGGCTGGGATAACTCACTTGGGGTCAGGGAGTACTTATATGGGACTAGGGTAACTCACCTGCTGTCAGAGAGTACATATAAAGGGGCTAGGGTAACTCACATGGGGTCAGGGAGTAATTCTATGGGACTAGGGTAACTCACTTGGGGTCAAGGAGTACTTATATAGGGGATAGGGTACCTCACTTGGGGTCAGGGAGTACTTCTATGGGACTAGGTTAACTCACTTGGGGTCTGGGAGTACAAATAAAGGGGCTAGGATAACTCACTTGGGGTCAGGGAGTACTTATAAAGGGCCGATGGTAACTCGCTTGGGGTCAGGGAGTACTTATATGGGACTAGGGTAACTCACTTGCGGTCAGAGAGTACACACAAAGGAGCTAGGGTAACTCACATGCGGTCAGGGAGTAATTCTATGGGACTAGGGTAACACTCTTGGGGTCAGGGTGTACTTATATGGGACTAGGGTAACTCTCTTGGGGTCAGGGAGTACTTATAAGGGACTAGGGTAACTCACTTGGGGTCTGGGAGTACATATAAAGTGGCTAGGATAACTCACTTGCGGTCAGAGAGTACATATAAAGGGGCTAGGGTAACTCACTTGCTGTCAGAGAGCACATATAAAGGGGCTAGGGTAACTCACATGGGGTCAGGGAGTAATTCTATGGGACTAGGGTAACTCACTTGGGGTCAGGGTGTACTTATATGGGACTAGGGTAACTCTCTTGGGGTCAGGGAGTACTTATAAGGGACTAGGGTAACTCACTTGGGGTCAGAAAGTGCATATAAAGGAGCTAGGATAACTCACTTGGGGTCAGGGAGTACTTATATAGGGGCTAGGGTAGCACACTTGGGGTCAGGGAATACTTCTATGGGACTAGGGTAACTCACTTGGGGTCTGGGAGTGCATATAAAGCGGCTAGGATAACTCACTTGCGGTCAGGGAGTACTTATAAAGGTGATATGGTAACTCACTTGGGGCCAGGGAGTACTAATATGAAACTAGGGTAACACACTTGGGGTCAGGGAGAACTTATAAAGGGGCTAGGATAACTCACTTGCGGTCAGAGAGTACATATAAAGGGGCTAGGATAACTCACTTGGGGTAACGGAGTACATATAAAGGGGCTAGGATAACTCACTCGCGGTCAGAGAGTACATATATAGGGACTGGAATAACTCACTTGGGGTCAGGGAGTACTACTATGGGACTAGGGTAACTCACTTGCGGTGAGAGATTACATATAAAGGGGCTAGGATAACTCACTTGAGGTCAAGGAGTACTTATAAAGGTGATATGGTAACTCACGTGTGGCCAGGGAGTACTAATAAAGGGGGCTAGGGTAACTCACTTGGAGTCAGGGAGTACTTATATGGGACTAGGGTAACTCACTTAGCGTCATGGAGTACTTCTATGGGACTAGGGTAACTCACTTGGGGTCTGGGAGTAGTTATAAAGGACTAGGGTAACTCACTTGGGGTCTGGGAGTACATATAAAGGGGCTAGGTTAACTCACTTGGGGTCAGGGAGTACTTATATTGGGCTAGGGTAACTCACTTGGGGTCAGAGAGCACTTCTATGGGACTAGGGTAACTCACTTGCGGTCAGAGAGTACATGCAACGGAGCTAGGATAACTCACATGGGGTCAGGTAGTACTTATAAAGGTGATATGGTAACTCACTTGGGGTCAGGGAGTACTTCTATGGGACAAGGGTAACTCACTTGCGATCAGAGCGTACATATAAACGGGCTAGGGTAACTCACTTGGTGTCAGGGAGTACTTATATGGGATCAGGGTAACTCACTTGGGGCCAGGGTGTACTTATGAAGGGGCTAGGGTAACTCACTTGGGGCCAGGGAGTAGTTATAAGGGACTAGGATTACCCACTTGGGGTCAGGGAGTACTTATAAAGGGGCTATGGTAACTCACTTGGAGTCAGGGAGTACTTATATGGGACTAGGGTAACTCACTTGCGATCAGAGCGTACATATAAACGGGCTAGGGTAACTCACTTGGTGTCAGGGAGTACTTATATGGGATCAGGGTAACTCACTTGGGGCCAGGGTGTACTTATGAAGGGGCTAGGGTAACTCACTTGGGGCCAGGGAGTAGTTATAAGGGACTAGGATTACCCACTTGGGGTCAGGGAGTACTTATAAAGGGGCTATGGTAACTCACTTGGAGTCAGGGAGTACTTATATGGGACTAGGGTAAATCAGTTGGGGTCAGGGAGTACTTATATGGGACTAGGGTAACTCACTTGCGGTCAGAGAGTACATATAAAGGGGCTAGGATAACTTTGCTTGTGGTCAGGGAGTACTTATATGGGACTAGGGTAACACACTTGGGGTCAGGGAGTACTTGTATAGGGGCTAGGGTAACTCACTTGGGGTCAGGGAGTTCTTCTATGGGACTAGGGTAACTCACTTGCGGTCAGAGAGTACATATAAAGGGGCTAGGATAACTCACTTGGGGTCAGGGAGTACTTCTATTGGACTAGGGTAACTCACTTGCGGTCAGAGAGTACATTTAAAGGGGCTAGGATAATTCACTTGGGGTCAGGTAGTACTTATAAAGGTGATATGGTAACTCACTTGGGGACAGGGAGTACTTCTATGGGACAAGGGTAACTCACTTGCGGTCAGAGCGTACATATAAACGGGCTAGGGTAACTCACTTGGTGTCTGGGAGTACTTATATGGGACCAGGGTAACTCACGTGGTGCCAGGGTGTACTTATAAAGGGGCTAGGGTAACTCACTTGGGGCCAGGGAGTAGTTATAAGGGACTAGGATTACCCACTTGGGGTCAGGGAGTACTTATAAAGGGGCGATGGTAACTCACTTGGAGTCAGGGAGTACTTATATGGGACTAGGGTAACTCACTTGGGGTCAAGGAGTACTTATATAGGGGATAGGGTACCTCACTTGGGGTCAGGGAGTACTTCTATGGGACTAGGGTAACTCACTTGGGTCCTTGGAGCACTTATATGGGACTAGGGTAAATCAGTTGGGGTCAGGGAGTACTTATATGGGACTAGGGTAACTCACTTGCGGTCAGAGAGTACAAATAAAGGGGCTAGGATAACTCACTTGGGGTCAGGGAGTACTTATATAGGGGCTAGGGTAACTCACTTGGGGTCAGGGAGTACTTCTATGGGACTAGGATAACTCACTTGAGGTCAAGGAGTACATATAAAGGGGCTAGGATAACTCACTTGGGGTCAGGGAGTACTAATAAAGGGGGCTAGGGTAACTCACTTTGGTTCAAGGAGTACTTATATGGGACTAGGGAAACTCACTTGGTGTCTGTGAGTACTTATTTGGACCAGGGTAACTCACTTGGGGCCAGGGGGTAGTTATAAGGGACTAGGATTACCTACTTGGGGTCAGAGAGTACTTATGAAGGGGCTATGGTAACTCACTTGGAGTCAGAGAGTAAATATAAAGGGGCCAGGATAAGTCACTTAGGGTCAGGTAGTACTTATAAAGGTGATATGGTAACTCACTTGGGGTCAGGGAGTACTTATAAGGGACTAGGGTAACTCACTTGCGGCAGAGAGTACATATAAAGGGGCTAGGGTAACTCACATGGGGTCAGGGAGTAATTCTATGGGACTAGGGTAACTCACTTGGGGTCAAGGGGTACTTATATAGGGGATAGGGTACCTCACTTGGGGTCAGGGAGTACTTCTATGGGACTAGGTTAACTCACTTGGGGTCTGGGAGTACAAATAAAGGGGCTAGGATAACTCACTTGGGGTCAGGGAGTACTTATAAAGGGCCGATGGTAACTCGCTTGGGGTCAGGGAGTACTTATATGGGACTAGGGTAACTCACTTGCGGTCAGAGAGTACACACAAAGGAGCTAGGGTAACTCACATGCGGTCAGGGAGTAATTCTATGGGACTAGGGTAACACTCTTGGGGTCAGGGTGTACTTATATGGGACTAGGGTAACTCTCTTGGGGTCAGGGAGTACTTATAAGGGACTAGGGTAACTCACTTGGGGTCTGGGAGTACATATAAAGTGGCTAGGATAACTCACTTGCGGTCAGAGAGTACATATAAAGGGGCTAGGGTAACTCACTTGCTGTCAGAGAGCACATATAAAGGGGCTAGGGTAACTCACATGGGGTCAGGGAGTAATTCTATGGGACTAGGGTAACTCACTTGGGGTCAGGGTGTACTTATATGGGACTAGGGTAACTCTCTTGGGGTCAGGGAGTACTTATAAGGGACTAGGGTAACTCACTTGGGGTCAGAGAGTGCATATAAAGGAGCTAGGATAACTCACTTGGGGTCAGGGAGTACTTATATAGGGGCTAGGGTAGCACACTTGGGGTCAGGGAATACTTCTATGGGACTAGGGTAACTCACTTGGGGTCTGGGAGTGCATATAAAGCGGCTAGGATAACTCACTTGCGGTCAGGGAGTACTTATAAAGGTGATATGGTAACTCACTTGGGGCCAGGGAGTACTAATATGAAACTAGGGTAACACACTTGGGGTCAGGGAGAACTTATAAAGGGGCTAGGATAACTCACTTGCGGTCAGAGAGTACATATAAAGGGGCTAGGATAACTCACTTGGGGTAACGGAGTACATATAAAGGGGCTAGGATAACTCACTCGCGGTCAGAGAGTACATATATAGGGACTGGAATAACTCACTTGGGGTCAGGGAGTACTACTATGGGACTAGGGTAACTCACTTGCGGTGAGAGATTACATATAAAGGGGCTAGGATAACTCACTTGAGGTCAAGGAGTACTTATAAAGGTGATATGGTAACTCACGTGTGGCCAGGGAGTACTAATAAAGGGGGCTAGGGTAACTCACTTGGAGTCAGGGAGTACTTATATGGGACTAGGGTAACTCACTTAGCGTCATGGAGTACTTCTATGGGACTAGGGTAACTCACTTGGGGTCTGGGAGTAGTTATAAAGGACTAGGGTAACTCACTTGGGGTCTGGGAGTACATATAAAGGGGCTAGGTTAACTCACTTGGGGTCAGGGAGTACTTATATTGGGCTAGGGTAACTCACTTGGGGTCAGAGAGCACTTCTATGGGACTAGGGTAACTCACTTGCGGTCAGAGAGTACATGCAACGGAGCTAGGATAACTCACATGGGGTCAGGTAGTACTTATAAAGGTGATATGGTAACTCACTTGGGGTCAGGGAGTACTTCTATGGGACAAGGGTAACTCACTTGCGATCAGAGCGTACATATAAACGGGCTAGGGTAACTCACTTGGTGTCAGGGAGTACTTATATGGGATCAGGGTAACTCACTTGGGGCCAGGGTGTACTTATGAAGGGGCTAGGGTAACTCACTTGGGGCCAGGGAGTAGTTATAAGGGACTAGGATTACCCACTTGGGGTCAGGGAGTACTTATAAAGGGGCTATGGTAACTCACTTGGAGTCAGGGAGTACTTATATGGGACTAGGGTAAATCAGTTGGGGTCAGGGAGTACTTATATGGGACTAGGGTAACTCACTTGCGGTCAGAGAGTACATATAAAGGGGCTAGGATAACTTACTTGTGGTCAGGGAGTACTTATATAGGGGCTAGGGTAACTCACTTGGGGTCAGGGAGTACTTCTATGGGACTAGGGTAACTCACTTGGGGTCTGGGAGTACAAATAAAGGGGCTAGGATAACCCACTTGGGGTCAGGGAGTACTTATAAAGGGCCGATGGTAACTCGCTTGGGGTCAGGGAGTACTTATATGGGACTAGGGTAAATCAGTTGGGGTCACGGAGTACTTATATTGGAATAGGGTAACTCACTTGGGGTCAGGGAGTACTTATAAAGGGGCTAGGGTAACTCACTTTGGGTCAAGGAGTACTTATATGGGACTAGGGTAACTCACTTGCGGTCAGAGAGTACATACAAAGGAGTTAGGATAACTCGCTTGGGGTCAGGGAGTACTTCTATGGGACAAGGGTAACTCACTTGCTTTCAGAGCGTACATATAAACGAGCTAGGGTAACTCACTAGGGGTCATGGAGTATTTATATGGGACTAGGGTAAATCATTTGCGTTCAGAGAGTACATATAAAGGGGTTTGGATAACTCAGTTGGGGTCAGGGAGTACTTCTATGGGACTAGGGTAACTCACTTGGGGTCTGGGAGTAGTTATAAGGGACTAGGGTAACTCACTTTGGGTCAGGGAGTAGTTATAAGGGACTAGGGTAACTCACTTGGAGTCTGGGAGTAGATATAAAGGGGCTAGGATAACTCACTTGGGTACTAGGAGAACTTATATGGGGCAAGGGTAAATCATTTGGGGATAGGGAGTACTTATATGGGACTCTGGTAACTCACTTGCGGTCAGAGAGTACATATAAAGGGGCTAGGGTAACTCACTTGCTGTCAGAGAGTACTTATAAGGGATTAGGGTAACTCACTTGCGACAGAGAGTATATATAAAGGGGCAAATATAACTCACTTGGGGTCAGCGAGTACTTCTATGGAACTAGGGTAACCCACTTGTGGTCTGGGAGTTCTTATAAGGGACTAGGGTAACCCACTTAGGGTCAGGGAGTACTTATAAAGGGGCTAGGGTAACTCACTTTGTGTCAGGGAGTAGTTATAAGGGACTAGGGTAACTCACATGGAGTCTGGGAGTGCATATAAAGGGGCTGCGATAACTCACTTGGGGTCAGGGAGTACTTATATGGGACTAGGGTAACTCACCTGCTGTCAGAGAGTACATATAAAGGGGCTAGGGTAACTCACATGGGGTCAGGGAGTAATTCTATGGGACTAGGGTAACTCACTTGGGGTCAAGGAGTACTTATATAGGGGATAGGGTACCTCACATGGGGTCAGGGAGTACTTCTATGGGACTAGGTTAACTCACTTGGGGTCTGGGAGTACAAATAAAGGGGCTAGGATAACTCACTTGGGGTCAGGGAGTACTTATAAAGGGCCGATGGTAACTCGCTTGGGGTCAGGGAGTACTTATATGGGACTAGGGTAACTCACTTGCGATCAGAGCGTACATATAAACGGGTTAGGGTAACTCACTTGGTGTCAGGGAGTACTTATATGGGATCAGGGTAACTCACGTGGGGCCAGGGTGTACTTATAAAGGGGCGATGGTAACTCACTTGGAGTCAGGGAGTACTTATATGGGACTAGGGTAACTCACTTGGGGTCAAGGAGTACTTATATAGGGGATAGGGTACCTCACTTGGGGTCAGGGAGTACTTCTATGGGACTAGGGTAACTCACTTGGGTCCTTGGAGCACTTATATGGGACTAGGGTAAATCAGTTGGGGTCAGGGAGTACTTATATGGGACTAGGGTAACTCACTTGCGGTCAGAGAGTACAAATAAAGGGGCTAGGATAACTCACTTGTGGTCAGGGAGTACTTATATGGGACTAGGGTAACTCACTTGGGGTCAGGGAGTACTTATATAGGGGCTAGGGTAACTCACTTGGGGTCAGGGAGTACTTCTATGGGACTAGGATAACTCACTTGAGGTCAAGGAGTACATATAAAGGGGCTAGGATAACTCACTTGGGGTCAGGGAGTACTAATAAAGGGGGCTAGGGTAACTCACTTTGGTTCAAGGAGTACTTATATGGGACTAGGGAAACTCACTTGGTGTCTGTGAGTACTTATTTGGACCAGGGTAACTCACTTGGGGCCAGGGGGTAGTTATAAGGGACTAGGATTACCTACTTGGGGTCAGAGAGTACTTATGAAGGGGCTATGGTAACTCACTTGGAGTCAGAGAGTAAATATAAAGGGGCCAGGATAAGTCACTTAGGGTCAGGTAGTACTTATAAAGGTGATATGGTAACTCACTTGGGGTCAGGGAGTACTTCTATGGGACTAGGGTAACTCACTTGCGGCAGAGAGTACATATAAAGGGGCTAGGATAACTCACTTGTGGTCAGGGAGTACTTATAAAGGGGCTAAGATAACACACTTGGGTTCAGGGAATACATATATGAGACTAGGGTAACACACTTGGGGCCAGGGAGTACTTATAAAGGGGTTTGAATAACCCACTTGCGTTCAGAGAGTACATATAAAGGGGCTAGGATAATTCATTTGGGGTCAGGGAGTAATTCTATGGGACTAGGGTAACTCTCTTGGGGTCAGGGAGTACTTATAAGGGACTAGGGCAACTCACTTGGAGTCTGGGAGTACATATAAAGTGGCTAGGATAACTCACTTGCGGTCAGAGAGTACATATAAAGGGGCTAGGGAACTCACCTGCTGTCAGAGAGTACATATAAAGTGGCTAGGGTAACTCACTTGGGGTCAGGGAGTACTTATAAGGGACTAGGGCAACTCACTTGGAGTCTGGGAGTACATATAAAGTGGCTAGGATAACTCACTTGCGGTCAGAGAGTACATATAAAGGGGCTAGGGTAACTCACCTGCTGTCAGAGAGTACATATAAAGGGGCTAGGGTAACTCTCTTGGGGTCAGGGAGTACTTATATGGGACTAGGGTAACTCTCTTGGGGTCAGGGAGTACTTATAAGGGACTAGGGTAACTCACTTGGAGTCTAGGAGTACATATAAAGGGGCTAGGATAACTCACTTGGGTACATGGAGCACTTATATGGGGCAAGGGTAAATCAGTTGGGGATAGGGAGTACTTATATGGGACTCTGGTAACTCACTTGCGGTCAGAGAGTATATATAAAGGGGCAGATATAACTCACTTGGGGTCAGGGAGTACTTCTATGGAACTAGGGTAACCCACTTGTGGTCTGGGAGTTCTTATAAGGGACTAGGGTAACCCACTTAGGGTCAGGGAGTACTTATAAAGGGGCTAGGGTAACTTACTTTGAGTCAGGGAGTAGTTATAAGGGACTAGGGTAACTCACATGGAGTCTGGGAGTGCATATAAAGGGGCTAGGATAACTCACTTGGGGTCAGGTAGTACTTATAAAGGTGATATGGTAACTCACTTGGGGTCAGGGAGTATTTCTATGGGACAAGGGTAACTCACTTGCTGTCAGAGCGTACATATAAACGGGCTAGGGTAACTCACTTGGTGTCAGGGAGTACTTATATGGGATCAGGGTAACTCACTTGGGGCCAGGGTGTACTTATAAAGGGGCTATGGTAACTCACTTGGGGCCAGGGAGTAGTAATAAGGGACTAGGATTACCCACTTGGGGTCAGGAAGTACTTATAAAGGGGCGATGGTAACTCACTTGGAGTCAGGGAGTACTTATATGGGACTAGGGTAACTCACTTGGGGTCAAGGAGTACTTATATAGGGGATAGGGTACCTCACTTGGGGTCAGGGAGTACTTCTATGGGACTAGGTTAACTCACTTGGGTCCTTGGAGCACTTATATGGGACTAGGGTAAATCAGTTGGGGTCAGGGAGTACTTATATGGGACTAGGGTAACTCACTTGCGGTCAGAGAGTACATATAAAGGGGCTAGGATAACTCACTTGTGGTCAGGGAGTACTTATATGGGACTAGGGTAACTCACTTGGGGTCAGGGAGTACTTATATAGGGGCTAGGGTAACTCACTTGGGGTCAGGGAGTACTTCTATGGGACTAGGGTAACTCACTTGGGATCTGGGAGTACATATAAAGGGGCTAGGATAACTCACTTGGGGTCAGGGAGTACTTATAAAGGGCCGATGGTAACTCGCTTGGGGTCAGGGAGTACTTATATGGGACTAGGGTAACTCACTTGCGGTCAGAGAGTACACACAAAGGAGCTAGGGTAACTCACATGGGGTCAGGGAGTAATTCTATGGGACTAGGGTAACTCTCTTGGGGTCAGGGTGTACTTATATGGGACTAGGGTAACTCTCTTGGGGTCAGGGAGTACTTATAAGGGACTAGGGTAACTCACTTGGGGTCTGGGAGTACATATAAAGTGGCTAGGATAACTCACTTGCGGTCAGAGAGTACATATAAAGGGGCTAGGGTAACTCACTTGCTGTCAGAGAGCACATATAAAGGGGCTAGGGTAACTCACATGGGGTCAGGGAGTAATTCTATGGGACTAGGGTAACTCACTTGGGGTCAGGGTGTACTTATATGGGACTAGGGTAACTCTCTTGGGGTCAGGGAGTACTTATAAGGGACTAGGGTAACTCACTTGGGGTCAGAGAGTGCATATAAAGGAGCTAGGATAACTCACTTGGGGTCAGGGAGTACTTATATAGGGGCTAGGGTAGCACACTTGGGGTCAGGGAATACTTATATGGGACTAGGGTAACTCACTTGGGGTCAAGGAGTACTTATATAGGGGATAGGGTACCTCACTTGGGGTCAGGGAGTACTTCTATGGGACTAGGGTAACTCACTTGGGTCCTTGGAGCACTTATATGGGACTAGGGTAAATCAGTTGGGGTCAGGGAGTACTTATATGGGACTAGGGTAACTCACTTGCGGTCAGAGAGTACAAATAAAGGGGCTAGGATAACTCACTTGTGGTCAGGGAGTACTTATATGGGACTAGGGTAACTCACTTGGGGTCAGGGAGTACTTATATAGGGGCTAGGGTAACTCACTTGGGGTCAGGGAGTACTTCTATGGGACTAGGATAACTCACTTGAGGTCAAGGAGTACATATAAAGGGGCTAGGATAACTCACTTGGGGTCAGGGAGTACTAATAAAGGGGGCTAGGGTAACTCACTTTGGTTCAAGGAGTACTTATATGGGACTAGGGAAACTCACTTGGTGTCTGTGAGTACTTATTTGGACCAGGGTAACTCACTTGGGGCCAGGGGGTAGTTATAAGGGACTAGGATTACCTACTTGGGGTCAGAGAGTACTTATGAAGGGGCTATGGTAACTCACTTGGAGTCAGAGAGTAAATATAAAGGGGCCAGGATAAGTCACTTAGGGTCAGGTAGTACTTATAAAGGTGATATGGTAACTCACTTGGGGTCAGGGAGTACTTCTATGGGACTAGGGTAACTCACTTGCGGCAGAGAGTACATATAAAGGGGCTAGGATAACTCACTTGTGGTCAGGGAGTACTTATAAAGGGGCTAAGATAACACACTTGGGTTCAGGGAATACATATATGAGACTAGGGTAACACACTTGGGGCCAGGGAGTACTTATAAAGGGGTTTGAATAACCCACTTGCGTTCAGAGAGTACATATAAAGGGGCTAGGATAATTCATTTGGGGTCAGGGAGTAATTCTATGGGACTAGGGTAACTCTCTTGGGGTCAGGGAGTACTTATAAGGGACTAGGGCAACTCACTTGGAGTCTGGGAGTACATATAAAGTGGCTAGGATAACTCACTTGCGGTCAGAGAGTACATATAAAGGGGCTAGGGAACTCACCTGCTGTCAGAGAGTACATATAAAGTGGCTAGGGTAACTCACTTGGGGTCAGGGAGTACTTATAAGGGACTAGGGCAACTCACTTGGAGTCTGGGAGTACATATAAAGTGGCTAGGATAACTCACTTGCGGTCAGAGAGTACATATAAAGGGGCTAGGGTAACTCACCTGCTGTCAGAGAGTACATATAAAGGGGCTAGGGTAACTCTCTTGGGGTCAGGGAGTACTTATATGGGACTAGGGTAACTCTCTTGGGGTCAGGGAGTACTTATAAGGGACTAGGGTAACTCACTTGGAGTCTAGGAGTACATATAAAGGGGCTAGGATAACTCACTTGGGTACATGGAGCACTTATATGGGGCAAGGGTAAATCAGTTGGGGATAGGGAGTACTTATATGGGACTCTGGTAACTCACTTGCGGTCAGAGAGTATATATAAAGGGGCAGATATAACTCACTTGGGGTCAGGGAGTACTTCTATGGAACTAGGGTAACCCACTTGTGGTCTGGGAGTTCTTATAAGGGACTAGGGTAACCCACTTAGGGTCAGGGAGTACTTATAAAGGGGCTAGGGTAACTTACTTTGAGTCAGGGAGTAGTTATAAGGGACTAGGGTAACTCACATGGAGTCTGGGAGTGCATATAAAGGGGCTAGGATAACTCACTTGGGGTCAGGTAGTACTTATAAAGGTGATATGGTAACTCACTTGGGGTCAGGGAGTATTTCTATGGGACAAGGGTAACTCACTTGCTGTCAGAGCGTACATATAAACGGGCTAGGGTAACTCACTTGGTGTCAGGGAGTACTTATATGGGATCAGGGTAACTCACTTGGGGCCAGGGTGTACTTATAAAGGGGCTATGGTAACTCACTTGGGGCCAGGGAGTAGTAATAAGGGACTAGGATTACCCACTTGGGGTCAGGAAGTACTTATAAAGGGGCGATGGTAACTCACTTGGAGTCAGGGAGTACTTATATGGGACTAGGGTAACTCACTTGGGGTCAAGGAGTACTTATATAGGGGATAGGGTACCTCACTTGGGGTCAGGGAGTACTTCTATGGGACTAGGTTAACTCACTTGGGTCCTTGGAGCACTTATATGGGACTAGGGTAAATCAGTTGGGGTCAGGGAGTACTTATATGGGACTAGGGTAACTCACTTGCGGTCAGAGAGTACATATAAAGGGGCTAGGATAACTCACTTGTGGTCAGGGAGTACTTATATGGGACTAGGGTAACTCACTTGGGGTCAGGGAGTACTTATATAGGGGCTAGGGTAACTCACTTGGGGTCAGGGAGTACTTCTATGGGACTAGGGTAACTCACTTGGGATCTGGGAGTACATATAAAGGGGCTAGGATAACTCACTTGGGGTCAGGGAGTACTTATAAAGGGCCGATGGTAACTCGCTTGGGGTCAGGGAGTACTTATATGGGACTAGGGTAACTCACTTGCGGTCAGAGAGTACACACAAAGGAGCTAGGGTAACTCACATGGGGTCAGGGAGTAATTCTATGGGACTAGGGTAACTCTCTTGGGGTCAGGGTGTACTTATATGGGACTAGGGTAACTCTCTTGGGGTCAGGGAGTACTTATAAGGGACTAGGGTAACTCACTTGGGGTCTGGGAGTACATATAAAGTGGCTAGGATAACTCACTTGCGGTCAGAGAGTACATATAAAGGGGCTAGGGTAACTCACTTGCTGTCAGAGAGCACATATAAAGGGGCTAGGGTAACTCACATGGGGTCAGGGAGTAATTCTATGGGACTAGGGTAACTCACTTGGGGTCAGGGTGTACTTATATGGGACTAGGGTAACTCTCTTGGGGTCAGGGAGTACTTATAAGGGACTAGGGTAACTCACTTGGGGTCAGAGAGTGCATATAAAGGAGCTAGGATAACTCACTTGGGGTCAGGGAGTACTTATATAGGGGCTAGGGTAGCACACTTGGGGTCAGGGAATACTTCTATGGGACTAGGGTAACTCACTTGGGGTCTGGGAGTGCATATAAAGCGGCTAGGATAACTCACTTGCGGTCAGGGAGTACTTATAAAGGTGATATGGTAACTCACTTGGGGCCAGGGAGTACTAATATGAAACTAGGGTAACACACTTGGGGTCAGGGAGAACTTATAAAGGGGCTAGGATAACTCACTTGCGGTCAGAGAGTACATATAAAGGGGCTAGGATAACTCACTTGGGGTAACGGAGTACATATAAAGGGGCTAGGATAACTCACTCGCGGTCAGAGAGTACATATATAGGGACTGGAATAACTCACTTGGGGTCAGGGAGTACTACTATGGGACTAGGGTAACTCACTTGCGGTGAGAGATTACATATAAAGGGGCTAGGATAACTCACTTGAGGTCAAGGAGTACTTATAAAGGTGATATGGTAACTCACTTGTGGCCAGGGAGTACTAATAAAGGGGGCTAGGGTAACTCACTTGGAGTCAGGGAGTACTTATATGGGACTAGGGTAACTCACTTAGCGTCATGGAGTACTTCTATGGGACTAGGGTAACTCACTTGGGGTCTGGGAGTAGTTATAAAGGACTAGGGTAACTCACTTGGGGTCTGGGAGTACATATAAAGGGGCTAGGATAACTCACTTGGGGTCAGGGAGTACTTATATTGGGCTAGGGTAACTCACTTGGGGTCAGAGAGTACTTCTATGGGACTAGGGTAACTCACTTGCGGTCAGAGAGTACATGCAACGGAGCTAGGATAACTCACATGGGGTCAGGTAGTACTTATAAAGGTGATATGGTAACTCACTTGGGGTCAGGGAGTACTTCTATGGGACAAGGGTAACTCACTTGCGATCAGAGCGTACATATAAACGGGCTAGGGTAACTCACTTGGTGTCAGGGAGTACTTATATGGGATCAGGGTAACTCACTTGGGGCCAGGGTGTACTTATGAAGGGGCTAGGGTAACTCACTTGGGGCCAGGGAGTAGTTATAAGGGACTAGGATTACCCACTTGGGGTCAGGGAGTACTTATAAAGGGGCTATGGTAACTCACTTGGAGTCAGGGAGTACTTATATGGGACTAGGGTAAATCAGTTGGGGTCAGGGAGTACTTATATGGGACTAGGGTAACTCACTTGCGGTCAGAGAGTACATATAAAGGGGCTAGGATAACTTTGCTTGTGGTCAGGGAGTACTTATATGGGACTAGGGTAACACACTTGGGGTCAGGGAGTACTTGTATAGGGGCTAGGGTAACTCACTTGGGGTCAGGGAGTTCTTCTATGGGACTAGGGTAACTCACTTGCGGTCAGAGAGTACATATAAAGGGGCTAGGATAACTCACTTGGGGTCAGGGAGTACTTCTATTGGACTAGGGTAACTCACTTGCGGTCAGAGAGTACATTTAAAGGGGCTAGGATAATTCACTTGGGGTCAGGTAGTACTTATAAAGGTGATATGGTAACTCACTTGGGGACAGGGAGTACTTCTATGGGACAAGGGTAACTCACTTGCGGTCAGAGCGTACATATAAACGGGCTAGGGTAACTCACTTGGTGTCTGGGAGTACTTATATGGGACCAGGGTAACTCACGTGGTGCCAGGGTGTACTTATAAAGGGGCTAGGGTAACTCACTTGGGGCCAGGGAGTAGTTATAAGGGACTAGGATTACCCACTTGGGGTCAGGGAGTACTTATAAAGGGGCGATGGTAACTCACTTGGAGTCAGGGAGTACTTATATGGGACTAGGGTAACTCACTTGGGGTCAAGGAGTACTTATATAGGGGATAGGGTACCTCACTTGGGGTCAGGGAGTACTTCTATGGGACTAGGGTAACTCACTTGGGTCCTTGGAGCACTTATATGGGACTAGGGTAAATCAGTTGGGGTCAGGGAGTACTTATATGGGACTAGGGTAACTCACTTGCGGTCAGAGAGTACAAATAAAGGGGCTAGGATAACTCACTTGTGGTCAGGGAGTACTTATATGGGACTAGGGTAACTCACTTGGGGTCAGGGAGTACTTATATAGGGGCTAGGGTAACTCACTTGGGGTCAGGGAGTACTTCTATGGGACTAGGATAACTCACTTGAGGTCAAGGAGTACATATAAAAGGGCTAGGATAACTCACTTGGGGTCAGGGAGTACTAATAAAGGGGGCTAGGGTAACTCACTTTGGTTCAAGGAGTACTTATATGGGACTAGGGAAACTCACTTGGTGTCTGTGAGTACTTATTTGGACCAGGGTAACTCACTTGGGGCCAGGGGGTAGTTATAAGGGACTAGGATTACCTACTTGGGGTCAGAGAGTACTTATGAAGGGGCTATGGTAACTCACTTGGAGTCAGAGAGTAAATATAAAGGGGCCAGGATAAGTCACTTAGGGTCAGGTAGTACTTATAAAGGTGATATGGTAACTCACTTGGGGTCTGGGAGTACAAATAAAGGGGCTAGGATAACTCACTTGGGGTCAGGGAGTACTTATAAAGGGCCGATGGTAACTCGCTTGGGGTCAGGGAGTACTTATATGGGACTAGGGTAACTCACTTGCGGTCAGAGAGTACACACAAAGGAGCTAGGGTAACTCACATGCGGTCAGGGAGTAATTCTATGGGACTAGGGTAACACTCTTGGGGTCAGGGTGTACTTATATGGGACTAGGGTAACTCTCTTGGGGTCAGGGAGTACTTATAAGGGACTAGGGTAACTCACTTGGGGTCTGGGAGTACATATAAAGTGGCTAGGATAACTCACTTGCGGTCAGAGAGTACATATAAAGGGGCTAGGGTAACTCACTTGCTGTCAGAGAGCACATATAAAGGGGCTAGGGTAACTCACATGGGGTCAGGGAGTAATTCTATGGGACTAGGGTAACTCACTTGGGGTCAGGGTGTACTTATATGGGACTAGGGTAACTCTCTTGGGGTCAGGGAGTACTTATAAGGGACTAGGGTAACTCACTTGGGGTCAGAGAGTGCATATAAAGGAGCTAGGATAACTCACTTGGGGTCAGGGAGTACTTATATAGGGGCTAGGGTAGCACACTTGGGGTCAGGGAATACTTCTATGGGACTAGGGTAACTCACTTGGGGTCTGGGAGTGCATATAAAGCGGCTAGGATAACTCACTTGCGGTCAGGGAGTACTTATAAAGGTGATATGGTAACTCACTTGGGGCCAGGGAGTACTAATATGAAACTAGGGTAACACACTTGGGGTCAGGGAGAACTTATAAAGGGGCTAGGATAACACACTTGCGGTCAGAGAGTACATATAAAGGGGCTAGGATAACTCACTTGGGGTAACGGAGTACATATAAAGGGGCTAGGATAACTCACTCGCGGTCAGAGAGTACATATATAGGGACTGGAATAACTCACTTGGGGTCAGGGAGTACTACTATGGGACTAGGGTAACTCACTTGCGGTGAGAGATTACATATAAAGGGGCTAGGATAACTCACTTGAGGTCAAGGAGTACTTATAAAGGTGATATGGTAACTCACGTGTGGCCAGGGAGTACTAATAAAGGGGGCTAGGGTAACTCACTTGGAGTCAGGGAGTACTTATATGGGACTAGGGTAACTCACTTAGCGTCATGGAGTACTTCTATGGGACTAGGGTAACTCACTTGGGGTCTGGGAGTAGTTATAAAGGACTAGGGTAACTCACTTGGGGTCTGGGAGTACATATAAAGGGGCTAGGTTAACTCACTTGGGGTCAGGGAGTACTTATATTGGGCTAGGGTAACTCACTTGGGGTCAGAGAGCACTTCTATGGGACTAGGGTAACTCACTTGCGGTCAGAGAGTACATGCAACGGAGCTAGGATAACTCACATGGGGTCAGGTAGTACTTATAAAGGTGATATGGTAACTCACTTGGGGTCAGGGAGTACTTCTATGGGACAAGGGTAACTCACTTGCGATCAGAGCGTACATATAAACGGGCTAGGGTAACTCACTTGGTGTCAGGGAGTACTTATATGGGATCAGGGTAACTCACTTGGGGCCAGGGTGTACTTATGAAGGGGCTAGGGTAACTCACTTGGGGCCAGGGAGTAGTTATAAGGGACTAGGATTACCCACTTGGGGTCAGGGAGTACTTATAAAGGGGCTATGGTAACTCACTTGGAGTCAGGGAGTACTTATATGGGACTAGGGTAACTCACTTGCGATCAGAGCGTACATATAAACGGGCTAGGGTAACTCACTTGGTGTCAGGGAGTACTTATATGGGATCAGGGTAACTCACTTGGGGCCAGGGTGTACTTATGAAGGGGCTAGGGTAACTCACTTGGGGCCAGGGAGTAGTTATAAGGGACTAGGATTACCCACTTGGGGTCAGGGAGTACTTATAAAGGGGCTATGGTAACTCACTTGGAGTCAGGGAGTACTTATATGGGACTAGGGTAAATCAGTTGGGGTCAGGGAGTACTTATATGGGACTAGGGTAACTCACTTGCGGTCAGAGAGTACATATAAAGGGGCTAGGATAACTTTGCTTGTGGTCAGGGAGTACTTATATGGGACTAGGGTAACACACTTGGGGTCAGGGAGTACTTGTATAGGGGCTAGGGTAACTCACTTGGGGTCAGGGAGTTCTTCTATGGGACTAGGGTAACTCACTTGCGGTCAGAGAGTACATATAAAGGGGCTAGGATAACTCACTTGGGGTCAGGGAGTACTTCTATTGGACTAGGGTAACTCACTTGCGGTCAGAGAGTACATTTAAAGGGGCTAGGATAATTCACTTGGGGTCAGGTAGTACTTATAAAGGTGATATGGTAACTCACTTGGGGACAGGGAGTACTTCTATGGGACAAGGGTAACTCACTTGCGGTCAGAGCGTACATATAAACGGGCTAGGGTAACTCACTTGGTGTCTGGGAGTACTTATATGGGACCAGGGTAACTCACGTGGTGCCAGGGTGTACTTATAAAGGGGCTAGGGTAACTCACTTGGGGCCAGGGAGTAGTTATAAGGGACTAGGATTACCCACTTGGGGTCAGGGAGTACTTATAAAGGGGCGATGGTAACTCACTTGGAGTCAGGGAGTACTTATATGGGACTAGGGTAACTCACTTGGGGTCAAGGAGTACTTATATAGGGGATAGGGTACCTCACTTGGGGTCAGGGAGTACATATATAGGGACTGGAATAACTCACTTGGGGTCAGGGAGTACTACTATGGGACTAGGGTAACTCACTTGCGGTGAGAGATTACATATAAAGGGGCTAGGATAACTCACTTGAGGTCAAGGAGTACTTATAAAGGTGATATGGTAACTCACGTGTGGCCAGGGAGTACTAATAAAGGGGGCTAGGGTAACTCACTTGGAGTCAGGGAGTACTTATATGGGACTAGGGTAACTCACTTAGCGTCATGGAGTACTTCTATGGGACTAGGGTAACTCACTTGGGGTCTGGGAGTAGTTATAAAGGACTAGGGTAACTCACTTGGGGTCTGGGAGTACATATAAAGGGGCTAGGTTAACTCACTTGGGGTCAGGGAGTACTTATATTGGGCTAGGGTAACTCACTTGGGGTCAGAGAGCACTTCTATGGGACTAGGGTAACTCACTTGCGGTCAGAGAGTACATGCAACGGAGCTAGGATAACTCACATGGGGTCAGGTAGTACTTATAAAGGTGATATGGTAACTCACTTGGGGTCAGGGAGTACTTCTATGGGACAAGGGTAACTCACTTGCGATCAGAGCGTACATATAAACGGGCTAGGGTAACTCACTTGGTGTCAGGGAGTACTTATATGGGATCAGGGTAACTCACTTGGGGCCAGGGTGTACTTATGAAGGGGCTAGGGTAACTCACTTGGGGCCAGGGAGTAGTTATAAGGGACTAGGATTACCCACTTGGGGTCAGGGAGTACTTATAAAGGGGCTATGGTAACTCACTTGGAGTCAGGGAGTACTTATATGGGACTAGGGTAACTCACTTGCGATCAGAGCGTACATATAAACGGGCTAGGGTAACTCACTTGGTGTCAGGGAGTACTTATATGGGATCAGGGTAACTCACTTGGGGCCAGGGTGTACTTATGAAGGGGCTAGGGTAACTCACTTGGGGCCAGGGAGTAGTTATAAGGGACTAGGATTACCCACTTGGGGTCAGGGAGTACTTATAAAGGGGCTATGGTAACTCACTTGGAGTCAGGGAGTACTTATATGGGACTAGGGTAAATCAGTTGGGGTCAGGGAGTACTTATATGGGACTAGGGTAACTCACTTGCGGTCAGAGAGTACATATAAAGGGGCTAGGATAACTTTGCTTGTGGTCAGGGAGTACTTATATGGGACTAGGGTAACACACTTGGGGTCAGGGAGTACTTGTATAGGGGCTAGGGTAACTCACTTGGGGTCAGGGAGTTCTTCTATGGGACTAGGGTAACTCACTTGCGGTCAGAGAGTACATATAAAGGGGCTAGGATAACTCACTTGGGGTCAGGGAGTACTTCTATTGGACTAGGGTAACTCACTTGCGGTCAGAGAGTACATTTAAAGGGGCTAGGATAATTCACTTGGGGTCAGGTAGTACTTATAAAGGTGATATGGTAACTCACTTGGGGACAGGGAGTACTTCTATGGGACAAGGGTAACTCACTTGCGGTCAGAGCGTACATATAAACGGGCTAGGGTAACTCACTTGGTGTCTGGGAGTACTTATATGGGACCAGGGTAACTCACGTGGTGCCAGGGTGTACTTATAAAGGGGCTAGGGTAACTCACTTGGGGCCAGGGAGTAGTTATAAGGGACTAGGATTACCCACTTGGGGTCAGGGAGTACTTATAAAGGGGCGATGGTAACTCACTTGGAGTCAGGGAGTACTTATATGGGACTAGGGTAACTCACTTGGGGTCAAGGAGTACTTATATAGGGGATAGGGTACCTCACTTGGGGTCAGGGAGTACTTCTATGGGACTAGGGTAACTCACTTGGGTCCTTGGAGCACTTATATGGGACTAGGGTAAATCAGTTGGGGTCAGGGAGTACTTATATGGGACTAGGGTAACTCACTTGCGGTCAGAGAGTACAAATAAAGGGGCTAGGATAACTCACTTGTGGTCAGGGAGTACTTATATGGGACTAGGGTAACTCACTTGGGGTCAGGGAGTACTTATATAGGGGCTAGGGTAACTCACTTGGGGTCAGGGAGTACTTCTATGGGACTAGGATAACTCACTTGAGGTCAAGGAGTACATATAAAGGGGCTAGGATAACTCACTTGGGGTCAGGGAGTACTAATAAAGGGGGCTAGGGTAACTCACTTTGGTTCAAGGAGTACTTATATGGGACTAGGGAAACTCACTTGGTGTCTGTGAGTACTTATTTGGACCAGGGTAACTCACTTGGGGCCAGGGGGTAGTTATAAGGGACTAGGATTACCTACTTGGGGTCAGAGAGTACTTATGAAGGGGCTATGGTAACTCACTTGGAGTCAGAGAGTAAATATAAAGGGGCCAGGATAAGTCACTTAGGGTCAGGTAGTACTTATAAAGGTGATATGGTAACTCACTTGGGGTCAGGGAGTACTTATAAGGGACTAGGGTAACTCACTTGCGGCAGAGAGTACATATAAAGGGGCTAGGGTAACTCACATGGGGTCAGGGAGTAATTCTATGGGACTAGGGTAACTCACTTGGGGTCAAGGGGTACTTATATAGGGGATAGGGTACCTCACTTGGGGTCAGGGAGTACTTCTATGGGACTAGGTTAACTCACTTGGGGTCTGGGAGTACAAATAAAGGGGCTAGGATAACTCACTTGGGGTCAGGGAGTATTTACAAAGGGCCGATGGTAACTCGCTTGGGGTCAGGGAGTACTTATATGGGACTAGGGTAACTCACTTGCGGTCAGAGAGTACACACAAAGGAGCTAGGGTAACTCACATGCGGTCAGGGAGTAATTCTATGGGACTAGGGTAACACTCTTGGGGTCAGGGTGTACTTATATGGGACTAGGGTAACTCTCTTGGGGTCAGGGAGTACTTATAAGGGACTAGGGTAACTCACTTGGGGTCTGGGAGTACATATAAAGTGGCTAGGATAACTCACTTGCGGTCAGAGAGTACATATAAAGGGGCTAGGGTAACTCACTTGCTGTCAGAGAGCACATATAAAGGGGCTAGGGTAACTCACATGGGGTCAGGGAGTAATTCTATGGGACTAGGGTAACTCACTTGGGGTCAGGGTGTACTTATATGGGACTAGGGTAACTCTCTTGGGGTCAGGGAGTACTTATAAGGGACTAGGGTAACTCACTTGGGGTCAGAGAGTGCATATAAAGGAGCTAGGATAACTCACTTGGGGTCAGGGAGTACTTATATAGGGGCTAGGGTAGCACACTTGGGGTCAGGGAATACTTCTATGGGACTAGGGTAACTCACTTGGGGTCTGGGAGTGCATATAAAGCGGCTAGGATAACTCACTTGCGGTCAGGGAGTACTTATAAAGGAGATATGGTAACTCACTTGGGGCCAGGGAGTACTAATATGAAACTAGGGTAACACACTTGGGGTCAGGGAGAACTTATAAAGGGGCTAGGATAACTCACTTGCGGTCAGAGAGTACATATAAAGGGGCTAGGATAACTCACTTGGGGTAACGGAGTACATATAAAGGGGCTAGGATAACTCACTCGCGGTCAGAGAGTACATATATAGGGACTGGAATAACTCACTTGGGGTCAGGGAGTACTACTATGGGACTAGGGTAACTCACTTGCGGTGAGAGATTACATATAAAGGGGCTAGGATAACTCACTTGAGGTCAAGGAGTACTTATAAAGGTGATATGGTAACTCACGTGTGGCCAGGGAGTACTAATAAAGGGGGCTAGGGTAACTCACTTGGAGTCAGGGAGTACTTATATAGGACTAGGGTAACTCACTTAGCGTCATGGAGTACTTCTATGGGACTAGGGTAACTCACTTGGGGTCTGGGAGTAGTTATAAAGGACTAGGGTAACTCACTTGGGGTCTGGGAGTACATATAAAGGGGCTAGGTTAACTCACTTGGGGTCAGGGAGTACTTATATTGGGCTAGGGTAACTCACTTGGGGTCAGAGAGCACTTCTATGGGACTAGGGTAACTCACTTGCGGTCAGAGAGTACATGCAACGGAGCTAGGATAACTCACATGGGGTCAGGTAGTACTTATAAAGGTGATATGGTAACTCACTTGGGGTCAGGGAGTACTTCTATGGGACAAGGGTAACTCACTTGCGATCAGAGCGTACATATAAACGGGCTAGGGTAACTCACTTGGTGTCAGGGAGTACTTATATGGGATCAGGGTAACTCACTTGGGGCCAGGGTGTACTTATGAAGGGGCTAGGGTAACTCACTTGGGGCCAGGGAGTAGTTATAAGGGACTAGGATTACCCACTTGGGGTCAGGGAGTACTTATAAAGGGGCTATGGTAACTCACTTGGAGTCAGGGAGTACTTATATGGGACTAGGGTAAATCAGTTGGGGTCAGGGAGTACTTATATGGGACTAGGGTAACTCACTTGCGGTCAGAGAGTACATATAAAGGGGCTAGGATAACTTACTTGTGGTCAGGGAGTACTTATATGGGACTAGGGTAACACACTTGGGGTCAGGGAGTACTTGTATAGGGGCTAGGGTAACTCACTTGGGGTCAGGGAGTTCTTCTATGGGACTAGGGTAACTCACTTGCGGTCAGAGAGTACATATAAAGGGTCTAGGATAACTCACTTGGGGTCAGGGAGTACTTCTATTGGACTAGGGTAACTCACTTGCGGTCAGAGAGTACATTTAAAGGGGCTAGGATAATTCACTTGGGGTCAGGTAGTACTTATAAAGGTGATATGGTAACTCACTTGGGGACAGGGAGTACTTCTATGGGACAAGGGTAACTCACTTGCGGTCAGAGCGTACATATAAACGGGCTAGGGTAACTCACTTGGTGTCTGGGAGTACTTATATGGGACCAGGGTAACTCACGTGGGGCCAGGGTGTACTTATAAAGGGGCTAGGGTAACTCACTTGGGGCCAGGGAGTAGTTATAAGGGACTAGGATTACCCACTTGGGGTCAGGGAGTACTTATAAAGGGGCGATGGTAACTCACTTGGAGTCAGGGAGTACTTATATGGGACTAGGGTAACTCACTTGGGGTCAAGGAGTACTTATATAGGGGATAGGGTACCTCACTTGGGGTCAGGGAGTACTTCTATGGGACTAGGGTAACTCACTTGGGTCCTTGGAGCACTTATATGGGACTAGGGTAAATCAGTTGGGGTCAGGGTGTACTTATATGGGACTAGGGTAACTCACTTGCGGTCAGAGAGTACAAATAAAGGGGCTAGGATAACTCACTTGTGGTCAGGGAGTACTTATATGGGACTAGGGTAACTCACTTGGGGTCAGGGAGTACTTATATAGGGGCTAGGGTAACTCACTTGGGGTCAGGGAGTACTTCTATGGGACTAGGATAACTCACTTGAGGTCAAGGAGTACATATAAAGGGGCTAGGATAACTCACTTGGGGTCAGGGAGTACTAATAAAGGGGGCTAGGGTAACTCACTTTGGTTCAAGGAGTATTTATATGGGACTAGGGAAACTCACTTGGTGTCTGTGAGTACTTATTTGGACCAGGGTAACTCACTTGGGGCCAGGGGGTAGTTATAAGGGACTAGGATTACCTACTTGGGGTCAGAGAGTACTTATGAAGGGGCTATGGTAACTCACTTGGAGTCAGAGAGTAAATATAAAGGGGCCAGGATAAGTCACTTAGGGTCAGGTAGTACTTATAAAGGTGATATGGTAACTCACTTGGGGTCAGGGAGTACTTCTATGGGACTAGGGTAACTCACTTGCGGCAGAGAGTACATATAAAGGGGCTAGGATAACTCACTTGTGGTCAGGGAGTACTTATAAAGGGGCTAAGATAACACACTTGGGTTCAGGGAATACATATATGAGACTAGGGTAACACACTTGGGGCCAGGGAGTACTTATAAAGGGGTTTGAATAACCCACTTGCGTTCAGAGAGTACATATAAAGGGGCTAGGATAATTCATTTGGGGTCAGGGAGTAATTCTATGGGACTAGGGTTACTCTCTTGGGGTCAGGGAGTACTTATAAGGGACTAGGGCAACTCACTTGGAGTCTGGGAGTACATATAAAGTGGCTAGGATAACTCACTTGCGGTCAGAGAGTACATATAAAGGGGCTAGGGAACTCACCTGCTGTCAGAGAGTACATATAAAGGGGCTAGGGTAACTCACTTGGGGTCAGGGAGTACTTATATAGGGGCTAGGGTAACTCACTTGGGGTCAGGGAGTACTTCTATGGGACTAGGATAACTCACTTGAGGTCAAGGAGTACATATAAAGGGGCTAGGATAACTCACTTGGGGTCAGGGAGTACTAATAAAGGGGGCTAGGGTAACTCACTTTGGTTCAAGGAGTATTTATATGGGACTAGGGAAACTCACTTGGTGTCTGTGAGTACTTATTTGGACCAGGGTAACTCACTTGGGGCCAGGGGGTAGTTATAAGGGACTAGGATTACCTACTTGGGGTCAGAGAGTACTTATGAAGGGGCTATGGTAACTCACTTGGAGTCAGAGAGTAAATATAAAGGGGCCAGGATAAGTCACTTAGGGTCAGGTAGTACTTATAAAGGTGATATGGTAACTCACTTGGGGTCAGGGAGTACTTCTATGGGACTAGGGTAACTCACTTGCGGCAGAGAGTACATATAAAGGGGCTAGGATAACTCACTTGTGGTCAGGGAGTACTTATAAAGGGGCTAAGATAACACACTTGGGTTCAGGGAATACATATATGAGACTAGGGTAACACACTTGGGGCCAGGGAGTACTTATAAAGGGGTTTGAATAACCCACTTGCGTTCAGAGAGTACATATAAAGGGGCTAGGATAATTCATTTGGGGTCAGGGAGTAATTCTATGGGACTAGGGTAACTCTCTTGGGGTCAGGGAGTACTTATAAGGGACTAGGGCAACTCACTTGGAGTCTGGGAGTACATATAAAGTGGCTAGGATAACTCACTTGCGGTCAGAGAGTACATATAAAGGGGCTAGGGAACTCACCTGCTGTCAGAGAGTACATATAAAGGGGCTAGGGTAACTCACTTGGGGTCAGGGAGTACTTATATGGGACTAGGGCAACTCACTTGGAGTCTGGGAGTACATATAAAGTGGCTAGGATAACTCACTTGCGGTCAGAGAGTACATATAAAGGGGCTAGGGTAACTCACCTGCTGTCAGAGAGTACATATAAAGGGGCTAGGGTAACTCTCTTGGGGTCAGGGAGTACTTATATGGGACTAGGGTAACTCTCTTGGGGTCAGGGAGTACTTATAAGGGACTAGGGTAACCCACTTAGGGTCAGGGAGTACTTATAAAGGGGCTAGGGTAACTTACTTTGAGTCAGGGAGTAGTTATAAGGGACTAGGGTAACTCACATGGAGTCTGGGAGTGCATATAAAGGGGCTAGGATAACTCACTTGGGGTCAGGGAGTACTTATAAAGGTGATATGGTAACTCACTTGGGGTCATGGAGTATTTATATGGGACTAGGGTAAATCATTTGCGTTCAGAGAGTACATATAAAGGGGTTTGGATAACTCAGTTGGGGTCAGGGAGTACTTCTATGGGACTAGGGTAACTCACTTGGAGTCTGGGAGTACATATAAAGGGGCTAGGATAACTCAATTGGGTACTTGGAGCACTTATATGAGGCAAGGGTAAATCAGTTGGGGATAGGGAGTACTTATATGGGACTCTGGTAACTCACTTGCGGTCAGAGAGTACATATAAAGGGGCTAGGGTAACTCACTTGCTGTCAGAGAGTACTTATAAGGGACTAGGGTAACTCACTTGCGACAGAGAGTATATATAAAGGGGCACATATAACTCACTTGGGGTCAGGGAGTATTTCTATGGAACTAGGGTAACCCACTTGTGGTCTGGGAGTTCTTATAAGGGACTAGGGTAACCCACTTAGGGTCAGGGAGTACTTATAAAGGGGCTAGGGTAACTCACTTTGGGTCAGAGAGTAGTTATAAGGGACTAGGGTAACTCACATGGAGTCTGGGAGTTCATATAAAGGGGCTGGGATAACTCACTTGGGGTCAGGGAGTACTTATATGGGACTAAGATAACTCACTTGCGGTCAGAGAGTACATATAAAGGGGCTAGGAGAACACGCTTGGGGTCAGGGAGTACTTTTAAAGGTGATATGGTAACTCACTTGGGGTCAGGGAGTACTTCTATGGGACTAGGGTAACTCACTTGCGGCCAGAGAGTACATATAAAGGGGCTATGATAACTCAAATGGGGTCAGGGAGTACTTATATAAGGGCTAGGGTAACTCCCTTGGGGTCAGGGAGTAATTCTATGGGACTAGGGTAACTCACTTGCGGTCAGAGAGTACATATAAAGAGGCTAGGATAACTCACTTGGGGTCAGGGAGTACTTATAAAAGTGATATGGTAACTCACTATGGGTCAGGGAGTACTTATAAACGGGCTAGGGTAACGCACTTGGGGTCAGGGAGTACTTATATGGGACTAGGGTAACTCACTTGGGGTCTGTGAGTACTTATATGGGACCAGGGTAACTCACTTGGGGCCAGGGTGTACTTATTAAGGGGCTAGGGTAACCCACTTGGGGTCAGGGAGTACTTATAAGGCACTAGGGTAACTCACTTGGGGTCTGGGAGTACATATAAAGGGGCTAGGATAACTCACTTGCGGTCAGAGAGTACATATAAGGGGCTAGGGTAACTAACTTGGTGTCAGGGAGTACTTCTATGGGACTAGGGTAACTCACTTGCGGTCAGAGAGTACTTATATAAGCGGCTAGAGTAACTCACTTGGTGTCAGGGAGTACTTCTATGGGACTAGGGTAACTCATTTGCGGTCAGAGAGTACATATAAATGAACTAGGATAACTCACTTGCGGTCAAGGAGTACTTTTATGGGACTAGGGTAACTCACTTGGTGTCTGTGAGTACTTATATGGGACCAGGGTAACTCACTTGGGGCCAGGGTGTACTTATAAAGGGGATAGGGTAACTCACTTGGGGTCAGGGAGTACTTCTATGAGAATAGGGTAACTCACTAGCGGTCAGAGAGTACATATAAAGGGGCTAGGATAACTCACTTGGGGACAGGGAGTACTTATAAAGGTGATATGGTAACTCACTTGGGTTCAGGGAGTACTTTCTATGGGACTAGGGTTACTCACTTGCGGTCAGAGAGTACATACAAAGGAACTAGGATAACTCACATGCGGTCAGGGAGTACTTATATAAGGGGCTAGGGTAACTCACTTGGTGTCAGGGAGTACTTATATGGGAATAGGGTAACTCATTTGCGGTCAGAGAGTACATATAAATGAACTAGGATAACTCACTTGCGGTCAAGGAGTACTTTTATGGGACTAGGGTAACTCACTTGGGGTCTGGGAGTACTTACATGGGATTAGGGTAACTCACTTGCGGTCAGAGAGTACATATAAAGGGGCAAGGATAGCTCACTTGGGGTGAGGGAGTACCTATATAGGGGCTAGGGTAACTCACTTTGGGTCAGGGAGTACTTCTATCGTACTAGGGTAACTAACTTGGGGTCTGGGAGTACTTATAAAGGGGCTATGGTAACTCACTTGGGGACTGGGAGTACTTATATGGGACTAGGGTAACTCACTTGGGGTCTGTGAGTACTTATATGGGACCAGGGTAACTCACTTGGGGCCAGGGTGTACTTATTCAGGGGCTAGGGTTACTCACTTGCGGTCAGAGAGTACTTATATAAGGGGCTAGGGTAACTCACTTGGTGTCAGGGAGTACTTCTATGGGACTAGGGTAACTCACTTGCGGTCAGAGAGTACATATAAATGAACTAGGATAACTTACTTGCGGTCAAGGAGTACTTTTATGGGACTAGGGTAACTCACTTGGTGTCTGTGAGTACTTATATGGGACCAGGATAACTCACTTGGGGACAGGGAGTACTTATAAAGGTGATATGGTAACTCACTTGGGTTCAGGGAGTACTTTCTATGGGACTAGGGTTACTCACTTGCGGTCAGAGAGTACATACAAAGGAACTAGGATAACTCACATGCGGTCAGGGAGTACTTATATAAGGGGCCAGGGTAACTCACTTGGTGTCAGGGAGTACTTCTATGGGCTAGGGTAACTCACTTGGGGTCTGGGAGTACTTATATGGGATTAGGGTAACTCACTTGCGGTCAGAGAGTACATATAAAGGGGCAAGGATAGCTCACTTGGGGTGAGGGAGTACCTATATAGGGGCTAGGGTAACTCACTTGGGGTCAGGGAGTACTTCTATCCTACTAGGGTAACTCACTTGGGGTCTGGGAATACTTATAAAGGGGCTATGGTAAATCACTTGCGGTCAGAGAGTACTTATATAAGGGGCTAGGGTAACTCACTTGGTGTCTGTGAGTACCTATATGGGACCAGGGTAACTCACTTGGGGCCAGGGTGTACTTATTAGGGGGCTAAGATAACTCACTTGGGGTCAGGGAGTACTTATAAGGGGCTGGGATAACTCACTTGGGGTCAGGAAGTACTTATAAAGGGGCTAGGGTAACTCACTTTTGGTCAGGGAGTACTTATAAAGGGGCTATGGTAACTCACTTGGGGTCTAGGAGTACTTATAAAGAGGCTATGGTAACTCATTTGGGGTCAGGGAGTACTTCTATGGGACTAGGGTAACTCACTTGCGGTCAGAGAGTACATATAAAGGGGCAAGGATAGCTCACTTGGGGTGAGGGAGTACCTATATAGGGGCTATGGTAACTCACTTGGGGTCAGGGAGTACTTATATGGGTCTAGGGTAACTCACTTAGGGTCAGGGTGTATTTATATGGGACTAGGGTAACTCACTTGCGGTCAGAGAGTACATACAAAGGGGATAGGATAACTCACTTGCGGTCAGAGAGTATATATAAAGGGGCTAGGATATCTCACTTGAGGTCAGGGAGTATTTATAAAGGGGCTATGGTAACTCACTTGCGGTCAGAGAGTACATATAAAGGGGCTAGGATAACTCACTTGGGGTCAGGGAGTACTTATAAAAGTGATATGGTAACTCACTTGGGTTCAGGGAGTACTTATAAAGGGGCTATGGTAACTCACTTGGGGCCAGGGAGTACTTATAAAGGGGATAGGATAACTCACTTGGGGTCGGGGAGTACTTATAAGGGACTAGCGTAACTCACTTGGGGTCTGGGGGTACATATAAAGCGGCTAGGATAACTCACTTGCGGTCAGAGTGTACATATAAAGGGGCTTGAGTAACTCACTTGCGGTCAGAGAGTACATATAAAGAGGCTAGGATAACTCACTTGGGGTCAGGGAGTACATATAAAGGGGTTAGGATAACTCACTTGCGTTCAGAGAGTACATATAAAGGGGCTAGGATAACTCACTTGGTGTCAGGGAGTACATATAATGAGGCTAGGATAACTCACTTGGGTTCAGGGAGTATTTATAAATGGGCTATGGTAACTCACTTGGGGCCAGGGAGTACTTATAAAGGGGATACGATAACTCACTTGGGTTCGGGGAGTACTTATAAAGGGGCTAAGGTAACACATTTGGGTTCAGGGAGTACATATATAAGACTAGGGTAACACACTTGGGTTCAGGGAGTACTTATAAAGGGGTTTGAATAACCCACTTGCGGTCAAAGAGTACATATAAAGGTGCTAGGATAATTCACTTGGAGTCAGGGAGTACTTCTATGGGAATAGGGTAACTCACTTGCGGTCAGAGAGTTCATATAAAGGGGCTAGGACAACACATTTGGGGTCAGGGAGTACTTATAAAGGGGCTAGGATAACTCACTTGCCGTCAGAGAGTACATATAAAGGGGCTAGGATAACTCACTTGGGGTCAGAGAGTACATATATAGGGGCTAGGATAACTCACTTGGGTTCAGGGAGTACTTATAAAGGGGCTATGGTAACTCACTTGGGGCCAGGGAGCACTTATAAAGGGGATAGGATAACTCACTTGGGGTCCGGGAGTACTTATAAAGGGGCTAAGGTAACACACTTGGGTTCAGGGAGTACATATATGAGACTAGGGTAACACACTTGAGGTCAGGGAGTACTTATAAAGGGGCTATGGTAACTCACTTGGGGCCAGGGAGTACTAATATGAAACTAGGGTAACACACTTGGGGTCAGGGAGTACATAAATGGGACTAGGGTAACTCACTTGCGGTCAGAGAGTACATATAAAAGGGCTAGGATAACTCACTTGCGGTCATAGAGTTTATATAAATGGGCTAGGTTAACTCACTTGGGCTCAGGGAGTACTTATATGGGACTAGGGTAACTCACTTGGGGTCAGGGTGTACTTATAAAGGGGCTAGGGTAACTCACTTGGGGTCAGAGAGTACATATAAAAGGGCTAGATAACACACTTGGTGTCAGGTAGTACGTACAAAAGGGGATATGGTAACACATTTAGGGTCAGGGAGTACTTATATGGTACTAGGGTAACTCACTTAGGGTCTGGGAGTACATATAAAGGGGCTAGGATAACTCACTTGGGGTCAGGGAGTACTTATAAAAGTGATATGGTAACTCACTTTGGGTCAGGGAGTACTTATAAACGGGCTAGGGTAACTCACTTGGGGTCAGGGAGTACATATAAAGGGGCTAGGATAACTCACTTGGGGTCAAGGAGTACTTACAAAGGGGCTAAAATAACTCACTTGGGGTCAGGAAGTACTTCTATGGGACTAGGGTAACTCACTTGCGGTCAGAGAGTACATATAAAGGGGCTAGGATAACTCACTTGGGGTCAGGGAGTACTTATAAAAGTGATATGGTAACTCACTTTGGGTCAGGGAGTACTTATAAACGGGCTAGGATAACTCACTTGGGGCCAGGGTGTACTTATTAAGGGGCTAGGGTAACCCACTTGGGGTCAGGGAGTACTTATAAGGCACTAGGGTAACTCACTTGGGGTCTGAGAGTACATATAAAGGGGCTAGGATAACTCACTTGCGGTCAGAGAGTACTTATATAAGGGGCTAGGGTAACTCACTTGGTGTCAGGGAGTACTTCTATGGGACTAGGGTAACTCACTTGCGGTCAAAGAGTACTTATATAAGCGGCTAGAGTAACTAACTTGGTGTCAGGGAGTACTTCTATGGGACTAGGGTAACTCATTTGCGGTCAGAGAGTACATATAAATGAACTAGGATAACTCACTTGCGGTCAAGGAGTAATTTTATGGGACTAGGGTAACTCACTTGGTGTCTGTGAGTACTTATATGGGACCAGGGTAACTCACTTGGGGCCAGGGTGTACTTATAAGGGGATAGGGTAACTCACTTGGGGTCAGGGAGTACTTATAAGGCACTAGGGTAACTCACTTGGGGTCTGGGAGTACATATAAAGGGGCTAGGATAACTCACTTGCGGTCAGAGAGTACATATATAGGGGCTAGGATAACTCACTTGGGTTCAGGGAGTACTTATAAAGGGGCTATGGTAACTCACTTGGGGCCAGGGAGCACTTATAAAGGGGATAGGATAACTCACTTGGGGTCCGGGAGTACTTATAAAGGGGCTAAGGTAACACACTTGGGTTCAGGGAGTACATATATGAGACTAGGGTAACACACTTGAGGTCAGGGAGTACTTATAAAGGGGCTATGGTAACTCACTTGGGGCCAGGGAGTACTAATATGAAACTAGGGTAACACACTTGGGGTCAGGGAGTACATAAATGGGACTAGGGTAACTCACTTGCGGTCAGAGAGTACATATAAAAGGGCTAGGATAACTCACTTGCGGTCATAGAGTATATATAAAGGGGCTAGGTTAACTCACTTGGGCTCAGGGAGTACTTATATGGGACTAGGGTAACTCACTTGGGGTCAGGGTGTACTTATAAAGGGGCTAGGGTAACTCACTTGGGGTCAGAGAGTACATATAAAAGGGCTAGATAACACACTTGGTGTCAGGTAGTACGTACAAAAGGGGATATGGTAACACACTTAGGGTCAGGGAGTACTTATATGGTACTAGGGTAACTCACTTAGGGTCTGGGAGTACATATAAAGGGGCTAGGATAACTCACTTGGGGTCAGGGAGTACTTATAAAAGTGATATGGTAACTCACTTTGGGTCAGGGAGTACTTATAAACGGGCTAGGGTAACTCACTTGGGGTCAGGGAGTACATATAAAGGGGCTAGGATAACTCACTTGGGGTCAAGGAGTACTTACAAAGGGGCTAAAATAACTCACTTGGTGTCAGGAAGTACTTCTATGGGACTAGGGTAACTCACTTGCGGTCAGAGAGTACATATAAAGGGGCTAGGATAACTCACTTGGGGTCAGGGAGTACTTATAAAAGTGATATGGTAACTCACTTTGGGTCAGGGAGTACTTATAAACGGGCTAGGATAACTCACTTGGGGCCAGGGTGTACTTATTAAGGGGCTAGGGTAACCCACTTAGGGTCAGGGAGTACTTATATGGTACTAGGGTAACTCACTTAGGGTCTGGGAGTACATATAAAGGGGCTAGGATAACTCACTTGGGGTCAGGGAGTACTTATAAAAGTGATATGGTAACTCACTTGGTGTCAGGGAGTACTTCTATGGGACTAGGGTAACTCACTTGCGGTCAAAGAGTACTTATATAAGCGGCTAGAGTAACTAACTTGGTGTCAGGGAGTACTTCTATGGGACTAGGGTAACTCATTTGCGGTCAGAGAGTACATATAAATGAACTAGGATAACTCACTTGCGGTCAAGGAGTAATTTTATGGGACTAGGGTAACTCACTTGGTGTCTGTGAGTACTTATATGGGACCAGGGTAACTCACTTGGGGTCAGGGAGTACATATAAGGCACTAGGGTAACTCACTTGGGGTCTGGGAGTACATATAAAGGGGCTAGGATAACTCACTAGCGGTCAGAGAGTACTTATATAAGGGGCTAGGATAACTCAATTGGGTTCAGGGAGTACTTATAAAGGGGCTATGGTAACTCACTTGGGGCCAGGGAGTACTTATAAAGGGGATAGGATAACTCACTTGGTGTCGGGGAGTACTTATAAAGGGGCTAAGGTAACACACTTGGGTTCAGGGAGTACATATATAAGACTAGGGTAACACACTTGGGTTCAGGGAGTACTTATAAAGGGGTTTGAATAACCCACTTGCGGTCAGAGAGTACATATAAAGGTGCTAGGATAATTCACTTGGGGTCAGGGAGTACTTCTATGGGAATAGGGTAACTCACTTGCGGTCAGAGAGTTCATATAAAGGGGCTAGGACAACACATTTGGTTCAGGGAGTACTTATAAAGGGGCTAGGATAACACACTTGCCGTCATAGAGTACATATAAAGGGGCTAGGATAACTCACTTGGGGTCAGAGAGTACATATATAGGGGCTGGGATAACTCACTTGGGTTCAGGGAGTACTTATAAAGGGGCTATGGTAACTCACTTGGGGCCAGGGTGTACTTATTCAGGGGCTAGGGTAACCCATTTGGGGTCAGGGAGTACTTATAAGGCACTAGGGTAACTCACTTGGGGTCAGGGAGTACTTATAAGGGGCTGGGATAACTCACTTGGGGTCAGGAAGTACTTATAAAGGGGCTAGGGTAACTCACTTTTGGTCAGGGAGTACTTATAAAGGGGCTATGGTAACTCACTTGGGGTCTAGGAGTACTTATAAAGAGGCTATGGTAACTCACTTGGGGTCAGGGAGTACATATAATGGGGCTAGGATAACTCACTTGGGGCCAGGGTGTACTTATTAAGGGGCTAGGGTAACCCACTTGGGGTCAGGGAGTACTTATAAGGCACTAGGGTAACTCACTTGGGGTCTGAGAGTACATATAAAGGGGCTAGGATAACTCACTTGCGGTCAGAGAGTACTTATATAAGGGGCTAGGGTAACTCACTTGGTGTCAGGGAGTACTTCTATGGGACTAGGGTAATTCACTTGCGGTCAAAGAGTACTTATATAAGCGGCTAGAGTAACTAACTTGGTGTCAGGGAGTACTTCTATGGGACTAGGGTAACTCATTTGCGGTCAGAGAGTACATATAAATGAACTAGGATAACTCACTTGCGGTCAAGGAGTACTTTTATGGGACTAGGGTAACTCACTTGGTGTCTGTGAGTACTTATATGGGACCAGGGTAACTCACTTGGGGCCAGGGTGTACTTATAAGGGGATAGGGTAACTCACTTGGGGTCAGGGAGTACTTATAAGGCACTAGGGTAACTCACTTGGGGTCTGGGAGTACATATAAAGGGGCTAGGATAACTCACTTGCGGTCAGAGAGTACTTATATAAGGGGCTAGGATAACTCACTTGGGTTCAGGGAGTACTTATAAAGGGGCTATGGTAACTCACTTGGGGCCAGGGAGTACTTATAAAGGGGATAGGATAACTCACTTGGTGTCGGGGAGTACTTATAAAGGGGCTAAGGTAACACACTTGGGTTCAGGGAGTACATATATAAGACTAGGGTAACACACTTGGGTTCAGGGAGTACTTATAAAGGGGTTTGAATAACCCACTTGCGGTCAGAGAGTACATATAAAGGTGCTAGGATAATTCACTTGGGGTCAGGGAGTACTTCTATGGGAATAGGGTAACTCACTTGCGGTCAGAGAGTTCATATAAAGGGGCTAGGACAACACATTTGGGGTCAGGGAGTACTTATAAAGGGGCTAGGATAACACACTTGCCGTCAGAGAGTACATATAAAGGGGCTAGGATAACTCACTTGGGGTCAGAGAGTACATATATAGGGGCTAGGATAACTCACTTGGGTTCAGGGAGTACTTATAAAGGGGATAGGATAACTCACTTGGGGTCCGGGAGTACTTATAAAGGGGCTAAGGTAACACACTTGGGTTCAGGGAGTACATATATGAGACTAGGGTAACACACTTGAGGTCAGGCAGTACTTATAAAGGGGCTATGGTAACTCACTTTGGGTCAGGGAGTACTTATAAACGGGCTAGGGTAACTCATTTGGGGTCAGGGAGTACTTATATGGGACTAGGGTAACTCACTTGGGGTCTGTGAGTACTTATATGGGACCAGGGTAACTCACTTGGGGCCAGGGTGTACTTATTAAGGGGCTAGGGTAACCCACTTGGGGTCAGGGAGTACTTATAAGGCACTAGGGTAACTCACTTGGGGTCTGGGAGTACATATAAAGGGGCTAGGATAACTCACTTGCGGTCAGAGAGTACTTATATAAGGGGCTAGGGTAACTCACTTGGTGTCAGGGAGTACTTCTATGGGACTAGGGTAACTCACTTGCGGTCAGAGAGTACTCATATAAGCGGCTAGAGTAACTCACTTGGTGTCAGGGAGTACTTCTATGGGACTAGGGTAACTCACTTGCGGTCAGAGAATACATATAAATGAACTAGGATAACTCACTTGCGGTCAAGGAGTACTTTTATGGGACTAGGGTAACTCACTTGGTGTCTGTGAGTACTTATATGGGACCAGGATAACTCACTTGGGGCCAGGGTGTACTTATAAAGGGGATAGGGTAATTCACTTGGGGTCAGGGAGTACTTCTATGAGAATAGGGTAACTCACTAGCGGTCAGAGAGTACATATAAAGGGGCTAGGATAACTCACTTGGGGACAGGGAGTACTTATAAAGGTGATATGGTAACTCACTTGGGTTCAGGGAGTACTTTCTATGGGACTAGGGTTACACACTTGCGGTCAGAGAGTACATACAAAGGAACTAGGATAACTCACATGCGGTCAGGGAGTACTTATATAAGGGGCTAGGGTAACTCACTTGGTGTCAGGGAGTACTTCTATGGGACTAGGGTAACTCACTTGGGGTCTGGGAGTACTTATATGGGATTAGGGTAACTCACTTGCGGTCAGAGAGTACATATAAAGGGGCAAGGATAGCTCACTTGGGATGAGGGAGTACCTATATAGGGGCTAGGGTAACTCACTTTGGGTCAGGGAGTACTTCTATCGTACTAGGGTAACTCACTTGGTTTCTGGGAGTACTCATAAAGGGGCTATGGTAACTCACTTGGGGTCAGGGTGTACTTGTATGGGACTAGGGTAACTCACTTGGGGTCTGTGAGTACTTATATGGGACCAGGGTAACTCACTTGGGGCCAGGGTGTACTTATTCAGGGGCTAGGGTAACCCATTTGGGGTCAGGGAGTACTTATAAGGCACTAGGGTAACTCACTTGGGGTCAGGGAGTACTTATAAGGGGCTGGGATAACTCACTTGGGGTCAGGAAGTACTTATAAAGGGGCTAGGGTAACTCACTTTTGGTCAGGGAGTACTTATAAAGGGGCTATGGTAACTCACTTGGGGTCTAGGAGTACTTATAAAGAGGCTATGGTAACTCACTTGGGGTCAGGGAGTACATATAATGGGGCTAGGATAACTCACTTGGGGCCAGGGTGTACTTATTAAGGGGCTAGGGTAACCCACTTGGGGTCAGGGAGTACTTATAAGGCACTAGGGTAACTCACTTGGGGTCTGAGAGTACATATAAAGGGGCTAGGATAACTCACTTGCGGTCAGAGAGTACTTATATAAGGGGCTAGGGTAACTCACTTGGTGTCAGGGAGTACTTCTATGGGACTAGGGTAACTCACTTGCGGTCAAAGAGTACTTATATAAGCGGCTAGAGTAACTAACTTGGTGTCAGGGAGTACTTCTATGGGACTAGGGTAACTCATTTGCGGTCAGAGAGTACATATAAATGAACTAGGATAACTCACTTGCGGTCAAGGAGTACTTTTATGGGACTAGGGTAACTCACTTGGTGTCTGTGAGTACTTATATGGGACCAGGGTAACTCACTTGGGGCCAGGGTGTACTTATAAGGGGATAGGGTAACTCACTTGGGGTCAGGGAGTACTTATAAGGCACTAGGGTAACTCACTTGGGGTCTGGGAGTACATATAAAGGGGCTAGGATAACTCACTTGCGGTCAGAGAGTACTTATATAAGGGGCTAGGATAACTCACTTGGGTTCAGGGAGTACTTATAAAGGGGCTATGGTAACTCACTTGGGGCCAGGGAGTACTTATAAAGGGGATAGGATAACTCACTTGGTGTTGGGGAGTACTTATAAAGGGGCTAAGGTAACACACTTGGGTTCAGGGAGTACATATATAAGACTAGGGTAACACACTTGGGTTCAGGGAGTACTTATAAAGGGGTTTGAATAACCCACTTGCGGTCAGAGAGTACATATAAAGGTGCTAGGATAATTCACTTGGGGTCAGGGAGTACTTCTATGGGAATAGGGTAACTCACTTGCGGTCAGAGAGTTCATATAAAGGGGCTAGGACAACACATTTGGGGTCAGGGAGTACATATATAGGGGCTAGGATAACTTACTAGGGTTCAGGGAGTACTTATAAAGGGGCTATGGTAACTCACTTGGGGCCAGGGAGCACTTATAAAGGGGATAGGATAACTCACTTGGGGTCCGGGAGTACTTATAAGGCACTAGGGTAACTCACTTGGGGTCTGGGAGTACATATAAAGGGGCTAGGATAACTCACTTGCTGTCAGAGAGTACTTATATAAGGGGCTAGGGTAACTCACTTGGTGTCAGGGAGTACTTCTATGGGACTAGGGTAACTCACTTGCGGTCAGAGAGTACTCATATAAGCGGCTAGAGTAACTCACTTGGTGTCAGGGAGTACTTCTATGGGACTAGGGTAACTCACTTGCGGTCAGAGAATACATATAAATGAACTAGGATAACTCACTTGCGGTCAAGGAGTACTTTTATGGGACTAGGGTAACTCACTTGGTGTCTGTGAGTACTTATATGGGACCAGGATAACTCACTTGGGGCCAGGGTGTACTTATAAAGGGGATAGGGTAATTCACTTGGGGTCAGGGAGTACTTCTATGAGAATAGGGTAACTCACTAGCGGTCAGAGAGTACATATAAAGGGGCTAGGATAACTCACTTGGGGACAGGGAGTACTTATAAAGGTGATATGGTAACTCACTTGGGTTCAGGGAGTACTTTCTATGGGACTAGGGTTACACACTTGCGGTCAGAGAGTACATACAAAGGAACTAGGATAACTCACATGCGGTCAGGGAGTACTTATATAAGGGGCTAGGGTAACTCACTTGGTGTCAGGGAGTACTTCTATGGGACTAGGGTAACTCACTTGGGGTCTGGGAGTACTTATATGGGATTAGGGTAACTCACTTGCGGTCAGAGAGTACATATAAAGGGGCAAGGATAGCTCACTTGGGATGAGGGAGTACCTATATAGGGGCTAGGGTAACTCACTTTGGGTCAGGGAGTACTTCTATCGTACTAGGGTAACTCACTTGGTTTCTGGGAGTACTTATAAAGGGGCTATGGTAACTCACTTGGGGTCAGGGTGTACTTGTATGGGACTAGGGTAACTCACTTGGGCTCTGTGAGTACTTATATGGGACCAGGGTAACTCACTTGGGGCCAGGGTGTACTTATTCAGGGGCTAGGGTAACCCATTTGGGGTCAGGGAGTACTTATAAGGCACTAGGGTAACTCACTTGGGGTCAGGGAGTAATTATAAGGGGCTGGGATAACTCACTTGGGGTCAGGAAGTACTTATAAAGGGGCTAGGGTAACTCACTTTTGGTCAGGGAGTACTTATAAAGGGGCTATGGTAATTCACTTGGGGTCTAGGAGTACTTATAAAGAGGCTATGGTAACTCACTTGGGGTCAGGGAGTACATATAATGGGGCTAGGATAACTCACTTGGGGCCAGGGTGTACTTATTAAGGGGCTAGGGTAACCCACTTGGGGTCAGGGAGTACTTATAAGGCACTAGGGTAACTCGCTTGGGGTCTGAGAGTACATATAAAGGGGCTAGGATAACTCACTTGCGGTCAGAGAGTACTTATATAAGGGGCTAGGGTAACTCACTTAATGTCAGGGAGTACTTCTATGGGACTAGGGTAACTCATTTGCGGTCAGAGAGTACATATAAATGAACTAGGATAACTCACTTGCGGTCAAGGAGTACTTTTATGGGACTAGGGTAACTCACTTGGTGTCTGTGAGTACTTATATGGGACCAGGGTAACTCACTTGGGGCCAGGGTGTACTTATAAGGGGATAGGGTAACTCACTTGGGGTCAGGGAGTACTTATAAGGCACTAGGGTAACTCACTTGGGGTCTGGGAGTACATATAAAGGGGCTAGGATAACTCACTTGCGGTCAGAGAGTACTTATATAAGGGGCTAGGATAACTCACTTGGGTTCAGGGAGTACTTATAAAGGGGCTATGGTAACTCACTTGGGGCCAGGGAGTACTTATAAAGGGGATAGGATAACTCACTTGGTGTCGGGGAGTACTTATAAAGGGGCTAAGGTAACACACTTGGGTTCAGGGAGTACTTATAAAGGGGTTTGAATAACCCACTTGCGGTCAGAGAGTACATATAAAGGTGCTAGGATAATTCACTTGGGGTCAGGGAGTACTTCTATGGGAATAGGGTAACTCACTTGCGGTCAGAGAGTTCATATAAAGGGGCTAGGACAACACATTTGGGGTCAGGGAGTACTTATAAAGGGGCTAGGATAACTCACTTGCCGTCAGAGAGTACATATAAAGGGGCTAGGATAACTCACTTGGGGTCAGAGAGTACATATATAGGGGCTAGGATAACTCACTTGGGTTCAGGGAGTACTTATAAAGGGGCTATGGTAACTCACTTGGGGTCAGGGAGTACTTATAAAGGGGCTATGGTAACTCACTATGGGTCAGGGAGTACTTATAAACGGGCTAGGGTAACTCACTTGGGGTCAGGGAGTACATATATGGGACTAGGGTAACTCACTTGGGGTCTGTGAGTACTTATATGGGACCAGGGTAACTCACTTGGGGCCAGGGTGTACTTATTAAGGGGCTAGGGTAACCCACTTGGGGTCAGGGAGTACTTATAAGGCACTAGGGTAACTCACTTGGGGTCTGGGAGTACATATAAAGGGGCTAGGATAACTCACTTGCGGTCAGAGAGTACTTATATAAGGGGCTAGGGTAACTCACTTGGTGTCAGGGAGTACTTCTATGGGACTAGGGTAACTCACTTGCGGTCAGAGAGTACTTATATAAGCGGCTAGAGTAACTCACTTGGTGTCAGGGAGTACTTCTATGGGACTAGGGTAACTCACTTGCGGTCAGAGAATACATATAAATGAACTAGGATAACTCACTTGCGGTCAAGGAATACTTTTATGGGACTAGGGTAACTCACTTGGTGTCTGTGAGTACTTATATGGGACCAGGATAACTCACTTGGGGCCAGGGTGTACTTATAAAGGGGATAGGGTAATTCACTTGGGGTCAGGGAGTACTTTCTATGGGACTAGGGTTACTCACTTGCGGTCAGAGAGTACATACAAAGGAACTAGGATAACTCACATGCGGTCAGGGAGTACTTATATAAGGGGCTAGGGTAACTCACTTGGTGTCAGGGAGTACTTCTATGGGACTAGGGTAACTCACTTGGGGTCTGGGAGTACTTATATGGGATTAGGGTAACTCACTTGCGGTCAGAGAGTACATATAAAGGGGCAAGGATAGCTCACTTGGGGTGAGGGAGTACCTATACAGGGTGTTTCACGTAAGGCGCCCCAGCTCGAAAAGAGGACTTAGAGCGCATGGTGGGGGCAGATGCATCTTATTGGCCGCGGTTAGAGAGAGAGAGTAAGAGAAAGAGGATAATAGTTGACCAAACATGACTGATGTGAGCGGGGAAGGGAGGGGCAGCGATACGCTAGGCGTATCGTCTAGTAAAGGATAGCTCTATCCTTCTCCACGTTAATCCTTTTCTCTCCCTCCGCGGCCAATTAGATGCATCTGCCCCCACCATGCCCTCTGAGTCCTCATTTCGAGCTGGGGCGCCTTACGTGAAACACCCTGTATAGGGGCTAGGGTAACTCACTTTGGGTCAGGGAGTACTTCTATCGTACTAGGGTAACTCACTTGGTTTCTGGGAGTACTTATAAAGGGGCTATGGTAACTCACTTGGGGTCAGGGAGTACTTGTATGGGACTAGGGTAACTCACTTGGGGTCTGTGAGTACTTATATGGGACCAGGGTAACTCACTTGGGGCCAGGGTGTACTTATTCAGGGGCTAGGGTAACCCATTTGGGGTCAGGGAGTACTTATAAGGCACTAGGGTAACTCACTTGGGGTCAGGGAGTACTTATAAGGGGCTGGGATAACTCACTTGGGGTCAGGAAGTACTTATAAAGGGGCTAGGGTAACTCACTTTTGGTCAGGGAGTACTTATAAAGGGGCTATGGTAACTCACTTGGGGTCTAGGAGTACTTATAAAGAGGCTATGGTAACTCATTTGGGGTCAGGGAGTACTTCTATGGGACTAGGGTAACTCACTTGCGGTCAGAGAGTACATATAAAGGGGCAAGGATAGCTCACTTGGGGTGAGGGAGTACCTATATAGGGGCTATGGTAACTCACTTGGGGTCAGGGAGTGCTTCTTTGGGACTAGGGTAACTCACTTAGGGTCAGGGTGTATTTATATGGGACTAGGGTAACTCACTTGCGGTGAGAGAGTACATACAAAGGGGATAGGATAACTCACTTGCGGTCAGAGAGTATATATAAAGGGGCTAGGATAACTCATTTGAGGTCAGGGAGTACTTATAAAGGGGCTATGGTAACTCACTTGGGGTCTGGGAGTACATATAAAGAGGCTAGGATAACTCACTTGCGGTCAGAGACTACTTATATAAGGGGCTAGGGTAACTCACTTGGTGTCAGGGAGTACTTCTATGGGACTAGGGTAACTCACTTGCGATCAGAGAGTACTTATATAAGCGGCTAGAGTAACTCACTTGGTGTCAGGGAGTACTTCTATGGGACTAGGGTAACTCACTTGCGGTCAGAGAGTACATATAAATGAACTAGGATAACTCACTTGCGGTCAAGGAGTACTTTTATGGGACTAGGGTAACTCACTTGGTGTCTGTGAGTACTTATATGGGACCAGGATAACTCACTTGGGGCCAGGGTGTACTTATTCAGGGGCTAGGGTAACCCATTTGGGGTCAGGGAGTACTTATAAGGCACTAGGGTAACTCACTTGGGGTGAGGGAGTACCTATATAGGGGCTATGGTAACTCACTTGGGGTCAGGGAGTACTTATATGGGACTAGGGTAACTCACTTAGGGTCAGGGTGTATTTATATGGGACTAGGGTAACTCACTTGCGGTGAGAGAGTACATACAAAGGGGATAGGATAACTCACTTGCGGTCAGAGAGTATATATAAAGGGGCTAGGATAACTCACTTGAGGTCAGGGAGTACTTATAAAGGGGCTATGGTAACTCACTTGCGGTCAGAGAGTACATATAAAGGTGCTAGGATAACTCACTTGGGGTCAGGGAGTACTTATAAAAGTGATATGGTAACTCACTTGGGGTCAGGGAGTACTTATAAAAGTGAAATGGTAACTCACTTGGGGTCAGGGAGTACTTATAAAGGGGGTAGGGTAACTCACTTGGGTTCAGGGAGTACTTATAAAGGGGCTATGGTAACTCACTTGGGGCCAGGGAGTACTTATAAAGGGGATAGGATAACTCACTTGGGGTCGGGGAGTACTTATAAGGGACTAGGGTAACTCACTTGGGGTCTGGGGGTACATATAAAGCGGCTAGGATAACTCACTTGCGTTCAGAGAGTACATATAAAGGGGCTAGGATAACTCACTTGGTGTCAGGGAGTACATATAATGAGGCTAGGATAACTCACTTGGGTTCAGGGAGTATTTATAAATGGGCTATGGTAACTCACTTGGGGCCAGGGAGTACTTATAAAGGGGATAGGATAACTCACTTGGGTTCGGGGAGTACTTATAAAGGGGCTAAGGTAACACACTTGGGTTCAGGGAGTACAAATATGAGACTAGGGTAACACACTTGGGTTCAGGGAGTACTTATAAAGGGGTTTGAATAACCCACTGGCGGTGAAAGAGTACATATAAAGGGGCTAGGATAAATCACTTGGGGTCAGGGAGTACTTCTATGGGACTAGGGTAACTCACTTACTGTCAGAGAGTTCATATAAAGGGGCTAGGACAACACATTTAGGGGTCAGGGAGTACTTATAAAGGGGATAGGATAACTCACTTGGGGTCCGGGAGTACTTATAAAGGGGCTAAGGTAACACACTTGGGTTCAGGGAGTACATATATGATACTAGGGTAACACACTTGAGGTCAGGGAGTACTTATAAGGGGTCTATGGTAACTCACTTGGGGCCAGGGAGTACTAATATGAAACTAGGGTAACACACTTGGGGTCAGGGAGTACATATATGGGACTAGGGTAACTCACTTGCGGTCAGAGAGTACATATAAAAGGGCTAGGACAACTAACTTGCGGTCATAGAGTATATATAAAGGGGCTAGGTTAACTCACTTGGGGTCAGGGAGTACTTATATGGGACTAGGGTAACTCACTTGGGGTCAGGGTGTACTTATAAAGGGGCTAGGGTAACTCACTTGGGTTCAGAGAGTACATATAAAAGGGCTAGGATAACACACTTGGGGTCAGGTAGTACTTACAAAAGGGGCTATGGTAACACACTTGGGGTCAGGGAGTACTTATATGGTACTTTGGTAACTCACTTAGGGTCAGGGTGTATTTATATGGGACTAGGGTAACTCACTTGCGGTCAGAGAGTACATATAAAGGGGATAGGATAAATTACTTGCGGTCAGAGTATATATAAAGAGGCTAGGATAACTCACTTGGGGTCAGGGAATACTTGTATGGGAGTAGTGTAACTCACTTGCCGCCAGAGAATACATATAAAGGGGCTAGGGTAACTCATTTGGGGTCAGGGAGTACTTATAAAGTGGCTATGGTAACTCACTTGGGGTCAGGGAGTACTTCTATGGGACTAGGGTAACTCACTTGCGGTCAGAGAGTACATATAAAGGGGCAAGGATAGCTCACTTGGGGTGAGGGAGTACCTATATAGGGGCTAGGGTAACTCACTTGGGGTCAGGGAGTACTTCTATCGTACTAGGGTAACTCACTTGGGGTCTGGGAGTACTTATATGGGACTAGGGTAACTCACTTGGGGTCAGGGTGTACTTATAAAGGGGCTATGGTAACTCACTTGGGGACAGGAAGTACTTCTATGGCACTAGGGTAACTCACTTGGGGTCTGGGAGTACTTATATGGGACCAGGGTAACTCACTTGGGGCCAGGGTGTACTTATAAAGGGGCTAGGGTAAATCATTTGGGGTCAGGGAGTACATATAAAGGGGCTAGGGTAATTCACTTGGGGTCAGGGAGTACTTATATGGGACTAGGGTAACTCACTTGTGGTCTGTGAGTACTTATATGGGACCAGGGTATCTCACTTGCGGTCAGAGAGTACATATAAAGGGGCTAGGATAACTCTCTTGGGGTCGGAGAGTACTTATAAAGGGGCTAAGGTAACACAATTGGGTTCAGGGAGTACTTATATGAGACTAGGGAAACACACTTGCAGTCAGGGAGTACTAATAAAGGGGTTAGATTAACAAACTTGCGGTCAGAGAGTACATATAAAGGGGCTAGCATAACTCACTTGGGGTCAGGGAGTACTTATAAAGGGGCTATGGTAACTCACTTGGGGACAGGAAGTGCTTCTATGGCACTAGGGTAACTCACTTGGGGTCTGGGAGTACATATAAAGCGGCTAGGGTATCTCACTTAGGGTCAGGGAGTACTTATATGGCACTAGGGTAACTCACTTGGGGTCAGGGAGTACTTATATGGGACCAGGGTAACTCACTTGGGGCCTGGGTGTACTTATAAAGGGGCTAGGGTAACTCACTTGGGGTCAGGGAGTACATATAAAGGGGCTAGGGTAATTCACTTGGGGTCAGGGAGTACTTACATGGGACTAGGGTAACTCACTTGGGGTCTGTGAGTACTTATATGGGACCAGGGTAACTTACTTGCGGTCAGAGAGTACATATAAAGGGGCTAGGATAACTCAATTGGGGTCGGGGAGTACTTATAAAGGGGCTAAGGTAACACACTTGGGTTCAGGGAGTACTTATATGATGCTAGGGTAACACACTTGGGGTCAGGGAGTACTAAAAAAGAGGTTTGAATAACCCGCTTGCGGTCAGAGAGTACATATAAAGGGGCTAGGATAACTCACTTGGGGTCAGAAAGTACATATAAAGGGGCTAGGATAGCTCACTTGGGTTCAGGGAGTACTTATAAAGGGGCTATGGTAACTCACTTGGGGCCAGGGAGTACTTATAAAGGGGATAGGATAACTCACTTGGGGTCGGGGAGTACTTATAAGGGGGTAGGGTAACTCACTTGGGATCAGAGAGTACTTATTTGGGACTAGGGTAACACACTTGGGGTCTGGGAGTACTTACATGGGACTAAGGTAACTCACTTGGGGTCAGGGAGTACATATAAAGGGGCTAGGGTAATTCACTTGGGGTCAGGGAGTACTTATATGGGACTAGGGTAACTCACTTGTGGTCTGTGAGTACTTATAAAGGGGCTAGGGTAACTCACTTTGGGTCAAGGAGTACTTATATGGGACTAGGGTAACTCACTTAGTGTCTGTGAGTACTTATATGGGACCAGGGTAACTCACTTGGGGCCAAGGTGTACTTATTAATGGCTAGGGTAACTCACTTGTGGTCAGGGAGTACTTATAAGGGACTGGGTAACTCACTTGGGGTCTGGGAATACATATAAAGCGGCTAGGATAACTCACTTGCGGTCAGGGAGTACTTATATAGGGACTAGGGTAACTCACTTGCTGTCAGAGAGTACATATAAAGGGGCTAGGATAACTCACTTGGGGTCAGGTAGTACTTATAAAGGTGATATGGTAACTCACATGGGGTCAGGGAGTACTTCTATGGGACAAGGGTAACTCAATTGCGGTCAGAGCGTACATATAAACGGGGTAGGGTAACTCACTTGGTGTCTGGGAGTACTTATATGGGACCAGGGTAACTCACTTGGGTCCAGGGTGTACTTACAAAGGGGCTAGGGTAACTCACTTGGGGCCAGGGAGTAGTTATAAGGGACTAGGATTACCCACTTGGGGTCAGGGAGTACTTATATAGGGGATAGGGTAACTCACTTTGGGTCAAAGAGAACTTCTAAGGGACTAGGGTAACTCACTTAGGTCATTGGAGCACTTATATGGGACTAGGGTAAATCAGTTTGGGTCAGGGAGTTCTTATATAGGGGCTAGGGTAACTCACTTGTGGTCAGGGAGTACTTATGTGGGACTAGAATAACTCACTTAGGGCCAGGGAGTACTTATATGGGAATAGGGGAACTCACTTGGGGTCAGGGAGTACTTATAAAGAGGCTAGGGTAACTCACTTGCGGTAAGAGAGTACATATAAAGGGGCTAGGGTAACTCACTTGGGGTCAGGGAGTACTTATAAAGGGCCGATGGTAACTCACTTGGGGTCAGGGAGTACTTATATGGGACTAGGGAAAATCAGTTGGGGTCAGGGAGTACATCTATGGGACTAGGGTAACTCACTTGGGTCCTTGGAGCACTTATATGGTACTAGGGTAACTCACTTGCTGTCAGAGAGTACACATAAAGGGGCTAGGATAGCTCACTTGGGGTCAGGAAGTACTTATAAAGGTGATATGGTAACTCACTTGCGGTCAGAGAGTACATATAAAGGGGCTAGGATAACTCACTTGGGGTCAGGGAATACTTATATAGGGGCTAGGGTAACTCACTTTGGGTCAAGGAGTACTTATATGGGACTAGGGTAACTCACTTGGTGTCTGTGAGTACTTATATGGGACCAGGGTAACTCACTTGGGGCCAAGATGTACTTATTAAGGGCTAGGGTAACTCACTTGTGGTCAGGGAGTACTTATATGGGACTAGCGTAACTCACTTGGGGTCAGGGAGTACTTATATAGGGGATAGGGTAACTCACTTGAGGTCTGGGAGTACTTCTATGGGACTAGGGTAACTCACTAGGGTCCTTGAAGCACTTATATGGGACTAGGGTAATCAGTTGGGGTCTGGGAGTAGTTATAAAGGACTAGGGTAACTCACTTGGGGTGTGGGAGTACATATAAAGGGGCTAGGATAACTCACTTGGGGTCAGGGAGTACTTATAAAGGGCCGATGGTAATTAAATTGGGGTCAGGGAGTACTTATATGGGACTAGGGAAAATCAGTTGGGGTCAGGGAGTACTTATTTGGGACTAGGGTAACTCACTTGTGGTCTGGGAGTACTTATATGGGACCAGGGTAACTCACTTGGGTCCAGGGTGTACTTACAAATGGGCTATGGTAACTCACTTAGAGTCAGGGAGTACTTATATGGGACTAGGGTAACTCACTTAGGGTCAGGGAGTACTTATATGGGACTAGGGTAACTCACTTAGGGTCAGGGAGTACTTATATGGGACTAGGGTAACTCACTTGTGGTCAGGGAGTACTTATATAGGGGATAGGGTAACTCACTTGGGGTCAGGGAGTACATCTATGGGACTAGGGTAACTCACATGGGTCCTTGGAGCACTTATATGGTACTAGGGTAACTCACTTGCTGTCAGAGAGTACACATAAAGGGGCTAGGATAGCTCACTTGGGGTCAGGGAGTACTTATAAAGGTGATATGGTAACTCACATGGGGTCAGGGAGTACTTCTATGGGACAAGGGTAACTCACTTGCGGTCAGAGCGTACATATAAACGGGGTAGGGTAACTCACTTGGTGTCTGGGAGTACTTATATGGGACCAGGGTAACTCACTTGGGTCCAGGGTGTACTTACAAAGGGGCTAGGGTAACTCACTTGGGGCCAGGGAGTAGTTATAAGGGACTAGGATTACCCACTTGGGGTCAGAGAGTACTTATATAGGGGATAGGGTAACTCACTTTGGGTCAAAGAGAACTTCTAAGGGACTAGGGTAACTCACTTAGGTCCATGGAGCACTTATATGGGACTAGGGTAAATCAGTTTGGGTCAGGGAGTTCTTATATAGGGGCTAGGGTAACTCACTTGTGGTCAGGGAGTACTTATGTGGGAGTAGAATAACTCACTTAGGGCCAGGGAGTACTTATATGGGAATAGGGGAACTCACTTGGGGTCAGGGAGTACTTATAAAGAGGCTAGGGTAACTCACTTGCGGTAAGAGAGTACATATAAAGGGGCTAGGGTAACTCACTTGGGGTCAGGGAGTACTTATAAAGGGCTGATGGTAACTCACTTGGGGTCAGGGAGTACTTATATGGGACTAGGGAAAATCAGTTGGGGTCAGGGAGTACTTATATGGGACTAGGGTAACTCACTTGGGGTCTGGGAGTACTTATATGGGACCAGGGTAACTCACTTGGGTCCAGGGTGTACTTACAAAGGGGCTATGGTAACTCACTTAGAGTCAGGGAGTACTTATATGGGACTAGGGTAACTCACTTAGGGTCAGGGAGTACTTATATGGGACTAGGGTAACTTACTTAGGGTCAGGGAGTACTTATATGGGACTAGGGTAACTCACTTGTGGTCAGGGAGTACTTATATAGGGGATAGGGTAACTCACTTGGGGTCAGGGAGTACATCTATGGGACTAGGGTAACTCACTTGGGTCCTTGGAGCACTTATATGGGACTAGGGTAAATCAGTTGGGGTCAGGGAGTACTTATAGAGGGGGTAGGGTAACTCACTTGGGGTCAGGGAGTACTTGTATAGGGGCTAGGGTAACTCACTTGTGATCAGGGAGTACTTATAAAGGGCCGATGGTAACTCACTTGGGGTCAGGGAGTACTTATATGGGACTAGGGTAACTCACTTGGAGTCAGGGAGTACTTATAAAGGGGCTATGGTAACTCACTTGGTGTCTGTGAGTACTTATATGGGACCAGGGTAACTCACTTGGGGCCAAGGTGTACTTATTAAGGGCTAGGTTAACTCTCTTGTGGTCAGGGAGTACTTATAAGGGACTGGGTAAACCACTTGGTGTCTGGGAGTACATATAAATCGGCTAGGATAACTCACTTGGGGTCAGGGAGTACTTATAAAGGGGCTAGGGTAACACACTTGGTGTCAGGGAGTACTTATGAAGGACTGGGGTAACTCACTTGTGGTCTGGGAGTAGTTATAAGGGACTAGGGTAACTCATTTGAACTCTGGGAGTACATATAAAGGGGCTAGGATAACTCACTTGGGATCAGGGAGTACATCTATGGGACTAGGGTAACTCACTTGGGTCCTTGGAGCACTTATATGGGACTAGGGTAACTCACTTGCTGTCAGAGAGTACTAATAAAGGGGCTAGAATAGCTCACTTGGGGTCAGGAAGTACTTATAAAGGTGATATGGTAACTCACTTGGGGTCAGAAAGTACTTATATAGGGGCTAGAGTAACTCACTTGGGGTCTAGGAGTACTTATATGGGACTAGGGTAACCCACTTAGGGTGAGGGAGTACTTATAAAGGGGGTAGGGTAAGTCACTTGGGGTCAGGGAGTAGTTATAAGGGACTAGGAATACTCACTTGGGGTCAGGGAGTACTTATAAAGGGGCTATGGTAACTCACTTGGAGTCAGGGAGTACTTATATGGGACTAGGGTAACTCACTTGGGGTCAGGGAGTACTTATATAGGGGTTAGTGTAACTCACTTGGGGTCTGGGAGTACTTCTATGGGACTAGGGTAACACACTAGGGTCCTTGAAGCACTTATATGGGACTAGGGTAATCAGTTGGGGTCTGGGAGTAGTTATAAAGGACTAGGGTAACTCACTTGGGGTGTGGGAGTACATATAAAGGGGCTAGGATAACTCACTTGGGGTCAGGGAGTACTTATAAAGGGCCGATGGTAACTCACTTGGGGTCAGGGAGTACTTATATGGGACTAGGGAAAATCAGTTGGGGTCAGGGAGTACTTATATGGGACTAGGGTAACTCACTTAGGGTCAGGGAGTACTTATATGGGACTAGGGTAACTCACTTAGGGTCAGGGAGTACTTATATGGGACTAGGGTAACTCACTTGTGGTCAGGGAGTACTTATATAGGGGATAGGGTAACTCACTTAGGGTCAGGGAGTACATCTATGGGACTAGGGTAACTCACTTGGGTCCTTGGAGCACTTATATGGGACTAGAGTAAATCAGTTGGGGTCAGGGAGTACTTATAGAGGGGGTAGGGTAACTTACTTGGGGTCAGGGAGTACTTGTATAGGGGCTAGGGTAACTCACTTGTGATCAGGGAGTACTCATAAAGGGCCGATGGTAACTCACTTGGGGTCAGGGAGTACTTATATGGGACCAGGGTAACTCACTAGGGTCCTTGAAGCACTTATATGGGACTAGGGTAATCAGTTGGGGTCTGGGAGTAGTTATAAAGGACTAGGGTAACTCACTTGGGGTGTGGGAGTACATATAAAGGGGCTAGGATAACTCACTTGGGGTCAGGGAGTACTTATAAAGGGCCGATGGTAACTCACTTGGGGTCAGGGAGTACTTATATGGGACTAGGGAAAATCAGTTGGGGTTAGGGAGTACTTATATGGGACTAGGGTAACTCACTTGGGGTCTGGGAGTACTTATATGGGACCAGGGTAACTCACTTGGGTCCAGGGTGTACTTACAAAGGGGCTATGGTGACTCACTTAGAGTCAGGGAGTACTTATATGGGACTAGGGTAACTCACTTAGGGTCAGGGAGTACTTATATGGGACTAGGGTAACTCACTTAGGGTCAGGGAGTACTTATATGGGACTAGGGTAACTCACTTGTGGTCAGGGAGTACTTATATAGGGGATAGGGTAAATCACTTGTGATCAGGGAGTACTCATAAAGGGCCGATGGTAACTCACTTGGGGTCAGGGAGTACTTATATGGGACCAGGGTAACTCACTAGGGTCCTTGAAGCACTTATATGGGACTAGGGTAATCAGTTGGGGTCTGGGAGTAGTTATAAAGGACTAGGGTAACTCACTTGGGGTGTGGGAGTACATATAAAGGGGCTAGGATAACTCACTTGGGGTCAGGGAGTACTTATAAAGGGCCGATGGTAACTCACTTGGGGTCAGGGAGTACTTATATGGGACTAGGGAAAATCAGTTGGGGTCAGGGAGTACTTATATGGGACTAGGGTAACTCACTTGGGGTCTGGGAGTACTTATAAAGGGGCTAGGGTAACTCACTTGGTGTCTGTGAGTACTTATATGGGACCAGGGTAACTCACTTGGGGCCAAGGTGTACTTATTAAGGGCTAGGGTAACTCTCTTGTGGTCAGGGAGTACTTATAAGGGACTGGGTAAACCACTTGGTGTCTGGGAGTACATATAAATCGGCTAGGATAACTCACTTGGGGTCAGGGAGTACTTATAAAGGGGCTAGGGTAACACACTTGGTGTCAGGGAGTACTTATGAAGGACTAGGGTAACTCACTTGTGGTCTGGGAGTAGTTATAAGGGACTAGGGTAACTCATTTGAACTCTGGGAGTACATATAAAGGGGCTAGGATAACTCACTTGGGATCAGGGAGTACTTATAAAGGGGCTAGGGTAACTCACTTGCGTTAAGAGAGTACATATAAAGGGGCTAAGGTAACTCACTAGGGGTCAGGGAGTACTTATAAAGGGGCTATGGTAACTCATTTCGGGAAAGGGAGTACTTATATAGGACTAGGGTAACTCACTTGCTGTCAGAGAGTACATATAAAGGGGCTAGAATAGCTCACTTGGGGTCAGGAAGTACTTATAAAGGTGATATGGTAACTCACTTGGGGTCAGAAAGTACTTATATAGGGGCTAGGGTAACTCACTTGGGGTCTAGGAGTACTTATATGGGACTAGGGTAACCCACTTAGGGTGAGGGAGTACTTATAAAGGGGGTAGGGTAAGTCACTTGGGGTCAGGGAGTAGTTATAAGGGACTAGGAATACTCACTTGGGGTCAGGGAGTACTTATAAAGGGGCTATGGTAACTCACTTGGAGTCAGGGAGTACTTATATGGGACTAGGGTAACTCACTTGGGGTCAGGGAGTACTTATATAGGGGATAGGGTAACTCACTTGGGGTCTGGGAGTACTTCTATGGGACTAGGGTAACTCACTAGGGTCCTTGAAGCACTTATATGGGACTAGGGTAATCAGTTGGGGTCTGGGAGTAGTTATAAAGGACTAGGGTAACTCACTTGGGGTGTGGGAATACATATAAAGGGGCTAGGATAACTCACTTGGGGTCAGGGAGTACTTATAAAGGGCCGATGGTAACTCACTTGGGGTCAGGGAGTACTTATATGGGACTAGGGAAAATCAGTTGGGGTCAGGGAGTACTTATATGGGACTAGGGTAACTCACTTGGAGTCTGGGAGTACTTATATGGGACCAGGGTAACTCACTTGGGTCCAGGGTGTACTTACAAAGGGGCTATGGTAACTCACTTAGAGTCAGGGAGTACTTATATGGGACTAGGGTAACTCACTTAGGGTCAGGGAGTACTTATATGGGACTAGGGTAACTCACTTAGGGTCAGGGAGTACTTATATGGGACTAGGGTAACTCACTTGTGGTCAGGGAGTACTTATATAGGGGATAGGGTAACTCACTTGGGGTCAGGGAGTACATCTATGGGACTAGGGTAACTCACTTGGGTCCTTGGAGCACTTATATGGGACTAGGGTAAATCAGTTGGGGTCAGGGAGTACTTATAGAGGGGGTAGGGTAACTCACTTGGGGTCAGGGAGTACTTGTATAGGGGCTAGGGTAACTCACTTGTGATCAGGGAGTACTCATAAAGGGCCGATGGTAACTCACTTGGGGTCAGGGAGTACTTATATGGGACCAGGGTAACTCACTTGGGGCCAAGGTGTACTTATTAAGGGCTAGGGTAACTCTCTTGTGGTCAGGGAGTACTTATAAGGGACTGGGTAAACCACTTGGTGTCTGGGAGTACATATAAATCGGCTAGGATAACTCACTTGGGGTCAGGGAGTACTTATAAAGGGGCTAGGGTAACACACTTGGTGTCAGGGAGTACTTATGAAGGACTAGGGTAACTCACTTGTGGTCTGGGAGTACTTATATGGGACCAGCGTAACCCACTTAGGTTCAGGGAGTACTTATAAAGGGACTAGGGTAACTCACTTGGGGTCTGGCAGCAGTTATAAGGGACTAGGGTAACTCACTTGTAGTCTGAGAGTACATATAAAGGGGCTAGGATAACTCACTTGGGGTCAGGGAGTACTTATAAAGAAGCTAGGGTAACTCACTTGCGGTCAGAGAGTACTAATAAAGGGGCTAGGGTAACTCACTTGAGGTCAGGGAGTACTTATATAGGGGCTATGGTAACTCACTTGGTGTGTTAGAGTACTTATATAGGGGATAGGGTAACTCACTTGGGGTCAAAGAGAACTTCTAAGGGACTAGGGTAACTCACTTGGGTCCATGGAGCACTTATATGGGACTAGAGTAAATCAGTTTGGGTCAGGGAGTACTTATATAGGGGCTAGGGTAACTCACTTGTGGTCAGGGAGTACTTATGTGGGACTAGGATAACTCACTTGGGGCCAGGGAGTAGTTATAAGGGACTAGGATTTCCTACTTGGGGTCAGGGAGTACTTATAAAAGGGCTATGGTAACTCACTTGGAGTCAGGGAGTACTTATATGGAACTAGGGTAACTCACTTAGGGTCAGGGAGTACTTATATGGGACTAGGGTAACTCACTTGGGGTCAGGGAGTACTTATATAGGGGATAGGGTAACTCACTTGGGGTCAAAGAGAACTTCTAAGGGACTAGGGTAACTCACTTGGGTCCATAGAGCACTTATATGGGACTAGGGTAAATCAGTTTGGGTCAGGAAGTACTTATATAGGGGCTAGGGTAACTCACTTGTGGTCAGGGAGTACTTATGTGGGACTAGGATAACTCACTTAGGGCCAGGGAGTACTTATATGGGACTAGGGTAACTCACTTGGGGTCAGGGAGTACTTATATAGGGGCTAGGGTAACTCACTTGGGGTCAGGAAGTACTTCTATGGGACTAGGGTAACTCACTTGGGGTCTGGCAGTAGTTATAAGGGACTAGGGTAACTCACTTGGCGTCTGGGAGTACATATAAAGGAGCTAGGATAACTCACTTGGGGTCAGGGAGTACTTATAAAGGGGCTAGGGTAACTCATTTGCGGTAAGAGAGTACATATAAAGGGGCTAGGGTAACTCAGTAGGGGTCAGAGAGTACTTATAAAGGGGCTATGGTAACTCATTTGGGTACAGGGAGTACTTATATAGGACTAGGGTAACTCACTTGCTGTCAGAGAGTACATATAAAGGGGCTAGAATAGCTCACTTGGGGTCAGGAAGTTCTTATAAAGGTGATATGGTAACTCACTAGGGGTCAGAAAGTACTTATATAGGGGCTAGGGTAACTCACTTGGGGTCTAGGAGTACTTATATGGGACTAGGGTAACCCACTTAGGGTGAGGGAGTACTTATAAAGGGGGTAGGGTAAGTCACTTGGGGTCAGGGAGTAGTTATAAGGGACTAGGAATACTCACTTGGGGTCAGGGAGTACTTATAAAGGGGCTATGGTAACTCACTTGGGGACAGGGTATACTTATTAAGGGGCTAGGGTAACTCACTTGGTGTCAGGGACTACATATATATAAGGGCTAGAGTAACTCACTTGGGGTCAAGGAATACTTCTATGGGACTAGGGTAACTCACTTGTGGTCAGGGAATACTTATAAAAGGGCTAGAGTAACTCACTTTGGGTCAAGGAGTACTTCTATAGAACTAGGGTAACTCACTTGGGGTCAGAGGGTACAAATAAAGGGGCTAGGATAACTCACTTGGGGTCAGGGAGTACTTATAAAGGTGATATGGTAACTCACTTGGGGTCAGGGAGTACTTCTATGGGACTAGGGTAACTCACTTGCGGTCAGAGGGTACATATAAAGGGGCTAGGATAACTCACTTGGGGTCAGGGAGTAGATATAAGGGACTAGGGTAACTCACTTGGAGTCTGGGAGTACATATAAATGGGCTAGGATAACTCACTTGGGGTCAGGGATTACTTATAAAGGGGCTAGGGTAACGCACTTGGGGTCAGGGAGTACTTTTATGGGACTAAGGTAACTCACTTGGGGTCTGGGAGTACTTATATGGGACTAGGGTAACTCACTTTGGGTCAGGGAGTACATATAAAGGGGCTAGGATAACTCACTTGGGGTCAGGGAGTACTTATAAAGGGGCTAGGGTAACTCACTTGCGGTAAGAGAGTACATATAAAGGGGCTAGGGTAACTCACTTGGGGTCATGGAGTACTTATATGGGACTAGGGAAAATAAGTTGGGGTCAGGGAGTACTTATATGGGACTAGGGTAACTCACTTGGGGTCAGGGAGTACTTCTATAGGGGCTAGGGTAACTCACTTGGGTCAAGGAGTACTTATATGGGACTAGGGTTACTCACTTGTGGTCTGGGAGTACTTATATGGGACTAGCGTAACCCACTTAGGGTTAGGGAGTACTTATAAAGGGGCTAGGGTAACTCACTTGCGGTCAGATAGTACATATAAAGGGGTTAGGATAACTCACTTGGGGTCAGGGAGTACTTATATAGGGGCTAGGGTAATTCACTTGGGGTCAAGGAGTACTTCTATGGGACTAGGGTAACTCACTTGGGGTCTGGGAGTACTTATATGGGACTAGGGTAACTCACATGGTGTCAGGGATTACTTCTATGGGACTAGGGTAACTCACTTGGGGTCAGGGAGTACTTATAAGGGACTAGGGTAACTCACTTGCGGCCAGAGAGTACATAGAAAGGGGCAAGGATAACTTACTTGGGGTCAGGGAGTACTTATAAAGATGATATGTTAACTCACTTGGGGTCAGGGAGTACTTCTATGGAAATAGGGTAACTCACTTGCGGTCAGAGGGTACATATAAAGGGGCTAAGATAACTCACATGGGGTCAGGGAGTACTTATATAGGGGCTAGGGTAATTCACTTTGGGTCAGGGAGTAGTTATAAGGGACTAGGGTAACTCACTTGGATTCTGGGAGTACATATAAAGGGGTTAGGATAACTCACTTGGGGTCAGGGAGTACTTATATAGGGGCTAGGGTAATTCACTTGGGGTCAAGGAGTACTTCTATGGGACTAGGGTAACTCACTTGGGGTCTGGGATTACTTCTATGGGACTAGGGTAACTCACTTGGGGTCAGGGAGTACTTATAAGGGACTAGGGTAACTCACTTGCGGCCAGAGAGTACATAGAAAGGGGCAAGGATAACTTACTTGGGGTCAGGGAGTACTTATAACGGGGCTAGGGTAACTCACTTGGGGTCAGGGAGTACTTATAAAGGGGCTAGGGTAACTCACTTGCGGTCAGATAGTACATATAAAGGGGTTAGGATAACTCACTTGGGGTCAGGGAGTACTTATATAGGGGCTAGGGTAATTCACTTGGGGTCAAGGAGTACTTCTATGGGACTAGGGTAACTCACTTGGGGTCTGGGAGTACTTATATGGGACTAGGGTAACTCACATGGTGTCAGGGATTACTTCTATGGGACTAGGGTAACTCACTTGGGGTCAGGGAGTACTTATAAGGGACTAGGGTAACTCACTTGCGGCCAGAGAGTTCATAGAAAGGGGCAAGGATAACTTACTTCGGGTCAGGGAGTACTTATAACGGGGCTAGGGTAACTCACTTTGGGTCAAGGAGTACATATATGGGACTAGGGTAACTCACTTGCGGTCAGAGAGTACATATAAAGGGGCTAGGATAACTCACTTGGGGTCAGGGAGTACTTATATAGGGGCTAGGGTAATTCACTTGGGGTCAAGGAGTACTTCTATGGGACTAGGGTAACTCACTTGGGGTCTGGGAGTACTTATATGGGACTAGGGTAACTCATATGGTGTCAGGGATTACTTCTATGGGACTAGGGTAACTCACTTGGGGTCAGGGAGTACTTATAAGGGACTAGGGTAACTCACTTGCGGCCAGAGAGTACATAGAAAGGGGCAAGGATAACTTACTTGGGGTCAGGGAGTACTTATAAAGATGATATGGTAACTCACTTGGGGTCAGGGAGTACTTCTATGGAAATAGGGTAACTCACATGCGGTCAGAGGGTACATATAAAGGGGATAGGATAACTCAATTGGGGTCAGGGAGTACTTATAAAGGTGATATGGTAACTCACTTGGGGTCAGGGAGTACTTCTATGGGACTAGGGTAACTCACTTGCGGTCAGAGGGTACATATAAAGGGGCTAGGATAACTCACTTGGGGTCAGGGAGTACTTATATAGGGGCTATGGTAACCCACTTGGGGTCAGCTAGTACTTCTATGGGAATAGGATAACTCACTTGGGGTCAGGGAGTACTTATAAAGGGGCTAGGATAACTCACTTGCGGTCAGAGAGTACATATAAAGGGGCTAGGGTAACTCACTTGGTGTCTGTGAGTACTTATATGGGACCAGTGTAACTCACTTGGGGCCAGGGGGTACTTATTAATGGCTAGGGTAACTCACTTGGGGTCTGGGAGTACATATAAAGCGGCTAGGATAACTCACTTGCGGTCAGAGAGTACATATAAAGGGGCTAGGATAACTCGCTTGGGGTCGGGGAGTACTTATAAAGGGGCTATGGTAACTCACTTGGCGTCATGGAGTACATCTATGGGACTAGGGTAACTCACTTGCGGTCAGAGAGTACATATAAAGGGGTTTGGATAACTCACTTGGGGTCAGGGAGTACTTATATAGGGGCTAGGGTAACTCACTTGCTGCCAGAGAGTACATATAAAGGGGCTAGGATAACTCACTTGGGGTCAGGTAGTACTTATAAAGGTGATATGGTAACTCACTTGCGGTCAGAGCGTACATATAAACGGGCTAGGGTAACTCACTTGGTGTCTGGGAGTACTTATATGGGACCAGGGTAACTCACTTGGGTCCAGGGTGTACTTACAAAGGGGCTAGGGAAACGCACTTGGTGTCAGGGACTACTTATATAGGGGCTAGGGTAACTCACTTGGAGTCAGGGAGTACTTCCATTGGACTAGGGTTACTCACTTGTGGTCTGGGAGTACTTATTTGGGATTAGCGTAATCCACTTAGGGTCAGGGAGTACTTATAAAGGGATTAGGGTAACTCACTTGCGGCCAGAGAGTACATATAAAGGGGCAAGGATAACTTACTTGGGGTCAGGGAGTACTTATAAAGATGATATGGTAACTCACTTGGGGTCAGCGAGTACTTCTATGGAAATAGGGTAACTCACTTGCGGTCAGAGGGTACATATAAAGGGGCTAGGATAACTCACTTGGGGTCAGGGAGTACTTATATAGGGGATATGGTAACTCACTTGGGGTCAGGGAGTACTTCTATGGGACTAGGGTAACTCACTTGGGGTCTGGGAGTACTTATATGGGACTAGCGTAATCCACTTAGGGTCAGGGAGTACTTATAAAGGGATTAGGGTAACTCACTTGCGGCCAGAGAGTACATAGAAAGGGGCAAGGATAACTTACTTGGGGTCAGGGAGTACTTATAAAGGGCCGATGGTAACTCACTTGGGGTCAGGGAGTACTTATATGGGACTTGGGAAAATCAGTTGGGGTCAGGGAGTACTTATATGGGACTAGGGTAGCTCACTTGGGGTCTGGGAGTACTTATATGGGACTAGGGTATCTCACTTGGGGTCAGGGGCTACTTATAAAGGGGCTGGGGTAACTCACTTGGGGTCAGGGAATACTTATATAGGGGCTAGGGTAACTCACTTCTATTGGACTAGGGTAACTCTCTTGGGGCCAGGGTGTACTTATAAACGGGGTAGGGTAACTCACTTTGGGTCAGGGAGTAGTTATATGGGACTAGGGTAACTCACTTGGGGTGTGGGAGTACATATAAAGCGGCTAGGATAACTCACTTGGGGTCAGGGAGTACTTATATAGGGGCTAGGGTAACTCACTTGCTGTCAGAGAGTACATATAAAGGGGCTAGGATAACTCACTTGGGGTCAGGTAGTACTTATAAAGGTGATATGGTAACTCACTTGCGGTCAGAGCGTACATATAAACGGGCTAGGGTAACTCACTTGGTGTCTGGGAGTACTTATATGGGACCAGGGTAACTCACTTGGGTCCAGGGTGTACTTACAAAGGGGCTAGGGAAACGCACTTGGTGTCAGGGACTACTTATATAGGGGCTAGGGTAACTCACTTGGAGTCAGGGAGTACTTCCATTGGACTAGGGTTACTCACTTGTGGTCTGGGAGTACTTATATGGGATTAGCGTAATCCACTTAGGGTCAGGGAGTACTTATAAAGGGATTAGGGTAACTCACTTGCGGCCATAGAGTACATAGAAAGGGGCAAGGATAACTTACTTGGGGTCAGGGAGTACTTATAAAGGGCCGATGGTAACTCACTTGGGGTCAGGGAGTACTTATATGGGACTTGGGAAAATCAGTTGGGGTCAGGGAGTACTTATATGGGACTAGGGTAGCTCACTTGGGGTGAGGGAGTAGTTATAAGGGACTAGGGTAACTCACTTGGATTCTGGGAGTACATATTGTAGCGGAGCAGCTTCGGAAGATAGGGTAGAAATCGCGGGTATGGATGAATGAGTGTGAAAGTAGTGATAAGTTGAATGAGTGTGGGGGATAAAGGAATGTAAAGGAATGAGACATATAGTAGGTGTTGTGAAGGGATGTTTGGGGTGAGAAAAGAACATCGGTATGAATATGAACTAAGGCAGAGCAGCAATTACAGTCTTACCGAGTAGACGTGTTTCTAAGAATCTCTAAAAACCGACAAATAGCAAATATAATAAAGAATAGTAGTTTGTGTTTGGTCCTATTAAACGTTTTTGAGTTCAAAGTATTAATAAGTGTTGTTTATTTCGCGCGCGGGTTACGGGAAACGTAACATTTGGTGTCAGAAGTGGGATTCGCGAAAGGAATCGTTTCCTTGTCCCACAATTTTTGTTTTTGAAGAATAAAAGGACTGATAAGCCTCATTCTGTGCGTGCGTGCGTGTAAAAGTTTGAACATTTTGATTTCGTGAGGGAGCGAGCGAGAAAAACATTGAGATGGCACAAGGATCAAGCCCTGGTAGATCAGCGTATGGAGAGCCCCAAAGGATGGGAGACATAGCGACTGGTGATGCATGGACTCTATTAAATCGAGAGGACCTCAACCGACTTTTGGACCAACGCGAGGCTGCCTTGGAGAAGCGGTTGACGGAGAACATCACCAGCGAGGTGTCAACGAGCGTTGTTGACAGGATGTCGGAAAGATTGCTGGAAGGGATTACCCAGAATTTACAGGCCAGTCTTTTCCAATTTGATAATAGGCTTAAGAATCTAGAAACTAGAAGCACAGCTTCCGCGTCCGCGACAAGAAGTGAATCGGTTTCCGTTCCGAGTAGGGAAAACGTTAATAGTGAAATGCCAGGAGGCAGGGATAACGTAGCATCGGTGTCAATTAGAAGGGAGGGAACAGTGGAAAGAGTAATAGATAGTCAGACAAGAAGTGAAATATGTCCGCTGTCATCTGAAGATCGGGTTGGTAATAACCTTCCGACTTCAGATCGATATGACATAAGAAGTGAGGAAAGGAACCAATATGGCGAAATCGATCGAGTGATATCATCTGGAGTTCAGGTTGACAGAAGTCTCCTGGCTTCGGATCGATATCGAATCGAAAGTACTAGAAATGACGTGCGAATTGAAGATGGTCAACAGCTGTCATCTGGAGTGCGGGTTGACAGGAGTCTCCTGGCTTCAGGTGGTTGCTTCATGACTAACCCTCAGTGGCGACCTCTGTTGTTTGATGGAAGAGAATCATGGCCAGAATTTTATGCAAAGTTTTTGTCAATTGCATCAACCGGTGGGTGGGATGAAAGAACGAAAATAAATGACACTTTTAAATTCTTTAGAAGGCCCAGCACTTTCAGTATTAGTAGGATTAAAGGATACTGAAAGAAATAATTTTGATGTTTTAGTTCAAACCCTAGATAGGAGATTTGGAAATAGGCATATGGAGAATTTATTTTATACAACATTCCAGACATATAAACAAAAAGAAAATGAAAGTATTCCAGCCTTAGCGAATGAGTTAGAAAGGTTAGCGTTAGCCGCCTTTCCGAATTGCCCAGCAGACATTAAGAATAGATTATTATGTGGGAAATTCATAGATGCTCTTAAGAATCCTTATTTACAAAGAGATTTAAGGTTATTTGGGGAAAATAGTTTTGATAGACTAGTGACTAAGGCAATGGAGGTTAAAGTAATTGTTGACATGTCGCGAAGGAAAGATAGTAGGTATTCGAAACAAGATAATAATAATGGGGAAAATAATGAAAGAAATAGTTCAGCAAAAGGATATAGGAATGATACTAGTATAAAATGTTACAATTGTGGAAAATCAGGGCATTTTAAGAGAGAATGTCCAGAAAGAAGAAATATTAATAAAGAGAATTCGAAGAAGGGAAACGCCAATTAATCGAAATGGAGGGGAGAATGTCGATTCCAAAGGAATCCCCATTTAGTTTAGCATTAGTAAAGGGGGTTAAAGATTTCAGTGGTATTTATGTAACAGGAAAAATAGGTGAAACTTCAGTGGAATTTTTAATAGATACCGGAGCAGTAATTTCAGTTATTAATGAAGAATTTGTGCATAGAAATCAATTATTAATACAAAAGGAAAGGGAGTCTGAAGCATTAGAAGGAATAACAGGTGATCCTTTGTTTATTAGTGGAAAAACATCAATAATTTTACAATTTCAGAATTGGACTACGAAATTCACTTTCATTGTAGCAAAAATAAAGGAGATCTGTATTTTGGGAATGGATTTCTTAATGCAGTGTAATTGTTTATTGGATCTGGCTTCAAGAACTTTAAAAATCGAGGATGGAAGGAAAATACCATTACATTTCAACATTGAAGACAAATTACCTATGGAAATGAAATCGAAAACATTACCGGAATTTCTACAAGCAACTTTTAATAGGAGTTCAGAAAATCTGAAGGAAGCACAAAGCAATTTATTACAAGGATTATTATTGCATTCACATGAAGTTTTTGCTAAGGATTCAAGAATAGCAGGAAAATGTAATTTGGTACAACATTTTATAGATACAGGTAATCATTCTCCGATTAAACAGGTTCCTCGCAGAGTTCCAATTCACAGGAGGCAAATGATAGCAGACTTGATTAGTGAAATGGAGAGTAATGGGGTCATAGAAAAATCCTGTAGTCCATGGGCATTTCCAGTAGTCATAGTAACGAAAAAAGATGGAAAACCAAGATTCTGTGTGGATTACAGACCATTAAATGGGATAACAAGAAAAGATTCTTATCCATTGCCAAGGATAGAGGATCTTTTTGATGCAGTCACTGGATGTAGTTGGTTTTCAACTATAGATTTACAAAGTGGATATTGGCAAATAGAAGTGGCAGAAAAGGATCGAGAGAAAACAGCTTTCGTGGTAGGGAATGGTTTATGGCAATTCAAAGTTATGCCTTTTGGATTGTGCAATGCCCCTGCTACATTTGAAAGATTAATGGAAAGGGTACTGAAGGGCCTACCAGGATGTCGTGTATACTTGGATGATATCATCGTTTTCTCAAAAACATTTGAAGAACAAATATTTAATTTAAGGAAATTATTTGACAAATTGAAAGAAGTGGGTTTGTTAGTTAATGCAAAGAAAAGTGTTTTCTGTAAAAGGGAAATAGTTTTTCTAGGGCATAAAGTAACAGCAAATGGAATATCTACTGATATGGAGAAAGTGAAAGCAATAATGGATTGGCCAATTCCTAAAAAGAAGAAAGAGCTGAAGAGTTTTCTAGGATTGTGCTCGTATTATAGAAGATTCATTGAGAAATTTGCTTTGATAGCTAGACCATTACATAATTTAACAACAGATGTTAAATTTGTATGGTCAGAAGATTGTGACAAAAGTTTTTCAAAATTGAAAAACTGTTTGTCTCAAGCTCCAGTGTTAACATTGCCTATTTTAGAAGAAGATTTTATATTGGATACAGATGCTTCTGGTGAAGCTATAGGAGCAGTATTATCACAAAAGCAAAATGAACAAGAAAGGGTAATTTCCTATTTTTCAAAATCATTAAATAAAGCAGAACGTAATTATTGTGTAACAAGGAAGGAATTGGTAGCAATAGTGAAATCAGTTGAGCATTTTAGGTATTATCTCTTAGGAAGAAAGTTTTTAATCAGGACGGACCATTCTTCTCTACGTTGGTTGTTAAATTTTAAGAACATTGAAGGACAAATGGCTCGCTGGTTGGAAAAACTGCAAATGTTTGATTTTGAAATAATACATCGTTCAGGAAAAAGCCACGCGAATGCAGATGCACTCTCCAGAAGACCCTGCCTAGAAAAGGATTGTGGATATTGTAATAAAAGAGAGATGGAAAATGAACATGTTTTACAAATTCAACGAATCAATTTCAGAGGAGAGGCAATAGATTGGAAACAAGCTCAACAACAGGATGCAATATTAAAAAGAATAATTGAAGCCAAAAAAAAGAACGTAGAATTAACGTGGCAGGACATTTCACAAGAATCGGAGGAGATAAAGATGTATCGTAATATCTGGAATTCTTTAATATTAAAAGAAGGGATATTATTCAGAGTTTGGCAAGCACCAAATGGTAAGAAAGAAGTGTATCAAATAGTTGTACCTCGCTCTGAAGTACAAGGAATTTTAAAGGAAGCACATAACTCATGTACTGGTGGACATTTTGGAATTAATAAAACTTTAGCGAAGATTAGAAGAAAGTTCTTCTGGATAACTTATAAACAGGATGTGGAGACTTGGATCAAATTATGCTTAACTTGTGTGGCGAGAAAAGGTCCTATGGAAAAAGCAAAAGGAAAATGTCAAATTTATAATGTAGGGGCTCCTTTTGAAAGATTAGCTATGGATATTCTAGGTCCGCTTCCTAAGACAGGTAGAGGGAATAAATATTTATTAGTTATTTCAGATTACTTCACTAGATGGCCAGAAATTTTTCCAATTCCGGATTTCCAAGCGAAAACGGTAGTAGACGTGTTTGTCAGGGACATAGTTAGCAGATTTGGTATACCATTAGAAATTCACACTGATCAAGGTCGTTTATTTGAATCGCAGGTTTTTCAGGGTATAATGAAAAACTTAGGGATTAAGAAGACTCGTACAACAGTACTTCATCCACAGTCAGATGGGCTAGTGGAAAGGCTAAATAGAACGATTTTGCAGTATTTAGCTTTGTTTATCTCTAAGCATCAGAAAGATTGGGATGATTATGTGCCATTATTTTTATTGGCATATAGATCAGCTCAACATGAGACATTAGGAGAGACGCCGTCAATGATGCTTATGGGAAGGAATCCTAGAATACCCTTAGATTTACTAAGAGGGATTCCACCAGGAGATAAACAATCAGATATAGAATATTTGAATAGATTTAAAGAAAAATTAGGTAAAATACATGAAGATGTTCGAGGCAAATTATTAATCAGGTCTAATCAAATGAAAAGGAAGCATGATAGAAAATCTAATGAAATTCAATTTAAGGAAGGAGATAAGGTTTGGTTGTTTCAACCAATGAGAACAAAAGGAAAATGCCCTAAACTACAATCTAATTGGGAAGGACCGTATATAATTAGAGATAAAATTAATGATGTAGTGTTTAGGATTCAGAAATCAGGGAAGTCAAAGTGCAAAATAGTGCACATAGATAGATTAGCCAAGTTTTATGATAATTAGAATCATTTAAGTTATGCATAGGTATGAAATTTTTTTTTTTTTTTTTTTTTTAATGAAGTTCTCCGCCTTCACAGTTGTTTCGACTGGACCGGGATGGGAATTAGAACTCTCACGGGCTATCATGGTGCGCTAGGTTTCTATTCTGTCAGGGTCTGGGACGCAGGAGGTTTTAAGGTGCAAAAACAATTATTCCAGTAGGAGATAATTGTTTCTGAACTAAGGAGTTCTTAAAAGAGAACTACCTCTCAGCCGCCATCCATCTAACTTATAAGGTTAAAGACTGGTACGGGCATATGGTTGAATAGGAGTTCATGTATGAATGGTTGAATGAATGGTTAATAATTGTAAATGCATAATTTAAAATTATAGATAGTTAAAATTTTGACTTCACTGATTCCGTGAATGTGAGGGGTAAAATGAAAACGCTCACAATTAATAAAAATAGTTGAAAAGGAAAATATTACTGCCTCTACTTATTTTTCAGGACAACAGAAGAGTTTCTGTTTCCTGGTCTCCTGATTCCGGTTCTGGAAAAAGGAGGGTGTCCATGCAGGATAGTCAGGCCTACATGGATGGCTGGGATTGAGTGGACTCTCCCAGGGTCTGGAAGGAGTTGATCGGCCTTCCAGGGTCAGGAAAAGTCGGCGTATTTTTCCTGGGACTCGGCTCGGGAGACGTCTTGAGTTCGAGGGACGGTGCAAGATAGAAGCTTCAAGCCTCTTGAGTGCCGGAGAAGAAAGAAAAGGGGAAGAAAGAAACCGCCAGTACACTACCGATCTTCCTAGGTTTTTGGCATAGGTTTTCCTAGGAATGCCAGTTGGGCAAGCGAATGCTGGTCGGTAGGGGAATTCATTTCGTCCTATGCGTATAGGTCCCGAAATGAATTCGAAGTTGCTCCGGGGAAGAATGAATTTCGCGACTAGGTTAAGTTAGGAAATATGAGTGTGTTCGAGGACGAACAATTTTTTTTTAGTAGGGGAGTAATGTAGCGGAGCAGTTTCGGAAGATAGGGTAGAAATCGCGGGTATGGATGAATGAGTGTGAAAGTAGTGATAAGTTGAATGAGTGTGGGGGATAAAGGAATGTAAAGGAATGAGACATATAATAGGTGTTGTGAAGGGATGTTTGGGGTGAGAAAAGAACATCGGTATGAATATGAACTAAGGCAGAGCAGCAATTACAGTCTTACCGAGTAGACGTGTTTCTAAGAATCTCTAAAAACCGACAAATAGCAAATATAATAAAGAATAGTAGTTTGTGTTTGGTCCTATTAAACGTTTTTGAGTTCAAAGTATTAATAAGTGTTGTTTATTTCGCGCGCGGGTTACGGGAAACGTAACAATATAAAGGGGCTAGGATAACTCACTTGGGGTCAGGGAGTACTTATAAAGGGACTAGGGTAACTCACTTGCGGTCAGAGAGTACATATAAAGGGGCTAGGATAACTAACTTGGGGTCAGGGAGTATTTATATAGGAGCTAGTGTAACTCACTTGGGGTCAGGGAGTACATATAAGGGACTAGGGTAACTCACTTGCGGCCAGAGAGTACAATTAAAGGGGAAAGGATAACTTACTTGGGGTCAGGGATTACTTCTATGGGACTAGGGTAACATACTTGGGGTCAGGGAGTACTTTTATGGGACTAGGGAAACTCACTTTGGGTCAGGGAGTACTTATATAGGGGATAGGGTAACTCACTTAGGGTCAAGGAGTACTTATATGGGACTGGGGTAACTCACTTGGTGTCTATGAGTACTTATATGGGCCAGGGTAACTCACTTGGGGTCAGGGTGTACTTATTAAGGGCTAGGGTAACTCACTTGTGGTCAGGGAGTACTTATAAGGGACTGGGTAACTCACTTGGGGTCTGGGAGTACATATAAAGCGGCTAGGATAACTCACTTACGGTCAGAGCGTACATATACAGGGTGTAACGAAACGACCGCCTTTTCTCGTAACTGGAGGTTCGGGGTAACCATCCAAATGCACGTGTAAAATTTGGTTCGAATCGTTCAAGGGGTTTAAAAGTTATTTCTATTTAAAACTCACCCGTTTTCGGTCCTTTTCGAACGACTTTAACTGTGCATAATAAAGTAAAGAAAGTGGATAAACAATTGACGAACACCCCACTAGAATGTAAAAATTATCGATCGCGCACGATAATACATTTGCTATTTATTTCATTAATTTGGCTATTAGATTAATTTTAAAAATAGCAAAATCCTTTTGATTACAATTCCAAATCAATTCAATACAAGTATCATTGACTGAATTGATGGAAAGAGGGAGAAGATAGAATGAAAAGGAAAGTATCAAAAGGTAAGATGTCACGCGACAGCACTGATAATTTAATAGGAAACACATCAAGGCATTTTCTTTCTACAAACGAAGGTAAAAAGAATTATTTAAAATCAATTCATTGATGATAGAAAAAATTAAACTTACCCATTATTGTTCTCCAAGTTCCTTTACACCGAAGTTTTTGAAAAAGCTTCAAACTGGCTCCTCGATGATTTCCAGAATGCACACTTTCATTGATTTTGCATTTAAGAACTCGCGAATTTAAGCAAATTTGATGTTAACCTACGTTTCTTCAAAACACCGGATAATTTGACACTTTTTGAACTGTTTGAAGTAGGCTGAAAAGAGAGACACAGAGAGATAGAATAATCAATCGTTCGTTTCGACCACTCTTAATCACCCTACTTCAAACAGTTCAAAAGTGTCAAATTCACCAGTGTTTTGAAGAAACGTAGGTTAATACCTAATTTGTTTAAATTCACAAGTGTTTAAATGCAAAATCAGTGATAGTGTGCTTTCTGGAAATCATCGAGGTGCCAGTTTGAAGCTTTTTCAAAAACTTCGATTTAAAGGAACTTGCAGAACATTTAATGGGTGAGTTTAGTTTTCTCTTTCATCAATGTATTGATTTTGAATCATTCCCTTTAGCTTCGTTAGTAGAAAGAGAATGCCCTCGTGCATTGTCTGTTAAGTTATCATTGCGCTCGCGCGATATCTTAGCTTTTGATAGTTTCCTTTACATTGCGTCAACTCGCTCTTTCTATCAAATCAGTCAATGATGATTGTACTGAATTGAATTGGAATTGTAATGTAAAGGATTTTGTTATTTTTAAAATTAATCTAATAGCCAGATTAAAGAAATAAATAGCAAAAGTATTACCGCACGCGATCGATAATTTTTACATTCTAGCTGGGTGCTCATCAATTGTTTTTCACTTTCTCCACTTTCCATTATGCAGTTAAAGTCGTTCGAAAAGGACTGAAAAAGGGTGATTTTTAAATAGAAATAACTTTTAAATCTTGTAACGAGGTTCTCTCGTTACGTATCAAGATACCGGATTTAATAAAGAAATTAAAGAAAAGCTAACGATTAGTAGTGGTTATTTCAAACCCTACATTACCGACTCGGTGCATAGGTTTCCGAGTGGACAGAAAGTACCGTCTAGGAACATCCCTGTGGACCGTCAGAAGACCGGATGAAAAGACCGGCGCTCCACTTAAAAGTCCAAGCCGACCAAGCGAGCAAGGCAGGGCTGTGCCAAGTAACTTGGTGGCTTGAGACGAGGAGAAGTGGGCACAGGGACTCCTGCGAAAGGCGAATTCTCTAGTCCCCTGAGGAGGGGGAAATAAGAGAGTGAGTCGGGCCTGGGACGTCGCGCAAGGCGGACGTACACCACACCGGCTCACCGATGAGTGTGTCCGTGTGCGTGAGGTGAGCTTGCTCCCTACGCAACGAACACACTGTATGCTATCGATGCATAAGGGACCTGTGCAGGTATGGTAGGTTTCTGCTGCATGCCGGGTGCCGCCGCTAAGTCCATGGCAACGCGCATGGCACCGCGGACTTGGGCATTGCGGGGATGCACCACCCTGTCAGTCCCCTATGAGAAAAGATCTCGATAATGTTCTCGTCTCCTCACCTCCCCTCACATGTGTGAGTGGGTGGGTGGGAGAGTGTGTCTATTGTCGCGAGGCTCGGGCTACCTGTAAGGAACCCTCCCCTCTCTCCACGACCTAGCACACTGAGCAAACCAGGCTTCCGTACCGTCCTCTATGCACTACCAATCAGCCCATTGGGAAATGCATACGATTGGAATGGCGGGGTAAGACCCCTATGTTAACGATGGGTTGTTGGTCACCCACGCGACCAACTGGCGCCCTAAAAGTTCCGACTCAGATACCGATGAATCTACACCAGAAGATTCAAAAGATACCGAAGAGCATCTACAAGCTTTCAAATCATCCGGTAATCGAGGAAGGAACAATAATTCCAAATCGAAACCGAAGGAGAAAGCTACTAATAAACATCAAGGTCAGCGCGGCTCTAAACAGAAACAACCTGGCTCGAATATGACCTGCTTTAATTGCGGTAAATCGGGACACGGTTGGAGTATGTGTAATGAGGCCAGAAAGATGTTCTGCTATCGATGCGGGCAAAAAGACGTTTCCCTTGCGGAATGTCCTAACTGTTCGTCAAAAAACGGCAAGAGGAGCTCGTAAATTCTACCCAGAATTCTACGCAGCTCCAGGCGTCGGATGAAAAGATATCGCCAATCTCGCAAATGGAGCAAGACGAAAAGATACCGAGTAATCACAAAAATCCAATTTCGGAACAAGGATGTTCGAATATCGAGCATGATTACAGTTATCGCACGTTCTCAAACCCATCGGAAATGCCCAGGTTAGAGAATGTAAATAAAAACAATGCTGAGCCTCCAGACGCTCTTGTTGTCAATACCGAAATCTTCGAAGATTTATCGATCGAAGACAAGTTATCGACTGGTGATTTAGCCGATGTAATAATTACCACATGTGGTAATAGTGCCGAGAAATTAGCATTTTACACGACAGTCACCATTCAAGGGAACGAACTGCGTGCATTAGTAGATTCTGGTGCATCACGCACGTTCGCAGGACAAAAAGCCATAGATTTATTTAAATCAATTGGTATAAAGTCCAGAAAAATAGAAACCTTGAAAGTTACCGTCGGAAACAATTGCGTTTGCAAAGTTAATGAATCCGCTAAGATACCGATCCTGTTGGAGGGGAAGACAACTATAGTGGACACACTATGGATGCCATCCTTGTCTAGCAATTTTATTCTGGGACTGGATTTCCTTAGTCACGCTTGCGTGATTGTCGACTTCTCAGCAGGAGAATGGGCGTATAAGGAAAAACCACAGAAAAAATTTATGTTCTCGAATGCCGAAAGACTAAATTGTGTAGTCATATGTAACGGCTTAACAGTTCCCGATACAGATAACGCTCAGAGGTTACACGATTTTCTAGAAATCAAGCTACCCCCCATTTCTGGAAAACCGGGAATCTCCAAATTACCGGCAGTCATAATTGACGTGCAAGATCACGAGCCAATCAGACAGCGAGCTCATAGATGCACGGAGAAAATCCGCCAAGCTATGTGGCAAGAAGTTGATGAAATGCTAACCAATGGCATCATCGAACCATCGCAAAGCGATTGGGCAAGCCCGGTGGTCATGGCAAAGAAAGCCAATGGCAAACTTCGGTTTTGCGTAGACCTACGGCGTGTTAACGCAGTAACGAAAAAAGATGCCTACCCATTACCAAATATGGCGGGTATTCTTGATGAGTTACGACAAGCCAATTATCTAACGACGCTCGATTTAAGTCAAGCGTATTGGCAAGTACCGTTAGCGGAGAAATCTCGTGGTATCACGGCTTTCATCGTTCCAGGCAGAGGTTTGTTTCAATTCAAACGTATGCCGTATGGATTAACTAACGCTCCCGAAATTTTCCAGCGTGCTCTGGACAAATTACTTGGTCCCGAATTCTATCCTCATGTGTTTGTCTATTTGGATGACATTATAATTGTCACCAAAACATTCGATGAGCACTTATTGTGGTTAGAGAGAGTTATCGAGAAGTTAAGGCAAGCAAACTTAACAATAAACAAAGAGAAAAGCCATTTCTGTAGAACAGAAGTGAAATATCTCGGGTTTATTGTCGACAGCCAAGGACTTCGGGTAGATCCAGCTAAAACTGAAGCTGTGATTGCCTTCCCGATACCGAAAAATCTCAAGCAAATTCGTAGATTCTTGGGTATGGCTTCCTGGTACAGGAGATTCATACCCGAATTTGCGACTATTGCTGAGCCATTAACAAAGCTAACGAAGAAAAATCAAGCGTGGGAATGGACAACCAATCAGCAGTCAGCAATTGACGCACTGAAAGGATGTTTAACGAGCGCACCAACGCTCGCATGCCCAGATTTTTCCATACCGTTTTCATTACAAACCGACGCCAGCAACGTTGGCTTAGGAGCTGTTTTGACACAAGTTATCGAAGGTCAGGAAAGGGTAATTGCCTACGCAAGTAGAGCGCTTACCGAACCTGAAAGAAAATATACCGTAACCGAGCAAGAATGCTTGGCAGTGGTATGGTCCATCAAGAAGTTTAGATGCTATCTTGAAGGCTACCGTTTCACTGTTATTACCGACCACAGCAGTCTCCGATGGTTACACAATTTAAAAGACCCATCCGGACGACTCGCTCGATGGGCTCTCGCCTTAATGGAATACGATTTTACAATCGTACACCGAAAAGGAGCATTAAATCATGTTCCAGATGCTCTGTCACGAGCACCGGAAAGTTTGAATGCACTAATACCGACAACTTACACCGATACCAAAGATGCTTGGTATCTGAAGCGCGTAAAAGATATCGAAAAGTCACCAGAAAAGTTCCCAGATTGGAAACTAGACGGTGAGTTGATGTATCATCAACGACGCTCTAATCTAGCTAACGCTGAATTAGAGGATCTCGATGCTTGGAAATTGGTAATACCAAGAGAATACAAGCAGAAGGTACTCAAAGAGTGCCATAAATTACCGCAAGCTGGCCACCAAGGTATCGATCGTACTTATCGACGCCTTGCGATAAATTATTTTTGGCCAGGTATGTTCAAAGACGTGACGTCATACGTCAGCCATTGCAACGAATGCCAACGCTGCAAAGTAGAACAACAAGCTCCCGTCGGCTTCATGGGTCGCCGAATTGTTGAACAGCCGTGGACTGTGATATCGGCAGATATTATGGGTGCACTGACGCCAAGTAAACAAGGGTTCTCGTACGTATTGGTCATTCAAGACCTTTACACGAAATGGATCGAGATCGCTCCACTTCGAAAAGCTACCGGCAAGAAAATTGCAGAAGCTATCGAAAACTTGGTGATACACAGATGGGGTACACCGAAAGTCTTAGTGACCGACAACGGTACTGAGTTTGTTAACAAAGATATAAACGCTTTGTTACAACTAACGGGTATGAGGCAAACGACAACACCTACTTACCACCCTCAGGCAAACCCAACAGAAAGGGTTAATAGAAGCCTGAAAATGATGATACGGGCCTTTCTCGATTCTGATCATCGAGAATGGAATCGTCACTTGAGTGCGTTCCAATTTGCATTCAATACGGCCCACCATAATTCATTGCAAGCTACACCGGCTTTTGCGAATTTTGGGAGAGAACCAGAAGCAGCAAGGTCGATGAAGCGTGAATTAGAAGGCGATACCGATATCATTCCGCAGCCTACCGAACAGTGGCTAGCGAGAATGAAACGCTTAGAAACCTTAAGGTTGGTTTTCAAGCATGCTCTCGACGAAGCTCACGAACGACAGGCTAAACCTTACAACTTACGCCGTCGTGAAAAGCAATACGAGGTTGGCGAATTAGTTCTAATTCGAAACCGACAGCTATCGAAAGCAGCAAAGCATATATCGGCCGCGTTGAACAAACCATTCACCGGACCGTTCATGATTGCTAAAAAGTTATCGCAGACAGTGGTTGAACTATCAGATCTGGCAGGCAAAATGGTTGGAAAAATGTCAACAGTTGACATCAAGCCTTACAAGCCAGAAATACCGCCAAAAGTAGACCCTTAACAAGGATAGCGCGAACTAGGTTCGAAAGTATCGGTTTCGGGTCGAAACCTCCGTCACGGAGGGGGGTATGTAACGAGGTTCTCTCGTTACGTATCAAGATACCGGATTTAATAAAGAAATTAAAGAAAAGCTAACGATTAGTAGTGGTTATTTCAAACCCTACATTACCGACTCGGTGCATAGGTTTCCGAGTGGACAGAAAGTACCGTCTAGGAACATCCCTGTGGACCGTCAGAAGACCGGATGAAAAGACCGGCGCTCTACTTAAAAGTCCAAGCCGACCAAGCGAGCAAGGCAGGGCTGTGCCAAGTAACTTGGTGGCTTGAGACGAGGAGAAGTGGGCACAGGGACTCCTGCGAAAGGCGAATTCTCTAGTCCCCTGAGGAGGGGGAAATAAGAGAGTGAGTCGGGCCTGGGACGTCGCGCAAGGCGGACGTACACCACACCGGCTCACCGATGAGTGTGTCCGTGTGCGTGAGGTGAGCTTGCTCCCTACGCAACGAACACACTGTATGCTATCGATGCATAAGGGACCTGTGCAGGTATGGTAGGTTTCTGCTGCATGCCGGGTGCCGCCGCTAAGTCCATGGCAACGCGCATGGCACCGCGGACTTGGGCATTGCGGGGATGCACCACCCTGTCAGTCCCCTATGAGAAAAGATCTCGATAATGTTCTCGTCTCCTCACCTCCCCTCACATGTGTGAGTGGGTGGGTGGGAGAGTGTGTCTATTGTCGCGAGGCTCGGGCTACCTGTAAGGAACCCTCCCCTCTCTCCACGACCTAGCACACTGAGCAAACCAGGCTTCCGTACCGTCCTCTATGCACTACCAATCAGCCCATTGGGAAATGCATACGATTGGAATGGCGGGGTAAGACCCCTATGTTAACGATGGGTTGTTGGTCACCCACACGACCAACTGGCGCCCTGAAAGTACCGAATGCAAGGACGGCCGAAGGTAATAGGAAGATAGCTATCACGATCAGCCCATCGTGGTAGGAGAAACCATTACAATCTCTTGAACGATTCGAACGAAATTTTACACGTGCACTCAGTTTGTCACCCCTAACCTCCAGTTACGAGAAAAGGCGGTCGTTTCGTTACACCCTGTATAGGGGCTAGGATAACTCACTTTGGGTCAAGGAGTACATAAATGGGACTAGGGTAACCCACTTAGGGTCAGGGAGTACTTATAAAGGGGCTAGGATAACTCACTTGGGGCCAGGGAGTACTTATATAGGGGCTAGGGTAAATCACTTGGGGTCAGGGAGTACTTATAAGGGACTAGGGTAACTCACTTGCGGCCAGAGAATACATGTAAAGGGGCAAGGATAACTTACTTGGGGTCAGGGATTACTTCTATGGGACTAGGGTAACACACTTGGGGTCAGGGAGTACTTTTATGGGACTAGGGAAACTCACTTGTGGTCAGGGACTACTTACATAGGGGCAAGGGTAACTCACTTGGGGTCAGGGAGTACTTCTATGGGACTAGGGTTACTCACTTGTGGTCTGGGAGTACTTATATGGGACTAGCGTAACCCACTTAGGGTCAGGGAGTACTTATAAAAGGACTAGGGTAACTCACTTTGGGTCAGGGAGTAGTTATAAGGGACTAGGTTAACTCACTTCGATTCTGGGAGTACATATAAAGGGGCTAGGATAACTCACTTGGGGTCAGGGAGTACTTGTAAAGGGGCTAGGGTAACTCACTTGCGGTCAGAGAGTACATATAAAGGGGTTAGGATAACTCACTTTGGGTCAGGGAGTACTTATATAGGGGCTAGGGTAACTCACTTGGGGTCAAGGAGTACTTCTATGGGACTAGGGTAACTCACTTGGGGTCTGGGAGTACTTATATGGGACTAGGGTAACTCACTTGGTGTCAGGGACTACATATATATAAGGGCTAGGGTAACTCACTTGGGGTCAGGGAGTACATATAAAGGTGATATTGTAACTCACTTGGGGTCAAGGAGTACTTCTATGGGACTAGGGTAACTCACTTGGGGTCTGGGAGTACTTATATGGGACTAGGGTAACTCACTTGGGGTCAGGGAGTACTTATAAAAGGGCTAGGGTAAATCACTTTGGGTCAAGGAGTACTTATATGGGACTAGGTATACTCACTTGCGGTCAGAGGGTACATATAAAGGGGCTAGGGTAACTAACTTGGGGACAGGGTAAACATATTAAGGGGCTAGGGTAACTCACTTGGGGTCAGGGAGTACTTATAAGGGACTAGGGTAACTCACTTGGTGTCTGTGAGTATTTATATGGGACCAGGGTAACTCACTTGGGGCCAAGGTGTACTTATAAAGGGACTAGGGTAACACACTTGGGGTCAGGGAGTAGTTATAAGGGACTAGGATTACTCACTTGTAGTCTGGGAGTACATATAAAGGGGCTAGGATAACTCACTTGGGGTCAGGGAGTACTTATATAGGGCCTTTGTTAACTCACTTGGGATCAGGGAGTACTTATTTGGGACTAGGGTAACTCACTTGGGGTCTGGGAGTACTTATATGGGACTAAGGTAACTCACTTGGGGTCAGGGAGTACTTATAAAGGGGCTATGGTAACTCACTTAGGGTCAAGGAGTACTTATATGGGACTGGGGTAACTCACTTTGTGTCTATGAGTACTTATATGGGCCAGGGTAACTCACTTGGGGTCAGGGTGTACTTATTAAGGGCTAGGGTAACTCACTTGTGGTCAGGGAGTACTTATAAGGGACTGGGTAACTCACTTGGGGTCTGGGAGTACATATAAAGCGGCTAGGATAACTCACTTACGGTCAGAGCGTACATATATAGGGGCTAGGATAACTCACTTTGGGTCAAGGAGTACATAAATGGGACTAGGATAACCCACTTAGGGTCAGGGAGTACTTCTATGGGACTAGGGTCACTCACTTGGGGTCTGGGAGTACTTATATGGGACTAGGGTAACTCACTTGGGTTCAGGGAGTAGTTATAAGGGACTAGGGTAACTCACTTGTAGTTTGGCAGTACATATAAAGGGGCTAGGATAACTCACTTGGGGTCAGGGAGTACTTATATGGGACTAGGGTAACTCACTTGGGTTCAGGGAGTACTTATAAAGGGACTAGGGTAACTCACTTTGGTTCAGGGAGTAGTTATAAGGGACTAGGGTAACTCACTTGTAGTTTGGCAGTAAATATAAAGGGGCTAGGATAACTCAATTGGGGTCAGGGAGTACTTACATAGGGCCTTTGTTAACTCACTTGGGATCAGGGAGTACTTATTTGGGAATAGGGTAACTCACTTGGGGTCTGGGAGTACTTATTTGGGACTAAGGTAACTCACTTGGGGTCAGGGAGTACTTATAAAGGGGCTATGGTAACTCACTTAGGGTCAAGGAGTACTTATATGGGACTGGGATAACTCACTTGGTGTCTATGAGTACTTATATGGGCCAGGGTAACTCACTTGGGGTCAGGGTGTACTTATTAAGGGCTAGGGTAACTCACTTGTGGTCAGGGAGTACTTATAAGGGACTGGGTAACTCACTTGGGGCCAGGGAGTACTTATAAAGGGGCTAGGGTAACTCACTTGCGGTCAGAGAGTACATATTAAGGGGTTAGGATAACTTACTTGGGGTCAGGGATTACTTATATAGGGGCTAGGGTAACTCACTTGGGGTCAAGGAGTACTTCTATGGGACTAGGGTAACTCACTTGGGGTCTGGGAGAACTTATATGGGACTAGGGTAACTCACTTGGATTCAGGGAGTACTTATAAAGGGATTAGGGTAACTCACTTTGGGTCAGGGAGTAGTTATAAGGGACTAGGGTAACTCACTTGGATTCTGGGAGTACATATAAAGGGGCTAGGATAACTCACTTGGGGTCAGGGAGTACTTATAAAGGGACTAGGGTTACTCACTTGCGGTCAGAGAGTACATATAAAGGGGCTAGAATAACTAACTTGGGGTGAAGGAGTATTTATATAGGGGCTAGTGTAACTCACTTGGGGTCAGGGAGTACTTATAAGGGACTAGGGTTACTCACTTGCGGCCAGAGAGTACATGTAAAGGGGCAAGGATAACTTACTTGGGGTCAGGGATTACTTCTATGGGACTAGGGTAATCCACTTGGGGTCAGGGAGTACTTTTATGGGACTAGGGAAACTCACTTGTGGTCAGGGACTACTTACATAGGGGCTAGGGTAACTCACTTGGGGTCAGGGAGTACTTCTATGGGACTAGGGTTACTCACTTGTGGTCTGGGAGTACTTATATGGGACTAGCGTAACCCACTTAGGGTCAGGGAGTACTTATAAAAGGACTAGGGTAACTCACTTTGGGTCAGGGAGTAGTTATAAGGGACTAGGTTAACTCACTTCGATTCTGGGAGTACATATAAAGGGGCTAGGATAACTCACTTGGGGTCAGGGAGTACTTATATAGTGTCTTTGTTAACTCACTTGGGATCAGGGAGTACTTATTTGGGACTAGGGTAACTCGCTTGGGGTCTGGGAGTACTTATATGGGACTAAGGTAACTCACTTGGGGTTAGGGAGTACTTATAAAGGGGCTATGGTAACTCACTTAGGGTCAAGGAGTACTTATATGGGACTGGGGTAACTCACTTTGTGTCTATGAGTACTTATATGGGCCAGGGTAACTCACTTGGGGTCAGGGTGTACTTATTAAGGGCTAGGGTAACTCACTTGTGGTCAGGGAGTACTTATAAGGGACTGGGTAACTCACTTGGGGTCTGGGAGTACATATAAAGCGGCTAGGATAACTCACTTACGGTCAGAGCGTACATATATAGGGGCTAGGATAACTCACTTTGGGTCAAGGAGTACATAAATGGGACTAGGATAACCCACTTAGGGTCAGGGAGTACTTCTATGGGACTAGGGTCACTCACTTGGGGTCTGGGAGTACTTATATGGGACTAGGGTAACTCACTTGGGTTCAGGGAGTACTTATAAAGGGACTAGGGTAACTCACTTTGGGTCAGGGAGTAGTTATAAGGGACTAGGGTAACTCACTTGTAGTCTGGCAGTACATATAAAGGGGCTAGGATAACTCACTTGGGGTCAGGGAGTACTTACATAGGGCCTTTGTTAACTCACTTGGGATCAGGGAGTACTTATTTGGGACTAGGGTAACTCACTTGGGGTCTGGGAGTACTTATAAGTAGAGTAGCTAGGATGGTTCTGGGACCGCGTGGCGAGGGGGTCGGGGTCCCGCGGGGGCAAGGGAAGTAGGGGAATTGCCCCCTCTCCTCGTGCGCGGTTGTGCGCATGCGCATCGTCCTCCCCCGACGTTAAACTCGTAGGGTACACACGTGACCTCCCCCCCTCTAGTGTTAAGCAGTGGACGCCTGAGAGAGAGAGAGAGAGAGAGAGAGAGAGAGATTCCAGCAGAATAAACTCGTAGGGTACACACGTGGTCCCCCTTACGTTTATCCGTACAAGAGAGAGAGAGCCCCCCATCCCCCTTACGTTAAGCCATACAGGAGAGAGTAGTGCGATGATGCGACCTCCCCCCTCTTACGTTAAGCAGTGTACGTCTAAGAGAGAGAGAGAGAGAGAGATTCCATCTTTGTTCCTCTGTAGCTGATTCTTTGCAATATTTCTAGTACGGGATACAGTGGATTGGTGGAGAGGTAATGTAATAGAAAAAAAAACATAAATTTAAGGGAAAAAGCCTTTCGGCATAAAAAACCCTCTTTATTGAAATACATATGAAATATATATATATATAGGTACCGCAATAAAAACAGCAACAGCATCTATAATTAAAAAGAAAAATTATTTATATTTATTATTAATATTTATTATTATTATTTTTTTGTATTAACTCTTACCGATTTGGTGGGGACTGCCTGTCACACACACCCAACCTAGCAGCTCACATAGGCTACATATTAGGTAAACGTAATATTAATTACAGCCTACGCGAGACTGCAGGTTGCTCCGCTGCAGACTGCTCCGCTGCAGGCTGCTCCGCTGCATGCAGCATCCGCAGGGCTATGGGCAGCGAATGTGGCCGCCGCAGTGGCTGCTGCTGTTCGGGTATCGTGCGATACCCTCTTCGCACTGACTGCTGCTGCTGCCTCACAATTGGCCTCACTATTGCCACTGGTTTGGAGGAATGTTTTAGATCCTCCAGCGTCACTTTCTTGTCCGGTAAACTAACTTTCCTTGTGGAACTCATGATGGTTCACTGAAGACTGATTTGAAGAATGCTCTCCTCTACGTGTTCAAATTTTCTCTCTCTCTCTCTCTCTCTCTCTCTATACTCCAGATGAAGTTTATACATCTTTAACAATACATATTAGCCTTCTCTCCACTTCAGATCAAGTTTACATCTCATTGTCAATGCGGAGAGAAGTTTATATTCAATTATCAATACGTATTAGGTTTCGCGATCGACTTCTTTTAAGGCGAATAGTCCATCGTCGTAGATACTTATCATCCGCTCTGTAATAAGAGCGGAGCCTACGTGACCTTACCTAAAGAGAAGTGGTTGGGACGTATTTGAAACACTTGAAAAGATTTAGGAGCAGTGTTCAAGGGTTCTATTGGTGTGAAAATGGCTCTCAAGGCAATATAACTGGAAAATGGTTGCTGGCTTGCGAGTACCGTTATTTTTTTAAAAAAAAAAAAAAAACCTTATGGATAAAGAATTTTTAAAATGTAAATATTTTTCTTAATAAAAATTTTATAGGTATTTGAGCGATATAATTCCCATTTTGTTATTATTCAATAAAAAGGGAAATTGTTATGGATTGATGGAGAGGTAATTAAATAAAAAAAAAAAAAAATTGAAGGGAAAAAGCCTTTCGGCATAAAAAACCCTCTTTATTGAAATACATTATTGACTGATGATATATATGTATTTGCTTGCTTCCACCGTGACGAAGTAAGTTGTACCTCAGGCTCGTAACTTGTGTTCCCCCGTGACGAAAGTCTCAGATTGCGCAGCCTCCAAAATTTCTCTCTTCAAAAACATATTTGAATTAATGTTGTTCTTCGTTTTCCTCCTCCTCATCTTCCTCCTCCTGCTCTTGCTCCGCTTGCTCTAGCCCTTCTTGTATTCGATTTCTGAGCTCCACTAGTTTTTCAACAATTACTATCAAATCTTCTTCCTCTTGCACTGCTTCCTCCATTTCACCCATTATCTCCACAAGTTCTTCAACCAAGGCGCTAAATTCAGGAATATCCTCCGGATTCCTCAACAAATCTTCGTCCTCTTCCTCTATTTGTTCCTCTATTTCACTTATTATCCCCACAAGCACTTCAATCAAGGCATCAAAATCAGGATTATCCTTAAAAATGTCTCGTTTTTTAGATGTAGCACGGAACATTGTCACTGTCGTTGCTAGCGTTAAAATGATCTCAAGATTTTTCGTCACTAGTCGCTCAGATGCAAAACGATCTCCCAATGAAATATGAACTGACCGATTACGCACGTACATTTTAGTTAGTCAGATACCTTTCTTTATCAATACATATTAGTTAACTCTTTATCAAAACATATTAGCCTCCTATCCGAGAAGCGGAACGCAGTCAAAGAGAATTTCAATAGAGACCTGATACGACGAACGTTAATAATAATAATAATAATAGAAGGAGAAGGAGAAATAGAATTTTGAGGTTGTGAAATGAACGATATTTTTTTGTTTTTTTAATTAAAATTTATAAATATATTTTTAATAACATACATAAAAAAAAGTTATATTTGAATTTAATAATAAAATATTATAAAAATGAAGTGGTAGTGAGAGTAGCAGTAGTAGGAGCGGTATCATCTACGAGAAAAAAAAATTAGGAAAAATTATACTACTTATCCAAGCACTTGATAGTTTTTTTTTTTTTTTTCATCGATTCTTACCGATTGTTGGAGGTTTCCGTAAATGAATTCGACAGTAGCTGGAGAACGTCATTATCCTCGTCGAACCGTATTATATTTTCTGGAGAAATTTATTGCTCCCAAATTTCTGGCTCCCACTCTATTTCACTACTATAATCTAATAGATTAGCCTCATCATCATCATCATCATCATCATCATCATCATCAATATTTGATGTTGATTTTTGCCGCTGAAGCTTCTTCCTCAACATTCTGACAATCGCGGTCAACGCGTTGTTATTCACTTCACCCCAATCTCCTTCCAAATCTACTTCTTCTTCTTCCTCCACAAATTCATCCATATTCTGAATGTTTTCAATATTTTGTTCAATATTTTGTTCAGTAGTTAATCTGTACAATTTAATTGCACCCATTTTTTTTTCTTGTTGAAACTATCACGTCAAGCAAACTCGGTAGACTGAGAATGGTAGAGATGTAAGCTCAATACGAAATGTATAATTATTATTATTTTCTCTATCAATACGTATTAGATTTCTCCACTTCACAATAGCTATTAACAGCCTCCTCCTCTTCTACTACCTCGTCCATACTTTGGATGATAACGTTTTTCACGTGAATTCAAGGTTGAGGAGCAGGGGTTTGCTAGTTGAACAATCGTTGTAGTTTTTTAAATAAAATTAATATATATTTTTAATAATATTTCTACAATAATTTTTAAACTATTCTATAAAAATTTAATAATAAAAGAAAAAGAAATTTGGTGATTCATCTTCCTTCTTAGTCTGCTTTGACACATTATCTTTTTCCTCCTCCTCTATTTTTTTCTCCTCTTCCTTCTTCATCTCCTTTGACTCAATATCTTCCCCGGTCTGTTTCTCTTCGTCTTTCTTCACTTTAATTTAAAAATACAAACAGGTAATAATTATGAAAAGGTAAAAAAGATAAAGTTAATACTTACATTCTTCCTCCTCTATTTTTTTCTCCTCTTTATCTTCTTCTTCCTTCTTCGTCTGCTTCGACTCAATATCTTTTTCCTCCTCCTCCTCTATTTTTTTCTCCTCTTTATCTTCTTCCTTCTTCGTCTCCTTTGACTCAATATCTTTTTCCTCAGTCTCTTCGTCTTTCTTCACTTTATTTTTTTCTTCTTCCTTCTTCATCTCCTTTGACTCAATATCTTCCCCGGTCTCTTCGTCTTTCTTCACTTTAATTTAAAAATACAAACAGGTAATAATTATGAAAAGGTAAAAAAGATAAAGTTAATACTTACATTCTTCCTCCTCCTCTATTTTTTTCTCCTCTTTATCTTCTTCTTCTTCCTTCTTCGACTCAATATCTTTTTCCTCCTCCTCTATTTTTTTCTCCTCTTTATCTTCTTCCTTCTTCGTCTCCTTTGACTCAATATCTTTTTCCTCAGTCTCTTCGTCTTTCTTCACTTTATTTTTTGAAGAAAAAAAAATACAAACAAATAATAAATATAAAAATATTAAATAAATACTTACAGTTTTTATGCAAATAATGGTGCAGTTTCCGTTCATACTCTTCGAAGTAACGATTGAAGAAATCGTTAATTCGATTGACGTATTCCTCTGTCAATTCTCTGGGAAGAGTGGGTGAAAGAGGAACAATATCCTCTTGAATCATGATTAATTTACACTTTTCGCAGCTCATTTTTTCTTACTGTCACCGACGATGTTGTAACATTGAATGAGGCTGCGAGGACTTGTTTTCCCCTCTTTATTCCTCCGATGAATTTTAAAGAGTCACATTTTTGATTGTATCCACTTGGCAAAAACTGACACCTCCTCGTACGGGCAGTGGATACGTTCATTGTTCAAGTTCTTCTCTCGAACGTGTAAATTGCACGGTGTTTTTTCAAAATCATATAATTCAATTAAATCCTTAAACTTAGGGCAACCATACACTTCTAAATTAATATTATCCACATTCATCCTATTCAATAGATTTTTTTCAATGTTCCCTCCCTTGTAGGCTACTACGGGATTCTCGCACGTTAGGCAACCTCTAATAAAATCTTCCACATCCTCCTGCTCGTATTTCTCGAATCCCGTATCACTGTATTTTATACCATGCACCATATTTAGCAAAAACCACACAGTTTTTTTGTCTTTTTCACTAAGGTTTTTCATACTGTCACGCAAACGAAAAGATGCGTAAGAAATTTGATTACTTTTTAAATCAATTATAGCTATATCTTTATATTTAAGTTCTTTTTTATAAACTAAGAAACCTTCTATATCCATTATGTGAGTTATTCTATGCATTGTTGCGCTATTCTCGACGAAGATAAAAACTGAAATGAAGCATCTCCGAAGAAATATCTCCGTAGAGAGAGAAAGATTTTTTAAAAATATAAAGTTACATTCGATAAGGAGTCCATTGTTTCTTAATCTCTGGAAGATAATTTTTTTTTTTCCGAAGAAACTAACAATGGGAAAAAAATACATTCGATAAGGAGTCTTAATCTCTGGAAGATATTTTTTTCCGAAGAAACTAACAATGGGAAAAAAATTCTTAGAAAATATCCCCTCCTAAAAAAAAAACATTAAACTTTCTTAAATGTAACAAAAAAAAAAAAAAAAGATCGTTCAGTATTGCATCGAGCGACTGACGATAATGACACCGACATTCGTTGATTTTCAAGGTTTTGTATTGACCGACAAGAGTTTTATAGTTAAAGAATTTGCGGTGTTGCGTGATAATGAAGTGTATCACAATGTATTTTCACCACCATTTCAAGAAGCTTGGTTGAGCGATCTCGAGAGAGAACAGAATGAGTAAGTATTTTTTTTTTTAAATGTAATGTTTTGTATATAATTTTTTTTCTTTTTTAAAGTTGGCTTTATTTTAATCGACATGGATTCAATTGGACCGACGGTCATTCACCTTATTACAAGCATAAAGATGTAATAAGAAAGTATGTAACGTCGTACGATGAAGATTGGATTTTCGTGAAAGGACGGGAGAAATATGATTGGTTGAGAAAAATTTGCAACTTAGAAAATATATACAATGCGAAGGAGTGTGAGTGGGGTAAATTTTGTCTTGGATGGAGTAAAAATTTCGAACCACCGTTACCCAAGTGTATGAATCATTATGGTATATGTTCACTGCAAAATGTCTACTATATGAAATCTGTATATGATCAATATATAAAGGAATAAAAGACTTCTGAAAAAAAAAAAAAAAAAAAAAAAACAATGTATATCAATGTCAGTATGCATCTCAGACGAAACAATGGGATGTGTAGATACCCCTACTTCCATTCTCTATTCGATATATATAAGCGTTACTCTTCGCGAGAGACGCATTCGCAATTATTAATTTAAGAAAAACACCAAAATGTTGACGGAATTGCGAAGAAAATTTTTTACAATTAATAGTGCGAATGAGTACGATGCGTGGGTACTGGAATGTCGCGAGCATATTCGACGATTGAGCAACGCGGATCGAGCTTTACCCGTTGGAACGCGTCAAAAGAATTTCGCCGAAATCGCGTGTATAAAGTGTCTGTTGCTACGAGCGCAGAGGGAATTGAATTATATTAAATCGGGTGCTGGTTGTAGCAATGACGTACAAGGACTTACCTGGGAGGAGCTTGATTCGGCGTTTCGAAGTCGAATATGCAGCGGCATGGTAGTTAATAGTAATTATATAGAGCCTAAGGATTTTTTAGTAGACGCGGAAGTATTAGTGCGTACGCGTATAGATAAGGTATTTGTTAGTGCAAATAGTGTTAAGGTTAATTGTGTATTTAACGGACAATTCATCTCTAAGGACCAGAGTGATGATAAAAACATTAGTACGACTAATGCTACATTGTACAAGACTGATAATTTTAGTGATTGGTATAGGAAAAACATTTTAGACGTTATTATGAAAAAATTAAGTGAATTTCAAGAGCGTGATAGTGGATGGACTTTGCACAAAATTCATTATTTAATAGTTAACATTAATCGTTTTAACCCGTTGCACGCGGGTTGTAAAATTAATCTGCCATCCGCTATCACGAGTAGGAAAGCTCTGATAAATTTAGAAACCAGTGATAATGCATGTTTCGCGTGGTCCGTGACGGCGGCACTCTATCCAGCGAAACCTACGGCTCATCCAAATCGTACGTCCTCTTATCCACATTTTCGGACGGTTTTAGACGTCGGTAGCCTAACCTTTCCGACTACGCTAAAACAGATCCCGAAATTCGAGGTGGATAACGACGTGTCGGTGAACATCTTCACCTTGGAGAATGAAGAGCAAAATAGCGACGCAAAAATTGTGCCTCTTCAGGTGACGAAGAAGAAGAGATCGAGGCATGCTAATCTTCTTCTTCTCGTCAACGATGAACAGGGAGCTGCACATTTTATGTGCATAAGGAATCTCTCGAGACTGGTGCGAAGCCAATTCACCAAGAGAGAAAATGCTCATTATGTATGCGATCGGTATGTATTAATAATGATACAAATATAACTGCATATGTTTTATTTTTTTGTATAACTGCATATGTTTTATTTATTTTTTTTTTTTTTTTAGATGTCTCCACTACTTCCGCACAGTGGAGAGGCTCGAGTCGCACGAGCAGGATTGCGCGCAGCTCAACGATAACCTCCGCTTGATGTTGCCGAGCAAAGCCGAGGATCGCTGGGTTTCCTTCAAGAACATCAAAAATGGGGAACGAGTACCATTCGTCGTATACGCGGATCTGGAGTGCATATTATCAAAAGTTGAACAATCGAACAGTAGTGATATTTATCAGAAGCATGAACCTATTAGTGTAGGCTATTATTTAAAAAGTGCTCGCGATGCGTCACTCTCGAAATACGATGCTCATCGGGGTGCCGACTGCATCGAATGGTTCGTACGCGAGCTCGAGGTCATTGCGCGCATCGCGAGCGAGAAACTGGGGACTGTCGTGCCCATGCATAATCTTAGTATTAGCGAACGATCGCGTCACTATAATGACCCCAATTGTCATATATGCAAAAAGCCGTTTCTTCCGAATCAACTACGAATTCGCGATCACGATCATCTGACCGGCAGATACAGAGGACCGGCTCACAATAATTGTAATTTAAATTTCAAAGATTCGCATGTCATTCCAGTAATTTTCCACAATTTTTCCGGCTATGATTCACATTTCATTTTCGAGACGATCGCTAATTTGTACGAGGGATCGGTATATCTGCTGCCTGTGCATAAGGAAAAATACATTTCATTCACCAAATATCTGCGAAATTATAATATACGGCTGAGATTTATCGATTCGTTCAAATTCATGGCCTCCAGTTTGGACAAATTGAGCTCGTACTTGGCGGAATCTCAGCTGACAAATTTGAGGTCACAATTTTCGGAATTGAGCGTCGAGCACTTCGACTTGCTTACGAGGAAAGGTATTTTTCCTTACGACTATGTAGATAGTGCGGCTAGATTGGAAGAGACGGCTTTACCACCGCGGCAGTCGTTTCACAACAGACTGTCCGACAGCGATATCAGCGAGGAAGCATACAATCATGCCGTAGAGGTATGGACCAAATTCCACATGCGCACACTTGGGGAGTACAGTGACCTGTACCTGAAAACCGATGTCCTATTGTTGACCGATGTTTTCGAAAGTTTTCGCGATAGTTGCATGCTAAATTATGAGTTGGATCCAGCCCATTATTATACGCTACCGGGCTTCACCTGGGACGCAATGTTGAAGCATACGGGAATCAGGCTGGAGCTTTTCACGGACGTGGATATGTCGCTGTTCGTGGAGCGCGGTATACGCGGTGGTTTGAGTCAGTGCTCCCATCGTTACGAGAGGGCCAACAATCGGTACATGCGGGACTACGATCCGGCGGAACCGTCGAAATATCTCATGTATTACGACGTAAACAATCTGTATGGGTGGGCAATGTGTCAGCCGCTGCCCACCCATGGATTCCAATGGATCGAGGACGCTGCCAATCTCGATGTCTCCGCTATACCCTCGGATCATTCCGAGGGTTATATTTTGGAGGTCGATTTGGAGTATCCGCGCGAGCTTCACGACAAACACGCGGACCTACCGTTCTGCATGGTGCGCGAGAAGCCGCCGGGCGCGAGCCAGGAGAAGCTGCTGGCCACTTTAAACGATAAGACCCGTTACGTAATACATTATCGCGCTCTGCAACAATGTATGCGTAATGGACTCTTACTGAAGCGTATACATCGCGGTTTAAAGTTTCAGCAGTCCACCTGGCTTCGCGATTACATCGAGCTGAACACGCGTTTGCGCACCGCGTCCACCAATGAATTTGAGAAGAATCTCTTCAAGCTGATGAACAACGCGGTTTTCGGTAAAACAATGGAGAACGTGAGGAATAGAGTTGACGTGAGGCTCGCAACCAAGTGGGAGGGAAGATACGGGGCGGAAAGCCTGATTTCCAAACCGAATTTTCACAGTCTCGCGATTTTCAACGAGAATTTGGTCGCGATTCAATTATCGAAATTATCCGCGAAATTTGATAAACCCATTTACGTGGGAATGAGTATTTTAGATATTTCAAAAATTTGCTTGTATGAATTTCACTATGACTATATGCTTCCTACATTCGGCGGTAAATGTAGAGCGATGTATACCGACACGGACAGTCTGATATACAGTGTCGAGTGCGACGACGTTTACTCGGTCATGAAACGCGATCTCGCGCGATTCGACACCAGCGATTATCCTGACGATAATCGGTATGACTTGCCACGCGTCAACAAAAAGATACCCGGTCTGATGAAGGACGAGAACAATGGTCGTATCATGACCGAGTTCGTAGGACTGAGGGCAAAAATGTATACTTTCAAGGTGCAGGACTGTGCGAGAATTACCAAAAAAGCCAAAGGTGTCAAAGGTTACGTTATCGATAGAAATATAACATTTGACGACTACAAGGATTGTTTGAACAATTTCACCGTACAGTCTCGCAGTCAAAATTTAATAAGATCGAAGCTGCACCGAGTTTTCTCGATCAGTCAGCGGAAGGTCGCCCTCAGTCCGTACGACGACAAGCGTTTCGTTACACCCGACACCGCGGCGACTCTACCCTGGGGACATTATAGTCTAAAATTATAATTTATTTATTGTTTTTATTTATTCGCTTTATTTAGTTATTTATGTATTTATTCTATATTTTGATACATCTTAATAAAAGTTTTTATAAAACATTGCTCTTATTTATCCAGGAATTGTGCGTACTGTCGAATCCCAGCCACTTAACGAACACTTTTTCACCCTTTCTGCGCAATACTCTCTCCACCAGATACACATCGGGATTGATGGTTTTCGAAAGCTCGTATTCGTAAAATCCACCCAACAGTTGCGTGCCCCTGGAATCCTTGAGGAGATACGTAGCGGGATTGGTACTCTGCACTTTCGCCACCTCGAATATTTCGGTCGTCCAATTTGGCGTGTAGCCTTTGGCGAACATCTGCTTGTATTTACTGATTCGTACGAAATCGCCGACTTTGAACTTGGCACGACCTGCGACCTTGATGTGACTGTATACTGTCTTGAGTAGCTTATCTGCATGCTCGGGTTTCACATCCACGGGACGCATTCCCGTGGTACGATGCTTTCGCGCATTGTACGCATCCACCAACTCTTGCAGCATAGCGCGCCACTTGTAATTGCCGTTCAGCGTAAATCGTTTCCACATTTCCGTCTTCAACGTACGATTCCAGCGCTCGACTATCGACGCTTTCATCACGCTGTAGGTCGAGTAGTGATTTATCCCGCGTTTCCTCATCAACGCCCGAAAGTCACTGTTGTAAAACTCCTTGCCGTTGTCGGTCTGTAAATTTTTCGGACATCTACCGCCGTTCTTCAGTAGGATTCTCGTCATTGCCGTCGTCACTTCTCCGCCGCTCTTGGTCTTCAATGCCACCGCCCAAGCGTATTTCGAGAGGGTATCGATTATAGTGAGAATGTACTGGTGACCCGCATCGACGTAATTGCGCATATCAACAAGATCGGCCTGCCAGAGATCGTCGAAGCCGCGCACGATGACTCTTCTGCGTGGAAAATTTATCCTCGCCGGTGCGTGGAGCTCCTCCACCAACTGTATCTTTTCTTTGCTCATTTTTTTTTTTTTTTTTTTTTTCGAAATTCCTAATGAAAAGTGTTGCTAAGTATTGCTCTTTCCAGATCTCTTTTACTCACTTTATCATCCAATTTTTCGCAAATTGTTTGAAAAATTTGGTTCATCTTTTTCTCAAATTGTTCATTATGTGTATTCAATGCCATTGTCAGATATTGCTTGAATTCAAGCAGTAAATGCTCTAAATTGGGTTCGTGTTTCCTACTCTCACCATCCAGTCCAATTCCAAATTTATTTATCGACATTTCAAATGCACTACTTTGTATTTCAAAAATCAGTCTCTTTTTCCTCGCTATTATTCCTCTTTTTGATGGCTCGTAATGTCGAGAGTAAACATTCTACGATGTATGTTAAACAAATGCAAATTTCACAACAGCAGGAATCAGACATTTAATTTTTTTTTTTTTTACCTCGTACTACCGAAAGACGTTGATATTACACTGAGGTAAGAGTGTAACGTGCAACTTTCTTTATACGATGAGATCCTCCTCGCGCAACTCCTCGATTATCGACTGTATCTCGTTGTGATGACTCGTATTACCGGCAGCCACCGACGCGATCAAAAGTCTCAAACGTTCGATCAATTCATTCGGATCGTTCCAATGTACGTAGTTGATTGGTCCCTCGGTGACACGCATTAGTCCTTTACCCCTTTTTTTCGATGCTGTTGATGCTGCGCCTGACGGTTTACTTGCGCCCGACGGTTTACTTGCGCTAGACGGTTTACTTGCGCCCGATGTTGACGCGTCAGAAGTTGACGATTTTCTTGCGCGTGATGTTGATGGTAACCGATAAGGCGGTAAAATAGGTTTTCCCAATAGCAATGGTTTCATAATTTCTATATATTTTGCACCTCTATTACCTTTGATTTGTTTTAGACTATCGTTTAACAGTTTATGCGCTTTAGTTTGATTGAGAATACTCTTGTATCGTTCCAAATCGTCGGGTTCTATAATGGCTCGATTGGGTTCTCTCATGAAAATTAGTTCATAAGTACCTCTTGTACCGGTGTATAACTTCTTATCGAGAATAATATCTCCCTCATGACTTATTTCAAATTTACATTTACCAAGCGTCAGTTGATCATCTTCATAACGAGGTCCAAAAGCATGATCAATCAAGTTCTCCCTATCAGTCAGAAGTAATTTAATATACTTGCCAGGGATCGGATGTAATTTAATATGTTGAAAGACATGTTGAAACAAGCCTGGTTCCTGTTTTTCATCAACATTTAATTTTTCTAGCAAACTTTTTTTTGAATCGGGCGATGGTTGATCGGTTATAGAAGACTCGTCGTCGTCGTCGGTCATGAAATCCAATGGATTCGTAATAGTTTCACTAATATTACTACTACTAAGATTCTTTGCTCGTTTATGCGGTGTCGATGTGAAGTAGGCTCCCCTCTTCAATTTATCGTTGTATTTGACAAATGAACTATTTGTGTTATCCTCCGTTTGCGAAACGAGTTTCTTCAATGGTTCGACTATCGGCTTGAATGTCTCATTCAAACTGCTCTCCATTATCGCCTTCTCTGATTTCAAGGCACGATGCTTGTCGCGAATGACCTCGCTCGTCTTGGCGATCCTCTTCAGAAGCGATTTTTCATCCATCGCGATGCTGTATAAAACAGCTATCCCCCGAAATGAACGGTTTTTAACCGACCTGTTGCGATGCTGTATACAACAGCTTTCCCCGAACCGACACGGGTTTTAACCGACCTGACGATCCGAACAGCCTGCGCTCCAGTATCAAACTGACACTCAAGGCCGTGATCGTGAAACCTTACCGGCCTGTTCACTCGATCGTGGCGTACTCGTTGAAACCTTTGCGATAACGGCCGTTCCTCAGAGTGCTATCCTTGTCTATTACCAAGAAACCGTAATCGCGACTCCAACAGGTCGAACACAATGTGAGAAATTTCTCATACGACATATCACTGTTGACATGATCGTTGAAAATATGCTTCAGATTAGTTCCATCCTGCTTAAATATTATTAGCAAGTTTGCGTTATCTCGTATCAGATGCTTCGGTATTTTCGCATAAGTCTGACAGAGGTAGAAACAATCGATGTTGGAATGTCTACCCATGCAAAAGTAGTCCCTTATATTGTCCTGCTTGTCGTTGGCCACATCGTCGAATATGAAAATGGAATTCGGCTTTGCATCCGCGACATTCACAACCTCGCAATTGTTGGAAAATTGAAAGTAACCAATTTCCTCCGTTTCCTGCAGAAGCTGCTCCAGATATCGATACTTCGGTTGCTGCAGCGACTTCGAGTAGACGTACAGGTTCTCGAATCTCACACCGTGCGGACTCTCTATGAGGCTCAGCAGCACGTTTGTCTTACCGCAATTCGACGGACCGCAAACTATGCAGCGTATCGTAGATGGTAATAGCGATCCGTGACGTTTTCTTATTTGCGCGGTAGCATTGTGAGCATCCAAATTTGTCACGCGAATAGTCGGCACGTGCTTCACGAAATGCATCCTCGCTATTGACCTTCGGCAACAGCCGTATCGTTCATTTATATTTCGCGATTCACGGAACTATTCGGTCAGTTGCCATTACGATGTCGTTCATGCTAGTCGTCGTCGATTCCCTGCAGAACTTGACGAATCATCAGCTCGAACACATACCGAAGATCGTATTGCTCGAGTACTTTCCAGACAGTATCGCGAGTGTGTGGGAAAGATTACCTCGGCACATTCGCGCGGACTCGGATGTGCAGCAATATCAATATTGTTTGCAACACTACAATCTACCTGATACCACTCACCACGACGGACCACCGAGACGGATAAAAGACTGTTACGTTTGTCAGCAAGAGAAGCAGTTGCTTTAAATGTCTGGATCGTTCTTCAATAAAGTCTTGAAAAAATTGCCATTTGAGCTGCACGTGCCCGGTTACAATTATTGCGGGCCCGGCACTCGACTTCGCGAAAGATTGGAGCGCGGCGATCGTGGTATAAATCCGCTGGACGATGCCTGCCTCGATCACGACTTAGCATATTGGCACAACGAGGATCTACCGGAGCGTCATCAGGCCGATAAAGTGCTAGCGAGGAGAGCGCGTGAACGTATTACCGCAAGAGACGCGACCTTGGGTGAACGCGCGGTCGCCGCAGCCGTATGGGCATCGATGAATGCTAAGCGTAAACTTGGCTTGGGATTACATAATATTGTTGCGATGAAGAAAGCAGTAGCGGCTAAAAAAAAGAACAACAAGAAAAAAAAAATTGGTATTACGAGGAAGAGAAGAATTCGAGTGCCGAGGAAACGGGGTGGTATAATACCTATACTTCCACTACTAGGTGCAGTCGGAGCACTTGCAGGTGGGGCATCGGGTATAGCGAGTGCTGTAAACCGTGCAAAAGCTGAGAGAGAAGGATTGCGGGAAATGCAACGTCACAATCGCGCGATGGAAGCGTCGCGCGAGAGAGGTAGAGGTCTTTATCTGAAACCGTACAAGCGAGTCGTCGGAGAGGGTATCCGTGGAAAAAAAAAAACAAAAAAAAAACGGTCGAGGAAGAAAATGAATGAGGGAAAATTTCGTCGTGGCGATGCTCTCCCGGATTCAGGTCCTACTAGTAACGTACAATTGGCACTCATCTGCCGACGCATACCATACTTCCGTGGAGTCTTTATGCGCACATCTCTGCCGCTAGACGGGCCGCGGTGCAACGAGTGCGCGATCGTGAATCTCGACGATCAATGCGGTCCTGGTACCCACTGGGTAGCCTACGTCAAGCGTAACGACATCGTCCGATACTTTGATTCCTTCGGAAATTTGAAACCGCCGAAAGAATGTGTGCGTTACTTTGGCCCTAACGTTACAATCTACTACAATCATGATCGATATCAATCGTACGATAAAAGCAATTGCGGTCAGTTGTGCGTGAAATTCCTGCGAGAACAGATACTTTGAAAAAAAAAAAAAAAATGTCTTTCACCGTGACATTATCGGATCGTAAATCAGTATTAAATTCAGATTTCTTTCCCCCCATCAATCTGCAAGACGATCGGTACGAGATCGGTCTCGTGGACATGCAAACGTACAACTCGATAGCCAATGTGGACGAGACGAATAATAAGTTCTACTACGACAACGATAAGGTACTGACGATACCCAGAGGCTGTTACGAATTGAGTGCGATAAATGAGTATTTGCAGTCTCAAATTTCTGCGAGACACGAAATTCAAGACGACATTGACAGCGTTATTCTTCTACGAGCGAATAACAATACACTGAAGAGTGAAATATTCTGCAAATATTCGATTGACTTTGGAAAACCGAATAACATTGGCTCGCTACTGGGCTTCTCATCGAATCGCGTGATCGAGCCGAACGTCCATGCTGAATCCGACGATACCGTGGACATTGTGAAAACAAATATTCTACGCATCGAGTGCAACATTGCGGGTGGTGCGTACACCAACGGTAGACCACGACACATTATTCACGAGTTCTTTCCCAGCGTACCACCGGGCTATAAAATCTCGGAGGCACCGAAAACCGTCATTTATCTACCGGTCATCGTCAGAGTAATCGACCGTCTCACGTTACGTATCCTCGATCAGGACGATCGTCTCGTAGACTTTGGACGTGAAGAAATTACCATAAGATTACACATTAAGAAATGTTAATTTACAAAAGTAGTAGCGAGGATTATAAAGCGGTGAAACTGGATGAAACGTTCGCTAGTCGTTCGTCCTACGTGGAGTCGAATACACCGGCTCGGAGTGAAAATCGCGACAAGAGGAGCTTCCTGCTAACGAGAAGAAATATCGAATTTTTACAATCATTGGGATTCACCGTGAAGAGATTGGGCGAAGGTAGTACATAGTGGAACAATGGCAGATCCCTTGAACGTCACCGCACCGCTGACCTACGACAATCGCATCACGAAAATGGAGATGCATGCCTACAATCCGTATGCGAACGCCTCGTTGGCGAACAGCGACGAGATTCGCATTCCCATACAGCAGCAAGATTTGATACTCCTGCCGTGCGAGAGTTATCTCTACGTCGAGGGCCAGCTGGTGGAGGGTACGCGTGACGCGAGCGCCACCAACGATGATACAGTTACGCTCGACTGCAATTCCGCGGCTTTCCTCTTCGACGAGATTCGTTATGAATTGAACGGTATCGAGATCGACCGATGCAGAAACGTCGGTATTACCAGCACTCTGAAGAATCTCGTTTCCCTGAGCACCGAGGAGAGCGCCAGTCTACGTCATTCCGGATGGTTCGTCGCTACGGCCAGAGACCGGCTCAAAAAGGAGGCGGCTGTTAAGAATTTCAGCTTTTGCGTGCCCCTGAAAATGCTGCTGGGATTCTGCGAGGATTATCGGCGAGTCGTCGTTAACGCGCGTCACGAGCTCGTTCTCATTCGCGCCGCGACGATACAAACGCCATTTACTCGGCGGTGAAAATCACCGATTCGTCGATCAAGCTGCTACGAGTGCAATGGAGAATACCCCATGTGACTCTGAACGAAATTACGAAACTCCAATTTCTCGGTATCGTCGAGCAGGACAAGAGTCTGTCACTCGCTTTTCGCGCCTGGGAACTTTACGAGTATCCCCTTCTGCCCAAGTCGCAGCGACACACGTGGTCCGTGAAAGCGTCCACGCAATTGGAGAAGCCGCGATACGTCATTCTGGCGTTCAGAACGAACAAGAAGAGTAATCAGCACGAGGATGTGCTGAGATTTAATCATTGCAAAGTCCTCGATGTCAAACTCTATCTGAATTCCGAATCCTATCCGTACGATCGTCTCGACACTGATTTCACGAAATCCCGCTACTCCGTCCTCTACGACATGTATGTAAAGTTTTTCACCTCCTATTACGCTGGTGAGAAACTCGGGAGACCCATGCTCGACTATACGGACTTTTTGACGTACGGGCCGCTCTTCGTCATCGACTGCTCGCATCAGAACGAGTCCATAAAAACCGGCACGGTCGACGTTAAACTCGAGATCGAGTGTATGGAAATCATTCCGGATAATACTACAGCCTATTGTTTAATCATACACGATAAAATTGTACAATATAATCCTCTTACGAATATTGTTAGAAATGTAAGTTAAAAAAATAAGAAAACAATTTTTATTAAATAAATATATAATAAACAACAAATTTATTCATTATTTTTTGATACAAAATACCTATCAAACTTTAGACTTAAATTCCACGTTGTGATATTTTCCTCCTTTATATAACATTATTAAATTATTGGATGCTGCAGCCTTTTGTAGGTGCTGCAACTGCTCCGTATCTTCCGCCAATTTTGCCATTCTCCCTGGCAAGAATACCCAATCGGTTGTTGACAGCTTTACAATGATTTTCATTCCATATTTTGTCATAATTTTGTCCACTTCGGAAATATCGTACTCTTGATTTTCCGTCAAGCTATTTAATTTCACAAAATTTTTTGGAATGACGCTTCCCAATTCATTGATTTTATTGAAATTCATTTTTATCTCTATGAAAAAAAAAAAAAAAAAAAAATGATTAGTCTCATTAAAGTTAAAAACTCAATTAAATAATGCATGTACTAATCGAATGAAAAAAAAAAAATATCCTTACCTTTTTTATGTAACAAACAAGTTTCTTTTTAATGCGTTCAAACACACACACAAACTTATTTTTTCTTAATAGTTTAAGCACGCGTGGTACGACTATGCAGCTCTCGTTTAACAGACTGACTTTTTATATGAACGATATTGTCATATATTAAGCGTATGCAATGTTTGGAAGGGGTAATTTTTGTTTATTTTTTTCTTTTTTACTTGCGATGAATTTCCATTGTGATTGATCTATAGGTTTATCACAGTATAACACAATAGGAAAAAATATCTATGGATATCACTATACGGGGATTATTCAGAGGGTATAGTGTATCCTTCTTAATTAAGAAAGAAATAATGGAAGGGGTAATTTTTTTTTTTTTTTTATTTGCGATAAATTTCCATTGTGATTGACCTGTAGGTTTATCACAGTATAACACAATAGGGAAAAATATCTATGGATATCTCTATATACGGGGAGGGTATACTGTATCCTTTAAGAAAGAAAGAATGGACTTCTAATGTAATTTCATATTGAAAACAAACGATAAAGACTCTCTCTCTCTCTCTCTCGACGGGATTTCTTCAGAGGCTGCATTCAGTCCTCGAACGTTCATCAGTGCGGATAGTAAAGTAGAAAATTAAAGAAATGGAAAGTGAACGTTGTTTAGTGACAATAAATCTAGTAGAGGAGGAGGAGGATAAAAATCAAGCAGAATCGATGTCTGATTACATCAAAAGAATTAACGATTCTCATAATCGTTATTTTGAAGAATATGAAGCAATGCTTCATCATAATATGCACATGAACTGTAAGTACTTATTTTAATTTCTTTTAAAGAAAAAAAACCCTACCCATCCATACAGATTGTTTATTTCAATAAATAGAATCATAAAAGAATTTTAGGACACATATATTTGAAAACTGTTAACAATCCCACTATTTGACCAATTTTTTTTTTTATTATTATTCAAAACGAAGAATTACGAAAAAAAAATTTTTTTCTTTTATTTTTTACCAGCCATTGCTTTAGAGGAGAGGGAGGAAGAAGAGGAGATGGTGGAAGAAGAGGAGATGGTGGAAGAAGAGGAAGAAGAAGAAGAAGAAGAAGAAGAAGAAGAGTTTGTGATTTTTGTAAGTATATTTGCTTTGTTAAAATAGTTATTACAATATCAAAAAAAGAAAAAAAAAAAATAACAAAATGTTTCTCAAATATGTCCCAGGTGAAAAATATGGCCACACAAACGGAGTCCATTGCTACAAGAACTGAGGCTACGCAAATGGAGCCTCAGATAGATCTCACACCACATTACTGGTGTACAAATTGTACAAAATATGGTCACCTACGCATCAATTGTTCACTACCAGAGTGGTGTAGCATTTGTCATAAATATATACATCATGCAATTGAATGTAAAAAAAATTTCTAAAAAAAAGCATTGTAAATAAAACCTTTTTAATACTTCAATAAATTATAATTAAAAAAAAAAAAAAAAAAAAAAGATTCCCTTTTTTCTAACTTACGAAAAAAAAAAAAAAAAAATATGGGGGAGCGATCACTGGATCGCTCTCTACGAGTATTCTCTCTCTCTCTCTCTCTTAGACGTACACTGCTTAACGTAAGAGGGGGGAGGTCGCATCATCGCACTACTCTCTCTTGTATGGCTTAACGTAAGGGGGATGGGGGGCTCTCTCTCTCTTGTACGGATAAACGTAAGGGGGACCACGTGTGTACCCTACGAGTTTATTCTGCTGGAATCTCTCTCTCTCTCTCTCTCTCAGGCGTCCACTGCTTGACATTAGAGGGGGGGAGGTCACGTGTGTACCCTACGAGTTTAACGTCGGGGGAGGACGATGCGCATGCGCTCAACCGCGCACGAGGAGAGGGGGCAATTCCCCTACTTCCCTTGCCCCCGCGGGACCCCGACCCCCTCGCCACGCGGTCCCAGAACCATCCTAGCTACTCTACTACTAGGGTAACTCACTTGGGGTCAGGGAGTACTTATATGGGACTAGGGTAAATCAATTGGGGTCAGGGAATTCTTATAAGGGACTAGGGTAACTCACTTGCGGTCAGAGAGTACATATAAAGGGGCTAGGATAACTCACTTGGGGTCAGAGAGTACTTATATGGACTAGGATAACTCACTTTGGGTCGGGGAGTAGTTATAAGTGACTAGGGTAAGTCACTTGGACTCTGGGAGTACATATAAAGGGGCTAGGATAACTTACATGGGGTCAGGGAGTACTTATAAAGGGGATAGGGTAACTTACTTGGGGTCAGGGGGTACTTATAAGGGACTAGGGTAACTCACTTGGGGTCTGGGAGTACTTATATGGGACTAGGGTAACCCACTTGGGGCCAGGGTGTACTTATTAAGGGGTTAGGGTAACTCACTTGGGGTCAGGGTGTACTTCTATGGGACTAGGGTAACTCACTTGGGGTCTGGGAGTACTTATATGGGACTAGGGTAACACACTTAGGGTCAGGGAGTACTTATAAAGGGGCTAGGGTAACTCACTTTGGGTCGGGGAGTAGTTATAAGGGACTAGAGTAACTCACTTGGACTCTGGGAGTACATATAAAGGGGCTAGGATAACTCACTTGGGGTCAGGGAGTACTTATAAAGGGGATAGGGTAACTCACTAGGGGTCAGGGAGTACTTATAAAGGGGTTATGGTAACTCACTTGGGTTCAGGGAGTACTTATATGGGACTAGGGTAACTCACTTGAGGCCCGGGTGTACTTATTCAGGGCTAGGGTAACTCAATTGGGGTCAGGGAGTAATTATAAGGTACTGGGTAAATCACTTGGGGTATGGGAGTACAAATAAAGCGGGTAGGATAACTCACTTGCGGTCAGAGAGTACATATATAGGGGCTAGGATAACTCACTTGGGGTCAGGGAGTACTTATAAAGGGGCTACGGTAACTCACTTGGGGTCAGGGAGTACTTATATAGGGGCTAGGATAACTCGCTTGGAGTCAGGGAGTACATATAAAGGGGCTATGGTAACTCAATTGGGGTTAGGGAGTACTTATATAGGGGCTAGGGTATCTCACTTGTGGTCAGGGAGTACTTATAACGGGACTAGGATAACTCACTTGGGGTCAGGGAGTACCTATAAAGGGGATAGGGTAACACACTTGGGGTCAGGGAGTACCTATAAGGGACCAGGGTAACTCACTTGGGGCCTGGGTGTACTTATTAAGGTCTAGGGTAACTTACTTTGGGATAAGGAGTACTTATATGGGACTAGGGTAACTCACTTGGTGTCTGTCAGCACTTATATGTTACCAGGGTAACTCACTTGGGTCCAGGGTGTACTTATTAAGGAGCTAGGGTAACTCACTTGGGGTCAGGGAGTACTTCTATGGGACTAGGATAACTCACTTGTGGTCTGGGTGTACTTATATGGGACTAGGGTAACCCACTTAGGGTCAGGGAGTACTTATAATGGGGCTAGGGTAACTCACTTTGGGTCGGGGAGTAGTTATAAGTTACTAGAGTAACTCACTTGGACTCTGGGAGTACATATAAAGGGACTAGGATAACTCACTTGGGGTCAGGGAGTAGTTCTATGGGACTAGGGTAACTCACTTGGGGTCTGGGAGTACTTATAAAGGGGCTAGGGTAACTTACTTTGGGTCAAGGAGTACTTATATGGGACTACGGTAACTCACTTGGTTTCTGTGGGCACTTATATGTGACCAGGGTAACTCACTTGGGGCCATGGTGTATTTATTAAGGGGCTAGGGTAACTCACTTGGGGTCAGGGAGTACTTCTATGGGACTAGGGTAACTCACTTGGGGTCTGGGAGTACTTATATGGGACTAGGGTAACCCACTTAGGGTCAGGGAGTACTTATAAAGGGGCTAGGGTAACTCACTTTGGGTCGGGGAGTAGTTATAAGTGACTAGAGTAACTCACTTGGACTCTGGGAGTACATATAAAGGGACTAGGATAACTCACTTGGGGTCAGGGAGTACTTATAAAGGGGATAGGGTAACTCACTAGGGGTCAGGGAGTACTTATAAGGGACTAGGGTACCTCACTTGGGGTCTGGGAGTACTTATAAAGGGGCTATGTTAAATCACTTGGGGTCAGGGAGTACTTATATGGGACTAAGGTAACTCACTTGCGGTCAGAGAGTACATATAAAGGGGCTAAGACAACTCACTTGGGGTCAGGGTGTACTTATAAAGGTGATATGGTAACTGACTTGTGGTCAGGGAGTACTTCTATGGGAAAAGGGTAACTCACTTGCGGTCAGAGAGTACATGTAAAGGGGCTAGGATAACTCACTTGGGGTCAGGGAGTACTTATAAAGGGGCCATGGTAACTCACTTTGGGTCAGGGAGTACTTATATGGGACTAGGGTACCTCACTTGCGGTCTGGGAGTACTTATTTGGGACTAGGGTACCTCACTTGCGGTCAGAGAGTACATAAAATGGGGCTCGGATAACTCACTTGGGGTCAGGAAGTACTTATATAGGGGCTAGGGTAACTCACTTGTGGTTAGGGAGTACTTATAAAGGGGTTCTGGTAACTCACTTAGGTTCAAGGAGTACTTATATGGGACTAGGGTAACTCACTTGGGGTCTGGGAGTACTTATATGAGACTAGGGTACCTCACTTGCGGTCGGAGAGTACATATAATGGGCTCGGATAACTCACTTGGGGTTAGGGAGTAATTATATAGGGGCTAGGGTAACTCACTAGGGGTCAGGGAGTAGTTCTATGGGACTAGGGTAACTCACTTGGGGTCTGGGAGTACTTATATGGGACTAGGGTAACTCACTTGGGGTCTGGGAGTACTTATATGAGACTAGGGTATCTCACTTGGGGTCAGGGGGTACTTATAAAGGGGCTAGGGTAACTTACTTTGGGTCAAGGAGTACTTATATGGGACTAGGGTAACTCACTTGGTGTCTGTGAGCACTTATATGTGACCAGGGTAACTCACTTGGGGCCAGGGTGTACTTATTAAGGGGCTAGGGTAACTCACTTGGGGTCAGGGAGTACTTCTATGGGACTAGGGTAACTCACTTGGACTCTGGGAGTACATATAAAGGGGCTAGGATAACTCACTTGGGGTCAGGGAGTACTTATAAAGGGGATAGGGTAACTCACTTGGGGTCAGGGAGTACTTATAAGGGACTAGGGTAACTCACTTGGGGTCTGGGAGTACTTATAAAGGGGCTATGGTAACTCACTTTGGGTCAGGGAGTACTTATATGGGACTAGGGTACCTCACTTGCGGTCTGGGAGTACTTATTTGGGACTAGGGTACCTCACTTGCGGTCAGAGAGTACATAAAATGGGGCTCGGATAACTCACTTGGGGTCAGGAAGTACTTATATAGGGGCTAGGGTAACTCACTTGTGGTTAGGGAGTACTTATAAAGGGGTTCTGGTAACTCACTTAGGTTCAAGGAGTACTTATATGGGACTAGGGTAACTCACTTGGGGTCTGGGAGTACTTATTAAGGGGCTATGGTAAATCACTTGGGGTCAGGGAGTACTTATATGGGACTAAGGTAACTCACTTGCGGTCAGAGAGTACATATAAAGGGGCTAGGATAACTCACTTGGGGTCAGGGTGTACTTAACAAGGTGATATGGTAACTGACTTGTGGTCAGGGAGTACTTCTATGGGAGTAGGGTAACTCACTTGCGGTCAGAGAGTACATATAAAGGGGCTAGGATAACTCACTTGGGGTCAGGGAGTACTTATAAAGGGGCTATCGTAACTCACTTGGGGTCAGGGAGTACTTATATGGGACTAGGGTACCTCACTTGCGGTCTGGGAGTACTTATATGGGACTAGGGTACCTCACTTGCGGTCAGAGAGTACATATAATGGGGCTCGGATAACTCATTTGGGGTCAGGGAGTACTTATATGGGACTAGGGTATCTCACTTGGGGCCAGGGTGTACTTATTAAGGGGCTAAGGTAACTCACTTGGGGTCAGGGAGTACTTCTATGGGACTAGGGTAACTCACTTGGGGTCTGGGAGTACGTATATGGGACTAGGGTAACCCACTTAGGGTCAGGGAGTACTTATAAAGGGGCTAGGGTAACTCACTTTGGGTCGGGGAGTAGTTATAAGGGATTAGAGTAACTCACTTGGACTCTGGGAGTACATATAAAGGGGCTAGGATAACTCACGTGGGGTCAGGGAGTACTTATAAAGGGGATAGGGTAACTCACTTGGGGTCAGGGAGTACTTATAAGGGACTAGGGTAACTCACTTGGGGTCTGGGAGTACTTATAAAGGGGCTATGGTAAATCACTTGGGGTCAGGGAGTACTTATATGGGACTAAGGTAACTCACTTGCGGTCAGAGAGTACATATAAAGGGGCTAGGATAACTCACTTGGGGTCAGGGTGTACTTATAAAGGGGCTAGTGTAACTTACTTTGGGTCAAGGAGTACTTATATGGGACTAGGGTAACTCACTTGGTGTCTGTGAGTACTTATAAAGGGGCTATGATAATCACTTGGGGTCAGGGAGTACTTATATGGGACTAAGGTAACTCACTTGCGGTCAGAGAGTACATATAAAGGGGCTAAGATAACTCACTTGGGGTCAGGGTGTACTTATAAAGGTGATATGGTAACTGACTTGTGGTTAGGGAGTACTTCTATGGGAATAGGGTAACTCACTTGCTGTCAGAGAGTACAAATAAAGGGGCTAGGATAACTCACTTGGGGTCAGGGAGTACTTATAAAGGGGTTCTGGTAACTCACTTGGGTTCAAGGAGTACTTATATGGGACTAGGGTATTTCACTTGGGGTCAGGGAGTACTTATATGGGACTAAGGTAACTCACTTGCGGTCAGAGAGTACATATAAAGGGGCTAGGATAACTCACTTGGGGTCAGGGTGTACTTAACAAGGTGATATGGTAACTGACTTGTGGTCAGGGAGTACTTCTATGGGAGTAGGGTAACTCACTTGCGGTCAGAGAGTACATATAATGGGGCTCGGATAACTCATTTGGGGTTAGGGAGTAATTATATAGGGGCTAGGGTAACTCACATGTTGTCAGGGAGTACTTATAAAGGGGTTATGGTAACTCACTTGGGTTCAAGGAGTACTTATATGGGACTAGGGTAACTCACTTGGGGTCTGGGAGTTCTTATATGGGACCCCTGGGGCGGTTTACCACGCTACCAGGCGCGTCCCCGGGTGGTGGATAGGGGGACGGCCGGCAGATATGCCGGTTAGCTGCGAAATAAGCCGTTTCATACGGACGAATAAGCAGTCGCGAACCAAAATGGTATTCTCACCCTCGCCTCATTTCATTCTCATGTGTTATCTGCCGTCGTACGGATTCCGGACGAGGGCCCCATAACATCACTTTTCTCATTTCACCCATTTCAGGGGACACGGGTACGGCCTCTGTGTTGACACTGCCCGAAAGGGATGTGTGGATGATTACAGTAAGGTCGTGCTCGTGTCGGATCCCGGTGTCTACGCACCGTCCTCCCACGGAGGTATGCGGAATGCCAGTGATGGAAGAAGGTGTAAGGCGGCCTGGATGTTTGTCCCCGGGTTTGAGCCCCAAGCCATGGTGTCTGATGGAGGTAGGCATCATGGTGATCACCCCTCCACTTCCTGAGGCGGCGCGTTCGGAGACGCTCCGCATGCTGGTGATTATTTATTAATTTATGGAAAACCAAACTTCTTCTTATTCTTCCCCTACAGGTAACGGCGTTAGCGCAGGATCGGGCTCCAGAGCCATGGACTTGGAGGAGGTGCGGCTGCGCCTGGAGGCCCGTGACAAAAGTGCGCAGGAACTGCATACGCTCATCCAGCGTATGTCAGTAGCAATGACGGAGCTTCTTGGACTCACGGACGGGAGAAAGGGCGTCAAGAGGAGCATCCAGGGAAAAGTGAGGGACCTGCGGGATCTCGTCGTCTCCGCTGTGCAGGAGGTGCAGGGAGCTGCGACCCAGGATTTTGGGTCACTTCTCCCTGTGCTTCTTGAGACGAGGGAGCGGGACGAAGCGCGAGAAGAGGTGCAACGGCCAGCGCTGAAGAATAAGGGTACGCAGACGTCGCTTCCGCTTCCACCGACTTCTAAAGGGGGGAGGGGGGTTTCGATTAAGTCGGGTGGAAGCGGCAATAGGGAAAGGGGCGCGAAAAGGGGAGCTGCCCTGGGGACGCCGTCTCCGCCGAAGGAGGGGGCCTCTGGGGCAGCTGGCCCGACACCAGTGGCTACGGCATCTCCTCCGCGGGAGGAGGGGGTGCAATGGTCGGTCGTGGCTGGGCGGAAGGGAAAGGGGAGGAGGGATTTGGGGCCGGCCCCGATATCCCGACCTCCTCATTCGGGTAGGGTTGGGGGACCTCCTCGTCGCCCTCTTGCCCAGGCCGTGCTCGTAGCGTGCGGGTCGGAGGGGTATGGGGGGGCGATGAGGTTGCTGAAGGAAAGGGTGGACCCCGGTAAGGTCGGGGTTGAGGTCAGGTCGATCAGGAGGACTCGCAGGGGAGACCTCCTGATTGAGCTGAATAAGGGAGGGGGCTCCGCGTCCACGCTCGCGGGGGCGGTCGCGGAGGCGTTGGGTAACGGGATTCCGGTCTCTGCTCTCTCTCTCTCCGATGGAGAGGGTGGAGATCCGGGACCTCGATGGGGTTTCGTCCGGGGAGGATGTGCGTGCGGCCCTTCTGGCCGCACTGGGCGAGGAGGCAGCCGGGGTTAGAGTCTCCGCGCCGCGAAGAACTGGTGGGGGCTCCTGGGCCGTCGGCGCTTCCATGCCACCCGAGGTGGCTGGCAAGTTGTTGCGGCTTGGGCGCGTTCGCGTTGGGTGGGTGGTCTGCAGGGTTCGTCCTGCGACCAGTATCGTGCGGTGCAAGAGGTGTCACCACTTCGGTCACACCTCGGGTAGCTGCAAATTCAGCACAGACCGTTCGGGGCTGTGTTGGAGATGCGGGGAGGGGGGTCATGCCTCTGCCAGTTGTAGGGGTTCTCCTTGTTGTCTCGCCTGTAGGGACTCGGGGCTTGCGCATGATCACGCTGGGGGCTCTTCAGCGTGCGGATCGATCGGGGTGTGGAGAGGATCGAGACGTACATGAAGGGTCTCCAGATCAATGTCAATCGTTCGCGATCTGCTCAGGACTTGGCCGTCCATTGCACGTACTCTGGCGAGTACACGGTCTGCCTTGTCTCAGAGCAGCATAGGAATAGTAATTTCCCAAGCACCGGCTTGGAGGATGTCGGGGGGGATTCGGCTATGCTGCCCGGTGCTTCGTGCAAACTGGCATCCGTCTCGTCCGGTCGGGGGTTTTGTTCGTCTCTCGTTGGGGACATTAGGGTGTACAGTGTTTACTTTACCCCTAATGCCCCCATCGGGGAGTTCGAGGCTTTCCTGGAGGACTTGGCGGGGAGTGTCAGGGAGCATGGGATGCCGGTCCTCATTGGTGGAGACTTCAACTCGTGGTCGACATCATGGGGATCCGGTTGCACTAACCGACGTGGAGAGCTTGTTGAGGAATGGGGCGGTCAGCTCGGGTTGACATTGCTCAACCGAGGTCGTTCTCAGACCTTCGTCTCAGGCGACCGTGGTAGTATAATAGATCTCACCTGGGTATCGTCGTCGATCGCCTCGAGAGTAGTCTCTTGGGAGGTGCTCGATGACGAGACTCTGAGCGATCACCGCTTCATCCAGTGGATTCTCACGGATGGGGGTCCTGGCCCTGCCTCGCCGGAGCGGGGGGTGCGCTGGGTTCGCTCGAGGTTCGACCCACTCTTATGCGAATTGGCATTTGCGTGGGGAATAGCCTCGAGCAGCTCGGCTTCCCCTCCGTCCGGGCGGGGGAGGGCCGAGGCGGACGTCGGCGGTGACGGCTCGGGCGTCTCGCCGGAGGGTTATCTCCGGAGACTCGTCGGGGCGTCCGACGCTTCTATGCCCAGGGCTCACGGAACTGCCAAGCGCTGGAAAGCAGCGTATTGGTGGTGTGAGGACCTCGACCCTCTCCGTAAGGCAGCGAATGCTGCCCGCAGGAGGTGGTCGAGGTCGAGGGGTGCCAATACGGAAGTTCACTTGCGCGAAGCCTATAAGACGGCGAGAACCGCTTTCTCCTCCGCTATACGCGAGTGGAAGCGGGCCGCATGGTTGGCGCTGGTGAATGAAGTGGAGGCAGATCCTTGGGGTCGCCCCTTCTGGGTGGCCTACAAGAGATTGAAGAGACAGACATCTGCTAGTCTGACGGAGTCTGAGACGGTGGTTGCGATTGAGAGTCTTTTCTCGACGTCGCAAGTGAGGCCTGGGGGCGTTCCATTCGTGGTTCGCGGTAACACCAGGCCGATCTTGGAGTCTGATCTCATCACGGAAGCAGAGATTGTCATGGCTGCCGGGAGGTCCCCTGCAAAGGGGGCCCCTGGTGTCGATGGCATTCTCCCGGAAGTGGTTAAGGTTGCAGCAATGAGCTGCCCCGCTGATTTTGCCCGGTTATTCAACCGCTGCCTGGAACTCGGCGACTTTCCCGCTATCTGGAGGAGGGCGAGGGTTGTCCTAATCCCGAAAGGGATCGGGGGCTTCAGACCCATATCTCTCCTACCGGTGGTGGGGAAGTTGTTCGAGAGGGTAGTTGTCGCTCGTCTTACGGAGGTTTATGAGGGGGTCGCACCTCTCGCGGACGGTCAATACGGGTTCCGTCCTGGTAGAAGTACCATGGATGCCGTATCGGCTGTCCAGAATTTTATTCGGATCGCCCTTCGGGGGTCTGTGTACCGGAGCAAACGCGTGGCCGTAATCCTTCTCGACATTAAGAACGCGTTCAATTCTGTGTCGCATGCGGCCATCTTGGAGGCCCTGGCCGCCAATGGCGCGGTCCCGGGGGTGATTGTGGATATAGTCCGCAGTTACCTGGGGGACCGGGTCATTGAGTGCGCTGGACGGCAGTGGCGCGTTGGGGCGGGTGTTCCGCAGGGATCGGTCTTAGGACCTCTCCTGTGGAACATTTGTTTCGACGGTCTGCTGCGGTTGAGTCTCCCGGAGGGCTGCACGTTGACTTGTTACGCGGACGATACGGCATTGTGTGTGTCTGCGGGTAGCGTCGGGTCCTTGCAGTTGAAAGCTAACAGGGCTTTGTCGCGTATCGTTCTGTGGCTTGAGGGGAGGAACCTGGAGGTGAACGTCTCCAAATCGGAGGCTGTTTTCTTCTATAGGAGGCGGTCTGATCGGGCTCCGCGGTTTTCGGTCGGGGGCGAGACGGTTTCCGTCTCCCCGCGGGCGAAATACCTCGGTGTGTGGTTGGATCGTCGTCTTTCCTTCAAGTTTCGCATTGATTGCATGGTGGGAAAAGCCAAAAAGGCTGGGTGGGCGTTGAGTAATTTATTGCCGAACGTGGGTGGGTCGGGGGTCTCGGGAAGGATGTTGTACACGAATTTAGTGCACAGCATTCTTCTTTACGGGGCGCCTTGCTGGGCTGAGGCTGCCTCTCGCCCAACCATTGCGAGGTCCCTAATCTCCGCGCAGAGGGTCATGGCGCTGAGGGTTTCCCGCGCGTGTCGTACGGCTTCGTCCTGTGCGCTATTAGTAATCTCGGGCATACCACCGGCCCATCTTTTAGCTTTGGAGCGCAGGGAGGTATACGATGCGTCGCGTGCGGGTGGCTCCTCGGCTGGCGTGGCCGAAGCGCGGAGATTGGCGAGGGCTAATTTAGTAGAGAGATGGCAGGCAGCATGGGACTCGGATGGTCGGGGAAGGTGGACCCACCGCCTCATCCCGGACATCCGGGCCTGGCTGGCTGCTAATTGTAGAAGCTTGAACTACCATGTTTCCCAGATGCTCCTGGGGCATGGTAGTTTCATGAGTCATCGCGCGAGGGTGGGCCGCAGGGCGACTCCCGACTGCTGGTGCTCCCCGAATCCGGTCGCGGATACGGCGGAGCACACGCTGTTGTGGTGTCCGCTGTGGGAATGCGAAAGAGCAGAACTCTGTGATGCTTTAGGTGTGCCCTCGTTGGAGGTGGAGACCCTTGTGTCCCATGTTACGAGTACGCCGAGAGCTTGGAATGCATTTTCCAGCTTCTCGGTTAGGGTCCTCACCTCCAAGGACAGTAGAGTCCGAGCTGAGGAGTCTGCTGCTCTCTCCTCTGGGGTGGGGTAGAGTCTGGGGTTTTTGTTTGTTTGGGGATGACCGCATACGGTCGTAGAGTAGAGCGTATACCCTCCTACCTGATGTTATAAGCTATGCTTGGTACCGGGTAGGGGGGCAGGTAGGGGGTTTTGGTGGGTTAGAATCCCACATAACCTCTGGCCAAAACATCGGCCGCCAGAGGTACTTAACAAGCCGTAAGGCTTTAAGAAGTTTCCCCCTACCTCGCAAACCGTCGGGAAAAAAAAAAAAAAAAAACTCATTTGGGGTCAGGGAGTACTTATAAAGGGGCTAGGGTAACTCACTTGGTGTCAGGGAGTACTTATAAAGGGGCTATGGTAACTCACTTGGGGTCAGGGAGTACTTATATGGGACTAGGGTAACTCACTTGGGGTCAGGGAGTACTTATATGGGACTAGGGTACCTCACTTGCGGTCAGAGAGTACATAGAATGGGCTCGGATAACTCACTTGGGGTTAGGGAGTAACTATATAGGGGCTAGGGTAACTCACTTGGGGTCAGGGAGTAGTTCTATGGGACTAGGGTAACTCACTTGGGGTCTGGGAGTACTTATATGGGACTAGGGTACCTCACTTGGGATCAGGGAGTACTAATATAGGGGCTAGGGTAACTCACTTGTGGTCAGGGAGTACTTATAAAGGGGTTATGGTAACTCACTTGGGTTCAGGGAGTACTTATAAAGGGGTTATGGTAACTCACTTGGGTTCAGGGAGTACTTATATGGGACTAGGGTAACTCACTTGGTGTCTGTGAGCACTTATATGTGACCAGGGTAACTCACTTGGGGCCAGGGTGTACTTATTAAGGGGCTAGGGTAACTCAATTGGGGTTAGGGAGTACTTATATGGGACTAGGGTACCTCACTTGCGGTCAGGGAGTACTTATAAAGGGCTAGGATAATTCACTTGGGGTCAGGGAGTAGTTCTATGGGACTAGGGTAACTCACTTGGGTTCTGGGAGTACTTATATGGGACTAGGGTACCTCACTGCGGTTAGAGAGTACATATAATGGGGCTCGGATAACTCACTTGGGGTCAGGGAGTACTAATATAGGGGCTAGGGTAACTCACTTGTGGTCAGGGAGTACTTATAAAGGGGTTATGGTAACTCACTTGGGTTCAGGGAGTACTTATAAAGGGGTTATGGTAAATCACTTGGGTTCAGGGAGTACTTATATGGGACTAGGGTAACTCACTTGGTGTCTGTGAGCACTTATATGTGACCAGGGTAACTCACTTGTGGCCAGGGTGTACTTATTAAGGGGCTATGGTAACTTATTTGGGGTCTGGGAGTAGTTATAAGGGACTAGGGTAACTCACTTGGGGTCTGGGAGTACATATAAAGGGGCTAGGATAACTCACTTGGTGTCAGGGAGTACTTATAAAGGGGCTAGGGTAACTCACTTGGGGTCAGGGAGTACTTCTATGGGACTAGGGTAACTCATTTGGGGCCAGGGTGTACTTATTAAGGTCTAGGGTAACTCACTTGGGGTCTGGGAGTACATATAAAGGGGCTATGGTAACTCACTTGGGGTCAGGGAGTACTTATATGGGACTAGGGTACCTCACTTGCGGTCAGAGAGTACATAGAATGGGCTCGGATAACTCACTTGGGGTTAGGGAGTAACTATATAGGGGCTAGGGTAACTCACTTGGGGTCAGGGAGTAGTTCTATGGGACTAGGGTAACTCACTTGGGGTCTGGGAGTACTTATATGGGACTAGGGTACCTCATTTGCGGTTAGAGAGTACATATAATGGGGCTCGGATAACTCACTTGGGGTCAGGGAGTACTAATATAGGGGCTAGGGTAACTCACTTGTGGTCAGGGAGTACTTATAAAGGGGTTATGGTAACTCGCTTGGGTTCAGGGAGTACTTATATGGGACTAGGGTAACTCACTTGGGGTCTGGGAGTACTTATATGGGACTAGGGTATCTCACTTGGGGTCAGGGAGTACTTATAATGGGGTAGGGTAATTCTCTTGGGGTCAGGGAGTACTTATAAGGTACTGGGTAACTCACTTGGGGTTTGGGGGTACTTATAAAGGGGTTAGGATAACTCACATGGGGTCAGGGAGTACTTATGTAGGGGCTAGGGTAACTCACTTGGGGTCAGGGAGTAACTATATAGGGGCTAGGGTAACTCACTTGGGGTCAGGGAGTAGTTCTATGGGACTAGGGTAACTCACTTGGGGTCTGGGAGTACTTATATGGGACTAGGGTACCTCACTTGCGGTTAGAGAGTACATATAATGGGGCTCGGATAACTCACTTGGGGTCAGGGAGTACTAATATAGGGGCTAGGGTAACTCACTTGTGGTCAGGGAGTACTTATAAAGGGGTTATGGTAACTCACTTGGGTTCAAGGAGTACTTATAAAGGGGTTATGGTAACTCACTTGGGTTCAGGGAGTACTTATATGGGACTAGGGTAACTCACTTGGGGTCTGGGAGTACTTATATGGGACTAGGGTATCTCACTTGGGGTCAAGGAGTACTTATAAAGGGGTAGGGTAATTCTCTTGGGATCAGGGAGTACTTATAAGGTACTGGGTAACTCACTTGGGGTTTGGGGGTACTTATAAAGGGGTTAGGATAACTCACATGGAGTCAGGGAGTACTTATGTAGGGGCTAGGGTAACTCACTTGGGGTCAGGGAGTAACTATATAGGGGCTAGGGTAACTCACTTGGGGTCAGGGAGTAGTTCTATGGGACTAGGGTAACTCACTTGGGGTCTGGGAGTACTTATATGGGACTAGGGTATCTCACTTGCGGTTAGAGAGTACATATAATGGGGCTCGGATAACTCACTTGGGGTCAGGGAGTACTAATATAGGGGCTAGGGTAACTCACTTGTGGTCAGGGAGTACTTATAAAGGGGTTATGGTAACTCACTTGGGTTCAGGGAGTACTTATAAAGGGGTTATGGTAACTCACTTGGGTTCAGGGAGTACTTATATGGGACTAGGGTAACTCACTTGGTGTCTGTGAGCACTTATATGTGACCAGGGTAACTCACTTGGGGCCAGGGTGTACATATTAATTGGCTAGGGTAACTCAATTGGGGTTAGGGAGTACTTATATAGGGGCTAGTGTAACTCACTTGTGGTCAGGGAGTACTTATAAAGGGACTAGGATAACTCACTTGGGGTCAGGGAGTACTTATAAAGGGGATAGGGTAACTCACTTGGGGTCTGGGAGTACTTATATGGGACTAGGGTACCTCACTTGCGTTTAGAGAGTACATATAATGGGGCTCGGATAACTCACTTGGGGTCAGGGAGTACTAATATAGGGTCTAGGGTAACTCACTTGTGGTCAGGGAGTACTTATAAAGGGGTTATGGTAACTCACTTGGGTTCAGGGAGTACTTATAAAGGGGTTATGGTAACTCACTTGGGTTCAGGGAGTACTTATATGGGACTAGGGTAACTCACTTGGTGTCTGTGAGCACTTATATGTGACCAGGGTAACTCACTTGTGGCCAGGGTGTACTTATTAAGGGGCTATGGTAACTTATTTGGGGTCTGGGAGTAGTTATAAGGGACTAGGGTAACTCACTTGGGGTCTGGGAGTACATATAAAGGGGCTAGGATAACTCACTTGGTGTCAGGGAGTACTTATAAAGGGGCTAGGGTAACTCACTTGGGGTCAGGGAGTACTTCTATGGGACTAGGGTAACTCATTTGGGGTCTGGGAGTAGTTATAAGGGACTAGGGTAACTCACTTGGGGTCTGGGAGTACATATAAAGGGGCTATGGCAACTCACTTGGGGTCAGGGAGTACTTATATGGGACTAGGGTACCTCACTTGCGGTCAGAGAGTACATAGAATGGGCTCGGATAACTCACTTGGGGTTAGGGAGTAACTATATAGGGGCTAGGGTAACTCACTTGGGTTCAGGGAGTAGTTCTATGGGACTAGGGTAACTCACTTGGGGTCTGGGAGTACTTATATGGGACTAGGGTACCTCATTTGCGGTTAGAGAGTACATATAATGGGGCTCGGATAACTCACTTGGGGTCAGGGAGTACTAATATAGGGGCTAGGGTAACTCACTTGTGGTCAGGGAGTACTTATAAAGGGGTTATGGTAACTCACTTGGGTTCAAGGAGTACTTATATGGGACTAGGGTAACTCACTTGGGGTCTGGGAGTACTTATATGGGACTAGGGTATCTCACTTGGGGTCAGGGAGTACTTATAATGGGGTAGGGTAATTCTCTTGGGGTCAGGGAGTACTTATAAGGTACTGGGTAACTCACTTGGGGTTTGGGGGTACTTATAAAGGGGTTAGGATAATTCACATGGGGTCAGGGAGTACTTATGTAGGGGCTAGGGTAACTCACTTGGGGTCAGGGAGTAACTATATAGGGGCTAGGGTAACTCACTTGGGGTCAGGGAGTAGTTCTATGGGACTAGGGTAACTCACTTGGGGTCTGGGAGTACTTATATGGGACTAGGGTACCTCACTTGCGGTTAGAGAGTACATATAATGGGGCTCGGATAACTCACTTGGGGTCAGGGAGTACTAATATAGGGGCTAGGGTAACTCACTTGTGGTCAGGGAGTACTTATAAAGGGGTTATGGTAACTCACTTGGGTTCAAGGAGTACTTATAAAGGGGTTATGGTAACTCACTTGGGTTCAGGGAGTACTTATATGGGACTAGGGTAACTCACTTGGGGTCTGGGAGTACTTATATGGGACTAGGGTATCTCACTTGGGGTCAAGGAGTACTTATAAAGGGGTAGGGTAATTCTCTTGGGATCAGGGAGTACTTATAAGGTACTGGGTAACTCACTTGGGGTTTGGGGGTACTTATAAAGGGGTTAGGATAACTCACATGGAGTCAGGGAGTACTTATGTAGGGGCTAGGGTAACTCACTTGGGGTCAGGGAGTAACTATATAGGGGCTAGGGTAACTCACTTGGGGTCAGGGAGTAGTTCTATGGGACTAGGGTAACTCACTTGGGGTCTGGGAGTACTTATATGGGACTAGGGTATCTCACTTGCGGTTAGAGAGTACATATAATGGGGCTCGGATAACTCACTTGGGGTCAGGGAGTACTAATATAGGGGCTAGGGTAACTCACTTGTGGTCAGGGAGTACTTATAAAGGGGTTATGGTAACTCACTTGGGTTCAGGGAGTACTTATAAAGGGGTTATGGTAACTCACTTGGGTTCAGGGAGTACTTATATGGGACTAGGGTAACTCACTTGGTGTCTGTGAGCACTTATATGTGACCAGGGTAACTCACTTGGGGCCAGGGTGTACATATTAATTGGCTAGGGTAACTCAATTGGGGTTAGGGAGTACTTATATAGGGGCTAGTGTAACTCACTTGTGGTCAGGGAGTACTTATAAAGGGACTAGGATAACTCACTTGGGGTCAGGGAGTACTTATAAAGGGGATAGGGTAACTCACTTGGGGTCTGGGAGTACTTATATGGGACTAGGGTACCTCACTTGCGTTTAGAGAGTACATATAATGGGGCTCGGATAACTCACTTGGGGTCAGGGAGTACTAATATAGGGTCTAGGGTAACTCACTTGTGGTCAGGGAGTACTTATAAAGGGGTTATGGTAACTCACTTGGGTTCAGGGAGTACTTATAAAGGGGTTATGGTAACTCACTTGGGTTCAGGGAGTACTTATATGGGACTAGGGTAACTCACTTGGTGTCTGTGAGCACTTATATGTGACCAGGGTAACTCACTTGTGGCCAGGGTGTACTTATTAAGGGGCTATGGTAACTTATTTGGGGTCTGGGAGTAGTTATAAGGGACTAGGGTAACTCACTTGGGGTCTGGGAGTACATATAAAGGGGCTAGGATAACTCACTTGGTGTCAGGGAGTACTTATAAAGGGGCTAGGGTAACTCACTTGGGGTCAGGGAGTACTTCTATGGGACTAGGGTAACTCATTTGGGGTCTGGGAGTAGTTATAAGGGACTAGGGTAACTCACTTGGGGTCTGGGAGTACATATAAAGGGGCTATGGCAACTCACTTGGGGTCAGGGAGTACTTATATGGGACTAGGGTACCTCACTTGCGGTCAGAGAGTACATAGAATGGGCTCGGATAACTCACTTGGGGTTAGGGAGTAACTATATAGGGGCTAGGGTAACTCACTTGGAGTCAGGGAGTAGTTCTATGGGACTAGGGTAACTCACTTGGGGTCTGGGAGTACTTATATGGGACTAGGGTACCTCATTTGCGGTTAGAGAGTACATATAATGGGGCTCGGATAACTCACTTGGGGTCAGGGAGTACTAATATAGGGGCTAGGGTAACTCACTTGTGGTCAGGGAGTACTTATAAAGGGGTTATGGTAACTCACTTGGGTTCAGGGAGTACTTATATGGGACTAGGGTAACTCACTTGGGGTCTGGGAGTACTTATATGGGACTAGGGTATCTCACTTGGGGTCAGGGAGTACTTATAATGGGGTAGGGTAATTCTCTTGGGGTCAGGGAGTACTTATAAGGTACTGGGTAACTCACTTGGGGTTTGGGGGTACTTATAAAGGGGTTAGGATAACTCACATGGGGTCAGGGAGTACTTATGTAGGGGCTAGGGTAACTAACTTGGGGTCAGGGAGTAACTATATAGGGGCTAGGGTAACTCACTTGGGGTCAGGGAGTAGTTCTATGGGACTAGGGTAACTCACTTGGGGTCTGGGAGTACTTATATGGGACTAGGGTACCTCACTTGCGGTTAGAGAGTACATATAATGGGGCTCGGATAACTCACTTGGGGTCAGGGAGTACTAATATAGGGGCTAGGGTAACTCACTTGTGGTCAGGGAGTACTTATAAAGGGGTTATGGTAACTCACTTGGGTTCAAGGAGTACTTATAAAGGGGTTATGGTAACTCACTTGGGTTCAGGGAGTACTTATATGGGACTAGGGTAACTCACTTGGGGTCTGGGAGTACTTATATGGGACTAGGGTATCTCACTTGGGGTCAAGGAGTACTTATAAAGGGGTAGGGTAATTCTCTTGGGATCAGGGAGTACTTATAAGGTACTGGGTAACTCACTTGGGGTTTGGGGGTACTTATAAAGGGGTTAGGATAACTCACATGGAGTCAGGGAGTACTTATGTAGGGGCTAGGGTAACTCACTTGGGGTCAGGGAGTAACTATATAGGGGCTAGGGTAACTCACTTGGGGTCAGGGAGTAGTTCTATGGGACTAGGGTAACTCACTTGGGGTCTGGGAGTACTTATATGGGACTACGGTATCTCACTTGCGGTTAGAGAGTACATATAATGGGGCTCGGATAACTCACTTGGGGTCAGGGAGTACTAATATAGGGGCTAGGGTAACTCACTTGTGGTCAGGGAGTACTTATAAAGGGGTTATGGTAACTCACTTGGGTTCAGGGAGTACTTATAAAGGGGTTATGGTAACTCACTTGGGTTCAGGGAGTACTTATATGGGACTAGGGTAACTCACTTGGTGTCTGTGAGCACTTATATGTGACCAGGGTAACTCACTTGGGGCCAGGGTGTACATATTAATTGGCTAGGGTAACTCAATTGGGGTTAGGGAGTACTTATATAGGGGCTAGTGTAACTCACTTGTGGTCAGGGAGTACTTATAAAGGGACTAGGATAACTCACTTGGGGTCAGGGAGTACTTATAAAGGGGATAGGGTAACTCACTTGGGGTCAGGGAGTACTTATTAGGGACCAGGGTAACTCACTTGGGGCCAGGGTGTACTTATTAAGGTCTAGGGTAACTTACTTTGGGTCAAGGAGTACTTATATGGGACTAGGGTAACTCACTTGTGGCCAGGGTGTACTTATTAAGGGGCTATGGTAACTCATTTGGGGTCTGGGAGTAGTTATAAGGGACTAGGGTAACTCACTTGGGGTCTGGGAGTACATATAAAGGGGCTAGGATAACTCACTTGGTGTCAGGGAGTACTTATAAAGGGGCTATGGTAACTCACTTGGGGTCAGGGAGTACTTATATGGGACTAGGGTAACTCACTTGGGTTCAGGGAGTACTTATATGGGACTAGGGTACCTCACTTGCGGTCAGGGAGTACTTATAAAGGGCTAGGGTAATTCTCTTGGGGTCAGGGAGTACTTATAAGGTACTGGGTAACTCACTTGGGGTTTGGGGGTGCTTATAAAGGGGTTAGGATAACTCACATGGGGTCAGGGAGTACTTATAAAGGTGATATGGTAACTCACTTGGGGTCAGGGAGTACTTCTATGGGACTAGGGTAACTCATTTGGGGTCTGGGAGTAGTTATAAGGGACTAGGGTAACTCACTTGGGGTCTGGGAGTACATTTAAAGGGGCTAGGATAACTCACTTGGTGTCAGGGAGTACTTATAAAGGGGCTATGGTAACTCACTTGGGGTCAGGGAGTACTTATATGGGACTAGGGTAATTCACTTGGGTTCTGGGAGTACTTAATGGGACTAGGGTAACTCACTTTGGGTCAAGGAGTACTTATATGGGACTAGGGTAACTCACTTGGGGTCTGGGAGTAGTTATAGGGGACTAGGGTAACTCACTTGGGGTCTGGGAGTACATATAAAGGGGCTAGAATAACTCACTTGGGGCCAGGGAGTACTAATATAGGGGCTAGGGTAACTCACTTGGGGTCAGGGAGTACATATAATGGGGCTAGGATAACTCACTTGGGGTCAGGGAGTACTTATATAGGGGCTAGGGTAACTCACTTGGGGTCAGGTTGTACATATAAAGGGGCTAGGATAACTCACTTGGGGTCAGGGAGTACTTAAAAAGGGGCTATGGTAACTCACTTGGGGTCAGGGAGTACTTATATGGGGCTAGAATAACTCACTTGGGGTCAGGGACTACTAATATAGGGGCTAGGGTAACTCACTTGGGGTCAGGGAGTACATATAATGGGGCTAGGATAACTCACTTGGGGTCAGGGAGTACTTATATAGGGGCTAGGGTAACTCACTTGGGGTCAGGGAGTACTTATATGGGATTAGGGGACCTCACTTGCGGTCAGAGAGTACATATAAAGGGGCTCGGGTAACAAACTTGGGGTTAGGGAGTAATTATATAGGGGCTAGGGTAACTCACTTGGGGTCAGGGAGTACTTCTAGGGACTAGGGTAACTCACTTGGGGTCTGGGAGTTCTTATATGGGACTAGGGTAACTCAATTGGGTTTAGGGAGTACTTATATAGGGGCTAGGGTAACTCACTTGTGGTCAGGGAGTACTTATAACGGGACTAGGATAACTCACTTGGGGTCAGGGAGTACTTATAAAGGGGATAGGGTAACTCACTTGGGGTCAGGGAGTACCTATAAGGGACCAGGGTAACTCACTTGGGCCCAGGGTGTACTTATTAAGGTCTAGGGTAACTTACTTTGGGACAAGGAGTACTTATATGGGACTAGGGTAACTCACTTGGTGTCTGTGAGCACTTATATGTGACCAGGGTAACTCACTTGGATCCAGGGTGTACTTATTAAGGAGCTAGGGTAACTCACTTGGGGTCAGGGAGTACTTCTATGGGACTAGGATAACTCACTTGTGGTCTGGGTGTACTTATATGGAACTAGGGTAACCCACTTAATGTCAGGGAGTACTTATAAAGGGGCTATGGTAAATCACTTGGGGTCAGGGAGTACTTATATGGGACTAAGCTAACTCACTTGCGGTCAGAGAGTACATATAAAGGGGCTATGATAACTCACTTGGGGTCAGAGTGTACTTATAAAGGTGATATGGTAACTGACTTGTGGTCAGGGAGTACTTCTATGGGAGTAGGGTAACTCACTTGCGGTCAGAGAGTACATATAATGGGGCTCGGATAACTCACTTGGGGTTAGGGAGTAATTATATAGGGGCTTGGGTAACTCACTTGGGGTCAGGGAGTAGTTCTATGAGACTAGGGTAACTCACTTGGTGTCTGTGAGCACTTATATGTGACCAGGGTAACTCACTTGGGGCCAGGGTGTATTTATTAAGGGGCTAGGTTAACTAACTTGGGGTCAGGGAGTACTTATATGGGACTAGGGTAACTCACTTGGGGTCAGGGAGTACATATAAAGGGGCTAGGATAACTCACTTGGGGTCAGGGTGTACTTAACAAGGTGATATGGTAACTGACTTGTGGTCAGGGAGTACTTCTATGGGAGTAGGGTAACTCACTTGCGGTCAGAGAGTACATATAATGGGGCTCGGATAACTCATTTGGGGTTAGGGAGTAATTATATAGGGGCTAGGGTAACTCACTTGGGGTCAGGGAGTAGTTCTATGGGACTAGGGTAACTCACTTGGGGTCTGGGAGTACTTATATGGGACTAGGGTATCTCACTTGGGGTCAGGGAGTACTTATAAAGGGGCTAGGGTAACTTACTTTGGGTCAAGGAGTACTTATATGGGACTAGGGTAACTCACTTGGTGTCTGTGAGCACTTATATGTGACCAGGGTAACTCACTTGGGGCCAGGGTGTACTTATTAAGGGGCTAGGGTAACTCAGTTGTGGTCAGGGAGTACTTCTATGGGACTAGGGTAACTCACTTGGGGTCTGGGAGTACTTATATGGGACTAGGGTAACCCACTTAGGGTCAGGGAGTACTTATATAGGGGCTAGGGTAACTCACTTTGGGTCGGGGAGTAGTTATAAGGGACTAGAGTAACTCACTTGGACTCTGGGAGTACATATAAAGGGGCTAGGATATCTCACTTGGGGTCAGGGAGTACTTATAAAGGGGATAGGGTAACTCACTAGGGGTCAGGGAGTACTTATAAGGGACTAAGGTAACTCACTTGCGGTCAGAGAGTACATATAAAGGGGCTAGGATAACTCACTTGTGGTCAGGGTGTACTTAACAAGGTGATATGGTAACTGACTTGTGGTCAGGGAGTACTTCTATGGGAGTAGGGTTACTCACTTGCGGTCAGAGAGTACATATAAAGGGGCTAGGATAACTCACTTAGGGTCAGGGAGTACTTATAAAGGGGCTATGCTAACTCACTTGGGGTCAGGGAGTACTTATATGGGACTAGGGTACCTCACTTGCGGTCTGGGAGTACATATATGGGACTAGGGTACCTCACTTGCGGTCAGAGAGTACATATAATGGGGCTCGGATAACTCACTTAGGGTTAGGGAGTAATTATATAGGGGCTAGGGTAACTCACTTGGTGTCTGTGAGCACTTATATGTGACCAGGGTAACTCACTTGGGGCCAGGGTGTACTTATTAAGGGGTTATGGTAACTCACTTGGGTTCAGGGAGTACTTATATGGGACTAGGGTAACTCACTTGTGGTCTGGGAGTACTTATATGTGACTAGGGTATCTCACTTGGGGTCAGGGAGTACTTATAAAGGGGCTATGCTAACTCACTTGGGGTCAGGGAGTACTTATATGGGACTAGGGTACCTCACTTGCGGTCTGGGAGTACATATATGGGACTAGGGTACCTCACTTGCGGTCAGAGAGTACATATAATGGGGCTCGGATAACTCACTTGGGGTTAGGGAGTAATTATATAGGTGCTAGGGTAACTCACTTGGGGTCAGGGAGTAGTTCTATGAGACTAGGGTAACTCACTTGGGGTCAGGGAGTACTTATAAAGGGGTTATGGTAACTCACTTGGGTTCAGGGAGTACTTATATGGGACTAGGGTAACTCACTTGTGGTCTGGGAGTACTTATATGTGACTAGGGTATCTCACTTGGGGTCAGGGAGTACTTATAAAGGGGCTAGGGTAACTTACTTTGGGTCAAGGAGTACTTATATGGGACTAGGGTAACTCACTTGGTGTCTGTGAGCACTTATATGTGACCAGGGTAACTCACTTGGGGCCAGGGTGTACTTATTAAGGGGCTAGGGTAACTCACTTGGGTTCAAGGAGTACTTATATGGGACTAGGGTAACTCACTTGGGGTCTGGGAGTACATCTATGGGACTAGGGTAATTCACTTGGGTTCTGGGTGTACTTAATGGGACTAGGGTAACTCACTTGGGGTCTGGGAGTACTTATAAAGGGGCTAGGGTAACTCACTTTGGGTCTGGGAGTACTTATATGGGACTAGGGTACTTCACTTGCGGTCAGAGAGTACATATAATGGGGCTCGGATAACTCACTTGCGGTCTGGGAGTACTTATATGGGACTAGGGTACCTCACTTGCGGTCAGAGAGTACATATAATGGGGCTCGGATAACTCACTTGGGGTCAGGGAGTACTTATATAGGGGCTTGGGTAACTCACTTGTGGTTAGGGAGTACTTATAAAGGGGTTCTGGTAACTCACTTGGGTTCAAGGAGTACTTATATGGGGCTATGGTAACTCACTTGGGGTCAGGGAGTACTTATATGGGACTAGGGTACCTCACTTGCGGTCAGAGAGTACATATAATGGGGCTCGGATAACTCACTTGGGGTTAGGGAGTAATTATATAGGGGCTAGGGTAACTCACTTGGGGTCAGGGAGTAGTTCTATGAGACTAGGGTAACTCACTTGGGGTCAGGGAGTACTTATATAGGGGCTAGGGTAACTCACTTGTGGTCAGGGGTACTTATAAAGGGGTTATGGTAACTCACTTGGGTTCAGGGAGTACTTATATGGGACTAGGGTAACTTACTTGTGGTCTGGGAGTACTTATATGGGACTAGGGTATCTCACTTGGGGTCAGGGAGTACTTATAAAGGGGCTAGGGTAACTTACTTTGGGTCAAGGAGTACTTATATGGGACTAGGGTAACTCACTTGGTGTCTGTGAGCACTTATATGTGACCAGGGTAACTCACTTGGGGCCAGGGTGTACTTATTAAGGGGCTAGGGTAACTCACTTGGGTTCAAGGAGTACTTATATGGGACTAGGGTAACTCACTTGGGGTCTGGGAGTACTTATATGGGACTAGGGTATCTCACTTGGGGTCAGGGATTACTTATAAAGGGGCTAGGGTAACTTACTTTGAGTGAAGGAGTACCTATATGGGACTAGGGTAACTCACTTGGTGTCTGTCAGCACTTATATGTGACCAGGATAACTCACTTGGGGTCTGGGAGTACTTATATGGGACTAGGGTATCTCACTTGGGGTCAGGGGGTACTTATACCGCCTCATCCCGGACATCCGGTCCTGGCTGGCTGCTAATTGTAGAAGCTTGAACTACCATGTTTCCCGGATGCTCCTGGGGCATGGTAGTTTCATGAGTCATCGCGCGAGGGTGGGCCGCAGGGCGACTCCCGACTGCTGGTGCTCCCCGAATCCGGTCGCGGATACGGCGGAGCACACGCTGCTGTGGTGTCCCCTGTGGGAATGCGAAAGAGCAGAACTCTGTGATGCTTTAGGTGTGCCCTCGTTGTAGGTGGAGACCCTTGTGTCCCATGTTACGAGTACGCCGAGAGCTTGGAATGCATTTTCCAGCTTCTCGGTTAGGGTCCTCACCTCCAAGGACAGTAGAGTCCGAGCTGAGGAGTCTGCTGCTCTCTCCTCTGGGGTGGGGTAGAGTCTGGGGTTTTTGTTTGTCTTGGGATGACCGCATACGGTCGTAGAGTAGAGCGTATACCCTCCTACCTGATGTTATAAGCTATGCTTGGTACCGGGTAGGGGGGCAGGTAGGGGGTTTTGGTGGGTTAGAATCCCACATAACCTCTGGCCAAAACATCGGCCACCGGAGGTACTTAACAAGCCGTAAGGCTTTAAGAAGTGTCCCCCTACCTCGCAAAGCGACGGAAAAAAAAAAAAAAAAAAAAAAAAAAAGGGGGTACTTATAAAGGGGCTAGGGTAACTCACTTGGAGTCAGGGAGTACTTCTATGGGACTAGGGTAACTCACTTGGGGTCTGGGAGTAGTTATATGGGACTAGGGTAACCCACTTAGGGTCAGGGAGTACTTATAAAGGGGCTAGGGTAACTCACTTAGGGTCGGGGAGTAGTTATAAGGGACTAAAGTAACTCACTTGGACTCTGGGAGTACATATAAAGGGGCTAGGATAACTCACTTGTGGTCAGGGAGTACTTATAAAGGGGAGAGGGTAACTCACTTGGGGTCAGGGAGTACTTATAAGGGATTAGGGTAACTCACTTGGGGTCTGGGAGTACTTATAAAGGGGTTATGGTAAATCACTTGGGGTCAGGGAGTACTTATATGGGACTAAGGTAACTCACTTGCGGTCAGAAAGTACATATAAAGGGGCTAGGATAACTCACTTGTGGTCAGGGAGTACTTATAAAGGGGAGAGGGTAACTCACTTTGGGTCGGGGAGTAGTTATAAGGGACTAGAGTAACTCACTTGGGCTCTGGGAGTACATATAAAGGGGCTAGGATAACACACTAGGGGTCAGGGAGTACTTATAAGGGACTAGGGTAACTCACTTGGGGTCTGGGAGTATTTATAAAGGGGCTATGGTAAATCACTTGGGGTCAGGGAGTACTTATATGGGACTAAGGTAACTCACTTGCGGTCAGAGAGTACATATAAAGGGGCTAAGATAACTCACTTGGGGTCAGGGTGTACTTATAAAGGTGATATGGTAAATGACTTGTGGTCAGGGAGTACTTCTATGGGAATAGGGTAACTCACTTGCGGTCAGAGAGTACATATAAAGGGGCTATGGTAACTCACTTGGGGTCAGGGAGTACTTATATGGACTAGGGTACCTCACTTGCGGTCTGGGAGTACTTATATGGGACTAGGGTACCTCACTTGCGGTCAGAGAGTACATATAATGGGGCTCGGATAACTCACTTGGGGTCAGGGAGTACTTATATAGGGGCTTGGGTAACTCACTTGTGGTTAGGGAGTACTTATAAAGGGGTTCTGGTAACTCACTTGGGTTCAAGGAGTACTTATATGGGGCTATGGTAACTCACTTGGGGTCAGGGAGTACTTATATGGGACTAGGGTACCTCACTTGCGGTCAGAGAGTACATATAATGGGGCTCGGATAACTCACTTGCGGTCAGAAAGTACATATAAAGGGGCTAGGATAACTCACTTGGGGTCAGGGTGTACTTATAAAGGGGCTAGGGTAACTTACTTTGGGTCAAGGAGTACTTATATGGGACTAGGGTAACTCACTTGGTGTCTGTGAGTACTTATAAAGGGGCTATGGTAAATCACTTGGGGTCAGGGAGTACTTATATGGGACTAAAGTAACTCACTTGCGGTCAGAGAGTACATATAAAGGGGCTAGGATAACTCACTTGGGGTCAGGGTGTACTTAACAAGGTGATATGGTAACTGACTTGTGGTCAGGGAGTACTTCTATGGGAGTAGGGTAACTCACTTGCGGTCAGAGAGTACATATAATGGGGCTCGGATAACTCATTTGGGGTTAGGGAGTAATTATATAGGGGCTAGGGTAACTCACTTGGGGTCAGGGAGTAGTTCTATGGGACTAGGGTAACTCACTTGGGGTCTGGGAGTACTTATATGGGACTAGGGTATCTCACTTGGGGTCAGGGAGTACTTATAAAGGGGCTCGGATAACTCACTTGGGGTCAGGGAGTACTTATATAGGGGCTAGGGTAACTCACTTGTGGTCAGGGAGTACTTATAAAGGGGTTCTGGTAACTCACTTGGGTTCAAGGAGTACTTATATGGGACTAGGGTAACTCACTTGGGGTCTGGTAGTACTTATATAGGACTAGGGTATCTCACTTGGGGTCTGGGAGTACTTATATGGGACTAGGGTAACCCACTTAGGGTCAGGGAGTACTTATATAGGGGCTAGGGTAACTCACTTTGGGTCGGGGAGTAGTTATAAGGGACTAGAGTAACTCACTTGGACTCTGGGAGTACATATAAAGGGGCTAGGATATCTCACTTGGGGTCAGGGAGTACTTATAAAGGGGATAGGGTAACTCACTAGGGGTCAGGGAGTACTTATAAGGGACTAAGGTAACTCACTTGCGGTCAGAGAGTACATATAAAGGGGCTAGGATAACTCACTTGGTGTCAGGGTGTACTTAACAAGGTGATATGGTAACTGACTTGTGGTCAGGGAGTACTTCTATGGGAGTAGGGTTACACACTTGCGGTCAGAGAGTACATATAAAGGGGCTAGGATAACTCACTTGGGGTCAGGGAGTACTTATAAAGGGGCTATGCTAACTCACTTGGGGTCAGGGAGTACTTATATGGGACTAGGGTACCTCACTTGCGGTCTGGGAGTACATATATGGGACTAGGGTACCTCACTTGCGGTCAGAGAGTACATATAATGGGGCTCGGATAACTCACTTGGGGTCAGGGAGTACTTATATAGGGGCTAGTGTAACTCACTTGTGGTCAGGGAGTACTTATAAAGGGGTTCTGGTAACTCACTTGGGTTCAAGGAGTACTTATATTGGACTAGGGTAACTCACATGGGGTCTGGTAGTACTTATATAGGACTAGGGTATCTCACTTGGGGTCAGGGAGTACTTATATGGGACTAAGGTAACTCACTTGCGGTCAGAGAGTACATATAAAGGGGCTAGGATAACTCACTTGGGGTCAGGGTGTACTTAACAAGGTGATATGGTAACTGACTTGTGGTCAGGGAGTACTTCTATGGGAGTAGGGTTACTCACTTGCGGTCAGAGAGTACATATAATGGGGCTCGGATAACTTATTTGGGGTTAGGGAGTAATTATATAGGGGCTAGGGTAACTCACTTGGGGTCAGGGAGTAGTTCTATGGGACTAGGGTAGTTCACTTGGGGGCTGGGAGTACTTATATGGGACTAGGGTACCTCACTTGCGGTCAGAGAGTACATATAATGGGGCTCGGATAACTCACTTGGGGTCAGGGAGTACTTATATAGGGGCTAGGGTAACTCACATGTGGTCAGGGAGTACTTATAAAGGGGTTATGGTTACTCACTTGGGTTCAAGGAGTTCTTATATGGGACTAGGGTAACTCACTTGGGGTGTGGGAGTACTTATATGGGACTAGAGTATCTCACTTGGGGTCAGGGAGTACTTATAAAGGGGCTAGGGTAACTTACTTTGGTTTAAGGAGTACTTATATGGGACTAGGGTAACTCACTTGGGGTCTGGGAGTAGTTATATGGGACTAGGGTAACACACTTAGGGTCAGGGAGTACTTATAAAGGGGCTAGGGTAACTCACTTTGGGTCGAGGAGTAGTTATAAGGGACTAGAGTAACACACTTGGATTCTGGGAGTACATATAAAGGGGCTAGGATAACTCACTTGTGGTCAGGGAGTACTTATAAAGGGGAGAGGGTAACTCACTTGGGGTCAGGGAGTACTTATAAGGGATTAGGGTAACTCACTTGGGGTCTGGGAGTACTTATAAAGGGGTTATGGTAAATCACTTTGGGTCAGGGAGTACTTATATGGGACTAAGGTAACTCACTTGCGGTCAGAAAGTACATATAAAGGGGCTAGGATAACTCACTTGGGGTCAGGGTGTACTTATAAAGGGGCTAGGGTAACTTACTTTGGGTCAAGGAGTACTTATATGGGACTAGGGTAACTCACTTGGTGTCTGTGAGTACTTATAAAGGGGCTATGGTAAATCACTTGGGGTCAGGGAGTACTTATATGGGACTAAGGTAACTCACTTGCGGTCAGAGAGTACATATAAAGGGGCTAGGATAACTCACTTGGGGTCAGGGTGTACTTAACAAGGTGATATGGTAACTGACTTGTGGTCAGGGAGTACTTCTATGGGAGTAGGGTAACTCACTTGCGGTCAGAGAGTACATATAATGGGGCTCGGATAACTCATTTGGGGTTAGGGAGTAATTATATAGGGGCTAGGGTAACTCACTTGGGGTCAGGGAGTAGTTCTATGGGACTAGGGTAACTCACTTGGGGTCTGGGAGTACTTATATGGGACTAGGGTACCTCACATGCGGTCAGAGAGTACATATAATGGGGCTCGGATAACTCACTTGGGGTCAGGGAGTACTTATATAGGGGCTAGGGTAACTCACTTGTGGTCAGGGAGTACTTCTATGGGAATAGGGTAACTCACTTGCGGTCAGAGAGTACATATAAAGGGGCTATGGTAACTCACTTGGGGTCAGGGTGTACTTATAAAGGTGATATGGTAACTGACTTGTGGTCAGGGAGTACTTCTATGGGAATAGGGTAACTCACTTGCGGTCAGAGAGTACATATAAAGGGGCTATGGTAACTCACTTGGGGTCAGGGAGTACTAATATGGGACTAGGGTACCTCACTTGCGGTCAGAGAGTACATATAATGGGCTCGGATAACTCACTTGGGGTTAGGGAGTAATTATATAGGGGCTAGGGTAACTCACTTGGGGTCAGGGAGTAGTTCTATGAGACTAGGGTAACTCACTTGGGGTCAGGGAGTACTTATATAGGGGCTAGGGTAACTCACTTGTGGTCAGGGAGTACTTATAAAGGGGTTATGGTAACTCACTTGGGTTCAGGGAGTACTTATATGGGACTAGGGTAACTCACTTGGGGTCTGGGAGTACTTATATGGGACTAGGGTATCTCACTTGGGGTCAGGGAGTGCTTATAAAGGGGCTAGGGTAACTTACTTTGGGTCAAGGAGTACTTATATGGGACTAGGGTAACTCACTTGGTGTCTGTGAGCACTTATATGTGACCAGGGTAACTCACTTGGGGCCAGGGTGTACTTATTAAGGGGCTAGGGTAACTCAGTTGTGGTCAGGGAGTACTTCTATGGGACTAGGGTAACTCACTTGGGGTCTGGGAGTACTTATATGGGACTAGGGTAACCCACTTAGGGTCAGGGAGTACTTATATAGGGGCTACGGTAACTCACTTTGGGTCGGGGAGTAGTTATAAGGGACTAGAGTAACTCACTTGGACTCTGGGAGTACATATAAAGGGGCTAGGATATCTCACTTGGGGTCAGGGAGTACTTATAAAGGGGATAGGGTAACTCACTAGGGGTCAGGGAGTACTTATAAGGGACTAAGGTAACTCACTTGCGGTCAGAGAGTACATATAAAGGGGCTAGGATAACTCACTTGGTGTCAGGGTGTACTTAACAAGGTGATATGGTAACTGACTTGTGGTCAGGGAGTACTTCTATGGGAGTAGGGTTACACACTTGCGGTCAGAGAGTACATATAAAGGGGCTAGGATAACTCACTTGGGGTCAGGGAGTACTTATAAAGGGGATAGGGTAACTCACTAGGGGTCAGGGAGTACTTATATGGGATTAAGGTAACTCACTTGCGGTCAGGGAGTACTTATATGGGACTAGGGTACCTCACTTGCGGTCTGGGAGTACATATATGGGACTAGGGTACCTCACTTGCGTTCAGAGAGTACATATAATGGGGCTCGGATAACTCACTTGGGGTCAGGGAGTACTTATATAGGGGCTAGTGTAACTCACTTGTGGTCAGGGAGTACTTATAAAGGGGTTCTGGTAACTCACTTGGGTTCAAGGAGTACTTATATGGGACTAGGGTAACTCACATGGGGTCTGGTAGTACTTATATAGGACTAGGGTATCTCACTTGGGGTCAGGGAGTACTTATATGGGACTAAGGTAACTCACTTGCGGTCAGAGAGTACATATAAAGGGGCTAGGATAACTCACTTGGGGTCAGGGTGTACTTAACAAGGTGATATGGTAACTGACTTGTGGTCAGGGAGTACTTCTATGGGAGTAGGGTTACTCACTTGCGGTCAGAGAGTACATATAATGGGGCTCGGATAACTTATTTGGGGTTAGGGAGTAATTATATAGGGGCTAGGGTAACTCACTTGGGGTCAGGGAGTAGTTCTATGGGACTAGGGTAGCTCACTTGGGGGCTGGGAGTACTTATATGGGACTAGGGTACCTCACTTGCGGTCAGAGAGTACATATAATGGGGCTCGGATAACTCACTTGGGGTCAGGGAGTACTTATATAGGGGCTAGGGTAACTCACATGTGGTCAGGGAGTACTTATAAAGGGGTTATGGTTACTCACTTGGGTTCAAGGAGTTCTTATATGGGACTAGGGTAACTCACTTGGGGTGTGGGAGTACTTATATGGGACTAGAGTATCTCACTTGGGGTCAGGGAGTACTTATAAAGGGGCTAGGGTAACTTACTTTGGTTTAAGGAGTACTTATATGGGACTAGGGTAACTCACTTGGTGTCTGTCAGCACTTATATGTGACCAGGGTAACTCACTTGGGGTCTGGGAGTACTTATATGGGACTAGGGTATCTCACTTGGGGTCAGGGGGTACTTATAAAGGGGCTAGGGTAACTTACTTTGGGTCAAGGAGTACTTATATGGGACTAGGGTAACTCACTCGGTGTCTGTCAGCACGTATATGTGACCAAGGTAACTCACTTGGGGCCAGGGTGTACTTATTAAGGGGCTAGGGTAACTCACTTGGGGTCAGGGAGTACTTCTATGGGACTAAGGTAACTCACTTGGGGTCAGGGAGTACTTATATGGGACTAGGGTAACTCACTTGGTGTCTGTGAGCACTTATATGTGACCAGGGTAACTCACTTGGGGCCAGGGTGTACTAATATAGGGACTATGGTAACTCACTTGGTGTCAGGGAGTACTTCTATGGGACTAGGGTAACTCACCTGGGGTCTGGGAGTACATATAAAGGGGCTAGAATAACTCACTTGGGGTCAGGGAGTACAAATATAGGGGCTAGGGTAACTTACTTTGGGTCAAGGAGTACTTATATGGGACTAGGGTAACTCACTTGGTGTCTGTGAGCACTTATATGTGACCAGGGTAACTCACTTGGGGCCAGGGTGTACTTATTAAGGGGCTAGGGTAACTCAGTTGTGGTCAGGGAGTACTTCTATGGGACTAGGGTAACTCACTTGGCGTCTGGGAGTACTTATATGGGACTAGGGTAACCCACTTAGGGACAGGGAGTACTTATATAGGGGCTAGGGTAACTCACTTTGGGTCGGGGAGTAGTTATAAGGGACTAGAGTAACTCACTTGGACTCTGGGAGTACATATAAAGGGGCTAGGATAACTCACTTGGGGTAAGGGAGTACTTATAAAGGGGATAGGGTAACTCACTAGGGGTCAGGGAGTACTTATAAGGGACTAGGGTAACTCACTTGCGGTCAGAGAGTACATATAAAGGGGCTAGGATAACTCACTTGGGGTCAGGGTGTACTTAACAAGGTGATATGGTATCTGACTTGTGGTCAGGGAGTACTTCTATGGGAGTAGGGTAACTCACTTGCGGTCAGAGAGTACATATAAAGGGGCTAGGATAACTCACTTGGGGTCAGGGAGTACTTATAAAGGGGCTATGCTAACTCACTTGGGGTCAGGGAGTACTTATATGGGACTAGGGTACCTCACTTGCGGTCTGGGAGTACATATATGGGACTAGGGTACCTCACTTGCGGTCAGAGGGTACATATAATGGGGCTCGGATAACTCACTTGGGGTCAGGGAGTACTTATATAGGGGCTAGGGTAACTCACTTGTCGTCAGGGAGTACTTATAAAGGGGTTCTGGTAACTCACTTGGGTTTAAGGAGTACTTATATGGGACTAGGGTAACTCACTTGGGGTTTGGGAGTACTTATAAAGGGGCTAGGATAACTCACTTCGGGTCAGAGAGTACTTATAAAGGTGATATGGTAACTCACTTGGGGTCAGGGAGTACTTCTATGGGACTAGGGTAACTCACTTGGGGTCTGGGAGTAGTTATAAGGGACTAGGGTAACTCACTTGGGGTCTGGGAGTACATATAAAGGGGCTTGGAAAACTCACTTGGTGTCAGGGTGTACGTATAAAGGGGCTATGGTAACTCACTTGGGGTCAGGGAGTACTACTATAGGGACTATGGTAACTCACTTGGTGTCAGGGAGTACTTCTATGGGACTAGGGTAACTCACTTGGGGTCTGGGAGTACATATAAAGGGGCTAGAATAACTCACTTGGGGTCAGGGAGTACAAATATAGGGGCTAGGGTAACTCACTAGGAGTCGGGGAGTACTTATAAAGGGGCTAGAATAACTCACTTGGGGTCAGGGAGTACAAATATAGGGGCTAGGGTAACTCACTAGGGGTCAGGGAGTACAAATAAAACGGCTAGTATAACTCAATTGCGGTCAGAGAGTACATATAAAGGGGCTATGATAACTCACTTGGGGTCAGGGAGTACTTATAAAGGGGCTATGGTAACTCACTTGGGGTCGGGGAGTACATCTATGGGACTAGGGTAACTCACTTGCAGTCAGAGAGTACATATAAAGGGGCTAGGATAACTCACTTGTGGTCAGAGAGTACTTATAAAGGTGATATGGTAACTCACTTGGGGTCAGGGAGTACTTATATGGGACTAGGGTACCTCACTTGCGGTCTGGGAGTACATATATGGGACTAGGGTACCTCACTTGCGGTCAGAGGGTACATATAATGGGGCTCGGATAACTCACTTGGGGTCAGGGAGTACTTATATAGTGGCTAGGGTAACTCACTTGTCGTCAGGGAGTACTTATAAAGGGGTTCTGGTAACTCACTTGGGTTTAAGGAGTACTTATATGGGACTAGGGTAACTCACTTGGGGTTTGGGAGTACTTATAAAGGGGCTAGGATAACTCACTTCGGGTCAGAGAGTACTTATAAAGGTGATATGGTAACTCACTTGGGGTCAGGGAGTACTTCTATGGGACTAGGGTAACTCACTTGGGGTCAGAGAGTACATATAAAGGGGCTAGGATAACTCACTTGGGGTCAGGGAGTACTTATAAAGGGGCTATGCTAACTCACTTGGGGTCAGGGAGTACTTATATGGGACTAGGGTACCTCACTTGCGGTCTGGGAGTACATATATGGGACTAGGGTACCTCACTTGCGGTCAGAGGGTACATATATTGGGGCTCGGATAACTCACTTGGGGTCAGGGAGTACTTATATAGGGGCTAGGGTAACTCACTTGTCGTCAGGGAGTACTTATAAAGGGGTTCTGGTAACTCACTTGGGTTTAAGGAGTACTTATATGGGACTAGGGTAACTCACTTGGGGTTTGGGAGTACTTATAAAGGGGCTAGGATAACTCACTTCGGGTCAGAGAGTACTTATAAAGGTGATATGGTAACTCACTTGGGGTCAGGGAGTACTTCTATGGGACTAGGGTAACTCACTTGGGGTCAGGGAGTACTTATATAGGGGCTAGGGTAACTCACTTGTGGTCAGGGAGTACTTATAGAGGGGTTATGGTAACTCACTTGGGTTCAGGGAGTACTTATATGGGACTAGGGTAACTCACTTGGGGTCTGGGAGTACTTATATGGGACTAGGGTATCTCACTTGGGGTCAGGGAGTGCTTATAAAGGGGCTAGGATAACTCACTTGTGGTCAGAGAGTACTTATAAAGGTGATATGGTAACTCACTTGGGGTCGGGGAGTACATCTATGGGACTAGGGTAACTCACTTGCAGTCAGAGAGTACATATAAAGGGGCTAGGATAACTCACTTGTGGTCAGAGAGTACTTATAAAGGTGATATGGTAACTCACTTGGGGTCAGGGAGTACTTCAATGGGACTAGGGTAACTCACTTGGGGTCTGGGAGTAGTTATAAGGGGCTAGGGTAACTTACTTTGGGTCAAGGAGTACTTATATGGGACTAGGGTAACTCACTCGGTGTCTGTCAGCACTTATATGTGACCAAGGTAACTCACTTGGGGCCAGGGTGTACTTATTCAGGGGCTAGAGTAACTCACTTGGGGTCAGGGAGTTTTTCTATGGGACTAAGGTAACTCACTTGGGGTCAGGGAGTACTTATATGGGACTAAGGTAACTCGCTTGGGGTCAGGGAGTACTAATATAGGGACTATGGTAACTCACTAGGTGTCAGGGAGTACTTCTATGGGACTAGGGTAACTCACTTGGGGTCTGGGAGTACATATAAAGGGGCTAGAATAACTCACTTGGGGTCAGGGAGTACAAATATAGGGGCTAGGGTAACTTACTTTGGGTCAAGGAGTACTTATATGGGACTAGGGTAACTCACTTGGTGTCTGTGAGCACTTATATGTGACCAGGGTAACTCACTTGGGGCCAGGGTGTACTTATTAAGGGGCTAGGGTAACTCACTTGTGGTCAGGGAGTACTTCTATGGGACTAGGGTAACTCACTTGGGGTCTGGGAGTACTTATATGGGACTAGGGTAACCCACTTAGGGTCAGGGAGTACTTATAAAGGGGCTGGGGTAACTCACTTTGGGTCGGGGAGTAGTTATAAGGGACTAGAGTAACTCACTTGGACTCTGGGAGTACATATAAAGGGGCTAGGATATCTCACTTGGGGTCAGGGAGTACTTATAAAGGGGATAGGGTAACTCACTAGGGGTCAGGGAGTACTTATAAGGGACTAATGTAACTCACTTGCGGTCAGAGAGTACATATAAAGGGGCTAGGATAACTCACTTGGTGTCAGGGTGTACTTAACAAGGTGATATGGTAACTGACTTGTGGTCAGGGAGTACTTCTATGGGGGTAGGGTTACACACTTGCGGTCAGAGAGTACATATAAAGGGGCTAGGATAACTCACTTGGGGTCAGGGAGTACTTATAAAGGGGATAGGGTAACTCACTAGGGGTCAGGGAGTACTTATATGGGATTAAGGTAACTCACTTGCGGTCAGGGAGTACTTATATGGGACTAGGGTACCTCACTTGCGGTCAGAGAGTACATATAATGGGGCTCGGATAACTCACTTGGGGTCAGGGAGTACTTATATAGGGGCTAGTGTAACTCACTTGTGGTCAGGGAGTACTTATAAAGGGGTTCTGGTAACTCACTTGGGTTCAAGGAGTACTTATATGGGACTAGGGTAACTCACATGGGGTCTGGTAGTACTTATATAGGACTAGGGTATCTCACTTGGGGTCAGGGAGTACTTATATGGGACTAAGGTAACTCACTTGCGGTCAGAGAGTACATATAAAGGGGCTAGGATAACTCACTTGGGGTCAGGGTGTACTTAACAAGGTGATATGGTAACTGACTTGTGGTCAGGGAGTACTTCTATGGGAGTAGGGTTACTCACTTGCGGTCAGAGAGTACATATAATGGGGCTCGGATAACTTATTTGGGGTTAGGGAGTAATTATATAGGGGCTAGGGTAACTCACTTGGGGTCAGGGAGTAGTTCTATGGGACTAGGGTAGCTCACTTGGGGGCTGGGAGTACTTATATGGGACTAGGGTACCTCACTTGCGGTCAGAGAGTACATATAATGGGGCTCGGATAACTCACTTGGGGTCAGGGAGTACTTATATAGGGGCTAGGGTAACTCACATGTGGTCAGGGAGTACTTATAAAGGGGTTATGGTTACTCACTTGGGTTCAAGGAGTTCTTATATGGGACTAGGGTAACTCACTTGGGGTGTGGGAGTACTTATATGGGACTAGAGTATCTCACTTGGGGTCAGGGAGTACTTATAAAGGGGCTAGGGTAACTTACTTTGGTTTAAGGAGTACTTATATGGGACTAGGGTAACTCACTTGGTGTCTGTCAGCACTTATATGTGACCAGGGTAACTCACTTGGGGTCTGGGAGTACTTATATGGGACTAGGGTATCTCACTTGGGGTCAGGGGGTACTTATAAAGGGGCTAGGGTAACTTACTTTGGGTCAAGGAGTACTTATATGGGACTAGGGTAACTCACTCGGTGTCTGTCAGCACGTATATGTGACCAAGGTAACTCACTTGGGGCCAGGGTGTACTTATTAAGGGGCTAGGGTAACTCACTTGGGGTCAGGGAGTACTTCTATGGGACTAAGGTAACTCACTTGGGGTCAGGGAGTACTTATATGGGACTAGGGTAACTCACTTGGTGTCTGTGAGCACTTATATGTGACCAGGGTAACTCACTTGGGGCCAGGGTGTACTAATATAGGGACTATGGTAACTCACTTGGTGTCAGGGAGTACTTCTATGGGACTAGGGTAACTCACCTGGGGTCTGGGAGTACATATAAAGGGGCTAGAATAACTCACTTGGGGTCAGGGAGTACAAATATAGGGGCTAGGGTAACTTACTTTGGGTCAAGGAGTACTTATATGGGACTAGGGTAACTCACTTGGTGTCTGTGAGCACTTATATGTGACCAGGGTAACTCACTTGGGGCCAGGGTGTACTTATTAAGGGGCTAGGGTAACTCAGTTGTGGTCAGGGAGTACTTCTATGGGACTAGGGTAACTCACTTGGCGTCTGGGAGTACTTATATGGGACTAGGGTAACCCACTTAGGGACAGGGAGTACTTATATAGGGGCTAGGGTAACTCACTTTGGGTCGGGGAGTAGTTATAAGGGACTAGAGTAACTCACTTGGACTCTGGGAGTACATATAAAGGGGCTAGGATAACTCACTTGGGGTAAGGGAGTACTTATAAAGGGGATAGGGTAACTCACTAGGGGTCAGGGAGTACTTATAAGGGACTAGGGTAACTCACTTGCGGTCAGAGAGTACATATAAAGGGGCTAGGATAACTCACTTGGGGTCAGGGTGTACTTAACAAGGTGATATGGTATCTGACTTGTGGTCAGGGAGTACTTCTATGGGAGTAGGGTAACTCACTTGCGGTCAGAGAGTACATATAAAGGGGCTAGGATAACTCACTTGGGGTCAGGGAGTACTTATAAAGGGGCTATGCTAACTCACTTGGGGTCAGGGAGTACTTATATGGGACTAGGGTACCTCACTTGCGGTCTGGGAGTACATATATGGGACTAGGGTACCTCACTTGCGGTCAGAGGGTACATATAATGGGGCTCGGATAACTCACTTGGGGTCAGGGAGTACTTATATAGGGGCTAGGGTAACTCACTTGTCGTCAGGGAGTACTTATAAAGGGGCTAGGATAACTCACTTCGGGTCAGAGAGTACTTATAAAGGTGATATGGTAACTCACTTGGGGTCAGGGAGTACTTCTATGGGACTAGGGTAACTCACTTGGGGTCTGGGAGTAGTTATAAGGGACTAGGGTAACTCACTTGGGGTCTGGGAGTACATATAAAGGGGCTTGGATAACTCACTTGGTGTCAGGGTGTACGTATAAAGGGGCTATGGTAACTCACTTGGGGTCAGGGAGTACTAATATAGGGACTATGGTAACTCACTTGGTGTCAGGGAGTACTTCTATGGGACTAGGGTAACTCACTTGGGGTCTGGGAGTACATATAAAGGGGCTAGAATAACTCACTTGGGGTCAGGGAGTACAAATATAGGGGCTAGGGTAACTCACTAGGAGTCGGGGAGTACTTATAAAGGGGCTAGAATAACTCACTTGGGGTCAGGGAGTACAAATATAGGGGCTAGGGTAACTCACTAGGGGTCAGGGAGTACAAATAAAACGGCTAGTATAACTCAATTGCGGTCAGAGAGTACATATAAAGGGGCTATGATAACTCACTTGGGGTCAGGGAGTACTTATAAAGGGGCTATGGTAACTCACTTGGGGTCGGGGAGTACATCTATGGGACTAGGGTAACTCACTTGCAGTCAGAGAGTACATATAAAGGGGCTAGGATAACTCACTTGTGGTCAGAGAGTACTTATAAAGGTGATATGGTAACTCACTTGGGGTCAGGGAGTACTTATATGGGACTAGGGTACCTCACTTGCGGTCTGGGAGTACATATATGGGACTAGGGTACCTCACTTGCGGTCAGAGGGTACATATAATGGGGCTCGGATAACTCACTTGGGGTCAGGGAGTACTTATATAGGGGCTAGGGTAACTCACTTGTCGTCAGGGAGTACTTATAAAGGGGTTCTGGTAACTCACTTGGGTTTAAGGAGTACTTATATGGGACTAGGGTAACTCACTTGGGGTTTGGGAGTACTTATAAAGGGGCTAGGATAACTCACTTCGGGTCAGAGAGTACTTATAAAGGTGATATGGTAACTCACTTGGGGTCAGGGAGTACTTCTATGGGACTAGGGTAACTCACTTGGGGTCAGAGAGTACATATAAAGGGGCTAGGATAACTCACTTGGGGTCAGGGAGTACTTATAAAGGGGCTATGCTAACTCACTTGGGGTCAGGGAGTACTTATATGGGACTAGGGTACCTCACTTGCGGTCTGGGAGTACATATATGGGACTAGGGTACCTCACTTGCGGTCAGAGGGTACATATATTGGGGCTCGGATAACTCACTTGGGGTCAGGGAGTACTTATATAGGGGCTAGGGTAACTCACTTGTCGTCAGGGAGTACTTATAAAGGGGTTCTGGTAACTCACTTGGGTTTAAGGAGTACTTATATGGGACTAGGGTAACTCACTTGGGGTTTGGGAGTACTTATAAAGGGGCTAGGATAACTCACATCGGGTCAGAGAGTACTTATAAAGGTGATATGGTAACTCACTTGGGGTCAGGGAGTACTTCTATGGGACTAGGGTAACTCACTTGGGGTCAGGGAGTACTTATATAGGGGCTAGGGTAACTCACTTGTGGTCAGGGAGTACTTATAGAGGGGTTATGGTAACTCACTTGGGTTCAGGGAGTACTTATATGGGACTAGGGTAACTCACTTGGGGTCTGGGAGTACTTATATGGGACTAGGGTATCTCACTTGGGGTCAGGGAGTGCTTATAAAGGGGCTAGGGTAACTTACTTTGGGTCAAGGAGTACTTATATGGGACTAGGGTAACTCACTTGGTGTCTGTGAGCACTTATATGTGACCAGGGTAACTCACTTGGGGCCAGGGTGTACTTATTAAGGGGCTAGGGTAACTCAGTTGTGGTCAGGGAGTACTTCTATGGGACTAGGGTAACTCACTTGGGGTCTGGGAGTACTTATATGGGACTAGGGTAACCCACTTAGGGTCAGGGAGTACTTATATAGGGGCTATGGTAACTCACTTTGGGTCGGGGAGTAGTTATAAGGGACTAGAGTAACTCACTTGGACTCTGGGAGTACATATAAAGGGGCTAGGATATCTCACTTGGGGTCAGGGAGTACTTATAAAGGGGATAGGGTAACTCACTAGGGGTCAGGGAGTACTTATAAGGGACTAAGGTAACTCACTTGCGGTCAGAGAGTACATATAAAGGGGCTAGGATAACTCACTTGGTGTCAGGGTGTACTTAACAAGGTGATATGGTAACTGACTTGTGGTCAGGGAGTACTTCTATGGGAGTAGGGTTACACACTTGCGGTCAGAGAGTACATATAAAGGGGCTAGGATAACTCACTTGGGGTCAGGGAGTACTTATAAAGGGGATAGGGTAACTCACTAGGGGTCAGGGAGTACTTATATGGGATTAAGGTAACTCACTTGCGGTCAGGGAGTACTTATATGGGACTAGGGTACCTCACTTGCGGTCTGGGAGTACATATATGGGACTAGGGTACCTCACTTGCGTTCAGAGAGTACATATAATGGGGCTCGGATAACTCACTTGGGGTCAGGGAGTACTTCTATGGGACTAGGGTAACTCACTTGGGGTCTGGGAGTAGTTATAAGGGACTAGGGTAACTCACTTGGGGTCTGGGAGTACATATAAAGGGGCTTGGATAACTCACTTGGTGTCAGGGTGTACGTATAAAGGGGCTATGGTAACTCACTTGGGGTCAGGGAGTACTACTATAGGGACTATGGTAACTCACTTGGTGTCAGGGAGTACTTCTATGGGACTAGGGTAACTCACTTGGGGTCTGGGAGTACATATAAAGGGGCTAGAATAACTCACTTGGGGTCAGGGAGTACAAATATAGGGGCTAGGGTAACTCACTAGGAGTCGGGGAGTACTTATAAAGGGGCTAGAATAACTCACTTGGGGTCAGGGAGTACAAATATAGGGGCTAGGGTAACTCACTAGGGGTCAGGGAGTACAAATAAAACGGCTAGTATAACTCAATTGCGGTCAGAGAGTACATATAAAGGGGCTATGATAACTCACTTGGGGTCAGGGAGTACTTATAAAGGGGCTATGGTAACTCACTTGGGGTCGGGGAGTACATCTATGGGACTAGGGTAACTCACTTGCAGTCAGAGAGTACATATAGAGGGGCTAGGATAACTCACTTGTGGTCAGAGAGTACTTATAAAGGTGATATGGTAACTCACTTGGGGTCAGGGAGTACTTATATGGGACTAGGGTACCTCACTTGCGGTCTGGGAGTACATATATGGGACTAGGGTACCTCACTTGCGGTCAGAGGGTACATATAATGGGGCTCGGATAACTCACTTGGGGTCAGGGAGTACTTATATAGGGGCTAGGGTAACTCACTTGTCGTCAGGGAGTACTTATAAAGGGGTTCTGGTAACTCACTTGGGTTTAAGGAGTACTTATATGGGACTAGGGTAACTCACTTGGGGTTTGGGAGTACTTATAAAGGGGCTAGGATAACTCACTTCGGGTCAGAGAGTACTTATAAAGGTGATATGGTAACTCACTTGGGGTCAGGGAGTACTTCTATGGGACTAGGGTAACTCACTTGGGGTCAGAGAGTACATATAAAGGGGCTAGGATAACTCACTTGGGGTCAGGGAGTACTTATAAAGGGGCTATGCTAACTCACTTGGGGTCAGGGAGTACTTATATGGGACTAGGGTACCTCACTTGCGGTCTGGGAGTACATATATGGGACTAGGGTACCTCACTTGCGGTCAGAGGGTACATATATTGGGGCTCGGATAACTCACTTGGGGTCAGGGAGTACTTATATAGGGGCTAGGGTAACTCACTTGTCGTCAGGGAGTACTTATAAAGGGGTTCTGGTAACTCACTTGGGTTTAAGGAGTACTTATATGGGACTAGGGTAACTCACTTGGGGTTTGGGAGTACTTATAAAGGGGCTAGGATAACTCACTTCGGGTCAGAGAGTACTTATAAAGGTGATATGGTAACTCACTTGGGGTCAGGGAGTACTTCTATGGGACTAGGGTAACTCACTTGGGGTCAGGGAGTACTTATATAGGGGCTAGGGTAACTCACTTGTGGTCAGGGAGTACTTATAGAGGGGTTATGGTAACTCACTTGGGTTCAGGGAGTACTTATATGGGACTAGGGTAACTCACTTGGGGTCTGGGAGTACTTATATGGGACTAGGGTATCTCACTTGGGGTCAGGGAGTGCTTATAAAGGGGCTAGGGTAACTTACTTTGGGTCAAGGAGTACTTATATGGGACTAGGGTAACTCACTTGGTGTCTGTGAGCACTTATATGTGACCAGGGTAACTCACTTGGGGCCAGGGTGTACTTATTAAGGGGCTAGGGTAACTCAGTTGTGGTCAGGGAGTACTTCTATGGGACTAGGGTAACTCACTTGGGGTCTGGGAGTACTTATATGGGACTAGGGTAACCCACTTAGGGTCAGGGAGTACTTATATAGGGGCTATGGTAACTCACTTTGGGTCGGGGAGTAGTTATAAGGGACTAGAGTAACTCACTTGGACTCTGGGAGTACATATAAAGGGGCTAGGATATCTCACTTGGGGTCAGGGAGTACTTATAAAGGGGATAGGGTAACTCACTAGGGGTCAGGGAGTACTTATAAGGGACTAAGGTAACTCACTTGCGGTCAGAGAGTACATATAAAGGGGCTAGGATAACTCACTTGGTGTCAGGGTGTACTTAACAAGGTGATATGGTAACTGACTTGTGGTCAGGGAGTACTTCTATGGGAGTAGGGTTACACACTTGCGGTCAGAGAGTACATATAAAGGGGCTAGGATAACTCACTTGGGGTCAGGGAGTACTTATAAAGGGGATAGGGTAACTCACTAGGGGTCAGGGAGTACTTATATGGGATTAAGGTAACTCACTTGCGGTCAGGGAGTACTTATATGGGACTAGGGTACCTCACTTGCGGTCTGGGAGTACATATATGGGACTAGGGTACCTCACTTGCGTTCAGAGAGTACATATAATGGGGCTCGGATAACTCACTTGGGGTCAGGGAGTACTTATATAGGGGCTAGTGTAACTCACTTGTGGTCAGGGAGTACTTATAAAGGGGTTCTGGTAACTCACTTGGGTTCAAGGAGTACTTATATGGGACTAGGGTAACTCACATGGGGTCTGGTAGTACTTATATAGGACTAGGGTATCTCACTTGGGGTCAGGGAGTACTTATATGGGACTAAGGTAACTCACTTGCGGTCAGAGAGTACATATAAAGGGGCTAGGATAACTCACTTGGGGTCAGGGTGTACTTAACAAAGTGATATGGTAACTGACTTGTGGTCAGGGAGTACTTCTATGGGAGTAGGGTTACTCACTTGCGGTCAGAGAGTACATATAATGGGGCTCGGATAACTTATTTGGGGTTAGGGAGTAATTATATAGGGGCTAGGGTAACTCACTTGGGGTCAGGGAGTAGTTCTATGGGACTAGGGTAGCTCACTTGGGGGCTGGGAGTACTTATATGGGACTAGGGTACCTCACTTGCGGTCAGAGAGTACATATAATGGGGCTCGGATAACTCACTTGGGGTCAGGGAGTACTTATATAGGGGCTAGGGTAACTCACATGTGGTCAGGGAGTACTTATAAAGGGGTTATGGTTACTCACTTGGGTTCAAGGAGTTCTTATATGGGACTAGGGTAACTCACTTGGGGTGTGGGAGTACTTATATGGGACTAGAGTATCTCACTTGGGGTCAGGGAGTACTTATAAAGGGGCTAGGGTAACTTACTTTGGTTTAAGGAGTACTTATATGGGACTAGGGTAACTCACTTGGTGTCTGTCAGCACTTATATGTGACCAGGGTAACTCACTTGGGGTCTGGGAGTACTTATATGGGACTAGGGTATCTCACTTGGGGTCAGGGGGTACTTATAAAGGGGCTAGGGTAACTTACTTTGGGTCAAGGAGTACTTATATGGGACTAGGGTAACTCACTCGGTGTCTGTCAGCACGTATATGTGACCAAGGTAACTCACTTGGGGCCAGGGTGTACTTATTAAGGGGCTAGGGTAACTCACTTGGGGTCAGGGAGTACTTCTATGGGACTAAGGTAACTCACTTGGGGTCAGGGAGTACTTATATGGGACTAGGGTAACTCACTTGGTGTCTGTGAGCACTTATATGTGACCAGGGTAACTCACTTGGGGCCAGGGTGTACTAATATAGGGACTATGGTAACTCACTTGGTGTCAGGGAGTACTTCTATGGGACTAGGGTAACTCACCTGGGGTCTGGGAGTACATATAAAGGGGCTAGAATAACTCACTTGGGGTCAGGGAGTACAAATATAGGGGCTAGGGTAACTTACTTTGGGTCAAGGAGTACTTATATGGGACTAGGGTAACTCACTTGGTGTCTGTGAGCACTTATATGTGACCAGGGTAACTCACTTGGGGCCAGGGTGTACTTATTAAGGGGCTAGGGTAACTCAGTTGTGGTCAGGGAGTACTTCTATGGGACTAGGGTAACTCACTTGGCGTCTGGGAGTACTTATATGGGACTAGGGTAACCCACTTAGGGACAGGGAGTACTTATATAGGGGCTAGGGTAACTCACTTTGGGTCGGGGAGTAGTTATAAGGGACTAGAGTAACTCACTTGGACTCTGGGAGTACATATAAAGGGGCTAGGATAACTCACTTGGGGTAAGGGAGTACTTATAAAGGGGATTGGGTAACTCACTAGGGGTCAGGGAGTACTTATAAGGGACTAGGGTAACTCACTTGCGGTCAGAGAGTACATATAAAGGGGCTAGGATAATTCACTTGGGGTCAGGGTGTACTTAACAAGGTGATATGGTATCTGACTTGTGGTCAGGGAGTACTTCTATGGGAGTAGGGTAACTCACTTGCGGTCAGAGAGTACATATAAAGGGGCTAGGATAACTCACTTGGGGTCAGGGAGTACTTATAAAGGGGCTATGCTAACTCACTTGGGGTCAGGGAGTACTTATATGGGACTAGGGTACCTCACTTGCGGTCTGGGAGTACATATATGGGACTAGGGTACCTCACTTGCGGTCAGAGGGTACATATAATGGGGCTCGGATAACTCACTTGGGGTCAGGGAGTACTTATATAGGGGCTAGGGTAACTCACTTGTCGTCAGGGAGTACTTATAAAGGGGCTAGGATAACTCACTTCGGGTCAGAGAGTACTTATAAAGGTGATATGGTAACTCACTTGGGGTCAGGGAGTACTTCTATGGGACTAGGGTAACTCACTTGGGGTCTGGGAGTAGTTATAAGGGACTAGGGTAACTCACTTGGGGTCTGGGAGTACATATAAAGGGGCTTGGATAACTCACTTGGTGTCAGGGTGTACGTATAAAGGGGCTATGGTAACTCACTTGGGGTCAGGGAGTACTAATATAGGGACTATGGTAACTCACTTGGTGTCAGGGAGTACTTCTATGGGACTAGGGTAACTCACTTGGGGTCTGGGAGTACATATAAAGGGGCTAGAATAACTCACTTGGGGTCAGGGAGTACAAATATAGGGGCTAGGGTAACTCACTAGGAGTCGGGGAGTACTTATAAAGGGGCTAGAATAACTCACTTGGGGTCAGGGAGTACAAATATAGGGGCTAGGGTAACTCACTAGGGGTCAGGGAGTACAAATAAAACGGCTAGTATAACTCAATTGCGGTCAGAGAGTACATATAAAGGGGCTATGATAACTCACTTGGGGTCAGGGAGTACTTATAAAGGGGCTATGGTAACTCACTTGGGGTCGGGGAGTACATCTATGGGACTAGGGTAACTCACTTGCAGTCAGAGAGTACATATAAAGGGGCTAGGATAACTCACTTGTGGTCAGAGAGTACTTATAAAGGTGATATGGTAACTCACTTGGGGTCAGGGAGTACTTATATGGGACTAGGGTACCTCACTTGCGGTCTGGGAGTACATATATGGGACTAGGGTACCTCACTTGCGGTCAGAGGGTACATATAATGGGGCTCGGATAACTCACTTGGGGTCAGGGAGTACTTATATAGGGGCTAGGGTAACTCACTTGTCGTCAGGGAGTACTTATAAAGGGGTTCTGGTAACTCACTTGGTTTTAAGGAGTACTTATATGGGACTAGGGTAACTCACTTGGGGTTTGGGAGTACTTATAAAGGGGCTAGGATAACTCACTTCGGGTCAGAGAGTACTTATAAAGGTGATATGGTAACTCACTTGGGGTCAGGGAGTACTTCTATGGGACTAGGGTAACTCACTTGGGGTCAGAGAGTACATATAAAGGGGCTAGGATAACTCACTTGGGGTCAGGGAGTACTTATAAAGGGGCTATGCTAACTCACTTGGGGTCAGGGAGTACTTATATGGGACTAGGGTACCTCACTTGCGGTCTGGGAGTACATATATGGGACTAGGGTACCTCACTTGCGGTCAGAGGGTACATATATTGGGGCTCGGATAACTCACTTGGGGTCAGGGAGTACTTATATAGGGGCTAGGGTAACTCACTTGTCGTCAGGGAGTACTTATAAAGGGGTTCTGGTAACTCACTTGGGTTTAAGGAGTACTTATATGGGACTAGGGTAACTCACTTGGGGTTTGGGAGTACTTATAAAGGGGCTAGGATAACTCACATCGGGTCAGAGAGTACTTATAAAGGTGATATGGTAACTCACTTGGGGTCAGGGAGTACTTCTATGGGACTAGGGTAACTCACTTGGGGTCAGGGAGTACTTATATAGGGGCTAGGGTAACTCACTTGTGGTCAGGGAGTACTTATAGAGGGGTTATGGTAACTCACTTGGGTTCAGGGAGTACTTATATGGGACTAGGGTAACTCACTTGGGGTCTGGGAGTACTTATATGGGACTAGGGTATCTCACTTGGGGTCAGGGAGTGCTTATAAAGGGGCTAGGGTAACTTACTTTGGGTCAAGGAGTACTTATATGGGACTAGGGTAACTCACTTGGTGTCTGTGAGCACTTATATGTGACCAGGGTAACTCACTTGGGGCCAGGGTGTACTTATTAAGGGGCTAGGGTAACTCAGTTGTGGTCAGGGAGTACTTCTATGGGACTAGGGTAACTCACTTGGGGTCTGGGAGTACTTATATGGGACTAGGGTAACCCACTTAGGGTCAGGGAGTACTTATATAGGGGCTATGGTAACTCACTTTGGGTCGGGGAGTAGTTATAAGGGACTAGAGTAACTCACTTGGACTCTGGGAGTACATATAAAGGGGCTAGGATATCTCACTTGGGGTCAGGGAGTACTTATAAAGGGGATAGGGTAACTCACTAGGGGTCAGGGAGTACTTATAAGGGACTAAGGTAACTCACTTGCGGTCAGAGAGTACATATAAAGGGGCTAGGATAACTCACTTGGTGTCAGGGTGTACTTAACAAGGTGATATGGTAACTGACTTGTGGTCAGGGAGTACTTCTATGGGAGTAGGGTTACACACTTGCGGTCAGAGAGTACATATAAAGGGGCTAGGATAACTCACTTGGGGTCAGGGAGTACTTATAAAGGGGATAGGGTAACTCACTAGGGGTCAGGGAGTACTTATATGGGATTAAGGTAACTCACTTGCGGTCAGGGAGTACTTATATGGGACTAGGGTACCTCACTTGCGGTCTGGGAGTACATATATGGGACTAGGGTACCTCACTTGCGTTCAGAGAGTACATATAATGGGGCTCGGATAACTCACTTGGGGTCAGGGAGTACTTCTATGGGACTAGGGTAACTCACTTGGGGTCTGGGAGTAGTTATAAGGGACTAGGGTAACTCACTTGGGGTCTGGGAGTACATATAAAGGGGCTTGGATAACTCACTTGGTGTCAGGGTGTACGTATAAAGGGGCTATGGTAACTCACTTGGGGTCAGGGAGTACTACTATAGGGACTATGGTAACTCACTTGGTGTCAGGGAGTACTTCTATGGGACTAGGGTAACTCACTTGGGGTCTGGGAGTACATATAAAGGGGCTAGAATAACTCACTTGGGGTCAGGGAGTACAAATATAGGGGCTAGGGTAACTCACTAGGAGTCGGGGAGTACTTATAAAGGGGCTAGAATAACTCACTTGGGGTCAGGGAGTACAAATATAGGGGCTAGGGTAACTCACTAGGGGTCAGGGAGTACAAATAAAACGGCTAGTATAACTCAATTGCGGTCAGAGAGTACATATAAAGGGGCTATGATAACTCACTTGGGGTCAGGGAGTACTTATAAAGGGGCTATGGTAACTCACTTGGGGTCGGGGAGTACATCTATGGGACTAGGGTAACTCACTTGCAGTCAGAGAGTACATATAGAGGGGCTAGGATAACTCACTTGTGGTCAGAGAGTACTTATAAAGGTGATATGGTAACTCACTTGGGGTCAGGGAGTACTTATATGGGACTAGGGTACCTCACTTGCGGTCTGGGAGTACATATATGGGACTAGGGTACCTCACTTGCGGTCAGAGGGTACATATAATGGGGCTCGGATAACTCACTTGGGGTCAGGGAGTACTTATATAGGGGCTAGGGTAACTCACTTGTCGTCAGGGAGTACTTATAAAGGGGTTCTGGTAACTCACTTGGGTTTAAGGAGTACTTATATGGGACTAGGGTAACTCACTTGGGGTTTGGGAGTACTTATAAAGGGGCTAGGATAACTCACTTCGGGTCAGAGAGTACTTATAAAGGTGATATGGTAACTCACTTGGGGTCAGGGAGTACTTCTATGGGACTAGGGTAACTCACTTGGGGTCAGAGAGTACATATAAAGGGGCTAGGATAACTCACTTGGGGTCAGGGAGTACTTATAAAGGGGCTATGCTAACTCACTTGGGGTCAGGGAGTACTTATATGGGACTAGGGTACCTCACTTGCGGTCTGGGAGTACATATATGGGACTAGGGTACCTCACTTGCGGTCAGAGGGTACATATATTGGGGCTCGGATAACTCACTTGGGGTCAGGGAGTACTTATATAGGGGCTAGGGTAACTCACTTGTCGTCAGGGAGTACTTATAAAGGGGTTCTGGTAACTCACTTGGGTTTAAGGAGTACTTATATGGGACTAGGGTAACTCACTTGGGGTTTGGGAGTACTTATAAAGGGGCTAGGATAACTCACTTCGGGTCAGAGAGTACTTATAAAGGTGATATGGTAACTCACTTGGGGTCAGGGAGTACTTCTATGGGACTAGGGTAACTCACTTGGGGTCAGGGAGTACTTATATAGGGGCTAGGGTAACTCACTTGTGGTCAGGGAGTACTTATAGAGGGGTTATGGTAACTCACTTGGGTTCAGGGAGTACTTATATGGGACTAGGGTAACTCACTTGGGGTCTGGGAGTACTTATATGGGACTAGGGTATCTCACTTGGGGTCAGGGAGTGCTTATAAAGGGGCTAGGGTAACTTACTTTGGGTCAAGGAGTACTTATATGGGACTAGGGTAACTCACTTGGTGTCTGTGAGCACTTATATGTGACCAGGGTAACTCACTTGGGGCCAGGGTGTACTTATTAAGGGGCTAGGGTAACTCAGTTGTGGTCAGGGAGTACTTCTATGGGACTAGGGTAACTCACTTGGGGTCTGGGAGTACTTATATGGGACTAGGGTAACCCACTTAGGGTCAGGGAGTACTTATATAGGGGCTATGGTAACTCACTTTGGGTCGGGGAGTAGTTATAAGGGACTAGAGTAACTCACTTGGACTCTGGGAGTACATATAAAGGGGCTAGGATATCTCACTTGGGGTCAGGGAGTACTTATAAAGGGGATAGGGTAACTCACTAGGGGTCAGGGAGTACTTATAAGGGACTAAGGTAACTCACTTGCGGTCAGAGAGTACATATAAAGGGGCTAGGATAACTCACTTGGTGTCAGGGTGTACTTAACAAGGTGATATGGTAACTGACTTGTGGTCAGGGAGTACTTCTATGGGAGTAGGGTTACACACTTGCGGTCAGAGAGTACATATAAAGGGGCTAGGATAACTCACTTGGGGTCAGGGAGTACTTATAAAGGGGATAGGGTAACTCACTAGGGGTCAGGGAGTACTTATATGGGATTAAGGTAACTCACTTGCGGTCAGGGAGTACTTATATGGGACTAGGGTACCTCACTTGCGGTCTGGGAGTACATATATGGGACTAGGGTACCTCACTTGCGTTCAGAGAGTACATATAATGGGGCTCGGATAACTCACTTGGGGTCAGGGAGTACTTATATAGGGGCTAGTGTAACTCACTTGTGGTCAGGGAGTACTTATAAAGGGGTTCTGGTAACTCACTTGGGTTCAAGGAGTACTTATATGGGACTAGGGTAACTCACATGGGGTCTGGTAGTACTTATATAGGACTAGGGTATCTCACTTGGGGTCAGGGAGTACTTATATGGGACTAAGGTAACTCACTTGCGGTCAGAGAGTACATATAAAGGGGCTAGGATAACTCACTTGGGGTCAGGGTGTACTTAACAAGGTGATATGGTAACTGACTTGTGGTCAGGGAGTACTTCTATGGGAGTAGGGTTACTCACTTGCGGTCAGAGAGTACATATAATGGGGCTCGGATAACTTATTTGGGGTTAGGGAGTAATTATATAGGGGCTAGGGTAACTCACTTGGGGTCAGGGAGTAGTTCTATGGGACTAGGGTAGCTCACTTGGGGGCTGGGAGTACTTATATGGGACTAGGGTACCTCACTTGCGGTCAGAGAGTACATATAATGGGGCTCGGATAACTCACTTGGGGTCAGGGAGTACTTATATAGGGGCTAGGGTAACTCACATGTGGTCAGGGAGTACTTATAAAGGGGTTATGGTTACTCACTTGGGTTCAAGGAGTTCTTATATGGGAATAGGGTAACTCACTTGGGGTGTGGGAGTACTTATATGGGACTAGAGTATCTCACTTGGGGTCAGGGAGTACTTATAAAGGGGCTAGGGTAACTTACTTTGGTTTAAGGAGTACTTATATGGGACTAGGGTAACTCACTTGGTGTCTGTCAGCACTTATATGTGACCAGGGTAACTCACTTGGGGTCTGGGAGTACTTATATGGGACTAGGGTATCTCACTTGGGGTCAGGGGGTACTTATAAAGGGGCTAGGGTAACTTACTTTGGGTCAAGGAGTACTTATATGGGACTAGGGTAACTCACTCGGTGTCTGTCAGCACGTATATGTGACCAAGGTAACTCACTTGGGGCCAGGGTGTACTTATTAAGGGGCTAGGGTAACTCACTTGGGGTCAGGGAGTACTTCTATGGGACTAAGGTAACTCACTTGGGGTCAGGGAGTACTTATATGGGACTAGGGTAACTCACTTGGTGTCTGTGAGCACTTATATGTGACCAGGGTAACTCACTTGGGGCCAGGGTGTACTAATATAGGGACTATGGTAACTCACTTGGTGTCAGGGAGTACTTCTATGGGACTAGGGTAACTCACCTGGGGTCTGGGAGTACATATAAAGGGGCTAGAATAACTCACTTGGGGTCAGGGAGTACAAATATAGGGGCTAGGGTTACTTACTTTGGGTCAAGGAGTACTTATATGGGACTAGGGTAACTCACTTGGTGTCTGTGAGCACTTATATGTGACCAGGGTAACTCACTTGGGGCCAGGGTGTACTTATTAAGGGGCTAGGGTAACTCAGTTGTGGTCAGGGAGTACTTCTATGGGACTAGGGTAACTCACTTGGCGTCTGGGAGTACTTATATGGGACTAGGGTAACCCACTTAGGGACAGGGAGTACTTATATAGGGGCTAGGGTAACTCACTTTGGGTCGGGGAGTAGTTATAAGGGACTAGAGTAACTCACTTGGACTCTGGGAGTACATATAAAGGGGCTAGGATAACTCACTTGGGGTAAGGGAGTACTTATAAAGGGGATTGGGTAACTCACTAGGGGTCAGGGAGTACTTATAAGGGACTAGGGTAACTCACTTGCGGTCAGAGAGTACATATAAAGGGGCTAGGATAATTCACTTGGGGTCAGGGTGTACTTAACAAGGTGATATGGTATCTGACTTGTGGTCAGGGAGTACTTCTATGGGAGTAGGGTAACTCACTTGCGGTCAGAGAGTACATATAAAGGGGCTAGGATAACTCACTTGGGGTCAGGGAGTACTTATAAAGGGGCTATGCTAACTCACTTGGGGTCAGGGAGTACTTATATGGGACTAGGGTACCTCACTTGCGGTCTGGGAGTACATATATGGGACTAGGGTACCTCACTTGCGGTCAGAGGGTACATATAATGGGGCTCGGATAACTCACTTGGGGTCAGGGAGTACTTATATAGGGGCTAGGGTAACTCACTTGTCGTCAGGGAGTACTTATAAAGGGGTTCTGGTAACTCACTTGGGTTTAAGGAGTACTTATATGGGACTAGGGTAACTCACTTGGGGTTTGGGAGTACTTATAAAGGGGCTAGGATAACTCACTTCGGGTCAGAGAGTACTTATAAAGGTGATATGGTAACTCACTTGGGGTCAGGGAGTACTTCTATGGGACTAGGGTAACTCACTTGGGGTCTGGGAGTAGTTATAAGGGACTAGGGTAACTCACTTGGGGTCTGGGAGTACATATAAAGGGGCTTGGATAACTCACTTGGTGTCAGGGTGTACGTATAAAGGGGCTATGGTAACTCACTTGGGGTCAGGGAGTACTACTATAGGGACTATGGTAACTCACTTGGTGTCAGGGAGTACTTCTATGGGACTAGGGTAACTCACTTGGGGTCTGGGAGTACATATAAAGGGGCTAGAATAACTCACTTGGGGTCAGGGAGTACAAATATAGGGGCTAGGGTAACTCACTAGGAGTCGGGGAGTACTTATAAAGGGGCTAGAATAACTCACTTGGGGTCAGGGAGTACAAATATAGGGGCTAGGGTAACTCACTAGGGGTCAGGGAGTACAAATAAAACGGCTAGTATAACTCAATTGCGGTCAGAGAGTACATATAAAGGGGCTATGATAACTCACTTGGGGTCAGGGAGTACTTATAAAGGGGCTATGGTAACTCACTTGGGGTCGGGGAGTACATCTATGGGACTAGGGTAACTCACTTGCAGTCAGAGAGTACATATAAAGGGGCTAGGATAACTCACTTGTGGTCAGAGAGTACTTATAAAGGTGATATGGTAACTCACTTGGGGTCAGGGAGTACTTCAATGGGACTAGGGTAACTCACTTGGGGTCTGGGAGTAGTTATAAGGGGCTAGGGTAACTTACTTTGGGTCAAGGAGTACTTATATGGGACTAGGGTAACTCACTCGGTGTCTGTCAGCACTTATATGTGACCAAGGTAACTCACTTGGGGCCAGGGTGTACTTATTCAGGGGCTAGAGTAACTCACTTGGGGTCAGGGAGTTTTTCTATGGGACTAAGGTAACTCACTTGGGGTCAGGGAGTACTTATATGGGACTAAGGTAACTCGCTTGGGGTCAGGGAGTACTAATATAGGGACTATGGTAACTCACTAGGTGTCAGGGAGTACTTCTATGGGACTAGGGTAACTCACTTGGGGTCTGGGAGTACATATAAAGGGGCTAGAATAACTCACTTGGGGTCAGGGAGTATAAATATAGGGGCTAGGGTAACTTACTTTGGGTCAAGGAGTACTTATATGGGACTAGGGTAACTCACTTGGTGTCTGTGAGCACTTATATGTGACCAGGGTAACTCACTTGGGGCCAGGGTGTACTTATTAAGGGGCTAGGGTAACTCACTTGTGGTCAGGGAGTACTTCTATGGGACTAGGGTAACTCACTTGGGGTCTGGGAGTACTTATATGGGACTAGGGTAACCCACTTAGGGTCAGGGAGTACTTATAAAGGGGCTGGGGTAACTCACTTTGGGTCGGGGAGTAGTTATAAGGGACTAGAGTAACTCACTTGGACTCTGGGAGTACATATAAAGGGGCTAGGATATCTCACTTGGGGTCAGGGAGTACTTATAAAGGGGATAGGGTAACTCACTAGGGGTCAGGGAGTACTTATAAGGGACTAAGGTAACTCACTTGCGGTCAGAGAGTACATATAAAGGGGCTAGGATAACTCACTTGGTGTCAGGGTGTACTTAACAAGGTGATATGGTAACTGACTTGTGGTCAGGGAGTACTTCTATGGGAGTAGGGTTACACACTTGCGGTCAGAGAGTACATATAAAGGGGCTAGGATAACTCACTTGGGGTCAGGGAGTACTTATAAAGGGGATAGGGTAACTCACTAGGGGTCAGGGAGTACTTATATGGGATTAAGGTAACTCACTTGCGGTCAGGGAGTACTTATATGGGACTAGGGTACCTCACTTGCGGTCTGGGAGTACATATATGGGACTAGGGTACCTCACTTGCGGTCAGAGAGTACATATAATGGGGCTCGGATAACTCACTTGGGGTCAGGGAGTACTTATATAGGGGCTAGTGTAACTCACTTGTGGTCAGGGAGTACTTATAAAGGGGTTCTGGTAACTCACTTGGGTTCAAGGAGTACTTATATGGGACTAGGGTAACTCACATGGGGTCTGGTAGTACTTATATAGGACTAGGGTATCTCACTTGGGGTCAGGGAGTACTTATATGGGACTAAGGTAACTCACTTGCGGTCAGAGAGTACATATAAAGGGGCTAGGATAACTCACTTGGGGTCAGGGTGTACTTAACAAGGTGATATGGTAACTGACTTGTGGTCAGGGAGTACTTCTATGGGAGTAGGGTTACTCACTTGCGGTCAGAGAGTACATATAATGGGGCTCGGATAACTTATTTGGGGTTAGGGAGTAATTATATAGGGGCTAGGGTAACTCACTTGGGGTCAGGGAGTAGTTCTATGGGACTAGGGTAGCTCACTTGGGGGCTGGGAGTACTTATATGGGACTAGGGTACCTCACTTGCGGTCAGAGAGTACATATAATGGGGCTCGGATAACTCACTTGGGGTCAGGGAGTACTTATATAGGGGCTAGGGTAACTCACATGTGGTCAGGGAGTACTTATAAAGGGGTTATGGTTACTCACTTGGGTTCAAGGAGTTCTTATATGGGACTAGGGTAACTCACTTGGGGTGTGGGAGTACTTATATGGGACTAGAGTATCTCACTTGGGGTCAGGGAGTACTTATAAAGGGGCTAGGGTAACTTACTTTGGTTTAAGGAGTACTTATATGGGACTAGGGTAACTCACTTGGTGTCTGTCAGCACTTATATGTGACCAGGGTAACTCACTTGGGGTCTGGGAGTACTTATATGGGACTAGGGTATCTCACTTGGGGTCAGGGGGGTACTTATAAAGGGGCTAGGGTAACTTACTTTGGGTCAAGGAGTACTTATATGGGACTAGGGTAACTCACTCGGTGTCTGTCAGCACGTATATGTGACCAAGGTAACTCACTTGGGGCCAGGGTGTACTTATTAAGGGGCTAGGGTAACTCACTTGGGGTCAGGGAGTACTTCTATGGGACTAAGGTAACTCACTTGGGGTCAGGGAGTACTTATATGGGACTAGGGTAACTCACTTGGTGTCTGTGAGCACTTATATGTGACCAGGGTAACTCACTTGGGGCCAGGGTGTACTAATATAGGGACTATGGTAACTCACTTGGTGTCAGGGAGTACTTCTATGGGACTAGGGTAACTCACCTGGGGTCTGGGAGTACATATAAAGGGGCTAGAATAACTCACTTGGGGTCAGGGAGTACAAATATAGGGGCTAGGGTAACTTACTTTGGGTCAAGGAGTACTTATATGGGACTAGGGTAACTCACTTGGTGTCTGTGAGCACTTATATGTGACCAGGGTAACTCACTTGGGGCCAGGGTGTACTTATTAAGGGGCTAGGGTAACTCAGTTGTGGTCAGGGAGTACTTCTATGGGACTAGGGTAACTCACTTGGCGTCTGGGAGTACTTATATGGGACTAGGGTAACCCACTTAGGGACAGGGAGTACTTATATAGGGGCTAGGGTAACTCACTTTGGGTCGGGGAGTAGTTATAAGGGACTAGAGTAACTCACTTGGACTCTGGGAGTACATATAAAGGGGCTAGGATAACTCACTTGGGGTAAGGGAGTACTTATAAAGGGGATAGGGTAACTCACTAGGGGTCAGGGAGTACTTATAAGGGACTAGGGTAACTCACTTGCGGTCAGAGAGTACATATAAAGGGGCTAGGATAACTCACTTGGGGTCAGGGTGTACTTAACAAGGTGATATGGTATCTGACTTGTGGTCAGGGAGTACTTCTATGGGAGTAGGGTAACTCACTTGCGGTCAGAGAGTACATATAAAGGGGCTAGGATAACTCACTTGGGGTCAGGGAGTACTTATAAAGGGGCTATGCTAACTCACTTGGGGTCAGGGAGTACTTATATGGGACTAGGGTACCTCACTTGCGGTCTGGGAGTACATATATGGGACTAGGGTACCTCACTTGCGGTCAGAGGGTACATATAATGGGGCTCGGATAACTCACTTGGGGTCAGGGAGTACTTATATAGGGGCTAGGGTAACTCACTTGTCGTCAGGGAGTACTTATAAAGGGGTTCTGGTAACTCACTTGGGTTTAAGGAGTACTTATATGGGACTAGGGTAACTCACTTGGGGTTTGGGAGTACTTATAAAGGGGCTAGGATAACTCACTTCGGGTCAGAGAGTACTTATAAAGGTGATATGGTAACTCACTTGGGGTCAGGGAGTACTTCTATGGGACTAGGGTAACTCACTTGGGGTCTGGGAGTAGTTATAAGGGACTAGGGTAACTCACTTGGGGTCTGGGAGTACATATAAAGGGGCTTGGATAACTCACTTGGTGTCAGGGTGTACGTATAAAGGGGCTATGGTAACTCACTTGGGGTCAGGGAGTACTACTATAGGGACTATGGTAACTCACTTGGTGTCAGGGAGTACTTCTATGGGACTAGGGTAACTCACTTGGGGTCTGGGAGTACATATAAAGGGGCTAGAATAACTCACTTGGGGTCAGGGAGTACAAATATAGGGGCTAGGGTAACTCACTAGGAGTCGGGGAGTACTTATAAAGGGGCTAGAATAACTCACTTGGGGTCAGGGAGTACAAATATAGGGGCTAGGGTAACTCACTAGGGGTCAGGGAGTACAAATAAAACGGCTAGTATAACTCAATTGCGGTCAGAGAGTACATATAAAGGGGCTATGATAACTCACTTGGGGTCAGGGAGTACTTATAAAGGGGCTATGGTAACTCACTTGGGGTCGGGGAGTACATCTATGGGACTAGGGTAACTCACTTGCAGTCAGAGAGTACATATAAAGGGGCTAGGATAACTCACTTGTGGTCAGAGAGTACTTATAAAGGTGATATGGTAACTCACTTGGGGTCAGGGAGTACTTATATGGGACTAGGGTACCTCACTTGCGGTCTGGGAGTACATATATGGGACTAGGGTACCTCACTTGCGGTCAGAGGGTACATATAATGGGGCTCGGATAACTCACTTGGGGTAAGGGAGTACTTATATAGGGGCTAGGGTAACTCACTTGTCGTCAGGGAGTACTTATAAAGGGGTTCTGGTAACTCACTTGGGTTTAAGGAGTACTTATATGGGACTAGGGTAACTCACTTGGGGTTTGGGAGTACTTATAAAGGGGCTAGGATAACTCACTTCGGGTCAGAGAGTACTTATAAAGGTGATATGGTAACTCACTTGGGGTCAGGGAGTACTTCTATGGGACTAGGGTAACTCACTTGGGGTCAGAGAGTACATATAAAGGGGCTAGGATAACTCACTTGGGGTCAGGGAGTACTTATAAAGGGGCTATGCTAACTCACTTGGGGTCAGGGAGTACTTATATGGGACTAGGGTACCTCACTTGCGGTCTGGGAGTACATATATGGGACTAGGGTACCTCACTTGCGGTCAGAGGGTACATATATTGGGGCTCGGATAACTCACTTGGGGTCAGGGAGTACTTATATAGGGGCTAGGGTAACTCACTTGTCGTCAGGGAGTACTTATAAAGGGGTTCTGGTAACTCACTTGGGTTTAAGGAGTACTTATATGGGACTAGGGTAACTCACTTGGGGTCTGGGAGTAGTTATAAGGGACTAGGGTAACTCACTTGGGGTCTGGGAGTACATATAAAGGGGCTTGGATAACTCACTTGGTGTCAGGGTGTACGTATAAAGGGGCTATGGTAACTCACTTGGGGTCAGGGAGTACTACTATAGGGACTATGGTAACTCACTTGGTGTCAGGGAGTACTTCTATGGGTCTAGGGTAACTCACTTGGGGTCTGGGAGTACATATAAAGGGGCTAGAATAACTCACTTGGGGTCAGGGAGTACAAATATAGGGGCTAGGGTAACTCACTAGGAGTCGGGGAGTACTTATAAAGGGGCTAGAATAACTCACTTGGGGTCAGGGAGTACAAATATAGGGGCTAGGGTAACTCACTAGGGGTCAGGGAGTACAAATAAAACGGCTAGTATAACTCAATTGCGGTCAGAGAGTACATATAAAGGGGCTATGATAACTCACTTGGGGTCAGGGAGTACTTATAAAGGGGCTATGGTAACTCACTTGGGGTCGGGGAGTACATCTATGGGACTAGGGTAACTCACTTGCAGTCAGAGAGTACATATAAAGGGGCTAGGATAACTCACTTGTGGTCAGAGAGTACTTATAAAGGTGATATGGTAACTCACTTGGGGTCAGGGAGTACTTCAATGGGACTAGGGTAACTCACTTGGGGTCTGGGAGTAGTTATAAGGGGCTAGGGTAACTTACTTTGGGTCAAGGAGTACTTATATGGGACTAGGGTAACTCACTCGGTGTCTGTCAGCACTTATATGTGACCAAGGTAACTCACTTGGGGCCAGGGTGTACTTATTCAGGGGCTAGAGTAACTCACTTGGGGTCAGGGAGTTTTTCTATGGGACTAAGGTAACTCACTTGGGGTCAGGGAGTACTTATATGGGACTAAGGTAACTCGCTTGGGGTCAGGGAGTACTAATATAGGGACTATGGTAACTCACTAGGTGTCAGGGAGTACTTCTATGGGACTAGGGTAACTCACTTGGGGTCTGGGAGTACATATAAAGGGGCTAGAATAACTCACTTGGGGTCAGGGAGTACAAATATAGGGGCTAGGGTAACTTACTTTGGGTCAAGGAGTACTTATATGGGACTAGGGTAACTCACTTGGTGTCTGTGAGCACTTATATGTGACCAGGGTAACTCACTTGGGGCCAGGGTGTACTTATTAAGGGGCTAGGGTAACTCACTTGTGGTCAGGGAGTACTTCTATGGGACTAGGGTAACTCACTTGGGGTCTGGGAGTACTTATATGGGACTAGGGTAACCCACTTAGGGTCAGGGAGTACTTATAAAGGGGCTAGGTAACTCACTTTGGGTCGGGGAGTAGTTATAAGGGACTAGAGTAACTCACTTGGACTCTGGGAGTACATATAAAGGGGCTAGGATAACTCACTTGGGGTAAGGGAGTACTTATAAAGGGGATAGGGTAACTCACTAGGGGTCAGGGAGTACTTATAAGGGACTAGGGTAACTCACTTGGGGTCTGGGAGTACTTATAAAGGGGCTATGGTAAATCACTTGGGGTCAGGGAGTACTTATATGGGACTAAGGTAACTCACTTGCGGTCAGAGAGTACATATAAAGGGGCTAGGATAACTCACTTGGGGTCAGGGTGTACTTATAAAGGGGCTGGGGTAACTTACTTTGGGTCAAGGAGTACTTATATGGGACTAGGGTAACTCACTTGGTGTCTATGAGCACTTATATGTGACCAGGGTAACTCACTTGGGGCCAGGGTGTACTTATTAAGGGGCTAGGGTAACTCACTTGTGGTCAGGGAGTACTTCTATGGGACTAGGGTAACTCACTTGGGGTCTGGGAGTACTTATATGGGACTAGGGTAACCCACTTAGGGTCAGGGAGTACTTATAAAGGGGCTAGGGTAACTCACTTTGGGTCGGGGAGTAGTTATAAGGGACTAGAGTAACTCACTTGGACTCTGGGAGTACATATAAAGGGGCTAGGATAACTCACTTGGGGTAAGGGAGTACTTATAAAGGGGATAGGGTAACTCACTAGGGGTCAGGGAGTACTTATATGGGATTAAGGTAACTCACTTGCGGTCAGAGAGTACATATAAAGGGGCTAGGATAACTCACTTGGAGTCAGGGAGTACTTATAAAGGGGCTATGGTAACTCACTTGGGGACAGGGAGTACTTATATGTGACCAGGGTAACTCACTTGGGACCAGGGTGTACTTATTAAGGGGCTAGGGTAACTCACTTGTGGTCAGGGAGTACTTCTATGGGACTAGGGTAACTCACTTGGTGTCTGGGAGTACTAATATGGGACTAGGGTAACCCACTTAGGGTCAGGGAGTACTTATAAAGGGGCTAGGGTAACTTACTTTGGGTCGGGGAGTAGTTATAAGGGACTAGAGTAACTCACTTGGACTCTGAGAGTACATATAAAGGGGCTAGGATATCTCACTTGGGGTCAGGGAGTACTTATAAAGGGGATAGGGTAACTCACTAGGGGTCAGGGAGTACTTATAAGGGACTAAGGTAACTCACTTGCGGTCAGAGAGTACATATAAAGGGGCTAGGATAACTCACTTGGGGTCAGGGTGTACTTAACAAGGTGATATGGTAACTGACTTGTGGTCAGGGAGTACTTCTATGGGAGTAGGGTAACTCACTTGCGGTCAGAGAGTACATATAAAGGGCCTAGGATAACTCACTTGGGGTCAGGGAGTACTTATAAAGGGGCTATGCTAACTCACTTGGGGTCAGGGAGTACTTATATGAGACTAGGGTACCTCACTTGCGGTCTGGGAGTACATATATGGGACTAGGGTACCTCACTTGCGGTCAGAGAGTACATATAATGGGGCTCGGATAACTCACTTGGGGTTAGGGAGTACTTATATAGGGGCTAGGGTAACTCACTTGTGGTCAGGGAGTACTTATAAAGGGGTTCTGGTAACTCACTTGGGTTCAAGGAGTACTTATATGGGACTAGGGTAACTCACTTGGGGTCTGGGAGTACTTATAAAGGGGCTAGGATAACTCACTTGGGGTCAGAGAGTACTTATAAAGGTGATATGGTAACTCACTTGGGGTTAGGGAGTACTTCTATGGGACTAGGGTACCTCACTTGCGGTCTGGGAGTACATATATGGGACTAGGGTACCTCCCTTGCGGTCAGAGAGTACATATAATGGGGCTCGGATAACTCACTTGGTGTCAGGGTGTACGTATAAAGGGGCTATGGTAACTCACTTGGGGTCAGGGAGTACTAATATAGGGACTATGGTAACTCACTTGGTGTCAGGGAGTACTTCTATGGGACTAGGGTAACTCACTTGGGGTCTGGGAGTACATATAAAGGGGCTAGAATAACTCACTTGGGGTCAGGGAGTACAAATATAGGGGCTAGGGTAACTCACTAGGAGTCAGGGAGTACTTATAAAGGGGCTATGGTAACTCACTTGGGGTCGGGGAGTACATCTATGGGACTAGGGTAACTCACTTGCAGTCAGAGAGTACATATAAAGGGGCTAGGATAACTCACTTGGCGTCAGAGGGTACTTATAAAGGTGATATGGTAACTCACTTGGGGTCAGGGAGTACTTCAATGGGACTAGGGTAACTCACTTGGGGTCTGGGAGTACATATAAAGGGGCTTGGATAACTCACTTGGGGTCAGGGTGTACTTATAAAGGGGCTATGGTAACTCACTTGGGGTCAGGGTGTACTTATAAAGGGGCTATGGTAACTCACTTGGGGTCAGGGAGTACTTATATGGGACTAGGGTAACTCACTTAGGGCCAGGGTGTACTTATTAAAGGCTAGGGTAATTCACTTGGGGTCAGGGAGTACTTATAAGGTACTGGGTAACTCACTTGGGGTCTGGGGGTACATATAAAGGGGTTAGGATAACTCACATGGGGTCAAGGAGTACTTATAAAGGTGATATGGTAACTCACTGGGGGTCAGGGAGTACTTCTATGGGATTAGGGTTACTTACTTGCGGTCAGAGAGTACATATAAAGGGGCTAGGATAACTCACTTGGGGTCAGGGAGTACTTATATAGGGGCTAGGGTATCTCACTTGGGGTCAGGGAGTACTTCTATGGGACTAGGGTAACTCACTTGGGGTCTGGGAGTACTTATATGGGACTAGGGTATCTCACTTGGGGTCAGGGAGTACTTATAGAAGGGCTAGGGTAACTTACTTTGGGTCAAGGAGTACTTATATGGGACTAGGGTAACTCACTTGGTGTCTGTGAGCACTTATATGTGACCAGGGTAACTCACTTGGGGCCAGGGTGTACTTATTAAGGGGCTAGGGTAACTCACTTGCGGTGAGAGAGTACATATAAAGGGGCTAGGGTAACTCACTTTGGGTCAAGGAGTACTTATATGGGACTGGGGTAACTCACTTGGTGTCTGTGAGTACTTATATGGGACCAGGGTAACTCACTTAGGGCCAGGGTGTACTTATAAAAGGCTAGGGTAATTCACTTGGGGTCAGGGAGTACTTATAAGGTACTGGGTAACTCACTTGGGGTCTGGCAGTACTTATAAAGGGATTAGGATAACTCACATGGGGTCAGGGAGTACTTATAAAGGTGATATGGTAACTCACTGGGGGTCAGGGAGTACTTCTATGGGATTAGGGTAACTCACTTGCGGTCAGAGAGTACATATAAAGGGGCTAGGATAACTCACTTGGGGTCAGGGAGTACTTATATAGGGGCTAGGGTAACTCACTTGGGGTCAGGGAGTACCTCTATGGGACTAGGGTAACTCACTTGGGGTCTGGGAGTACTTATATGGGACTAGGGTATCTCACTTGGGGTCAGGGAGTACTTATAGAAGGGCTAGGGTAACTTACTTTGGGTCAAGGAGTACTTATATGGGACTAGGGTAACTCACTTGGTGTCTGTGAGCACTTATATGTGACCAGGGTAACTCATTTGGGGCCAGGGTGTACTTATTAAGGGGCTAGGGTAACTCACTTGGGGTCAGGGAGTACTTCTATGGGACTAGGGTAACTCACTTGGGGTCTGGGAGTACTTATATGGGACTAGGGTAACCCACTTAGGGTCAGGGAGTACTTATAAAGGGGCTAGGGTAACTCACTTGGGGTCAGGGAGTACTTATAAAGGGGATAGGGTAGCTCACTTGGGGCCAGGGAGTACTTATAAGGGACTAGGGTAACACACTTGGGATCTGGGAGTACTCTTAAAGGGGCTATGGTAAATCACTTGGGGTCAGGGAGTACAAATATAGGGGCTAGGGTAACTCACTAGGGGTCAGGGAGTACAAATAAAGCGGCTAGTATAACTCACTTGCGGTCAGAGAGTACATATAAAGGGGCTATGATAACTCACTTGGGGTCAGGGAGTACTTATAAAGGGGCTATGGTAACTCACTTGGGGTCGGGGAGTACATCTATGGGACTAGGGTAACTCACTTGCAGTCAGAGAGTACATATAAAGGGGCTAGGATAACTCACTTGTGGTCAGAGAGTACTTATAAAGGTGATATGGTAACTCACTTGGGGTCAGGGAGTACTTCAATGGGACTAGGGTAACTCACTTGGGGTCTGGGAGTAGTTATAAGGGACTAGGGTAACTCACTTGGGGTCTGGGAGTACATATAAAGGGGCTTGGATAACTCACTTGGGGTCAGGGTGTACTTATAAAGGCTAGGTTAATTCACTTGGGGTCAGGGAGTACTTATAAGGTACTGGGTAACTCACTTGGGGTCTGGGGGTACATATAAAGGGGTTAGGATAACTCACATGGGGTCAAGGAGTACTTATAAAGGTGATATGGTAACTCACTGGGGGTCAGGGAGTACTTCTATGGGATTAGGGTTACTCACTTGCGTTCAGAGAGTACATATAAAGGGGCTAGGATAACTCACTTGGGGTCAGGGAGTACTTATATAGGGGCTAGGGTATCTCACTTGGGGTCAGGGAGTACTTCTATGGGACTAGGGTAACTCACTTGGGGTCTGGGAGTACTTATATGGGACTAGGGTATCTCACTTGGGGTCAGGGAGTACTTATAGAAGGGCTAGGGTAACTTACTTTGGGTCAAGGAGTACTTATATGGGACAAGGGTAACTCACTTGGTGTCTGTGAGCACTTACATGTGACCAGGGTAACTCACTTGGGGCCAGGGTGTACTTATTAAGGGGCTAGGGTAACTCACTTGCGGTGAGAGAGTACATATAAAGGGGCTAGGGTAACTCACTTTGGGTCAAGGAGTACTTATATGGGACTAGGGTAACTCACTTGGTGTCTGTCAGCACTTATATGTGACCAGGGTAACTTACTTGGGGTCTGGGAGTACTTATATGGGACTAGGGTATCTCACTTGGGGTCAGGGGGTACTTATAAAGGGGCTAGGGTAACTTACTTTGGGTCAAGGAGTACTTATATGGGACTAGGGTAACTCACTCGGTGTCTGTCAGCACTTATATGTGACCAAGGTAACTCACTTGGGGCCAGGGTGTACTTATTCAGGGGCTAGAGTAACTCACTTGGGGTCAGGGAGTACTTCTATGGGACTAAGGTAACTCACTTGGGGTCAGGGAGTACTTATATGGGACTAGGGTAACTCACTTGGGGTCAGGGAGTACTAATATAGGGACTATGGTAACTCACTTGGTGTCAGGGAGTACTTCTATGGGACTAGGGTAACTCACTTGGGGTCTGGGAGTACATAAAAAGGGGCTAGAATAACTCACTTGGGTCAGGGAGTACAAATATAGGGGCTAGGGTAACTTACTTTGGGTCAAGGAGGACTTATATGGGACTAGGGTAACTCACTTGGTGTCTGTGAGCACTTATATGTGACCAGGGTAACTCACTTGGGGCCAGGGTGTACTTATTAAGGGGCTAGGGTAACTCACTTGTGGTCAGGGAGTACTTCTATGGGACTAGGGTAACTCACTTGGGGTCTGGGAGTACTTATATGGGACTAGGGTAACCCACTTAGGGTCAGGGAGTACTTATAAAGGGGCTAGGGTAACTCACTTTGGGTCGGGGAGTAGTTATAAGGGACTAGAGTAACTCACTTGGACTCTGGGAGTACATATAAAGGGGCTAGGATAACTCACTTGGGGTAAGGGAGTACTTATAAAGGGGATAGGGTAACTCACTAGGGGTCAGGGAGTACTTATAAAGGGGCTATGGTAAATCACTTGGGGTCAGGGAGTACTTATATGGGACTAAGGTAACTCACTTGCGGTCAGAGAGTACATATAAAGGGGCTAGGATAACTCACTTGGGGTCAGGGTGTACTTATAAAGGGGCTGGGGTAACTTACTTTGGGTCAAGGAGCACTTATATGGGACTAGGGTAACTCACTTGGTGTCTATGAGCACTTATATGTGACCAGGGTAACTCACTTGGGGCCAGGGTGTACTTATTAAGGGGCTAGGGTAACTCACTTGTGGTCAGGGAGTACTTCTATGGGACTAGGGTAACTCACTTGGGGTCTGGGAGTACTTATATGGGACTAGGGTAACCCACTTAGGGTCAGGGAGTACTTATAAAGGGGCTAGGGTAACTCACTTTGGGTCGGGGAGTAGTTATAAGGGACTAGAGTAACTTACTTGGACTCTGGGAGTACATATAAAGGGGCTAGGATAACTCACTTGGGGTAAGGGAGTACTTATAAAGGGGATAGGGTAACTCACTAGGGGTCAGGGAGTACTTATAAGGGACTAGGGTAACTCACTTGGGGTGTAGGAGTACTTATAAAGGGGCTATGGTAAATCACTTGGGGTCAGGGAGTACTTATATGGGATTAAGGTAACTCACTTGCGGTCAGAGAGTACATATAAAGGGGCTAGGATAACCGACTTGGAGTCAGGGAGTACTTATAAAGGGGCTATGGTAACTCACTTGGGGACAGGGAGTACTTATATGTGACCAGGGTAACTCACTTGGGACCAGGGTGTACTTATTAAGGGGCTAGGGTAACTCACTTGTGGTCAGGGAGTACTTCTATGGGACTAGGGTAACTCACTTGGGGTCTGGGAGTACTTATATGGGACTAGGGTAACCCACTTAGGGTCAGGGAGTACTTATAAAGGGGCTAGGGTAACTTACTTTGGGTCGGGGAGTAGTTATAAGGGACTAGAGTAACTCACTTGGACTCTGGGAGTACATATAAAGGGGCTAGGATATCTCACTTGGGGTCAGGGAGTACTTATAAAGGGGATAGGGTAACTCACTAGGGGTCAGGGAGTACTTATAAGGGACTAAGGTAACTCACTTGCGGTCAGAGAGTACATATAAAGGGGCTAGGATAACTCACTTGGGGTCAGGGTGTACTTAACAAGGTGATATGGTAACTGACTTGTGGTCAGGGAGTACTTCTATGGGAGTAGGGTAACTCACTTGCGGTCAGAGAGTACATATAAAGGGCCTAGGATAACTCACTTGGGGTCAGGGAGTACTTATAAAGGGGCTATGCTAACTTACTTGGGGTCAGGGAGTACTTATATGGGACTAGGGTACCTCACTTGCGGTCTGGGAGTACATATATGGGACTAGGGTACCTCACTTGCGGTCAGAGAGTACATATAATGGGGCTCGGATAACTCACTTGGGGTCAGGGAGTACTTATATAGGGGCTAGGGTAACTCACTTGTGGTCAGGGAGTACTTATAAAGGGGTTCTGGTAACTCACTTGGGTTCAAGGAGTACTTATATGGGACTAGGGTAACTCACTTGGGGTCTGGGAGTACTTATAAAGGGGCTAGGATAACTCACTTGGGGTCAGAGAGTACTTATAAAGGTGATATGGTAACTCACTTGGGGTTAGGGAGTACTTCTATGGGACTAGGGTACCTCACTTGCGGTCTGGGAGTACATATATGGGACTAGGGTACCTCCCTTGCGGTCAGAGAGTACATATAATGGGGCTCGGATAACTCACTTGGTGTCAGGGTGTACGTATAAAGGGGCTATGGTAACTCACTTGGGGTCAGGGAGTACTAATATAGGGACTATGGTAACTCACTTGGTGTCAGGGAGTACTTCTATGGGACTAGGGTAACTCACTTGGGGTCTGGGAGTACATATAAAGGGGCTAGAATAACTCACTTGGGGTCAGGGAGTACAAATATAGGGGCTAGGGTAACTCACTAGGAGTCAGGGAGTACTTATAAAGGGGCTATGGTAACTCACTTGGGGTCGGGGAGTACATCTATGGGACTAGGGTAACTCACTTGCAGTCAGAGAGTACATATAAAGGGGCTAGGATAACTCACTTGGCGTCAGAGGGTACTTATAAAGGTGATATGGTAACTCACTTGGGGTCAGGGAGTACTTCAATGGGACTAGGGTAACTCACTTGGGGTCTGGGAGTAGTTATAAGGGACTAGGGTAACTCACTTGGGGTTTGGGAGTACATATAAAGGGGCTTGGAAAACTCACTTGGGGTCATGGTGTACTTATAAAGGGGCTATGGTAACTCACTTGGGGTCAGGGAGTACTTATATGGGACTAGGGTAACTCACTTAGGGCCAGGGTGTACTTATTAAAGGCTAGGGTAATTCACTTGGGGTCAGGGAGTACTTATAAGGTACTGGGTAACTCACTTGGGGTCTGGGGGTACATATAAAGGGGTTAGGATAACTCACATGGGGTCAAGGAGTACTTATAAAGGTGATATGGTAACTCACTGGGGGTCAGGGAGTACTTCTATGGGATTAGGGTTACTCACTTGCGGTCAGAGAGTACATATAAAGGGGCTAGGATAACTCACTTGGGGTCAGGGAGTACTTATATAGGGGCTAGGGTATCTCACTTGGGGTCAGGGAGTACTTCTATGGGACTAGGGTAACTCACTTGGGGTCTGGGAGTACTTATATGGGACTAGGGTATCTCACTTGGGGTCAGGGAGTACTTATAGAAGGGCTAGGGTAACTTACTTTGGGTCAAGGAGTACTTATATGGGACTAGGGTAACTCACTTGGTGTCTGTGAGCACTTATATGTGACCAGGGTAACTCAATTGGGGCCAGGGTGTACTTATTAAGGGGCTAGGGTAACTCACTTGCGGTGAGAGAGTACATATAAAGGGGCTAGGGTAACTCACTTTGGGTCAAGGAGTACTTATATGGGACTGGGGTAACTCACTTGGTGTCTGTGAGTACTTATATGGGACCAGGGTAACTCACTTAGGGCCAGGGTGTACTTATAAAAGGCTAGGGTAATTCACTTGGGGTCAGGGAGTACTTATAAGGTACTGGGTAACTCACTTGGGGTCTGGCAGTACTTATAAAGGGATTAGGATAACTCACATGGGGTCAGGGAGTACTTATAAAGGTGATATGGTAACTCACTGGGGGTCAGGGAGTACTTCTATGGGATTAGGGTAACTCACTTGCGGTCAGAGAGTACATATAAAGGGGCTAGGATAACTCACTTGGGGTCAGGGAGTACTTCAATGGGACTAGGGTAACTCACTTGGGGTCTGGGAGTAGTTATAAGGGACTAGGGTAACTCACTTGGGGTTTGGGAGTACATATAAAGGGGCTTGGAAAACTCACTTGGGGTCATGGTGTACTTATAAAGGGGCTATGGTAACTCACTTGGGGTCAGGGAGTACTTATATGGGACTAGGGTAACTCACTTAGGGCCAGGGTGTACTTATTAAAGGCTAGGGTAATTCACTTGGGGTCAGGGAGTACTTATAAGGTACTGGGTAACTCACTTGGGGTCTGGGGGTACATATAAAGGGGTTAGGATAACTCACATGGGGTCAAGGAGTACTTATAAAGGTGATATGGTAACTCACTGGGGGTCAGGGAGTACTTCTATGGGATTAGGGTTACTCACTTGCGGTCAGAGAGTACATATAAAGGGGCTAGGATAACTCACTTGGGGTCAGGGAGTACTTATATAGGGGCTAGGGTATCTCACTTGGGGTCAGGGAGTACTTCTATGGGACTAGGGTAACTCACTTGGGGTCTGGGAGTACTTATATGGGACTAGGGTATCTCACTTGGGGTCAGGGAGTACTTATAGAAGGGCTAGGGTAACTTACTTTGGGTCAAGGAGTACTTATATGGGACTAGGGTAACTCACTTGGTGTCTGTGAGCACTTATATGTGACCAGGGTAACTCAATTGGGGCCAGGGTGTACTTATTAAGGGGCTAGGGTAACTCACTTGCGGTGAGAGAGTACATATAAAGGGGCTAGGGTAACTCACTTTGGGTCAAGGAGTACTTATATGGGACTGGGGTAACTCACTTGGTGTCTGTGAGTACTTATATGGGACCAGGGTAACTCACTTAGGGCCAGGGTGTACTTATAAAAGGCTAGGGTAATTCACTTGGGGTCAGGGAGTACTTATAAGGTACTGGGTAACTCACTTGGGGTCTGGCAGTACTTATAAAGGGATTAGGATAACTCACATGGGGTCAGGGAGTACTTATAAAGGTGATATGGTAACTCACTGGGGGTCAGGGAGTACTTCTATGGGATTAGGGTAACTCACTTGCGGTCAGAGAGTACATATAAAGGGGCTAGGATAACTCACTTGGGGTCAGGGAGTACTTATATAGGGGCTAGGGTAACTCACTTGGGGCCAGGGTGTACTTATTAAGGGGCTAGGGTAACTCACTTGCGGTGAGAGAGTACATATAAAGGGGCTAGGGTAACTCACTTTGGGTCAAGGAGTACTTATATGGGACTGGGGTAACTCACTTGGTGTCTGGGAGTACTTATATGGGACTAGGGTATCTCACTTGGGGTCAGGGAGTACTTATAAAAGGCTAGGGTAATTCACTTGGGGTCAGGGAGTACTTATAAGGTACTGGGTAACTCACTTGGGGTCTGGCAGTACTTATAAAGGGATTAGGATAACTCACATGGGGTCAGGGATTACTTATAAAGGTGATATGGTAACTCACTGGGGGTCAGGGAGTACTTCTATGGGATTAGGGTAACTCACTTGCGGTCAGAGAGTACATATAAAGGGGCTCGGATAACTCACTTGGGGTCTGGGAGTACTTATATGGGACTAGGGTATCTCACTTGGGGTCAGGGAGTACTTATAGAAGGGCTAGGGTAACTTACTTTGGGTCAAGGAGTACTTATATGGGACTAGGGTAACTCACTTGGTGTCTGTGAGCACTTATATGTGACCAGGGTAACTCATTTGGGGCCAGGGTGTACTTATTAAGGGGCTAGGGTAACTCACTTGGGGTCAGGGAGTACTTCTATGGGACTAGGGTAACTCACTTGGGGTCTGGGAGTACTTATATGGGACTAGGGTAACCCACTTAGGGTCAGGGAGTACTTATAAAGGGGCTAGGGTAACTCACTTGGGGTCAGGGAGTACTTATAAAGGGGATAGGGTAGCTCACTTGGGGCCAGGGAGTACTTATAAGGGACTAGGGTAACACACTTGGGATCTGGGAGTACTCTTAAAGGGGCTATGGTAAATCACTTGGGGTCAGGGAGTACAAATATAGGGGCTAGGGTAACTCACTAGGGGTCAGGGAGTACAAATAAAGCGGCTAGTATAACTCACTTGCGGTCAGAGAGTACATATAAAGGGGCTATGATAACTCACTTGGGGTCAGGGAGTACTTATAAAGGGGCTATGGTAACTCACTTGGGGTCGGGGAGTACATCTATGGGACTAGGGTAACTCACTTGCAGTCAGAGAGTACATATAAAGGGGCTAGGATAACTCACTTGTGGTCAGAGAGTACTTATAAAGGTGATATGGTAACTCACTTGGGGTCAGGGAGTACTTCAATGGGACTAGGGTAACTCACTTGGGGTCTGGGAGTAGTTATAAGGGACTAGGGTAACTCACTTGGGGTCTGGGAGTACATATAAAGGGGCTTGGATAACTCACTTGGGGTCAGGGTGTACTTATAAAGGCTAGGTTAATTCACTTGGGGTCAGGGAGTACTTATAAGGTACTGGGTAACTCACTTGGGGTCTGGGGGTACATATAAAGGGGTTAGGATAACTCACATGGGGTCAAGGAGTACTTATAAAGGTGATATGGTAACTCACTGGGGGTCAGGGAGTACTTCTATGGGATTAGGGTTACTCACTTGCGTTCAGAGAGTACATATAAAGGGGCTAGGATAACTCACTTGGGGTCAGGGAGTACTTATATAGGGGCTAGGGTATCTCACTTGGGGTCAGGGAGTACTTCTATGGGACTAGGGTAACTCACTTGGGGTCTGGGAGTACTTATATGGGACTAGGGTATCTCACTTGGGGTCAGGGAGTACTTATAGAAGGGCTAGGGTAACTTACTTTGGGTCAAGGAGTACTTATATGGGACAAGGGTAACTCACTTGGTGTCTGTGAGCACTTACATGTGACCAGGGTAACTCACTTGGGGCCAGGGTGTACTTATTAAGGGGCTAGGGTAACTCACTTGCGGTGAGAGAGTACATATAAAGGGGCTAGGGTAACTCACTTTGGGTCAAGGAGTACTTATATGGGACTAGGGTAACTCACTTGGTGTCTGTCAGCACTTATATGTGACCAGGGTAACTTACTTGGGGTCTGGGAGTACTTATATGGGACTAGGGTATCTCACTTGGGGTCAGGGGGTACTTATAAAGGGGCTAGGGTAACTTACTTTGGGTCAAGGAGTACTTATATGGGACTAGGGTAACTCACTCGGTGTCTGTCAGCACTTATATGTGACCAAGGTAACTCACTTGGGGCCAGGGTGTACTTATTCAGGGGCTAGAGTAACTCACTTGGGGTCAGGGAGTACTTCTATGGGACTAAGGTAACTCACTTGGGGTCAGGGAGTACTTATATGGGACTAGGGTAACTCACTTGGGGTCAGGGAGTACTAATATAGGGACTATGGTAACTCACTTGGTGTCAGGGAGTACTTCTATGGGACTAGGGTAACTCACTTGGGGTCTGGGAGTACATAAAAAGGGGCTAGAATAACTCACTTGGGTCAGGGAGTACAAATATAGGGGCTAGGGTAACTTACTTTGGGTCAAGGAGGACTTATATGGGACTAGGGTAACTCACTTGGTGTCTGTGAGCACTTATATGTGACCAGGGTAACTCACTTGGGGCCAGGGTGTACTTATTAAGGGGCTAGGGTAACTCACTTGTGGTCAGGGAGTACTTCTATGGGACTAGGGTAACTCACTTGGGGTCTGGGAGTACTTATATGGGACTAGGGTAACCCACTTAGGGTCAGGGAGTACTTATAAAGGGGCTAGGGTAACTCACTTTGGGTCGGGGAGTAGTTATAAGGGACTAGAGTAACTCACTTGGACTCTGGGAGTACATATAAAGGGGCTAGGATAACTCACTTGGGGTAAGGGAGTACTTATAAAGGGGATAGGGTAACTCACTAGGGGTCAGGGAGTACTTATAAAGGGGCTATGGTAAATCACTTGGGGTCAGGGAGTACTTATATGGGACTAAGGTAACTCACTTGCGGTCAGAGAGTACATATAAAGGGGCTAGGATAACTCACTTGGGGTCAGGGTGTACTTATAAAGGGGCTGGGGTAACTTACTTTGGGTCAAGGAGCACTTATATGGGACTAGGGTAACTCACTTGGTGTCTATGAGCACTTATATGTGACCAGGGTAACTCACTTGGGGCCAGGGTGTACTTATTAAGGGGCTAGGGTAACTCACTTGTGGTCAGGGAGTACTTCTATGGGACTAGGGTAACTCACTTGGGGTCTGGGAGTACTTATATGGGACTAGGGTAACTCACTTGGGGTGTAGGAGTACTTATAAAGGGGCTATGGTAAATCACTTGGGGTCAGGGAGTACTTATATGGGATTAAGGTAACTCACTTGCGGTCAGAGAGTACATATAAAGGGGCTAGGATAACCGACTTGGAGTCAGGGAGTACTTATAAAGGGGCTATGGTAACTCACTTGGGGACAGGGAGTACTTATATGTGACCAGGGTAACTCACTTGGGACCAGGGTGTACTTATTAAGGGGCTAGGGTAACTCACTTGTGGTCAGGGAGTACTTCTATGGGACTAGGGTAACTCACTTGGGGTCTGGGAGTACTTATATGGGACTAGGGTAACCCACTTAGGGTCAGGGAGTACTTATAAAGGGGCTAGGGTAACTTACTTTGGGTCGGGGAGTAGTTATAAGGGACTAGAGTAACTCACTTGGACTCTGGGAGTACATATAAAGGGGCTAGGATATCTCACTTGGGGTCAGGGAGTACTTATAAAGGGGATAGGGTAACTCACTAGGGGTCAGGGAGTACTTATAAGGGACTAAGGTAACTCACTTGCGGTCAGAGAGTACATATAAAGGGGCTAGGATAACTCACTTGGGGTCAGGGTGTACTTAACAAGGTGATATGGTAACTGACTTGTGGTCAGGGAGTACTTCTATGGGAGTAGGGTAACTCACTTGCGGTCAGAGAGTACATATAAAGGGCCTAGGATAACTCACTTGGGGTCAGGGAGTACTTATAAAGGGGCTATGCTAACTTACTTGGGGTCAGGGAGTACTTATATGGGACTAGGGTACCTCACTTGCGGTCTGGGAGTACATATATGGGACTAGGGTACCTCACTTGCGGTCAGAGAGTACATATAATGGGGCTCGGATAACTCACTTGGGGTCAGGGAGTACTTATATAGGGGCTAGGGTAACTCACTTGTGGTCAGGGAGTACTTATAAAGGGGTTCTGGTAACTCACTTGGGTTCAAGGAGTACTTATATGGGACTAGGGTAACTCACTTGGGGTCTGGGAGTACTTATAAAGGGGCTAGGATAACTCACTTGGGGTCAGAGAGTACTTATAAAGGTGATATGGTAACTCACTTGGGGTTAGGGAGTACTTCTATGGGACTAGGGTACCTCACTTGCGGTCTGGGAGTACATATATGGGACTAGGGTACCTCCCTTGCGGTCAGAGAGTACATATAATGGGGCTCGGATAACTCACTTGGTGTCAGGGTGTACGTATAAAGGGGCTATGGTAACTCACTTGGGGTCAGGGAGTACTAATATAGGGACTATGGTAACTCACTTGGTGTCAGGGAGTACTTCTATGGGACTAGGGTAACTCACTTGGGGTCTGGGAGTACATATAAAGGGGCTAGAATAACTCACTTGGGGTCAGGGAGTACAAATATAGGGGCTAGGGTAACTCACTAGGAGTCAGGGAGTACTTATAAAGGGGCTATGGTAACTCACTTGGGGTCGGGGAGTACATCTATGGGACTAGGGTAACTCACTTGCAGTCAGAGAGTACATATAAAGGGGCTAGGATAACTCACTTGGCGTCAGAGGGTACTTATAAAGGTGATATGGTAACTCACTTGGGGTCAGGGAGTACTTCAATGGGACTAGGGTAACTCACTTGGGGTCTGGGAGTAGTTATAAGGGACTAGGGTAACTCACTTGGGGTTTGGGAGTACATATAAAGGGGCTTGGAAAACTCACTTGGGGTCATGGTGTACTTATAAAGGGGCTATGGTAACTCACTTGGGGTCAGGGAGTACTTATATGGGACTAGGGTAACTCACTTAGGGCCAGGGTGTACTTATTAAAGGCTAGGGTAATTCACTTGGGGTCAGGGAGTACTTATAAGGTACTGGGTAACTCACTTGGGGTCTGGGGGTACATATAAAGGGGTTAGGATAACTCACATGGGGTCAAGGAGTACTTATAAAGGTGATATGGTAACTCACTGGGGGTCAGGGAGTACTTCTATGGGATTAGGGTTACTCACTTGCGGTCAGAGAGTACATATAAAGGGGCTAGGATAACTCACTTGGGGTCAGGGAGTACTTATATAGGGGCTAGGGTATCTCACTTGGGGTCAGGGAGTACTTCTATGGGACTAGGGTAACTCACTTGGGGTCTGGGAGTACTTATATGGGACTAGGGTATCTCACTTGGGGTCAGGGAGTACTTATAGAAGGGCTAGGGTAACTTACTTTGGGTCAAGGAGTACTTATATGGGACTAGGGTAACTCACTTGGTGTCTGTGAGCACTTATATGTGACCAGGGTAACTCAATTGGGGCCAGGGTGTACTTATTAAGGGGCTAGGGTAACTCACTTGCGGTGAGAGAGTACATATAAAGGGGCTAGGGTAACTCACTTTGGGTCAAGGAGTACTTATATGGGACTGGGGTAACTCACTTGGTGTCTGTGAGTACTTATATGGGACCAGGGTAACTCACTTAGGGCCAGGGTGTACTTATAAAAGGCTAGGGTAATTCACTTGGGGTCAGGGAGTACTTATAAGGTACTGGGTAACTCACTTGGGGTCTGGCAGTACTTATAAAGGGATTAGGATAACTCACATGGGGTCAGGGAGTACTTATAAAGGTGATATGGTAACTCACTGGGGGTCAGGGAGTACTTCTATGGGATTAGGGTAACTCACTTGCGGTCAGAGAGTACATATAAAGGGGCTAGGATAACTCACTTGGGGTCAGGGAGTACTTCAATGGGACTAGGGTAACTCACTTGGGGTCTGGGAGTAGTTATAAGGGACTAGGGTAACTCACTTGGGGTTTGGGAGTACATATAAAGGGGCTTGGAAAACTCACTTGGGGTCATGGTGTACTTATAAAGGGGCTATGGTAACTCACTTGGGGTCAGGGAGTACTTATATGGGACTAGGGTAACTCACTTAGGGCCAGGGTGTACTTATTAAAGGCTAGGGTAATTCACTTGGGGTCAGGGAGTACTTATAAGGTACTGGGTAACTCACTTGGGGTCTGGGGGTACATATAAAGGGGTTAGGATAACTCACATGGGGTCAAGGAGTACTTATAAAGGTGATATGGTAACTCACTGGGGGTCAGGGAGTACTTCTATGGGATTAGGGTTACTCACTTGCGGTCAGAGAGTACATATAAAGGGGCTAGGATAACTCACTTGGGGTCAGGGAGTACTTATATAGGGGCTAGGGTATCTCACTTGGGGTCAGGGAGTACTTCTATGGGACTAGGGTAACTCACTTGGGGTCTGGGAGTACTTATATGGGACTAGGGTATCTCACTTGGGGTCAGGGAGTACTTATAGAAGGGCTAGGGTAACTTACTTTGGGTCAAGGAGTACTTATATGGGACTAGGGTAACTCACTTGGTGTCTGTGAGCACTTATATGTGACCAGGGTAACTCAATTGGGGCCAGGGTGTACTTATTAAGGGGCTAGGGTAACTCACTTGCGGTGAGAGAGTACATATAAAGGGGCTAGGGTAACTCACTTTGGGTCAAGGAGTACTTATATGGGACTGGGGTAACTCACTTGGTGTCTGTGAGTACTTATATGGGACCAGGGTAACTCACTTAGGGCCAGGGTGTACTTATAAAAGGCTAGGGTAATTCACTTGGGGTCAGGGAGTACTTATAAGGTACTGGGTAACTCACTTGGGGTCTGGCAGTACTTATAAAGGGATTAGGATAACTCACATGGGGTCAGGGAGTACTTATAAAGGTGATATGGTAACTCACTGGGGGTCAGGGAGTACTTCTATGGGATTAGGGTAACTCACTTGCGGTCAGAGAGTACATATAAAGGGGCTAGGATAACTCACTTGGGGTCAGGGAGTACTTATATAGGGGCTAGTGTAACTCACTTGGGGTCAGGGAGTACCTCTATGGGACTAGGGTAACTCACTTGGGGTCTGGGAGTACTTATATGGGACTAGGGTATCTCACTTGGGGTCAGGGAGTACTTATAGAAGGGCTAGGGTAACTTACTTTGGGTCAAGGAGTACTTATATGGGACTAGGGTAACTCACTTGGTGTCTGTGAGCACTTATATGTGACCAGGGTAACTCATTTGGGGCCAGGGTGTACTTATTAAGGGGCTAGTGTAACTCACTTGGGGTCAGGGAGTACTTCTATGGGACTAGGGTAACTCACTTGGGGTCTGGGAGTACTTATATGGGACTAGGGTAACCCACTTAGGGTCAGGGAGTACTTATAAAGGGGCTAGGGTAACTCACTTGGGGTCAGGGAGTACTTATAAAGGGGATAGGGTAGCTCACTTGGGGCCAGGGAGTACTTATAAGGGACTAGGGTAACACACTTGGGATCTGGGAGTACTCTTAAAGGGGCTATGGTAAATCACTTGGGGTCAGGGAGTACAAATATAGGGGCTAGGGTAACTCACTAGGGGTCAGGGAGTACAAATAAAGCGGCTAGTATAACTCACTTGCGGTCAGAGAGTACATATAAAGGGGCTATGATAACTCACTTGGGGTCAGGGAGTACTTATAAAGGGGCTATGGTAACTCACTTGGGGTCGGGGAGTACATCTATGCGACTAGGGTAACTCACTTGCAGTCAGAGAGTACATATAAAGGGGCTAGGATAACTCACTTGTGTTCAGAGAGTACTTATAAAGGTGATATGGTAACTCACTTGGGGTCAGGGAGTACTTCAATGGGACTAGGGTAACTCACTTGGGGTCTGGGAGTAGTTATAAGGGACTAGGGTAACTCACTTGGGGTCTGGGAGTACATATAAAGGGGCTTGGATAACTCACTTGGGGTCAGGGTGTACTTATAAAGGCTAGGTTAATTCACTTGGGGTCAGGGAGTACTTATAAGGTACTGGGTAACTCACTTGGGGTCTGGGGGTACATATAAAGGGGTTAGGATAACTCACATGGGGTCAAGGAGTACTTATAAAGGTGATATGGTAACTCACTGGGGGTCAGGGAGTACTTCTATGGGATTAGGGTTACTCACTTGCGGTCAGAGAGTACATATAAAGGGGCTAGGATAACTCACTTGGGGTCAGGGAGTACTTATAGAAGGGCTAGGGTAACTTACTTTGGGTCAAGGAGTACTTATATGGGACAAGGGTAACTCACTTGGTGTCTGTGAGCACTTATATGTGACCAGGGTAACTCACTTGGGGTCTGGGAGTACATATAAAGGGGCTTGGATAACTCACTTGGGGTCAGGGTGTACTTATAAAGGCTAGGTTAATTCACTTGGGGTCAGGGAGTACTTATAAGGTACTGGGTAACTCACTTGGGGTCTGGGGGTACATATAAAGGGGTTAGGATAACTCACATGGGGTCAAGGAGTACTTATAAAGGTGATATGGTAACTCACTGGGGGTCAGGGAGTACTTCTATGGGATTAGGGTTACTCACTTGCGGTCAGAGAGTACATATAAAGGGGCTAGGATAACTCACTTGGGGTCAGGGAGTACTTATAGAAGGGCTAGGGTAACTTACTTTGGGTCAAGGAGTACTTATATGGGACAAGGGTAACTCACTTGGTGTCTGTGAGCACTTATATGTGACCAGGGTAACTCACTTGGGGCCAGGGTGTACTTATTAAGGGGCTAGGGTAACTCACTTGCGGTGAGAGAGTACATATAAAGGGGCTAGGGTAACTCACTTTGGGTCAAGGAGTACTTATATGGGACTAGGGTAACTCACTTGGTGTCTGTCAGCACTTATATGTGACCACTGTAACTCACTTGGGGTCTGGGAGTACTTATATGGGACTAGGGTATCTCACTTGGGGTCAGGGGGTACTTATAAAGGGGCTAGGGTAACTTACTTTGGGTCAAGGAGTACTTATATGGGACAAGGGTAACTCACTCGGTGTCTGTCAGCACTTATATGTGACCAGGGTAACTCACTTGGGGCCAGGGTGTACTTATTCAGGGGCTAGAGTAACTCACTTGGGGTCAGGGAGTACTTCTATGGGACTAAGGTAACTCACTTGGGGTCAGGGAGTACTTATATGGGACTAGGGTAACTCACTTGGGGTCAGGGAGTACTAATATAGGGACTATGGTAACTCACTTGGTGTCAGGGAGTACTTCTATGGGACTAGGGTAACTCACTTGGGGTCTGGGAGTACTTATAAAGGGGCTAGGATAACTCACTTGGGGTCAGGGAGTACTTATAAGGTACTGGGTAACTCACTTGGGGTCTGGCAGTACTTATAAAGGGATTAGGATAACTCACATGGGGTCAGGGAGTACTTATAAAGGTGATATGGTAACTCACTGGGGGTCAGGGAGTACTTCTATGGGATTAGGGTAACTCACTTGCGGTCAGAGAGTACATATAAAGGGGCTAGGATAACTCACTTGGGGTCAGGGAGTACTTATATAGGGGCTAGGGTAACTCACTTGGGGTCAGGGAGTACCTCTATGGGACTAGGGTAACTCACTTGGGGTCTGGGAGTACTTATATGGGACTAGGGTATCTCACTTGGGGTCAGGGAGTACTTATAGAAGGGCTAGGGTAACTTACTTTGGGTCAAGGAGTACTTATATGGGACTAGGGTAACTCACTTGGTGTCTGTGAGCACTTATATGTGACCAGGGTAACTCATTTGGGGCCAGGGTGTACTTATTAAGGGGCTAGGGTAACTCACTTGGGGTCAGGGAGTACTTCTATGGGACTAGGGTAACTCACTTGGGGTCTGGGAGTACTTATATGGGACTAGGGTAACCCACTTAGGGTCAGGGAGTACTTATAAAGGGGCTATGGTAACTCACTTGGGGTCGGGGAGTACATCTATGGGACTAGGGTAACTCACTTGCAGTCAGAGAGTACATATAAAGGGGCTAGGATAACTCACTTGTGGTCAGAGAGTACTTATAAAGGTGATATGGTAACTCACTTGGGGTCAGGGAGTACTTCAATGGGACTAGGGTAACTCACTTGGGGTCTGGGAGTAGTTATAAGGGACTAGGGTAACTCACTTGGGGTCTGGGAGTACATATAAAGGGGCTTGGATAACTCACTTGGGGTCAGGGTGTACTTATAAAGGTGATATGGTAACTCACTGGGGGTCAGGGAGTACTTCTATGGGATTAGGGTTACTCACTTGCGGTCAGAGAGTACATATAAAGGGGCTAGGATAACTCACTTGGGGTCAGGGGGTACTTATATAGGGGCTAGGGTATCTCACTTGGGGTCAGGGAGTACTTCTATGGGACTAGGGTAACTCACTTGGGGTCTGGGAGTACTTATATGGGACTAGGGTATCAAACTTGGGGTCAGGGAGTACTTATAGAAGGGCTAGGGTAACTTACTTTGGGTCAAGGAGTACTTATATGGGACAAGGGTAACTCACTTGGTGTCTGTGAGCACTTATATGTGACCAGGGTAACTCACTTGGGGCCAGGGTGTACTTATTAAGGGGCTAGGGTAACTCACTTGCGGTGAGAGAGTACATATAAAGGGGCTAGGGTAACTCACTTTGGGTCAAGGAGTACTTATATGGGACTAGGGTAACTCACTTGGTGTCTGTCAGCACTTATATGTGACCAGGGTAACTCACTTGGGGTCTGGGAGTACTTATATGGGACTAGGGTATCTCACTTGGGGTCAGGGGGTACTTATAAAGGGGCTAGGGTAACTTACTTTGGGTCAAGGAGTACTTATATGGGACTAGGGTAACTCACTCGGTGTCTGTCAGCACTTATATGTGACCAAGGTAACTCACTTGGGGCCAGGGTGTACTTATTCAGGGGCTAGAGTAACTCACTTGGGGTCAGGGAGTACTTCTATGGGACTAAGGTAACTCACTTGGGGTCAGGGAGTACTTATATGGGACTAGGGTAACTCACTTGGGGTCAGGGAGTACTAATATAGGGACTATGGTAACTCACTTGGTGTCAGGGAGTACTTCTATGGGACTAGGGTAACTCACTTGGGGTCTGGGAGTACATAAAAAGGGGCTAGAATAACTCACTTGGGGTCAGGGAGTACAAATATAGGGGCTAGGGTAACTTATTTGGGGTTAGGGAGTAATTATATAGGGGCTAGGGTAACTCACTTGGGGTCAGGGAGTAGTTCTATGGGACTAGGGTAGCTCACTTGGGGGCTGGGAGTACTTATATGGGACTAGAGTATCTCACTTGGGGTCAGGGAGTACTTATAAAGGGGCTAGGGTAACTTACTTTGGTTTAAGGAGTACTTATATGGGACTAGGGTAACTCACTTGGTGTCTGTCAGCACTTATATGTGACCAGGGTAACTCACTTGGGGTCTGGGAGTACTTATATGGGACTAGGGTATCTCACTTGGGGTCAGGGGGTACTTATAAAGGGGCTAGGGTAACTTACTTTGGGTCAAGGAGTACTTATATGGGACTAGGGTAACTCACTCGGTGTCTGTCAGCACGTATATGTGACCAAGGTAACTCACTTGGGGCCAGGGTGTACTTATTAAGGGGCTAGGGTAACTCACTTGGGGTCAGGGAGTACTTCTATGGGACTAAGGTAACTCACTTGGGGTCAGGGAGTACTTATATGGGACTAGGGTAACTCACTTGGTGTCTGTGAGCACTTATATGTGACCAGGGTAACTCACTTGGGGCCAGGGTGTACTAATATAGGGACTATGGTAACTCACTTGGTGTCAGGGAGTACTTCTATGGGACTAGGGTAACTCACCTGGGGTCTGGGAGTACATATAAAGGGGCTAGAATAACTCACTTGGGGTCAGGGAGTACAAATATAGGGGCTAGGGTAACTTACTTTGGGTCAAGGAGTACTTATATGGGACTAGGGTAACTCACTTGGTGTCTGTGAGCACTTATATGTGACCAGGGTAACTCACTTGGGGCCAGGGTGTACTTATTAAGGGGCTAGGGTAACTCAGTTGTGGTCAGGGAGTACTTCTATGGGACTAGGGTAACTCACTTGGCGTCTGGGAGTACTTATATGGGACTAGGGTAACCCACTTAGGGACAGGGAGTACTTATATAGGGGCTAGGGTAACTCACTTTGGGTCGGGGAGTAGTTATAAGGGACTAGAGTAACTCACTTGGACTCTGGGAGTACATATAAAGGGGCTAGGATAACTCACTTGGGGTAAGGGAGTACTTATAAAGGGGATAGGGTAACTCACTAGGGGTCAGGGAGTACTTATAAGGGACTAGGGTAACTCACTTGCGGTCAGAGAGTACATATAAAGGGGCTAGGATAACTCACTTGGGGTCAGGGTGTACTTAACAAGGTGATATGGTATCTGACTTGTGGTCAGGGAGTACTTCTATGGGAGTAGGGTAACTCACTTGCGGTCAGAGAGTACATATAAAGGGGCTAGGATAACTCACTTGGGGTCAGGGAGTACTTATAAAGGGGCTATGCTAACTCACTTGGGGTCAGGGAGTACTTATATGGGACTAGGGTACCTCACTTGCGGTCTGGGAGTACATATATGGGACTAGGGTACCTCACTTGCGGTCAGAGGGTACATATAATGGGGCTCGGATAACTCACTTGGGGTCAGGGAGTACTTATATAGGGGCTAGGGTAACTCACTTGTCGTCAGGGAGTACTTATAAAGGGGTTCTGGTAACTCACTTGGGTTTAAGGAGTACTTATATGGGACTAGGGTAACTCACTTGGGGTTTGGGAGTACTTATAAAGGGGCTAGGATAACTCACTTCGGGTCAGAGAGTACTTATAAAGGTGATATGGTAACTCACTTGGGGTCAGGGAGTACTTCTATGGGACTAGGGTAACTCACTTGGGGTCTGGGAGTAGTTATAAGGGACTAGGGTAACTCACTTGGGGTCTGGGAGTACATATAAAGGGGCTTGGATAACTCACTTGGTGTCAGGGTGTACGTATAAAGGGGCTATGGTAACTCACTTGGGGTCAGGGAGTACTACTATAGGGACTATGGTAACTCACTTGGTGTCAGGGAGTACTTCTATGGGACTAGGGTAACTCACTTGGGGTCTGGGAGTACATATAAAGGGGCTAGAATAACTCACTTGGGGTCAGGGAGTACAAATATAGGGGCTAGGGTAACTCACTAGGAGTCGGGGAGTACTTATAAAGGGGCTAGAATAACTCACTTGGGGTCAGGGAGTACAAATATAGGGGCTAGGGTAACTCACTAGGGGTCAGGGAGTACAAATAAAACGGCTAGTATAACTCAATTGCGGTCAGAGAGTACATATAAAGGGGCTATGATAACTCACTTGGGGTCAGGGAGTACTTATAAAGGGGCTATGGTAACTCACTTGGGGTCGGGGAGTACATCTATGGGACTAGGGTAACTCACTTGCAGTCAGAGAGTACATATAAAGGGGCTAGGATAACTCACTTGTGGTCAGAGAGTACTTATAAAGGTGATATGGTAACTCACTTGGGGTCAGGGAGTACTTATATGGGACTAGGGTACCTCACTTGCGGTCTGGGAGTACATATATGGGACTAGGGTACCTCACTTGCGGTCAGAGGGTACATATAATGGGGCTCGGATAACTCACTTGGGGTAAGGGAGTACTTATATAGGGGCTAGGGTAACTCACTTGTCGTCAGGGAGTACTTATAAAGGGGTTCTGGTAACTCACTTGGGTTTAAGGAGTACTTATATGGGACTAGGGTAACTCACTTGGGGTTTGGGAGTACTTATAAAGGGGCTAGGATAACTCACTTCGGGTCAGAGAGTACTTATAAAGGTGATATGGTAACTCACTTGGGGTCAGGGAGTACTTCTATGGGACTAGGGTAACTCACTTGGGGTCAGAGAGTACATATAAAGGGGCTAGGATAACTCACTTGGGGTCAGGGAGTACTTATAAAGGGGCTATGCTAACTCACTTGGGGTCAGGGAGTACTTATATGGGACTAGGGTACCTCACTTGCGGTCTGGGAGTACATATATGGGACTAGGGTACCTCACTTGCGGTCAGAGGGTACATATATTGGGGCTCGGATAACTCACTTGGGGTCAGGGAGTACTTATATAGGGGCTAGGGTAACTCACTTGTCGTCAGGGAGTACTTATAAAGGGGTTCTGGTAACTCACTTGGGTTTAAGGAGTACTTATATGGGACTAGGGTAACTCACTTGGGGTTTGGGAGTACTTATAAAGGGGCTAGGATAACTCACTTCGGGTCAGAGAGTACTTATAAAGGTGATATGGTAACTCACTTGGGGTCAGGGAGTACTTCTATGGGACTAGGGTAACTCACTTGGGGTCTGGGAGTAGTTATAAGGGACTAGGGTAACTCACTTGGGGTCTGGGAGTACATATAAAGGGGCTTGGATAACTCACTTGGTGTCAGGGTGTACGTATAAAGGGGCTATGGTAACTCACTTGGGGTCAGGGAGTACTACTATAGGGACTATGGTAACTCACTTGGTGTCAGGGAGTACTTCTATGGGTCTAGGGTAACTCACTTGGGGTCTGGGAGTACATATAAAGGGGCTAGAATAACTCACTTGGGGTCAGGGAGTACAAATATAGGGGCTAGGGTAACTCACTAGGAGTCGGGGAGTACTTATAAAGGGGCTAGAATAACTCACTTGGGGTCAGGGAGTACAAATATAGGGGCTAGGGTAACTCACTAGGGGTCAGGGAGTACAAATAAAACGGCTAGTATAACTCAATTGCGGTCAGAGAGTACATATAAAGGGGCTATGATAACTCACTTGGGGTCAGGGAGTACTTATAAAGGGGCTATGGTAACTCACTTGGGGTCGGGGAGTACATCTATGGGACTAGGGTAACTCACTTGCAGTCAGAGAGTACATATAAAGGGGCTAGGATAACTCACTTGTGGTCAGAGAGTACTTATAAAGGTGATATGGTAACTCACTTGGGGTCAGGGAGTACTTCAATGGGACTAGGGTAACTCACTTGGGGTCTGGGAGTAGTTATAAGGGGCTAGGGTAACTTACTTTGGGTCAAGGAGTACTTATATGGGACTAGGGTAACTCACTCGGTGTCTGTCAGCACTTATATGTGACCAAGGTAACTCACTTGGGGCCAGGGTGTACTTATTCAGGGGCTAGAGTAACTCACTTGGGGTCAGGGAGTTTTTCTATGGGACTAAGGTAACTCACTTGGGGTCAGGGAGTACTTATATGGGACTAAGGTAACTCGCTTGGGGTCAGGGAGTACTAATATAGGGACTATGGTAACTCACTAGGTGTCAGGGAGTACTTCTATGGGACTAGGGTAACTCACTTGGGGTCTGGGAGTACATATAAAGGGGCTAGAATAACTCACTTGGGGTCAGGGAGTACAAATATAGGGGCTAGGGTAACTTACTTTGGGTCAAGGAGTACTTATATGGGACTAGGGTAACTCACTTGGTGTCTGTGAGCACTTATATGTGACCAGGGTAACTCACTTGGGGCCAGGGTGTACTTATTAAGGGGCTAGGGTAACTCACTTGTGGTCAGGGAGTACTTCTATGGGACTAGGGTAACTCACTTGGGGTCTGGGAGTACTTATATGGGACTAGGGTAACCCACTTAGGGTCAGGGAGTACTTATAAAGGGGCTAGGTAACTCACTTTGGGTCGGGGAGTAGTTATAAGGGACTAGAGTAACTCACTTGGACTCTGGGAGTACATATAAAGGGGCTAGGATAACTCACTTGGGGTAAGGGAGTACTTATAAAGGGGATAGGGTAACTCACTAGGGGTCAGGGAGTACTTATAAGGGACTAGGGTAACTCACTTGGGGTCTGGGAGTACTTATAAAGGGGCTATGGTAAATCACTTGGGGTCAGGGAGTACTTATATGGGACTAAGGTAACTCACTTGCGGTCAGAGAGTACATATAAAGGGGCTAGGATAACTCACTTGGGGTCAGGGTGTACTTATAAAGGGGCTGGGGTAACTTACTTTGGGTCAAGGAGTACTTATATGGGACTAGGGTAACTCACTTGGTGTCTATGAGCACTTATATGTGACCAGGGTAACTCACTTGGGGCCAGGGTGTACTTATTAAGGGGCTAGGGTAACTCACTTGTGGTCAGGGAGTACTTCTATGGGACTAGGGTAACTCACTTGGGGTCTGGGAGTACTTATATGGGACTAGGGTAACCCACTTAGGGTCAGGGAGTACTTATAAAGGGGCTAGGGTAACTCACTTTGGGTCGGGGAGTAGTTATAAGGGACTAGAGTAACTCACTTGGACTCTGGGAGTACATATAAAGGGGCTAGGATAACTCACTTGGGGTAAGGGAGTACTTATAAAGGGGATAGGGTAACTCACTAGGGGTCAGGGAGTACTTATATGGGATTAAGGTAACTCACTTGCGGTCAGAGAGTACATATAAAGGGGCTAGGATAACTCACTTGGAGTCAGGGAGTACTTATAAAGGGGCTATGGTAACTCACTTGGGGACAGGGAGTACTTATATGTGACCAGGGTAACTCACTTGGGACCAGGGTGTACTTATTAAGGGGCTAGGGTAACTCACTTGTGGTCAGGGAGTACTTCTATGGGACTAGGGTAACTCACTTGGTGTCTGGGAGTACTAATATGGGACTAGGGTAACCCACTTAGGGTCAGGGAGTACTTATAAAGGGGCTAGGGTAACTTACTTTGGGTCGGGGAGTAGTTATAAGGGACTAGAGTAACTCACTTGGACTCTGGGAGTACATATAAAGGGGCTAGGATATCTCACTTGGGGTCAGGGAGTACTTATAAAGGGGATAGGGTAACTCACTAGGGGTCAGGGAGTACTTATAAGGGACTAAGGTAACTCACTTGCGGTCAGAGAGTACATATAAAGGGGCTAGGATAACTCACTTGGGGTCAGGGTGTACTTAACAAGGTGATATGGTAACTGACTTGTGGTCAGGGAGTACTTCTATGGGAGTAGGGTAACTCACTTGCGGTCAGAGAGTACATATAAAGGGCCTAGGATAACTCACTTGGGGTCAGGGAGTACTTATAAAGGGGCTATGCTAACTCACTTGGGGTCAGGGAGTACTTATATGAGACTAGGGTACCTCACTTGCGGTCTGGGAGTACATATATGGGACTAGGGTACCTCACTTGCGGTCAGAGAGTACATATAATGGGGCTCGGATAACTCACTTGGGGTTAGGGAGTACTTATATAGGGGCTAGGGTAACTCACTTGTGGTCAGGGAGTACTTATAAAGGGGTTCTGGTAACTCACTTGGGTTCAAGGAGTACTTATATGGGACTAGGGTAACTCACTTGGGGTCTGGGAGTACTTATAAAGGGGCTAGGATAACTCACTTGGGGTCAGAGAGTACTTATAAAGGTGATATGGTAACTCACTTGGGGTTAGGGAGTACTTCTATGGGACTAGGGTACCTCACTTGCGGTCTGGGAGTACATATATGGGACTAGGGTACCTCCCTTGCGGTCAGAGAGTACATATAATGGGGCTCGGATAACTCACTTGGTGTCAGGGTGTACGTATAAAGGGGCTATGGTAACTCACTTGGGGTCAGGGAGTACTAATATAGGGACTATGGTAACTCACTTGGTGTCAGGGAGTACTTCTATGGGACTAGGGTAACTCACTTGGGGTCTGGGAGTACATATAAAGGGGCTAGAATAACTCACTTGGGGTCAGGGAGTACAAATATAGGGGCTAGGGTAACTCACTAGGAGTCAGGGAGTACTTATAAAGGGGCTATGGTAACTCACTTGGGGTCGGGGAGTACATCTATGGGACTAGGGTAACTCACTTGCAGTCAGAGAGTACATATAAAGGGGCTAGGATAACTCACTTGGCGTCAGAGGGTACTTATAAAGGTGATATGGTAACTCACTTGGGGTCAGGGAGTACTTCAATGGGACTAGGGTAACTCACTTGGGGTCTGGGAGTACATATAAAGGGGCTTGGATAACTCACTTGGGGTCAGGGTGTACTTATAAAGGGGCTATGGTAACTCACTTGGGGTCAGGGTGTACTTATAAAGGGGCTATGGTAACTCACTTGGGGTCAGGGAGTACTTATATGGGACTAGGGTAACTCACTTAGGGCCAGGGTGTACTTATTAAAGGCTAGGGTAATTCACTTGGGGTCAGGGAGTACTTATAAGGTACTGGGTAACTCACTTGGGGTCTGGGGGTACATATAAAGGGGTTAGGATAACTCACATGGGGTCAAGGAGTACTTATAAAGGTGATATGGTAACTCACTGGGGGTCAGGGAGTACTTCTATGGGATTAGGGTTACTTACTTGCGGTCAGAGAGTACATATAAAGGGGCTAGGATAACTCACTTGGGGTCAGGGAGTACTTATATAGGGGCTAGGGTATCTCACTTGGGGTCAGGGAGTACTTCTATGGGACTAGGGTAACTCACTTGGGGTCTGGGAGTACTTATATGGGACTAGGGTATCTCACTTGGGGTCAGGGAGTACTTATAGAAGGGCTAGGGTAACTTACTTTGGGTCAAGGAGTACTTATATGGGACTAGGGTAACTCACTTGGTGTCTGTGAGCACTTATATGTGACCAGGGTAACTCACTTGGGGCCAGGGTGTACTTATTAAGGGGCTAGGGTAACTCACTTGCGGTGAGAGAGTACATATAAAGGGGCTAGGGTAACTCACTTTGGGTCAAGGAGTACTTATATGGGACTGGGGTAACTCACTTGGTGTCTGTGAGTACTTATATGGGACCAGGGTAACTCACTTAGGGCCAGGGTGTACTTATAAAAGGCTAGGGTAATTCACTTGGGGTCAGGGAGTACTTATAAGGTACTGGGTAACTCACTTGGGGTCTGGCAGTACTTATAAAGGGATTAGGATAACTCACATGGGGTCAGGGAGTACTTATAAAGGTGATATGGTAACTCACTGGGGGTCAGGGAGTACTTCTATGGGATTAGGGTAACTCACTTGCGGTCAGAGAGTACATATAAAGGGGCTAGGATAACTCACTTGGGGTCAGGGAGTACTTATATAGGGGCTAGGGTAACTCACTTGGGGTCAGGGAGTACCTCTATGGGACTAGGGTAACTCACTTGGGGTCTGGGAGTACTTATATGGGACTAGGGTATCTCACTTGGGGTCAGGGAGTACTTATAGAAGGGCTAGGGTAACTTACTTTGGGTCAAGGAGTACTTATATGGGACTAGGGTAACTCACTTGGTGTCTGTGAGCACTTATATGTGACCAGGGTAACTCATTTGGGGCCAGGGTGTACTTATTAAGGGGCTAGGGTAACTCACTTGGGGTCAGGGAGTACTTCTATGGGACTAGGGTAACTCACTTGGGGTCTGGGAGTACTTATATGGGACTAGGGTAACCCACTTAGGGTCAGGGAGTACTTATAAAGGGGCTAGGGTAACTCACTTGGGGTCAGGGAGTACTTATAAAGGGGATAGGGTAGCTCACTTGGGGCCAGGGAGTACTTATAAGGGACTAGGGTAACACACTTGGGATCTGGGAGTACTCTTAAAGGGGCTATGGTAAATCACTTGGGGTCAGGGAGTACAAATATAGGGGCTAGGGTAACTCACTAGGGGTCAGGGAGTACAAATAAAGCGGCTAGTATAACTCACTTGCGGTCAGAGAGTACATATAAAGGGGCTATGATAACTCACTTGGGGTCAGGGAGTACTTATAAAGGGGCTATGGTAACTCACTTGGGGTCGGGGAGTACATCTATGGGACTAGGGTAACTCACTTGCAGTCAGAGAGTACATATAAAGGGGCTAGGATAACTCACTTGTGGTCAGAGAGTACTTATAAAGGTGATATGGTAACTCACTTGGGGTCAGGGAGTACTTCAATGGGACTAGGGTAACTCACTTGGGGTCTGGGAGTAGTTATAAGGGACTAGGGTAACTCACTTGGGGTCTGGGAGTACATATAAAGGGGCTTGGATAACTCACTTGGGGTCAGGGTGTACTTATAAAGGCTAGGTTAATTCACTTGGGGTCAGGGAGTACTTATAAGGTACTGGGTAACTCACTTTGGGTCTGGGGGTACATATAAAGGGGTTAGGATAACTCACTTGGGGTAAGGGAGTACTTATAAAGGGGATAGGGTAACTCACTAGGGGTCAGGGAGTACTTATAAGGGACTAGGGTAACTCACTTGGGGTGTAGGAGTACTTATAAAGGGGCTATGGTAAATCACTTGGGGTCAGGGAGTACTTATATGGGACTAAGGTAACTCACTTGCGGTCAGAGAGTACATATAAAGGGGCTAGGATAACACACTTGGAGTCAGGGAGTACTTATATAGGGGCTATGGTAACTCACTTGGGGTCAGGGAGTACTTATATGTGACCAGGGTAACTCACTTGGGGCCAGGGTGTACTTATTAAGGGGCTAGGGTAACTTACTTTGGGTCAAGGAGTACTTATATGGGACAAGGGTAACTCACTTGGTGTCTGTGGGCACTTATATGTGACCAGGGTAACTCACTTTGGGCCAGGGTGTACTTATTAAGGGGCTAGGGTAACTCACTTGCGGTGAGAGAGTACATATAAAGGGGCTAGGGTAACTCACTTTGGGTCAAGGAGTACTTATATGGGACTAGGGTAACTCACTTGGTGTCTGTCAGCACTTATATGTGACCAGGGTAACTCACTTGGGGTCTGGGAGTACTTATATGGGACTAGGGTATCTCACTTGGGGTCAGGGGGTACTTATAAAGGGGCTAGGGTAACTTACTTTGGGTCAATGAGTACTTATATGGGACTAGGGTAACTCACTCGGTGTCTGTCAGCACTTATATGTGACCAAGGTAACTCACTTGGGGCCAGGGTGTACTTATTCAGGGGCTAGAGTAACTCACTTGGGGTCAGGGAGTACTTCTATGGGACTAAGGTAACTCACTTGGGGTCAGGGAGTACTTATATGGGACTAAGGTAACTCGCTTGGGTTCAGGGAGTACTAATATAGGGACTATGGTAACTCACTAGGTGTCAGGGAGTACTTCTATGGGACTAGGGTAACTCACTTGGGGTCTGGGAGTACATATAAAGGGGCTAGAATAACTCACTTGGGGTCAGGGAGTACAAATATAGGGGCTAGGGTAACTTACTTTGGGTCAAGGAGTACTTATATGGGACTAGGGTAACTCACTTGGTGTCTGTGAGCACTTATATGTGACCAGGGTAACTCACTTGGGGCCAGGGTGTACTTATTAAGGGGCTAGGGTAACTCACTTGTGGTCAGGGAGTACTTCTATGGGACTAGGGTAACTCACTTGGGGTCTGGGAGTACTTATATGGGACTAGGGTAACCCACTTAGGGTCAGGGAGTACTTATAAAGGGGCTAGGGTAACTCACTTTGGGTCGGGGAGTAGTTATAAGGGACTAGAGTAACTCACTTGGACTCTGGGAGTACATATAAAGGGGCTAGGATAACTCACTTGGGGTAAGGGAGTACTTATAAAGGGGATAGGGTAACTCACTAGGGGTCAGGGAGTACTTATAAGGGACTAGGGTAACTCACTTGGGGTCTGGGAGTACTTATAAAGGGGCTATGGTAAATCACTTGGGGTCAGGGAGTACTTATATGGGACTAAGGTAACTCACTTGCGGTCAGAGAGTACATATAAAGGGGCTAGGATAACTCACTTGGGGTCAGGGTGTACTTATAAAGGGGCTGGGGTAACTTACTTTGGGTCAAGGAGTACTTATATGGGACTAGGGTAACTCACTTGGTGTCTATGAGCACTTATATGTGACCAGGGTAACTCACTTGTGGTCAGGGAGTACTTCTATGGGACTAGGGTAACTCACTTGGGGTCTGGGAGTACTTATATGGGACTAGGGTAACCCACTTAGGGTCAGGGAGTACTTATAAAGGGGCTAGGGTAACTCACTTTGGGTCGGGGAGTGGTTATAAGGGACTAGAGTAACTCACTTGGACTCTGGGAGTACATATAAAGGGGCTAGGATAACTCACTTGGGGTAAGGGAGTACTTATAAAGGGGATAGGGTAACTCACTAGGGGTCAGGGAGTACTTATATGGGATTAAGGTAACTCACTTGCGGTCAGAGAGTACATATAAAGGGGCTAGGATAACTCACTTGGAGTCAGGGAGTACTTATAAAGGGGCTATGGTAACTCACTTGGGGACAGGGAGTACTTATATGTGACCAGGGTAACTCACTTGGGACCAGGGTGTTCTTATTAAGGGGCTAGGGTAACTCACTTGTGGTCAGGGAGTACTTCTATGGGACTAGGGTAACTCACTTGGTGTCTGGGAGTACTTATATGGGACTAGGGTAACCCACTTAGGGTCAGGGAGTACTTATAAAGGGGCTAGGGTAACTTACTTTGGGTCGGGGAGTAGTTATAAGGGACTAGAGTAACTCACTTGGACTCTGGGAGTACATGTAAAGGGGCTAGGATATCTCACTTGGGGTCAGGGAGTACTTATAAAGGGGATAGGGTAACTCACTAGGGGTCAGGGAGTACTTATAAGGGACTAAGGTAACTCACTTGCGGTCAGAGAGTACATATAAAGGGGCTAGGATAACTCACTTGGGGTCAGGGTGTACTTAACAAGGTGATATGGTAACTGACTTGTGGTCAGGGAGTACTTCTATGGGAGTAGGGTAACTCACTTGCGGTCAGAAAGTACATATAAAGGGCCTAGGATAACTCACTTGGGGTCAGGGAGTACTTATAAAGGGGCTATGCTAACTCACTTGGGGTCAGGGAGTACTTATATGGGACTAGGGTACCTCACTTGCGGTCTGGGAGTACATATATGGGACTAGGGTACCTCACTTGCGGTCAGAGAGTACATATAATGGGGCTCGGATAACTCACTTGGGGTCAGGGAGTACTTATATAGGGGCTAGGGTAACTCACTTGTGGTCAGGGAGTACTTATAAAGGGGTTCTGGTAACTCACTTGGGTTCAAGGAGTACTTATATGGGACTAGGGTAACTCACTTGGGGTCTGGGAGTACTTATAAAGGGGCTAGGATAACTCACTTGGGGTCAGAGAGTACTTATAAAGGTGATATGGTAACTCACTTGGGGTTAGGGAGTACTTCTATGGGACTAGGGTACCTCACTTGCGGTCTGGGAGTACATATATGGGACTAGGGTACCTCCCTTGCGGTCAGAGAGTACATATAATGGGGCTCGGATAACTCACTTGGTGTCAGGGTGTACGTATAAAGGGGCTATGGTAACTCACTTGGGGTCAGGGAGTACTAATATAGGGACTATGGTAACTCACTTGGTGTCAGGGAGTACTTCTATGGGACTAGGGTAACTCACTTGGGGTCTGGGAGTACATATAAAGGGGCTAGAATAACTCACTTGGGGTCAGGGAGTACAAATATAGGGGCTAGGGTAACTCACTAGGAGTCAGGGAGTACTTATAAAGGGGCTATGGTAACTCACTTGGGGTCGGGGAGTACATCTATGGGACTAGGGTAACTCACTTGCAGTCAGAGAGTACATATAAAGGGGCTAGGATAACTCACTTGGCGTCAGAGGGTACTTATAAAGGTGATATGGTAACTCACTTGGGGTCAGGGAGTACTTCAATGGGACTAGGGTAACTCACTTGGGGTCTGGGAGTAGTTATAAGGGACTAGGGTAACTCACTTGGGGTCTGGGAGTACATATAAAGGGGCTTGGATAACTCACTTGGGGTCAGGGTGTACTTATAAAGGGGCTATGGTAACTCACTTGGGGTCAGGGAGTACTTATATGGGACTAGGGTAACTCACTTAGGGCCAGGGTGTACTTATTAAAGGCTAGGGTAATTCACTTGGGGTCAGGGAGTACTTATAAGGTACTGGGTAACTCACTTGGGGTCTGGGGGTACATATAAAGGGGTTAGGATAACTCACATGGGGTCAAGGAGTACTTATAAAGGTGATATGGTAACTCACTGGGGGTCAGGGAGTACTTCTATGGGATTAGGGTTACTCACTTGCGGTCAGAGAGTACATATAAAGGGGCTAGGATAACTCACTTGGGGTCAGGGAGTACTTATATAGGGGCTAGGGTATCTCACTTGGGGTCAGGGAGTACTTCTATGGGACTAGGGTAACTCACTTGGGGTCTGGGAGTACTTATATGGGACTAGGGTATCTCACTTGGGGTCAGGGAGTACTTATAGAAGGGCTAGGGTAACTTACTTTGGGTCAAGGAGTACTTATATGGGACTAGGGTAACTCACTTGGTGTCTGTGAGCACTTATATGTGACCAGGGTAACTCACTTGGGGCCAGGGTGTACTTATTAAGGGGCTAGGGTAACTCACTTGCGGTGAGAGAGTACATATAAAGGGGCTAGGGTAACTCACTTTGGGTCAAGGAGTACTTATATGGGACTGGGGTAACTCACTTGGTGTCTGTGAGTACTTATATGGGACCAGGGTAACTCACTTAGGGCCAGGGTGTACTTATAAAAGGCTAGGGTAATTCACTTGGGGTCAGGGAGTACTTATAAGGTACTGGGTAACTCACTTGGGGTCTGGCAGTACTTATAAAGAGATTAGGATAACTCACATGGGGTCAGGGATTACTTATAAAGGTGATATGGTAACTCACTGGGGGTCAGGGAGTACTTCTATGGGATTAGGGTAACTCACTTGCGGTCAGAGAGTACATATAAAGGGGCTAGGATAACTCACTTGGGGTCAGGGAGTACTTATATAGGGGCTAGGGTAACTCACTTGGGGCCAGGGTGTACTTATTAAGGGGCTAGGGTAACTCACTTGCGGTGAGAGAGTACATATAAAGGGGCTAGGGTAACTCACTTTGGGTCAAGGAGTACTTATATGGGACTGGGGTAACTCACTTGGTGTCTGGGAGTACTTATATGGGACTAGGGTATCTCACTTGGGGTCAGGGAGTACTTATAAAAGGCTAGGGTAATTCACTTGGGGTCAGGGAGTACTTATAAGGTACTGGGTAACTCACTTGGGGTCTGGCAGTACTTATAAAGGGATTAGGATAACTCACATGGGGTCAGGGATTACTTATAAAGGTGATATGGTAACTCACTGGGGGTCAGGGAGTACTTCTATGGGATTAGGGTAACTCACTTGCGGTCAGAGAGTACATATAAAGGGGCTCGGATAACTCACTTGGGGTCTGGGAGTACTTATATGGGACTAGGGTATCTCACTTGGGGTCAGGGAGTACTTATAGAAGGGCTAGGGTAACTTACTTTGGGTCAAGGAGTACTTATATGGGACTAGGGTAACTCACTTGGTGTCTGTGAGCACTTATATGTGACCAGGGTAACTCATTTGGGGCCAGGGTGTACTTATTAAGGGGCTAGGGTAACTCACTTGGGGTCAGGGAGTACTTCTATGGGACTAGGGTAACTCACTTGGGGTCTGGGAGTACTTATATGGGACTAGGGTAACCCACTTAGGGTCAGGGAGTACTTATAAAGGGGCTAGGGTAACTCACTTGGGGTCAGGGAGTACTTATAAAGGGGATAGGGTAGCTCACTTGGGGCCAGGGAGTACTTATAAGGGACTAGGGTAACACACTTGGGATCTGGGAGTACTCTTAAAGGGGCTATGGTAAATCACTTGGGGTCAGGGAGTACAAATATAGGGGCTAGGGTAACTCACTAGGGGTCAGGGAGTACAAATAAAGCGGCTAGTATAACTCACTTGCGGTCAGAGAGTACATATAAAGGGGCTATGATAACTCACTTGGGGTCAGGGAGTACTTATAAAGGGGCTATGGTAACTCACTTGGGGTCGGGGAGTACATCTATGGGACTAGGGTAACTCACTTGCAGTCAGAGAGTACATATAAAGGGGCTAGGATAACTCACTTGTGGTCAGAGAGTACTTATAAAGGTGATATGGTAACTCACTTGGGGTCAGGGAGTACTTCAATGGGACTAGGGTAACTCACTTGGGGTCTGGGAGTAGTTATAAGGGACTAGGGTAACTCACTTGGGGTCTGGGAGTACATATAAAGGGGCTTGGATAACTCACTTGGGGTCAGGGTGTACTTATAAAGGCTAGGTTAATTCACTTGGGGTCAGGGAGTACTTATAAGGTACTGGGTAACTCACTTGGGGTCTGGGGGTACATATAAAGGGGTTAGGATAACTCACATGGGGTCAAGGAGTACTTATAAAGGTGATATGGTAACTCACTGGGGGTCAGGGAGTACTTCTATGGGATTAGGGTTACTCACTTGCGTTCAGAGAGTACATATAAAGGGGCTAGGATAACTCACTTGGGGTCAGGGAGTACTTATATAGGGGCTAGGGTATCTCACTTGGGGTCAGGGAGTACTTCTATGGGACTAGGGTAACTCACTTGGGGTCTGGGAGTACTTATATGGGACTAGGGTATCTCACTTGGGGTCAGGGAGTACTTATAGAAGGGCTAGGGTAACTTACTTTGGGTCAAGGAGTACTTATATGGGACAAGGGTAACTCACTTGGTGTCTGTGAGCACTTACATGTGACCAGGGTAACTCACTTGGGGCCAGGGTGTACTTATTAAGGGGCTAGGGTAACTCACTTGCGGTGAGAGAGTACATATAAAGGGGCTAGGGTAACTCACTTTGGGTCAAGGAGTACTTATATGGGACTAGGGTAACTCACTTGGTGTCTGTCAGCACTTATATGTGACCAGGGTAACTTACTTGGGGTCTGGGAGTACTTATATGGGACTAGGGTATCTCACTTGGGGTCAGGGGGTACTTATAAAGGGGCTAGGGTAACTTACTTTGGGTCAAGGAGTACTTATATGGGACTAGGGTAACTCACTCGGTGTCTGTCAGCACTTATATGTGACCAAGGTAACTCACTTGGGGCCAGGGTGTACTTATTCAGGGGCTAGAGTAACTCACTTGGGGTCAGGGAGTACTTCTATGGGACTAAGGTAACTCACTTGGGGTCAGGGAGTACTTATATGGGACTAGGGTAACTCACTTGGGGTCAGGGAGTACTAATATAGGGACTATGGTAACTCACTTGGTGTCAGGGAGTACTTCTATGGGACTAGGGTAACTCACTTGGGGTCTGGGAGTACATAAAAAGGGGCTAGAATAACTCACTTGGGTCAGGGAGTACAAATATAGGGGCTAGGGTAACTTACTTTGGGTCAAGGAGGACTTATATGGGACTAGGGTAACTCACTTGGTGTCTGTGAGCACTTATATGTGACCAGGGTAACTCACTTGGGGCCAGGGTGTACTTATTAAGGGGCTAGGGTAACTCACTTGTGGTCAGGGAGTACTTCTATGGGACTAGGGTAACTCACTTGGGGTCTGGGAGTACTTATATGGGACTAGGGTAACCCACTTAGGGTCAGGGAGTACTTATAAAGGGGCTAGGGTAACTCACTTTGGGTCGGGGAGTAGTTATAAGGGACTAGAGTAACTCACTTGGACTCTGGGAGTACATATAAAGGGGCTAGGATAACTCACTTGGGGTAAGGGAGTACTTATAAAGGGGATAGGGTAACTCACTAGGGGTCAGGGAGTACTTATAAAGGGGCTATGGTAAATCACTTGGGGTCAGGGAGTACTTATATGGGACTAAGGTAACTCACTTGCGGTCAGAGAGTACATATAAAGGGGCTAGGATAACTCACTTGGGGTCAGGGTGTACTTATAAAGGGGCTGGGGTAACTTACTTTGGGTCAAGGAGCACTTATATGGGACTAGGGTAACTCACTTGGTGTCTATGAGCACTTATATGTGACCAGGGTAACTCACTTGGGGCCAGGGTGTACTTATTAAGGGGCTAGGGTAACTCACTTGTGGTCAGGGAGTACTTCTATGGGACTAGGGTAACTCACTTGGGGTCTGGGAGTACTTATATGGGACTAGGGTAACCCACTTAGGGTCAGGGAGTACTTATAAAGGGGCTAGGGTAACTCACTTTGGGTCGGGGAGTAGTTATAAGGGACTAGAGTAACTTACTTGGACTCTGGGAGTACATATAAAGGGGCTAGGATAACTCACTTGGGGTAAGGGAGTACTTATAAAGGGGATAGGGTAACTCACTAGGGGTCAGGGAGTACTTATAAGGGACTAGGGTAACTCACTTGGGGTGTAGGAGTACTTATAAAGGGGCTATGGTAAATCACTTGGGGTCAGGGAGTACTTATATGGGATTAAGGTAACTCACTTGCGGTCAGAGAGTACATATAAAGGGGCTAGGATAACCGACTTGGAGTCAGGGAGTACTTATAAAGGGGCTATGGTAACTCACTTGGGGACAGGGAGTACTTATATGTGACCAGGGTAACTCACTTGGGACCAGGGTGTACTTATTAAGGGGCTAGGGTAACTCACTTGTGGTCAGGGAGTACTTCTATGGGACTAGGGTAACTCACTTGGGGTCTGGGAGTACTTATATGGGACTAGGGTAACCCACTTAGGGTCAGGGAGTACTTATAAAGGGGCTAGGGTAACTTACTTTGGGTCGGGGAGTAGTTATAAGGGACTAGAGTAACTCACTTGGACTCTGGGAGTACATATAAAGGGGCTAGGATATCTCACTTGGGGTCAGGGAGTACTTATAAAGGGGATAGGGTAACTCACTAGGGGTCAGGGAGTACTTATAAGGGACTAAGGTAACTCACTTGCGGTCAGAGAGTACATATAAAGGGGCTAGGATAACTCACTTGGGGTCAGGGTGTACTTAACAAGGTGATATGGTAACTGACTTGTGGTCAGGGAGTACTTCTATGGGAGTAGGGTAACTCACTTGCGGTCAGAGAGTACATATAAAGGGCCTAGGATAACTCACTTGGGGTCAGGGAGTACTTATAAAGGGGCTATGCTAACTTACTTGGGGTCAGGGAGTACTTATATGGGACTAGGGTACCTCACTTGCGGTCTGGGAGTACATATATGGGACTAGGGTACCTCACTTGCGGTCAGAGAGTACATATAATGGGGCTCGGATAACTCACTTGGGGTCAGGGAGTACTTATATAGGGGCTAGGGTAACTCACTTGTGGTCAGGGAGTACTTATAAAGGGGTTCTGGTAACTCACTTGGGTTCAAGGAGTACTTATATGGGACTAGGGTAACTCACTTGGGGTCTGGGAGTACTTATAAAGGGGCTAGGATAACTCACTTGGGGTCAGAGAGTACTTATAAAGGTGATATGGTAACTCACTTGGGGTTAGGGAGTACTTCTATGGGACTAGGGTACCTCACTTGCGGTCTGGGAGTACATATATGGGACTAGGGTACCTCCCTTGCGGTCAGAGAGTACATATAATGGGGCTCGGATAACTCACTTGGTGTCAGGGTGTACGTATAAAGGGGCTATGGTAACTCACTTGGGGTCAGGGAGTACTAATATAGGGACTATGGTAACTCACTTGGTGTCAGGGAGTACTTCTATGGGACTAGGGTAACTCACTTGGGGTCTGGGAGTACATATAAAGGGGCTAGAATAACTCACTTGGGGTCAGGGAGTACAAATATAGGGGCTAGGGTAACTCACTAGGAGTCAGGGAGTACTTATAAAGGGGCTATGGTAACTCACTTGGGGTCGGGGAGTACATCTATGGGACTAGGGTAACTCACTTGCAGTCAGAGAGTACATATAAAGGGGCTAGGATAACTCACTTGGCGTCAGAGGGTACTTATAAAGGTGATATGGTAACTCACTTGGGGTCAGGGAGTACTTCAATGGGACTAGGGTAACTCACTTGGGGTCTGGGAGTAGTTATAAGGGACTAGGGTAACTCACTTGGGGTTTGGGAGTACATATAAAGGGGCTTGGAAAACTCACTTGGGGTCATGGTGTACTTATAAAGGGGCTATGGTAACTCACTTGGGGTCAGGGAGTACTTATATGGGACTAGGGTAACTCACTTAGGGCCAGGGTGTACTTATTAAAGGCTAGGGTAATTCACTTGGGGTCAGGGAGTACTTATAAGGTACTGGGTAACTCACTTGGGGTCTGGGGGTACATATAAAGGGGTTAGGATAACTCACATGGGGTCAAGGAGTACTTATAAAGGTGATATGGTAACTCACTGGGGGTCAGGGAGTACTTCTATGGGATTAGGGTTACTCACTTGCGGTCAGAGAGTACATATAAAGGGGCTAGGATAACTCACTTGGGGTCAGGGAGTACTTATATAGGGGCTAGGGTATCTCACTTGGGGTCAGGGAGTACTTCTATGGGACTAGGGTAACTCACTTGGGGTCTGGGAGTACTTATATGGGACTAGGGTATCTCACTTGGGGTCAGGGAGTACTTATAGAAGGGCTAGGGTAACTTACTTTGGGTCAAGGAGTACTTATATGGGACTAGGGTAACTCACTTGGTGTCTGTGAGCACTTATATGTGACCAGGGTAACTCAATTGGGGCCAGGGTGTACTTATTAAGGGGCTAGGGTAACTCACTTGCGGTGAGAGAGTACATATAAAGGGGCTAGGGTAACTCACTTTGGGTCAAGGAGTACTTATATGGGACTGGGGTAACTCACTTGGTGTCTGTGAGTACTTATATGGGACCAGGGTAACTCACTTAGGGCCAGGGTGTACTTATAAAAGGCTAGGGTAATTCACTTGGGGTCAGGGAGTACTTATAAGGTACTGGGTAACTCACTTGGGGTCTGGCAGTACTTATAAAGGGATTAGGATAACTCACATGGGGTCAGGGAGTACTTATAAAGGTGATATGGTAACTCACTGGGGGTCAGGGAGTACTTCTATGGGATTAGGGTAACTCACTTGCGGTCAGAGAGTACATATAAAGGGGCTAGGATAACTCACTTGGGGTCAGGGAGTACTTCAATGGGACTAGGGTAACTCACTTGGGGTCTGGGAGTAGTTATAAGGGACTAGGGTAACTCACTTGGGGTTTGGGAGTACATATAAAGGGGCTTGGAAAACTCACTTGGGGTCATGGTGTACTTATAAAGGGGCTATGGTAACTCACTTGGGGTCAGGGAGTACTTATATGGGACTAGGGTAACTCACTTAGGGCCAGGGTGTACTTATTAAAGGCTAGGGTAATTCACTTGGGGTCAGGGAGTACTTATAAGGTACTGGGTAACTCACTTGGGGTCTGGGGGTACATATAAAGGGGTTAGGATAACTCACATGGGGTCAAGGAGTACTTATAAAGGTGATATGGTAACTCACTGGGGGTCAGGGAGTACTTCTATGGGATTAGGGTTACTCACTTGCGGTCAGAGAGTACATATAAAGGGGCTAGGATAACTCACTTGGGGTCAGGGAGTACTTATATAGGGGCTAGGGTATCTCACTTGGGGTCAGGGAGTACTTCTATGGGACTAGGGTAACTCACTTGGGGTCTGGGAGTACTTATATGGGACTAGGGTATCTCACTTGGGGTCAGGGAGTACTTATAGAAGGGCTAGGGTAACTTACTTTGGGTCAAGGAGTACTTATATGGGACTAGGGTAACTCACTTGGTGTCTGTGAGCACTTATATGTGACCAGGGTAACTCAATTGGGGCCAGGGTGTACTTATTAAGGGGCTAGGGTAACTCACTTGCGGTGAGAGAGTACATATAAAGGGGCTAGGGTAACTCACTTTGGGTCAAGGAGTACTTATATGGGACTGGGGTAACTCACTTGGTGTCTGTGAGTACTTATATGGGACCAGGGTAACTCACTTAGGGCCAGGGTGTACTTATAAAAGGCTAGGGTAATTCACTTGGGGTCAGGGAGTACTTATAAGGTACTGGGTAACTCACTTGGGGTCTGGCAGTACTTATAAAGGGATTAGGATAACTCACATGGGGTCAGGGAGTACTTATAAAGGTGATATGGTAACTCACTGGGGGTCAGGGAGTACTTCTATGGGATTAGGGTAACTCACTTGCGGTCAGAGAGTACATATAAAGGGGCTAGGATAACTCACTTGGGGTCAGGGAGTACTTATATAGGGGCTAGTGTAACTCACTTGGGGTCAGGGAGTACCTCTATGGGACTAGGGTAACTCACTTGGGGTCTGGGAGTACTTATATGGGACTAGGGTATCTCACTTGGGGTCAGGGAGTACTTATAGAAGGGCTAGGGTAACTTACTTTGGGTCAAGGAGTACTTATATGGGACTAGGGTAACTCACTTGGTGTCTGTGAGCACTTATATGTGACCAGGGTAACTCATTTGGGGCCAGGGTGTACTTATTAAGGGGCTAGTGTAACTCACTTGGGGTCAGGGAGTACTTCTATGGGACTAGGGTAACTCACTTGGGGTCTGGGAGTACTTATATGGGACTAGGGTAACCCACTTAGGGTCAGGGAGTACTTATAAAGGGGCTAGGGTAACTCACTTGGGGTCAGGGAGTACTTATAAAGGGGATAGGGTAGCTCACTTGGGGCCAGGGAGTACTTATAAGGGACTAGGGTAACACACTTGGGATCTGGGAGTACTCTTAAAGGGGCTATGGTAAATCACTTGGGGTCAGGGAGTACAAATATAGGGGCTAGGGTAACTCACTAGGGGTCAGGGAGTACAAATAAAGCGGCTAGTATAACTCACTTGCGGTCAGAGAGTACATATAAAGGGGCTATGATAACTCACTTGGGGTCAGGGAGTACTTATAAAGGGGCTATGGTAACTCACTTGGGGTCGGGGAGTACATCTATGCGACTAGGGTAACTCACTTGCAGTCAGAGAGTACATATAAAGGGGCTAGGATAACTCACTTGTGTTCAGAGAGTACTTATAAAGGTGATATGGTAACTCACTTGGGGTCAGGGAGTACTTCAATGGGACTAGGGTAACTCACTTGGGGTCTGGGAGTAGTTATAAGGGACTAGGGTAACTCACTTGGGGTCTGGGAGTACATATAAAGGGGCTTGGATAACTCACTTGGGGTCAGGGTGTACTTATAAAGGCTAGGTTAATTCACTTGGGGTCAGGGAGTACTTATAAGGTACTGGGTAACTCACTTGGGGTCTGGGGGTACATATAAAGGGGTTAGGATAACTCACATGGGGTCAAGGAGTACTTATAAAGGTGATATGGTAACTCACTGGGGGTCAGGGAGTACTTCTATGGGATTAGGGTTACTCACTTGCGGTCAGAGAGTACATATAAAGGGGCTAGGATAACTCACTTGGGGTCAGGGAGTACTTATAGAAGGGCTAGGGTAACTTACTTTGGGTCAAGGAGTACTTATATGGGACAAGGGTAACTCACTTGGTGTCTGTGAGCACTTATATGTGACCAGGGTAACTCACTTGGGGCCAGGGTGTACTTATTAAGGGGCTAGGGTAACTCACTTGCGGTGAGAGAGTACATATAAAGGGGCTAGGGTAACTCACTTTGGGTCAAGGAGTACTTATATGGGACTAGGGTAACTCACTTGGTGTCTGTCAGCACTTATATGTGACCACTGTAACTCACTTGGGGTCTGGGAGTACTTATATGGGACTAGGGTATCTCACTTGGGGTCAGGGGGTACTTATAAAGGGGCTAGGGTAACTTACTTTGGGTCAAGGAGTACTTATATGGGACAAGGGTAACTCACTCGGTGTCTGTCAGCACTTATATGTGACCAGGGTAACTCACTTGGGGCCAGGGTGTACTTATTCAGGGGCTAGAGTAACTCACTTGGGGTCAGGGAGTACTTCTATGGGACTAAGGTAACTCACTTGGGGTCAGGGAGTACTTATATGGGACTAGGGTAACTCACTTGGGGTCAGGGAGTACTAATATAGGGACTATGGTAACTCACTTGGTGTCAGGGAGTACTTCTATGGGACTAGGGTAACTCACTTGGGGTCTGGGAGTACTTATAAAGGGGCTAGGATAACTCACTTGGGGTCAGGGAGTACTTATAAGGTACTGGGTAACTCACTTGGGGTCTGGCAGTACTTATAAAGGGATTAGGATAACTCACATGGGGTCAGGGAGTACTTATAAAGGTGATATGGTAACTCACTGGGGGTCAGGGAGTACTTCTATGGGATTAGGGTAACTCACTTGCGGTCAGAGAGTACATATAAAGGGGCTAGGATAACTCACTTGGGGTCAGGGAGTACTTATATAGGGGCTAGGGTAACTCACTTGGGGTCAGGGAGTACCTCTATGGGACTAGGGTAACTCACTTGGGGTCTGGGAGTACTTATATGGGACTAGGGTATCTCACTTGGGGTCAGGGAGTACTTATAGAAGGGCTAGGGTAACTTACTTTGGGTCAAGGAGTACTTATATGGGACTAGGGTAACTCACTTGGTGTCTGTGAGCACTTATATGTGACCAGGGTAACTCATTTGGGGCCAGGGTGTACTTATTAAGGGGCTAGGGTAACTCACTTGGGGTCAGGGAGTACTTCTATGGGACTAGGGTAACTCACTTGGGGTCTGGGAGTACTTATATGGGACTAGGGTAACCCACTTAGGGTCAGGGAGTACTTATAAAGGGGCTATGGTAACTCACTTGGGGTCGGGGAGTACATCTATGGGACTAGGGTAACTCACTTGCAGTCAGAGAGTACATATAAAGGGGCTAGGATAACTCACTTGTGGTCAGAGAGTACTTATAAAGGTGATATGGTAACTCACTTGGGGTCAGGGAGTACTTCAATGGGACTAGGGTAACTCACTTGGGGTCTGGGAGTAGTTATAAGGGACTAGGGTAACTCACTTGGGGTCTGGGAGTACATATAAAGGGGCTTGGATAACTCACTTGGGGTCAGGGTGTACTTATAAAGGTGATATGGTAACTCACTGGGGGTCAGGGAGTACTTCTATGGGATTAGGGTTACTCACTTGCGGTCAGAGAGTACATATAAAGGGGCTAGGATAACTCACTTGGGGTCAGGGGGTACTTATATAGGGGCTAGGGTATCTCACTTGGGGTCAGGGAGTACTTCTATGGGACTAGGGTAACTCACTTGGGGTCTGGGAGTACTTATATGGGACTAGGGTATCAAACTTGGGGTCAGGGAGTACTTATAGAAGGGCTAGGGTAACTTACTTTGGGTCAAGGAGTACTTATATGGGACAAGGGTAACTCACTTGGTGTCTGTGAGCACTTATATGTGACCAGGGTAACTCACTTGGGGCCAGGGTGTACTTATTAAGGGGCTAGGGTAACTCACTTGCGGTGAGAGAGTACATATAAAGGGGCTAGGGTAACTCACTTTGGGTCAAGGAGTACTTATATGGGACTAGGGTAACTCACTTGGTGTCTGTCAGCACTTATATGTGACCAGGGTAACTCACTTGGGGTCTGGGAGTACTTATATGGGACTAGGGTATCTCACTTGGGGTCAGGGGGTACTTATAAAGGGGCTAGGGTAACTTACTTTGGGTCAAGGAGTACTTATATGGGACTAGGGTAACTCACTCGGTGTCTGTCAGCACTTATATGTGACCAAGGTAACTCACTTGGGGCCAGGGTGTACTTATTCAGGGGCTAGAGTAACTCACTTGGGGTCAGGGAGTACTTCTATGGGACTAAGGTAACTCACTTGGGGTCAGGGAGTACTTATATGGGACTAGGGTAACTCACTTGGGGTCAGGGAGTACTAATATAGGGACTATGGTAACTCACTTGGTGTCAGGGAGTACTTCTATGGGACTAGGGTAACTCACTTGGGGTCTGGGAGTACATAAAAAGGGGCTAGAATAACTCACTTGGGGTCAGGGAGTACAAATATAGGGGCTAGGGTAACTTACTTTGGGTCAAGGAGGACTTATATGGGACTAGGGTAACTCACTTGGTGTCTGTGAGCACTTATATGTGACCAGGGTAACTCACTTGGGGCCAGGGTGTACTTATTAAGGGGCTAGGGTAACTCACTTGTGGTCAGGGAGTACTTCTATGGGACTAGGGTAACTCACTTGGGGTCTGGGAGTACTTATATGGGACTAGGGTAACCCACTTAGGGTCAGGGAGTAGTTATAAAGGGGCTAGGGTAACTCACTTTGGGTCGGGGAGTAGTTATAAGGGACTAGACTAACTCACTTGGACTCTGGGAGTACACATAAAGGGGCTAGGATAACTCACTTGGGGTAAGGGAGTACTTATAAAGGGGATAGGGTAACTCACTAGGGGTCAGGGAGTACTTATAAAGGGGCTATGGTAAATCACTTGGGGTCAGGGAGTACTTATATGGGACTAAGGTAACTCACTTGCGGTCAGAGAGTACATATAAAGGGGCTAGGATAACTCACTTGGGGTCAGGATGTACTTATAAAGGGGCTGGGGTAACTTACTTTGGGTCAAGGAGTACTTATATGGGACTAGGGTAACTCACTTGGTGTCTATGAGCACTTATATGTGACCAGGGTAACTCACTTGGGGCCAGGGTGTACTTATTAAGGGGCTAGGGTAACTCACTTGTGGTCAGGGAGTACTTCTATGGGACTAGGGTAACTCACTTGGGGTCTGGGAGTACTTATATGGGACTAGGGTAACCCACTTAGGGTCAGGGAGTACTTATAAAGGGGCTAGGGTAACTCACTTTGGGTCGGGGAGTAGTTATAAGGGACTAGAGTAACTCACTTGGACTCTGGGAGTACATATAAAGGGGCTAGGATAACTCACTTGGGGTAAGGGAGTACTTATAAAGGGGATAGGGTAACTCACTAGGGGTCAGGGAGTACTTATAAGGGACTAGGGTAACTCACTTGGGGTGTAGGAGTACTTATAAAGGGGCTATGGTAAATCACTTGGGGTCAGGGAGTACTTATATGGGATTAAGGTAACTCACTTGCGGTCAGAGAGTACATATAAAGGGGCTAGGATAACTCACTTGGAGTCAGGGAGTACTTATAAAGGGGCTATGGTAACTCACTTGGGGACAGGGAGTACTTATATGTGACCAGGGTAACTCACTTGGGACCAGGGTGTACTTATTAAGGGGCTAGGGTAACTCACTTGTGGTCAGGGAGTACTTCTATGGGACTAGGGTAACTCACTTGGGGTCTGGGAGTACTTATATGGGACTAGGGTAACCCACTTAGGGTCAGGGAGTACTTATAAAGGGGCTAGGGTAACTTACTTTGGGTCGGGGAGTAGTTATAAGGGACTAGAGTAACTCACTTGGACTCTGGGAGTACATATAAAGGGGCTAGGATATCTCACTTGGGGTCAGGGAGTACTTATAAAGGGGATAGGGTAACTCACTAGGGGTCAGGGAGTACTTATAAGGGACTAAGGTAACTCACTTGCGGTCAGAGAGTACATATAAAGGGGCTAGGATAACTCACTTGGGGTCAGGGTGTACTTAACAAGGTGATATGGTAACTGACTTGTGGTCAGGGAGTACTTCTATGGGAGTAGGGTAACTCACTTGCGGTCAGAGAGTACATATAAAGGGCCTAGGATAACTCACTTGGGGTCAGGGAGTACTTATAAAGGGGCTATGCTAACTTACTTGGGGTCAGGGAGTACTTATATGGGACTAGGGTACCTCACTTGCGGTCTGGGAGTACATATATGGGACTAGGGTACCTCACTTGCGGTCAGAGAGTACATATAATGGGGCTCGGATAACTCACTTGGGGTCAGGGAGTACTTATATAGGGGCTAGGGTAACTCACTAGTGGTCAGGGAGTACTTATAAAGGGGTTCTGGTAACTCACTTGGGTTCAAGGAGTACTTATATGGGACTAGGGTAACTCACTTGTGGTCTGGGAGTACTTATAAAGGGGCTAGGATAACTCACTTGGGGTCAGAGAGTACTTATAAAGGTGACATGGTAACTCACTTGGGGTCAGGGAGTACTTCTATGGGACTAGGGTACCTCACTTGCGGTGTGGGAGTACATATATGGGACTAGGGTACCTCCCTTGCGGTCAGACAGTACATATAATGGGGCTCGGATAACTCACTTGGTGTCAGGGTGTACGTATAAAGGGGCTATGGTAACTCACTTGGGGTCAGGGAGTACTAATATAGGGACTATGGTAACTCACTTGGTGTCAGGGAGTACTTCTATGGGACTAGGGTAACTCACTTGGGGTCTGGGAGTACATATAAAGGGGCTAGAATAACTCACTTGGGGTCAGGGAGTACAAATATAGGGGCTAGGGTAACTCACTAGGAGTCAGGGAGTACTTATAAAGGGGCTATGGTAACTCACTTGGGGTCGGGGAGTACATCTATGGGACTAGGGTAACTCACTTGCAATCAGAGAGTACATATAAAGGGGCTAGGATAACTCACTTGGGGTCAGAGGGTACTTATAAAGGTGATATGGTAACTCACTTGGGGTCAGGGAGTACATCAATGGGACTAGGGTAACTCACTTGGGGTCTGGGAGTAGTTATAAGGGACTAGGGTAACTCACTTGGGGTCTGGGAGTACATATAAAGGGGCTTGGATAACTCACTTGGGGTCATGGTGTACTTATAAAGGGGCTATGGTAACTCACTTGGGGTCAGGGAGTACTTATAAAGGGGCTATGCTAACTCACTTGGGGTCAGGGAGTACTTATAAGGGACTAAGGTAACTCACTTGCGGTCAGAGAGTACATATAAAGGGGCTAGGATAACTCACTTGGGGTCAGGGAGTACTTATAAAGGGGCTAGGGTAACTTACTTTGGGTCAAGGAGTATTTATATGGGACTAGGGTAACTCACTTGGTGTCTGTGAGCACTTATATGTGACCAGGGTAACTCACTTGGGGCCAGGGTGTACTTATTAAGGGGCTAGGGTAACTCACTTGTGGTCAGGGAGTACTTCTATGGGACTAGGGTAACTCACTTGGGGTCTGGGAGTACTTATATGGGACTAGGGTAACTCACTTGGTGTCTGTGAGCACTTATATTTGACCAGGGTAACTCATTTGGGGCCAGGGTGTACTTATTAAGGGGCTAGGGTAACTCACTTGTTGTCAGGGAGTACTTATAAGGGACTAAGGTAACTCACTTGCGGTCAGAGAGTACATATAAAGGGGCTAGGATAACTCACTTGGGGTCAGGGAGTACTTATAAAGGGGCTATGCTAACTCACTTGGGGTCAGGGAGTACTTATAAGGGACTAAGGTAACTCACTTGCGGTCAGAGAGTACATATAAAGGGGCTAGGATAACTCACTTGGGGTCAGGGAGTACTTATAAAGGGGCTATGCTAACTCACTTGGGGTCAGGGTGTACTTATATAGGACTAGGGTACCTCACTTGCGGTCTGGGAGTACATATGTGGGACTAGGGTACCTCACTTGCGGTCAGAGAGTACATATAATGGGGCTCGGATAACTCACTTGGGGTCAGGGAGTACTTATATAGAGGCTAGGGTAACTCACTTGTGGTCAGGGAGTACTTATAAAGGGGTTCTGGTAACTCACTTGGGTTCAAGGAGTACTTATATGGGACTAGGGTAACTCACTTGGGGTCTGGGAGTACTTATATGAGACTAGGGTATCTCACTTGGGGTCAGGGAGTACTTATATGGGACTAAGGTAACTCACTTGCGGTCAGAGAGTACATATAAAGGGGCTAGGATAACTCACTTGGGGTCAGGGTGTACTTAACAAGGTGATATGGTTACTGACTTGTGGTCAGGGAGTACTTCTATGGGAGTAGGGTAACTCACTTGCGGTCAGAGAGTACATATAAAGGGGCTAGGATAACTCACTTGGGGTCAGGGAGTACTTATAGAAGGGCTAGGGTAACTTACTTTGGGTCAAGGAGTACTTATATGGGACTAGGGTAACTCACTTGGTGTCTGTGAGCACTTATATGTGACCAGGGTAACTCATTTGGGGCCAGGGTGTACTTATTAAGGGGCTAGGGTAACTCACTTGGGGTCAGGGAGTACTTCTATGGGACTAGGGTAACTCACTTTGGGTCTGGGGGTACTTATATGGGACTAGGGTAACCCACTTAGGGTCAGGGAGTACTTATAAAGGGGCTAGGGTAACTCACTTGGGGTCAGGGAGTACTTATAAAGGGGATAGGGTAGCTCACTTGGGGCCAGGGAGTACTTATAAGGGACTAGGGTAACTCACTTGGGGTCTGGGAGTACTCTTAAAGGGGCTATGGTAAATCACTTGGGGTCAGGGAGTACTTATATGGGACTAAGGTAACTCACTTGCGGTCAGAGAGTACATATAAAGGGGCTAGGATAACTCACTTGGGGTCAGGGACTACTTATAAAGGGTATAGGGTAGCTCACTTGGGGCCAGGGAGTACTTATAAGGGACTAGGGTAACTCACTTGGGGTCTGGGAGTACTCTTAAAGGGGCTATGGTAAATCACTTGGGGTCAGGGAGTACTTATATGGGACTAAGGTAACTCACTTGCGGTCAGAGAGTACATATAAAGGGGCTAGGATAACTCACTTGGGGTCAGGGTGTACTTATAAAGGGGCTAGGATAACTCACTTGGAGTCTGGGAGTACTTATAAAGGGGCTATGGTAACTCACTTGGGGTCAGGGAGTACTTATATGTGACCAGGGTAACTCACTTGGGGCCAGGGTGTACTTATTAGGGGGCTAGGGTAACTCACTTGTGGTCAGGGAGTACTTCTATGGGACTAGGGTAACTCACTTGGGGTCTGGGAGTACTTATATGGGACTAGGGTAACCCACTTAGGGTCAGGGAGTACTTATAAAGGGGCTAGGGTAACTCACTTTGGGTCGGGGAGTAGTTATAAGGGACTAGAGTAACTCACTTGGACTCTGGGAGTACATATAAAGGGGCTAGGATATCTCACTTGGGGTCAGGGAGTATTTATAAAGGGGATAGGGTAACTCACTAGGGGTCAGGGAGTACTTATAAGGGACTAAGGTAACTCACTTGCGGTCAGAGAGTACATATAAAGGGGCTAGGATAACTCACTTGGGGTCAGGGTGTACTTAACAAGGTGATATGGTAACTGACTTGTGGTCAGGGAGTACTTCTATGGGAGTAGGGTAACTCACTTGCGGTCAGAGAGTACATATATAGTGCCTAGGATAACTCACTTGGGGTCAGGGAGTACTTATAAAGGGGCTATGCTAACTCACTTGGGGTCAGGGAGTACTTATATGGGACTAGGGTACCTCACTTGCGGTCTGGGAGTACATATATGGGACTAGGGTACCTCACTTGCGGTCAGAGAGTACATATAATGGGGCTCGGATAACTCACTTGGGGTCAGGGAGTACTTATATAGGGGCTAGGGTAACTCACTTGTGGTCAGGGAGTACTTATAAAGGGGTTCTGGTAACTCACTTGGGTTCAAGGAGTACTTATATGGGACTAGGGTAACACACTTGGGGTCTGGGAGTACTTATAAAGGGGCTAGGATAACTCACTTGGGGTCAGAGAGTACTTATAAAGGTGATATGGTAACTCACTTGGGGTCAGGGAGTACTTCTATGGGACTAGGGTAACTCACTTGGGGTCTGGGAGTAGTTATAAGGGACTAGGGTAACTCACTTGAGGTCTGGGAGTACATATAAAGGGGCTTGGATTACTCACTTGGTGTCAGGGAGTACTAATATAGGGACTATGGTAACTCACTTGGTGTCAGGGAGTACTTCTATGGGACTAGGGTAACTCACTTGGGGTCTGGGAGTACACATAAAGGGGCTAGAATAACTCACTTGGGGTCAGGGAGTACAAATATAGGGGCTAGGGTAACTCACTAGGAGTCAGGGAGTACTTATAAAGGGGCTAGAATAACTCACTTGGGGTCAGGGAGTACTTATAAAGGGGATAGGGTAGCTCACTTGGGGCCAGGGAGTACTTATAAGGGACTAGGGTAACTCACTTGGGGTCTGGGAGTACTCTTAAAGGGGCTATGGTAAATCACTTGGGGTCAGGGAGTACTTATATGGGACTAGGGTAACTCACTTGGCGTCTGTGAGCACTTATATGTGACCAGGGTAACTCACTTGGGGCCAGGGTGTACTTATTAAGGGGCTAGGATAACTCACTTGGGGTCAGGGAGTACTTCTATGGGACTAGGGTAACTCACTTGGGTTCTGGGAGTACTTATATGGGACTAGGGTAACCCACTTAGGGTCAGGGAGTACTTATAAAGGAGCTAGGGTAACTCACTTGGGGTCAGGGAGTACTTATAAAGGGGATAGGGTAGCTCACTTGGGGCCAGGGAGTACTTATAAGGGACTAGGGTAACTCACTTGGGGTTTGGGAGTACTCTTAAAGGGGCTATGGTAAATCACTTGGGGTCAGGGAGTACTTATATGGGACTAAGGTAACTCACTTGCGGTCAGAGAGTACATATAAAGGGGCTAGGATAACTCACTTGGGGTCAGAGGGTACTTATAAAGGTGATATGGTAACTCACTTGGGGTCAGGGAGTACTTCAATGGGACTAGGGTAACTCACTTGGGGTCTGGGAGTAGTTATAAGGGACTAGGGTAACTCACTTGGGGTCTGGGAGTACATATAAAGGGGCTATGGTAACTCACTTGGGGTCAGGGAGTACTTATATGGGACTAGGGTAACTCACTTAGGGCCAGGGTGTACTTATTAAAGGCTGGGGTAATTCACTTGGGGTCAGGGAGTACTTATAAGGTACTGGGTAACTCACTTGGGGTCTGGGGGTACATATAAAGGGGTTAGGATAACTCACATGGGGTCAAGGAGTACTTATAAAGGTGATATGGTAACTCACTGGGGGTCAGGGAGTACTTCTATGGGATTAGGGTTACTCACTTGCGGTCAGAGAGAACATATAAAGGGGCTAGGATAACTCACTTGGGGTCAGGGAGTACTTATATAGGGGCTAGGGTATCTCACTTGGGGTCAGGGAGTACTTCTATGGGACTAGGGTAACTCACTTGGGGTCTGGGAGTACTTATATGGGACTAGGGTATCTCACTTGGGGTCAGGGAGTACTTATAGAAGGGCTAGGGTAACTTACTTTGGGTCAAGGAGTACTTATATGGGACTAGGGTAACTCACTTGGTGTCTGTGAGCACTTATATGTGACCAGGGTAACTCACTTGGGGCCAGGGTGTACTTATTAAAGGGCTAGGGTAACTCACTTGCGGTGAGAGAGTACATATAAAGGGGCTAGGGTAACTCACTTTGGGTCAAGGAGTACTTATATGGGACTGGGGTAACTCACTTGGTGTCTGTGAGTACTTATATGGGACCAGGGTAACTCACTTAGGGCCAGGGTGTACTTATTAAAGGCTAGGGTAATTCACTTGGGGTCAGGGAGTACATATAAGGTACTGGGTAACTCACTTGGGGTCTGGCAGTACTTATAAAGGGATTAGGATAACTCACATGGGGTCAGGGAGTACTTATAAAGGTGATATGGTAACTCACTGGGGGTCAGGGAGTACTTCTATGGGATTAGGGTAACTCACTTGCGGTCAGAGAGTACATATAAAGGGGCTAGGATAACTCACTTGGGGTCAGGGAGTACTTATTAGGGGCTAGGGTAACTCACTTGGGGTCAGGGAGTACTTCTATGGGACTAGGGTAACCCACTTAGGGTCAGGGAGTACTTATAAAGGGGCTAGGATAACTCACTTGGGGTCAGGGAGTACTTATAAAGGGGCTAGGGTAACTCACTTGGGGTCAGGGAGTACTTCTATGGGACTAGGGTAACCCACTTAGGGTCAGGGAGTACTTATAAAGGGGCTAGGATAACTCACTTGGGGTCAGGGAGTACTTATAAAGGGGCTAGGGTAACTTACTTTGGGTCAAGGAGTACTTATATGGGACTAGGGTAACTCACTTGGTGTCTGTGAGCACTTATATGTGACCAGGGTAACTCACTTGGGGCCAGGGTGTACTTATTAAGGGGCTAGGGTAACTCACTTGTGGTCAGGGAGTACTTCTATGGGACTAGGGTAACTCACTTGGGGTCTGGGAGTACTTATATGGGACTAGGGTAACTCACTTGGTGTCTGTGAGCACTTATATGTGACCAGGGTAACTCATTTGGGGCCAGGGTGTACTTATTAAGGGGCTAGGGTAACTCACTTGTGGTCAGGGAGTACTTATAAGGGACTAAGGTAACTCACTTGCGGTCAGAGAGTACATATAAAGGGGCTAGGATAACTCACTTGGGGTCAGGGAGTACTTATAAAGGGGCTATGCTAACTCACTTGGGGTCAGGGAGTACTTATAAGGGACTAAGGTAACTCACTTGCGGTCAGAGAGTACATATAAAGGGGCTAGGATAACTCACTTGGGGTCAGGGAGTACTTATACAGGGGCTATGCTAACTCACTTGGGGTCAGGGAGTACTTATATAGGACTAGGGTACCTCACTTGCGGTCTGGGAGTACATATGTGGGACTAGGGTACCTCACTTGCGGTCAGAGAGTACATATAATGGGGCTCGGATTACTCACTTGGGATCAGGGAGTACTTATATAGAGGCTAGGGTAACTCACTTGTGGTCAGGGAGTACTTATAAAGGGGTTCTGGTAACTCACTTGGGTTCAAGGAGTACTTATATGGGACTAGGGTAACTCACTTGGGGTCTGGGAGTACTTATATGGGACTAGGGTATCTCACTTGGGGTCAGGGAGTACTTATATGGGACTAAGGTAACTCACTTGCGGTCAGAGAGTACATATAAAGGGGCTAGGATAACTCACTTGGGGTCAGGGTGTACTTAACAAGGTGATATGGTAACTGACTTGTGGTGAGGGAGTACTTCTATGGGAGTAGGGTAACTCACTTGCGGTCAGAGAGTACATATAAAGGGGCTAGGATAACTCACTTGGGGTCAGGGAGTACTTATAGAAGGGCTAGGGTAACTTACTTTGGGTCAAGGAGTACTTATATGGGACTAGGGTAACTCACTTGTTGTCTGTGAGCACTTATATGTGACAAGGGTAACCCATTTGGGGCCAGGGTGTACTTATTAAGGGGCTAGGGTAACTCACTTGGGGTCAGGGAGTACTTATATAGGACTAGGGTACCTCACTTGCGGTCTGGGAGTACATATGTGGGACTAGGGTACCTCACTTGCGGTCAGAGAGTACATATAATGGGGCTCGGATAACTCACTTGGGATCAGGGAGTACTTATATAGAGGCTAGGGTAACTCACTTGTGGTCAGGGAGTACTTATAAAGGGGTTCTGGTAACTCACTTGGGTTCAAGGAGTACTTATATGGGACTAGGGTAACTCACTTGGGGTCTGGGAGTACTTATATGGGACTAGGGTATCTCACTTGGGGTCAGGGAGTACTTATATGGGACTAAGGTAACTCACTTGCGGTCAGAGAGTACATATAAAGGGGCTAGGATAACTCACTTGGGGTCAGGGTGTACTTAACAAGGTGATATGGTAACTGACTTGTGGTGAGGGAGTACTTCTATGGGAGTAGGGTAACTCACTTGCGGTCAGAGAGTACATATAAAGGGGCTAGGATAACTCACTTGGGGTCAGGGAGTACTTATAGAAGGGCTAGGGTAACTTACTTTGGGTCAAGGAGTACTTATATGGGACTAGGGTAACTCACTTGTTGTCTGTGAGCACTTATATGTGACCAGGGTAACTCATTTGGGGCCAGGGTGTACTTATTAAGGGGCTAGGGTAACTCACTTGGGGTCAGGGAGTACTTCTATGGGACTAGGGTAACTCACTTGGGGTCTGGGGGTACTTATATGGGACTAGGGTAACCCACATAGGGTCAGGGAGTACTTATAAAGGGGCTAGGGTAACTCACTTGGGGTCAGGGAGTACTTATAAAGGGGATAGGGTAGCTCACTTGGGGCCAGGGAGTACTTATAAGGGACTAGGGTAACTCACTTGGGGTCTGGGAGTACTCTTAAAGGGGCTGTGGTAAATCACTTGGGGTCAGGGAGTACTTATATGGGACTAAGGTAACTCACTTGCGGTCAGAGAGTACATATAAAGGGGCTAGGATAACTCACTTGGGGTCAGGGACTACTTATAAAGGGTATAGGGTAGCTCACTTGGGGCCAGGGAGTACTTATAAGGGACTAGGGTAACTCACTTGGGGTCTGGGAGTACTCTTAAAGGGGCTATGGTAAATCACTTGGGGTCAGGGAGTACTTATATGGGACTAAGGTAACTCACTTGCGGTCAGAGAGTACATATAAAGGGGCTAGGATAACTCACTTGGGGTCAGGGAGTACTTATAAAGGGGCTAGGATAACTCACTTGGAGTCTGGGAGTACTTATAAAGGGGCTATGGTAACTCACTTGGGGTCAGGGAGTACTTATATGTGACCAGGGTAACTCACTTGGGGCCAGGGTGTACTTATTAGGGGGCTAGGGTAACTCACTTGTGGTCAGGGAGTACTTCTATGGGACTAGGGTAACTCACTTGGGGTCTGGGAGTACTTATATGGGACTAGGGTAACCCACTTAGGGTCAGGGAGTACTTATAAAGGGGCTTAGGGTAACTCACTTTGGGTCGGGGAGTAGTTATAAGGGACTAGAGTAACTCACTTGGACTCTGGGAGTACATATAAAGGGGCTAGGATATCTCACTTGGGTTCAGGGAGTACTTATAAAGGGGATAGGGTAACTCACTAGGGGTCAGGGAGTACTTATAAGGGACTAAGGTAACTCACTTGCGGTCAGAGAGTACATATAAAGGGGCTAGGGTAACTCACTTTGGGTCAAGGAGTACTTATATGGGACTGGGGTAACTCACTTGGTGTCTGTGAGTACTTATATGGGACCAGGGTAACTCACTTAGGGCCAGGGTGTACTTATTAAAGGCTAGGGTAATTCACTTGGGGTCAGGGAGTACATATAAGGTACTGGGTAACTCACTTGGGGTCTGGCAGTACTTATAAAGGGATTAGGATAACTCACATGGGGTCAGGGAGTACTTATAAAGGTGATATGGTAACTCACTGGGGGTCAGGGAGTACTTCTATGGGATTAGGGTAACTCACTTGCGGTCAGAGAGTACATATAAAGGGGCTAGGATAACTCACTTGGGGTCAGGGAGTACTTATATAGGGGCTAGGGTAACTCACTTTGGGTCAGAAAGTACCTCTATGGGACTAGGGTAACTCACTTGGGGTCTGGGAGTACTTATATGGGACTAGGGTATCTCACTTGGGGTCAGGGAGTACTTATAGAAGGGCTAGGGTAACTTACTTTGGGTCAAGGAGTACTTATATGGGACTAGGGTAACTCACTTGGTGTCTGTGAGCACTTATATGTGACCAGGGTAACTCACTTGGGGCCAGGGTGTACTTATTAAGGGGCTAGGGTAACTCACTTGGGGTCAGGGAGTACTTCTATGGGACTAGGGTAACCCACTTAGGGTCAGGGAGTACTTATAAAGGGGCTAGGGTAACTCACTTGGGGTCAAGGAGTACTTATAAGGGACTAAGGTAACTCACTTGCGGTCAGAGAGTACATATAAAGGGGCTAGGATAACTCACTTGGGGTCAGGGAGTACTTATAAAGGGGCTAGGGTAACTCACTTATGGTCAGGGAGTACTTACAAGGGACTAAGGTAACTCACTTGCGGTCAGAGAGTACATATAAAGGGGCTAGGATAACTCACTTGGGGTCAGGGAGTACTTATAAAGGGGCTATGCTAACTCACTTGGGGTCAGGGAGTACTTATAAAGGGGCTATGCTAACTCACTTGGGGTCAGGGAGTACTTATATAGGACTAGGGTACCTCACTTGCGGTCTGGGAGTACATATGTGGGACTAGGGTACCTCACTTGCGGTCAGAGAGTACATATAATGGGGCTCGGATAACTCACTTGGGGTCAGGGAGTACTTATATAGAGGCTAGGGTAACTCACTTGTGGTCAGGGAGTACTTATAAAGGGGTTCTGGTAACTCACTTGGGTTCAAGGAGTACTTATATGGGACTAGGGTAACCCACTTAGGGTCAGGGAGTACTTATAAAGGGGCTAGGGTAACTCACTTTGGGTCGGGGAGTAGTTATAAGGGACTAGAGTAACTCACTTGGACTCTGGGAGTACATATAAAGGGGCTAGGATATCTCACTAGGGGTCAGGGAGTACTTATAAAGGGGATAGGGTAACTCACTATGGGTCAGGGAGTACTTATAAGGGACTAAGGTAACTCACTTGCGGTCAGAGAGTACATATAAAGGGGCTAGGATAACTCACTTGGGGTCAGGGTGTACTTAACAAGGTGATATGGTAACTGACTTGTGGTCAGGGAGTACTTCTATGGGAGTAGGGTAACTCACTTGCGGTCAGAGAGTACATATAAAGTGCCTAGGATAACTCACTTGGGGTCAGGGAGTACTTATAAAGGGGCTATGCTAACTCACTTGGGGTCAGGGAGTACTTATATGGGACTAGGGTACCTCACTTGCGGTCTGGGAGTACATATATGGGACTAGGGTACCTCACTTGCGGTCAGAGAGTACATATAATGGGGCTCGGATAACTCACTTGGGGTCAGGGAGTACTTATATAGGGGCTAGGGTAACTCACTTGTGGTCAGGGAGTACTTATAAAGGGGTTCTGGTAACTCACTTGGGTTCAAGGAGTACTTATATGGGACTAGGGTAACACACTTGGGGTCTGGGAGTACTTATAAAGGGGCTAGGATAACTCACTTGGGGTCAGAGAGTACTTATAAAGGTGATATGGTAACTCACTTGGGGTCAGGGAGTACTTCTATGGGACTAGGGTAACTCACTTGGGGTCTGGGAGTAGTTATAAGGGACTAGGGTAACTCACTTGAGGTCTGGGAGTACATATAAAGGGGCTTGGATTACTCACTTGGTGTCAGGGTGTACGTATAAAGGGGCTATGGTAACTCACTTGGGGTCAGGGAGTACTAATATAGGGACTATGGTAACTCACTTGGTGTCAGGGAGTACTTCTATGGGACTAGGTTAACTCACTTGGGGTCTGGGAGTACACATAAAGTGGCTAGAATAACTCACTTGGGGTCAGGGAGTACAAATATAGGGGCTAGGGTAACTCACTAGGAGTCAGGGAGTACTTATAAAGTGGCTAGAATAACTCACTTGGGGTCAGGGAGTACTTATAAAGGGGATAGGGTAGCTCACTTGGGGCCAGGGAGTACTTATAAGGGACTAGGGTAACTCACTTGGGGTCTGGGAGTACTCTTAAAGGGGCTATGGTAAATCACTTGGGGTCAGGGAGTACTTATATGGGACTAGGGTAACTCACTTGGTGTCTGTGAGCACTTATATGTGACCAGGGTAACTCACTTGGGGCCAGGGTGTACTTATTAAGGGGCTAGGGTAACTCACTTGGGGTCAGGGAGTACTTCTATGGGACTAGGGTAACTCACTTGGGGTCTGGGAGTACTTATATGGGACTAGGGTAACCCACTTAGGGTCAGGGAGTACTTATAAAGGGGCTAGGGTAACTCACTTGGGGTCAGGGAGTACTTATAAAGGGGATAGGGTAGCTCACTTGGGGTCAGGGAGTACTTATAAGGGACTAGGGTAACTCACTTGGGGTCTGGGAGTAGTTATAAGGGACTAGGGTAACTCACTTGGGGTCTGGGAGTACATATAAAGGGGCTATGGTAACTCACTTGGGGTCAGGGAGTACTTATATGGGACTAGGGTAACTCACTTAGGGCCAGGGTGTACTTATTAAAGGCTGGGGTAATTCACTTGGGGTCAGGGAGGACTTATAAGGTACTGGGTAACTCACTTGGGGTCTGGGGGTACATATAAAGGGGTTAGGATAACTCACATGGGGTCAAGGAGTACTTATAAAGGTGATATGGTAACTCACTGGGGGTCAGGGAGTACTTCTATGGGATTAGGGTTACTCACTTGCGGTCAGAGAGAACATATAAAGGGGCTAGGATAACTCACTTGGGGTCAGGGAGTACTTATATAGGGGCTAGGGTATCTCACTTGGGGTCAGGGAGTACTTCTATGGGACTAGGGTAACTCACTTGGGGTCTGGGAGTACTTATATGGGACTAGGGTATCTCACTTGGGGTCAGGGAGTACTTATAGAAGGGCTAGGGTAACTTACTTTGGGTCAAGGAGTACTTATATGGGACTAGGGTAACTCACTTGGTGTCTGTGAGCACTTATATGTGACCAGGGTAACTCACTTGGGGCCTGGGTGTACTTATTAAGGGGCTAGGGTAACTCACTTGCGGTGAGAGAGTACATATAAAGGGGCTAGGGTAACTCACTTTGGGTCAAGGAGTACTTATATGGGACTGGGGTAACTCACTTGGTGTCTGTGAGTACTTATATGGGACCAGGGTAACTCACTTAGGGCCAGGGTGTACTTATTAAGGGGCTAGGGTAACTCACTTGGGGTCAGGGAGTACTTCTATGGGACTAGGGTAACCCACTTAGGGTCAGGGAGTACTTATAAAGGGGCTAGGGTAACTCACTTGGGGTCAGGGAGTACTTATAAAGGGGATAGGGTAGCTCATTTGGGGCCAGGGAGTACTTATAAGGGACTAGGGTAACTCACTTGGGGTCTGGGAGTACTCTTAAAGGGGCTATGGTAAATCACTTGGGGTCAAGGAGTACTTATATGGGACTAGGGTAACTCACTTGGTGTCTGTGAGCACTTATATGTGACCAGGGTAACTCACTTGGGGCCAGGGTGTACTTTTTAAGGGGCTAGGGTAACTCACTTGGGGTCAGGGAGTACTTCTATGGGACTAGGGTAACTCACTTGGGGTCTGGGAGTACTTATTTGGGACTAGGGTAACCCAATTAGGGTCAGGTAGTACTTATAAAGGGGCTAGGGTAACTCACTTGGGGTCAGGGAGTACTTATAAAGGGGATAGGGTAGCTCACTTGGGGCCAGGGAGTACTTATAAGGGACTAGGGTAACTCACTTGGGGTCTGGGAATACACTTAAAGGGGCTATGGTAAATCACTTGGGGTCAGGGAGTACTTATATGGGACTAAGGTAACTCACTTGCGGTCAGAGAGTACATATAAAGGGGCTAGGATAACTCACTTGGGGTCAGAGGGTACTTATAAAGGTGATATGGTAACTCACTTGGGGTCAGGGAGTACTTCAATGGGACTAGGGTAACTCACTTGGGGTCTGGGAGTAGTTATAAGGGACTAGGGTAACTCACTTGGGGTCTGGGAGTACATATAAAGGGGCTTGGATAACTCACTTGGGGTCAGGGTGTACTTATAAAGGGGCAATGGTAACTCACTTGGGGTCAGGGAGTACTTATATGGGACTAGGGTAACTCACTTAGGGCCAGGGTGTACTTATTAAAGGCTAGGGTAATTCACTTGGGGTCAGGGAGTACTTATAAGGTACTGGGTAACTCACTTGGGGTCTGGGGGTACATATAAAGGGGTTAGGATAACTCACATGGGGTCAAGGAGTACTTATAAAGGTGATATGGTAACTCACTGGGGGTCAGGGAGTACTTCTATGGGATTAGGGTTACTCACTTGCGGTCAGAGAGAACATATAAAGGGGCTAGGATAACTCACTTGGGGTCAGGGAGTACTTATATAGGGGCTAGGGTATCTCACTTGGGGTCAGGGAGTACTTCTATGGGACTAGGGTAACTCACTTGGGGTCTGGGAGTACTTATATGGGACTAGGGTATCTCACTTGGGGTCAGGGAGTACTTATAGAAGGGCTAGGGTAACTTACTTTGGGTCAAGGAGTACTTATATTGGACTAGGGTAACTCACTTGGTGTCTGTGAGCACTTATATGTGACCAGGGTAACTCACTTGGGGCCAGGGTGTACTTATTAAGGGGCTAGGGTAACTCACTTGCGGTGAGAGAGTACATATAAAGGAGCTAGGGTAACTCACTTTGGGTCAAGGAGTACTTATATGGGACTAGGGTAACTCACTTGGTGTCTGTGAGTACTTATATGGGACCAGGGTAACTCACTTAGGGCCAGGGTGTACTTATTAAAGGCTAGGGTAATTCACTTGGGGTCAGGGAGTACATATAAGGTACTGGGTAACTCACTTGGGGTCTGGCAGTACTTATAAAGGGATTAGGATAACTCACATGGGGTCAGGGAGTACTTATAAAGGTGATATGGTAACTCACTGGGGGTCAGGGAGTACTTCTATGGGATTAGGGTAGCTCACTTGCGGTCAGAGAGTACATATAAAGGGGCTAGGATAACTCACTTGGGGTCAGGGAGTACTTATATAGGGGCTAGGGTAACTCACTTAGTGTCAGGGAGTACCTCTATGGGACTAGGGTAACTCACTTGGGGTCAGATAGTACATATAAAGAGGCTAGGATAACTCACTTGGGGTCAGGGTGTACTTAACAAGGTGATATGGTAACTGACTTGTGGTCAGGGAGTACTTCTATGGGAGTAGGGTAACTCACTTGCGGTCAGAGAGTACATATAATGGGGCTCGGATAACTTATTTGGGGTTAGGGAGTAATTATATAGGGGCTAGGGTAACTCACTTGGGGTCAGGGAGTAGTTCTATGGGACTAGGGATACTCACTTGGGGTCTGGGAGTACTTATATGGGACTAGGGTACCTCACTTGCGGTCAAAGAGTACATATAATGGGGCTCGGATAACTCACTTGGAGTCAGGGAGTACTTATATAGGGGCTAGGGTAACTCACATGTGGTTAGGGAGTACTTATAAAGGGGTTATGGTAACTCACTTGGGTTCAAGGAGTACTTATATGGGACTAGGGTAACTCACTTGGGGTCTGGGAGTACTTATATGGGACTAGGGTATCTCACTTGGGGTCAGGGAGTACTTATAAAGGGGCTAGGGTAACTTACTTTGGTTCAAGGAGTACTTATATGGGACTAGGGTAACTCACTTGGTGTCTGTCAGCACTTATATGTGACCAGGGTAACTCACTTGGGGTCTGGGAGTACCTATATGGGACTAGGGTATCTCACTTGGGGTCAGGGGTTACTTATAAAGGGGCTAGGGTAACTTACTTTGGGTCAAGGAGTACTTATATGGGACTAGGGTAACTCACTAGGTGTCTGTCAGCACTTATATGTGACAAGGGTAACTCACTTGGGGCCAGGGTGTACTTATTAAGGGGCTAGGGTAACTCACTTGGGGTCAGGGAGTACTTCTATGGGACTAAGGTAACTCACTTGGGGTCAGGGAGTACTAATATAGGGACTATGGTAACTCACTTGGTGTCAGGGAGTACTTCTATGGGACTAGGGTAACTCACTTGGGGTCTGGGAGTACATATAAAGGGGCTAGAATAACTCACTTGGGGTCATGGAGTACAAATATAGGGGCTCGGGTAACTAACTAGGGGTCGGGGAGTACTTATAAAGGGGCTAGAATAACTCACTTGGGGTCAGGGAGTACAAATATAGGGGCTAGGGTAACTCACTAGGGGTCAGGGAGTACAAATAAAGCGGCTAGGATAACTCACTTGCGGTCAAAGAGTACATATAAAGGGGCTATGATAACTCACTTGGGGTCAGGGAGTACTTATAAAGGGCCTATCGTAACTCACTTGGGGTCGGGGAGTACATCTATGGGACTAGGGTAACTCACTTGCAGTCAGAGAGTACATATAAAGGGGCTAGGATAACTCACTTGGGGTCAGAGAGTACTTATAAAGGTGATATGGTAACTCACTTGGGGTCAGGGAGTACTTCTTTGGGACTAGGGTAACTCACTTGGGGTCTGGGAGTAGTTATAAGGGACTAGGGTAACTCACTTGGGGTCTGGGAGTACATATAAAGGGGCTTGGATAACTCACTTGGTGTCAGGGTGTACGTATAAAGGGGCTATGGTAACTCACTTGGGGTCAGGGAGTACTAATATAGGGACTATGGTAACTCACTTGGTGTCAGGGAGTACTTCTATGGGACTAGGGTAACTCACTTGGGGTCTGGGAGTACATATAAAGGGGCTAGAATAACTCACTTGGGGTCAGGGAGTACAAATATAGGGGCTAGGGTAACTCACTAGGAGTCAGGGAGTACTTATAAAGGGGCTAGAATAACTCACTTGGGGTCAAGGAGTACAAATATAGGGGCTAGGGTAACTCACTAGGGGTCAGGGAGTACAAATAAAGCGGCTAGGATAACTCACTTGCGGTCAGAGAGTACATATAAAGGGACTATGGTAACTCACTTGGTGTCAGGGAGTACTTCTATGGGACTAGGGTAACTCACTTGGGGTCTGGGAGTACATATAAAGGGGCTAGAATAACTCACTTGGGGTCAGGGAGTACAAATATAGGGGCTAGGGTAACTCACTAGGAGTCAGGGAGTACTTATAAAGGGGCTAGAATAACTCACTTGGGGTCAGGGAGTACAAATATAGGGGCTAGGGTAACTCACTAGGGGTCAGGGAGTACAAATAAAGCGGCTAGGATAACTCACTTGCGGTCAGAGAGTACATATAAAGGGGCTATGATAACTCACTTGGGGTCAGGGAGTACTTATAAAGGGGCTATGGTAACTCACTTGGGGTCGGGGAGTACATATAAAGGGGCTTGGATAACTCACTTGGTGTCAGGGTGTACGTATAAAGGGGCTATGGTAACTAACTTGGGGTCAGGGAGTACTTCTATGGGACTAGGGTAACTCACTTGGGGTCTGGGAGTAGTTATAAGGGACTAGGGTAACTCACTTGGGGTCTGGGAGTACATATAAAGGGGCTTGGATAACTCACTTGGTGTCAGGGTGTACGTATAAAGGGGCTATGGTAACTCACTTGGGGTCAGGGAGTACTTATGTGGGACTAGGGTAACTCACTTAGGGCCAGGGTGTACTTATTAAAGGCTAGGGTAATTCACTTGGGGTCAGGAAGTACTTATAAGGTACTGGGTAACTCACTTGGGGTCTGGGGGTACTTATAAAGGGGTTAGGATACCTCACATGGGGTCAAGGAGTACTTATAAAGGTGATATGGTAACTCACTGGGGGTCAGGGTGTACTTCTATGGGATTAGGGTAACTCACTTGGGGTCTGGGAGTACATATATGGCACTAGGGTATCTCACTTGGGGTCAGGGAGTACTTATAGAAGGGCTAGGGTAACTTGCTTTGGGTCAAGGAGTACTTATATGGGACTAGGGTAACTCACTTGGTGTCTGTGAGCACTTATATGTGACCATGGTAACTCACTTGGGGCCAGGGTGTACTTATTAAGGGGCTAGGGTAACTCACTTGCGGTCAGAGAGTACATATAAAGGGGCTAGGAAAACTCACTTGGGGTCAGGGAGTACTTATATAGGGGCTAGGGTAACTCACTTGGGGTCAGGGAGTACCTCTATGGGACTAGGGTAAATCACTTGGGGTCTGGGAGTACTTATATGGGACTAGGGTATCTCACTTGGGGTCAGGGAGTACTTATAGAAGGGCTAGGGTAACTTACTTTGGGTCAAGGAGTACTTATATGGGACTAGGGTAACTCACTTGGTGTCTGTGAGCACTTATATGTGACCAGGGTAACTCACTTGGGGCCAGGGTGTACTTATTAAGGGGCTAGGGTAACTCACTTGGGGTCAGGGAGTACTTCTATGGTACTAGGGTAACTCACTTGGGGTCTGGGAGTACTTATATGGGACTAGGGTAACCTACTTAGGGTCAGGGAGTACTTATAAAGGGGCTAGGGTAACTCACTTTGGGTCGGGGTGTAGTTATAAGGGACTAGGGTAACTCACTTGGACTCTGGGAGTACATATAAAGGGGCTAGGATAACTCACTTGGGGTCAGGGAGTACTTATAAAGGGGATAGGGTAACTCACTTGGGGTCAAGGAGTACTTATAAGGGACTAGGGTAACTCACTTGGACTCTGGGAGTACATATGAAGGGGCTAGGATAACTCACTTGGGGTCAGGGAGTACTTATAAAGGGGATAGGGTAGCTCACTTGGGGTCTGGGAGTACTTATATGGGACTAGGGTAACCTACTTAGGGTCAGGGAGTACTCATAAAGGGGCTATGGTAAATCACTTGGGGTCAGGGAGTACTTATATGGGACTAATTTAACTCACTTGCGGTCAGAGAGTACATATAAAGGGGCTAGGATAACTCACTTGGGGTCAGGGTGTACTTATAAAGGTGATGTGGTAACTGACTTGTGGTCAGGGTGTACTTCTATGGGAGTAGGGTAACTAACTTGCGGTCAGTGAGTACATATAAAGGGGCTAGGATAACTCATTTGGGGTCAGGGAGTACTTATAAAGGGGCTATGGTAACTCAATGGGGGGGAGGGAGTACTTATATGGGACTAGGGTACCTCACTTGCCGTTAGAGAGTACATATAGTGGGGCTCGGATAACTCACTTGGGGTTAGGGAGTAATTATATAGGGGCTAGGGTAACTCACTTGGGGTCAAGGAGTACTTATAAGGGACTAGGGTAACTCACTTGGACTCTGGGAGTACATATGAAGGGGCTAGGATAACTCACTTGAGGTCAGGGAGTACTTATAAAGGGGATAGGGTAGCTCACTTGGGGCCAGGGAGTACTTATAAGGGACTAGGGTAACTCACATGGGGTCTGGGAGTACTCATAAAGGGGCTATGGTAAATCACTTGGGGTCAGGGAGTACTTATATGGGACTAAGGTAACTCACTTGCGGTCAGAGAGTACATATAAAGGGGCTAGGATAACTCACTTGGGGTCAGGGTGTACTTATAAAGGTGATGTGGTAACTGACTTGTGGTCAGGGTGTACTTCTATGGGAGTAGGGTAACTAACTTGCGGTCAGTGAGTACATATAAAGGGGCTAGGATAACTCATTTGGGGTCAGGGAGTACTTATAAAGGGGCTATGGTAACTCAATGGGGGGGAGGGAGTACTTATATGGGACTAGGGTACCTCACTTGCCGTTAGAGAGTACATATAGTGGGGCTCGGATAACTCACTTGGGGTTAGGGAGTAATTAAATAGGGGCTAGGGTAACTCACTTGGTGTCAGGGAGTAGTTCTATGAGACTAGGGTAACACACTTGGGGTCTGGCAGTACTTATATGGGACTAGGGTACCTCACTTGCGGTCAGAGATTACATATTTTGGGACTCGGATAATTCACTTGGGTTCAGGGAGTACTTATATGGGACTAGGGTAACTCACTTGGGGTCTGGGAGTACTTATATGGGATTAGGGTATCTCACTTGGGGTCAGGGAGTACTTATAAAGTGGCTAGGGTAACTTACTTTGGGTCAAGGAGTACTTATGTGGGACTAGGGTAACTCACTTGGTGTCTATGAGCACTTATATGTGACCAGGGTAACTCACTTGGGGCCAGGGTGTACTTATTAAGGAGCTAGGGTAACTCACTTGGGGTCAGGGAGTACTTCTATGGGACTAGGGTAACTAACTTGGGGTCTGGGAGTACTTATATGGGACTAGGGTAACCCACTTAGGGTCAGGGAGTACTTATAAAGGGGCTAGGGTAACTCACTTTGGGTCGGGGTGTAGTTATATGGGACTAGGGTAACTCACTTGGACTCTGGGAGTACATATAAAGGGGCTAGGATAACTCACTTGGGGTCAGGGAGTACTTATAAAGGGGATAGGGTAACTCACTAGGGGTCAGGGATTACTTATAAGGGACTAGGGTAACTCACTTGGGGTCTGGGAGTACTTATAAAGGTGATATGGTAACTGACTTGTGGTCAGGGAGTACTTCTATGGGACTAGGGTAACTAACTTGGGGTCAGGGAGTACTTATATGGGACTAAGGTAACTCACTTGCGGTCAAAGAGTACATATAAAGGGGCTAGGATAACTCACTTGGAGTCAGGGTGTACTTATAAAGGGGCTATGGTAACTCACTTGGGGTCAGGGAGTACTTATATGGGACTAGGGTACCTCACTTGCGGTCAGAGAGTACATATAATGGGGCTCGGATAACACACTTGGGGTTAGGGAGTAATTATATAGGGGCTAGGGTAACTCACTTGGGGCCAAGGTATACTTATTAAGGGCTAGGGTAACTCTCTTGTGGTCAGGGAGTACTTATAAGGGACTGGGTAACCCACTTGGGGTCTGGGAGTACATATAAAGCGGCTAGGATAACTCACTTGGGGTCAGGGAGTACTTATAAAGGGGCTAGGGTAACTCACTTGGTGTCAGGGAGTACTTATAAAGGACTAGGGTAACTCACTTGGGGTTTGGGAGGACTTATAAAGGGGCTATGGTAACTCACTAAAGGTCAGGGAGTACTTATATAGGGGCTAGGGTAAGTCACTTTGGGTCAAAGAGTACTTATATGGGACTGGGGTAACTCACTTAGTGTGTATGAGTACTTATATGGGACCAGGGTAACTCACTTGGGGTCAGGGAGTACTTCTATGCGAATAGGGTGACTCACTTGCGGTCAGAGCGTACATATAAACGGGCTAGGATAACTCACTTGTAGTCTGGGAGTACATATAAAGGGGCTAGGATAACTCACTTGGGGTCAGGGAGTACTTATAAAGAAGCTAGGGTAACTCACTTGCGGTCAGAGAGTACTAATAAAGGGGCTAGGGTAACTCACTTGAGGTCAGGGAGTACTTATATAGGGGCTATGGTAACTTATTTGGGATCAGGGAGTACTTATATGGGACTAGGGTAACACGCTTGGGGTCTGGGAGTACTTATTTGGGACTAAGGTAACTCACTTGGGGTCAGGGAGTACTTAAAAAGGGGCTAGGGTAAGTCACTTTGGGTCAAAGAGTACTTATATGGGACTGGGGTAACTCACTTAGTGTGTATGAGTACTTATATGGGACCAGAGTAACTCACTTGGGGACAGGGTGTACTTATTAAGGGCTAGGGTAACTCACTTGTGGTCAGGGAGTACTTATAAGGGACTGGGTAACTCACTTGGGGTCTGGGAGTACATATAAAGCGGCTAGGATAACTCACTTGGGGTCAGAGCGTACATATATAGGGGCTAGGATAACTCACTTGGTGTCAGGGAGTACTTATAAAGGGGCTATGGTAACTCACTTGGGGCCATGGATTACTTATAAAGGGGCTATGGTAACTCACTTGGGGCCAGGGATTACTTATAAAGGGGATAGGATAACTCACTTGGGTTCAGGGAGTACATATATGAGACTAGGGTAACACACTTTGGTTCAGGGATTACTTTTCTGGAACTAGGGTAACTCACTTGGGGTCAGGGAGTACTAATATGAAACTAGGGTAACACACTTGCGGTCAGAGAGTACATATAAAGGGGCTAGGATAACTCACTTGGGGTCAGAGAGTACATATATAAGGGCTAGGATAACTCACTTGGGTTCAGGGAGTACTTATAAAGGGTCTATGGTAACTCACTTGGGGCCAGGGATTACTTATAAAGGGGATAGGATAACTCACTTGGGGTCGGGGAGTACATATAAAGGGCCTAAGGTAACACACTTGGGTTCAGGGAGTACATATATGAGACTAGGGTAACACACTTGGGTTCAGGGAGTACTTATAAAGGGGTTTGAATAACCCACTTGCGGTCAGAGAGTACATATAAAGGGGCTAGGATAATTCACTTGGGGTCAGGGAGTTCTTCTATGGGACTAGGGTAACTCACTTGGGGTCTGGGAGTACTTATATGGGACTAGGGTATCTCACTTGGGGTCAGGGAGTACTTATATGGGACTAAGGTAACTCACTTGCGGTCAGAGAGTACATATAAAGGGGCTAGGATAACTCACTTGGGGTCAGGGTGTACTTAACAAGGTGATATGGTAACTGACTTGTGGTCAGGGAGTACTTCTATGGGAGTAGGGTAACTCACTTGCGGACAGAGAGTACATGTAATGGGGCTCGGATAACTTATTTGGGGTTAGGGAGTAATTATATAGGGGCTAGGGTAACTCACTTGGGATCAGGGAGTAGTTCTATGGGACTAGGGTAACTCACTTGGGGTCTGGGAGTACTTATAAAGGGGTTATGGTAACTCACTTGGGTTCAAGGAGTACTTATATGGGACTAGGGTAACTCACTTGGGGTCTGGGAGTAATTATATGGGACTAGGGTATCTCACTTGGGGTCAGGGAGTACTTATAAAGGGGCTAGGGTAACTTACTTTGTTTCAAGGAGTACTTATATGGGACTAGGGTAACTCACTTGGTGTCTGTCAGCACTTATATGTGACCAGGGTAACTCACTTGGGGTCTGGGAGTACTTATATGGGACTAGGGTATCTCACTTGGGGTCAGGGGGTACTTATAAAGGGGCTAGGGTAACTTACTTTGGGTCAAGGAGTACTTATATGGGACTAGGGTAACTCACTCGGTGTCTGTCAGCACTTATATGTGACCAGGGTAACTCACTTGGGGCCAGGGTGTACTTATTAAGGGGCTAGGGTAACTCACTTGGGGTCAGGGAGTACTTCTATGGGACTAAGGTAACTCACTTGGGGTCAGGAAGTACTTATATGGGACTAGGGTAACTCACTTGGGGTCAGGGAGTACTAATATAGGGACTATGGTAACTCACTTGGTGTCAGGGAGTACTTCTATGGGACTAGGGTAACTCACTTGGGGTCTGGGAGTACATATAAAGGGGCTAGAATAACTCACTTGGGGTCAGGGAGTACAAATATAGGGGCACGGGTAACTCACTAGGGGTCAGGAATTACTTATAAAGGGGCTAGAATAACTCACTTGGGGTCAGGGAGTACAAATATAGGGGCTAGGGTAACTCACTAGGGGTCAGGGAGTACAAATAAAGCGGCTAGGATAACTCACTTGCGGTCAGAGAGTACATATAAAGGGGCTATGATAACTCACTTGGGGTCAGGGAGTACTTATAAAGGGCCTATGGTAACTCACTTGGGGTCGGGGAGTACATCTATGGGACTAGGGTAACTCACTTGCAGTCAGAGAGTACATATAAAGGGGCTAGGATAACTCACTTGGGGTCAGAGCGTACATATATAGGGGCTAGGATAACTCACTTGGTGTCAGGGAGTACTTATAAAGGGGCTATGGTAACTCACTTGGGGCCATGGATTACTTATAAAGGGGCTATGGTAACTCACTTGGTGCCAGGGATTACTTATAAAGGGGATAGGATAACTCACTTGGGTTCGGGGAGTACATATATGAGACTAGGGTAACACACTTGGGTTCAGGGATTACTTTTCTGGAACTAGGGTAACTCACTTGGGGTCAGGGAGTACTAATATGAAACTAGGGTAACACACTTGCGGTCAGAGAGTACATATAAAGGGGCTAGGATAACTCACTTGGGGTCAGAGAGTACATATATAAGGGCTAGGATAACTCACTTGGGTTCAGGGAGTACTTATAAAGGGGCTATGGTAACTCACTTGGGGCCAGGGATTACTTATAAAGGGGATAGGATAACTCACTTGGGGTCGGGGAGTACATATAAAGGGCCTAAGGTAACACACTTGGGGTCAGGGAGTTCTTCTATGGGACTAGGGTAACTCACTTGGGGTCTGGGAGTACTTATATGGGACTAGGGTATCTCACTTAGGGTCAGGGAGTACTTATATGGGACTAAGGTAACTCACTTGCGGTCAGAGAGTACATATAAAGGGGCTAGGATAACTCACTTGGGGTCAGGGTGTACTTAACAAGGTGATATGGTAACTGACTTGTGGTCAGGGAGTACTTCTATGGGAGTAGGGTAACTCACTTGCGGACAGAGAGTACATGTAATGGGGCTCGGATAACTTATTTGGGGTTAGGGAGTAATTATATAGGGGCTAGGGTAACTCACTTGGGATCAGGGAGTAGTTCTATGGGACTAGGGTAACTCACTTGGGGTGTGGGAGTACTTATATGGGACTAGGGTACCTCACTTGCGGTCAGAGAGTACATATAATGGGGCTCGGATAACTCACTTGGGGTCAGGGAGTACTTATATAGGAGCTAGGGTAACTCACATGTGGTCAGGGAGTACTTATAAAGGGGTTATGGTAACTCACTTGGTTTCAAGGAGTACTTATATGGGACTAGGGTAACTCACTTGGGGTCTGGGAGTAATTATATGGGACTAGGGTATCTCACTTGGGGTCAGGGAGTACTTATAAAGGGGCTAGGGTAACTTACTTTGGTTCAAGGAGTACTTATATGGGACTAGGGTAACTCACTTGGTGTCTGTCAGCACTTATATGTGACCAGGGTAACTCACTTGGGGTCTGGGAGTACTTATATGGGACTAGGGTATCTCACTTGGGGTCAGGGGGTACTTATAAAGGGGCTAGGGTAACTTACTTTGGGTCAAGGAGTACTTATATGGGACTAGGGTAACTCACTTGGTGTCAGGGAGTACTAATATAGGGACTATGGTAACTCACTTGGTTTCAGGGAGTACTTCTATGGGACTAGGGTAACTCACTTGGGGTCTGGGAGTACATATAAAGGGGCTAGAATAACTCACTTGGGGTCAGGGAGTACAAATATAGGGGCACGGGTAACTCACTAGGGGTCAGGGATTACTTATAAAGGGGCTAGAATAACTCACTTGGGGTCAGGGAGTACAAATATAGGGGCTAGGGTAACTCACTAGGGGTCAGGGAGTACAAATAAAGCGGCTAGGATAACTCACTTGCGGTCAGAGAGTACATATAAAGGTGATATGGTAACTCACTTGGGGTCAGGGAGTACTTCTATGGGACTAGGGTAACTCACTTGGGGTCTGGGAGTAGTTATAAGGGACTAGGGTAACTCACTTGGTGTCTGTGAGCACTTATATGTGACCAGGGTAACTCACTTGGGGCCAGGGTGTACTTATTAAGGGGCTAGGGTAACTCACTTGCGGTGAGAGAGTACATATAAAGGGGCTAGGGTAACTTACTTTGGGTCAAGGAGTACTTATATGGGACTAGGGTAACTCACTTGGTTTCTGTGAGCACTTATATGTGACCAGGGTAACTCACTTGGGGCCAGGGTGTACTTATTAAGGGGCTAGGGTAACTCACTTGGGGTCAGGGAGTACTTCTATGGGACTAGGGTAACCCACTTAGGGTCAGGGAGTACTTATAAAGGGGCTAGGGTAACTCACTTGGGGTCAGGGAGTACTTATAAAGGGGATAGGGTAGCTCACTTGGGGCCAGGGAGTACTTATAAGGGACTAGGGTAACTCACTTGGGGTCTGGGAGTACTCTTAAAGGGGCTATGGTAAATCACTTGGGGTCAAGGAGTACTTATATGGGACTAGGGTAACTCACTTGGTGTCTGTGAGCACTTATATGTGACCAGGGTAACTCACTTGGGGCCAGGGTGTACTTATTAAGGGGCTAGGGTAACTCACTTGGGGTCAGGGAGTACTTCTACGGGACTAGGGTAACTCACTTGGGGTCTGGGAGTACTTATTTGGGACTAGGGTAACCCAATTAGGGTCAGGTAGTACTTATAAAGGGGCTAGGGTAACTCACTTGGGGTCAGGGAGTACTTATAAAGGGGATAGGGTAGCTCACTTGGGGCCAGGGAGTACTTATAAGGGACTAGGGTAACTCACTTGGGGTCTGGGAGTACTCTTAAAGGGGCTATGGTAAATCACTTGGGGTCAGGGAGTACTTATATGGGACTAAGGTAACTCACTTGCGGTCAGAGAGTACATATAAAGGGGCTAGGATAACTCACTTGGTGTCAGAGGGTACTTATAAAGGTGATATGGTAACTCACTTGGGGTCAGGGAGTACTTCAATGGGACTAGGGTAACTCACTTGGGGTCTGGGAGTAGTTATAAGGGACTAGGGTAACTCACTTGGGGACAGGGTGTACTTATAAAGGGGCAATGGTAACTCACTTGGGGTCAGGGAGTACTTATATGGGACTAGGGTAACTCACTTAGGGCCAGGGTGTACTTATTAAAGGCTAGGGTAATTCACTTGGGGTCAGGGAGTACTTATAAGGTACTGGGTAACTCACTTGGGGTCTGGGGGTACATATAAAGGGGTTAGGATATCTCACATGGGGTCAAGGAGTACTTATAAAGGTGATATGGTAACTCACTGGGGGTCAGGGAGTACATCTATGGGATTAGGGTTACTCACTTGCGGTCAGAGAGAACATATAAAGGGGCTAGGATAACTCACTTGGGGTCAGGGAGTACTTATATAGGGGCTAGGGTATCTCACTTGGGGTCAGGGAGTACTTCTATGGGACTAGGGTAACTCACTTGGGGTCTGGGAGTACTTATATGGGACTAGGGTATCTCACTTGGGGTCAGGGAGTACTTATAGAAGGGCTAGGGTAACTTACTTTGGGTCAAGGAGTACTTATATGGGACTAGGGTAACTCACTTGGTGTCTGTGAGCACTTATATGTGACCAGGGTAACTCACTTGGGGCCAGGGTGTACTTATTAAGGGGCTAGGGTAACTCACTTGCGGTGAGAGAGTACATATAAAGGAGCTAGGGTAACTCACTTTGGGTCAAGGAGTACTTATATGGGACTGGGGTAACTCACTTGGTGTCTGTGAGTACTTATATGGGACCAGGGTAACTCACTTAGGGCCAGGGTGTACTTATTAAAGGCTAGGGTAATTCACTTGGGGTCAGGGAGTACATATAAGGTACTGGGTAACTCACTTGGGGTCTGGCAGTACTTATAAAGGGATTAGGATAACTCACATGGGGTCAGGGAGTACTTATAAAGGTGATATGGTAACTCACTGGGGGTCAGGGAGTACTTCTATGGGATTAGGGTAACTCACTTGCGGTCAGAGAGTACATATAAAGGGGCTAGGATAACTCACTTGGGGTCAGGGAGTACTTATATAGGGGCTAGGGTAACTCACTTGGGGTCAGGGAGTACCTCTATGGGACTAGGGTAACTCTCTTGGAGTCTGGGAGTACTTATATGGGACTAGGGTATCTCACTTGGGGTCAGGGAGTACTTATAGAAGGGCTAGGGTAACTTACTTTGGGTCAAGGAGTACTTATATGGGACTAGGGTAACTCACTTGGTGTCTGTGAACACTTATATGTGACCAGGGTAACTCACTTGGGGTCAGGGAGTACATCTATGGGACTAGGGTAACTCACTTGGGGTCTGGGAGTACTTATATGGGACTAGGGTAACCCACTTAGGGTCAGGGAGTACTTATAAAGGGGCTAGGGTAACTCACTTGGGAACAGGGAGTACTTATAAAGGGGATAGGGTAGCTCACTTGGGGCCAAGGAGTACTTATAAGGGACTAGGGTAACTCACTTGGGGTCTGGGAGTACTCTTAAAGGGGCTATGGTAAATCACTTGGGGTCAGGGAGTACTTATATGGGACTAAGGTAACTCACTTGCGGTCAGAGAGTACATATAAAGGGGCTAGGATAACTCACTTGGGGTCAGGGACTACTTATAAAGGGGATAGGGTAGCTCACTTGTGGCCAGGGAGTACTTATAAAGGACTAGGGTAACTCACTTGGGGTCTGGGAGTACTCTTAAAGGGGCTATGGTAAATCACTTGGGGTCAGGGAGTACTTATATGGGACTAAGGTAGCTCACTTGCGGTCAGAGAGTACATATAAAGGGGCTAGGATAACTCACTTGGGGTCAGGGAGTACTTATAAAGGGGCTAGGGTAACTTACTTTGGGTCAAGGAGTACTTATATGGGACTAGGGTAACTCACTTGGTGTCTGTGAGCACTTATATGTGACCAGGGTAACTCACATGGGGCCAGGGTGTACTTATTAAGGGGCTAGGGTACCTCACTTGTGGTCAGGGAGTACTTATATGGGACTAGGGTAACCCACTTAGGGTCAGGGAGTACTTATAAAGGGGCTAGGGTAACTCACTTTGGGTCGGGGAGTAGTTATAAGGGACTAGAGTAACTCACTTGGACTCTGGGAGTACATATAAAGTTGCTAGGATATCTCACTTGGGGTCAGGGAGTACTTATATGGGACTAAGGTAACTCACTTGCGGTCAGATAGTACATATAAAGGGGCTAGGATAACTCACTTGGGGTCAAGGTGTACTTAACAAGGTGATATGGTAACTGACTTGTGGTCAGGGAGTACTTCTATGGGAGTAGGGTAACTCACTTGCGGTCAGAGAGTACATATAATGGGGCTCGGATAACTTATTTGGGGTTAGGGAGTAATTATATAGGGGCTAGGGTAACTCACTTGGGGTCAGGGAGTAGTTCTATGGGACTAGGGTAGCTCACTTGGGGTCTGGGAGTACTTATATGGGACTAGGGTACCTCACTTGCGGTCAGAGAGTACATATAATGGGGCTCGGATAACTCACTTGGAGTCAGGGAGTACTTATATAGGGGCTAGGGTAACTCACATGTGGTTAGGGAGTACTTATAAAGGGGTTATGGTAACTCACTTGGGTTCAAGGAGTACTTATATGGGACTAGGGTAACTCACTTGGGGTCTGGGAGTACTTATATGGGACTAGGGTATCTCACTTGGGGTCAGGGAGTACTTATAAAGGGGCTAGGGTAACTTACTTTGGTTCAAGGAGTACTTATATGGGACTAGGGTAACTCACTTGGTGTCTGTCAGCACTTATATGTGACCAGGGTAACTCACTTGGGGTCTGGGAGTACTTATATGGGACTAGGGTATCTCACTTGGGGTCAGGGGGTACTTATAAAGGGGCTAGGGTAACTTACTTTGGGTCAAGGAGTACTTATATGGGACTAGGGTAACTCACTAGGTGTCTGTCAGCACTTATATGTGACCAGGGTAACTCACTTGGGGCCAGGGTGTACTTATTAAGGGGCTAGGGTAACTCACTTGGGGTCAGGGAGTACTTCTATGGGACTAAGGTAACTCACTTGGGGTCAGGGAGTACTAATATAGGGACTATGGTAACTCACTTGGTGTCAGGGAGTACTTCTATGGGACTAGGGTAACTCACTTGGGGTCTGGGAGTACATATAAAGGGGCTAGAATAACTCACTTGGGGTCAGGGAGTACAAATATAGGGGCTCGGGTAACTAACTAGGGGTCAGGGAGTACTTATAAAGGGGCTAGAATAACTCACTTGGGGTCAGGGAGTACAAATATAGGGGCTAGGGTAACTCACTAGGGGTCAGGGAGTACAAATAAAGCGGCTAGGGTAACTCACTTGCGGTCAGAGAGTACATATAAAGGGGCTAGGAAAACTCACTTGGGGTCAGGGAGTACTTATATAGGGGCTAGGGTAACTCACTTGGGGTCAGGGAGTACCTCTATGGGACTAGGGTAAATCACTTGGGGTCTGGGAGTACTTATATGGGACTAGGGTATCTCACTTGGGGTCAGGGAGTACTTATAGAAGGGCTAGGGTAACTTACTTTGGGTCAAGGAGTACTTATATGGGACTAGGGTAACTCACTTGGTGTCTGTGAGCACTTATATGTGACCAGGGTAACTCACTTGGGGCCAGGGTGTACTTATTAAGGGGCTAGGGTAACTCACTTGCGGTCAGAGAGTACATATAAAGGGGCTAGGAAAACTCACTTGGGGTCAGGGAGTACTTATATAGGGGCTAGGGTAACTCACTTGGGGTCAGGGAGTACCTCTATGGGACTAGGGTAAATCACTTGGGGTCTGGGAGTACTTATATGGGACTAGGGTATCTCACTTGGGGTCAGGGAGTACTTATAAAAGGCCTAGGGTAACTTACTTTGGGTCAAGGAGTACTTATATGGGACTAGGATAACTCACTTGGTGTCTGTGAGCACTTATATGTGACCAGGGTAACTCACTTGGGGCCAGGGTGTACTTATTAAGGGGCTAGGGTAACTCACTTGGGGTCAGGGAGTACTTCTATGGGACTAGGGTAACTCACTTGGGGTCTGGGAGTACTTATATGGGACTAGGGTAACTTACTTAGGGTCAGGGAGTACTTATAAAGGGGCTAGGGTAACTCACTTTGGGTCGGGGTGTAGTTATAAGGGACTAGGGTAACTCACTTGGACTCTGGGAGTACATATAAAGGGGCTAGGATAAATCACTTGGGGTCAGGGAGTACTTATAAAGGGGATAGGGTAACTCACTTGGGGTCAAGGAGTACTTATAAGGGACTAGGGTAACTCACTTGGACTCTGGGAGTACATATGAAGGGGCTAGGATAACTCACTTGGGGTCAGGGAGTACTTATAAAGGGGATAGGGTAGCTCACTTGGGGCCAGGGAGTACTTATAAGGGACTAGGGTAACTCACATGGGGTCTGGGAGTACTCATAAAGGGGCTATGGTAAATCACTTGGGGTCAGGGAGTACTTATATGGGACTAAGGTAACTCACTTGCGGTCAGAGAGTACATATAAAGGGGCTAGGATAACTCACTTGGGGTCAGGGTGTACTTATAAAGGTGATGTGGTAACTGACTTGTGGTCAGGGTGTACTTCTATGGGAGTAGGGTAACTAACTTGCGGTCAGTGAGTACATATAAAGGGGCTAGGATAACTCATTTGGGGTCAGGGAGTACTTATAAAGGGGCTATGGTAACTCAATGGGGGGGAGGGAGTACTTATATGTGACTAGGGTACCTCACTTGCCGTTAGAGAGTACATATAGTGGGGCTCGGATAACTCACTTGGAGTTAGGGAGTAATTATATAGGGGCTAGGGTAACTCACTTGGTGTCAGGGAGTACTTCTATGGGACTAGGGTAACTCACTTGGGGTCTGGGAGTACTTATAAAGGTGATATGGTAACTGACTTGTGGTCAGGGAGTACTTCTAAGGGACTAGGGTAACTAACTTGGGGTCAGGGAGTACTTATATGGGACTAAGGTAACTCACTTGCGGTCAAAGAGTACATATAAAGGGGCTAGGATAACTCACTTGGGGTCAGGGAGTACTTATAAAGGGGCTAGGGTAACTCACTTGGTGTCAGGGTATACTTATATGGGACTAGGGTAACTCACTAGGTGTCTGTCAGCACTTATATGTGACCAGGGTAACTCACTTGGGGCCAGGGTGTACTTATTAAGGGGCTAGGGTAACTCACTTGGTGTCAGGGAGTACTTATAAAGGACTAGGGTAACTCACTTGGGGCCAAGGTATACTTATTAAGGGCTAGGGTAACTCTCTTGTGGTCAGGGAGTACTTATAAGGGACTGGGTACCCACTTGGGGTCTGGGAGTACATATAAAGCGGCTAGGATAACTCACTTGGGGTCAGGGAGTACTTATAAAGGGGCTAGGGTAACTCACTTGGTGTCAGGGAGTACTTATAAAGGACTAGGGTAACTCACTTGGGGTTTGGGAGTACTTATAAAGGGGCTATGGTAACTCACTAAGGGTCAGGGAGTACTTATATAGGGGCTAGGGTAAGTCACTTTGGGTCAAAGAGTACTTATATGGGACTGGGGTAACTCACTTAGTGTGTATGAGTACTTATATGGGACCAGGGTAACTCACTTGGGGACAGGGTGTACTTATTAAGGGCTAGGGTAACTCACTTGTGGTCAGGGAGTACTTATAAGGGACTGGGTAACTCACTTCGGGTCTGGGAGTACATATGAAGCGGCTAGGATAACTCACTTGGGGTCAGAGCGTACATATATAGGGGCTAGGATAACTCACTTGGTGTCAGGGAGTACTTATAAAGGGGCTATGGTAACTCACTTGGGGCCATGGATTACTTATAAAGGGGCTATGGTAACTCACTTGGGGCCAGGGATTACTTATAAAGGGGATAGGATAACTCACTTGGGTTCAGGGAGTACATATATGAGACTAGGGTAACACACTTGGGTTCAGGGATTACTTTTCTGGAACTAGGGTAACTCACTTGGGGTCAGGGAGTACTAATATGAAACTAGGGTAACACACTTGCGGTCAGAGAGTACATATAAAGGGGCTAGGATAACTCACTTGGGGTCAGAGAGTACATATATAAGGGCTAGGATAACTCACTTGGGTTCAGGGAGTACTTATAAAGGGGCTATGGTAACTCACTTGGGGCCAGGGATTACTTATAAAGGGGATAGGATAACTCACTTGGGGTCGGGGAGTACATATAAAGGGCCTAAGGTAACACACTTGGGTTCAGGGAGTACATATATGAGACTAGGGTAACACACTTGGGTTCAGGGAGTACATATATGAGACTAGGGTAACACACTTGGGTTCAGGGAGTACTTATAAAGGGGTTTGAATAACCCACTTGCGGTCAGAGAGTACATATAAAGGGGCTAGGATAATTCACTTGGGGTCAGGGAGTTCTTCTATGGGACTAGGGTAACTCACTTGGGGTCTGGGAGTACTTATATGGGACTAGGGTATTTCACTTGGGGTCAGGGAGTACTTATATGGGACTAAGGTAACTCACTTGCGGTCAGAGAGTACATATAAAGGGGCTAGGATAACTCACTTGGGGTCAGGGTGTACTTAACAAGGTGATATGGTAACTGACTTGTGGTCAGGGAGTACTTCTATGGGAGTAGGGTAACTTACTTGCGGACAGAGAGTACATGTAATGGGGCTCGGATAACTTATTTGGGGTTAGGGAGTAATTATATAGGGGCTAGGGTAACTCACTTGGGATCAGGGAGTAGTTCTATGGGACTAGGGTAACTCACTTGGGGCCTGGGAGTACTTATATGGGACTAGGGTACCTCACTTGCGGTCAGAGAGTACATATAATGGGGCTCGGATAACTCACTTGGGGTCAGGGAGTACTTATATAGGAGCTAGGGTAACTCACATGTGGTCAGGGAGTACTTATAAAGGGGTTATGGTAACTCACTTGGGTTCAAGGAGTACTTATATGGGACTAGGGTAACTCACTTGGGGTCTGGGAGTAATTATATGGGACTAGGGTATCTCACTTGGGGTCAGGGAGTACTTATAAAGGGGCTAGGGTAACTTACTTTGGTTCAACGAGTACTTATATGGGACTAGGGTAACTCACTTGGTGTCTGTCAGCACTTATATGTGACCAGGGTAACTCACTTGGGGTCTGGGAGTACTTATATGGGACTAGGGTATCTCACTTGGGGTCAGGGGGTACTTAAAAGGGGCTAGGGTAACTTACTTTGGGTCAAGGAGTACTTATATGGGACTAGGGTAACTCACTCGGTGTCTGTCAGCACTTATATGTGACCAGGGTAACTCACTTGGGGCCAGGGTGTACTTATTAAGGGGCTAGGGTAACTCACTTGGGGTCAGGGAGTACTTCTATGGGACTAAGGTAACTCACTTGGGGTCAGGAAGTACTTATATGGGACTAGGGTAACTCACTTGGGGTCAGGGAGTACTAATATAGGGACTATGGTAACTCACTTGGTGTCAGGGAGTACTTCTATGGGACTAGGGTAACTCACTTGGGGTCTGGGAGTACAAATATAGGGGCACGGGTAACTCACTAGGGGTCAGGGATTACTTATAAAGGGGCTAGAATAACTCACTTGGGGTCAGGGAGTACAAATATAGGTGCTAGGGTAACTCACTAGGGGTCAGGGAGTACAAATAAAGCGGCTAGGATAACTCACTTGCGGTCAGAGAGTACATATAAAGGGGCTATGATAACTCACTTGGGGTCAGGGAGTACTTATAAAGGGCCTATGGTAACACACTTGGGGTCAGGGAGTACTTCTATGGGACTAGGGTAACTCACTTGGGGTCTGGGAGTAGTTATAAGGGACTAGGGTAACTCACTTGGGGTCTGGGAGTACATATAAAGGGACTTGGATAACTCACTTGGTGTCAGGGTGTACGTATAAAGGGGCTAGGGTAACGCACTTGGGGTCATGGAGTACTTATATGGGACTAGGGTAACTCACTTAGGGCCAGGGTGTACTTATTAAAGGCTAGGGTAATTCACTTGGGGTCAGGGAGTATTTATAAGGTACTGGGTAACTCACTTGGGGTCTGGGGGTACTTATAAAGGGGTTAGGATAACTCACATGGGGTCAAGGAGTACTTATAAAGGTGATATGGTAACTCACTGGGGGTCAGGGAGTACTTCTATGGGATTAGGGTAACTCACTTGCGGTCAGAGAGTACATATAAAGGGGCTAGGATAACTCACTTGGGGTCAGGGAGAACTTATATAGGGGCTAGGGTATCTCACTTGGGGTCAGGGAGTACTTATAGAAGGGCTAGGGTAACTTACTTTGGGTCAAGGAGTACTTATATGGGACTAGGGTAACTCACTTGGTGTCTGTGAGCACTTATATGTGACCAGGGTAACTCACTTTGGGCCAGGGTGTACTTATTAAGGGGCTACGGTAACTCACTTGGGGTCAGGGAGTACTTATATGGGACTAGGGTAACCCACTTAGGGTCAGGGAGTACTTATACAGGGGCTAGGGTAACTCACTTTGGGTCGGGGTGTAGTTATAAGGGACTAGGGTAACTCACTTGGACTCTGGGAGTACATATAAAGGGGCTAGGATAACTCACTTGGGGTCAGGGAGTACTTATAAAGGGGATAAGGTAACTCACTTGGGGTCAGGGAGTACTCATAAGGGAGTAGGGTAACTCACTTGGACTCTGGGAGTACATATGAAGGGGCTAGGATATCTCACTTGGGGTCAGGGAGTACTTATAAAGGGGATAGGATAGCTCACTTGGGGCCAGGGAGTACTTATAAGGGACTAGGGTAACACACTTGGGGTCTGGGAGTACTCATAAAGGGGCTATGGTAAATCACTTGGGGTCAGGGAGTACTTATATAGGACTAAGGTAACTCACTTGCGGTCAGAGAGTACATATAAAGGGGCTAGGATAACTCACTTGGGGTCTGGGAGTACTTATAAAGGGGCTATGGTAAATCACTTGGGGTCAGGGAGTACTTATATGGGACTAAGGTAACTCACTTGCGGTCAGAGAGTACATATAAAGGGGCTAGGATAACTCACTTGGAGTCAGGGTGTACTTATAAAGGTGATATGGTAACTGACTTGTGGTCAGGGATTACTTCTATGGGAGTAGGTTAACTCACTTGCGGTCAGAGAGTACATATAAAGGGGCTAGGATAACTCACTTGGGGTCAGGGAGTACTTATAAGGGACTAGGATAACTCACTTGGACTCTGGGAGTACATATGAAGGGGCTAGGATAACTCACTTGGGGTCAGGGAGTACTTATAAAGGGGATAGGGTAGTTCACTTGGGGCCAGGGAGTACTTATAAGGGACTAGGGTAACTCACTTGGGGTCTGGGAGTACTCTTAAAGGGGCATTGGTAAATCACTTGGGGTCAGGGAGTACTTATATGGGACTAAGGTAACTCACTTGCGGTCAGAGAGTACATATAAAGGGGCTAGGATAACTCACTTGGGGACAGGGACTACTTATAAAGAGGATAGGGTAGCTCACTTGGGGCAAGGGAGTACTTATAAGGGACTAGGGTAACTCACTTGGGGTCTGGGAGTACTCATAAAGGGGCTATGGTAAATCACTTGGGGTCAGGGTGTACTTAACAAGGTGATATGGTAACTGACTTGTGGTCAGGGAGTACTTCTATGGGAGTAGGGTAACTCACTTGCGGTCAGAGAGTACATATAATGGGGCTCGGATAACTCACTTGGGGTCAGGGAGTACTTATATAGGAGCTAGGGTAACTCACATGTGGTCAGGGAGTACTTATAAAGGGGTTATGGTAACTCACTTGGGTTCAAGGAGTACTTATATGGGACTAGGGTAACTCACTTGGGGTCTGGGAGTAATTATATGGGACTAGGGTATCTCACTTGGGGTCAGGGAGTACTTATAAAGGGGCTAGGGTAACTTACTTTGGGTCAAGGAGTACTTATATGGGACTAGGGTAATTCACTCGGTGTCTGTCAGCACTTATATGTGACCAGGGTAACTCACTTGGGGCCAGGGTGTACTTATTAAGGGGCTAGGGTAACTCACTTGGGGTCAGGGAGTACTTCTATGGGACTAAGGTAACTCACTTGGGGTCAGGAAGTACTTATATGGGACTAGGGTAACTCACTTGGGGTCAGGGAGTACTAATATAGGGACTATGGTAACTCACTTGGTGTCAGGGAGTACTTCTATGGGACTAGGGTAACTCACTTGGGGTCTGGGAGTACATATAAAGGGGCTAGAATAACTCACTTGGGGTCAGGGAGTACAAATATAGGGGCACGGGTAACTCACTAGGGGTCAGGGATTACTTATAAAGGGGCTAGAATAACTCACTTGGGGTCAGGGAGTACAAATATAGGGGCTACGGTAACTCACTAGGGGTCAGGGAGTACAAATAAAGCGGCTAGGATAACTCACTTGCGGTCAGAGAGTACATATAAAGGGGCTATGATAACTCACTTGGGGTCAGGGAGTACTTATAAAGGGCCTATGGTAACTCACTTGGGGTCGGGGAGTACATCTATGGGACTAGGGTAACTCACTTGCAGTCAGAGAGTACATATAAAGGGGCTAGGATAACTCACTTGGGGTCAGAGAGTACTTATAAAGGTGATATGGTAACTCACTTGGGGTCAGGGAGTACTTCTATGGGACTAGGGTAACTCACTTGGGGTCTGGGAGTAGTTATAAGGGACTAGGGTAACTCACTTGGGGTCTGGGAGTACATATAAAGGGGCTTGGATAACTCACTTGGTGTCAGGGTGTACGTATAAAGGGGCTAGGGTAACGCACTTGGGGTCAGGGAGTACTTATATGGGACTAGGGTAACTCACTTAGGGCCAGGGTGTACTTATTAAAGGCTAGGGTAATTCACTTGGGGTCAGGGAGTATTTATAAGGTACTGGGTAACTCACTTGGGGTCTGGGGGTACTTATAAAGGGGATAGGATAACTCACATGGGGTCAAGGAGTACTTATAAAGGTGATATGGTAACTCACTGGGGGTCAGGGAGTACTTCTATGGGATTAGGGTAACTCACTTGCGGTCAGAGAGTACATATAAAGGGGCTAGGATAACTCACTTGGGGTCAGGGAGAACTTATATAGGGGCTAGGGTATCTCACTTGGGGTCAGGGAGTACTTATAGAAGGGCTAGGGTAACTTACTTTGGGTCAAGGAGTACTTATATGGGACTAGGGTAACTCACTTGGTGTCTGTGAGCACTTATATGTGACCAGGGTAACTCACTTTGGGCCAGGGTGTACTTATTAAGGGGCTAGGGTAACTCACTTGGGTTCAGGGAGTACTTATATGGGACTAGGGTAACCCACTTAGGGTCAGGGAGTACTTATAAAGGGGCTAGGGTAACTCACTTTGGGTCGGGGTGTAGTTATAAGGGACTAGGGTAACTCACTTGGACTCTGGGAGTACATATAAAGGGGCTAGGATAACTCACTTGGGGTCAGGGAGTACTTATAAAGGGGATAAGGTAACTCACTTGGGGTCAGGGAGTACTTATAAGGGAGTAGGGTAACTCACTTGGACTCTGGGAGTACATATGAAGGGGCTAGGATATCTCACTTGGGGTCAGGGAGTACTTATAAAGGGGATAGGATAGCTCACTTGGGGCCAGGGAGTACTTATAAGGGACTAGGGTAACACACTTGGGGTCTGGGAGTATTCATAAAGGGGCTATGTTAAATCACTTGGGGTCAGGGAGTACTTATATAGGACTAAGGTAACTCACTTGCGATCAGAGAGTACATATAAAGGGGCTAGGATAACTCACTTGGGGTCTGGGAGTACTTATAAAGGGGCTATGGTAAATCACTTAGGGTCAGGGAGTACTTATATGGGACTAAGGTAACTCACTTGCGGTCAGAGAGTACATATAAAGGGGCTAGGATAACTCACTTGGAGTCAGGGTGTACTTATAAAGGTGATATGGTAACTGACTTGTGGTCAGGGATTACTTCTATGGGAGTAGGGTAACTCACTTGCGGTCAGAGAGTACATATAAAGGGGCTAGGATAACTCACTTGGGGTCAGGGAGTACTTATAAGGGACTAGGATAACTCACTTGGACTCTGGGAGTACATATGAAGGGGCTAGGATAACTCACTTGGGGTCAGGGAGTACTTATAAAGGGGATATGGTAGCTCACTTGGGGCCAGGGAGTACTTATAAGGGACTAGGGTAACTCACATGGGGTCTGGGAGTACTCATAAAGGGGCTATGGTAAATCACTTGGGGTCAGGGAGTACTTATATGGGACTAAGGTAACTCACTTGCGGTCAGAGAGTACATATAAAGGTGCTAGGATAACTCACTTGGGGTCAGGGAGTACTTATAAAGGGGATAGGGTAGCTCACTTGGGGCCAGGGAGTACTTATAAGGGACTAGGGTAACACACTTGGGGTCTGGGAGTACTCATAAAGGGGCTATGGTAAATCACTTGGGGTCAGGGAGTACTTATATGGGACTAAGGTAACACACTTGGGGTCTGGCAGTACTTATATGGGACTAGGGTACCTCAATGCGGTCAGAGATTACATATATTGGGGCTCGGATAATTCACTTGGTTTCAGGGAGTACTTATATGGGACTAGGGTAACTCACTTGGGGTCTGGGAGTACTTATATGGGACTAGGGTAACACGCTTGGGGTCTGGGAGTACTTATTTGGGACTAAGGTAACTCACTTGGGGTCAGGGAGTACTTATATGGGACTAAGGTAACTCACTTGCGGTCAGAGAGTGCATATAAAGGGGCTAGGATAACTCACCTGGAGTCAGGGTGTACTTATAAAGGTGATATGGTAACTGACTTGTGGTCAGGGATTACTTCTATGGGAGTAGGGTAACTAACTTGCGGTCAGTGAGTACATATAAAGGGGCTAGGATAACTCATTTGGGGTCAGGGAGTACTTATAAAGGGGATATGGTAACTCAATGGGGGGGAGGGAGTACTTATATGGGACTAGGGTACCTCACTTGCCGTTAGAGAGTACATAGAGTGGGGCTCGGATAACTCACTTGGGGTTAGGGAGTAATTATATAGGGGCTAGGGTAACTCACTTGGTGTCAGGGAGTAGTTCTATGAGACTAGGGTAACACACTTGGGGTCTGGCAGTACTTATATGGGACTAGGGTACCTCACTTGCGGTCAGAGATTACATATATTGGGTCTCGGATAATTCACTTGGGTTCAGGGAGTACTTATATGGGACTAGGGTAACTCACTTGGGGTCTGGGAGTACTTATAAAGGGGCTAGGGTAACTTACTTTGGGTCAAGGAGTACTTATATGGGACTAGGGTAACCCACTTCGGGGGAGGGCCGGGGCGGACGTCGGCGGTGACGGCTCGGGCTTCTCGCCGGAGGGTTATCTCCGGAGACTCGTCGGGGCGTCCGACGCTTCTATGCCCAGGGCTCACGGAACTGCCAAGCGCTGGAAAGCAGCGTATTGGTGGTGTGAGGACCTCGACCGTCTCCGTAAGGCAGCGAATGCTGCCCGCAGGAGGTGGTCGAGGTCGAGGGGTGCCAATACGGAAGTTCACTTGCGCGAAGCCTATAAGACGGCGAGAACCGCTTTCTCCTCCGCTATACGCGAGAGGAAGCGGGCCGCATGGTTGGCGCTGGTGAATGAAGTGGAGGCAGATCCTTGGGGTCGCCCCTTCTGGGTGGCCTACAAGAGATTGAAGAGACAGACATCTGCTAGTCTGACGGAGTCTGAGACGGTGGTTGCGATTGAGTCTTTTCTCGACGTCGCAAGTGAGGCCTGGGGGCGTTCCATTCGTGTTTCGCGGTAACACCAGGCCGATCTTGGAGTCTGATCTCATCGCGGAAACAGAGATTGTCATGGCTGCCGGGAGGTCCCCTGCAAAGGGGGCCCCTGGTGTCGATGGCATTCTCCCGGAAGTGGTTAAGGTTGCAGCAATGAGCTGCCCCGCTGATTTTGCCCGGTTGTTCAACCGCTGCCTGGAACTCGGCGACTTTCCCGCTATCTGGAGGAGGGCGAGGGTTGTCCTAATCCCGAAAGGGATCGGGGGCTTCAGACCCATATCTCTCCTACCAGTGGTGGGGAAGTTGTTCGAGAGGGTAGTTGTCGCTCGTCTTACGGAGGTTTATGAGGGGGTCGCACCTCTCGCGGACGGTCAATACGGGTTCCGTCCTGGTAGAAGTACCATGGATGCCGTATCGGCTGTCCAGAATTTTATTCGGATCGCCCTTCGGGGGTCTGTGTACCGGAGCAAACGCGTGGCCGTAATCCTTCTCGACATTAAGAACGCGTTCAATTCTGTGTCGCATGCGGCCATCTTGGAGGCCCTGGCCGCCAATGGCGCGGTCCCGGGGGTGATTGTGGATATAGTCCGCAGTTACCTGGGGGACCGGTTCATTGAGTGCGCTGGACGGCAGTGGCGCGTTGGGGCGGGTGTTCCGCAGGGATCGGTCTTAGGACCTCTCCTGTGGAACATTTGTTTCGACGGTCTGCTGCGGTTGAGTCTCCCGGAGGGCTGCACGTTGACTTGTTACGCGGACGATACGGCATTGTGTGTGTCTGCGGGAAGCGTCGGGTCCTTGCAGTTGAAGGCTAACAGGGCTTTGTCGCGTATCGTTCTGTGGCTTGAGGGGAGGAACCTGGAGGTGAACGTCTCCAAATCGGAGGCTGTTTTCTTCTCTAGGAGGCGGTCTGATCGGGCTCCGCGGTTTTCGGTCGGGGGCGAGACGGTTTCCGTCTCCCCGCGGGCGAAATACCTCGGTGTGTGGTTGGATCGTCGTCTTTCCTTCAAGTTTCACATTGATTGCATGGTGGGAAAAGCCAAAAAGGCTGGGTGGGCGTTGAGTAATTTATTGCCGAACGTGGGTGGGTCGGGGGTCTCGGGAAGGATGTTGTACACGAATTTAGTGCACAGCATTCTTCTTTACGGGGCGCCTTGCTGGGCTGAGGCTGCCTCTCGCCCAACCATTGCGAGGTCCCTAATCTCCGCGCAGAGGGTCATGGCGCTGAGGGTTTCCCGCGCGTGTCGTACGGCTTCGTCCTGTGCGCTATTAGTAATCTCGGGCATACCACCGGCCCATCTTTTAGCTTTGGAGCGCAGGGAGGTGTACGATGCGTCGCGTGCGGGTGGTTCCTCGGCTGGCGTGGCCGAAGCGCGGAGATTGGCGAGGGCTAATTTAGTAGAGAGATGGCAGGCAGCATGGGACTCGGATGGTCGGGGTAGGTGGACCCACCGCCTCATCCCGGACATCCGGTCCTGGCTGGCTGCTAATTGTAGAAGCTTGAACTACCATGTTTCCCAGATGCTCCTGGGGCATGGTAGTTTCATGAGTCATCGCGCGAGGGTGGGCCGCAGGGCGACTCCCGACTGCTGGTGCTCCCCGAATCCGGTCGCGGATACGGCGGAGCACACGCTGTTGTGGTGTCCCCTGTGGGAATGCGAAAGAGCAGAACTCTGTGATGCTTTAGGTGTGCCCTCGTTGGAGGTGGAGACCCTTGTGTCCCATGTTACGAGTACGCCGAGAGCTTGGAATGCATTTTCCAGCTTCTCGGTTAGGGTCCTCACCTCCAAGGACAGTAGAGTCCGAGCTGAGGAGTCTGCTGCTCTCTCCTCTGGGGTGGGGTAGAGTCTGGGGTTTTTGTTTGTCTTGGGATGACCGCATACGGTCGTAGAGTAGAGCGTATACCCTCCTACCTGATGTTATAAGCTATGCTTGGTACCGGGTAGGGGGGCAGGTAGGGGGTTTTGGTGGGTTAGAATCCCACATAACCTATGGCCAAAACATCGGCCGCCGGAGGTACTTAACAAGCCGTAAGGCTTTAAGAAGTTTCCCCCTACCTCGCAAAGCGTCGGAAAAAAAAAAAAAAAAAAAAAAAAAAAGGGTAACTCACTTGGGGCCAGGGTGTACTTATTAAGGAGCTAGGGTAACTCACTTGGGGTCAGGGAGTACTTATATGGGACTAGGGTAACCCACTTAGGGTCAGGGAGTACTTATAAAGGGGCTAGGGTAACTCACTTTGGGTCGGGGTGTAGTTATATGGGACTAGGGTAACTCACTTGGACTCTGGGAGTACATATAAAGGGGCTAGGATAACTCACTTGGGGTCAGGGAGTACTTATAAAGGGGATAGGGTAATTCACTAGGGGTCAGGGATTACTTATAAGGGACTAGGGTAACTCACTTGGGGTCTGGGAGTACTTATAAAGGTGATATGGTAACTGACTTGTGGTCAGGGAGTACTTCTATGGGACTAGGGTAACTAACTTGGGGTCAGGGAGTACTTATATGGGACTAAGGTAACTCACTTGCGGTCAAAGAGTACATATAAAGGGGCTAGGATAATTCACTTGGAGTCAGGGTGTACTTATAAAGGTGATATGGTAACTGACTTGTGGTCAGGGAGTACTTCTATGGGAGTAGGGTAACTCACTTGCGGTCAGAGAGTACATATAAAGGGGCTAGGATAACTCACTTGGGGTCAGGGAGTAATTATAAAGGGGCTATGGTAACTCACTTGGGGTCAGGGAGTACTTATATGGGACTAGGGTACCTCACTTGCGGTCAGAGAGTACATATAATGGGGCTCGGATAACACACTTGGGGTTAGGGAGTAATTATATAGGGGCTAGGGTAACTCACTTGGGGTCAGGGAGTAGTTCTGTCGGACTAGGGTAACTCACTTGGGGCCAAGGTATACTTATTAAGGGCTAGGGTAACTCTCTTGTGGTCAGGGAGTACTTATAAGGGACTGGGTAACCCACTTGGGGTCTGGGAGTACATATAAAGCGGCTAGGATAACTCACTTGGGGTCAGGGAGTACTTATAAAGGGGCTAGGGTAACTCACTTGGTGTCAGGGAGTACTTATAAAGGACTAGGGTAACTCACTTGGGGTTTGGGAGTACTTACAAAGGGGCTATGGTAACTCACTAAGGGTCAAGGAGTACTTATATAGGGGCTAGGGTAACGCACTTGGGGTCAGGGAGTACTTCTATGGGACTAGGGTAACTCACTTGGAGTCTGGGAGTACTTATATGGGACTAGGGTAACTCACTTTGTGTCTGTGAGTGCTTATATGGGACCAGGCTAACTCACTTGGGGCCAGAGCGTACTTATTAAGGGCTAGGGTACCTCATTTGGGGTCAGGGAGTTCTTATATGGGACTGGGTAACTCACTTGGGGTCTGGGAGAAAATATAAAGTGGATAGGATAACTCACTTGTGGTCAGAGAGTACATATAAAGGGGCCAGGATAAGTCACTTAGGGTCAGGTATTACTTATAAAGGTGATATGGTAACTCACTTGGGGTCAGGGAGTACTTCTATGCGAATAGGGTGACTCACTTGCGGTCAGAGCGTACATATAAACGGGCTAGGATAACTCACTTGGGGTCAGGGAGTACTTATAAAGGGGCTAGGGTAACACACTTGTTGTCAGGGAGTACTAATAAAGGGGCTAGGGTAACTCACTTGAGGTCAGGGAGTACTTAAAAAGGGGCTAGGGTAAGTCACTTTGGGTCAAAGAGTACTTATATGGGACTGGGGTAACTCACTTAGTGTGTATGAGTACTTATATGGGACCAGGGTAACTCACTTGGGGACAGGGTGTACTTATTAAGGGCTAGGGTAACTCACTTGTGGTCAGGGAGTACTTATAAGGGACTGGGTAACTCACTTGGGGTCTGGGAGTACATATAAAGGGGCTAGGATAACTCACTTGGGGTCAGGGAGTACTAATAAAGAAGCTAGGGTAACTCACTTGCGGTCAGAGAGTACTAATAAAGGGGCTAGGGTAACTCACTTGAGGTCAGGGAGTACTTATATAGGGGCTATGGTAACTTACTTGGGATCAGGGAGTACTTATATGGGACTAGGGTAACACGCTTGGGGTCTGGGAGTACTTATTTGGGACTAAGGTAACTCACTTGGGGTCAGGGAGTAGTTAAAAAGGGGCTAGGGTAAGTCACTTTGGGTCAAAGAGTACTTATATGGGACTGGGGTAACTCACTTAGTGTGTATGAGTACTTATATGGGACCAGGGTAACTCACTTGGGGACAGGGTGTACTTATTAAGGGCTAGGGTAACTCACTTCTGGTCAGGGAGTACTTATAAGGGACTGGGTAACTCACTTGGGGTCTGGGAGTACATATAAAGCGGCTAGGATAACTCATTTGGTGTCAGAGCGTACATATATAGGGGCTAGGATAACTCACTTGGTGTCAGGGAGTACTTATAAAGGGGCTATGGTAACTCACTTGGGGCCATGGATTACTTATAAAGGGGCTATGGTAACTCACTTGGGGCCAGGGATTACTTATAAAGGGGATAGGATAACTCACTTGGGTTCAGGGAGTACATATATGAGACTAGGGTAACACACTTGGGTTCAGGGATTACTTTTCTGGAACTAGGGTAACTCACTTGGGGTCAGGGAGTACTAATATGAAACTAGGGTAACACACTTGCGGTCAGAGAGTACATATAAAGGGGCTAGGATAACTCACTTGGGGTCAGAGAGTACATATATAAGGGCTAGGATAACTCACTTGGGTTCAGGGAGTACTTATAAAGGGGCTATGGTAACTCACTTGGGGCCAGGGATTACTTATAAAGGGGATAGGATAACTCACTTGGAATCGGGGAGTACATATAAAGGGCCTAAGGTAACACACTTGGGTTCAGGGAGTACATATATGAGACTAGGGTAACACACTTGGGTTCAGGGATTACTTTTCTGGAACTAGGGTAACTCACTTGGGGTCAGGGAGTACTAATATGAAACTAGGGTAACACACTTGCGGTCAGAGAGTACATATAAAGGGGCTAGGATAACTCACTTGGGGTCAGAGAGTACATATATAAGGGCTAGGATAACTCACTTGGGTTCAGGGAGTACTTATAAAGGGGCTATGGTAACTCACTTGGGGCCAGGGATTACTTATAAAGGGGATAGGATAACTCACTTGGAATCGGGGAGTACATATAAAGGGCCTAAGGTAACACACTTGGGTTCAGGGAGTACATATATGAGACTAGGGTAACACACTTGGGTTCAGGGAGTACTTATAAAGGGGTTTGAATAACCCAGTTGCGGTCAGAGAGTACATATAAAGGGGCTAGGATAATTCACTTGGGGTCAGGGAGTTCTTCTATGGGACTAGGGTAACTCACTTGGGGTCTGGAGGTACTTATATGGGACTAGGGTATCTCACTTGGGGTCAGGGAGTACTTATATGGGACTAAGGTATCTCACTTGCGGTCAGAGAGTACATATAAAGGGGCTAGGATAACTCACTTGGGGTCAGGGTGTACTTAACAAGGTGATATGGTAACTGACTTGTGGTCAGGGAGTACTTCTATGGGAGTAGGGTAACTCACTTGCGGACAGAGAGTACATGTAATGGGGCTCGGATAACTTATTTGGGGTTAGGGAGTAATTATATAGGGGCTAGGGTAACTCACTTGGGGTCAGGGAGTAGTTCTATGGGACTAGGGTAACTCACTTGGGGTCTGGGAGTACTTATATGGGACTAGGGTACCTCATTTGCGGTCAGAGAGTACATATAATGGGGCTCGGATAACTCATTTTGGGTCAGGGAGTACTTATATAGGGGCTAGGGTAACTCACATGTGGTCAGGGAGTACTTATAAAGGGGTTATGGTAACTCACTTGGGTTCAAGGAGTACTTATATGGGACTAGGGTAACTCACTTGGGGTCTGGGAGTAATTATATGGGACTAGGGTATCTCACTTGGGGTCAGGGAGTACTTATAAAGGGGCTAGGGTAACTTACTTTGGTTCAAGGAGTACTTATATGGGACTAGGGTAACTCACTTGGTGTCTGTCAGCACTTATATGTGACCAGGGTAACTCACTTGGGGTCTGGGAGTACTTATATGGGACTAGGGTAACTCACTTGGGGTCAGGGGGTACTTATAAAGGGGCTAGGGTAACTTACTTTGGGTCAAGGAGTACTTATATGGGACTAGGGTAACTCACTCGGTGTCTGTCAGCACTTATATGTGACCAGGGTAACTCACTTGGGGCCAGGGTGTACTTATTAAGGGGCTAGGGTAACTCACTTGGGGTCAGGGAGTACTTCTATGGGACTAAGGTAACTCACTTGGGGTCAGGAAGTACTTATATGGGACTAGGGTAACTCACTTGGGGTCAGAGAGTACTAATATAGGGACTATGGTAACTCACTTGGTGTCAGGGAGTACTTCTATGGGACTAGGGTAACTCACTTTGGGTCTGGGAGTACATATAAAGGGGCTAGAATAACTCACTTGGGGTCAGGGAGTACAAATATAGGGGCACGGGTAACTCACTAGGGGTCAGGGATTACTTATAAAGGGGCTAGAATAACTCATTTGGGGTCAGGGAGTACAAATATAGGGGCTAGGGTAACTCACTAGGGGTCAGGGAGTACAAATAAAGCGGCTAGGATAACTCACTTGCGTTCAGAGAGTACATATAAAGGGGCTATGATAACTCACTTGGGGTCAGGGAGTACTTATAAAGTTCCTATGGTAACTCACTTGGGGTCGGGGAGTACATCTATGGGACTAGGGTAACTCACTTGCAGTCAGAGAGTACATATAAAGGGGCTAGGATAACTCACTTGGGGTCAGGGTGTACGTATAAAGGGGCTAGGGTAACGCACTTGGGGTCAGGGAGTACTTATATGGGACTAGGGTAACTCACTTAGGGCCAGGGTGTACTTATTAAAGGCTAGGGTAATTCACTTGGGGTCAGGGAGTATTTATAAGGTACTGGGTAACTCACTTGGGGTCTGGGGGTACTTATAAAGGGGTTAGGATAACTCACATGTGGTCATGGAGTACTTATAAAGGTGATATGGTAACTCACTGGGGGTCAGGGAGTACTTCTATGGGATTAGGGTAACTCACTAGCGGTCAGAGAGTACATATAAAGGGGCTAGGATAACTCACTTGGGGTCAGGGAGAACTTATATAGGGGCTAGGGTATCTCACTTGGGGTCAGGGAGCACTTATATGTGACCAGGGTAACTCACTTGGGGCCAGGGTGTACTTATTAAGGGGCTAGGGTAACTCACTTGGGGTCAGGGAGTACTTCTATGGGACTAGGGTAACTCACTTGGGGTCTGGGAGTACTTATATGGGACTAGGGTAACCCACTTAGGGTCAGGGAGTACTTATAAAGGGGCTAGGGTAACTCACTTTGGGTCAGGGAGTACTTATAAGGGAGTAGGGTAACTCACTTGGACTCTGGGAGTACATATAAAGGGGCTAGGATAACTCACTTGGGGTCAGGGAGTACTTATAAGGGAGTAGGGTAACTCACTTGGACTCTGGGAGTACATATGAAGGGGCTAGGATATCTCACTTGGGGTCAGGGAGTACTTATAAAGGGGATAGGATAGCTCACTTGGGGCCAGGGAGTACTTATAAGGGACTAGGGTAACACACTTGGGGTCTGGGAGTACTCATAAAGGGGCTATGGTAAATCACTTGGGGTCAGGGAGTACTTATATAGGACTAAGGTAACTCACTTGCGGTCAGAGAGTACATATAAAGGGGCTAGGATAACTCACTTGGGGTCTGGGAGTACTTATAAAGGGGCTATGGTAAATCACTTGGGGTCAGGGAGTACTTATATGGTACTAAGGTAACTCACTTGCGGTCAGAGAGTACATATAAAGGGGCTAGGATAACTCACTTGGAGTCAGGGTGTACTTATAAAGGTGATATGGTAACTGACTTGTGGTCAGGGATTACTTCTATGGGAGTAGGGTAACTCACTTGCGGTCAGAGAGTACATATAAAGGGGCTAGGATAACTCACTTGGGGTCAGGGAGTACTTATAAGGGACTAGGATAACTCACTTGGACTCTGGGAGTACATATGAAGGGGCTAGGATAACTCACTTGGGGTCAGGGAGTACTTATAAAGGGGATAGGGTAGCTCACTTGGGGCCAGGGAGTACTTATAAGGGACTAGGGTAACTCACTTGGGGTCTGGGAGTACTCTTAAAGGGGCATTGGTAAATCACTTGGGGTCAGGGAGTACTTATATGGGACTAAGGTAACTCACTTGCGGTCAGAGAGTACATATAAAGGGGCTAGGATAACTCACTTGGGGTCAGGGACTACTTATAAAGAGGATAGGGTAGCTCACTTGGGGCAAGGGAGTACTTATAAGGGACTAGGGTTACTCACTTGGGGTCTGGGAGTACTCATAAAGGGGCTATGGTAAATCACTTGGGGTCAGGGAACACTTATATGGGACTAAGGTAACTCACTTGCGGTCAGAGAGTACATATAAAGGGGCTAGGATAACTCACTTGGGGTCAGGGAGTACTTATAAAGGGGATAGGGTAGCTCACTTGGGGACAGGGAGTACTTATAAGGGACTAGGGTAACTCACTTGGGGTCTAGGAGTACTCATAAAGGGGCTATAGTAAATCACTTGGGGTCAGGGAGTACTTATATGGGACTAAGGTAACTCACTTGCGGTCAGAGAGTACATATAAAGGGGCTAGGATAACTCACTTGGGGTCAGGGAGTATTTATAAAGGGGATATGGTAGCTCACTTGGGGCCAGGGAGTACTTACAAGGGACTAGGGTAACTCACATGGGGTCTGGGAGTACTCATAAAGGGGCTATGGTAAATCACTTGGGGTCAGGGAGTACTTATATGGGACTAAGGTAACACACTTGGGGTCTGGCAGTACTTATATGGGACTAGGGTACCTCACTTGCGGTCAGAGATTACATATATTGGGGCTCGGATAATTCACTTGGGTTCAGGGAGTACTTATATGGGACTAGGGTAACTCACTTGGGGTCTGGGAGTACTTATATGGGACTAGGGTAACACGCTTGGGGTCTGGGAGTACTTATTTGGGACTAAGGTAACTCACTTGGGGTCAGGGAGTACTTATAAAGGGGCTATGGTAAATCACTTGGGGTCAGGGAGTACTTATATGGGACTAAGGTAACTCACTTGCGGTCAGAGAGTACATATAAAGGGGCTAGGATAACTCACTTGGAGTCAGGGTGTACTTATAAAGGTGATATGGTAACTGACTTGTGGTCAGGGATTACTTCTATGGGAGTAGGGTAACTCACTTGCGGTCAGAGAGTACATATAAAGGGGCTAGGATATCTCACTTGGGGTCAGGGAGTACATATAAAGGGGCTAGGATAACTCACTTGGGGTCAGGGTGTACTTATAAAGGTGATATGGTAACTCAATGGGGGGGAGGGAGTACTTATATGGGACTAGGGTAACACACTTGGGGTCAGGGAGTACTTATATGGGACTAAGGTATCTCACTTGCGGTCAGAGAGTACATATAAAGGGGCTAGGATAACTCACTTGGGGTCAGGGTGTACTTAACAAGGTGATATGGTAACTGACTTGTGGTCAGGGAGTACTTCTATGGGAGTAGGGTAACTCACTTGCGGACAGAGAGTACATGTAATGGGGCTCGGATAACTTATTTGGGGTTAGGGAGTAATTATATAGGGGCTAGGGTAACTCACTTGGGGTCAGGGAGTAGTTCTATGGGACTAGGGTAACTCACTTGGGGTCTGGGAGTACTTATATGGGACTAGGGTACCTCACTTGCGGTCAGAGAGTACATATAATGGGGCTCGGATAACTCATTTTGGGTCAGGGAGTACTTATATAGGGGCTAGGGTAACTCACATGTGGTCAGGGAGTACTTATAAAGGGGTTATGGTAACTCACTTGGGTTCAAGGAGTACTTATATGGGACTAGGGTAACTCACTTGGGGTCTGGGAGTAATTATATGGGACTAGGGTATCTCACTTGGGGTCAGGGAGTACTTATAAAGGGGCTAGGGTAACTTACTTTGGTTCAAGGAGTACTTATATGGGACTAGGGTAACTCACTTGGTGTCTGTCAGCACTTATATGTGACCAGGGTAACTCACTTGGGGTCTGGGAGTACTTATATGGGACTAGGGTAACTCACTTGGGGTCAGGGGGTACTTATAAAGGGGCTAGGGTAACTTACTTTGGGTCAAGGAGTACTTATATGGGACTAGGGTAACTCACTCGGTGTCTGTCAGCACTTATATGTGACCAGGGTAACTCACTTGGGGCCAGGGTGTACTTATTAAGGGGCTAGGGTAACTCACTTGGGGTCAGGGAGTACTTCTATGGGACTAAGGTAACTCACTTGGGGTCAGGAAGTACTTATATGGGACTAGGGTAACTCACTTGGGGTCAGAGAGTACTAATATAGGGACTATGGTAACTCAATTGGTGTCAGGGAGTACTTCTATGGGACTAGGGTAACTCACTTTGGGTCTGGGAGTACATATAAAGGGGCTAGAATAACTCACTTGGGGTCAGGGAGTACAAATATAGGGGCACGGGTAACTCACTAGGGGTCAGGGATTACTTATAAAGGGGCTAGAATAACTCATTTGGGGTCAGGGAGTACAAATATAGGGGCTAGGGTAACTCAGTAGGGGTCAGGGAGTACAAATAAAGCGGCTAGGATAACTCACTTGCGTTCAGAGAGTACATATAAAGGGGCTATGATAACTCACTTGGGGTCAGGGAGTACTTATAAAGTTCCTATGGTAACTCACTTGGGGTCGGGGAGTACATCTATGGGACTAGGGTAACTCACTTGCAGTCAGAGAGTACATATAAAGGGGCTAGGATAACTCACTTGGGGTCAGGGTGTACGTATAAAGGGGCTAGGGTAACGCACTTGGGGTCAGGGAGTACTTATATGGGACTAGGGTAACTCACTTAGGGCCAGGGTGTACTTATTAAAGGCTAGGGTAATTCACTTGGGGTCAGGGAGTATTTATAAGGTACTGGGTAACTCACTTGGGGTCTGGGGGTACTTATAAAGGGGTTAGGATAACTCACATGTGGTCATGGAGTACTTATAAAGGTGATATGGTAACTCACTGGGGGTCAGGGAGTACTTCTATGGGATTAGGGTAACTCACTAGCGGTCAGAGAGTACATATAAAGGGGCTAGGATAACTCACTTGGGGTCAGGGAGAACTTATATAGGGGCTAGGGTATCTCACTTGGGGTCAGGGAGCACTTATATGTGACCAGGGTAACTCACTTGGGGCCAGGGTGTACTTATTAAGGGGCTAGGGTAACTCACTTGGGGTCAGGGAGTACTTCTATGGGACTAGGGTAACTCACTTGGGGTCTGGGAGTACTTATATGGGACTAGGGTAACCCACTTAGGGTCAGGGAGTACTTATAAAGGGGCTAGGGTAACTCACTTTGGGTCAGGGTGTACTTATAAGGGAGTAGGGTAACTCACTTGGACTCTGGGAGTACATATAAAGGGGCTAGGATAACTCACTTGGGGTCAGGGAGTACTTATAAGGGAGTAGGGTAACTCACTTGGACTCTGGGAGTACATATGAAGGGGCTAGGATATCTCACTTGGGGTCAGGGAGTACTTATAAAGGGGATAGGATAGCTCACTTGGGGCCAGGGAGTACTTATAAGGGACTAGGGTAACACACTTGGGGTCTGGGAGTACTCATAAAGGGGCTATGGTAAATCACTTGGGGTCAGGGAGTACTTATATAGGACTAAGGTAACTCACTTGCGGTCAGAGAGTACATATAAAGGGGCTAGGATAACTCACTTGGGGTCTGGGAGTACTTATAAAGGGGCTATGGTAAATCACTTGGGGTCAGGGAGTACTTATATGGTACTAAGGTAACTCACTTGCGGTCAGAGAGTACATATAAAGGGGCTAGGATAACTCACTTGGAGTCAGGGTGTACTTATAAAGGTGATATGGTAACTGACTTGTGGTCAGGGATTACTTCTATGGGAGTAGGGTAACTCACTTGCGGTCAGAGAGTACATATAAAGGGGCTAGGATAACTCACTTGGGGTCAGGGAGTACTTATAAGGGACTAGGATAACTCACTTGGACTCTGGGAGTACATATGAAGGGGCTAGGATAACTCACTTGGGGTCAGGGAGTACTTATAAAGGGGATAGGGTAGCTCACTTGGGGCCAGGGAGTACTTATAAGGGACTAGGGTAACTCACTTGGGGTCTGGGAGTACTCTTAAAGGGGCATTGGTAAATCACTTGGGGTCAGGGAGTACTTATATGGGACTAAGGTAACTCACTTGCGGTCAGAGAGTACATATAAAGGGGCTAGGATAACTCACTTGGGGTCAGGGACTACTTATAAAGAGGATAGGGTAGCTCACTTGGGGCAAGGGAGTACTTATAAGGGACTAGGGTTACTCACTTGGGGTCTGGGAGTACTCATAAAGGGGCTATGGTAAATCACTTGGGGTCAGGGAACACTTATATGGGACTAAGGTAACTCACTTGCGGTCAGAGAGTACATATAAAGGGGCTAGGATAACTCACTTGGGGTCAGGGAGTACTTATAAAGGGGATAGGGTAGCTCACTTGGGGACAGGGAGTACTTATAAGGGACTAGGGTAACTCACTTGGGGTCTAGGAGTACTCATAAAGGGGCTATAGTAAATCACTTGGGGTCAGGGAGTACTTATATGGGACTAAGGTAACTCACTTGCGGTCAGAGAGTACATATAAAGGGGCTAGGATAACTCACTTGGGGTCAGGGAGTATTTATAAAGGGGATATGGTAGCTCACTTGGGGCCAGGGAGTACTTATAAGGGACTAGGGTAACTCACATGGGGTCTGGGAGTACTCATAAAGGGGCTATGGTAAATCACTTGGGGTCAGGGAGTACTTATATGGGACTAAGGTAACACACTTGGGGTCTGGCAGTACTTATATGGGACTAGGGTACCTCACTTGCGGTCAGAGATTACATATATTGGGGCTCGGATAATTCACTTGGGTTCAGGGAGTACTTATATGGGACTAGGGTAACTCACTTGGGGTCTGGGAGTACTTATATGGGACTAGGGTAACACGCTTGGGGTCTGGGAGTACTTATTTGGGACTAAGGTAACTCACTTGGGGTCAGGGAGTACTTATAAAGGGGCTATGGTAAATCACTTGGGGTCAGGGAGTACTTATATGGGACTAAGGTAACTCACTTGCGGTCAGAGAGTACATATAAAGGGGCTAGGATAACTCACTTGGAGTCAGGGTGTACTTATAAAGGTGATATGGTAACTGACTTGTGGTCAGGGATTACTTCTATGGGAGTAGGGTAACTCACTTGCGGTCAGAGAGTACATATAAAGGGGCTAGGATATCTCACTTGGGGTCAGGGAGTACATATAAAGGGGCTAGGATAACTCACTTGGGGTCAGGGTGTACTTATAAAGGTGATATGGTAACTCAATGGGGGGGAGGGAGTACTTATATGGGACTAGGGTAACACACTTGGGGTCTGGCAGTACTTATATGGGACTAGGGTACCTCACTTGCGGTCAGAGATTACATATATTGGGGCTCGGATAATTCACTTGGGTTCAGGGAGTACTTATATGGGACTAGGGTAACTCACTTGGGGTCTGGGAGTACTTATATGGGACTAGGGTATCTCACTTGGGGTCAGGGAGTACTTATATGGGACTAGGGTTACTCACTTGGTGTCTGTGAGTACTTATATGGGACCAGGCTAACTCACTTGGGGCCAGGGCGTACTTATTAAGGGCTAGGGTACCTCACTTGGGGTCAGGGAGTTCTTATATGGGACTGGGTAACTCACTTGGGGTCTGGGAGAAAATATAAAGCGGATAGGATAACTCACTAGGGGTCAGGGAGTACAAATAAAGCGGCTAGGATAACTCACTTGCCGTCAGAGAGTACATATAAAGGGGCTATGATAACTCACTTGGGGTCAGGGAGTACTTATAAAGGGCCTATGGTAACTCACTTGGGGTCGGGGAGTATATCTATGGGACTAGGGTAACTCACTTGCAGTCAGAGAGTACATATAAAGGGGCTAGGATAACTCACTTGGGGTCAGAGAGTACTTATAAAGGTGATATGGTAACTCACTTGGGGTCAGGGAGTACTTCTATGGGACTAGGGTAACTCACTTGGGGTCTGGGAGTAGTTATAAGGGACTAGGGTAACTCACTTGGGGTCTGGGAGTACTTATGTGGGACTAGAGTAACCCACTTAGGGTCAGAGAGTACATATAAAGGGGCTAGGATAACTCACTTGCGGTCAGAGAGTACATATAAAGGGGCTAGGATAACACACTTGGGGTCAGGCAGTACTTATAAAGGGGATAGGGTAACTCACTTGGGGTCAGGGAGTACTTATAAAGGGGCTAGGGTAACCCACTTTGGTTCAGGGAGTAGTTATAGGGGACTAGGGTAACTCACTTGGGTTCTGGGAGTACTTATATGGGACTAGTGTAACCAACTTAGGGTCAGGGAGTAGTTATAGGGGACTAGTGTAACTCACTTGGAGTCAGAGAGTACATATAAAGGGGCTATGATAACTCACTTGCGGTCAGAGAGTACATATAAAGGGGCTAGGATAACACACTTGGGGTCAGGCAGTACTTATAAAGGGGATAGGGTAACTCACTTGGGGTCAGGGAGTACTTATAAAGGGGCTAGGGTAACCCACTTTGGTTCAGGGAGTAGTTATAGGGGACTAGGGTAACTCACTTGGGTTCTGGGAGTACTTATATGGGACTAGGGTAACCAACTTAGGGTCAGGGAGTAGTTATAGGGGACTAGTGTAACTCACTTGGAGTCAGAGAGTACATATAAAGGGGCTAGGATAACTCACTTGCGGTCAGAGAGTACATATAAAGGGGCTAGGATAACTCACTTGGGGTCAGGGAGTACTTCTATGGGACTAGGGTAACTCACTTGGGGTCTGGGAGTACTTATGTGGGACTAGAGTAACCCACTTAGGGTCAGGGAGTACTTATAAAGGGGCTAGGGTAACTCACTTGGGGTCTGGGAGTACTTATAAAGGGGCTATGGTAACTTATTTGGTGTCAGGGAGTACTTATATGGGACTAGGGTAGCTCACTTGCGTTCAGAGAGTACATATAAAGGGGCTAGGATAACTCACTTGCGGTCAGGGAGTACTTATATGGGACTAGGGTAACTCACTTGGTGTCAGAGAGTACTTATATAGGGGCTAGGGTAACCCACTTTGGTTCAGGGAGTAGTTATAGGGGACTAGGGTAACTCACTTGGGTTCTGGGAGTACTTATATGGGACTAGGGTAACTCACATGGGTCAGGGAGTACTTATAAAGGGGCTAGATTAACTTAGTTTGGGTCAAGGAGTACTTATATGGGACTGGGTAACTCACTTGGGGTCTGGGAGAAAATATAAAGCGGATAGGATAACTCACTAGGGGTCAGGGAGTACAAATAAAGCGGCTAGGATAACTCACTTGCGGTCAGAGAGTACATATAAAGGGGCTATGATAACTCACTTGGGGTCAGGGAGTACTTATAAAGGGCCTATGGTAACTCACTTGGGGTCGGGGAGTACATCTATGGGACTAGGGTAACTCACTTGCAGTCAGAGAGTACATATAAAGGGGCTAGGATAACTCACTTGGGGTCAGAGAGTACTTATAAAGGTGATATGGTAACTCACTTGGGGTCAGGGAGTACTTCTATGGGACTAGGGTAACTCACTTGGGGTCTAGGAGTAGTTATAAGGGACTAGGGTAACTCACTTGGGGTCTGGGAGTACTTATGTGGGACTAGAGTAACCCACTTAGGGTCAGAGAGTACATATAAAGGGGCTAGGATAACAAACTTGCGGTCAGAGAGTACATATAAAGGGGCTAGGATAACACACTTGGGGTCAGGCAGTACTTATAAAGGGGATAGGGTAACTCACTTTGGGTCAGGGAGTACTTATAAAGGGGCTAGGGTAACCCACTTTGGTTCAGGGAGTAGTTATAGGGGACTAGGGTAACTCACTTGGGTTCTGGGAGTACTTATATGGGACTAGGGTAACCAACTTAGGGTCAGGGAGTAGTTATAGGGGACTAGTGTAACTCACTTGGAGTCAGAGAGTACATATAAAGGGGCTAGGATAACTCACTTGCGGTCAGAGAGTACATATAAAGGGGCTAGGATAACTCACTTGGGGTCAGGGAGTACTTCTATGGGACTAGGGTAACTCACTTGGGGTCTGGGAGTACTTATGTGGGACTAGAGTAACCCACTTAGGGTCAGGGAGTACTTATAAAGGGGCTAGGGTAACTCACTTGGGGTCTGGGAGTACTTATAAAGGGGCTATGGTAACTTATTTGGTGTCAGGGAGTACTTATATGGGACTAGGGTAGCTCACTTGCGTTCAGAGAGTACATATAAAGGGGCTAGGATAACTCACTTGCGGTCAGGGAGTACTTATATGGGACTAGGGTAACTCACTTGGTGTCAGAGAGTACTTATATAGGGGCTAGGGTAACCCACTTTGGTTCAGGGAGTAGTTATAGGGGACTAGGGTAACTCACTTGGGTTCTGGGAGTACTTATATGGGACTAGGGTAACTCACATGGGTCAGGGAGTACTTATAAAGGGGCTAGATTAACTTAGTTTGGGTCAAGGAGTACTTATATGGGACTGGGTAACTCACTTGGGGTCTGGGAGAAAATATAAAGCGGATAGGATAACTCACTAGGGGTCAGGGAGTACAAATAAAGCGGCTAGGATAACTCACTTGCGGTCAGAGAGTACATATAAAGGGGCTATGATAACTCACTTGGGGTCAGGGAGTACTTATAAAGGGCCTATGGTAACTCACTTGGGGTCGGGGAGTACATCTATGGGACTAGGGTAACTCACTTGCAGTCAGAGAGTACATATAAAGGGGCTAGGATAACTCACTTGGGGTCAGAGAGTACTTATAAAGGTGATATGGTAACTCACTTGGGGTCAGGGAGTACTTCTATGGGACTAGGGTAACTCACTTGGGGTCTAGGAGTAGTTATAAGGGACTAGGGTAACTCACTTGGGGTCTGGGAGTACTTATGTGGGACTAGAGTAACCCACTTAGGGTCAGAGAGTACATATAAAGGGGCTAGGATAACAAACTTGCGGTCAGAGAGTACATATAAAGGGGCTAGGATAACACACTTGGGGTCAGGCAGTACTTATAAAGGGGATAGGGTAACTCACTTTGGGTCAGGGAGTACTTATAAAGGGGCTAGGGTAACCCACTTTGGTTCAGGGAGTAGTTATAGGGGACTAGGGTAACTCACTTGGGTTCTGGGAGTACTTATATGGGACTAGGGTAACCAACTTAGGGTCAGGGAGTAGTTATAGGGGACTAGTGTAACTCACTTGGAGTCAGAGAGTACATATAAAGGGGCTAGGATAACTCACTTGCGGTCAGAGAGTACATATAAAGGGGCTAGGATAACTCACTTGGGGTCAGGGAGTACTTCTATGGGACTAGGGTAACTCACTTGGGGTCTGGGAGTATTTATGTGGGACTAGAGTAACCCACTTAGGGTCAGGGAGTACTTATAAAGGGGCTAGGGTAACTCACTTGGGGTCTGGGAGTACTTATAAAGGGGCTATGGTAACTTATTTGGTGTCAGGGAGTACTTATATGGGACTAGGGTAGCTCACTTGCGTTCAGAAAGTACATATAAAGGGGCTAGGATAACTCACTTGCGGTCAGGGAGTACTTATATGGGACTAGGGTAACTCGCTTGGTGTCAGGGAGTACTTATATAGGGGCTAGGGTAACCCACTTTGGTTCAGGGAGTAGTTATAGGGGACTAGGGTAACTCACTTGGGTTCTGGGAGTACTTATATGGGACTAGGGTAACTCACATGGGTCAGGGAGTACTTATAAAGGGGCTAGATTAACTTAGTTTGGGTCAAGGAGTACTTATTTGGGACTAGGGTAACTCACTTAGGGCCAGGGTAACTTATTAAGGGGCTAGGGTAACTCACTTGGGGTCAGGGAGTACTTCTATGGGACTAGGGTAACTCACTTGGGATCTGGGAGTACTTATGTGGGACTAGGGTAACCCACTTAGGGTCAGGGAGTACTTATAAAGGGGCTAGGGTAACTCACTTTGGGTCGGGGAGTAGTTATAAGGGATTAGGGTAACTCACTTGGACTCTGGGAGTACATATAAAGGGGCTAGGATAACTCACTTGGGGTCAGGGAGTACTTCTATGGGACTAGGGTAACTCACTTGGGGTCTGGGAGTATTTATGTGGGACTAGAGTAACCCACTTAGGGTCAGGGAGTACTTATAAAGGGGCTAGGGTAACTCACTTGGGGTCTGGGAGTACTTATAAAGGGGCTATGGTAACTTATTTGGTGTCAGGGAGTACTTATATGGGACTAGGGTAGCTCACTTGCGTTCAGAGAGTACATATAAAGGGGCTAGGATAACTCACTTGCGGTCAGGGAGTACTTATATGGGACTAGGGTAACTCACTTGGTGTCAGGGAGTACTTATATAGGGGCTAGGGTAACCCACTTTGGTTCAGGGAGTAGTTATAGGGGACTAGGGTAACTCACTTGGGTTCTGGGAGTACTTATATGGGACTAGGGTAACTCACATGGGTCAGGGAGTACTTATAAAGGGGCTAGATTAACTTAGTTTGGGTCAAGGAGTACTTATTTGGGACTAGGGTAACTCACTTAATTTATGGAAAACCAAACTTCTTCTTATTCTTCCCCTACAGGTAACGGCGTTAGCGCAGGATCGGGCTCCAGAGCCATGGACTTGGAGGAGGTGCGGCTGCGCCTGGAGGCCCGTGACAGAAGTGCGCAGGAACTGCATACGCTCATCCAGCGTATGTCAGTAGCAATGACGGAGCTTCTTGGACTCACGGACGGGAGAAAGGGCGTCAAGAGGAGCATCCAGGGAAAAGTGAGGGACCTGCGGGATCTCGTCGTCTCCGCTGTGCAGTAGGTGCAGGGAGCTGCGACCCAGGATTGTGGGTCACTTCTCCCTGTGCTTCTTGAGACGAGGGAGCGGGACGAAGCGCGAGAAGAGGTGCAACGGCCAGCGCTGAAGAATAAGGGTACGCAGACGTCGCTTCCGCTTCCACCGACTTCTAAAGGGGGGAGGGGGGTTTCGATTAAGTCGGGTGGAAGCGGCAATAGGGAAAGGGGCGCGAAAAGGGGAGCTGCCCTGGGGACGCCTTCTCCGCCGAAGGAGGGGGCCTCTGGGGCAGCTGGCCCGCCACCAGTGGCTACGGCATCTCCTCCGCGGGAGGAGGGGGTGCAATGGTCGGTCGTGGCTGGGCGGAAGGGAAGGGGGAGGAGGGATTTGGGGCCGGCCCCGATATCCCGTCCTCCTCATTCGGGTAGGGTTGGGGCACCTCCTCGTCGCCCCCGTGCCCAGGCCGTGCTCGTAGCGTGCGGGTCGGATGGGTATGGTGGGGCGATGAGGTTGCTGAAGGAAAGGGTGGACCCCGGTAAGGTCGGGGTTGAGGTCAGGTCGATCAGGAGGACTCGCAGGGGAGACCTCCTGATTGAGCTGAACAAAGGAGGGGGCTCCGCGTCCACGCTCGCGGGGGCGGTCGCGGAGGCGTTGGGTAACGGGATTCCGGTCTCTGCTCTCTCTCCGATGGAGAGGGTGGAGATCCGGGACCTCGATGGGGTTTCGTCCGGGGAGGATGTGCGTGCGGCCCTTCTGGCCGCACTGGGCGAGGAGGCAGCCGGGGTTAGAGTCTCCGCGCCGCGAAGAACTGGTGGGGGCTCCTGGGCCGTCGGCGCTTCCATGCCACCCGAGGTGGCTGGCAAGTTGTTGCGGCTTGGGCGCGTTCGCGTTGGGTGGGTGGTCTGCAGGGTTCGCCCTGCGACCAGTATCGTGCGGTGCAAGAGGTGTCACCACTTCGGTCACACCTCGGGTAGCTGCAAATTCAGCACAGACCGTTCGGGGCTGTGTTGGAGATGCGGGGAGGGGGGTCATGCCTCTGCCAGTTGTAGGGGTTCTCCTTGTTGTCTCGCCTGTAGGGACTCGGGGCTTGCGCATGATCACGCTGGGGGCTCTTCAGCGTGCGGATCGATCGGGGTGTGGAGAGGATCGAGACGTACATGAAGGGTCTCCAGATCAATGTCAATCGTTCGCGATCTGCTCAGGACTTGGCCGTCCATTGCACGTACTCTGGCGAGTACACGGTCTGCCTTGTCTCAGAGCAGCATAGGAATAGTAATTTCCCAAGCACCGGCTTGGAGGATGTCGGGGGGGATTCGGCTATGCTGCCCGGTGCTTCGTGCAAACTGGCATCCGTCTCGTCCGGTCGGGGGTTTTGTTCGTCTCTCGTTGGGGGCATTAGGGTGTACAGTGTTTACTTTACCCCTAATGCCCCCATCGGGGAGTTCGAGGCTTTCCTGGAGGACTTGGCGGGGAGTGTCAGGGAGCATGGGGTGCCGGTCCTCATTGGTGGAGACTTCAACTCGTGGTCGACATCATGGGGATCCGGTTGCACTAACCGACGTGGAGAGCTTGTTGAGGAATGGGGCGGTCAGCTCGGGTTGACATTGCTCAACCGAGGTCGTTCTCCGACCTTCGTCTCAGGCGACCGTGGTAGTATAATAGATCTCACCTGGGTATCGTCGTCGATCGCCTCGAGAGTAGTCTCTTGGGAGGTGCTCGATGACGAGACTCTGAGCGATCACCGCTTCATCCAGTGGATTCTCACGGATGGGGGTCCTGGCCCTGCCTCGCCGGAGCGGGGGGTGCGCTGGGTTCGCTCGAGGTTCGACCCACTCTTATGCGAATTGGCATTTGCGTGGGGAATAGCCTCGAGCAGCTCGGCTTCCCCTCCGTCCGGCCGGGGGAGGGCCGGGGCGGACGTCGGCGGTGACGGCTCGGGCGTCTCGCCGGAGGGTTATCTCCGGAGACTCGTCGGGGCGTCCGACGCTTCTATGCCCAGGGCTCACGGAACTGCCAAGCGCTGGAAAGCAGCGTATTGGTGGTGTGAGGACCTCGACCGTCTCCGTAAGGCAGCGAATGCTGCCCGCAGGAGGTGGTCGAGGTCGAGGGGTGCCAATACGGAAGTTCACTTGCGCGAAGCCTATAAGACGGCGAGAACCGCTTTCTCCTCCGCTATACGCGAGAGGAAGCGGGCCGCATGGTTGGCGCTGGTGAATGAAGTGGAGGCAGATCCTTGGGGTCGCCCCTTCTGGGTGGCCTACAAGAGATTGAAGAGACAGACATCTGCTAGTCTGACGGAGTCTGAGACGGTGGTTGCGATTGAGAGTCTTTTCTCGACGTTGCAAGTGAGGCCTGGGGGCGTTCCATTCGTGGTTCGCGGTAACACCAGGCCGATCTTGGAGTCTGATCTCATCACGGAAGCAGAGATTGTCATGGCTGCCGGGAGGTCCCCTGCAAAGGGGGCCCCTGGTGTCGATGGCATTCTCCCGGAAGTGGTTAAGGTTGCAGCAATGAGCTGCCCCGCTGATTTTGCCCGGTTGTTCAACCGCTGCCTGGAACTCGGCGACTTTCCCGCTATCTGGAGGAGGGCGAGGGTTGTCCTAATCCCGAAAGGGATCGGGGGCTTCAGACCCATATCTCTCCTACCGGTGGTGGGGAAGTTGTTCGAGAGGGTAGTTGTCGCTCGTCTTACGGAGGTTTATGAGGGGGTCGCACCTCTCGCGGACGGTCAATACGGGTTCCGTCCTGGTAGAAGTACCATGGATGCCGTATCGGCTGTCCAGAATTTTATTCGGATCGCCCTTCGGGGGTCTGTGTACCGGAGCAAACGCGTGGCCGTAATCCTTCTCGACATTAAGAACGCGTTCAATTCGGTGTCGCATGCGGCCATCTTGGAGGCCCTGGCCGCCAATGGCGCGGTCCCGGGGGTGATTGTGGATATAGTCCGCAGTTACCTGGGGGACCGGGTCATTGAGTGCGCTGGACGGCAGTGGCGCGTTGGGGCGGGTGTTCCGCAGGGATCGGTCTTAGGACCTCTCCTGTGGAACATTTGTTTCGACGGTCTGCTGCGGTTGAGTCTCCCGGAGGGCTGCACGTTGACTTGTTACGCGGACGATACGGCATTGTGTGTGTCTGCGGGAAGCGTCGGGTCCTTGCAGTTGAAGGCTAACAGGGCTTTGTCGCGTATCGTTCTGTGGCTTGAGGGGAGGAACCTGGAGGTGAACGTCTCCAAATCGGAGGCTGTTTTCTTCTCTAGGAGGCGGTCTGATCGGGCTCCGCGGTTTTCGGTCGGGGGCGAGACGGTTTCCGTCTCCCCGCGGGCGAAATACCTCGGCGTGTGGTTGGATCGTCGTCTTTCCTTCAAGTTTCACATTGATTGCATGGTGGGAAAAGCCAAAAAGGCTGGGTGGGCGTTGAGTAATTTATTGCCGAACGTGGGTGGGTCGGGGGTCTCGGGAAGGATGTTGTACACGAATTTAGTGCACAGCATTCTTCTTTACGGGGCGCCTTGCTGGGCTGAGGCTGCCTCTCGCCCAACCATTGCGAGGTCCCTAATCTCCGCGCAGAGGGTCATGGCGCTGAGGGTTTCCCGCGCGTGTCGTACGGCTTCGTCCTGTGCGCTATTAGTAATCTCGGGCATACCACCGGCCCATCTTTTAGCTTTGGAGCGCAGGGAGGTGTACGATGCGTCGCGTGCGGGTGGCTCCTCGGCTGGCGTGGCCGAAGCGCGGAGATTGGCGAGGGCTAATTTAGTAGAGAGATGGCAGGCAGCATGGGACTCGGATGGTCGGGGTAGGTGGACCCACCGCCTCATCCCGGACATCCGGTCCTGGCTGGCTGCTAATTGTAGAAGCTTGAACTACCATGTTTCCCAGATGCTCCTGGGGCATGGTAGTTTCATGAGTCATCGCGCGAGGGTGGGCCGCAGGGCGACTCCCGACTGCTGGTGCTCCCCGAATCCGGTCGCGGATACGGCGGAGCACACGCTGTTGTGGTGTCCCCTGTGGGAATGCGAAAGAGCAGAACTCTGTGATGCTTTAGGTGTGCCCTCGTTGGAGGTGGAGACCCTTGTGTCCCATGTTACGAGTACGCCGAGAGCTTGGAATGCATTTTCCAGCTTCTCGGTTAGGGTCCTCACCTCCAAGGACAGTAGAGTCCGAGCTGAGGAGTCTGCTGCTCTCTCCTCTGGGGTGGGGTAGAGTCTGGGGTTTTTGTTTGTCTTGGGATGACCGCATACGGTCGTAGAGTAGAGCGTATACCCTCCTACCTGATGTTATAAGCTATGCTTGGTACCGGGTAGGGGGGCAGGTAGGGGGTTTTGGTGGGTTAGAATCCCACATAACCTCTGGCCAAAACATCGGCCGCCGGAGGTACTTAACAAGCCGTAAGGCTTTAAGAAGTTTCCCCCTACCTCGCAAAGCGTCGGAAAAAAAAAAAAAAAAAAAAAAAAAAAAAAAGGGTAACTCACTTAGGGCCAGGGTAACTTATTAAGGGGCTAGGGTAACTCACTTGGGGTCAGGGAGTACTTCTATGGGACTAGGGTAACTCACTTGGGATCTGGGAGTACTTATGTGGGACTAGGGTAACCCACTTAGGGTCAGGGAGTACTTATAAAGGGGCTAGGGTAACTCACTTTGGGTCGGGGAGTAGTTATAAGGGATTAGGGTAACTCACTTGGACTCTGGGAGTACATATAAAGGGGCTAGGATAACTCACTTGGGGTCAGGGAGTACTTCTATGGGACTAGGGTAACTCACTTGGTGTCAGGGAGTACTTATATAGGGGCTAGGGTAACCCACTTTGGTTCAGGGAGTAGTTATAGGGGACTAGGGTAACTCACTTGGGTTCTGGGAGTACTTATATAGGACTAGGGTAACCCACTTAGGGTCAGGGAGTAGTTATAAGGGACTAGGGTAACTCACTTGGACTCTGGGAGTACATATAAAGGGGCTAGGATAACTCATTTGGGGTCAGGGAGTACTTCTATGGGACTAGGGTAACTCACTTGGTGTCAGGGAGTACTTATATAGGGGCTAGGGTAACACACTTGGGGTCAGGGAGTACTTATAAAGGGGCTAGGATAACTCACTTTGGGTCAGGGAGTACTTCTATGGGACTAGGGTAACTCACTTGGGATCTGGGAGTACTTATGTGGGAATAGGGTAACCCACATATGGTCAGGGAGTACTTATAAAGGGGCTAGGGTAACTCACTTTGGGTCGGGGAGTAGTTATAAGGGACTAGGGTAACTCACTTGGACTCTGGGAGTACATATAAAGGGGATAGGATAACTCATTTGGGGTCAGGGAGTACTTCTATGGGACTAGGGTAACTCACTTGGTGTCAGGGAGTACTTATATAGGGGCTAGGGTAACACACTTGGGGTCAGGGAGTACTTATAAAGGGGCTAGGATAACTCACTTTGGGTCGGGGAGTAGTTTAAGGGACTAGGGTAACTCACTTGGACTCTGGGAGTACATATAAAGGGGCTAGGATAACTCACTTGGGGTCAGGGAGTACTTCTATGGGACTAGGGTAATTCACTTTGGTCTGGGAGTACTTATAAAGGGGCTATAGTAACTCATTTGGGGTCAGGGAGTACTTATATGGGACTAGGGTAGCTCACTTGCGTTCAGAGAGTACATATAAAGGGGCTAGGATAACTCACTTGGGGTCAGGGAGTACTTCTATGGGACTAGGGTAACTCACTTGGAGTCTGGGAGTACTTCTATGGGACTAGGGTAATTCACTTTGGTCTGGGAGTACTTATATGGGACTAGGGTAACTCACTAGGCGTCTGTGAGCACTTATATGTGACCAGGGTAACTCACTTGGGGCCAGGGTGTATTTATTACGGGTGTAGGGTAACTCACTTTGGGTCAGGGAGTACTTATAAAGGGGCTATAGTAACTCATTTGGGGTCAGGGAGTACTTATATGGGACTAGGGTAGCTCACTTGCGTTCAGAGAGTACATATAAAGGGGCTAGGATAACTCACTTGGGGTCAGGGAGTACTTCTATGGGACTAGGGTAACTCACTTGGGGTCTGGGAGTACTTATGTGGGACTAGGGTAACCCACTTAGGGTCAGGGAGTACTTATAAAGAGGCTAGGGTAACTCACTTTGGGTCGGGGAGTAGTTATAAGGGACTAGGGTAACTCACTTGGACTCTGGGAGTACCTATAAAGGGGCTAGGATAACTCACTTGGGGTCAGGGAGTACTTATAAAGGGGGTAGGGTAACTCACTTGGGGTCAGGGAGTACTTATAAGGGACTAGGGTAACTCACTTGGGTTCTGGGAGTACTTATATGGGACTAGGGTAACCCACTTAGGGTCAGGGAGTAGTTATAGGGGACTAGGGTAACTCGCTTGGAGTCAGAGAGTACATATAAAGGGGCTAGGATAACTCACTTGGGGTCAGGGAGTACTTGTATGGGACTAGGGTAACTCACTTGGGTTCTGGGAGTACTTATTTGGGACTAGGGTAACCCACTTACGGTCAGGGAGTACTTATAAAGGGGCTAGTGTAACCCACTTTGGTTCAGGGAGTAGTTATAGGGGACTAGGGTAACTCACTTGGGGTCTGGGAGTACTTATAAAGGGGCTATGGTAACTCACTTGGTGTCAGGGAGTACTTATATGGGACTAGGGTAGCTCACTTGCGTTCAGAGTGTACATATAAAGGGGTTAGGATAACTCACTTGGGGTCAGGGAGTACTTCTATGGGACTAGGGTAACTCACTTGGGTTCTGGGAGTACTTATATGGGACTAGGGTAACTCACATGGGTCAGGGAGTACTTATAAAGGGGCTAGATTAACTTAGTTTGGGTCAAGGAGTACTTATATGGGACTGGGTAACTCACTTGGGGTCTGGGAGAAAATATAAAGCGGATAGGATAACTCACTAGGGGTCAGGGAGTACAAATAAAGCGGCTAGGATAACTCACTTGCGGTCAGAGAGTACATATAAAGGGGCTATGATAACTCACTTGGGGTCAGGGAGTACTTATAAAGGGCCTATGGTAACTCACTTGGGGTCGGGGAGTAGTTATAAGGGACTAGGGTAACTCACTTGGGGTCTGGGAGTACTTATGTGGGACTAGAGGTACCCACTTAGGGTCAGAGAGTACATATAAAGGGGCTAGGATAACTCACTTGCGGTCAGAGAGTACATATAAAGGGGCTAGGATAACACACTTGGGGTCAGGCAGTACTTATAAAGGGGATAGGGTAACTCACTTGGGGTCAGGGAGTACTTATAAAGGGGCTAGGGTAACCCACTTTGGTTCAGGGAGTAGTTATAGGGGACTAGGGTAACTCACTTGGGTTCTGGGAGTACTTATATGGGACTAGGGTAACCAACTTAGGGTCAGGGAGTACTTATAAAGGGGCTAGGGTAACTCACTTGGGGTCTGGGAGTACTTATAAAGGGGCTATGGTAACTTATTTGGTGTCAGGGAGTACTTATATGGGACTAGGGTAGCTCACTTGCGTTCAGAGAGTACATATAAAGGGGCTAGGATAACTCACTTGCGGTCAGGGAGTACTTATATGGGACTAGGGTAACTCACTTGGTGTCAGGGAGTACTTATATAGGGGCTAGGGTAACCCACTTTGGTTCAGGGAGTAGTTATAGGGGACTAGGGTAACTCACTTGGGTTCTGGGAGTACTTATATGGGACTAGGGTAACTCACATGGGTCAGGGAGTACTTATAAAGGGGCTAGATTAACTTAGTTTGGGTCAAGGAGTACTATTTTGGGACTAGGGTAACTCACTTAGGGCCAGGGTAACTTATTAAGGGGCTAGGGTAACTCACTTGGGGTCAGGGAGTACTTCTATGGGACTAGGGTAACTCACTTGGGATCTGGGAGTACTTATGTGGGACTAGGGTAACCCACTTAGGGTCAGGGAGTACTTATAAAGGGGCTAGGGTAACTCACTTTGGGTCGGGGAGTAGTTATAAGGGATTAGGGTAACTCACTTGGACTCTGGGAGTACATATAAAGGGGCTAGGATAACTCACTTGGGGTCAGGGAGTACTTCTATGGGACTAGGGTAACTCACTTGGTGTCAGGGAGTACTTATAAAGGGGATAGGGTAGCTCACTTGGGGACAGGGAGTACTTATAAGGGACTAGGGTAACTCACTTGGGGTCTGGGAGTACTCATAAAGGGGCTATAGTAAATCACTTGGGGTCAGGGAGTACTTATATGGGACTAAGGTAACTCACTTGCGGTCAGAGAGTACTTCTATGGGACTAGGATAACTCACTTGGGGTCTGGGAGTAGTTATAAGGGACTAGGGTAACTCACTTGGGGTCTGGGAGTAATTATATGGGACTAGGGTATCTCACTTGGGGTCAGGGAGTACTTATAAAGGGGCTAGGGTAACTTACTTTGGGTCAAGGAGTACTTATATGGGACTAGGGTAACTCACTCGGTGTCTGTCAGCACTTATATGTGACCAGGGTAACTCACTTGGGGCCAGGGTGTACTTATTAAGGGGCTAGGGTAACTCACTTGGGGTCAGGGAGTACTTCTATGGGACTAAGGTAACTCACTTGGGGTCAGGAAGTACTTATATGGGACTAGGGTAACTCACTTGGGGTCAGGGAGTACTAATATAGGGACTATGGTAACTCACTTGGTGTCAGGGAGTACTTCTATGGGACTAGGGTAACTCACTTGGGGTCTGGGAGTACATATAAAGGGGCTAGAATAACTCACTTGGGGTCAGGGAGTACAAATATAGGGGCACGGGTAACTCACTAGGGGTCAGGGATTACTTATAAAGGGGCTAGAATAACTCACTTGGGGTCAGGGAGTACAAATATAGGGGCTACGGTAACTCACTAGGGGTCAGGGAGTACAAATAAAGCGGCTAGGATAACTCACTTGCGGTCAGAGAGTACATATAAAGGGGCTATGATAACTCACTTGGGGTCAGGGAGTACTTATAAAGGGCCTATGGTAACTCACTTGGGGTCGGGGAGTACATCTATGGGACTAGAGTAACTCACTTGCAGTCAGAGAGTACATATAAAGGGGCTAGGATAACTCACTTGGGGTCAGAGAGTACTTATAAAGGTGATATGGTAACTCACTTGGGGTCAGGGAGTACTTCTATGGGACTAGGGTAACTCACTTGGGGTCTGGGAGTAGTTATAAGGGACTAGGGTAACTCACTTGGGGTCTGGGAGTACATATAAAGGGGCTTGGATAACTCACTTGGTGTCAGGGTGTACGTATAAAGGGGCTAGGGTAACGCACTTGGGGTCAGGGAGTACTTATATGGGACTAGGGTAACTCACTTAGGGCCAGGGTGTACTTATTAAAGGCTAGGGTAATTCACTTGGGGTCAGGGAGTATTTATAAGGTACTGGGTAACTCACTTGGGGTCTGGGGGTACTTATAAAGGGGATAGGATAACTCACATGGGGTCAAGGAGTACTTATAAAGGTGATATGGTAACTCACTGGGGGTCAGGGAGTACTTCTATGGGATTAGGGTAACTCACTTGCGGTCAGAGAGTACATATAAAGGGGCTAGGATAACTCACTTGGGGTCAGGGAGAACTTATATAGGGGCTAGGGTATCTCACTTGGGGTCAGGGAGTACTTATAGAAGGGCTAGGGTAACTTACTTTGGGTCAAGGAGTACTTATATGGGACTAGGGTAACTCACTTGGTGTCTGTGAGCACTTATATGTGACCAGGGTAACTCACTTTGGGCCAGGGTGTACTTATTAAGGGGCTAGGGTAACTCACTTGGGTTCAGGGAGTACTTATATGGGACTAGGGTAACCCACTTAGGGTCAGGGAGTACTTATAAAGGGGCTAGGGTAACTCACTTTGGGTCGGGGTGTAGTTATAAGGGACTAGGGTAACTCACTTGGACTCTGGGAGTACATATAAAGGGGCTAGGATAACTCACTTGGGGTCAGGGAGTACTTATAAAGGGGATAAGGTAACTCACTTGGGGTCAGGGAGTACTTATAAGGGAGTAGGGTAACTCACTTGGACTCTGGGAGTACATATGAAGGGGCTAGGATATCTCACTTGGGGTCAGGGAGTACTTATAAAGGGGATAGGATAGCTCACTTGGGGCCAGGGAGTACTTATAAGGGACTAGGGTAACACACTTGGGGTCTGGGAGTATTCATAAAGGGGCTATGGTAAATCACTTGGGGTCAGGGAGTACTTATATAGGACTAAGGTAACTCACTTGCGATCAGAGAGTACATATAAAGGGGCTAGGATAACTCACTTGGGGTCTGGGAGTACTTATAAAGGGGCTATGGTAAATCACTTAGGGTCAGGGAGTACTTATATGGGACTAAGGTAACTCACTTGCGGTCAGAGAGTACATATAAAGGGGCTAGGATAACTCACTTGGAGTCAGGGTGTACTTATAAAGGTGATATGGTAACTGACTTGTGGTCAGGGATTACTTCTATGGGAGTAGGGTAACTCACTTGCGGTCAGAGAGTACATATAAAGGGGCTAGGATAACTCACTTGGGGTCAGGGAGTACTTATAAGGGACTAGGATAACTCACTTGGACTCTGGGAGTACATATGAAGGGGCTAGGATAACTCACTTGGGGTCAGGGAGTACTTATAAAGGGGATATGGTAGCTCACTTGGGGCCAGGGAGTACTTATAAGGGACTAGGGTAACTCACATGGGGTCTGGGAGTACTCATAAAGGGGCTATGGTAAATCACTTGGGGTCAGGGAGTACTTATATGGGACTAAGGTAACTCACTTGCGGTCAGAGAGTACATATAAAGGTGCTAGGATAACTCACTTGGGGTCAGGGAGTACTTATAAAGGGGATAGGGTAGCTCACTTGGGGCCAGGGAGTACTTATAAGGGACTAGGGTAACACACTTGGGGTCTGGGAGTACTCATAAAGGGGCTATGGTAAATCACTTGGGGTCAGGGAGTACTTATATGGGACTAAGGTAACACACTTGGGGTCTGGCAGTACTTATATGGGACTAGGGTACCTCAATGCGGTCAGAGATTACATATATTGGGGCTCGGATAATTCACTTGGTTTCAGGGAGTACTTATATGGGACTAGGGTAACTCACTTGGGGTCTGGGAGTACTTATATGGGACTAGGGTAACACGCTTGGGGTCTGGGAGTACTTATTTGGGACTAAGGTAACTCACTTGGGGTCAGGGAGTACTTATATGGGACTAAGGTAACTCACTTGCGGTCAGAGAGTGCATATAAAGGGGCTAGGATAACTCACCTCTAGTCAGGGTGTACTTATAAAGGTGATATGGTAACTGACTTGTGGTCAGGGATTACTTCTATGGGAGTAGGGTAACTACCTTGCGGTCAGTGAGTACATATAAAGGGGCTAGGATAACTCATTTGGGGTCGGGGAGTACTTATAAAGGGGCTATGGTAACTCAATGGGGGGGAGGGAGTACTTATATGGGACTAGGGTACCTCACTTGCCGTTAGAGAGTACATAGAGTGGGGCTCGGATAACTCACTTGGGGTTAGGGAGTAATTATATAGGGGCTAGGGTAACTCACTTGGTGTCAGGGAGTAGTTCTATGAGACTAGGGTAACACACTTGGGGTCTGGCAGTACTTATATGGGACTAGGGTACCTCACTTGCGGTCAGAGATTACATATATTGGGTCTCGGATAATTCACTTGGGTTCAGGGAGTACTTATATGGGACTAGGGTAACTCACTTGGGGTCTGGGAGTACTTATAAAGGGGCTAGGGTAACTTACTTTGGGTCAAGGAGTACTTATATGGGACTAGGGTAACCCACTTCGGGGGAGGGCCGGGGCGGACTTCGGCGGTGACGGCTCGGGCTTCTCGCCGGAGGGTTATCTCCGGAGACTCGTCGGGGCGTCCGACGCTTCTATGCCCAGGGCTCACGGAACTGCCAAGCGCTGGAAAGCAGCGTATTGGTGGTGTGAGGACCTCGACCGTCTCCGTAAGGCAGCGAATGCTGCCCGCAGGAGGTGGTCGAGGTCGAGGGGTGCCAATACGGAAGTTCACTTGCGCGAAGCCTATAAGACGGCGAGAACCGCTTTCTCCTCCGCTATACGCGAGAGGAAGCGGGCCGCATGGTTGGCGCTGGTGAATGAAGTGGAGGCAGATCCTTGGGGTCGCCCCTTCTGGGTGGCCTACAAGAGATTGAAGAGACAGACATCTGCTAGTCTGACGGAGTCTGAGACGGTGGTTGCGATTGAGAGTCTTTTCTCGACGTCGCAAGTGAGGCCTGGGGGCGTTCCATTCGTGTTTCGCGGTAACACCAGGCCGATCTTGGAGTCTGATCTCATCGCGGAAACAGAGATTGTCATGGCTGCCGGGAGGTCCCCTGCAAAGGGGGCCCCTGGTGTCGATGGCATTCTCCCGGAAGTGGTTAAGGTTGCAGCAATGAGCTGCCCCGCTGATTTTGCCCGGTTGTTCAACCGCTGCCTGGAACTCGGCGACTTTCCCGCTATCTGGAGGAGGGCGAGGGTTGTCCTAATCCCGAAAGGGATCGGGGGCTTCAGACCCATATCTCTCCTACCAGTGGTGGGGAAGTTGTTCGAGAGGGTAGTTGTCGCTCGTCTTACGGAGGTTTATGAGGGGGTCGCACCTCTCGCGGACGGTCAATACGGGTTCCGTCCTGGTAGAAGTACCATGGATGCCGTATCGGCTGTCCAGAATTTTATTCGGATCGCCCTTCGGGGGTCTGTGTACCGGAGCAAACGCGTGGCCGTAATCCTTCTCGACATTAAGAACGCGTTCAATTCTGTGTCGCATGCGGCCATCTTGGAGGCCCTGGCCGCCAATGGCGCGGTCCCGGGGGTGATTGTGGATATAGTCCGCAGTTACCTGGGGGACCGGTTCATTGAGTGCGCTGGACGGCAGTGGCGCGTTGGGGCGGGTGTTCCGCAGGGATCGGTCTTAGGACCTCTCCTGTGGAACATTTGTTTCGACGGTCTGCTGCGGTTGAGTCTCCCGGAGGGCTGCACGTTGACTTGTTACGCGGACGATACGGCATTGTGTGTGTCTGCGGGAAGCGTCGGGTCCTTGCAGTTGAAGGCTAACAGGGCTTTGTCGCGTATCGTTCTGTGGCTTGAGGGGAGGAACCTGGAGGTGAACGTCTCCAAATCGGAGGCTGTTTTCTTCTCTAGGAGGCGGTCTGATCGGGCTCCGCGGTTTTCGGTCGGGGGCGAGACGGTTTCCGTCTCCCCGCGGGCGAAATACCTCGGTGTGTGGTTGGATCGTCGTCTTTCCTTCAAGTTTCACATTGATTGCATGGTGGGAAAAGCCAAAAAGGCTGGGTGGGCGTTGAGTAATTTATTGCCGAACGTGGGTGGGTCGGGGGTCTCGGGAAGGATGTTGTACACGAATTTAGTGCACAGCATTCTTCTTTACGGGGCGCCTTGCTGGGCTGAGGCTGCCTCTCGCCCAACCATTGCGAGGTCCCTAATCTCCGCGCAGAGGGTCATGGCGCTGAGGGTTTCCCGCGCGTGTCGTACGGCTTCGTCCTGTGCGCTATTAGTAATCTCGGGCATACCACCGGCCCATCTTTTAGCTTTGGAGCGCAGGGAGGTGTACGATGCGTCGCGTGCGGGTGGTTCCTCGGCTGGCGTGGCCGAAGCGCGGAGATTGGCGAGGGCTAATTTAGTAGAGAGATGGCAGGCAGCATGGGACTCGGATGGTCGGGGTAGGTGGACCCACCGCCTCATCCCGGACATCCGGTCCTGGCTGGCTGCTAATTGTAGAAGCTTGAACTACCATGTTTCCCAGATGCTCCTGGGGCATGGTAGTTTCATGAGTCATCGCGCGAGGGTGGGCCGCAGGGCGACTCCCGACTGCTGGTGCTCCCCGAATCCGGTCGCGGATACGGCGGAGCACACGCTGTTGTGGTGTCCCCTGTGGGAATGCGAAAGAGCAGAACTCTGTGATGCTTTAGGTGTGCCCTCGTTGGAGGTGGAGACCCTTGTGTCCCATGTTACGAGTACGCCGAGAGCTTGGAATGCATTTTCCAGCTTCTCGGTTAGGGTCCTCACCTCCAAGGACAGTAGAGTCCGAGCTGAGGAGTCTGCTGCTCTCTCCTCTGGGGTGGGGTAGAGTCTGGGGTTTTTGTTTGTCTTGGGATGACCGCATACGGTCGTAGAGTAGAGCGTATACCCTCCTACCTGATGTTATAAGCTATGCTTGGTACCGGGTAGGGGGGCAGGTAGGGGGTTTTGGTGGGTTAGAATCCCACATAACCTATGGCCAAAACATCGGCCGCCGGAGGTACTTAACAAGCCGTAAGGCTTTAAGAAGTTTCCCCCTACCTCGCAAAGCGTCGGAAAAAAAAAAAAAAAAAAAAAAAAAAAAGGGTAACTCACTTGGGGCCAGGGTGTACTTATTAAGGAGCTAGGGTAACTCACTTGGGGTCAGGGAGTACTTATATGGGACTAGGGTAACCCACTTAGGGTCAGGGAGTACTTATAAAGGGGCTAGGGTAACTCACTTTGGGTCGGGGTGTAGTTATATGGGACTAGGGTAACTCACTTGGACTCTGGGAGTACATATAAAGGGGCTAGGATAACTCACTTGGGGTCAGGGAGTACTTATAAAGGGGATAGGGTAATTCACTAGGGGTCAGGGATTACTTATAAGGGACTAGGGTAACTCACTTGGGGTCTGGGAGTACTTATAAAGGTGATATGGTAACTGACTTGTGGTCAGGGAGTACTTCTATGGGACTAGGGTAACTAACTTGGGGTCAGGGAGTACTTATATGGGACTAAGGTAACTCACTTGCGGTCAAAGAGTACATATAAAGGGGCTAGGATAATTCACTTGGAGTCAGGGTGTACTTATAAAGGTGATATGGTAACTGACTTGTGGTCAGGGAGTACTTCTATGGGAATAGGGTAACTCACTTGCGGTCAGAGAGTACATATAAAGGGGCTAGGATAACTCACTTGGGGTCAGGGAGTAATTATAAAGGGGCTATGGTAACTCACTTGGGGTCAGGGAGTACTTATATGGGACTAGGGTACCTCACTTGCGGTCAGAGAGTACATATAATGGGGCTCGGATAACACACTTGGGGTTAGGGAGTAATTATATAGGGGCTAGGGTAACTCACTTGGGGTCAGGGAGTAGTTCTGTCGGACTAGGGTAACTCACTTGGGGCCAAGGTATACTTATTAAGGGCTAGGGTAACTCTCTTGTGGTCAGGGAGTACTTATAAGGGACTGGGTAACCCACTTGGGGTCTGGGAGTACATATAAAGCGGCTAGGATAACTCACTTGGGGTCAGGGAGTACTTATAAAGGGGCTAGGGTAACTCACTTGGTGTCAGGGAGTACTTATAAAGGACTAGGGTAACTCACTTGGGGTTTGGGAGTACTTACAAAGGGGCTATGGTAACTCACTAAGGGTCAAGGAGTACTTATATAGGGGCTAGGGTAACGCACTTGGGGTCAGGGAGTACTTCTATGGGACTAGGGTAACTCACTTGGAGTCTGGGAGTACTTATATGGGACTAGGGTAACTCACTTTGTGTCTGTGAGTGCTTATATGGGACCAGGCTAACTCACTTGGGGCCAGAGCGTACTTATTAAGGGCTAGGGTACCTCATTTGGGGTCAGGGAGTTCTTATATGGGACTGGGTAACTCACTTGGGGTCTGGGAGAAAATATAAAGTGGATAGGATAACTCACTTGTGGTCAGAGAGTACATATAAAGGGGCCAGGATAAGTCACTTAGGGTCAGGTATTACTTATAAAGGTGATATGGTAACTCACTTGGGGTCAGGGAGTACTTCTATGCGAATAGGGTGACTCACTTGGGGTCTGGGAGTAGTTATAAGGGACTAGGGTAACTCACTTGGGGTCTGGGAGTACATATAAAGGGGCTTGGATAACTCACTTGGTGTCAGGGTGTACGTATAAAGGGGCTAGGGTAACGCACTTGGGGTCAGGGAGTACTTATATGGGACTAGGGTAACTCACTTAGGGCCAGGGTGTACTTATTAAAGGCTAGGGTAATTCACTTGGGGTCAGGGAGTATTTATAAGGTACTGGGTAACTCACTTGGGGTCTGGGGGTACTTATAAAGGGGATAGGATAACTCACATGGGGTCAAGGAGTACTTATAAAGGTGATATGGTAACTCACTGGGGGTCAGGGAGTACTTCTATGGGATTAGGGTAACTCACTTGCGGTCAGAGAGTACATATAAAGGGGCTAGGATAACTCACTTGGGGTCAGGGAGAACTTATATAGGGGCTAGGGTATCTCACTTGGGGTCAGGGAGTACTTATAGAAGGGCTAGGGTAACTTACTTTGGGTCAAGGAGTACTTATATGGGACTAGGGTAACTCACTTGGTGTCTGTGAGCACTTATATGTGACCAGGGTAACTCACTTTGGGCCAGGGTGTACTTATTAAGGGGCTAGGGTAACTCACTTGGGTTCAGGGAGTACTTATATGGGACTAGGGTAACCCACTTAGGGTCAGGGAGTACTTATAAAGGGGCTAGGGTAACTCACTTTGGGTCGGGGTGTAGTTATAAGGGACTAGGGTAACTCACTTGGACTCTGGGAGTACATATAAAGGGGCTAGGATAACTCACTTGGGGTCAGGGAGTACTTATAAAGGGGATAAGGTAACTCACTTGGGGTCAGGGAGTACTTATAAGGGAGTAGGGTAACTCACTTGGACTCTGGGAGTACATATGAAGGGGCTAGGATATCTCACTTGGGGTCAGGGAGTACTTATAAAGGGGATAGGATAGCTCACTTGGGGCCAGGGAGTACTTATAAGGGACTAGGGTAACACACTTGGGGTCTGGGAGTATTCATAAAGGGGCTATGGTAAATCACTTGGGGTCAGGGAGTACTTATATAGGACTAAGGTAACTCACTTGCGATCAGAGAGTACATATAAAGGGGCTAGGATAACTCACTTGGGGTCTGGGAGTACTTATAAAGGGGCTATGGTAAATCACTTAGGGTCAGGGAGTACTTATATGGGACTAAGGTAACTCACTTGCGGTCAGAGAGTACATATAAAGGGGCTAGGATAACTCACTTGGAGTCAGGGTGTACTTATAAAGGTGATATGGTAACTGACTTGTGGTCAGGGATTACTTCTATGGGAGTAGGGTAACTCACTTGCGGTCAGAGAGTACATATAAAGGGGCTAGGATAACTCACTTGGGGTCAGGGAGTACTTATAAGGGACTAGGATAACTCACTTGGACTCTGGGAGTACATATGAAGGGGCTAGGATAACTCACTTGGGGTCAGGGAGTACTTATAAAGGGGATATGGTAGCTCACTTGGGGCCAGGGAGTACTTATAAGGGACTAGGGTAACTCACATGGGGTCTGGGAGTACTCTTAAAGGGGCATTGGTAAATCACTTGGGGTCAGGGAGTACTTATATGGGACTAAGGTAACTCACTTGCGGTCAGAGAGTACATATAAAGGGGCTAGGATAACTCACTTGGGGTCAGGGACTACTTATAAAGAGGATAGGGTAGCTCACTTGGGGCAAGGGAGTACTTATAAGGGACTAGGGTTACTCACTTGGGGTCTGGGAGTACTCATAAAGGGGCTATGGTAAATCACTTGGGGTCAGGGAGTACTTATATGGGACTAAGGTAACTCACTTGCGGTCAGAGAGTACATATAAAGGGGCTAGGATAACTCACTTGGGGTCAGGGAGTACTTATAAAGGGGATAGGGTAGCTCACTTGGGGACAGGGAGTACTTATAAGGGACTAGGGTAACTCACTTGGGGTCTGGGAGTACTCATAAAGGGGCTATAGTAAATCACTTGGGGTCAGGGAGTACTTATATGGGACTAAGGTAACTCACTTGCGGTCAGAGAGTACATATAAAGGGGCTAGGATAACTCACTTGGGGTCAGGGAGTATTTATAAAGGGGATATGGTAGCTCACTTGGGGCCAGGGAGTACTTATAAGGGACTAGGGTAACTCACATGGGGTCTGGGAGTACTCATAAAGGGGCTATGGTAAATCACTTGGGGTCAGGGAGTACTTATATGGGACTAAGGTAACACACTTTGGGTCTGGCAGTACTTATATGGGACTAGGGTACCTCACTTGCGGTCAGAGATTACATATATTGGGGCTCGGATAATTCACTTGGGTTCAGGGAGTACTTATATGGGACTAGGGTAACTCACTTGGGGTCTGGGAGTACTTATATGGGACTAGGGTAACACGCTTGGGGTCTGGGAGTACTTATTTGGGACTAAGGTAACTCACTTGGGGTCAGGGAGTACTTATAAAGGGGCTATGGTAAATCACTTGGGGTCAGGGAGTACTTATATGGGACTAAGGTAACTCACTTGCGGTCAGAGAGTACATATAAAGGGGCTAGGATAACTCACTTGGAGTCAGGGTGTACTTATAAAGGTGATATGGTAACTGACTTGTGGTCAGGGATTACTTCTATGGGAGTAGGGTAACTCACTTGCGGTCAGAGAGTACATATAAAGGGGCTAGGATATCTCACTTGGGGTCAGGGAGTACATATAAAGGGGCTAGGATAACTCACTTGGGGTCAGGGTGTACTTATAAAGGTGATATGGTAACTCAATGGGGGGGAGGGAGTACTTATATGGGACTAGGGTAACACACTTGGGGTCTGGCAGTACTTATATGGGACTAGGGTACCTCACTTGCGGTCAGAGATTACATATATTGGGGCTCGGATAATTCACTTGGGTTCAGGGAGTACTTATATGGGACTAGGGTAACTCACTTGGGGTCTGGGAGTACTTATATGGGACTAGGGTATCTCACTTGGGGTCAGGGAGTACTTATATGGGACTAGGGTAACTCACTTGGTGTCTGTGAGTACTTATATGGGACCAGGCTAACTCACTTGGGGCCAGGGCGTACTTATTAAGGGCTAGGGTACCTCACTTGGGGTCAGGGAGTTCTTATATGGGACTGGGTAACTCACTTGGGGTCTGGGAGAAAATATAAAGCGGATAGGATAACTCACTAGGGGTCAGGGAGTACAAATAAAGCGGCTAGGATAACTCACTTGCCGTCAGAGAGTACATATAAAGGGGCTATGATAACTCACTTGGGGTCAGGGAGTACTTATAAAGGGCCTATGGTAACTCACTTGGGGTCGGGGAGTACATCTATGGGACTAGGGTAACTCACTTGCAGTCAGAGAGTACATATAAAGGGGCTAGGATAACTCACTTGGGGTCAGAGAGTACTTATAAAGGTGATATGGTAACTCACTTGGGGTCAGGGAGTACTTCTATGGGACTAGGGTAACTCACTTGGGGTCTGGGAGTAGTTATAAGGGACTAGGGTAACTCACTTGGGGTCTGGGAGTACTTATGTGGGACTAGAGTAACCCACTTAGGGTCAGAGAGTACATATAAAGGGGCTAGGATAACTCACTTGCGGTCAGAGAGTACATATAAAGGGGCTAGGATAACTCACTTGGGGTCAGAGAGTACTTATAAAGGTGATATGGTAACTCACTTGGGGTCAGGGAGTACTTCTATGGGACTAGGGTAACTCACTTGCGGTCAGAGAGTACATATAAAGGGGCTAGGATAACTCACTTGGGGTCTGGGAGTACTTATAAAGGGGCTATGGTAAATCACTTGGGGTCAGGGAGTACTTATATGGTACTAAGGTAACTCACTTGCGGTCAGAGAGTACATATAAAGGGGCTAGGATAACTCACTTGGAGTCAGGGTGTACTTATAAAGGTGATATGGTAACTGACTTGTGGTCAGGGATTACTTCTATGGGAGTAGGGTAACTCACTTGCGGTCAGAGAGTACATATAAAGGGGCTAGGATAACTCACTTGGGGTCAGGGAGTACTTATAAGGGACTAGGATAACTCACTTGGACTCTGGGAGTACATATGAAGGGGCTAGGATAACTCACTTGGGGTCAGGGAGTACTTATAAAGGGGATAGGGTAGCTCACTTGGGGCCAGGGAGTACTTATAAGGGACTAGGGTAACTCACTTGGGGTCTGGGAGTACTCTTAAAGGGGCATTGGTAAATCACTTGGGGTCAGGGAGTACTTATATGGGACTAAGGTAACTCACTTGCGGTCAGAGAGTACATATAAAGGGGCTAGGATAACTCACTTGGGGTCAGGGACTACTTATAAAGAGGATAGGGTAGCTCACTTGGGGCAAGGGAGTACTTATAAGGGACTAGGGTTACTCACTTGGGGTCTGGGAGTACTCATAAAGGGGCTATGGTAAATCACTTGGGGTCAGGGAGTACTTATATGGGACTAAGGTAACTCACTTGCGGTCAGAGAGTACATATAAAGGGGCTAGGATAACTCACTTGGGGTCAGGGAGTACTTATAAAGGGGATAGGGTAGCTCACTTGGGGACAGGGAGTACTTATAAGGGACTAGGGTAACTCACTTGGGGTCTGGGAGTACTCATAAAGGGGCTATAGTAAATCACTTGGGGTCAGGGAGTACTTATATGGGACTAAGGTAACTCACTTGCGGTCAGAGAGTACATATAAAGGGGCTAGGATAACTCACTTGGGGTCAGGGAGTATTTATAAAGGGGATATGGTAGCTCACTTGGGGCCAGGGAGTACTTATAAGGGACTAGGGTAACTCACATGGGGTCTGGGAGTACTCATAAAGGGGCTATGGTAAATCACTTGGGGTCAGGGAGTACTTATATGGGACTAAGGTAACACACTTTGGGTCTGGCAGTACTTATATGGGACTAGGGTACCTCACTTGCGGTCAGAGATTACATATATTGGGGCTCGGATAATTCACTTGGGTTCAGGGAGTACTTATATGGGACTAGGGTAACTCACTTGGGGTCTGGGAGTACTTATATGGGACTAGGGTAACACGCTTGGGGTCTGGGAGTACTTATTTGGGACTAAGGTAACTCACTTGGGGTCAGGGAGTACTTATAAAGGGGCTATGGTAAATCACTTGGGGTCAGGGAGTACTTATATGGGACTAAGGTAACTCACTTGCGGTCAGAGAGTACATATAAAGGGGCTAGGATAACTCACTTGGAGTCAGGGTGTACTTATAAAGGTGATATGGTAACTGACTTGTGGTCAGGGATTACTTCTATGGGAGTAGGGTAACTCACTTGCGGTCAGAGAGTACATATAAAGGGGCTAGGATATCTCACTTGGGGTCAGGGAGTACATATAAAGGGGCTAGGATAACTCACTTGGGGTCAGGGTGTACTTATAAAGGTGATATGGTAACTCAATGGGGGGGAGGGAGTACTTATATGGGACTAGGGTAACACACTTGGGGTCTGGCAGTACTTATATGGGACTAGGGTACCTCACTTGCGGTCAGAGATTACATATATTGGGGCTCGGATAATTCACTTGGGTTCAGGGAGTACTTATATGGGACTAGGGTAACTCACTTGGGGTCTGGGAGTACTTATATGGGACTAGGGTATCTCACTTGGGGTCAGGGAGTACTTATATGGGACTAGGGTAACTCACTTGGTGTCTGTGAGTACTTATATGGGACCAGGCTAACTCACTTGGGGCCAGGGCGTACTTATTAAGGGCTAGGGTACCTCACTTGGGGTCAGGGAGTTCTTATATGGGACTGGGTAACTCACTTGGGGTCTGGGAGAAAATATAAAGCGGATAGGATAACTCACTAGGGGTCAGGGAGTACAAATAAAGCGGCTAGGATAACTCACTTGCCGTCAGAGAGTACATATAAAGGGGCTATGATAACTCACTTGGGGTCAGGGAGTACTTATAAAGGGCCTATGGTAACTCACTTGGGGTCGGGGAGTACATCTATGGGACTAGGGTAACTCACTTGCAGTCAGAGAGTACATATAAAGGGGCTAGGATAACTCACTTGGGGTCAGAGAGTACTTATAAAGGTGATATGGTAACTCACTTGGGGTCAGGGAGTACTTCTATGGGACTAGGGTAACTCACTTGGGGTCTGGGAGTAGTTATAAGGGACTAGGGTAACTCACTTGGGGTCTGGGAGTACTTATGTGGGACTAGAGTAACCCACTTAGGGTCAGAGAGTACATATAAAGGGGCTAGGATAACTCACTTGCGGTCAGAGAGTACATATAAAGGGGCTAGGATAACACACTTGGGGTCAGGCAGTACTTATAAAGGGGATAGGGTAACTCACTTGGGGTCAGGGAGTACTTATAAAGGGGCTAGGGTAACCCACTTTGGTTCAGGGAGTAGTTATAGGGGACTAGGGTAACTCACTTGGGTTCTGGGAGTACTTATATGGGACTAGTGTAACCAACTTAGGGTCAGGGAGTAGTTATAGGGGACTAGTGTAACTCACTTGGAGTCAGAGAGTACATATAAAGGGGCTATGATAACTCACTTGCGGTCAGAGAGTACATATAAAGGGGCTAGGATAACACACTTGGGGTCAGGCAGTACTTATAAAGGGGATAGGGTAACTCACTTGGGGTCAGGGAGTACTTATAAAGGGGCTAGGGTAACCCACTTTGGTTCAGGGAGTAGTTATAGGGGACTAGGGTAACTCACTTGGGTTCTGGGAGTACTTATATGGGACTAGGGTAACCAACTTAGGGTCAGGGAGTAGTTATAGGGGACTAGTGTAACTCACTTGGAGTCAGAGAGTACATATAAAGGGGCTAGGATAACTCACTTGCGGTCAGAGAGTACATATAAAGGGGCTAGGATAACTCACTTGGGGTCAGGGAGTACTTCTATGGGACTAGGGTAACTCACTTGGGGTCTGGGAGTACTTATGTGGGTCTAGAGTAACCCACTTAGGGTCAGGGAGTACTTATAAAGGGGCTAGGGTAACTCACTTGGGGTCTGGGAGTACTTATAAAGGGGCTATGGTAACTTATTTGGTGTCAGGGAGTACTTATATGGGACTAGGGTAGCTCACTTGCGTTCAGAGAGTACATATAAAGGGGCTAGGATAACTCACTTGCGGTCAGGGAGTACTTATATGGGACTAGGGTAACTCACTTGGTGTCAGAGAGTACTTATATAGGGGCTAGGGTAACCCACTTTGGTTCAGGGAGTAGTTATAGGGGACTAGGGTAACTCACTTGGGTTCTGGGAGTACTTATATGGGACTAGGGTAACTCACATGGGTCAGGGAGTACTTATAAAGGGGCTAGATTAACTTAGTTTGGGTCAAGGAGTACTTATATGGGACTGGGTAACTCACTTGGGGTCTGGGAGAAAATATAAAGCGGATAGGATAACTCACTAGGGGTCAGGGAGTACAAATAAAGCGGCTAGGATAACTCACTTGCGGTCAGAGAGTACATATAAAGGGGCTATGATAACTCACTTGGGGTCAGGGAGTACTTATAAAGGGCCTATGGTAACTCACTTGGGGTCGGGGAGTACATCTATGGGACTAGGGTAACTCACTTGCAGTCAGAGAGTACATATAAAGGGGCTAGGATAACTCACTTGGGGTCAGAGAGTACTTATAAAGGTGATATGGTAACTCACTTGGGGTCAGGGAGTACTTCTATGGGACTAGGGTAACTCACTTGGGGTCTGGGAGTAGTTATAAGGGACTAGGGTAACTCACTTGGGGTCTGGGAGTACTTATGTGGGACTAGAGTAACCCACTTAGGGTCAGAGAGTACATATAAAGGGGCTAGGATAACAAACTTGCGGTCAGAGAGTACATATAAAGGGGCTAGGATAACACACTTGGGGTCAGGCAGTACTTATAAAGGGGATAGGGTAACTCACTTTGGGTCAGGGAGTACTTATAAAGGGGCTAGGGTAACCCACTTTGGTTCAGGGAGTAGTTATAGGGGACTAGGGTAACTCACTTGGGTTCTGGGAGTACTTATATGGGACTAGGGTAACCAACTTAGGGTCAGGGAGTAGTTATAGGGGACTAGTGTAACTCACTTGGAGTCAGAGAGTACATATAAAGGGGCTAGGATAACTCACTTGCGGTCAGAGAGTACATATAAAGGGGCTAGGATAACTCACTTGGGGTCAGGGAGTACTTCTATGGGACTAGGGTAACTCACTTGGGGTCTGGGAGTATTTATGTGGGACTAGAGTAACCCACTTAGGGTCAGGGAGTACTTATAAAGGGGCTAGGGTAACTCACTTGGGGTCTGGGAGTACTTATAAAGGGGCTATGGTAACTTATTTGGTGTCAGGGAGTACTTATATGGGACTAGGGTAGCTCACTTGCGTTCAGAGAGTACATATAAAGGGGCTAGGATAACTCACTTGCGGTCAGGGAGTACTTATATGGGACTAGGGTAACTCACTTGGTGTCAGGGAGTACTTATATAGGGGCTAGGGTAACCCACTTTGGTTCAGGGAGTAGTTATAGGGGACTAGGGTAACTCACTTGGGTTCTGGGAGTACTTATATGGGACTAGGGTAACACACATGGGTCAGGGAGTACTTATAAAGGGGCTAGATTAACTTAGTTTGGGTCAAGGAGTACTTATTTGGGACTAGGGTAACTCACTTAGGGCCAGGGTAACTTATTAAGGGGCTAGGGTAACTCACTTGGGGTCAGGGAGTACTTCTATGGGACTAGGGTAACTCACTTGGGATCTGGGAGTACTTATGTGGGACTAGGGTAACCCACTTAGGGTCAGGGAGTACTTACAAAGGGGCTAGGGTAACTCACTTTGGGTCGGGGAGTAGTTATAAGGGATTAGGGTAACTCACTTGGACTCTGGGAGTACATATAAAGGGGCTAGGATAACTCACTTGGGGTCAGGGAGTACTTCTATGGGACTAGGGTAACTCACTTGGGGTCTGGGAGTATTTATGTGGGACTAGAGTAACCCACTTTGGGTCAGGGAGTACTTATAAAGGGGCTAGGGTAACTCACTTGGGGTCTGGGAGTACTTATAAAGGGGCTATGGTAACTTATTTGGTGTCAGGGAGTACTTATATGGGACTAGGGTAGCTCACTTGCGTTCAGAGAGTACATATAAAGGGGCTAGGATAACTCACTTGCGGTCAGGGAGTACTTATATGGGACTAGGGTAACTCACTTGGTGTCAGGGAGTACTTATATAGGGGCTAGGGTAACCCACTTTGGTTCAGGGAGTAGTTATAGGGGACTAGGGTAACTCACTTGGGTTCTGGGAGTACTTATATGGGACTAGGGTAACTCACATGGGTCAGGGAGTACTTATAAAGGGGCTAGATTAACTTAGTTTGGGTCAAGGAGTACTTATTTGGGACTAGGGTAACTCACTTAGGGCCAGGGTAACTTATTAAGGGGCTAGGGTAACTCACTTGGGGTCAGGGAGTACTTCTATGGGACTAGGGTAACTCACTTGGGATCTGGGAGTACTTATGTGGGACTAGGGTAACCCACTTAGGGTCAGGGAGTACTTATAAAGGGGCTAGGGTAACTCACTTTGGGTCGGGGAGTAGTTATAAGGGATTAGGGTAACTCACTTGGACTCTGGGAGTACATATAAAGGGGCTAGGATAACTCACTTGGGGTCAGGGAGTACTTCTATGGGACTAGGGTAACTCACTTGGTGTCAGGGAGTACTTATATAGGGGCTAGGGTAACCCACTTTGGTTCAGGGAGTAGTTATAGGGGACTAGGGTAACTCACTTGGGTTCTGGGAGTACTTATATAGGACTAGGGTAACCCACTTAGGGTCAGGGAGTAGTTATAAGGGACTAGGGTAACTCACTTGGACTCTGGGAGTACATATAAAGGGGCTAGGATAACTCATTTGGGGTCAGGGAGTACTTCTATGGGACTAGGGTAACTCACTTGGTGTCAGGGAGTACTTATATAGGGGCTAGGGTAACACACTTGGGGTCAGGGAGTACTTATAAAGGGGCTAGGATAACTCACTTTGGGTCAGGGAGTACTTCTATGGGACTAGGGTAACTCACTTGGGATCTGGGAGTACTTATGTGGGAATAGGGTAACCCACATATGGTCAGGGAGTACTTATAAAGGGGCTAGGGTAACTCACTTTGGGTCGGGGAGTAGTTATAAGGGACTAGGGTAACTCACTTGGACTCTGGGAGTACATATAAAGGGGCTAGGATAACTCATTTGGGGTCAGGGAGTACTTCTATGGGACTAGGGTAACTCACTTGGTGTCAGGGAGTACTTATATAGGGGCTAGGGTAACACACTTGGGGTCAGGGAGTACTTATAAAGGGGCTAGGATAACTCACTTTGGGTCGGGGAGTAGTTTAAGGGACTAGGGTAACTCACTTGGACTCTGGGAGTACATATAAAGGGGCTAGGATAACTCACTTGGGGTCAGGGAGTACTTCTATGGGACTAGGGTAATTCACTTTGGTCTGGGAGTACTTATAAAGGGGCTATAGTAACTCATTTGGGGTCAGGGAGTACTTATATGGGACTAGGGTAGCTTACTTGCGTTCAGAGAGTACATATAAAGGGGCTAGGATAACTCACTTGGGGTCAGGGAGTACTTCTATGGGACTAGGGTAACTCACTTGGGGTCTGGGAGTACTTCTATGGGACTAGGGTAATTCACTTTGGTCTGGGAGTACTTATATGGGACTAGGGTAACTCACTAGGCGTCTGTGAGCACTTATATGTGACCAGGGTAACTCACTTGGGGCCAGGGTGTATTTATTAAGGGTGTAGGGTAACTCACTTTGGGTCAGGGAGTACTTATAAAGGGGCTATAGTAACTCATTTGGGGTCAGGGAGTACTTATATGGGACTAGGGTAGCTCACTTGCGTTCAGAGAGTACATATAAAGGGGCTAGGATAACTCACTTGGGGTCAGGGAGTACTTCTATGGGACTAGGGTAACTCACTTGGGGTCTGGGAGTACTTATGTGGGACTAGGGTAACCCACTTAGGGTCAGGGAGTACTTATAAAGAGGCTAGGGTAACTCACTTTGGGTCGGGGAGTAGTTATAAGGGACTAGGGTAACTCACTTGGACTCTGGGAGTACCTATAAAGGGGCTAGGATAACTCACTTGGGGTCAGGGAGTACTTATAAAGGGGGTAGGGTAACTCACTTGGGGTCAGGGAGTACTTATAAGGGACTAGGGTAACTCACTTGGGTTCTGGGAGTACTTATATGGGACTAGGGTAACCCACTTAGGGTCAGGGAGTAGTTATAGGGGACTAGGGTAACTCGCTTGGAGTCAGAGAGTACATATAAAGGGGCTAGGATAACTCACTTGGGGTCAGGGAGTACTTGTATGGGACTAGGGTAACTCACTTGGGTTCTGGGAGTACTTATTTGGGACTAGGGTAACCCACTTACGGTCAGGGAGTACTTATAAAGGGGCTAGTGTAACCCACTTTGGTTCAGGGAGTAGTTATAGGGGACTAGGGTAACTCACTTGGGGTCTGGGAGTACTTATAAAGGGGCTATGGTAACTCACTTGGTGTCAGGGAGTACTTATATGGGACTAGGGTAGCTCACTTGCGTTCAGAGTGTACATATAAAGGGGCTAGGATAACTCACTTGGGGTCAGGGAGTACTTCTATGGGACTAGGGTAACTCACTTGGGTTCTGGGAGTACTTATATGGGACTAGGGTAACTCACATGGGTCAGGGAGTACTTATAAAGGGGCTAGATTAACATAGTTTGGGTCAAGGAGTACTTATATGGGACTGGGTAACTCACTTGGGGTCTGGGAGAAAATATAAAGCGGATAGGATAACTCACTAGGGGTCAGGGAGTACAAATAAAGCGGCTAGGATAACTCACTTGCGGTCAGAGAGTACATATAAAGGGGCTATGATAACTCACTTGGGGTCAGGGAGTACTTATAAAGGGCCTATGGTAACTCACTTGGGGTCGGGGAGTAGTTATAAGGGACTAGGGTAACTCACTTGGGGTCTGGGAGTACTTATGTGGGACTAGAGTAACCCACTTAGGGTCAGAGAGTACATATAAAGGGGCTAGGATAACTCACTTGCGGTCAGAGAGTACATATAAAGGGGCTAGGATAACACACTTGGGGTCAGGCAGTACTTATAAAGGGGATAGGGTAACTCACTTGGGGTCAGGGAGTACTTATAAAGGGGCTAGGGTAACCCACTTTGGTTCAGGGAGTAGTTATAGGGGACTAGGGTAACTCACTTGGGTTCTGGGAGTACTTATATGGGACTAGGGTAACCAACTTAGGGTCAGGGAGTACTTATAAAGGGGCTAGGGTAACTCACTTGGGGTCTGGGAGTACTTATAAAGGGGCTATGGTAACTTATTTGGTGTCAGGGAGTACTTATATGGGACTAGGGTAGCTCACTTGCGTTCAGAGAGTACATATAAAGGGGCTAGGATAACTCACTTGCGGTCAGGGAGTACTTATATGGGACTAGGGTAACTCACTTGGTGTCAGGGAGTACTTATATAGGGGCTAGGGTAACCCACTTTGGTTCAGGGAGTAGTTATAGGGGACTAGGGTAACTCACTTGGGTTCTGGGAGTACTTATATGGGACTAGGGTAACTCACATGGGTCAGGGAGTACTTATAAAGGGGCTAGATTAACTTAGTTTGGGTCAAGGAGTACTTATTTGGGACTAGGGTAACTCACTTAGGGCCAGGGTAACTTATTAAGGGGCTAGGGTAACTCACTTGGGGTCAGGGAGTACTTCTATGGGACTAGGGTAACTCACTTGGGATCTGGGAGTACTTATGTGGGACTAGGGTAACCCACTTAGGGTCAGGGAGTACTTATAAAGGGGCTAGGGTAACTCACTTTGGGTCGGGGAGTAGTTATAAGGGATTAGGGTAACTCACTTGGACTCTGGGAGTACATATAAAGGGGCTAGGATAACTCACTTGGGGTCAGGGAGTACTTCTATGGGACTAGGGTAACTCACTTGGTGTCAGGGAGTACTTATAAAGGGGATAGGGTAGCTCACTTGGGGACAGGGAGTACTTATAAGGGACTAGGGTAACTCACTTGGGGTCTGGGAGTACTCATAAAGGGGCTATAGTAAATCACTTGGGGTCAGGGAGTACTTATATGGGACTAAGGTAACTCACTTGCGGTCAGAGAGTACATATAAAGGGGCTAGGATAACTCACTTGGGGTCAGGGAGTATTTATAAAGGGGATATGGTAGCTCACTTGGGGCCAGGGAGTACTTATAAGGGACTAGGGTAACTCACATGGGGTCTGGGAGTACTCATAAAGGGGCTATGGTAAATCACTTGGGGTCAGGGAGTACTTATATGGGACTAAGGTAACACACTTGGGGTCTGGCAGTACTTATATGGGACTAAGGTAACTCACTTGGGGTCAGGGAGTACTTATAAAGGGGCTATGGTAAATCACTTGGGGTCAGGGAGTACTTATATGGGACTAAGGTAACTCACTTGCGGTCAGAGAGTACATATAAAGGGGCTAGGATAACTCACTTGGAGTCAGGGTGTACTTATAAAGGTGATATGGTAACTGACTTGTGGTCAGGGATTACTTCTATGGGAGTAGGGTAACTCACTTGCGGTCAGAGAGTACATATAAAGGGGCTAGGATATCTCACTTGGGGTCAGGGAGTACATATAAAGGGGCTAGGATAACTCACTTGGGGTCAGGGTGTACTTATAAAGGTGATATGGTAACTCAATGGGGGGGAGGGAGTACTTATATGGGACTAGGGTAACACACTTGGGGTCTGGCAGTACTTATATGGGACTAGGGTACCTCACTTGCGGTCAGAGATTACATATATTGGGGCTCGGATAATTCACTTGGGTTCAGGGAGTACTTATATGGGACTAGGGTAACTCACTTGGGGTCTGGGAGTACTTATATGGGACTAGGGTATCTCACTTGGGGTCAGGGAGTACTTATATGGGACTAGGGTAACTCACTTGGTGTCTGTGAGTACTTATATGGGACCAGGCTAACTCACTTGGGGCCAGGGCGTACTTATTAAGGGCTAGGGTACCTCACTTGGGGTCAGGGAGTTCTTATATGGGACTGGGTAACTCACTTGGGGTCTGGGAGAAAATATAAAGCGGATAGGATAACTCACTAGGGGTCAGGGAGTACAAATAAAGCGGCTAGGATAACTCACTTGCCGTCAGAGAGTACATATAAAGGGGCTATGATAACTCACTTGGGGTCAGGGAGTACTTATAAAGGGCCTATGGTAACTCACTTGGGGTCGGGGAGTACATCTATGGGACTAGGGTAACTCACTTGCAGTCAGAGAGTACATATAAAGGGGCTAGGATAACTCACTTGGGGTCAGAAAGTACTTATAAAGGTGATATGGTAACTCACTTGGGGTCAGGGAGTACTTCTATGGGACTAGGATAACTCACTTGGGGTCTGGGAGTAGTTATAAGGGACTAGGGTAACTCACTTGGGGTCTGGGAGTACTAATGTGGGACTAGAGTAACCCACTTAGGGTCAGAGAGTACATATAAAGGGGCTAGGATAACTCACTTGCGGTCAGAGAGTACATATAAAGGGGCTAGGATAACACACTTGGGGTCAGGGAGTATTTATAAAGGGGATATGGTAGCTCACTTGGGGCCAGGGAGTACTTATAAGGGACTAGGGTAACTCACATGGGGTCTGGGAGTACTCATAAAGGGGCTATGGTAAATCACTTGGGGTCAGGGAGTACTTATATGGGACTAAGGTAACACACTTGGGGTCTGGCAGTACTTATATGGGACTAAGGTAACTCACTTGGGGTCAGGGAGTACTTATAAAGGGGCTATGGTAAATCACTTGGGGTCAGGGAGTACTTATATGGGACTAAGGTAACTCACTTGCGGTCAGAGAGTACATATAAAGGGGCTAGGATAACTCACTTGGAGTCAGGGTGTACTTATAAAGGTGATATGGTAACTGACTTGTGGTCAGGGATTACTTCTATGGGAGTAGGGTAACTCACTTGCGGTCAGAGAGTACATATAAAGGGGCTAGGATATCTCACTTGGGGTCAGGGAGTACATATAAAGGGGCTAGGATAACTCACTTGGGGTCAGGGTGTACTTATAAAGGTGATATGGTAACTCAATGGGGGGGAGGGAGTACTTATATGGGACTAGGGTAACACACTTGGGGTCTGGCAGTACTTATATGGGACTAGGGTACCTCACTTGCGGTCAGAGATTACATATATTGGGGCTCGGATAATTCACTTGGGTTCAGGGAGTACTTATATGGGACTAGGGTAACTCACTTGGGGTCTGGGAGTACTTATATGGGACTAGGGTATCTCACTTGGGGTCAGGGAGTACTTATATGGGACTAGGGTAACTCACTTGGTGTCTGTGAGTACTTATATGGGACCAGGCTAACTCACTTGGGGCCAGGGCGTACTTATTAAGGGCTAGGGTACCTCACTTGGGGTCAGGGAGTTCTTATATGGGACTGGGTAACTCACTTGGGGTCTGGGAGAAAATATAAAGCGGATAGGATAACTCACTAGGGGTCAGGGAGTACAAATAAAGCGGCTAGGATAACTCACTTGCCGTCAGAGAGTACATATAAAGGGGCTATGATAACTCACTTGGGGTCAGGGAGTACTTATAAAGGGCCTATGGTAACTCACTTGGGGTCGGGGAGTACATCTATGGGACTAGGGTAACTCACTTGCAGTCAGAGAGTACATATAAAGGGGCTAGGATAACTCACTTGGGGTCAGAAAGTACTTATAAAGGTGATATGGTAACTCACTTGGGGTCAGGGAGTACTTCTATGGGACTAGGATAACTCACTTGGGGTCTGGGAGTAGTTATAAGGGACTAGGGTAACTCACTTGGGGTCTGGGAGTACTAATGTGGGACTAGAGTAACCCACTTAGGGTCAGAGAGTACATATAAAGGGGCTAGGATAACTCACTTGCGGTCAGAGAGTACATATAAAGGGGCTAGGATAACACACTTGGGGTCAGGCAGTACTTATAAAGGGGATAGGGTAACTCACTTGGGGTCAGGGAGTACTTATAAAGGGGCTAGGGTAACCCACTTTGGTTCAGGGAGTAGTTATAGGGGACTAGGGTAACTCACTTGGGTTCTGGGAGTACTTATATGGGACTAGGGTAACCAACTTAGGGTCAGGGAGTAGTTATAGGGGACTAGTGTAACTCACTTGGAGTCAGAGAGTACATATAAAGGGGCTAGGATAACTCACTTGCGGTCAGAGAGTACATATAAAGGGGCTAGGATAACTCACTTGGGGTCAGGGAGTACTTCTATGGGACTAGGGTAACTCACTTGGGGTCTGGGAGTACTTATGTGGGACTAGAGTAACCCACTTAGGGTCAGGGAGTACTTATAAAGGGGCTAGGGTAACTCACTTGGGGTCTGGGAGTACTTATAAAGGGGCTATGGTAACTTATTTGGTGTCAGGGAGTACTTATATGGGACTAGGGTAGCTCACTTGCGTTCAGAGAGTACATATAAAGGGGCTAGGATAACTCACTTGCGGTCAGGGAGTACTTATATGGGACTAGGGTAACTCACTTGGTGTCAGAGAGTACTTATATAGGGGCTAGGGTAACCCACTTTTGTTCAGGGAGTAGTTATAGGGGACTAGGGTAACTCACTTGGGTTCTGGGAGTACTTATATGGGACTAGGGTAACTCACATGGGTCAGGGAGTACTTATAAAGGGGCTAGATTAACTTAGTTTGGGTCAAGGAGTACTTATATGGGACTGGGTAACTCACTTGGGGTCTGGGAGAAAATATAAAGCGGATAGGATAACTCACTAGGGGTCAGGGAGTACAAATAAAGCGGCTAGGATAACTCACTTGCGGTCAGAGAGTACATATAAAGGGGCTATGATAACTCACTTGGGGTCAGGGAGTACTTATAAAGGGCCTATGGTAACTCACTTGGGGTCGGGGAGTACATCTATGGGACTAGGGTAACTCACTTGCAGTCAGAGAGTACATATAAAGGGGCTAGGATAACTCACTTGGGGTCAGAGAGTACTTATAAAGGTGATATGGTAACTCACTTGGGGTCAGGGAGTACTTCTATGGGACTAGGGTAACTCACTTGGGGTCTGGGAGTAGTTATAAGGGACTAGGGTAACTCACTTGGGGTCTGGGAGTACTTATGTGGGACTAGAGTAACCCACTTAGGGTCAGAGAGTACATATAAAGGGGCTAGGATAACAAACTTGCGGTCAGAGAGTACATATAAAGGGGCTAGGATAACACACTTGGGGTCAGGCAGTACTTATAAAGGGGATAGGGTAACTCACTTTGGGTCAGGGAGTACTTATAAAGGGGCTAGGGTAACCCACTTTGGTTCAGGGAGTAGTTATAGGGGACTAGGGTAACTCACTTGGGTTCTGGGAGTACTTATATGGGACTAGGGTAACCAACTTAGGGTCAGGGAGTAGTTATAGGGGACTAGTGTAACTCACTTGGAGTCAGAGAGTACATATAAAGGGGCTAGGATAACTCACTTGCGGTCAGAGAGTACATATAAAGGGGCTAGGATAACTCACTTGGGGTCAGGGAGTACTTCTATGGGACTAGGGTAACTCACTTGGGGTCTGGGAGTATTTATGTGGGACTAGAGTAACCCACTTAGGGTCAGGGAGTACTTATAAAGGGGCTAGGGTAACTCACTTGGGGTCTGGGAGTACTTATAAAGGGGCTATGGTAACTTATTTGGTGTCAGGGAGTACTTATATGGGACTAGGGTAGCTCACTTGCGTTCAGAGAGTACATATAAAGGGGCTAGGATAACTCACTTGCGGTCAGGGAGTACTTATATGGGACTAGGGTAACTCACTTGGTGTCAGGGAGTACTTATATAGGGGCTAGGGTAACCCACTTTGGTTCAGGGAGTAGTTATAGGGGACTAGGGTAACTCACTTGGGTTCTGGGAGTACTTATATGGGACTAGGGTAACTCACATGGGTCAGGGAGTACTTATAAAGGGGCTAGATTAACTTAGTTTGGGTCAAGGAGTACTTATTTGGGACTAGGGTAACTCACTTAGGGCCAGGGTAACTTATTAAGGGGCTAGGGTAACTCACTTGGGGTCAGGGAGTACTTCTATGGGACTAGGGTAACTCACTTGGGATCTGGGAGTACTTATGTGGGACTAGGGTAACCCACTTAGGGTCAGGGAGTACTTATAAAGGGGCTAGGGTAACTCACTTTGGGTCGGGGAGTAGTTATAAGGGATTAGGGTAACTCACTTGGACTCTGGGAGTACATATAAAGGGGCTAGGATAACTCACTTGGGGTCAGGGAGTACTTCTATGGGACTAGGGTAACTCACTTGGGGTCTGGGAGTATTTATGTGGGACTAGAGTAACCCACTTAGGGTCAGGGAGTACTTATAAAGGGGCTAGGGTAACTCACTTGGGGTCTGGGAGTACTTATAAAGGGGCTATGGTAACTTATTTGGTGTCAGGGAGTACTTATATGGGACTAGGGTAGCTCACTTGCGTTCAGAGAGTACATATAAAGGGGCTAGGATAACTCACTTGCGGTCAGGGAGTACTTATATGGGACTAGGGTAACTCACTTGGTGTCAGGGAGTACTTATATAGGGGCTAGGGTAACCCACTTTGGTTCAGGGAGTAGTTATAGGGGACTAGGGTAACTCACTTGGGTTCTGGGAGTACTTATATGGGACTAGGGTAACTCACATGGGTCAGGGAGTACTTATAAAGGGGCTAGATTAACTTAGTTTGGGTCAAGGAGTACTTATTTGGGACTAGGGTAACTCACTTAGGGCCAGGGTAACTTATTAAGGGGCTAGGGTAACTCACTTGGGGTCAGGGAGTACTTCTATGGGACTAGGGTAACTCACTTGGGATCTGGGAGTACTTATGTGGGACTAGGGTAACCCACTTAGGGTCAGGGAGTACTTATAAAGGGGCTAGGGTAACTCACTTTGGGTCGGGGAGTAGTTATAAGGGATTAGGGTAACTCACTTGGACTCTGGGAGTACATATAAAGGGGCTAGGATAACTCACTTGGGGTCAGGGAGTACTTCTATGGGACTAGGGTAACTCACTTGGTGTCAGGGAGTACTTATATAGGGGCTAGGGTAACCCACTTTGGTTCAGGGAGTAGTTATAGGGGACTAGGGTAACTCACTTGGGTTCTGGGAGTACTTATATAGGACTAGGGTAACCCACTTAGGGTCAGGGAGTAGTTATAAGGGACTAGGGTAACTCACTTGGACTCTGGGAGTACATATATAGGGGCTAGGATAACTCATTTGGGGTCAGGGAGTACTTCTATGGGACTAGGGTAACTCACTTGGTGTCAGGGAGTACTTATATAGGGGCTAGGGTAACACACTTGGGGTCAGGGAGTACTTATAAAGGGGCTAGGATAACTCACTTTGGGTCAGGGAGTACTTCTATGGGACTAGGGTAACTCACTTGGGATCTGGGAGTACTTATGTGGGAATAGGGTAACCCACATATGGTCAGGGAGTACTTATAAAGGGGCTAGGGTAACTCACTTTGGGTCGGGGAGTAGTTATAAGGGACTAGGGTAACTCACTTGGACTCTGGGAGTACATATAAAGGGGCTAGGATAACTCATTTGGGGTCAGGGAGTACTTCTATGGGACTAGGGTAACTCACTTGGTGTCAGGGAGTACTTATATAGGGGCTAGGGTAACACACTTGGGGTCAGGGAGTACTTATAAAGGGGCTAGGATAACTCACTTTGGGTCGGGGAGTAGTTTAAGGGACTAGGGTAACTCACTTGGACTCTGGGAGTACATATAAAGGGGCTAGGATAACTCACTTGGGGTCAGGGAGTACTTCTATGGGACTAGGGTAATTCACTTTGGTCTGGGAGTACTTATAAAGGGGCTATAGTAACTCATTTGGGGTCAGGGAGTACTTATATGGGACTAGGGTAGCTCACTTGCGTTCAGAGAGTACATATAAAGGGGCTAGGATAACTCACTTGGGGTCAGGGAGTACTTCTATGGGACTAGGGTAACTCACTTGGGGTCTGGGAGTACTTCTATGGGACTAGGGTAATTCACTTTGGTCTGGGAGTACTTATATGGGACTAGGGTAACTCACTAGGCGTCTGTGAGCACTTATATGTGACCAGGGTAACTCACTTGGGGCCAGGGTGTATTTATTAAGGGTGTAGGGTAACTCACTTTGGGTCAGGGAGTACTTATAAAGGGGCTATAGTAACTCATTTGGGGTCAGGGAGTACTTATATGGGACTAGGGTAGCTCACTTGCGTTCAGAGAGTACATATAAAGGGGCTAGGATAACTCACTTGGGGTCAGGGAGTACTTCTATGGGACTAGGGTAACTCACTTGGGGTCTGGGAGTACTTATGTGGGACTAGGGTAACCCACTTAGGGTCAGGGAGTACTTATAAAGAGGCTAGGGTAACTCACTTTGGGTCGGGGAGTAGTTATAAGGGACTAGGGTAACTCACTTGGACTCTGGGAGTACCTATAAAGGGGCTAGGATAACTCACTTGGGGTCAGGGAGTACTTATAAAGGGGGTAGGGTAACTCACTTGGGGTCAGGGAGTACTTATAAGGGACTAGGGTAACTCACTTGGGTTCTGGGAGTACTTATATGGGACTAGGGTAACCCACTTAGGGTCAGGGAGTAGTTATAGGGGACTAGGGTAACTCGCTTGGAGTCAGAGAGTACATATAAAGGGGCTAGGATAACTCACTTGGGGTCAGGGAGTACTTGTATGGGACTAGGGTAACTCACTTGGGTTCTGGGAGTACTTATTTGGGACTAGGGTAACCCACTTACGGTCAGGGAGTACTTATAAAGGGGCTAGTGTAACCCACTTTGGTTCAGGGAGTAGTTATAGGGGACTAGGGTAACTCACTTGGGGTCTGGGAGTACTTATAAAGGGGCTATGGTAACTCACTTGGTGTCAGGGAGTACTTATATGGGACTAGGGTAGCTCACTTGCGTTCAGAGTGTACATATAAAGGGGTTAGGATAACTCACTTGGGGTCAGGGAGTACTTCTATGGGACTAGGGTAACTCACTTGGGTTCTGGGAGTACTTATATGGGACAAGGGTAACTCACATGGGTCAGGGAGTACTTATAAAGGGGCTAGATTAACTTAGTTTGGGTCAAGGAGTACTTATATGGGACTGGGTAACTCACTTGGGGTCTGGGAGAAAATATAAAGCGGATAGGATAACTCACTAGGGGTCAGGGAGTACAAATAAAGCGGCTAGGATAACTCACTTGCGGTCAGAGAGTACATATAAAGGGGCTATGATAACTCACTTGGGGTCAGGGAGTACTTATAAAGGGCCTATGGTAACTCACTTGGGGTCGGGGAGTAGTTATAAGGGACTAGGGTAACTCACTTGGGGTCTGGGAGTACTTATGTGGGACTAGAGTAACCCACTTAGGGTCAGAGAGTACATATAAAGGGGCTAGGATAACTCACTTGCGGTCAGAGAGTACATATAAAGGGGCTAGGATAACACACTTGGGGTCAGGCAGTACTTATAAAGGGGATAGGGTAACTCACTTGGGGTCAAGGAGTACTTATAAAGAGGCTAGGGTAACCCACTTTGGTTCAGGGAGTAGTTATAGGGGACTAGGGTAACTCACTTGGGTTCTGGGAGTACTTATATGGGACTAGGGTAACCAACTTAGGGTCAGGGAGTAGTTATAGGGGACTAGTGTAACTCACTTGGAGTCAGAGAGTACATATAAAGGGGCTAGGATAACTCACTTGCGGTCAGAGAGTACATATAAAGGGGCTAGGATAACTCACTTGGGGTCAGGGAGTACTTCTATGGGACTAGGGTAACTCACTTGGGGTCTGGGAGTATTTATGTGGGACTAGAGTAACCCACTTAGGGTCAGGGAGTACTTATAAAGGGGCTAGGGTAACTCACTTGGGGTCTGGGAGTACTTATAAAGGGGCTATGGTAACTTATTTGGTGTCAGGGAGTACTTATATGGGACTAGGGTAGCTCACTTGCGTTCAGAGAGTACATATAAAGGGGCTAGGATAACTCACTTGCGGTCAGGGAGTACTTATATGGGACTAGGGTAACACACTTGGTGTCAGGGAGTACTTATATAGGGGCTAGGGTAACCCACTTTGGTTCAGGGAGTAGTTATAGGGGACTAGGGTAACTCACTTGGGTTCTGGGAGTACTTATATGGGACTAGGGTAACTCACATGGGTCAGGGAGTACTTATAAAGGGGCTAGATTAACTTAGTTTGGGTCAAGGAGTACTTATATGGGACTAGGGTAACTCACTTAGGGCCAGGGTAACTTATTAAGGGGCTAGGGTAACTCACTTGGGGTCAGGGAGTACTTCTATGGGACTAGGGTAACTCACTTGGGATCTGGGAGTACTTATGTGGGACTAGGGTAACCCACTTAGGGTCAGGGAGTACTTATAAAGGGGCTAGGGTAACTCACTTTGGGTCGGGGAGTAGTTATAAGGGATTAGGGTAACTCACTTGGACTCTGGGAGTACATATAAAGGGGCTAGGATAACTCACTTGGGGTCAGGGAGTACTTCTATGGGACTAGGGTAACTCACTTGGTGTCAGGGAGTACTTATATAGGGGCTAGGGTAACCCACTTTGGTTCAGGGAGTAGTTATAGGGGACTAGGGTAACTCACTTGGGTTCTGGGAGTACTTATATAAGACTAGGGTAACCCACTTAGGGTCAGGGAGTAGTTATAAGGGACTAGGGTAACTCACTTGGACTCTGGGAGTACATATAAAGGGGCTAGGATAACTCATTTTGGGGTCAGGGAGTACTTCTATGGGACTAGGGTAACTCACTTGGTGTCAGGGAGTACTTATATAGGGGCTAGTGTAACACACTTGGGGTCAGGGAGTACTTATAAAGGGGCTAGGATAACTCACTTTGGGTCAGGGAGTACTTCTATGGGACTAGGGTAACTCACTTGGGATCTGGGAGTACTTATGTGGGAATAGGGTAACCCACATATGGTCAGGGAGTACTTATAAAGGGGCTAGGGTAACTCACTTTGGGTCGGGGAGTAGTTATAAGGGACTAGGGTAACTCACTTGGACTCTGGGAGTACATATAAAGGGGCTAGGATAACTCATTTGGGGTCAGGGAGTACTTCTATGGGACTAGGGTAACTCACTTGGTGTCAGGGAGTACTTATATAGGGGCTAGGGTAACACACTTGGGGTCAGGGAGTACTTATAAAGGGGCTAGGATAACTCACTTTGGGTCGGGGAGTAGTTTAAGGGACTAGGGTAACTCACTTGGACTCTGGGAGTACATATAAAGGGGCTAGGATAACTCACTTGGGGTCAGGGAGTACTTCTATGGGACTAGGGTAATTCACTTTGGTCTGGGAGTACTTATATGGGACTAGGGTAACTCACTAGGCGTCTGTGAGCACTTATATGTGACCAGGGTAACTCACTTGGGGCCAGGGTGTATTTATTAAGGGTGTAGGGTAACTCACTTTGGGTCAGGGAGTACTTATAAAGGGGATATAGTAACTCATTTGGGGTCAGGGAGTACTTATATGGGACTAGGGTAGCTCACTTGCGCTCAGAGAGTACATATAAAGGGGCTAGGATAACTCACTTGGGGTCAGGGAGTACTTCTATGGGACTAGGGTAACTCACTTGGGGTCTGGGAGTACTTATGTGGGACTAGGGTAACCCACTTAGGGTCAGGGAGTACTTATAAAGAGGCTAGGGTAACTCACTTTGGGTCGGGGAGTAGTTATAAGGGACTAGGGTAACTCACTTGGACTCTGGGAGTACCTATAAAGGGGCTAGGATAACTCACTTGGGGTCAGGGAGTACTTATAAAGTGGGTAGGGTAACTCACTTGGGGTCAGGGAGTACTTATAAGGGACTAGGGTAACTCACTTGGGTTCTGGGAGTACTTATATGGGACTAGGGTAACCCACTTAGGGTCAGGGAGTAGTTATAGGGGACTAGGGTAACTCGCTTGGAGTCAGAGAGTACATATAAAGGGGCTAGGATAACTCACTTGGGGTCAGGGAGTACTTGTATGGGACTAGGGTAACTCACTTGGTTTCTGGGAGTACTTATTTGGGACTAGGGTAACCCACTTACGGTCAGGTAGTACTTATAAAGGGGCTAGTGTAACCCACTTTGGTTCAGGGAGTAGTTATAGGGGACTAGGGTAACTCACTTGGGGTCTGGGAGTACTTATAAAGGGGCTATGGTAACTCACTTGGTGTCAGGGAGTACTTATATGGGACTAGGGTAGCTCACTTGCGTTCAGAGTGTACATATAAAGGGGTTAGGATAACTCACTTGGGGTCAGGGAGTACTTCTATGGGACTAGGGTAACTCACTTGGGGTCTGGGAGTACTTATGTGGGACTAGGGTAACCCACTTAGGGTCAGGGAGTACTTATAAAGGGGCTAGGGTAACTCACTTTGGGTCAGGGAGGACTTATAAAGGGGGTAGGGTAACTCACTTGGGGTCAGGGAGTACTTATAAGGGACTAGGGTAACTCACTTGGGGCCAGGGAGTACTTATAAAGGGGCTAGGATAACCCACTTTGGTTCAGGGAGTACTTCTATGGGACTAGGGTAACTCACTTGGGATCTGGGAGTACTTATGTGGGACTAGGGTAACCCACTTAGGGTCAGGGAGTACTTATAATGAGGCTAGGATAACTCACTTGGGGTCAGGGAGTACTTCTATGGGACTAGGGTAACTCACTTGGACTCTGGGAGTACCTATAAAGGGGCTAGGATAACTCACTTGGGGTCAGGGAGTACTTCTATGGGACTAGGGTAACTCACTTGGGGTCTGGGAGTACTTATGTGGGACTAGGGTAACCCACTTAGGGTCAGGGAGTACTTATAAAGGGGGTAGGGTAACTCACTTGGGGTCAGGGAGTACTTATATGGGACTAGGGTAGCTCACTTGCTTTCAGAGAGTACATATAAAGGGGCTAGGATAACTCACTTGGGGTCAGGGAGTACTTCTATGGGACTAGGGTAACTCACTTGGGGTCTGGGAGTACTTATGTGGGACTAGGGTAACCCACTTAGGATCAGGGAGTACTTATAAAGAGGCTAGGATAACTCACTTGGGGTCAGGGAGTACTTCTATGGGACTAGGGTAACTCACTTGGACTCTGGGAGTACCTATAAAGGGGATAGGATAACTCACTTGGGGTCAGGGAGTACTTATAAAGGGGGTAGGGTAACTCACTTGGGGTCAGGGAGTACTTATAAGGGACTAGGGTAACTCACTTTGGGCCAGGGAGTACTTATAAAGGGGCTAGGATAACCCACTTTGGTTCAGGGAGTAGTTATAGGGAACTAGGGTAACTCACTTGGGTTCTGGAAGTACTTATATGGGACTATGGTAACCCACTTAGTGTCAGGGACTAGTTATAGGGGACTAGGGTAACTCGCTTGGAGTCAGAAAGTACATATAAAGGGGCTAGGATAACTCACTTGCGGTCAGAGAGTACTTCTATGGGACTAGGGTAACTCACTTGGGTTCTGGGAGTACTTATGTGGGACTAGGGTAACCCACTTAGGGTCAGGGACTACTTATAAAGGGGCTAGGGTAACTCACTTTGGGTCGGGGAGTAGTTATAAGGGACTAGGGTAACTCGCTTGGACTCTGGGAGTACATATAAAGGGGCTAGGATAACTCACTTGGGGTCAGGGAGAACTTATAAAGGGGATAGGGTAACTCATTTGGGGTCAGGGAGTACTTATAAGGGACTAGGGTAACTCACTTGGGGTCTGGGAGTACTTATAAAGGGGCTATGGTAACTCACTTGGTGTCAGGGAGTACTTATATGGGACTAGGGTAGCTCACTTGCGTTCAGAGAGTACATATAAAGGGCCTAGGATAACTCACTTGGGGTCAGGGAGTACTTCTATGGGACTAGGGTAACTCACTTGGGGTCTAGGAGTACTTATGTGGGACTAGGGTAACCCACTTAGGGTCAGGGAGTACTTATAAAGGGGCTAGGGTAACTCACTTTGGGTCGGGGAGTAGTTATAAGGGACTAGGGTAACTCACTTGGACTCTGGGAGTACATATAAAGGGGCTAGGATAACTCACTTGGGTTCAGGGAGTACTTCTATGGGACTAGGGAAACTCACTTGGGGTCAGGGAGTACTTATATAGGGGCTAGGGTAACACACTTGGGGTCAGGGAGTACTTATAAAGAGGCTAGGATAACTCACACTGGGTCGGGGAGTAGTTTAAGGGACTAGGGTAACTCACTTGGACTCTGGGAGTACATATAAAGGGGCTAGGATAACTCACTTGGGATCAGGGAGTACTTATAAAAGGTGTAGGGTAACTCACTTTGGGTCAGAGAGTACTTATAAAGGGGCTATAGTAACTCACTTGGGGTCAGGGAGTACTTATATGGGACTAGGGTAGCTCACTTGCGTTCAGAGAGTACATATAAAGGGGCTAGGATAACTCACTTGGGGTCAGGGAGTACTTCTATGGGACTAGGGTAACTCACTTGGGGTCTGGCAGTACTTATGTGGGACTAGGGTAACCCACTTAGGGTCAGGGAGTACTTATAAAGAGGCTAGGGTAACTCACATTGGGTCGGGGAGTAGTTATAAGGGACTAGGGTAACTCACTTGGACTCTGGGAGTACCTATAAAGGGGCTAGGATAACTCACTTGGGGTCAGGGAGTACTTATAAAGGGGGTAGGGTAACTCACTTGGGGTCAGGGAGTACTTATAGAAGGGCAAGGGTAACTTACTTTGGGTCAAGGAGTACTTATATGGGACTAGGGTAACTCACTTGGTGTCTGTGAGCACTTATATGTGACCAGGGTAACTCACTTGGGGCCAGGGTGTACTTATTAAGGGGCTAGGGTAACTCACTTGGGGTCAGGGAGTACTTCTATGGGACTAGGGTAACTCACTTGGGGTCTGGGAGTACTTATATGGGACTAGGGTAACCCACTTAGGGTCAGGGAGTACTTATAAAGGGGCTAGGGTAACTCACTTTGGGTCGGGGTGTAGTTAAAGGGACTAGGGTAACTCACTTGGTCTCTGGGAGTACATATAAAGGGGCTAGGATAACTCACTTGGGGTCAGGGAGTACTTATAAGGGAGTAGGGTAACTCACTTGGACTCTGGGAGTACATATGAAGGGGCTAGGATATCTCACTTGGGGTCAAGGAGTACTTATAAAGGGGATAGGATAGCTCACTTGGGGCCAGGGAGTACTTATAAGGGACTAGGGTAACAAACTTGGGGTCTGGGAGTACTCATAAAGGGGCTATGGTAAATCACTTGGGGTCAGGGAGTACTTATATAGGACTAAGGTAACTCACTTGCGGTCAGAGAGTACATATAAAGGGGCTAGGATAACTCACTTGGGGTCTGGGAGTACTTATAAAGGGGCTATGGTAAATCACTTGGGGTCAGGGAGTACTTATATGGGACTAAGGTAACTCACTTGCGGTCAGAGAGTACATATAAAGGGGCTAGGATAACTCACTTGGAGTCAGGGTGTACTTATAAAGGTGATATGGTAACTGACTTGTGGTCAGGGATTATTTCTATGGGAGTAGGGTAACTCACTTGCGGTCAGAGAGTACATATAAAGGGGCTAGGATAACTCACTTGGGGTCAGGGAGTACTTATAAGGGACTAGGATAACTCACTTGGACTCTGGGAGTACATATGAAGGGGCTAGGATAACTCACTTGGGGTCAGGGAGTACTTATAAAGGGGATAGGGTAACTCACTTTGGATCGGGGAGTAGTTATAAGGGACTAGGGTAACTCACTTGGACTCTGGGAGTACATATAAAGGGGCTAGGATAACTCACTTGGGGTCAGGGAGTACTTCTATGGGACTAGGGAAACTCACTTGGGGTCAGGGAGTACTTATATAGGGGCTAGGGTAACACACTTGGGGTCAGGGAGTACTTATAAAGAGGCTAGGATAACTCACACTGGGTCGGGGAGTAGTTTAAGGGACTAGGGTAACTCACTTGGACTCTGGGAGTACATATAAAGGGGCTAGGATAACTCACTTGGGATCAGGGAGTACTTATAAAAGGTGTAGGGTAACTCACTTTGGGTCAGAGAGTACTTATAAAGGGGCTATAGTAACTCACTTGGGGTCAGGGAGTACTTATATGGGACTAGGGTAGCTCACTTGCGTTCAGAGAGTACATATAAAGGGGCTAGGATAACTCACATGGGGTCAGGGAGTACTTCTATGGGACTAGGGTAACTCACTTGGGGTCTGGCAGTACTTATGTGGGACTAGGGTAACCCACTTAGGGTCAGGGAGTACTTATAAAGAGGCTAGGGTAACTCACATTGGGTCGGGGAGTAGTTATAAGGGACTAGGGTAACTCACTTGGACTCTGGGAGTACCTATAAAGGGGCTAGGATAACTCACTTGGGGTCAGGGAGTACTTATAAAGGGGGTAGGGTAATTCACATGGGGTCAGGGAGTACTTATAAGGGACTAGGATAACCCACTTAGGGTCAGGGAGTAGTTATAGGGGACTAGGGTAACTCACTTGGGTTCTGGGAGTACATATAAAGGGGCTAGGATAACTCACTTGGGGTCAGGGAGAACTTATATAGGGGCTAGGGTATCTCACTTGGGGTCAGGGAGTACTTATAGAAGGGCAAGGGTAACTTACTTTGGGTCAAGGAGTACTTATATGGGACTAGGGTAACTCACTTGGTGTCTGTGAGCACTTATATGTGACCAGGGTAACTCACTTGGGGCCAGGGTGTACTTATTAAGGGGCTAGGGTAACTCACTTGGGGTCAGGGAGTACTTCTATGGGACTAGGGTAACTCACTTGGGGTCTGGGAGTACTTATATGGGACTAGGGTAACCCACTTAGGGTCAGGGAGTACTTATAAAGGGGCTAGGGTAACTCACTTTGGGTCGGGGTGTAGTTAAAGGGACTAGGGTAACTCACTTGGACTCTGGGAGTACATATAAAGGGGCTAGGATAACTCACTTGGGGTCAGGGAGTACTTATAAGGGAGTAGGGTAACTCACTTGGACTCTGGGAGTACATATGAAGGGGCTAGGATATCTCACTTGGGGTCAGGGAGTACTTATAAAGGGGATAGGATAGCTCACTTGGGGCCAGGGAGTACTTATAAGGGACTAGGGTAACAAACTTGGGGTCTGGGAGTACTCATAAAGGGGCTATGGTAAATCACTTGGGGTCAGGGAGTACTTATATAGGACTAAGGTAACTCACTTGCGGTCAGAGAGTACATATAAAGGGGCTAGGATAACTCACTTGGGGTCTGGGAGTACTTATAAAGGGGCTATGGTAAATCACTTGGGGTCAGGGAGTACTTATATGGGACTAAGGTAACTCACTTGCGGTCAGAGAGTACATATAAAGGGGCTAGGATAACTCACTTGGAGTCAGGGTGTACTTATAAAGGTGATATGGTAACTGACTTGTGGTCAGGGATTACTTCTATGGAAGTAGGGTAACTCACTTGCGGTCAGAGAGTACATATGAAGGGGCTAGGATAACTCACTTGGGGTCAGGGAGTACTTATAAAGGGGATAGGGTAGCTAACTTGGGGCCAGGGAGTACTTATAAGGGACTAGGGTAACTCACCTGGGGTCTGGGAGTACTCTTAAAGGGGCATTGGTAAATCACTTGGGGTCAGGGAGTACTTATATGGGACTAAGGTAACTCACTTGCGGTCAGAGAGTACATATAAAGGGGCTAGGATAACTCACTTGGGGTCAGGGACTACTTATAAAGAGGATAGGGTAGCTCACTTGGGGCAAGGGAGTACTTATAAGGGACTAGGGTAACTCACTTGGGGTCTGGGAGTACTCATAAAGGGGCTATGGTAAATCACTTGGGGTCAGGGAGTACTTATATGGGACTAAGGTAACTCACTTGCGGTCAGAGAGTACATATAAAGGGGCTAGGATAACTCACTTGGGGTCAGGGAGTACTTATAAAGGGGATAGGGTAGCTCACTTGGGGACAGGGAGTACTTATAAGGGACTAGGGTAACTCACTTGGGGTCTGGGAGTACTCATAAAGGGGCTATAGTAAATCACTTGGGGTCAGGGAGTACTTATATGGGACTAAGGTAACTCACTTGCGGTCAGAGAGTACATATAAAGGGGCTAGGATAACTCACTTGGGGTCAGGGAGTACTTATAAAGGGGATATGGTAGCTCACTTGGGGCCAGGGAGTACTTATAAGGGACTAGGGTAACTCACATGGGGTCTGGGAGTACTCATAAAGGGGCTATGGTAAATCACATGGGGTCAGGGAGTTCTTATATGGGACTGGGTAACTCACTTGGGGTCTGGGAGAAAATATAAAGCGGATAGGATAACTCACTAGGGGTCAGGGAGTACAAATAAAGCGGCTAGGATAACTCACTTGCCGTCAGAGAGTACATATAAAGGGGCTATGATAACTCACTTGGGGTCAGGGAGTACTTATAAAGGGCCTATGGTAACTCACTTGGGGTCGGGGAGTACATCTATGGGACTAGGGTAACTCACTTGCAGTCAGAGAGTACATATAAAGGGGCTAGGATAACTCACTTGGGGTCAGAGAGTACTTATAAAGGTGATATGGTAACTCACTTGGGGTCAGGGAGTACTTCTATGGGACTAGGGTAACTCACTTGGGGTCTGGGAGTAGTTATAAGGGACTAGGGTAACTCACTTGGGGTCTGGGAGTACTTATGTGGGACTAGAGTAACCCACTTAGGGTCAGAGAGTACTTATAAAGGGGCTAGGATAACTCACTTGCGGTCAGAGAGTACATATAAAGGGGCTAGGATAACACACTTGGGGTCAGGCAGTACTTATAAAGGGGATAGGGTAACTCACTTGGGGTCAGGGAGTACTTATAAAGGGGCTAGGGTAACCCACTTTGGATCAGGGAGTAGTTATAGGGGACTAGGGTAACTCACTTGGGTTCTGGGAGTACTTATATGGGACTAGGGTAACCAACTTAGGGTCAGGGAGTAGTTATAGGGGACTAGTGTAACTCACTTGGAGTCAGAGAGTACATATAAAGGGGCTAGGATAACTCACTTGCGGTCAGAGAGTACATATAAAGGGGCTAGGATAACTCACTTGGGGTCAGGGAGTACTTCTATGGGACTAGGGTAACTCACTTGGGGTCTGGGAGTACTTATGTGGGACTAGAGTAACCCACTTAGGGTCAGGGAGTACTTATAAAGGGGCTAGGGTAACTCACTTGGGGTCTGGGAGTACTTATAAAGGGGCTATGGTAACTTATTTGGTGTCAGGGAGTACTTATATGGGACTAGGGTAGCTCACTTGCGTTCAGAGAGTACATATAAAGGGGCTAGGATAACTCACTTGCGGTCAGGGAGTACTTATATGGGACTAGGGTAACTCACTTGGTGTCAGGGAGTACTTATATAGGGGCTAGGGTAACCCACTTTGGTTCAGGGAGTAGTTATAGGGGACTAGGGTAACTCACTTGGGTTCTAGGAGTACTTATATGGGACTAGGGTAACTCACTTGGGGTCTGGGAGAAAATATAAAGCGGATAGGATAACTCACTAGGGGTCAGGGAGTACAAATAAAGCGGCTAGGATAACTCACTTGCGGTCAGAGAGTACATATAAAGGGGCTATGATAACTCACTTGGGGTCAGGGAGTACTTATAAAGGGCCTATGGTAACTCACTTGGGGTCGGGGAGTACATCTATGGGACTAGGGTAACTCACTTGCAGTCAGAGAGTACATATAAAGGGGCTAGGATAACTCACTTGGGGTCAGAGAGTACTTATAAAGGTGATATGGTAACTCACTTGGGGTCAGGGAGTACTTCTATGGGACTAGGGTAACTCACTTGGGGTCTGGGAGTAGTTATAAGGGACTAGGGTAACTCACTTGGGGTCTGGGAGTACTTATGTGGGACTAGAGTAACCCACTTAGGGTCAGAGAGTACATATAAAGGGGCTAGGATAACTCACTTGCGGTCAGAGAGTACATATAAAGGGGCTAGGATAACACACTTGGGGTCAGGCAGTACTTATAAAGGGGATAGGGTAACTCACTTGGGGTCAGGGAGTACTTATAAAGGGGCTAGGGTAACCCACTTTGGATCAGGGAGTAGTTATAGGGGACTAGGGTAACTCACTTGGGTTCTGGGAGTACTTATATGGGACTAGGGTAACCAACTTAGGGTCAGGGAGTAGTTATAGGGGACTAGTGTAACTCACTTGGAGTCAGAGAGTACATATAAAGGGGCTAGGATAACTCACTTGCGGTCAGAGAGTACATATAAAGGGGCTAGGATAACTCACTTGGGGTCAGGGAGTACTTCTATGGGACTAGGGTAACTCACTTGGGGTCTGGGAGTATTTATGTGGGACTAGAGTAACCCACTTAGGGTCAGGGAGTACTTATAAAGGGGCTAGGGTAACTCACTTGGGGTCTGGGAGTACTTATAAAGGGGCTATGGTAACTTATTTGGTGTCAGGGAGTACTTATATGGGACTAGGGTAGCTCACTTGCGTTCAGAGAGTACATATAAAGGGGCTAGGATAACTCACTTGCGGTCAGGGAGTACTTATATGGGACTAGGGTAACTCACTTGGTGTCAGGGAGTACTTATATAGGGGCTAGGGTAACCCACTTTGGTTCAGGGAGTAGTTATAGGGGACTAGGGTAACTCACTTGGGTTCTGGGAGTACTTATATGGGACTAGGTTAACTCACATGGGTCAGGGAGTACTTATAAAGGGGCTAGATTAACTTACTTTGGGTCAAGGAGTACTTATATGGGACTAGGGTAACTCACTTAGGGCCAGGGTGTACATATTAAGGGGCTAGGGTAACTCACTTGGGGTCAGGGAGTACTTATGTGGGACTAGGGTAACCCACTTAGGGTCAGGGAGTACTTATAAAGGGGCTAGGGTAACTCACTTTGGGTCGGGGAGTAGTTATAAGGGATTAGGGTAACTCACTTGGACTCTGGGAGTACATATAAAGGGGCTAGGATAACTCACTTGGGGTCAGGGAGTACTTCTATGGGACTAGGGTAACTCACTTGGTGTCAGGGAGTACTTATATAGGGGCTAGGGTAACCCACTTTGGTTCAGGGAGTAGTTATAGGGGACTAGGGTAACTCACTTGGGTTCTGGGAGTACTTATATAGGACTAGGGTAACCCACTTAGGGTCAGGGAGTAGTTATAAGGGACTAGGGTAACTCACTTGGACTCTGGGAGTACATATAAAGGGGCTAGGATAACTCATTTGGGGTCAGGGAGTACTTCTATGGGACTAGGGTAACTCACTTGGTGTCAGGGAGTACTTATATAGGGGCTAGGGTAACACACTTGGGGTCATGGAGTACTTATAAAGGGGCTAGGATAACTCACTTTGGGTCAGGGAGTACTTCTATGGGACTAGGGTAACTCACTTGGGATCTGGGAGTACTTATGTGGGAATAGGGTAACCCACATATGGTCAGGGAGTACTTATAAAGGGGCTAGGGTAACTCACTTTGGGTCGGGGAGTAGTTATAAGGGACTAGGGTAACTCACTTGGACTCTGGGAGTACATATAAAGGGGCTAGGATAACTCATTTGGGGTCAGGGAGTACTTCTATGGGACTAGGGTAACTCACTTGGTGTCAGGGAGTACTTATATAGGGGCTAGGGTAACACACTTGGGGTCAGGGAGTACTTATAAAGGGGCTAGGATAACTCACTTTGGGTCGGGGAGTAGTTTAAGGGACTAGGGTAACTCACTTGGACTCTGGGAGTACATATAAAGGGGCTAGGATAACTCACTTGGGGTCAGGGAGTACTTCTATGGGACTAGGGTAATTCACTTTGGTCTGGGAGTACTTATATGGGACTAGGGTAACTCACTAGGCGTCTGTGAGCACTTATATGTGACCAGGGTAACTCACTTGGGGCCAGGATGTATTTATTAAGGGTGTAGGATAACTCACTTGGGGTCAGGGAGTACTTCTATGGGACTAGGGTAACTCACTTGGGGTCTGGGAGTACTTATGTGGGACTAGGGTAACCCACTTAGGGTCAGGGAGTACTTATAAAGAGGCTAGGGTAACTCACTTTGGGTCGGGGAGTAGTTATAAGGGACTAGGGTAACTCACTTGGACTCTGGGAGTACATATAAAGGGGCTAGGATAACTCATTTGGGGTCAGGGAGTACTTCTATGGGACTAGGGTAACTCGCTTGGAGTCAGAGAGTACATATAAAGGGGCTAGGATAACTCACTTGGGGTCAGGGAGTACTTGTATGGGACTAGGGTAACTCACTTGGGTTCTGGGAGTACTTATTTGGGACTAGGGTAACCCACTTACGGTCAGGGAGTACTTATAAAGGGGCTAGTGTAACCCACTTTGGTTCAGGGAGTAGTTATAGGGGACTAGGGTAACTCACTTGGGGTCTGGGAGTACTTATAAAGGGGCTATGGTAACTCACTTGGTGTCAGGGAGTACTTATAAGGGACTAGGATAACCCACTTAGGGTCAGGGAGTAGTTATAGGGGACTAGGGTAACTCGCTTGGAGTCAGAGAGTACATATAAAAGGGCTAGGATAACTCACTTGGGGTCAGGGAGTACTTGTATGGGACTAGGGTAACTCACTTGGGTTCTGGGAGTACTTATTTGGGACTAGGGTAACCCACTTAGGGTCAGGGAGTACTTATAAAGGGGCTAGGGTAACTCACTTGGGGTCAGGGAGTACTTCTATGGGACTAGGGTAACTCACATGGGTCAGAGAGTACTTATAAAGGGGCTAGGTTAACTTACTTTGGGTCAAGGAGTACTTATATGGGACTAGGGTAACTCACTTAGGGCCAGGGTGTACTTATTAAGGGGCTAGGGTAACTCACTTGGGGTCAGGGAGTACTTCTATGGGACTAGGGTAACTCACTTGTGATCTGGGAGTACTTATGTGAGACTAGGGTAACCCACTTAGGGTCAGGGAGTACTTAAAAGGGGATAGGGTAACTCACTTTGGGTCGGGGAGTAGTTATAAGGGACTAGGGTAACTCACTTGGACTCTGGGAGTACATAGAAAGGGGCTAGGATAACTCACTTGGGGTCAGGGAGTACTTCTATGGGACTAGGGTAACTCACTTGGTGTCAGTGAGTACTTATATAGGGGCTAGGGTAACACACTTGGGGTCAGGGAGTACTTATAAAGGGGCTAGGATAACTCACTTTGGGTCGGGGAGTAGTTTAAGGGACTAGGGTAACTCACTTGGACTCTGGGAGTACATATAAAGGGGCTAGGATAACTCACTTGCGGTTCAGAGAGTACATATAAAGGGGCTAGGATAACTCAATTGGGGTCAGGGAGTACTTCTATGGGACTAGGGTAACTCACTTGGGGTCAGGGAGTACTTATATAGGGGCTAGGGTAACTCACTTGGGGTCAGGGAGTACTTATATAGGGGCTAGGGTAATACACTTGGGGTCAGGGAGTACTTATATGGGACTAGGGTAGTTCACTTGCGTTCAGAGAGTACATATAAAGGGGCTAGGATAACTCACTTGGGGTCAGGGAGTACTTCTATGGGACTAGGGTAACTCACTTGGGGTCTGGGAGTAGTTATAAGGGACTAGGGTAACTCACTTGGGGTCTGGGAGTACTTATGTGGGACTAGAGTAACCCACTTAGGGTCAGAGAGTACATATAAAGGGGCTAGGATAACTCACTTGCGGTCAGAGAGTACATATAAAGGGGCTAGGATAACACACTTGGGGTCAGGCAGTACTTATAAAGGGGATAGGGTAACTCACTTGGGGTCAGGGAGTACTTATAAAGGGGCTAGGGTAACCCACTTTGGTTCAGGGAGTAGTTATAGGGGACTAGGGTAACTCACTTGGGTTCTGGGAGTACTTATATGGGACTAGGGTAACCAACTTAGGGTCAGGGAGTAGTTATAGGGGACTAGTGTAACTCACTTGGAGTCAGAGAGTACATATAAAGGGGCTAGGATAACTCACTTGCGGTCAGAGAGTACATATAAAGGGGCTAGGATAACTCACTTGGGGTCAGGGAGTACTTCTATGGGACTAGGGTAGCTCACTTGCGTTCAGAGAGTACATATAAAGGGGCTAGGATAACTCACTTGCGGTCAGGGAGTACTTATATGGGACTAGGGTAACTCACTTGGTGTCAGGGAGTACTTATATAGGGGCTAGGGTAACCCACTTTGGTTCAGGGAGTAGTTATAGGGGACTAGGGTAACTCACTTGGGTTCTGGGAGTACTTATATGGGACTAGGTTAACTCACATGGGTCAGGGAGTACTTATAAAGGGGCTAGATTAACTTACTTTGGGTCAAGGAGTACTTATATGGGACTAGGGTAACTCACTTAGGGCCAGGGTGTACATATTAAGGGGCTAGGGTAACTCACTTGGGGTCAGGGAGTACTTCTATGGGACTAGGGTAACTCACTTGGGATCTGGGAGTACTTATGTGGGACTAGGGTAACCCACTTAGGGTCAGGGAGTACTTATAAAGGGGCTAGGGTAACTCACTTTGGGTCGGGGAGTAGTTATAAGGGATTAGGGTAACTCACTTGGACTCTGGGAGTACATATAAAGGGGCTAGGATAACTCACTTGGGGTCAGGGAGTACTTCTATGGGACTAGGGTAACTCACTTGGTGTCAGGGAGTACTTATATAGGGGCTAGGGTAACCCACTTTGGTTCAGGGAGTAGTTATAGGGGACTAGGGTAACTCACTTGGGTTCTGGGAGTACTTATATAGGACTAGGGTAACCCACTTAGGGTCAGGGAGTAGTTATAAGGGACTAGGGTAACTCACTTGGACTCTGGGAGTACATATAAAGGGGCTAGGATAACTCATTTGGGGTCAGGGAGTACTTCTATGGGACTAGGGTAACTCACTTGGTGTCAGGGAGTACTTATATAGGGGCTAGGGTAACACACTTGGGGTCATGGAGTACTTATAAAGGGGCTAGGATAACTCACTTTGGGTCAGGGAGTACTTCTATGGGACTAGGGTAACTCACTTGGGATCTGGGAGTACTTATGTGGGAATAGGGTAACCCACATATGGTCAGGGAGTACTTATAAAGGGGCTAGGGTAACTCACTTTGGGTCGGGGAGTAGTTATAAGGGACTAGGGTAACTCACTTGGACTCTGGGAGTACATATAAAGGGGCTAGGATAACTCATTTGGGGTCAGGGAGTACTTCTATGGGACTAGGGTAACTCACTTGGTGTCAGGGAGTACTTATATAGGGGCTAGGGTAACACACTTGGGGTCAGGGAGTACTTATAAAGGGGCTAGGATAACTCACTTTGGGTCGGGGAGTAGTTTAAGGGACTAGGGTAACTCACTTGGACTCTGGGAGTACATATAAAGGGGCTAGGATAACTCACTTGGGGTCAGGGAGTACTTCTATGGGACTAGGGTAATTCACTTTGGTCTGGGAGTACTTATATGGGACTAGGGTAACTCACTAGGCGTCTGTGAGCACTTATATGTGACCAGGGTAACTCACTTGGGGCCAGGGTGTATTTATTAAGGGTGTAGGATAACTCACTTGGGGTCAGGGAGTACTTCTATGGGACTAGGGTAACTCACTTGGGGTCTGGGAGTACTTATGTGGGACTAGGGTAACCCACTTAGGGTCAGGGAGTACTTATAAAGAGGCTAGGGTAACTCACTTTGGGTCGGGGAGTAGTTATAAGGGACTAGGGTAACTCACTTGGACTCTGGGAGTACATATAAAGGGGCTAGGATAACTCATTTGGGGTCAGGGAGTACTTCTATGGGACTAGGGTAACTCGCTTGGAGTCAGAGAGTACATATAAAGGGGCTAGGATAACTCACTTGGGGTCAGGGAGTACTTGTATGGGACTAGGGTAACTCACTTGGGTTCTGGGAGTACTTATTTGGGACTAGGGTAACCCACTTACGGTCAGGGAGTACTTATAAAGGGGCTAGTGTAACCCACTTTGGTTCAGGGAGTAGTTATAGGGGACTAGGGTAACTCACTTGGGGTCTGGGAGTACTTATAAAGGGGCTATGGTAACTCACTTGGTGTCAGGGAGTACTTATATGGGACTAGGGTAGCTCACTTGCGTTCAGAGTGTACATATAAAGGGGTTAGGATAACTCACTTGGGGTCAGGGAGTACTTCTATGGGACTAGGGTAACTCACTTGGGGTCTGGGAGTACTTATGTGGGACTTGGGTAACCCACTTAGGGTCAGGGAGTACTTATAAAGGGGCTAGGGTAACTCACTTTGGGTCAGGGAGGACTTATAAAGGGGGTAGGGTAACTCACTTGGGGTCAGGGAGTACTTATAAGGGACTAGGGTAACTCACTTGGGGCCAGGGAGTACTTATAAAGGGGCTAGGATAACCCACTTTGGTTCAGGGAGTACTTCTATGGGACTAGGGTAACTCACTTGGGGTCTGGGAGTACTTATGTGGGACTAGGGTAACCCACTTAGGGTCAGGGAGTACTTATAAAGAGGCTAGGATAACTCACTTGGGGTCAGGGAGTACTTCTATGGGACTAGGGTAACTCACTTGGACTCTGGGAGTACCTATAAAGGGGCTAGGATAACTCACTTGGGGTCAGGGAGTACTTCTATGGGACTAGGGTAACTCACTTGGGGTCTGGGAGTACTTATGTGGGACTAGGGTAACCCACTTAGGGTCAGGGAGTACTTATAAAGGGGCTAGGGTAACTCACTTTGGGTCAGGGAGTACATATAAAGGGGGTAGGGTAACTCACTTGGGGTCAGGGAGTACTTATATGGGACTAGGGTAGCTCACTTGCGTTCAGAGAGTACATATAAAGGGGCTAGGATAACTCACTTGGGGTCAGGGAGTACTTCTATGGGACTAGGGTAACTCACTTGGGGTCTGGGAGTACTTATGTGGGACTAGGGTAACCCACTTAGGGTCAGGGAGTACTTATAAAGAGGCTAGGATAACTCACTTGGGGTCAGGGAGTACTTCTATGGGACTAGGGTAACTCACTTGGACTCTCGGAGTACCTATAAAGGGGATAGGATAACTCACTTGGGGTCAGGGAGTACTTATAAAGGGGGTAGGGTAACTCACTTGGGGTCAGGGAGTACTTATAAGGAACTAGGGTAACTCACTTGGGGCCAGGGAGTACTTATAAAGGGGCTAGGGTAACTCACTTTGGGTCGGGGAGTAGTTATAAGGGACTAGGGTAACTCACTTGGTCTCTGGGAGTACATATAAAGGGGCTAGGATAACTCACTTGGGGTCAGGGAGTACTTCTATGGGACTAGGGAAACTCACTTTGGGTCAGGGAGTACTTATATAGGGGCTAGGGTAACACACTTGGGGTCAGGGAGTACTTATAAAGAGGCTATGGTAACTCACTTGGTGTCAGGGAGTACTTATATGGGACTAGGGTAGCTCACTTGCGTTCAGAGAGTACATATAAAGGGGCTAGGATAACTCACTTGGGGTCAGGGAGTACTTCTATGGGACTAGGGTAACTCACTTGGGGTCTAGGAGTACTTATGTGGGACTAGGGTAACACACTTGGGGTCAGGGAGTACTTATAAAGAGGCTAGGATAACTCACTTTGGGTCGGGGAGTAGTTTAAGGGACTAGGGTAACTCACTTGGACTCTGGAAGTACATATAAAGGGGCTAGGATAACTCACTTGGGATCAGGGAGTACTTATAAAGGGGGTAGGGTAACCCACTTTGGTTGAGGGAGTAGTTATAGGGAACTAGGGTAACTCACTTGGGTTCTGGGAGTACTTATATGGGACTAGGATAACCCACTTAGGGTCAGGGAGCAGTTATAGGGGACTAGGGTAACTCGCTTGGAGTCAGAGAGTACATATAAAAGGGCTAGGATAACTCACTTGGGGTCAGGGAGTACTTGTATGGGACTAGGGTAACACACTTGGGGTCAGGGAGTACTTCTATGGGACTAGGGTAACTCACTTGGGATCTGGGAGTACTTATGTGGGACTAGGGTAACCCACTTAGGGTCAGGGAGTACTTATAAAGGGGCTAGGGTAACTCACTTTGGGTCGGGGAGTAGTTATAAGGGATTAGGGTAACTCACTTGGACTCTGGGAGTACATATAAAGGGGCTAGGATAACTCACTTGGGGTCAGGGAGTACTTCTATGGGACTAGGGTAACTCACTTGGTGTCAGGGAGTACTTATATAGGGGCTAGGGTAACCCACTTTGGTTCAGGGAGTAGTTATAGGGGACTAGGGTAACTCACTTGGGTTCTGGGAGTACTTATATAGGACTAGGGTAACCCACTTAGGGTCAGGGAGTAGTTATAAGGGACTAGGGTAACTCACTTGGACACTGGGAGTACATATAAAGGGGCTAGGATAACTCACTTGCGGTCAGAGAGTACATATAAAGGGGCTAGGATAACTCACTTGGGGTCAGGGAGTACTTCTATGGGACTAGGGTAACTCACTTGGGGTCTGGGAGTATTTATGTGGGACTAGAGTAACCCACTTAGGGTCAGGGAGTACTTATAAAGGGGCTAGGGTAACTCACTTGGGGTCTGGGAGTACTTATAAAGGGGCTATGGTAACTTATTTGGTGTCAGGGAGTACTTATATGGGACTAGGGTAGCTCACTTGCGTTCAGAGAGTACATATAAAGGGGCTAGGATAACTCACTTGCGGTCAGGGAGTACTTATATGGGACTAGGGTAACTCACTTGGTGTCAGGGAGTACTTATATAGGGGCTAGGGTAACCCACTTTGGTTCAGGGAGTAGTTATAGGGGACTAGGGTAACTCACTTGGGTTCTGGGAGTACTTATATGGGACTAGGTTAACTCACATGGGTCAGGGAGTACTTATAAAGGGGCTAGATTAACTTACTTTGGGTCAAGGAGTACTTATATGGGACTAGGGTAACTCACTTAGGGCCAGGGTGTACATATTAAGGGGCTAGGGTAACTCACTTGGGGTCAGGGAGTACTTCTATGGGACTAGGGTAACTCACTTGGGATCTGGGAGTACTTATGTGGGACTAGGGTAACCCACTTAGGGTCAGGGAGTACTTATAAAGGGGCTAGGGTAACTCACTTTGGGTCGGGGAGTAGTTATAAGGGATTAGGGTAACTCACTTGGACTCTGGGAGTACATATAAAGGGGCTAGGATAGCTCACTTGGGGTCAGGGAGTACTTCTATGGGACTAGGGTAACTCACTTGGTGTCAGGGAGTACTTATATAGGGGCTAGGGTAACCCACTTTGGTTCAGGGAGTAGTTATAGGGGACTAGGGTAACTCACTTGGGTTCTGGGAGTACTTATATAGGACTAGGGTAACCCACTTAGGGTCAGGGAGTAGTTATAAGGGACTAGGGTAACTCACTTGGACTCTGGGAGTACATATAAAGGGGCTAGGATAACTCATTTGGGGTCAGGGAGTACTTCTATGGGACTAGGGTAACTCACTTGGTGTCAGGGAGTACTTATATAGGGGCTAGGGTAACACACTTGGGGTCATGGAGTACTTATAAAGGGGCTAGGATAACTCACTTTGGGTCAGGGAGTACTTCTATGGGACTAGGGTAACTCACTTGGGATCTGGGAGTACTTATGTGGGAATAGGGTAACCCACATATGGTCAGGGAGTACTTATAAAGGGGCTAGGGTAACTCACTTTGGGTCGGGGAGTAGTTATAAGGGACTAGGGTAACTCACTTGGACTCTGGGAGTACATATAAAGGGGCTAGGATAACTCATTTGGGGTCAGGGAGTACTTCTATGGGACTAGGGTAACTCACTTGGTGTCAGGGAGTACTTATATAGGGGCTAGGGTAACACACTTGGGGTCAGGGAGTACTTATAAAGGGGCTAGGATAACTCACTTTGGGTCGGGGAGTAGTTTAAGGGACTAGGGTAACTCACTTGGACTCTGGGAGTACATATAAAGGGGCTAGGATAACTCACTTGGGGTCAGGGAGTACTTCTATGGGACTAGGGTAATTCACTTTGGTCTGGGAGTACTTATATGGGACTAGGGTAACTCACTAGGCGTCTGTGAGCACTTATATGTGACCAGGGTAACTCACTTGGGGCCAGGATGTATTTATTAAGGGTGTAGGATAACTCACTTGGGGTCAGGGAGTACTTCTATGGGACTAGGGTAACTCACTTGGGGTCTGGGAGTACTTATGTGGGACTAGGGTAACCCACTTAGGGTCAGGGAGTACTTATAAAGAGGCTAGGGTAACTCACTTTGGGTCGGGGAGTAGTTATAAGGGACTAGGGTAACTCACTTGGACTCTGGGAGTACATATAAAGGGGCTAGGATAACTCATTTGGGGTCAGGGAGTACTTCTATGGGACTAGGGTAACTCGCTTGGAGTCAGAGAGTACATATAAAGGGGCTAGGATAACTCACTTGGGGTCAGGGAGTACTTGTATGGGACTAGGGTAACTCACTTGGGTTCTGGGAGTACTTATTTGGGACTAGGGTAACCCACTTACGGTCAGGGAGTACTTATAAAGGGGCTAGTGTAACCCACTTTGGTTCAGGGAGTAGTTATAGGGGACTAGGGTAACTCACTTGGGGTCTGGGAGTACTTATAAAGGGGCTATGGTAACTCACTTGGTGTCAGGGAGTACTTATAAGGGACTAGGATAACCCACTTAGGGTCAGGGAGTAGTTATAGGGGACTAGGGTAACTCGCTTGGAGTCAGAGAGTACATATAAAAGGGCTAGGATAACTCACTTGGGGTCAGGGAGTACTTGTATGGGACTAGGGTAACTCACTTGGGTTCTGGGAGTACTTATTTGGGACTAGGGTAACCCACTTAGGGTCAGGGAGTACTTATAAAGGGGCTAGGGTAACTCACTTGGGGTCAGGGAGTACTTCTATGGGACTAGGGTAACTCACATGGGTCAGAGAGTACTTATAAAGGGGCTAGGTTAACTTACTTTGGGTCAAGGAGTACTTATATGGGACTAGGGTAACTCACTTAGGGCCAGGGTGTACTTATTAAGGGGCTAGGGTAACTCACTTGGGGTCAGGGAGTACTTCTATGGGACTAGGGTAACTCACTTGTGATCTGGGAGTACTTATGTGAGACTAGGGTAACCCACTTAGGGTCAGGGAGTACTTAAAAGGGGATAGGGTAACTCACTTTGGGTCGGGGAGTAGTTATAAGGGACTAGGGTAACTCACTTGGACTCTGGGAGTACATAGAAAGGGGCTAGGATAACTCACTTGGGGTCAGGGAGTACTTCTATGGGACTAGGGTAACTCACTTGGTGTCAGTGAGTACTTATATAGGGGCTAGGGTAACACACTTGGGGTCAGGGAGTACTTATAAAGGGGCTAGGATAACTCACTTTGGGTCGGGGAGTAGTTTAAGGGACTAGGGTAACTCACTTGGACTCTGGGAGTACATATAAAGGGGCTAGGATAACTCACTTGCGGTTCAGAGAGTACATATAAAGGGGCTAGGATAACTCAATTGGGGTCAGGGAGTACTTCTATGGGACTAGGGTAACTCACTTGGGGTCAGGGAGTACTTATATAGGGGCTAGGGTAACTCACTTGGGGTCAGGGAGTACTTATATAGGGGCTAGGGTAATACACTTGGGGTCAGGGAGTACTTATATGGGACTAGGGTAGTTCACTTGCGTTCAGAGAGTACATATAAAGGGGCTAGGATAACTCACTTGGGGTCAGGGAGTACTTCTATGGGACTAGGGTAACTCACTTGGGGTCTGGGAGTAGTTATAAGGGACTAGGGTAACTCACTTGGGGTCTGGGAGTACTTATGTGGGACTAGAGTAACCCACTTAGGGTCAGAGAGTACATATAAAGGGGCTAGGATAACTCACTTGCGGTCAGAGAGTACATATAAAGGGGCTAGGATAACACACTTGGGGTCAGGCAGTACTTATAAAGGGGATAGGGTAACTCACTTGGGGTCAGGGAGTACTTATAAAGGGGCTAGGGTAACCCACTTTGGTTCAGGGAGTAGTTATAGGGGACTAGGGTAACTCACTTGGGTTCTGGGAGTACTTATATGGGACTAGGGTAACCAACTTAGGGTCAGGGAGTAGTTATAGGGGACTAGTGTAACTCACTTGGAGTCAGAGAGTACATATAAAGGGGCTAGGATAACTCACTTGCGGTCAGAGAGTACATATAAAGGGGCTAGGATAACTCACTTGGGGTCAGGGAGTACTTCTATGGGACTAGGGTAGCTCACTTGCGTTCAGAGAGTACATATAAAGGGGCTAGGATAACTCACTTGCGGTCAGGGAGTACTTATATGGGACTAGGGTAACTCACTTGGTGTCAGGGAGTACTTATATAGGGGCTAGGGTAACCCACTTTGGTTCAGGGAGTAGTTATAGGGGACTAGGGTAACTCACTTGGGTTCTGGGAGTACTTATATGGGACTAGGTTAACTCACATGGGTCAGGGAGTACTTATAAAGGGGCTAGATTAACTTACTTTGGGTCAAGGAGTACTTATATGGGACTAGGGTAACTCACTTAGGGCCAGGGTGTACATATTAAGGGGCTAGGGTAACTCACTTGGGGTCAGGGAGTACTTCTATGGGACTAGGGTAACTCACTTGGGATCTGGGAGTACTTATGTGGGACTAGGGTAACCCACTTAGGGTCAGGGAGTACTTATAAAGGGGCTAGGGTAACTCACTTTGGGTCGGGGAGTAGTTATAAGGGATTAGGGTAACTCACTTGGACTCTGGGAGTACATATAAAGGGGCTAGGATAACTCACTTGGGGTCAGGGAGTACTTCTATGGGACTAGGGTAACTCACTTGGTGTCAGGGAGTACTTATATAGGGGCTAGGGTAACCCACTTTGGTTCAGGGAGTAGTTATAGGGGACTAGGGTAACTCACTTGGGTTCTGGGAGTACTTATATAGGACTAGGGTAACCCACTTAGGGTCAGGGAGTAGTTATAAGGGACTAGGGTAACTCACTTGGACTCTGGGAGTACATATAAAGGGGCTAGGATAACTCATTTGGGGTCAGGGAGTACTTCTATGGGACTAGGGTAACTCACTTGGTGTCAGGGAGTACTTATATAGGGGCTAGGGTAACACACTTGGGGTCATGGAGTACTTATAAAGGGGCTAGGATAACTCACTTTGGGTCAGGGAGTACTTCTATGGGACTAGGGTAACTCACTTGGGATCTGGGAGTACTTATGTGGGAATAGGGTAACCCACATATGGTCAGGGAGTACTTATAAAGGGGCTAGGGTAACTCACTTTGGGTCGGGGAGTAGTTATAAGGGACTAGGGTAACTCACTTGGACTCTGGGAGTACATATAAAGGGGCTAGGATAACTCATTTGGGGTCAGGGAGTACTTCTATGGGACTAGGGTAACTCACTTGGTGTCAGGGAGTACTTATATAGGGGCTAGGGTAACACACTTGGGGTCAGGGAGTACTTATAAAGGGGCTAGGATAACTCACTTTGGGTCGGGGAGTAGTTTAAGGGACTAGGGTAACTCACTTGGACTCTGGGAGTACATATAAAGGGGCTAGGATAACTCACTTGGGGTCAGGGAGTACTTCTATGGGACTAGGGTAATTCACTTTGGTCTGGGAGTACTTATATGGGACTAGGGTAACTCACTAGGCGTCTGTGAGCACTTATATGTGACCAGGGTAACTCACTTGGGGCCAGGGTGTATTTATTAAGGGTGTAGGATAACTCACTTGGGGTCAGGGAGTACTTCTATGGGACTAGGGTAACTCACTTGGGGTCTGGGAGTACTTATGTGGGACTAGGGTAACCCACTTAGGGTCAGGGAGTACTTATAAAGAGGCTAGGGTAACTCACTTTGGGTCGGGGAGTAGTTATAAGGGACTAGGGTAACTCACTTGGACTCTGGGAGTACATATAAAGGGGCTAGGATAACTCATTTGGGGTCAGGGAGTACTTCTATGGGACTAGGGTAACTCGCTTGGAGTCAGAGAGTACATATAAAGGGGCTAGGATAACTCACTTGGGGTCAGGGAGTACTTGTATGGGACTAGGGTAACTCACTTGGGTTCTGGGAGTACTTATTTGGGACTAGGGTAACCCACTTACGGTCAGGGAGTACTTATAAAGGGGCTAGTGTAACCCACTTTGGTTCAGGGAGTAGTTATAGGGGACTAGGGTAACTCACTTGGGGTCTGGGAGTACTTATAAAGGGGCTATGGTAACTCACTTGGTGTCAGGGAGTACTTATATGGGACTAGGGTAGCTCACTTGCGTTCAGAGTGTACATATAAAGGGGTTAGGATAACTCACTTGGGGTCAGGGAGTACTTCTATGGGACTAGGGTAACTCACTTGGGGTCTGGGAGTACTTATAAGGGACTAGGGTAACTCACTTGGGGCCAGGGAGTACTTATAAAGGGGCTAGGATAACCCACTTTGGTTCAGGGAGTACTTCTATGGGACTAGGGTAACTCACTTGGGGTCTGGGAGTACTTATGTGGGACTAGGGTAACCCACTTAGGGTCAGGGAGTACTTATAAAGAGGCTAGGATAACTCACTTGGGGTCAGGGAGTACTTCTATGGGACTAGGGTAACTCACTTGGACTCTGGGAGTACCTATAAAGGGGCTAGGATAACTCACTTGGGGTCAGGGAGTACTTCTATGGGACTAGGGTAACTCACTTGGGGTCTGGGAGTACTTATGTGGGACTAGGGTAACCCACTTAGGGTCAGGGAGTACTTATAAAGGGGCTAGGGTAACTCACTTTGGGTCAGGGAGTACATATAAAGGGGGTAGGGTAACTCACTTGGGGTCAGGGAGTACTTATATGGGACTAGGGTAGCTCACTTGCGTTCAGAGAGTACATATAAAGGGGCTAGGATAACTCACTTGGGGTCAGGGAGTACTTCTATGGGACTAGGGTAACTCACTTGGGGTCTGGGAGTACTTATGTGGGACTAGGGTAACCCACTTAGGGTCAGGGAGTACTTATAAAGAGGCTAGGATAACTCACTTGGGGTCAGGGAGTACTTCTATGGGACTAGGGTAACTCACTTGGACTCTCGGAGTACCTATAAAGGGGATAGGATAACTCACTTGGGGTCAGGGAGTACTTATAAAGGGGGTAGGGTAACTCACTTGGGGTCAGGGAGTACTTATAAGGAACTAGGGTAACTCACTTGGGGCCAGGGAGTACTTATAAAGGGGCTAGGGTAACTCACTTTGGGTCGGGGAGTAGTTATAAGGGACTAGGGTAACTCACTTGGTCTCTGGGAGTACATATAAAGGGGCTAGGATAACTCACTTGGGGTCAGGGAGTACTTCTATGGGACTAGGGAAACTCACTTTGGGTCAGGGAGTACTTATATAGGGGCTAGGGTAACACACTTGGGGTCAGGGAGTACTTATAAAGAGGCTATGGTAACTCACTTGGTGTCAGGGAGTACTTATATGGGACTAGGGTAGCTCACTTGCGTTCAGAGAGTACATATAAAGGGGCTAGGATAACTCACTTGGGGTCAGGGAGTACTTCTATGGGACTAGGGTAACTCACTTGGGGTCTAGGAGTACTTATGTGGGACTAGGGTAACACACTTGGGGTCAGGGAGTACTTATAAAGAGGCTAGGATAACTCACTTTGGGTCGGGGAGTAGTTTAAGGGACTAGGGTAACTCACTTGGACTCTGGAAGTACATATAAAGGGGCTAGGATAACTCACTTGGGATCAGGGAGTACTTATAAAGGGGGTAGGGTAACCCACTTTGGTTGAGGGAGTAGTTATAGGGAACTAGGGTAACTCACTTGGACTCTGGGAGTACATAGAAAGGGGCTAGGATAACTCACTTGGGGTCAGGGAGTACTTCTATGGGACTAGGGTAACTCACTTGGTGTCAGTGAGTACTTATATAGGGGCTAGGGTAACACACTTGGGGTCAGGGAGTACTTCTATGGGACTAGGGTAACTCACTTGGGGTCAGGGAGTACTTATATAGGGGCTAGGGTAACTCACTTGGGGTCAGGGAGTACTTATATAGCGGCTAGGGTAATACACTTGGGGTCAGGGAGTACTTATATGGGACTAGGGTAGCTCACTTGCGTTCAGAGAGTACATATAAAGGGGCTAGGATAACACACTTGGGGTCAGGGAGTACTTCTATGGGACTAGGGTAACTCACTTGGGGTCTGGGAGTACTTATGTGGGACTAGGGTAACCCACTTGCGTTCAGAGAGTACATATAAAGGGGCTAGGATAACTCACTTGGGGTGAGGGAGTACTTCTATGGGACTAGGGTAACTCACTTGGGGTCTGGGAGTACTTATTTGGGACTAGGGTAACCCACTTAGGGTCAGGGAGTACTTATAAAGAGGCTAGGGTAACTCACATTGGGTCGGGGAGTAGTTATAAGGGACTAGGGTAACTCACTTGGACTCTGGGAGTACCTATAAAGGGGCTAGGATAACTCACTTGGGGTCAGGGAGTACTTATAAAGGGGGTAGGGTAACTCACTTGGGGTCAGGGAGTACTTATAAGGGACTAGGGTAACTCACTTGCGATCAGGGAGTACTTATAAAGGGTGTAGGGTAACTCACTTTGGGTCAGAGAGTACTTATAAAGGGGCTATAGTAACTCACTTGGGGTCAGGGAGTACTTATATGGGACTAGGGTAGCTCACTTGCGTTCAGAGAGTACATATAAAGGGGCTAGGATAACTCACTTGGGGTCAGGGAGTACTTCTATGGGACTAGGGTAACTCACTTGGGGTCTGGGAGTACTTATTTGGGACTAGGGTAACCCACTTAGGGTCAGGGAGTACTTATAAAGAGGCTAGGGTAACTCACATTGGGTCGGGGAGTAGTTATAAGGGACTAGGGTAACTCACTTGGACTCTGGGAGTACCTATAAAGGGGCTAGGATAACTCACTTGGGGTCAGGGAGTACTTATAAAGGGGGTAGGGTAACTCACTTGGGGTCAGGGTGTACTTATAAGGGACTAGGGTAACTCACTTGGGGCCAGGGAGTACTTATAAAGGGGGTAGGGTAACCCACTTTGGTTGAGGGAGTAGTTATAGGGAACTAGGGTAACTCACTTGGGTTCTGGGAGTACTTATATGGGACTAGGATAACCCACTTAGGGTCAGGGAGCAGTTATAGGGGACTAGGGTAACTCGCTTGGAGTCAGAGAGTACATATAAAAGGGCTAGGATAACTCACTTGGGGTCAGGGAGTACTTGTATGGGACTAGGGTAACACACTTGGGGTCAGGGAGTACTTATAAAGAGGCTAGGATAACTCACTTTGGGTCGGGGAGTAGTTTAAGGGACTAGGGTAACTCACTTGGACTCTGGAAGTACATATAAAGTGGCTAGGATAACTCACTTGGGATCAGGGAGTACTTATAAATGGGATAGGGTAACTCACTTGGGGTCAGGGAGTACTTATAAGGGACTAGGGTAACTCACTTGGTGTCAGGGAGTACTTATAAGGGACTAGGGTAACTCACTTGGGGTCAGGGAGTACTTATATAGGGGCTAGGGTAACACACTTGGGGTCAGGGAGTACTTATAAAGGGGCTAGGATAACTCACTTTGGGTCGGGGAGTAGTTTAAGGGACTAGGGTAACTCACTTGACTCTGGGAGTACATATAAAGGGGCTAGGATAACTCACTTGGGGTCAGGGAGTACTTATAAAGGGGATAGGGTAACTCACTTTGGTTCAGGGAGTAGTTATAGGGGACTAGGGTAACTCACTTGGGTTCTGGGAGTACTTATATGGGACTAGGGTAACTCAATTGGGGTCAGGGAGTACTTCTATGGGACTAGGGTAACTCACTTGGGGTCTGGGAGTACTTATAAAGGAGTTATGGTAACTCACTTGGTGTTAGGGAGTACTTATATGGGACTAGGGTAACTCACTTTGACTCTGGGAGTACATATAAAGGGGCTAGGATAACTCACTTGGGGTCAGGGAGTACTTCTATGGGACTAGGGTAACTCACATGGGTCAGAGAGTACTTATAAAGGGGCTAGGTTAACTTACTTTGGGTCAAGGAGTACTTATATGGGACTAGGGTAACTCACTTAGGGCCAGGGTGTACTTATTAAGGGGCTAGGGTAACTCACTTGGGGTCAGGGAGTACTTCTATGGGACTAGGGTAACTCACTTGTGATCTGGGAGTACTTATGTGAGACTAGGGTAACCCACTTAGGGTCAGGGAGTACTTATAAAGGGGCTAGGGTAACTCACTTTGGGTCGGGGAGTAGTTATAAGGGACTAGGGTAACTCACTTGGACTCTGGGAGTACATAGAAAGGGGCTAGGATAACTCACTTGGGGACAGGGAGTACTTCTATGGGACTAGGGTAACTCACTTGGTGTCAGTGAGTACTTATATAGGGGCTAGGGTAACACACTTGGGGTCAGGGAGTACTTCTATGGGACTAGGGTAACTCACTTGGGGTCAGGGAGTACTTATATAGGGGCTAGGGTAACTCACTTGGGGTCAGGGAGTACTTATATAGCGGCTAGGGTAATACACTTGGGGTCAGGGAGTACTTATATGGGACTAGGTTAGCTCACTTGCGTTCAGAGAGTACATATAAAGGGGCTAGGATAACACACTTGGGGTCAGGGAGTACTTCTATGGGACTAGGGTAACTCACTTGGGGTCTGGGAGTACTTATGTGGGACTAGGGTAACCCACTTGCGTTCAGAGAGTACATATAAAGGGGCTAGGATAACTCACTTGGGGTGAGGGAGTACTTCTATGGGACTAGGGTAACTCACTTGGGGTCTGGGAGTACTTATTTGGGACTAGGGTAACCCACTTAGGGTCAGGGAGTACTTATAAAGAGGCTAGGGTAACTCACATTGGGTCGGGGAGTAGTTATAAGGGACTAGGGTTACTCACTTGGACTCTGGGAGTACCAATAAAGGGGCTAGGATAACTCACTTGGGGTCAGGGAGTACTTATAAAGGGGGTAGGGTAACTCACTTGGGGTCAGGGAGTACTTATAAGGGACTAGGGTAACTCACTTGCGATCAGGGAGTACTTATAAAGGGTGTAGGGTAACTCACTTTGGGTCAGAGAGTACTTATAAAGGGGCTATAGTAACTCACTTGGGGTCAGGGAGTACTTATATGGGACTAGGGTAGCTCACTTGCGTTCAGAGAGTACATATAAAGGGGCTAGGATAACTCACTTGGGGTCAGGGAGTACTTCTATGGGACTAGGGTAACTCACTTGGGGTCTGGGAGTACTTATGTGGGACTAGGGTAACCCACTTAGGGTCAGAGAGTAGTTATAGGGGACTAGGATAACTCACTTGGAGTCGGAGAGTACATATAAAAGGGCTAGGATAACTCACTTGCGGTTCAGAGAGTACATATAAAGGGGCTAGGATAACTCAATTGGGGTCAGGGAGTACTTCTATGGGACTAGGGTAACTCACTTGGGGTCTGGGAGTACATATGTGGGACTAGGGTAACCCACTTAGGGTCAGGGATACTTATAAAGGGGCTAGGGTAACTCACTTGGACTCTGGGAGTACATATAAAGGGGCTAGGATAACTCACTTGGGGTCAGGGAGTACTTCTATGGGACTAGGGTAACTCACTTGGGGTCAGGGAGTACTTATATAGGGGCTAGGGTAACTCACTTGGGGTCAGGGAGTACTTATATAGGGGCTAGGGTAATACACTTGGGGTCAGGGAGTACTTATATGGGACTAGGGTAGGTCACTTGGGGTCAGGCAGTACTTATAAAGGGGATAGGGTAACTCACTTGGGGTCAGGGAGTACTTATAAGGGACTAGGGTAACTCACTTGGGGTCTGGGAGTACTTATAAAGGGGCTATGGTAACTCACTTGGTGTCAGGGAGTACTTATATGGGACTAGGGTAGCTCACTTGCGTTCAGAGAGTACATATAAAGGGGCTAGGATAACTCACTTGGGGTCAGGGAGTACTTCTATGGGACTAGGGTAACTCACTTGGGGTCTAGGAGTATTTATGTGGGACTAGGGTAACACACTTGGGGTCAGGGAGTACTTATAAAGAGGCTAGGATAACTCACTTTGGGTCGGGGAGTAGTTTAAGGGACTAGGGTAACTCACTTGGACTCTGGAAGTACATATAAAGGGGCTAGGATAACTCACTTGGGATCAGGGAGTACTTATAAATGGGATAGGGTAACTCACTTGGGGTCAGGGAGTACTTATAAGGGACTAGGGTAACTCACTTGGGGTCAGGGAGTACTTATATGGGACTAGGGTAGCTCATTTGCGTTCAGAGAGTACATATAAAGGGGCTAGGGTAACTTACTTGGGTCAGGGAGTACTTCTATGGGACTAGGGTAATTCACTTTGGTCTGGGAGTACTTATATGGGACTAGGGTAACTCACTTGGCGTCTGTGAGCACTTATATGTGACCAGGGTAACTCACTTGGGGCCAGGGTGTATTTATTAAGGGTGTAGGGTAACTCACTTTGGGTCAGGGAGTACTTATAAAGGGGCTATAGTAACTCACTTGGGGTCAGGGAGTACTTCTATGGGACTAGGATAACTCACTTGGGGTCAGGGAGTACTTATAAGGGAATAGGGTAACTCACTTGGGGTCTGGGAGTACTTATAAAGGGGCTATGGTAACTCACTTGGTGTCAGGGAGTACTTATATGGGACTAGGATAGCTTACTTGCGTTCAGAGAGTACATATAAAGGGGCTAGGATAACTCACTTGGGGTCTGGGAGTACTTATGTGGGACTAGGGTAACCCACTTAGGGACAGGGAGTACTTATAAAGAGGCTAGGGTAACTCACTTTGGGTCGGGGAGTAGTTATAAGGGACTAGGGTAACTCACTTGGACTCTGGGAGTACCTATAAAGGGGCTAGGATAACTCACTTGGGGTCAGGGAGTACTTATAAAGGGGGTAGGGTAACTCACTTGGGGCCAGGGAGTAGTTATAGGGGACTAGGGTAACTCGCTTGGAGTCAGAGAGTACATATAAAGGGGCTAGGATAACTCACTTGCGGTCAGAGAGTACTTCTATGGGACTAGGGTAACCCACTTAGGGTCAGGGAGTAGTTATAGGGGACTAGGGTAACTCGCTTGGAGTCAGAGAGTACATATAAAGGGGCTAGGATAACTCACTTGCGGTCAGAGAGTACTTCTATGGGACTAGGGTAACTCACTTGGGGTCTGGGAGTACTTATGTGGGACTAGGGTAACCCACTTAGGGTCAGGGAGTACTTATAAAGGGGCTAGGGTAACTCACTTTGGGTCGGGGAGTAGTTATAAGGGACTAGGGTAACTCACTTGGACTCTGGGAGTACATATAAAGTGGCTAGGATAACTCACTTGGGGTCAGGGAGTACTTCTATGGGACTAGGGTAACTCACTTGGGGTCTGGCAGTACTTCTATGGGACTAGGGTAACTCACTTGGGGTCTGGGAGTACATAGAAAGGGGCTAGGATAACTCACTTGGGGTCAGGGAGTACTTCTATGGGACTAGGGTAACTCACTTGGTGTCAGTGAGTACTTATATAGGGGCTAGGGTAACACACTTGGGGTCAGGGAGTACTTCTATGGGACTAGGGTAACTCACTTGGGGTCAGGGAGTACTTATATAGGGGCTAGGGTAACTCACTTGGGGTCAGGGAGTACTTATATAGGGGCTAGGGTAATACACTTGGGGTCAGGGAGTACTTATATGGGACTAGGGTAGCTCACTTGCGTTCAGAGAGTACATATAAAGGGGCTAGGATAACACACTTGGGGTCAGGGAGTACTTCTATGGGACTAGGGTAACTCACTTGGGGTCTGGGAGTACTTATGTGGGACTAGGGTAACCCACTTAGGGTCAGGGAGTAGTTATAGGGGACTAGGATAACTCACTTGGAGTCAGAGAGTACATATAAAAGGGCTAGGATAACTCACTTGCGGTTCAGAGAGTACATATAAAGGGGCTAGGATAACTCAATTGGGGTCAGGGAGTACTTCTATGGGACTAGGGTAACTCACTTGGGGTCTGGGAGTACATATGTGGGACTAGGGTAACCCACTTAGGGTCAGGGATACTTATAAAGGGGCTAGGGTAACTCACTTTGGGTCGGGGAGTAGTTATAAGGGACTAGGGTAACTCACTTGGACTCTGGGAGTACAAATAAAGGGGCTAGGATAACTCACTTGGGGTCAGGGAGTACTTCTATGGGACTAGGGTAACTCACTTGGGGTCAGGGAGTACTTATATAGGGGCTAGGGTAACTCACTTGGGGTCAGGGAGTACTTATATAGGGGCTAGGGTAATACACTTGGGGTCAGGGAGTACTTATATGGGACTAGGGTAGGTCACTTGGGGTCAGGCAGTACTTATAAAGGGGATAGGGTAACTCACTTGGGGTCAGGGAGTACTTATAAGGGACTAGGGTAACTCACTTGGGGTCTGGGAGTACTTATAAAGGGGCTATGGTAACTCACTTGGTGTCAGGGAGTACTTATATGGGACTAGGGTAGTTCACTTGCGTTCAGAGAGTACATATAAAGGGGCTAGGATAACTCACTTGGTTTCAGGGAGTACTTCTATGGGACTAGGGTAACTCACTTGGGATCTAGGAGTACTTATGTGGGACTAGGGTAACACACTTGGGGTCAGGGAGTACTTATAAAGAGGCTAGGATAACTTACTTTGGGTCGGGGAGTAGTTTAAGGGACTAGGGTAACTCACTTGGACTCTGGAAGTACATATAAAGTGGCTAGGATAACTCACTTGGGATCAGGGAGTACTTATAAATGGGATAGGGTAACTCACTTGGGGTCAGGGAGTACTTATAAGGGACTAGGGTAACTCACTTGGGGTCAGGGAGTACTTATATGGGACTAGGGTAGCTCATTTGCGTTCAGAGAGTACATATAAAGGGGCTAGGGTAACTTACTTGGGGTCAGGGAGTACTTCTATGGGACTAGGGTAATTCACTTTGGTCTGGGAGTACTTATATGGGACTAGGGTAACTCACTTGGCGTCTGTGAGCACTTATATGTGACCAGGGTAACTCACTTGGGGCCAGGGTGTATTTATTAAGGGTGTAGGGTAACTCACTTTGGGTCAGGGAGTACTTATAAAGGGGCTATAGTAACTCACTTGGGGTCAGGGAGAACTTCTATGGGACTAGGATAACTCACTTGGGGTCTGGGAGTACTTATGTGGGACTAGGGTAACCCACTTAGGGTCAGGGAGTACTTATAAAGAGGCTAGGGTAACTCACTTTGGGTCGGGGAGTAGTTATAAGGGACTAGGGTAACTCACTTGGACTCTGGGAGTACATATAAAGGGGCTAGGATAACTCACTTGGGGTCAGGGAGTACTTCTATGGGACTAGGATAACTCACTTGGGGTCTGGGAGTACTTATGTGGGACTAGGGTAACCCACTTAGGGTCAGGGATTACTTATAAAGAGGCTAGGGTAACTCACTTTGGTCTGGGAGTACTTATATGGGACTAGGGTAACTCACTTGGCGTCTGTGAGCACTTATATGTGACCAGGGTAACTCACTTGGGGCCAGGGTGTATTTATTAAGGGTGTAGGGTAACTCACTTTGGGTCAGGGAGTACTTATAAAGGGGCTATAGTAACTCACTTGGGGTCAGGGAGTACTTCTATGGGACTAGGATAACTCACTTGGGGTCTGGGAGTACTTATAAAGAGGCTAGGGTAACTCACTTTGGGTCGGGGAGTAGTTATAAGGGACTAGGGTAACTCACTTGGACTCTGGGAGTACCTATAAAGGGGCTAGGATAACTCACTTGGGGTCAGGGAGTACTTATAAAGGGGGTAGGGTAACTCACTTGGGGTCAGGGAGTACTTATAAGGGACTAGGGTAACTCACTTGGGGCCAGGGAGTAGTTATAGGGGACTAGGGTAACTCGCTTGGAGTCAGAGAGTACATATAAAGGGGCTAGGATAACTCACTTGCGGTCAGAGAGTACTTCTATGGGACTAGGGTTACTCACTTGGGGCCTGGGAGTACTTATGTGGGACTAGGGTAACCCACTTAGGGTCAGGGAGTACTTATAAAGGGGCTAGGGTAACTCACTTTGGATCGGGGAGTAGTTATAAGGGACTAGGGTAACTCACTTGGACTCTGGGAGTACATATAAAGGGGCTAGGATAACTCACTTGGGGTCAGGGAGTACTTCTATGGGACTAGGGTAACTCACTTGGGGTCTGGCAGTACTTCTATGAGACTAGGGTAACTCACTTGGGGTCTGGGAGTACTTATATGGGACTAGGGTAACTCACTTGGGGTATAGGAGTACTTATGTGGGACTAGGGTAACCCACTTAGGGTCAGGGAGTACTTATAAAGGGGCTAGGGTAAATCACTTTGGGTCGGGGAGTAGTTATAAGGGACTAGGGTAACTCACTTGGACTCTGGGAGTACATATAAAGGGGCTAGGATAACTCACTTGGGGTCAGGGAGTACTTCTATGGGACTAGGGTAACTCACTTGGGGTCTGGGAGTACTTCTATGGGACTAGGGTAACCCACTTAGGGTCAGGGATTACTTATAAAGAGGCTAGGGTAACTCACTTTGGTCTGGGAGTACTTATATGGGACTAGGGTAACTCACTTGGCGTCTGTGAGCACTTATATGTGACCAGGGTAACTCACTTGGGGCCAGGGTGTATTTATTAAGGGTGTAGGGTAACTCACTTTGGGTCAGGGAGTACTTATAAAGGGGCTATAGTAACTCACTTGGGGTCAGGGAGTACTTCTATGGGACTAGGATAACTCACTTGGGGTCTGGGAGTACTTATGTGGGACTAGGGTAACCCACTTAGGGTCAGGGAGTACTTATAAAGAGGCTAGGGTAACTCACTTTGGGTCGGGGAGTAGTTATAAGGGACTAGGGTAACTCACTTGGACTCTGGGAGTACCTATAAAGGGGCTAGGATAACTCACTTGGGGTCAGGGAGTACTTATAAAGGGGGTAGGGTAACTCACTTGGGGTCAGGGAGTACTTATAAGGGACTAGGGTAACTCACTTGGGGCCAGGGAGTAGTTATAGGGGACTAGGGTAACTCGCTTGGAGTCAGAGAGTACATATAAAGGGGCTAGGATAACTCACTTGCGGTCAGAGAGTACTTCTATGGGACTAGGGTTACTCACTTGGGGCCTGGGAGTACTTATGTGGGACTAGGGTAACCCACTTAGGGTCAGGGAGTACTTATAAAGGGGCTAGGGTAAATCACTTTGGGTCGGGGAGTAGTTATAAGGGACTAGGGTAACTCACTTGGACTCTGGGAGTACATATAAAGGGGCTAGGATAACTCACTTGGGGTCAGGGAGTACTTCTATGGGACTAGGGTAACTCACTTGGGGTCTGGGAGTACTTCTATGGGACTAGGGTAACTCACTTGGGGTCTGGGAGTACTTATAGGGAACTAGGGTAACTCACTTGGGTTCTGGGAGTACTTACATGGGACTAGGGTAACCCACTTAGGGTCAGGGAGTAGTTATAGGGGACTAGGGTAACTCGCTTGGAGTCAGAGAGTACATATAAAGGGGCTAGGATAACTCACTTGCGGTCAGAGAGTACTTCTATGGGACTAGGGTAACTCACTTGGGGTCTGGGAGTACTTATGTGGGACTAGGGTAACCCACTTAGGGTCAGGGAGTACTTATAAAGGGGCTAGGGTAACTCACATTGGGTCGGGGAGTAGTTATAAGGGACTAGGGTAACTCACTTGGACTCTGGGAGTACATATAAAGGGGCTAGGATAACTCACTTGGGGTCAGGGAGTACTTCTATGGGACTAGGGTAACTCACTTGGGGTCTGGGAGTACTTCTATGGGGCTAGGATAACTCACTTGGGGTCAGGGAGTACTTCTATGGGACTAGGGTAACTCACTTGGGGTCAGGGAGTACTTATATAGGGGCTAGGGTAACACACTTGGGGTCAGGGAGTACTTATAAAGAGGCTAGGATAACTCACTTTGGGTCGGGGAGTAGTTTAAGGGACTAGGGTAACTCACTTGGACTCTGGGAGTACATATAAAGGGGCTAGGATAACTCACTTGGGATCAGGGAGTACTTATAAATGGGATAGGGTAACTCACTTGGGGTCAGGGAGTACTTATAAGGGACTAGGGTAACTCACTTGGGGTCAGGGAGTACTTATATGGGACTAGGGTAGCTCATTTGCGTTCAGAGAGTACATATAAAGGGGCTAGGGTAACTTACTTGGGGTCAGGGAGTACTTCTATGGGACTAGGGTAATTCACTTTGGTCTGGGAGTACTTATATGGGACTAGGGTAACTCACTTGGCGTCTGTGAGCACTTATATGTGACCAGGGTAACTCACTTGGGGCCAGGGTGTATTTATTAGGGGTGTAGGGTAACTCACTTTGGGTCAGGGAGTACTTATAAAGGGGCTATAGTAACTCACTTGGGGTCAGGGAGTACTTCTATGGGACTAGGATAACTCACTTGGGGTCAGGGAGTACTTATAAGGGAATAGGGTAACTCACTTGGGGTCTGGGAGTACTTATAAAGGGGCTATGGTAACTCACTTGGTGTCAGGGAGTACTTATATGGGACTAGGGTAGCTCACTTGCGTTCAGAGAGTACATATAAAGGGGCTAGGATAACTCACTTGCGGTCAGAGAGTACTTCTATGGGACTAGGGTAACTCACTTGGGGTCTGGGAGTACTTATGTGGGACTAGGGTAACCCACTTAGGGTCAGGGAGTACTTATAAAGGGGCTAGGGTATCTCACTTTGGGTCGGGGAGTAGTTATAAGGGACTAGGGTAACTCACTTGGACTCTGGGAGTACATATAAAGGGGCTAGGATAACTCACTTGGGGTCTGGGAGTACTTATGTGGGACTAGGGTAACCCACTTAGGGTCAGGGAGTACTTATAAAGGGGCTACGGTATCTCACTTTGGGTCGGGGAGTAGTTATAAGGGACTAGGGTAATTCACTTGGGGTCAGGGAGTAGTTATATGGGACTAGGGTAGCTCATTTGCGTTCAGAGAGTACATATAAAGGGGCTAGGGTAACTTACTTGGGGTCAGGGAGTACTTCTATGGGACTAGGGTAACTCACTTGGGGTCTGGGAGTACTTATATGGGACTAGGGTAACTCATTTGGGGTCAGGGAGTACTTATATGGGACTAGGGTAACTCACATGGGTCAGGGAGTACTTATAAAGGGGCTAGGGTAACTCACTTTGGGTCGGGGAGTAGTTATAAGGGACTAGGGTAACTCACTTGGACTCTGGGAGTACATATAATGGGGCTAGGTTAACTTACTTTGAGTCAGGGAGTACTTATATAGGGTCTAGGGTAACACACTTAGGGTCAGGGAGTACTTATAAAGGGGCTAGGATAACTCACTTTGGGTCGGGGAGTAGTTTAAGGGACTAGGGTAACTCACTTGGACTCTGGGAGTACATATAAAGGGGCTAGGATAACTCACTTGGGATCAGGGAGTACTTATAAATGGGATAGGGTAACTCACTTGGGCTCAGGGAGTACTTATAAGGGACTAGGGTAACTCACTTGGGGTCAGGGAGTACTTATATGGGACAAGGGTAGCTCATTTGCGTTCAGAGAGTACATATAAAGGGGCTAGGGTAACTTACTTGGGGTCAGGGAGTACTTCTATGGGACTAGGGTAATTCACTTTGGTCTGGGAGTACTTATATGGGACTAGGGTAACTCACTTGGCGTCTGTGAGCACTTATATGTGACCAGGGTAACTCACTTGGGGCCAGGGTGTATTTATTAGGGGTGTAGGGTATCTCACTTTGGGTCAGGGAGTACTTATAAAGGGGCTATAGTAACTCACTTGGGGTCAGGGAGTACTTCTATGGGGCTAGGATAACTCACTTGGGGTCAGGGAATACTTATAAGGGAATAGGGTAACTCACTTGGGGTCTGGGAGTACTTATAAAGGGGCTATGGTAACTCACTTGGTGTCAGGGATTACTTATATGGGACTAGGGTAGCTCACTTGCGTTCAGAGAGTACATATAAAGGGGCTAGGATAACTCACTTGGGGTCAGGGAGTACTTCTATGGGACTAGGGTAACTCACTTGGGGTCTGGGAGTACTTATGTGGGACTAGGGTAACCATTTAGGGTCAGGGAGTACTTATAAAGAGCCTAGGGTAACTCACTTTGGGTCGGGGAGTAGTTATAAGGGACTAGGGTAACTCACTTGGACTCTGGGAGTACCTATAAAGGGGCTAGGGTAACCCACTTTGGTTGAGGGAGTAGTTATAGGGAACTAGGGTAACTCACTTAGGGCCAGGGTGTACTTATTAAGGGGCTAGGGTAACTCACTTGGGGTCAGGGAGTACTTCTATGGTACTAGGGTAACTCACTTGGGGTCAGGGAGTAATTATATAGGGTCTAGGGTAACACACTTGGGGTCAGGGAGTACTTATATGGGACTAGGGTAACTCACATAGGTCAGGGAGTACTTATAAAGGGGCTAGGGTAACCCACTTAGGGTCAGGGAATAGTTATAGTGGACTAGGGTAACTCGCTTGGAGTCAGAGTGTACATATAAAGGGGCTAGGATAACTCACTTGCGGTCAGAGAGTACTTCTATGGGACTAGGGTAACTCACTTGGGGTCTGGGAGTACTTATGTGGGACTAGGGTAACCCACTTAGGGTCAGGGAGTACTTATAAAGGGGCTAGGGTATCTCACTTTGGGTCGGGGAGTAGTTATAAGGGACTAGGGTAACTCACTTGGACTCTGGGAGTACATATAAAGGGGCTAGGATAACTCACTTGGGTTCAGGGAGTACTTCTATGGGACTAGGGTAACTCACTTGGGGTCTGGGAGTACTTATATGGGACTAGGGTAACTCATTTGGGATCAGGGAGTACTTATATGGGACTAGGGTAACTCACATGGGTCAGGGAGTACTTATAAAGGGGCTAGGGTAACTCACTTTGGGTCGGGGAGTAGTTATAAGGGACTAGGGTAACTCACTTGGACTCTGGGAGTACATATAATGGGGCTAGGGTAACTCACTTGGGGTCAGGGAGTACTTCTATGGGACTAGGGTAACTCACTTGGGGTCAGGGAGTACTTATATAGGGTCTAGGGTAACACACTTGGGGTCAGGGAGTACTTATAAAGGGGCTAGGATAACTCACTTTGGGTCGGGGAGTAGTTTAAGGGACTAGGGTAACTCACTTGGACTCTGGGAGTACATATAAAGGGGCTAGGATAACTCACTTGGGGTCAGGGAGTACTTATAAAGGGGATAGGGTAACTTACTTGGGTTCAGGGAGTACTTATAAGGGACTAGGGTAACTCACTTGGGGCCAGGGAGTACTTATAAAGGGGCTATGGTAACCCACTTTGGTTGAGGGAGTAGTTATAGGGGACTAGGGTAACTCACTTGGGTTCTGGGAATACTTATATGGGACTAGGGTAACCCACTTAGGGTCAGGGAGTAGTTATAGGGGACTAGGGTAACTCACTTGGAGTCAGAGAGTACATATAAAGGGGCTAGGATAACTCACTTGCGGTCAGAGAGTACATATAAAGGGGCTAGGATAACTCACTTGGGGTCAGGGAGTACTTCTATGGGACTAGGATAACTCACTTGGGGTCTGGGAGTATTTATGTGGGACTAGGGTATCTCACTTGGGGTCAGGGAGTACTTATATGGGACTAGGGTATCTCACTTGGGGTCAGGGAGTACTTATATGGGACTAGGGTAACTCACTTGGTGTCTGTGAGTACTTATATGGGACCAGGCTAACTCACTTGGGGCCAGGGCGTACTTATTAAGGGCTAGGGTACCTCACTTGGGGTCAGGGAGTTCTTATATGGGACTGGGTAACTCACTTGGGGTCTGGGAGAAAATATAAAGCGGATAGGATAACTCACTAGGGGTCAGGGAGTACAAATAAAGCGGCTAGGATAACTCACTTGCCGTCAGAGAGTACATATAAAGGGGCTATGATAACTCACTTGGGGTCAGGGAGTACTTATAAAGGGCCTATGGTAACTCACTTGGGGTCGGGGAGTACATCTATGGGACTAGGGTAACTCACTTGCAGTCAGAGAGTACATATAAAGTGGCTAGGATAACTCACTTGGGGTCAGAGAGTACTTATAAAGGTGATATGGTAACTCACTTGGGGTCAGGGAGTACTTCTATGGGACTAGGGTAACTCACTTGGGGTCTGGGAGTAGTTATAAGGGACTAGGGTAACTCACTTGGGGTCTGGGAGTACTTATGTGGGACTAGAGTAACCCACTTAGGGTCAGAGAGTACATATAAAGGGGCTAGGATAACTCACTTGCGGTCAGAGAGTACATATAAAGGGGCTAGGATAACACACTTGGGGTCAGGCAGTACTTATAAAGGGGATAGGGTAACTCACTTGGGGTCAGGGAGTACTTATAAAGGGGCTAGGGTAACTCACTTGGGGTCTGGGAGTACTTATAAAGGGGCTATGGTAACTTATTTGATGTCAGGGAGTACTTATGTGGGACTAGGGTAGCTCACTTGCGTTCAGAGAGTACATATAAAGGGGCTAGGATAACTCACTTGCAGTCAGGGAGTACTTATATGGGACTAGGGTAACTCACTTGGTGTCAGGGAGTACTTATATAGGGGCTAGGGTAACCCACTTTGGTTCAGGGAGTAGTTATAGGGGACTAGGGTAACTCACTTGGGTTCTGGGAGTACTTATATGGGACTAGGGTAACTCACATGGGTCAGGGAGTACTTATAAAGGGGGTAGATTAACTTAGTTTGGGTCAAGGAGTACTTATATGGGACTGGGTAACTCACTTGGGGTCTGGGAGAAAATATAAAGCGGATAGGATAACTCACTAGGGGTCAGGGAGTACAAATAAAGCGGCTAGGATAACTCACTTGCGGTCAGAGAGTACATATAAAGGGGCTATGATAACTCACTTGGGGTCAGGGAGTACTTATAAAGGGGCTAGGGTAACTCACTTGAGGTCTGGGAGTACTTATAAAGGGGCTATGGTAACTTATTTGGTGTCAGGGAGTACTTATATGGGACTAGGGTAACTCACTTGGTGTCAGGGAGTACTTATATAGGGGCTAGGGTAACCCACTTTGGTTCAGGGAGTAGTTATAGGGGACTAGGGTAACTCACTTGGGTTCTGGGAGTACTTATATGGGACTAGGGTAACTCACATGGGTCAGGGAGTACTTATAAAGGGGCTAGATTAACTTAGTTTGGGTCAAGGAGTACTTATATGGGACTAGGGTAACTCACTTAGGGCCAGGGTGTACTTATTAAGGGGCTAGGGTAACTCACTTGGGGTCAGGGAGTACTTCTATGGGACTAGGGTAACTCACTTGGGATCTGGGAGTACTTATGTGGGACTAGGGTAACCCACTTAGGGTCAGGGAGTACTTATAAAGGGGCTAGGGTAACTCACTTTGGGTCGGGGAGTAGTTATAAGGGATTAGGGTAACTCACTTGGACTCTGGGAGTACATATAAAGGGGCTAGGATAACTCACTTGGGGTCAGGGAGTACTTCTATGGGACTAGGGTAACTCACTTGGTGTCAGGGAGTATTTATATAGGGGCTAGGGTAACCCACTTTGGTTCAGGGAGTAGTTATAGGGGACTAGGGTAACTCACTTGGGTTCTGGGAGTACTTATATAGGACTAGGGTAACCCACTTAGGGTCAGGGAGTAGTTATAAGGGACTAGGGTAACTCACTTGGACTTTGGGAGTACATATAAAGGGGCTAGGATAACTCATTTGGGGTCAGGGAGTACTTCTATGGGACTAGGGTAACTCACTTGGTGTCAGGGAGTACTTATATAGGGGCTAGGGTAACACACTTGGGGTCAGGGAGTACTTATAAAGGGGCTAGGATAACTCACTTTGGGTCAGGGAGTACTTCTATGGGACTAGGGTAACTCACTTGGGATCTGGGAGTACTTATGTGGGAATAGGGTAACCCACATATGGTAAGGGAGCACTTATAAAGGGGCTAGGGTAACTCACTTTGGGTCGGGGAGTAGTTATAAGGGACTAGGGTAACTCACTTGGACTCTGGGAGTACATATAAAGGGGCTAGGATAACTCATTTGGGGTCAGGGAGTACTTCTATGGGACTAGGGTAACTCACTTGGTGTCAGGGAGTACTTATATAGGGGCTAGGGTAACACACTTGGGGTCAGGGAGTACTTATAAAGGGGCTAGGATAACTCACTTTGGGTCGGGGAGTAGTTTAAGGGACTAGGGTAACTCACTTGGACTCTGGGAGTACATATAAAGGGGCTAGGATAACTCACTTGGGGTCAGGGAGTACTTCTATGGGACTAGGGTAATTCACTTTGGTCTGGGAGTACTTATATGGGACTAGGGTATCTCACTAGGCGTCTGTGAGCACTTATATGTGACCAGGGTAACTCACTTGGGGCCAGGGTGTATTTATTAAGGGTGTAGGGTAACTCACTTTGGGTCAGGGAGTACTTATAAAGGGGCTATAGTAACTCATTTGGGGTCAGGGAGTACTTATATGGGACTAGGGTAGCTCACTTGCGTTCAGAGAGTACATATAAAGGGGCTAGGATAACTCACTTGGGGTCAGGGAGTACTTCTATGGGACTAGGGTAACTCACTTGGGGTCTGGGAGTACTTATGTGGGACTAGGGTAACCCACTTAGGGTCAGGGAGTACTTATAAAGAGGCTAGGGTAACTCACTTTGGGTCGGGGAGTAGTTATAAGGGACTAGGGTAACTCACTTGGACTCTGGGAGTAACTATAAAGGGGCTAGGATAACTCACTTGGGGTCAGGGAGTACTTATAAAGGGGGTAGGGTAACTCACTTGGGGTCAGGGAGTACTTATAAGGGACTAGGGTAACTCACTTGGGTTCTGGGAGTACTTATATGGGACTAGGGTAACCCACTTAGGGTCAGGGAGTACTTATAAAGGGGCTAGGGTAACTCACTTTGGTTCAGGGAGTAGTTATAGGGGACTAGGGTAACTCACTTGGGGTCTGGGAGTACTTATAAAGGGGCTATGGTAACTCACTTGGTGTCAGGGAGTACTTATATGGGACTAGGGTAGCTCACTTGCGTTCAGAGTGTACATATAAAGGGGTTAGGATAACTCACTTGGGGTCAGGGAGTACTTCTATGGGACTAGGGTAACTCACTTGGGGTCTGGGAGTACTTATGTGGGACTAGGGTAACCCACTTAGGGTCAGGGAGTACTTATAAAGGGGCTAGGGTAACTCACTTTGGGTCAGGGAGGACTTATAAAGGGGGTAGGGTAACTCACTTGGGGTCAGGGAGTACTTATAAGGGACTAGGGTAACTCACTTGGGGCCAGGGAGTACTTATAAAGGGGCTAGGATAACCCACTTTGGTTCAGGGAGTACTTCTACGGGACTAGGGTAACTCACTTGGGGTCTGGGAGTACTTATGTGGGACTAGGGTAACCCACTTAGGGTCAGGGAGTACTTATAAAGAGGCTAGGATAACTCACTTGGGGTCAGGGAGTACTTCTATGGGACTAGGGTAACTCACTTGGACTCTGGGAGTACCTATAAAGGGGCTAGGATAACCCACTTAGGGTCAGGGAGTACTTATAAAGGGGCTAGGGTAACTCACTTGGGGTCTGGGAGTACTTATAAAGGGGCTATGGTAACTTATTTGGTGTCAGGGAGTACTTATATGGGACTAGGGTAGCTCACTTGCGTTCAGAGAGTACATATAAAGGGGCTAGGATAACTCACTTGCGGTCAGGGAGTACTTATATGGGACTAGGGTAACTCACTTGGTGTCAGGGAGTACTTATATAGGGGCTAGGGTAACCCACTTTGGTTCAGGGAGTAGTTATAGGGGACTAGGGTAACTCACTTGGGTTCTGGGAGTACTTATATGGGACTAGGGTAACTCACATGGGTCAGGGAGTACTTATAAAGGGGGTAGATTAACTTAGTTTGGGTCAAGGAGTACTTATATGGGACTGGGTAACTCACTTGGGGTCTGGGAGAAAATATAAAGCGGATAGGATAACTCACTAGGGGTCAGGGAGTACAAATAAAGCGGCTAGGATAACTCACTTGCGGTCAGAGAGTACATATAAAGGGGCTATGATAACTCACTTGGGGTCAGGGAGTACTTATAAAGGGGCTAGGGTAACTCACTTGGGGTCTGGGAGTACTTATAAAGGGGCTATGGTAACTTATTTGGTGTCAGGGAGTACTTATATGGGACTAGGGTAACTCACTTGGTGTCAGGGAGTACTTATATAGGGGCTAGGGTAACCCACTTTGGTTCAGGGAGTAGTTATAGGGGACTAGGGTAACTCACTTGGGTTCTGGGAGTACTTATATGGGACTAGGGTAACTCACATGGGTCAGGGAGTACTTATAAAGGGGCTAGATTAACTTAGTTTGGGTCAAGGAGTACTTATATGGGACTAGGGTAAATCACTTAGGGCCAGGGTGTACTTATTAAGGGGCTAGGGTAACTCACTTGGGGTCAGGGAGTACTTCTATGGGACTAGGGTAACTCACTTGGGATCTGGGAGTACTTATGTGGGACTAGGGTAACCCACTTAGGGTCAGGGAGTACTTATAAAGGGGCTAGGGTAACTCACTTTGGGTCGGGGAGTAGTTATAAGGGATTAGGGTAACTCACTTGGACTCTGGGAGTACATATAAAGGGGCTAGGATAACTCACTTGGGGTCAGGGAGTACTTATAAAGGGGGTAGGGTAACTCACTTTGGGTCAGGGAGTACTTATAAGGGACTAGGGTAACTCACTTGGGTTCTGGGAGTACTTATATGGGACTAGGGTAACCCACTTAGGGTCAGGGAGTAGTTATAGGGGACTAGGGTAACTCGCTTGGAGTCAGAGAGTACATATAAAGGGGCTAGGATAACTCACTTGGGGTCAGGGAGTACTTGTATGGGACTAGGGTAACTCACTTGGGTTCTGGGAGTACTTATTTGGGACTAGGGTAACCCACTTACGGTCAGGGAGTACTTATAAAGGGGCTAGTGTAACCCACTTTGGTTCAGGGAGTAGTTATAGGGGACTAGGGTAACTCACTTGGGGTCTGGGAATACTTATAAAGGGGCTATGGTAACTCACTTGGTGTCAGGGAGTACTTATATGGGACTAGGGTAGCTCACTTGCGTTCAGAGTGTACATATAAAGGGGTTAGGATAACTCACTTGGGGTCAGGGAGTACTTCTATGGGACTAGGGTAACTCACTTGGGGTCTGGGAGTACTTATGTGGGACTAGGGTAACCCACTTAGGGTCAGGGAGTACTTATAAAGGGGCTAGGGTAACTCACTTTGGGTCAGAGAGGACTTATAAAGGGGGTAGGGTAACTCACTTGGGGTCAGGGAGTACTTATAAGGGACTAGGGTAACTCACTTGGGGCCAGGGAGTACTTATAAAGGGGCTAGGATAACCCACTTTGGTTCAGGGAGTACTTCTACGGGACTAGGGTAACTCACTTGGGGTCTGGGAGTACTTATGTGGGACTAGGGTAACCCACTTAGGGTCAGGGAGTACTTATAAAGAGGCTAGGATAACTCACTTGGGGTCAGGGAGTACTTCTATGGGACTAGGGTAACTCACTTGGACTCTGGGAGTACCTATAAAGGGGCTAGGATAACTCACTTGGGGTCAGGGAGTACTTATATAGGGGCTAGGGTAACTCACTTGGGGTCAGGGAGTACTTATATAGGGGCTAGGGTAATACACTTGGGGTCAGGGAGTACTTATATGGGACTAGGGTAACTCACTTGGGGTCTGGGAGTACTTATAAAGGGGCTATGGTAACTCACTTGGTGTCAGGGAGTACTTATATGGGACTAGGGTAGTTCACTTGCGTTCAGAGAGTACATATAAAGGGGCTAGGATAACTCACTTGGTTTCAGGGAGTACTTCTATGGGACTAGGGTAACTCACTTGGGATCTAGGAGTACTTATGTGGGACTAGGGTAACACACTTGGGGTCAGGGAGTACTTATAAAGAGGCTAGGATAACTCACTTTGGGTCGGGGAGTAGTTTAAGGGACTAGGGTAACTCACTTGGACTCTGGAAGTACATATAAAGTGGCTAGGATAACTCACTTGGGATCAGGGAGTACTTATAAATGGGATAGGGTAACTCACTTGGGGTCAGGGAGTACTTATAAGGGACTAGGGTAACTCACTTGTGGTCAGGGAGTACTTATATGGGACTAGGGTAGCTCATTTGCGTTCAGCGAGTACATATAAAGGGGCTAGGGTAACTTACTTGGGGTCAGGGAGTACTTCTATGGGACTAGGGTAATTCACTTTGGTCTGGGAGTACTTATATGGGACTAGGGTAACTCACTTGGCGTCTGTGAGCACTTATATGTGACCAGGGTAACTCACTTGGGGCCAGGGTGTATTTATTAAGGGTGTAGGGTAACTCACTTTGGGTCAGGGAGTACTTATAAAGGGGCTATAGTAACTCACTTGGGGTCAGGGAGTACTTCTATGGGACTAGGATAACTCACTTGGGGTCAGGGAGTACTTATAAGAGAATAGGGTAACTCACTTGGGGTCTGGGAGTACTTATAAAGGGGCTATGGTAACTCACTTGGTGTCAGGGAGTACTTATATGGGACTAGGATAGCTTACTTGCGTTCAGAGAGTACATATAAAGGGGCTAGGATAACTCACTTGGGGTCAGGGAGTACTTCTATGGGACTAGGGTAACTCACTTGGGGTCTGGGAGTACTTATGTGGGACTAGGGTAACCCACTTAGGGTCAGGGAGTACTTATAAAGAGGCTAGGGTAACTCACTTTGGGTCGGGGAGTAGTTATAAGGGACTAGGGTAACTCACTTTGACTCTGGGAGTACCTATGAAGGGGCTAGGATAACTCACTTGGGGTCAGGGAGTACTTATAAAGGGGGTAGGGTAACTCACTTGGGGTCAGGGAGTACTTATAAGGGACTAGGGTAACTCACTTGGGGCCAGGGAGTAGTTATAGGGGACTAGGGTAACTCGCTTCGAGTCAGAGAGTACATATAAAGGGGCTAGGATAACTCACTTGCGGTCAGAGAGTACTTCTATGGGACTAGGGTTACTCACTTGGGGTCTGGCAGTACTTCTATGGGACTAGGGTAACTCACTTGGGGTCTGGGAGTACTTATATGGGACTAGGGTAACTCACTTGGGGTATAGGAGTACTTATGTGGGACTAGGGTAACCCACTTAGGGTCAGGGAGTACTTATAAAGGGGCTAGGGTAAATCACTTTGGGTCGGGGAGTAGTTATAAGGGACTAGGGTAACTCACTTAGGGTCAGGGAGTACTTATAAAGGGGCTAGGGTAACTCACTTTGGGTCGGGGAGTAGTTATAAGGGACTAGGGTAACTCACTTGCGTTCAGAGTGTACATATAAAGGGGTTAGGATAACTCACTTGGGGTCAGGGAGTACTTCTATGGGACTAGGGTAACTCACTTGGGGTCTGGGAGTACTTATGTGGGACTAGGGTAACCCACTTAGGGTCAGGGAGTACTTATAAAGGGGCTAGGGTAACTCACTTTGGGTCAGGGAGGACTTATAAAGGGGGTAGGGTAACTCACTTGGGGTCAGGGAGTACTTATAAGGGACTAGGGTAACTCACTTGGGGCCAGGGAGTACTTATAAAGGGGCTAGGATAACCCACTTTGGTTCAGGGAGTACTTCTACGGGACTAGGGTAACTCACTTGGGGTCTGGGAGTACTTATGTGGGACTAGGGTAACCCACTTAGGGTCAGGGAGTACTTATAAAGAGGCTAGGATAACTCACTTGGGGTCAGGGAGTACTTCTATGGGACTAGGGTAACTCACTTGGACTCTGGGAGTACCTATAAAGGGGCTAGGATAACCCACTTAGGGTCAGGGAGTACTTATAAAGGGGCTAGGGTAACTCACTTGGGGTCTGGGAGTACTTATAAAGGGGCTATGGTAACTTATTTGGTGTCAGGGAGTACTTATATGGGACTAGGGTAGCTCACTTGCGTTCAGAGAGTACATATAAAGGGGCTAGGATAACTCACTTGCGGTCAGGGAGTACTTATATGGGACTAGGGTAACTCACTTGGTGTCAGGGAGTACTTATATAGGGGCTAGGGTAACCCACTTTGGTTCAGGGAGTAGTTATAGGGGACTAGGGTAACTCACTTGGGTTCTGGGAGTACTTATATGGGACTAGGGTAACTCACATGGGTCAGGGAGTACTTATAAAGGGGGTAGATTAACTTAGTTTGGGTCAAGGAGTACTTATATGGGACTGGGTAACTCACTTGGGGTCTGGGAGAAAATATAAAGCGGATAGGATAACTCACTAGGGGTCAGGGAGTACAAATAAAGCGACTAGGATAACTCACTTGCGGTCAGAGAGTACATATAAAGGGGCTATGATAACTCACTTGGGGTCAGGGAGTACTTATAAAGGGGCTAGGGTAACTCACTTGGGGTCTGGGAGTACTTATAAAGGGGCTATGGTAACTTATTTGGTGTCAGGGAGTACTTATATGGGACTAGGGTAACTCACTTGGTGTCAGGGAGTACTTATATAGGGGCTAGGGTAACCCACTTTGGTTCAGGGAGTAGTTATAGGGGACTAGGGTAACTCACTTGGGTTCTGGGAGTACTTATATGGGACTAGGGTAACTCACATGGGTCAGGGAGTACTTATAAAGGGGCTAGATTAACTTAGTTTGGGTCAAGGAGTACTTATATGGGACTAGGGTAAATCACTTAGGGCCAGGGTGTACTTATTAAGGGGCTAGGGTAACTCACTTGGGGTCAGGGAGTACTTCTATGGGACTAGGGTAACTCACTTGGGATCTGGGAGTACTTATGTGGGACTAGGGTAACCCACTTAGGGTCAGGGAGTACTTATAAAGGGGCTAGGGTAACTCACTTTGGGTCGGGGAGTAGTTATAAGGGATTAGGGTAACTCACTTGGACTCTGGGAGTACATATAAAGGGGCTAGGATAACTCACTTGGGGTCAGGGAGTACTTATAAAGGGGGTAGGGTAACTCACTTTGGGTCAGGGAGTACTTATAAGGGACTAGGGTAACTCACTTGGGTTCTGGGAGTACTTATATGGGACTAGGGTAACCCACTTAGGGTCAGGGAGTAGTTATAGGGGACTAGGGTAACTCGCTTGGAGTCAGAGAGTACATATAAAGGGGCTAGGATAACTCACTTGGGGTCAGGGAGTACTTGTATGGGACTAGGGTAACTCACTTGGGTTCTGGGAGTACTTATTTGGGACTAGGGTAACCCACTTACGGTCAGGGAGTACTTATAAAGGGGCTAGTGTAACCCACTTTGGTTCAGGGAGTAGTTATAGGGGACTAGGGTAACTCACTTGGGGTCTGGGAATACTTATAAAGGGGCTATGGTAACTCACTTGGTGTCAGGGAGTACTTATATGGGACTAGGGTAGCTCACTTGCGTTCAGAGTGTACATATAAAGGGGTTAGGATAACTCACTTGGGGTCAGGGAGTACTTCTATGGGACTAGGGTAACTCACTTGGGGTCTGGGAGTACTTATGTGGGACTAGGGTAACCCACTTAGGGTCAGGGAGTACTTATAAAGGGGCTAGGGTAACTCACTTTGGGTCAGAGAGGACTTATAAAGGGGGTAGGGTAACTCACTTGGGGTCAGGGAGTACTTATAAGGGACTAGGGTAACTCACTTGGGGCCAGGGAGTACTTATAAAGGGGCTAGGATAACCCACTTTGGTTCAGGGAGTACTTCTACGGGACTAGGGTAACTCACTTGGGGTCTGGGAGTACTTATGTGGGACTAGGGTAACCCACTTAGGGTCAGGGAGTACTTATAAAGAGGCTAGGATAACTCACTTGGGGTCAGGGAGTACTTCTATGGGACTAGGGTAACTCACTTGGACTCTGGGAGTACCTATAAAGGGGCTAGGATAACTCACTTGGGGTCAGGGAGTACTTATATAGGGGCTAGGGTAACTCACTTGGGGTCAGGGAGTACTTATATAGGGGCTAGGGTAATACACTTGGGGTCAGGGAGTACTTATATGGGACTAGGGTAACTCACTTGGGGTCTGGGAGTACTTATAAAGGGGCTATGGTAACTCACTTGGTGTCAGGGAGTACTTATATGGGACTAGGGTAGTTCACTTGCGTTCAGAGAGTACATATAAAGGGGCTAGGATAACTCACTTGGTTTCAGGGAGTACTTCTATGGGACTAGGGTAACTCACTTGGGATCTAGGAGTACTTATGTGGGACTAGGGTAACACACTTGGGGTCAGGGAGTACTTATAAAGAGGCTAGGATAACTCACTTTGGGTCGGGGAGTAGTTTAAGGGACTAGGGTAACTCACTTGGACTCTGGAAGTACATATAAAGTGGCTAGGATAACTCACTTGGGATCAGGGAGTACTTATAAATGGGATAGGGTAACTCACTTGGGGTCAGGGAGTACTTATAAGGGACTAGGGTAACTCACTTGTGGTCAGGGAGTACTTATATGGGACTAGGGTAGCTCATTTGCGTTCAGCGAGTACATATAAAGGGGCTAGGGTAACTTACTTGGGGTCAGGGAGTACTTCTATGGGACTAGGGTAATTCACTTTGGTCTGGGAGTACTTATATGGGACTAGGGTAACTCACTTGGCGTCTGTGAGCACTTATATGTGACCAGGGTAACTCACTTGGGGCCAGGGTGTATTTATTAAGGGTGTAGGGTAACTCACTTTGGGTCAGGGAGTACTTATAAAGGGGCTATAGTAACTCACTTGGGGTCAGGGAGTACTTCTATGGGACTAGGATAACTCACTTGGGGTCAGGGAGTACTTATAAGAGAATAGGGTAACTCACTTGGGGTCTGGGAGTACTTATAAAGGGGCTATGGTAACTCACTTGGTGTCAGGGAGTACTTATATGGGACTAGGATAGCTTACTTGCGTTCAGAGAGTACATATAAAGGGGCTAGGATAACTCACTTGGGGTCAGGGAGTACTTCTATGGGACTAGGGTAACTCACTTGGGGTCTGGGAGTACTTATGTGGGACTAGGGTAACCCACTTAGGGTCAGGGAGTACTTATAAAGAGGCTAGGGTAACTCACTTTGGGTCGGGGAGTAGTTATAAGGGACTAGGGTAACTCACTTTGACTCTGGGAGTACCTATGAAGGGGCTAGGATAACTCACTTGGGGTCAGGGAGTACTTATAAAGGGGGTAGGGTAACTCACTTGGGGTCAGGGAGTACTTATAAGGGACTAGGGTAACTCACTTGGGGCCAGGGAGTAGTTATAGGGGACTAGGGTAACTCGCTTCGAGTCAGAGAGTACATATAAAGGGGCTAGGATAACTCACTTGCGGTCAGAGAGTACTTCTATGGGACTAGGGTTACTCACTTGGGGTCTGGCAGTACTTCTATGGGACTAGGGTAACTCACTTGGGGTCTGGGAGTACTTATATGGGACTAGGGTAACTCACTTGGGGTATAGGAGTACTTATGTGGGACTAGGGTAACCCACTTAGGGTCAGGGAGTACTTATAAAGGGGCTAGGGTAAATCACTTTGGGTCGGGGAGTAGTTATAAGGGACTAGGGTAACTCACTTAGGGTCAGGGAGTACTTATAAAGGGGCTAGGGTAACTCACTTTGGGTCGGGGAGTAGTTATAAGGGACTAGGGTAACTCACTTGGACTCTGGGAGTACATATAAAGGGGCTAGGATAACTCACTTGGGGTCAGGGAGTACTTCTATGGGACTAGGGTAACTCACTTGGGGTCTGGCAGTACTTCTATGGGACTAGGGTAACTCACTTGGGGTCTGGGAGTACTTATATGGGACTAGGGTAACTCACTTGGGGTATAGGAGTACTTATGTGGGACTAGGGTAACCCACTTAGGGTCAGGGAGTACTTATAAAGGGGCTAGGGTAAATCACTTTGGGTCGGGGAGTAGTTATAAGGGACTAGGGTAACTCACTTGGGCTCTGGGAGTACATATATAGGGGCTAGGATAACTCACTTGGGGTCAGGGAGTACTTCTATGGGACTAGGGTAACTCACTTGGGGTCTGGGAGTACTTCTATGGGACTAGGGTAACTCACTTGGGGTCTGGGAGTACTTATAGGGAACTAGGGTAACTCAATTGGGTTCTGGGAGTACTTATATGGGACTAGGGTAACCCACTTAGGGTCAGGGAGTAGTTATAGGGGACTAGGGTAACTCGCTTGGAGTCAGAGAGTACATATAAAGGGGCTAGGATAACTCACTTGCGGTCAGAGAGTACTTCTATGGGACTAGGGTAACTCACTTGGGGTCTGGGAGTACTTATGTGGGACTAGGGTAACCCACTTAGGGTCAGGGAGTACTTATAAAGGGGCTAGGGAGTAGAGTAGCTAGGATGGTTCTGGGACCGCGTGGCGAGGGGGTCGGGGTCCCGCGGGGGCAAGGGAAGTAAGGGAATTGCCCCCTCTCCTCGTGCGCGGTTGTGCGCATGCGCATCGTCCTCCCCCGACGTTAAACTCGTAGGGTACACACGTGACCTCCCCCCCCCCCTCTAATGTTAAGCAGTGGACGCCTGAGAGAGAGAGAGAGAGAGAGAGAGAGAGAGAGAGATTCCAGCAGAATAAACTCGTAGGGTACACACGTGGTCCCCCTTACGTTTATCCGTACAAGAGAGAGAGCCCCCCATCCCCCTTACGTTAAGCCATACAAGAGAGAGTAGTGCGATGATCGCTTTGGAGAAAGAGAGAGAGAGAGAGAGAGAATACTCGTAGAGAGCGATCCAGTGATCGCTCCCCCATATTTTTTTTTTTTTTTTTTTTCGTAAGTTAGAAAAAAGGGAATCTTTTTTTTTTTTTTTTTTTTTAATTATAATTTATTGAAGTATTAAAAAGGTTTTATTTACAATGCTTTTTTTTTTAGAAATTTTTTTTACATTCAATTGCATGATGTATATATTTATGACAAATGCTACACCACTCTGGTAGTGAACAATTGATGCGTAGGTGACCATATTTTGTACAATTTGTACACCAGTAATGTGGTGTGAGATCTATCTGAGGCTCCATTTGCGTAGCCTCAGTTCTTGTAGCAATGGACTAAGTTTGTGTGGCCATATTTTTCACCTGGGACATATTTGAGAAACATTTTGTTATTTTTTTTTTTTTTTTTTGATATTGTAATAACTATTTTAACAAAGCAAATATACTTACAAAAATCACAAACTCTTCTTCTTCTTCTTCTTCTTCTTCTTCCTCTTCTTCCACCATCTCCTCTTCTTCCTCCCTCTCCTCTAAAGCAATGGCTGGTAAAAAATAAAAGAAAAAAATTTTTTTTTCGTAATTCTTCGTTTTGAATAATAATAAAAAAAAAAAAAAATTGGTCAAATAGTGGGATTGTTAACAGTTTTCAAATATATGTGTCGTAAAATTCTTTTATGATTCTATTTATTGAAATAAACAATCTGTATGGATGGGTAGGGTTTTTTTTCTTTAAAAGAAATTAAAATAAGTACTTACAGTTCATGTGCATATTATGATGAAGCATTGCTTCATATTCTTCAAAATAACGATTATGAGAATCGTTAATTCTTTTGATGTAATCAGACATCGATTCTGCTTGATTTTTATCCTCCTCCTCCTCTACTAGATTTATTGTCACTAAACAACGTTCACTTTCCATTTCTTTAATTTTCTACTTTACTATCCGCACTGATGAACGTTCGAGGACTGAATGCAGCCTCTGAAGAAATCCCGTCGAGAGAGAGAGAGAGAGAGAGTCTTTATCGTTTGTTTTCAATATGAAATTACATTAGAAGTCCATTCTTTCTTTCTTAAAGGATACACTATACCCTCCCCGTATATAGAGATATCCATAGATATTTTTCCCTATTGTGTTATACTGTGATAAACCTACAGGTCAATCACAATGGAAATTTATCGCAAATAAAAAAAAAAATTACCCCTTCCATTATTTCTTTCTTAATTAAGAAGGATACACTATACCCTCTGAATAATCCCCGTATAGTGATATCCATAGATATTTTTTCCTATTGTGTTATACTGTGATAAACCTATAGATCAATCACAATGGAAATTCATCGCAAGTAAAAAAGAAAAAAAATAAACAAAAATTACCCCTTCCAAACATTGCATACGCTTAATATATGACAATATCGTTCATATAAAAAGTCAGTCTGTTAAACGAGAGCTGCATAGTCGTACCACGCGTGCTTAAACTATTAAGAAAAAATAAGTTTGTGTGTGTGTTTGAACGCATTAAAAAGAAACTTGTTTGTTACATAAAAAAGGTAAGGATATTTTTTTTTTCATTCGATTAGTACATGCATTATTTAATTGAGTTTTTAACTTTAATGAGACTAATCATTTTTTTTTTTTTTTTTTTTTTTTTTTTTCATAGAGATAAAAATGAATTTCAATAAAATCAATGAATTGGGAAGCGTCATTCCAAAAAATTTTGTGAAATTAAATAGCTTGACGGAAAATCAAGAGTACGATATTTCCGAAGTGGACAAAATTATGACAAAATATGGAATGAAAATCATTGTAAAGCTGTCAACAACCGATTGGGTATTCTTGCCAGGGAGAATGGCAAAATTGGCGGAAGATACGGAGCAGTTGCAGCACCTACAAAAGGCTGCAGCATCCAATAATTTAATAATGTTATATAAAGGAGGAAAATATCACAACGTGGAATTTAAGTCTAAAGTTTGATAGGTATTTTGTATCAAAAAATAATGAATAAATTTGTTGTTTATTATATATTTATTTAATAAAAATTGTTTTCTTATTTTTTTTTTAACTTACATTTCTAACAATATTCGTAAGAGGATTATATTGTACAATTTTATCGTGTATGATTAAACAGTAGGCTGTAGTATTATCCGGAATGATTTCCATACACTCGATCTCGAGTTTAACGTCGACCGTGCCGGTTTTTATGGACTCGTTCTGATGCGAGCAGTCGATGACGAAGAGCGGCCCGTACGTCAAAAAGTCCGTATAGTCGAGCATGGGTCTCCCGAGTTTCTCACCAGCGTAATAGGAGGTGAAAAACTTTACATACATGTCGTAGAGGACGGAGTAGCGGGATTTCGTGAAATCAGTGTCGAGACGATCGTACGGATAGGATTCGGAATTCAGATAGAGTTTGACATCGAGGACTTTGCAATGATTAAATCTCAGCACATCCTCGTGCTGATTACTTTTCTTGTTCGTTCTGAACGCCAGAATGACGTATCGCGGCTTCTCCAATTGCGTGGACGCTTTCACGGACCACGTGTGTCGCTGCGACTTGGGCAGAAGGGGATACTCGTAAAGTTCCCAGGCGCGAAAAGCGAGTGACAGACTCTTGTCCTGCTCGACGATACCGAGAAATTGGAGTTTCGTAATTTCGTTCAGAGTCACATGGGGTATTCTCCATTGCACTCGTAGCAGCTTGATCGACGAATCGGTGATTTTCACCGCCGAGTAAATGGCGTTTGTATCGTCGCGCGCGCGAATGAGAACGAGCTCGTGACGCGCGTTAACGACGACTCGCCGATAATCCTCGCAGAATCCCAGCAGCATTTTCAGGGGCACGTAAAAGCTGAAATTCTTAACAGCCGCCTCCTTTTTGAGCCGGTCTCTGGCCGTAGCGACGAACCATCCGGAATGACGTAGACTGGCGCTCTCCTCGGTGCTCAGGGAAACGAGATTCTTCAGAGTGCTGGTAATACCGACGTTTCTGCATCGGTCGATCTCGATACCGTTCAATTCATAACGAATCTCGTCGAAGAGGAAAGCCGCGGAATTGCAGTCGAGCGTAACTGTATCGTCGTTGGTGGCGCTCGCGTCACGCGTACCCTCCACCAGCTGGCCCTCGACGTAGAGATAACTCTCGCACGGCAGGAGTATCAAATCTTGCTGCTGTATGGGAATGCGAATCTCGTCGCTGTTCGCCAACGAGGCGTTCGCATACGGATTATAGGCATGCATCTCCATTTTCGTGATGCGATTGTCGTAGGTCAGCGGTGCGGTGACGTTCAAGGGATCTGCCATTGTTCCACTATGTACTACCTTCGCCCAATCTCTTCACGGTGAATCCCAATGATTGTAAAAATTCGATATTTCTTCTCGTTAGCAGGAAGCTCCTCTTGTCGCGATTTTCACTCCGAGCCGGTGTATTCGACTCCACGTAGGACGAACGACTAGCGAACGTTTCATCCAGTTTCACCGCTTTATAATCCTCGCTACTACTTTTGTAAATTAACATTTCTTAATGTGTAATCTTATGGTAATTTCTTCACGTCCAAAGTCTACGAGACGATCGTCCTGATCGAGGATACGTAACGTGAGACGGTCGATTACTCTGACGATGACCGGTAGATAAATGACGGTTTTCGGTGCCTCCGAGATTTTATAGCCCGGTGGTACGCTGGGAAAGAACTCGTGAATAATGTGTCGTGGTCTACCGTTGGTGTACGCACCACCCGCAATGTTGCACTCGATGCGTAGAATATTTGTTTTCACAATGTCCACGGTATCGTCGGATTCAGCATGGACGTTCGGCTCGATCACGCGATTCGATGAGAAGCCCAGTAGCGAGCCAATGTTATTCGGTTTTCCAAAGTCAATCGAATATTTGCAGAATATTTCACTCTTCAGTGTATTGTTATTCGCTCGTAGAAGAATAACGCTGTCAATGTCGTCTTGAATTTCGTGTCTCGCAGAAATTTGAGACTGCAAATACTCATTTATCGCACTCAATTCGTAACAGCCTCTGGGTATCGTCAGTACCTTATCGTTATCGTAGTAGAACTTATTATTCGTCTCGTCCACATTGGCTATCGAGTTGTACGTTTGCATGTCCACGAGACCGATCTCGTACCGATCGTCTTGCAGATTGATGGGGGGAAAGAAATCTGAATTTAATACTGATTTACGATCCGATAATGTCACGGTGAAAGACATTTTTTTTTTTCAAAGTATCTGTTCTCGCAGGAATTTCACGCACAACTGACCGCAATTGCTTTTATCGTACGATTGATATCGATCACGATTGTAGTAGATTGTAACGTTAGGGCCAAAGTAACGCACACATTCTTTCGGCGGTTTCAAATTTCCGAAGGAATCAAAGTATAGGACGATGTCGTTACGCTTGACGTAGGCTACCCAGTGGGTACCGGTACCGCATTGATCGTCGAGATTCACGATCGCGCACTCGTTGCACCGCGGCCCGTCTAGCGGCAGAGATGTGCGCATAAAGACTCCACGGAAGTATGGTATGCGTCGGCAGATGAGTGCCAATTGTACGTTACTAGTAGGACCTGAATCCGGGAGAGCATCGCCACGACGAAATTTTCCCTCATTCATTTTCTTCCTCGACCGTTTTTTTGTTTTTTTTTTCCACGGATACCCTCTCCGACGACTCGCTTGTACGGTTTCAGATAAAGACCTCTACCTCTCTCGCGCGACGCTTCCATCGCGCGATTGTGACGTTGCATTTCCCGCAATCCTTCTCTCTCAGCTTTTGCACGGTTTACAGCACTCGCTATACCTGATGCCCCACCTGCAAGTGCTCCGACTGCACCTAGTAGTGGAAGTATAGGTATTATACCACCCCGTTTCCTCGGCACTCGAATTCTTCTCTTCCTCGTAATACCAATTTTTTTTTTCTTGTTGTTCTTTTTTTTAGCCGCTACTGCTTTCTTCATCGCAACAATATTATGTAATCCCAAGCCAAGTTTACGCTTAGCATTCATCGATGCCCATACGGCTGCGGCGACCGCGCGTTCACCCAAGGTCGCGTCTCTTGCGGTAATACGTTCACGCGCTCTCCTCGCTAGCACTTTATCGGCCTGATGACGCTCCGGTAGATCCTCGTTGTGCCAATATGCTAAGTCGTGATCGAGGCAGGCATCGTCCAGCGGATTTATACCACGATCGCCGCGCTCCAATCTTTCGCGAAGTCGAGTGCCGGGCCCGCAATAATTGTAACCGGGCACGTGCAGCTCAAATGGCAATTTTTTCAAGACTTTATTGAAGAACGATCCAGACATTTAAAGCAACTGCTTCTCTTGCTGACAAACGTAACAGTCTTTTATCCGTCTCGGTGGTCCGTCGTGGTGAGTGGTATCAGGTAGATTGTAGTGTTGCAAACAATATTGATATTGCTGCACATCCGAGTCCGCGCGAATGTGCCGAGGTAATCTTTCCCACACACTCGCGATACTGTCTGGAAAGTACTCGAGCAATACGATCTTCGGTATGTGTTCGAGCTGATGATTCGTCAAGTTCTGCAGGGAATCGACGACGACTAGCATGAACGACATCGTAATGGCAACTGACCGAATAGTTCCGTGAATCGCGAAATATAAATGAACGATACGGCTGTTGCCGAAGGTCAATAGCGAGGATGCATTTCGTGAAGCACGTGCCGACTATTCGCGTGACAAATTTGGATGCTCACAATGCTACCGCGCAAATAAGAAAACGTCACGGATCGCTATTACCATCTACGATACGCTGCATAGTTTGCGGTCCGTCGAATTGCGGTAAGACAAACGTGCTGCTGAGCCTCATAGAGAGTCCGCACGGTGTGAGATTCGAGAACCTGTACGTCTACTCGAAGTCGCTGCAGCAACCGAAGTATCGATATCTGGAGCAGCTTCTGCAGGAAACGGAGGAAATTGGTTACTTTCAATTTTCCAACAATTGCGAGGTTGTGAATGTCGCGGATGCAAAGCCGAATTCCATTTTCATATTCGACGATGTGGCCAACGACAAGCAGGACAATATAAGGGACTACTTTTGCATGGGTAGACATTCCAACATCGATTGTTTCTACCTCTGTCAGACTTATGCGAAAATACCGAAGCATCTGATACGAGATAACGCAAACTTGCTAATAATATTTAAGCAGGATGGAACTAATCTGAAGCATATTTTCAACGATCATGTCAACAGTGATATGTCGTATGAGAAATTTCTCACATTGTGTTCGACCTGTTGGAGTCGCGATTACGGTTTCTTGGTAATAGACAAGGATAGCACTCTGAGGAACGGCCGTTATCGCAAAGGTTTCAACGAGTACGCCACGATCGAGTGAACAGGCCGGTAAGGTTTCACGATCACGGCCTTGAGTGTCAGTTTGATACTGGAGCGCAGGCTGTTCGGATCGTCAGGTCGGTTAAAACCCGTGTCGGTTCGGGGAAAGCTGTTGTATACAGCATCGCAACAGGTCGGTTAAAAACCGTTCATTTCGGGGGATAGCTGTTTTATACAGCATCGCGATGGATGAAAAATCGCTTCTGAAGAGGATCGCCAAGACGAGCGAGGTCATTCGCGACAAGCATCGTGCCTTGAAATCAGAGAAGGCGATAATGGAGAGCAGTTTGAATGAGACATTCAAGCCGATAGTCGAACCATTGAAGAAACTCGTTTCGCAAACGGAGGATAACACAAATAGTTCATTTGTCAAATACAACGATAAATTGAAGAGGGGAGCCTACTTCACATCGACACCGCATAAACGAGCAAAGAATCTTAGTAGTAGTAATATTAGTGAAACTATTACGAATCCATTGGATTTCATGACCGACGACGACGACGAGTCTTCTATAACCGATCAACCATCGCCCGATTCAAAAAAAAGTTTGCTAGAAAAATTAAATGTTGATGAAAAACAGGAACCAGGCTTGTTTCAACATGTCTTTCAACATATTAAATTACATCCAATCCCTGGCAAGTATATTAAATTACTTCTGACTGATAGGGAGAACTTGATTGATCATGCTTTTGGACCTCGTTATGAAGATGATCAACTGACGCTTGGTAAATGTAAATTTGAAATAAGTCATGAGGGAGATATTATTCTCGATAAGAAGTTATACACCGGTACAAGAGGTACTTATGAACTAATTTTCATGAGAGAACCCAATCGAGCCATTATAGAACCCGACGATTTGGAACGATACAAGAGTATTCTCAATCAAACTAAAGCGCATAAACTGTTAAACGATAGTCTAAAACAAATCAAAGGTAATAGAGGTGCAAAATATACAGAAATTATGAAACCATTGCTATTGGGAAAACCTATTTTACCGCCTTATCGGTTACCATCAACATCACGCGCAAGAAAATCGTCAACTTCTGACGCGTCAACATCGGGCGCAAGTAAACCGTCTAGCGCAAGTAAACCGTCGGGCGCAAGTAAACCGTCAGGCGCAGCATCAACAGCATCGAAAAAAAGGGGTAAAGGACTAATGCGTGTCACCGAGGGACCAATCAACTACGTACATTGGAACGATCCGAATGAATTGATCGAACGTTTGAGACTTTTGATCGCGTCGGTGGCTGCCGGTAATACGAGTCATCACAACGAGATACAGTCGATAATCGAGGAGTTGCGCGAGGAGGATCTCATCGTATAAAGAAAGTTGCACGTTACACTCTTACCTCAGTGTAATATCAACGTCTTTCGGTAGTACGAGGTAAAAAAAAAAATTAAATGTCTGATTCCTGCTGTTGTGAAATTTGCATTTGTTTAACATACATCGTAGAATGTTTACTCTCGACATTACGAGCCATCAAAAAGAGGAATAATAGCGAGGAAAAAGAGACTGATTTTTGAAATACAAAGTAGTGCATTTGAAATGTCGATAAATAAATTTGGAATTGGACTGGATGGTGAGAGTAGGAAACACGAACCCAATTTAGAGCATTTACTGCTTGAATTCAAGCAATATCTGACAATGGCATTGAATACACATAATGAACAATTTGAGAAAAAGATGGACCAAATTTTTCAAACAATTTGCGAAAAATTGGATGATAAAGTGAGTAAAAGAGATCTGGAAAGAGCAATACTTAGCAACACTTTTCATTAGGAATTTCGAAAAAAAAAAAAAAAAAAAAAATGAGCAAAGAAAAGATACAGTTGGTGGAGGAGCTCCACGCACCGGCGAGGATAAATTTTCCACGCAGAAGAGTCATCGTGCGCGGCTTCGACGATCTCTGGCAGGCCGATCTTGTTGATATGCGCAATTACGTCGATGCGGGTCACCAGTACATTCTCACTGTAATCGATACCCTCTCGAAATACGCTTGGGCGGTGGCATTGAAGACCAAGAGCGGCGGAGAAGTGACGACGGCAATGACGAGAATCCTACTGAAGAACGGCGGTAGATGTCCGAAAAATTTACAGACCGACAACGGCAAGGAGTTTTACAACAGTGACTTTCGGGCGTTGATGAGGAAACGCGGGATAAATCACTACTCGACCTACAGCGTGATGAAAGCGTCGATAGTCGAGCGCTGGAATCGTACGTTGAAGACGGAAATGTGGAAACGATTTACGCTGAACGGCAATTACAAGTGGCGCGCTATGCTGCAAGAGTTGGTGGATGCGTACAATGCGCGAAAGCATCGTACCACGGGAATGCGTCCCGTGGATGTGAAACCCGAGCATGCAGATAAGCTACTCAAGACAGTATACAGTCACATCAAGGTCGCAGGTCGTGCCAAGTTCAAAGTCGGCGATTTCGTACGAATCAGTAAATACAAGCAGATGTTCGCCAAAGGCTACACGCCAAATTGGACGACCGAAATATTCGAGGTGGCGAAAGTGCAGAGTACCAATCCCGCTACGTATCTCCTCAAGGATTCCAGGGGCACGCAACTGTTGGGTGGATTTTACGAATACGAGCTTTCGAAAACCATCAATCCCGATGTGTATCTGGTGGAGAGAGTATTGCGCAGAAAGGGTGAAAAAGTGTTCGTTAAGTGGCTGGGATTCGACAGTACGCACAATTCCTGGATAAATAAGAGCAATGTTTTATAAAAACTTTTATTAAGATGTATCAAAATATAGAATAAATACATAAATAACTAAATAAAGCGAATAAATAAAAACAATAAATAAATTATAATTTTAGACTATAATGTCCCCAGGGTAGAGTCGCCGCGGTGTCGGGTGTAACGAAACGCTTGTCGTCGTACGGACTGAGGGCGACCTTCCGCTGACTGATCGAGAAAACTCGGTGCAGCTTCGATCTTATTAATTTTTGACTGCGAGACTGTACGGTGAAATTGTTCAAACAATCCTTGTAGTCGTCAAATGTTATATTTCTATCGATAACGTAACCTTTGACACCTTTGGCTTTTTTGGTAATTCTCGCACAGTCCTGCACCTTGAAAGTATACATTTTTGCCCTCAGTCCTACGAACTCGGTCATGATACGACCATTGTTCTCGTCCTTCATCAGACCGGGTATCTTTTTGTTGACGCGTGGCAAGTCATACCGATTATCGTCAGGATAATCGCTGGTGTCGAATCGCGCGAGATCGCGTTTCATGACCGAGTAAACGTCGTCGCACTCGACACTGTATATCAGACTGTCCGTGTCGGTATACATCGCTCTACATTTACCGCCGAATGTAGGAAGCATATAGTCATAGTGAAATTCATACAAGCAAATTTTTGAAATATCTAAAATACTCATTCCCACGTAAATGGGTTTATCAAATTTCGCGGATAATTTCGATAATTGAATCGCGACCAAATTCTCGTTGAAAATCGCGAGACTGTGAAAATTCGGTTTGGAAATCAGGCTTTCCGCCCCGTATCTTCCCTCCCACTTGGTTGCGAGCCTCACGTCAACTCTATTCCTCACGTTCTCCATTGTTTTACCGAAAACCGCGTTGTTCATCAGCTTGAAGAGATTCTTCTCAAATTCATTGGTGGACGCGGTGCGCAAACGCGTGTTCAGCTCGATGTAATCGCGAAGCCAGGTGGACTGCTGAAACTTTAAACCGCGATGTATACGCTTCAGTAAGAGTCCATTACGCATACATTGTTGCAGAGCGCGATAATGTATTACGTAACGGGTCTTATCGTTTAAAGTGGCCAGCAGCTTCTCCTGGCTCGCGCCCGGCGGCTTCTCGCGCACCATGCAGAACGGTAGGTCCGCGTGTTTGTCGTGAAGCTCGCGCGGATACTCCAAATCGACCTCCAAAATATAACCCTCGGAATGATCCGAGGGTATAGCGGAGACATCGAGATTGGCAGCGTCCTCGATCCATTGGAATCCATGGGTGGGCAGCGGCTGACACATTGCCCACCCATACAGATTGTTTACGTCGTAATACATGAGATATTTCGACGGTTCCGCCGGATCGTAGTCCCGCATGTACCGATTGTTGGCCCTCTCGTAACGATGGGAGCACTGACTCAAACCACCGCGTATACCGCGCTCCACGAACAGCGACATATCCACGTCCGTGAAAAGCTCCAGCCTGATTCCCGTATGCTTCAACATTGCGTCCCAGGTGAAGCCCGGTAGCGTATAATAATGGGCTGGATCCAACTCATAATTTAGCATGCAACTATCGCGAAAACTTTCGAAAACATCGGTCAACAATAGGACATCGGTCTTCAGGTACAGGTCACTGTACTCCCCAAGTGTGCGCATGTGGAATTTGGTCCATACCTCTACGGCATGATTGTATGCTTCCTCGCTGATATCGCTGTCGGACAGTCTGTTGTGAAACGACTGCCGCGGTGGTAAAGCCGTCTCTTCCAATCTAGCCGCACTATCTACATAGTCGTAAGGAAAAATACCTTTCCTCGTAAGCAAGTCGAAGTGCTCGACGCTCAATTCCGAAAATTGTGACCTCAAATTTGTCAGCTGAGATTCCGCCAAGTACGAGCTCAATTTGTCCAAACTGGAGGCCATGAATTTGAACGAATCGATAAATCTCAGCCGTATATTATAATTTCGCAGATATTTGGTGAATGAAATGTATTTTTCCTTATGCACAGGCAGCAGATATACCGATCCCTCGTACAAATTAGCGATCGTCTCGAAAATGAAATGTGAATCATAGCCGGAAAAATTGTGGAAAATTACTGGAATGACATGCGAATCTTTGAAATTTAAATTACAATTATTGTGAGCCGGTCCTCTGTATCTGCCGGTCAGATGATCGTGATCGCGAATTCGTAGTTGATTCGGAAGAAACGGCTTTTTGCATATATGACAATTGGGGTCATTATAGTGACGCGATCGTTCGCTAATACTAAGATTATGCATGGGCACGACAGTCCCCAGTTTCTCGCTCGCGATGCGCGCAATGACCTCGAGCTCGCGTACGAACCATTCGATGCAGTCGGCACCCCGATGAGCATCGTATTTCGAGAGTGACGCATCGCGAGCACTTTTTAAATAATAGCCTACACTAATAGGTTCATGCTTCTGATAAATATCACTACTGTTCGATTGTTCAACTTTTGATAATATGCACTCCAGATCCGCGTATACGACGAATGGTACTCGTTCCCCATTTTTGATGTTCTTGAAGGAAACCCAGCGATCCTCGGCTTTGCTCGGCAACATCAAGCGGAGATTATCGTTGAGCTGCGCGCAATCCTGCTCGTGCGACTCGAGCCTCTCCACTGTGCGGAAGTAGTGGAGACATCTAAAAAAAAAATAAATAAAACATATGCAGTTATACAAAAAAATAAAACATATGCAGTTATATTTGTATCATTATTAATACATACCGATCGCATACATAATGAGCATTTTCTCTCTTGGTGAATTGGCTTCGCACCAGTCTCGAGAGATTCCTTATGCACATAAAATGTGCAGCTCCCTGTTCATCGTTGACGAGAAGAAGATTAGCATGCCTCGATCTCTTCTTCTTCGTCACCTGAAGAGGCACAATTTTTGCGTCGCTATTTTGCTCTTCATTCTCCAAGGTGAAGATGTTCACCGACACGTCGTTATCCACCTCGAATTTCGGGATCTGTTTTAGCGTAGTCGGAAAGGTTAGGCTACCGACGTCTAAAACCGTCCGAAAATGTGGATAAGAGGACGTACGATTTGGATGAGCCGTAGGTTTCGCTGGATAGAGTGCCACCGTCACGGACCACGCGAAACATGCATTATCACTGGTTTCTAAATTTATCAGAGCTTTCCTACTCGTGATAGCGGATGGCAGATTAATTTTACAACCCGCGTGCAACGGGTTAAAACGATTAATGTTAACTATTAAATAATGAATTTTGTGCAAAGTCCATCCACTATCACGCTCTTGAAATTCACTTAATTTTTTCATAATAACGTCTAAAATGTTTTTCCTATACCAATCACTAAAATTATCAGTCTTGTACAATGTAGCATTAGTCGTACTAATGTTTTTATCATCACTCTAGTCCTTAGAGATGAATTGTCCGTTAAATACACAATTAACCTTAACACTATTTGCACTAACAAATACCTTATCTATACGCGTACGCACTAATACTTCCGCGTCTACTAAAAAATCCTTAGGCTCTATATAATTACTATTAACTACCATGCCGCTGCATATTCGACTTCGAAACGCCGAATCAAGCTCCTCCCAGGTAAGTCCTTGTACGTCATTGCTACAACCAGCACCCGATTTAATATAATTCAATTCCCTCTGCGCTCGTAGCAACAGACACTTTATACACGCGATTTCGGCGAAATTCTTTTGACGCGTTCCAACGGGTAAAGCTCGATCCGCGTTGCTCAATCGTCGAATATGCTCGCGACATTCCAGTACCCACGCATCGTACTCATTCGCACTATTAATTGTAAAAAATTTTCTTCGCAATTCCGTCGACATTTTGGTGTTTTTCTTAAATTAATAATTGCGAATGCGTCTCTCGCGAAGAGTAACGCTTATATATATCGAATAGAGAATGGAAGTAGGGGTATCTACACATCCCATTGTTTCGTCTGAGATGCATACTGACATTGATATACATTGTTTTTTTTTTTTTTTTTTTTCAGAAGTCTTTTATTCCTTTATATATTGATCATATACAGATTTCATAAAGTAAACATTTTGCAGTGAACATATACCATAATGATTCATACACTTCGGTAACGGTGGTTCGAAATTTTTACTCCATCCAAGACTAAATTTACCCCACTCACACTCCTTCGCATTGTATATATTTTCTAAGTTGCAAATTTTTCTCAACCAATCATATTTCTCCCGTCCTTTCACGAAAATCCAATCTTCATCGTACGACGTTACATACTTTCTTATTACATCTTTATGCTTGTAATAAGGTGAATGACCGTCGGTCCAATTGAATCCATGTCGATTAAAATAAAGCCAACTTTAAAAAAGAAAAAAAATTATATACAAAACATTACATTTAAAAAAAAAATACTTACTCATTCTGTTCTCTCTCGAGATCGCTCAACCAAGCTTCTTGAAATGGTGGTGAAAATACATTGTGATACACTTCATTATCACGCAACACCGCAAATTCTTTAACTATAAAACTCTTGTCGGTCAATACAAAACCTTGAAAATCAACGAATGTCGGTGTCATTATCGTCAGTCGCTCGATGCAATACTGAACGATCTTTTTTTTTTTTTTGTTACATTTAAGAAAGTTTAATGTTTTTTTTTTAGGAGGGGATATTTTCTAAGAATTTTTTTCCCATTGTTAGTTTCTTCGGAAAAAAATATCTTCCAGAGATTAGGCTCCTTATCGAATGTATTTTTTTCCCATTGTTAGTTTCTTCGGAAAAAAAAAAATATCTTCCAGAGATTAAGAAACAATGGACTCCTTATCGAATGTAACTTTATATTTTTAAAAAATCTTTCTCTCTCTACGGAGATATTTCTTCGGAGATGCTTCATTTCAGTTTTTATCTTCGTCGAGAATAGCGCAACAATGCATAGAATAACTCACATAATGGATATAGAAGGTTTCTTAGTTTATAAAAAAGAACTTAAATATAAAGATATAGCTATAATTGATTTAAAAAGTAATCAAATTTCTTACGCATCTTTTCGTTTGCGTGACAGTATGAAAAACCTTAGTGAAAAAGACAAAAAAACTGTGTGGTTTTTGCTAAATATGGTGCATGGTATAAAATACAGTGATACGGGATTCGAGAAATACGAGCAGGAGGATGTGGAAGATTTTATTAGAGGTTGCCTAACGTGCGAGAATCCCGTAGTAGCCTACAAGGGAGGGAACATTGAAAAAAATCTATTGAATAGGATGAATGTGGATAATATTAATTTAGAAGTGTATGGTTGCCCTAAGTTTAAGGATTTAATTGAATTATATGATTTTGAAAAAACACCGTGCAATTTACACGTTCGAGAGAAGAACTTGAACAATGAACGTATCCACTGCCCGTACGAGGAGGTGTCAGTTTTTGCCAAGTGGATACAATCAAAAATGTGACTCTTTAAAATTCATCGGAGGAATAAAGAGGGGAAAACAAGTCCTCGCAGCCTCATTCAATGTTACAACATCGTCGGTGACCGTAAGAAAAAATGAGCTGCGAAAAGTGTAAATTAATCATGATTCAAGAGGATATTGTTCCTCTTTCACCCACTCTTCCCAGAAAATTGACAGAGGAATACGTCAATCGAATTAACGATTTCTTCAATCGTTACTTCGAAGAGTATGAACGGAAACTGCACCATTATTTGCATAAAAACTGTAAGTATTTATTTAATATTTTTATATTTATTATTTGTTTGTATTTTTTTTTCTTCAAAAAATAAAGTGAAGAAAGACGAAGAGACTGAGGAAAAAGATATTGAGTCAAAGGAGACGAAGAAGGAAGAAGATAAAGAGGAGAAAAAAATAGAGGAGGAGGAAAAAGATATTGAGTCGAAGAAGGAAGAAGAAGAAGATAAAGAGGAGAAAAAAATAGAGGAGGAGGAAGAATGTAAGTATTAACTTTATCTTTTTTACCTTTTCATAATTATTACCTGTTTGTATTTTTAAATTAAAGTGAAGAAAGACGAAGAGACCGGGGAAGATATTGAGTCAAAGGAGATGAAGAAGGAAGAAGAAAAAAATAAAGTGAAGAAAGACGAAGAGACTGAGGAAAAATATATTGAGTCAAAGGAGACGAAGAAGGAAGAAGATAAAGAGGAGAAAAAAATAGAGGAGGAGGAGGAAAAAGATATTGAGTCGAAGCAGACGAAGAAGGAAGAAGAAGATAAAGAGGAGAAAAAAATAGAGGAGGAAGAATGTAAGTATTAACTTTATCTTTTTTACCTTTTCATAATTATTACCTGTTTGTATTTTTAAATTAAAGTGAAGAAAGTCGAAGAGAAACAGACCGGGGAAGATATTGAGTCAAAGGAGATGAAGAAGGAAGAGGAGAAAAAAATAGAGGAGGAGGAAAAAGATAATGTGTCAAAGCAGACTAAGAAGGAAGATGAATCACCAAATTTCTTTTTCTTTTATTATTAAATTTTTATAGAATAGTTTAAAAATTATTGTAGAAATATTATTAAAAATATATATTAATTTTATTTAAAAAACTACAACGATTGTTCAACTAGCAAACCCCTGCTCCTCAACCTTGAATTCACGTGAAAAACGTTATCATCCAAAGTATGGTCGAGGTAGTAGAAGAGGAGGAGGCTGTTAATAGCTATTGTGAAGTGGAGAAATCTAATACGTATTGATAGAGAAAATAATAATAATTATACATTTCGTATTGAGCTTACATCTCTACCATTCTCAGTCTACCGAGTTTGCTTGACGTGATAGTTTCAACAAGAAAAAAAAATGGGTGCAATTAAATTGTACAGATTAACTACTGAACAAAATATTGAACAAAATATTGAAAACATTCAGAATATGGATGAATTTGTGGAGGAAGAAGAAGAAGTAGATTTGGAAGGAGATTGGGGTGAAGTGAATAACAACGCGTTGACCGCGATTGTCAGAATGTTGAGGAAGAAGCTTCAGCGGCAAAAATCAACATCAAATATTGATGATGATGATGATGATGATGATGATGATGATGAGGCTAATCTATTAGATTATAGTAGTGAAATAGAGTGGGAGCCAGAAATTTGGGAGCAATAAATTTCTCCAGAAAATATAATACGGTTCGACGAGGATAATGACGTTCTCCAGCTACTGTCGAATTCATTTACGGAAACCTCCAACAATCGGTAAGAATCGATGAAAAAAAAAAAAAAAACTATCAAGTGCTTGGATAAGTAGTATAATTTTTCCTAATTTTTTTTTCTCGTAGATGATACCGCTCCTACTACTGCTACTCTCACTACCACTTCATTTTTATAATATTTTATTATTAAATTCAATTATAACTTTTTTTTATGTATGTTATTAAAAATATATTTATAAATTTTAATTAAAAAAACAAAAAAATATCGTTCATTTCACAACCTCAAAATTCTATTTCTCCTTCTCCTTCTATTATTATTATTATTATTAACGTTCGTCGTATCAGGTCTCTATTGAAATTCTCTTTGACTGCGTTCCGCTTCTCGGATAGGAGGCTAATATGTTTTGATAAAGAGTTAACTAATATGTATTGATAAAGAAAGGTATCTGACTAACTAAAATGTACGTGCGTAATCGGTCAGTTCATATTTCATTGGGAGATCGTTTTGCATCTGAGCGACTAGTGACGAAAAATCTTGAGATCATTTTAACGCTAGCAACGACAGTGACAATGTTCCGTGCTACATCTAAAAAACGAGACATTTTTAAGGATAATCCTGATTTTGATGCCTTGATTGAAGTGCTTGTGGGGATAATAAGTGAAATAGAGGAACAAATAGAGGAAGAGGACGAAGATTTGTTGAGGAATCCGGAGGATATTCCTGAATTTAGCGCCTTGGTTGAAGAACTTGTGGAGATAATGGGTGAAATGGAGGAAGCAGTGCAAGAGGAAGAAGATTTGATAGTAATTGTTGAAAAACTAGTGGAGCTCAGAAATCGAATACAAGAAGGGCTAGAGCAAGCGGAGCAAGAGCAGGAGGAGGAAGATGAGGAGGAGGAAAACGAAGAACAACATTAATTCAAATATGTTTTTGAAGAGAGAAATTTTGGAGGCTGCGCAATCTGAGACTTTCGTCACGGGGGAACACAAGTTACGAGCCTGAGGTACAACTTACTTCGTCACGGTGGAAGCAAGCAAATACATATATATCATCAGTCAATAATGTATTTCAATAAAGAGGGTTTTTTATGCCGAAAGGCTTTTTCCCTTCAATTTTTTTTTTTTTTTTATTTAATTACCTCTCCATCAATCCATAACAATTTCCCTTTTTATTGAATAATAACAAAATGGGAATTATATCGCTCAAATACCTATAAAATTTTTATTAAGAAAAATATTTACATTTTAAAAATTCTTTATCCATAAGGTTTTTTTTTTTAAAAAAATAACGGTACTCGCAAGCCAGCAACCATTTTCCAGTTATATTGCCTTGAGAGCCATTTTCACACCAATAGAACCCTTGAACACTGCTCCTAAATCTTTTCAAGTGTTTCAAATACGTCCCAACCACTTCTCTTTAGGTAAGGTCACGTAGGCTCCGCTCTTATTACAGAGCGGATGATAAGTATCTACGACGATGGACTATTCGCCTTAAAAGAAGTCGATCGCGAAACCTAATACGTATTGATAATTGAATATAAACTTCTCTCCGCATTGACAATGAGATGTAAACTTGATCTGAAGTGGAGAGAAGGCTAATATGTAAACTTGATCTGAAGTGGAGAGAAGGCTAATATGTATTGTTAAAGATGTATAAACTTCATCTGGAGTATAGAGAGAGAGAGAGAGAGAGAGAGAGAAAATTTGAACACGTAGAGGAGAGCATTCTTCAAATCAGTCTTCAGTGAACCATCATGAGTTCCACAAGGAAAGTTAGTTTACCGGACAAGAAAGTGACGCTGGAGGATCTAAAACATTCCTCCAAACCAGTGGCAATAGTGAGGCCAATTGTGAGGCAGCAGCAGCAGTCAGTGCGAAGAGGGTATCGCACGATACCCGAACAGCAGCAGCCACTGCGGCGGCCACATTCGCTGCCCATAGCCCTGCGGATGCTGCATGCAGCGGAGCAGCCTGCAGCGGAGCAGTCTGCAGCGGAGCAACCTGCAGCGGAGCAGTCTGCAGCGGAGCAACCTGCAGTCTCGCGTAGGCTGTAATTAATATTACGTTTACCTAATATGTAGCCTATGTGAGCTGCTAGGTTGTGTGTGTGTGACAGGCAGTCCCCACCAAATCGGTAAGAGTTAATACAAAAAAATAATAATAATAAATATTAATAATAAATATAAATAATTTTTCTTTTTAATTATAGATGCTGTTGCTGTTTTTATTGCGGTACCTATATATATATATATTTCATATGTATTTCAATAAAGAGGGTTTTTTATGCCGAAAGGCTTTTTCCCTTAAATTTATGTTTTTTTTTTCTATTACATTACCTCTCCACCAAACCACTGTATCCCGTACTAGAAATATTGCAAAGAATCAGCTACAGAGGAACAAAGATGGAATCTCTCTCTCTCTCTCTCTCTCTCTTAGACGTACACTGCTTAACGTAAGAGGGGGGAGGTCGCATCATCGCACTACTCTCTCTTGTATGGCTTAACGTAAGGGGGATGGGGGGCTCTCTCTCTTGTACGGATAAACGTAAGGGGGACCACGTGTGTACCCTACGAGTTTATTCTGCTGGAATCTCTCTCTCTCTCTCTCTCTCTCTCTCTCTCTCTCAGGCGTCCACTGCTTAACATTAGAGGGGGGGGGGGAGGTCACGTGTGTACCCTACGAGTTTAACGTCGGGGGAGGACGATGCGCATGCGCACAACCGCGCACGAGGAGAGGGGGCAATTCCCCTACTTCCCTTGCCCCCGCGGGACCCCGACCCCCTCGCCACGCGGTCCCAGAACCATCCTAGCTACTCTACTCTAGGGTAACTCACTTTGGGTCGGGGAGTAGTTATAAGGGACTAGGGTAACTCACTTGGACTCTGGGAGTACATATAAAGGGGCTAGGATAACTCACTTGGGGTCAGGGAGTACTTCTATGGGACTAGGGTAACTCACTTGGGGTCTGGGAGTACTTCTATGGGGCTAGGATAACTCACTTGGGGTCAGGGAGTACTTCTATGGGACTAGGGTAACTCACTTGGGGTCAGGGAGTACTTATATAGGGGCTAGGGTAACACACTTGGGGTCAGGGAGTACTTATAAAGAGGCTAGGATAACTCACTTTGGGTCGGGGAGTAGTTTAAGGGACTAGGGTAACTCACTTGGACTCTGGGAGTACATATAAAGGGGCTAGGATAACTCACTTGGGATCAGGGAGTACTTATAAATGGGATAGGGTAACTCACTTGGGGTCAGGGAGTACTTATAAGGGACTAGGGTAACTCACTTGGGGTCAGGGAGTACTTATATGGGACTAGGGTAGCTCATTTGCGTTCAGAGAGTACATATAAAGGGGCTAGGGTAACTTACTTGGGGTCAGGGAGTACTTCTATGGGACTAGGGTAATTCACTTTGGTCTGGGAGTACTTATATGGGACTAGGGTAACTCACTTGGCGTCTGTGAGCACTTATATGTGACCAGGGTAACTCACTTGGGGCCAGGGTGTATTTATTAGGGGTGTAGGGTATCTCACTTTGGGTCAGGGAGTACTTATAAAGGGGCTATAGTAACTCACTTGGGGTCAGGGAGTACTTCTATGGGACTAGGATAACTCACTTGGTGTCAGGGAATACTTATAAGGGAATAGGGTAACTCACTTGGGGTCTGGGAGTACTTATAAAGGGGCTATGGTAACTCACTTGGTGTCAGGGATTACTTATATGGGACTAGGGTAGCTCACTTGCGTTCAGAGAGTACATATAAAGGGGCTAGGATAACTCACTTGGGGTCAGGGAGTACTTCTATGGGACTAGGGTAACTCACTTGGGGTCTGGGAGTACTTATGTGGGACTAGGGTAACCCACTTAGGGTCAGGGAGTACTTATAAAGAGGCTAGGGTAACCCACTTTGGTTGAGGGAGTAGTTATAGGGAACTAGGGTAACTCACTTAGGGCCAGGGTGTACTTATTAAGGGGCTAGGGTAACTCACTTGGGGTCAGGGAGTACTTCTATGGGACTAGGGTAACTCACTTGGGGTCAGGGAGTACTTATATAGGGTCTAGGGTAACACACTTGGGGTCAGGGAGTACTTATATGGGACTAGGGTAACTCACATGGGTCAGGGAGTACTTATAAAGGGGCTAGGGTAACCCACTTAGGGTCAGGGAGTAGTTATAGGGGACTAGGGTAACTCGCTTGGAGTCAGAGTGTACATATAAAGGGGCTAGGATAACTCACTTGCGGTCAGAGAGTACTTCTATGGGACTAGGGTAACTCACTTGGGGTCTGGGAGTACTTATGTGGGACTAGGGTAACCCACTTAGGGTCAGGGAGTACTTATAAAGGGGCTAGGGTATCTCACTTTGGGTCGGGGAGTAGTTATAAGGGACTAGGGTAACTCACTTGGACTCTGGGAGTACATATAAAGGGGCTAGGATAACTCACTTGGGGTCAGGGAGTACTTCTATGGGACTAGGGTAACTCACTTGGGGTCTGGGAGTACTTATATGGGACTAGGGTAACTCATTTGGGGTCAGGGAGTACTTATATGGGACTAGGGTAACTCACATGGGTCAGGGAGTACTTATAAAGGGGCTAGGGTAACTCACTTTGGGTCGGGGAGTAGTTATAAGGGACTAGGGTAACTCACTTGGACTCTGGGAGTACATATAATGGGGCTAGTTTAACTTACTTTGGGTCAAGGAGTACTTATATGGGACTAGGGTAACTCACTTAGGGCCAGGGTGTACTTATTAAGGGGCTAGGGTAACTCACTTGGGGTCAGGGAGTACTTCTATGGGACTAGGGTAACTCACTTGGGGTCAGGGAGTACTTATATAGGGTCTAGGGTAACACACTTGGGGTCAGGGAGTACTTATAAAGGGGCTAGGATAACTCACTTTAGGTCGGGGAGTAGTTTAAGGGACTAGGGTAACTCACTTGGACTCTGGGAGTACATATAAAGGGGCTAGGATAACTAACTTGGGGTCAGGGAGTACTTATAAAGGGGATAGGGTAACTTACTTGGGTTCAGGGAGTACTTATAAGGGACTAGGGTAACTCACTTGGGGCCAGGGAGTACTTATAAAGGGGCTATGGTAACCCACTTTGGTTCAGGGAGTAGTTATAGGGGACTAGGGTAACTCACTTGGGTTCTGGGAATACTTATATGGGACTAGGGTAACCCACTTAGGGTCAGGGAGTAGTTATAGGGGACTAGGGTAACTCACTTGGAGTCAGAGAGTACATATAAAGGGGCTAGGATAACTCACTTGCGGTCAGAGAGTACATATAAAGGGGCTAGGATAACTCAATTGGGGTCAGGGAGTACTTCTATGGGACTAGGGTAACTCACTTGGGGTCTGGGAATACTTCTATGGGACTAGGGTAACTCACTAGGGGTCAGGGAGTACTTTTTTGTGACTAGGGTAACTCACTTGGGGTCTGGGAGTACTTATATGGGACTAGGGTAACTCACTTGGGGTCAGGGAGTACTTATATGGGACTAGGGTAACTCACATGGGTCAGGGAGTACTTATAATGGGGCTAGGGTAACTCACTTTTGGTCGGGGAGTAGTTATAAGGGACTAGGGTAACTCACTTGAACTCTGGGAGTACTTATAATGGGGCTACGATAACTCACTTGGGGTCAGGGAGTACTTCTATGGGACTAGGGTAACTCACTTGGTGTCAGGGAGTATTTATATAGGGGCTAGGGTAACACACTTGGGGTCAGGGAGTACTTATAAAGGGGCTAGGATAACTCACTTTGGGTCGGGGAGTAGTTTAAGGGACTAGGGTAACTCACTTGGAGTCAGAGAGTACATATAAAGGGGCTAGGATAACTCACTTGCGGTCAGAGAGTTCATATAAAGGGGCTAGGATAACTCAATTGGGGTCAGGGAGTACTTCTATGGGACTAAGGTAACTCACTTGGGGCCAGGGAGTACTTATAAAGGGGCTAGGGTAACCCACTTTGGTTCAGGGAGTAGTTATAGGGGACTAGGGTAACCCACTTGGGTTCTGGGAGTACTTATATGGGACTAGGGTAACCCACTTTGGTTCAGGGAGTAGTTATAGGGGACTAGGGTAACTCACTTTGGGTCGGGGAGTAGTTTAAGGGACTAGGGTAACTCACTTGGACTCTGGGAGTACATATAAAGGGGCTAGGATAACTCACTTGGGGTCAGGGAGTACTTATAAAGGGGATAGGGTAACTCACTTGGGTTCAGGGAGTACTTATAAGGGACTAGGGTAACTCACTTGGGGCCAGGGAGTACTTATAAAGGGGCTATGGTAACCCACTTTGGTTCAGGGAGTAGTTATAGGGGACTAGGGTAACTCACTTGGGTTCTGGGAATACTTATATGGGACTAGGGTAACCCACTTAGGGTCAGGGAGTAGTTATAGGGGACTAGGGTAACTCACTTGGAGTCAGAGAGTACATATAAAGGGGCTAGGATAACTCACTTGCGGTCAGAGAGTACATATAAAGGGGCTAGGATAACTCAATTGGGGTCAGGGAGTACTTCTATGGGACTAGGGTAACTCACTTGGGGTCTGGGAATACTTCTATGGGACTAGGGTAACTCACTAGGGGTCAGGGAGTACTTTTTTGTGACTAGGGTAACTCACTTGGGGTCTGGGAGTACTTATATGGGACTAGGGTAACTCACTTGGGGTCAGGGAGTACTTATATGGGACTAGGGTAACTCACATGGGTCAGGGAGTACTTATAATGGGGCTAGGGTAACTCACTTTTAGTCGGGGAGTAGTTTAAGGGACTAGGGTAACTCACTTGGAGTCAGAGAGTACATATAAAGGGGCTAGGATAACTCACTTGCGGTCAGAGAGTACATATAAAGGGGCTAGGATAACTCAATTGGGGTCAGGGAGTACTTCTATGGGACTAGGGTAACTCACTTGGGGTCTGGGAGTACTTATAAAGGGGTTATGGTAACTCACTTGGTGTCAGGGAGTACTTATGTGGGACTAGGGTAGGTCACTTGCGTTCAGAGAGTACATATAAAGGGGCTAGGATAACACACTTGGGGTCAGGCAGTACTTATAAAGGGGATAGGGTAACTCACTTGGGGTCAGGGAGTACTTATAAAGGGGCTAGGGTAACTCACTTGGGGCCAGGGAGTACTTATAAAGGGGCTAGGGTAACCCACTTTGGTTCAGGGAGTAGTTATAGGGGACTAGGGTAACTCACTTGGGTTCTGGGAGTACTTATATGGGACTAGGGTAACCCACTTAGGGTCAGGGAGTAGTTATAGGGGACTAGGGTAACTCACTTGGAGTCAGAGAGTACATATAAAGGGGCTAGGATAACTCACTTGCGGTCAGAGAGTACATATAAAGGGGCTAGGATAACTCACTTGGGGTCAGGGAGTACTTCTATGGGACTGGGGTAACTCACTTGGACTCTGGGAGTACATATAAAGGGGCTAGGATAACTCACTTGGGGTCAGGGAGTACTTATGTGGGACTAGGGTAGGTCACTTGCGTTCAGAGAGTACATATAAAGGGGCTAGGATAACACACTTGGGGTCAGGCAGTACTTATAAAGGGGATAGGGTAACTCACTTGGGGTCAGGGAGTACTTATAAAGGGGCTAGGGTAACCCACTTTGGTTCAGGGAGTAGTTATAGGGGACTAGGGTAACTCACTTGGGTTCTGGGAGTACTTATATGGGACTACGGTAACCCACTTAGGGTCAGGGAGTAGTTATAGGGGACTAGGGTAACTCACTTGGAGTCAGAGAGTACATATAAAGGGGCTAGGATAACTCACTTGCGGTCAGAGAGTACATATAAAGGGGCTAGGATAACTCAATTGGGGTCAGGGAGTACTTCTATGGGACTAGGGTAACTCACTTGGGGTCTGGGAATACTTCTATGGGACTAGGGTAACTCACTAGGGGTCAGGGAGTACTTTTTTGTGACTAGGGTAACTCACTTGGGGTCTGGGAGTACTTATATGGGACTAGGGTAACTCACTTGGGGTCAGGGAGTACTTATATGGGACTAGGGTAACTCACATGGGTCAGGGAGTACTTATAATGGGGCTAGGGTAACTCACTTTTAGTCGGGGAGTAGTTATAAGGGACTAGGGTAACTCACTTGGACTCTGGGAGTACATATAATGGGGCTACGATAACTCACTTGGGGTCAGGGAATACTTCTATGGGACTAGGGTAACTCACTTGGTGTCAGGGAGTATTTATATAGGGGCTAGGGTAACACACTTGGGGTCAGGGAGTACTTATGAAGGGGCTAGGATAACTCACTTTGGGTCGGGGAGTAGTTTAAGGGACTAGGGTAACTCACTTGGAGTCAGAGAGTACATATAAAGGGGCTAGGATAACTCACTTGCGGTCAGAGATTACATATAAAGGGGCTAGGATAACTCAATTGGGGTCAGGGAGTACTTCTATGGGACTAGGGTAACTCACTTGGGGTCTGGGAGTACTTATATGGGACTAGGGTAACTCACTTGGGGCCAGGGAGTACTTATATGGGACTAGGGTAACTCACATGGGTCAGGGAGTACTTATAAAGGGGCTAGGTTAACTTACTTTAGTTCAAAGAGTACTTATATGGGACTAGGGTAACTCACTTAGGGCCAGGGTGTACTTATTAAGGGGCTAGGGTAACTCACTTAGGGTCAGGGAGTACTTCTATGGGACTAGGGTAACTCACTTGGGATCTGGGAGTACTTATGTGGGACTAGGGTACCCCACTTAGGGTCAGGGAGTACTTATAAAGGGGCTAGGGTAACTCACTTTGGGTCGGGGAGTAGTTGTAAGGGACTAGGGTAACTCACTTGGACTCTGGGAGTACATATAAAGGGACTAGGATAACTCATTTGGGGTCATGGAGTACTTCTATGGGACTAGGGTAACCCACTTGGTGTCAGGGAGTACTTATATAGGGGCTAGGGTAACACACTTGGGGTCAAGGAGTACTTATAAAGGGGCTAGGATAACTCACTTTGGGTCGGGGAGTTGTTTAAGGGACTAGGGTAACTCACTTGGACTCTGGGAGTACATATAAAGGGGCTAGGATAACTCACTTGGGGTCAGGGAGTACTTCTATGGGACTAGGGTAACTCACTTGGTGTCAGGGAGTAATTATATAGGGGCTAGGGTAACCCATTTTGGTTCAGGGAGTATTTATAGGGGACTAGGGTAACTCACTTGGGTTCTGGGAGTACTTATATGGGACTAGGGTAACCCACTTAGGGTCAGGGAGTACTTATAAAGGGGCTAGGTTAACTTACTTTAGGTCAAGGAGTACTTATATGGGACTAGGGTAACTCACTTAGGGCCAGGGTGTACTTATTAAGGGGCTAGGGTAACTCACTTGGGGTCAGGGAGTACTTCTATGGGACTAGGGTAACTCACTTGGGTTCTGGGAGTACTTATATGGGACTAGGGTAACCCACTTAGGGTCAGGGAGTAGTTATAGGGGACTAGGGTAACTCACTTGGAGTCAGAGAGTACATATAAAGGGGCTAGGATAACTCACTTGCGGTCAGAGATTACATATAAAGGGGCTAGGATAACTCAATTGGGGTCAGGGAGTACTTCAATGGGACTAGGGTAACTCACTTGGGGTCTGGGAGTACTTATATGGGACTAGGGTAACTCACTTGGGGCCAGGGAGTACTTATATGGGACTAGGGTAACTCACATGGGTCAGGGAGTACTTATAAAGGGGCTAGGTTAACTTACTTTAGTTCAAGGAGTACTTATATGGGACTAGGGTAACTCACTTAGGGCCAGGGTGTACTTATTAAGGGGCTAGGGTAACTCACTTGGGGTCAGGGAGTACTTCTATGGGACTAGGGTAACTCACTTGGGATCTGGGAGTACTTATGTGGGACTAGGGTAACCCACTTAGGGTCAGGGAGTACTTATAAAGGGGCTAGGGTAACTCACTTTGGGTCGGGGAGTAGTTATAAGGGACTAGGGTAACTCACTTGGACTCTGGGAGTACATATAAAGGGGCTAGGATAACTCATTTGGGGTCATGGAGTACTTCTATGGGACTAGGGTAACTCACTTGGTGTCAGGGAGTACTTATATAGGGGCTAGGGTAACACAATTGGGGTCAGGGAGTACTTATAAAGGGGCTAGGATAACTCACTTTGGGTCGGGGAGTTGTTTAAGGGACTAGGGTAACTCACTTGGACTCTGGGAGTACATATAAAGGGGCTAGGATAACTCACTTGGGGTCAGGGAGTACTTCTATGGGACTAGGGTAACTCACTTGGGGTCTGGGAGTACTTATGTGGGACTAGGGTAACCCACTTAGGGTCAAGGAGTACTTATAGAGGGGCTAGGGTAACACACTTGGGGTCAGGGAGTACTTATAAAGGGGCTAGGGTAACTCACTTTGGGTCGGGGAGTAGTTATAAGGGACTAGGGTAACTCACTTGGACTCTGGGAGTACATATAAAGGGGCTAGGATAACTCATTTGGGGTCAGGGAGTACTTCTATGGGACTAGGGTAATTCACTTGGTGTCATGGAGTACTTATATAGGGGCTAGGGTAACACACTTGGGGTCAGGGAGTACTTATAAAGGGGCTAGGATAACTCACTTGGGGTCAGGGAGTACTTCTATGGGACTAGGGTAATTCACTTGGTGTCATGGAGTACTTATATAGGGGCTAGGGTAACACACTTGGGGTCAGGGAGTACTTATAAAGGGGCTAGGATAACTCACTTTGGGTCGGGGAGTTGTTTAAGGGACTAGGGTAACTCACTTGGACTCTGGGAGTACATATAAAGGGGCTAGGATAACTCACTTGGGGTCAGGGAGTACTTCTATGGGACTAGGGTTACTCACTTGGTGTCAGGGAGTAATTATATAGGGGCTAGGGTAACCCATTTTGGTTCAGGGAGTAGTTATAGGGGACTAGGGTAACTCACTTGGGTTCTGGGAGTACTTATGTGGGACTAGGGTAACCCACTTAGGGTCAAGGAGTACTTATAGAGGGGCTAGGGTAACACACTTGGGGTCAGGGAGTACTTATAAAGGGGCTAGGGTAACTCACTTTGGGTCGGGGAGTAGTTATAAGGGACTAGGGTAACTCACTTGGACTCTGGGAGTACATATAAAGGGGCTAGGATAACTCATTTGGGGTCAGGGAGTACTTCTATGGGACTAGGGTAACTCACTTGGTGTCATGGAGTACTTATATAGGGGCTAGGGTAACACACTTGGGGTCAGGGAGTACTTATAAAGGGGCTAGGATAACTCACTTTGGGTGGGGGAGTACTTCTATGGGACTAGGGTAACTCACTTGGTGTCAGGGAGTACTTATATAGGGGCTAGGGTAACACACTTGGACTCTGGGAGTACATATAAAGGGGCTAGGATAACTCATTTGGGGTCAGGGAGTACATCTATGGGACTACGGTAACTCACTTGGTGTCATGGAGTACTTATATAGGGGCTAGGGTAACACACTTGGGGTCAGGGAGTATTTATAAAGGGGCTAGGATAACTCACTTTGGGTCGGGGAGTACTTATAAAGGGGCTAGGGTAACCCACTTTGGTTCAGGGAGTAGTTATAGGGGACTAGGGTAACTCACTTGGGTTCTGGGAGTACTTATGTGGGACTAGAGTAACCCACTTAGGGTCAGGGAGTACTTATAAAGGGGCTAGGGTAACTCACTTGGGGTCTGGGAGTACTTATAAAGGGGCTAGGATAACTCACTTGGGTTCAGGGAGTACTTCTATGGGACTAGGGTAACTCACTTGGTGTCAGGGAGTACATATAAAGGGGATAGGATAGCTCACTTGCGGTCAGAGAGTACATATAAAGGGGCTAGGATAACTCACATGGGGTCAGGGAGTACTTCTATGGGACTAGGGTAACTCACTTGGGGTCTGGGAGTACTTATGTGGGACTAGAGTAACCCACTTAGGGTCAGGGAGTACTTATAAAGGGGCTAGGGTAACTCACTTGGGGTCTGGGAGTACTTATAAAGGGGCTATGGTAACTCATTTGGTGTCAAGGAGTACTTATATGGGACTAGGGTAGCTCACTTGCGTTCAGAGAGTACATATAAAGGGGCTAGGATAACTCACTTGCGGTCAGGGAGTACTTATATGGGACTAGGGTAACTCACTTGGTGTCAGGGAGTACTTATATAGGGGCTAGGGTAACCCACTTTGGTTCAGGGAGTAGTTATAGGGGACTAGGGTAACTCACTTGGGTTCTGGGAGTACTTATATAAGACTAGGGTAACTCACTTGGACTCTGGGAGTACATATAAAGGGGCTAGGATAACTCATTTGGGGTCAGGGAGTACATCTATGGGACTACGGTAACTCACTTGGTGTCATGGAGTACTTATATAGGGGCTAGGGTAACACACTTGGGGTCAGGGAGTATTTATAAAGGGGCTAGGATAACTCACTTTGGGTCGGGGAGTACTTATAAAGGGGCTAGGGTAACCCACTTTGGTTCAGGGAGTAGTTATAGGGGACTAGGGTAACTCACTTGGGTTCTGGGAGTACTTATGTGGGACTAGAGTAACCCACTTAGGGTCAGGGAGTACTTATAAAGGGGCTAGGGTAACTCACTTGGGGTCTGGGAGTACTTATAAAGGGGCTAGGATAACTCACTTGGGTTCAGGGAGTACTTCTATGGGACTAGGGTAACTCACTTGGTGTCAGGGAGTACATATAAAGGGGATAGGATAGCTCACTTGCGGTCAGAGAGTACATATAAAGGGGCTAGGATAACTCACATGGGGTCAGGGAGTACTTCTATGGGACTAGGGTAACTCACTTGGGGTCTGGGAGTACTTATGTGGGACTAGAGTAACCCACTTAGGGTCAGGGAGTACTTATAAAGGGGCTAGGGTAACTCACTTGGGGTCTGGGAGTACTTATAAAGGGGCTATGGTAACTCATTTGGTGTCAAGGAGTACTTATATGGGACTAGGGTAGCTCACTTGCGTTCAGAGAGTACATATAAAGGGGCTAGGATAACTCACTTGCGGTCAGGGAGTACTTATATGGGACTAGGGTAACTCACTTGGTGTCAGGGAGTACTTATATAGGGGCTAGGGTAACCCACTTTGGTTCAGGGAGTAGTTATAGGGGACTAGGGTAACTCACTTGGGTTCTGGGAGTACTTATATAAGACTAGGGTAACTCACTTGGACTCTGGGAGTACATATAAAGGGGCTAGGATAACTCACTTGGGGTCAGGGAGTACTTCTATGGGACTAGGGTAACTCACTTGGGGTCTGGGAGTACTTATATGGGACTAGGGTAACTCATTTGGGGTCAGGGAGTACTTATATGGGACTAGGGTAACTCACATGGGTCAGGGAGTACTTATAAAGGGGCTAGGGTAACTCACTTTGGGTCGGGGAGTAGTTATAAGGGACTAGGGTAACTCACTTGGACTCTGGGAGTACATATAATGGGGCTAGGTTAACTTACTTTGGGTCAAGGAGTACTTATATGGGACTAGGGTAACTCACTTAGGGCCAGGGTGTACTTATTAAGGGGCTAGGGTAACTCACTTGGGGTCAGGGAGTAATTCTATGGGACTAGGGTAATTCACTTTGGTCTGGGAGTACTTATATGGGACTAGGGTAACTCGCTTGGCGTCTGTGAGCACTTATATGTGACCAGGGTAACTCACTTGGGGCCAGGGTGTATTTATTAGGGGTGTAGGGTAACTCACTTTGGGTCAGGGAGTACTTATAAAGGGGCTATAGTAACTCACTTGGGGTCAGGGAGTACTTCTATGGGACTAGGATAACTCACTTGGGGTCAGGGAGTACTTCTATGGGACTAGGGTAACTCACTTGGGGTCTGGGAGTACTTATGTGGGACTAGGGTAACCCACTTAGGGTCAGGGAGTACTTATAAAGAGGCTAGGGTAACTCACTTTGGGTCGGGGAGTAGTTATAAGGGACTAGGGTAACTCACTTGGACTCTGGGAGTACCTATAAAGGGGCTAGGGTAACCCACTTTGGTTGAGGGAGTAGTTATAGGGAACTAGGGTAACTCACTTGGGTTCTGGGAGTACTTATATGGGACTAAGGTAACCCACTTAGGGTCAGGGAGTACTTATAAAGGGGCAAGGGTATCTCACTTTGGGTCGGGGAGTAGTTATAAGGGACTAGGGTAACTCACTTGGACTCTGGGAGTACATATAAAGGGGCTAGGATAACTCACTTGGGGTCAGGGAGTACTTCTATGGGACTAGGGTAACTCACTTGGGGTCTGGGAGTACTTCTATGGGACTAGGGTAACTCACTTGGGGTCTGGGAGTACTTATATGGGACTAGGGTAACTCACATGGTTCAGGGAGTACTTATAAAGGGGCTAGGGTAACTCACTTTGGGTCGGGGAGTAGTTATAAGGGACTAGGGTAACTCACTTGGACTCTGGGAGTACCTATAAAGGGGCTAGGATAACTCACTTGGGGTCAGGGAGTACTTCTATGGGACTAGGGTAACTCACTTGGGGTCTGGGAGTACTTATGTGGGACTAGGGTAACTCACTTGGACTCTGGGAGTACATATAAAGGGGCTAGGGTAACTCACTTGGGGTCAGGGAGTACTTATAAGGGACTAGGGTAACTCACTTGGGGCCAGGGAGTACTTATAAAGGGGCTAGGGTAACCCACTTTGGTTGAGGGAGTAGTTATAGGGAACTAGGGTAACTCACTTGGGTTCTGGGAGTACTTATATGGGACTAGGGTAACCCACTTAGGGTCAGGGAGTAGTTATAAGGGACTAGGGTAACTCACTTGGGGTCTGGGAGTACATATAAAGGGGCTAGGATAACTCACTTGCGGTCAGAGAGTACTTCTATGGGACTAGGGTAACTCACTTGGGGTCTGGGAGTACTTATATGGGACTAGGATAACTCACTTGGGGTCAGGGAGTACTTATATGGGACTAGGGTAACTCACATGGGTCAGGGATTACTTATAAAGGGGCTAGGGTAACTCACTTTGGGTCGGGGAGTAGTTATAATGGACTAGGGTAACTCACTTGGACTCTGGGAGTACATATAATGGGGCTAGGTTAACTTACTTTGGGTCAAGGAGTACTTATATGGGACTAGGGTAACTCACTTAGGGCCAGGGTGTACTTATTAAGGGGCTAGGGTAACTCACTTGGGGTCAGGGTGTACTTATTAAGGGGCTAGGGTAACTCACTTGGGGTCAGGGAGTACTTCTATGGGACTAGGGTAACTCACTTGGGATCTGGGAGTACTTATAATGGGGCTAGGATAACTCACTTTGGGTCGGGGAGTAGTTTAAGGGAATAGGGTAACTCACTTGGACTCTGGGAGTACTTATTAAGGGGCTAGGGTAACTCACTTGGGGTCAGGGTGTACTTCTATGGGACTAGGGTAACTCACTTGGGGTCTGGGAGTACTTATATGGGACTAGGATAACTCACTTGGGGTCAGGGAGTACTTATATGGGACTAGGGTAACTCACATGGGTCAGGGATTACTTATAAAGGGGCTAGGGTAACTTACTTTGGGTCAAGGAGTACTTATATGGGACTAGGGTAACTCACTTAGGGCCAGGGTGTACTTATTAAGGGGCTAGGGTAACTCACTTGGGGTCAGGGAGTACTTCTATGGGACTAGGGTAACTCACTTGGGGTCAGGGAGTACTTATATAGGGGCTAGGGTAACACACTTGGGGTCAGGGAGTACTTATAAAGGGGCTAGGATAACTCACTTTGGGTCGGGGAGTAGTTTAAGGGAATAGGGTAACTCACTTGGACTCTGGGAGTACATATAAAGGGGCTAGGATAACTCACTTGGGGTCAGGGAGTACTTATATAGGGGCTAGGGTAACACACTTGGGGACAGGGAGTTTTTATAAAGAGGCTAGGATAACTCACTTTGGGTCGGGGAGTAGTTTAAGGGACTAGGGTAACTCACTTGGACTCTGGGAGTACATATAAAGGGGCTAGGATAACTCACTTGGGGTCAGGGAGTACATATAAAGGGGATAGGGTAACTCACTTGGAGTCAGAGAGTACTTATAAAGGGGCTAGGGTAACCCACTTTGGTTCAGGGAGTAGTTATATGGGGCTAGGGTGCTCACTTGCGTTCAGAGAGTACATATAAAGGGGCTAGGATAACACACTTGGGGTCAGGGAGTACTTATAAAGGGGATAGGGTAACTCACTTGGGTCAGGGAGTACATATAAAGGGGCTAGGTTAACCCACTGTGGTTCAGGGAGTAGTTATAGGGGACTAGGGTAACTCACTTGGGTTCTGGGAGTACTTGTATGGGACTAGGGTAACCCACTTAGGGTCAGGGAGTAGTTATAGGGGACTAGGGTAACTCACTTGGAGTCAGAGAGTACATATAAAGGGGCTAGGATAACTCACTTGCGGTCAGAGAGTACATATAAAGGGGCTAGGATAACTCACTTGGGGTCAGGGAGTACTTCTATGGGACTAGGGTAACTCACTTGGACTCTGGGAGTACATATAAAGGGGCTAGGATAACTCACTTGGGGTCAGGGAGTATTTATAAGGGACTAGGGTAACTCACTTGGGGTCAGGGAGTACTTATATGGGACTAGGGTAGCTCACTTGCGTTCAGAGAGTACATATAAAGGGGCTAGGGTAACCCACTTTGGTTCAGGGAGTAGTTATAGGGGACTAGGGTAACTCACTTGGGTTCTGGGAGTACTTATATGGGACTAGGGTAACCCACTTAGGGTAAGGGAGTAGTTATAGGGGACTAGTGTAACTCACTTGGAGTCAGAGAGTACATATAAAGGGGCTAGGATAACTCACTTGCGGTCAGAGAGTACATATAAAGGGGCTAGGATAACTCACTTGGGGTCAGGGAGTACTTCAATGGGACTAGGGTAACTCACTTGGGGTCTGGGAGTACTTATATGGGACTAGGGTAACACAATTGGGGTCAGGGAGTACTTATAAAGGGGCTAGGATAACTCACTTTGGGTCGGGGAGTTGTTTAAGGGACTAGGGTAACTCACTTGGACTCTGGGAGTACATATAAAGGGGCTAGGATAACTCACTTGGGGTCAGGGAGTACTTCTATGGGACTAGGGTAACTCACTTGGGGTCTGGGAGTACTTATGTGGGACTAGGGTAACCCACTTAGGGTCAAGGAGTACTTATAGAGGGGCTAGGGTAACACACTTGGGGTCAGGGAGTACTTATAAAGGGGCTAGGGTAACTCACTTTGGGTCGGGGAGTAGTTATAAGGGACTAGGGTAACTCACTTGGACTCTGGGAGTACATATAAAGGGGCTAGGATAACTCATTTGGGGTCAGGGAGTACTTCTATGGGACTAGGGTAATTCACTTGGTGTCATGGAGTACTTATATAGGGGCTAGGGTAACACACTTGGGGTCAGGGAGTACTTATAAAGGGGCTAGGATAACTCACTTTGGGTCGGGGAGTTGTTTAAGGGACTAGGGTAACTCACTTGAACTCTGGGAGTACATATAAAGGGGCTAGGATAACTCACTTGGGGTCAGGGAGTACTTCTATGGGACTAGGGTAATTCACTTGGTGTCATGGAGTACTTATATAGGGGCTAGGGTAACACACTTGGGGTCAGGGAGTACTTATAAAGGGGCTAGGATAACTCACTTTGGGTCGGGGAGTTGTTTAAGGGACTAGGGTAACTCACTTGGACTCTGGGAGTACATATAAAGGGGCTAGGATAACTCACTTGGGGTCAGGGAGTACTTCTATGGGACTAGGGTTACTCACTTGGTGTCAGGGAGTAATTATATAGGGGCTAGGGTAACCCATTTTGGTTCAGGGAGTAGTTATAGGGGACTAGGGTAACTCACTTGGGTTCTGGGAGTACTTATGTGGGACTAGGATAACCCACTTAGGGTCAAGGAGTACTTATAGAGGGGCTAGGGTAACACACTTGGGGTCAGGGAGTACTTATAAAGGGGCTAGGGTAACTCACTTTGGGTCGGGGAGTAGTTATAAGGGACTAGGGTAACTCACTTGGACTCTGGGAGTACATATAAAGGGGCTAGGATAACTCATTTGGGGTCAGGGAGTACTTCTATGGGACTAGGGTAACTCACTTGGTGTCATGGAGTACTTATATAGGGGCTAGGGTAACACACTTGGGGTCAGGGAGTACTTATAAAGGGGCTAGGATAACTCACTTTGGGTGGGGGAGTACTTCTATGGGACTAGGGTAACTCACTTGGTGTCAGGGAGTACTTATATAGGGGCTAGGGTAACACACTTGGACTCTGGGAGTACATATAAAGGGGCTAGGATAACTCATTTGGGGTCAGGGAGTACATCTATGGGACTACGGTAACTCACTTGGTGTCATGGAGTACTTATATAGGGGCTAGGGTAACACACTTGGGGTCAGGGAGTATTTATAAAGGGGCTAGGATAACTCACTTTGGGTCGGGGAGTACTTATAAAGGGGCTAGGGTAACCCACTTTGGTTCAGGGAGTAGTTATAGGGGACTAGGGTAACTCACTTGGGTTCTGGGAGTACTTATGTGGGACTAGAGTAACCCACTTAGGGTCAGGGAGTACTTATAAAGGGGCTAGGGTAACTCACTTGGGGTCTGGGAGTACTTATAAAGGGGCTAGGATAACTCACTTGGGTTCAGGGAGTACTTCTATGGGACTAGGGTAACTCACTTGGTGTCAGGGAGTACATATAAAGGGGATAGGATAGCTCACTTGCGGTCAGAGAGTACATATAAAGGGGCTAGGATAACTCACATGGGGTCAGGGAGTACTTCTATGGGACTAGGGTAACTCACTTGGGGTCTGGGAGTACTTATGTGGGACTAGAGTAACCCACTTAGGGTCAGGGAGTACTTATAAAGGGGCTAGGGTAACTCACTTGGGGTCTGGGAGTACTTATAAAGGGGCTATGGTAACTCATTTGGTGTCAAGGAGTACTTATATGGGACTAGGGTAGCTCACTTGCGTTCAGAGAGTACATATAAAGGGGCTAGGATAACTCACTTGCGGTCAGGGAGTACTTATATGGGACTAGGGTAACTCACTTGGTGTCAGGGAGTACTTATATAGGGGCTAGGGTAACCCACTTTGGTTCAGGGAGTAGTTATAGGGGACTAGGGTAACTCACTTGGGTTCTGGGAGTACTTATATAAGACTAGGGTAACTCACTTGGACTCTGGGAGTACATATAAAGGGGCTAGGATAACTCACTTGGGGTCAGGGAGTACTTCTATGGGACTAGGGTAACTCACTTGGGGTCTGGGAGTACTTATATGGGACTAGGGTAACTCATTTGGGGTCAGGGAGTACTTATATGGGACTAGGGTAACTCACATGGGTCAGGGAGTACTTATAAAGGGGCTAGGGTAACTCACTTTGGGTCGGGGAGTAGTTATAAGGGACTAGGGTAACTCACTTGGACTCTGGGAGTACATATAATGGGGCTAGGTTAACTTACTTTGGGTCAAGGAGTACTTATATGGGACTAGGGTAACTCACTTAGGGCCAGGGTGTACTTATTAAGGGGCTAGGGTAACTCACTTGGGGTCAGGGAGTAATTCTATGGGACTAGGGTAATTCACTTTGGTCTGGGAGTACTTATATGGGACTAGGGTAACTCGCTTGGCGTCTGTGAGCACTTATATGTGACCAGGGTAACTCACTTGGGGCCAGGGTGTATTTATTAGGGGTGTAGGGTAACTCACTTTGGGTCAGGGAGTACTTATAAAGGGGCTATAGTAACTCACTTGGGGTCAGGGAGTACTTCTATGGGACTAGGATAACTCACTTGGGGTCAGGGAGTACTTCTATGGGACTAGGGTAACTCACTTGGGGTCTGGGAGTACTTATGTGGGACTAGGGTAACCCACTTAGGGTCAGGGAGTACTTATAAAGAGGCTAGGGTAACTCACTTTGGGTCGGGGAGTAGTTATAAGGGACTAGGGTAACTCACTTGGACTCTGGGAGTACCTATAAAGGGGCTAGGGTAACCCACTTTGGTTGAGGGAGTAGTTATAGGGAACTAGGGTAACTCACTTGGGTTCTGGGAGTACTTATATGGGACTAAGGTAACCCACTTAGGGTCAGGGAGTACTTATAAAGGGGCTAGGGTATCTCACTTTGGGTCGGGGAGTAGTTATAAGGGACTAGGGTAACTCACTTGGACTCTGGGAGTACATATAAAGGGGCTAGGATAACTCACTTGGGGTCAGGGAGTACTTCTATGGGACTAGGGTAACTCACTTGGGGTCTGGGAGTACTTCTATGGGACTAGGGTAACTCACTTGGGGTCTGGGAGTACTTATATGGGACTAGGGTAACTCACATGGTTCAGGGAGTACTTATAAAGGGGCTAGGGTAACTCACTTTGGGTCGGGGAGTAGTTATAAGGGACTAGGGTAACTCACTTGGACTCTGGGAGTACCTATAAAGGGGCTAGGATAACTCACTTGGGGTCAGGGAGTACTTCTATGGGACTAGGGTAACTCACTTGGGGTCTGGGAGTACTTATGTGGGACTAGGGTAACTCACTTGGACTCTGGGAGTACATATAAAGGGGCTAGGGTAACTCACTTGGGGTCAGGGAGTACTTATAAGGGACTAGGGTAACTCACTTGGGGCCAGGGAGTACTTATAAAGGGGCTAGGGTAACCCACTTTGGTTGAGGGAGTAGTTATAGGGAACTAGGGTAACTCACTTGGGTTCTGGGAGTACTTATATGGGACTAGGGTAACCCACTTAGGGTCAGGGAGTAGTTATAAGGGACTAGGGTAACTCACTTGGGGTCTGGGAGTACATATAAAGGGGCTAGGATAACTCACTTGCGTTCAGAGAGTACTTCTATGGGACTAGGGTAACTCACTTGGGGTCTGGGAGTACTTATATGGGACTAGGATAACTCACTTGGGGTCAGGGAGTACTTATATGGGACTAGGGTAACTCACATGGGTCAGGGATTACTTATAAAGGGGCTAGGGTAACTCACTTTGGGTCGGGGAGTAGTTATAATGGACTAGGGTAACTCACTTGGACTCTGGGAGTACATATAATGGGGCTAGGTTAACTTACTTTGGGTCAAGGAGTACTTATATGGGACTAGGGTAACTCACTTAGGGCCAGGGTGTACTTATTAAGGGGCTAGGGTAACTCACTTGGGGTCAGGGAGTACTTCTATGGGACTAGGGTAACTCACTTGGTATCTGGGAGTACTTATGTGGGACTAGGGTAACCCACTTAGGGTCAGGGAGTACTTATAAAGGGGCTAGGGTAACTCAGTTTGGGTCGGGGAGTAGTTATAAGGGACTAGGGTAACTCACTTGGACTCTGGGAGTACATATAAAGGGGCTAGGATAACTCACTTGGGGTCAGGGAGTACTTCTATGGGACTAGGGTAACTCACTTGGGGTCAGGGAGTACTTATATAGGGGCTAGGGTAACATACTTGGGGTCAGGGAGTACTTATAAAAGGGATAGGGTAACTCACTTAGGGCCAGGGTGTACTTATTACGGGGCTAGGGTAACTCACTTGGGGTCAGGGAGTACTTCTATGGGACTAGGGTAACTCACTAGGGATCTGGGAGTACTTATGTGGGACTAGGGTAACCCACTTAGGGTCAGGGAGTACTTATAAAGGGGCTAGGGTAACTCACTTTGGGTCGGGGAGTAGTTATAAGGGACTAGGGTAACTCATTTGGATTCTGGGAGTACATATAAAGGGGGTAGGATAACTCACTTGGGGTCAGGGAGTACTTATTAAGGGGCTAGGGTAACTCACTTGGGGTCAGGGAGTACTTCTATGGGACTAGGGTAACTCACATGGGTCTGGGAGTACTTATAAAGGGGCTAGGTTAACTTACTTTGGGTCAAGGAGTACTTATATGGGACTAGGGTAACTCACTTAGGGCCAGGGTGTACTTATTAAGGGGCTAGGGTAACCCACTTTGGTTCAGGGAGTAGTTATAGGGGACTAGGGTAACTCACTTGGGTTCTGGGAGTACTTATATGGGACTAGGGTAACCCACTTAGGGTAAGGGAGTAGTTATAGGGGACTAGTGTAACTCACTTGGAGTCAGAGAGTACATATAAAGGGGCTAGTATAACTCACTTGCGGTCAGAGAGTACATATAAAGGGGCTAGGATAACTCACTTGGGGTCAGGGAGTACTTCTATGGGACTAGGGTAACTCACTTGGGGTCTGGGAGTACTTATGTGGGACTAGAGTAACCCACTTAGGGTCAGGGAGTACTTATAAAGGGGCTAGGGTAACTCACTTGGGGTCTGGGAGTACTTATAAAGGGGCTATGGTAACTCATTTGGTGTCAGGGAGTACTTATATGGGACTAGGGTAGCTCACTTGCGTTCAGAGAGTACTTATATGGGACTAGGGTAGCTCACTTGCGTTCAGAGAGTACATATAAAGGGGCTAGGGTAACTCACTTGGGGTCAGGGAATACTTATAAAGGGGCAATAGTAACTCACTTGGGGTCAGGGAGTACTTCTATGGGACTAGGGTATCTCGCTTGGGGTCTGGGAGTACTTATTTGGGACTAGGGTAACTAACTTGGGGTCAGGGAGTACTTATATGGGACTAGGGTAACTCACATGGGTCTGGGAGTACTTATAAAGGGGCTAGGTTAACTTACTTTGGGTCAAGGAGTACTTATATGGGACTAGGGTAACTCACTTAGGGCCAGGGTGTACTTATTAAGGGGCTAGGGTAACTCACTTGGGGTCAGGGAGTACTTCTATGGGACTAGGGTAACTCACTTGGGATCTGGGAGTACTTATGTGGGACTAGGGTAACCCACTTAGGGTCAGGGAGTACTTATAAAGGGGCTAGGGTAACTCAGTTTGGGTCGGGGAGTAGTTATAAGGGACTAGGGTAACTCACTTGGACTCTGGGAGTACATATAAAGGGGCTAGGATAACTCACTTGGGGTCAGGGAGTACTTCTATGGGACTAGGGTAACTCACTTGGGGTCAGGGAGTACTTATATAGGGGCTAGGGTAACATACTTGGGGTCAGGGAGTACTTATAAAAGGGATAGGGTAACTCACTTTGGGTCAGGGAGTACTTATAAGGGACTAGGGTAACACACTTGGGGTCAGGGAGTACTTATAAAGGGGCTAGGATAACTCACTTTGGGTCGGGGAGTAGTTTAATGGACTAGGGTAACTCACTTGGACTCTGGGAGTACATATAAAGGGGCTAGGATAACTCACTTGGAGTCAGGGAGTACTTATAAAGGGGCTAGGTTAACTTACTTTGGGTCAAGGAGTACTTATATGGGACTAGGGTAACTCACTTAGGGCCAGGGTGTACTTATTAAGGGGCTAGGGTAACTCACTTGGGGTCAGGGAGTACTTCTATGGGACTAGGGTAACTCACATGGGTCTGGGAGTACTTATAAAGGGGCTAGGTTAACTTACTTTGGGTCAAGGAGTACTTATATGGGACTAGGGTAACTCACTTAGGGCCAGGGTGTACTTATTAAGGGGCTAGGGTAACCCACTTTGGTTCAGGGAGTAGTTATAGGGGACTAGGGTAACTCACTTGGGTTCTGGGAGTACTTATATGGGACTAGGGTAACCCACTTAGGGTAAGGGAGTAGTTATAGGGGACTAGTGTAACTCACTTGGAGTCAGAGAGTACATATAAAGGGGCTAGTATAACTCACTTGCGGTCAGAGAGTACATATAAAGGGGCTAGGATAACTCACTTGGGGTCAGGGAGTACTTCTATGGGACTAGGGTAACTCACTTGGGGTCTGGGAGTACTTATGTGGGACTAGAGTAACCCACTTAGGGTCAGGGAGTACTTATAAAGGGGCTAGGGTAACTCACTTGGGGTCTGGGAGTACTTATAAAGGGGCTATGGTAACTCATTTGGTGTCAGGGAGTACTTATATGGGACTAGGGTAGCTCACTTGCGTTCAGAGAGTACATATAAAGGGGCTAGGATAACTCACTTGCGGTCAGGGAGTACTTATATGGGACTAGGGTAGCTCACTTGCGTTCAGAGAGTACATATAAAGGGGCTAGGGTAACTCACTTGGGGTCAGGGAATACTTATAAAGGGGCAATAGTAACTCACTTGGGGTCAGGGAGTACTTCTATGGGACTAGGGTATCTCGCTTGGGGTCTGGGAGTACTTATTTGGGACTAGGGTAACTCACTTGGGGTCAGGGAGTACTTATATGGGACTAGGGTAACTCACATGGGTCTGGGAGTACTTATAAAGGGGCTAGGTTAACTTACTTTGGTTCAAGGAGTACTCATATGGGACTAGGGTAACTCACTAAGGGCCAGGGTGTACTTATTAAGGGGCTAGGGTAACTCACTTGGGGTCAGGGAGTACTTCTATGGGACTAGGGTAACTCACTTGGGATCTGGGAGTACTTATGTGGGACTAGGGTAACCCACTTAGGGTCAGGGAGTACTTATAAAGGGGCTAGGGTAACTCACTTTGGGTCGGGGAGTAGTTATAAGGGACTAGGTTAACTCATTTGGACTCTGGGAGTACATATAAAGGGGCTAGGATAACTCACTTGGGGTCAGGGAGTACTACTATGGTACTAGGGTAACTCACTTGGTGTCAGGGAGTACTTATATAGGGGCTAGGGTAACACACTAGGGGTCAGGGAGTACTTATAAAGGGGCTAGGATAACTCACTTTGGGTCGGGGAGTAGTTTAAGGGACTAGGGTAACTCACTTGGACTCTGGGAGTACATATAAAGGGGCTAGGATAACTCACTTGGGGTCAGGGAGTACTTCTATGGGACTAGGGTAACTCACTTGGGGTCAGGGAGTACTTATATAGGGGCTAGGGTAACACACTTGGGGACAGGGAGTATTTATAAAGAGGCTAGGATAACTCACTTTGGGTCGGGGAGTAGTTTAAGGGACTAGGGTAACTCACTTGGACTCTGGGAGTACATATAAAAGGGCTAGGATAACTCACTTGGGGTCAGGGAGTACTTCTATGGGACTAGGGTAACTCACTTGGGGCCAGGGAATACTTATAAAGGGGATAGGGTAACCCACTTTGGTTCAGGCAGCAGTTATAGGGGACTAGGGTAACTCACTTGGGTTCTGGGAGTACTTATATGGGACTAGGGTAACCCACTTTGTTTCAGGGAGTAGTTATAGGGGACTAGGGTAACCCACTTAGGGTCAGGGAGTAGTTTAAGGGACTAGGGTAACTCACTTGGACTCTGGGAGTACATATAAAAGGGCTAGGATAACTCACTTGGGGTCAGGGAGTACTTCTATGGGACTAGGGTAACGCACTTAGGGTCAGGGAGTAGTTATAGGGGACTAGGTTAACTCACTTGGAGTCAGAGAGTACATATAAAGGGGCTAGGATAACTCACTTGCGGTCAGAGAGTACATATAAAGGGGCTAGGGTAACTCACTTGGGGTCAGGGAGTACTTCTATGGGACTAGGGTAACTCACTTGGGGCCAGGGAGTACTTATAAAGGGGATAGGGTAACCCACTTTGGTTCAGGCAGCAGTTATAGGGGACTAGGGTAACTCACTTGGGTTCTGGGAGTACTTATATGGGACTAGGGTAACCCACTTTTGGGCCGTCGGCGCTTCCATGCCACCCGAGGTGGCTGGCAAGTTGTTGCGGCTTGGGCGCGTTCGCGTTGGGTGGGTGGTCTGCAGGGTTCGCCCTGCGACCAGTATCGTGCGGTGCAAGAGGTGTCACCACTTCGGTCACACCTCGGGTAGCTGCAAATTCAGCACAGACCGTTCGGGGCTGTGTTGGAGATGCGGGGAGGGGGGTCATGCCTCTGCCAGTTGTAGGGGTTCTCCTTGTTGTCTCGCCTGTAGGGACTCGGGGCTTGCGCATGATCACGCTGGGGGCTCTTCAGCGTGCGGATCGATCGGGGTGTGGAGAGGATCGAGACGTACATGAAGGGTCTCCAGATCAATGTCAATCGTTCGCGATCTGCTCAGGACTTGGCCGTCCATTGCACGTACTCTGGCGAGTACACGGTCTGCCTTGTCTCAGAGCAGCATAGGAATAGTAATTTCCCAAGCACCGGCTTGGAGGATGTCGGGGGGGATTCGGCTATGCTGCCCGGTGCTTCGTGCAAACTGGCATCCGTCTCGTCCGGTCGGGGGTTTTGTTCGTCTCTCGTTGGGGGCATTAGGGTGTACAGTGTTTACTTTACCCCTAATGCCCCCATCGGGGAGTTCGAGGCTTTCCTGGAGGACTTGGCGGGGAGTGTCAGGGAGCATGGGGTGCCGGTCCTCATTGGTGGAGACTTCAACTCGTGGTCGACATCATGGGGATCCGGTTGCACTAACCGACGTGGAGAGCTTGTTGAGGAATGGGGCGGTCAGCTCGGGTTGACATTGCTCAACCGAGGTCGTTCTCCGACCTTCGTCTCAGGCGACCGTGGTAGTATAATAGATCTCACCTGGGTATCGTCGTCGATCGCCTCGAGAGTAGTCTCTTGGGAGGTGCTCGATGACGAGACTCTGAGCGATCACCGCTTCATCCAGTGGATTCTCACGGATGGGGGTCCTGGCCCTGCCTCGCCGGAGCGGGGGGTGCGCTGGGTTCGCTCGAGGTTCGACCCACTCTTATGCGAATTGGCATTTGCGTGGGGAATAGCCTCGAGCAGCTCAGCTTCCCCTCCGTCCGGGCGGGGGAGGGCCGGGGCGGACGTCGGCGGTGACGGCTCGGGCGTCTCGCCGGAGGGTTATCTCCGGAGACTCGTCGGGGCGTCCGACGCTTCTATGCCCAGGGCTCACGGAACTGCCAAGCGCTGGAAAGCAGCGTATTGGTGGTGTGAGGACCTCGACCGTCTCCGTAAGGCAGCGAATGCTGCCCGCAGGAGGTGGTCGAGGTCGAGGGGTGCCAATACGGAAGTTCACTTGCGCGAAGCCTATAAGACGGCGAGAACCGCTTTCTCCTCCGCTATACGCGAGAGGAAGCGGGCCGCATGGTTGGCGCTGGTGAATGAAGTGGAGGCAGATCCTTGGGGTCGCCCCTTCTGGGTGGCCTACAAGAGATTGAAGAGACAGACATCTGCTAGTCTGACGGAGTCTGAGACGGTGGTTGCGATTGAGAGTCTTTTCTCGACGTCGCAAGTGAGGCCTGGGGGCGTTCCATTCGTGTTTCGCGGTAACACCAGGCCGATCTTGGAGTCTGATCTCATCACGGAAGCAGAGATTGTCATGGCTGCCGGGAGGTCCCCTGCAAAGGGGGCCCCTGGTGTCGATGGCATTCTCCCGGAAGTGGTTAAGGTTGCAGCAATGAGCTGCCCCGCTGATTTTGCCCGGTTGTTCAACCGCTGCCTGGAACTCGGCGACTTTCCCGCTATCTGGAGGAGGGCGAGGGTTGTCCTAATCCCGAAAGGGATCGGGGGCTTCAGACCCATATCTCTCCTACCGGTGGTGGGGAAGTTGTTCGAGAGGGTAGTTGTCGCTCGTCTTACGGAGGTTTATGAGGGGGTCGCACCTCTCGCGGACGGTCAATACGGGTTCCGTCCTGGTAGAAGTACCATGGATGCCGTATCGGCTGTCCAGAATTTTATTCGGATCGCCCTTCGGGGGTCTGTGTACCGGAGCAAACGCGTGGCCGTAATCCTTCTCGACATTAAGAACGCGTTCAATTCTGTGTCGCATGCGGCCATCTTGGAGGCCCTGGCCGCCAATGGCGCGGTCCCGGGGGTGATTGTGGATATAGTCCGCAGTTACCTGGGGGACCGGGTCATTGAGTGCGCTGGACGGCAGTGGCGCGTTGGGGCGGGTGTTCCGCAGGGATCGGTCTTAGGACCTCTCCTGTGGAACATTTGTTTCGACGGTCTGCTGCGGTTGAGTCTCCCGGAGGGCTGCACGTTGACTTGTTACGCGGACGATACGGCATTGTGTGTGTCTGCGGGAAGCGTCGGGTCCTTGCAGTTGAAGGCTAACAGGGCTTTGTCGCGTATCGTTCTGTGGCTTGAGGGGAGGAACCTGGAGGTGAACGTCTCCAAATCGGAGGCTGTTTTCTTCTCTAGGAGGCGGTCTGATCGGGCTCCGCGGTTTTCGGTCGGGGGCGAGACGGTTTCCGTCTCCCCGCGGGCGAAATACCTCGGTGTGTGGTTGGATCGTCGTCTTTCCTTCAAGTTTCACATTGATTGCATGGTGGGAAAAGCCAAAAAGGCTGGGTGGGCGTTGAGTAATTTATTGCCGAACGTGGGTGGGTCGGGGGTCTCGGGAAGGATGTTGTACACGAATTTAGTGCACAGCATTCTTCTTTACGGGGCGCCTTGCTGGGCTGAGGCTGCCTCTCGCCCAACCATTGCGAGGTCCCTAATCTCCGCGCAGAGGGTCATGGCGCTGAGGGTTTCCCGCGCGTGTCGTACGGCTTCGTCCTGTGCGCTATTAGTAATCTCGGGCATACCACCGGCCCATCTTTTAGCTTTGGAGCGCAGGGAGGTGTACGATGCGTCGCGTGCGGGTGGCTCCTCGGCTGGCGTGGCCGAAGCGCGGAGATTGGCGAGGGCTAATTTAGTAGAGAGATGGCAGGCAGCATGGGACTCGGATGGTCGGGGTAGGTGGACCCACCGCCTCATCCCGGACATCCGGTCCTGGCTGGCTGCTAATTGTAGAAGCTTGAACTACCATGTTTCCCAGATGCTCCTGGGGCATGGTAGTTTCATGAGTCATCGCGCGAGGGTGGGCCGCAGGGCGACTCCCGACTGCTGGTGCTCCCCGAATCCGGTCGCGGATACGGCGGAGCACACGCTGTTGTGGTGTCCCCTGTGGGAATGCGAAAGAGCAGAACTCTGTGATGCTTTAGGTGTGCCCTCGTTGGAGGTGGAGACCCTTGTGTCCCATGTTACGAGTACGCCGAGAGCTTGGAATGCATTTTCCAGCTTCTCGGTTAGGGTCCTCACCTCCAAGGACAGTAGAGTCCGAGCTGAGGAGTCTGCTGCTCTCTCCTCTGGGGTGGGGTAGAGTCTGGGGTTTTTGTTTGTCTTGGGATGACCGCATACGGTCGTAGAGTAGAGCGTATACCCTCCTACCAGATGTTATAAGCTATGCTTGGTACCGGGTAGGGGGGCAGGTAGGGGGTTTTGGTGGGTTAGAATCCCACATAACCTCTGGCCAAAACATCGGCCGCCGGAGGTACTTAACAAGCCGTAAGGCTTTAAGAAGTTTCCCCCTACCTCGCAAAGCGTCGGAAAAAAAAAAAAAAAAAAAAAAAAAAAAAAAAAAAAAAAAAAAAGGGTAACCCACTTTGTTTCAGGGAGTAGTTATAGGGGACTAGGGTAACCCACTTAGGGTCAGGGAGTAGTTATAGGGGACTAGGGTAACTCACTTGGAGTCAGAGAGTACATATAAAGGGGCTAGGATAACTCACTTGCGGTCAGAGAGTACATAGAATGGGGCTAGGATAACTCACTTGGGTTCAGGGAGTACTTCTATGGGACTAGGATAATTTACTTGGGGTCTGGGAGTACTTATGTGGGACTAGGGTAACCCACTTAGGGTCAGGGAGTACTTATAAAGGGGCTAGGGTAACTCACTTTGGGTCGGGGAGTAGTTATAAGGGACTAGGGTAACTCACTTGGACTCTGGGAGTACATATAAGGAGGCTAGGATAACTCATTTTGGGTCGGGGAGTAGTTTAAGGGACTAGGGTAACTCACTTGGACTCTGGGAGTATATATAAAAGGGCTAGGATAACTCACTTGGGGTCAGGGAGTACTTATAAAGGGGATAGGGTAACTCACTTGGGGTCAGGGAGTACTTATATGGGACTAGGGTAGCTCACTAGCGTTCAGAGAGTACATATAAAGGGGCTAGGATAACACACTTGGGGTCAGGGAGTACTTATAAAGGGGATAGGGTAACTCACTTGGGGTCAGGGAGTACTTATAAAGGGGCTAGGGTAACCCACTTTGGTTCAGGGAGTAGTTATAGGGGACTAGGGTAACTCACTTGGGTTCTGGGAGTACTTATATGGTACTAGGGTAACCCACTTAGGGTCAGGGAGTAGTTATAGGGGACTAGGGTAACTCACTTGAAGTCAGAGAGAACATATAAAGGGGCTAGGATAACTCACTTGTGGTCAGAGAGTACATATAAAGGGGCTAGGATAACTCACTTGGGTTCAGGGAGTACTTCTATGGGACTAGGATAATTTACTTGGGGTCTGGGAGTACTTATGTGGGACTAGGGTAACCCACTTAGGGTCAGGGAGTACTTATAAAGGGGCTAGGGTAACTCACTTTGGGTCGGGGAGTAGTTATAAGGGACTAGGGTAACTCACTTGGACTCTGGGAGTACATATAAAGGGGCTAGGATAACTCAATTGGGGTCAGCGAGTACTTCAATGGGACTAGGGTAACTCACTTGGGGTCTGGGAGTACTTATAAAGGGGCTATGGTAACTCACTTGGTGTCAGGGAGTACTTATATGGGACTAGGGTAGCTCACTTGCGTTCAGAGAGCACATATAAAGGGGCTAGGATAACTCACTTGGGGTCAGGGAGTACTTCTATGGGACTAGGGTAACTCACTTGGGTTCTGGGAGTACTTATATGGGACTAGGGTAACTCACTTGGAGTCAGAGAGTACATATATAGGGGCTAGGATAACTCACTTGCGGTCAGAGAGTACATATAAAGGGGCTAGAATAACTCACTTGGGGTCAGGGAGTACTTCTATGGGACTAGGGTAACTCACTTGGGGTCTGGGAGTACTTATATAGGGGCTAGGGTAACACACTTGGGGTCAGGGAGTACTTATAAAGAGGCTAGGATAACTCACTTTGGGTCGGGGAGTAGTTTAAGGGACTAGGGTAACTCACTTGGACTCTGGGAGTACATATAAAGGGGCTAGGATAACTCACTTGGGGTCAGGGAGTACATATAAAGGGGATAGGGTAACTCACTTGGGGTCAGGGAGTACTTATAAGGGACTAGGGTAACTCACTTGGGGTCAGGGAGTACTTATATGGGACTAGGGTAGCTCACTTGCGTTCAGAGAGTACATATAAAGGGGCTAGGATAACACACTTGGGGTCAGGGAGTACTTATAAAGGGGATAGGGTAACTCACTTGGGTTCTGGGAGTACTTATATGGGACTAGGGTAACTCACTTGGAGTCAGAGAGTACATATAAAGGGGCTAGGATAACTCACTTGGGGTCAGGGAGTACTTATATGGGACTAGGGTAGCTCACTTGCGTTCAGAGAGTACATATAAAGGGGCTAGGATAACTCACTTGGGGTCAGGGAGTACTTATTAAGGGGCTATAGTAACTCACTTGGGGTCAGGGAGTACTTCTATGGGACTAGGGTAACTCGCTTGGGGTCTGGGAGTACTTATTTGGGACTAGGGTAACTCACTTGGGGTCAGGGAGTACATATATGGGACTATGGTAGCTCACTTGCGTTCAGAGAGTACATATAAAGAGGCTAGGATAACTCACTTGGGGTCAGGGAGTACTTCTGTGGGACTAGGGTAACTCACTTGGGGTCAGGGAGTACTTATTTGGACTAGGGTAACTCTCTTGGGGTGAGGGAGTACTTATATGGGACTAGGGTAACTCACTTGGTGTCAGGGAGTACTTATAAAGGGGCTAGGTTAACTTACTATGGGTCAAGGAGTACTTATATGGGACTAGGGTAACTCACTTGGGGCCAGGGTGTACTTATTAAGGGGCTAGGGTAACTCACTTGGGGTCAGGGAGTACTTCTATGGGACTAGGGTAACTCACTTGGGGTCAGGGAGTACTTATATAAGGGCTAGGGTAACACACTTGGGGTCAGGGAGTACTTATAAAGGGGCTAGGATAACTCACTTTGGGTCAGGGAGTAGTTTAAGGGAGTAGGGTAACTCACTTGGACTCTGGGAGTACATATAATGGGGCTAGGATAACTCACTTGGGGTCAAGGAGTACTTATAAAGGGGATAAGGTAACTCACATGGGGTCAGGGAGTACTTATATGGGACTTGGGCAGCTCACTTGGGGTCTGGGAGTACTTATGTGGGACTAGGGTAACCACCTTAGGGTCAGGGAGTACTTATATAGGGGCTAGGGTAACACACTTGGGGTCAGGGAGTACTTATAAAGAGGCTAGGATAACTCACTTTGGGTCGGGGAGTAGTTTAAGGGACTAGGGTAACTCACTTGGACTCTGGGAGTACATATAAATGGGCTAGGATAACTCACTTGGGGTCAGGGAGTACTTATAAAGGGGATAGGGTAACTCACTTGTGGTCAGGGAGTACTTATAAGGGACTAGGGTAACTCACTTGGGGTCAGGGAGTACTTATATGGGACTAGGGTAGCTCACTTGCGTTCAGAGAGTACATATAAAGGGGCTAGGATAACACACTTGGGGTCAGGGAGTACTTATAAAGGGGATAGGGTAACTCACTTGGGTTCTGGGAGTACTTATATGGGACTAGGGTAACTCACTTGGAGTCAGAGAGTACATATAAAGGGGCTAGGATAACTCACTTGGGGTCAGGGAGTACTTATATGGGACTAGGGTAGCTCACTTGCGTTCAGAGAGTACATATAAAGGGGCTAGGATAACTCACTTGGGGTCAGGGAGTACTTATAAAGGGGCTATAGCAACTTACTTGGGGTCAGGGAGTACTTCTATGGGACTAGTGTAACTCGCTTGGGGTGTGGGAGTACTTATTTGGGACTAGGGTAACTCACTTGGGGTCAGGGAGTACTTATATGGGACTAGGGTAACTCACTTGGGGCCAGGAGTACTTATAAAGGGGTTAGGTTAACTTACTATGGGTCAAGGAGTACTTATATGGGACCAGGGTAACTCACTTGGGGCCAGGGAATACTTATAAAGGGGCTAGGGTAACCCACTTTGGTTCAGGCAGTAGTTATAGGGGACTAGGGTAACTCACTTGGGTTCTGGGAGTACTTATATGGGACTAGGGTAACGCACTTAGGGTCAGGGAGTAGTTATAGGGGACTAGGTTAACTCACTTGGAGTCAGAGAGTACATATAAAGGGGCTAGGATAACTCACTTGCGGTCAGAGAGTACATATAAAGGGGCTAGGGTAACTCACTTGGGGTCAGGGAGTACTTCTATGGGACTAGGGTAACTCACTTGGTGTTGTGAGCACTTATATGGGACCAGGGTAACTCACTTGGGGCCAGGGAGTACTTATAAAGGGGATAGGGTAACCCACTTTGGTTCAGGCAGCAGTTATAGGGGACTAGGGTAACTCACTTGGGTTCTGGGAGTACTTATATGGGACTAGGGTAACCCACTTTGGTTCAGGGAGTAGTTATAGGGGACTAGGGTAACCCACTTAGGGTCAGGGAGTAGTTATAGGGGACTAGGGTAACTCACTTGGAGTCAGAGAGTACATATAAAGGGGCTAGGATAACTCACTTGCGGTCAGAGAGTACATAGAATGGGGCTAGGATAACTCACTTGGAGTCAGAGAGTACTTCTATGGGACTAGGGTAACTCACTTGGTGTTGTGAGCACTTATATGGGACCAGGGTAACTCACTTGGGGCCAGGGAGTACTTATAAAGGGGATAGGGTAACCCACTTTGGTTCAGGCAGCAGTTATAGGGGACTAGGGTAACTCACTTGGGTTCTGGGAGTACTTATGTGGGACTAGGGTAACCCACTTAGGGTCAGGGAGTACTTATAAAGGGGCTAGGGTAACTCACTTTGGGTCGGGGAGTAGTTATAAGGGACTAGGGTAACTCACTTGGACTCTGGGAGTACATATAAGGAGGCTAGGATAACTCACTTTGGGTCGGGGAGTAGTTTAAGGGACTAGGGTAACTCACTTGGACTCTGGGAGTACATATAAAAGGGCTAGGATAACTCACTTGGGGTCAGGGAGTACTTATAAAGGGGATAGGGTAACTCACTTGGGGTCAGGGAGTACTTATAAGGGACTAGGGTACCTCACTTGGGGTCAGGGAGTACTTATATGGGACTAGGGTAGCTCACTTGCGTTCAGAGAGTGCATATAAAGGGGCTAGGATAACACACTTGGGGTCAGGGAGTACTTATAAAGGGGATAGTGTAACTCACTTGGGTTCTGGGAGTACTTATATGGGACTAGGGTAACTCACTTGGAGTCAGAGAGTACATATAAAGGGGCTAGGATAACTCACTTGGGGTCAGGGAGTACTTATATGGGACTAGGGTAGCTCACTTGCGTTCAGAGAGTACATATAAAGGGTCTAGGATAACACACTTGGGGTCAGGGAGTACTTATAAAGGGGATAGGGTAACTCACTTGGGTTCTGGGAGTACTTATATGGGACTAGGGTAACTCACTTGGAGTCAGAGAGTACATATAAAGGGGCTAGGATAACTCACTTGGGGTCAGGGAGTACTTATATGGGACTAGGGTAGCTCACTTGCGTTCAGAGAGTACATATAAAGGGGCTAGGATAACTCACTTGGGGTCAGGGAGTACTTATTAAGGGGCTATAGTAACTCACTTGGGGTCAGGGAGTACTTCTATGGGACTAGGGTAACTCGCTTGGGGTCTGGGAGTACTTATTTGGGACTAGGGTAACTCACTTGGGGTCAGGGAGTACATATATGGGACTAGGGTAACTCACTTGGAGTCAGAGAGTACATATAAAGGGGCTAGGATAACCCACTTGGTGTCAGGGAGTACTTATATGGGACTATGGTAGCTCACTTGCGTTCAGAGAGTACATATAAAGAGGCTAGGATAACTCACTTGGGGTCAGGGAGTACTTCTGTGGGACTAGGGTAACTCACTAGCGTTCAGAGAGTACATATAAAGGGGCTAGGATAACACACTTGGGGTCAGGGAGTACTTATAAAGGGGATAGGGTAACTCACTTGGGGTCAGGGAGTACTTATAAAGGGGCTAGGGTAACCCACTTTGGTTCAGGGAGTAGTTATAGGGGACTAGGGTAACTCACTTGGGTTCTGGGAGTACTTATATGGTACTAGGGTAACCCACTTAGGGTCAGGGAGTAGTTATAGGGGACTAGGGTAACTCACTTGAAGTCAGTGAGAACATATAAAGGGGCTAGGATAACTCACTTGCGGTCAGAGAGTACATATAAAGGGGCTAGGATAACTCACTTGGGTTCAGGGAGTACTTCTATGGGACTAGGATAATTTACTTGGGGTCTGGGAGTACTTATGTGGGACTAGGGTAACCCACTTAGGGTCAGGGAGTACTTATAAAGGGGCTAGGGTAACTCACTTTGGGTCGGGGAGTAGTTATAAGGGACTAGGGTAACTCACTTGGACTCTGGGAGTACATATAAAGGGGCTAGGATAACTCAATTGGGGTCAGCGAGTACTTCAATGGGACTAGGGTAACTCACTTGGGGTCTGGGAGTACTTATAAAGGGGCTATGGTAACTCACTTGGTGTCAGGGAGTACTTATATGGGACTAGGGTAGCTCACTTGCGTTCAGAGAGCACATATAAAGGGGCTAGGATAACTCACTTGGGGTCAGGGAGTACTTCTATGGGACTAGGGTAACTCACTTGGGTTCTGGGAGTACTTATATGGGACTAGGGTAACTCACTTGGAGTCAGAGAGTACATATATAGGGGCTAGGATAACTCACTTGCGGTCAGAGAGTACATATAAAGGGGCTAGAATAACTCACTTGGGGTCAGGGAGTACTTCTATGGGACTAGGGTAACTCACTTGGGGTCTGGGAGTACTTATATAGGGGCTAGGGTAACACACTTGGGGTCATGGAGTACTTATAAAGAGGCTAGGATAACTCACTTTGGGTCGGGGAGTAGTTTAAGGGACTAGGGTAACTCACTTGGACTCTGGGAGTACATATAAAGCGGCTAGGATAACTCACTTGGGGTCAGGGAGTACTTATAAAGGGGATAGGGTAACTCACTTGGGGTCAGGGAGTACTTATAAGGGACTAGGGTAACTCACTTGGGGTCAGGGAGTACTTATATGGGACTAGGGTAGCTCACTTGCGTTCAGAGAGTACATATAAAGGGGCTAGGATAACACACTTGGGGTCAGGGAGTACTTATAAAGGGGATAGGGTAACTCACTTGGGTTCTGGGAGTACTTATATGGGACTAGGGTAACTCACTTGGAGTCAGAGAGTACATATAAAGGGGCTAGGATAACTCACTTGGGGTCAGGGAGTACTTATATGGGACTAGGGTAGCTCACTTGCGTTCAGAGAGTACATATAAAGGGGCTAGGATAACACACTTGGGGTCAGGGAGTACTTATAAAGGGGATAGGGTAACTCACTTGGGTTCTGGGAGTACTTATATGGGACTAGGGTAACTCACTTGGAGTCAGAGAGTACATATAAAGGGGCTAGGATAACTCACTTGGGGTCAGGGAGTACTTATATGGGACTAGGGTAGCTCACTTGCGTTCAGAGAGTACATATAAAGGGGCTAGGATAACTCACTTGGGGTCAGGGAGTACTTATTAAGGGGCTATAGTAACTCACTTGGGGTCAGGGAGTACTTCTATGGGACTAGGGTAACTCGCTTGGGGTCTGGGAGTACTTATTTGGGACTAGGGTAACTCACTTGGGGTCAGGGAGTACATATATGGGACTAGGGTAACTCACTTGGAGTCAGAGAGTACATATAAAGGGGCTAGGATAACTCACTTGGTGTCAGGGAGTACTTATATGGGACTATGGTAGCTCACTTGCGTTCAGAGAGTACATATAAAGAGGCTAGGATAACTCACTTGGGGTCAGGGAGTACTTCTGTGGGACTAGGGTAACTCACTAGCGTTCAGAGAGTACATATAAAGGGGCTAGGATAACACACTTGGGGTCAGGGAGTACTTATAAAGGGGATAGGGTAACTCACTTGGGGTCAGGGAGTACTTATAAAGGGGCTAGGGTAACCCACTTTGGTTCAGGGAGTAGTTATAGGGGACTAGGGTAACTCACTTGGGTTCTGGGAGTACTTATATGGTACTAGGGTAACCCACTTAGGGTCAGGGAGTAGTTATAGGGGACTAGGGTAACTCACTTGAAGTCAGAGAGAACATATAAAGGGGCTAGGATAACTCACTTGCGGTCAGAGAGTACATATAAAGGGGCTAGGATAACTCACTTGGGTTCAGGGAGTACTTCTATGGGACTAGGATAATTTACTTGGGGTCTGGGAGTACTTATGTGGGACTAGGGTAACCCACTTAGGGTCAGGGAGTACTTATAAAGGGGCTAGGGTAACTCACTTTGGGTCGGGGAGTAGTTATAAGGGACTAGGGTAACTCACTTGGACTCTGGGAGTACATATAAAGGGGCTAGGATAACTCAATTGGGGTCAGCGAGTACTTCAATGGGACTAGGGTAACTCACTTGGGGTCTGGGAGTACTTATAAAGGGGCTATGGTAACTCACTTGGTGTCAGGGAGTACTTATATGGGACTAGGGTAGCTCACTTGCGTTCAGAGAGCACATATAAAGGGGCTAGGATAACTCACTTGGGGTCAGGGAGTACTTCTATGGGACTAGGGTAACTCACTTGGGTTCTGGGAGTACTTATATGGGACTAGGGTAACTCACTTGGAGTCAGAGAGTACATATATAGGGGCTAGGATAACTCACTTGCGGTCAGAGAGTACATATAAAGGGGCTAGAATAACTCACTTGGGGTCAGGGAGTACTTCTATGGGACTAGGGTAACTCACTTGGGGTCTGGGAGTACTTATGTGGGACTAGGGTAACCCACTTAGGGTCAGGGAGTACTTATAAAGAGGCTAGGATAACTCACTTTCGGTCGGGGAGTAGTTTAAGGGACTAGGGTAACTCACTTGGACTCTGGGAGTACATATAAAGGGGCTAGGTTAACTTACTTTGGGTCAAGGAGTACTTATATGGGACTAGGGTAACTCACTTAGGGCCAGGGTGTACCTATTAAGGGGCTAGGGTAACTCACTTGGGGTCAGGGAGTAATTCTATGGGACTAGGGTAATTCACTTTGGTCTGGGAGTACTTATATGGGACTAGGGTAACTCACTTGGCGTCTGTGAGCACTTATATGTGACCAGGGTAACTCACTTGGGGCCAGGGTGTATTTATTAGGGGTGTAGGGTAACTCACTTGGTGTCAGGGAGTACTTATATGGGACTAGGGTAGCTCACTTGCGTTCAGAGAGCACATATAAAGGGGCTAGGATATCTCACTTGGGGTCAGGGAGTACTTCTATGGGACTAGGGTATCTCACTTTGGGTCGGGGAGTAGTTATAAGGGACTAGGGTAACTCACTTGGACTCTGGGAGTACATATAAAGGGGCTAGGATAACTCACTTGGGGTCAGGGAGTACTTCTATGGGACTAGGGTAACTCACTTGGGGTCTGGGAGTACTTATATGGGACTAGGGTAACTCATTTGGGGTCAGGGAGTACTTATATGGGACTAGGGTAACTCACATGGGTCAGGGAGTACTTATAAAGGGGCTAGGGTAACTCACTTTGGGTCGGGGAGTAGTTATAAGGGACTAGGGTAACTCACTTGGACTCTGGGAGTACATATAATGGGGCTAGGTTAACTTACTTTGGGTCAAGGAGTACTTATATGGGACTAGGGTAACTCACTTAAGGCCAGGGTGTACTTATTAAGGGGCTAGGGTAACTCACTTGGGGTCAGGGAGTAATTCTATGGGACTAGGGTAATTCACTTTGGTCTGGGAGTACTTATATGGGACTAGGGTAACTCACTTGGCGTCTGTGAGCACTTATATGTGACAAGGGTAACTCACTTGGGGCCAGGGTGTATTTATTAGGGGTGTAGGGTAACTCACTTTGGGTCAGGGAGTACTTATAAAGGGGCTATAGTAACTCACTTGGGGTCAGGGAGTACTTCTATGGGACTAGGATAACTCACTTGGGGTCAGGGAGTACTTATAAGGGAATAGGGTAACTCACTTGGGGTCTGGGAGTACTTATAAAGGGGCTATGGTAACTCACTTGGTGTCAGGGAGTACTTATATGGGACTAGGGTAGCTCACTTGCGTTCAGAGAGTACATATAAAGGGGCTAGGATAACTCACTTGGGGTCAGGGAGTACTTCTATGGGACTAGGGTAACTCACTTGGGGTCTGGGAGTACTTATGTGGGACTAGGGTAACCCACTTAGGGTCAGGGAGTACTTATAAAGAGGCTAGGGTAACTCACTTTGGGTCGGGGAGTAGTTATAAGGGACTAGGGTAACTCACTTGGACTCTGGGAGTACCTATAAAGGGGCTAGGGTAACCCACTTTGGTTGAGGGAGTAGTTATAGGGAACTAGGGTAACTCACTTGGGTTCTGGGAGTACTTATATGGGACTAAGGTAACCCACTTAGGGTCAGGGAGTACTTATAAAGGGGCTAGGGTATCTCACTTTGGGTCGGGGAGTAGTTATAAGGGACTAGGGTAACTCACTTGGACTCTGGGAGTACATATAAAGGGGCTAGGATAACTCACTTGGGGTCAGGGAGTACTTCTATGGGACTAGGGTAACTCACTTGGGGTCTGGGAGTACTTCTATGGGACTAGGGTAACTCACTTGGGGTCTGGGAGTACTTATATGGGACTAGGGTAACTCACATGGTTCAGGGAGTACTTATAAAGGGGCTAGGGTAACTCACTTTGGGTCGGGGAGTAGTTATAAGGGACTAGGGTAACTCACTTGGACTCTGGGAGTACCTATAAAGGGGCTAGGATAACTCACTTGGGGTCAGGGAGTACTTATAAAGGGGGTAGGGTAACTCACTTGGGGCCAGGGAGTACTTATAAAGGGGCTAGGGTAACCCACTTTGGTTGAGGGAGTAGTTATAGGGAACTAGGGTAACTCACTTGGGTTCTGGGAGTACTTATATGGGAGTAGGGTAACCCACTTAGGGTCAGGGAGTAGTTATAGGGGACTAGGGTAACTCGCTTGGAGTCAGAGAGTACATATAAAGGGGCTAGGATAACTCACTTGCGGTCAGAGAGTACTTCTATGGGACTAGGGTAACTCACTTGGGGTCTGGGAGTACTTATAAAGGGGCTAGGGTATCTCACTTTGGGTCGGGGAGTAGTTATAAGGGACTAGGGTAACTCACTTGGACTCTGGGAGTACATATAAAGGGGCTAGGATAACTCACTTGGGGTCAGGGAGTACTTCTATGGGACTAGGGTAACTCACTTGGGGTCTGGGAGTACTTATATGGGACTAGGGTAACTCATTTGGGGTCAGGGAGTACTTATATGGGACTAGGGTAACTCACATGGGTCAGGGAGTACTTATAAAGGGGCTAGGGTAACTCACTTTGGGTCGGGGAGTAGTTATAAGGGACTAGGGTAACTCACTTGGACTCTGGGAGTACATATAATGGGGCTAGGTTAACTTACTTTGGGTCAAGGAGTACTTATATGGGACTAGGGTAACTCACTTAGGGCCAGGGTGTACTTATTAAGGGGCTAGGGTAACTCACTTGGGGTCAGGGAGTACTTATAAAGGGGCTAGGATAACTCACTTTGGGTCGGGGAGTAGTTTAAGGGACTAGGGTAACTCACTTGGACTCTGGGAGTACATATAAAGGGGCTAGGATAACTCACTTGGGGTCAGGGAGTACTTATAAAGGGGATAGGGTAACTCACTTGGGTTCAGGGAGTACTTATAAGGGACTAGGGTAACTCACTTGGGGCCAGGGAGTACTTATAAAGGGGCTATGGTAACCCACTTTGGTTCAGGGAGTAGTTATAGGGGACTAGGGTAACCCACTTAGGGTCAGGGAGTAGTTATAGGGGACTAGGGTAACTCACTTGGAGTCAGAGAGTACATATAAAGGGGCTAGGATAACTCAATTGGGGTCAGGGGGTACTTCTATGGGACTAGGGTAACTCACTTGGGGTCTGGGAGTACTTATATGGGACTAAGGTAACTCACTTGGGGTCAGGGAGTACTTATATAGGACTAGGGTAACTCACATGGGTCAGGGAGTACTTATAATGGGGCTAGGGTAACTCACTTTTGGTCGGGGAGTAGTTATAAGGGACTAGGGTAACTCACTTGGACTCTGGGAGTACATATAATGGGGCTACGATAACTCACTTGGGGTCAGGGAGTACTTCTATGGGACTAGGGTAACTCACTTGGTGTCAGGGAGTATTTATATAGGGGCTAGGGTAACACACTTGGGGTCAGGTAGTACTTATAAAGGGGCTAGGATAACTCACTTTGGGTCGGGGAGTAGTTTATGGGACTAGGGTAACTCACTTGGAGTCAGAGAGTACATATAAAGGGGCTAGGATAACTCACTTGCGGTCAGAGAGTACATATAAAGGGGCTAGGATAACTCAATTGGGGTCAGGGAGTACTTCTATGGGACAAGGGTAACTCACTTGGGGTCAGGGAGTACTTCTATGGGACTAGGGTAACTCACTTGGACTCTGGGAGTACATATAAAGGGGCTAGGATAACTCACTTGGGGTCAGGGAGTACTTATGTGGGACTAGGGTAGGTCAATTGCGTTCAGAGAGTACATATAAAGGGGCTAGGATAACACACTTGGGGTCAGGCAGTACTTATAAAGGGGATAGGGTAACTCACTTGGGGTCAGGGAGTACTTATAAAGGGGCTAGGGTAACCCACTTTGGTTCAGGGAGTAGTTATAGGGGACTAGGGTAACTCACTTGGGTTCTGGGAGTACTTATATGGGACTACGGTAACCCACTTAGGGTCAGGGAGTAGTTATAGGGGACTAGTGTAACTCACTTGGAGTGAGAGAGTACATATAAAGGGGCTAGGATAACTCACTTGCGGTCAGAGAGTACATATAAAGGGGTTAGGATAACTCACTTGGGGTCAGGGAGTACTTCTATGGGACTAGGGTAACTCACTTGGGGTCTGGGAGTACTTATGTGGGACTAGAGTAACCCACTAAGGGTCAGGGAGTACTTATAAAGGGGCTAGGGTAACTCACTTGGGGTCTGGGAGTACTTATAAAGGGGCTATGGTAACTCATTTGGTGTCAGGGAGTACTTATATGGGACTAGGGTAGCTCACTTGCGTTCAGAGAGTACATATAAAGGGGCTAGGATAACTCACTTGCGGTCAAGGAGTACTTATATGGGACTAGGGTAACTCACTTGGTGTCAGGGAGTACTTATATAGGGGCTAGGGTAACCCACTTTGGTTCAGGGAGTAGTTATAGGGGACTAGGGTAACTCACTTGGTTTCTGGGAGTACTTATATGGGACTAGGGTAACTCACATGGGTCAGGGAGTACTTATAAAGGGGCTAGATTAACTTAGTTTGGGTCAAGGAGTACTTATATGGGACTAGGGTAACTCACTTAGGGCCAGGGTGTACTTATTAAGGGGCTAGGGTAACTCACTTGGGGTCAGGGAGTACTTCTATGGGACTAGGGTAACTCACTTGGGATCTGGGAGTACTTATGTGGGACTAGGGTAACCCACTTAGGGTCAGGGAGTACTTATAAAGAGGCTAGGGTAACTCACTTTGGGTCGGGGAGTAGTTATAAGGGATTAGGGTAACTCACTTGGACTCTGGGAGTACATATAAAGGGGCTAGGATAATTCACTTGGGGTCAGGAAGTACTTCTATGGGACTAGGGTAATTCACTTGGTGTCAGGGAGTAATTATATAGGGGCTAGGGTAACCCACTTTGGTTCAGGGAGTAGTTATAGGGGACTAGGGTAACTCACTTGGGTTCTGGGAGTACTTATATGGGACTAGGGTAACCCACTTAGGGTCAGGGAGTAGTTATAGGTGACTAGGGTAACTCACTTGGAGTCAGAGAGTACAAATAAAGGGGCTAGGATAACTCACTTGCGGTCAGAGATTACATATAAAGGGGCTAGGATAACTCAATTGGGGTCAGGGAGTACTTCTATGGGACTAGGGTAACTCACTTGGGGTCTGGGAGTACTTATATGGGACTAGGGTAACTCACTTGGGGCCAGGGAGTACTTATATGGGACTAGGGTAACTCACATGGGTCAGGGAGTACTTATAAAGGGGCTAGCTTAACTTACTTTAGTTCAAGGAGTACTTATATGGGACTAGGGTAACTCACTTAGGGCCAGGGTGTACTTATTAAGGGGCTAGGGTAACTCACTTGGGGTCAGGGAGTACTTCTATGGGACTAGGGTAACTCACTTGGGTCGGGGAGTAGTTATAAGGGACTAGGGTAACTCACTTGGACTCTGGGAGTACATATAAAGGGGCTAGGATAACTCATTTGGGGTCAGGGAGTACTTCTATGGGACTAGGGTAACTCACTTGGTGTCATGGAGTACTTATATAGGGGCTAGGGTAACACACTTGGGGTCAGGGAGTACTTATAAAGGGGCTAGGATAACTCACGTTGGGTGGGGGAGTACTTCTATGGGACTAGGGTAATTCACTTGGACTCTGGGAGTACATATAAAGGGGCTAGGATAACTCACTTGGGGTCAGGGAGTACTTCTATGGGACTAGGGTAACTCACTTGGGGTCTGGGAGTACTTATGTGGGACTAGGGTAACCCACTTAGGGTCAGGGAGTACTTATAAAGGGGCTAGGGTAACACACTTGGGGTCAGGGAGTACTTATAAAGGGGCTAGGGTAACTCACTTTGGGTCGGGGAGTACTTCTATGGGACTAGGGTAACTCACTTGGTTTCAGGGAGTACTTATATAGGGGCTAGGGTAACTCGCTTGGAGTCAGAGAGTACATATAAAGGGGCTAGGATAACTCACTTGCGGTCAGAGAGTACTTCTATTTGACTAGGGTAACTCACTTGGGGTCTGGGAGTACTTATGTGGGACTAGGGTAACCCACTTAGGATCAGGGAGTACTTATAATGGGGCTAGGGTAACTCACTTTGGGTCGGGGAGTAGTTATAAGGGACTAGGGTAACTCACTTGGACTCTGGGAGTACATATAAAGGGGTAGGATAACTCACTTGGGGTCAGGGAGTACTTCTATGGGACTAGGGTAACTCACTTGGGGTCTGGGAGTACTTATGTGGGACTAGGGTAACTCACTTGGACTCTGGGAGTACATATAAAGGGGCTAGGGTAACTCACTTGGGGTCAGGGAGTACTTATAAGGGACTAGGGTAACTCACTTGGGGCCAGGGAGTACTTATAAAGGGGCTAGGGTAACCCACTTTGGTTGAGGGAGTAGTTATAGGGAACTAGGGTAACTCACTTGGGTTCTGGGAGTACTTATATGGGACTAGGGTAACCCACTTAGGGTCAGGGAGTAGTTATAGGGGACTAGGGTAACTCGCTTGGAGTCAGAGAGTACATATAAAGGGGCTAGGATAACTCACTTGCGGTCAGAGAGTACTTCTATGGGACTAGGGTAACTCACTTGGGGTCTGGGAGTACTTATATGGGACTAGGATAACTCACTTGGGGTCAGGGAGTACTTATATGGGACTAGGGTAACTCACATGGGTCAGGGATTACTTATAAAGGGGCTAGGGTAACTCACTTTGGGTCGGGGAGTAGTTATAAGGGACTAGGGTAACTCACTTGGACTCTGGGAGTACATATAATGGGGCTAGGTTAACTTACTTTGGGTCAAGGAGTACTTATATGGGACTAGGGTAACTCACTTAGGGCCAGGGTGTACTTATTAAGGGGCTAGGGTAACTCACTTGGGGTCAGGGTGTACTTATTAAGGGGCTAGGGTAACTCACTTGGGGTCAGGGAGTACTTCTATGGGACTAGGGTAACTCACTTGGGATCTGGGAGTACTTATAAAGGGGCTAGGATAACTCACTTTGGGTCGGGGAGTAGTTTAAGGGAATAGGGTAACTCACTTGGACTCTGGGAGTACATATAAAGGGGCTAGGATAACTCACTTGGGGTCAGGGAGTACTTATAAAGGGGATAGGGTAACTCACTTGGGGTCAGGGAGTAGTTATAGGGGACTAGGGTAACTCGCTTGGAGTCAGAGAGTACATATAAAGGGGCTAGGATAACTCACTTGCGGTCAGAGAGTACTTCTATGGGACTAGGGTAACTCACTTGGGGTCTGGGAGTACTTATATGGGACTAGGATAACTCACTTGGGGTCAGGGAGTACTTATATGGGACTAGGGTAACTCACATGGGTCAGGGATTACTTATAAAGGGGCTAGGGTAACTCACTTTGGGTCGGGGAGTAGTTATAAGGGACTAGGGTAACTCACTTGGACTCTGGGAGTACATATAATGGGGCTAGGTTAACTTACTTTGGGTCAAGGAGTACTTATATGGGACTAGGGTAACTCACTTAGGGCCAGGGTGTACTTATTAAGGGGCTAGGGTAACTCACTTGGGGTCAGGGAGTACTTCTATGGGACTAGGGTAACTCACTTGGGGTCAGGGAGTACTTATATAGGGGCTAGGGTAACACACTTGGGGTCAGGGAGTACTTATAAAGGGGCTAGGATAACTCACTTTGGGTCGGGGAGTAGTTTAAGGGAATAGGGTAACTCACTTGGACTCTGGGAGTACATATAAAGGGGCTAGGATAACTCACTTGGGGTCAGGGAGTACTTATAAAGGGGATAGGGTAACTCACTTGGGGTCAGGGAGTACTTATAAGGGGCTAGGGTAACTCACTTGGGGCCAAGGAGTACTTACAAAGGGGCGAGGGTAACCCACTTTGGTTCAGGGAGTAGTTATAGGGGACTAGGGTAACTCACTTGGGTTCTGGGAGTACATATAAAGGGGCTAGGATAACTCACTTGGTGTTATGGAGTACTTAAAAAGGGGATAGGGTAACTCAGTTGGGGTCAGGGAGTACTTATAAGAGACTAGGGTAACTCACTTGGGGCCAAGGAGTACTTATAAAGGGGCGAGGGTTACCCACTTTGGTTCAGGGAGTAGTTATAGGGGACTAGGGTAACTCACTTGGGTTCTGGTAGTACTTATATGGGATTAGGGTAACCCACTTAGGGTCAGGGAGTAGTTATAGGTGACTAGGGTAACTCACTTCGAGTCAGAGAGTACACATAAAAGGGCTAGGATAACTCACTTGCGGTCAGATAGTACATATAACGGGGCTGGGATAACTCAATTGGGGTCAGGGAGTACTTCTATGGGACTAGGGTAACTCACTTGGGGTCTGGGAGTACTTATAAAGGGGATAGGGTAACTCACTTTGGGTCGGGGAGTAGTTATTAGGGACTAGGGTAACTCACTTGGACTCTGGGAGTACATACAAAGCTGCTAGGATAACTCACTTGGGGTCAGGGAGTACTTATAAAGGGGATAGGGTAACTCACTTGGGGTCAGGGGGTACTTATAAGGGACTAGGGTAACTCACTTGGGGTCTGGGAGTACTTATAAAGGGGCTATGGTAACTCACTTGGTGTCAGGGAGTACTTATATGGGACTAGGGTAGCTCACTTGCGTTCAGAGAGTACATATAAAGGGGCTAGGATAACTCACTTGGGGTCAGGGAGTAATTCTATGGGAATAGGGTAACTCACTTGGGGTCAGGGAGTACTTCTATGGGACTAGGGTAACTCACTTGGGGTCTGGGAGTACTTATGTGGGACTAGGGTAACCCACTTAGGGTCAGGGAGTACTTATAAAGGGGCTAGGGTAACTCACTTTGGGTCGGGGAGTAGTTATAAGGGACTAGGGTAACTCACTTGGACTCTGGGAGTACATATAAAGGGGCTAGGATAACTCACTTGGGGTCAGGGAGTACTTCTATGGGACTAGGGTAACTCACTTGGGGTCAGGGAGTACTTATATAGGGGCTAGGGTAACATACTTGGGGTCAGGGAGTACTTATAAAAGGGATAGGGTAACTCACTTGGGGTCAGGGAGTACTTATAAGGGACTAGGGTAACACACTTGGGGTCAGGGAGTACTTATAAAGGGGCTAGGATAACTCACTTTGGGTCGGGGAGTAGTTTAATGGACTAGGGTAACTCACTTGGACTCTGGGAGTACATATAAAGGGGCTAGGATAACTCACTTGGAGTCAGGGAGTACTTATAAAGGGGCTAGGTTAATTTACTTTGGGTCAAGGAGTACTTATATGGGACTAGGGTAACTCACTTAGGGCCAGGGTGTACTTATTAAGGGGCTAGGGTAACTCACTTGGGGTCAGGGAGTACTTCTATGGGACTAGGGTAACTCACTAGGGATCTGGGAGTACTTATGTGGGACTAGGGTAACCCACTTAGGGTCAGGGAGTACTTATAAAGGGGCTAGGGTAACTCACTTTGGGTCGGGGAGTAGTTATAAGGGACTAGGGTAACTCATTTGGACTCTGGGAGTACATATAAAGGGGCTAGGATAACTCACTTGGGGTCAGGGAGTACTTATATAGGGTCTAGGGTAACACACTTGGGGTCAGGGAGTACTTATAAAGGGGCTAGGATAACTCACTTTGGGTCGGGGAGTAGTTTAAGGGACTAGGGTAACTCACTTGGACTCTGGGAGTACATATAAAGGGGCTAGGATAACTCACTTGGGGTCAGGGAGTACTTCTATGGGACTAGGTTAACTCACTTGGGGTCAGGGAGTACTTATATAGGGGCTAGGGTAACACACTTGGGGACAGGGAGTATTTATAAAGAGGCTAGGATAACTCACTTTGGGTCGGGGAGTAGTTTAAGGGACTAGGGTAACTCACTTGGACTCTGGGAGTACATATAAAGGGGCTAGGATAACTCACTTGGGGTCAGGGAGTACATATAAAGGGGATAGGGTAACTCACTTGGAGTCAGAGAGTACTTATAAAGGGGCTAGGGTAACCCACTTTGGTTCAGGGAGTAGTTATATGGGGCTAGGGTGCTCACTTGCGTTCAGAGAGTACATATAAAGGGGCTAGGATAACACACTTGGGGTCAGGGAGTACTTATAAAGGGGATAGGGTAACTCACTTGGGTCAGGGAGTACTTATAAAGGGGCTAGGTTAACCCACTGTGGTTCAGGGAGTAGTTATAGGGGACTAGGGTAACTCACTTGGGTTCTGGGAGTACTTGTATGGGACTAGGGTAACCCACTTAGGGTCAGGGAGTAGTTATAGGGGACTAGGGTAACTCACTTGGAGTCAGAGAGTACATATAAAGGGGCTAGGATAACTCACTTGCGATCAGAGAGTACATATAAAGGGGCTAGGATAACTCACTTGGGGTCAGGGAGTACTTCTATGGGACTAGGGTAACTCACTTGGACTCTGGGAGTACATATAAAGGGGCTAGGATAACTCACTTGGGGTCAGGGAGTATTTATAAGGGACTAGGGTAACTCACTTGGGGTCAGGGAGTACTTATATGGGACTAGGGTAGCTCACTTGCGTTCAGAGAGTACATATAAAGGGGCTAGGGTAACCCACTTTGGTTCAGGGAGTAGTTATAGGGGACTAGGGTAACTCACTTGGGTTCTGGGAGTACTTATATGGGACTAGGGTAACCCACTTAGGGTAAGGGAGTAGTTATAGGGGACTAGTGTAACTCACTTGGAGTCAGAGAGTACATATAAAGGGGCTAGGATAACTCACTTGCGGTCAGAGAGTACATATAAAGGGGCTAGGATAACTCACTTGGGGTCAGGGAGTACTTCTATGGGACTAGGGTAACTCACTTGGGGTCTGGGAGTACTTATGTGGGACTAGAGTAACCCACTTAGGGTCAGGGAGTACTTATAAAGGGGCTAGGGTAACTCACTTGGGGTCTGGGAGTACTTATAAAGGGGCTATGGTAACTCATTTGGTGTCAGGGAGTACTTATATGGGACTAGGGTAGCTCACTTGCGTTCAGAGAGTACATATAAAGGGGCTAGGATAACTCACTTGCGGTCAGGGAGTACTTATATGGGACTAGGGTAGCTCACTTGCATTCAGAGAGTACATATAAAGGGGCTAGGGTAACTCACTTTGGGTCAGGGAATACTTATAAAGGGGCAATAGTAACTCACTTGGGGTCAGGGAGTACTTCTATGGGACTAGGGTATCTCGCTTGGGGTCTGGGAGTACTTATTTGGGACTAGGGTAACTAACTTGGGGTCAGGGAGTACTTATATGGGACTAGGGTAACTCACATGGGTCTGGGAGTACTTATAAAGGGGCTAGGTTAACTTACTTTGGGTCAAGGAGTACTTATATGGGACTAGGGTAACTCACTTAGGGCCAGGGTGTACTTATTAAGGGGCTAGGGTAACTCACTTGGGGTCAGGGAGTACTTCTATGGGACTAGGGTAACTCACTTGGGATCTGGGAGTACTTATGTGGGACTAGGGTAACCCACTTAGGGTCAGGGAGTACTTATAAAGGGGCTAGGGTAACTCAGTTTGGGTCGGGGAGTAGTTATAAGGGACTAGGGTAACTCACTTGGACTCTGGGAGTACATATAAAGGGGCTAGGATAACTCACTTGGGGTCAGGGAGTACTTCTATGGGACTAGGGTAACTCACTTGGGGTCAGGGAGTACTTATATAGGGGCTAGGGTAACATACTTGAGGTCAGGGAGTACTTATAAAAGGGATAGGGTAACTCACTTAGGGCCAGGGTGTACTTATTAAGGGGCTAGGGTAACTCACTTGGGGTCAGGGAGTACTTCTATGGGACTAGGGTAACTCACTAGGGATCTGGGAGTACTTATGTGGGACTAGGGTAACCCACTTAGGGTCAGGGAGTACTTATAAAGGGGCTAGGGTAACTCACTTTGGGTCGGGGAGTAGTTATAAGGGACTAGGGTAACTCATTTGGATTCTGGGAGTACATATAAAGGGGCTAGGATAACTCACTTGGGGTCAGGGAGTACTTATATAGGGTCTAGGGTAACACACTTGGGGTCAGGGAGTACTTATAAAGGGGCTAGGATAACTCACTTTGGGTCGGGGAGTAGTTTAAGGGACTAGGGTAACTCACTTGGACTCTGGGAGTACATATAAAGGGGCTAGGATAACTCACTTGGGGTCAGGGAGTACTTCTATGGGACTAGGGTAACTCACTTGGGGTCAGGGAGTACTTATATAGGGGCTAGGGTAACACACTTGGGGACAGGGAGTATTTATAAAGAGGCTAGGATAACTCACTTTGGGTCGGGGAGTAGTTTAAGGGACTAGGGTAACTCAGTTGGACTCTGGGAGTACATATAAAGGGGCTAGGATAACTCACTTGGGGTCAGGGAGTACATATAAAGGGGATAGGGTAACTCACTTGGAGTCAGAGAGTACTTATAAAGGGGCTAGGGTAACCCACTTTGGTTCAGGGAGTAGTTATATGGGGCTAGGGTGCTCACTTGCGTTCAGAGAGTACATATAAAGGGGCTAGGATAACACACTTGGGGTCAGGGAGTACTTATAAAGGGGATAGGGTAACTCACTTGGGTCAGGGAGTACTTATAAAGGGGCTAGGTTAACCCACTGTGGTTCAGGGAGTAGTTATAGGGGACTAGGGTAACTCACTTGGGTTCTGGGAGTACTTGTATGGGACTAGGGTAACCCACTTAGGGTCAGGGAGTAGTTATAGGGGACTAGGGTAACTCACTTGGAGTCAGAGAGTACATATAAAGGGGCTAGGATAACTCACTTGCGGTCAGAGAGTACATATAAAGGGGCTAGGATAACTCACTTGGGGTCAGGGAGTACTTCTATGGGACTAGGGTAACTCACTTGGACTCTGGGAGTACATATAAAGGGGCTAGGATAACTCACTTGGGGTCAGGGAGTATTTATAAGGGACTAGGGTAACTCACTTGGGGTCAGGGAGTACTTATATGGGACTAGGGTAGCTCACTTGCGTTCAGAGAGTACATATAAAGGGGCTAGGGTAACCCACTTTGGTTCAGGGAGTAGTTATAGGGGACTAGGGTAACTCACTTGGGTTCTGGGAGTACTTATATGGGACTAGGGTAACCCACTTAGGGTAAGGGAGTAGTTATAGGGGACTAGTGTAACTCACTTGGAGTCAGAGAGTACATATAAAGGGGCTAGGATAACTCACTTGCGGTCAGAGAGTACATATAAAGGGGCTAGGATAACTCACTTGGGGTCAGGGAGTACTTCTATGGGACTAGGGTAACTCACTTGGGGTCTGGGAGTACTTATGTGGGACTAGAGTAACCCACTTAGGGTCAGGGAGTACTTATAAAGGGGCTAGGGTAACTCACTTGGGGTCTGGGAGTACTTATAAAGGGGCTATGGTAACTCATTTGGTGTCAGGGAGTACTTATATGGGACTAGGGTAGCTCACTTGCGTTCAGAGAGTACATATAAAGGGGCTAGGATAACTCACTTGCGGTCAGGGAGTACTTATATGGGACTAGGGTAGCTCACTTGCATTCAGAGAGTACATATAAAGGGGCTAGGGTAACTCACTTTGGGTCAGGGAATACTTATAAAGGGGCAATAGTAACTCACTTGGGGTCAGGGAGTACTTCTATGGGACTAGGGTATCTCGCTTGGGGTCTGGGAGTACTTATTTGGGACTAGGGTAACTAACTTGGGGTCAGGGAGTACTTATATGGGACTAGGGTAACTCACATGGGTCTGGGAGTACTTATAAAGGGGCTAGGTTAACTTACTTTGGGTCAAGGAGTACTTATATGGGACTAGGGTAACTCACTTAGGGCCAGGGTGTACTTATTAAGGGGCTAGGGTAACTCACTTGGGGTCAGGGAGTACTTCTATGGGACTAGGGTAACTCACTTGGGATCTGGGAGTACTTATGTGGGACTAGGGTAACCCACTTAGGGTCAGGGAGTACTTATAAAGGGGCTAGGGTAACTCAGTTTGGGTCGGGGAGTAGTTATAAGGGACTAGGGTAACTCACTTGGACTCTGGGAGTACATATAAAGGGGCTAGGATAACTCACTTGGAGTCAGGGAGTACTTATAAAGGGGCTAGGTTAACTTACTTTGGGTCAAGGAGTACTTATATGGGACTAGGGTAACTCACTTAGGGCCAGGGTGTACTTATTAAGGGGCTAGGGTAACTCACTTGGGGTCAGGGAGTACTTCTATGGGACTAGGGTAACTCACATGGGTCTGGGAGTACTTATAAAGGGGCTAGGTTAACTTACTTTGGGTCAAGGAGTACTTATATGGGACTAGGGTAACTCACTTAGGGCCAGGGTGTACTTATTAAGGGGCTAGGGTAACCCACTTTGGTTCAGGGAGTAGTTATAGAGGACTAGGGTAACTCACTTGGGTTCTGGGAGTACTTATATGGGACTAGGGTAACCCACTTAGGGTAAGGGAGTAGTTATAGGGGACTAGTGTAACTCACTTGGAGTCAGAGAGTACATATAAAGGGGCTAGTATAACTCACTTGCGGTCAGAGAGTACATATAAAGGGGCTAGGATAACTCACTTGGGGTCAGGGAGTACTTCTATGGGACTAGGGTAACTCACTTGGGGTCTGGGAGTACTTATGTGGGACTAGAGTAACCCACTTAGGGTCAGGGAGTACTTATAAAGGGGCTAGGGTAGCTCACTTGCGTTCAGAGAGTACATATAAAGGGGCTAGGATAACTCACTTGCGGTCAGGGAGTACTTATATGGGACTAGGGTAGCTCACTTGCGTTCAGAGAGTACATATAAAGGGGCTAGGGTAACTCACTTGGGGTCAGGGAATACTTATAAAGGGGCAATAGTAACTCACTTGGGGTCAGGGAGTACTTCTATGGGACTAGGGTATCTCGCTTGGGGTCTGGGAGTACTTATTTGGGACTAGGGTAACTCACTTGGGGTCAGGGAGTACTTATATGGGACTAGGGTAACTCACATGGTTCTGGGAGTACTTATAAAGGGGCTAGGTTAACTTACTTTGGTTCAAGGAGTACTCATATGGGACTAGGGTAACTCACTTAGGGCCAGGGTGTACTTATTAAGGGGCTAGGGTAACTCACTTGGGGTCAGGGAGTACTTCTATGGGACTAGGGTAACTCACTTGGGATCTGGGAGTACTTATGTGAGACTAGGGTAACCCACTTAGGGTCAGGGAGTACTTATAAAGGGGCTAGGGTAACTCACTTTGGGTCGGGGAGTAGTTATAAGGGACTAGGTTAACTCATTTGGACTCTGGGAGTACATATAAAGGGGCTAGGATAACTCACTTGGGGTCAGGGAGTACTACTATGGTACTAGGGTAACTCACTTGGTGTCAGGGAGTACTTATATAGGGGCTAGGGTAACACACTAGGGGTCAGGGAGTACTTATAAAGGGGCTAGGATAACTCACTTTGGGTCGGGGAGTAGTTTAAGGGACTAGGGTAACTCACTTGGACTCTGGGAGTACATATAAAGGGGCTAGGATAACTCACTTGGGGTCAGGGAGTACTTCTATGGGACTAGGGTAACTCACTTGGGGTCAGGGAGTACTTATATAGGGGCTAGGGTAACACACTTGGGGACAGGGAGTATTTATAAAGAGGCTAGGATAACTCACTTTGGGTCGGGGAGTAGTTTAAGGGACTAGGGTAACTCACTTGGACTCTGGGAGTACATATAAAAGGGCTAGGATAACTCACTTGGGGTCAGGGAGTACTTCTATGGGACTAGGGTAACTCACTTGGGGCCAGGGAATACTTATAAAGGGGATAGGGTAACCCACTTTGGTTCAGGCAGCAGTTATAGGGGACTAGGGTAACTCACTTGGGTTCTGGGAGTACTTATATGGGACTAGGGTAACCCACTTTGTTTCAGGGAGTAGTTATAGGGGACTAGGGTAACCCACTTAGGGTCAGGGAGTAGTTTAAGGGACTAGGGTAACTCACTTGGACTCTGGGAGTACATATAAATGGGCTAGGATAACTCACTTGGGGTCAGGGAGTACTTCTATGGGACTAGGGTAACGCACTTAGGGTCAGGGAGTAGTTATAGGGGACTAGGTTAACTCACTTGGAGTCAGAGAGTACATATAAAGGGGCTAGGATAACTCACTTGCGGTCAGAGAGTACATATAAAGGGGCTAGGGTAACTCACTTGGGGTCAGGGAGTACTTCTATGGGACTAGGGTAACTCACTTGGGGCCAGGGAGTACTTATAAAGGGGATAGGGTAACCCACTTTGGTTCAGGCAGCAGTTATAGGGGACTAGGGTAACTCACTTGGGTTCTGGGAGTACTTATATGGGACTAGGGTAACCCACTTTGTTTCAGGGAGTAGTTATAGGGGACTAGGGTAACCCACTTAGGGTCAGGGAGTAGTTATAGGGGACTAGGGTAACTCACTTGGAGTCAGAGAGTACATATAAAGGGGCTAGGATAACTCACTTGCGGTCAGAGAGTACATAGAATGGGGCTAGGATAACTCACTTGGGTTCAGGGAGTACTTCTATGGGACTAGGATAATTTACTTGGGGTCTGGGAGTACTTATGTGGGACTAGGGTAACCCACTTAGGGTCAGGGAGTACTTATAAAGGGGCTAGGGTAACTCACTTTGGGTCGGGGAGTAGTTATAAGGGACTAGGGTAACTCACTTGGACTCTGGGAGTACATATAAGGAGGCTAGGATAACTCACTTTGGGTCGGGGAGTAGTTTAAGGGACTAGGGTAACTCACTTGGACTCTGGGAGTATATATAAAAGGGCTAGGATAACTCACTTGGGGTCAGGGAGTACTTATAAAGGGGATAGGGTAACTCACTTGGGGTCAGGGAGTACTTATACGGGACTAGGGTAGCTCACTAGCGTTCAGAGAGTACATATAAAGGGGCTAGGATAACACACTTGGGGTCAGGGAGTACTTATAAAGGGGATAGGGTAACTCACTTGGGGTCAGGGAGTACTTATAAAGGGGCTAGGGTAACCCACTTTGGTTCAGGGAGTAGTTATAGGGGACTAGGGTAACTCACTTGGGTTCTGGGAGTACTTATATGGTACTAGGGTAACCCACTTAGGGTCAGGGAGTAGTTATAGGGGACTAGGGTAACTCACTTGAAGTCAGAGAGAACATATAAAGGGGCTAGGATAACTCACTTGTGGTCAGAGAGTACATATAAAGGGGCTAGGATAACTCACTTGGGTTCAGGGAGTACTTCTATGGGACTAGGATAATTTACTTGGGGTCTGGGAGTACTTATGTGGGACTAGGGTAACCCACTTAGGGTCAGGGAGTACTTATAAAGGGGCTAGGGTAACTCACTTTGGGTCGGGGAGTAGTTATAAGGGACTAGGGTAACTCACTTGGACTCTGGGAGTACATATAAAGGGGCTAGGATAACTCAATTGGGGTCAGCGAGTACTTCAATGGGACTAGGGTAACTCACTTGGGGTCTGGGAGTACTTATAAAGGGGCTATGGTAACTCACTTGGTGTCAGGGAGTACTTATATGGGACTAGGGTAGCTCACTTGCGTTCAGAGAGCACATATAAAAAGGCTAGGATAACTCACTTGGGGTCAGGGAGTACTTCTATGGGACTAGGGTAACTCACTTGGGTTCTGGGAGTACTTAAATGGGACTAGGGTAACTCACTTGGAGTCAGAGAGTACATATATAGGGGCTAGGATAACTCACTTGCGGTCAGAGAGTACATATAAAGGGGCTAGAATAACTCACTTGGGGTCAGGGAGTACTTCTATGGGACTAGGGTAACTCACTTGGGGTCTGGGAGTACTTATATAGGGGCTAGGGTAACACACTTGGGGTCAGGGAGTACTTATAAAGAGGCTAGGATAACTCACTTTGGGTCGGGGAGTAGTTTAAGGGACTAGGGTAACTCACTTGGACTCTGGGAGTACATATAAAGGGGCTAGGATAACTCACTTGGGGTCAGGGAGTACTTATAAAGGGGATAGGGTAACTCACTTGGGGTCAGGGAGTACTTATAAGGGACTAGGGTAACTCACTTGGGGTCAGGGAGTACTTATATGGGACTAGGGTAGCTCACTTGCGTTCAGAGAGTACATATAAAGGGGCTAGGATAACACACTTGGGGTCAGGGAGTACTTATAAAGGGGATAGGGTAACTCACTTGGGTTCTGGGAGTACTTATATGGGACTAGGGTAACTCATTTGGAGTCAGAGAGTACATATAAAGGGGCTAGGATAACTCACTTGGGGTCAGGGAGTACTTATATGGAACTAGGGTAGCTCACTTGCGTTCAGAGAGTACATATAAAGGGGCTAGGATAACTCACTTGGGGTCAGGGAGTACTTATTAAGGGGCTATAGTAACTCACTTGGGGTCAGGGAGTACTTCTATGGGACTAGGGTAACTCGCTTGGGGTCAGGGAGTACTTATAAAGGGGATAGGGTAACTCACTTGGGTTCTGGGAGTACTTATTTGGGACTAGGGTAACTCACTTGGGGTCAGGGAGTACATATATGGGACTATGGTAGCTCACTTGCGTTCAGAGAGTACATATAAAGAGGCTAGGATAACTCACTTGGGGTCAGGGAGTACTTCTGTGGGACTAGGGTAACTCGCTTGGGGTCTGGGAGTACTTATTTGGACTAGGGTAACTCTCTTGGGGTGAGGGAGTACTTATATGGGACTAGGGTAACTCACTTGGTGTCAGGGAGTACTTATAAAGGGGCTAGGTTAACTTACTATGGGTCAAGGAGTACTTATATGGGACTAGGGTAACTCACTTGGGGCCAGGGTGTACTTATTAAGGGGCTAGGGTAACTCACTTGGGGTCAGGGAGTACTTCTATGGGACTAGGGTAACTCACTTGGGGTCAGGGAGTACTTATATAAGGGCTAGGGTAACACACTTGGGGTCAGGGAGTACTTATAAAGGGGCTAGGATAACTCACTTTGGGTCAGGGAGTAGTTTAAGGGAGTAGGGTAACTCACTTGGACTCTGGGAGTACATATAATGGGGCTAGGATAACTCACTTGGGGTCAAGGAGTACTTATAAAGGGGATAAGGTAACTCACATGGGGTCAGGGAGTACTTATATGGGACTTGGGCAGCTCACTTGGGGTCTGGGAGTACTTATGTGGGACTAGGGTAACCACCTTAGGGTCAGGGAGTACTTATATAGGGGCTAGGGTAACACACTTGGGGTCAGGGAGTACTTATAAAGAGGCTAGGATAACTCACTTTGGGTCGGGGAGTAGTTTAAGGGACTAGGGTAACTCACTTGGACTCTGGGAGTACATATAAAGGGGCTAGGATAACTCACTTGGGGTCAGGGAGTACTTATAAAGGGGATAGGGTAACTCACTTGGGGTCAGGGAGTACTTATAAGGGACTAGGGTAACTCACTTGGGGTCAGGGAGTACTTATATGGGACTAGGGTAGCTCACTTGCGTTCAGAGAGTACATATAAAGGGGCTAGGATAACACACTTGGGGTCAGGGAGTACTTATAAAGGGGATAGGGTAACTCACTTGGGTTCTGGGAGTACTTATATGGGACTAGGGTAACTCACTTGGAGTCAGAGAGTACATATAAAGGGGCTAGGATAACTCACTTGGGGTCAGGGAGTACTTATATGGGACTAGGGTAGCTCACTTGCGTTCAGAGAGTACATATAAAGGGGCTAGGATAACTCACTTGGGGTCAGGGAGTACTTATTAAGGGGCTATAGTAACTCACTTAGGGTCAGGGAGTACTTCTATGGGACTAGGGTAACTCGCTTGGGGTCTGGGAGTACTTATTTGGGACTAGGGTAACTCACTTGGGGTCAGGGAGTACATATATGGGACTATGGTAGCTCACTTGCGTTCAGAGAGTACATATAAAGAGGCTAGGATAACTCACTTGGGGTCAGGGAGTACTTCTGTGGGACTAGGGTAACTCGCTTGGGGTCTGGGAGTACTTATTTGGACTAGGGTAACTCTCTTGGGGTGAGGGAGTACTTATATGGGACTAGGGTAACTCACTTGGTGTCAGGGAGTACTTATAAAGGGGCTAGGTTAACTTACTATGGGTCAAGGAGTACTTATATGGGACTAGGGTAACTCACTTGGGGCCAGGGTGTACTTATTAAGGGGCTAGGGTAACTCACTTGGGGTCAGGGAGTACTTCTATGGGACTAGGGTAACTCACTTGGGGTCAGGGAGTACTTATATAAGGGCTAGGGTAACACACTTGGGGTCAGGGAGTACTTATAAAGGGGCTAGGATAACTCACTTTGGGTCAGGGAGTAGTTTAAGGGAGTAGGGTAACTCACTTGGACTCTGGGAGTACATATAATGGGGCTAGGATAACTCACTTGGGGTCAAGGAGTACTTATAAAGGGGATAAGGTAACTCACATGGGGTCAGGGAGTACTTATATGGGACTTGGGCAGCTCACTTGGGGTCTGGGAGTACTTATGTGGGACTAGGGTAACCACCTTAGGGTCAGGGAGTACTTATATAGGGGCTAGGGTAACACACTTGGGGTCAGGGAGTACTTATAAAGAGGCTAGGATAACTCACTTTGGGTCGGGGAGTAGTTTAAGGGACTAGGGTAACTCACTTGGACTCTGGGAGTACATATAAAGGGGCTAGGATAACTCACTTGGGGTCAGGGAGTACTTATAAAGGGGATAGGGTAACTCACTTGGGGTCAGGGAGTACTTATAAGGGACTAGGGTAACTCACTTGGGGTCAGGGAGTACTTATATGGGACTAGGGTAGCTCACTTGCGTTCAGAGAGTACATATAAAGGGGCTAGGATAACACACTTGGGGTCAGGGAGTACTTATAAAGGGGATAGGGTAACTCACTTGGGTTCTGGGAGTACTTATATGGGACTAGGGTAACTCACTTGGAGTCAGAGAGTACATATAAAGGGGCTAGGATAACTCACTTGGGGTCAGGGAGTACTTATATGGGACTAGGGTAGCTCACTTGCGTTCAGAGAGTACATATAAAGGGGCTAGGATAACTCACTTGGGGTCAGGGAGTACTTATAAAGGGGCTATAGCAACTTACTTGGGGTCAGGGAGTACTTCTATGGGACTAGTGTAACTCGCTTGGGGTGTGGGAGTACTTATTTGGGACTAGGGTAACTCACTTGGGGTCAGGGAGTACTTATATGGGACTAGGGTAACTCACTTGGGGCCAGGAGTACTTATAAAGGGGTTAGGTTAACTTACTATGGGTCAAGGAGTACTTATATGGGACCAGGGTAACTCACTTGGGGCCAGGGAATACTTATAAAGGGGCTAGGGTAACCCACTTTGGTTCAGGCAGTAGTTATAGGGGACTAGGGTAACTCATTTGGGTTCTGGGAGTACTTATATGGGACTAGGGTAACGCACTTAGGGTCAGGGAGTAGTTATAGGGGACTAGGTTAACTCACTTGGAGTCAGAGAGTACATATAAAGGGGCTAGGATAACTCACTTGCGGTCAGAGAGTACATATAAAGGGGCTAGGGTAACTCACTTGGGGTCAGGGAGTACTTCTATGGGACTAGGGTAACTCACTTGGTGTTGTGAGCACTTATATGGGACCAGGGTAACTCACTTGGGGCCAGGGAGTACTTATAAAGGGGATAGGGTAACCCACTTTGGTTCAGGCAGCAGTTATAGGGGACTAGGGTAACTCACTTGGGTTCTGGGAGTACTTATATGGGACTAGGGTAACCCACTTTGGTTCAGGGAGTAGTTATAGGGGACTAGGGTAACCCACTTAGGGTCAGGGAGTAGTTATAGGGGACTAGGGTAACTCACTTGGAGTCAGAGAGTACATATAAAGGGGCTAGGATAACTCACTTGCGGTCAGAGAGTACATAGAATGGGGCTAGGATAACTCACTTGGAGTCAGAGAGTACTTCTATGGGACTAGGGTAACTCACTTGGTGTTGTGAGCACTTATATGGGACCAGGGTAACTCACTTGGGGCCAGGGAGTACTTATAAAGGGGATAGGGTAACCCACTTTGGTTCAGGCAGCAGTTATAGGGGACTAGGGTAACTCACTTGGGTTCTGGGAGTACTTATGTGGGACTAGGGTAACCCACTTAGGGTCAGGGAGTACTTATAAAGGGGCTAGGGTAACTCACTTTGGGTCGGGGAGTAGTTATAAGGGACTAGGGTAACTCACTTGGACTCTGGGAGTACATATAAGGAGGCTAGGATAACTCACTTTGGGTCGGGGAGTAGTTTAAGGGACTAGGGTAACTCACTTGGACTCTGGGAGTACATATAAAAGGGCTAGGATAACTCACTTTGGGTCAGGGAGTACTTATAAAGGGGATAGGGTAACTCACTTGGGGTCAGGGAGTACTTATAAGGGACTAGGGTACCTCACTTGGGGTCAGGGAGTACTTATATGGGACTAGGGTAGCTCACTTGCGTTCAGAGAGTGCATATAAAGGGGCTAGGATAACACACTTGGGGTCAGGGAGTACTTATAAAGGGGATAGGGTAACTCACTTGGGTTCTGGGAGTACTTATATGGGACTAGGGTAACTCACTTGGAGTCAGAGAGTACATATAAAGGGGCTAGGATAACTCACTTGGGGTCAGGGAGTACTTATATGGGACTAGGGTAGCTCACTTGCGTTCAGAGAGTACATATAAAGGGGCTAGGATAACACACTTGGGGTCAGGGAGTACTTATAAAGGGGATAGGGTAACTCACTTGGGTTCTGGGAGTACTTATATGGGACTAGGGTAACTCACTTGGAGTCAGAGAGTACATATAAAGGGGCTAGGATAACTCACTTGGGGTCAGGGAGTACTTATATGGGACTAGGGTAGCTCACTTGCGTTCAGAGAGTACATATAAAGGGGCTAGGATAACTCACTTGGGGTCAGGGAGTACTTATTAAGGGGCTATAGTAACTCACTTGGGGTCAGGGAGTACTTCTATGGGACTAGGGTAACTCGCTTGGGGTCTGGGAGTACTTATTTGGGACTAGGGTAACTCACTTGGGGTCAGGGAGTACATATATGGGACTAGGGTAACTCACTTGGAGTCAGAGAGTACATATAAAGGAGCTAGGATAACTCACTTGGTGTCAGGGAGTACTTATATGGGACTATGGTAGCTCACTTGCGTTCAGAGAGTACATATAAAGAGGCTAGGATAACTCACTTGGGGTCAGGGAGTACTTCTGTGGGACTAGGGTAACTCACTAGCGTTCAGAGAGTACATATAAAGGGGCTAGGATAACACACTTGGGGTCAGGGAGTACTTATAAAGGGGATAGGGTAACTCACTTGGGGTCAGGGAGTACTTATAAAGGGGCTAGGGTAACCCACTTTGGTTCAGGGAGTAGTTATAGGGGACTAGGGTAACTCACTTGGGTTCTGGGAGTACTTATATGGTACTAGGGTAACCCACTTAGGGTCAGGGAGTAGTTATAGGGGACTAGGGTAACTCACTTGAAGTCAGAGAGAACATATAAAGGGGCTAGGATAACTCACTTGCGGTCAGAGAGTACATATAAAGGGGCTAGGATAACTCACTTGGGTTCAGGGAGTACTTCTATGGGACTAGGATAATTTACTTGGGGTCTGGGAGTACTTATGTGGGACTAGGGTAACCCACTTAGGGTCAGGGAGTACTTATAAAGGGGCTAGGGTAACTCACTTTGGGTCGGGGAGTAGTTATAAGGGACTAGGGTAACTCACTTGGACTCTGGGAGTACATATAAAGGGGCTAGGATAACTCAATTGGGGTCAGCGAGTACTTCAATGGGACTAGGGTAGCTCACTTGCGTTCAGAGAGTGCATATAAAGGGGCTAGGATAACACACTTGGGGTCAGGGAGTACTTATAAAGGGGATAGGGTAACTCACTTGGGTTCTGGGAGTACTTATATGGGACTAGGGTAACTCACTTGGAGTCAGAGAGTACATATAAAGGGGCTAGGATAACTCACTTGGGGTCAGGGAGTACTTATAAAGGGGATAGGGTAACTCACTTGGGGTCAGGGAGTACTTATAAGGGACTAGGGTACCTCACTTGGGGTCAGGGAGTACTTATATGGGACTAGGGTAGCTCACTTGCGTTCAGAGAGTGCATATAAAGGGGCTAGGATAACACACTTGGGGTCAGGGAGTACTTATAAAGGGGATAGGGTAACTCACTTGGGTTCTGGGAGTACTTATATGGGACTAGGGTAACTCACTTGGAGTCAGAGAGTACATATAAAGGGGCTAGGATAACTCACTTGGGGTCAGGGAGTACTTATATGGGACTAGGGTAGCTCACTTGCGTTCAGAGAGTACATATAAAGGGGCTAGGATAACACACTTGGGGTCAGGGAGTACTTATAAAGGGGATAGGGTAACTCACTTGGGTTCTGGGAGTACTTATATGGGACTAGGGTAACTCACTTGGAGTCAGAGAGTACATATAAAGGGGCTAGGATAACTCACTTGGGGTCAGGGAGTACTTATATGGGACTAGGGTAGCTCACTTGCGTTCAGAGAGTACATATAAAGGGGCTAGGATAACTCACTTGGGGTCAGGGAGTACTTATTAAGGGGCTATAGTAACTCACTTGGGGTCAGGGAGTACTTCTTTGGGACTAGGGTAACTCGCTTGGGGTCTGGGAGTACTTATTTGGGACTAGGGTAACTCACTTGGGGTCAGGGAGTACATATATGGGACTAGGGTAACTCACTTGGAGTCAGAGAGTACATATAAAGGGGCTAGGATAACTCACTTGGTGTCAGGGAGTACTTATATGGGACTATGGTAGCTCACTTGCGTTCAGAGAGTACATATAAAGAGGCTAGGATAACTCACTTGGGGTCAGGGAGTACTTCTGTGGGACTAGGGTAACTCACTAGCGTTCAGAGAGTACATATAAAGGGGCTAGGATAACACACTTGGGGTCAGGGAGTACTTATAAAGGGGATAGGGTAACTCACTTGGGGTCAGGGAGTACTTATAAAGGGGCTAGGGTAACCCACTTTGGTTCAGGGAGTAGTTATAGGGGACTAGGGTAACTCACTTGGGTTCTGGGAGTACTTATATGGTACTAGGGTAACCCACTTAGGGTCAGGGAGTAGTTATAGGGGACTAGGGTAACTCACTTGAAGTCAGAGAGAACATATAAAGGGGCTAGGATAACTCACTTGCGGTCAGAGAGTACATATAAAGGGGCTAGGATAACTCACTTGGGTTCAGGGAGTACTTCTATGGGACTAGGATAATTTACTTGGGGTCTGGGAGTACTTATGTGGGACTAGGGTAACCCACTTAGGGTCAGGGAGTACTTATAAAGGGGCTAGGGTAACTCACTTTGGGTCGGGGAGTAGTTATAAGGGACTAGGGTAACTCACTTGGACTCTGGGAGTACATATAAAGGGGCTAGGATAACTCAATTGGGGTCAGCGAGTACTTCAATGGGACTAGGGTAACTCACTTGGGGTCTGGGAGTACTTATAAAGGGGCTATGGTAACTCACTTGGTGTCAGGGAGTACTTATATGGGACTAGGGTAGCTCACTTGCGTTCAGAGAGCACATATAAAAGGGCTAGGATAACTCACTTGGGGTCAGGGAGTACTTCTATGGGACTAGGGTAACTCACTTGGGTTCTGGGAGTACTTATATGGGACTAGGGTAACTCACTTGGAGTCAGAGAGTACATATATAGGGGCTAGGATAACTCACTTGCGGTCAGAGAGTACATATAAAGGGGCTAGAATAACTCACTTGGGGTCAGGGAGTACTTCTATGGGACTAGGGTAACTCACTTGGGGTCTGGGAGTACTTATATAGGGGCTAGGGTAACACACTTGGGGTCAGGGAGTACTTATAAAGAGGCTAGGATAACTCACTTTGGGTCGGGGAGTAGTTTAAGGGACTAGGGTAACTCACTTGGACTCTGGGAGTACATATAAAGGGGCTAGGATAACTCACTTGGGGTCAGGGAGTACTTATAAAGGGGATAGGGTAACTCACTTGGGGTCAGGGAGTACTTATAAGGGACTAGGGTAACTCACTTGGGGTCAGAGAGTACTTATATGGGACTAGGGTAGCTCACTTGCGTTCAGAGAGTACATATAAAGGGGCTAGGATAACACACTTGGGGTCAGGGAGTACTTATAAAGGGGATAGGGTAACTCACTTGGGTTCTGGGAGTACTTATATGGGACTAGGGTAACTCACTTGGAGTCAGAGAGTACATATAAAGGGGCTAGGATAACTCACTTGGGGTCAGGGAGTACTTATATGGGACTAGGGTAGCTCACTTGCGTTCAGAGAGTACATATAAAGGGGCTAGGATAACACACTTGGGGTCAGGGAGTACTTATAAAGGGGATAGGGTAACTCACTTGGGTTCTGGGAGTACTTATATGGGACTAGGGTAACTCACTTGGAGTCAGAGAGTACATATAAAGGGGCTAGGATAACTCACTTGGGGTCAGGGAGTACTTATATGGGACTAGGGTAGCTCACTTGCGTTCAGAGAGTACATATAAAGGGGCTAGGATAACTCACTTGGGGTCAGGGAGTACTTATTAAGGGGCTATAGTAACTCACTTGGGGTCAGGGAGTACTTCTATGGGACTAGGGTAACTCGCTTGGGGTCTGGGAGTACTTATTTGGGACTAGGGTAACTCACTTGGGGTCAGGGAGTACATATATGGGACTAGGGTAACTCACTTGGAGTCAGAGAGTACATATAAAGGGGCTAGGATAACTCACTTGGTGTCAGGGAGTACTTATATGGGACTATGGTAGCTCACTTGCGTTCAGAGAGTACATATAAAGAGGCTAGGATAACTCACTTGGGGTCAGGGAGTACTTCTGTGGGACTAGGGTAACTCACTAGCGTTCAGAGAGTACATATAAAGGGGCTAGGATAACACACTTGGGGTCAGGGAGTACTTATAAAGGGGATAGGGTAACTCACTTGGGGTCAGGGAGTACTTATAAAGGGGCTAGGGTAACCCACTTTGGTTCAGGGAGTAGTTATAGGGGACTAGGGTAACTCACTTGGGTTCTGGGAGTACTTATATGGTACTAGGGTAACCCACTTAGGGTCAGGGAGTAGTTATAAGGGACTAGGGTAACTCACTTGGACTCTGGGAGTACATATAAAGGGGCTAGGATAACTCAATTGGGGTCAGCGAGTACTTCAATGGGACTAGGGTAACTCACTTGGGGTCTGGGAGTACTTATAAAGGGGCTATGGTAACTCACTTGGTGTCAGGGAGTACTTATATGGGACTAGGGTAGCTCACTTGCGTTCAGAGAGCACATATAAAAGGGCTAGGATAACTCACTTGGGGTCAGGGAGTACTTCTATGGGACTAGGGTAACTCACTTGGGTTCTGGGAGTACTTATATGGGACTAGGGTAACTCACTTGGAGTCAGAGAGTACATATATAGGGGCTAGGATAACTCACTTGCGGTCAGAGAGTACATATAAAGGGGCTAGAATAACTCACTTGGGGTCAGGGAGTACTTCTATGGGACTAGGGTAACTCACTTGGGGTCTGGGAGTACTTATATAGGGGCTAGGGTAACACACTTGGGGTCAGGGAGTACTTATAAAGAGGCTAGGATAACTCACTTTGGGTCGGGGAGTAGTTTAAGGGACTAGGGTAACTCACTTGGACTCTGGGAGTACATATAAAGGGGCTAGGATAACTCACTTGGGGTCAGGGAGTACTTATAAAGGGGATAGGGTAACTCACTTGGGGTCAGGGAGTACTTATAAGGGACTAGGGTAACTCACTTGGGGTCAGAGAGTACTTATATGGGACTAGGGTAGCTCACTTGCGTTCAGAGAGTACATATAAAGGGGCTAGGATAACACACTTGGGGTCAGGGAGTACTTATAAAGGGGATAGGGTAACTCACTTGGGTTCTGGGAGTACTTATATGGGACTAGGGTAACTCACTTGGAGTCAGAGAGTACATATAAAGGGGCTAGGATAACTCACTTGGGGTCAGGGAGTACTTATATGGGACTAGGGTAGCTCACTTGCGTTCAGAGAGTACATATAAAGGGGCTAGGATAACACACTTGGGGTCAGGGAGTACTTATAAAGGGGATAGGGTAACTCACTTGGGTTCTGGGAGTACTTATATGGGACTAGGGTAACTCACTTGGAGTCAGAGAGTACATATAAAGGGGCTAGGATAACTCACTTGGGGTCAGGGAGTACTTATATGGGACTAGGGTAGCTCACTTGCGTTCAGAGAGTACATATAAAGGGGCTAGGATAACTCACTTGGGGTCAGGGAGTACTTATTAAGGGGCTATAGTAACTCACTTGGGGTCAGGGAGTACTTCTATGGGACTAGGGTAACTCGCTTGGGGTCTGGGAGTACTTATTTGGGACTAGGGTAACTCACTTGGGGTCAGGGAGTACATATATGGGACTAGGGTAACTCACTTGGAGTCAGAGAGTACATATAAAGGGGCTAGGATAACTCACTTGGTGTCAGGGAGTACTTATATGGGACTATGGTAGCTCACTTGCGTTCAGAGAGTACATATAAAGAGGCTAGGATAACTCACTTGGGGTCAGGGAGTACTTCTGTGGGACTAGGGTAACTCACTAGCGTTCAGAGAGTACATATAAAGGGGCTAGGATAACACACTTGGGGTCAGGGAGTACTTATAAAGGGGATAGGGTAACTCACTTGGGGTCAGGGAGTACTTATAAAGGGGCTAGGGTAACCCACTTTGGTTCAGGGAGTAGTTATAGGGGACTAGGGTAACTCACTTGGGTTCTGGGAGTACTTATATGGTACTAGGGTAACCCACTTAGGGTCAGGGAGTAGTTATAGGGGACTAGGGTAACTCACTTGAAGTCAGAGAGAACATATAAAGGGGCTAGGATAACTCACTTGCGGTCAGAGAGTACATATAAAGGGGCTAGGATAACTCACTTGGGTTCAGGGAGTACTTCTATGGGACTAGGATAATTTACTTGGGGTCTGGGAGTACTTATGTGGGACTAGGGTAACCCACTTAGGGTCAGGGAGTACTTATAAAGGGGCTAGGGTAACTCACTTTGGGTCGGGGAGTAGTTATAAGGGACTAGGGTAACTCACTTGGACTCTGGGAGTACATATAAAGGGGCTAGGATAACTCAATTGGGGTCAGCGAGTACTTCAATGGGACTAGGGTAGCTCACTTGCGTTCAGAGAGTGCATATAAAGGGGCTAGGATAACACACTTGGGGTCAGGGAGTACTTATAAAGGGGATAGGGTAACTCACTTGGGTTCTGGGAGTACTTATATGGGACTAGGGTAACTCACTTGGAGTCAGAGAGTACATATAAAGGGGCTAGGATAACTCACTTGGGGTCAGGGAGTACTTATAAAGGGGATAGGGTAACTCACTTGGGGTCAGGGAGTACTTATAAGGGACTAGGGTACCTCACTTGGGGTCAGGGAGTACTTATATGGGACTAGGGTAGCTCACTTGCGTTCAGAGAGTGCATATAAAGGGGCTAGGATAACACACTTGGGGTCAGGGAGTACTTATAAAGGGGATAGGGTAACTCACTTGGGTTCTGGGAGTACTTATATGGGACTAGGGTAACTCACTTGGAGTCAGAGAGTACATATAAAGGGGCTAGGATAACTCACTTGGGGTCAGGGAGTACTTATATGGGACTAGGGTAGCTCACTTGCGTTCAGAGAGTACATATAAAGGGGCTAGGATAACACACTTGGGGTCAGGGAGTACTTATAAAGGGGATAGGGTAACTCACTTGGGTTCTGGGAGTACTTATATGGGACTAGGGTAACTCACTTGGAGTCAGAGAGTACATATAAAGGGGCTAGGATAACTCACTTGGGGTCAGGGAGTACTTATATGGGACTAGGGTAGCTCACTTGCGTTCAGAGAGTACATATAAAGGGGCTAGGATAACTCACTTGGGGTCAGGGAGTACTTATTAAGGGGCTATAGTAACTCACTTGGGGTCAGGGAGTACTTCTTTGGGACTAGGGTAACTCGCTTGGGGTCTGGGAGTACTTATTTGGGACTAGGGTAACTCACTTGGGGTCAGGGAGTACATATATGGGACTAGGGTAACTCACTTGGAGTCAGAGAGTACATATAAAGGGGCTAGGATAACTCACTTGGTGTCAGGGAGTACTTATATGGGACTATGGTAGCTCACTTGCGTTCAGAGAGTACATATAAAGAGGCTAGGATAACTCACTTGGGGTCAGGGAGTACTTCTGTGGGACTAGGGTAACTCACTAGCGTTCAGAGAGTACATATAAAGGGGCTAGGATAACACACTTGGGGTCAGGGAGTACTTATAAAGGGGATAGGGTAACTCACTTGGGGTCAGGGAGTACTTATAAAGGGGCTAGGGTAACCCACTTTGGTTCAGGGAGTAGTTATAGGGGACTAGGGTAACTCACTTGGGTTCTGGGAGTACTTATATGGTACTAGGGTAACCCACTTAGGGTCAGGGAGTAGTTATAGGGGACTAGGGTAACTCACTTGAAGTCAGAGAGAACATATAAAGGGGCTAGGATAACTCACTTGCGGTCAGAGAGTACATATAAAGGGGCTAGGATAACTCACTTGGGTTCAGGGAGTACTTCTATGGGACTAGGATAATTTACTTGGGGTCTGGGAGTACTTATGTGGGACTAGGGTAACCCACTTAGGGTCAGGGAGTACTTATAAAGGGGCTAGGGTAACTCACTTTGGGTCGGGGAGTAGTTATAAGGGACTAGGGTAACTCACTTGGACTCTGGGAGTACATATAAAGGGGCTAGGATAACTCAATTGGGGTCAGCGAGTACTTCAATGGGACTAGGGTAACTCACTTGGGGTCTGGGAGTACTTATAAAGGGGCTATGGTAACTCACTTGGTGTCAGGGAGTACTTATATGGGACTAGGGTAGCTCACTTGCGTTCAGAGAGCACATATAAAAGGGCTAGGATAACTCACTTGGGGTCAGGGAGTACTTCTATGGGACTAGGGTAACTCACTTGGGTTCTGGGAGTACTTATATGGGACTAGGGTAACTCACTTGGAGTCAGAGAGTACATATATAGGGGCTAGGATAACTCACTTGCGGTCAGAGAGTACATATAAAGGGGCTAGAATAACTCACTTGGGGTCAGGGAGTACTTCTATGGGACTAGGGTAACTCACTTGGGGTCTGGGAGTACTTATATAGGGGCTAGGGTAACACACTTGGGGTCAGGGAGTACTTATAAAGAGGCTAGGATAACTCACTTTGGGTCGGGGAGTAGTTTAAGGGACTAGGGTAACTCACTTGGACTCTGGGAGTACATATAAAGGGGCTAGGATAACTCACTTGGGGTCAGGGAGTACTTATAAAGGGGATAGGGTAACTCACTTGGGGTCAGGGAGTACTTATAAGGGACTAGGGTAACTCACTTGGGGTCAGAGAGTACTTATATGGGACTAGGGTAGCTCACTTGCGTTCAGAGAGTACATATAAAGGGGCTAGGATAACACACTTGGGGTCAGGGAGTACTTATAAAGGGGATAGGGTAACTCACTTGGGTTCTGGGAGTACTTATATGGGACTAGGGTAACTCACTTGGAGTCAGAGAGTACATATAAAGGGGCTAGGATAACTCACTTGGGGTCAGGGAGTACTTATATGGGACTAGGGTAGCTCACTTGCGTTCAGAGAGTACATATAAAGGGGCTAGGGTAACTCACTTGGGGTCAGAGAGTACTTATATGGGACTAGGGTAGCTCACTTGCGTTCAGAGAGTACATATAAAGGGGCTAGGATAACACACTTGGGGTCAGGGAGTACTTATAAAGGGGATAGGGTAACTCACTTGGGTTCTGGGAGTACTTATATGGGACTAGGGTAACTCACTTGGAGTCAGAGAGTACATATAAAGGGGCTAGGATAACTCACTTGGGGTCAGGGAGTACTTCTGTGGGACTAGGGTAACTCGCTTGGGGTCTGGGAGTACTTATTTGGACTAGGGTAACTCTCTTGGAGTGAGGGAGTACTTATATGGGACTAGGGTAACTCACTTGGTGTCAGGGAGTACTTATAGAGGGGCTAGGTTAACTTACTATGGGTCAAGGAGTACTTATATGGGACTAGGGTAACTCACTTGGGGCCAGGGTGTACTTATTAAGGGGCTAGGGTAACTCACTTGGGGTCAGGGAGTACTTCTATGGGACTAGGGTAACTCACTTGGGGTCAGGGAGTACTTATATAAGGGCTAGGGTAACACACTTGGGGTCAGGGAGTACTTATAAAGGGGCTAGGATAACTCACTTTGTGTCAGGGAGTAGTTTAAGGGAGTAGGGTAACTCACTTGGACTCTGGGAGTACATATAATGGGGCTAGGATAACTCACTTGGGGTCAAGGAGTACTTATAAAGGGGATAAGGTAACTCACATGGGGTCAGGGAGTACTTATATGGGACTTGGGCAGCTCACTTGGGGTCTGGGAGTACTTATGTGGGACTAGGGTAACCACCTTAGGGTCAGGGAGTACTTATATAGGGGCTAGGGTAACACACTTGGGGTCAGGGAGTACTTATAGAGGGGCTAGGTTAACTTACTATGGGTCAAGGAGTACTTATATGGGACTAGTGTAACTCACTTGGGGCCAGGGTGTACTTATTAAGGGGCTAGGGTAACTCACTTGGACTCTGGGAGTACATATAAAGGGGCTAGGATAACTCACTTGGGGTCAGGGAGTACTTATAAAGGGGATAGGGTAACTCACTTGGGGTCAGGGAGTACTTATAAGGGACTAGGGTAACTCACTTGGGGTCAGGGAGTACTTATATGGGACTAGGGTAGCTCACTTGCGTTCAGAGAGTACATATAAAGGGGCTAGGATAACACACTTGGGGTCAGGGAGTACTTATAAAGGGGATAGGGTAACTCACTTGGGTTCTGGGAGTACTTATATGGGACTAGGGTAACTCACTTGGAGTCAGAGAGTACATATAAAGGGGCTAGGATAACTCACTTGGGGTCAGGGAGTACTTATATGGGACTAGGGTAGCTCACTTGCGTTCAGAGAATACATATAAAGGGGCTAGGATAACTCACTTGGGGTCAGGGAGAACTTATAAAGGGGCTATGGTAACTCATTTGGTGTCAGGGAGTACTTATATGGGACTAGGGTAGCTCACTTGCGTTCAGAGAGTACATATAAAGGGGCTAGGATAACTCACTTGGGGTCAGGGAGTACTTATAAAGGGGCTATAGCAACTTACTTGGGGTCAGGGAGTACTTCTATGGGACTAGGGTAACTCGCTTGGGGTGTGGGAGTACTTATTTGGGACTAGGGTAACTCACTTGGGGTCAGGGAGTACTTATATGGGACTAGGGTAACTCACTTGGGGCCAGGAGTACTTATAAAGGGGTTAGGTTAACTTACTATGGGTCAGGGAGTACTTATATGGGACCAGGGTAACTCACTTGGGGCCAGGGAATACTTATAAAGGGGCTAGGGTAACCCACTTTGGTTCAGGCAGTAGTTATAGGGGACTAGGGTAACTCACTTGGGTTCTGGGAGTACTTATATGGGACTAGGGTAACGCACTTAGGGTCAGGGAGTAGTTATAGGGGACTAGGTTAACTCACTTGGAGTCAGAGAGTACATACAAAGGGGCTAGGATAACTCACTTGCGGTCAGAGAGTACATATAAAGGGGCTAGGATAACACACTTGGGGTCAGGGAGTACTTATAAAGGGGATAGGGTAACTCACTTGGGTTCTGGGAGTACTTATATGGGACTAGGGTAACTCACTTGGAGTCAGAGAGTACATATAAAGGGGCTAGGATAACTCACTTGGGGTCAGGGAGTACTTATATGGGACTAGGGTAGCTCACTTGCGTTCAGAGAGTACATATAAAGGGGCTAGGATAACACACTTGGGGTCAGGGAGTACTTATAAAGGGGATAGGGTAACTCACTTGGGTTCTGGGAGTACTTATATGGGACTAGGGTAACTCACTTGGAGTCAGAGAGTACATATAAAGGGGCTAGGATAACTCACTTGGGGTCAGGGAGTACTTATATGGGACTAGGGTAGCTCACTTGCGTTCAGAGAGTACATATAAAGGGGCTAGGATAACTCACTTGGGGTCAGGGAGTACTTATTAAGGGGCTATAGTAACTCACTTGGGGTCAGGGAGTACTTCTATGGGACTAGGGTAACTCACTTGGAGTCAGAGAGTACATATAAAGGGGCTAGGATAACTCACTTGGTGTCAGGGAGTACTTATATGGGACTATGGTAGCTCACTTGCGTTCAGAGAGTACATATAAAGAGGCTAGGATAACTCACTTGGGGTCAGGGAGTACTTCTGTGGGACTAGGGTAACTCGCTTGGGGTCTGGGAGTACTTATTTGGACTAGGGTAACTCTCTTGGGGTGAGGGAGTACTTATATGGGACTAGGGTAACTCACTTGGTGTCAGGGAGTACTTATAAAGGGGCTAGGTTAACTTACTATGGGTCAAGGAGTACTTATATGGGACTAGGGTAACTCACTTGGGGCCAGGGTGTACTTATTAAGGGGCTAGGGTAACTCACTTGGGGTCAGGGAGTACTTCTATGGGACTAGGGTAACTCACTTGGGGTCAGGGAGTACTTATATAAGGGCTAGGGTAACACACTTGGGGTCAGGGAGTACTTATAAAGGGGCTAGGATAACTCACTTTGGGTCAGGGAGTAGTTTAAGGGAGTAGGGTAACTCACTTGGACTCTGGGAGTACATATAATGGGGCTAGGATAACTCACTTGGGGTCAAGGAGTACTTATAAAGGGGATAAGGTAACTCACATGGGGTCAGGGAGTACTTATATGGGACTTGGGCAGCTCACTTGGGGTCTGGGAGTACTTATGTGGGACTAGGGTAACCACCTTAGGGTCAGGGAGTACTTATATAGGGGCTAGGGTAACACACTTGGGGTCAGGGAGTACTTATAAAGAGGCTAGGATAACTCACTTTGGGTCGGGGAGTAGTTTAAGGGACTAGGGTAACTCACTTGGACTCTGGGAGTACATATAAAGGGGCTAGGATAACTCACTTGGGGTCAGGGAGTACTTATAAAGGGGATAGGGTAACTCACTTGGGGTCAGGGAGTACTTATAAGGGACTAGGGTAACTCACTTGGGGTCAGGGAGTACTTATATGGGACTAGGGTAGCTCACTTGCGTTCAGAGAGTACATATAAAGGGGCTAGGATAACACACTTGGGGTCTCGGGAGTACTTATAAAGGGGATAGGGTAACTCATTTGGGTTCTGGGAGTACTTATATGGGACTAGGGTAACTCACTTGCGTTCAGAGAATACATATAAAGGGGCTAGGATAACTCACTTGGGGTCAGGGAGAACTTATAAAGGGGCTATGGTAACTCATTTGGTGTCAGGGAGTACTTATATGGGACTAGGGTAGCTCACTTGCGTTCAGAGAGTACATATAAAGGGGCTAGGATAACTCACTTGGGGTCAGGGAGTACTTATAAAGGGGCTATAGCAACTTACTTGGGGTCAGGGAGTACTTATATGGGACTAGGGTAACTCACTTGGGGCCAGGAGTACTTATAAAGGGGTTAGGTTAACTTACTATGGGTCAAGGAGTACTTATATGGGACCAGGGTAACTCACTTGGGGCCAGGGAATACTTATAAAGGGGCTAGGGTAACCCACTTTGGTTCAGGCAGTAGTTATAGGGGACTAGGGTAACTCAATTGGGTTCTGGGAGTACTTATATGGGACTAGGGTAACGCACTTAGGGTCAGGGAGTAGTTATAGGGGACTAGGTTAACTCACTTGGAGTCAGAGAGTACATATAAAGGGGCTAGGATAACTCACTTGCGGTCAGAGAGTACATATAAAGGGGCTAGGGTAACCCACTTGGACTCTGGGAGTACATATAAAGGGGCTAGGATAACTCACTTGGGGTCAAGGAGTACTTATAAAGGGGGTAGGGTAACTCACTCGGGGTCAGGGAGTACTTATAAAGGGGCTAGGGTAACCCACTTTGGTTCAGGGAGTAGTTATAGGGGACTAGGGTAACTCACTTGGAGTCAGAGAGTACATATAAAGGGGCTAGGATAACTCACTTGCGGTCAGAGAGTACATAGAATGGGGCTAGGATAACTCACTTGGAGTCAGAGAGTACTTCTATGGGACTAGGGTAACTCACTTGGGGTCTGGGAGTACTTATGTGGGACTAGGGTAACCCACTTAGGGTCAGGGAGTACTTATAAAGGGGCTAGGGTAACTCACTTTGGGTCGGGGAGTAGCTATAAGGGACTAGGGTAACTCACTTGGACTCTGGGAGTACATATAAGGAGGCTAGGATAACTCACTTTGGGTCGGGGAGTAGTTTAAGGGACTAGGGTAACTCACTTGGACTCTGGGAGTACATATAAAAGGGCTAGGATAACTCACTTGGGGTCAGGGAGTACTTATAAAGGGGATAGGGTAACTCACTTGGGGTCAGGGAGTACTTATAAGGTACTAGGGTAACTCACTTGGGGTCAGGGAGTACTTATATGGGACTAGGGTAGCTCACTTGCGTTCAGAGAGTACATATAAAGGGGCTAGGATAACACACTTGGGGTCAGGGAGTACTTATAAAGGGGATAGGGTAACTCACTTGGGTTCTGGGAGTACTTATATGGGACTAGGGTAACTCACTTGGAGTCAGAGAGTACATATAAAGGAGCTAGGATAACTCACTTGGGGTCAGGGAGTACTTATATGGGACTAGGGTAGCTCACTTGCGTTCAGAGAGTACATATAAAGGGGCTAGGATAACTCACTTGGGGTCAGGGAGAATTTATTAAGGGGCTATGGTAACTCATTTGGTGTCAGGGAGTACTTATATGGGACTAGGGTAACTCACTTGGTGTTGTGAGCACTTATATGGGACCAGGGTAACTAACTTGGGGCCAGGGAGTACTTATAAAGGGGCTAGGGTAACCCACTTTGGTTCAGGCAGTAGTTATAGGGGACTAGAGTAACTCACTTGGGTTCTGGGAGTACTTATATGGGACTAGGGTAACGCACTTAGGGTCAGGGAGTAGTTATTGGGGACTAGGTTAACTCACTTGGAGTCAGAGAGTACATATAAAGGGGCTAGGATAACTCACTTGCGGTCAGAGAGTACATATAAAGGGGCTAGGGTAACTCACTTGGGGTCAGGGAGTACTTCTATGGGACTGAGGTAACTCACTTGGGGCCAGGGAGTACTTACAAAGGGGCTAGGGTAACCCACTTTGGTTCAGGCAGTAGTTATAGGGGACTAGGGTAACTCACTTAGGTTCTGGGAGTACTTCTATGGGACTAGGGTAACTCACTTGGGGTCTGGGAGTACTTATAAAGGGGCTATGGTAACTCACTTGGTGTCAGGGAGTACTTATATGGGACTAGGGTAGCTCACTTGCGTTCAGAGAGTACATATAAAGGGGCTAGGATAACTCACTTGGGGTCAGGGAGTACTTCTATGGGACTAGGGTAACTCACTTGGGTTCTGGGAGTACTTATATGGGACTAGGGTAACTCACTTGGAGTCAGAGAGTACATATAAAGGGGCTAGGATAACTTACTTGGGGTCAGGGAGTACTTATATAGGGGCTATAGTAACTCACTTGGGGTCAGGGAGTACTTCTATGGGACTAGGGTAACTCGCTTGGGGTCTGGGAGTACTTATTTGGGACTAGGGTAACTCACTTGGGGTCAGGGAGTACTTATATGGGACTAGGGTAACTCACTTGGGGCCAGGGAGTACTTATAAAGGGGCTAGGGTAACCCACTTTGGTTCAGGCAATAGATATATGGGACTAGGGTAACTCACTTGGGTTCTGGGAGTACTTAGAAGGGACTAGGGTAACTCACGTGGGGTCTGGGAGTACTTATAAAGGGGCTATGGTAACTCACTTGGTGTCAGGGAGTACTTATATGGGACTAGGGTAACTCACTTGGGGTATGGGAGTACTTATAAAGGGGCTATGGTAACTCACTTGGGGTCAGGGAGTACTTCTATGGGACTAGGGTAACTCGCTTGGGGTCTGGGAGTACTTATATGGGACTAGGGTAACTCTCTTGGGGTTAGGGAGTACTTATAAAGGGGCTAGGTTAACTTACTATGGGTCAAGGAGTACTTATAAGGGACTAGGGTAACTCACTTGGTGTTGTGAGCACTTATATGGGACTAGGGTAACTCGCTTGGGGTCTGGGAGTACTTCTATAGGACTAGGGTAACTCACTTGGGATCTGGGAGTACTTATGTGGGACTAGGGTAACCCACTTAGGGTCAGGGAGTACTTATAAAGGGGCTAGGGTAACTCACTTTGGGTCGGGGAGTAGTTATAAGGGACTAGGGTAACTCACTTGGACTCTGGGAGTACATATAAAGGGGCTAGGATAACTCAATTGGGGTCAGCGAGTACTTCTATGGGACTAGGGTAACTCACTTGGGGTCTGGGAGTACTTATAAAGGGGCTATGGTAACTCACTTGGTGTCAGGGAGTACTTATACGGGACTAGGGTAGCTCACTTGCGTTCAGAGAGTACATATAAAGGGGCTAGGATAACTCACTTGGGGTCAGGGAGTACTTCTATGGGACTAGGGTAACTCACTTGGGTTCTTGGAGTACTTATATGGGACTAGGGTAACTCACTTGGAGTCAGAGAGTACATATAAAGGGGCTAGGATAACTCACTTGCGGTCAGAGAGTACATATAAAGGGGCTAGAATAACTCAATTGGGGTCAGGGAGTACTTATAAAGGGGCTAGGGTAACCCACTTTGGTTCAGGGAGTAGTTATAGGGGACTAGGGTAACTCACTTGGAGTCAGAGAGTACATATAAAGGGGATAGGATAACTCACTTGCGGTCAGAGAGTACATATAAAGGGGCTAGGATAACTCAATTGGGGTCAGGGAGTACTTCTATGGGACTAGGGTAACTCACTTGGGGTCAGGGAGTACTTATAAAGGGGCTATAGTAACTCACTTGGGGTCTGGGAGAACTTATGTGGGACTAGGGTAACCCACTAAGGGTCAGGGAGTACTTATAAAGGGGGTAGGGTAACTCACTTTGGGTCGGGGAGTAGTTATAAGGGACTAGGGTAACTCACTTGGACTCTGGGAGTACATATAAAGGGGCTAGAATAACTCACTTGGGGTCAGGGAGTACTTATAAAGGGGATAGGGTAACTCACTTGGGGTCAGGGAGTACTTATAAGGGACTAGGGTAACTCACTTGGGGTCAGGGAGTACTTATAAAGGGGCTATAGTAACTCACTTGGGGTCTGGGAGAACTTATGTGGGACTAGGGTAACCCACTAAGGGTTAGGGAGTACTTATAAAGGGGCTAGGGTAACTCACTTTGGGTCGAGGAGTAGTTATAAGGGACTAGGGTAACTCACTTGGACTCTGGGAGTACATATAAAGGGGCTAGGATAACTCACTTGGGGTCTGGGAGTACTTATAAAGGGGCTATAGTAACTCACTTGGGGTCAGGGAGTACTTATATGGGACTAGGGTAACTCGCTTGGGGTCTGAGAGTACTTCTATGGGACTAGGGTAACTCACTTGGGATCTGGGAGTACTTATGTGGGACTAGGGTAACCCACTTAGGGTCAGGGAGTACTTATAAAGGGGCTAGGGTAACTCACTTTGGGTCGGGGAGTAGTTATAAGGGACTAGGGTAACTCACTAGGACTCTGGGAGTACATATAAAGGGGCTATGATAACTCACTTGGGGACAGGGAGTACTTCTATGGGACTAGGGTAACTCACTAGGGGTCAGGGAATACTTATATAGGGGCTAGGGTAACGCACTTGGGGTCAGGGAGTACTTATAAAGGGGCTAGGATAACTCACTTTGGGTCGGGGAGTAGTTTAAGGGACTAGGGTAACTCACTTGGACTCTGGGAATACATATAAAGGAGCTATGATAACTCACTTGGGGACAGGGAGTACTTCTATGGGACTAGGGTAACTCACTTGGGGTCAGGGAATACTTATATAGGGGATAGGGTAACTCACTTGGGGTCAGGGAGTACTTATAAGGGACTAGGGTAACTCACTTAGAGCCAGGGAGTAGTTATAAAGGGGCTAGGGTAACCCACTTTGGTTCAGGGAGTAGTTATAGGGGACTAGGGTAATTCACTTGGGTACTGGGAGTACTTATATGGGACTAGGGTAACCCACTTAGGGTCAGGGAGTAGTTATAGGGGACTAGGGTAACTCACTTGGAGTCAGAGAGTACATATAAAGGGACAAGGGTAACTCTCTTGGGGTCAGGGAGTACTTATAAAGTGGCTATAGTAACTCACTTGGGGTCAGGGAGTACTTCTATGGGACTAGGGTAACTCGCTTGGGGTCTGGGAGTACTTATTTGGGACTAGGGTAACTCACTTGGGGTCAGGGAGTACTTATATGGGACTAGGGTAACTCACTTGGGGCCAGGAGTACTTATAAAGGGGTTAGGTTAACTTACTATGGGTCAAGGAGTACTTATATGGGACCAGGGTAACTCACTTGGGGCCAGGGAATACTTATAAAGGGGCTAGGGTAACCCACTTTGGTTCAGGCAGTAGTTATAGGGGACTAGGGTAACTCACTTGGGTTCTGGGAGTACTTATATGGGACTAGGGTAACGCACTTAGGGTCAGGGAGTAGTTATAGGGGACTAGGTTAACTCACTTGGAGTCAGAGAGTACATACAAAGGGGCTAGGATAACTCACTTGCGGTCAGAGAGTACATATAAAGGGGCTAGGATAACACACTTGGGGTCAGGGAGTACTTATAAAGGGGATAGGGTAACCCACTTTGGTTCAGGCAGCAGTTATAGGGGACTAGGGTAACTCACTTGGGTTCTGGGAGTACTTATATGGGACTAGGGTAACCCACTTTGGTTCAGGGAGTAGTTATAGGGGACTAGGGTAACTCATTTGGGTTCTGGGAGTACTTATATGGGACTAGGGTAACGCACTTAGGGTCAGGGAGTAGTTATAGGGGACTAGGTTAACTCACTTGGAGTCAGAGAGTACATATAAAGGGGCTAGGGTAACTCACTTGGGGTCAGGGAGTACTTCTATGGGACTAGGGTAACTCACTTGGTGTTGTGAGCACTTATATGGGACCAGGGTAACTCACTTGGGGCCAGGGAGTACTTATAAAGGGGATAGGGTAACCCACTTTGGTTCAGGCAGCAGTTATAGGGGACTAGGGTAACTCACTTGGGTTCTGGGAGTACTTATATGGGACTAGGGTAACCCACTTTGGTTCAGGGAGTAGTTATAGGGGACTAGGGTAACCCACTTAGGGTCAGGGAGTAGTTATAGGGGACTAGGGTAACTCACTTGGAGTCAGAGAGTACATATAAAGGGGCTAGGATAACTCACTTGCGGTCAGAGAGTACATAGAATGGGGCTAGGATAACTCACTTGGAGTCAGAGAGTACTTCTATGGGACTAGGGTAACTCACTTGGTGTTGTGAGCACTTATATGGGACCAGGGTAACTCACTTGGGGCCAGGGAGTACTTATAAAGGGGATAGGGTAACCCACTTTGGTTCAGGCAGCAGTTATAGGGGACTAGGGTAACTCACTTGGGTTCTGGGAGTACTTATGTGGGACTAGGGTAACCCACTTAGGGTCAGGGAGTACTTATAAAGGGGCTAGGGTAACTCACTTTGGGTCGGGGAGTAGTTATAAGGGACTAGGGTAACTCACTTGGACTCTGGGAGTACATATAAGGAGGCTAGGATAACTCACTTTGGGTCGGGGAGTAGTTTAAGGGACTAGGGTAACTCACTTGGACTCTGGGAGTACATATAAAAGGGCTAGGATAACTCACTTTGGGTCAGGGAGTACTTATAAAGGGGATAGGGTAACTCACTTGGGGTCAGGGAGTACTTATAAGGGACTAGGGTACCTCACTTGGGGTCAGGGAGTACTTATATGGGACTAGGGTAGCTCACTTGCGTTCAGAGAGTGCATATAAAGGGGCTAGGATAACACACTTGGGGTCAGGGAGTACTTATAAAGGGGATAGGGTAACTCACTTGGAGTCAGAGAGTACATATAAAGGGGCTAGGATAACTCACTTGGGGTCAGGGAGTACTTATATGGGACTAGGGTAGCTCACTTGCGTTCAGAGAGTACATATAAAGGGGCTAGGATAACACACTTGGGGTCAGGGAGTACTTATAAAGGGGATAGGGTAACTCACTTGGGTTCTGGGAGTACTTATATGGGACTAGGGTAACTCACTTGGAGTCAGAGAGTACATATAAAGGGGCTAGGATAACTCACTTGGGGTCAGGGAGTACTTATATGGGACTAGGGTAGCTCACTTGCGTTCAGAGAGTACATATAAAGGGGCTAGGATAACTCACTTGGGGTCAGGGAGTACTTATTAAGGGGCTATAGTAACTCACTTGGGGTCAGGGAGTACTTCTATGGGACTAGGGTAACTCGCTTGGGGTCTGGGAGTACTTATTTGGGACTAGGGTAACTCACTTGGGGTCAGGGAGTACATATATGGGACTAGGGTAACTCACTTGGAGTCAGAGAGTACATATAAAGGGGCTAGGATAACTCACTTGGTGTCAGGGAGTACTTATATGGGACTATGGTAGCTCACTTGCGTTCAGAGAGTACATATAAAGAGGCTAGGATAACTCACTTGGGGTCAGGGAGTACTTCTGTGGGACTAGGGTAACTCACTAGCGTTCAGAGAGTACATATAAAGGGGCTAGGATAACACACTTGGGGTCAGGGAGTACTTATAAAGGGGATAGGGTAACTCACTTGGGGTCAGGGAGTACTTATAAAGGGGCTAGGGTAACCCACTTTGGTTCAGGGAGTAGTTATAGGGGACTAGGGTAACTCACTTGGGTTCTGGGAGTACTTATATGGTACTAGGGTAACCCACTTAGGGTCAGGGAGTAGTTATAGGGGACTAGGGTAACTCACTTGAAGTCAGAGAGAACATATAAAGGGGCTAGGATAACTCACTTGCGGTCAGAGAGTACATATAAAGGGGCTAGGATAACTCACTTGGGTTCAGGGAGTACTTCTATGGGACTAGGATAATTTACTTGGGGTCTGGGAGTACTTATGTGGGACTAGGGTAACCCACTTAGGGTCAGGGAGTACTTATAAAGGGGCTAGGGTAACTCACTTTGGGTCGGGGAGTAGTTATAAGGGACTAGGGTAACTCACTTGGACTCTGGGAGTACATATAAAGGGGCTAGGATAACTCAATTGGGGTCAGCGAGTACTTCAATGGGACTAGGGTAGCTCACTTGCGTTCAGAGAGTGCATATAAAGGGGCTAGGATAACACACTTGGGGTCAGGGAGTACTTATAAAGGGGATAGGGTAACTCACTTGGGTTCTGGGAGTACTTATATGGGACTAGGGTAACTCACTTGGAGTCAGAGAGTACATATAAAGGGGCTAGGATAACTCACTTGGGGTCAGGGAGTACTTATAAAGGGGATAGGGTAACTCACTTGGGGTCAGGGAGTACTTATAAGGGACTAGGGTACCTCACTTGGGGTCAGGGAGTACTTATATGGGACTAGGGTAGCTCACTTGCGTTCAGAGAGTGCATATAAAGGGGCTAGGATAACACACTTGGGGTCAGGGAGTACTTATAAAGGGGATAGGGTAACTCACTTGGGTTCTGGGAGTACTTATATGGGACTAGGGTAACTCACTTGGAGTCAGAGAGTACATATAAAGGGGCTAGGATAACTCACTTGGGGTCAGGGAGTACTTATATGGGACTAGGGTAGCTCACTTGCGTTCAGAGAGTACATATAAAGGGGCTAGGATAACACACTTGGGGTCAGGGAGTACTTATAAAGGGGATAGGGTAACTCACTTGGGTTCTGGGAGTACTTATATGGGACTAGGGTAACTCACTTGGAGTCAGAGAGTACATATAAAGGGGCTAGGATAACTCACTTGGGGTCAGGGAGTACTTATATGGGACTAGGGTAGCTCACTTGCGTTCAGAGAGTACATATAAAGGGGCTAGGATAACTCACTTGGGGTCAGGGAGTACTTATTAAGGGGCTATAGTAACTCACTTGGGGTCAGGGAGTACTTCTTTGGGACTAGGGTAACTCGCTTGGGGTCTGGGAGTACTTATTTGGGACTAGGGTAACTCACTTGGGGTCAGGGAGTACATATATGGGACTAGGGTAACTCACTTGGAGTCAGAGAGTACATATAAAGGGGCTAGGATAACTCACTTGGTGTCAGGGAGTACTTATATGGGACTATGGTAGCTCACTTGCGTTCAGAGAGTACATATAAAGAGGCTAGGATAACTCACTTGGGGTCAGGGAGTACTTCTGTGGGACTAGGGTAACTCACTAGCGTTCAGAGAGTACATATAAAGGGGCTAGGATAACACACTTGGGGTCAGGGAGTACTTATAAAGGGGATAGGGTAACTCACTTGGGGTCAGGGAGTACTTATAAAGGGGCTAGGGTAACCCACTTTGGTTCAGGGAGTAGTTATAGGGGACTAGGGTAACTCACTTGGGTTCTGGGAGTACTTTTATGGTACTAGGGTAACCCACTTAGGGTCAGGGAGTAGTTATAGGGGACTAGGGTAACTCACTTGAAGTCAGAGAGAACATATAAAGGGGCTAGGATAACTCACTTGCGGTCAGAGAGTACATATAAAGGGGCTAGGATAACTCACTTGGGTTCAGGGAGTACTTCTATGGGACTAGGATAATTTACTTGGGGTCTGGGAGTACTTATGTGGGACTAGGGTAACCCACTTAGGGTCAGGGAGTACTTATAAAGGGGCTAGGGTAACTCACTTTGGGTCGGGGAGTAGTTATAAGGGACTAGGGTAACTCACTTGGACTCTGGGAGTACATATAAAGGGGCTAGGATAACTCAATTGGGGTCAGCGAGTACTTCAATGGGACTAGGGTAACTCACTTGGGGTCTGGGAGTACTTATAAAGGGGCTATGGTAACTCACTTGGTGTCAGGGAGTACTTATATGGGACTAGGGTAGCTCACTTGCGTTCAGAGAGCACATATAAAAGGGCTAGGATAACTCACTTGGGGTCAGGGAGTACTTCTATGGGACTAGGGTAACTCACTTGGGTTCTGGGAGTACTTATATGGGACTAGGGTAACTCACTTGGAGTCAGAGAGTACATATATAGGGGCTAGGATAACTCACTTGCGGTCAGAGAGTACATATAAAGGGGCTAGAATAACTCACTTGGGGTCAGGGAGTACTTCTATGGGACTAGGGTAACCACCTTAGGGTCAGGGAGTACTTATATAGGGGCTAGGGTAACACACTTGGGGTCAGGGAGTACTTATAAAGAGGCTAGGATAACTCACTTTGGGTCGGGGAGTAGTTTAAGGGACTAGGGTAACTCACTTGGACTCTGGGAGTACATATAAAGGGGCTAGGATAACTCACTTGGGGTCAGGGAGTACTTATAAAGGGGATAGGGTAACTCACTTGGGGTCAGGGAGTACTTATAAGGGACTAGGGTAACTCACTTGGGGTCAGGGAGTACTTATATGGGACTAGGGTAGCTCACTTGCGTTCAGAGAGTACATATAAAGGGGCTAGGATAACACACTTGGGGTCTCGGGAGTACTTATAAAGGGGATAGGGTAACTCATTTGGGTTCTGGGAGTACTTATATGGGACTAGGGTAACTCACTTGCGTTCAGAGAATACATATAAAGGGGCTAGGATAACTCACTTGGGGTCAGGGAGAACTTATAAAGGGGCTATGGTAACTCATTTGGTGTCAGGGAGTACTTATATGGGACTAGGGTAGCTCACTTGCGTTCAGAGAGTACATATAAAGGGGCTAGGATAACTCACTTGGGGTCAGGGAGTACTTATAAAGGGGCTATAGCAACTTACTTGGGGTCAGGGAGTACTTATATGGGACTAGGGTAACTCACTTGGGGCCAGGAGTACTTATAAAGGGGTTAGGTTAACTTACTATGGGTCAAGGAGTACTTATATGGGACCAGGGTAACTCACTTGGGGCCAGGGAATACTTATAAAGGGGCTAGGGTAACCCACTTTGGTTCAGGCAGTAGTTATAGGGGACTAGGGTAACTCAATTGGGTTCTGGGAGTACTTATATGGGACTAGGGTAACGCACTTAGGGTCAGGGAGTAGTTATAGGGGACTAGGTTAACTCACTTGGAGTCAGAGAGTACATATAAAGGGGCTAGGATAACTCACTTGCGGTCAGAGAGTACATATAAAGGGGCTAGGGTAACTCACTTGGACTCTGGGAGTACATATAAAGGGGCTAGGATAACTCACTTGGGGTCAAGGAGTACTTATAAAGGGGGTAGGGTAACTCACTCGGGGTCAGGGAGTACTTATAAAGGGGCTAGGGTAACCCACTTTGGTTCAGGGAGTAGTTATAGGGGACTAGGGTAACTCACTTGGAGTCAGAGAGTACATATAAAGGGGCTAGGATAACTCACTTGCGGTCAGAGAGTACATAGAATGGGGCTAGGATAACTCACTTGGAGTCAGAGAGTACTTCTATGGGACTAGGGTAACTCACTTGGGGTCTGGGAGTACTTATGTGGGACTAGGGTAAACCACTTAGGGTCAGGGAGTACTTATAAAGGGGCTAGGGTAACTCACTTTGGGTCGGGGAGTAGCTATAAGGGACTAGGGTAACTCACTTGGACTCTGGGAGTACATATAAGGAGGCTAGGATAACTCACTTTGGGTCGGGGAGTAGTTTAAGGGACTAGGGTAACTCACTTGGACTCTGGGAGTACATATAAAAGGGCTAGGATAACTCACTTGGGGTCAGGGAGTACTTATAAAGGGGATAGGGTAACTCACTTGGGGTCAGGGAGTACTTATAAGGGACTAGGGTACCTCACTTGGGGTCAGGGAGTACTTATATGGGACTAGGGTAGCTCACTTGCGTTCAGAGAGTGCATATAAAGGGGCTAGGATAACACACTTGGGGTCAGGGAGTACTTATAAAGGGGATAGGGTAACTCACTTGGGTTCTGGGAGTACTTATATGGGACTAGGGTAACTCACTTGGAGTCAGAGAGTACATATAAAGGGGCTAGGATAACTCACTTGGGGTCAGGGAGTACTTATATGGGACTAGGGTAGCTCACTTGCGTTCAGAGAGTACATATAAAGGGGCTAGGATAACTCACTTGGGGTCAGGGAGAACTTAAGGGGCTATGGTAACTCATTTGGTGTCAGGGAGTACTTAAATGGGACTAGGGTAGCTCACTTGCGTTCAGAGAGTACATATAAAGGGGCTAGGATAACTCACTTGGGGTCAGGGAGTACTTATAAAGGGGCTATAGTAACTCACTTGGGGTCAGGGAGTACTTCTATGGGACTAGGGTAACTCGCTTGGGGTCTGGGAGTATTTATTTGGGACTAGGGTAACTCACTTGGGGTCAGGGAGTACTTATATGGGACTAGGGTAACTCACTTTGGGTCAGGGAGTACTTATAAAGGGGTTAGGTTAACTTACTATGGGTCAAGGAGTACTTATATGGGACAAGGGTAACTCACTTGGTGTTGTGAGCACTTATATGGGACCAGGGTAACTAACTTGGGGCCAGGGAGTATTTATAAAGGGACTAGGGTAACCCACTTTGGTTCAGGCAGTAGTTATAGGGGACTAGGGTAACTCACTTGGGTTCTGGGAGTACTTATATGGGACTAGGGTAACCCACTTAGGGTCAGGAAGTAGTTATAGGGGACTAGGTTAACTCACTTGGAGTCAGAGAGTACATATAAAGGGGCTAGGATAACTCACTTGCGGTCAGAGAGTACATATAAAGGGGATAGGGTAACTCACTTGGGGTCAGGGAGTACTTCTATGGGACTAGGGTAACTCACTTGGTGTTGTGAGCACTTATATGGGACCAGGGTAACTCACTTGGGGCCAGGGAGTACTTATAAAGGGGCTAGGGTAACCCACTTTGGTTCAGGCAGTAGTTATATGGGACTAGGGTAACTCACTTGGGTTCTGGGAGTACTTATAAGGGACTAGGGTAACTCACGTGGGGTCTGGGAGGACTTATAAAGGGGCTATGGTAACTCATTTGGTGTCAGGGAGTACTTATATGGGACTAGGGTAACTCACTTGGGGTATGGGAGTACTTATAAAGGGGCTATGGTAACTCACTTGGGGTCAGGGAGTACTTCTATGGGACTAGGGTAACTCGCTTGGGGTCTGGGAGTACTTATATGGGACTAGGGTAACTCACTTGGGGTTAGGGAGTACTTATAAAGGGGCTAGGTTAGATACTATGGGTCAAGGAGTACTTATAAGGGACTAGGGTAACTCCCTTGGTGTTGTGAGCACTTATATGGGACTAGGGTAACTCGCTTGGGGTCTGGGAGTACTTCTATAGGACTAGGGTAACTCACTTGGGATCTGGGAGTACTTATGTGGGACTAGGGTAACCCACTTAGGGTCAGGGAGTACTTATAAAGGGGCTAGGGTAACTCACTTTGGGTCGGGGAGTAGTTATAAGGGACTAGGGTAACTCACTTGGACTCTGGGAGTACATATAAAGGGGCTAGGATAACTCAATTGGGGTCAGCGAGTACTTCTATGGGACTAGGGTAACTCACTTGGGGTCTGGGAGTACTTATAAAGGGGCTATGGTAACTCACTTGGTGTCAGGGAGTACTTATATGGGACTAGGGTAGCTCACTTGCGTTCAGAGAGTACATATACAGGGGCTAGGATAACTCACTTGGGGTCAGGGAGTACTTCTATGGGACTAGGGTAACTCACTTGGGTTCTGGGAGTACTTATATGGGACTAGGGTAACTCACTTGGAGTCAGAGAGTACATATAAAGGGGCTAGGATAACTTACTTGGGGTCAGGGAGTACTTATATAGGGGCTATAGTAACTCACTTGGGGTCAGGGAGTACTTCTATGGGACTAGGGTAACTCGCTTGGGGTCTGGGAGTACTTATTTGGGACTAGGATAACTCACTTGGGGTCAGGGAGTACTTATATGGGACTAGGGTAACTCACTTGGGGTCAGGGAGTACTTATAAAGGGTTTAGGTTAACTTACTATGGGTCATGGAGTACTTATAAAGGGGCTATAGTAACTCACTTGGGGTCAGGGAGTACTTCTATGGGACTAGGGTAACTCGCTTGGGGTCTGGGAGTACTTATTTGGGAATAGGGTAACTCACTTGGTGTTGTGAGCACTTATATGGGACCAGGGTAACTAACTTGGGGCCAGGGAGTACTTATAAAGGGGCTAGGGTAACCCACTTTGGTTCAGGCAGTAGTTATAGGGGACTAGGGTAACTCACTTGGGTTCTGGGAGTACTTATATGGGACTAGGGTGACGCACTTAGGGTCAGGGAGTAGTTATAGGGGACTAGGTTAACTCACTTGGAGTCACAGAGTACATATAAAGGGGCTAGGATAACTCACTTGCGGTCAGAGAGTACATATAAAGGGGCTAGGGTAACTCACTTGGGGTCAGGGAGTACTTCTATGGGACTAGGGTAACTCACTTGGGGCCAGGGAGTACTTATAAAGGGGCTAGGGTAACCCACTTTGGTTCAGGCAGTAGTTATAGGGGACTAGGGTAACTCACTTGGGTTCTGGGAGTACTTATATGGGACTAGGGTAACTCACTTTGGGTCGGGGAGTAGTTATAAGGGACAAGGATAACTCACTTGGACTCTGGGAGTACATATAAAAGGGCTAGGATAACTCACTTGGGGTCAGGGAGTACTTATAAAGGGGGTAGGGTAACTCACTCGGGGTCAGGGAGTACTTATAAAGGGGCTAGGGTAACCCACTTTGGTTCAGGGAGTAGTTATAGGGGACTAGGGTAACCCACTTAGGGTCAGGGAGTAGTTATAGGGGACTAGGGTAACTCACTTGGAGTCAGAGAGTACATATAAAGGGGCTAGGATAACTCACTTGCGGTCAGAGAGTACATATAAAGGGGCTAGGATAACTCACTTGGAGTCAGAGAGTACTTCTATGGGACTAGGGTAACTCACTTGGGGTCTGGGAGTACTTATGTGGGACTAGGGTAACCCACTTAGGGTCAAGGAGTACTTATAAAGGGGCTAGGGTAACTCACTTTGGGTCGGGGAGTAGTTATAAGGGACTAGGGTAACTCACTTGGACTCTGGGAGTACATATAAAGAGGCTAGGATAACTCACTTTGGGTCGGGGAGTAGTTTAAGGGACTACGGTAACTCACTTGGACTCTGGGAGTACATATAAAGGGGCTAGGATAACTCACTTGGGGTCAGGGAGTACTTATAAGGTACTAGGGTAACTCACTTGGGGTCAGGGAGTACTTATATGGGACTAGGGTAGCTCACTTGCGTTCAGAGAGTACATATAAAGGGGCTAGGATAACACACTTGGGGTCAGGGAGTACTTATAAAGGGGATAGGGTAACTCACTTGGGTTCTGGGAGTACTTATATGGGACTAGGGTAACTCACTTGGAGTCAGAGAGTACATATAAAGGAGCTAGGATAACTCACTTGGGGTCAGGGAGTACTTATATGGGACTAGGGTAGCTCACTTGCGTTCAGAGAGTACATATAAAGGGGCTAGGATAACTCACTTGGGGTCAGGGAGAATTTATTAAGGGGCTATGGTAACTCATTTGGTGTCAGGGAGTACTTATATGGGACTAGGGTAACTCACTTGGTGTTGTGAGCACTTATATGGGACCAGGGTAACTAACTTGGGGCCAGGGAGTACTTATAAAGGGGCTAGGGTAACCCACTTTGGTTCAGGCAGTAGTTATAGGGGACTAGAGTAACTCACTTGGGTTCTGGGAGTACTTATATGGGACTAGGGTAACGCACTTAGGGTCAGGGAGTAGTTATTGGGGACTAGGTTAACTCACTTGGAGTCAGAGAGTACATATAAAGGGGCTAGGATAACTCACTTGCGGTCAGAGAGTACATATAAAGGGGCTAGGGTAACTCACTTGGGGTCAGGGAGTACTTCTATGGGACTGAGGTAACTCACTTGGGGCCAGGGAGTACTTACAAAGGGGCTAGGGTAACCCACTTTGGTTCAGGCAGTAGTTATAGGGGACTAGGGTAACTCACTTAGGTTCTGGGAGTACTTCTATGGGACTAGGGTAACTCACTTGGGGTCTGGGAGTACTTATAAAGGGGCTATGGTAACTCACTTGGTGTCAGGGAGTACTTATATGGGACTAGGGTAGCTCACTTGCGTTCAGAGAGTACATATAAAGGGGCTAGGATAACTCACTTGGGGTCAGGGAGTACTTCTATGGGACTAGGGTAACTCACTTGGGTTCTGGGAGTACTTATATGGGACTAGGGTAACTCACTTGGAGTCAGAGAGTACATATAAAGGGGCTAGGATAACTTACTTGGGGTCAGGGAGTACTTATATAGGGGCTATAGTAACTCACTTGGGGTCAGGGAGTACTTCTATGGGACTAGGGTAACTCGCTTGGGGTCTGGGAGTACTTATTTGGGACTAGGGTAACTCACTTGGGGTCAGGGAGTACTTATATGGGACTAGGGTAACTCACTTGGGGCCAGGGAGTACTTATAAAGGGGCTAGGGTAACCCACTTTGGTTCAGGCAATAGATATATGGGACTAGGGTAACTCACTTGGGTTCTGGGAGTACTTATAAGGGACTAGGGTAACTCACGTGGGGTCTGGGAGTACTTATAAAGGGGCTATGGTAACTCACTTGGTGTCAGGGAGTACTTATATGGGACTAGGGTAACTCACTTGGGGTATGGGAGTACTTATAAAGGGGCTATGGTAACTCACTTGGGGTCAGGGAGTACTTCTATGGGACTAGGGTAACTCGCTTGGGGTCTGGGAGTACTTATATGGGACTAGGGTAACTCTCTTGGGGTTAGGGAGTACTTATAAAGGGGCTAGGTTAACTTACTATGGGTCAAGGAGTACTTATAAGGGACTAGGGTAACTCACTTGGTGTTGTGAGCACTTATATGGGACTAGGGTAACTCGCTTGGGGTCTGGGAGTACTTCTATAGGACTAGGGTAACTCACTTGGGATCTGGGAGTACTTATGTGGGACTAGGGTAACCCACTTAGGGTCAGGGAGTACTTATAAAGGGGCTAGGGTAACTCACTTTGGGTCAGGGAGTACTTATATGGGACTAGGGTAGCTCACTTGCGTTCAGAGAGTACATATAAAGGGGCTAGGATAACTCACTTGGGGTCAGGGAGAATTTATTAAGGGGCTATGGTAACTCATTTGGTGTCAGGGAGTACTTATATGGGACTAGGGTAACTCACTTGGTGTTGTGAGCACTTATATGGGACCAGGGTAACTAACTTGGGGCCAGGGAGTACTTATAAAGGGGCTAGGGTAACCCACTTTGGTTCAGGCAGTAGTTATAGGGGACTAGAGTAACTCACTTGGGTTCTGGGAGTACTTATATGGGACTAGGGTAACGCACTTAGGGTCAGGGAGTAGTTATTGGGGACTAGGTTATCTCACTTGGAGTCAGAGAGTACATATAAAGGGGCTAGGATAACTCACTTGCGGTCAGAGAGTACATATAAAGGGGCTAGGGTAACTCACTTGGGGTCAGGGAGTACTTCTATGGGACTGAGGTAACTCACTTGGGGCCAGGGAGTACTTACAAAGGGGCTAGGGTAACCCACTTTGGTTCAGGCAGTAGTTATAGGGGACTAGGGTAACTCACTTAGGTTCTGGGAGTACTTCTATGGGACTAGGGTAACTCACTTGGGGTCTGGGAGTACTTATAAAGGGGCTATGGTAACTCACTTGGTGTCAGGGAGTACTTATATGGGACTAGGGTAGCTCACTTGCGTTCAGAGAGTACATATAAAGGGGCTAGGATAACTCACTTGGGGTCAGGGAGTACTTCTATGGGACTAGGGTAACTCACTTGGGTTCTGGGAGTACTTATATGGGACTAGGGTAACTCACTTGGAGTCAGAGAGTACATATAAAGGGGCTAGGATAACTTACTTGGGGTCAGGGAGTACTTATATAGGGGCTATAGTAACTCACTTGGGGTCAGGGAGTACTTCTATGGGACTAGGGTAACTCGCTTGGGGTCTGGGAGTACTTATTTGGGACTAGGGTAACTCACTTGGGGTCAGGGAGTACTTATATGGGACTAGGGTAACTCACTTGGGGCCAGGGAGTACTTATAAAGGGGCTAGGGTAACCCACTTTGGTTCAGGCAATAGATATATGGGACTAGGGTAACTCACTTGGGTTCTGGGAGTACTTATAAGGGACTAGGGTAACTCACGTGGGGTCTGGGAGTACTTATAAAGGGGCTATGGTAACTCACTTGGTGTCAGGGAGTACTTATATGGGACTAGGGTAACTCACTTGGGGTATGGGAGTACTTATAAAGGGGCTATGGTAACTCACTTGGGGTCAGGGAGTACTTCTATGGGACTAGGGTAACTCGCTTGGGGTCTGGGAGTACTTATATGGGACTAGGGTAACTCTCTTGGGGTTAGGGAGTACTTATAAAGGGGCTAGGTTAACTTACTATGGGTCAAGGAGTACTTATAAGGGACTAGGGTAACTCACTTGGTGTTGTGAGCACTTATATGGGACTAGGGTAACTCGCTTGGGGTCTGGGAGTACTTCTATAGGACTAGGGTAACTCACTTGGGATCTGGGAGTACTTATGTGGGACTAGGGTAACCCACTTAGGGTCAGGGAGTACTTATAAAGGGGCTAGGGTAACTCACTTTGGGTCGGGGAGTAGTTATAAGGGACTAGGGTAACTCACTTGGACTCTGGGAGTACATATAAAGGGGCTAGGATAACTCAATTGGGGTCAGCGAGTACTTCTATGGGACTAGGGTAACTCACTTGGGGTCTGGGAGTACTTATAAAGGGGCTATGGTAACTCACTTGGTGTCAGGGAGTACTTATACGGGACTAGGGTAGCTCACTTGCGTTCAGAGAGTACATATAAAGGGGCTAGGATAACTCACTTGGGGTCAGGGAGTACTTCTATGGGACTAGGGTAACTCACTTGGGTTCTTGGAGTACTTATATGGGACTAGGGTAACTCACTTGGAGTCAGAGAGTACATATAAAGGGGCTAGGATAACTCACTTGCGGTCAGAGAGTACATATAAAGGGGCTAGAATAACTCAATTGGGGTCAGGGAGTACTTATAAAGGGGCTAGGGTAACCCACTTTGGTTCAGGGAGTAGTTATAGGGGACTAGGGTAACTCACTTGGAGTCAGAGAGTACATATAAAGGGGATAGGATAACTCACTTGCGGTCAGAGAGTACATATAAAGGGGCTAGGATAACTCAATTGGGGTCAGGGAGTACTTCTATGGGACTAGGGTAACTCACTTGGGGTCAGGGAGTACTTATAAAGGGGCTATAGTAACTCACTTGGGGTCTGGGAGAACTTATGTGGGACTAGGGTAACCCACTAAGGGTCAGGGAGTACTTATAAAGGGGGTAGGGTAACTCACTTTGGGTCGGGGAGTAGTTATAAGGGACTAGGGTAACTCACTTGGACTCTGGGAGTACATATAAAGGGGCTAGAATAACTCACTTGGGGTCAGGGAGTACTTATAAAGGGGATAGGGTAACTCACTTGGGGTCAGGGAGTACTTATAAGGGACTAGGGTAACTCACTTGGGGTCAGGGAGTACTTATAAAGGGGCTATAGTAACTCACTTGGGGTCTGGGAGAACTTATGTGGGACTAGGGTAACCCACTAAGGGTTAGGGAGTACTTATAAAGGGGCTAGGGTAACTCACTTTGGGTCGAGGAGTAGTTATAAGGGACTAGGGTAACTCACTTGGACTCTGGGAGTACATATAAAGGGGCTAGGATAACTCACTTGGGGTCTGGGAGTACTTATAAAGGGGCTATAGTAACTCACTTGGGGTCAGGGAGTACTTATATGGGACTAGGGTAACTCGCTTGGGGTCTGAGAGTACTTCTATGGGACTAGGGTAACTCACTTGGGATCTGGGAGTACTTATGTGGGACTAGGGTAACCCACTTAGGGTCAGGGAGTACTTATAAAGGGGCTAGGGTAACTCACTTTGGGTCGGGGAGTAGTTATAAGGGACTAGGGTAACTCACTAGGACTCTGGGAGTACATATAAAGGGGCTATGATAACTCACTTGGGGACAGGGAGTACTTCTATGGGACTAGGGTAACTCACTAGGGGTCAGGGAATACTTATATAGGGGCTAGGGTAACGCACTTGGGGTCAGGGAGTACTTATAAAGGGGCTAGGATAACTCACTTTGGGTCGGGGAGTAGTTTAAGGGACTAGGGTAACTCACTTGGACTCTGGGAATACATATAAAGGAGCTATGATAACTCACTTGGGGACAGGGAGTACTTCTATGGGACTAGGGTAACTCACTTGGGGTCAGGGAATACTTATATAGGGGATAGGGTAACTCACTTGGGGTCAGGGAGTACTTATAAGGGACTAGGGTAACTCACTTAGAGCCAGGGAGTAGTTATAAAGGGGCTAGGGTAACCCACTTTGGTTCAGGGAGTAGTTATAGGGGACTAGGGTAATTCACTTGGGTACTGGGAGTACTTATATGGGACTAGGGTAACCCACTTAGGGTCAGGGAGTAGTTATAGGGGACTAGGGTAACTCACTTGGAGTCAGAGAGTACATATAAAGGGACAAGGGTAACTCTCTTGGGGTCAGGGAGTACTTATAAAGTGGCTATAGTAACTCACTTGGGGTCAGGGAGTACTTCTATGGGACTAGGGTAACTCGCTTGGGGTCTGGGAGTACTTATTTGGGACTAGGGTAACTCACTTGGGGTCAGGGAGTACTTATATGGGACTAGGGTAACTCACTTGGGGCCAGGAGTACTTATAAAGGGGTTAGGTTAACTTACTATGGGTCAAGGAGTACTTATATGGGACCAGGGTAACTCACTTGGGGCCAGGGAATACTTATAAAGGGGCTAGGGTAACCCACTTTGGTTCAGGCAGTAGTTATAGGGGACTAGGGTAACTCACTTGGGTTCTGGGAGTACTTATATGGGACTAGGGTAACGCACTTAGGGTCAGGGAGTAGTTATAGGGGACTAGGTTAACTCACTTGGAGTCAGAGAGTACATACAAAGGGGCTAGGATAACTCACTTGCGGTCAGAGAGTACATATAAAGGGGCTAGGATAACACACTTGGGGTCAGGGAGTACTTATAAAGGGGATAGGGTAACCCACTTTGGTTCAGGCAGCAGTTATAGGGGACTAGGGTAACTCACTTGGGTTCTGGGAGTACTTATATGGGACTAGGGTAACCCACTTTGGTTCAGGGAGTAGTTATAGGGGACTAGGGTAACTCATTTGGGTTCTGGGAGTACTTATATGGGACTAGGGTAACGCACTTAGGGTCAGGGAGTAGTTATAGGGGACTAGGTTAACTCACTTGGAGTCAGAGAGTACATATAAAGGGGCTAGGGTAACTCACTTGGGGTCAGGGAGTACTTCTATGGGACTAGGGTAACTCACTTGGTGTTGTGAGCACTTATATGGGACCAGGGTAACTCACTTGGGGCCAGGGAGTACTTATAAAGGGGATAGGGTAACCCACTTTGGTTCAGGCAGCAGTTATAGGGGACTAGGGTAACTCACTTGGGTTCTGGGAGTACTTATATGGGACTAGGGTAACCCACTTTGGTTCAGGGAGTAGTTATAGGGGACTAGGGTAACCCACTTAGGGTCAGGGAGTAGTTATAGGGGACTAGGGTAACTCACTTGGAGTCAGAGAGTACATATAAAGGGGCTAGGATAACTCACTTGCGGTCAGAGAGTACATAGAATGGGGCTAGGATAACTCACTTGGAGTCAGAGAGTACTTCTATGGGACTAGGGTAACTCACTTGGTGTTGTGAGCACTTATATGGGACCAGGGTAACTCACTTGGGGCCAGGGAGTACTTATAAAGGGGATAGGGTAACCCACTTTGGTTCAGGCAGCAGTTATAGGGGACTAGGGTAACTCACTTGGGTTCTGGGAGTACTTATGTGGGACTAGGGTAACCCACTTAGGGTCAGGGAGTACTTATAAAGGGGCTAGGGTAACTCACTTTGGGTCGGGGAGTAGTTATAAGGGACTAGGGTAACTCACTTGGACTCTGGGAGTACATATAAGGAGGCTAGGATAACTCACTTTGGGTCGGGGAGTAGTTTAAGGGACTAGGGTAACTCACTTGGACTCTGGGAGTACATATAAAAGGGCTAGGATAACTCACTTTGGGTCAGGGAGTACTTATAAAGGGGATAGGGTAACTCACTTGGGGTCAGGGAGTACTTATAAGGGACTAGGGTACCTCACTTGGGGTCAGGGAGTACTTATATGGGACTAGGGTAGCTCACTTGCGTTCAGAGAGTGCATATAAAGGGGCTAGGATAACACACTTGGGGTCAGGGAGTACTTATAAAGGGGATAGGGTAACTCACTTGGGTTCTGGGAGTACTTATATGGGACTAGGGTAACTCACTTGGAGTCAGAGAGTACATATAAAGGGGCTAGGATAACTCACTTGGGGTCAGGGAGTACTTATATGGGACTAGGGTAGCTCACTTGCGTTCAGAGAGTACATATAAAGGGGCTAGGATAACACACTTGGGGTCAGGGAGTACTTATAAAGGGGATAGGGTAACTCACTTGGGTTCTGGGAGTACTTATATGGGACTAGGGTAACTCACTTGGAGTCAGAGAGTACATATAAAGGGGCTAGGATAACTCACTTGGGGTCAGGGAGTACTTATATGGGACTAGGGTAGCTCACTTGCGTTCAGAGAGTACATATAAAGGGGCTAGGATAACTCACTTGGGGTCAGGGAGTACTTATTAAGGGGCTATAGTAACTCACTTGGGGTCAGGGAGTACTTCTATGGGACTAGGGTAACTCGCTTGGGGTCTGGGAGTACTTATTTGGGACTAGGGTAACTCACTTGGGGTCAGGGAGTACATATATGGGACTAGGGTAACTCACTTGGAGTCAGAGAGTACATATAAAGGGGCTAGGATAACTCACTTGGTGTCAGGGAGTACTTATATGGGACTATGGTAGCTCACTTGCGTTCAGAGAGTACATATAAAGAGGCTAGGATAACTCACTTGGGGTCAGGGAGTACTTCTGTGGGACTAGGGTAACTCACTAGCGTTCAGAGAGTACATATAAAGGGGCTAGGATAACACACTTGGGGTCAGGGAGTACTTATAAAGGGGATAGGGTAACTCACTTGGGGTCAGGGAGTACTTATAAAGGGGCTAGGGTAACCCACTTTGGTTCAGGGAGTAGTTATAGGGGACTAGGGTAACTCACTTGGGTTCTGGGAGTACTTATATGGTACTAGGGTAACCCACTTAGGGTCAGGGAGTAGTTATAGGGGACTAGGGTAACTCACTTGAAGTCAGAGAGAACATATAAAGGGGCTAGGATAACTCACTTGCGGTCAGAGAGTACATATAAAGGGGCTAGGATAACTCACTTGGGTTCAGGGAGTACTTCTATGGGACTAGGATAATTTACTTGGGGTCTGGGAGTACTTATGTGGGACTAGGGTAACCCACTTAGGGTCAGGGAGTACTTATAAAGGGGCTAGGGTAACTCACTTTGGGTCGGGGAGTAGTTATAAGGGACTAGGGTAACTCACTTGGACTCTGGGAGTACATATAAAGGGGCTAGGATAACTCAATTGGGGTCAGCGAGTACTTCAATGGGACTAGGGTAGCTCACTTGCGTTCAGAGAGTGCATATAAAGGGGCTAGGATAACACACTTGGGGTCAGGGAGTACTTATAAAGGGGATAGGGTAACTCACTTGGGTTCTGGGAGTACTTATATGGGACTAGGGTAACTCACTTGGAGTCAGAGAGTACATATAAAGGGGCTAGGATAACTCACTTGGGGTCAGGGAGTACTTATAAAGGGGATAGGGTAACTCACTTGGGGTCAGGGAGTACTTATAAGGGACTAGGGTACCTCACTTGGGGTCAGGGAGTACTTATATGGGACTAGGGTAGCTCACTTGCGTTCAGAGAGTGCATATAAAGGGGCTAGGATAACACACTTGGGGTCAGGGAGTACTTATAAAGGGGATAGGGTAACTCACTTGGGTTCTGGGAGTACTTATATGGGACTAGGGTAACTCACTTGGAGTCAGAGAGTACATATAAAGGGGCTAGGATAACTCACTTGGGGTCAGGGAGTACTTATATGGGACTAGGGTAGCTCACTTGCGTTCAGAGAGTACATATAAAGGGGCTAGGATAACACACTTGGGGTCAGGGAGTACTTATAAAGGGGATAGGGTAACTCACTTGGGTTCTGGGAGTACTTATATGGGACTAGGGTAACTCACTTGGAGTCAGAGAGTACATATAAAGGGGCTAGGATAACTCACTTGGGGTCAGGGAGTACTTATATGGGACTAGGGTAGCTCACTTGCGTTCAGAGAGTACATATAAAGGGGCTAGGATAACTCACTTGGGGTCAGGGAGTACTTATTAAGGGGCTATAGTAACTCACTTGGGGTCAGGGAGTACTTCTTTGGGACTAGGGTAACTCGCTTGGGGTCTGGGAGTACTTATTTGGGACTAGGGTAACTCACTTGGGGTCAGGGAGTACATATATGGGACTAGGGTAACTCACTTGGAGTCAGAGAGTACATATAAAGGGGCTAGGATAACTCACTTGGTGTCAGGGAGTACTTATATGGGACTATGGTAGCTCACTTGCGTTCAGAGAGTACATATAAAGAGGCTAGGATAACTCACTTGGGGTCAGGGAGTACTTCTGTGGGACTAGGGTAACTCACTAGCGTTCAGAGAGTACATATAAAGGGGCTAGGATAACACACTTGGGGTCAGGGAGTACTTATAAAGGGGATAGGGTAACTCACTTGGGGTCAGGGAGTACTTATAAAGGGGCTAGGGTAACCCACTTTGGTTCAGGGAGTAGTTATAGGGGACTAGGGTAACTCACTTGGGTTCTGGGAGTACTTATATGGTACTAGGGTAACCCACTTAGGGTCAGGGAGTAGTTATAGGGGACTAGGGTAACTCACTTGAAGTCAGAGAGAACATATAAAGGGGCTAGGATAACTCACTTGCGGTCAGAGAGTACATATAAAGGGGCTAGGATAACTCACTTGGGTTCAGGGAGTACTTCTATGGGACTAGGATAATTTACTTGGGGTCTGGGAGTACTTATGTGGGACTAGGGTAACCCACTTAGGGTCAGGGAGTACTTATAAAGGGGCTAGGGTAACTCACTTTGGGTCGGGGAGTAGTTATAAGGGACTAGGGTAACTCACTTGGACTCTGGGAGTACATATAAAGGGGCTAGGATAACTCAATTGGGGTCAGCGAGTACTTCAATGGGACTAGGGTAACTCACTTGGGGTCTGGGAGTACTTATAAAGGGGCTATGGTAACTCACTTGGTGTCAGGGAGTACTTATATGGGACTAGGGTAGCTCACTTGCGTTCAGAGAGCACATATAAAAGGGCTAGGATAACTCACTTGGGGTCAGGGAGTACTTCTATGGGACTAGGGTAACTCACTTGGGTTCTGGGAGTACTTATATGGGACTAGGGTAACTCACTTGGAGTCAGAGAGTACATATATAGGGGCTAGGATAACTCACTTGCGGTCAGAGAGTACATATAAAGGGGCTAGAATAACTCACTTGGGGTCAGGGAGTACTTCTATGGGACTAGGGTAACCACCTTAGGGTCAGGGAGTACTTATATAGGGGCTAGGGTAACACACTTGGGGTCAGGGAGTACTTATAAAGAGGCTAGGATAACTCACTTTGGGTCGGGGAGTAGTTTAAGGGACTAGGGTAACTCACTTGGACTCTGGGAGTACATATAAAGGGGCTAGGATAACTCACTTGGGGTCAGGGAGTACTTATAAAGGGGATAGGGTAACTCACTTGGGGTCAGGGAGTACTTATAAGGGACTAGGGTAACTCACTTGGGGTCAGGGAGTACTTATATGGGACTAGGGTAGCTCACTTGCGTTCAGAGAGTACATATAAAGGGGCTAGGATAACACACTTGGGGTCTCGGGAGTACTTATAAAGGGGATAGGGTAACTCATTTGGGTTCTGGGAGTACTTATATGGGACTAGGGTAACTCACTTGCGTTCAGAGAATACATATAAAGGGGCTAGGATAACTCACTTGGGGTCAGGGAGAACTTATAAAGGGGCTATGGTAACTCATTTGGTGTCAGGGAGTACTTATATGGGACTAGGGTAGCTCACTTGCGTTCAGAGAGTACATATAAAGGGGCTAGGATAACTCACTTGGGGTCAGGGAGTACTTATAAAGGGGCTATAGCAACTTACTTGGGGTCAGGGAGTACTTATATGGGACTAGGGTAACTCACTTGGGGCCAGGAGTACTTATAAAGGGGTTAGGTTAACTTACTATGGGTCAAGGAGTACTTATATGGGACCAGGGTAACTCACTTGGGGCCAGGGAATACTTATAAAGGGGCTAGGGTAACCCACTTTGGTTCAGGCAGTAGTTATAGGGGACTAGGGTAACTCAATTGGGTTCTGGGAGTACTTATATGGGACTAGGGTAACGCACTTAGGGTCAGGGAGTAGTTATAGGGGACTAGGTTAACTCACTTGGAGTCAGAGAGTACATATAAAGGGGCTAGGATAACTCACTTGCGGTCAGAGAGTACATATAAAGGGGCTAGGGTAACTCACTTGGACTCTGGGAGTACATATAAAGGGGCTAGGATAACTCACTTGGGGTCAAGGAGTACTTATAAAGGGGGTAGGGTAACTCACTCGGGGTCAGGGAGTACTTATAAAGGGGCTAGGGTAACCCACTTTGGTTCAGGGAGTAGTTATAGGGGACTAGGGTAACTCACTTGGAGTCAGAGAGTACATATAAAGGGGCTAGGATAACTCACTTGCGGTCAGAGAGTACATAGAATGGGGCTAGGATAACTCACTTGGAGTCAGAGAGTACTTCTATGGGACTAGGGTAACTCACTTGGGGTCTGGGAGTACTTATGTGGGACTAGGGTAACCCACTTAGGGTCAGGGAGTACTTATAAAGGGGCTAGGGTAACTCACTTTGGGTCGGGGAGTAGCTATAAGGGACTAGGGTAACTCACTTGGACTCTGGGAGTACATATAAGGAGGCTAGGATAACTCACTTTGGGTCGGGGAGTAGTTTAAGGGACTAGGGTAACTCACTTGGACTCTGGGAGTACATATAAAAGGGCTAGGATAACTCACTTGGGGTCAGGGAGTACTTATAAAGGGGATAGGGTAACTCACTTGGGGTCAGGGAGTACTTATAAGGGACTAGGGTACCTCACTTGGGGTCAGGGAGTACTTATATGGGACTAGGGTAGCTCACTTGCGTTCAGAGAGTGCATATAAAGGGGCTAGGATAACACACTTGGGGTCAGGGAGTACTTATAAAGGGGATAGGGTAACTCACTTGGGTTCTGGGAGTACTTATATGGGACTAGGGTAACTCACTTGGAGTCAGAGAGTACATATAAAGGGGCTAGGATAACTCACTTGGGGTCAGGGAGTACTTATATGGGACTAGGGTAGCTCACTTGCGTTCAGAGAGTACATATAAAGGGGCTAGGATAACTCACTTGGGGTCAGGGAGAACTTAAGGGGCTATGGTAACTCATTTGGTGTCAGGGAGTACTTAAATGGGACTAGGGTAGCTCACTTGCGTTCAGAGAGTACATATAAAGGGGCTAGGATAACTCACTTGGGGTCAGGGAGTACTTATAAAGGGGCTATAGTAACTCACTTGGGGTCAGGGAGTACTTCTATGGGACTAGGGTAACTCGCTTGGGGTCTGGGAGTATTTATTTGGGACTAGGGTAACTCACTTGGGGTCAGGGAGTACTTATATGGGACTAGGGTAACTCACTTTGGGTCAGGGAGTACTTATAAAGGGGTTAGGTTAACTTACTATGGGTCAAGGAGTACTTATATGGGACAAGGGTAACTCACTTGGTGTTGTGAGCACTTATATGGGACCAGGGTAACTAACTTGGGGCCAGGGAGTATTTATAAAGGGACTAGGGTAACCCACTTTGGTTCAGGCAGTAGTTATAGGGGACTAGGGTAACTCACTTGGGTTCTGGGAGTACTTATATGGGACTAGGGTAACCCACTTAGGGTCAGGAAGTAGTTATAGGGGACTAGGTTAACTCACTTGGAGTCAGAGAGTACATATAAAGGGGCTAGGATAACTCACTTGCGGTCAGAGAGTACATATAAAGGGGATAGGGTAACTCACTTGGGGTCAGGGAGTACTTCTATGGGACTAGGGTAACTCACTTGGTGTTGTGAGCACTTATATGGGACCAGGGTAACTCACTTGGGGCCAGGGAGTACTTATAAAGGGGCTAGGGTAACCCACTTTGGTTCAGGCAGTAGTTATATGGGACTAGGGTAACTCACTTGGGTTCTGGGAGTACTTATAAGGGACTAGGGTAACTCACGTGGGGTCTGGGAGGACTTATAAAGGGGCTATGGTAACTCATTTGGTGTCAGGGAGTACTTATATGGGACTAGGGTAACTCACTTGGGGTATGGGAGTACTTATAAAGGGGCTATGGTAACTCACTTGGGGTCAGGGAGTACTTCTATGGGACTAGGGTAACTCGCTTGGGGTCTGGGAGTACTTATATGGGACTAGGGTAACTCACTTGGGGTTAGGGAGTACTTATAAAGGGGCTAGGTTAGATACTATGGGTCAAGGAGTACTTATAAGGGACTAGGGTAACTCCCTTGGTGTTGTGAGCACTTATATGGGACTAGGGTAACTCGCTTGGGGTCTGGGAGTACTTCTATAGGACTAGGGTAACTCACTTGGGATCTGGGAGTACTTATGTGGGACTAGGGTAACCCACTTAGGGTCAGGGAGTACTTATAAAGGGGCTAGGGTAACTCACTTTGGGTCGGGGAGTAGTTATAAGGGACTAGGGTAACTCACTTGGACTCTGGGAGTACATATAAAGGGGCTAGGATAACTCAATTGGGGTCAGCGAGTACTTCTATGGGACTAGGGTAACTCACTTGGGGTCTGGGAGTACTTATAAAGGGGCTATGGTAACTCACTTGGTGTCAGGGAGTACTTATATGGGACTAGGGTAGCTCACTTGCGTTCAGAGAGTACATATACAGGGGCTAGGATAACTCACTTGGGGTCAGGGAGTACTTCTATGGGACTAGGGTAACTCACTTGGGTTCTGGGAGTACTTATATGGGACTAGGGTAACTCACTTGGAGTCAGAGAGTACATATAAAGGGGCTAGGATAACTTACTTGGGGTCAGGGAGTACTTATATAGGGGCTATAGTAACTCACTTGGGGTCAGGGAGTACTTCTATGGGACTAGGGTAACTCGCTTGGGGTCTGGGAGTACTTATTTGGGACTAGGATAACTCACTTGGGGTCAGGGAGTACTTATATGGGACTAGGGTAACTCACTTGGGGTCAGGGAGTACTTATAAAGGGTTTAGGTTAACTTACTATGGGTCATGGAGTACTTATAAAGGGGCTATAGTAACTCACTTGGGGTCAGGGAGTACTTCTATGGGACTAGGGTAACTCGCTTGGGGTCTGGGAGTACTTATTTGGGAATAGGGTAACTCACTTGGTGTTGTGAGCACTTATATGGGACCAGGGTAACTAACTTGGGGCCAGGGAGTACTTATAAAGGGGCTAGGGTAACCCACTTTGGTTCAGGCAGTAGTTATAGGGGACTAGGGTAACTCACTTGGGTTCTGGGAGTACTTATATGGGACTAGGGTGACGCACTTAGGGTCAGGGAGTAGTTATAGGGGACTAGGTTAACTCACTTGGAGTCACAGAGTACATATAAAGGGGCTAGGATAACTCACTTGCGGTCAGAGAGTACATATAAAGGGGCTAGGGTAACTCACTTGGGGTCAGGGAGTACTTCTATGGGACTAGGGTAACTCACTTGGGGCCAGGGAGTACTTATAAAGGGGCTAGGGTAACCCACTTTGGTTCAGGCAGTAGTTATAGGGGACTAGGGTAACTCACTTGGGTTCTGGGAGTACTTATATGGGACTAGGGTAACTCACTTTGGGTCGGGGAGTAGTTATAAGGGACAAGGATAACTCACTTGGACTCTGGGAGTACATATAAAAGGGCTAGGATAACTCACTTGGGGTCAGGGAGTACTTATAAAGGGGGTAGGGTAACTCACTCGGGGTCAGGGAGTACTTATAAAGGGGCTAGGGTAACCCACTTTGGTTCAGGGAGTAGTTATAGGGGACTAGGGTAACCCACTTAGGGTCAGGGAGTAGTTATAGGGGACTAGGGTAACTCACTTGGAGTCAGAGAGTACATATAAAGGGGCTAGGATAACTCACTTGCGGTCAGAGAGTACATATAAAGGGGCTAGGATAACTCACTTGGAGTCAGAGAGTACTTCTATGGGACTAGGGTAACTCACTTGGGGTCTGGGAGTACTTATGTGGGACTAGGGTAACCCACTTAGGGTCAAGGAGTACTTATAAAGGGGCTAGGGTAACTCACTTTGGGTCGGGGAGTAGTTATAAGGGACTAGGGTAACTCACTTGGACTCTGGGAGTACATATAAAGAGGCTAGGATAACTCACTTTGGGTCGGGGAGTAGTTTAAGGGACTACGGTAACTCACTTGGACTCTGGGAGTACATATAAAGGGGCTAGGATAACTCACTTGGGGTCAGGGAGTACTTATAAGGTACTAGGGTAACTCACTTGGGGTCAGGGAGTACTTATATGGGACTAGGGTAGCTCACTTGCGTTCAGAGAGTACATATAAAGGGGCTAGGATAACACACTTGGGGTCAGGGAGTACTTATAAAGGGGATAGGGTAACTCACTTGGGTTCTGGGAGTACTTATATGGGACTAGGGTAACTCACTTGGAGTCAGAGAGTACATATAAAGGAGCTAGGATAACTCACTTGGGGTCAGGGAGTACTTATATGGGACTAGGGTAGCTCACTTGCGTTCAGAGAGTACATATAAAGGGGCTAGGATAACTCACTTGGGGTCAGGGAGAATTTATTAAGGGGCTATGGTAACTCATTTGGTGTCAGGGAGTACTTATATGGGACTAGGGTAACTCACTTGGTGTTGTGAGCACTTATATGGGACCAGGGTAACTAACTTGGGGCCAGGGAGTACTTATAAAGGGGCTAGGGTAACCCACTTTGGTTCAGGCAGTAGTTATAGGGGACTAGAGTAACTCACTTGGGTTCTGGGAGTACTTATATGGGACTAGGGTAACGCACTTAGGGTCAGGGAGTAGTTATTGGGGACTAGGTTAACTCACTTGGAGTCAGAGAGTACATATAAAGGGGCTAGGATAACTCACTTGCGGTCAGAGAGTACATATAAAGGGGCTAGGGTAACTCACTTGGGGTCAGGGAGTACTTCTATGGGACTGAGGTAACTCACTTGGGGCCAGGGAGTACTTACAAAGGGGCTAGGGTAACCCACTTTGGTTCAGGCAGTAGTTATAGGGGACTAGGGTAACTCACTTAGGTTCTGGGAGTACTTCTATGGGACTAGGGTAACTCACTTGGGGTCTGGGAGTACTTATAAAGGGGCTATGGTAACTCACTTGGTGTCAGGGAGTACTTATATGGGACTAGGGTAGCTCACTTGCGTTCAGAGAGTACATATAAAGGGGCTAGGATAACTCACTTGGGGTCAGGGAGTACTTCTATGGGACTAGGGTAACTCACTTGGGTTCTGGGAGTACTTATATGGGACTAGGGTAACTCACTTGGAGTCAGAGAGTACATATAAAGGGGCTAGGATAACTTACTTGGGGTCAGGGAGTACTTATATAGGGGCTATAGTAACTCACTTGGGGTCAGGGAGTACTTCTATGGGACTAGGGTAACTCGCTTGGGGTCTGGGAGTACTTATTTGGGACTAGGGTAACTCACTTGGGGTCAGGGAGTACTTATATGGGACTAGGGTAACTCACTTGGGGCCAGGGAGTACTTATAAAGGGGCTAGGGTAACCCACTTTGGTTCAGGCAATAGATATATGGGACTAGGGTAACTCACTTGGGTTCTGGGAGTACTTATAAGGGACTAGGGTAACTCACGTGGGGTCTGGGAGTACTTATAAAGGGGCTATGGTAACTCACTTGGTGTCAGGGAGTACTTATATGGGACTAGGGTAACTCACTTGGGGTATGGGAGTACTTATAAAGGGGCTATGGTAACTCACTTGGGGTCAGGGAGTACTTCTATGGGACTAGGGTAACTCGCTTGGGGTCTGGGAGTACTTATATGGGACTAGGGTAACTCTCTTGGGGTTAGGGAGTACTTATAAAGGGGCTAGGTTAACTTACTATGGGTCAAGGAGTACTTATAAGGGACTAGGGTAACTCACTTGGTGTTGTGAGCACTTATATGGGACTAGGGTAACTCGCTTGGGGTCTGGGAGTACTTCTATAGGACTAGGGTAACTCACTTGGGATCTGGGAGTACTTATGTGGGACTAGGGTAACCCACTTAGGGTCAGGGAGTACTTATAAAGGGGCTAGGGTAACTCACTTTGGGTCAGGGAGTACTTATATGGGACTAGGGTAGCTCACTTGCGTTCAGAGAGTACATATAAAGGGGCTAGGATAACTCACTTGGGGTCAGGGAGAATTTATTAAGGGGCTATGGTAACTCATTTGGTGTCAGGGAGTACTTATATGGGACTAGGGTAACTCACTTGGTGTTGTGAGCACTTATATGGGACCAGGGTAACTAACTTGGGGCCAGGGAGTACTTATAAAGGGGCTAGGGTAACCCACTTTGGTTCAGGCAGTAGTTATAGGGGACTAGAGTAACTCACTTGGGTTCTGGGAGTACTTATATGGGACTAGGGTAACGCACTTAGGGTCAGGGAGTAGTTATTGGGGACTAGGTTAACTCACTTGGAGTCAGAGAGTACATATAAAGGGGCTAGGATAACTCACTTGCGGTCAGAGAGTACATATAAAGGGGCTAGGGTAACTCACTTGGGGTCAGGGAGTACTTCTATGGGACTGAGGTAACTCACTTGGGGCCAGGGAGTACTTACAAAGGGGCTAGGGTAACCCACTTTGGTTCAGGCAGTAGTTATAGGGGACTAGGGTAACTCACTTAGGTTCTGGGAGTACTTCTATGGGACTAGGGTAACTCACTTGGGGTCTGGGAGTACTTATAAAGGGGCTATGGTAACTCACTTGGTGTCAGGGAGTACTTATATGGGACTAGGGTAGCTCACTTGCGTTCAGAGAGTACATATAAAGGGGCTAGGATAACTCACTTGGGGTCAGGGAGTACTTCTATGGGACTAGGGTAACTCACTTGGGTTCTGGGAGTACTTATATGGGACTAGGGTAACTCACTTGGAGTCAGAGAGTACATATAAAGGGGCTAGGATAACTTACTTGGGGTCAGGGAGTACTTATATAGGGGCTATAGTAACTCACTTGGGGTCAGGGAGTACTTCTATGGGACTAGGGTAACTCGCTTGGGGTCTGGGAGTACTTATTTGGGACTAGGGTAACTCACTTGGGGTCAGGGAGTACTTATATGGGACTAGGGTAACTCACTTGGGGCCAGGGAGTACTTATAAAGGGGCTAGGGTAACCCACTTTGGTTCAGGCAATAGATATATGGGACTAGGGTAACTCACTTGGGTTCTGGGAGTACTTATAAGGGACTAGGGTAACTCACGTGGGGTCTGGGAGTACTTATAAAGGGGCTATGGTAACTCACTTGGTGTCAGGGAGTACTTATATGGGACTAGGGTAACTCACTTGGGGTATGGGAGTACTTATAAAGGGGCTATGGTAACTCACTTGGGGTCAGGGAGTACTTCTATGGGACTAGGGTAACTCGCTTGGGGTCTGGGAGTACTTATATGGGACTAGGGTAACTCTCTTGGGGTTAGGGAGTACTTATAAAGGGGCTAGGTTAACTTACTATGGGTCAAGGAGTACTTATAAGGGACTAGGGTAACTCACTTGGTGTTGTGAGCACTTATATGGGACTAGGGTAACTCGCTTGGGGTCTGGGAGTACTTCTATAGGACTAGGGTAACTCACTTGGGATCTGGGAGTACTTATGTGGGACTAGGGTAACCCACTTAGGGTCAGGGAGTACTTATAAAGGGGCTAGGGTAACTCACTTTGGGTCGGGGAGTAGTTATAAGGGACTAGGGTAACTCACTTGGACTCTGGGAGTACATATAAAGGGGCTAGGATAACTCAATTGGGGTCAGCGAGTACTTCTATGGGACTAGGGTAACTCACTTGGGGTCTGGGAGTACTTATAAAGGGGCTATGGTAACTCACTTGGTGTCAGGGAGTACTTATACGGGACTAGGGTAGCTCACTTGCGTTCAGAGAGTACATATAAAGGGGCTAGGATAACTCACTTGGGGTCAGGGAGTACTTCTATGGGACTAGGGTAACTCACTTGGGTTCTTGGAGTACTTATATGGGACTAGGGTAACTCACTTGGAGTCAGAGAGTACATATAAAGGGGCTAGGATAACTCACTTGCGGTCAGAGAGTACATATAAAGGGGCTAGAATAACTCAATTGGGGTCAGGGAGTACTTATAAAGGGGCTAGGGTAACCCACTTTGGTTCAGGGAGTAGTTATAGGGGACTAGGGTAACTCACTTGGAGTCAGAGAGTACATATAAAGGGGATAGGATAACTCACTTGCGGTCAGAGAGTACATATAAAGGGGCTAGGATAACTCAATTGGGGTCAGGGAGTACTTCTATGGGACTAGGGTAACTCACTTGGGGTCAGGGAGTACTTATAAAGGGGCTATAGTAACTCACTTGGGGTCTGGGAGAACTTATGTGGGACTAGGGTAACCCACTAAGGGTCAGGGAGTACTTATAAAGGGGGTAGGGTAACTCACTTTGGGTCGGGGAGTAGTTATAAGGGACTAGGGTAACTCACTTGAACTCTGGGAGTACATATAAAGGGGCTAGAATAACTCACTTGGGGTCAGGGAGTACTTATAAAGGGGATAGGGTAACTCACTTGGGGTCAGGGAGTACTTATAAGGGACTAGGGTAACTCACTTGGGGTCAGGGAGTACTTATAAAGGGGCTATAGTAACTCACTTGGGGTCTGGGAGAACTTATGTGGGACTAGGGTAACCCACTAAGGGTCAGGGAGTACTTATAAAGGGGCTAGGGTAACTCACTTTGGGTCGAGGAGTAGTTATAAGGGACTAGGGTAACTCACTTGGACTCTGGGAGTACATATAAAGGGGCTAGGATAACTCACTTGGGGTCTGGGAGTACTTATAAAGGGGCTATAGTAACTCACTTGGGGTCAGGGAGTACTTATATGGGACTAGGGTAACTCGCTTGGGGTCTGAGAGTACTTCTATGGGACTAGGGTAACTCACTTGGGATCTGGGAGTACTTATGTGGGACTAGGGTAACCCACTTAGGGTCAGGGAGTACTTATAAAGGGGCTAGGGTAACTCACTTTGGGTCGGGGAGTAGTTATAAGGGACTAGGGTAACTCACTAGGACTCTGGGAGTACATATAAAGGGGCTATGATAACTCACTTGGGGACAGGGAGTACTTCTATGGGACTAGGGTAACTCACTAGGGGTCAGGGAATACTTATATAGGGGCTAGGGTAACGCACTTGGGGTCAGGGAGTACTTATAAAGGGGCTAGGATAACTCACTTTGGGTCGGGGAGTAGTTTAAGGGACTAGGGTAACTCACTTGGACTCTGGGAATACATATAAAGGAGCTATGATAACTCACTTGGGGACAGGGAGTACTTCTATGGGACTAGGGTAACTCACTTGGGGTCAGGGAATACTTATATAGGGGATAGGGTAACTCACTTGGGGTCAGGGAGTACTTATAAGGGACTAGGGTAACTCACTTAGAGCCAGGGAGTAGTTATAAAGGGGCTAGGGTAACCCACTTTGGTTCAGGGAGTAGTTATAGGGGACTAGGGTAATTCACTTGGGTACTGGGAGTACTTATATGGGACTAGGGTAACCCACTTAGGGTCAGGGAGTAGTTATAGGGGACTAGGGTAACTCACTTGGAGTCAGAGAGTACATATAAAGGGACAAGGGTAACTCTCTTGGGGTCAGGGAGTACTTATAAAGTGGCTATAGTAACTCACTTGGGGTCAGGGAGTACTTCTATGGGACTAGGGTAACTCGCTTGGGGTCTGGGAGTACTTATTTGGGACTAGGGTAACTCACTTGGGGTCAGGGAGTACTTATATGGGACTAGGGTAACTCACTTGGGGCCAGGGTGTACTTATTAAGGCGCTAGGGTAACTCACTTGGGGTCAGGGAGTACTTCTATGGGACTAGGGTAACTCACTTGGGGTCAGTGGAGTACATATATAGGGGCTAGGGTAACACACTTGGGGTCAGGGAGTACTTATAAAGGGGCTAGGATAACTCACTTTGGGTCGGGGAGTAGTTTAAGGGACTAGGGTAACTCACTTGGACTCTGGGAGTACATATAATGGGGCTAGGATAACTCACTTGGGGTCAGGGAAGACTTATAAAGGGGATAGGGTAACTCACTTGGGGTCAGGGAGTACTTATAAGGGACTAGGGTAACTCACTTAGAGTCAGGGAGTACTTATAAGGGGGCTAGGGTAACCCACTTAGGGTCAGGGAGTACTTATAAAGGGGCTAGGGTAACTCACTTTGGGTCAAGGAGTACTTATAGGGGACTAGAGTAACTCACTTGGAGTCTGAGAGTACATATAAAGGGGCTAGGATAACTCACTTGCGGTCAGAGAGTACTTATTTGGGAATAGGGTAACCCACTTAGGGTCAGGGAGTAATTATAAAGGGGCTAGGGTAACTCACTTTGGGTCGGGGAGTAGTTATAAGGGACTAGGGTAACTCACTTGGACTCTGGAAGTACATATAAAGGGGCTAGGATAACTCACTTGGGGTCAGGGAGTACTTATAAAGGGGATAGAGTAACTCACTTGGGGTTAGGGAGTACTTATAAGGGACTAGGGTAACTCACTTTGGGTCTGGGAGTACTTATAAAGGGGCTATGGTAACTCACTTGGGGTCAGGGAGTCCTTATATGGGACTAGGGTAGCTCACTTGCGTTCAGAGAGTACATATAAAGGGGCTAGGATAACTCACTTGGGGTCAGGGAGTACTTATAAGGGACTAGGGTAACTCACTTTGGGTCTGGGAGTATTTATATAGGACTAGGGTAACTCACATGGGTCAGGGAGTACTTATAAAGGGGCTAGGGTAACTCACTTTGGGTCGGGGAGTAGTTATAAGGGACTAGGGTAACTCACTTGGACTCTGGGAGTGCATATAAAGGGGCTAGGATAACTCACTTGGGGTCAGGGAATACTTATAAAGGGGTTTGGGTAACTCAGTTGAGATCAGGGAGTACTTATAAAAGACTAGGGTAACTCACTTGGGGTCTGGGAGTACTTATAAAGGGGCTATGGTAACTCATTTGGTGTCAGGGAGTACTTATATGGGACTAGGGTAGCTCACTTGCTTTCAGAGAGTACATATAAAGTGGCTAGGATAACTCACTTGGGGTCAGGGAGTACTTATATGGGACTAGGGTAGCTCACTTGCGTTCAGAGAGTACATATAAAGGGGCTAGGATAACTCACTTGGGGTCAGGGAGAACTTATAAAGGGGCAATAGTAACACACTTGGGGTCAGGGAGTACTTCTATGGGACTAGGGTATCTCCCTTGGGGTCTGGGAGTACTTATATGGGACTAGGGTAACTCACTTGGGGTCTGGGAGTACTTATATGGGACTAGGGTAACTCACATGGGTCAGGGAGTACTTATAAAGGGGCTAGGTTAACTTACTTTGGGTCAAGGAGTACTTATATGGGACTAGGGTAACTCACTTAGGGCCAGGGTGTACTTATTAAGGGGCTAGGGTAACTCACTTGGGTTCTGGGAGTACTTATTTGGGAATAGGGTAACCCACTTAGGGTCAGGGAGTAATTATAAAGGGGCTAGGGTAACTCACTTTGGGTCGGGGAGTAGTTATAAGGGACTAGGGTAACTCACTTGGACTCTGGAAGTACATATAAAGGGGCTAGGTTAACTCACTGGGGGTCAGGGAGTACTTATAAAGGGGATAGAGTAACTCACTTGGGGTTAGGGAGTACTTATAAGGGACTAGGGTAGCTCACTTGCGTTCAGAGAGTACATATAAAGGGGCTTGGATAACTCACTTGGGGTCAGGGAGTACTTATATGGGACTAGGGTAGCTCACTTGCGTTCAGAGAGTACATATAAAGGGGCTAGGATAACTCACTTGGGGTCAGGGAGTACTTATATGGGACTAGGGTAGCTCACTTGCGTTCAGAGAGTACATATAAAGGGGTTAGGGTGACTAATTTGGGGTCAGGGAGTACTTCTATGGGACTAGGGTAACTCACTTGGGGTCTGGGAGTACTTATATGGGACTAAGGTAACTCACTTGGGGTCAGGGAGAACTTATATGGGACTAGGGTAACTCACTTGGGGTCTGGGACAACTTATTTGGGACTAGGGTAACCCACTTAGGGTCAGGGAGTACTTATAAAGGGGCTAGGATAACTCACTTGGGGTCAGGGAGTACTTATAAGGCACTAGGGTAACTCACTTTGGGTCAGGGAGAACATATAAAGGGGCAATAATAACTCACTTGGGGTCAGGGAGTACTTCTATGGGACTAGGGTATCTCGCTTGGGGTCTGGGAGTACTTATATGGGACTAGGGTAACTCACTTGGTGTCAGGGAGTACTTATATGGGACTAGGGTAACTCACATGGGTCAGGGAGTACTTATAAAGGGGCTAGGTTAACTTACTTTGGGTCAAGGAGTACTTATATGGGACTAGGGTAACTCACTTAGGGCCAGGGTGTACTTATTAAGGGGTTAAGGTAACTCACTTAAGGTCAGGGAGTACTTCTATGGTACTAGGGTAACTCACTTGGGATCTGGGAGTACTTATGTGGGACTAGGGTAACCCACTTAGGGTCAGGGAGTACTTAAAAAGGGGCTAGGGTAACTCACTTGGACTCTGGGAGGACATATAATAGGGCTAGGATAACTCACTTGGGGTCAGGGAAGACTTATAAAGGGGATAGGGTAACTCACTTGGGGTCAGGGAGTACTTATAAGGGACTAGGTTAACTCACTTAGAGTCAGGGAGTACTTATAAGGGGGCTAGGGTAACCCACTTAGGTTCAGGGAGTACTTATAAAGGGGCTACGGTAACTCACTTTGGGTCAAGGAGTAGTTATAGGGGACTAGGGTAACTCACATGGGTCAGGGAGTACTTATAAAGGGGCTAGGTTAACTTACTTTGGGTCAAGGAGTACTTATATGGGACTAGGGTAACTCACTTAGGGCCAGGGTGTACTTATTAAGGGGTTAAGGTAACTCACTTAAGGTCAGGGAGTACTTCTATGGTACTAGGGTAACTCACTTGGGATCTGGGAGTACTTATGTGGGACTAGGGTAACCCACGTAGGGTCAGGGAGTACTTAAAAAGGGGCTAGGGTAACTCACTTGGACTCTGGGAGGACATATAATGGGGCTAGGATAACTCACTTGGGGTCAGGGAAGACTTATAAAGGGGCTAGGGTAACCCACTTAGGTTCAGGGAGTACTTATAAAGGGGCTAGGGTAACTCACTTTGGGTCAAGGAGTAGTTATAGGGGACTAGGGTAACTCATTTGGAGTCTGGGAGTACATATAAAGGGGCTAGGATAACTCACTTGCGGTCAGAGAGTACATATAAAGGGGTTAGGGTGTCTAATTTGGGGTCAGGGAGTAGTTATAAGGGACTAGGGTAACACACTTGGACTCTGGGAGTACATATAAAGGGACTAGGGTAACTCACTTTGGGTCTGGGAGTACTTATAAAAGGGCTATGGTAACTCACTTGGGGTCAGGGAGTACTTATATGGGACTAGGGTAGCTCACTTGCGTTCAGAGAGTACTTATAATGGGGCTAGGATAACTCACTTGGGGTCAGGGAGTACTTATAAAGGGGCTATAGTAACTCACTTGGGGTCAGGGAGTACTTCTATGGGACTAGGGTATCTCGCTTGGGGTCTGCGAGTATTTATATGGGACTAGGGTAATTCACATGGGTCATGGAGTACTTATACAAGGGGCTAGGGTAACTCACTTTGGATCGGGGAGTAGTTATAAGGGACTAGGGTAACTCACTTGGACTCTGGGAGTGCATATAAAGGGGCTAGGATAACTCACTTGGGGTCAGGGAGTACTTATAAAGGACTAGGGTAACTCACTTTGGGTCTGGGAGTACTTATAAAGGGGATAGGGTAACCCACTTTGGTTCAGGCAGCAGTTATAGGGGACTAGGGTAACTCACTTGGGTTCTGGGAGTACTTATATGGGACTAGGGTAACTCACTTTGAGTCGGGGAGTAGTTATAAGGGACAAGGGTAACTCACTTGGACTCTGGGAGTACATATAAAAGGGCTAGGATAACTCACTTGGGGTCAAGGAGTACTTATAAAGGGGCTAGGGTAACCCACTTTGGTTCAGGGAGTAGTTATAGGGGACTAGGGTAACCCACTTAGGGTCAGGGAGTAGTTATAGGGGACTAGGGTAACTCACTTGGAGTCAGAGAGTACATATAAAGGGGCTAGGATAACTCACTTGCGGTCAGAGAGTACATAGAATGGGGCTAGGATAACTCACTTGGAGTCAGAGAGTACTTCTATGGGACTAGGGTAACTCACTTGGGGTCTGGGAGTACTTATGTGGGACTAGGGTAACCCACTTAGGGTCAGGGAGTACTTATAAAGGGGCTAGGGTAACTCACTTTGGGTCGGGGAGTAGTTATAAGGGACTAGGGTAACTCACTTGGACTCTGGGAGTACATATAAGGAGGCTAGGATAACTCACTTTGGGTCGGGGAGTAGTTTAAGGGACTAGGGTAACTCACTTGGACTCTGGGAGTACATATAATGGGGCTAGGATAACTCACTTGGGGTCAGGGAAGACTTATAAAGGGGATAGGGTAACTCACTTGGGGTCAGGGAGTACTTATAAGGGACTAGGGTAACTCACTTAGAGTCAGGGAGTACTTATAAGGGGGCTAGGGTAACCCACTTAGGGTCAGGGAGTACTTATAAAGGGGCTAGGGTAACTCACTTTGGGTCAAGGAGTACTTATAGGGGACTAGAGTAACTCACTTGGAGTCTGAGAGTACATATAAAGGGGCTAGGATAACTCACTTGCGGTCAGAGAGTACTTATTTGGGAATAGGGTAACCCACTTAGGGTCAGGGAGTAATTATAAAGGGGCTAGGGTAACTCACTTTGGGTCGGGGAGTAGTTATAAGGGACTAGGGTAACTCACTTGGACTCTGGAAGTACATATAAAGGGGCTAGGATAACTCACTTGGGGTCAGGGAGTACTTATAAAGGGGATAGAGTAACTCACTTGGGGTTAGGGAGTACTTATAAGGGACTAGGGTAACTCACTTTGGGTCTGGGAGTACTTATAAAGGGGCTATGGTAACTCACTTGGGGTCAGGGAGTCCTTATATGGGACTAGGGTAGCTCACTTGCGTTCAGAGAGTACATATAAAGGGGCTAGGATAACTCACTTGGGGTCAGGGAGTACTTATAAGGGACTAGGGTAACTCACTTTGGGTCTGGGAGTATTTATATAGGACTAGGGTAACTCACATGGGTCAGGGAGTACTTATAAAGGGGCTAGGGTAACTCACTTTGGGTCGGGGAGTAGTTATAAGGGACTAGGGTAACTCACTTGGACTCTGGGAGTGCATATAAAGGGGCTAGGATAACTCACTTGGGGTCAGGGAATACTTATAAAGGGGTTTGGGTAACTCAGTTGAGATCAGGGAGTACTTATAAAAGACTAGGGTAACTCACTTGGGGTCTGGGAGTACTTATAAAGGGGCTATGGTAACTCATTTGGTGTCAGGGAGTACTTATATGGGACTAGGGTAGCTCACTTGCTTTCAGAGAGTACATATAAAGTGGCTAGGATAACTCACTTGGGGTCAGGGAGTACTTATATGGGACTAGGGTAGCTCACTTGCGTTCAGAGAGTACATATAAAGGGGCTAGGATAACTCACTTGGGGTCAGGGAGAACTTATAAAGGGGCAATAGTAACACACTTGGGGTCAGGGAGTACTTCTATGGGACTAGGGTATCTCCCTTGGGGTCTGGGAGTACTTATATGGGACTAGGGTAACTCACTTGGGGTCTGGGAGTACTTATATGGGACTAGGGTAACTCACATGGGTCAGGGAGTACTTATAAAGGGGCTAGGTTAACTTACTTTGGGTCAAGGAGTACTTATATGGGACTAGGGTAACTCACTTAGGGCCAGGGTGTACTTATTAAGGGGCTAGGGTAACTCACTTGGGTTCTGGGAGTACTTATTTGGGAATAGGGTAACCCACTTAGGGTCAGGGAGTAATTATAAAGGGGCTAGGGTAACTCACTTTGGGTCGGGGAGTAGTTATAAGGGACTAGGGTAACTCACTTGGACTCTGGAAGTACATATAAAGGGGCTAGGTTAACTCACTGGGGGTCAGGGAGTACTTATAAAGGGGATAGAGTAACTCACTTGGGGTTAGGGAGTACTTATAAGGGACTAGGGTAGCTCACTTGCGTTCAGAGAGTACATATAAAGGGGCTTGGATAACTCACTTGGGGTCAGGGAGTACTTATATGGGACTAGGGTAGCTCACTTGCGTTCAGAGAGTACATATAAAGGGGCTAGGATAACTCACTTGGGGTCAGGGAGTACTTATATGGGACTAGGGTAGCTCACTTGCGTTCAGAGAGTACATATAAAGGGGTTAGGGTGACTAATTTGGGGTCAGGGAGTACTTCTATGGGACTAGGGTAACTCACTTGGGGTCTGGGAGTACTTATATGGGACTAAGGTAACTCACTTGGGGTCAGGGAGAACTTATATGGGACTAGGGTAACTCACTTGGGGTCTGGGACAACTTATTTGGGACTAGGGTAACCCACTTAGGGTCAGGGAGTACTTATAAAGGGGCTAGGATAACTCACTTGGGGTCAGGGAGTACTTATAAGGCACTAGGGTAACTCACTTTGGGTCAGGGAGAACATATAAAGGGGCAATAATAACTCACTTGGGGTCAGGGAGTACTTCTATGGGACTAGGGTATCTCGCTTGGGGTCTGGGAGTACTTATATGGGACTAGGGTAACTCACTTGGTGTCAGGGAGTACTTATATGGGACTAGGGTAACTCACATGGGTCAGGGAGTACTTATAAAGGGGCTAGGTTAACTTACTTTGGGTCAAGGAGTACTTATATGGGACTAGGGTAACTCACTTAGGGCCAGGGTGTACTTATTAAGGGGTTAAGGTAACTCACTTAAGGTCAGGGAGTACTTCTATGGTACTAGGGTAACTCACTTGGGATCTGGGAGTACTTATGTGGGACTAGGGTAACCCACTTAGGGTCAGGGAGTACTTAAAAAGGGGCTAGGGTAACTCACTTGGACTCTGGGAGGACATATAATAGGGCTAGGATAACTCACTTGGGGTCAGGGAAGACTTATAAAGGGGATAGGGTAACTCACTTGGGGTCAGGGAGTACTTATAAGGGACTAGGTTAACTCACTTAGAGTCAGGGAGTACTTATAAGGGGGCTAGGGTAACCCACTTAGGTTCAGGGAGTACTTATAAAGGGGCTACGGTAACTCACTTTGGGTCAAGGAGTAGTTATAGGGGACTAGGGTAACTCACATGGGTCAGGGAGTACTTATAAAGGGGCTAGGTTAACTTACTTTGGGTCAAGGAGTACTTATATGGGACTAGGGTAACTCACTTAGGGCCAGGGTGTACTTATTAAGGGGTTAAGGTAACTCACTTAAGGTCAGGGAGTACTTCTATGGTACTAGGGTAACTCACTTGGGATCTGGGAGTACTTATGTGGGACTAGGGTAACCCACGTAGGGTCAGGGAGTACTTAAAAAGGGGCTAGGGTAACTCACTTGGACTCTGGGAGGACATATAATGGGGCTAGGATAACTCACTTGGGGTCAGGGAAGACTTATAAAGGGGCTAGGGTAACCCACTTAGGTTCAGGGAGTACTTATAAAGGGGCTAGGGTAACTCACTTTGGGTCAAGGAGTAGTTATAGGGGACTAGGGTAACTCATTTGGAGTCTGGGAGTACATATAAAGGGGCTAGGATAACTCACTTGCGGTCAGAGAGTACATATAAAGGGGTTAGGGTGACTAATTTGGGGTCAGGGAGTAGTTATAAGGGACTAGGGTAACACACTTGGACTCTGGGAGTACATATAAAGGGACTAGGGTAACTCACTTTGGGTCTGGGAGTACTTATAAAAGGGCTATGGTAACTCACTTGGGGTCAGGGAGTACTTATATGGGACTAGGGTAGCTCACTTGCGTTCAGAGAGTACTTATAATGGGGCTAGGATAACTCACTTGGGGTCAGGGAGTACTTATAAAGGGGCTATAGTAACTCACTTGGGGTCAGGGAGTACTTCTATGGGACTAGGGTATCTCGCTTGGGGTCTGCGAGTATTTATATGGGACTAGGGTAATTCACATGGGTCATGGAGTACTTATACAAGGGGCTAGGGTAACTCACTTTGGGTCGGGGAGTAGTTATAAGGGACTAGGGTAACTCACTTGGACTCTGGGAGTGCATATAAAGGGGCTAGGATAACTCACTTGGGGTCAGGGAGTACTTATAAAGGACTAGGGTAACTCACTTTGGGTCTGGGAGTACTTATAAAGGGGATAGGGTAACCCACTTTGGTTCAGGCAGCAGTTATAGGGGACTAGGGTAACTCACTTGGGTTCTGGGAGTACTTATATGGGACTAGGGTAACTCACTTTGAGTCGGGGAGTAGTTATAAGGGACAAGGGTAACTCACTTGGACTCTGGGAGTACATATAAAAGGGCTAGGATAACTCACTTGGGGTCAAGGAGTACTTATAAAGGGGGTAGGGTAACTCACTCGGGGTCAGGGAGTACTTATAAAGGGGCTAGGGTAACCCACTTTGGTTCAGGGAGTAGTTATAGGGGACTAGGGTAACCCACTTAGGGTCAGGGAGTAGTTATAGGGGACTAGGGTAACTCACTTGGAGTCAGAGAGTACATATAAAGGGGCTAGGATAACTCACTTGCGGTCAGAGAGTACATAGAATGGGGCTAGGATAACTCACTTGGAGTCAGAGAGTACTTCTATGGGACTAGGGTAACTCACTTGGGGTCTGGGAGTACTTATGTGGGACTAGGGTAACCCACTTAGGGTCAGGGAGTACTTATAAAGGGGCTAGGGTAACTCACTTTGGGTCGGGGAGTAGTTATAAGGGACTAGGGTAACTCACTTGGACTCTGGGAGTACATATAAGGAGGCTAGGATAACTCACTTTGGGTCGGGGAGTAGTTTAAGGGACTAGGGTAACTCACTTGGACTCTGGGAGTACATATAAAAGGGCTAGGATAACTCACTTGGGGTCAGGGAGTACTTATAAAGGGGATAGGGTAGCTCACTTGGGGTCAGGGAGTACTTATAAGGGACTAGGGTACCTCACTTGGGGTCAGGGAGTACTTATATGGGACTAGGGTAGCTCACTTGCGTTCAGACAGTGCATATAAAGGGGCTAGGATAACACACTTGGGGTCAGGGAGTACTTATAAAGGGGATAGGGTAACTCACTTGGGTTCTGGGAGTACTTATATGGGACTAGGGTAACTCACTTGGAGTCAGAGAGTACATATAAAGGGGCTAGGATAACTCACTTGGGGTCAGGGAGTACTTATATGGGACTAGGGTAGCTCACTTGCGTTCAGAGAGTACATATAAAGGGGCTAGGATAACTCACTTGGGGTCAGGGAGAACTTAAGGGGCTATGGTAACTCATTTGGTGTCAGGGAGTACTTAAATGGGACTAGGGTAGCTCACTTGCGTTCAGAGAGTACATATAAAGGGGCTAGGATAACTCACTTGGGGTCAGGGAGTACTTATAAAGGGGCTATAGTAACTCACTTGGGGTCAGGGAGTACTTCAATGGGACTAGGGTAACTCGCTTGGGGTCTGGGAGTATTTATTTGGGACTAGGGTAACTCACTTGGGGTCAGGGAGTACTTATATGGGACTAGGGTAACTCACTTTGGGTCAGGGAGTACTTATAAAGGGGTTAGGTTAACTTACTATGGGTCAAGGAGTACTTATATGGGACAAGGGTAACTCACTTGGTGTTGTGAGCACTTATATGGGACCAGGGTAACTAACTTGGGGCCAGGGAGTACTTATAAAGGGACTAGGGTAACCCACTTTGGTTCAGGCAGTAGTTATAGGGGACTAGGGTAACTCACTTTGGTTCTGGGAGGACTTATATGGGACTAGGGTAACCCACTTAGGGTCAGGAAGTAGTTATAGGGGACTAGGTTAACTCACTTGGAGTCAGAGAGTACATATAAAGGGGCTAGGATAACTCACTTGCGGTCAGAGAGTACATATAAAGGGGATAGGGTAACTCACTTGGGGTCAGGGAGTACTTCTATGGGACTAGGGTAACTCACTTGGTGTTGTGAGCACTTATATGGGACCAGGGTAACTCACTTGGGGCCAGGGAGTACTTATAAAGGGGCTAGGGTAACCCACTTTGGTTCAGGCAGTAGTTATATGGGACTAGGGTAACTCACTTGGGTTCTGGGAGTACTTATAAGGGACTAGGGTAACTCACGTGGGGTCTGGGAGGACTTATAAAGGGGCTATGGTAACTCATTTGGTGTCAGGGAGTACTTATATGGGACTAGGGTAACTCACTTGGGGTATGGGAGTACTTATAAAGGGGCTATGGTAACTCACTTGGGGTCAGGGAGTACTTCTATGGGACTAGGGTAACTCGCTTGGGGTCTGGGAGTACTTATATGGGACTAGGGTAACTCACTTGGGGTTAGGGAGTACTTATAAAGGGGCTAGGTTAACTTACTATGGGTCAAGGAGTACTTATAAGGGACTAGGGTAACTCACTTGGTGTTGTGAGCACTTATATGGGACTAGGGTAACTCGCTTGGGGTCTGGGAGTACTTCTATAGGACTAGGGTAACTCACTTGGGATCTGGGAGTACTTATGTGGGACTAGGGTAACCCACTTAGGGTCAGGGAGTACTTATAAAGGGGCTAGGGTAACTCACTTTGGGTCGGGGAGTAGTTATAAGGGACTAGGGTAACTCACTTGGACTCTGGGAGTACATATAAAGGGGCTAGGATAACTCAATTGGGGTCAGGGAGTACTTATAAAGGGGGTAGGGTAACTCACTCGGGGTCAGGGAGTACTTATAAAGGGGCTAGGGTAACCCACTTTGGTTCAGGGAGTAGTTATAGGGGACTAGGGTAACCCACTTAGGGTCAGGGAGTAGTTATAGGGGACTAGGGTAACTCACTTGGAGTCAGAGAGTACATATAAAGGGGCTAGGATAACTCACTTGCGGTCAGAGAGTACATATAAAGGGGCTAGGATAACTCACTTGGAGTCAGAGAGTACTTCTATGGGACTAGGGTAACTCACTTGGGGTCTGGGAGTACTTATGTGGGACTAGGGTAACCCACTTAGGGTCAAGGAGCACTTATAAAGGGGCTAGGGTAACTCACTTTGGGTCGGGGAGTAGTTATAAGGGACTAGGGTAACTCACTTGGACTCTGGGAGTACATATAAAGAGGCTAGGATAACTCACTTTGGGTCGGGGAGTAGTTTAAGGGACTACGGTAACTCACTTGGACTCTGGGAGTACATATAAAGGGGCTAGGATAACTCACTTGGGGTCAGGGAGTACTTATAAGGTACTAGGGTAACTCACTTGGGGTCAGGGAGTACTTATATGGGACTAGGGTAGCTCACTTGCGTTCAGAGAGTACATATAAAGGGGCTAGGATAACACACTTGGGGTCAGGGAGTACTTATAAAGGGGATAGGGTAACTCACTTGGGTTCTGGGAGTACTTATATGGGACTAGGGTAACTCACTTGGAGTCAGAGAGTACATATATAGGAGCTAGGATAACTCACTTGGGGTCAGGGAGTACTTATATGGGACTAGGGTAGCTCACTTGCGTTCAGAGAGTACATATAAAGGGGCTAGGATAACTCACTTGGGGTCAGGGAGAACTTATTAAGGGGCTATGGTAACTCATTTGGTGTCAGGGAGTACTTATATGGGACTAGGGTAACTCACTTAGGGTCAGGAAGTAGTTATAGGGGACTAGGTTAACTCACTTGGAGTCAGAGAGTACATATAAAGGGGCTAGGATAACTCACTTGCGGTCAGAGAGTACATATAAAGGGGATAGGGTAACTCACTTGGGGTCAGGGAGTACTTCTATGGGACTAGGGTAACTCACTTGGTGTTGTGAGCACTTATATGGGACCAGGGTAACTCACTTGGGACGCTCCGCATGCTGGTGATTATTTATTAATTTATGGAAAACCAAACTTCTTCTTATTCTTCCCCTACAGGTAACGGCGTTAGCGCAGGATCGGGCTCCAGAGCCATGGACTTGGAGGAGGTGCGGCTGCGCCTGGAGGCCCGTGACAGAAGTGCGCAGGAACTGCATACGCTCATCCAGCGTATGTCAGTAGCAATGACGGAGCTTCTTGGACTCACGGACGGGAGAAAGGGCGTCAAGAGGAGCATCCAGGGAAAAGTGAGGGACCTGCGGGATCTCGTCGTCTCCGCTGTGCAGGAGGTGCAGGGAGCTGCGACCCAGGATTGTGGGTCACTTCTCCCTGTGCTTCTTGAGACGAGGGAGCGGGACGAAGCGCGAGAAGAGGTGCAACGGCCAGCGCTGAAGAATAAGGGTACGCAGACGTCGCTTCCGCTTCCACCGACTTCTAAAGGGGGGAGGGGGGTTTCGATTAAGTCGGGTGGAAGCGGCAATAGGGAAAGGGGCGCGAAAAGGGGAGCTGCCCTGGGGACGCCTTCTCCGCCGAAGGAGGGGGCCTCTGGGGCAGCTGACCCGCCACCAGTGGCTACGGCATCTCCTCCGCGGGAGGAGGGGGTGCAATGGTCGGTCGTGGCTGGGCGGAAGGGAAGGGGGAGGAGGGATTTGGGGCCGGCCCCGATATCCCGTCCTCCTCATTCGGGTAGGGTTGGGGGACCTCCTCGTCGCCCCCGTGCCCAGGCCGTGCTCGTAGCGTGCGGGTCGGATGGGTATGGGGGGGCGATGAGGTTGCTGAAGGAAAGGGTGGACCCCGGTAAGGTCGGGGTTGAGGTCAGGTCGATCAGGAGGACTCGCAGGGGAGACATCCTGATTGAGCTGAACAAAGGAGGGGGCTCCGCGTCCACGCTCGCGGGGGCGGTCGCGGAGGCGTTGGGTAACGGGATTCCGGTCTCTGCTCTCTCTCCGATGGAGAGGGTGGAGATCCGGGACCTCGATGGGGTTTCGTCCGGGGAGGATGTGCGTGCGGCCCTTCTGGCCGCACTGGGCGAGGAGGCAGCCGGGGTTAGAGTCTCCGCGCCGCGAAGAACTGGTGGGGGCTCCTGGGCCGTCGGCGCTTCCATGCCACCCGAGGTGGCTGGCAAGTTGTTGCGGCTTGGGCGCGTTCGCGTTGGGTGGGTGGTCTGCAGGGTTCGCCCTGCGACCAGTATCGTGCGGTGCAAGAGGTGTCACCACTTCGGTCACACCTCGGGTAGCTGCAAATTCAGCACAGACCGTTCGGGGCTGTGTTGGAGATGCGGGGAGGGGGGTCATGCCTCTGCCAGTTGTAGGGGTTCTCCTTGTTGTCTCGCCTGTAGGGACTCGGGGCTTGCGCATGATCACGCTGGGGGCTCTTCAGCGTGCGGATCGATCGGGGTGTGGAGAGGATCGAGACGTACATGAAGGGTCTCCAGATCAATGTCAATCGTTCGCGATCTGCTCAGGACTTGGCCGTCCATTGCACGTACTCTGGCGAGTACACGGTCTGCCTTGTCTCAGAGCAGCATAGGAATAGTAATTTCCCAAGCACCGGCTTGGAGGATGTCGGGGGGGATTCGGCTATGCTGCCCGGTGCTTCGTGCAAACTGGCATCCGTCTCGTCCGGTCGGGGGTTTTGTTCGTCTCTCGTTGGGGACATTAGGGTGTACAGTGTTTACTTTACCCCTAATGCCCCCATCGGGGAGTTCGAGGCTTTCCTGGAGGACTTGGCGGGGAGTGTCAGGGAGCATGGGGTGCCGGTCCTCATTGGTGGAGACTTCAACTCGTGGTCGACATCATGGGGATCCGGTTGCACTAACCGACGTGGAGAGCTTGTTGAGGAATGGGGCGGTCAGCTCGGGTTGACATTGCTCAACCGAGGTCGTTCTCCGACCTTCGTCTCAGGCGACCGTGGTAGTATAATAGATCTCACCTGGGTATCGTCGTCGATCGCCTCGAGAGTAGTCTCTTGGGAGGTGCTCGATGACGAGACTCTGAGCGATCACCGCTTCATCCAGTGGATTCTCACGGATGGGGGTCCTGGCCCTGCCTCGCCGGAGCGGGGGGTGCGCTGGGTTCGCTCGAGGTTCGACCCACTCTTATGCGAATTGGCATTTGCGTGGGGAATAGCCTCGAGCAGCTCAGCTTCCCCTCCGTCCGGGCGGGGGAGGGCCGGGGCGGACGTCGGCGGTGACGGCTCGGGCGTCTCGCCGGAGGGTTATTTCCGGAGACTCGTCGGGGCGTCCGACGCTTCTATGCCCAGGGCTCACGGAACTGCCAAGCGCTGGAAAGCAGCGTATTGGTGGTGTGAGGACCTCGACCGTCTCCGTAAGGCAGCGAATGCTGCCCGCAGGAGGTGGTCGAGGTCGAGGGGTGCCAATACGGAAGTTCACTTGCGCGAAGCCTATAAGACGGCGAGAACCGCTTTCTCCTCCGCTATACGCGAGAGGAAGCGGGCCGCATGGTTGGCGCTGGTGAATGAAGTGGAGGCAGATCCTTGGGGTCGCCCCTTCTGGGTGGCCTACAAGAGATTGAAGAGACAGACATCTGCTAGTCTGACGGAGTCTGAGACGGTGGTTGCGATTGAGAGTCTTTTCTCGACGTCGCAAGTGAGGCCTGGGGGCGTTCCATTCGTGTTTCGCGGTAACACCAGGCCGATCTTGGAGTCTGATCTCATCACGGAAACAGAGATTGTCATGGCTGCCGGGAGGTCCCCTGCAAAGGGGGCCCCTGGTGTCGATGGCATTCTCCCGGAAGTGGTTAAGGTTGCAGCAATGAGCTGCCCCGCTGATTTTGCCCGGTTGTTCAACCGCTGCCTGGAACTCGGCGACTTTCCCGCTATCTGGAGGAGGGCGAGGGTTGTCCTAATCCCGAAAGGGATCGGGGGCTTCAGACCCATATCTCTCCTACCGGTGGTGGGGAAGTTGTTCGAGAGGGTAGTTGTCGCTCGTCTTACGGAGGTTTATGAGGGGGTCGCACCTCTCGCGGACGGTCAATACGGGTTCCGTCCTGGTAGAAGTACCATGGATGCCGTATCGGCTGTCCAGAATTTTATTCGGATCGCCCTTCGGGGGTCTGTGTACCGGAGCAAACGCGTGGCCGTAATCCTTCTCGACATTAAGAACGCGTTCAATTCTGTGTCGCATGCGGCCATCTTGGAGGCCCTGGCCGCCAATGGCGCGGTCCCGGGGGTGATTGTGGATATAGTCCGCAGTTACCTGGGGGACCGGGTCATTGAGTGCGCTGGACGGCAGTGGCGCGTTGGGGCGGGTGTTCCGCAGGGATCGGTCTTAGGACCTCTCCTGTGGAACATTTGTTTCGACGGTCTGCTGCGGTTGAGTCTCCCGGAGGGCTGCACGTTGACTTGTTACGCGGACGATACGGCATTGTGTGTGTCTGCGGGAAGCGTCGGGTCCTTGCAGTTGAAGGCTAACAGGGCTTTGTCGCGTATCGTTCTGTGGCTTGAGGGGAGGAACCTGGAGGTGAACGTCTCCAAATCGGAGGCTGTTTTCTTCTCTAGGAGGCGGTCTGATCGGGCTCCGCGGTTTTCGGTCGGGGGCGAGACGGTTTCCGTCTCCCCGCGGGCGAAATACCTCGGTGTGTGGTTGGATCGTCGTCTTTCCTTCAAGTTTCACATTGATTGCATGGTGGGAAAAGCCAAAAAGGCTGGGTGGGCGTTGAGTAATTTATTGCCGAACGTGGGTGGGTCGGGGGTCTCGGGAAGGATGTTGTACACGAATTTAGTGCACAGCATTCTTCTTTACGGGGCGCCTTGCTGGGCTGAGGCTGCCTCTCGCCCAACCATTGCGAGGTCCCTAATCTCCGCGCAGAGGGTCATGGCGCTGAGGGTTTCCCGCGCGTGTCGTACGGCTTCGTCCTGTGCGCTATTAGTAATCTCGGGCATACCACCGGCCCATCTTTTAGCTTTGGAGCGCAGGGAGGTGTACGATGCGTCGCGTGCGGGTGGCTCCTCGGCTGGCGTGGCCGAAGCGCGGAGATTGGCGAGGGCTAATTTAGTAGAGAGATGGCAGGCAGCATGGGACTCGGATGGTCGGGGTAGGTGGACCCACCGCCTCATCCCGGACATCCGGTCCTGGCTGGCTGCTAATTGTAGAAGCTTGAACTACCATGTTTCCCAGATGCTCCTGGGGCATGGTAGTTTCATGAGTCATCGCGCGAGGGTGGGCCGCAGGGCGACTCCCGACTGCTGGTGCTCCCCGAATCCGGTCGCGGATACGGCGGAGCACACGCTGTTGTGGTGTCCCCTGTGGGAATGCGAAAGAGTAGAACTCTGTGATGCTTTAGGTGTGCCCTCGTTGGAGGTGGAGACCCTTGTGTCCCATGTTACGAGTACGCCGAGAGCTTGGAATGCATTTTCCAGCTTCTCGGTTAGGGTCCTCACCTCCAAGGACAGTAGAGTCCGAGCTGAGGAGTCTGCTGCTCTCTCCTCTGGGGTGGGGTAGAGTCTGGGGTTTTTGTTTGTCTTGGGATGACCGCATACGGTCGTAGAGTAGAGCGTATACCCTCCTACCTGATGTTATAAGCTATGCTTGGTACCGGGTAGGGGGGCAGGTAGGGGGTTTTGGTGGGTTAGAATCCCACATAACCTCTGGCCAAAACATCGGCCGCCGGAGGTACTTAACAAGCCGTAAGGCTTTAAGAAGTTTCCCCCTACCTCGCAAAGCGTCGGAAAAAAAAAAAAAGGGTAACTCACTTGGGGCCAGGGAGTACTTATAAAGGGGCTAGGGTAACCCACTTTGGTTCAGGCAGTAGTTATATGGGACTAGGGTAACTCACTTGGGTTCTGGGAGTACTTATAAGGGACTAGGGTAACTCACGTGGGGTCTGGGAGGACTTATAAAGGGGCTATGGTAACTCATTTGGTGTCAGGGAGTACTTATATGGGACTAGGGTAACTCACTTGGGGTATGGGAGTACTTATAAAGGGGCTATGGTAACTCACTTGGGGTCAGGGAGTACTTCTATGGGACTAGGGTAACTCGCTTGGGGTCTGGGAGTACTTATATGGGACTAGGGTAACTCACTTGGGGTTAGGGAGTACTTATAAAGGGGCTAGGTTAACTTACTATGGGTCAAGGAGTACTTATAAGGGACTAGGGTAACTCACTTGGTGTTGTGAGCACTTATATGGGACTAGGGTAACTCGCTTGGGGTCTGGGAGTACTTCTATAGGACTAGGGTAACTCACTTGGGATCTGGGAGTACTTATGTGGGACTAGGGTAACCCACTTAGGGTCAGGGAGTACTTATAAAGGGGCTAGGGTAACTCACTTTGGGTCGGGGAGTAGTTATAAGGGACTAGGGTAACTCACTTGGACTCTGGGAGTACATATAAAGGGGCTAGGATAACTCAATTGGGGTCAGCGAGTACTTCTATGGGACTAGGGTAACTCACTTGGGGTCTGGGAGTACTTATAAAGGGGCTATGGTAACTCACTTGGTGTCAGGGAGTACTTATATGGGACTAGGGTAGCTCACTTGCGTTCAGCTAGTACATATAAAGGGGCTAGGATAACTCACTTGGGGTCAGGGAGTACTTCTATGGGACTAGGGTAACTCACTTGGGTTCTGGGAGTACTTATATGGGACTAGGGTAACTCACTTGGAGTCAGAGAGTACATATAAAGGGGCTAGGATAACTTACTTGGGGTCAGGGAGTACTTATATAGGGGCTATAGTAACTCACTTGGGGTCAGGGAGTACTTCTATGGGACTAGGGTAACTCGCTTGGGGTCTGGGAGTACTTATTTGGGACTAGGGTAACTCACTTGGGGTCAGGGAGTACTTATATGGGACTAGGGTAACTCACTTGGGGTCAGGGAGTACTTATAAAGGGGTTAGGTTAACTTACTATGGGTCATGGAGTACTTATAAAGGGGCTATAGTAACTCACTTGGGGTCAGGGAGTACTTCTATGGGACTAGGGTAGCTCACTTGCGTTCAGAGAGTACATATAAAGGGGCTAGGATAACTCACTTGGGGTCAGGGAGTACTTCTATGGGACTAGGGTAACTCACTTGGGTTCTGGGAGTACTTATATGGCACTAGGGTAACTCACTTGGAGTCAGAGAGTACATATAAAGGGGCTAGGATAACTCACTTGGGGTCAGGGAGTACTTCTATGGGACTAGGGTAACTCACTTGGGTTCTGGGAGTACTTATATGGGACTAGGGTAACTCACTTGGAGTCAGAGAGTACATATAAAGGGGCTAGGATAACTTACTTGGGGTCAGGGAGTACTTATATAGGGGCTATAGTAACTCACTTGGGGTCAGGGAGTACTTATATGGGACTAGGGTAACTCACTTGGGGTCAGGGAGTACTTATAAAGGGGTTAGGTTAACTTACTATGGGTCATGGAGTACTTATAAAGGGGCTATAGTAACTCACTTGGGGTCAGGGAGTACTTCTATGGGACTAGGGTAACTCGCTTGGGGTCTGGGAGTACTTATTTGGGAATAGGGTAACTCACTTGGTGTTGTGAGCACTTATATGGGACCAGGGTAACTAACTTCGGGCCAGGGAGTACTTATAAAGGGGCTAGGGTAACCCACTTTGGTTCAGGCAGTAGTTATAGGGGACTAGGGTAACTCACTTGGGTTCTGGGAGTACTTATATGGGACTAGGGTAACTCACTTTGGGTCGGGGAGTAGTTATAAGGGACAAGGATAACTCACTTGGACTCTGGGAGTACATATAAAAGGGCTAGGATAACTCACTTGGGGTCAGGGAGTACTTATAAAGGGGGTAGGGTAACTCACTCGGGGTCAGGGAGTACTTATAAAGGGGCTAGGGTAACCCACTTTGGTTCAGGGAGTAGTTATAGGGGACTAGGGTAACCCACTTAGGGTCAGGGAGTAGTTATAGGGGACTAGGGTAACTCACTTGGAGTCAGAGAGTACATATAAAGGGGCTAGGATAACTCACTTGCGGTCAGAGAGTACATATAAAGGGGCTAGGATAACTCACTTGGAGTCAGAGAGTACTTCTATGGGACTAGGGTAACTCACTTGGGGTCTGGGAGTACTTATGTGGGACTAGGGTAACCCACTTAGGGTCAAGGAGTACTTATAAAGGGGCTAGGGTAACTCACTTTGGGTCGGGGAGTAGTTATAAGGGACTAGGGTAACTCACTTGGACTCTGGGAGTACATATAAAGAGGCTAGGATAACTCACTTTGGGTCGGGGAGTAGTTTAAGGGACTACGGTAACTCACTTGGACTCTGGGAGTACATATAAAGGGGCTAGGATAACTCACTTGGAGTCAGAGAGTACATATAAAGGAGCTAGGATAACTCACTTGGGGTCAGGGAGTACTTATATGGGACTAGGGTAGCTCACTTGCGTTCAGAGAGTACATATAAAGGGGCTAGGATAACTCACTTGGGGTCAGGGAGAACTTATTAAGGGGCTATGGTAACTCATTTGGTGTCAGGGAGTACTTATATGGGACTAGGGTAACTCACTTGGTGTTGTGAGCACTTATATGGGACCAGGGTAACTAACTTGGGGCCAGGGAGTACTTATAAAGGGGCTAGGGTAACCCACTTTGGTTCAGGCAGTAGTTATAGGGGACTAGGGTAACTCACTTGGGTTCTGGGAGTACTTATATGGGACTAGGGTAACGCACTTAGGGTCAGGGAGTAGTTATTGGGGACTAGGTTAACTCACTTGGAGTCAGAGAGTACATATAAAGGGGCTAGGATAACTCACTTGCGGTCAGAGAGTACATATAAAGGGGCTAGGGTAACTCACTTGGGGTCAGGGAGTACTTCTATGGGACTGAGGTAACTCACTTGGGGCCAGGGAGTACTTACAAAGGGGCTAGGGTAACCCACTTTGGTTCAGGCAGTAGTTATAGGGGACTAGGGTAACTCACTTAGGTTCTGGGAGTACTTATATGGGACTAGGGTAACTCACTTTGGGTCGGGGAGTAGTTATAAGGGACAAGGGTAACTCACTTGGACTCTGGGAGTACATATAAAAGGGCTAGGATAACTCACTTGGGGTCAGGGAGTACTTATAAAGGGGGTAGGGTAACTCACTCGGGGTCAGGGAGTACTTATAAAGGGGCTAGGGTAACCCACTTTGGTTCAGGGAGTAGTTATAGGGGACTAGGGTAACCCACTTAGGGTCAGGGAGTAGTTATAGGGGACTAGGGTAACTCACTTGGAGTCAGAGAGTACATATAAAGGGGATAGGATAAATCACTTGCGGTCAGAGAGTACATATAAAGGGGCTAGGATAACTCAATTGGAGTCAGAGAGTACTTCTATGGGACTAGGGTAACTCACTTGGGGTCTGGGAGTACTTATATGGGACTAGGGTAACTCACTTGGAGTCAGAGAGTACATATAAAGGGGCTAGGATAACTCACTTGGGGTCAGGGAGTACTTATATGGGACTAGGGTAGCTCACTTGCGTTCAGAGAGTACATATAAAGGGGCTAGGATAACTCACTTGGGGTCAGGGAGAACTTATTAAGGGGCTATGGTAACTCATTTGGTGTCAGGGAGTACTTATATGGGACTAGGGTAGCTCACTTGCGTTCAGAGAGTACATATAAAGGGGCTAGGATAACTCAATTGGGGTCAGGGAGTACTTATAAAGGGGCTATAGTAACTCACTTGGGGTCTGGGAGTACTTCTATGGGACTAGGGTAACTCGCTTGGGGTCTGGGAGTACTTATTTGGGACTAGGGTAACTCACTTGGGGTCAGGGAGTACTTATATGGGACTAGGGTAACTCAATTTGGGTCAGGGAGTACTTATAAAGGGGTTAGGTTAACTTACTATGGTTCAAGGAGTACTTATATGGGACTAGGGTAACTCACTTGGTGTTGTGAGCACTTATATGGGACCAGGGTAACTCACTTGGGGCCAGGGAGTACTTATAAAGGGGCTATAGCAACTTACTTGGGGTCAGGGAGTACTTATATGGGACTAGGGTAACTCACTTGGGGCCAGGAGTACTTATAAAGGGGTTAGGTTAACTTACTATGGGTCAAGGAGTACTTATATGGGACCAGGGTAACTCACTTGGGGCCAGGGAATACTTATAAAGGGGTTAGGGTAACCCACTTTGGTTCAGGCAGTAGTTATAGGGGACTAGGGTAACTCAATTGGGTTCTGGGAGTACTTATATGGGACTAGGGTAACGCACTTAGGGTCAGGGAGTAGTTATAGGGGACTAGGTTAACTCACTTGGAGTCAGAGAGTACATATAAAGGGGCTAGGATAACTCACTTGCGGTCAGAGAGTACATATAAAGGGGCTAGGGTAACTCACTTGGGGTCAGGGAGTACTTCTATGGGACTAGGGTAACTCACTTGGTGTTGTGAGCACTTATATGGGACCAGGGTAACTCACTTGGGGCCAGGGAGTACTTATAAAGGGGATAGGGTAACCCACTTTGGTTCAGGCAGCAGTTATAGGGGACTAGGGTAACTCACTTGGGTTCTGGGAGTACTTATATGGGACTAGGGTAACTCACTTTGAGTCGGGGAGTAGTTATAAGGGACAAGGGTAACTCACTTGGACTCTGGGAGTACATATAAAAGGGCTAGGATAACTCACTTGGGGTCAAGGAGTACTTATAAAGGGGGTAGGGTAACTCACTCGGGGTCAGGGAGTACTTATAAAGGGGCTAGGGTAACCCACTTTGGTTCAGGGAGTAGTTATAGGGGACTAGGGTAACCCACTTAGGGTCAGGGAGTAGTGTTAGGGGACTAGGGTAACTCACTTGGAGTCAGAGAGTACATATAAAGGGGCTAGGATAACTCACTTGCGGTCAGAGAGTACATAGAATGGGGCTAGGATAACTCACTTGGAGTCAGAGAGTACTTCTATGGGACTAGGGTAACTCACTTGGGGTCTGGGAGTACTTATGTGGGACTAGGGTAACCCACTTAGGGTCAGGGAGTACTTATAAAGGGGCTAGGGTAACTCACTTTGGGTCGGGGAGTAGTTATAAGGGACTAGGGTAACTCACTTGGACTCTGGGAGTACATATAAGGAGGCTAGGATAACTCACTTTGGGTCGGGGAGTAGTTTAAGGGACTAGGGTAACTCACTTGGACTCTGGGAGTACATATAAAAGGGCTAGGATAACTCACTTGGGATCAGGGAGTACTTATAAAGGGGATAGGGTAACTCACTTGGGGTCAGGGAGTACTTATAAGGGACTAGGGTACCTCACTTGGGGTCAGGGAGTACTTATATGGGACTAGGGTAGCTCACTTGCGTTCAGAGAGTGCATATAAAGGGGCTAGGATAACACACTTGGGGTCAGGGAGTACTTATAAAGGGGATAGGGTAACTCACTTGGGTTCTGGGAGTACTTATATGGGACTAGGGTAACTCACTTGGAGTCAGAGAGTACATATAAAGGGGCTAGGATAACTCACTTGGGGTCAGGGAGTACTTATATGGGACTAGGGTAGCTCACTTGCGTTCAGAGAGTACATATAAAGGGGCTAGGATAACTCACTTGGGGTCAGGGAGAACTTAAGGGGCTATGGTAACTCATTTGGTGTCAGGGAGTACTTAAATGGGACTAGGGTAGCTCACTTGCGTTCAGAGAGTACATATAAAGGGGCTAGGATAACTCACTTGGGGTCAGGGAGTACTTATAAAGGGGCTATAGTAACTCACTTGGGGTCAGGGAGTACTTCTATGGGACTAGGGTAACTCGCTTGGGGTCTGGGAGTATTTATTTGGGACTAGGGTAACTCACTTGGGGTCAGGGAGTACTTATATGGGACTAGGGTAACTCACTTTGGGTCAGGGAGTACTTATAAAGGGGTTAGGTTAACTTACTATGGGTCAAAGAGTACTTATATGGGACAAGGGTAACTCACTTGGTGTTGTGAGCACTTATATGGGACCAGGGTAACTAACTTGGGGCCAGGGAGTACTTATAAAGGGACTAGGGTAACCCACTTTGGTTCAGGCAGTAGTTATAGGGGACTAGGGTAACTCACTTGGGTTCTGGGAGTACTTATATGGGACTAGGGTAACCCACTTAGGGTCAGGAAGTAGTTATAGGGGACTAGGTTAACTCACTTGGAGTCAGAGAGTACATATAAAGGGGCTAGGATAACTCACTTGCGGTCAGAGAGTACATATAAAGGGGATAGGGTAACTCACTTGGGGTCAGGGAGTACTTCTATGGGACTAGGGTAACTCACTTGGTGTTGTGAGCACTTATATGGGACCAGGGTAACTCACTTGGGGCCAGGGAGTACTTATAAAGGGGCTAGGGTAACCCACTTTGGTTCAGGCAGTAGTTATATGGGACTAGGGTAACTCACTTGGGGTATGGGAGTACTTATAAAGGGGCTATGGTAACTCACTTGGGGTCAGGGAGTACTTCTATGGGACTAGGGTAACTCGCTTGGGGTCTGGGAGTACTTATATGGGACTAGGGTAACTCACTTGGGGTTAGGGAGTACTTATAAAGGGGCTAGGTTAACTTACTATGGGTCAAGGAGTACTTATAAGGGACTAGGGTAACTCACTTGGTGTTGTGAGCACTTATATGGGACTAGGGTAACTCGCTTGGGGTCTGGGAGTACTTCTATAGGACTAGGGTAACTCACTTGGGATCTGGGAGTACTTATGTGGGACTAGGGTAACCCACTTAGGGTCAGGGAGTACTTATAAAGGGGCTAGGGTAACTCACTTTGGGTCGGGGAGTAGTTATAAGGCACTAGGGTAACTCACTTGGACTCTGGGAGTACATATAAAGGGGCTAGGATAACTCAATTGGGGTCAGCGAGTACTTCTATGGGACTAGGGTAACTCACTTGGGGTCTGGGAGTACTTATAAAGGGGCTATGGTAACTCACTTGGTGTCAGGGAGTACTTATATGGGACTAGGGTAGCTCACTTGCGTTCAGAGAGTACATATAAAGGGGCTAGGATAACTCACTTGGGGTCAGGGAGTACTTCTATGGGACTAGGGTAACTCACTTGGGTTCTGGGAGTACTTATATGGGACTAGGGTAACTCACTTGGAGTCAGAGAGTACATATAAAGGGGCTATAGTAACTCACTTGGGGTCAGGGAGTACTTCTATGGGACTAGGGTAACTCGCTTGGGGTCTGGGAGTATTTATTTGGGACTAGGGTAACTCACTTGGGGTCAGGGAGTAATTATATGGGACTAGGGTAACTCACTTTGGGTCAGGGAGTACTTATAAAGGGGTTAGGTTAACTTACTATGGCTCAAGGAGTACTTATATGGGACAAGGGTAACTCACTAGGTGTTGTGAGCACTTATATGGGACCAGGGTAACTAACTTGGGGCCAGGGAGTACTTATAAAGGGACTAGGGTAACCCACTTTGGTTCAGGCAGTAGTTATAGGGGACTAGGGTAACTCACTTGGGTTCTGGGAGTACTTATATGGGACTAGGGTAACCCACTTAGGGTCAGGAAGTAGTTATAGGGGACTAGGTTAACTCACTTGGAGTCAGAGAGTACATATAAAGGGGCTAGGATAACTCACTTGCGGTCAGAGAGTACATATAAAGGGGATAGGGTAACTCACTTGGGGTCAGGGAGTACTTCTATGGGACTAGGGTAACTCACTTGGTGTTGTGAGCACTTATATGGGACCAGGGTAACTCACTTGGGGCCAGGGAGTACTTATAAAGGGGCTAGGGTAACCCACTTTGGTTCAGGCAGTAGTTATATGGGACTAGGGTAACTCACTTGGGTTCTGGGAGTACTTATAAGGGACTAGGGTAACTCACGTGGGGTCTGGGAGGACTTATAAAGGGGCTATGGTAACTCATTTGGTGTCAGGGAGTACTTATATGGGACTAGGGTAACTCACTTGGGGTATGGGAGTACTTATAAAGGGGCTATGGTAACTCACTTGGGGTCAGGGAGTACTTCTATGGGACTAGTGTAACTCGCTTGGGGTCTGGGAGTACTTATATGGGACTAGGGTAACTCACTTGGGGTTAGGGAGTACTTATAAAGGGGCTAGGTTAACTTACTATGGGTCAAGGAGTACTTATAAGGGACTAGGGTAACTCACTTGGTGTTGTGAGCACTTATATGGGACTAGGGTAACTCGCTTGGGGTCTGGGAGTACTTCTATAGGACTAGGGTAACTCACTTGGGATCTGGGAGTACTTATGTGGGACTAGGGTAACCCACTTAGGGTCAGGGAGTACTTATAAAGGGGCTAGGGTAACTCACTTTGGGTCGGGGAGTAGTTATAAGGGACTAGGGTAACTCACTTGGACTCTGGGAGTACATATAAAGGGGCTAGGATAACTCAATTGGGGTCAGCGAGTACTTCTATGGGACTAGGGTAACTCACTTGGGGTCTGGGAGTACTTATAAAGGGGCTATGGTAACTCATTTGGTGTCAGGGAGTACTTATATGGGACTAGGGTAACTCACTTGGTGTTGTGAGCACTTATATGGGACCAGGGTAACTAACTTGGGGCCAGGGAGTACTTATAAAGGGGCTAGGGTAACCCACTTTGGTTCACGCAGTAGTTATAGGGGACTAGGGTAACTCACTTGGGTTCTGGGAGTACTTATATGGGACTAGGGTAACGCACTTAGGGTCAGGGAGTAGTTATTGGGGACTAGGTTAACTCACTTGGAGTCAGAGAGTACATATAAAGGGGCTAGGATAACTCACTTGCGGTCAGAGAGTACATATAAAGGGGCTAGGGTAACTCACTTGGGGTCAGGGAGTACTTCTATGGGACTGAGGTAACTCACTTGGGGCCAGGGAGTACTTACAAAGGGGCTAGGGTAACCCACTTTGGTTCAGGCAGTAGTTATAGGGGACTAGGGTAACTCACTTAGGTTCTGGGAGTACTTATATGGGACTAGGGTAACTCACTTTGGGTCGGGGAGTAGTTATAGGGGACTAGGGTAACCCACTTAGGGTCAGGGAGTAGTTATAGGGGACTAGGGTAACTCACTTGGAGTCAGAGAGTACATATAAAGGGGATAGGATAAATCACTTGCGGTCAGAGAGTACATATAAAGGGGCTAGGATACCTCAATTGGAGTCAGAGAGTACTTCTATGGGACTAGGTTAACTCACTTGGGGTCTGGGAGTACTTATATGGGACTAGGGTAACTCACTTGGAGTCAGAGAGTACATATAAAGGGGCTAGGATAACTCACTTGGGGTCAGGGAGTACTTATATGGGACTAGGGTAGCTCACTTGCGTTCAGAGAGTACATATAAAGGGGCTAGGATAACTCACTTGGGGTCAGGGAGAACTTATTAAGGGGCTATGGTAACTCATTTGGTGTCAGGGAGTACTTATATGGGACTAGGGTAACTCGCTTAGGGTCTGGGAGTACTTATTTGGGACTAGGGTAACTCACTTGGGGTCAGGGAGTACTTATATGGGACTAGGGTAACTCACTTTGGGTCAGGGAGTACTTATAAAGGGGTTAGGTTAACTTACTATGGGTCAAGGAGTACTTATATGGGACTAGGGTAACTCACTTGGTGTTGTGAGCACTTATTTGGGACCAGGGTAACTCACTTGGGGCCAGGGAGTACTTATAAAGGGACTAGGGTAACCCACTTTGGTTCAGGGAGTAGTTATAGGGGACTAGGGTAACCCACTTAGGGTCAGGGAGTAGTTATAGGGGACTAGGGTAACTCACTTGGAGTCAGAGAGTACATATAAAGGGGATAGGATAAATCACTTGCGGTCAGAGAGTACATATAAAGGGGCTAGGATACCTCAATTGGAGTCAGAGAGTACTTCTATGGGACTAGGTTAACTCACTTGGGGTCTGGGAGTACTTATATGGGACTAGGGTAACTCACTTGGAGTCAGAGAGTACATATAAAGGGGCTAGGATAACTCACTTGGGGTCAGGGAGTACTTATATGGGACTAGGGTAGCTCACTTGCGTTCAGAGAGTACATATAAAGGGGCTAGGATAACTCACTTGGGGTCAGGGAGAACTTATTAAGGGGCTATGGTAACTCATTTGGTGTCAGGGAGTACTTATATGGGACTAGGGTAACTCGCTTAGGGTCTGGGAGTACTTATTTGGGACTAGGGTAACTCACTTGGGGTCAGGGAGTACTTATATGGGACTAGGGTAACTCACTTTGGGTCAGGGAGTACTTATAAAGGGGTTAGGTTAACTTACTATGGGTCAAGGAGTACTTATATGGGACTAGGGTAACTCACTTGGTGTTGTGAGCACTTATTTGGGACCAGGGTAACTCACTTGGGGCCAGGGAGTACTTATAAAGGGACTAGGGTAACCCACTTTGGTTCAGGCAGTAGTTATAGGGGACTAGGATAACTCACTTGGGGTCAGGGAGTACTTATAAAGGGGCTATAGCAACTTACTTGGGGTCAGGGAGTACTTATATGGGACTAGGGTAACTCACTTGGGGCCAGGAGTACTTATAAAGGGGTTAGGTTAACTTACTATGGGTCAAGGAGTACTTATATGGGACCAGGGTAACTCACTTGGGGCCAGGGAATACTTATAAAGGGGCTAGGGTAACCCACTTTGGTTCAGGCAGTAGTTATAGGGGACTAGGGTAACTCAATTGGGTTCTGGGAGTACTTATATGGGACTAGGGTAACGCACTTAGGGTCAGGGAGTAGTTATAGGGGACTAGGTTAACTCACTTGGAGTCAGAGAGTACATATAAAGGGGCTAGGATAACTCACTTGCGGTCAGAGAGTACATATAAAGGGGCTAGGGTAACTCACTTGGGGTCAGGGAGTACTTCTATGGGACTAGGGTAACTCACTTGGTGTTGTGAGCACTTATATGGGACCAGGGTAACTCACTTGGGGCCAGGGAGTACTTATAAAGGGGATAGGGTAACCCACTTTGGTTCAGGCAGCAGTTATAGGGGACTAGGGTAACTCACTTGGGTTCTGGGAGTACTTATATGGGACTAGGGTAACTCACTTTGAGTCGGGCGTAGTTATAAGGGACAAGGGTAACTCACTTGGACTCTGGGAGTACATATAAAAGGGCTAGGATAACTCACTTGGGGTCAAGGAGTACTTATAAAGGGGGTAGGGTAACTCACTCGGGGTCAGGGAGTACTTATAAAGGGGCTAGGGTAACCCACTTTGGTTCAGGGAGTAGTTATAGGGGACTAGGGTAACCCACTTAGGGTCAGGGAGTAGTTATAGGGGACTAGGGTAACTCACTTGGAGTCAGAGAGTACATATAAAGGGGCTAGGATAACTCACTTGCGGTCAGAGAGTACATAGAATGGGGCTAGGATAACTCACTTGGAGTCAGAGAGTACTTCTATGGGACTAGGGTAACTCACTTGGGGTCTGGGAGTACTTATGTGGGACTAGGGTAACCCACTTAGGGTCAGGGAGTACTTATAAAGGGGCTAGGGTAACTCACTTTGGGTCGGGGAGTAGTTATAAGGGACTAGGGTAACTCACTTGGACTCTGGGAGTACATATAAGGAGGCTAGGATAACTCACTTTGGGTCGGGGAGTAGTTTAAGGGACTAGGGTAACTCACTTGGACTCTGGGAGTACATATAAAAGGGCTAGGATAACTCACTGGGGTCAGGGAGTACTTATAAAGGGGATAGGGTAACTCACTTGGGGTCAGGGAGTACTTATAAGGGACTAGGGTACCTCACTTGGGGTCAGGGAGTACTTATATGGGACTAGGGTAGCTCACTTGCGTTCAGAGAGTGCATATAAAGGGGCTAGGATAACACACTTGGAGTCAGGGAGTACTTATAAAGGGGGTAGGGTAACTCACTTGGGTTCTGGGAGTACTTATATGGGACTAGGGTAACTCACTTGGAGTCAGAGAGTACATATAAAGGGGCTAGGATAACTCACTTGGGGTCAGGGAGTACTTATATGGGACTAGGGTAGCTCACTTGCGTTCAGAGAGTACATATAAAGGGGCTAGGATAACTCACTTGGGGTCAGGGAGAACTTAAGGGGCTATGGTAACTCATTTGGTGTCAGGGAGTACTTAAATGGGACTAGGGTAGCTCACTTGCGTTCAGAGAGTACATATAAAGGGGCTAGGATAACTCACTTGGGGTCAGGGAGTACTTATAAAGGGGCTATAGTAACTCACTTGGGGTCAGGGAGTACTTCTATGGGACTAGGGTAACTCGCTTGGGGTCTGGGAGTATTTATTTGGGACTAGGGTAACTCACTTGGGGTCAGGGAGTACTTATATGGGACTAGGGTAACTCACTTTGGGTCAGGGAGTACTTATAAAGGGGTTAGGTTAACTTACTATGGGTCAAGGAGTACTTATATGGGACAAGGGTAACTCACTTGGTGTTGTGAGCACTTATATGGGACCAGGGTAACTAACTTGGGGCCAGGGAGTACTTATAAAGGGACTAGGGTAACCCACTTTGGTTCAGGCAGTAGTTATAGGGGACTAGGGTAACTCACTTGGGTTCTGGGAGTACTTATATGGGACTAGGGTAACCCACTTAGGGTCAGGAAGTAGTTATAGGGGACTAGGTTAACTCACTTGGAGTCAGAGAGTACATATAAAGGGGCTAGGATAACTCACTTGCGGTCAGAGAGTACATATAAAGGGGATAGGGTAACTCACTTGGGGTCAGGGAGTACTTCTATGGGACTAGGGTAACTCACTTGGTGTTGTGAGCACTTATATGGGACCAGGGTAACTCACTTGGGGCCAGGGAGTACTTATAAAGGGGCTAGGGTAACCCACTTTGGTTCAGGCAGTAGTTATATGGGACTAGGGTAACTCACTTGGGTTCTGGGAGTACTTATAAGGGACTAGGGTAACTCACGTGGGGTCTGGGAGGACTTATAAAGGGGCTATGGTAACTCATTTGGTGTCAGGGAGTACTTATATGGGACTAGGGTAACTCACTTGGGGTATGGGAGTACTTATAAAGGGGCTATGGTAACTCACTTGGGGTCAGGGAGTACTTCTATGGGACTAGGGTAACTCGCTTGGGGTCTGGGAGTACTTATATGGGACTAGGGTAACTCACTTGGGGTTAGGGAGTACTTATAAAGGGGCTAGGTTAACTTACTATGGGTCAAGGAGTACTTATAAGGGACTAGGGTAACTCACTTGGTGTTGTGAGCACTTATATGGGACTAGGGTAACTCGCTTGGGGTCTGGGAGTACTTCTATAGGACTAGGGTAACTCACTTGGGATCTGGGAGTACTTATAAAGGGGCTATGGTAACTCACTTGGTGTCAGGGAGTACTTATATGGGACTAGGGTAGCTCACTTGCGTTCAGAGAGTATATATAAAGGGGCTAGGATAACTCACTTGGGGTCAGGGAGTACTTCTATGGGACTAGGGTAACTCACTTGGGTTCTGGGAGTACTTATATGGGACTAGGGTAACTCACTTGGAGTCAGAGAGTACATATAAAGGGGCTAGGATAACTTACTTGGTGTCAGGGAGTACTTATATAGGGGCTATAGTAACTCACTTGGGGTCAGGGAGTACTTCTATGGGACTAGGGTAACTCGCTTGGGGTCTGGGAGTACTTATTTGGGACTAGGGTAACTCACTTGGGGTCAGGGAGTACTTATATGGGACTAGGGTAACTCACTTGGAGTCAGGGAGTACTTATAAAGGGGTAGGTTAACCTACTATGGGTCAAGGACTACTTATATGGGACTAGGGTAACTCACTTGGTGTTGTGAGCACTTATATGGGACCACGGTAACTCACTTGGGGCCAGGGTGTACTTATTAAGGCGCTAGGGTAACTCACTTGGGGTCAGGGAGTACTTCTATGGGACTAGGGTAACTCACTTGGGGTCAGTGGAGTACATATATAGGGGCTAGGGTAACACACTTGGGGTCAGGGAGTACTTATAAAGGGGCTAGGATAACTCACTTTGGGTCGGGGAGTAGTTTAAGGGACTAGGGTAACTCACTTGGACTCTGGGAGTACATATAATGGGGCTAGGATAACTCACTTGGGGTCAGGGAAGACTTATAAAGGGGATAGGGTAACTCACTTGGGGTCAGGGAGTACTTATAAGGGACTAGGGTAACTCACTTAGAGTCAGGGAGTACTTATAAGGGGGCTAGGGTAACCCACTTAGGGTCAGGGAGTACTTATAAAGGGGCTAGGGTAACTCACTTTGGGTCAAGGAGTAGTTATAGGGGACTAGAGTAACTCACTTGGAGTCTGAGAGTACATATAAAGGGGCTAGGATAACTCACTTGCGGTCAGAGAGTACTTATTTGGGAATAGGGTAACCCACTTAGGGTCAGGGAGTAATTATAAAGGGGCTAGGGTAACTCACTTTGGGTCGGGGAGTAGTTATAAGGGACTAGGGTAACTCACTTGGACTCTGGAAGTACATATAAAGGGGCTAGGATAACTCACTTGGGGTCAGGGAGTACTTATAAAGGGGATAGAGTAACTCACTTGGGGTTAGGGAGTACTTATAAGGGACGAGGGTAGCTCACTTGCGTTCAGAGAGTACATATAAAGGGGCTAGGATAACTCACTTGGGGTCAGGGAGTACTTATATGGGACTAGGGTAGCTCACTTGCGTTCAGAGAGTACATATAAAAGGGCTAGGATAACTCACTTGGGGTCAGGGAGTACTTCTATGGGACTAGGGTATCTCGCTTGGGGTCTGGGAGTACTTATATGGGACTAGGGTAACTCACTTGGGGTCTGGGAGTATTTATATGGGACTAGGGTAACTCACATGGGTCAGGGAGTACTTATACAAGGGGCTAGGGTAACTCACTTTGGGTCGGGGAGTAGTTATAAGGGACTAGGGTAACTCACTTGGACTCTGGGAGTGCATATAAAGGGGCTAGGATAACTCACTTGGGGTCAGGGAGTACTTATAAAGGACTAGGGTAACTCACTTTGGGTCTGGGAGTACTTATATAGGGGCTATGGTAAGTCACTTGGGGTCAGGGAGTACTTATATGGGACTAGGGTAGCTCACTTGCGTTCAGAGAGTACATATAATGGGGCTAGGATAACTCACTTGGGGTCAGGGAGTACTTATAAAGGGGCTATAGTAACTCACTTGGGGTCAGGGAGTACTTCTATGGGACTAGGGTATCTCGCTTGGGGTCTGGGAGTACTTATATGGGACTAGGGTAACTCACTTGGGGTCTGGGAGTATTTATATGGGACTAGGGTAACTCACATGGGTCAGGGAGTACTTATAAAGGGGCTAGTGTAACTCACTTTGGGTCTGGGAGTAGTTATAAGGGACTAGGGTAATACACTTGGACTCTGGGAGTACATATAAAGGGGCTAGGATAACTCACTTGGGCTCAGGGAGTACTTATAAGGGACTAGGGTAACTCACTTTGGGTCTGGGAGTACTTATAAAGGGGCTATGGTAACTCACTTGGGGTCAGGGAGTCCTTATATGGGACTAGGGTAGCTCACTTGCGTTCAGAGAGTACATATAAAGGGGCTAGGATAACTCACTTGGGGTCAGGGAGTACTTATAAGGGACTAGGGTAACTCACTTTGGGTCTGGGAGTATTTATATAGGACTAGGGTAACTCACATGGGTCAGGGAGTACTTATAAAGGGGCTAGGGTAACTCACTTTGGGTCGGGGAGTAGTTATAAGGGACTAGGGTAACTCACTTGGACTCTGGGAGTGCATATAAAGGGGCTAGGATAACTCACTTGGGGTCAGGGAATACTTATAAAGGGGTTTGGGTAACTCAGTTGGGGTCAGGGAGAACTTATAAAGGGGCAATAGTAACACACTTGGGGTCAGGGAGTACTTCTATGGGACTAGGGTATCTCCCTTGGGGTCTGGGAGTACTTATATGGGACTAGGGTAACTCACTTGGGGTCTGGGAGTACTTATATGGGACTAGGGTAACTCACATGGGTCAGGGAGTACTTATAAAGGGGCTAGGTTAACTTACTTTGGGTCAAGGAGTACTTATATGGGACTAGGGTAACTCACTTAGGGCCAGGGTGTACTTATTAAGGGGCTAGGGTAACTCACTTGGGGCCAGGGAGTACTTCTATGGGACTAGGGTAACTCACTTGGGTTCTGGGAGTACTTATTTGGGAATAGGGTAACCCACTTAGGGTCAGGGAGTAATTATAAAGGGGCTAGGTTAACTCACTGGGGGTCAGGGAGTACTTATAAAGGGGATAGAGTAACTCACTTGGGGTTAGGGAGTACTTATAAGGGACTAGGGTAGCTCACTTGCGTTCAGAGAGTACATATAAAGGGGCTAGGATAACTCACTTGGGGTCAGGGAGTACTTATATGGGACTAGGGTAGCTCACTTGCGTTCAGAGAGTACATATAAAGGGGCTAGGATAACTCACTTGGGGTCAGGGAGTACTTATATGGGACTAGGGTAGCTCACTTGCGTTCAGAGAGTACATATAAAGGGGTTAGGGTGACTAATTTGGGGTCAGGGAGTACTTCTATGGGACTAGGGTAACTCACTTGGGGTCTGGGAGTACTTATATGGGACTAGGGTAACTCACTTGGGGTCAGGGAGAACTTATATGGGACTAGGGTAACTCACTTGGGGTCTGGGACAACTTATTTGGGACTAGGGTAACCCACTTAGGGTCAGGGAGTACTTATAAAGGGGCTAGGGTAACTCACTTTGGGTTGGGGAGTAGTTATAAGGGACTAGGGTAACACACTTGGACTCTGGGAGTACATATAAAGGGGCTAGGATAACTAACTTGGGGTCAGGGAGTACTTATAAGGCACTAGGGTAACTCACTTTGGGTCAGGGAGAACATATAAAGGGGCAATAATAACTCACTTGGGGTCAGGGAGTACTTCTATGGGACTAGGGTATCTCGCTTGGGGTCTGGGAGTACTTATATGGGACTAGGGTAACTCACTTGGTGTCAGGGAGTACTTATATGGGACTAGGGTAACTCACATGGGTCAGGGAGTACTTATAAAGGGGCTAGGTTAACTTACTTTGGGTCAAGGAGTACTTATATGGGACTAGGGTAACTCACTTAGGGCCAGGGTGTACTTATTAAGGGGTTAAGGTAACTCACTTAAGGTCAGGGAGTACTTCTATGGTACTAGGGTAACTCACTTGGGATCTGGGAGTACTTATGTGGGACTAGGGTAACCCACTTAGGGTCAGGGAGTACTTAAAAAGGGGCTAGGGTAACTCACTTGGACTCTGGGAGGACATATAATAGGGCTAGGATAACTCACTTGGGGTCAGGGAAGACTTATAAAGGGGATAGGGTAACTCACTTGGGGTCAGGGAGTACTTATAAGGGACTAGGTTAACTCACTTAGAGTCAGGGAGTACTTATAAGGGGGCTAGGGTAACCCACTTAGGTTCAGGGAGTACTTATAAAGGGGCTAGGGTAACTCACTTTGGGTCAAGGAGTAGTTATAGGGGACTAGGGTAACTCATTTGGAGTCTGGGAGTACATATAAAGGGGCTAGGATAACTCACTTGCGGTCAGAGAGTACATATAAAGGGGTTAGGGTGACTAATTTGGGGTCAGGGAGTACTTCTATGGGACTAGGGTAACTCACTTTGGGTCGGGGAGTAGTTATAAGGGACTAGGGTAACTCACTTGGACTCTGGAAGTACATATAAAGGGGCTAGGATAACTCACTTGGGGTCAGGGAGTACTTATAAAGGGGATAGAGTAACTCACTTGGGGTTAGGGAGTACTTATAAGGGACTAGGGTAGCTCACTTGCGTTCAGAGAGTACATATAAAGGGGCTAGTATAACTCACTTTGGGTCAGGGAGAACTTATAAAGGGGCAATAATAACTCACTTGGGGTCAGGGAGTACTTCTATGGGACTAGGGTATCTCGCTTGGGGTCTGGGAGTACTTATATGGGACTAGGGTAACTCACTTGGTGTCAGGGAGTACTTATATGGGACTAGGGTAACTCACATGGGTCAGGGAGTACTTATAAAGGGGCTAGGTTAACTTACTTTTGGTCAAGGAGTACTTATATGGGACTAGGGTAACTCACTTAGGGCCAGGGTGTACTTATTAAGGGGTTAAGGTAACTCACTTAAGGTCAGGGAGTACTTCTATGGTACTAGGGTAACTCACTTGGGATCTGGGAGTACTTATGTGGGACTAGGGTAACCCACGTAGGGTCAGGGAGTACTTAAAAAGGGGCTAGGGTAACTCACTTGGACTCTGGGAGGACATATAATGGGGCTAGGATAACTCACTTGGGGTCAGGGAAGACTTATAAAGGGGCTAGGGTAACCCACTTAGGTTCAGGGAGTACTTATAAAGGGGCTAGGGTAACTCACTTTGGGTCAAGGAGTAGTTATAGGGGACTAGGGTAACTCATTTGGAGTCTGGGAGTACATATAAAGGGGCTAGGATAACTCACTTGCGGTCAGAGAGTACATATAAAGGGGTTAGGGTGACTAATTTGGGGTCAGGGTGTAGTTATAAGGGACTAGGGTAACACACTTGGACTCTGGGAGTACATATAAAGGGGCTAGGATAACTCACTTGGGGTCAGGGAGTACTTATAAGGGACTAGGGTAACTCACTTTGGGTCTGGGAGTACTTATAAAAGGGCTATGGTAACTCACTTGGGGTCAGGGAGTACTTATATGGGACTAGGGTAGCTCACTTGCGTTCAGAGAGTACTTATAATGGGGCTAGGATAACTCACTTGGGGTCAGGGAGTACTTATAAAGAAGCTATAGTAACTCACTTGGGGTCAGGGAGTACTTCTATGGGACTAGGGTATCTCGCTTGGGGTCTGCGAGTACTTATATGGGACTAGGGTAACTAACTTGGGGTCTGGGAGTATTTATATGGGACTAGGGTAATTCACATGGGTCATGGAGTACTTATACAAGGGGCTAGGGTAACTCACTTTGGGTCGGGGAGTAGTTATAAGGGACTAGGGTAACTCACTTGGACTCTGGGAGGGCATATAAAGGGGCTAGGATAACTCACTTGGGGTCAGGGAGTACTTATAAAGGACTAGGGTAACTCACTTTGGGTCTGGGAGTACTTATAAAGGGGCTATGGTACCTCACTTGGGGTCAGGGAGTACTTATATGGGACTAGGGTAGCTCACTTGCGTTCAAAGAGTACATATAATGGGGCTAGGATAACTCACTTGGGGTCAGGGAGTACTTATAAAGGGGCTATAGTAACTCACTTGGGGTCAGAGAGTACTTCTATGGGACTAGGGTATCTCGCTTGGGGTCTGGGAGTACTTATATGGGACTAGGGTAACTCACTTGGGGTCTGGGAGTATTTATTTGGGACTAGGGTAACTCACATGGGTCAGGGAGTACTTATAAAGGGGCTAGGGTAACTCACTTTGGGTCTGGGAGTAGTTATAAGGGACTAGGGTAACACACTTGGACTCTAGGAGTACATATAAAGGGGCTAGGATAAATCACTTGGGGTCAGGGAGTACTTATAAGGGACTAGGGTAACTCACTTTGGGTCTGGGAGTACTTATAAAGGGGCTATGGTAACTCACTTGGGGTCAGGGAGTACTTATATGGGACTAGGGTAGCTCACTTGCGTTCAGAGAGTACATATAATGGGGCTAGGATAACTCACTTGGGGTTAGGGAGTACTTATAAAGGGGTTATAGTAACTCACTTGGGGTCAGGGAGTACTTCTATGGGACTAGGGTATCTCGCTTGGGGTCTGGGAGTACTTATATGGGACTAGGGTAACTCACTTGGGGTCTGGGAGTATTTATATGGGAATAGGGTAACTCACATGGGTCAGGGAGTACTTATAAAGGGGCTAGGGTAACTCACTTTGGGTCGGGGAGTAGTTATAAGGGACTAGGGTAACTCACTTAGGGCCAGGGTGTACTTATTAAGGGGCTAAGGTAACTCACTTAAGGTCAGGGAGTACTTCTATGGTACTAGGGTAACTCACTTGGGATCTGGGAGTACTTATGTGGGACTAGGGTAACCCACTTAGGGTCAGGGAGTACTTAAAAAGGGGCTAGGGTAACTCACTTGGACTCTGGGAGGACATATAATGGGGCTAGGATAACTCACTTGGGGTCATGGAAGACTTATAAAGGGGATAGGGTTACTCACTTGGGGTCAGGGAGTACTTATAAGGGACTAGGGTAACTCACTTAGAGTCAGGGAGTACTTATAAGGGGGCTAGGGTAACCCACTTAGGTTCAGGGAGTACTTATAAAGGGGCTAGGGTAACTCACTTTGGGTCAAGGAGTAGTTATAGGGGACTAGGGTAACTGATTTGGAGTCTGGGAGTACATATAAAGGGGCTAGGATAACTCACTTGCGGTCAGAGAGTACATATAAAGGGGTTAGGGTGACTAATTTGGGGTCAGGGAGTACTTCTATGGGACTAGGGTAACTCACTTGGGGTCTGGGAGTACTTATATGGGACTAGGGTAACTCACTTGGGGTCTGGGACAACTTATTTGGGACTAGGGTAACCCACTTAGGGTCAGGGAGTACTTATAAAGGGGCTAGGGTAACTCACTTTGGGTTGGGGAGTAGTTATAAGGGACTAGGGTAACACACTTGGACTCTGGGGGTACATATAAAGGGGCTAGGATAACTCACTTGGGGTCAGGGAGTACTTATAAGGGACTAGGGTAACTCACTTTGGGTCTGGGAGTACTTATAAAAGGGCTATGGTAACTCACTTGGGGTCAGGGAGTACTTATATGGGACTAGGGTAGCTCACTTGCGTTCAGTGAGTACATATAATGGGGCTAGGATAACTCACTTGGGGTCAGGGAGTACTTATATAGGGGCTATAGTAACTCACTTGGGGTCAGGGAGTACTTCTATGGGACTAGGGTATCTCGCTTGGGGTCTGGGAGTACTTATATGGGACTAGGGTAACTCACTTGGGGTCTGGGAGTATTTATATGGGACTAGGGTAACTCACATGGGTCAGGGAGTACTTATACAAGGGGCTAGGGTAACTCACTTTGGGTCGGGGAGTAGTTATAAGGGACTAGGGTAACTCACTTGGACTCTGGGAGTGCATATAAAGGGGCTAGGATAACTCACTTGGGGTCAGGGAGTACTTATAAAGGACTAGGGTAACTCACTTTGGGTCTGGGAGTACTTATATGGGGGGCTATGGTAACTCACTTGGGGTCAGGGAGTACTTATATGGGGCTAGGGTAGCTCACTTGCGTTCAGAGAGTACATATAATGGGGCTAGGATAACTCACTTGGGGTCAGGGAGTACTTATAAAGGGGCTATAGTAACTCACTTGGGGTCAGGGAGTACTTCTATGGGACTAGGGTATCTCGTTTGGGGTCTTGGAGTACTTATATGGGACTAGGGTAACTCACTTGGGGTCTGGGAGTATTTATATGGGACTAGGGTAACTCACATGGGTCAGGGAGTACTTATAAAGGGGCTAGGGTAACTCACTTTGGGTCTGGGAGTAGTTATAAGGGACTAGGGTAACACACTTGGACTCTGGGAGTACATATAAAGGGGCTAGGATAACTCACTTGGGGACAGGGAGTACTTATAAAGGGGCTATAGTAACTCACTTGGGGTCAGGGAGTACTTCTATGGGACTAGGGTATCTCGTTTGGGGTCTTGGAGTACTTATATGGGACTAGGGTAACTCACTTGGGGTCTGGGAGTATTTATATGGGACTAGGGTAACTCACATGGGTCAGGGAGTACTTATAAAGGGGCTAGGGTAACTCACTTTGGGTCTGGGAGTAGTTATAAGGGACTAGGGTAACACACTTGGACTCTGGGAGTACATATAAAGGGGCTAGGATAACTCACTTGGGGACAGGGAGTACTTATAAGGGACTAGGGTAACTCACTTTGGGTCTGGGAGTACTTATAAAGGGGCTATGGTAACTCACTTAGGGTCAGGGAGTACTTATAAGGGACTAGGGTAGCTCACTTGCGTTCAGAGAGTACATATAAAGGGGCTAGGATAACTCACTTGGGGTCAGGGAGTACTTATATGGGACTAGGGTAGCTCACTTGCGTTCAGAGAGTACATATAAAGGGGCTAGGATAACTCACTTGGGGTCAGGGAGTACTTATATGGGACTAGGGTAGCTCACTTGCGTTCAGAGAGTACATATAAAGGGGCTAGGATAACTCACTTTGGGTCAGGGAGAACTTATAAAGGGGCAATAATAACTCACTTGGGGTCAGGGAGTACTTCTATGGGACTAGGGTATCTCGCTTGGGGTCTGGGAGTACTTATATGGGACTAGGGTATCTCGCTTGGGGTCTGGGAGTACTTATATGGGACTTGGGTAACTCACTTGGGGTCTGGGAGTACTTATATGGGACTAGGGTAACTCACATGGGTCAGGGAGTACTTATAAAGGGGCTAGGTTAACTTACTTTGGGTCAAGGAGTACTTATATGGGACTAGGGTAACTCACTTAGGGCCAGGGTGTACTTATTAAGGGGCTAGGGTAACTCACTTGGGGCCAGGGAGTACTTCTATGGGACTAGGGTAACTCACTTGGGTTCTGGGAGTACTTATTTGGGAATAGGGTAACCCACTTAGGGTCAGGGAGTAATTATAAAGGGGCTAGGGTAACTCACTTTGGGTCGGGGAGTAGTTATAAGGGACTAGGGTAACTCACTTGGACTCTGGGAGTGCATATAAAGGGGCTAGGATAACTCACTTGGGGTCAGGGAGTACTTATAAAGGACTAGGGTAACTCACTTTGGGTCTGGGAGTACTTATATGGGGGGCTATGGTAACTCACTTGGGGTCAGGGAGTACTTATATGGGACTAGGGTAGCTCACTTGCGTTCAGAGAGTACATATAATGGGGCTAGGATAACTCACTTGGGGTCAGGGAGTACTTATAAAGGGGCTATAGTAACTCACTTGGGGTCAGGGAGTACTTCTATGGGACTAGGGTATCTCGTTTGGGGTCTTGGAGTACTTATATGGGACTAGGGTAACTCACTTGGGGTCTGGGAGTATTTATATGGGACTAGGGTAACTCACATGGGTCAGGGAGTACTTATAAAGGGGCTAGGGTAACTCACTTTGGGTCTGGGAGTAGTTTTTAAGGGACTAGGGTAACACACTTGGACTCTGGGAGTACATATAAAGGGGCTAGGATAACTCACTTGGGGACAGGGAGTACTTATAAGGGACTAGGGTAACTCACTTTGGGTCTGGGAGTACTTATAAAGGGGCTATGGTAACTCACTTGGGGTCAGGGAGTACTTATAAGGGACTAGGGTAGCTCACTTGCGTTCAGAGAGTACATATAAAGGGGCTAGGATAACTCACTTGGGGTCAGGGAGTACTTATATGGGACTAGGGTAGCTCACTTGCGTTCAGAGAGTACATATAAAGGGGCTAGGATAACTCACTTGGGGTCAGGGAGTACTTATATGGGACTAGGGTAGCTCACTTGCGTTCAGAGAGTACATATAAAGGGGCTAGGATAACTCACTTTGGGTCAGGGAGAACTTATAAAGGGGCAATAATAACTCACTTGGGGTCAGGGAGTACTTCTATGGGACTAGGGTATCTCGCTTGGGGTCTGGGAGTACTTATATGGGACTAGGGTATCTCGCTTGGGGTCTGGGAGTACTTATATGGGACTTGGGTAACTCACTTGGGGTCTGGGAGTACTTATATGGGACTAGGGTAACTCACATGGGTCAGGGAGTACTTATAAAGGGGCTAGGTTAACTTACTTTGGGTCAAGGAGTACTTATATGGGACTAGGGTAACTCACTTAGGGCCAGGGTGTACTTATTAAGGGGCTAGGGTAACTCACTTGGGGCCAGGGAGTACTTCTATGGGACTAGGGTAACTCACTTGGGTTCTGGGAGTACTTATTTGGGAATAGGGTAACCCACTTAGGGTCAGGGAGTAATTATAAAGGGGCTAGGGTAACTCACTTTGGGTCGGGGAGTAGTTATAAGGGACTAGGGTAACTCACTTGGACTCTGGAAGTACATATAAAGGGGCTAGGATAACTCACTTGGGGTCAGGGAGTACTTATAAAGGGGATAGAGTAACTCACTTGGGGTTAGGGAGTACTTATAAGGGACTAGGGTAGCTCAATTGCGTTCAGAGAGTACATATAAAGGGGCTAGGATAACTCACTTGGGGTCAGGGAGTACTTATATGGGACTTGGGTAGCTCAATTGCGTTCAGAGAGTACATATAAAGGGGCTAGGATAACTCACTTGGGGTCAGGGAGTACTTATATGGGACTAGGGTAGCTCACTTGCGTTCAGAGAGTACATATAAAGGGGCTAGGATAACTCACTTGGGGTCAGGGAGTACTTATATGGGACTAGGGTAACTCACTTGCGTTCAGAGAGTACATATAAAGGGGCTAGGATAACTCACTTTGGGTCAGGGAGAACTTATAAAGGGGCAATAATAACTCACTTGGGGTCAGGGAGTACTTCTATGGGACTAGGGTATCTCGCTTGGGGTCTGGGAGTACTTATATGGGACTAGGGTAACTCACTTGGTGTCAGGGAGTACTTATATGGGACTAGGGTAACTCACATGGGTCAGGGAGTACTTATAAAGGGGCTAGGTTAACTTACTTTGGGTCAAGGAGTACTTATATGGGACTAGGGTAACTCACTTAGGGCCAGGGTGTACTTATTAAGGGGCTAAGGTAACTCACTTAAGGTCAGGGAGTACTTCTATGGTACTAGGGTAACTCACTTGGGATCTGGGAGTACTTATGTGGGACTAGGGTAACCCACTTAGGGTCAGGGAGTACTTAAAAAGGGGCTAGGGTAACTCACTTAGAGTCAGGGAGTACTTATAAGGGGGCTAGGGTAACCCACTTAGGTTCAGGGAGTACTTATAAAGGGGCTAGGGTAACTCACTTTGGGTCAAGGAGTAGTTATAGGGGACTAGGGTAACTCATTTGGAGTCTGGGAGTACATATAAAGGGGCTAGGATAACTCACTTGCGGTCAGAGAGTACATATAAAGGGGTTAGGGTGACTAATTTGGGGTCAGGGAGTACTTCTATGGGACTAGGTTAACTCGCTTGGGGTCTGGGAGTACTTCTATGGGACTAGGGTAACTCACTTGGGATCTGGGAGTACTTATGTGGGACTAGGGTAACCCACTTAGGGTCAGGGAGTACTTATAAAGGGGATAGGGTAACTCACTTTGGGTCGGGGAGTAGTTATAAGGGACTAGGGTAACTCACTAGGACTCTGGGAGTACATATAAAGGGGCTATGATAACTCACTTGGGGACAGGGAGTACTTCTATGGGACTAGGGTAACTCACTTGGGGTCAGGGAATACTTATATAGGGGCTAGGGTAACGCACTTGGGGTCAGGGAGTACTTATAAAGGGGCTAGGATAACTCACTTTGGGTCGGGGAGTAGTTTAAGGGACTAGGGTAACTCACTTGGACTCTGGGAATACATATAAAGGAGCTATGATAACTCACTTGGGGACAGGGAGTACTTCTATGGGACTAGGGTAACTCACTTGGGGTCAGGGAATACTTATATAGGGGATAGGGTAACTCACTTGGGGTCAGGGAGTACTTATAAGGGACTAGGGTAACTCACTTAGAGCCAGGGAGTACTTATAAAGGGGCTAGGGTAACCCACTTTGGTTCAGGGAGTAGTTATAGGGGACTAGGGTAATTCACTTGGGTACTGGGAGTACTTATATGGGACTAGGGTAACCCACTTAGGGTCAGGGAGTAGTTATAGGGGACTAGGGTAACTCACTTGGAGTCAGAGAGTACATATAAAGGGACAAGGATAACTCACTTGGGGTCAGGGAGTACTTATAAAGTGGCTATAGTAACTCACTTGGGGTCAGGGAGTACTTCTATGGGACTAGGGTAACTCGCTTGGGGTCTGGGAGTACTTATTTGGGACTAGGGTAACTCACTTGGGGTCAGGGAGTACTTATATGGGACTAGGGTAACTCACTTGGAGTCAGGGAGTACTTATAAAGGGGTAGGTTAACCTACTATGGGTCAAGGACTACTTATATGGGACTAGGGTAACTCACTTGGTGTTGTGAGCACTTATATGGGACCACGGTAACTCACTTGGGGCCAGGGTGTACTTATTAAGGCGCTAGGGTAACTCACTTGGGGTCAGGGAGTACTTCTATGGGACTAGGGTAACTCACTTGGGGTCAGTGGAGTACATATATAGGGGCTAGGGTAACACACTTGGGGTCAGGGAGTACTTATAAAGGGGCTAGGATAACTCACTTTGGGTCGGGGAGTAGTTTAAGGGACTAGGGTAACTCACTTGGACTCTGGGAGTACATATAATGGGGCTAGGATAACTTACTTGGGGTCAGGGAAGACTTATAAAGGGGATAGGGTAACTCACTTGGGGTCAGGGAGTACTTATAAGGGACTAGGGTAACTCACTTAGAGTCAGGGAGTACTTATAAGGGGGCTAGGGTAACTCACTTTGGGTCGGGGAGTAGTTATAAGGGACTAGGGTAACTCATTTGGACTCTGGAAGTACATATAAAGGGGCTAGGATAACTCACTTGGGGTCAGGGAGTACTTCTATGGGACTAGGTTATCTCGCTTGGGGTCTGGGAGTACTTATATGGGACTAGGGTAACTCACTTGGGGTCAGGGAGTACTTCTATGGGACTAGGGTATCTCGCTTGGGGTCTGGGAGTACTTATATGGGACTAGGGTAACTCACTTGGGGTCTGGGAGTATTTATATGGGACTAGGGTAACCCACTTAGGGTCAGGGAGTACTTATAAAGGGGCTAGGGTAACTCACTTTGGGTTGGGGAGTAGTTATAAGGGACTAGGGTAACTCACTTGGACTCTGGGAGTGCATATAAAGGGGCTAGGATAACTCACTTGGGGTCAGGGAGTACTTATAAAGGACTAGGGTAACTCACTTTGGGTCTGGGAGTACTTATAAAGGGGCTATGGTACCTCACTTGGGGTCAGGGAGTACTTATATGGGACTAGGGTAGCTCACTTGCGTTCAGAGAGTACATATAATGGGGCTAGGATAACTCACTTGGGGTCAGGGAGTACTTATAAAGGGGCTATAGTAACTCACTTGGGGTCAGAGAGTACTTCTATGGGACTAGGGTATCTCGCTTGGGGTCTGGGAGTACTTATATGGGACTAGGGTAACTCACTTGGGGTCTGGGAGTATTTATTTGGGACTAGGGTAACTCACATGGGTCAGGGAGTACTTATAAAGGGGCTAGGGTAACTCACTTTGGGTCTGGGAGTAGTTATAAGGGACTAGGGTAACACACTTGGACTCTGGGAGTACATATAAAGGGGCTAGGATAAATCACTTGGGGTCAGGGAGTACTTATAAGGGACTAGGGTAACTCACTTTGGGTCAGGGAGTACTTATATGGGACTAGGGTAGCTCACTTGCGTTCAGAGAGTACATATAATGGGGCTAGGATAACTCACTTGGGGTTAGGGAGTACTTATAAAGGGGTTATAGTAACTCACTTGGGGTCAGGGAGTACTTCTATGGGACTAGGGTATCTCGCTTGGGGTCTGGGAGTACTTATATGGGACTAGGGTAACTCACTTGGGGTCTGGGAGTATTTATATGGGACTAGGGTAACTCACATGGGTCAGGGAGTACTTATAAAGGGGCTAGGGTAACTCACTTTGGGTCGAGGAGTAGTTATAAGGGACTAGGGTAACTCACTTAGGGCCAGGGTGTACTTATTAAGGGGCTAAGGTAACTCACTTAAGGTCAGGGAATACTTCTATGGTACTAGGGTAACTCACTTGGGATCTGGGAGTACTTATGTGGGACTAGGGTAACCCACTTAGGGTCAGGGAGTACTTAAAAAGGGGCTAGGGTAACTCACTTGGACTCTGGGAGGACATATAATGGGGCTAGGATAACTCACTTGGGGTCATGGAAGACTTATAAAGGGGATAGGGTAACTCACTTGGGGTCAGGGAGTACTTATAAGGGACTAGGGTAACTCACTTAGAGTCAAAGAGTACTTATAAGGGGGCTAGGGTAACCCACTTAGGTTCAGGGAGTACTTATAAAGGGGCTAGGGTAACTCACTTTGGGTCAAGGAGTAGTTATAGGGGACTAGGGTAACTCATTTGGAGTCTGGGAGTAAATATAAAGGGGGTAGGATAACTCACTTGCGGTCAGAGAGTACATATAAAGGGGTTAGGGTGACTAATTTGGGGTCAGGGAGTACTTCTATGGGACTAGGGTAACTCACTTGGGGTCTGGGAGTACTTATATGGGACTAGGGTAACTCACTTGGGGTCTGGGAGTATTTATATGGGACTAGGGTAACTCACATGGGTCAGGGAGTACTTATACAAGGGGCTAGGGTAACTCACTTTGGGTCGGGGAGTAGTTATAAGGGACTAGGGTAACTCACTTGGACTCTGGGAGTGCATATAAAGGGGCTAGGATAACTCACTTGGGGTCAGGGAGTACTTATAAAGGACTAGGGTAACTCACTTTGGGTCTGGGAGTACTTATATGGGGGGCTATGGTAACTCACTTGGGGTCAGGGAGTACTTATATGGGACTAGGGTAGCTCACTTGCGTTCAGAGAGTACATATAATGGGGCTAGGATAACTCACTTGGGGTCAGGGAGTACTTATAAAGGGGCTATAGTAACTCACTTGGGGTCAGGGAGTACTTCTATGGGACTAGGGTATCTCGTTTGGGGTCTGGGAGTACTTATATGGGATTAGGGTAACTTACTTGGGGTCTGGGAGTATTTATATGGGACTAGGGTAACTCACATGGGTCAGGGAGTACTTATAAAGGGGCTAGGGTAACTCACTTTGGGTCTGGGAGTAGTAATAAGGGACTAGGGTAACACACTTGGACTCTGGGAGTACATATAAAGGGGCTAGGATAACTCACTTGGGGACAGGGAGTACTTATAAGGGACTAGGGTAACTCACTTTGGGTCTGGGAGTACTTATAAAGGGGCTATGGTAACTCACTTGGGGTCAGGGAGTACTTATAAGGGACTAGGGTAGCTCACTTGCGTTCAGAGAGTACATATAAAGGGGCTAGGATAACTCACTTGGGGTCAGGGAGTACTTATATGGGACTAGGGTAGCTCACTTGCGTTCAGAGAGTACATATAAAGGGGCTAGGATAACTCACTTGGGGTCAGGGAGTACTTATATGGGACTAGGGTAGCTCACTTGCGTTCAGAGAGTACATATAAAGGGGCTAGGATAACTCACTTTGGGTCAGGGAGAACTTATAAAGGGGCAATAATAACTCACTTGGGGTCAGGGAGTACTTCTATGGGACTAGGGTATCTCGCTTGGGGTCTGGGAGTACTTATATGGGACTAGGGTAACTCACATGGGTCAGGGAGTACTTATAAAGGGGCTAGGTTAACTTACTTTGGGTCAAGGAGTACTTATATGGGACTAGGGTAACTCACTTAGGGCCAGGGTGTACTTATTAAGGGGCTAGGGTAACTCACTTGGGGCCAGGGAGTACTTCTATGGGACTAGGGTAACTCACTTGGGTTCTGGGAGTACTTATTTGGGAATAGGGTAACCCACTTAGGGTCAGGGAGTAATTATAAAGGGGCTAGGGTAACTCACTTTGGGTCGGGGAGTAGTTATAAGGGACTAGGGTAACTCACTTGGACTCTGGAAGTACATATAAAGGGGCTAGGATAACTCACTTGGGGTCAGGGAGTACTTATAAAGGGGATAGAGTAACTCACTTGGGGTTAGGGAGTACTTATAAGGGACTAGGGTAGCTCACTTGCGTTCAGAGAGTACATATAAAGGGGCTAGGATAACTCACTTGGGGTCAGGGAGTACTTATATGGGACTTGGGTAGCTCAATTGCGTTCAGAGAATACATATAAAGGGGCTAGGATAACTCACTTGGGGTCAGGGAGTACTTATATGGGACTAGGGTAGCTCACTTGCGTTCAGAGAGTACATATAAAGGGGCTAGGATAACTCACTTGGGGTCAGGGAGTACTTATATGGGACTAGGGTAACTCACTTGCGTTCAGAGAGTACATATAAAGGGGCTAGGATAACTCACTTTGGGTCAGGGAGAACTTATAAAGGGGCAATAATAACTCACTTGGGGTCAGGGAGTACTTCTATGGGACTAGGGTATCTCGCTTGGGGTCTGGGAGTACTTATATGGGACTAGGGTAACTCACTTGGTGTCAGGGAGTACTTATATGGGACTAGGGTAACTCACATGGGTCAGGGAGTACTTATAAAGGGGCTAGGTTAACTTACTTTGGGTCAAGTAGTACTTATATGGGACTAGGGTAACTCACTTAGGGCCAGGGTGTACTTATTAAGGGGCTAAGGTAACTCACTTAAGGTCAGGGAGTACTTCTATGGTACTAGGGTAACTCACTTGGGATCTGGGAGTACTTATGTGGGACTAGGGTAACCCACTTAGGGTCAGGGAGTACTTAAAAAGGGGCTAGGGTAACTCACTTGGACTCTGGGAGGACATATAATGGGGCTAGGATAACTCACTTGGGGTCAGGGAAGACTTATAAAGGGGATAGGGTAACTCACTTGGGGTCAGGGAGTACTTATAAGGGACTAGGGTAACTCACTTAGAGTCAGGGAGTACTTATAAGGGGGCTAGGGTAACCCACTTAGGTTCAGGGAGTACTTATAAAGGGGCTAGGGTAACTCACTTTGGGTCAAGGAGTAGTTATAGGGGACTAGGGTAACTCATTTGGAGTCTGGGAGTACATATAAAGGGGCTAGGATAACTCACTTGCGGTCAGAGAGTACATATAAAGGGGTTAGGGTGACTAATTTGGGGTCAGGGAGTACTTCTATGGGACTAGGTTAACTCACTTGGGGTCTGGGAGTACTTATATGGTACTAGGGTAACTCACTTGGGGTCAGGGAGAAATTATATGGGACTAGGGTAACTCACTTGGGGTCTGGGACAACTTATTTGGGACTAGGGTAACCCACTTAGGGTCAGGGAGTACTTATAAAGGGGCTAGGGTAACTCACTTTGGGTTGGGGAGTAGTTATAAGGGACTGGGGTAACACACTTGGACTCTGGGAGTACATATAAAGGGGCTAGGGTAGCTCACTTGCGTTCAGAAAGTACATATAATGGGGCTAGGATAACACACTTGGGGTCAGGGAGTACTTATAAAGGGGCTATAGTAACTCACTTGGGGTCAGGGAGTACTTCTATGGGACTAGGGTATCTCGCTTGGGGTCTGGGAGTACTTATATGGGACTAGGGTAACTCACTTGGGGTCTGGGAGTATTTATATGGGACTAGGGTAACTCACATGGGTCAGGGAGTACTTATACAAGGGGCTAGGGTAACTCACTTTGGGTCGGGGAGTAGTTATAAGGGACTAGGGTAACTCACTTGGACTCTGGGAGTGCATATAAAGGGGCTAGGATAACTCACTTGGGGTCAGGGAGTACTTATAAAGGACGAGGGTAACTCACTTTGGGTCTGGGAGTACTTATAAAGGGGCTATGGTAACTCACTTGGGGTCAGGGAGTACTTATATGGGACTAGGGTAGCTCACTTGCGTTCAGAGAGTACATATAATGGGGCTAGGATAACTCACTTTGGGTCAGGGAGAACTTATAAAGGGGCTATAGTAACTCACTTGGGGTCAGGGAGTACTTCTATGGTACTAGGGTATCTAGCTTGGGGTCTGGGAGTACTTATATGGGACTAGGGTAACTCACTTGGGGTCTGGGAGTACTTATATGGGACTAGGGTAACTCACATGGATCAGGGAGTACTTATAAAGGGGCTAGGTTAACTTACTTTGGGTCAAGGAGTACTTATATGGGACTAGGGTAACTCACTTAGGGCCAGGGTGTACTTATTAAGGGGCTAAGGTAACTCACTTAAGGTCAGGGAGTACTTCTATGGTACTAGGGTAACTCACTTGGGATCTGGGAGTACTTATGTGGGACTAGGGTAACCCACTTAGGGTCAGGGAGTACTTAAAAAGGGGCTAGGGTAACTCACTTGGACTCTGGGAGGACATATAATGGGGCTAGGATAACTCACTTGGGGTCAGGGAAGACTTATAAAGGGGATAGGGTAACTCACTTTGGGTCAAGGAGTAGTTATAGGGGACTAGGGTAACTCATTTGGAGTCTGGGAGTACATATAAAGGGGCTAGGATAACTCACTTGCGGTCAGAGTGTACATATAAAGGGGTTAGGGTGACTAATTTGGGGTCAGGGAGTACTTCTATGGGACTAGGGTAACTCACTTGGGGTCTGGGAGTACTTATATGGGACTAGGGTAACTCACTTGGGGTCAGGGAGAACTTATATGGGACTAGGGTAACCCACTTAGGGTCAGGGAGTACTTATAAAAAGGCTAGGGTAACTCACTTTGGGTTGGGGAGTAGTTATAAGGGACTAGGGTAACACACTTGGACTCTGGGAGTACATATAAAGGGGCTAGGATAACTCACTTGGGGTCAGGGAGTACTTATAAGGGACTGGGGTAACTCACTTTGGGTCTGGGAGTACTTATAAAAGGGCTATGGTAACTCACTTGGGGTCAGGGAGTACTTATATGGGACTAGGGTAGCTCACTTGCGTTCAGAGAGTACATATAATGGGGCTAGGATAACACACTTGGGGTCAGGGAGTACTTATAAAGGGGCTATAGTAACTCACTTGGGGTCAGGGAGTACTTCTATAGGACTAGGGTATCTCGCTTGGGGTCTGGGAGTACTTGTATGGGACTAGGGTAACTCACTTGGGGTCTGGGAGTATTTATATGGGACTAGGGTAACTCACATGGGTCAGGGAGTACTTATACAAGGGGCTAGGGTAACTCACTTTGGGTCGGGGAGTAGTTATAAGGGACTAGGGTAACTCACTTGGACTCTGGGAGTGCATATAAAGGGGCTAGGATAACTCACTTGGGGTCAGGGAGTACTTATAAAGGACTAGGGTAACTCACTTTGGGTCTGGGAGTACTTATAAAGGGGCTATGGTAACTCACTTGGGGTCAGGGAGTACTTATATGGGACTAGGGTAGCTCACTTGCGTTCAGAGAGTACATATAATGGGGCTAGGATAACTCACTTGGGGTCAGGGAGTACTTATAAAGGGGCTATAGTAACTCACTTGGGGTCAGGGAGTACTTCTATGGGACTAGGGTATCTAGCTTGGGGTCTGGGAGTACTTATATGGGACTAGGGTAACTCACTTGGGGTCTGGGAGTATTTATATGGGACTAGGGTAACTCACATGGGTCAGGGAGTACTTATAAAGGGGCTAGGGTAACTCACTTTGGGTTGGGGAGTAGTTATAAGGGACTAGGGTAACACACTTGGACTCTGGGAGTACATATAAAGGGGCTAGGATAACTCACTTGGGGTCAGGGAGTACTTATAAGGGACTAGGTTAACTCACTTTGAGTCTGGGAGTACTTATAAAAGGGCTATGGTAACTCACTTGGGGTCAGGGAGTACTTATATGGGACTAGGGTAGCTCACTTGCGTTCAGAGAGTACATATAATGGGGCTAGGATAACACACTTGGGGTCAGGGAGTACTTATAAAGGGGCTATAGTAACTCACTTGGGGTCAGGGAGTACTTCTATGGGACTAGGGTATCTCGCTTGGGGTCTGGGAGTACTTATATGGGACTAGGGTAACTCACTTGGGGTCTGGGAGTATTTATATGGGACTAGGGTAACTCACATGGGTCAGGGAGTACTTATACAAGGGGCTAGGGTAACTCACTTTGGGTCGGGGAGTAGTTATAAGGGACTAGGGTAACTCACTTGGACTCTGGGAGTGCATATAAAGGGCTAGGATAACTCACTTGGGGTCAGGGAGTACTTATAAAGGACTAGGGTAACTCACTTTGGGTCTGGGAGTACTTATAAAGGGGCTATGGTAACTCACTTGGGGTCAGGGAGTACTTATATGGGACTAGGGTAGCTCACTTGCGTTCAGAGAGTACATATAATGGGGCTAGGATAACTCACTTGGGGTCAGGGAGTACTTATAAAGGGGCTATAGTAACTCACTTGCGTTCAGAGAGTACATATAATGGGGCTAGGATAACACACTTGGGGTCAGGGAGTACTTATAAAGGGGCTATAGTAACTCACTTGGGGTCAGGGAGTACTTCTATGGGGCTAGGGTATCTAGCTTGGGGTCTGGGAGTACTTATATGGGACTAGGGTAACTCACTTGGGGTCTGGGAGTATTTATATGGGACTAGGGTAACTCACATGGGTCAGGGAGTACTTATAAAGGGGCTAGGGTAACTCACTTTGGGTTGGGGAGTAGTTATAAGGGACTAGGGTAACACACTTGGACTCTGGGAGTACATATAAAGGGGCTAGGATAACTCACTTGGGGTCAGGGAGTACTTATAAGGGACTAGGTTAACTCACTTTGAGTCTGGGAGTACTTATAAAAGGGCTATGGTAACTCACTTGGGGTCAGGGAGTACTTATATGGGACTAGGGTAGCTCACTTGCGTTCAGAGAGTACATATAATGGGGCTAGGATAACACACTTGGGGTCAGGGAGTACTTATAAAGGGGCTATAGTAACTCACTTGGGGTCAGGGAGTACTTCTATGGGACTAGGGTATCTCGCTTGGGGTCTGGGAGTACTTATATGGGACTAGGGTAACTCACTTGGGGTCTGGGAGTATTTATATGGGACTAGGGTAACTCACATGGGTCAGGGAGTACTTATACAAGGGGCTAGGGTAACTCACTTTGGGTCGGGGAGTAGTTATAAGGGACTAGGGTAACTCACTTGGACTCTGGGAGTGCATATAAAGGGGCTAGGATAACTCACTTGGGGTCAGGGAGTACTTATAAAGGACTAGGGTAACTCACTTTGGGTCTGGGAGTACTTATAAAGGGGCTATGGTAACTCACTTGGGGTCAGGGAGTACTTATATGGGACTAGGGTAGCTCACTTGCGTTCAGAGAGTACATATAATGGGGCTAGGATAACTCACTTGGGGTCAGGGAGTACTTATAAAGGGGCTATAGTAACTCACTTGCGTTCAGAGAGTACATATAATGGGGCAAGGATAACTCACTTGCGGTCAGGGAGTACTTATAAAGGGGCTATAGTAACTCACTTGGGGTCAGGGAGTACTTCTATGGGACTAGGGTATCTAGCTTGGGGTCTGGGAGTACTTATATGGGACTAGGGTAACTCACTTGGGGTCTGGGAGTATTTATATGGGACTAGGGTAACTCACATGGGTCAGGGAGTACTTATACAAGGGGCTAGGGTAACTCACTTTGGGTCGGGGAGTAGTTATAAGGGACTAGGGTAACTCACTTGGACTCTGGGAGTGCATATAAAGGGCTAGGATAACTCACTTGGGGTCAGGGAGTACTTATAAAGGACTAGGGTAACTCACTTTGGGTCTGGGAGTACTTATAAAGGGGCTATGGTAACTCACTTGGGGTCAGAGAGTACTTATAAGGGACTAGGGTAACTCACTTTGAGTCTGGGAGTACTTATAAAAGGGCTATGGTAGCTCACTTGGGGTCAGGGAGTACTTATATGGGACTAGGGTAGCTCACTTGCGTTCAGAGAGTACATATAATGGGGCTAGGATAACTCACTTGGGGTCAGGGAGTACTTATAAAGGGGCTATAGTAACTCACTTGGGGTCAGGGAGTACTTCTATGGGACTAGGGTATCTCGCTTGGGGTCTGGGAGTACTTATATGGGACTAGGGTAACTCACTTGGGGTCTGGGAGTATTTATATGGGACTAGGGTAACTCACATGGGTCAGGGAGTACTTATAAAGGGGCTAGGGTAACTCACTTTGGGTCGGGGAGTAGTTATAAGGGACTAGGGTCCCCCCCGCTGGTGTGGCACCTTGTCGTGGTGGGGGGGCTCACCTCGGGCTTCTCCCCGGCCCCTCACCGACCGGTTATGGTCGATGGGGTGTCGGGGGGTTGCTCGGGGTGCTAAGATCACACCAAAACAAACACGATGAATAGTTCCGTACTAGATAAGTCGTTTACGGTGCAGGGGAGGGATACCCCAGTACCGGTAGCTGAGGGGGTGGTTACGCAGGCCCCCCTCCTACCGTCAGCAAGTGACTGTGGTACTCTTGTGGTTGGGCAGGCCGCAATGAGGGAAACGGCTACTGCCAGGTCCCAGGAGGTGGCTAGGCAAGCTACCTTGGACCGTTTCGTTACTGTATCCGGGGGGACGACGATTACGAGGGTTAAGGCCAAAAAGGTCAAACCGAAGGTAAAGAAGATCGAGACCCTTCTATCGGCAGCTAAGGCAGCTAAGGGGATGCGACCAAGATCCAACTCGGTTCCTAATATAGTTGTCACCGAGGACTCTGACGAGGCGACCGGCGCGGGACCCGTTACCCCAGGGAGCGGAATGGATCGAACCGCCTCGAATACTGAGGTGACTGTAACAGCGGAGACCGCTGAACTGCTGCTGCCATTTAAAGAGATCACGGGGGACTTGCATCTGGCTAGGAAAGCGGTCAACGAGAAGAAGCAGCGGACACGTGAGATGGAGGCCGACCTCGCCATAATGGGGGAGAAGACCGAAATGTTGCGTCGGGAGGTTATCACTAACCTTAAGAAAGGGGACCCTATAACGAAGATGACTGTCGAAACGGACGATATGGCAGCAAGACTACAGGCGTCTTACGTCTCGCACCTGGAAGCGGATAAGTTCCTCATGGTGAAGATCGACAATCTTATTGGATGTGTCGAAAGAATGGCTAGCGCCCAACTTCATGCCATCGAGGTACTAGCGACAAAGATCGATGACCTCGGGATGCGGACCACAACAGGGCAAACGGTCTCTCCAGAATCGATGGTGACTGGAACCACCAAAAAGAGGAAGAGAGCCACGGCAACAACGATGAGGGATGAGCCCCAGCTACCCGGTGCCTCTCTCTATGATGAGATCTGCATGGCGGCGGCGATGGAGATCGAGGATTCGCCTACACGACCCAACGGTACCCCGACGTCGGCGGGAAACATCTCGTGGGCGACCGTGGTGGCGAATCCGAAACCCCAGCGGGACCCGTCCAAACTACAGGTTCCAGGTCTACCGCGACCTAGCGTGGCTCCGAATGAGCCGATAGCGCCAGGACCTGTAGCGCCCAGAGTATCGACTCCCAGGACCAGGAGCAGGGCCCCCAGGACTAAGGCGGTTAAGGTGGCAGTCAACGAGGGGACGAAATTGGATGACGTCCTCCCTACCATTAGGTCTAAGGTCAACCCAGCAGTCTTGGGCCTGTCCATCACAGCGGTTCGCAAGACTAGAGCAGGTGACCTGCTGATAGAGGTAGGTTCTGAGACGCAGGAGGACAAGGTCGATGCTCTCAGTAGGGAGATCGATAGGGCCCTCAACGGCTTGGGAAGCGTGGTGCAGCTTAATCCAACCACGGCAATCGATGTCACTGATATCGAGACCTGGGCGACGGAGGAGGAAATCCTCCAAGCTCTAAAGGACGCCTCAAACCTTACCTCGGAATCAGGGGCAGTGAAGATAGTGTCCTCCAGGGTTACCTTCGGTAACCTTAAAAGAGTGCGCGCATTACTACCGCACAAAGCGGCTGAGGCCTTAATTTTGGCAGGCCGGGTACGGATTGGGTGGACGATGGGGAAGGTGAAGCCGGTCACCACCCCGATAAGATGCACGAAATGCCACCAGAGTGGCCACAGGAGAGCGATGTGCGTGTCGGTAAAGGACCGGTCTGGCTTGTGCATGCGATGTGGCAACGAGGGCCACAAATCCGCGGAATGCAGGGAAACGTCGCCGAGATGCCTGGTTTGCAGTGAGGACAAGGGACTAGATGGGGCCCATTTCCCCCTGACAAAAAACTGCTGCATGGCTCCTGGGAGAGCAGGAATGCCAACTGCAGCCGAACCACCGAGACAGCCAGCCTAAGGGTACGACAACTCAACGTGGGCCACGGGACCGCGGCACAGGCGCTACTGGTGGAGAAAGCGGTAAGTGAGCATGTTGACATCCTCATAATAGCTGAGCCGCGACACGTACGCGATAGCCCTCTGTGGCTCAGCAGCGAGCTGGGTGGCGCTGCGATCATCTGCCTAACGCAGGATAAATGGAGTAACGTCAGTAGAAGTCGCTACTACGTCAAGGGTTCGATGAGAGGCGTGGATTTTCTGTCGGTCTACGCGCCGCCTAGCATTCGTCTGGAAGAATATCGGAATATTCTCGCGGAGATTGACCTTGCTATAGCGGCCAGCTCGGCTATTATATTAGCGGGGGATTTCAATGCCAGACACTTGGAGTGGGACAGGCGGGCGAATCAGAGAGGGGATGTGACGTGGGAGTTTGTCTCCAAAAATGGGCTAACGGTCCATAATATCCACGCGGCATCAACGTTCGAGTCGACCAGAGGGCGTTGCTCTGTGGTGGACCTAACGCTGTCCCGGGGCCCGGTTGGGGTGAGGGGCTGGCAGATCCTGGGCGAGGATTGCCTCTCGGATCATAAGCCTATCGAGTTTGAGGTCATACGGACGGCAACATCGACCAGTGCTAGCAGGCCCCCGGTGGGTGGTGGAAGCGCAAGCACAAGGTGGTCCACGGCCTCGTTCGACGTGCAGCTGGCGCATCTGGCGATCCAATGGACACTGCCCAGGGACGCGAATGACCTCCGGACGATCGAGGAAGCGTTACAGGTGGCGTCGTCAGCAAGTATGCGGCCCAAGATGATCGGGGGCAAACGGAGACCGAAGTGGTGGTGGAACCTGAGCCTGAAGATTGAGCAGTCGAAAGTTTCGGCTTTGAGACGCAATATGCTCAAAGTTAAGGACGCGGAGGAGAGGACGAGATGCCGAGCGACGTGGTTAGCTGCAAGAGCTGAGTTTAAGCGATGCATTAAGACTGCAAAAGACCGCAGCTGGTCCGCGTACATCGACTCGCTCAACGAGAACCCGTGGGGGATGCCCTTGCGTAGGTTTTTCAGAGGCCCACACATTGCAACACCAAACCGAAGTATGTCGGTTAATGGTCAGATAATACAGGAACTCTTTCCGATGAGAGACGAGAATGATCTTCGATCCGCCGGTGTGGATGCCAATGATCTCTGTGCATCAGGGATTCCACCGGTTACCGTCGAGGAAGTAGTTGCAGCCATCGGATCGCTACGAACGGCTTCGGCCCCCGGCGACGATGGCATTGAGGTAATGCTCCTCAAGGCGGTTTCAGCCATAACGGCTAACGCATTGGCTAATGCTATCACAGGAGTTTTTACAACGGGTAAGTTTCCGACACAATGGAAGCAGCAGCGTCTTCTCCTAATACCAAAGGCCAATAAGGATACGTATCGCCCGATATGCCTGCTGTCGGCAGTTAGTAAGATCGCGGAGATGATCATTAAGACCAGGTTGGAGAAGATTTGTACGACCGTGGGCATACCATGTGCGAGGCAATTCGGATTCCGTAAGGGTAAAAGTACGGGGGACGCGATCGAGTCAATGCTAAATATTTTCAGGCAGGGTACACGTGTGACCGATGTGGTGTTGATGGTGGCAATTGACATTGCAAACGCCTTCAACTCCATAAACCACTCGGCAATCGTGGAATCGCTGAAACTGATCGCAGGTATGCCGAAATACTTATCGCGCGTGATCGAAGACTACCTGAGGGGGAGGACCATTGTGTGCAGAACGTCGAGGGAGACTCGGTTCATGACTGCCACCGAGGCGTTCCGCAGGGTTCGGTGTTGGGGCCCACTCTGTGGAACGTTGCCTTTGATAGGGTTACGCGCATCAATTTACCCCCTGGATGTGGGCTGACCGCGTTTGCGGACGACGTGGCCATTGTCGTCAGAGGTAGGACAAAGACCAGGGCCATGCAAGAGATGCAGCGCCTGATCGACGATGTCGTGGAGTCCTTGAGCAGTCTGGGCCTGAAGGTTGCGCCACACAAGTGCGAGTTGATGGCTCGTACAGGTTATAGGGACAAGAAGACCAACTGGCTCGACGTTAAGGTCTGTATTGGCGACACGCCGATCGGGCTGGTCCAGGAGATGAAATACCTCGGTGTTTGGATAGATAGGTCGCTGACCTTTAGGAGACATTTCCAGGAGACGTTATCCAAGACCGCCCGATCATCAAGGGCACTGCGCGCTATCCTGCCAAGGATAAGGGGCCCGGCCTACCATCTACGGAAGTTGTACGTCACGGTCATTCAAAGCATAATGCTTTACGGTGCACCGATATGGCACACAATTCTCAGGAGAGTAACAGCGAAAAAGCGAGCTAGATCGACATCACGGGTAATCCTATTGATGGCAACGGGAGCATGCTGCTCTGTGTCCACCGATGCATTGGAGGTACTGGCAGGGGCTGTTCCCATCGATCTCTTGATCGAAGAACGAGCCGCTGTGTGGTCGCGCATCAGGACTGGTAGTTCCGAAGGTACGCCTGCTGCTGAAGTTGCCGAAATAAAGCGCGAGGAAAGGGACAGCACCATGGAGAAATGGCAAAGTAGGTGGGATAACGCGACGAAAGGCAGATGGACTCAGAGGATCATCCCCTCCCTTCATAACTGGATTAGCAGTGCGGCTCTCTGTCCGTTGGACTACCACGTGACTCAGGTCCTCACTGGACACGGCTCCTTCTACCACCACCGCCACCGTATGAATAAGGAGGCATCGGCAAACTGTGACTGCGGTATGGAGATCCCGGACGATGCAGCGCACCATCTTTTTGTTTGCCCGAAGTGGAATCTTCAACGGGAATCTCTGTGGGATTTGGCTACGCCACCAACACCGGAGAATCTTATCGATTTCCTAAAAAGTCGGAATAAATGGCAGGACTTTCGAAGATTTTGTAGAGACACGCTAATGTCCAAGGACGAGTCGATCCGCGACAGAGTGATAGGACAACGGGTTGGAGGGCCATTAAGGGTAGAGTTGGGAAGCGCGGAAAGTCATGGCTAGGAAAGAAGATGACGGTTAGGCGTTTCGCCTGAAGGGTGATGATGGGCGGGGGAAGGGGTGAAGCATGCCTCGGTGATTCCACCCCGGACCCTAACCTAAGCCCAGTGTAGGGGTTTTAGTGGGTAAAAGACCCCGCGTTGCACCACCATGCGGGGGAGTCCCACATAACCTGACCCGGGTAACTGTCCTTCTAAGGACACTGCCCTTGTTAGGGCGGTCCCGGGGAAGGTATGCATAAAGCATTTCCCCTTCACTTAAAATAGGAAAAAAAAAAAAAAAAAAAAAAAAAAAAAAAAGGGACTAGGGTAACTCACTTGGACTCTGGGAGTGCATTTAAGGGGCTAGGATAACTCACTTGGGGTCAGGGAATACTTATAAAGGGGTTTGGGTAACTCACTTGAGATCAGGGAGTACTTATAAGGGACTAGGGTAACTCACTTGGGGTCTGGGAGTACTTATAAAGGGGCTATGGTAACTCATTTGGTGTCAGGGAGTACTTATATGGGACTAGGGTAGCTCACTTGCTTTCAGAGAGTACATATAAAGTGGCTAGGATAACTCACTTGGGGTCAGGGAGTACTTATATGGGACTAGGGTAGCTCACTTGCGTTCGGAGAGTACATATAAAGAGGCTAGGATAACTCACTTGGGGTCAGGGAGAACTTATAAAGGGGCAATAGTAACACACTTGGGGTCAGGGAGTACTTCTATGGGACTAGGGTATCTCGCTTGGGGTCTGGGAGTACTTATATGGGACTAGGGTAACTCACTTGGGGTCTGGGAGTACTTATATGGGACTAGGGTAACTCACATGGGTCAGGGAGTACTTATAAAGGGGCTAGGTTAACTTACTTTGGGTCAAGGAGTACTTATATTGGACTAGGGTAACTCACTTAGGGCCAGGGTGTACTTATTAAGGGGCTAGGGTAACTCACTTGGGGCCAGGGAGTACTTCTATGGGACTAGGGTAACTCACTTGGGTTCTGGGATTACTTATTTGGGAATAGGGTAACCCACTTAGGGTCAGGGAGTAATTATAAAGGGGCTAGGGTAACTCACTTTGGGTCGGGGAGTAGTTATAAGGGACTAGGGTAACTCACTTGGACTCTGGAAGTACATATAAAGGGGCTAGGATAACTCACTTGGGGTCAGGGAGTACTTATAAAGGGGATAGAGTAACTCACTTGGGGTTAGGGAGTACTTATAAGGGATTAGGGTAGCTCACTTGCGTTCAGAGAGTACATATAAAGGGGCTAGGATAACTCACTTGGGGTCAGGGAGTACTTATATGGGACTAGGGTAGCTCACTTGCGTTCAGAGAGTACATATAAAGGGGATAGGATAACTCACTTGGGGTCAGGGAGTACTTATATGGGACTAGGGTAGCTCACTTGCGTTCAGAGAGTACATATAAAGGGGCTAGGGTAACTCACTTTGGGTCAGGGAGAACTTATAAAGGGGCAATAATAACTCACTTGGGGTCAGGGAGTACTTCTATGGGACTAGGGTATCTCGCTTGGGGTCTGGGAGTACTTATATGGGACTAGGGTAACTCACTAGGTGTCAGGGAGTACTTATATGGGACTAGGGTAACTCACATGGGTCAGGGAGTACTTATAAAGGGGCTAGGTTAACTTACTTTGGGTCAAGGAGTACTTATATGGGACTAGGGTAACTCACTTAGGGTCAGGGTGTACTTATTAAGGGGCTAGGGTAACTCACTTGGGGCCAGGGAGTACTTCTATGGGACTAGGGTAACTCACTTGGGTTCTGGGATTACTTATTTGGGAATAGGGTAACCCACTTAGGGTCAGGGAGTAATTATAAAGGGGCTAGGGTAACTCACTTTGGGTCGGGGAGTAGTTATAAGGGACTAGGGTAACTCACTTGGACTCTGGAAGTACATATAAAGGGGCTAGGATAACTCACTTGGGGTCAGGGAGTACTTATAAAGGGGATAGAGTAACTCACTTGGGGTTAGGGAGTACTTATAAGGGACTAGGGTAGCTCACTTGCGTTCAGAGAGTACATATAATGGGGCTAGGATAACTCACTTGGGGTCAGGGAGTACTTATATGGGACTAGGGTAGCTCACTTGCGTTCAGAGAGTACATATAAAGGGGCTAGGATAACTCACTTGGGGTCAGGGAGTACTTATATGGGACTAGGGTAGCTCACTTGCGTTCAGAGAGTACATATAAAGGGGCTAGGATAACTCACTTTGGGTCAGGGAGAACTTATAAAGGGGCAATAATAACTCACTTGGGGTCAGGGAGTACTTATAAAGGGGCTATAGTAACTCACTTGGGGTCAGGGAGTACTTCTATGGGACTAGGGTATCTCGCTTGGGGTCTGGGAGTACTTATATGGGACTAGGGTAACTCACTTGAGGTCTGGGAGTATTTATATGGGACTAGGGTAACTCACATGGGTCAGGGAGTACTTATAAAGGGGCTAGGGTAACTCACTTTGGGTCGGGGAGTAGTTATAAGGGACTAGGGTAACTCACTTGGACTCTGGGAGTACATATAAAGGGGCTAGGATAACTCACTTGGGGTCAGGGAATACTTATAAAGGGGTTTGGGTAACTCACTTGGGGTCAGGGAGTACTTATATGGGACTAGGGTAGCTCACTTGCGTTCAGAGAGTACATATAATGGGGCTAGGATAACACACTTGGGGTCAGGGAGTAGTTATAAAGGGGCTATAGTAACTCACTTGGGGTCAGGGAGTACTTCTATGGGACTAGGGTATCTCGCTTGGGGTCTGGGAGTACTTATATGGGACTAGGGTAACTCACTTGGGGTCTGGGAGTATTTATATGGGACTAGGGTAACTCACATGGGTCAGGGAGTACTTATACAAGGGGCTAGGGTAACTCACTTTGGGTCGGGGAGTAGTTATAAGGGACTAGGTTAACTCACTTGGACTCTGGGAGTGCATATAAAGGGGCTAGGATAACTCACTTGGGGTCAGGGAGTACTTATAAAGGACTAGGGTAACTCACTTGGGGTCAGGGAGTACTTATAAAAGGGCTATAGTAACTCACTTGGGGTCAGGGAGTACTTCTATGGGACTAGGGTATCTCGCTTGGGGTCTGGGAGTACTTATATGGGACTAGGGTAACTCACTTGGGGTCTGGGAGTATTTATATGGGACTAGGGTAACTCACATGGGTCAGGGAGTACTTATAAAGGGGCTAGGGTAACTCACTTTGGGTCGGGGAGTAGTTATAAGGGACTAGGGTAACTCACTTGGACTCTGGGAGTACATATAAAGGGGCTAGGATAACTCACTTGGGGTCAGGGAATACTTATAAAGGGGTTTGGGTAACTCACTTGAGATCAGGGAGTACTTATAAGGGACTAGGGTAACTCACTTGGGGTCTGGGAGTACTTATAAAGGGGCTATGGTAACTCATTTGGTGTCAGGGAGTACTTATATGGGACTAGGGTAGCTCACTTGCTTTCAGAGAGTACATATAAAGTGGCTAGGATAACTCACTTGGGGTCAGGGAGTACTTATATGGGACTAGGGTAGCTCACTTGCGTTCAGAGAGTACATATAAAGAGGCTAGGATAACCCACTTGGGGTCAGGGAGAACTTATAAAGGGGCAATAGTAACACACTTGGGGTCAGGGAGTACTTCTATGGGACTAGGGTATCTCGCTTGGGGTCTGGGAGTACTTATATGGGACTAGGGTAACTCTCTTGGGGTCTGGGAGTACTTATATGGGACTAGGGTAACTCACATGGGTCAGGGAGTACTTATAAAGGGGCTAGGTTAACTTAATTTGGGTCAAGGAGTACTTATATGGGACTAGGGTAACTCACTTAGGGCCAGGGTGTACTTATTAAGGGGCTAGGGTAACTCACTTGGGGCCAGGGAGTACTTCTATGGGACTAGGGTAACTCACTTGGGTTCTGGGATTACTTATTTGGGAATAGGGTAACCCACTTAGGGTCAGGGAGTAATTATAAAGGGGCTAGGGTAACTCACTTTGGGTCGGGGAGTAGTTATAAGGGACTAGGGTAACTCACATGGGTCAGGGAGTACTTATAAAGGGGCTAGGATAACTCACTTGCGGTCAGAGAGTACATATAAAGGGGTTAGGGTGACTAATTTGGGGTCAGGGAGTACTTCTATGGGACTAGGGTAACTCACTTGGGGTCTGGGAGTACTTATATGGGACTAGGGTAACTCACTTGTGGTCAGGGAGAACTTATATGGGACTAGGGTAACCCACTTAGGGTCAGGGAGTACTTATAAAGGGGCTAGGGTAACTCACTTTGGGTTGGGGAGTAGTTATAAGGGACTAGGGTAACACACTTGGACTCTGGGAGTACATATAAAGGGGCTAGGATAACTCACTTGGGGTCAGGGAGTACTTATAAGGGACTAGGGTAACTCACTTTGGGTCTGGGAGTACTTATAAAAGGGCTATGGTAACTCACTTGGGGTCAGGGAGTACTTATATGGGACTAGGGTAGCTCACTTGCGTTCAGAGAGTACATATAATGGGGCTAGGATAACACACTTGGGGTCAGGGAGTACTTATAAAGGGGCTATAGTAACTCACTTGGGGTCAGGGAGTACTTCTATGGGACTAGGTTATCTCGCTTGGGGTCTGGGAGTACTTATATGGGACTAGGGTAACTCACTTGGGGTCTGGGAGTATTTATATGGGACTAGGGTAACTCACATGGGTCAGGGAGTACTTATACAAGGGGCTAGGGTAACTCACTTTGGGTCGGGGAGTAGTTATAAGGGACTAGGGTAACTCACTTGGACTCTGGGAGTGCATATAAAGGGGCTAGGATAACTCACTTGGAGTCAGGGAGTACTTATAAAGGACTAGGGTAACTCACTTGGGGTCAGGGAGTACTTATAAAGGGGCTATAGTAACTCACTTGGGGTCAGGGAGTACTTCTATGGGACTAGGGTATCTCGCTTGGGGTCTCGGAGTACTTATATGGGACTAGGGTAACTCACTTGGGGTCTGGGAGTATTTATATGGGACTAGGGTAACTCACATGGGTCAGGGAGTACTTATAAAGGGGCTAGGGTAACTCACTTTGGGTCGGGGAGTAGTTATAAGGGACTAGGGTAACTCACTTGGACTCTGGGAGTGCATATAAAGGGGCTAGGATAACTCACTTGGGGTCAGGGAATACTTATAAAGGGGTTTGGGTAACTCACTTGAGATCAGGGAGTACTTATAAGGGACTAGGGTAACTCACTTGGGGTCTGGGAGTACTTATAAAGGGGCTATGGTAACTCATTTGGTGTCAGGGAGTACTTATATGGGACTAGGGTAGCTCACTTGCTTTCAGAGAGTACATATAAAGTGGCTAGGATAACTCACTTGGGGTCAGGGAGTACTTATATGGGACTAGGGTAGCTCACTTGCGTTCAGAGAGTACATATAAAGAGGCTAGGATAACCCACTTGGGGTCAGGGAGAACTTATAAAGGGGCAATAGTAACACACTTGGGGTCAGGGAGTACTTCTATGGGACTAGGGTATCTCGCTTGGGGTCTGGGAGTACTTATATGGGACTAGGGTAACTCTCTTGGGGTCTGGGAGTACTTATATGGGACTAGGGTAACTCACATGGGTCAGGGAGTACTTATAAAGGGGCTAGGTTAACTTACTTTGGGTCAAGGAGTACTTATATGGGACTAGGGTAACTCACTTAGGGCCAGGGTGTACTTATTAAGGGGCTAGGGTAACTCACTTGGGGCCAGGGAGTACTTCTATGGGACTAGGGTAACTCACTTGGGTTCTGGGATTACTTATTTGGGAATAGGGTAACCCACTTAGGGTCAGGGAGTAATTATAAAGGGGCTAGGGTAACTCACTTTGGGTCGGGGAGTAGTTATAAGGGACTAGGGTAACTCACTTGGACTCTGGAAGTACATATAAAGGGGCTAGGATAACTCACTTGGGGTCAGGGAGTACTTATAAAGGGGATAGAGTAACTCACTTGGGGTTAGGGAGTACTTATAAGGGACTAGGGTAGCTCACTTGCGTTCAGAGAGTACATATAAAGGGGCTGGGATAACTCACTTGGGGTCAGGGAGTACTTATATGGGACTAGGGTAGCTCACTTGCGTTCAGAGAGTACATATAAAGGGGCTAGGATAACTCACTTGGGGTCAGGGAGTACTTATATGGGACTAGGGTAGCTCACTTGCGTTCAGAGAGTACATATAAAGGGGCTAGGATAACTCACTTTGGGTCAGGGAGAACTTATAAAGGGGCTAGGGTAACTCACTTGGACTCTGGGAGGACATATAATGGGGCTAGGATAACTCACTTGGGGTCAGGGAAGACTTATAAAGGGGATAGGGTAACTCACTTGGGGTCAGGGAGTACTTATAAGGGACTAGGGTAACTCACTTAGAGTCAGGGAGTACTTATAAGGGGGCTAGGGTAACCCACTTAGGTTCAGGGAGTACTTATAAAGGGGCTAGGGTAACTCACTTTGGGTCAAGGAGTAGTTATAGGGGACTAGGGTAACTCATTTGGAGTCTGGGAGTACATATAAAGGGGCTAGGATAACTCACTTGCGGTCAGAGAGTACATATAAAGGGGTTAGGGTGACTAATTTGGGGTCAGGGAGTACTTCTATGGGACTAGGGTAACTCACTTGGGGTCTGGGAGTACTTATATGGGAGTAGGGTAACTCACTTGGGGTCAGGGAGAACTTATATGGGACTAGGGTAACTCACTTGGGGTCTGGGACAACTTATTTGGGACTAGGGTAACCCACTTAGGGTCAGGGAGTACTTATAAAGGGGCTAGGGTAACTCACTTTGGGTTGGGGAGTAGTTATAAGGGACTAGGGTAACTCACTTTGGGTCTGGGAGTACTTATAAAAGGGCTATGGTAACTCACTTGGGGTCAGGGAGTACTTATATGGGAATAGGGTAGCTCACTTGCGTTCAGAGAGTACATATAATGGGGCTAGGATAACTCACTTGGGGTCAGGGAGTACTTATAAAGGGGCTATAGTAACTCACTTGGGGTCAGGGAGTACTTCTATGGGACTAGGGTATCTCGCTTGGGGTCTGGGAGTACTTATATGGGACTAGGGTAACTCACTTGGGGTCTGGGAGTATTTATATGGGACTAGGGTAACTCACATGGGTCAGGGAGTACTTATACAAGGGGCTAGGGTAACTCACTTTGGGTTGGGGAGTAGTTATAAGGGACTAGGGTAACTCACTTGGACTCTGGGAGTGCATATAAAGGGGCTAGGATAACTCACTTGGGGTCAGGGAGTACTTATAAAGGACTAGGGTAACTCACTTTGGGTCTGGGAGTACTTATAAAGGGGCTATGGTAACTCACTTGGGGTCAGGGAGTACTTATATGGGACTAGGGTAGCTCACTTGCGTTCAGAGAGTACATATAATGGGGCTAGGATAACTCACTTGGGGTCAGGGAGTACTTATAAAGAGGCTATAGTAACTCACTTGGGGTCAGGGAGTACTTCTATGGGACTAGGGTATTTCGCTTGGGGTCTGGGAGTACTTATATGGGACTAGGGTAACTCACTTGGGGTCTGGGAGTATTTATATGGGACTAGGGTAACTCACATGGGTCAGGGAGTACTTATAAAGGGGCTAGGGTAACTCACTTTGGGTCGGGGAGTAGTTATAAGGGACTATGGTAACTCACTTGGACTCTGGGAGTGCATATAAAGGGGCTAGGATAACTCATTTGGTGTCAGGGAGTACTTATATGGGACTAGGGTAGCTCACTTGCTTTCAGAGAGTACATATAAAGTGGCTAGGATAACTCACTTGGGGTCAGGGAGTACTTATATGGGACTAGGGTAGCTCACTTGCGTTCAGAGAGTACATATAAAGGGGCTAGGATAAATCACTTGGGGTCAGGGAGAACTTATAAAGGGGCAATAGTAACACACTTGGGGTCAGGGAGTACTTCTATGGGACTAGGGTATCTCGCTTGGGGTCTGGGAGTACTTATATGGGACTAGGGTAACTCACTTGGGGTCTGGGAGTACTTATATGGGACTAGGGTAACTCACATGGGTCAGGGAGTACTTATAAAGGGGCTAGGTTAACTTACTTTGGGTCAAGGAGTACTTATATTGGACTAGGGTAACTCACTTAGGGCCAGGGTGTACTTATTAAGGGGCTAGGGTAACTCACTTGGGGCCAGGGAGTACTTCTATGGGACTAGGGTAACTCACTTGGGTTCTGGGATTACTTATTTGGGAATAGGGTAACCCACTTAGGGTCAGGGAGTAATTATAAAGGGGCTAGGGTAACTCACTTTGGGTCGGGGAGTAGTTATAAGGGACTAGGGTAACTCACTTGGACTCTGGAAGTACATATAAAGGGGCTAGGATAACTCACTTGGGGTCAGGGAGTACTTATAAAGGGGATAGAGTAACTCACTTGGGGTTAGGGAGTACTTATAAGGGATTAGGGTAGCTCACTTGCGTTCAGAGAGTACATATAAAGGGGCTAGGATAACTCACTTGGGGTCAGGGAGTACTTATATGGGACTAGGGTAGCTCACTTGCGTTCAGAGAGTACATATAAAGGGGATAGGATAACTCACTTGGGGTCAGGGAGTACTTATATGGGACTAGGGTAGCTCACTTGCGTTCAGAGAGTACATATAAAGGGGCTAGGGTAACTCACTTTGGGTCAGGGAGAACTTATAAAGGGGCAATAATAACTCACTTGGGGTCAGGGAGTACTTCTATGGGACTAGGGTATCTCGCTTGGGGTCTGGGAGTACTTATATGGGACTAGGGTAACTCACTAGGTGTCAGGGAGTACTTATATGGGACTAGGGTAACTCACATGGGTCAGGGAGTACTTATAAAGGGGCTAGGTTAACTTACTTTGGGTCAAGGAGTACTTATATGGGACTAGGGTATCTCGCTTGGGGTCAGGGAGTACTTCTATGGGACTAGGGTATCTCGCTTGGGGTCTGGGAGTACTTATATGGGACTAGGGTAACTCACATGGGTCAGGGAGTACTTATAAAGGGGCTAGGATAACTCACTTGCGGTCAGAGAGTACATATAAAGGGGTTAGGGTGACTAATTTGGGGTCAGGGAGTACTTCTATGGGACTAGGGTAACTCACTTGGGGTCTGGGAGTACTTATATGGGACTAGGGTAACTCACTTGGGGTCAGGGAGAACTTATATGGGACTAGGGTAACCCACTTAGGGTCAGGGAGTAATTATAAAGGGGCTAGGGTAACTCACTTTGGGTTGGGGAGTAGTTATAAGGGACTAGGGTAACACACTTGGACTCTGGGAGTACATATAAAGGGGCTAGGATAACTCACTTGGGGTCAGGGAGTACTTATAAGGGACTAGGGTAACTCACTTGGGGTCAGGGAGTACTTATAAAGGGGCTATAGTAACTCACTTGGGGTCAGGGAGTACTTCTATGGGACTAGGGTATCTCGCTTGGGGTCTGGGAGTACTTATATGGGACTAGGGTAACTCACTTGAGGTCTGGGAGTATTTATATGGGACTAGGGTAACTCACATGGGTCAGGGAGTACTTATAAAGGGGCTAGGGTAACTCACTTTGGGTCGGGGAGTAGTTATAAGGGACTAGGGTAACTCACTTGGACTCTGGGAGTACATATAAAGGGGCTAGGATAACTCACTTGGGGTCAGGGAATACTTATAAAGGGGTTTGGGTAACTCACTTGGGGTCAGGGAGTACTTATATGGGACTAGGGTAGCTCACTTGCGTTCAGAGAGTACATATAATGGGGCTAGGATAACACACTTGGGGTCAGGGAGTAGTTATAAAGGGGCTATAGTAACTCACTTGGGGTCAGGGAGTACTTCTATGGGACTAGGGTATCTCGCTTGGGGTCTGGGAGTACTTATATGGGACTAGGGTAACTCACTTGGGGTCTGGGAGTATTTATATGGGACTAGGGTAACTCACATGGGTCAGGGAGTACTTATACAAGGGGCTAGGGTAACTCACTTTGGGTCGGGGAGTAGTTATAAGGGACTAGGGTAACTCACTTGGACTCTGGGAGTGCATATAAAGGGGCTAGGATAACTCACTTGGAGTCAGGGAGTACTTATAAAGGACTAGGGTAACTCACTTGGGGTCAGGGAGTACTTATAAAGGGGCTATAGTAACTCACTTGGGGTCAGGGAGTACTTCTATGGGACTAGGGTATCTCGCTTGGGGTCTCGGAGTACTTATATGGGACTAGGGTAACTCACTTGGGGTCTGGGAGTATTTATATGGGACTAGGGTAACTCACATGGGTCAGGGAGTACTTATAAAGGGGCTAGGGTAACTCACTTTGGGTCGGGGAGTAGTTATAAGGGACTAGGGTAACTCACTTGGACTCTGGGAGTGCATATAAAGGGGCTAGGATAACTCACTTGGGGTCAGGGAATACTTATAAAGGGGTTTGGGTAACTCACTTGAGATCAGGGAGTACTTATAAGGGACTAGGGTAACTCACTTGGGGTCTGGGAGTACTTATAAAGGGGCTATGGTAACTCATTTGGTGTCAGGGAGTACTTATATGGGACTAGGGTAGCTCACATGCTTTCAGAGAGTACATATAAAGTGGCTAGGATAACTCACTTGGGGTCAGGGAGTACTTATATGGGACTAGGGTAGCTCACTTGCGTTCAGAGAGTACATATAAAGAGGCTAGGATAACCCACTTGGGGTCAGGGAGAACTTATAAAGGGGCAATAGTAACACACTTGGGGTCAGGGAGTACTTCTATGGGACTAGGGTATCTCGCTTGGGGTCTGGGAGTACTTATATGGGACTAGGGTAACTCACTTGGGGTCTGGGAGTACTTATATGGGACTAGGGTAACTCACATGGGTCAGGGAGTACTTATAAAGGGGCTAGGTTAACTTACTTTGGGTCAAGGAGTACTTATATTGGACTAGGGTAACTCACTTAGGGCCAGGGTGTACTTATTAAGGGGCTAGGGTAACTCACTTGGGGCCAGGGAGTACTTCTATGGGACTAGGGTAACTCACTTGGGTTCTGGGATTACTTATTTGGGAATAGGGTAACCCACTTAGGGTCAGGGAGTAATTATAAAGGGGCTAGGGTAACTCACTTTGGGTCGGGGAGTAGTTATAAGGGACTAGGGTAACTCACTTGGACTCTGGAAGTACATATAAAGGGGCTAGGATAACTCACTTGGGGTCAGGGAGTACTTATAAAGGGGATAGAGTAACTCACTTGGGGTTAGGGAGTACTTATAAGGGATTAGGGTAGCTCACTTGCGTTCAGAGAGTACATATAAAGGGGCTAGGATAACTCACTTGGGGTCAGGGAGTACTTATATGGGACTAGGGTAGCTCACTTGCGTTCAGAGAGTACATATAAAGGGGATAGGATAACTCACTTGGGGTCAGGGAGTACTTATATGGGACTAGGGTAGCTCACTTGCGTTCAGAGAGTACATATAAAGGGGCTAGGGTAACTCACTTTGGGTCAGGGAGAACTTATAAAGGGGCAATAATAACTCACTTGGGGTCAGGGAGTACTTCTATGGGACTAGGGTATCTCGCTTGGGGTCTGGGAGTACTTATATGGGACTAGGGTAACTCACTAGGTGTCAGGGAGTACTTATATGGGACTAGGGTAACTCACATGGGTCAGGGAGTACTTATAAAGGGGCTAGGTTAACTTACTTTGGGTCAAGGAGTACTTATATGGGACTAGGGTATCTCGCTTGGGGTCAGGGAGTACTTCTATGGGACTAGGGTATCTCGCTTGGGGTCTGGGAGTACTTATATGGGACTAGGGTAACTCACATGGGTCAGGGAGTACTTATAAAGGGGCTAGGATAACTCACTTGCGGTCAGAGAGTACATATAAAGGGGTTAGGGTGACTAATTTGGGGTCAGGGAGTACTTCTATGGGACTAGGGTAACTCACTTGGGGTCTGGGAGTACTTATATGGGACTAGGGTAACTCACTTGGGGTCAGGGAGAACTTATATGGGACTAGGGTAACCCACTTAGGGTCAGGGAGTAATTATAAAGGGGCTAGGGTAACTCACTTTGGGTTGGGGAGTAGTTATAAGGGACTAGGGTAACACACTTGGACTCTGGGAGTACATATAAAGGGGCTAGGATAACTCACTTGGGGTCAGGGAGTACTTATAAGGGACTAGGGTAACTCACTTGGGGTCAGGGAGTACTTATAAAGGGGCTATAGTAACTCACTTGGGGTCAGGGAGTACTTCTATGGGACTAGGGTATCTCGCTTGGGGTCTGGGAGTACTTATATGGGACTAGGGTAACTCACTTGAGGTCTGGGAGTATTTATATGGGACTAGGGTAACTCACATGGGTCAGGGAGTACTTATAAAGGGGCTAGGGTAACTCACTTTGGGTCGGGGAGTAGTTATAAGGGACTAGGGTAACTCACTTGGACTCTGGGAGTACATATAAAGGGGCTAGGATAACTCACTTGGGGTCAGGGAATACTTATAAAGGGGTTTGGGTAACTCACTTGGGGTCAGGGAGTACTTATATGGGACTAGGGTAGCTCACTTGCGTTCAGAGAGTACATATAATGGGGCTAGGATAACACACTTGGGGTCAGGGAGTAGTTATAAAGGGGCTATAGTAACTCACTTGGGGTCAGGGAGTACTTCTATGGGACTAGGGTATCTCGCTTGGGGTCTGGGAGTACTTATATGGGACTAGGGTAACTCACTTGGGGTCTGGGAGTATTTATATGGGACTAGGGTAACTCACATGGGTCAGGGAGTACTTATACAAGGGGCTAGGGTAACTCACTTTGGGTCGGGGAGTAGTTATAAGGGACTAGGGTAACTCACTTGGACTCTGGGAGTGCATATAAAGGGGCTAGGATAACTCACTTGGAGTCAGGGAGTACTTATAAAGGACTAGGGTAACTCACTTGGGGTCAGGGAGTACTTATAAAGGGGCTATAGTAACTCACTTGGGGTCAGGGAGTACTTCTATGGGACTAGGGTATCTCGCTTGGGGTCTCGGAGTACTTATATGGGACTAGGGTAACTCACTTGGGGTCTGGGAGTATTTATATGGGACTAGGGTAACTCACATGGGTCAGGGAGTACTTATAAAGGGGCTAGGGTAACTCACTTTGGGTCGGGGAGTAGTTATAAGGGACTAGGGTAACTCACTTGGACTCTGGGAGTGCATATAAAGGGGCTAGGATAACTCACTTGGGGTCAGGGAATACTTATAAAGGGGTTTGGGTAACTCACTTGAGATCAGGGAGTACTTATAAGGGACTAGGGTAACTCACTTGGGGTCTGGGAGTACTTATAAAGGGGCTATGGTAACTCATTTGGTGTCAGGGAGTACTTATATGGGACTAGGGTAGCTCACATGCTTTCAGAGAGTACATATAAAGTGGCTAGGATAACTCACTTGGGGTCAGGGAGTACTTATATGGGACTAGGGTAGCTCACTTGCGTTCAGAGAGTACATATAAAGAGGCTAGGATAACCCACTTGGGGTCAGGGAGAACTTATAAAGGGGCAATAGTAACACACTTGGGGTCAGGGAGTACTTCTATGGGACTAGGGTATCTCGCTTGGGGTCTGGGAGTACTTATATGGGACTAGGGTAACTCTCTTGGGGTCTGGGAGTACTTATATGGGACTAGGGTAACTCACATGGGTCAGGGAGTACTTATAAAGGGGCTAGGTTAACTTACTTTGGGTCAAGGAGTACTTATATGGGACTAGGGTAACTCACTTAGGGCCAGGGTGTACTTATTAAGGGGCTAGGGTAACTCACTTGGGGCCAGGGAGTACTTCTATGGGACTAGGGTAACTCACTTGGGTTCTGGGATTACTTATTTGGGAATAGGGTAACCCACTTAGGGTCAGGGAATAATTATAAAGGGGCTAGGGTAACTCACTTTGGGTCGGGGAGTAGTTATAAGGGACTAGGGTAACTCACTTGGACTCTGGAAGTACATATAAAGGGGCTAGGATAACTCACTTGGGGTCAGGGAGTACTTATAAAGGGGATAGAGTAACTCACTTGGGGTTAGGGAGTACTTATAAGGGACTAGGGTAGCTCACTTGCGTTCAGAGAGTACATATAAAGGGGCTAGGATAACTCACTTGGGGTCAGGGAGTACTTATATGGGACTAGGGTAGCTCACTTGCGTTCAGAGAGTACATATAAAGGGGCTAGGATAACTCACTTGGGGTCAGGGAGTACTTATATGGGACTAGGATAGCTCACTTGCGTTCAGAGAGTACATATAAAGGGGCTAGGATAACTCACTTTGGGTCAGGGAGAACTTATAAAGGGGCTAGGGTAACTCACTTGGACTCTGGGAGGACATATAATGGGGCTAGGATAACTCACTTGGGGTCAGGGAAGACTTATAAAGGGGATAGGGTAACTCACTTGGGGTCAGGGAGTACTTATAAGGGACTAGGGTAACTCACTTAGAGTCAGGGAGTACTTATAAGGGGGCTAGGGTAACCCACTTAGGTTCAGGGAGTACTTATAAAGGGGCTAGGGTAACTCACTTTGGGTCAAGGAGTAGTTATAGGGGACTAGGGTAACTCATTTGGAGTCTGGGAGTACATATAAAGGGGCTAGGATAACTCACTTGCGGTCAGAGAGTACATATAAAGGGGTTAGGGTGACTAATTTGGGGTCAGGGAGTACTTCTATGGGACTAGGGTAACTCACTTGGGGTCTGGGAGTACTTATATGGGAGTAGGGTAACTTACTTGGGGTCAGGGAGAACTTATATGGGACTAGGGTAACTCACTTGGGGTCTGGGACAACTTATTTGGGACTAGGGTAACCCACTTAGGGTCAGGGAGTACTTATAAAGGGGCTAGGGTAACTCACTTTGGGTTGGGGAGTAGTTATAAGGGACTAGGGTAACTCACTTTGGGTCTGTGAGTACTTATAAAAGGGCTATGGTAACTCACTTGGGGTCAGGGAGTACTTATATGGGAATAGGGTAGCTCACTTGCGTTCAGAGAGTACATATAATGGGGCTAGGATAACTCACTTGGGGTCAGGGAGTACTTATAAAGGGGCTATAGTAACTCACTTGGGGTCAGGGAGTACTTCTATGGGACTAGGGTATCTCGCTTGGGGTCTGGGAGTACTTATATGGGACTAGGGTAACTCTCTTGGGGTCTGGGAGTACTTATATGGGACTAGGGTAACTCACATGGGTCAGGGAGTACTTATAAAGGGGCTAGGTTAACTTAATTTGGGTCAAGGAGTACTTGTATGGGACTAGGGTAACTCACTTAGGGCCAGGGTGTACTTATTAAGGGGCTAGGGTAACTCACTTGGGGCCAGGGAGTACTTCTATGGGACTAGGGTAACTCACTTGGGTTCTGGGATTACTTATTTGGGAATAGGGTAACCCACTTAGGGTCAGGGAGTAATTATAAAGGGGCTAGGGTAACTCACTTTGGGTCGGGGAGTAGTTATAAGGGACTAGGGTAACTCACATGGGTCAGGGAGTACTTATAAAGGGGCTAGGATAACTCACTTGCGGTCAGAGAGTACATATATAGGGGTTAGGGTGACTAATTTGGGGTCAGGGAGTACTTCTATGGGACTAGGGTAACTCACTTGGGGTCTGGGAGTACTTATATGGGACTAGGGTAACTCACTTGTGGTCAGGGAGAACTTATATGGGACTAGGGTAACCCACTTAGGGTCAGGGAGTACTTATAAAGGGGCTAGGGTAACTCACTTTGGGTTGGGGAGTAGTTATAAGGGACTAGGGTAACACACTTGGACTCTGGGAGTACATATAAAGGGGCTAGGATAACTCACTTGGGGTCAGGGAGTACTTATAAGGGACTAGGGTAACTCACTTTGGGTCTGGGAGTACTTATAAAAGGGCTATGGTAACTCACTTGGGGTCAGGGAGTACTTATATGGGACTAGGGTAGCTCACTTGCGTTCAGAGAGTACATATAATGGGGCTAGGATAACACACTTGGGGTCAGGGAGTACTTATAAAGGGGCTATAGTAACTCACTTGGGGTCAGGGAGTACTTCTATGGGACTAGGGTATCTCGCTTGGGGTCTGGGAGTACTTATATGGGACTAGGGTAACTCACTTGGGGTCTGGGAGTATTTATATGGGACTAGGGTAACTCACATGGGTCAGGGAGTACTTATACAAGGGGCTAGGGTAACTCACTTTGGGTCGGGGAGTAGTTATAAGGGACTAGGGTAACTCACTTGGACTCTGGGAGTGCATATAAAGGGGCTAGGATAACTCACTTGGGGTCAGGGAGTACTTATAAAGGACTAGGGTAACTCACTTGGGGTCAGGGAGTACTTATAAAGGGGCTATAGTAACTCACTTGGGGTCAGGGAGTACTTCTATGGGACTAGGGTATCTCGCTTGGGGTCTCGGAGTACTTATATGGGACTAGGGTAACTCACTTGGGGTCTGGGAGTATTTATATGGGACTAGGGTAACTCACATGGGTCAGGGAGTACTTATAAAGGGGCTAGGGTAACTCACTTTGGGTCGGGGAGTAGTTATAAGGGACTAGGGTAACTCACTTGGACTCTGGGAGTGCATATAAAGGGGCTAGGATAACTCACTTGGGGTCAGGGAATACTTATAAAGGGGTTTGGGTAACTCACTTGAGATCAGGGAGTACTTATAAGGGACTAGGGTAACTCACTTGGGGTCTGGGAGTACTTATAAAGGGGCTATGGTAACTCATTTGGTGTCAGGGAGTACTTATATGGGACTAGGGTAGCTCACTTGCTTTCAGAGAGTACATATAAAGTGGCTAGGATAACTCACTTGGGGTCAGGGAGTACTTATATGGGACTAGGGTAGCTCACTTGCGTTCAGAGAGTACATATAAAGAGGCTAGGATAACCCACTTGGGGTCAGGGAGAACTTATAAAGGGGCAATAGTAACACACTTGGGGTCAGGGAGTACTTCTATGGGACTAGGGTATCTCGCTTGGGGTCTGGGAGTACTTATATGGGACTAGGGTAACTCTCTTGGGGTCTGGGAGTACTTATATGGGACTAGGGTAACTCACATGGGTCAGGGAGTACTTATAAAGGGGCTAGGTTAACTTACTTTGGGTCAAGGAGTACTTATATGGGACTAGGGTAACTCACTTAGGGCCAGGGTGTACTTATTAAGGGGCTAGGGTAACTCACTTGGGGCCAGGGAGTACTTCTATGGGACTAGGGTAACTCACTTGGGTTCTGGGATTACTTATTTGGGAATAGGGTAACCCACTTAGGGTCAGGGAGTAATTATAAAGGGGCTAGGGTAACTCACTTTGGGTCGGGGAGTAGTTATAAGGGACTAGGGTAACTCACTTGGACTCTGGAAGTACATATAAAGGGGCTAGGATAACTCACTTGGGGTCAGGGAGTACTTATAAAGGGGATAGAGTAACTCACTTGGGGTTAGGGAGTACTTATAAGGGACTAGGGTAGCTCACTTGCGTTCAGAGAGTACATATAAAGGGGCTAGGATAACTCACTTGGGGTCAGGGAGTACTTATATGGGACTAGGGTAGCTCACTTGCGTTCAGAGAGTACATATAAAGGGGCTAGGATAACTCACTTGGGGTCAGGGAGTACTTATATGGGACTAGTGTAGCTCACTTGCGTTCAGAGTGTACATATAAAGGGGCTAGGATAACTCACTTTGGGTCAGGGAGAACTTATAAAGGGGCTAGGGTAACTCACTTGGACTCTGGGAGGACATATAATGGGGCTAGGATAACTCACTTGGGGTCAGGGAAGACTTATAAAGGGGATAGGGTAACTCACTTGGGGTCAGGGAGTACTTATAAGGGACTAGGGTAACTCACTTAGAGTCAGGGAGTACTTATAAGGGGGCTAGGGTAACCCACTTAGGTTCAGGGAGTACTTATAAAGGGGCTAGGGTAACTCACTTTGGGTCAAGGAGTAGTTATAGGGGACTAGGGTAACTCATTTGGAGTCTGGGAGTACATATAAAGGGGCTAGGATAACTCACTTGCGGTCAGAGAGTACATATAAAGGGGTTAGGGTGACTAATTTGGGGTCAGGGAGTACTTCTATGGGACTAGGGTAACTCACTTGGGGTCTGGGAGTACTTATATGGGAGTAGGGTAACTCACTTGGGGTCAGGGAGAACTTATATGGGACTAGGGTAACTCACTTGGGGTCTGGGACAACTTATTTGGGACTAGGGTAACCCACTTAGGGTCAGGGAGTACTTATAAAGGGGCTAGGGTAACTCACTTTGGGTTGGGGAGTAGTTATAAGGGACTAGGGTAACTCACTTTGGGTCTGGGAGTACTTATAAAAGGGCTATGGTAACTCACTTGGGGTCAGGGAGTACTTATATGGGAATAGGGTAGCTCACTTGCGTTCAGAGAGTACATATAATGGGGCTAGGATAACTCACTTGGGGTCAGGGAGTACTTATAAAGGGGCTATAGTAACTCACTTGGGGTCAGGGAGTACTTCTATGGGACTAGGGTATCTCGCTTGGGGTCTGGGAGTACTTATATGGGACTAGGGTAACTCACTTGGGGTCTGGGAGTATTTATATGGGACTAGGGTAACTCACATGGGTCAGGGAGTACTTATACAAGGGGCTAGGGTAACTCACTTTGGGTTGGGGAGTAGTTATAAGGGACTAGGGTAACTCACTTGGACTCTGGGAGTGCATATAAAGGGGCTAGGATAACTCACTTGGGGTCAGGGAGTACTTATAAAGGACTAGGGTAACTCACTTTGGGTCTGGGAGTACTTATAAAGGGGCTATGGTAACTCACTTGGGGTCAGGGAGTACTTATATGGGACTAGGGTAGCTCACTTGCGTTCAGAGAGTACATATAATGGGGCTAGGATAACTCACTTGGGGTCAGGGAGTACTTATAAAGGGGCTATAGTAACTCACTTGGGGTCAGGGAGTACTTCTATGGGACTAGGGTATTTCGCTTGGGGTCTGGGAGTACTTATATGGGACTAGGGTAACTCACTTGGGGTCTGGGAGTATTTATATGGGACTAGGGTAACTCACATGGGTCAGGGAGTACTTATAAAGGGGCTAGGGTAACTCACTTTGGGTCGGGGAGTAGTTATAAGGGACTATGGTAACTCACTTGGACTCTGGGAGTGCATATAAAGGGGCTAGGATAACTCATTTGGTGTCAGGGAGTACTTATATGGGACTAGGGTAGCTCACTTGCTTTCAGAGAGTACATATAAAGTGGCTAGGATAACTCACTTGGGGTCAGGGAGTACTTATATGGGACTAGGGTAGCTCACTTGCGTTCAGAGAGTACATATAAAGGGGCTAGGATAAATCACTTGGGGTCAGGGAGAACTTATAAAGGGGCAATAGTAACACACTTGGGGTCAGGGAGTACTTCTATGGGACTAGGGTATCTCGCTTGGGGTCTGGGAGTACTTATATGGGAGTAGGGTAACTCACTTGGTGTCAGGGAGTACTTATATGGGACTAGGGTAACTCACATGGGTCAGGGAGTACTTATAAAGGGGCTAGGTTAACTTACTTTGGGTCAAGGAGTACTTATATGGGACTAGGGTAACTCACTTAGGGCCAGGGTGTACTTATTAAGGGGCTAAGGTAACTCACTTAAGGTCAGGGAGTACTTCTATGGGACTAGGGTAACTCACTTGGGATCTGGGAGTACTTATGTGGGACTAGGGTAACCCACTTAGGGTCAGGGAGTACTTATAAAGGGGCTATGGTAACTCACTTTGGGTCGGGGAGTAGTTATAAGGGACTATGGTAACTCACTTGGACTCTGGGAGTACATATAAAGGGGATAGGATAACTCACTTGGGGTCAGGGAGTACTTCTATGGGACTAGGGTAACTCACTTGGTGTCAGGGAGTACTTATATAGGGGCTAGGGTAACACACTTGGGGTCAGGGAGTACTTTTAAAGGGGCTAGGATAACTCACTTTGGGTCGGGGAGTAGTTTAAGGGACTAGGGTAACTCACTTGGACTCTGGGAGTACATATAAAGGGGCTAGGATAACTCACTTGCGGTCAGAGAATACATATAAAGGGGTTAGGGTGACTAATTTGGGGTCAGGGAGTACTTCTATGGGACTAGGGTAACTCACTTGGGGTCTGGGAGTACTTATATGGGACTAGGGTAACTCACTTGGGGTCAGGGAGAACTTATATGGGACTAGGGTAACTCACTTGGGGTCTGGGACTACTTATTTGGGACTAGGGTAACCCACTTAGGGTCAGGGAGTACTTATAAAGGGGCTAGGGTAACTCACTTTGGGTTGGCGAGTAGTTATAAGGGACTGGGGTAACTCACTTGGACTCTGGGAGTACATATAAAGGGGCTAGGATAACTCACTTGGGGTCAGGGAGTACTTATAAGGGACTAGGGTAAATCACTTTGGGTCTGGGAGTACTTATAAAGGGGCTATGGTAACTCACTTGGGGTCAGGGAGTACTTATATGGGACTAGGGTAGCTCACTTGCGTTCAGAGAGTACATATAAAGGGGCTAGGATAACTCACTTGGGGTAAGGGAGTACTTATAAAGGGGCTATTGTAACTCACTTGGGGTCAGGGAGTACTTCTATGGGACTAGGGTATCTCACTTGGGGTCAGGGAGTACTTATATGGGACTAGGGTAACTCACATGGGTCAGGGAGAACTTATAAAGGGGCTAGGTTAACTTACTTTGGGTCAAGGAGTACTTATATGGGACTAGGGTAACTCACTTAGGGCCAGGGTGTACTTATTAAGGGGCTAGGGTAACTCACTTAAGGTCAGGGAGTACTTCTATGGGACTAGGGTAACTCACTTGGGATCTGGGAGTACTTATGTGGGACTAGGGTAACCCACTTAGGGTCAGGGAGTACTTATAAAGGGGCTAGGGTAATTCACTTTGGGTCGGGGAGTAGTTATAAGGGACTAGGGTAACTCACTTGGACTCTGGGAGTACTAATAAAGGGGCTAGGATAACTCACTTGGGGTCAGGGAGTACTTCTATGGGACTAGGGTAACTCACTTGGTGTCAGGGAGTACTTATAAAGGGGCTAGGGTAATTCACTTTGGGTCGGGGAGTAGTTATAAGGGACTAGGGTAACTCACTTGGACTCTGGGAGTACTAATAAAGGGGCTAGGATAACTCACTTGGGGTCAGGGAGTACTTCTATGGGACTAGGGTAACTCACTTGGTGTCAGGGAGTTCTTATATAGGGGCTAGGGTAACACACTTGGGGTCAGGGAGTACTTATAAAGGGGCTAGGATAACTCACTTTGGGTCGGGGAGTAGTTTAAGGGACTATGGTAACTCACTTGGACTCTGGGAGTACATATAAAGGGGCTAGGATAACTCACTTGGGGTCAGGGAGTACTTCTATGGGACTAGGGTAACTCACTTGGGGTCTGGGAGTACTTATAAAGGGGCTAGGGTAACTCACATTGGCTCGGGGAGTATTTATAAGGGACTAGGGTAAATCACTTGGACTCTGGGAGTACATATAAAGGGGCTAGGATAACTCACTTGGGGTCAGGGAGTACTTATAAAGGGGGTAGGGTAACTCACTTGGGGTTAGGGAGTACTTATAAGGGACTAGGGTAACTCACTTGAGGCCAGGGAGTACTTATAAAGGGGCTAGGGTAACCCATTTGGTTCAGGGAGTAGTTATAGGGGACTAGTGAAACTCACTTGGGTTCTGGGAGTACTTATATGGGACTAGGGTAACCCATTTAGGGTCAGGGAGTAGTTATAGGGGACTAGGGTAACTCACTTGGAGTCAGAGAGTACATATAAATGGGCTAGGATAACTCACTTGCGGTCAGAGAGTACATATAAAGGGGCTAGGATAACTCACTTGCGGTCAGAGAGTACATATAAAGGGACTAGGATAACTCAATTGGAGTCTGGGAGTACTTATATGGGACTAGGGTAATTCACTTGGGGTCAGGGAGTACTTATAAAGGGGCTAGGGTAACTTACTTTGGGTCAAGGAGTATTTATATGGGACTAGGGCAACTCACTTGGTGCCTGTGAGCACTTATATGGGACCAGGGTAACTCACTTGGGGCCAGGGTGTACTTATTAAGGGGCTAGGGTAACTCACTTGGGGTCAGGGAGTACTTATATAGGGGCTAGATTAACTCACTTGGGGTCAGGGAGTACTTCTATGGGACTAGGGTAACTCAATGGGTTCTGGGAGTACTTATATGAGACTAGGTTAACCCACTTAGGGTCAGGGAGTACTTATAAGGGGCTAGGGTAACCCAATTTGGGTCAGGGAGTAGTTATAGGGGACTAGGGTAACTCACTTGGAGTCTGGGAGTACATATAAAGGGGCTAGGGTGACTAATTTGGGGTCAGGGAGTACCTCTATGGAACTAGGGTAACTCACTTGCGGTCAGAGAGTACATATAAAGGGGCTAGGGTAACTTACTTTGGGTCAAGGAGTATTTATATGGGACTAGGGCAACTCACTTGGTGTCTGTGAGCACTTATATGGGACCAGGGTAACTTACTTGGGGCCATGGTGTACTTATTAAGGGGCTAGGGTAACTCTCTTGGGGTCAGGGAGTACTTATATAGGGGCTAGATTAACTCACTTGGGGTCAGGGAGTACTTCTATGGGACTAGGGTAACTCACTTGGGTTCTGGGAGTACTTATATGAGACTAGGGTAACCCACTTACCTGGGGCGGTTTACCACGCTACCAGGCGCGTCCCCGGGTGGTGGATAGGGGGACGGCCAGCAGATATGCCGGTTAGCTGCGAAATAAGCCGTTTCATACGGACGAATAAGCAGTCGCGAACCAAAATGGTATTCTCACCCTCGCCTCATTTCATTCTCATGTGTCATCTGCCGTCGTACGGATTCCGGACGAGGGCCCCATAACATCACTTTTCTCATTTCACCCATTTCAGGGGACACGGGTACGGCCTCTGTGTTGACACTGCCCGAAAGGGATGTGTGGATGATTCCAGTAAGGTCGTGCTCGTGTCGGATCCCGGTGTCTACGCACCGTCCTCCCACGGAGGTATGCGGAATGGCAGTGATGGAAGAAGGTGTAAGGCGGCCTGGATGTTTGTCCCCGGGCTTGAGCCCCAAGCCATGGTGTCTGATGGAGGTAGGCATCATGGTGATCACCCCTCCACTTCTTGAGGCGGCGCGTTCGGAGACGCTCCGCATGCTGGTGATTATTTATTAATTTATGGAAAACCAAACTTCTTCTTATTCTTCCCCTACAGGTAACGGCGTTAGCGCAGGATCGGGCTCCAGAGCCATGGACTTGGAGGAGGTGCGGCTGCGCCTGGAGGCCCGTGACAGAAGTGCGCAGGAACTGCATACGCTCATCCAGCGTATGTCAGTAGCAATGACGGAGCTTCTTGGACTCACGGACGAGAGAAAGGGCGTCAAGAGGAGCATCCAGGGAAAAGTGAGGGACCTGCGGGATCTCGTCGTCTCCGCTGTGCAGGAGGTGCAGGGAGCTGCGACCCAGGATTGTGGGTCACTTCTCCATGTGCTTCTTGAGACGAGGGAGTGGGACGAAGCGCGAGAAGAGGTGCAACGGCCAGCGCTGAAGAATAAGGGTACGCAGACGTCGCTTCCGCTTCCACCGACTTCTAAAGGGGGGAGGGGGGTTTCGATTAAGTCGGGTGGAAGCGGCAATAGGGAAAGGGTCGCGAAAAGGGGAGCTGCCCTGGGGACGCTTTCTCCGCCGAAGGAGGGGGCCTCTGGGGCAGCTGGCCCGACACCAGTGGCTACGGCATCTCCTCCGCGGGAGGAGGGGGTGCAATGGTCGGTCGTGGCTGGGCGGAAGGGAAAGGGGAGGAGGGATTTGGGGCCGGCCCCGATATCCCGTCCTCCTCATTCGGGTAGGGTTGGGGGACCTCCTCGTCGTCCCAGTGCCCAGGCCGTGCTCGTAGCGTGCGGGTCGGATGGGTATGGGGGGGCGATGAGGTTGCTGAAGGAAAGGGTGGACCCCGGTAAGGTCGGGGTTGAGGTCAGGTCGATCAGGAGGACTCGCAGGGGAGACCTCCTGATTGAGCTGAATAAGGGAGGGGGCTCCGCGTCCACGCTCGCGGGGGCGGTCGCGGAGGCGTTGGGTAACGGGATTCCGGTCTCTGCTCTCTCTCCGATGGAGAGGGTGGAGATCCGGGACCTCGATGGGGTTTCGTCCGGGGAGGATGTGCGTGCGGCCCTTCTGGCCGCACTGGGCGAGGAGGCAGCCGTGGTTAGAGTCTCCGCGCCGCGAAGAACTGGTGGGGGCTCCTGGGCCGTCGGCGCTTCCATGCCACCCGAGGTGGCTGGCAAGTTGTTGCGGCTTGGGCGCGTTCGCGTTGGGTGGGTGGTCTGCAGGGTTCGCCCTGCGACCAGTATCGTGCGGTGCAAGAGGTGTCATCACTTCGGTCCACCTCGGGTAGCTGCAAATTCAGCACAGACCGTTCGGGGCTGTGTTGGAGATGCGGGGAGGGGGGTCATGCCTCTGCCAGTTGTAGGGGTTCTCCTTGTTGTCTCGCCTGTAGGGACTCGGGGCTTGCGCATGATCACGCTGGGGGCTCTTCAGCGTGCGGATCGATCGGGGTGTGGAGAGGATCGAGACGTACATGAAGGGTCTCCAGATCAATGTCAATCGTTCGCGATCTGCTCAGGACTTGGCCGTCCATTGCACGTACTCTGGCGAGTACACGGTCTGCCTTGTCTCAGAGCAGCATAGGAATAGTAATTTCCCAAGCACCGGCTTGGAGGATGTCGGGGGGGATTCGGCTATGCTGCCCGGTGCTTCGTGCAAACTGGCATCCGTCTCGTCCGGTCGGGGGTTTTGTTCGTCTCTCGTTGGGGACATTAGGGTGTACAGTGTTTACTTTACCCCTAATGCCCCCATCGGGGAGTTCGAGGCTTTCCTGGAGGACTTGGCGGGGAGTGTCAGGGAGCATGGGGTGCCGGTCCTCATTGGTGGAGACTTCAACTCGTGGTCGACATCATGGGGATCCGGTTGCACTAACCGACGTGGAGAGCTTGTTGAGGAATGGGGCGGTCAGCTCGGGTTGACATTGCTCAACCGAGGTCGTTCTCCGACCTTCGTCTCAGGCGACCGTGGTAGTATAATAGATCTCACCTGGGTATCGTCGTCGATCGCCTCGAGAGTAGTCTCTTGGGAGGTGCTCGATGACGAGACTCTGAGCGATCACCGCTTCATCCAGTGGATTCTCACGGATGGGGGTCCTGGCCCTGCCTCGCCGGAGCGGGGGGTGCGCTGGGTTCGCTCGAGGTTCGACCCACTCTTATGCGAATTGGCATTTGCGTGGGGAATAGCCTCGAGCAGCTCGGCTTCCCCTCCGTCCGGGCGGGGGAGGGCCGGGGCGGACCTCGGCGGTGACGGCTCGGGCGTCTCGCCGGAGGGTTATCTCCGGAGACTCGTCGGGGCGTCCGACGCTTCTATGCCCAGGGCTCACGGAACTGCCAAGCGCTGGAAAGCAGCGTATTGGTGGTGTGAAGACCTCGACCGTCTCCGTAAGGCAGCGAATGCTGCCCGCAGGAGGTGGTCGAGGTCGAGGGGTGCCAATACGGAAGTTCACTTGCGCGAAGCCTATAAGACGGCGAGAACCGCTTTCTCCTCCGCTATACGCGAGAGGAAGCGGGCCGCATGGTTGGCGCTGGTGAATGAAGTGGAGGCAGATCCTTGGGGTCGCCCCTTCTGGGTGGCCTACAAGAGATTGAAGAGACAGACATCTGCTAGTCTGACGGAGTCTGAGACGGTGGTTGCGATTGAGAGTCTTTTCTCGACGTCGCAAGTGAGGCCTGGGGGCGTTCCATTCGTGGTGCGCGGTAACATCAGGCCGATCTTGGAGTCTGATCTCATCACGGAAGCAGAGATTGTCATGGCTGCCGGGAGGTCCCCTGCAAAGGGGGCCCCTGGTGTCGATGGCATTCTCCCGGAAGTGGTTAAGGTTGCAGCAATGAGCTGCCCCGCTGATTTTGCCCGGTTGTTCAACAGCTGCCTGGAACTCGGCGACTTTCCCGCTATCTGGAGGAGGGCGAGGGTTGTCCTAATCCCGAAAGGGATCGGGGGCTTCAGACCCATATCTCTCCTACCGGTGGTGGGGAAGTTGTTCGAGAGGGTAGTTGTCGCTCGTCTTACGGAGGTTTATGAGGGGGTCGCACCTCTCGCGGACGGTCAATACGGGTTCCGTCCTGGTAGAAGTACCATGGATGCCGTATCGGCTGTCCAGAATTTTATTCGGATCGCCCTTCGGGGGTCTGTGTACCGGAGCAAATGCGTGGCCGTAATCCTTCTCGACATTAAAAACGCGTTCAATTCTGTGTCGCATGCGGCCATCTTGGAGGCCCTGGCCGCCAATGGCGCGGTCCCGGGGGTGATTGTGGATATAGTCCGCAGTTACCTGGGGGACCGGGTCATTGAGTGCGCTGGACGGCAGTGGCGCGTTGGGGCGGGTGTTCCGCAGGGATCGGTCTTAGGACCTCTCCTGTGGAACATTTGTTTCGACGGTCTGCTGCGGTTGAGTCTCCCGGAGGGCTGCACGTTGACTTGTTACGCGGACGATACGGCATTGTGTGTGTCTGCGGGAAGCGTCGGGTCCTTGCAGTTGAAGGCTAACAGGGCTTTGTCGCGTATCGTTCTGTGGCTTGAGGGGAGGAACCTGGAGGTGAACGTTTCCAAATCGGAGGCTGTTTTCTTCTCTAGGAGGCGGTCTGATCGGGCTCCGCGGTTTTCGGTCGGGGGCGAGACGGTTTCCGTCTCCCCGCGGGCGAAATACCTCGGTGTGTGGTTGGATCGTCGTCTTTCCTTCAAGTTTCACATTGATTGCATGGTGGGAAAAGCCAAAAAGGCTGGGTGGGCGTTGAGTAATTTATTGCCGAACGTGGGTGGGTCGGGGGTCTCGGGAAGGATGTTGTACACGAATTTAGTGCACAGCATTCTTCTTTACGGGGCGCCTTGCTGGGCTGAGGCTGCCTCTCGCCCAACCATTGCGAGGTCCCTAATCTCCGCGCAGAGGGTCATGGCGCTGAGGGTTTCCCGCGCGTGTCGTACGGCTTCGTCCTGTGCGCTATTAGTAATCTCGGGCATACCACCGGCCCATCTTTTAGCTTTGGAGCGCAGGGAGGTGTACGATGCGTCGCGTGCGGGTGGCTCCTCGGCTGGCGTGGCCGAAGCGCGGAGATTGGCGAGGGCTAATTTAGTAGAGAGATGGCAGGCAGCATGGGACTCGGATGGTCGGGGTAGGTGGACCCACCGCCTCATCCCGGACATCCGGTCCTGGCTGGCTGCTAATTGTAGAAGCTTGAACTACCATGTTTCCCAGATGCTCCTGGGGCATGGTAGTTTCATGAGTCATCGCGCGAGGGTGGGCCGCAAGGCGACTCCCGACTGCTGGTGCTCCCCGAATCCGGTCGCGGATACGGCGGAGCACACGCTGTTGTGGTGTCCCCTGTGGGAATGCGAAAGAGCAGAACTCTGTGATGCTTTAGGTGTGCCCTCGTTGGAGGTGGAGACCCTTGTGTCCCATGTTACGAGTACGCCGAGAGCTTGGAATGCATTTTCCAGCATCTCGGTTAGGGTCCTCACCTCCAAGGACAGTAGAGTCCGAGCTGAGGAGTCTGCTGCTCTCTCCTCTGGGGTGGGGTAGAGTCTGGGGTTTTTGTTTGTCTTGGGATGACCGCATACGGTCGTAGAGTAGAGCGTATACCCTCCTACCTGATGTTATAAGCTATGCTTGGTACCGGGTAGGGGGGCAGGTAGGGGGTTTTGGTGGGTTAGAATCCCACATAACCTATGGCCAAAACATCGGCCGCCGGAGGTACTTAACAAGCCGTAAGGCTTTAAGAAGTTTCCCCCTACCTCGCAAAGCGTCGGAAAAAAAAAAAAAAAAAAAAAAAAAAAAAACCCACTTAGGGTCAGGGAGTACTTATAAAGGGGCTAGGGTAACCCAATTTGGGTCAGGGAGTGGTTATAGGGGACTAGGGTAACTCACTTGGAGTCTGGGAGTACATATAAAGGGGCTAGGGTGACTAATTTGGGGTCAGGGAGTACCTCTATGGAACTAGGGTAACTCACTTGCGGTCAGAGAGTACATATAAAGGGGCTAGGATAATTCACTTGGGGTCAGGGAGTACTTATAAAGGGGATATGGTAACTCACTTGGGGTCAGGGAGTACTTCTATGGGACTAGGGTAACTCACCTGAGGTCAGTGAGTACTTATATAGGGGCTAGAGTAACTCACTTGGGGTCAGGGAGTACTTCTATGGGATTTGGGTAACTAACTTGTATTCTGGGAGTACTTATATGGGACTAGGGTAACCCACTTAGGGTCAGGGAGTACTTATAAAGGGGCTAGGGTAACCAACTTTGGGTCAGGGAGTTGTTATAGGGGACTAGGGTAACTCACTTGGGGTCTGGGAGTACATATAAAGGGGTTATGGTAACTCACTTGGGGTCAGGGAGTACTTATATGGGACTAGGGTAACTCACTTGGGGCCAGGGTGTACTTATTAATGGGCTAGGGTAACTCACTTGGGGTTAGGGAGTACTTCTATATGACTAGGGTAACTCACTTGGGTTCTGGGAGTACTTATATGGGACTACGGTAACCCACTTAGAGTCAGGTTGTACTAACAAAGGGGCTAGGGTAACCCAATTTGGGTCAGGGAGTAGTTATAGGGGACTGGGGTAACTCACTTAGAGTCTGGGAGTACATATAAAGGGGCTAGGGTGACTAATTTGGGGTCAGGGAGTACCTCTATGGAACTAGGGTAACTCACTTGCGGTCAGAGAATACATATAAAGGGGCTAGGATAACTCACTTGGGGTCAGGGAGTACTTCTATGGGACTAGGGTAACTCACTTGGGGTCAGGGAGTACATATAAAGGGGCTAGGATAACTCACTTGGGGTCAGAGAGTACTTATAAAGGTGCTATGGTTACTCACTTGGGGTCATGGAGTACTTATATGGGACTAGGGTAACTCACTTGGTGTCTGTGAGCACTTATATGGGACCAGGGTAACTCACTTGGGGGCAGGGTGTACTTATTAAGGGGATCCACGACCGACGAAAAATTTAATTCAAGTTTATCTCCGGAAATAATAAAAATATGAACTTTTTAGTAGAGGTTGAACTTACCTATTAAACAGTGCTTAAGGGTGCTACAGGCTCAGAATCTCAATAAAACAATTTTGTTTTTTTATAAAAATTATAAACAATATTTTTGAAAATATCAATAACATTGAAAAAAAAAGGGCTCTGTTGCGCCCTCAAGAAGAGTTAAATGAGTAATTTAAAACAAAAAACAAGTATATACGTCTAAAAATGTCAAAGATTTCTTTGACAAACTAATGCAGCTATTCGAATATAAAAATTGCCTGTTTTACCGACCAAGCAGAGTAGTTACGCGTTAGACAAAGACACGTATATAAGTCATCCCGCTTTAGTAGGACTATAAATATACTTCCAACAAAACAATAGCGAATTCTATATAGCTAAAAAAAACCAGCTGATCATACGTTTATCTATGAAGTTGTAACACCAACAAAGAAAGCAAGTCATAATTTCAAGTAACAGGGTTAGGGTATTCATACACTGCCAATGCTCCGCCCTTTATTGGAATGTCTGAAAAGCATATAATTTATTTCAATGCTTTCTGCAATGCTGCGAGCCAGAAAAGCATAAATAACTTCAGCCGTGCAGGCATCATAGCAGACAACTCAGCGAGCGATTGTGTGTGGCACGAGTCTACATGCACTCACACACCGCTGGACGGCAGGCAACGCGGCCTGTTCGTGTGAGCAGGTACCGCAAACATTGAATAAATGAATTAATTTTGAGCGAACGGGTTGGGTTTATAGCAAACCGCCGATGTACCGCCCTTTATTGGAATGTCTGAAATGCATACAATTTATTTCAATGCTTTCTGTAATGTTGGGAGCCAGAAAAGCTTGAATAAGTTTAACTTTGCAGGCATCATAGCAGACGACTCAGCGAGCGATTGTGTGTGGCACGAGTCTACGTGCACTAACACACCGCTAGACGGCAGGCTAACGCGGCCTGTACGTGTGAGCAGTTACCGGAAACATTGAAGAAATTAATTAATTTTGAGCGAAAGGGTTGGGTTTATCGCAAACCGCCGATGTACCGCCCTTTATTGGAATGTCTGGAATGTATACAATTTATTTCAATGCTTTCTGTAATGTTGGGAGCCAGAAAAGCTTGAGTAAGTTTAGCTGTGCAGGTATCATAGCAGACGACTCAGCGAGCGAAGGTGTGTGGCACGAGGCTACGAGCACTAACCCACCGCTAGACGGCAGGCTAACGCGGCCTATTCGTGTGAACAGCTACCGCAATCAATGAATAAATAATTTGTTTCTTGGGAAGCAGGGTTAGTTTCTTCTGAAAATGGTGCAGACTTGAGAAATTAAAAAAATGAAAAGAGTACGTTTGTATATATATGTTTACGTATATAGTTTTATTCTTCTTTTATAAAGGTTTTTAAAAATATTGCCGACAACAGTAACCACCATTGCAGTCGCAATTTGTATTTATTGAATACCGGTGTAACAATTAAAAGCAAATTGCGACTGCGGTGGTTGCTGTTGTCGGTGTTGTAACATATTTGGCAGCTGTTGTTGCCACTGCGGTTGTAGCTGCGATTGGTGCCACTGTGGTTGTGGCTGATGATGTTGCCACTGTTGTTGTGGCCTTTGTTGTTGTTTGCGCTGTTGCCTGTTTCGGGCAGATCGCCGCTCCCGCCTCTCGCGCCGCTTCTGCTGCATATGCTGCCTTATTATTTCCTCTCTAACCTGTAAATGCAATTAATTAGTTGTTAGAAATTATTAAAATTGTAAAATAGGGAATCTTACATTTTCGTCTATTAGTGGGGCTTGTGGAGCTACTTCAGCAGCGGGAGGCTCATTTTCTAAAATAGCCTCTGGCATCGGCGGCTGGTAGGCTGCTTGCGGGAGGGGTGGCTGGAATGCCGGGGCTAGCTCAGCCAGGGGTGGTTGGGCCTGTTCTGGCTGAGGTGAGGGTGGTCGTGGTGCGGGTGGTGCCGGCTGTGCCACATCCACTTGCCACGGCCCTGACCGGCGACCACTTCGCCGTTGTTGCGGAAACTCTTCCCTGTTAGCCATCTGGAAAAAAAATTATTTTAATTAATAATTGCTGGAAAAAATAAAATATATAATAATAATTTACATAGAGATATTAGTTATGTCTTCTGAAATTTCAGCTTTATTTATCAGACGGTATGTGAATGTATACACTGTGTATAGTATAATTTACGGGTAGAAAAATAAAAGTTGATATTATTGCTGCGTGTTTTTGTTTTGGCTAACTTACAGGGAAGTGTGCAACAGATATATGTATAATGCTACACTTCCTTATAGGGAACCTGTATGAACACATTTCGCAGGTAACAATACTTAGGATTTTTTTCCCGTAGACTGATACTGCCCGCACTGTATCAACCCACTGTATCGATAGTATGTATTGCAATCAATACTTCTAAATCTATTCAAAGAATGTAGAAAATTAGACAGATAGCAATGTAAATATAAGCGTGAAAGTCACAGCGTACATTTGTCAATCTTTCTGTGGTTTTAATTGGGTATAAAAAACTACTGAAAGGTCAGAAGACATGCAGAAAGTAATAATATTCAATTAATTTTTCATACTTACTTTATCTATAAACCCCTGTTATTGATGCGAAGGTTGCTTCGACAATGCATAAACCTAGATCGTGCTCGTTCCTCCTGCCCCCACCACAGATCTCTGGCGTAATAATTCTTGCAATCAGCCAATCAGAAAGGGGGATATCGGAAATTGTTTGAAATATTAATTTATTATTTATATCCCGAAAAGTAAAGAAGTAGTTTTTTCATTATGGTTAATCGAAATAATTATTTTTTTATTGAGTTCTATCTCCTTTCTTCTATTTGAAAGAAATAAAAATTATATTCTGTGAGGAGTTTCCGGATTTCTATTTTCATCTTTATTATAAGGGAAATAGTTTAATTTTTCAATTTTATTTTTTTACCTTAAAATATTTTAATAATATGCTTTTTCATAGAGTGCTTATGCTATCCAATTTACATTATTCTTTTTCAGTAAACGGTGTGTTCAATATTGTATTTGAATGTATATAACATTGAACACACATGTATGTGTATTGAATTTGCATGGAGATGGCAAGTGACGTTTTCAGTCTGCGATCAAATGTGTCCAAGTGAACCAGTGCAAAGTTAGTGCAGTGAATTTATTACTTGCAACAATTATTGGATCGCAGCAAATCGCAGACTTTCATCAAAATAAGGTATGTTTTCTATAAATAACATCATAAATTCTACTCTTTACTGAATTTTGCATAATTTTTATTCCGGGAAAACTGGCCAATGTGAAATATTGTTATTACAATCCATTATTATTTCGAATGAAATTAGAATGGATCAGTGACCACAAATAACGCATTTTTTGTGTTAGTACATTAACCTTTTTATTGAATTGAACTTTTGTTCAATTCAATAAATAAGTATATACATATATCAGCTTGATGAATTTTCATTGGGTAAAGTTGATTTCTAAAAAAATGTCTAACAGGTAAAGTAAATTCAAATACAGTGTTTTCTTTAAATCTTATGCATATTATCAAATAATTAATAACTTCTTTATTGTTAAAAAATGCAAGATAAGGTATAATCTTTTTGTGACATTACTTCTCTTCATCTTACCATTTCTATAGCGATTAATAATGTGAAAGATAAATAAGATTTCTGAAAAAAGTATCGTAAGATATTTTGGACCAAATTATGAAGAATTGTGTGTGACAGAAATTTTTTTTCCAGTTTTCGAAGAATAATGCAGTCAAACATGCTGTTCAATAATTTATTGTCAATAAGCCCTAATAGAAATAGGTTGAATCTGTTTTCCCTTTACCTTATTATTCGTACACTTATATCATAAGGTGAAATCAATTTATTATGTAAAGCCGATGGATCAGTAAATGGATAAAAATATTTAATTCTTCTATCCTTGTGTTACATACCACTTAACTTTGTTTACCTAATTCTGAAAACCTACTTTTAGTCCCTGTATTGTCTAAGGGGTAGCCTTATCAATATAAAAATTAGCTAAAATAATTGCTCCAAAAATGAGGTTTTTGTACCACTATCAAAGATCTTTGTATTTTATTGGCCTCATATTTAAAAGGTGTTATCACAATTTTGCTAACTGTCTTGCAACAGCGAAGGAAAGTTGTATCACTCATAATTACTTCTCTTTGCTATTGTACGATGGTTTGCCATATTGTAATAACACCTTTTAAATATGAGGCCAAGCAAAAGACAGATCTTCGATAGTGGTACAAAAATCTTATTATTGGGACAATCAATTTAGCTAATTTTTATATTGATAAGGCTACCCTTTAGACAAAGCAGAGACTAAAGGTAGCTTTACAGAAGTAGGTAAGCAAAGTTAAGTGGTTCGTAACACAAGGATAGAAGAATTAAATATTTTTATCCATTTACTGGTCCATCTGCTTAACATAATATAATGTTTTCACCTTATGGTATAAGTGTACAAAAATAAGGTAATCAGGGAAGAGATTTAACCCATTTCTATTAGAGTTTCTGAAGATAGATCATTGAACAGCATGCATGACTGAATTATTCTTAAAAAGTAGAATAAAATTTCTGTAACATACAATTTCTCACAATTTGGCTTAAAATATGTATTGATACTATTTTGTAATAAATCTTATTTCTGTTTATGACTGAAAATATTAAAATAAGAAATTCTTTGTTATTCTTATAGATGATTTTATCATGATATTCAGTAACTATGTTAGTTATATTTCCAAGATTTTATGCCCAAAATCACCTGAAAGCTGTTTACTTTCAAGGATTTGCTTCTAAATTCATCTCTTTTTTCACCTTTTTCTTAGCTGTTGCTCTCAACATCAAGTTTGCATATAGCTCTTTCTATGGCAAACTAGTGCTATATTTAATTTATTTTGATAAATATAAACTAGGAAATATAGCAATTAATATAAAGGAAGGTACAACCTCTTAGATGTAATGCTTTTTTTTTTCTAAATTTATTCATTGTGTGCTCTATTACATTGAAAATATTACAATAGGGAATTATTTTCATTGTTACACTTATACAGGGTTATTGATTATAGGGTGCCAACCCGTAATATCTGAAAAGAGGAGACGATTTTATGAAAAAAATCCTAATAAAATTTTTTAATATGATTAATATTTACAGAGTTACATAACAATTTGTTTGAGCGAATGATCTGTATAAATTTGTATGCAGCTCGGTAAATATTACAATATAAAGAAACTTTATAAGAATTTTTATAGCTACAATAATAAGGAGGAAATAAGTGTAATAACTTTCTCTTATATTGTTGATATTTTTTAAGTTACAGAATAAAATATTTATATTTAATTTGGCTATTCAGATAGCCTACATAAGTTTCTATGTAACTCTTTAAATATGACCAATTTGAACCAATCTATAGAATATCTTTTTAAACATATGGTAATTTGCAACAAAAAAGTTGAATGAATTTTTTCGTATCATTCACGATCTATCGAATTACTTTACAATATGTTTTGACTACATATACTCTAATGTAACTCAATAAATATTAATAATACGAAAAATTCACAATATTTTTTTGTTACAAATTACAATATCTTTAAAAAGATATGCTACACATTTTTTGAAACGGTTCATTTTTAACGAGATACATAACAATTTATGTAGTTTATCTGAATAGCCAATTCTGATTTTAATATTTAGTTCTGTAACTTGATAAATATCAACAATATAAGAAAAAGTTATTAAACTTATTTCTTCCTTATTATTACATATATAAAAATTGTTAATGAAATTTCTTCATATTGCTAATATTTTCCAAGCTGCATAAAAATTTATACAAGCCTTTCGCCCTAACAAATTGTTATGTAACTCTGTAATTATTAATCATATTAAAAACTTTTATTACAATTTTTTACTTAAAATCGTCTCCTCTTGTCAAATTATTCGGATTGGCACTTTATAACCTCTAACCCTGTAGATGATTTTATCATAATATTCAGTAACTATTTTATTTATATTTCCAAGACTTTATGCCCAAAATCACCTGAAAGCCCTTCATTTTTTAAGCTTTTATTTATAACTTATTCCGTTTTTCACTTGTCACCTAAGTACATCTCTTAAAGTCAGCTTTGTTTTTATTCTTATTTTGTTAAACCAGGGTTACTTCTAACTTTCTTCAGACAAACTATAATAGGAAATGCCACAGAGAATATCATTGAAGCGTCTGTTTCTTAGATATTCTTCTTTCAATTTTTCCTACTATTATCCAACATATAACGATCATTTGCCAAATATTAAATTGAAGAAATGCTTTCATAAGCTTCCATTTCAGGAGGGTCTTATCATATAATAACATTCATTAACTATTGAATTTTTAATCCGAAGTATTTCAGTCCAAACTAATTTACAAATCCTTTACTAGCTTTAATGACACTAAAGTTAGCCACACGCTCCAGCCAAAAGTTGGAGAAAAATCGAGAAATGAAGCAAATTGAATAAAAAATTTTTTTAGTAATTTTAAACTAATGCAAATACCTGTCGCTACCATAATAAATATTTATTTAACCAAATAATCACAAAAAAATGAAACGAGGAAGTCAAATACCCACTCTTATAAAAAAATTTTAAACATGCCAGTGAATTTTTCTAAATTTATTCGAATACACAGCCTTGAAGGCCATTATTCTGGGTAGAATAATGTTATTTTCACGAGGGAGCAAGACCCTTTTAATGTTTTTTATAAAGAACATAGGCAGAAATGCATTTGAGAATCCAAGTTTTTCACCGATATCATTAAGATTTAAAATATCAGTGAATTTTTCTAATTTTATTCACCCACCCAACTTCAAAGGCAATTAAATTCTGAAGAGTATGATGCAAAATTTCATAGGGGAGCAAGACCCCCTTAATGTTTTTTGCTAAAGAACATAGGCAGAAATGCATTTGCGAATCCACGTTTTTCACAGAATTCACTGATATTTTAAATCTTAACGATATCGGTGAAAAACATGGATTTGCAGATGCATTTCTGCCTATGTTCTTTATAAAAATACATTAAGGGGTCTTGCACCAGCATCAAACTAACATTATTCCACCCAGAACTTAATGACCTTCAGGATGCGTAGTCGAAAAAATTTAGAAAAATTCACTGGCATGTTTAACAATTTTTTATAAGATTGGGTATTTTACTTCTTCGTTTAATTTATTTATTTTTTATTATTTGGTTAAATAAATGTTTATTATAGTAGCGATACTTGTTTACATTAGTTTTGTAATTACTCAAACATTTTTTTAATTCAATTTGCTTCATTTTCGATTTTTCTCCAACTTGTGACTGGAACTTGTGGCTAACTTCAGTGTCATCTGGCTTTAAATTTATTCCTTTATCATATTGCTTGCAACCCACAACATTAGTTCAATCCTATTACAATATGATATCTTTTTTCATCTGGAAAAAAGAAACTCCGCAAAGAATCACAAAATAAAACATACTATTTGGACTTTGTAATAATATACTTATCAAATTCTGCAGGCTTCTGTAGTAAGGACAATGGAGCGTGACTTGTAGATTTCTTACTTCACTATTAACTTGTTCAACATTTCATTTTGTTTTTATCTGAAGAAAGTATCCTATAATGCAGAACAAAATATATTGTATACTCTAATTATACATTTATATTGCATACTTACATAGTTAATCTGCAGACTCTGCTCTGTCAATGAAGGAACGTATGCTGTAATTTACATAACCTCGTTTATATACGTTAGGTTTTTGGATGTCTACAATGTTAACGATTGTTTGTATCCATTACTTGCACCTATGTACGACATCCGATTGAATTTAGTAGCCAATTGCAGGTCGAGACATTCACAAAGGCCAAATTCAAGGCAAAACATCCGTAAGCAGCAACTTCAGGGTGAGACAACCACGTATTCATATTTAAGAAGAAATTCATAATATTTTGAGTATATCGGAAAATAGAGATATGGGATCTCTGGATTCCTTTAACCATTATTAATGTTTAATGTCCTATTTTAAAGCTCTTTGAAAACCTTTTTAAGAAAACTTACGGTTAAATCATGAAAATGCGTAATTAACAGGGATATATCAACTCAAAAAACACTTGTAAGAAGGGGTGGCAATGAATTAAAATAATACTTAATAACAAAGAGGATTGAAATGGAATTAGATAAATTCGGTAAGTAATAGACTTGATCAATATAACATATATTTAAAAAATAGAAAAATAAATAAAATGCAATTACACATTCTTCGATAAATAAATATTTCAAATGCCATTTAAATGTTTGAGAAATCATTACAAAAAGCTACTTGCCGGGCTTGTGGTTTATTTATATACTATATGTATTATAAGATCGTTAATATGCAAATAAAATGTTGTTTCTTGTAAATTAATATTTCGATATTTTATTCAATCTTATAAAGCAATGTGCTTGGTAAATATTTTTTCGTAATGATTTCTTCCACTTTTAAATGAAATTTCATATATTTATTTATCGAAGAATATGTAATTGCATTTTATTCATTTTTCTATTTTTTAAATATTTGTTATATTGCTCAAGAATATTGCTTGTCGAATTTATCTAATTCCATTTCAATCCTTTTTTGATATGAAGGATTATTGTAATTACTTGCGATCTATTTCTTACACGTAAGTGTTTTTTGGAGGCATCTCAAAACTTTTTTCATTGGTTCAAATATCTTAGGCCAACATTGCACAGCGCATGGAACGACAACCCACTCACGCGTCAGTATGTGAGAGGAACGCGGGGCGACCGAAAGTCGCAACGTTTTCCACTCGCTATTTGCCGCAAGCAAGGCATGCCATTCCATGCGCCGCATAATTAATGTCGGTGAAATATCGAACGTTGAATGAACGTTTTTAAGAAACAGTTTCTCGAACAGTTCCGGAAGATGGAAATTTCCCAAAAAATTATTCCAAACACTACTTCGATTCAGTAACTGAGTACGAAAAGAAAATTTGATGCAAAATAACAACCGCGCCTTAAAAAAACTCTAATTCTTATCTAAAAAAAATTAATTTTTTCGTGTTCCTTTAGATAGAAAATTTTCCAAAAATTACAGTAAACACAATACTGCGATTCAGCAATCGAATGCAAAAAGAAAATTCAATGCAAAATGAATTATGCATCTTAATAAAACAAAATGCATTCTTTTTATAACAAACTGAATTTTTATAGTGTACCGTAAAATGGAAAATTCCCCGAAAATTATGCTAAACACTACTTTAATTCAACAATCGAGTGTGAGAAGAAAATTGGATGCTAGATAAAAATGCCTTCGATAAAAAGTTTTTTTTATGCAAAAAAAACACAATTTTAATTTAATTTAATTGAATGCGCATTTTTCATTTTGCATCGAATTTTCTTTTCATACTCGATTACTGAATCGAAGTAGTGTTTACAATATTTTTTTGGGAAATTCCCATTTTCTGGAACAGTTCGAAAAATTGTTTCTTAAAACGTTCATTGAACGTTCGAAATTTCACCGACATCATAATTACAACCTTAGGAAATTCTGTTTTACTATATAACACTGCTTACACACACATACAGTTGGGAGTCGGCACGAAAATATTGAACATTTTCCACTTCGTGTCATAAAGAATTTTATTTCTTCAATCTGCAGTTTAGAAAAGCCTTGAAAGGCTCCTAAAGTTTCGAATACGAAAGAGGTCGGACATATCATTATTATTGTAAAAAGTGATTGATAAATGGATTTTTTTCTAGTTTTTCTTTAATAACTCGATTGCTATTGATCGTCTCAAAAAATGTTTCCAATAAAGTTGTTCACAATTAAATTTCCAATTAGATAGGTAGGTTTTTCAAATTCATTTTTTTTTGTTATTTGCAAAATCATTAGTAAAATGCAGGAAATGGAAAGAAATTTAAATAGTGAAAATGAATATAAAAAATGCTTGATCGCGACTAAAAGTTCACTAAAAGGTGTCTTTTAGTTAGTAAAATATGCCATATAGATCATATTTTCATATTCAAAAAAGGCAGCATATTGCAAAATTATTTCTGTCCAAAATTCAAGTAACTGCCAAATTTTTCCCTTTGGTTATCAATTAATGAAACCAATTGAAATCGATTGGTATTAATGTAATTAACAAATGATAAAAAGGGTATATTTTTAAATAATAAACAAAACATCTTTACCTGAAAAAACCCGTTGCTACGTCTGTATTTTAGTAAATATTGAAGTCGAATAATTTCAATAAAATCTACTCCAGTATTTATAAAAAAACCATGAATTAAAAAATAATCATGACGATTAGTCTAATAGCAGTCGAGAACATTGATTCAAATCTGAAAACTTCCTCTATTTGAAATAGATAGCTGGAGCTATTTATTTCAATTATAAAGAACTCCTGTTTAAAACTAAATTAGTTCAGAACTCTTGATTTTTTATACATGGATGTCAACATCACACACATTACTGTCTCGGCTTTTTAAATTACTTGCCGTCGAGACCACCGTGTCTCTTGATACGAGTGTATATTGATCTTTTTTCAATAATTTAAAAAAAATTAATTGATCGCTCAATTTATCCATTATTATTTTTTAGTAAAGAGCTGCGCTTATACAAAAAAAAATATAAACTGATATAATACATTTTAATACCTATCCATTTTTTTCATACTTTAACGTTTAAAACGTTTACGTACGGAAAGTGATGATAATGAAGTTAGCCACAATTTTGCAGCTGTAACTTTGAGGAAAATAAGAGTCGAAGTAAATTCAATGGAAAAAATGTTCTAGCAATTATAAACCAATGCCAACCATTGTCGTTAGTATAATTAACATTTGTTTAGTCAAATAATTAAATGATGCAAAAAAATTTAGCTGAAAATTGCTAAAACAAAAAATTTAATAACTGCTCTTATAAAGCAATTGTAAGATAATAGTGAATTTTTATATTTTTTTAACTACATAGATTTGTAATCAATAAAACTCTGAAGAGAATAAAGGTAATTTTATGAGGGAGCAAAACCACCTTAATGCTTTTTGTGTACTGTAAACTCTCTTTTGTGGCTAACTTTATTCTTCAGTGTCATGGAATCATCCATACATTTTTTCGTTTCTAATTTATCTAAGTACGAGAATCCTGAGCCACTACCTACCCTAATAAGCTCCGCTTGTGAAGGTATCGATCCCCTTCGTTAGCGAATAAGTATTTTCTCGCAGTTCATTTTATTTAATAAATAACTGTCTACTTCCTCCAGACTTTTAATAAAAGTTATAGTGATTGCGACATTATAAAAACTATTTTTTAAGAAGGGGGGTGGGGCTAGTATCACGCAGTCAAATAAATATAAATAAGTATTTTCTTAAAATATTAATTTTTGGCACATAAAGTGCAGCAGCCATACTTCGAAAGAGCAATAAGAATGGAAGAATTTGGGCCTATTGGATATATAATCAGGAACATAGTTTACATGTATAGAAAACCCTTACGGCCTAGAAATATGATTTACTACATTTAACTTATGGTACTTGTTTTCTTACCGCGACAGTGGATGGAGAGGGGGATGGGGTGTTGGACGGGGTACCATAAATTGAAACTGTCTATCTCTCTCTTGGAAACCCAATAAGGAACTAGATTTTTTCTATACTCAGATCTCCTGTAAAGTATTGCTGCTGTATTTTATCTGGCGAAAATTAATATTTAAGAAAATGTATTTTTTAAAGGACACATTTCGGGAATACTAAATTTTTTAAATATGCGCAACTCTTTATATATACTAAAATACATAAAATACATTTAAAAATGAATTATATTTCAGGAATATAATAACTATTATCAGTTGTTTATATATCCAAATAATTATTTTCATAAATATACTTTTTCTTTCCCTATAGTAAAAATGAAACAGAAATCCGTAGCTCCATCGAGAAGGATGTCTGTAAAGCGGAGGATGCTGATGAAGCGAATCGCCAAAAAGAAGGAAGAATGTAAGGAAAAGCAAAATGATTCTCACGACGGTTTTGAAACCCCTGTTAAAACAGAGTGTGAATTAACCATCGTGGATTCATTATACGGTTCCGATGCTACATCCAACCTTCATCTCAGCAGTAGCTCCGAGGTAAGCGATGCAATTGCTGCTGTAAAGTCAGACGATAATGTAGTCGTCAATGAAAATGTCAGCAAAAATTGCATCAAAATGAAACATATTTGCGAAGGACGAAAGATCGTAGATATAAATTTCCTGTATGATGAGATACAGAGGTCTTATTGTAATCATGTAACAGGAAATGAATGCCGTTTTCAAAATTGGAAACTAATTAAAACAATTCAGCATGGTCTCCTTACGCAAATTTTTTTCGAATGTGACACGTGTCAATTTCAAACCAATATTTGGTCAGAATCGAAAAATGATTCATACATGCTGTTAAATGAAGCCGCTGTAGCTGGTAGTATTGTAACCGGTATAGGTTTCTACCAGTTGCAAGAGCTACTAGCTTCATTTGATATTTCAAGCATGTGTCAAAAGACCTACAACAAATACGTGGACGACACCGTTGAGCATTTTATTAGAGTAGCATTTACCGAAATGAAAGCAGCTGGAGAAACTGAAAAAAAACTAGCTGTGGAAAATGGTGACATTCTCAACGGTGTTCCATTTATTACAGTGGTCGTAGATGGAAGTTGGACGAAAAGATCATACGGTACAAATTATAGTGCGTTATCAGGAACTGGCGCAATAATTGGATACCGTACTAAAAAAGGTCTGTTTGTCGGAATTCGCAATAAATTTTGCATGATTTGTGATAAACCAAACGAAAATTCGTGCAACGACCAACCACGACCTCATATATGTTATAAGAATTTCGATCGTAATGAAAACTCTGCCCGTATGGAATCTGATGCCATAGTGGAGGGTTTTCAAAAAAGCATCGAAATGCATGGGTTGATTTATAGAACATTTATTGCTGATGGCGATAGTAATGGTCATAAAGCAATCTGTGATAATAATCCATACAGGGAGCAATTGGTGCAGGTAAAGAAAGTCGAATGTACCAACCATTTACTCCGTAATCTTAGCAGAAAATTGGGAGCTATTTCTGAAAAAACGAAGCAGGAAGGCAACAGGAATCGTGGCTTTTATGACATGAGGAATTTTATTAAAAACAATATATTAAAAATTCGTAAAACTGTCGTAAAAGCTGTAAGATTAGGTCGCAATGAGAAGAGCTCCCAATTATGCAAAGAAAAAGAATTGCAGAAGGATATTTTAAATATCCCGAAGCATATTTTTGGTGAACACATTAGATGCTTTGATCGTATCTACAAACGCGAGTGTGGAAAAGGAAAAAATTATGTTCCATATTTAAAGTTGTACAGCCTTTATAATAAAGTAGAAGATGCTATCAGATATCTGAGTGTTCATTCCGCGAGCTTGATATTGAACGTAACGAACAACCCAGTCGAATCGTTTTACTCTATTATCTGTAAGGAAATTGGAGGTAAACGAATAAATTTCGGTTCGCGGGGTTCATACAATGCTCGCGTAAGTGCAGCTGTCTTGCAGTACAACAAGCAAGAAGTCTTGCCAAGTTTGTACATCGGAATGTCAAAAATAGTTCCTTCCGCAGTAAATAAATTGATGAAACAACGTCAAAATAAGGTAATACTAAATAAAATTAGCCGTTCCGAAAAAGGAAGAAATCGAAAATACGATTCTTCATCGAGTAGAAAACATATTTATTATGTTCTTCAATCACAAAGGCCTGATATCTCGTCAGAAGCATTTGATCGACTTCGTGAAGATCATTTTGTAAAATTATATGATAATAAAATGAAGTCGGTCGATATAGAGCGAGAAACGAGAGATCAGGCTCAATGTGAATTGTGGACGACGATCAGAAAGATATGCTGACAGCATCTAACTTTGGCGCTATTTGTAGAATGCGTGAGACAACATCTTGCGCAAAAATGGTAGCAAAAATCTTATATCCGCCAATGTTCGATAATTCTGCACTTCAACACGGTCGTCGTTATGAAGCCGAAGCAAAAGAATGTTTGCAAAAACAAATTAATCAGCAGATTCGAAAATGCGGTTTGTTTATCGATAATAAATTACATTATTTAGGCGCTTCACCAGATGGTCTTATTGAGGAAGACCGGCTAGTAGAATTCAAATGCCCGTTTACCGCAAAAGACATGCTAGCGGAAGAAGCTATTGAAGCTGTACCGCACCTTAGAAATATTTTCGATAAAAAAAACAAAAAATGTTTAAATAAACGTCATCAATATTATTATCAGGTGCAAGGTCAGCTTCATATAACTAAACGGCAGTACTGCTTGTTTACTGTATGGACAGAAAAAAGTAGTGTCACAATTCGTGTGTTAAAAGACGACGAATTCTGGCAAAAAGAAATGGAAGCGAAGCTAGTACGATTTTATGAGCAGTGTTTGCTTCCCGAGATTTTAGATAGCCGATATAATCCAAGCATGGCAATTCGAGAACCACGTTACATCCTGGAAGCTCAGGATAAAGCACGAACGAAGAAGATAGAAAAAGAAAGCAACAAAACATGTGAAAAATTAATAAACAGCGAAACTGAAAATTCTTTTGGTAATGATTGCAATACTGCAATCGTTGATGAAAAACATGAAGATGACTGCTGCATCGTAGAAATTAGTCATTTGCAGGATAATGAATCCTTGAAACATCGTAGACGGCAATTTTTGAATGCAGCAGACACTCCTTTGGAGGAAATATCGAAAAATGTTTTACCAACGAATGCACAGTTAAACGACCAATCATTAGACCAATTCTTGCGAATCGTAAGAGAAACGTCTGAATTCGAGACTCAAAGTGTTTTGTATATTTTATATACAGATTGTAACGTTGCGTTCCCGCAGCGTTACAATAGCTGCCATCTAGCGCTTTGCTAATCTCAAGCGCTAGATAGGCGGGTCGCGCATGAACTAGGGAGTTATCAACCGATAAGTATTGATCTAGGACCGATAACTTGTCGGCTCCCTAGTGCCGCGCGATGGGTGTAGCGGGGCAGCGGCGGGACAGGCGCAGGGCCTTACCTGCTCCCGCCGACTGCCCCGACACACGTAGTTTAGAAGTCAAAGGTGACACAGTGCCCGGAGCATTCCCCGCCGCCGATATAACTTCGCGACCTAAGCCACAGCCGCTACCAAGCACCCAAGTGCAAGTGATATTGCAGCGACTGCAGCGACTGCAGCCCGGCCGCGAAACCATACCGGACAGCGGAGTGTACCGGCCCAAGTGCCAGCTATCAGGGCAAGAGAGGTAGAGAGGTAGAGAGAGAGAGAGAGAGAGAAAGAGAGAGAGCAGAGAGAAAGAAGATAGCCAGCCCTAGAAAGCTGAAGTAAGGGTGATTATTCGTCTTGTATTATAGTCCTGTGACGTCCCGGGGTGTGCTAGGGCTTTAGGGCTCGTAGCACCGAACGGTTTTATAGGGAACCGCTGGCCCAGCTCACCTGTCACGGGTAAGCGGGCAACTTAGCGGAGTGGTCATTCCGTCGGACCGATAACGAATATCCCAAAGTGTAAAAGCGCGAATTAGTAGAAGTGTTTGCGATTACATCGATTCGTTGTGCGTTTGACCGTTGACAGGGACGTTCCCTTCAGTCAGTCAAGGCCGCGGACTTAGCATAATTATCGGGAGGACTCGCGACCTTAGACGTGCGGGAGTAAACAATCCGGGTCGTTGTTGCGTTTAAGTACGCGGGAACGGAGTGAGTGCGAATAACCGTCGCGGTACGCGCACGCGCGGAAAGAGGGACTTATCCGCGTAGCGTCGAGTAATAGTTAACCTAGGGATCCGCCGGTGGCGCGCGAGTACCGCGCGACTCGGTGGGGCCGCCGCGAACGCCAACTAGTGGCTCGAGCGCGAGGCTAGCTAGTACGTCATCGGGACTTCAGCCGCGTTCGCACCTCTTAGGCCGCGTCCCCATTTAGGACCTAGCGTAACGCACCCATAACGTGTAAAGGGAACCGAGTATTGTATCAATAACCGACTTTATAATAAAGAGAGTTCACCGCAGTTATTGAGTTATTATATTAGCACCCCACCCCCGACATTCGCGTACGAGGGTTAGAACCCCCTCTGTAAAAATAAATATTCGAGTATTATTAAAAGTATATCGAAGGCGCCCGGGTCTTGTAGGAAGTCGCCTATTGGGACGTGAACGCGATCGGTGATGGATCACTCCTCCCTCCCCTTCTATACTGTCCCCAAGGATAGCCAGTAGCGTCACAATTTGGCGCCCAACGTGGGGCCCACGGAGTGAGGTCTCGTACGCGGGGTAGAGTGCTAATTTTTTTTTGGAGTTGAGAATAGTTTTTTTTAGGAATTTTTTTTTGGGATTAAGAACAATTTTTTTATATAGTAGGTCGAGTGGCGGAAAAACATTTTTTTTTCTCGCACCCCTACCGAGGATAGAATTTTTTTTCTCTTGTAGTTTTTTGCGGGATTAGAAATAATTTTTTTTTTGTTTTTGTTTTGGGAGATTAGTATCGGAAGTAGTAAATTATGTCGGATTCCGACAAATCGAGTGGAATGTCAGTACGCGATCGTGAAATATTAACGGAACGTAACGAATTACGACGGTACGCGAAAAATATGCCGCGTAGTAAATTAATCATTGCTCTGACGGACGCGGAGCTAAATACACGCGATAGCTCGGAAGATCAACTACGCGATCGATTTGTGCGTCATAGGTTACGTGAGAGTTTCGGACCGGAAGCAGCTCAGTGGAATTCGCGAGTGGATGAATTGGAACCATTCCACCCCGCCGTCCCACCTCAGCCGCTTCCAACACCGTCGGCGATAAAAACCAACGATGACGAATTAGCGACACCGAAAACGAACCCGAAATTAAGTCGGCAATCGGAAGATGCGCTTCGTGAATTATTTGAGACCCCGCGGGGAGGGGAAACGTCACGACAGATAAACATGTCAGAAGAGAGTAGCGACTCGAATTTGACATGTATTGATAAAAATCGGAAAGTAACGCCGAAACCGAAACGAAGGGTTACGTTTGAATCGGATTCAGACAGGTCGGGCTCCCGGAGGCGTGATCTTGATGAGCGGTCTGCGGGACCACCTGACCAAACCCCAGCGAACCCGGAGTATTCGAAGGAAAGAAATGCGCCGGTAGGAGCGGGAAATTCCGCATTAGGAGCGGTTCCGCCCGAATTACTACCTAGCATCGTGCAGTTAGTAATTGCGTATCAGTCGGCAGGAGCGCAAGGGTCTGCACCGGTCGAAAGGGCACCGGAGATGCCTCAACCCCGCGAAATTAGTAGAGATTCGCCGGGAGCAAGCCGGGGTGCGACTAGCCGCCGTCGACAACCCTCTGAATACCGATCGCGAAATAGATCATCGAGTTCGGAAAGATCGAGCGAGTCTAGCTCACGATACTCCAGCCGGAGAGGAACACGGGTAATAGATGCTTTCCGGAAATGGGGTATTCGATTTAAAAATCACGATGCTGACGACGCCGAAGACTTTATAGAGAATTTAGAACATTGCCGCAATGTTTCCGACCTAACGTTTAGCGAGATCAGGGAAACCCTCCCCGTCGTGTTGAGCGGGGAAGCCAAAGCCTGGTTTAAGGTCGAAGGCAGCTCCTGTTCAACATTGCGTGATTTCCGCGAGGCCTTCCTCAGCCAATTCGGGGATGAGGAGGATAACGACGCGAAAGTGGAGAAGGCGCGACAACAGACACAAAGGGAGGGCGAATCGATCAAAGCGTATTTAGTGCGTATCCGGTCGATTCTAAAAGAAATTAGGCCGACCCCTTCCGTCTCGGTTCAATTGGACCTGGTTTATCGAAACCTACGTCCCAATTACCGCCGTAGAATGTTTCGTAGGGATTTCGATTCATTCACGGGTTTGCGCGAAATAGGTCGCGAAATTGAGAAGAACGCGGAGATAGATAAGGCGTTCAAACCACCGCCTGGAGCTACGAAAACGCGCGAAGAGGATAAATCGTCGCGTAAAAATAGTGAAGCTCTCTCTGCAGTTTCCGAGAAAAGCGAGAAACAACCCGAAAAACAGAAAAAAAGCGACGCAACCGGCAAGAACGCGAAGAAATCGGACGAGGAGAAGCCGAAAAAGAAGAAGTCGCGTTCAAGGAGAGGAAAGCGCGGTAAATCCAAACGACGCTCGTCTGGATCGACCAGCGACTCTAGCTCGGGGTCAGATAGTTCGCGGGAATCTCCTAAGAAATCGTCTAGGAGATCGTCCCAAAGACATTCTGACAAAGGGAGTAGGAAAGAGAGCTGAAGCCATAGCGGACACCGTAGCAGTTCGTCGGACGAGCTAGGTGCTATCGCTGCAGCTCCAAAACAAGGTCAGCGAAGACCAACCTCCTCCTCACGAGCGCCGGGAGGGCACGTAGCGGGTCAATCGCGATATCAGGATCGTAGGGGTCAATTCCGCGACGCAGCGATATGCCATCGTTGTGGAGGAAGAGGACACTATGCGAGAGAGTGTCCTTCGCGTGAGCCGACTCAAACCGCGATTACGCCTGCACCTTGGTGGACTCAACAAGCCGCCGGGATGCAAGCGCCGATGCCACCGCAACCGGTGACCACACCCGCGCTGTCTTATAATCAAGCGCAGTGGCCACCAACAACGTCCGCGTCGACAATAGGTTAGAGCCTATTGAATAATGTATACGGGAATGCGAGAAATCCGGGAAACGGGCAGTAGGGCTCGCGGAGGAAGCTCGCGCGGGCCCGGCTGACAGTCTTCGTGCATCGGGTAGGACGGTACGATTCACCGACCCCGAACCGTGGAGGAACTCATCGGTGAGTAGCACGGATTACGAAGATGACGCGTCGGGAAGCGAACAAAAAGATTTGCGGGACTCTTCGACCTCGGAGTCAGAAGATGAGCCTAATTCGACGCGACCGGAGCTTAGCGCTGAAGATTCTAGTGAAGTGAGCGTTTGTAGCTTTACCTCAGAAGTAGGAAAACGACCTTCATTAGAAAATGACCCCGAAGATTCGATAAACGAAATAGAACCGAGTAGTTTATCAGATCATTTGTGTGCTTTGGACGAATTATTGCCCAAGGAGCGCACCGCGACTCTTGGCTTGGTAGGGGGAAGAGGGAACATCATACTCCGAACTCGTCGCTGTGTTCGGAGTGATGCGTTCCCTAATCAACCAAATACCGATGGCCGCTATTATTTGCAGTTAGAATTATTTGGACAAAATTTTCCTGCACTAATAGATACGGGAGCATCGCGATCGTACCTCGGACATCGAACGCTGGAAAGAATCCAAGCGAAGATTGACAGGTCGCAAGATAGAGTAATGCGTACTGCCGATGGTACAGAAACACGAGTAATTGGGGTTATTGCGCTAGAATTAGAGTTAGGAAAAACAAAGAAAGTAATGTATTTCCGCGTGGTACCGGTTTTAGACTACGACTGTGTCCTCGGTATGGATTTTCTCCGATTATTCGGAGTTATAATTGATACTTCGCGCGATTTATGGCAAACGCGCGACCGAGTAAATTTGAGATTCGCGAAAATAAACGCGATAAGCTCAAATGAGACACATGTATCTTCGTGTTTTGCTATCGCTGAAATGACTAGCGAGCAAAACGTGGTACTAGAGAAGTTTCTAAGTGATAACTTCCCCGAGATAGTTGGACCGGTCCCGGCGACTACCCTGGTCAAAAATCATATAGATGTCCAGGGTCAGGCTCCAATCCGCCAAGCGGCAAGGAGAGTGTCGCCGGTGATCTATAAAGTAGCGCACGAAGAGGTCGATAAATTATTGGGTGAAGGGATTATTGAACCCTCCACGAGCGCGTGGGCCAGCTGTCCGGTTATAGTACCAAAACCGGGGGGAAAATATCGATTTTGCATAGATTTTCGACGCGTGAATGAGGTAACGCGCAAAGACGCGTACCCGATTCCGCATATCGATAGCATTCTCGATAAACTCCGCCACGCGAGATACATTTCGACGTTAGATTTAAGTCAAGCGTACTTCCAAATACCGCTAGGAGACGAGAGTCGGGAAATTACAGCGTTTATAGTACCCGGAAAAGGACTCTTCCAATTTAGGCGTATGCCATACGGTCTTACGAATGCTCCTGCGACGTTCCAGCGAATGATGAATCAGTTAATTCCACCTGAATTTGATCCGTATGTGTTCGTCTATCTGGACGATATAATTATCGTAACGAACACGTTCGCGGAACACCTAGGATGGTTAGAGCATGTGTTAAACATTATTCGATTCGCGGGTGTAGAAATCAATCGCGAGAAAAGTAAATTTTGCAGGTCGGAAGTTCGGTTCCTTGGGTATCTGATAAACCGTAATGGTTTCGCTCCGGATCCCGAGCGAACCGCACCATTAATGAATTATCCGCCGCCACACAAAAGACTTAAAAACACTACGCCGATTCCTAGGGATGGTTGGGTGGTATGCACGCTTCTTACCCAACCTGTCGAAGGACAAAATTCCACTCGTCTTGTTGTTGCATAAAGGCGTGCGCTGGCATTGGGATCAAGAGCAACAGACTTCCTTTGAGCGATTGAAGCAAGCGCTGTGCTCGGCCCCGGTATTGGCAAGGCCCGATTTTTCGAGACCTTTCCAAGTACAGACAGATGCTAGCGACTATGCAATAGGAGCAGTATTAACTCAGCGACACGGAACCGAAGAGCATCCGATTGTATTCGCTAATCGAGTACTGTCCAAGGAGGAGCGGAATTACACGACGACCGAGAAGGAGTGTCTCGCTGTCGTGTGGGCAATTCGGAAACTAAGACCGTATTTAGAAGGCTATCATTTCACGGTTGTCACGGATCACAGTAGTTTGCGTTGGCTACATAACTTGAAAGATCCAGTAGGGAGATTAGGTCGATGGGCCCTCGAATTACAACATCATTCGTTCGATGTGGTCCATCGTAAAGGCGCATTACATCACGTACCCGATGCATTATCACGCGCCCTCCCAGTAGGCACCGAAAATGAATGCGTCTCCGCGGTTAATGAAGAAAATAACGAAAATTCGAGCGAAAATTTGGTCACACAGTCGCGTATCGACTTCGAGAGCGACCCGTGGTATACAGCACGACGCGGAAAAATAATTCAGCGACCGCGGGCTTACCCAGACTGGAAAGTTGAGGGAAACCGGCTGTATTGCCATCGGCCGGACGTGATACTCGAATCGATAGGTCGCGATTATGATGCGTGGAAGTTAGTCCTCCCGCGAGAGGCTCGACTTTTAGCCCTACAGGAAGCTCACAATAATACTTCCGCAGGACATGCTGGCGTTCAGAAAACTCACGCCAGAATCTGCAAAGATTACTATTGGCCGGGAGTTTTCAAAGACGCCGTAGCATTCATACGCGGGTGCAAAGTCTGTCAGCAACATAAAGCTGTACAGCTTGCCCCTGTAGGACTTATGGGAACTCGGGTAGTGGAGCGACCATGGACTGTGGTTGTGGGAGACATCATGGGCCCCTTTCTACCGAGTAAGGCCCAACAGCGTTACGTAGTAGTCTTCCTCGACAACTTCAGTCGTTACGTGGAAATGCGAGCGATCCGCACAGCTGACGCCAAAAGCATCTTGAAAGCTTTTAGCCAGCTGGTTATTTACCGTTGGGGATCACCGGAAATATTTCTTTGCGATAACGGTACCGAGTTCGTAAATAAGGAAGTGACCAAATTTCTAAATGAGCATCAGATTCGGCAATTTACTATTCCGCCGTATCAGGCGCAAGCTAACCCGGTAGAACGCGTGAATCGGGTAATTAAAACGATGATTAGGATATTTGTAGAGAGCGACCACCGAGACTGGGACGTACATCTCGCAGAATTCCGCTTCGCGATTAATTCCGCGATGCATTCGTCGACTGGAGTATCTCCCGCGTTACTTAACCTCGGTCGAGACCCAGTAATTACTCCGAAACTACGGCGAGAGATTGAAGGTTCTCGTACAATACTTAGGAGCGACCCCGAAAATTGGGTGGCGCGACTAAAACGCCTTCCCTTGATTCATGATATCGTGCAGGTAGAGATGGAAAAAGCGAGTGCCCGTCAAGCCCGCTATTACAATCGTGGCCGGCGCGATGTCAGGTATCAAGTAGGAGACTTGGTGTGGCGGCGCGGCAGACCATTATCGTCATCTGCTGATAATTTTGCTGCGAAGCTAGCACCATCGTACGAGGGTCCGTTTAAAATAGTTCGCGTAATATCGCCGGTCGTCTACGAGCTTGAAAATCAAGGCCGTAGTAATCCGAAGGTCCACGTTTCGGATCTAAAACCGTTTGTTGCGTCGTTTTGCGTTCCGGACGTCGAGGAACCGGGTGAGGAAACCGTTGCGGGGGAAGGGGACGACGACCCTGCACCTTCCCCAAAACCGACCGGTAAACGGAAAGGGACTCCGGGAAAACGGAAAATGTCGATCGTGAGCGACTCTTCGGATTCCGCCCCGTCTACGTGGACGGCACGCCTGCGTCCACGTCGAGACCCAACCTAACCCTCGCGAACCTGAGTGCGGACTTGTGTGTGTGAATGGATGAATGTGTGTGTCGCGCGATTTTGTTTATATTTTTTTGTGTGGAAATGCGTGACGAGGCCCTTCCCCATTGCAGATGGATCCATACCTCCAGCAGGTGGTGACCCACTGCTGGCTCCAGGGGATTCCCCTGCCGGGCCCCCTACCAGCAGTGGGCCCACCCACCCACCCCCAGCCCCTGCTCCACCACCACCACCACCAAGAACCCTCCAACCGCCACTACCACCAAGGCTATTCCCTCCCTCCGCCCTGCTATCCGGAGCGGGGTACTCCCTTCCCTCCGGCCTACCACTAAGCCCAGGCCTCTGGGTAAACCGGGCCGCAGCCCGCCGGCTGGGAGGTAGAGATGCGCCGTCTGCGTCGGGAGAATGAGATGCTCCGGCGGGAAGCGGGCCACTCCCGCAACCGCACGGGCACTCATCCTCCCGCGCAGAGGGCCTCTCTGCCACCAGCGGCGGGAGTCGAACCGGCTGTACCCAAGCCGAAAAAGAAGGCGCACCGAGGACGTCGGGGTGGCCGGAAGGGACAGGGACGGGCCCAGCAACGGAGGCGGGCGAAGGAGAGGAAGAAGAAGAGTGAGGAGGAGGACGAGGCTCGGCGGCAGCGCATAAAGGCTGCCGTCGAGAAAAGGAGAGAGGAGGAGAGGGAGAAGAGGAAACAGGAGGAGGCGAGGAAGAGGGAGAAGGAGAGGAAGGAACGGGAGAAGGAGGAAAAGAAAAGGAGTGAAGAGGAGGCGATGGAGGAGGACCTCCTCCTCATGAGCGTGTAGTGTCCATGTCCGCGTCTAGTGTTTAAGTTTTTGTTTTGTATAGAGTTTTTTTTTTATTTTTTTTTATTATTATTTTTTTTTATTATTATTTTTTTTTATTATTATTTTTTTTTATTATTTTTTTTTTATTATTTTTTTTTTATTATTTTTTTTTTATTATTTTTTTTTTATTATTTTTTTTATTATTATTTTTTGTATTATTATTTTTTTTATTATTATTTTTTTTGTTTTGTATCGAGCCAGATAATTGTTTTTTATATTTTTATATATTGTATGGAGGCCGAATGTTTTTTTGTAATAAAGTATGTGTGTGTGAAGCGACCGTTATTTGTTTATTGTAGTATTGTAGGATTGCGCGCACCAGAAGGAATTAGATGGAGATAGGAACACCCCAGAGGCCGGCTTCAGCCGGGAGGAAGTTGGCCACCCCACGTTGGTCCTAACGAGGTGGGAGTTGTAACGTTGCGTTCCCGCAACGTTACAATAGCTGCCATCTAGTGCTTTGCTAATCTCAAGCGCTAGATAGGCGGGTCGCGCATGAACTAGGGAGTTATCAACCGATAAGTATTGATCTAGGATCGACAACTTGTCGGCTCCCTAGTGCCGCGCGATGGGTGTAGCGGGGCAGCGGCGGGACAGGCGCAGGGCCTTACCTGCTCCCGCGGACTGCCCCGACACACGTAGTTTAGAAGTCAAAGGTGACACAGTGCCAGGAGCATTCCCCGCCACCGATATAACTTCGCGACCTAAGCCACAGCCGCTACCAAGCACCCAAGTGCAAGTGATATTGCAGCGACTGCAGCCCGGCCGCGAAACCATACCGGACAGCGGAGTGTACCGGCCCAAGTGCCAGCTATCAGAGCAAGAGAGGTAGAGAGAGAGAGAGGGACCAGAGCCAGAGAGAAAGAGAGAGAGAGCAGAGTGAAAGAAGATAGCCAGCCCTAGAAAGCTGAAGTAAGGGCGATTATTCGTCTTGTATTATAGTCCTGTGACGTCCCGGGGTGTGCTAGGGCTTTAGGGCTCGTAGCACCGAACGGTTTTATAGGGAACCGCTGGCCCAGCTCACCTGTCACGGGTAAGCGGGCAACTTAGCGGAGTGGTCATTCCGTCGGACCGATAACGAATATCCCAAAGTGTAAAAGCGCGAATTAGTAGAAGTGTTCGCGATTACATCGATTCGTTGTGCGTTTGACCGTTGACAGGGACGTTCCCTTCAGTCAGTCAAGGCCGCGGACTTAGCATAATTATCGGGAGGACTCGCGACCTTAGACGTGCGGGAGTAAACAATCCGGGTCGTTGTTGTGTTTAAGTACGCGGGAACGAAGTGAGTGCGAATAACCGTCGTGGTACGCGCACGCGCGGAAAGAGGGACTTATCCGCGTAGCGTCGAGTAATAGTTAACCTAGGGATCCGCCGGTGGCGCGCGAGTACCGCGCGACTCGGTGGGGCCGCCGCGAACGCCAACTAGTGGCTCGAGCGCGAGGCTAGCTAGTACGTCATTGGGACTTCAGCCGCGTTCGCACCTCTTAGGCCGCGTCCTCATTTAGGACCTAGCGTAACGCACCCATAACGTGTAAAGGGAACCGAGTATTGTATCAATAACCGACTTTATAATAAAGAGAGTTCACCGCAGTTATTGAGTTTTTATATTAGCACCCCACCCCCGACATTCGCATACGAGGGTTAGAACCCCCTCTGTAAAAATAAATATTCGAGTATTATTAAAAGTATATCGAAGGCGCCCGGGTCTTGTAGGAAGTCGCCTATTGGGACGTGAACGCGATCGGTGAGGGATCACTCCTCCCTCCCCTTCTATACTATCCCCAAGGATAGCCAGTAGCGTCACAAGATTTAATAGAATGTAGACAAAGTTCAAAGAGTCTCCAAATTATCGGCGGTAATTGCTCAAATCATTGGCGGTGTATTTTCTTTGATGGCTGTAAGCTGCTCGTATACGATAGTTTACCATCGTGCACATATAAAAAGCTTACAGCAGAAGAAAGAAAGTACATCAGGCTGCGATACCCTTCGTTAAAAACAACTGATATTTTTTTTCCGAGGGTAACCGTGCAACCAGATGCATGGAGTTTCGGTATTTATGCTAGTGCCTTTGCTGCAACAATTGCTCTGGGATGTGATCCGTGCAAACGACGATACTCTCATGACGTTACTCTTATGAGAAATCATTTCATGGAAATAATACGTAATAATATTTTGTCGGAATTTCCAATGGAATAAATTTATTATTAGTCTGTTTTGCTGCTTCGACTTTTATTTCAATTTACGTGCTGAATATATCGGCTAGAAATCTCGAATTCACGGAGTGACAAATACACTGGATGCGTCACACGAAAATAAGCGGGGATGGGGCTTATTTTACACTATCCATATCCTTTTTAGAAGCGTAGTGGTAGACGAATTGAAAGATTGGTCATGCCAGGTCTTCTTTAGTAGCTGCTCGCCGTCCAACTAGTGTTTACTCTAGTTGGCCTTGGGCACTACATATCCTTCCTCAAAACATAGTGGTAGACTAATTGAAAAATTGGTCATGCCAGGTCTTCCTTAGTAGCTCTTTGCCATCCAACTAGTATTCACTCTAGTTGGACATGGGCGCTACATATCCTTCCTCGAAGCGTAGTGGTAGACAAATTGAAAAATTGGTCATGCCAGGTCTTCTTTAATAGCTGCTCGCCGTCCAACTAGTATTTACTCTAGTTGGCCTTGGGCACTACATATCCTTCCTCAAAACATAGTGGTAGACTGATTGAAAAATTGGTCATGCCAGGTCATCCTTAGTAGCTGTTCGCCGTCCAACTAGTAGTTACTCTAGTTGGGCATGGACACTACATACCCTTCCCCGAAGCATAGTGGTAGACTAGTTGAATGATTGGTCATGCCAGGTCTTCCTTTCGAATTGCTCGATGTCCAACTAGCGTTTACTCTAGTGGGACATGAGCGTTGTTATGTAATCAATAAATGTTATATATTTTTCAGATGTTGAAAACTTCATTGCGGAGAAGACATTGCACATTTTGACACGTGAGTAAATATTTTCGAACTGTTCGTCATCTTTTTACTATACATAGCTATTTGTATTATATAGTTGCACTGTATGATAAACATGAGTGCGAACTATTTTGATGTAACACATTAAACAATTTGAATCACATAATTTAACACTGCCTAATATGTGAAAAAGTATAAATTTTCGAGAAATTTTGTTCAAATACCCTAGTAGCAATTTCTGCATGCAGCTTTTGCATCAGATCTTCAGCATTTCTGTTTCAGCCATGGCGGGGAATCTGGCCTACAGATTCTGCAGTGCAGACTTCTTACAGACTGTCAACAGATTGCACACAGATTCTGTACAAGTTCTGCAGGTACAAAAATGGTGGTCAATCGAGTTCTCTCAACTCTATTCAAATATATTAAATCTGAGTTATATAAAATATTTGGTATTAGATGTTCAAAAATATAAATGCGCTTTTGCTTTTTCAAAAATGAAAAGTTTGATATCAAAATCGTAAAACTTGCTGAGGTTTTTAGCTATAGTGTGTCATAAATTATGCAACATTAAATAAATACGAAAAAGAGAAATAATTAATTAATGTTTACAATGACCATTCGTTGATCGTCATTTTATATCCTGCTAAACTCCTACAGAATTTGCATACAATCTGTCGACAGTCTGTAGGAAGTTTCTGCACTGCAGAATCTGTAGGCTAGATTCCCCGCTATGGCAAAAACAGAAAAGGTCGTGATCCGCTAGATTCTCCTGTAGACAGTCTGCTTCTAAACTATATACATTTTGCTACTAGGGTAGAAGTTACTTCATATGAAAGATGTTATACTAACTGAGGCTATTTATTTCACCTTGAAAAGTTATTTAAAGATGACGTGAATATCACTTTGATTTTTGTAAATTGAACTTCCTATTTCTTATTGCAAATTTTTATAGCTTATTTCAAAAACTTCTGAAAGCACTCTTGTAGTTTTTTCTATATAACATACGGTTTTAAAGATATTTTTATCTGAAAGTTTACGCAGGTATAACCGATTATGTGCGTGTGCTGTGAAACGATTGCACACACTACTTTAGTTAGAGCCGCACTTACATGTAATTTTTCAAATCAAATGTTTAATAAATGATTTGATAAGATAATAAATCGATTATTTTATCATTTTTAAGATAAGCTTCAAGGAAAAACAATGAAAGATAGAATTTTTCTTAGATGCCAAACGTGAAGGTCATGAAGCCTTAAAATTAAGTTTCAAGGTCAAATAAAGAGTACCCTTTTACATCATTTTCAAAAAATAGCTATTGTTTTCATGTTTTTTTTATACAGGGTTCGAGATTAATTCATGCCAACCCAGAAACCCTAAATAGAAGGTACAATTTTCAGCATAAAACTCTGATAAAATTTTTTTTCATTGTGAATAGTTTTCGAGTTACATAACAATATGTAGGCAATGTTAATATTTTTCTTGAGGAATCAGTTATACAAGGAAACACTTTTAAGTTATTGATGCTAAATGCTTTTATTGATTCTCTCCTTTGCAATCACAGTCCTTCCTTTCTCGCGGCTTATATTACTCTACTCTCAATTCTAACGGTCCTATCTTAAACACCGCCTTTATTCCTTTCGGGCTTCTCCGGTTTTCCTCGACCTTTCTGCCAGTTCCCCTTCCCTAGTAGGATACCCATGCTATCTAGTCGGAGGTGTATTCAGATATGCTTACAGATTCGGCCATTCTGACACTGGTGTTCGACCTCGAACACCGGTATCTCAAGAAGATTTTACATTAATATTGAACAATGATAACTATACATTTTTTTTTACATTTTATCTTATATTACTTATTAATAAACTTTCGCTCCATTTTATTGGTTACTAGAGGTGGAGTCCCCTATCTTTATCCAGTGTTTTATTTTATCGGCCGAAACAACCGTATTAAGAGGTTTTTGGGATATATTAAAACCAGGGACGTCCACGATCACCCATCGGTTTTTCTTCAGTACCGTTTTTATCATATAGGGCCCCTTGTATTTAGGCTTTAATTTATTATTTGTTCCTGCCTTATGCTGCAGCACCTTGAGTAGTACTAAGTCTCCTACCTTATATTGAGATGGTTTCCTGTGTTTTTGATCATATCTTGATTTATTATATGCTTGCAACTTCGAAGTTACTTCCTCCGCTAGATTACGAGACTTCTCTATATTGTCTTGTATATCAGGTGGGTTTGTCGTGCATTCATCCAAAAATTTTGTTAATTCCTGGTCTTTATTCCCGCGTTGCTCATATCCAAGAAGGAGTTGGCTAGGGGTTGCGTTGATTGCCCTATTTAAAGTAATATTTATGGTAAATTGGACCCGGCCTAATAGTTTTTCCCATTCCTCTGGAGCTTCCGTCGTCTTGGCTAAAGTGGATTTTAGGAAGCGATTAACTCGTTCCACAGTGCCATTTTTTTTTTTTTTTTCCGACGCTTTGCGAGGTAGGGGGAAACTTCTTAAAGCCTTACGGCTTGTTAAGTACCTCTGGCGGCCGATGTTTTGGCCAGAGGTTATGTGGGATTCTAACCCACCAAAACCCCCTACCTGCCCCCTACCCGGTACCAAGCATAGCTTATAACATCAGGTAGGAGGGTATACGCTCTACTCTACGACCGTATGCGGTCATCCCCAGACAAACAAAAACCCCAGACTCTACCCCACCCCAGAGGAGAGAGCAGCAGACTCCTCAGCTCGGACTCTACTGTCCTTGGAGGTGAGGACCCTAACCGAGAAGCTGGAAAATGCATTCCAAGCTCTCGGCGTACTCGTAACATGGGACACAAGGGTCTCCACCTCCAACGAGGGCACACCTAAAGCATCACAGAGTTCTGCTCTTTCGCATTCCCACAGGGGACACCACAACAGCGTGTGCTCCGCCGTATCCGCGACCGGATTCGGGGAGCACCAGCAGTCGGGAGTCGCCCTGCGGCCTACCCTCGCGCGATGACTCATGAAACCACCATGCCCCAGGAGCATCTGGGAAACATGGTAGTTCAAGCTTCTACAATTAGCAGCCAGCCAGGACCGGATTTCCGGGATGAGGCGGTGGGTCCACCTACCCCGACCATCCGAGTCCCATGCTGCCTGACATCTCTCTACTAAATTAGCCCTCGCCAATCTCCGCGCTTCGGCCACGCCAGCCGAGGAGCCACCCGCACGCGACGCATCGTACACCTCCCTGCGCTCCAAAGCTAAAAGATGGGCAGGTGGTATGCCCGAGATTACTAATAGCGCACAGGACGAAGCCGTACGACACGCGCGGGAAACCCTCAGCGCCATGACCCTCTGCGCGGAGATTAGGGACCTCGCAATGGTTGGGCGAGAGGCAGCCTCAGCCCAGCAAGGCGCCCCGTAAAGAAGAATGCTGTGCACTAAGTTCGTGTACAACATCCTTCCCGAGACCCCCGACCCACCCACGTTCGGCAATAAGCTACTCAACGCCCACCCAGCCTTTTTGGCTTTTCCCACCATGCACAGTGCCATTTGCCCATGGTGAAGCTACAGCTACCATGGTATGTCTCACTTGGCATTTTCTCATGAATTCGGCAAATTGCTGGGATGAGAAAGCTGTCCCTCTATCACTAACAAGGTGAAAAGGTGGTCCAAATATGCAAAAGAGCTTTTCGAGGTGTTCAATAACTTCTATCGAACCCGTGGACTTAGTGGGGAACAGCCAAGTAAATCGGGTGTAGGAATCCACCACCACCAGAATATGCTTATGCTTGTTTGCTGCTTCTTCAAGGGGGCCAAAATGGTCAACATGAAGGCTGTGAAAAGGTAGAGGTATCTTCTCTACCACCTGCATTTCTCCTTCTGGTTTACCAGTCGACACTGCATGAGATAAACATTTAACACAATTGTCTATATATTGTCTTGCCTTAAATTTTAGACTCGGAAACCAGTAATGACTAGTAATTCCATAAATAGTTTTATCTAGGCCAACATGACCCGCCTCATCATGGTAAATGTGAAAAATTGAATTAAGCATATTCTCTGGAACCACAAACAGGTCCTTGCCGTGGAACCTATAAAACAATAATCCGTCAATTAGGGAGAAGTTTTTGTCCCCACGAGTTTCTACCCTTTCAGCGATTTCCTTAAGTCTTGGGTCCGTTAACTGTTTAAACATAATTTCGTCCTCGATGGTAATCATATTTATTTCTGAAGCACTTCGACTCAAGAAGTCCACATGAGTCATTTTTCCCCCTGATCTATGGACAAATTCAACTTGATAATTTTGTAATGCTAATGTCCAACGGGCAATGCGAGGATTAATATTAATTTTCTTGACCGCTAAGGCCAGAGCATTGCAATCAGTTATGACTTTGAAGGGGGTACCCTGAAGGTAATAGTGAAAACGCTCAACTGCCCTCACAATGGCCAGAGTCTCTAATTCGAAACTATGATACCTTTTCTCTGGATCTGTTGTGGTTTTACTGTAGTATGCTATAGGGGCCATAGTTCCATCCGATTGTTTTTGCAGTAAAATTGCTCCGAAACCTGCGTTGCTTGCATCGGTATGCAATTCTGTAGCAGCTTGAGGGTTGTAAATATGCAATACTGGTGGCGTCGTTAAAATTTGTTTCAACTTCTCAAAAGCCTCATTGCATTCACTGTTGAATTCGAACGCGATGTCTTTCCTGGTCAAATTTTGCAGTGGTCTAGCTATAGCCGCGTATTTCGGAATAAACTTCGTAAAATAGCTAGTTAGACCTAGGAAGCCGCGCAATTCCCGTATATTTCCAGGCTGTTGGTACTGCGTTATAGCCTCAATATGCTTTGGATTAATAGTGATGCCCTGTGGCGTTATCAAATACCCTAAATATTCTACGTTTTCTTTTAAAAATAAACATTTCCCTAAATTAAGTTCGAGTCTATACTTCTTTAGCATAATAAGCACCTCTCGGAGTATTCTGAGATTCTCTTGCACGGTTTCGGTCGCGATGAGAATGTCATCCATATATAATAAAATCTCTTTCTTTAACATAAACGGCCTTAAAATGAAAGCTAAACGTTTGGCAAACTCAGCTGGCGCCTCCGAGTACCCAAAAGGCATCCTTATGAACTCAAACTGACCCTCTGGAGTAGCAAAAGCGAAGTACTTCGAATCATTAGGGTCTATTAACAATTGATGAAACCCGTCTCGTAAATCCAATTTAGTAAATATTCTTTTGCCATATAACTGATCAATTTGGTCGTCGATTATGGGAAACGGATATTTTTGTGGGTGTATTCGCTGATTCAAAGGTCGCAGATCCACACACATTCTTTTAGTGCCGTTCTTCTTATTTACTAAAACTACGCGTGAGCAGTACGGAGAAATACTCTCTTTAATGATCCCGCGCTCCAAGAGGTCATCGGTAATCGTTTTCAGCTCTTGCTTTTCTACGTACGAAAAACGCCTAACCCCGTATCGGAATAAGGAAGCGTCCTTCAAGTGTACTTGGACTTTATAATCATCCTCAATATACTCTACTTCGGCCTTATCAATTTCTTTTAACAGAGATATTACATTTCTTCGTATTACAGAGCTCAGGGTTACATCCAAATTCTCCGCTATTAAATCATATTTATCTTTTTCCTCATACATGTCAATCGCAAATATAGACCCGTCCCACTCTGTCTGTTTACCAGGCAGTGCTAGTTCAAAGTGACCGTTAAAATAGGTAAGCTTCAGCTTTGAGTCCCGTAGGAAATCCCGGCCCAATAACAAGTCAAAAGAAATGGTGTTATCATCTACAACAAACAAGGTGTTCGAGATTGGGAGGAGCAGAAAATGTTGCGAAGTAGATTCCGCATTTCTCTGTTATATCTCCCATCTCTATTGCGCTCACAATAGACGGCTAGACCGACAGCGTCTAGCCGCTCTATCTGTCTCTCTCTCCGCGGCGCGCTTGCGCGTCTTCTGGCCCTGGCGCGTCGCGGCCGCGAAGCGACACTACTTGCGCGCTTGGCCACTAGGTGGCCAGCGCCCGCGGCAGCTCTCTCGCTGGCAAGATTAGTGTCGCGTAATTATATAGATGGGTCCTTGATAAGGACCCATCGCACCTCAGCCTTGCTCTATCGCTGCTACCCGCAGCAACAGCAGCAGTTTTTTGCGCCTTCTTGGCAACTCGCCTCAACGGCATTTTTGGACGCCTTCACGGCCAGCAACGAGCGCCTCCACCGGCGAACTCCACGGGTCGACTACTTTGGTAAGTATCACCCACCACCCACTGCCAACCAAGAGGGGACTACCCCTCTGCGGCATTTCCTCCCTCCCAAGGGAAATTTCTCCGGGGACTGCCCGGGAGAAGTCCACCCTCTCCTTCCCCTCCACACTGCCTCCGAGGACTACCTCGGACCCAGTGTTCCGACCCTCAAATCCAGGGCTCTCGACGAGTCGGGTAGTGGGAGGGGTAGATTCACCCTAGGGGTTGGGGTGGCTCGGAGCCACCATAGCTCTGGGAGAAGGGGGCTGAGGGGTAAGGGGACTTCCCCTTCCCCAAATCCACCTCTCCTACTTCGCTTCCTCCCGTGGCTGGGGATTTTACTAGGGAATACCCTAGGAAAAATTGTCCAGTCCGGGAGTTTCTAAGTCCGCGCTCCCTCCTGGGGAATTTTGAGTCTTGGGGTTCTGGGGAATCTTCTGCGAAAAGAAATTCCCCAGAATTTAACGGCAGCGAATTCCCTAGGCCTTCGCCATTGTAAATATCGCGGTTTTTCTTGTACATAAAATTACTTTGTAAACGTTTGTATATTTTTTATTTATTTGAATAAAGAACACTTTTACCTATTACCTCTGCCTTGAATTTTATTCTAGAATAAGACCTTCCTTTCTGACCACAGGTTCGGAGCCAACTTGGGGCACTGTTTCGCACACAAGGTCACTTTAAACCATTGCCCTGGTAAACAGTCGAAACTGATATCGTCGTAAATTTTTCCACAGGTGTGAATTATTGAGCTATTGACTCCTTTTAAACGTATGCCTAACCCTACTGGAAATAAACGATTACAATTAAAGTTTTCTTTGTACGCGCGCGCTGATTTAGTAATTAGGCTAACTGGACTTCCAGTGTCCAACAGCGCGCGAACCTGGGACTGCTCCTGATGTGACACTCTCACCAACAGGTATGGAGACTGCGCTTCTATCACAAAAACTCCATCGGTAGGTTCCTCTTGACATTCCATCGTTATCCCCGTCGATTCCTGTGTCAGGTGGTTCAGAGTGGCTGCGGGTGACGCCTTTTTCTTAGGGCAGGATGAACTGAAATGGCCCGTAGTTCCACATGAAAAACAAATCGTCTTCGCTGACCTGCATTCGGCCAATGTGTGTCCCTTTCTCTGGCAATGAGAGCAAACCTTAGCCGCATTGCTTGTTGCTTGCTGGGTGGGACGATCCGCGTTCGGGACTATCCGCCTGGTGCATACGAGATCCTCCGTGATGCGTCTCATATGTTCTATAAAATCTGAGACCGTGGTAGCTCGGCTGTCCAGCGCAAACTTTCTTAATAGCGTGTCTTTCACCCCATCGGCCAGTAGTTCAATTTGTTCCTTCTCTGTCAACGAAAGCACTTGCATCAATCTGAGTTTATCTTCGGCATACACGACGAATTTCTCTGAGAAAGATTTCCATATTCGGCTATTTACACGAGTCAGCACCGAAGTTACGGACTCCTTTCTTCCAAAATAGGCTTCAATACTCGTTTTAAAATCCTCCCATGAAGCTACCGACTGAACGGGTTGCCGATTATACCACCCTAGAGCTCTTCCGCCCAGTTGGTTAACCACTGCTAACACTAAGACATCCTGAGGCACTTGATGGATTTGTGCCACATTACCGATCCGTCCCAACCATCTTGTCACATCCTCGTCTTCTTCCGCTGTAAACTTCGGGATGAGTTTTGCAATAAATTTGATTTGTCCCCAACTATTGACAAGACTAGCCGTCGACCCTCCTGAACGAATACCCCCTGGCTCTGATACGGTTTCTCTCGACAGACCAGCATCCACCGAATGACCTGGTGAAGCCTGTAGTACTGCTCGAACCAACATTTCGATGTTCCTTTGGGACAATCCAAAAGCCTCTTCTTCTGGTACAGGAGCTATTCTTCCTCGCTTACTTACTCCGCTCGTACCTGCCCCTATCTCCATTTCCGTGTTTCTTGCTTGAGCACTTGAAGGCAACTCATTCCCCGCATCAACTAATGCTTCTGGATTAGGACATCCAATCCCTTGATAATGACTCATTAGTCTATATAAAAGGGTCGCTCGCGGACCCGACGAATCTACCTCCAATTCCCTCGCCACCTTCCGAAGACCTTCAATATTCAAAAGTTCCAATTTGATTCGTTGCCCACCATGTGCCATGAGGCCCGCACTTTCCACTTTTGTAGCCCTTTATCCCACTTCTGATTTCTTTCTGTAGGCAATGTTAATATTTTTCTTGAGGAATCAGTTATACAAGGAAACACTTTTAAGTTATTGATGCTAAATGCTTTTATTGATTCTCTCCTTTGCAATCACAGTCCTTCCTTTCTCGCGGCTTATATTACTCTACTCTCAATTCTAACGGTCCTATCTTAAACACCGCCTTTATTCCTTTCGGGCTTCTCCGGTTTTCCTCGACCTTTCTGCCAGTTCCCCTTCCCTAGTAGGATACCCATGCTATCTAGTCGGAGGTGTATTCAGATATGCTTACAAATATGTTTATTGTTATGCAACTACTTGTAAGAGGTGTTTTGTAAATAAGATAAAAATAGTAAGGTAAATTCTAATAACAGTTTTACATATTATAAATATTTTCCTAGTGAGAGAACAATTCGTTTGAGTTTAACCCTTGTCAGAATGCTAGATAAGATATGATAATAAATTTGTTTTATCGTGTTCAATGATATTTCTGAATGCCAAACATGTCAATTTCAATCATAGAATCATAGAATATTATAAGATTACAAACACAGTCTATCTGATCTTGAAAAGTGAATGTTGTATCTCCTCATTTAAAATAATAGGATTTCTATCCGATTCAATACAATGTCTCATTTTTTATCAACAATTTTAACAAACGAAGTTCGCTAGGTTACCATCATGCTCGTTAGATGTAAAAGATATTTTAAAATATGCAGAATAAATTTTAAAGGTATAGTTATAATCAATGAGATGCTCTTATGAATTGTATTGCTTATTATTATATCTTTAATAAATTATTCTGCACATTTATTAATATTCATTATACATATAGGATAACAAACCTAGCGAACTTAGATTCAAACGGATTGTTCTCATCAATAAAATATTTACAATATGGAAAAATGTTATTAGGCTTATTTTATCTCCGTTATCATATCTACAAAAAAATGGTGTAAATTTTTTTATATAAAAAATTCTATAAGTGTTGCTTCTGACAATTGGACCTTCTACTTAGGGTTTTCGGGTTGGCATGAATTCTTAATTTGTCGCAATGGGCCCTGTAATATAAAAGGGTAGGGTGACATTCTTCTTGCTACTTCATTGCATGAAGATATGTTTGCTTGAATTACAAAATTATGTTGAGTAATGTACAACTTCTGTGCGGTAGATCCCTAATAAATCTATATAAATATGTGCTACAAATTATAGTACATAGAATAGATATGACTTGTGTATTTTGAAGAAGCTAGTTCCTTGTAATTGAATGCAAGAGTCAAATATAATAAAAACTTACATTGCATGTACTATTTTGTAACATATTTTGATGTAGGTTAAAAGACAATAGAACTAAAGCAAACAATAAAATGTAATTACACAGCTTACAAGCGTCCTGTTTTCTCAAGATGTAGTGCTTTGCATAATGAAGATTGGGTCCGCTGTTTTATTGTGCTGTATAAGATAAGAAGAAAATACTTTGAGAAATTGATTGAATTAGTATAAAAGTAATGTGAGGTCTTGCTTCCTTGCACTATTTGTGCAGATTATTACTGGTTGTCATTGCTGTGTTATAATTTGATAATAAGATACTAATTTATATGTGAAGTGAAAGCATATATAGAATATGTGATGATGGATCATGAAATACTGCTATCAGGTTGTGCTTATTTACATTGGACTTATCGTACAAGTTTTATTCATACCCTTTGCTTTCTTTTAGTGCAATGAAAAATTGTGGTGATCCTTATTTAAAAACTTTCAACACATCTTGCTTCATATGATTATCACTAATAAGTATTATCTCTTGACATGAAAATATGATTGCTTTATTTCTTTTCGTAAACTCCTTTGACAGGTTTATATAAATTACTGTGAAGCAGAGAGTAAACTGGTGTACAATCAGGCAATATTTTGAAGTACACAATTTCAAAACATATGCAACACTAATTTCCAGTCAAAGGAGTGTACGATGAGAAAAAGAAGCAATCATATTTTTATATCAGCGTACAATAGTCAGTTATTGGTGATGATGATAATTAGCAAAATATGTTGACATTCTTCGAATAAGAATCACCACAATTTTTCATCGCACTAACAGAATGCAAAGGGTATGAATTCAACTTATATGATAAATCCACTTTAAATAAGCACAGTCTGAAAACAGTATTACAAGACTCGTCACCAGAGTATATGCTTTCACTTCACATACTAATTAGTATCTTATTATGACATTTACAGCACAGCGATGACAACTATTAGCAATCTACACAAGTAGTGCAAGGAAGCAAAACCGAACATTACTTTCATACTAATTTCATCAATTTCTCAAAGGGTTTTCCTGTTATCTTATAGAGCACAGCAAAACAGCGGACACAATCTTCATCATGAAAGGCACCACATCTTGAGAAAACAGGAAACTTGTAAGTTGTACAATTATATTATATTGCTTACTTTTATCTTGTAACCTATATCAAATTATGTTACACAGTAACACAAATAAATTCAATTTTTGCCACAATTGGCTCCTGATATCCATTAGATTGAACCAACTTTTTCAAAATCCACACATCACATCCATTTTGTTTATTTCGTAAATTTTACCACATATTTATAAAGGTTAATTAAAGATTTACCGCACAGAAATTTTGCACCACTCAACAAATATTCATAAACCATGCGCAACTATATTACAGATTATGTTGCACTACCTGTCACTTTACTCAACGGGGAGAAGTGTGTGTGCATGTGTGTGCATACACTGTTGACGAACAGTTCGCTAAATCTCACTTGTCAAAATATGTCTTTCTCTTCCACGCTACACTTGACTTGGTAGTTATAATTTCTGCCACAATAGGCGACTGGCGCTAGTCTATGAAAAACTGAGGCCGTCGGTAAGTTTGGGTCGGTCGTGGATCACCTTAAGGGGCTATGGTAACTCACTTGGGGTCAGGGAGTACTTATATGGGACTAGGGTAAATCAATTGGGGTTAGGGAGTACTTATATGGGACTAGGGTAACTCACTTGGGGTCAGGGAGTACTTCTATGGGACTAGAGTAACTCACTTGAGGTCTGGGAGTACTTATATGGGACTAGGGTAAATCAGTTGGGGTCAGGGGGTACCTATATGGGACTAGGGTAACCCACTTGGGGTCAGGGAGTAGTTATATGGGACTAGGGTAACCCACTTGGGGTCAGGGAGTAGTTATATGGGACTAGGGTAACCCACTTAGGGTCAGAGAGAACTTATAAATGGGCTATGGTAACTCACTTAGGGATAGGGAGCACTTATTTGGGAATAGGGTAACTCACTTGCGGTCAGAAAGTACATATAAAGGGGCGAGGATAACTCACTTGGGGTCAGGGAGTACTTATATGGGACTAGGGTAAATCACTTGGGGTTAGGGGGTACTTATATGGGACTAGGGTAACTCACTTGGGGTCAGGGAGTACTTCTATGGGACTAGAGTAACTCACTTGGGGCCTGAAAGTACTTATATGGGACTAGGGTAACTCAGTTGGGGTCAGGGAGTACTTCTATGGGACTAGAGTAACTCACTTGGGGTCTGGGAGTCCTTAAATGGGACTAGGGTAACCCACTTAGGGTCAGAGAGAGCTTATAAAGGGGCTAGGGTAACACATTTGGGGTTCAGGGTGTACTTATATAGGACTAGGGTAACACAGTTGGGGTCAGGGAGTACTACTATGAGACTAGGGTAACTCAGTTGGGGTCAGGGAGTACTTCTACGGGACTAGAGGAACTCACTTGGGGTCTGGGAGTACTTAAATGGGACTAGGGTAACCCACTTAGGGTCAGAGAGAACTTATAAAAGGGCTAGGGTAACTCACTTAGGGTTAGGGAATACTTGTATGGGACTAGGGTAACTCACTTGCAGTCAGAAAGTACATATAAAGGGGCTAGGATAACACATTTGGGGTCAGGGTGTACTTATATAGGACTAGGGTAACACACTTGGGGTCAGGGAGTACTACTATGGGACTAGGGTATCTCATTAGGGTCAGGGAGTACTTCTATTGGACTAGGGTAACTCACTTGGGGTCAGGGAGTACTTATATGGGACTAGGGTAACTCACTTAGGGTTAGGGAGTACTTATATGGGACTAGGGTAACTCACTTGCGGTCAGAAAGTACATATAAAGGAGCTAGGATAACACATTTAGGGTCAGGGTGTACTTATATAGGACTAGGGTAACACAGTTGGGGTCAGGGAGTACTACTATGAGACTAGGGTAACTCACTTGGGGTCAGGGAGTACTTCTATGGGACTAGAGTAACTCACTTGGGGTCTGGGAGTCCTTAAATGGGACTAGGGTAACCCACTTAGGGTCAGAGAGAGCTTATAAAGGGGCTAGGGTAACACATTTGGGGTTCAGGGTGTACTTATATAGGACTAGGGTAACACAGTTGGGGTCAGGGAGTACTACTATGAGACTAGGGTAACTCAGTTGGGGTCAGGGAGTACTTCTACGGGACTAGAGGAACTCACTTGGGGTCTGGGAGTACTTAAATGGGACTAGGGTAACCCACTTAGGGTCAGAGAGAACTTATAAAAGGGCTAGGGTAACTCACTTAGGGTTAGGGAATACTTGTATGGGACTAGGGTAAATCACTTGCAGTCAGAAAGTACATATAAAGGGGCTAGGATAACACATTTGGGGTCAGGGTGTACTACTATGGGACTAGGGTATCTCACTTAGGTTCAGGGAGTACTTCTATTGGACTAGGGTAACTCACTTGGGGTCAGGGAGTACTTATATGGGACTAGGGTAACTCACTTAGGGTTAGGGAGTACTTATATGGGACTAGGGTAACTCACTTGCAGTCAGAAAGTACATATAAAGGGGCTAGGATAACACATTTGGGGTCAGGGTGTACTTATATAGGACTAGAGTAACACACTTGGGGTCAGGGAGTACTATTATGGGACTAGGGTATCTCACTTAGTGTTCAAGTCATGTAATCTTTAAATTGAATATTGTAGCTAAATCCATACAATGGTATAATTAATAAAGTAACCGAACAATTCGATAAGCATGATTTAAAAAGATCGAGATTTTAGCTGCAGTCAGGTGATCGATTTATCTGCGTAGTAACATGTAAAAATCGATTGCTAGCTGGTTTTTGTTTTCAGCCCAGATCAGATTGAACAGTTGCCGGATAAAATTCATTCTCTTGGTAACAGTTAAAGAAAGCGGACGCGTCGTAGTAATTTTAATCGAAGCGAAAAGAAATGATATTATATTCATATAAGTGATCGTAATTGAGGTGCTTAACGGATTGTGCATTATAACGATAACAACCAAGTTGTTATCAAATACAATCAAGCGCAAGCTTATCGAACGAGCTCCACGAGGGAGAGGAGAAACGAATCCAGGCGTTAGCCTACAGAACGAGCTCCACGAGGGAGAGGAGAAACGAAATAAGGTGTGAACCTACAAAACGAACTCCACGAAGGAGAGAAGAAATGAAATCAGGCGTAAGCCTAAACAACAATTTACGCGAAAGAGAATAAAAATACAACAAGCAACGAGCTTAATAATGTTCATTTAATATAGTGTAATTAATCCATCAATGTGTTGTTTAACGAATTATAGTTAATTATAAGTGAAAGTGTATTACGAGCAATAAACAGGGTTTTTTATGCCTTCGGGCTTTTTCCCTAAAAAAGTGTACAAGTTATTCAAAAACTAAGGAATTCCTTCGTGCGAAGTAGTTCCTCCCAAACAATGGTGCCTCCTGTGAGGTCTTCTCATATATACGAGAATCGAAAAGTGCAAGTACAATACGAAGAGTAAATAATTCGTGTGTGAAAAGCGTTAAAGTGAATCGAGAATCGAGAGCAAGCGAGTCTAGAAAATGATTAAGAAGGATACTTCAAGGAGCTAGTGACAAACAACAGAGAGCCTGGAAACGAGAGCAATCTTCAGATAGAAGCCAAATCGACTAACAGCACAGCGAGGTTCAGGCGGCTAAGCTTAGGCCCGAGAGCGCAGCATACTTCACATCAGCTAGGAACAAGGACATGCATGGCCATCTAGTCACGATTCAACAACTGAGGCTAAAGGACATCAAAACGGCGAGCGATATATATTTCCTTATTTTTATGCGTTTTCAGCTCGAATAAGATTGCGTATACCATCATCCCAGCCGAGCAAAGGAGTAAAAGCGTTATTAGCAAGATTTATTTTCGCGTATAATCTCAGTTAGATTAAGATTCCATATAGGCTCACCCCAGCAAATAAAAGGCAAATCGCACGATTAGCAGCAGCAGAGGATTAGATTCAAAACGATAGCTAGTATACATGTATTATTTACAAGATAAGATTATAAATTTATTTCAGTTTCACGCGGATTAAATGCACATGCAATCCAATCGATAGAAACAAGATGCGTTATTAATTGTTTTATTGTTAGTAGAAAAAGATGAACGTATAAGGTTATTACAGTTTCACGCGGTTTAAGTGCACATGCACTCCAATTAAAAGAAATAGACACGTTGTTAATTTGTTTACTGTTTGCAAGTGATTAATAAACACATTTATAAACAAGAGTAATTGAGTGGGTCGGAAATTAAATCCAAATTATACATAACATCACATAACAATAATTAATTGAAACATAGTTTAAAAATGGAACGTAACGAAAGAATAAGATTTATTAATCAAAAAAGAAGTACGATTAAATCCCAAATAACGATATTAACCAACGCAATAGATAATGATCGATTGGACTGCATTAACGTGAATTTAAGATTCGAGCGTATTAAAGAGCATTTTAAGAATTACGAAGAATTGCATGACGAATTAGAATTAATAGAGCCGAACGGTGATCATTTTGAGGAAATGCTCGAAGTGCAAGATAGGTTTTATAACTTGGCTAGTCGAGTACATACTATATTAAATCAGAATAACTCTAGCGCTGCGATAGTATCTGATCATATTGACTCATTGACAGCATCACAGAATGAAAGAATGAAGAGAATTAAATTGCCTATCGCGCAATTACCAGGGTTTTCAGGCGAAATAGAAAATTGGTTATCCTATAAAAACACGTTCGTCACGTTAATAGATTCAAGAGAAGACATTACTGACTTACAGAAGTTTTTATATTTAAAAGATTCCTTAAAAGGGGAAGCATTAAATAAAATATCCATATACGACACAAGTGATGCAAGTTATAAACTTGCATGGAACTTGTTAGTCGAAAGTTATGAAAAGAAAAGGATAATCATAAACAAACATCTAGATGCTATTCTTGACATACCAAATCAAACAAGATTCGACGGTAAGGAATTAAATAAATTGATCGACAACATGAAGCAGCATGTTAATATGTTAGATTTAATGGACGTAAAAATAGATGAGACAATGCTAGTGAGAATATTAGAAAGATCAATTCCCTTGAACATTAGAGCTAGATGGGAAGAAAGTTTAGGGTTCGATGAAATGCCTTCATTAAATAAATTATATAAATTCTTAGCTAGCGCCGCATTAAGAATAGACAATATTGAAAAAGAAAAGACACGTAAAAGAATGAGCAATGGATTTGAACATAGTCATGGATTTAAAATGAAAAAGAGTAATTTTGATACGCGAATTATGTTAACCACTACTTCTCGAGGGGGATATTGTTCAATTTGTCGAGATGGTATGCATTCTATATTCAGATGTCCCAAATACGATGCGATGAATATCGAACAAAGATGGGACAAAGTCAAACAATTAAGGGTATGCCAGAATTGTCTACGCGTTCATGAAAGACCATGTAAATCTATAAAATGTAAAATTTGCAACAGGTTTCATCACACATCGCTACATAAAAGGGGAATAATAGATGAGAAACAACGAGTTAATATATCGAAAGTAAATGATACTTCTAATAGAGAAACAATACGACCAGGCGACAAAAATTGACATAATATGGTCGCGATGCACACGATCGCGACCCGTTCATTTTCACAATTAATAATGACTGCCGAAATAAGAATAAAAAATGATGTAGGGAAATTTATTAAGGGTCGTGCTTTATTAGATACATGTGCTACTGCTAATTTTTTAACTAATGAAATGGCTCGTAGACTCAACCTGCCTATTAAAGCATGCGAATTTAGGATTAACGCGATTGATAATATACAGACTTTTACAAACGGAATGGTAGAATTAGTTTTTTATTCAGCTCATAGTCCATTTAATAAAAAATTGACATGTCTAGTATTGCCTAAGATTTCAGAGAATGTACCGAGTGAAGTTTTTCCGCGCGAAAAGATAAAGATACCAGCAAATTTAAAACTCGCTGATCCTCAATTCCATATGCCGAGAGGAGTTGACTTACTCATAGGTTCCGGAGCAACAATACCTTTATTTAGTGTAGGTCAATTCAATTTAATACCTAATGAAGGCGATTTATATCTGCAAAAAACGTTGATAGGATGGGTTGTTGTAGGTGAAATGCCAAGAGAAAACCATGGGAAAATTGAGAATTGTCAATTAACAAGTTTTATCAAACAAATTACATCAACGGAATTAAACAAGAAGAAAAAAATGTTAAATGATATGAATGAATGTGAAGCACATTACGTATTAAATACTATCCGAAATGATAAGGGCAGATACATAGTACGGTTGCCTTTTAAATTGAACAAATCAGATCTAGGGGATACTAAGATAATAGCTACGCGGCGATTTCATGCATTAATTCGAAAATTTAAAAATGATTCGGAATTAGAAAAGGAATACCGTAAAGTCATGCAAGAATATTTAGAATCGGGGCATATGACTTTAATAGAATCAGAAGAAGAAGAAGGTTATTATTTGCCACATCACGCGGTAGTAAAAAAAGATAGCATCACAACGAAGGTCAGGGTAGTATTCGATGCATCGGCTAAAGGCAGTAAGGGAATATCGTTAAATGATATTTTATTAACCGGCCCGAACATTCAAGATAAATTATTCGAGCATTTAGTACGCATTCGGTTAAATAAATACATGATCACAGCGGACATAGAAAAAATGTATAGACAAATTCTGGTAAACAAAGAGGATAGACGTTATCAAAGGATATTATGGTTTCATCAAGAACAAATTCGAACGTTTGAGCTAAACACGGTAACTTTCGGAATATCGTCATCTTCATTTTTGGCAATTCGCACTTTAAAACAATTGGCTGAGGATGAAGGAGATAAATTTCCCATAGGTGCGGCGATTTTAAAACGAAATCTATATGTTGATGATCTCATGGCAGGTGCAGACAATTTAGACGATATATTAAAAATGAGAAATGAGTTAATTGCATTGTTGAATCTGGGAGGATTTAAAATACGAAAATGGTCTTCGAATCATCCGAGAGCCATAGAATTTATGGATGAACAGATGTCAGACATGGAGTTCTTAACGGATGATACAATTACAAAGAAAACATTAGGAGTTTTTTGGAATGCCAAAAGTGACGAATTGTCATACATCGTAAAACCAATAGAGTCTAATGAACGAGTTACTAAGCGGATTATATTATCAACAGTAGCCAAGATTTTTGATCCAATCGGTCTTTTGGGTCCGGTAATATTCATGGCAAAAATCATTGTACAAGAATGCTGGAAGATCAAGGTGTCATGGGACGAGTCGATAAACATGACTTTAAGAGAAAAATGGGCATTATTTGCCAACCAATTAATCCTACTAAACGACGTAACGGTACCACGTTATTCTTTGATTGGTGAAGCATGTGAGGTACAGATTCATGGTTTTTGTGACGCTAGCAAATTGGGTTATGGTGCTTGTATATATCTAAGATCTATCGATGCGAAAGGAAATATAAGTGTACGACTAATTTGTTCCAAATCTCGAGTAGCATCATTAAAGGAGATAACCATTCCACGAATGGAACTGAACGGGGCTTTAACGCTTGCGCGTCTATACAAGGAAATCAGATCTATTATAACAATTCAAATACAAAAAATCGTATTTTGGAGCGATTCTACTATAGTTTTACATTGGATTCGTAAAACACCGATATCTTTAAGGCTATACGAAGCAAACAGGGTCACGGAGATACAAAGCGTAATGGATCAAATAGAGTGGCGCCATGTGAGAACGCATGAAAACCCAGCTGATCATTTGTCGAGAGGACAATCACCAAGTGAGTTCCTGAATAACAAGACATGGTTCGAAGGACCGTCATGGTTAAAAAAAGGCGAAAAGTTGTGGCCACAATCGATACAAATTACTTTAGATAACGAAGTCGGGGAGCGAAATGAGTCGTGTTTTATAATCAAGGTTAGCGGAATGGAAATTCTTAAAAGATTTTCTAAATATTCTAGAATGATAAGGGTAATAGCATATTGTTTACGATTTAATAAGAATAATAAACAACGAGGAAGTTTAAGTAACGACGAAATCAATCAAGCAGAAGTTAAAATATTAAAAATAGTTCAAGCTGATCGATTTGCATATGAAATAAATTGTTTAAGCAACAAAAAGGAAATTAAATCAAATCAAATAGCTTCATTGAGTCCTATATTAAATAATGACGGATTGATATGCGTAGGAGGTAGATTAAAAAATTCTAAGATACCTTTTAATCAAAAATGCCCTGTATTGTTGCCAGCGCGGCATCACGTTACTGATTTGATTATACGTGCATGCCACGAAAAATTTTATCATGCTGGGGTGCAGAGTACTTTATATTCAATAAGACATAAGTTTTGGATTCCTGATGGTAGAAATCAGGTTCGTAAAATTGTACGAAATTGTGTGCGATGTTTAAGATTTAAACCAAAGATAAACAATTATAAGATGGCGGATTTACCAGCGGAACGAGTGGAGCCGTCTCTTCCATTTCATCATGTTGGTATAGATTTTTTCGGGCCTATATTCATAAAAGAAAAAAAATATAGAAATCGGAATCGAATAAAAGCCTATGGATGCGTATTTATATGTATGGCGTCTAAAGCAGTACATATAGAAATTGCTAACGACTTATCAACAGAGGCCTTCATAGCGGCATTACGAAGGTTCACCGGAAGAAGAGGTATACCCGCTCACATTTATTCCGATAATGGAACAAATTTTGTAGGTGCCAATCGCGAATTACAAGAATTATATATGTTATTAGAATCAAGAGAATTTAAAGATAAAAGGGAGCATTACGCATTGGAGAACAAAATATATTGGCATTTTAATCCTCCTCTTTCCCCTCATTTCGGAGGCATATGGGAAGCGGCGGTTAAATCCTTTAAACACCATTTTAAACGAGTGGTCGGTGATCAGTTGCTTACTTTAGAAGAATTAAATACATTTACGGTAGAAATAGAAGCAATTTTAAACTCTAGACCTTTGTGTCCAATTTCGTCTGATCCAAATGATCCGTTAGCATTGACTCCAGCTCATTTACTGATAGGCAAACCGCTAAACATGTTACCCGAATCTGAAATTTCCGAAATATCTCACAAGCATATTAGAGCTTGGCGCCTAATTCAAAAGATTCGTTTAGATTTCTGGAAAAGATGGCAATCCGAGTATTTAATGGAATTACAAAAGCGAAATAAGTGGTTCTATCCTGGACAAGAGATAACGGTAGGAACTATTGTGCTGCTTTTAGAAAAAAATCAACCTTGCATGCATTGGTCTATAGGAAAAATAATAGAGACGCATCCTGGGGATGATGGTATAGTTCGAGTAGTAACCGTTAAAACATCTAGAGGTAATTTCAAGCGAAATGTAAAATCAATTTGTTGTTTAATTGATTGTAAATAAAGTTTTGATCGATATCATCTCTCAACGGGATGATGTTCAAGTCATGTAATCTTTAAATTGAATATTGTAGCTAAATCCATACAATGGTATAATTAATAAGGTAACCGAACAATTCGATAAGCATGATTTAAAAAGATCGAGATTTTAGCTGCAGTCAGGTGATCGATTTATCTGCGTAGTAACATGTAAAAATCGATTGCTAGCTGGTTTTTGTTTTCAGCCCAGATCAGATTGAACAGTTGCCGGATAAAATTCATTCTCTTGGTAACAGTTAAAGAAAGCGGACGCGTCGTAGTAATTTTAATCGAAGCGAAAAGAAATGATATTATATTCATATAAGTGATCGTAATTGAGGTGCTTAACGGATTGTGCATTATAACGATAACAACCAAGTTGTTATCAAATACAATCAAGCGCAAGCTTATCGAACGAGCTCCACGAGGGAGAGGAGAAACGAATCCAGGCGTTAGCCTACAGAACGAGCTCCACGAGGGAGAGGAGAAACGAAATAAGGTGTGAACCTACAAAACGAACTCCACGAAGGAGAGAAGAAATGAAATCAGGCGTAAGCCTAAACAACAATTTACGCGAAAGAGAATAAAAATACAACAAGCAACGAGCTTAATAATGTTCATTTAATATAGTGTAATTAATCCATCAATGTGTTGTTTAACGAATTATAGTTAATTATAAGTGAAAGTGTATTACGAGCAATAAACAGGGTTTTTTATGCCTTCGGGCTTTTTCCCTAAAAAAGTGTACAAGTTATTCAAAAACTAAGGAATTCCTTCGTGCGAAGTAGTTCCTCCCAAACACTTAGGGTCAGGGAGTACTTCAATTGGACTAGGGTAACTCACTTGGGGTCAGGGAGTAGTTATATGGGACTAGGTTAACCCACTTAGGGTCAGAGAGAATTTATAAAGGGGCTAAGGTAACTCACTTAGGGTTAGGGAGTACTTATTTGGGACTAGGGTAACTCACTAGCGGACAGAAAGTACATATAAGGGGCGAGGATAACTCACTTGGGGTCAGGGAGTACTTAATAAGGGACTATGGTAACTCACTTGGGGTCAGGAAGTACTTACATGGGACTAGAGTAACTCACTTGGGGTCTGGGAGTACTTGTATGGGACTAGGGTAACTCACTTGCAGTCAGAAAGTACATATAAAGGGGCTAGGATAACACATTTGGGGTCAGGGTGTACTTATATAGGTCTAGAGTAACACACTTGGGGTCAGGGAGTACTACTATGGGACTAGGGTATCTCACTTAGGGTCAGGGAGTACTTCTATTGGACTAGGGTAACTCACTTGGGGTCAGGGAGTAGTTATATGGGACTAGGTTAACCCACTTAGGGTCAGAGAGAACTTATAAAGGGGCTATGGTAACTCACTTAGGGTTAGGGAGTACTTATTTGGGACTAGGGTAACTCACTTGCGGTCAGAAAGTACATATAAGGGGCGAGGATAACTCACTTGGGGTCAGGGAGTACTTAATAAGGGACTATGGTAACTCACTTGGGGTCAGGAAGTACTTACATGGGACTAGAGTAACACACTTGGGGTCAGGGAGTACTACTTAGGGACTAGGGTATCTCACTTAGGGTCAGGGAGTACTTCTATTGGACTAGGGTAACTCACTTGGGGTCAGGGAATAGTTATATGGGACTAGGTTAACCCACTTATGGTCAGAGAGAACTTATAAAGGGGCTATGGTAACTCACTTAGGGTTAGGGAGTACTTATTTGGGACTAGGGTAACTCACTTGCGGTCAGAAAGTACATAAAAGGGGCAAGGATAACTCACTTGGGTTCTGGGAGTACGTATTTTGGACCAGGGTAACACTCTTTGGGTCAGGGAGTACTTATATGGAACTAGGGTAAATCAATTGGGGTCAGGGAGTACATATAAAGGGGCTAGGATAACACATTTGGGGTCAGTGTGTACTTATATAGGACTAGGGTAAGACACTTGGGGTCAGGGAGTACTACTATGGGACTAGGGTAGCTTACTTAGGGTCAGGGAGTACTTCTATGTGACTAGGGTAACTCACTTTTGGTCAGGGATTACTTCTATGGGACTAGGGTAACTCAATTGGGGTCTGGGAGTACTTATATGGGACTAGGGTAACTCACTTGGGGTAAGGGAGTACTTACAAAGGGGCTAGGTTAACTCACTTTGGGTCAAGTAGGACTTATATGGGACTAGGGTAACTCACATGGGGTCAGAGAGTACTTATATAGGACTAGGGTAAATCACTTGGGGTAAGGGAGTACCTATTAAGGGGATATGGTAACTCACTTGGGGTCAGGGAGTACTTATGTGGGACTAGGGTAAATCACTTGGGGTTAGGGAGTACTTATATGGGACTAGGGTAACTCACTGGCGGTCAGAGAGTACATATAAAGGGGCTAGGATAACACATTTGGGGTCAGTGTGTACTTATATTGAACTAGGGTAACACACTTGGGGTCAGGGATTACTTTTATGGGACTAGGGTAACTCAATTGGGGTCAGGGAGTATTTATATGGACCTAGGGTAACTCACTTGCTGTCAAAGAGTACATATAAAGGGGCTAGGATAACACACATTGGGTCTAGGTGTACTCATATGGGACCAGAGTAACTCACTTGGGGCCAGGGTGTACATATAAAGGGGCTAGGATAACTCACTTGGGTTCTGGGAGTACGTATTTTGGACCAGGGTAACACTCTTTGGGTCAGGGAATACTTATATGGAACTAGGGTAAATCAATTGGGGTCAGAGAGTACTTATATTGGACTAGGGTAAATCACTTGGGGTCAGGGAGTACCTATTAAGGGGATATGGTAACTCACTTGGGGTCAGGGAGTACTTATATGGGACTAGGGTAAATCACTTGGGGTTAGGGAGTACTTATATGGGACTAGGGTAACTCACTGGCGGTCAGAGAGTACATATAAAGGGGCTAGGATAACACATTTGGGGTCAGTGTGTACTTATATTGAACTAGGGTAACACACTTGGGGTCAGGGATTACTTTTATGGGACTAGGGTAACTCAATTGGGGTCTGGGAGTACTTATATGGGACTAGGGTAACTCACTTGGGGTCAGAAAGTACATATAAAGGGGCTAGGATAACACATTTGGGGTAAGGGTGTACTTATATTGGACTAAGGTAACACACTTGTGGTCAGGGAGTACTACTATGGGACTAGGGAATCTCACTTAGGGTCAGGGAGTACTTCTATTGGACTAGGGTAACTCACTTGGGGTCAGGGAGTACTTCTATGGGACTAGGTTAACTCACTTGCGGTCAGAAAGTACATATAAAGGGGCTAGGATAACACATTTGGGGTCAGGGAGTACTTATATAGGACTAGGGTAACACACTTGGGGTCAGGGAGTACTACTATTGGATTAGGGAATCTCTCTTAGGTCAGGGAGTACTTCTATTGGACTAGGGTAACTCACTTGGGATCAGGGAGTACTTATAAAGGGGCTAGGGTAACTCACTTTGGATAAAGTAGTACTTATATGGGACTTGGGTAACTCACTTGGGGTTAGGGATTACTTATAAAGGGCTAGGGTAACTCACTTAGGGTCAGGGAGTACTTATATGGGCCTAGGTTAACTCACTTGCGGTCAGAGAGTACATATAAAAGGGCGAGGATAACTCACTTGGGGTCAGAGAGTACTTATTAAGGGGCTATGGTAACTCACTTGGGGTCAGGGAGTACTTATATGGGACTAGGGTAAATCACTTGGGGTCAGCGTGTACTTATATGGGACTAGGGTAACTCACTTGGGGTCAGGGAGTACTTCTTTGGGACTAGAGTAACTCACTTGAGGTCTGGGAGTACTTATATGGGACTAGGGTAACTCACTTAGGGTCAGGGAGTACTTGTATGGGACTAGGGTAACTTACTTGCGGTCAGAAAGTACATATAAAGGGGCTAGGATAACACATTTGGGGTATGGGTGTACTTATATAGGACCAAGGTAACACACTTGTGGTCAGGGAGTACTACTATGGGACTAGGGAAGCTCACTTAGGGTCAGGGAGTACTTCTATTGGACTGGGGTAACTCACGTGGGGTCAGGGAGTACTTCTGTGGGACTAGGTTAACTTACTTGCGGTCAGAAAGTACATATAAAGGGGCTAGGATAACACATTTGGGGTCAGGGAGTACTTATATAGGACTAGGGTAACACACTTGGGGTCAGGGAGTACTACTATGGGATTAGGGAATCTCACTTAGGTCAGGGAGTACTTCTATTGGACTAGGGTAACTCACTTGGGATCAGGGAGTACTTATAAAGGGGCTAGGGTAACTCACTTTGGATAAAGGAGTACTTATATGGGACTTGGGTAACTCACTTGGGGTTAGGGATTACTTATAAAGGGCTAGGGTAACTCACTTAGGGTCAGGGAGTATTTATATGGGCCTAGGGTAACTCACTTGCGGTCAGAGAGTACATATAAAAGGGCGAGGATAACTAACTTGGGGTCAGGGAGTACTTCTATTGGACTAGTGTAACTCACTTGGGGTCAGGGAGTACTTCTATGGAACTAGAGTAACTCATTTGGGGTCTGGGAGTACATAAATGGGACTAGGGTATCCCACTTAGGGTCAGAGAGAACTTATAAAGGGGCTAGGGGAACTCACTTAGGGTTAGGGAGTACTTATATTGGACTAGGGTAAATCACTTGGGGTTGGGGGGTACTTATATGGGACTAGGGTAACTCACTTGGGGTCAGGGAGTACTTCTTTGGAACTAGAGTAACTCACTTGGGGTCTGGGAGTACTTATATGGGACTAGGGTAACTCACTTGGGTTCAGGGAGTACTTATATGGGACTAGGGTAACTCACTTGCAGTCAGAAAGTAAATATAAAGGGGCTAGGATAACACATTTGGGGCCAGGGTGTACTTATATAGGACTAGGGTAACACACTTGGGGTCAGGGAGTACTACAATGGGACTAGGGTATTTCACTTAGGGTCAAGGAGTACTTCTATTGGACTAGTGTAACTTACTTGGGGTCAGGGAGTACTTATAAAGGGGCTAGGGTAACTCACTTTGGGTCTAGGAGTACTCATATGGGAACAGAGTAACTCACTTGGCGCCAGGGTGTACATATAAAGGGGCTAGGATAACTCACTTGGGGTCAGGGAGTACTTCTATGGGACTAGAGTAACACACTTGCGGTCAGAAAGTACATATAAAGGGGCTAGGATAACACATTTGGGGTCAGGGTGTACTTATATAGGACTAGGGTAACACACTTGGTGTCAGGGAGTACTACTATGAGACTAGGGTAACTCACTTTGGGTCAGGGAGTACTTCTATGGGACTAGAGTAACACACTTGCGGTCAGAAAGTACATATAAAGGGGCTAGGATAACACATTTGGGGTCAGGGTGTACTTATATAGGACTAGGGTAACACACTTGGTGTCAGGGAGTACTACTATGAGACTAGGGTAACTCACTTTGGGTCAGGGAGTACTTCTATGGGACTAGAGTAACTCTCTTGGGGTCTGGGAGTACCTAAATGGGACTAGGGTAACCCACTTAGGGTCAGAGAGAACTTATAAAGGGGCTATGGTAACTCCCTTAGGGTTAGGGAGTACTTATTTGGGACTAGGGTAACTCACTTGCGGTCAGAAAGTACATAAAAGGGGCAAGGATAACTCACTTGGGGTCAGGGAGTACTTATTAAGGGGCTATGGTAACTTACTTGGGGTCAGGAAGTACTTATAAGGGACTAGGGTAAATCACTTGGGGTTAGGGGGTACTTATATGGGACTAGGGTAATTCAGTTGGGGTCAGGGAGTACTTATATGGACCTAGGGTAACTCACTTGCTGTCAAAGAGTACATATAAAGGGGCTAGGATAACACACTTTGGGTCTAGGTGTACTCATATGGGACCAGAGTAACTCACTTGGGGCCAGGGTGTACATATAAATGGGCTAGGATAACTCACTTGGGTTCTGGGAGTACGTATTTTGGACCAGGGTAACACTCTTTGGGTCAGGGATTACTTATATGGAACTAGGGTAAATCAATTGGGGTCAGGGAGTACTTATATGGGACTAGGGTAACTCACTTGTTCTCAGGGACTACTTATAAGGGACTCGGGTAACACACTTGGGGTCAGGGAGTACTACTATGGGACTAGGGTAGCTCACTTAGGGTCAGGGAGTACTTCTATGTGAGTAGGGTAACTCACTTGGGGTCAGGGAGTACTTATAAAGGGGCTAGGGTAACTCACTTGGGGTCAGGGAGTACTTCTATGTGACTAGGGTAACTCACTTTTGGTCAGGGATTACTTCTATGGGACTAGGATAATTCAATTGGGGTCAGGGAGTACTTATATGGACCTAGGGTAACTCACTTGCTGTCAAAGAGTACATATAAAGGGGCTAGGATAACACACTTTGGGTCTAGGTGTACTCATATGGGACCAGAGTAACTCACTTGGGGCCAGGGTGTACATATAAAGGGGCTAGGATAACTCACTTGGGTTCTGGGAGTACGTATTTTGGACCAGGGTAACACTCTTTGGGTCAGGGAGTACTTATATGGAACTAGGGTAAATCAATTGGGGTCAGGGAGTACATATAAAGGGGCTAGGATAACACATTTGGGGTCAGTGTGTACTTATATTGGACTAGGGTAAGACACTTGGGGTCAGGGAGTACTACTATGGGACTAGGGTAGCTTACTTAGGGTCAGGGAGTACTTCTATGTGACTAGGGTAACTCACTTTTGGTCAGGGATTACTTCTATGGGACTAGGGTAACTCAATTGGGGTCTGGGAGTACTTATAAAGGGGCTAGGTTAACTCACTTTGGGTCAAGTAGTACTTATATGGGACTAGGGTAACTCGCATGGGGTCAGAGAGTACTTATATAGGACTAGGGTAAATCACTTGGGGTCAGGGAGTACCTATTAAGGGGATATGGTAACTCACTTGGGGTCAGGGAGTACTTATATGGGACTAGGGTAAATCACTTGGGGTTAGGGAGTACTTATATGGGACTAGGGTAACTCACTTGCGGTCAGAAAGTACATATATGGGGCAAGGATAACTCACTTGGGGTCAGGGAGTACTTATTAAGGGGCTATGGTAACTCACTTGGGGTCATGAAGCACTTATAAGGGACTAGGGTAAATCACATGGGGTTAGGGGGTACTTATATGGGACTAGGGTAACTCCCTTGGGGTCAGGGAGTACTTCTATGGAACTAGGGTAATTCAGTTGGTGTCAGGGAGTACTTATATGGACCTAGGGTAACTCACTTGCTGTCAAAGAGTACATATAAAGGGGCTAGGATAACACACATTGGGTCTAGGTGTACTCATATGGGACCAGAGTAACTCACTTGGGGCCAGGGTGTACATATAAAGGGGCTAGGATAACTCACTTGGGTTCTGGGAGTACGTATTTTGGACCAGGGTAACACTCTTTGGGTCAGGGAATACTTATATGGAACTAGGGTAAATCAATTGGGGTCAGAGAGTACTTATATAGGACTAGGGTAAATCACTTGGGGTCAGGGAGTACCTATTAAGGGGATATGGTAACTCACTTGGGGTCAGGGAGTACTTATATGGGACTAGGGTAAATCACTTGGGGTTAGGGAGTACTTATATGGGACTAGGGTAACTCACTGGCGGTCAGAGAGTACATATAAAGGGGCTAGGATAACATATTTGGGGTCAGTGTGTACTTATATTGAACTAGGGTAACACACTTGGGGTCAGGGATTACTTTTATGGGACTAGGGTAACTCAATTGGGGTCTGGGAGTACTTATATGGGACTAGGGTAACTCACTTGGGGACAGAAAGTACATATAAAGGGGCTAGGATAACACATTTGGGGTTAAGGGTGTACTTATATTGGACTAAGGTAACACACTTGAGGTCAGGGAGTACTACTATGGGACTAGGGAATCTCACTTAGGGTCAGGGAGTACTTCTATTGGACTAGGGTAACTCACTTGGGGTCAGGGAGTACTTCTATGGGACTAGGTTAACTCACTTGCGGTCAGAAAGTACATATAAAGGGGCTAGGATAACACATTTGGGGTCAGGGAGTACTTATATAGGACTAGGGTAACACACTTGGGGTCAGGGAGTACTACTATGGGATTAGGGAATCTCACTTAGGTCAGGGAGTACTTCTATTGGACTAGGGTAACTCACTTGGGATCAGGGAGTACTTATAAAGGGGCTAGGGTAACTCACTTTGGATAAAGGAGTACTTATATGGGACTTCGGTAACTCACTTGGGGTTAGGGATTACTTATAAAGGGCTAGGGTAACTCACTTAGGGTCAGGGAGTACTTATATGGGCCTAGGGTAACTCACTTGCGGTCAGAGAGTACATATAAAAGGGCGAGGATAACTCACTTGGGGTCAGGGAGTAGTTATTAAGGGGCTATGGTAACTCACTTGGGGTCAGGGAGTACTTATATGGGACTAGGGTAAATCACTTGGGGTCAGCGTGTACTTATATGGGACTAGGGTAACTCACTTGGGGTCAGGGAGTACTTCTTTGGGACTAGAGTAACTCACTTGAGGTCTGGGAGTACTTATATGGGACTAGGGTAACTCACTTAGGGTCAGGGAGTAGTTGTATGGGACTAGGGTAACTTACTTGCGGTCTGAAAGTACATATAAAGGGGCTAGGATAACACATTTGGGGTAAGGGTGTACTTATATAGGACCAAGGTAACACACTTGTGGTCAGGGAGTACTACTATGGGACTAGGGAAGCTCACTTAGGGTCAGGGAGTACTTCTATTGGACTGGGGTAACTCACTTGGGGTCAGGGAGTACTTCTATGGGACTAGGTTAACTTACTTGCGGTCAGAAAGTACATATAAAGGGGCTAGGATAACACATTTGGGGTCAGGGAGTACTTATATAGGACTAGGGTAACACACTTGGGGTCAGGGAGTACTACTATGGGATTAGGGAATCTCACTTAGGTCAGGGAGTACTTCTATTGGACTAGGGTAACTCACTTGGGATCAGGGAGTACTTATAAAGGGGCTAGGGTAACTCACTTTGGATAAAGGAGTACTTATATGGGACTTCGGTAACTCACTTGGGGTTAGGGATTACTTATAAAGGGCTAGGGTAACTCACTTAGGGTCAGGGAGTACTTATATGGGCCTAGGGTAACTCACTTGCGGTCAGAGAGTACATATAAAAGGGCGAGGATAACTCACTTGGGGTCAGGGAGTAGTTATTAAGGGGCTATGGTAACTCACTTGGGGTCAGGGAGTACTTATATGGGACTAGGGTAAATCACTTGGGGTCAGCGTGTACTTATATGGGACTAGGGTAACTCACTTGGGGTCAGGGAGTACTTCTTTGGGACTAGAGTAACTCACTTGAGGTCTGGGAGTACTTATATGGGACTAGGGTAACTCACTTAGGGTCAGGGAGTAGTTGTATGGGACTAGGGTAACTTACTTGCGGTCTGAAAGTACATATAAAGGGGCTAGGATAACACATTTGGGGTAAGGGTGTACTTATATAGGACCAAGGTAACACACTTGTGGTCAGGGAGTACTACTATGGGACTAGGGAAGCTCACTTAGGGTCAGGGAGTACTTCTATTGGACTGGGGTAACTCACTTGGGGTCAGGGAGTACTTCTATGGGACTAGGTTAACTTACTTGCGGTCAGAAAGTACATATAAAGGGGCTAGGATAACACATTTGGGGTCAGGGAGTACTTATATAGGACTAGGGTAACACACTTGGGGTCAGGGAGTACTACTATGGGATTAGGGAATCTCACTTAGGTCAGGGAGTACTTCTATTGGACTAGGGTAACTCACTTGGGATCAGGGAGTACTTATAAAGGGGCTAGGGTAACTCACTTTGGATAAAGGAGTACTTATATGGGACTTGGGTAACTCACTTGGGGTTAGGGATTACTTATAAAGGGCTAGGGTAACTCACTTAGGGTCAGGGAGTATTTATATGGGCCTAGGGTAACTCACTTGCGGTCAGAGAGTACATATAAAAGGGCGAGGATAACTCACTTGGGGTCAGGGAGTACTTATTAAGGGGCTATGGTAACTCACTTGGGGTCAGGGAGTACTTATATGGGACTAGGGTAAATCACTTGGGGTCAGCGTGTACTTATATGGGACTAGGGTAACTCACTTGGAGTCAGGGAGTACTTCTTTGGGACTAGAGTAACTCACTTGAGGTCTGGGAGTACTTATATGGGACTAGGGTTACTCACTTGGGGTCAGGGAGTACTTGTATGGGACTAGGGTAACTTACTTGCGGTCAGAAAGTACATATAAAGGGGCTTGGATAACACATTTGGGGTAAGGGTGTACTTATATAGGACTAAGGCAACACACTTGTGGTCAGGGAGTACTACTATGGGACTAGGGAAGCTCACTTAGGGTCAGGGAGTACTTCTATTGGACTAGGGTAACTCCCTTGGGGTCAGGGAGTACTTCTATGGGACTAGGTTAACTCACTTGCGGTCAGAAAGTACATATAAAGGGGCTAGGATAACACATTTGGGCTAAGGGTGTACTTATATAGGACTAAGGTAACACACTTGGGGTCAGGGAGTACTACTATGGGACTAGGAAATCTCACTTAGGGTCAGGGAGTACTTCTATTGGACTAGGGTAACTCACTTGGGATCAGGGAGTACTTCTATGGGACTAGGCTAACTCACTTGGGGTCAGGGAGTACTTCTATGGGACTAGAGTAACTCACTTGGGATCAGGGAGTACTTCTATGGGACTAGGCTAACTCACTTGGGGTCAGGGAGTACTTCTATGGGACTAGAGTAACTCACTAGGAGTCAGGGAGTACTTATATGGGACTAGGGTAACTCACTTGGGGTCAGGGAGTACTTATAAAGGGGCTAGGGTAACTCACTTTGGATAAAGGAGTACTTATATGGGACTTGGGTAACTCACTTGGGGTTAGGGATTACTTATAAAGGGCTAGGGTAACTCACTTAGGGTCAGGGAGTACTTATATGGGCCTAGGGTATCTCACTTAGGGTCAAGGAGTACTTCTATTGGACTAGTGTAACTTACTTGGGGTCAGGGAGTACTTCTATGGGACTAGGCTAACTCACTTGGGGTTAGGGATTACTTATAAAGGGCTAGGGTAACTCACTTAGGGTCAGGGAGTACCTATATGGGCCTAGGGTATCTCACTTAGGGTCAAGGAGTACTTCTATTGGACTAGTGTAACTCACTTGGGGTCAGGGAGTACTTCTATGGAACTAGAGTAACTCATTTGGGGTCTGGGAGTACATAAATGGGACTAGGGTATCCCACTTAGGGTCAGAGAGAACTTATAAAGGGGCTAGGGGAACTCACTTAGGGTTAGGGAGTACTTATATTGGACTAGGGTAAATCACTTGGGGTTGGGGGGTACTTATATGGGACTAGGGTAACTCACTTGGGTTCAGGGAGTACTTATATGGGACTAGGGTAACTCACTTGCAGTCAGAAAGTAAATATAAAGGGGCTAGGATAACACATTTGGGGCCAGGGTGTACTTATATAGGACTAGGGTAACACACTTGGGGTCAGGGAGTACTACAATGGGACTAGGGTATCTCACTTAGGGTCAAGGAGTACTTCTATTGGACTAGTGTAACTCACTTGGGGTCAGGGAGTACTTCTATGGAACTAGAGTAACACACTTGCGGTCAGAAAGTACATATAAAGGGGCTAGGATAACACATTTGGGGTCAGGGTGTACTTATATAGGACTAGGGTAACACACTTGGTGTCAGGGAGTACTACTATGAGACTAGGGTAACTCACTTGGGGTCAGGGAGTACTTCTATGGGACTAGAGTAACTCTCTTGGGGTCTGGGAGTACCTAAATGGGACTAGGGTAACCCACTTAGGGTCAGAGAGAACTTATAGAGGGGCTAGGGTAACTCACTTAGGGTTAGGGAGTACTTATATTGGACTAGGGTAACTCACTTGCGGTCAGAAAGTACATATAAAGGAACGAGGATAACTCACTTGGGGTCAGGGAGTACTTATTAAGGGGCTATGGTAACTCACTTGGGATCAGGAAGTACTTATTTGGGACTAGGGTAAATCACATGGGGTTAGGGGGTACTTATATGGGACTAGGATAACTCACTTGGGGTCAGGGAGTACTTCTATGGGACTAGAGTAACTCACTTGGGGTCTGGGAGTACTTATATGGGACTAGGGTAACTCACTTGGGGTCAGGGAGTACTTAAATGGGACTAGGGTAACTCACTTGCGGTTAGAAAGTACATATAAAGGGGCTAGGATAACACATTTGGGGTCAGGGTGTACTTATATAGGACTAGGGTAACACACTTGAGATCAGGGAGTACTACTCTGGGACTAGGGAATCTCACTTAGGGTCAGGGAGTACTTCTATTGGAATAGGGTAACTCACTTGGGGTCAGGGAGTACTTATATGGGACCAGGGTAAATCACTTGGGGTTAGGGAGTACTTATATGGGACTAGGATAACTCACTTGGTGTCAGGGAGTACTACTGTGGGCCTAGAGTAACTCACTTGGGGTCTGGGAGTACTTATATGGGACTAGGGTAACCTACTTGGGGTCAGGGAGTACTACTATGGGACTAGGGTATCTCACTTAGGGTCAAGGAGTACTTCTATTGGACTAGGGTAACTTACTTGGGGTCAGGGAGTAGTTATATGGGACTAGGGTAACCCACTTAGGGTCAGAGAGTACATATAAAGGGGCGACGATAACTCACTTGGGGTCAGGGAGTACTTATATGGGACTAGGGTAAATCACTTGGGGTTAGGGAGTACTTATATGGGACTAGGCTAACTCACTTGGGGTTAGGGATTACTTATAAAGGGCTAGGGTAACTCACTTAGGGTCAGGGAGTACCTATATGGGCCTAGGGTATCTCACTTAGGGTCAAGGAGTACTTCTATTGGACTAGTGTAACTCACTAAGGGGTCAGGGAGTAGTTATATGGGACTAGGGTAACCCACTTAGGGTCAGAGAGTACATATAAAGGGGCGACGATAACTCACTTGGGGTCAGGGAGTACTTATATGGGACTAGGGTAAATCACTTGGGGTTAGGGAGTACTTATATGGGACTAGGATAACTCACTTGGTGTCAGGGAGTACTTCGATGGGACTAGAGTAACTCACTAGGGGTCTGGTAGTACTTATATGGGACTAGGGTAACTCACTTGGGGTAGGGAGTACTTATAAAGGGGCTAGGGTAACTCACTTTGGATAAAGGGGTACTTATATGGGACTAGGGTAACTCACTTGGGGTAAGGGATTACCTATAAAGGGCTAGGGTAACTCACTTAGGGTCAGGGAGTACTTATTTGAACTAGGGTAACTCACTTAGAGTCAGGGAGTACTTATATGGGCCTAGGGTAACTCACTTGCGGTCAGAGAGTACATATAAAGGGGCGAGGATAACTCACTTGGGGACAGGGAGTACTCAATAAGGGGCTATGGTAACTCACTTGGGGTCAGGGAGTACTTATATGGGACTAGGGTAAATCACTTAGGGTCAGCGTGTACTTATATGAGACTAGGGTAACACACTTGGGGTCAGGGAGTACTTCTATGGGACTAGGGTAACCTCTTAGGGTCAGAGAGAACTTATAAAGGGGCTAGGGTAACTGACTTAGTGTTAGGGAGTACTTACATGGGACTAGGGTAACTCACTTGCGGTCAGAAAGTACATATAAAGGGGCGAGGGTAACTTACTTGGGGTCAGGGAGTACTTATTAAGGAGCTATGGTAACTCACTTGGGGTCAGGGAGTACTTATATGGGACTAGGGTAACTCACTTTCGGTCAGAATGTACATATAAAGGGGCTAGGATAACACATTTGGGGTCAGGGTGTACTTATATAGGACTAGGGTAACACACTTGGGGTCAGGGAGTACTACTATGGGACTAGGGAATCTCACTTAGGTTCAGGAAGTACTTCTATTGGACTAGGGTAACTCACTTGGGGTAGGGAGTACTTCTATGGGACTAGGCTTACTCACTTGGGGTCAGGGAGTACTTCTATGGTACTAGAGTAACTCACTTGGGGTCTGGGAGTACTTATATGGGACTAGGGTAACTCACGTGGGGTCAGGGAGTACTTATAAAGGGGCTAGGATAACACATTTGGGGTAAGGGTATACTTATATAGGACTAGGGTAACACACTTGGGGTCAGGGAGTACTACTATGGGACTAGGGAATCTCACTTAGGGTCAGGGAGTACTTCTATTGGACTAGGGTAACTCACTTGGGGTCAGGGAGTACTTCTATGGGACTAGGGTAACTCACTTGCGGTCAGAAAGTACATATAAAGGGGCTAGGATAACACACTTGGGGTCAGGGAGTACTACTATGGGACTAGGGAATCTCACTTAGGGTCAGGGAGTACTTCTATTGGACTAGGGTAACTCACTTGGGGTTAGGGAGTACTTCTATGGGACTAGGCTAACTCACTTGGGGTCAGGGAGTACTTCTATGGGGCAAGGCTAACTCACTTGGGGTCAGGGAGTACTTATAAAGGGGCTAGGGTGACTAATTTGGGGTCAGGGAGTACCTCCATGGAACTAGGGTAACTCACTTGCGTTCAGAGAGTACATATACAGGGGCTAGGATAACTCACTTGGGGTCAGGGACTACTTATTAAGGGGCTATGGTAGGGTCGGCGACAATTTTCCTAAAGTAGTTGGGCATTTTTATCGTTAGGGTTGGCAATGCTAAAAGAGTATAGGACAATCTTACTATAGTAAGGACACTCACTATAATTTTACCTCAAAATCATCTGTAATAAAGCACAGTGTATATTATTAAATGATCTGGTTTATCTGAGAATATAGGATGTTCATAAAATATGTGTACTTATGTTTCTTATTTGTAATTTTTAAAAGTTTATTGAATAAATTGACAGTAGCTTCGTGGTATAAATAATAATATTCTTGTATATTGTAATTGAATAATTTAATTATGTAACTAATACGCAAAAAGCATCGCCTCTCTAAGAAAACTTAAAATAATTGAAGGGTGAAATGTAGCTTACATGCTCCATTTTCTCAAGTTTCATCAAATGTTAAGAATCTTTGAAATCTAATTAACAATATTGTTCACTAAATTCATATTATAATAAGTATTATTGCTTCTTTAGGTAAATATATAGGTGGAGTTCCATTTATAATTATGTCACTGTTTGTAAGACGGAGATGACAATAAATGATCAGATAAGTGAAATGCATATTAATAATAATAATAATAATTTTTATAAGAATTTAAGCAACAAATATCTTTGTGAAATCTTTGTATCATTTTACAGATGAATAATTATGAGAAGACACGAATTCATACTAGGACCACAAGTTTAAATATAAACGATGTCAAATTCCCAAATAAAATTTGATATTATATATAATGTATTCAATGCTGATACCAGAAAGGAAATATATACTACGTGATGGTATTTATCAAATTTTTTAAAAAGGCACTGCTGTAACTACAATTTTCAGTAAAAAAGTTGTTTTATATACCCTGCAACATAAGAAGACACGGTCTGCAGGATACAATACTTGATGTAAGGCACATTAGTTTCCTTCTTCGTTACAATCAAATCCTATGTAGACAAAATATACCTACCTTTAATTCTTTTAACTAAATTTATATATAGTACAGGCATGAAAAAATATATCATGCAAGCATTTCTGTTGCCTGGCAGTAGCGTTAGACATAAATTTTTATGAAATATAGTTCATTATAGTAGGAGAAAACCAATATACCTCTTTGTACAATGTTATTTATCTTTTTCTATGAGGAATGAATTACATTCTATTAAATCTTGGCTATTGTAAACCTTTTATTCTCTCCAATGATAATGAAATTGTTTCTCACTGAAGGCTTAGAAATATTAATAAGGAATCGGCAAATTTCTAAATGATTATGATAGGTGTGATAATGAGGTTTATAAGAAAATAACGACATAGTAAAATTAAATAAAATGTTTTATTTTTTTCATTCGATTACTTTGAATGCTACACTTTCTTGATTACTTAAATATTTATTTTTAATTATAATTAGCTTTTCAACGATATCTTCCCTATTATTCTGGTGAACAGTAATGGAAGGGGAAAGCTTACCATAGCCCTTATATTCATTTACAGTTTTTATTTTTTTTACCTGTTCCATCATATTATTATATTCTAAACATCTCAGGTATTTTATTTCTTCAAACTCATTTAATAAGATGCAAAGCTTTATTTCCTTTTTGTCTCCTTTTTCATTCAAAACTTTTTCTATTTTATTATAAAACTCTTTTATTTCATAATCATGACAACTGAAATTATTATTTTATTCCGTAATCAAAATAGTTGTGGGAGAAAAAAATTTAAGATTTTTATTATGTAGCAATTGTTAATGCACCATATGCTTACAGTTCGTATACATAACATATTTTTAATTGCATATTTTAATATAAATATATATTTATTGCTGTATACATCTAGTATTTATCTGTAGTCTAAATTATAATTCTTTGCTTATGTATCCCATCTCTGTTATGTTGGATCTTTTAATGGCTTATTGCATTAGATAGAAAGGTGAATGTGATATGTGGGGGGGGGGATATACTGAGGAGGAGAAATGTTTACAAAAAGTGTTCTGCATGAAAGTGATTTATTGTGTATGCTAATTGCATCCTATTTTATATATTCCTTGTATTCTTGTTTATTAGAAGCACGCATAAATTAGATGTATTAGTTTATTTTTTATCATTTATACGAATATGTCATCTAGACAAGAAAACAAAATCTGGATTTTCAATGATTATAGATATCATGTTAAACGAAGGTACAAAGATAGAACGTAAGTTAATTATCCCCATTGCAAGTCTACTGAGGTGTTGATGTTAGAGTATAATTAATATTTTTTTATTAAGGTATCTATATTGTGTTAACAATAAAATTACGGGCTGTAAAGCACATGGTGTTTTAAAAAATAATAATTTCGAACCTGCAAATGTATCTCATAACCATCCTGTGGATACTCATGAAAATAATAAAATTAAATTTTATGACAGATTGAAAAATTTTAGTAGCGTAATAGATGTACAGCCAAAACAAGTTTTTCACACAACTGTGTTAGAGTAAGTTTTATAAAAATCGTCTTCGATATAATCTGAAGTAATTAATGTAATCTTGCAATTTTATTTCTTCATAATGTATCATTTATTGGAAACATTTTCTTTCAAACAGAAATCCACGTTTAGGAATTGAAATGGATTTTAACAAAAGCAGAAGAAGAATACAAAGATATATAAAAAGAAGTCAAAATAGGGTCACTATAAATATAGGCAATAAAAGTTTAAACAGTTTAGGAAGTTTTTTAGAAAAACAACAAAACTGTTTGTCATATAAAGGCATTGAAGATGAACTGCATAAAATAAACATTAAGGTTTTTAAAAATGATGGAAAGGCAAATTCCATTTTGTTTTATGATGATTCCTTCTTGAAGGAAATAAGTTTGAAAGTGAAGTATTTATTCATTGATAGCACTTTTAAATGTCTTCCTAAATTTAAAGAAAAAAGATTACAATTGACTACTGGTATGACAATAATGGAGAATTACAATTGTATCCAGGTAATAGTTTTACAAAAATGTATAAAAACATGTTTTCTTACTTTTCTATTATAAAAACATTTGATAGGCTATTCCCTGTTTCTGGATCATAATGAATATTAAAGACGAATCGAGTTACGTAGAAGTTTTCCAATATATAAAAGAAAATTTTCATAATTTTAATCCCACAATTTCTATGAGTGATTATGAAAAAGCCTTGGAGAACGCTATTAAGACTACTTTTCCATCAATAAGTGTAACACATTGTTACTTTCACTATGCTCAGGTATATTTGAACTAAATCATTATATATGTAATATGAAAATAAATATATAGTATGAAATAATAAATTACTTCATTCTTTAAAGGCCTTGATTAAAAAAGCACAAAAGTTAGGATTAATAAGCACAAGTAGAGACAAATTAAGAGTACCCGAAAGATATGTGGTAATTACCAAGTTAAAATGTCTCGCCCTTCTACCAGAAAATTACGCAGAACAAGTGTTTCTACTGCTTGAAAGAGAAATTCAAGAAGAATTCGGCCATTATTTTAAACAATTTCTAACATACTATAAGAAGTTTTGGATAAAACAAATAACACCTGAAAATTTTTCCGTTTATCAATTAAACGTTCGAACCAACAATTTTTGTGAATCTTATCATAAGACTTTAAATAAACGGCTTGGTAAAGCACCATATCCATCACTATTTTTAAGTAAGAATAACTTCATAATTTAGCGAAATAACATCATTTAATTTAATTTTTTCAGTTGATAATATACATTTTACTTTAATACACAACAATAAGCATTATAATTCATAATAAATTTATATTACAGCTTCTTCATAGTTATTGAAAATCGTTGATCTTCTTTCATTTCAGATCTAAAAGCCTAACATCTGAACATATATTTTAAATATAATTTTTTACATCTATGTTGTAGGTACAGTTAAATTTCTTCTGCAAGAAAGCAGGCTGAAAATTAAAAAATTCGAAAATAATAATTTCAGCTGTAGGGAAAGAAAGAAAAGAAGCAGAGAATATGATTATGAAATAAAAGAGTTTTATAATAAAATAGAAAAAGTTTTGAATGAAAAAGGAGACAAAAAGGAAATAAAGCTTTGCATCTTATTAAATGAGTTTGAAGAAATAAAATACCTGAGATGTTTAGAATATAATAATATGATGGAACAGGTAAAAAAAATAAAAACTGTAAATGAATATGAGGGCTATGGTAAGCTTTCTCCTTCCATTACTGTTCACCAGAATAATAGGGAAGATATCGTTGAAAAGCTAATTATAATTAAAAATAAATATTTAAGTAATCAAGAAAGTGTAGCATTCAAAGTAATCGAATGAAAAAAATAAAACATTTTATTTAATTTTACTATGTCGTTATTTTCTTATAAACCTCATTATCACACCTATCATAATCATTTAGAAATTTGCCGATTCCTTATTAATATTTCTAAGCCTTCAGTGAGAAACAATTTCATTATCATTGGAGAGAATAAAAGGTTTACAATAGCCAAGATTTAATAGAATGTAATTCATTCCTCATAGAAAAAGATAAATAACATTGTACAAAGAGGTATATTGGTTTTCTCCTACTATAATGAACTATATTTCATAAAAATTTATGTCTAACGCTACTGCCAGGCAACAGAAATGCTTGCATGATATATTTTTTCATGCCTGTACTATATATAAATTTAGTTAAAGGAATTAAAGGTAGGTATATTTTGTCTACATAGGATTTGATTGTAACGAAGAAGGAAACTAATGTGCCTTACATCAAGTATTGTATCCTGCAGACCGTGTCTTCTTATGTTGCAGGGTATATAAAACAACTTTTTTACTGAAAATTGTAGATACAGCAGTGCCTTTTTAAAAAATTTGATAAATACCATCACGTAGTATATATTTCCTTTCTGGTATCAGCATTGAATACATTATATATAATATCAAATTTTATTTGGGAATTTGACATCGTTTATATTTAAACTTGTGGTCCTAGTATGAATTCGTGTCTTCTCATAATTATTCATCTGTAAAATGATACAAAGATTTCACAAAGATATTTGTTGCTTAAATTCTTATAAAAATTATTATTATTATTATTAATATGCATTTCACTTATCTGATCATTTATTGTAACCTCCGTCTTACAAACAGTGACATAATTATAAATGGAACTCCACTTATATATTTACCTAAAGAAGCAATAATAGTTATTATAATATGAATTTAGTGAACAATATTGTTAATTAGATTTCAAAGATTCTTAACATTTGATGAAACTTGAGAAAATGGAGCATGTAAGCTACATTTCACCCTTCAATTATTTTAAGTTTTCTTAGAGAGGCGATGCTTTTTGCGTATTAGTTACATAATTAAATTAATCAATTACAATATACAAGAATATTATTATTTATACCACGAAGCTACTGTCAATTTATTCAATAAACTTTTAAAAATTACAAATAAGAAACATATGTACACATATTTTATGAACATCCTATATTCTCAGATAAACCAGATCACTTAATAATATACACTGTGCTTTATTACAGATGATTTTGAGGTAAAATTATAGTGAGTTTCCTTACTATAGTAAGATTGTCCTATACTCTTTTAGCATTGCCAACCCTAACGATAAAAATGCCCAACTGCTTTAGGAAAATTGTCACCGATCCCTATGGTAACTCACTTGGGATCAGGAAGTACTTATATGGGACTAGGGTAAATCACTTGAGGTTAGGGAGTACTTCTATGGGACTAGACTAACTCACTTAGGGTCAGGGAGTACTTATAAAGGGGTTTAGGGTAACTCACTTTTAGTCTAGTAGTACTCATATGGGACCAGAGTAACTCACTTGGCGCCAAGGTGTACATATAAAGGGGCTAGGATAACTCACTTGGGGTCAGGGAGTACTTATTTAGGGTCTATGGTAACTCACTAGGGGTCAGGGTGTACTTATATGGGACTAAGGTAACTCACTTGCGGTCAGAGAGTACATATACACGGGCTAGTATAACTCACTTGGGGTCAGGGATTACCTATTAAGGGGCTATGGTAACTCTCTTGGGGTGAGGGAGTACTCATATGGGACTAGCGTAAATCACTTGGGGTTAGGGAGTACTTATATGGGACTAGGGTAACTCACTTGGGGTCAGGGAGTACTTCTATGGGACTAGGGTAACTCACTTGGGTTCTGGGAGTACTTACATGGGACTAGGGTAATTCAGTTGGGGTCAGGGAGTACTTATATGGAACAAGGGTAACTCACTTGCGGTCAGAGAGTACATATAAAGGGGCTAGGATAACACACTTTGGGTCTAGGTGTACTCATATGGGACCAGAGTAACTCACTTGGGGCCAGGGTGTACATATAAAGGGGCTAGGATAACTCACTTGGGGTCAGGGAGTACTTATAAGGGACTAGGGTAACTCACTTGCGGTCAGAGAGTACATATAAAGGTGGTAGGATAACTCACTTGGGTTCTGGGAGTACGTATTCTGGACCAGGGTAACTCTCTTTGGGTCAGGGAGTAGTTATATGGGACTAGGTTAAATCAATTGGGGTCAGGGAGTACTTATATGGGACTAGGGTAACTCATTTGCGGTCAGGGAGTACATATATGGGATTAGGGTAACTCACTTGCGGTCAGAGAGTACATATAAAGGGGCTAGGATAACACATTTGGGATCCGTGTGTACTTATATTGGCCTAGGGTAACACACTTGGGGTCAGGGAGTACTACTATGGGACTAGGGTAGCTCTCTTAGGGTCAGGGAGTATTTCTATGTAACTAAGGTAACTCACTTGGGGTCAGGGAGTACTTATATGGGACTAGGGTAAATCACTTGGGGTTAGGGAGTACTTATATGGGACTAGGGTAACTCACTTAGGGTCAGGGAGTACTTATTTGAACTAGGGTAACTCACTTAGAGTCAGGGAGTACTTATATGGGACTAGGGTAACTCACTTGCGGTCATAGAGTACATATAAAGGGGCGAGGATAACTCTCTTGGGGTCAGGGAGTTCTTATTAAGGGGCTATGGTAACTCACTTGGGGTCAGGGAGTACTTATAAGGGGCTAGGGTAACTCACTTTGGATAAAGGAGTACTTATATGGGACTTGGGTAACTCACTTGGGGTTAGGGATTCATATAAAGGGCTAGGGTAACTCACTTTGGGTCAGGGAGTACTTATTTGAACTAGGGTAACTCACTTAGAGTCAGGGAGTACTTATATGGGCCTTGGGTAACTCACTTGCGGTCAGAGAGTACATATAAAGTGGCGAGGATAACTCACTAGGGGTCATGGAGTACTTATTAAGGGGCTATGGTAACTCACTTGGGGTCAGGGAGTACTTATTTGGGACTAGGGTAAATCACTTGGGGTCAGCGTGTACTTATATGGGACTAGGGTAACTCACTTGGGGTCAGGGAGTACTTCTATGGGACTAGAGTAACTCACTTGGGGTCTGGGAGTACTTATATGGGACTAGGGTAACTCACTTGCGGTCAGAAAGTTTATATAAAGGGTCTATGGTAACTCACTTGGGGTCAGGGAGTACTTATATGGGTCTAGGGAAAATCACTTGGGGTTAGGGAGTACTTACATGGGACTAGGGTAACTCTCTTGCGGTCAGAGAGTACATATAAAGGGGCTAAGATAACACATATGGGGTTAGGGTGTACTTATATAGGACTAGGGTAACTCTCTTGCGGTCAGAGAGTACATATAAATGGGCTAGGATAAATCACTTGGGGTCAGGGAGTACATTTATGGGACTAAGGTAACACACTTGGGGTCAGGGAGTACCTATATAGGGGCTAGGGTAACTCACTTGGGATCAGGGAGTACTTCTATTGGACTAGGGTAACTCACTTGGGGCTTGGAGTACTTATATGGGACTAGGGTAACACACTTGGGGTCAGGGAGTAAATATAAAGGGGATAGGTTAACTCACTTTGAGTCTAGGAGTACTCATATGGGACCAGAGTAACTCACTTGGAGCCAGGGTGTACATATAAAGGGGCTAGGATAACTCACTTCGGGTCAGGGAGTACTTATTTAGGGTCTATGGTAACTCACTTGGGATCAAGGTGTACTACTATGGGGCTAGGGTAGCTCACTTAGGGTCATAGAGTACTTCTATGTGACTAGGGTAACTCACTTCGGGTCAGGGAGAACTTCTATGGGACTAGCGTAACTCACTTGGTGTCTGGGAGTACTTATATTGGACTAGGGTAACTACCTTGGGGACAGGGAGTACTTATATGGGACTAGGGTAACCCACTTACGGTCAGAGAGAAATTATAAAGGGGCTAGGGTAACTCACTTAGGATTAGGGAGTACTTATTGGAACTAGGGTAACTCACTTATAGTAAGGGAGTACTTAGATGGGAGTAGGGTAACTCACTTGCGGTCAGACAGTACATATAAAGGGGCTAGGATAAATCACTTGGGGTCAGGTAGTGCTTATTAAGGGGCTATGGTAACTCACTTGGGGTCAGGGAGTACTTATATGGGACTAGGGTAATTCACTTGCGGTCAGAGAGTACATATAAAGGGGTTAGGATAACACATTTGGGGTCAGGGTGTAATTATATAGGACTAGGTTAAAAAACTTGGGGTCAGGGAGTACTTATATAGGACTACGGTGGGTCACATGGGGTCATTGAGTACTAATAGGACTACGGTGGGTCAGATGGGGTCATTGAATACTTATATAGGACTAGGGTGGGTCACATGGGGTCATTTAGTACTTATATAGGACTACGGTGGGTCACATGGGGTCATTGAGTACTAATAGGACTACGGTGGGTCAGATGGGGTCATTGAATACTTATATAGGACTAGGGTGGGTCACATGGGGTCATTTAGTACTTATATAGGACTAGGGTGTGTCACATGGGGTCATTGAGTACTTATATAGGACTACGGTGGGTCACATGGGGTCATTGAGTACTTATATAGGACTAGGAGGGGTCACATGGGGTCATTGAGTACTTATATAGGACTAGGGTGGGTCACATGGGGTCATTAAGTACTTATATAAGACTAGGGTGGCTGACCTGGGACATTGAGTACTTATATAGGACTAGGGTGGGTCTCATGGGGTCATTGAGTACTTATATATTACTAGGGTGGGTCACATGGGATCATTCAGTACTTATATAGGTCAAGGGGGGTCACATGGTGTCATTGAGTACTTATATAGGACTACGATGGGACACAAGGGGCCATTGAGTACTTATATAGGACTAGGGTGGGTCACATGAGTACATTGAGTACTTATATAGGACTACGATGGGACACAAGGGGCCATTGAGTACTTATATAGGACTAGGGTGGGTCACATGAGTACATTGAGTACTTATATAGGTCTAGGGTGAGTCACATGGGGTCATTTAGTACTTATAAAGGACTAGGGTGTGTCACATGGGGTCATTGACTACTTATATAGGACTAGGGTGGGTTACATGGGGTCATTGATTACTTATATAGTACTAGGGGGGGTCACATAGGGTCATTGAGTACTTATATAAGACTAGGGTGGGTCACATGGGGTATTGAGTACTTATATAGGACTAGGGTGGGTCACATGGGGCCATTGAGTACTTATATAGGACTAGGGTGGGTCACATGGGGTCATTAAGTACTTATATAGGACTAGGGTAGGTCACATGGGGTCATTGACTACTTATATAGAACTAGGGTGGCTGACCTGGGGTCATTGAGTACTTATATAGGACTAGGGGGGGTCACATGGGGTCATTAAGTACTTATATAGGACTAGGGTGGGTCACATGGGGTCATTGAGTACTTATATGGGACTAGGGGTGGGGTCACATGGGGTCATTGAATACTTATATAGGACTACAGTGGGTCACATGGGGTCATTGAGTACTTATATAGGACTAGGGAGAGTCACATGGGGTCATTTGAGTACTTATATAGGTCAAGGGGGGTCACATGGGGTCATTGAGTACTTATATAGGACTAGGGTGGGTCACATGGAGTCATTGAATACTTAAATAGGACTAGGGTGGGTCAGATGGGGTCATTGAGTACTTATATAGGACTAGGGTGGGTCACATGGGGTCATTGAGTACTTATATAGAACTAGGGGGGTCACATGGCGCCATTGAGTACTTATATAGGAGTAGGGTGTTTCACATGAGGTGAAATGAGTATTTATATAGGACTAGGGTAGGTCTCATGTGGTCATTGAGTACTTATATAGGACTAGGGAGGGTCACATGGGGTCATTGAGTACTTATATAGGACTACGGTGGGTCACATGGGGTCATTGAGTACTTATATAGGAATAGGAGGGGTCATATGGGGTCATTGAGTACTTATATAGGACTACGGTGGGTCACATGGGGTCATTGAGTACTTATATAGGACTAGGGAGGGTCACATGGGGTCATTTGAGTACTTATATAGGTCAAGGGGGGTCACATGGAGTCATTGAGTACTTAAATAGGACAAGGGTGGGTCAGATGGTGTCATTGAGTACTTATATGGGACTAGGGGTGGGGACACATGGGGTCATTGAATACTTATATAGGACTAGGTTGGGTCACATGGGGTCATTGAGTACTTATTTGGGACTAGGGGTGGGGTAACATGGGGTCATTGAATACTTATATAGGACTAGGTTGGGTCACATGGGGTCATTGAGTACTTATATGGGACTAGGGGTGTGGTCACATGGGGTCATTGAATACTTATATAGGACTACGGTGGGTCACATGGGGTCATTGAGTACTTATATAGGACTAGGAGGGGTCATATGGGGTCATTGAGTACTTATATAGGACTACGGTGGGTCACATGGGGTCATTGAGTACTTATATAGGACTAGGGAGGGTCACATGGGGTCATTTGAGTACTTATATAGGTCAAGGGGGGTCACATGGAGTCATTGAGTACTTAAATAGGACAAGGGTGGGTCAGATGGGGTCATTGAGTACTTATATGGGACTAGGGGTGGGGACACATGGGGTCATTGAATACTTATATAGGACTAGGTTGGGTCACATGGGGTCATTGAGTACTTATTTGGGACTAGGGGTGGGGTAACATGGGGTCATTGAATACTTATATAGGACTAGGTTGGGTCACATGGGTTCATTGAGTACTTAAATGGGACTAGGGGTGGGGTCACATGGGGTCATTGAATACCTATATAGGACTACGGTGGGTCACATGGGGTCATTGAGTACTTATATAGGGCTAGGAGGGGTCATATGGGGTCATTGAGTACTTATATAGGACTAGGGTTGGTCACATGGAGTCATTGAATACTTAAATAGGACTAGGGTGGGTCAGATGGGGTCATTGAGTACTTATATAGGACTAGGGTGGGTCACATGGCGCCATTGAGTACTTATATAGGAGGAGGGTGTGTCACATGGGGTGAAATGAGTATTTATATAGGACTAGGGTAGGTCTCATGTGGTCATTGAGTACTTATATAGGACTAGGGTGGGTCACATGGGGTCATTGAGTACTTAAATAGGACTAGGGTGGGTCACATGGGGTCATTGAATACTTATATAGGACTAGGGTGGGTCACATGGGGTCAATGAGTACTTATATAGGACAAGGGGGGTCACATGGGGTCATTTAGTACTTAAATAGGACAAGGGTGGGTCACAGTGTGTCATTGAGTACTTATATAGGACTAGGTTGGGTCACATGGGGTCATTGAGTACTTATATAGGAGTAGGGTGTTTCACATGGGGTGAAATGAGTATTTATATAGGACTAGGGTAGGTCTCATGTGGTCATTGAGTACTTATATAGGACTAGGGAGGGTCACATGGGGCCATTTGAGTACTTATATAGGTCAAGGGGGGTCACATGGGGTCATTGAGTACTTATATAGGACTAGGGGGGGGGTCACATGGGGTCATTGAGTACTTATATAGGACTAGGGTGGGTCACATGGGGTCATTGAGTACTTATATGGGACTAGGGGGGGTCAAGTGGGGTCATTGAATACTTATATAGGACCAGGAGGGGTCATATGGGGTCATTGATTACTTATATAGTACTAGGGGGGGTCACATAGAGTCATTGAGTACTTATATAAGACTAGGGTGGGTCACATGGGGTATTGAGTACTTATATAGGACTAGGGTGGGTCACATGGGGCCATTGAGTACTTATATAGGACTAGGGTGGGTCACATGGGGTCATTTAGTACTTATATAGGACTAGGGTAGGTCACATGGGGTCATTGACTACTTATATAGAACTAGGGTGGCTGACCTGGGGTCATTGAGTACTTATATAGGACTAGGGGGGGTCACATGGGGTCATTAAGTACTTATATAGGACTAGGGTGGGTCACATGGGGTCATTGAGTACTTATATGGGACTAGGGGTGGGGTCACATGGGGTCATTGAATACTTATATAGGACTACAGTGGGTCACATGGGGTCATTGAGTACTTATATAGGACTAGGGAGAGTCACATGGGGTCATTTGAGTACTTATATAGGTCAAGGGGGGTCACATGGGGTCATTGAGTACTTATATAGGACTAGGGTGGGTCACATGGAGTCATTGAATACTTAAATAGGACTAGGGTGGGTCAGATGGGGTCATTGAGTACTTATATAGGACTAGGGTGGGTCACATGGGGTCATTGAGTACTTATATAGAACTAGGGGGGTCACATGGCGCCATTGAGTACTTATATAGGAGTAGGGTGTTTCACATGAGGTGAAATGAGTATTTATATAGGACTAGGGTAGGTCTCATGTGGTCATTGAGTACTTATATAGGACTAGGGAGGGTCACATGGGGTCATTGAGTACTTATATAGGACTACGGTGGGTCACATGGGGTCATTGAGTACTTATATAGGAATAGGAGGGGTCATATGGGGTCATTGAGTACTTATATAGGACTACGGTGGGTCACATGGGGTCATTGAGTACTTATATAGGACTAGGGAGGGTCACATGGGGTCATTTGAGTACTTATATAGGTCAAGGGGGGTCACATGGAGTCATTGAGTACTTAAATAGGACAAGGGTGGGTCAGATGGTGTCATTGAGTACTTATATGGGACTAGGGGTGGGGACACATGGGGTCATTGAATACTTATATAGGACTAGGTTGGGTCACATGGGGTCATTGAGTACTTATTTGGGACTAGGGGTGGGGTAACATGGGGTCATTGAATACTTATATAGGACTAGGTTGGGTCACATGGGGTCATTGAGTACTTATATGGGACTAGGGGTGTGGTCACATGGGGTCATTGAATACTTATATAGGACTACGGTGGGTCACATGGGGTCATTGAGTACTTATATAGGACTAGGAGGGGTCATATGGGGTCATTGAGTACTTATATAGGACTACGGTGGGTCACATGGGGTCATTGAGTACTTATATAGGACTAGGGAGGGTCACATGGGGTCATTTGAGTACTTATATAGGTCAAGGGGGGTCACATGGAGTCATTGAGTACTTAAATAGGACAAGGGTGGGTCAGATGGGGTCATTGAGTACTTATATGGGACTAGGGGTGGGGACACATGGGGTCATTGAATACTTATATAGGACTAGGTTGGGTCACATGGGGTCATTGAGTACTTATTTGGGACTAGGGGTGGGGTAACATGGGGTCATTGAATACTTATATAGGACTAGGTTGGGTCACATGGGGTCATTGAGTACTTAAATGGGACTAGGGGTGGGGTCACATGGGGTCATTGAATACCTATATAGGACTACGGTGGGTCACATGGGGTCATTGAGTACTTATATAGGGCTAGGAGGGGTCATATGGGGTCATTGAGTACTTATATAGGACTAGGGTTGGTCACATGGAGTCATTGAATACTTAAATAGGACTAGGGTGGGTCAGATGGGGTCATTGAGTACTTATATAGGACTAGGGTGGGTCACATGGCGCCATTGAGTACTTATATAGGAGGAGGGTGTGTCACATGGGGTGAAATGAGTATTTATATAGGACTAGGGTAGGTCTCATGTGGTCATTGAGTACTTATATAGGACTAGGGTGGGTCACATGGGGTCATTGAGTACTTAAATAGGACTAGGGTGGGTCACATGGGGTCATTGAATACTTATATAGGACTAGGGTGGGTCACATGGGGTCAATGAGTACTTATATAGGACAAGGGGGGTCACATGGGGTCATTTAGTACTTAAATAGGACAAGAATGGGTCACAGTGGGTCATTGAGTACTTATATAGGACTAGGTTGGGTCACATGGGGTCATTGAGTACTTATATAGGAGTAGGGTGTTTCACATGGGGTGAAATGAGTATTTATATAGGACTAGGGTAGGTCTCATGTGGTCATTGAGTACTTATATAGGACTAGGGAGGGTCACATGGGGTCATTTGAGTACTTATATAGGTCAAGGGGGGTCACATGGGGTCATTGAGTACTTATATAGGACTAGGGGGGGGTCACATGGGGTCATTGAGTACTTATATAGGACTAGGGTGGGTCACATGGGGTCATTGAGTACTTATATGGGACTAGGGGGGGTCAAGTGGGGTCATTGAATACTTATATAGGACCAGGAGGGGTCATATGGGGTCATTGATTACTTATATAGTACTAGGGGTGGGGTCACATGGGGTCATTGAATACTTATATAGGACTACAGTGGGTCACATGGGGTCATTGAGTACTTATATAGGACTAGGGAGAGTCACATGGGGTCATTTGAGTACTTATATAGGTCAAGGGGGGTCACATGGGGTCATTGAGTACTTATATAGGACTAGGGTGGGTCACATGGAGTCATTGAATACTTAAATAGGACTAGGGTGGGTCAGATGGGGTCATTGAGTACTTATATAGGACTAGGGTGGGTCACATGGGGTCATTGAGTACTTATATAGAACTAGGGGGGTCACATGGCGCCATTGAGTACTTATATAGGAGTAGGGTGTTTCACATGAGGTGAAATGAGTATTTATATAGGACTAGGGTAGGTCTCATGTGGTCATTGAGTACTTATATAGGACTAGGGAGGGTCACATGGGGTCATTTGAGTACTTATATAGGTCAAGGGGGGTCACATGGGGTCATTGAGTACTTATATGGGACTAGGGGGGGGGTCAAATGGGGTCATTGAATACTTATATAGGACCAGGAGGGGTCATATGGGGTCATTGAGTACTTATATAGGACTAGGGAGGGTCACATGGGGTCATTTGAGTACTTATATAGGTCAAGAGGGGTCACATGGGGTCATTGAGTACTTATATAGGACAAGGGGGGTCACATGGGGTCATTTATTACTTAAATAGGACTAGGGTGTGTCACATGGGCTCATTGAGTACTTATATAGGACTACGGTGGGTCACATGGGGTCATTGAGTACTTATAAGGGACTAGGGGGGGTCACATGGGGACATTGTGTACTTATATAGGACTACGGTGGGTCACATGGGGTCATTGAGTAGTTATATAGGACTACGTTGGGTCACATGGGGTCATTGAGTACTTATATAGGACTAGGGAGGGTCACAAGGTGTCATTTGAGTACTTATATAGGTCAAGGGGGGTCACATGGGGTCATTGAGTACTTATATAGGACTAGGGTGGGTCACATGGGGTAATTGAGTACTTATATAGGACAAGGGGGGTCACATGGGGTCATTTAGTACTTAAATAGGAGTAGGGTGGGTCACATGGGGTCATTGAGTACTTATATAGGACTAGGGTGGGTCACATGGGGTCATTGAGTACTTATATAGAAGTAGGGGGGAGTCACATGGGGCCATTGGGTACTTATATAGGACTAGGGTGGGTCACATGGGGTCATTAGGTACTTATATAAGACTAGGGTGACTGACCTGGGGTCATTGAGTACTTATATAGGACTAGAGTGGGTCTCATGGGGTCATTGAGTACTTATATAGTACTAGGTTGGGTCACATGGGGTCATTGAGTACTTATATAGGACTAGGGTGGGTTACATGAGTACATTGAGTACTTATATAGGACTAGGGTGAGTCACATGGGGTCATTTAGTACTTATAAAGGACTAGGGTGTGTCACATGGGGTCATTGACTACTTATATAGGACTAGGGTGGGTTACATGGGGTCATTGATTACTTATATAGGACTAGGGGGGTCACATGGGGTCATTGAGTACTTATATAGGACTAAGGTGGGTCACATGGGGCCATTGAGTACTTATATAGGACTAGGGGGGTCACATATGGTCATTAAGTACTTATATAAGACTAGGGTGGGTCACATGGGGTCATTGAGTACTTATATAGGACTAGGGTGGGTCACATGGGGTCATTGAGTACTTATATGGGACTAAGGGTGGGGACACATGGGGTCATTGAATACTTATATAGGACTAGGATGGGTCACATGGGGTCATTGAGTACTTATATGGGACTAGGGGTGGGGTCACATGGGGTCATTGAATACTTATATAGGACTACGTTGGGTCACATGGGGTCATTGAGTACTTATATAGGACTAGGAGGGGTCATATGGGGTCATTGAGTACTTATATAGGACTACGGTGGGTCACATGGGGTCATTGAGTACTTATATAGGACTACGTTGGGTCACATGGGGTCATTGAGTACTTATATAGGACTAGGGAGGGTCACAAGGTGTCATTTGAGTACTTATATAGGTCAAGGGGGGTCACATGGGGTCATTGAGTACTTATATAGGACTAGGGTGGGTCACATGGGGTAATTGAGTACTTATATAGGACAAGGGGGGTCACATGGGGTCATTTAGTACTTAAATAGGAGTAGGGTGGGTCACATGGGGTCATTGAGTACTTATATAGGACTAGGGTGGGTCACATGGGGTCATTGAGTACTTATATAGAAGTAGGGGGGAGTCACATGGGGCCATTGGGTACTTATATAGGACTAGGGTGGGTCACATGGGGTCATTAGGTACTTATATAAGACTAGGGTGGCTGACCTGGGGTCATTGAGTACTTATATAGGACTATAGTGGGTCTCATGGGGTCATTGAGTACTTATATAGTACTAGGTTGGGTCACATGGGGTCATTGAGTACTTATATAGGACTAGGGTGGGTTACATGAGTACATTGAGTACTTATATAGGACTAGGATGAGTCACATGGGGTCATTTAGTACTTATAAAGGACTAGGGTGTGTCACATGGGGTCATTGACTACTTATATAGGACTAGGGTGGGTTACATGGGGTCATTGATTACTTATATAGGACTAGGGGGGTCACATGGGGTCATTGAGTACTTATATAGGACTAAGGTGGGTCACATGGGGCCATTGAGTACTTATATAGGTCTAGGGGGGTCACATATGGTCATTAAGTACTTATATAAGACTAGGGTGGGTCACATGGGGTCATTGAGTACTTATATAGGACTAGGGTGGGTCACATGGGGTCATTGCGTACTTATATAGGACTACGGTGGGTCACATGGGGTCATTGAGTACTTATATAGGAATAGGAGGGGTCATATGGGGTCATTGAGTACTTATATAGGACTACGGTGTGTCACATGGGGTCATTGAGTACTTATATGGGACTAGGGGTGGGGACACATGGGGTCATTGAATACTTATATAGGACTAGGTTGGGTCACATGGGGTCATTGAGTACTTATATAGGTCAAGGGGGGTCACATGGAGTCATTGAGTACTTAAATAGGACAAGGGTGGGTCAGATGGTGTCATTGAGTACTTATATAGGACTACGGTGGGTCACATGGGGTCATTGAGTACTTATATAGGACTAGGGAGGGTCACATGGGGTCATTTGAGTACTTATATAGGTCAAGGGGGGTCACATGGAGTCATTGAGTACTTAAATAGGACAAGGGTGGGTCAGATGGGGTCATTGAGTACTTATATGGGACTAGGGGTGGGGACACATGGGGTCATTGAATACTTATATAGGACTAGGTTGGGTCACATGGGGTCATTGAGTACTTATTTGGGACTAGGGGTGGGGTAACATGGGGTCATTGAATACTTATATAGGACTAGGTTGGGTCACATGGGGTCATTGAGTACTTATATGGGACTAGGGGTGGGGTCACATGGGGTCATTGAATACTTATATAGGACTACGGTGGGTCACATGGGGTCATTGAGTACTTATATAGGACTAGGAGGGGTCATATGGGGTCATTGAGTACTTATATAGGACTAGGGTTGGGCACATGGAGTCATTGAATACTTAAATAGGACTAGGGTGGGTCAGATGGGGTCATTGAGTACTTATATAGGACTAGGGTGGGTCACATGGCGCCATTGAGTACTTATATAGGAGGAGGGTGAGTCACATGGGGTGAAATGAGTATTTATATAGGACTAGGGTAGGTCTCATGTGGTCATTGAGTACTTATATAGGACTAGGGTGGGTCACATGGGGTCATTGAGTACTTAAATAGGACTAGGGTGGGTCACATGGGGTCATTGAATACTTATATAGGACTAGGGTGGGTCACATGGGGTCAATGAGTACTTATATAGGACCAGGAGGGGTCATATGGGGTCATTGAGTACTTATATAGGACTAGGGAGGGTCACATGGGGTCATTTAGTACTTAAATAGGACAAGGGTGGGTCACATGGGGTCATTGAGTACTTATATAGGACTAGGTTGGGTCACATGGGGTCATTGAGTACTTATATAGGAGTAGGGTGTTTCACATGGGGTGAAATGAGTATTTATATAGGACTAGGGTAGGTCTCATGTGGTCATTAAGTACTTATATAGGACTAGGGAGGGTCACATGGGGTTATTTGAGTACTTATATAGGTCAAGGGGGGTCACATGGGGTCATTGAGTACTTATATAGGACTAGGGGGGGGTCACATGGGGTCATTGAGTACTTATATAGGACTAGGGTGGGTCACATGGGGTCATTGAGTACTTATATGGGACTAGGGGGGGTCAAGTGGGGTCATTGAATACTTATATAGGACCAGGAGGGGTCATATGGGGTCATTGAGTACTTATATAGGACTAGGGAGGGTCACATGGGGTCATTTGAGTACTTATATAGGTCAAGGGGGGTCACATGGGGTCATTGAGTACTTATATAGGACAGGGGGGGTCACATGGGGTCATTTATTACTTAAATAGGACTAGGGTGTGTCACATGGGCTCATTGAGTACTTATATAGGACTACGGTAGGTCACATGGGGTCATTGAGTACTTATAAGGGACTAGGGGGGGTCACATGGGGACATTGTGTACTTATATAGGACTACGGTGGGTCACATTGGGTCATTGTGTACTTATATAGGACTACGTTGGGTCACATGGGGTCATTGAGTACTTATATAGGACTAGGGAGGGTCACATGGGGTCATTTGAGTACTTATATAGGTCAAGGGGGGTCACCTGGGGTCATTGAGTACTTATATAGGACTAGGGTGGTTCACATGGGGTCATTGAGTACTTATATAGGACTAGGGTGGGTCACATGGGGTCATTGAGTACTTATATAGAAGTAGGGGGGAGTCACATGGGGCCATTGGGTACTTATATAGGACTAGGGTGGGTCACATGGGGTCATTAGGTACTTATATAAGACTAGGGTGACTGACCTGGGGTCATTGAGTACTTATATAGGACTAGAGTGGGTCTCATGGGGTCATTGAGTACTTATATAGTACTAGGTTGGGTCACATGGGGTCATTGAGTACTTATATAGGACTAGGGTGGGTTACATGAGTACATTGAGTACTTATATAGGACTAGGGTGAGTCACATGGGGTCATTTAGTACTTATAAAGGACTAGGGTGTGTCACATGGGGTCATTGACTACTTATATAGGACTAGGGTGGGTTACATGGGGTCATTGATTACTTATATAGGACTAGGGGGGTCACATGGGGTCATTGAGTACTTATATAGGACTAAGGTGGGTCACATGGGGCCATTGAGTACTTATATAGGACTAGGGGGGTCACATATGGTCATTAAGTACTTATATAAGACTAGGGTGGGTCACATGGGGTCATTGAGTACTTATATAGGACTAAGGTGGGTCACATGGGGTCATTGAGTACTTATATGGGACTAAGGGTGGGGACACATGGGGTCATTGAATACTTATATAGGACTAGGTTGGGTCACATGGGGTCATTGAGTACTTATATGGGACTAGGGGTGGGGTCACATGGGGTCATTGAATACTTATATAGGACTACGTTGGGTCACATGGGGTCATTGAGTACTTATATAGGACTAGGAGGGGTCATATGGGGTCATTGAGTACTTATATAGGACTACGGTGGGTCACATGGGGTCATTGAGTACTTATATAGGACTACGTTGGGTCACATGGGGTCATTGAGTACTTATATAGGACTAGGGAGGGTCACAAGGTGTCATTTGAGTACTTATATAGGTCAAGGGGGGTCACATGGGGTCATTGAGTACTTATATAGGACTAGGGTGGGTCACATGGGGTAATTGAGTACTTATATAGGACAAGGGGGGTCACATGGGGTCATTTAGTACTTAAATAGGAGTAGGGTGGGTCACATGGGGTCAATGAGTACTTATATAGGACTAGGGTGGGTCACATGGGGTCATTGAGTACTTATATAGAAGTAGGGGGGAGTCACATGGGGCCATTGGGTACTTATATAGGACTAGGGTGGGTCACATGGGGTCATTAGGTACTTATATAAGACTAGGGTGGCTGACCTGGAGTCATTGAGTACTTATATAGGACTATAGTGGGTCTCATGGGGTCATTGAGTACTTATATAGTACTAGGTTGGGTCACATGGGGTCATTGAGTACTTATATAGGACTAGGGTGGGTTACATGAGTACATTGAGTACTTATATAGGACTAGGGTGGGTCACATGGGGTCATTGAGTACTTATATAGGACTAGGGAGGGTCACATGGGGTCATTTGAGTACTTATATAGGTCAAGGGGGGTCACATGGAGTCATTGAGTACTTAAATAGGACAAGGGTGGGTCAGATGGTGTCATTGAGTACTTATATGGGACTAGGGGTGGGGACACATGGGGTCATTGAATACTTATATAGGACTAGGTTGGGTCACATGGGGTCATTGAGTACTTATTTGGGACTAGGGGTGGGGTAACATGGGGTCATTGAATACTTATATAGGACTAGGTTGGGTCACATGGGGTCATTGAGTACTTATATGGGACTAGGGGTGTGGTCACATGGGGTCATTGAATACTTATATAGGACTACGGTGGGTCACATGGGGTCATTGAGTACTTATATAGGACTAGGAGGGGTCATATGGGGTCATTGAGTACTTATATAGGACTACGGTGGGTCACATGGGGTCATTGAGTACTTATATAGGACTAGGGAGGGTCACATGGGGTCATTTGAGTACTTATATAGGTCAAGGGGGGTCACATGGAGTCATTGAGTACTTAAATAGGACAAGGGTGGGTCAGATGGGGTCATTGAGTACTTATATGGGACTAGGGGTGGGGACACATGGGGTCATTGAATACTTATATAGGACTAGGTTGGGTCACATGGGGTCATTGAGTACTTATTTGGGACTAGGGGTGGGGTAACATGGGGTCATTGAATACTTATATAGGACTAGGTTGGGTCACATGGGGTCATTGAGTACTTAAATGGGACTAGGGGTGGGGTCACATGGGGTCATTGAATACCTATATAGGACTACGGTGGGTCACATGGGGTCATTGAGTACTTATATAGGACTAGGAGGGGTCATATGGGGTCATTGAGTACTTATATAGGACTAGGGTTGGTCACATGGAGTCATTGAATACTTAAATAGGACTAGGGTGGGTCAGATGGGGTCATTGAGTACTTATATAGGACTAGGGTGGGTCACATGGCGCCATTGAGTACTTATATAGGAGGAGGGTGTGTCACATGGGGTGAAATGAGTATTTATATAGGACTAGGGTAGGTCTCATGTGGTCATTGAGTACTTATATAGGACTAGGGTGGGTCACATGGGGTCATTGAGTACTTAAATAGGACTAGGGTGGGTCACATGGGGTCATTGAATACTTATATAGGACTAGGGTGGGTCACATGGGGTCAATGAGTACTTATATAGGAGTAGGGTGTTTCACATGGGGTGAAATGAGTATTTATATAGGACTAGGGTAGGTCTCATGTGGTCATGGAGTACTTATATAGGAATAGGGAGGGTCACATGGGGTCATTTGAGTACTTATATAGGTCAAGGGGGGTCACATGGGGTCATTGAGTACTTATATAGGACAAGGGGGGGGGTCACATGGGGTGATTGAGTACTTATATAGGACTAGGGTGGGTCACATGGGGTCATTGAGTACTTATATGGGACTAGGGGGGGTCAAGTGGGGTCATTGAATACTTATATAGGACCAGGAGGGGTCATATGGGGTCATTGATTACTTATATAGTACTAGGGGGGGTCACATAGGGTCATTGAGTACTTATATAAGACTAGGGTGGGTCACATGGGGTATTGAGTACTTATATAGGACTAGGGTGGGTCACATGGGGCCATTGAGTACTTATATAGGACTAGGGTGGGTCACATGGGGTCATTAAGTACTTATATAGGACTAGGGTAGGTCACATGGGGTCATTGACTACTTATATAGAACTAGGGTGGCTGACCTGGGGTCATTGAGTACTTTAGGACTAGGGGGGGTCACATGGGGTCATTAAGTACTTATATAGGACTAGGGTGGGTCACATGGGGTCATTGAGTACTTATATGGGACTAGGAGTGGGGTCACATGGGGTCATTGAATACTTATATAGGACTACAGTGGGTCACATGGGGTCATTGAGTACTTATATAGGACTAGGGAGAGTCACATGGGGTCATTTGAGTACTTATATAGGTCAAGGGGGGTCACATGGGGTCATTGAGTACTTATATAGGACTAGGGTGGGTCACATGGAGTCATTGAATACTTAAATAGGACTAGGGTGGGTCAGATGGGGTCATTGAGTACTTATATAGGACTAGGGTGGGTCACATGGGGTCATTGAGTACTTATATAGAACTAGGGGGGTCACATGGCGTCATTGAGTACTTATATAGGAGTAGGGTGTTTCACATGAGGTGAAATGAGTATTTATATAGGACTAGGGTAGGTCTCATGTGGTCATTGAGTACTTATATAGGACTAGGGAGGGTCACATGGGGTCATTTGAGTACTTATATAGGTCAAGGGGGGTCACATGGGGTCATTGAGTACTTATATGGGACTAGGGGGGGGGTCAAATGGGGTCATTGAATACTTATATAGGACCAGGAGGGGTCATATGGGGTCATTGAGTACTTATATAGGACTAGGGAGGGTCACATGGGGTCATTTGAGTACTTATATAGGTCAAGAGGGGTCACATGGGGTCATTGAGTACTTATATAGGACAAGGGGGGTCACATGGGGTCATTTATTACTTAAATAGGACTAGGGTGTGTCACATGGGGTCATTGAGTACTTATATAGAAGTAGGGGGGAGTCACATGGGGCCATTGGGTACTTATATAGGACTAGGGTGGGTCACATGGGGTCATTAGGTACTTATATAAGACTAGGGTGACTGACCTGGGGTCATTGAGTACTTATATAGGACTAGAGTGGGTCTCATGGGGTCATTGAGTACTTATATAGGACTACGGTGGGTCACATGGGGTCATTGAGTACTTATAAGGGACTAGGGGGGGTCACATGGGGACATTGTGTACTTATATAGGACTACGGTGGGTCACATGGGGTCATTGAGTAGTTATATAGGACTACGTTGGGTCACATGGGGTCATTGAGTACTTATATAGGACTAGGGAGGGTCACAAGGTGTCATTTGAGTACTTATATAGGTCAAGGGGGGTCACATGGGGTCATTGAGTACTTATATAGGACTAGGGTGGGTCACATGGGGTAATTGAGTACTTATATAGGACAAGGGGGGTCACATGGGGTCATTTAGTACTTAAATAGGAGTAGGGTGGGTCACATGGGGTCATTGAGTACTTATATAGGACTAGGGTGGGTCACATGGGGTCATTGAGTACTTATATAGAAGTAGGGGGGAGTCACATGGGGCCATTGGGTACTTATATAGGACTAGGGTGGGTCACATGGGGTCATTAGGTACTTATATAAGACTAGGGTGACTGACCTGGGGTCATTGAGTACTTATATAGGACTAGAGTGGGTCTCATGGGGTCATTGAGTACTTATATAGTACTAGGTTGGGTCACATGGGGTCATTGAGTACTTATATAGGACTAGGGTGGTTTACATGAGTACATTGAGTACTTATATAGGACTAGGGTGAGTCACATGGGGTCATTTAGTACTTATAAAGGACTAGGGTGTGTCACATGGGGTCATTGACTACTTATATAGGACTAGGGTGGGTTACATGGGGTCATTGATTACTTATATAGGACTAGGGGGGTCACATGGGGTCATTGAGTACTTATATAGGACTAAGGTGGGTCACATGGGGCCATTGAGTACTTATATAGGACTAGGGGGGTCACATATGGTCATTAAGTACTTATATAAGACTAGGGTGGGTCACATGGGGTCATTGAGTACTTATATAGGACTAGGGTGGGTCACATGGGGTCATTGAGTACTTATATAGGACTACGGTGGGTCACATGGGGTCATTGAGTACTTATATAGGAATAGGAGGGGTCATATGGGGTCATTGAGTACTTATATAGGACTACGGTGGGTCACATGGGGTCATTGAGTACTTATATGGGACTAGGGGTGGGGACACATGGGGTCATTGAATACTTATATAGGACTAGGTTGGGTCACATGGGGTCATTGAGTACTTATTTGGGACTAGGGGTGGGGTAACATGGGGTCATTGAATACTTATATAGGACTAGGTTGGGTCACATGGGGTCATTGAGTACTTATATGGGACTAGGGGTGTGGTCACATGGGGTCATTGAATACTTATATAGGACTACGGTGGGTCACATGGGGTCATTGAGTACTTATATAGGACTAGGAGGGGTCATATGGGGTCATTGAGTACTTATATAGGACTACGGTGGGTCACATGGGGTCATTGAGTACTTATATAGGACTAGGGAGGGTCACATGGGGTCATTTGAGTACTTATATAGGTCAAGGGGGGTCACATGGAGTCATTGAGTACTTAAATAGGACAAGGGTGGGTCAGATGGGGTCATTGAGTACTTATATGGGACTAGGGGTGGGGACACATGGGGTCATTGAATACTTATATAGGACTAGGTTGGGTCACATGGGGTCATTGAGTACTTATTTGGGACTAGGGGTGGGGTAACATGGGGTCATTGAATACTTATATAGGACTAGGTTGGGTCACATGGGGTCATTGAGTACTTATATGGGACTAGGGGTGGGGTCACATGGGGTCATTGAATACTTATATAGGACTACGGTGGGTCACATGGGGTCATTGAGTACTTATATAGGACTAGGAGGGGTCATATGGGGTCATTGAGTACTTATATAGGACTAGGGTTGGGCACATGGAGTCATTGAATACTTAAATAGGACTAGGGTGGGTCAGATGGGGTCATTGAGTACTTATATAGGACTAGGGTGGGTCACATGGCGCCATTGAGTACTTATATAGGAGGAGGGTGAGTCACATGGGGTGAAATGAGTATTTATATAGGACTAGGGTAGGTCTCATGTGGTCATTGAGTACTTATATAGGACTAGGGTGGGTCACATGGGGTCATTGAGTACTTAAATAGGACTAGGGTGGGTCACATGGGGTCATTGAGTACTTATATGGGACTAGGGGTGTGGTCACATGGGGTCATTGAATACTTATATAGGACTACGGTGGGTCACATAGGGTCATTGAGTACTTATATAGGACTAGGAGGGGTCATATGGGGTCATTGAGTACTTATATAGGACTACGGTGGGTCACATGGGGTCATTGAGTACTTATATAGGACTAGGGAGGGTCACATGGGGTCATTTGAGTACTTATATAGGTCAAGGGGGGTCACATGGAGTCATTGAGTACTTAAATAGGACAAGGGTGGGTCAGATGGGGTCATTGAGTACTTATATGGGACTAGGGGTGGGGACACATGGGGTCATTGAATACTTATATAGGACTAGGTTGGGTCACATGGGGTCATTGAGTACTTATTTGGGACTAGGGGTGGGGTAACATGGGGTCATTGAATACTTATATAGGACTAGGTTGGGTCACATGGGGTCATTGAGTACTTATATGGGACTAGGGGTGGGGTCACATGGGGTCATTGAATACTTATATAGGACTACGGTGGGTCACATGGGGTCATTGAGTGCTTATATAGGACTAGGAGGGGTCATATGGGGTCATTGAGTACTTATATAGGACTAGGGTTGGGCACATGGAGTCATTGAATACTTAAATAGGACTAGGGTGGGTCAGATGGGGTCATTGAGTACTTATATAGGACTAGGGTGGGTCACATGGCGCCATTGAGTACTTATATAGGAGGAGGGTGAGTCACATGGGGTGAAATGAGTATTTATATAGGACTAGGGTAGGTCTCATGTGGTCATTGAGTACTTATATAGGACTAGGGTGGGTCACATGGGGTCATTGAGTACTTAAATAGGACTAGGGTGGGTCACATGGGGTCATTGAATACTTATATAGGACTAGGGTGGGTCACATGGGGTCAATGAGTACTTATATAGGACAAGGGGGGTCACATGGGGTCATTTAGTACTTAAATAGGACAAGGGTGGGTCACATGGGGTCATTGAGTACTTATATAGGACTAGGTTGGGTCACATGGGGTCATTGAGTACTTATATAGGAGTAGGGTGTTTCACATGGGGTGAAATGAGTATTTATATAGGACTAGGGTAGGTCTCATGTGGTCATTGAGTACTTATATAGGACTAGGGAGGGTCACATGGGGTTATTTGAGTACTTATATAGGTCAAGGGGGGTCACATGGGGTCATTGAGTACTTATATAGGACTAGGGGGGGGTCACATGGGGTCATTGAGTACTTATATAGGACTAGGGTGGGTCACATGGGGTCATTGAGTACTTATATAGGAGTAGGGTGTTTCACATGGGGTGAAATGAGTATTTATATAGGACTAGGGTAGGTCTCATGTGGTCATTGAGTACTTATATAGGACTAGGGAGGGTCACATGGGGTTATTTGAGTACTTATATAGGTCAAGGGGGGTCACATGGGGTCATTGAGTACTTATATAGGACTAGGGGGGGGTCACATGGGGTCATTGAGTACTTATATGGGACTAGGGGGTGTCAAGTGGGGTCATTGAATACTTATATAGGACCAGGAGGGGTCATATGGGGTCATTGAGTACTTATATAGGACTAGGGAGGGTCACATGGGGTCATTTGAGTACTTATATAGGTCAAGGGGGGTCACATGGGGTCATTGAGTACTTATATAGGACAGGGGGGGTCACATGGGGTCATTTATTACTTAAATAGGACTAGGGTGTGTCACATGGGCTCATTGAGTACTTATATAGGACTACGGTAGGTCACATGGGGTCATTGAGTACTTATAAGGGACTAGGGGGGGTCACATGGGGACATTGTGTACTTATATAGGACTACGGTGGGTCACATTGGGTCATTGTGTACTTATATAGGACTACGTTGGGTCACATGGGGTCATTGAGTACTTATATAGGACTAGGGAGGGTCACATGGGGTCATTTGAGTACTTATATAGGTCAAGGGGGGTCACCTGGGGTCATTGAGTACTTATATAGGACTAGGGTGGTTCACATGGGGTCATTGAGTACTTTTATAGGACAAGGGGGGTCACATGGGGTCATTTAGTACTTAAATAGGAGTAGGGTGGGTCACATGGGGTCATTGAGTACTTATATAGGACTAGGGTGAGTCACATGGGGTCATTGAGTACTTATATAGGATTACGTTGGGTCACATGGGGTCATTGAGTACTTATATAGGACTAGGGAGGGTCACATGGGGTCATTTGAGTACTTATATAGGTCAAGGGGGGTCACCTGGGGTCATTGAGTACTTATATAGGACTAGGGTGGGTCACATGGGGTCATTAATTACTTATATAAGACTAGGGTGGCTGACCTGGGGTCATTGAGTACTTATATAGGACTAGAGTGGGTCTCATGGGGTCATTGAGTACTTATATAGTACTAGGGTGGGTCACATGGGGTCATTGAGTACTTATATAGGACTAGGGTGAGTCACATGGGGTCATTTCGTACTTATTAAGGACTAGGATGTGTCACATGGGGTCATTGACTACTTATATAGGACTAGGGTGGGTTACGTAGGGTCATTGATTACTTATATAGGACTAGGGGTGTCACATGGGGTCATTGAGTACTTATATAGGACTAGGGTGGGTCACATGGGGTCATTGAGTACTTATATACGACTAGGGTAGGTCACATGGGGCCATTGAGTACTTATATAGGACTAGGGTGGTCACATATGGTCATTAAGTACTTATATAAGACTAGGGTGGGTCACATGGGGTCATTGAGTACTTATATAGGACTAGGTTGGGTCACATGGGGTCATTGAGTACTTATATGGGACTAGGGGTGGGGTCACATGGGGTCATTGAATACTTATATAGGACTACGGTGGGTCACATGGGGTCATTGAGTACTTATATAGGACTAGGAGGGGTCATATGGGGTCATTGAGTACTTATATAGGACTACGATGGGTTACATGGGGTCATTGAGTACTTATATAGGACTAGGGAGGTTCACATGGGGTCATTTGAGTACTTATATAGGTCAAGGGGGGTCAAATGGGGTCATTGAGTACTTATATAGGACTAGGGTGGGTCACATGGCGCCATTGAGTACTTATATAGGAGGAGGGTGTGTCACATGGGGTGAAATGAGTATTTATATAGGACTAGGGTAGGTCTCATGTGGTCATTGAGTACTTATATAGGACTAGGGTGGGTCACATGGGGTCATTGAGTACTTAAATAGGACTAGGGTGGGTCACATGGGGTCATTGAGTACTTATATGGGACTAGGGGGGGGGGTCAAATGGGGTCATTGAATACTTATATAGGACCAGGAGGAGTCATATGGGGTCATTGAGTACTTATATAGGACTAGGGAGGGTCACATGGGGTCATTTGAGTACTTATATAGGACTAGGGGGGGGTCACATGGGGTCATTGAGTACTTATATAGGACTAGGGTGGGTCACATGGGGTCATTGAGTACTTATATGGGACTAGGGGGGGGGTCAAATGGGGTCATTGAATACTTATATAGGACCAGGAGGGGTCATATGGGGTCATTGAGTACTTATATAGGACTAGGGAGGATCACATGGGGTCATTTGAGTACTTATATAGGTCAAGGGGGGTCACATGGGGTCATTGAGTACTTATATAGGACTAGGGTGGTTCACATGGGGTCATTGAGTACTTATATAAGACTAGGGTGGCTGACCTGGGGTCATTGAGTACTTATATAGGACTAGAGTGGGTCTCATGGGGTCATTGAGTACTTATATAGTACTAGGGTGGGTCACCTGTGGTCATTGAGTACTTATATAGGACTAGGGTGGGTCACATGGGGTCATTGAGTACTTATATAGGACTAGCGTGGGTCACATGGGGTCATTGTGTACATATATAGGACTAGGGTGGGTCACATGGGGACATTGAGTACTTATATAGGACTAGGATGGGTCACATTAGGTCGTTGAGTACTTATATAGGACTAGGGTGGGTCACATGGGGTTATTGATTACTTATATAGGACTAGGGTGGGTCACATGGGGTCATTGAGTACTTATATAGGACTAGCGTGGGTCACAATGCGTCATTGTGTACTTATATAGGACTAGGATGGTCACATAGTGTCATTGAGTACTTATATAAAACTAGCGTGGGTCACATGGGGTCATAGAGCACTAATATATGATTAGGGTGGGTCACCTGGGGTCATTGAGTACTTATATAGGACTAGGGTGGGTCACATGGGGTCATTGAGTACATATATAGGACTAGGGTGGGTCACATGGGGTCATTGAGCACTAATATAGGACTAGGGTGAGTCACATTAGGTCATTGAGTACATATATAGGACTAGGGTGGGTCACATGGGGTCATTGAGTACTTATATAGGACTAGCGTGGGTCACATGGGGTCATTGTGTACATATATAGGACTAGGGTGGGTCACATGGGGTGATTGAGTACTTATATAGGACTAGCGTGGGTCAAATGGGGTCATTGAGCACTAATATAGGACTATGGTGGGTCACCTGGGGTCGTTGAGTACTTATATAGGACTAGGTAGGGTCACATGGGGTCATTGAGTACATATATAGGACTAGGGTGGGTCACATGAGGTCATTGAGTACTTCTATAGGACTAGGGTGGGTCACATGTAGTTATTGAGTACTTATATAGGACTAGGGTGGGTGACATTAGGTCATTGAGTACTTATATAGGACTAGGGTGGGTCACATGGGGTTATAGAGTACTTATATAGGACTAGGGTGGGTCACATGGGGTCATTGAGTACTTATATAGGACTAGCGTGTGTCACATGGGGTCATTATGTACATATTTAGGACTAGGGTGGGTCACATGGGGTCATTGACTACATATATAGGACTAGGGTGTATAACATGGGGTCATAGAGCACTAATATATGACTAGGGTGGGTCACCTGGGGTCATTGAGTTCTTATATAGAACTAGGGTGGGTCACATGGGGTCATTGAGTACTTATATAGGACTAGCGCGGGTCACATGGGGTCATTGAGCACTAATATAGGACTATGGTGGGTGACCTGGAGTAATTGAGTACTAATATAGGACTAGGATGGGTCACATGGGGTAATTGAGTACTTATATAGGACTAGGGTGGGTCACATGGGTTCATTGACTACATATATAGGAGTAGGATGGGTCACATGGGGTCATGGAGCACTAATATATGACTAGGGTGGGTCACATGGGGTCATTGAGTACTTATATAGGACTAGGGTGGGTCACATGGGGTCATTGAGTACTTATATGGGACTAGGGGGGGGGGTCAAATGGGGTCATTGAATACTTATATAGGACCAGGAGGGGTCATATGGGGTCATTGAGTACTTATATAGGACTAGGGAGGATCACATGGGGTCATTTGAGTACTTATATAGGTCAAGGGGGGTCACATGGGGTCATTGAGTACTTATATAGGACTAGGGTGGTTCACATGGGGTCATTGAGTACTTATATAAGACTAGGGTGGCTGACCTGGGGTCATTGAGTACTTATATAGGACTAGAGTGGGTCTCATGGGGTCATTGAGTACTTATATAGTACTAGGGTGGGTCACCTGTGGTCATTGAGTACTTATATAGGACTAGGGTGGGTCACATGGGGTCATTGAGTACTTATATAGGACTAGCGTGGGTCACATGGGGTCATTGTGTACATATATAGGACTAGGGTGGGTCACATGGGGACATTGAGTACTTATATAGGACTAGGATGGGTCACATTAGGTCGTTGAGTACTTATATAGGACTAGGGTGGGTCACATGGGGTTATTGATTACTTATATAGGACTAGGGTGGGTCACATGGGGTCATTGAGTACTTATATAGGACTAGCGTGGGTCACAATGCGTCATTGTGTACTTATATAGGACTAGGATGGTCACATAGTGTCATTGAGTACTTATATAAAACTAGCGTGGGTCACATGGGGTCATAGAGCACTAATATATGATTAGGGTGGGTCACCTGGGGTCATTGAGTACTTATATAGGACTAGGGTGGGTCACATGGGGTCATTGAGTACATATATAGGACTAGGGTGGGTCACATGGGGTCATTGAGCACTAATATAGGACTAGGGTGAGTCACATTAGGTCATTGAGTACATATATAGGACTAGGGTGGGTCACATGGGGTCATTGAGTACTTATATAGGACTAGCGTGGGTCACATGGGGTCATTGTGTACATATATAGGACTAGGGTGGGTCACATGGGGTGATTGAGTACTTATATAGGACTAGCGTGGGTCAAATGGGGTCATTGAGCACTAATATAGGACTATGGTGGGTCACCTGGGGTCGTTGAGTACTTATATAGGACTAGGTAGGGTCACATGGGGTCATTGAGTACTTATATGGGACTAGGGGTGGGGTCACATGGGGTCATTGAATACTTATATAGGACTACGTTGGGTCACATGGGGTCATTGAGTACTTATATAGGACTAGGAGGGGTCATATGGGGTCATTGAGTACTTATATAGGACTACGGTGGGTCACATGGGGTCATTGAGTACTTATATAGGACTACGTTGGGTCACATGGGGTCATTGAGTACTTATATAGGACTAGGGAGGGTCACAAGGTGTCATTTGAGTACTTATATAGGTCAAGGGGGGTCACATGGGGTCATTGAGTACTTATATAGGACTAGGGTGGGTCACATGGGGTAATTGAGTACTTATATAGGACAAGGGGGGTCACATGGGGTCATTTAGTACTTAAATAGGAGTAGGGTGGGTCACATGGGGTCAATGAGTACTTATATAGGACTAGGGTGGGTCACATGGGGTCATTGAGTACTTATATAGAAGTAGGGGGGAGTCACATGGGGCCATTGGGTACTTATATAGGACTAGGGTGGGTCACATGGGGTCATTAGGTACTTATATAAGACTAGGGTGGCTGACCTGGAGTCATTGAGTACTTATATAGGACTATAGTGGGTCTCATGGGGTCATTGAGTACTTATATAGTACTAGGTTGGGTCACATGGGGTCATTGAGTACTTATATAGGACTAGGGTGGGTTACATGAGTACATTGAGTACTTATATAGGACTAGGGTGGGTCACATGGGGTCATTGAGTACTTATATAGGACTAGGGAGGGTCACATGGGGTCATTTGAGTACTTATATAGGTCAAGGGGGGTCACATGGAGTCATTGAGTACTTAAATAGGACAAGGGTGGGTCAGATGGTGTCATTGAGTACTTATATGGGACTAGGGGTGGGGACACATGGGGTCATTGAATACTTATATAGGACTAGGTTGGGTCACATGGGGTCATTGAGTACTTATTTGGGACTAGGGGTGGGGTAACATGGGGTCATTGAATACTTATATAGGACTAGGTTGGGTCACATGGGGTCATTGAGTACTTATATGGGACTAGGGGTGTGGTCACATGGGGTCATTGAATACTTATATAGGACTACGGTGGGTCACATGGGGTCATTGAGTACTTATATAGGACTAGGAGGGGTCATATGGGGTCATTGAGTACTTATATAGGACTACGGTGGGTCACATGGGGTCATTGAGTACTTATATAGGACTAGGGAGGGTCACATGGGGTCATTTGAGTACTTATATAGGTCAAGGGGGGTCACATGGAGTCATTGAGTACTTAAATAGGACAAGGGTGGGTCAGATGGGGTCATTGAGTACTTATATGGGACTAGGGGTGGGGACACATGGGGTCATTGAATACTTATATAGGACTAGGTTGGGTCACATGGGGTCATTGAGTACTTATTTGGGACTAGGGGTGGGGTAACATGGGGTCATTGAATACTTATATAGGACTAGGTTGGGTCACATGGGGTCATTGAGTACTTAAATGGGACTAGGGGTGGGGTCACATGGGGTCATTGAATACCTATATAGGACTACGGTGGGTCACATGGGGTCATTGAGTACTTATATAGGACTAGGAGGGGTCATATGGGGTCATTGAGTACTTATATAGGACTAGGGTTGGTCACATGGAGTCATTGAATACTTAAATAGGACTAGGGTGGGTCAGATGGGGTCATTGAGTACTTATATAGGACTAGGGTGGGTCACATGGCGCCATTGAGTACTTATATAGGAGGAGGGTGTGTCACATGGGGTGAAATGAGTATTTATATAGGACTAGGGTAGGTCTCATGTGGTCATTGAGTACTTATATAGGACTAGGGTGGGTCACATGGGGTCATTGAGTACTTAAATAGGACTAGGGTGGGTCACATGGGGTCATTGAATACTTATATAGGACTAGGGTGGGTCACATGGGGTCAATGAGTACTTATATAGGAGTAGGGTGTTTCACATGGGGTGAAATGAGTATTTATATAGGACTAGGGTAGGTCTCATGTGGTCATGGAGTACTTATATAGGAATAGGGAGGGTCACATGGGGTCATTTGAGTACTTATATAGGTCAAGGGGGGTCACATGGGGTCATTGAGTACTTATATAGGACAAGGGGGGGGGTCACATGGGGTGATTGAGTACTTATATAGGACTAGGGTGGGTCACATGGGGTCATTGAGTACTTATATGGGACTAGGGGGGGTCAAGTGGGGTCATTGAATACTTATATAGGACCAGGAGGGGTCATATGGGGTCATTGATTACTTATATAGTACTAGGGGGGGTCACATAGGGTCATTGAGTACTTATATAAGACTAGGGTGGGTCACATGGGGTATTGAGTACTTATATAGGACTAGGGTGGGTCACATGGGGCCATTGAGTACTTATATAGGACTAGGGTGGGTCACATGGGGTCATTAAGTACTTATATAGGACTAGGGTAGGTCACATGGGGTCATTGACTACTTATATAGAACTAGGGTGGCTGACCTGGGGTCATTGAGTACTTTAGGACTAGGGGGGGTCACATGGGGTCATTAAGTACTTATATAGGACTAGGGTGGGTCACATGGGGTCATTGAGTACTTATATGGGACTAGGAGTGGGGTCACATGGGGTCATTGAATACTTATATAGGACTACAGTGGGTCACATGGGGTCATTGAGTACTTATATAGGACTAGGGAGAGTCACATGGGGTCATTTGAGTACTTATATAGGTCAAGGGTGGTCACATGGGGTCATTGAGTACTTATATAGGACTAGGGTGGGTCACATGGAGTCATTGAATACTTAAATAGGACTAGGGTGGGTCAGATGGGGTCATTGAGTACTTATATAGGACTAGGGTGGGTCACATGGGGTCATTGAGTACTTATATAGAACTAGGGGGGTCACATGGCGTCATTGAGTACTTATATAGGAGTAGGGTGTTTCACATGAGGTGAAATGAGTATTTATATAGGACTAGGGTAGGTCTCATGTGGTCATTAAGTACTTATATAGGACTAGGGAGGGTCACATGGGGTTATTTGAGTACTTATATAGGTCAAGGGGGGTCACATGGGGTCATTGAGTACTTATATAGGACTAGGGGGGGGTCACATGGGGTCATTGAGTACTTATATAGGACTAGGGTGGGTCACATGGGGTCATTGAGTACTTATATGGGACTAGGGGGGGTCAAGTGGGGTCATTGAATACTTATATAGGACCAGGAGGGGTCATATGGGGTCATTGAGTACTTATATAGGACTAGGGAGGGTCACATGGGGTCATTTGAGTACTTATATAGGTCAAGGGGGGTCACATGGGGTCATTGAGTACTTATATAGGACAGGGGGGGTCACATGGGGTCATTTATTACTTAAATAGGACTAGGGTGTGTCACATGGGCTCATTGAGTACTTATATAGGACTACGGTAGGTCACATGGGGTCATTGAGTACTTATAAGGGACTAGGGGGGGTCACATGGGGACATTGTGTACTTATATAGGACTACGGTGGGTCACATTGGGTCATTGTGTACTTATATAGGACTACGTTGGGTCACATGGGGTCATTGAGTACTTATATAGGACTAGGGAGGGTCACATGGGGTCATTTGAGTACTTATATAGGTCAAGGGGGGTCACCTGGGGTCATTGAGTACTTATATAGGACTAGGGTGGTTCACATGGGGTCATTGAGTACTTATATAGGACTAGGGTGGGTCACATGGGGTCATTGAGTACTTATATAGAAGTAGGGGGGAGTCACATGGGGCCATTGGGTACTTATATAGGACTAGGGTGGGTCACATGGGGTCATTAGGTACTTATATAAGACTAGGGTGACTGACCTGGGGTCATTGAGTACTTATATAGGACTAGAGTGGGTCTCATGGGGTCATTGAGTACTTATATAGTACTAGGTTGGGTCACATGGGGTCATTGAGTATTTATATAGGACTAGGGTGGGTTACATGAGTACATTGAGTACTTATATAGGACTAGGGTGAGTCACATGGGGTCATTTAGTACTTATAAAGGACTAGGGTGTGTCACATGGGGTCATTGACTACTTATATAGGACTAGGGTGGGTTACATGGGGTCATTGATTACTTATATAGGACTAGGGGGGTCACATGGGGTCATTGAGTACTTATATAGGACTAAGGTGGGTCACATGGGGCCATTGAGTACTTATATAGGACTAGGGGGGTCACATATGGTCATTAAGTACTTATATAAGACTAGGGTGGGTCACATGGGGTCATTGAGTACTTATATAGGACTAAGGTGGGTCACATGGGGTCATTGAGTACTTATATGGGACTAAGGGTGGGGACACATGGGGTCATTGAATACTTATATAGGACTAGGTTGGGTCACATGGGGTCATTGAGTACTTATATGGGACTAGGGGTGGGGTCACATGGGGTCATTGAATACTTATATAGGACTACGTTGGGTCACATGGGGTCATTGAGTACTTATATAGGACTAGGAGGGGTCATATGGGGTCATTGAGTACTTATATAGGACTACGGTGGGTCACATGGGGTCATTGAGTACTTATATAGGACTACGTTGGGTCACATGGGGTCATTGAGTACTTATATAGGACTAGGGAGGGTCACAAGGTGTCATTTGAGTACTTATATAGGTCAAGGGGGGTCACATGGGGTCATTGAGTACTTATATAGGACTAGGGTGGGTCACATGGGGTAATTGAGTACTTATATAGGACAAGGGGGGTCACATGGGGTCATTTAGTACTTAAATAGGAGTAGGGTGGGTCACATGGGGTCAATGAGTACTTATATAGGACTAGGGTGGGTCACATGGGGTCATTGAGTACTTATATAGAAGTAGGGGGGAGTCACATGGGGCCATTGGGTACTTATATAGGACTAGGGTGGGTCACATGGGGTCATTAGGTACTTATATAAGACTAGGGTGGCTGACCTGGAGTCATTGAGTACTTATATAGGACTATAGTGGGTCTCATGGGGTCATTGAGTACTTATATAGTACTAGGTTGGGTCACATGGGGTCATTGAGTACTTATATAGGACTAGGGTGGGTTACATGAGTACATTGAGTACTTATATAGGACTAGGGTGGGTCACATGGGGTCATTGAGTACTTATATAGGACTAGGGAGGGTCACATGGGGTCATTTGAGTACTTATATAGGTCAAGGGGGGTCACATGGAGTCATTGAGTACTTAAATAGGACAAGGGTGGGTCAGATGGTGTCATTGAGTACTTATATGGGACTAGGGGTGGGGACACATGGGGTCATTGAATACTTATATAGGACTAGGTTGGGTCACATGGGGTCATTGAGTACTTATTTGGGACTAGGGGTGGGGTAACATGGGGTCATTGAATACTTATATAGGACTAGGTTGGGTCACATGGGGTCATTGAGTACTTATATGGGACTAGGGGTGTGGTCACATGGGGTCATTGAATACTTATATAGGACTACGGTGGGTCACATGGGGTCATTGAGTACTTATATAGGACTAGGAGGGGTCATATGGGGTCATTGAGTACTTATATAGGACTACGGTGGGTCACATGGGGTCATTGAGTACTTATATAGGACTAGGGAGGGTCACATGGGGTCATTTGAGTACTTATATAGGTCAAGGGGGGTCACATGGAGTCATTGAGTACTTAAATAGGACAAGGGTGGGTCAGATGGGGTCATTGAGTACTTATATGGGACTAGGGGTGGGGACACATGGGGTCATTGAATACTTATATAGGACTAGGTTGGGTCACATGGGGTCATTGAGTACTTATTTGGGACTAGGGGTGGGGTAACATGGGGTCATTGAATACTTATATAGGACTAGGTTGGGTCACATGGGGTCATTGAGTACTTAAATGGGACTAGGGGTGGGGTCACATGGGGTCATTGAATACCTATATAGGACTACGGTGGGTCACATGGGGTCATTGAGTACTTATATAGGACTAGGAGGGGTCATATGGGGTCATTGAGTACTTATATAGGACTAGGGTTGGTCACATGGAGTCATTGAATACTTAAATAGGACTAGGGTGGGTCAGATGGGGTCATTGAGTACTTATATAGGACTAGGGTGGGTCACATGGCGCCATTGAGTACTTATATAGGAGGAGGGTGTGTCACATGGGGTGAAATGAGTATTTATATAGGACTAGGGTAGGTCTCATGTGGTCATTGAGTACTTATATAGGACTAGGGTGGGTCACATGGGGTCATTGAGTACTTAAATAGGACTAGGGTGGGTCACATGGGGTCATTGAATACTTATATAGGACTAGGGTGGGTCACATGGGGTCAATGAGTACTTATATAGGAGTAGGGTGTTTCACATGGGGTGAAATGAGTATTTATATAGGACTAGGGTAGGTCTCATGTGGTCATGGAGTACTTATATAGGAATAGGGAGGGTCACATGGGGTCATTTGAGTACTTATATAGGTCAAGGGGGGTCACATGGGGTCATTGAGTACTTATATAGGACAAGGGGGGGGGGGTCACATGGGGTGATTGAGTACTTATATAGGACTAGGGTGGGTCACATGGGGTCATTGAGTACTTATATGGGACTAGGGGGGGTCAAGTGGGGTCATTGAATACTTATATAGGACCAGGAGGGGTCATATGGGGTCATTGATTACTTATATAGTACTAGGGGGGGTCACATAGGGTCATTGAGTACTTATATAAGACTAGGGTGGGTCACATGGGGTATTGAGTACTTATATAGGACTAGGGTGGGTCACATGGGGCCATTGAGTACTTATATAGGACTAGGGTGGGTCACATGGGGTCATTAAGTACTTATATAGGACTAGGGTAGGTCACATGGGGTCATTGACTACTTATATAGAACTAGGGTGGCTGACCTGGGGTCATTGAGTACTTTAGGACTAGGGGGGGTCACATGGGGTCATTAAGTACTTATATAGGACTAGGGTGGGTCACATGGGGTCATTGAGTACTTATATGGGACTAGGAGTGGGGTCACATGGGGTCATTGAATACTTATATAGGACTACAGTGGGTCACATGGGGTCATTGAGTACTTATATAGGACTAGGGAGAGTCACATGGGGTCATTTGAGTACTTATATAGGTCAAGGGGGGTCACATGGGGTCATTGAGTACTTATATAGGACTAGGGTGGGTCACATGGAGTCATTGAATACTTAAATAGGACTAGGGTGGGTCAGATGGGGTCATTGAGTACTTATATAGGACTAGGGTGGGTCACATGGGGTCATTGAGTACTTATATAGAACTAGGGGGGTCACATGGCGTCATTGAGTACTTATATAGGAGTAGGGTGTTTCACATGAGGTGAAATGAGTATTTATATAGGACTAGGGTAGGTCTCATGTGGTCATTGAGTACTTATATAGGACTAGGGAGGGTCACATGGGGTCATTTGAGTACTTATATAGGTCAAGGGGGGTCACATGGGGTCATTGAGTACTTATATGGGACTAGGGGGGGGGTCAAATGGGGTCATTGAATACTTATATAGGACCAGGAGGGGTCATATGGGGTCATTGAGTACTTATATAGGACTAGGGAGGGTCACATGGGGTCATTTGAGTACTTATATAGGTCAAGAGGGGTCACATGGGGTCATTGAGTACTTATATAGGACAAGGGGGGTCACATGGGGTCATTTATTACTTAAATAGGACTAGGGTGTGTCACATGGGGTCATTGAGTACTTATATAGAAGTAGGGGGGAGTCACATGGGGCCATTGGGTACTTATATAGGACTAGGGTGGGTCACATGGGGTCATTAGGTACTTATATAAGACTAGGGTGACTGACCTGGGGTCATTGAGTACTTATATAGGACTAGAGTGGGTCTCATGGGGTCATTGAGTACTTATATAGGACTACGGTGGGTCACATGGGGTCATTGAGTACTTATAAGGGACTAGGGGGGGTCACATGGGGACATTGTGTACTTATATAGGACTACGGTGGGTCACATGGGGTCATTGAGTAGTTATATAGGACTACGTTGGGTCACATGGGGTCATTGAGTACTTATATAGGACTAGGGAGGGTCACAAGGTGTCATTTGAGTACTTATATAGGTCAAGGGGGGTCACATGGGGTCATTGAGTACTTATATAGGACTAGGGTGGGTCACATGGGGTAATTGAGTACTTATATAGGACAAGGGGGGTCACATGGGGTCATTTAGTACTTAAATAGGAGTAGGGTGGGTCACATGGGGTCATTGAGTACTTATATAGGACTAGGGTGGGTCACATGGGGTCATTGAGTACTTATATAGAAGTAGGGGGGAGTCACATGGGGCCATTGGGTACTTATATAGGACTAGGGTGGGTCACATGGGGTCATTAGGTACTTATATAAGACTAGGGTGACTTACCTGGGGTCATTGAGTACTTATATAGGACTAGAGTGGGTCTCATGGGGTCATTGAGTACTTATATAGTACTAGGTTGGGTCACATGGGGTCATTGAGTACTTATATAGGACTAGGGTGGTTTACATGAGTACATTGAGTACTTATATAGGACTAGGGTGAGTCACATGGGGTCATTTAGTACTTATAAAGGACTAGGGTGTGTCACATGGGGTCATTGACTACTTATATAGGACTAGGGTGGGTTACATGGGGTCATTGATTACTTATATAGGACTAGGGGGGTCACATGGGGTCATTGAGTACTTATATAGGACTAAGGTGGGTCACATGGGGCCATTGAGTACTTATATAGGACTAGGGGGGTCACATATGGTCATTAAGTACTTATATAAGACTAGGGTGGGTCACATGGGGTCATTGAGTACTTATATAGGACTAGGGTGGGTCACATGGGGTCATTGAGTACTTATATAGGACTACGGTGGGTCACATGGGGTCATTGAGTACTTATATAGGAATAGGAGGGGTCATATGGGGTCATTGAGTACTTATATAGGACTACGGTGGGTCACATGGGGTCATTGAGTACTTATATGGGACTAGGGGTGGGGACACATGGGGTCATTGAATACTTATATAGGACTAGGTTGGGTCACATGGGGTCATTGAGTACTTATTTGGGACTAGGGGTGGGGTAACATGGGGTCATTGAATACTTATATAGGACTAGGTTGGGTCACATGGGGTCATTGAGTACTTATATGGGACTAGGGGTGTGGTCACATGGGGTCATTGAATACTTATATAGGACTACGGTGGGTCACATGGGGTCATTGAGTACTTATATAGGACTAGGAGGGGTCATATGGGGTCATTGAGTACTTATATAGGACTACGGTGGGTCACATGGGGTCATTGAGTACTTATATAGGACTAGGGAGGGTCACATGGGGTCATTTGAGTACTTATATAGGTCAAGGGGGGTCACATGGAGTCATTGAGTACTTAAATAGGACAAGGGTGGGTCAGATGGGGTCATTGAGTACTTATATGGGACTAGGGGTGGGGACACATGGGGTCATTGAATACTTATATAGGACTAGGTTGGGTCACATGGGGTCATTGAGTACTTATTTGGGACTAGGGGTGGGGTAACATGGGGTCATTGAATACTTATATAGGACTAGGTTGGGTCACATGGGGTCATTGAGTACTTATATGGGACTAGGGGTGGGGTCACATGGGGTCATTGAATACTTATATAGGACTACGGTGGGTCACATGGGGTCATTGAGTACTTATATAGGACTAGGAGGGGTCATATGGGGTCATTGAGTACTTATATAGGACTAGGGTTGGGCACATGGAGTCATTGAATACTTAAATAGGACTAGGGTGGGTCAGATGGGGTCATTGAGTACTTATATAGGACTAGGGTGGGTCACATGGCGCCATTGAGTACTTATATAGGAGGAGGGTGAGTCACATGGGGTGAAATGAGTATTTATATAGGACTAGGGTAGGTCTCATGTGGTCATTGAGTACTTATATAGGACTAGGGTGGGTCACATGGGGTCATTGAGTACTTAAATAGGACTAGGGTGGGTCACATGGGGTCATTGAGTACTTATATGGGACTAGGGGTGTGGTCACATGGGGTCATTGAATACTTATATAGGACTACGGTGGGTCACATAGGGTCATTGAGTACTTATATAGGACTAGGAGGGGTCATATGGGGTCATTGAGTACTTATATAGGACTACGGTGGGTCACATGGGGTCATTGAGTACTTATATAGGACTAGGGAGGGTCACATGGGGTCATTTGAGTACTTATATAGGTCAAGGGGGGTCACATGGAGTCATTGAGTACTTAAATAGGACAAGGGTGGGTCAGATGGGGTCATTGAGTACTTATATGGGACTAGGGGTGGGGACACATGGGGTCATTGAATACTTATATAGGACTAGGTTGGGTCACATGGGGTCATTGAGTACTTATTTGGGACTAGGGGTGGGGTAACATGGGGTCATTGAATACTTATATAGGACTAGGTTGGGTCACATGGGGTCATTGAGTACTTATATGGGACTAGGGGTGGGGTCACATGGGGTCATTGAATACTTATATAGGACTACGGTGGGTCACATGGGGTCATTGAGTGCTTATATAGGACTAGGAGGGGTCATATGGGGTCATTGAGTACTTATATAGGACTAGGGTTGGGCACATGGAGTCATTGAATACTTAAATAGGACTAGGGTGGGTCAGATGGGGTCATTGAGTACTTATATAGGACTAGGGTGGGTCACATGGCGCCATTGAGTACTTATATAGGAGGAGGGTGAGTCACATGGGGTGAAATGAGTATTTATATAGGACTAGGGTAGGTCTCATGTGGTCATTGAGTACTTATATAGGACTAGGGTGGGTCACATGGGGTCATTGAGTACTTAAATAGGACTAGGGTGGGTCACATGGGGTCATTGAATACTTATATAGGACTAGGGTGGGTCACATGGGGTCAATGAGTACTTATATAGGACAAGGGGGGTCACATGGGGTCATTTAGTACTTAAATAGGACAAGGGTGGGTCACATGGGGTCATTGAGTACTTATATAGGACTAGGTTGGGTCACATGGGGTCATTGAGTACTTATATAGGAGTAGGGTGTTTCACATGGGGTGAAATGAGTATTTATATAGGACTAGGGTAGGTCTCATGTGGTCATTGAGTACTTATATAGGACTAGGGAGGGTCACATGGGGTTATTTGAGTACTTATATAGGTCAAGGGGGGTCACATGGGGTCATTGAGTACTTATATAGGACTAGGGGGGGGTCACATGGGGTCATTGAGTACTTATATAGGACTAGGGTGGGTCACATGGGGTCATTGAGTACTTATATAGGAGTAGGGTGTTTCACATGGGGTGAAATGAGTATTTATATAGGACTAGGGTAGGTCTCATGTGGTCATTGAGTACTTATATAGGACTAGGGAGGGTCACATGGGGTTATTTGAGTACTTATATAGGTCAAGGGGGGTCACATGGGGTCATTGAGTACTTATATAGGACTAGGGGGGGGTCACATGGGGTCATTGAGTACTTATATGGGACTAGGGGGTGTCAAGTGGGGTCATTGAATACTTATATAGGACCAGGAGGGGTCATATGGGGTCATTGAGTACTTATATAGGACTAGGGAGGGTCACATGGGGTCATTTGAGTACTTATATAGGTCAAGGGGGGTCACATGGGGTCATTGAGTACTTATATAGGACAGGGGGGGTCACATGGGGTCATTTATTACTTAAATAGGACTAGGGTGTGTCACATGGGCTCATTGAGTACTTATATAGGACTACGGTAGGTCACATGGGGTCATTGAGTACTTATAAGGGACTAGGGGGGGTCACATGGGGACATTGTGTACTTATATAGGACTACGGTGGGTCACATTGGGTCATTGTGTACTTATATAGGACTACGTTGGGTCACATGGGGTCATTGAGTACTTATATAGGACTAGGGAGGGTCACATGGGGTCATTTGAGTACTTACATAGGTCAAGGGGGGTCACCTGGGGTCATTGAGTACTTATATAGGACTAGGGTGGTTCACATGGGGTCATTGAGTACTTTTATAGGACAAGGGGGGTCACATGGGGTCATTTAGTACTTAAATAGGAGTAGGGTGGGTCACATGGGGTCATTGAGTACTTATATAGGACTAGGGTGAGTCACATGGGGTCATTGAGTACTTATATAGGATTACGTTGGGTCACATGGGGTCATTGAGTACTTATATAGGACTAGGGAGGGTCACATGGGGTCATTTGAGTACTTATATAGGTCAAGGGGGGTCACCTGGGGTCATTGAGTACTTATATAGGACTAGGGTGGGTCACATGGGGTCATTAATTACTTATATAAGACTAGGGTGGCTGACCTGGGGTCATTGAGTACTTATATAGGACTAGAGTGGGTCTCATGGGGTCATTGAGTACTTATATAGTACTAGGGTGGGTCACATGGGGTCATTGAGTACTTATATAGGACTAGGGTGAGTCACATGGGGTCATTTCGTACTTATTAAGGACTAGGATGTGTCACATGGGGTCATTGACTACTTATATAGGACTAGGGTGGGTTACGTAGGGTCATTGATTACTTATATAGGACTAGGGGTGTCACATGGGGTCATTGAGTACTTATATAGGACTAGGGTGGGTCACATGGGGTCATTGAGTACTTATATACGACTAGGGTAGGTCACATGGGGCCATTGAGTACTTATATAGGACTAGGGTGGTCACATATGGTCATTAAGTACTTATATAAGACTAGGGTGGGTCACATGGGGTCATTGAGTACTTATATAGGACTAGGTTGGGTAACATGGGGTCATTGAGTACTTATATGGGACTAGGGGTGGGGTCACATGGGGTCATTGAATACTTATATAGGACTACGGTGGGTCACATGGGGTCATTGAGTACTTATATAGGACTAGGAGGGGTCATATGGGGTCATTGAGTACTTATATAGGACTACGATGGGTTACATGGGGTCATTGAGTACTTATATAGGACTAGGGAGGTTCACATGGGGTCATTTGAGTACTTATATAGGTCAAGGGGGGTCAAATGGGGTCATTGAGTACTTATATAGGACTAGGGTGGGTCACATGGCGCCATTGAGTACTTATATAGGAGGAGGGTGTGTCACATGGGGTGAAATGAGTATTTATATAGGACTAGGGTAGGTCTCATGTGGTCATTGAGTACTTATATAGGACTAGGGTGGGTCACATGGGGTCATTGAGTACTTAAATAGGACTAGGGTGGGTCACATGGGGTCATTGAGTACTTATATGGGACTAGGGGGGGGGGGTCAAATGGGGTCATTGAATACTTATATAGGACCAGGAGGAGTCATATGGGGTCATTGAGTACTTATATAGGACTAGGGAGGGTCACATGGGGTCATTTGAGTACTTATATAGGACTAGGGGGGGGTCACATGGGGTCATTGAGTACTTATATAGGACTAGGGTGGGTCACATGGGGTCATTGAGTACTTATATGGGACTAGGGGGGGGGTCAAATGGGGTCATTGAATACTTATATAGGACCAGGAGGGGTCATATGGGGTCATTGAGTACTTATATAGGACTAGGGAGGATCACATGGGGTCATTTGAGTACTTATATAGGTCAAGGGGGGTCACATGGGGTCATTGAGTACTTATATAGGACTAGGGTGGTTCACATGGGGTCATTGAGTACTTATATAAGACTAGGGTGGCTGACCTGGGGTCATTGAGTACTTATATAGGACTAGAGTGGGTCTCATGGGGTCATTGAGTACTTATATAGTACTAGGGTGGGTCACCTGTGGTCATTGAGTACTTATATAGGACTAGGGTGGGTCACATGGGGTCATTGAGTACTTATATAGGACTAGCGTGGGTCACATGGGGTCATTGTGTACATATATAGGACTAGGGTGGGTCACATGGGGACATTGAGTACTTATATAGGACTAGGATGGGTCACATTAGGTCGTTGAGTACTTATATAGGACTAGGGTGGGTCACATGGGGTTATTGATTACTTATATAGGACTAGGGTGGGTCACATGGGGTCATTGAGTACTTATATAGGACTAGCGTGGGTCACAATGCGTCATTGTGTACTTATATAGGACTAGGATGGTCACATAGTGTCATTGAGTACTTATATAAAACTAGCGTGGGTCACATGGGGTCATAGAGCACTAATATATGATTAGGGTGGGTCACCTGGGGTCATTGAGTACTTATATAGGACTAGGGTGGGTCACATGGGGTCATTGAGTACATATATAGGACTAGGGTGGGTCACATGGGGTCATTGAGCACTAATATAGGACTAGGGTGAGTCACATTAGGTCATTGAGTACATATATAGGACTAGGGTGGGTCACATGGGGTCATTGAGTACTTATATAGGACTAGCGTGGGTCACATGGGGTCATTGTGTACATATATAGGACTAGGGTGGGTCACATGGGGTGATTGAGTACTTATATAGGACTAGCGTGGGTCAAATGGGGTCATTGAGCACTAATATAGGACTATGGTGGGTCACCTGGGGTCGTTGAGTACTTATATAGGACTAGGTAGGGTCACATGGGGTCATTGAGTACATATATAGGACTAGGGTGGGTCACATGAGGTCATTGAGTACTTCTATAGGACTAGGGTGGGTCACATGTAGTTATTGAGTACTTATATAGGACTAGGGTGGGTGACATTAGGTCATTGAGTACTTATATAGGACTAGGGTGGGTCACATGGGGTTATAGAGTACTTATATAGGACTAGGGTGGGTCACATGGGGTCATTGAGTACTTATATAGGACTAGCGTGTGTCACATGGGGTCATTATGTACATATTTAGGACTAGGGTGGGTCACATGGGGTCATTGACTACATATATAGGACTAGGGTGTATAACATGGGGTCATAGAGCACTAATATATGACTAGGGTGGGTCACCTGGGGTCATTGAGTTCTTATATAGAACTAGGGTGGGTCACATGGGGTCATTGAGTACTTATATAGGACTAGCGCGGGTCACATGGGGTCATTGAGCACTAATATAGGACTATGGTGGGTGACCTGGAGTAATTGAGTACTAATATAGGACTAGGATGGGTCACATGGGGTAATTGAGTACTTATATAGGACTAGGGTGGGTCACATGGGTTCATTGACTACATATATAGGAGTAGGATGGGTCACATGGGGTCATGGAGCACTAATATATGACTAGGGTGGGTCACATGGGGTCATTGAGTACTTATATAGGACTAGGGTGGGTCACATGGGGTCATTGAGTACTTATATGGGACTAGGGGGGGGGGGTCAAATGGGGTCATTGAATACTTATATAGGACCAGGAGGGGTCATATGGGGTCATTGAGTACTTATATAGGACTAGGGAGGATCACATGGGGTCATTTGAGTACTTATATAGGTCAAGGGGGGTCACATGGGGTCATTGAGTACTTATATAGGACTAGGGTGGTTCACATGGGGTCATTGAGTACTTATATAAGACTAGGGTGGCTGACCTGGGGTCATTGAGTACTTATATAGGACTAGAGTGGGTCTCATGGGGTCATTGAGTACTTATATAGTACTAGGGTGGGTCACCTGTGGTCATTGAGTACTTATATAGGACTAGGGTGGGTCACATGGGGTCATTGAGTACTTATATAGGACTAGCGTGGGTCACATGGGGTCATTGTGTACATATATAGGACTAGGGTGGGTCACATGGGGACATTGAGTACTTATATAGGACTAGGATGGGTCACATTAGGTCGTTGAGTACTTATATAGGACTAGGGTGGGTCACATGGGGTTATTGATTACTTATATAGGACTAGGGTGGGTCACATGGGGTCATTGAGTACTTATATAGGACTAGCGTGGGTCACAATGCGTCATTGTGTACTTATATAGGACTAGGATGGTCACATAGTGTCATTGAGTACTTATATAAAACTAGCGTGGGTCACATGGGGTCATAGAGCACTAATATATGATTAGGGTGGGTCACCTGGGGTCATTGAGTACTTATATAGGACTAGGGTGGGTCACATGGGGTCATTGAGTACATATATAGGACTAGGGTGGGTCACATGGGGTCATTGAGCACTAATATAGGACTAGGGTGAGTCACATTAGGTCATTGAGTACATATATAGGACTAGGGTGGGTCACATGGGGTCATTGAGTACTTATATAGGACTAGCGTGGGTCACATGGGGTCATTGTGTACATATATAGGACTAGGGTGGGTCACATGGGGTGATTGAGTACTTATATAGGACTAGCGTGGGTCAAATGGGGTCATTGAGCACTAATATAGGACTATGGTGGGTCACCTGGGGTCGTTGAGTACTTATATAGGACTAGGTAGGGTCACATGGGGTCATTGAGTACATATATAGGACTAGGGTGGGTCACATGAGGTCATTGAGTACTTCTATAGGACTAGGGTGGGTCACATGTAGTTATTGAGTACTTATATAGGACTAGGGTGGGTGACATTAGGTCATTGAGTACTTATATAGGACTAGGGTGGGTCACATGGGGTTATAGAGTACTTATATAGGACTAGGGTGGGTCACATGGGGTCATTGAGTACTTATATAGGACTAGCGTGTGTCACATGGGGTCATTATGTACATATTTAGGACTAGGGTGGGTCACATGGGGTCATTGACTACATATATAGGACTAGGGTGTATAACATGGGGTCATAGAGCACTAATATATGACTAGGGTGTGTCACCTGGGGTCATTGAGTTCTTATATAGAACTAGGGTGGGTCACATGGGGTCATTGAGTACTTATATAGGACTAGCGCGGGTCACATGGGGTCATTGAGCACTAATATAGGACTATGGTGGGTGACCTGGAGTCATTGAGTACTAATATAGGACTAGGATGGGTCACATGGGGTAATTGAGTACTTATATAGGACTAGGGTGGGTCACATGGGTTCATTGACTACATATATAGGAGTAGGATGGGTCACATGGGGTCATGGAGCACTAATATATGACTAGGGTGGGTCACCTGGGGTCATTGAGTACTTATATAGAACTAGGGTGGGTCACATGGGGTCATTGATTACTCATATAGGACTAGCGTGTGTCACATGGGGTCATTGAGTACTTATATAGGACTAGGGTGGGTCACATGGGGTCATTGAGTACTTATATAGAACTAGGGTGGGTCACATGGGGTCATTGAGTACTTATATAGGACTAGCGTGGGTCACATGGGGTCATTGAGTACTTATATAGGACTAGGATGGGTCACATGGAGTTACTGAGTACTTATATAAGACTAGGATGGGTCACATTAGGTCATTGAGTACTTATTTAGGACTAGGGTGGGTCACATGGGGTCATTGACTACATATATAGGACTAGGGTGTGTCACATGGGGTCATAGAGCACTAATATATGACTAGGGGGGTCACCTGGGGTCATTGAGTTCTTATATAGAACTAGGGTGGGTCACATGGGGTCATTGAGTACTTATATAGGACTAGCGCGGGTTACATGGGGTCATTGAGCACTAATATAGGACTAGGATGGGTCACATGGGGTAATTGAGTACTTATATAGGACTAGCGTGGGTCACATGGGGTCATTGTGTACATATATAGGACTAGGGTGTGTCACCTGGGGTCATTGAGTACTTATATAGGACTAGGGTGGCTGACCTGGGGTCATTGGGTACTTATATAGGACTAGGATGAGTCACATGGGGTCATTGAGCACTAATATAGGACTATGGTGGGTCATCTGGGGTCATTGAGTACTAATATAGTACTAGGATGGGTCACATGGGGTCATTGAGTACTTATATAGGACTAGGGTGGGTCACATGGGGTCATTGAGCACTAATATAGGACTAGGGTGAGTCACATTAGGTCATTGAGTACATATATAGGACTAGGGTGGGTCACATGGGGTCATTGAGTACTTATATAGGACTAGCGTGGGTCACATGGGGTCATTGTGTACATATATAGGACTAGGGTGGGTCACATGGGGTGATTGAGTACTTATATAGGACTAGCGTGGGTCAAATGGGGTCATTGAGCACTAATATAGGACTATGGTGGGTCACCTGGGGTCGTTGAGTACTTATATAGGACTAGGTAGGGTCACATGGGGTCATTGAGTACATATATAGGACTAGGGTGGGTCACATGAGGTCATTGAGTACTTCTATAGGACTAGGGTGGGTCACATGTAGTTATTGAGTACTTATATAGGACTAGGGTGGGTGACATTAGGTCATTGAGTACTTATATAGGACTAGGGTGGGTCACATGGGGTTATAGAGTACTTATATAGGACTAGGGTGGGTCACATGGGGTCATTGAGTACTTATATAGGACTAGCGTGTGTCACATGGGGTCATTATGTACATATTTAGGACTAGGGTGGGTCACATGGGGTCATTGACTACATATATAGGACTAGGGTGTATAACATGGGGTCATAGAGCACTAATATATGACTAGGGTGTGTCACCTGGGGTCATTGAGTTCTTATATAGAACTAGGGTGGGTCACATGGGGTCATTGAGTACTTATATAGGACTAGCGCGGGTCACATGGGGTCATTGAGCACTAATATAGGACTATGGTGGGTGACCTGGAGTCATTGAGTACTAATATAGGACTAGGATGGGTCACATGGGGTAATTGAGTACTTATATAGGACTAGGGTGGGTCACATGGGTTCATTGACTACATATATAGGAGTAGGATGGGTCACATGGGGTCATGGAGCACTAATATATGACTAGGGTGGGTCACCTGGGGTCATTGAGTACTTATATAGAACTAGGGTGGGTCACATGGGGTCATTGATTACTCATATAGGACTAGCGTGTGTCACATGGGGTCATTGAGTACTTATATAGGACTAGGGTGGGTCACATGGGGTCATTGAGTACTTATATAGAACTAGGGTGGGTCACATGGGGTCATTGAGTACTTATATAGGACTAGCGTGGGTCACATGGGGTCATTGAGTACTTATATAGGACTAGGGTGGGTCACATGGAGTTACTGAGTACTTATATAAGACTAGGATGGGTCACATTAGGTCATTGAGTACTTATTTAGGACTAGGGTGGGTCACATGGGGTCATTGACTACATATATAGGACTAGGGTGTGTCACATGGGGTCATAGAGCACTAATATATGACTAGGGGGGTCACCTGGGGTCATTGAGTTCTTATATAGAACTAGGGTGGGTCACATGGGGTCATTGAGTACTTATATAGGACTAGCGCGGGTTACATGGGGTCATTGAGCACTAATATAGGACTAGGATGGGTCACATGGGGTAATTGAGTACTTATATAGGACTAGCGTGGGTCACATGGGGTCATTGTGTACATATATAGGACTAGGGTGTGTCACCTGGGGTCATTGAGTACTTATATAGGACTAGGGTGGCTGACCTGGGGTCATTGGGTACTTATATAGGACTAGGATGAGTCACATGGGGTCATTGAGCACTAATATAGGACTATGGTGGGTCATCTGGGGTCATTGAGTACTAATATAGTACTAGGATGGGTCACATGGGGTCATTGAGTACTTATATAGGACTAGCGTGGGTCACATGGGGTCGTTGAGTACTTATATAGGACTAGGGTGGGTGACATGGGGTCATTGAGTACTTATATAGAACTAGGGTGGGTCACATGGAGTTATTGAGTACTTATATAGGACTAGGATGGGTCACATTAGGTCATTGAGTACTTATATAGGACTAGGGTGGGTCACATGGGGTTATTGAGTACTTATATAGCACTAAGGTGGGTCACATGGGGTCATTGAGTACTTATATAGAACTAGGGTGGGTCACATGGAGTCATTGAGTACTTATATAGGACTAGCGTGGGTCACATGGGGTGATTGAGCACTAATATAAGACTATGGTGGGTCACCTGTGGTCATTGAGTACTTATATAGGACTAGGGTGGGTCACATGGGGTCATTGAGTACTTATATAGGACTAGCGTGGGTCACATGGGGTCATTGTGTACATATATAGGACTAGGGTGGGTCACATGGGGACATTGAGTACTTATATAGGACTAGGATGGGTCACATTAGGTCATTGAGTACTTATATAGGACTAGGGTGGGTCACATGGGGTTATTGATTACTTATATAGGACTAGGGTGGGTCACATGGGGTCATTGAGTACTTATATAGGACTAGCGTGGGTCACAATGCGTCATTGTGTACTTATATAGGACTAGGATGGTCACATAGTGTCATTGAGTACTTATATAAAACTAGCGTGGGTCACATGGGGTCATAGAGCACTAATATATGATTAGGGTGGGTCACCTGGGGTCATTGAGTACTTATATAGGACTAGGGTGGGTCACATGGGGTCATTAAGTACATATATAGGACTAGGGTGGGTCACATGGTGTCATTGAGCACTAATATAGGACTAGGGTGAGTCACATTAGGTCATTGAGTACATATATAGGACTAGGGTGGGTCACATGGGGTCATTGAGTACTTATATAGGACTAGCGTGGGTCACATGGGGTCATTGTGTACATATATAGGACTAGGGTGGGTCACATGGGGTGATTGAGTACTTATATAGGACTAGCGTGGGTCAAATGGGGTCATTGAGCACTAATATAGGACTATGGTGGGTCACCTGGGGTCGTTGAGTACTTATATAGAACTAGGGTGGGTCACATGGGGTCATTGATTACTCATATAGGACTAGCGTGTGTCACATGGGGTCATTGAGTACTTATATAGGACTAGCGTGGGTCACATGGGGTCATTGTGTACATATATAGGACTAGGGTGGGTCACATGGGGTGATTGAGTACTTATATAGAACTAGGGTGGGTCACATGGGGTCATTGACTACATATATAGGACTAGGGTGTGTCACATGGGGTCATAGAGCACTAATATATGACTAGGGTGGGTCACCTGGGGTCATTGAGTACTTATATAGAACTAGGGTGGGTCACATGGGGTCATTGATTATTCATATAGGACTAGCGTGTGTCACATGTGGTCATTGAGTACTTATATAGGACTAGGGTGGGTCACATGGGGTCATTGAGTACTTATATAGAACTAGGGTGGGTCACATGGGGTCATTGAGTACTTATATAGGACTAGCGTGGGTCACATGGGGTCATTGTGTACATATATAGGACTAGGGTGGGTCACATGGGGTGATTGAGTACTTATATAGAACTAGGGTGGGTCACATGGGGTCATTGACTACATATATAGGACTAGGGTGTGTCACATGGGGTCATAGAGCACTAATATATGACTAGGGTGGGTCACCTGGGGTCATTGAGTACTTATATAGAACTAGGGTGGGTCACATGGGGTCATTGATTATTCATATAGGACTAGCGTGTGTCACATGTGGTCATTGAGTACTTATATAGGACTAGGGTGGGTCACATGGGGTCATTGAGTACTTATATAGAACTAGGGTGGGTCAGATGGGGTCATTGAGTACTTATATGGGACTAGGGGTGGGGACACATGGGGTCATTGAATACTTATATAGGACTAGGTTGGGTCACATGGGGTCATTGAGTACTTATTTGGGACTAGGGGTGGGGTAACATGGGGTCATTGAATACTTATATAGGACTAGGTTGGGTCACATGGGGTCATTGAGTACTTATATGGGACTAGGGGTGGGGTCACATGGGGTCATTGAATACTTATATAGGACTACGGTGGGTCACATGGGGTCATTGAGTACTTATATAGGACTAGGAGGGGTCATATGGGGTCATTGAGTACTTATATAGGACTAGGGTTGGGCACATGGAGTCATTGAATACTTAAATAGGACTAGGGTGGGTCAGATGGGGTCATTGAGTACTTATATAGGACTAGGGTGGGTCACATGGCGCCATTGAGTACTTATATAGGAGGAGGGTGAGTCACATGGGGTGAAATGAGTATTTATATAGGACTAGGGTAGGTCTCATGTGGTCATTGAGTACTTATATAGGACTAGGGTGGGTCACATGGGGTCATTGAGTACTTAAATAGGACTAGGGTGGGTCACATGGGGTCATTGAGTACTTATATGGGACTAGGGGTGTGGTCACATGGGGTCATTGAATACTTATATAGGACTACGGTGGGTCACATAGGGTCATTGAGTACTTATATAGGACTAGGAGGGGTCATATGGGGTCATTGAGTACTTATATAGGACTACGGTGGGTCACATGGGGTCATTGAGTACTTATATAGGACTAGGGAGGGTCACATGGGGTCATTTGAGTACTTATATAGGTCAAGGGGGGTCACATGGAGTCATTGAGTACTTAAATAGGACAAGGGTGGGTCAGATGGGGTCATTGAGTACTTATATGGGACTAGGGGTGGGGACACATGGGGTCATTGAATACTTATATAGGACTAGGTTGGGTCACATGGGGTCATTGAGTACTTATTTGGGACTAGGGGTGGGGTAACATGGGGTCATTGAATACTTATATAGGACTAGGTTGGGTCACATGGGGTCATTGAGTACTTATATGGGACTAGGGGTGGGGTCACATGGGGTCATTGAATACTTATATAGGACTACGGTGGGTCACATGGGGTCATTGAGTGCTTATATAGGACTAGGAGGGGTCATATGGGGTCATTGAGTACTTATATAGGACTAGGGTTGGGCACATGGAGTCATTGAATACTTAAATAGGACTAGGGTGGGTCAGATGGGGTCATTGAGTACTTATATAGGACTAGGGTGGGTCACATGGCGCCATTGAGTACTTATATAGGAGGAGGGTGAGTCACATGGGGTGAAATGAGTATTTATATAGGACTAGGGTAGGTCTCATGTGGTCATTGAGTACTTATATAGGACTAGGGTGGGTCACATGGGGTCATTGAGTACTTAAATAGGACTAGGGTGGGTCACATGGGGTCATTGAATACTTATATAGGACTAGGGTGGGTCACATGGGGTCAATGAGTACTTATATAGGACAAGGGGGGTCACATGGGGTCATTTAGTACTTAAATAGGACAAGGGTGGGTCACATGGGGTCATTGAGTACTTATATAGGACTAGGTTGGGTCACATGGGGTCATTGAGTACTTATATAGGAGTAGGGTGTTTCACATGGGGTGAAATGAGTATTTATATAGGACTAGGGTAGGTCTCATGTGGTCATTGAGTACTTATATAGGACTAGGGAGGGTCACATGGGGTTATTTGAGTACTTATATAGGTCAAGGGGGGTCACATGGGGTCATTGAGTACTTATATAGGACTAGGGGGGGGTCACATGGGGTCATTGAGTACTTATATAGGACTAGGGTGGGTCACATGGGGTCATTGAGTACTTATATAGGAGTAGGGTGTTTCACATGGGGTGAAATGAGTATTTATATAGGACTAGGGAAGGTCTCATGTGGTCATTGAGTACTTATATAGGACTAGGGAGGGTCACATGGGGTTATTTGAGTACTTATATAGGTCAAGGGGGGTCACATGGGGTCATTGAGTACTTATATAGGACTAGGGGGGGGTCACATGGGGTCATTGAGTACTTATATGGGACTAGGGGGTGTCAAGTGGGGTCATTGAATACTTATATAGGACCAGGAGGGGTCATATGGGGTCATTGAGTACTTATATAGGACTAGGGAGGGTCACATGGGGTCATTTGAGTACTTATATAGGTCAAGGGGGGTCACATGGGGTCATTGAGTACTTATATAGGACAGGGGGGGTCACATGGGGTCATTTATTACTTAAATAGGACTAGGGTGTGTCACATGGGCTCATTGAGTACTTATATAGGACTACGGTAGGTCACATGGGGTCATTGAGTACTTATAAGGGACTAGGGGGGGTCACATGGGGACATTTGAGTACTTATATAGGTCAAGGGGGGTCACCTGGGGTCATTGAGTACTTATATAGGACTAGGGTGGTTCACATGGGGTCATTGAGTACTTTTATAGGACAAGGGGGGTCACATGGGGTCATTTAGTACTTAAATAGGAGTAGGGTGGGTCACATGGGGTCATTGAGTACTTATATAGGACTAGGGTGAGTCACATGGGGTCATTGAGTACTTATATAGGATTACGTTGGGTCACATGGGGTCATTGAGTACTTATATAGGACTAGGGAGGGTCACATGGGGTCATTTGAGTACTTATATAGGTCAAGGGGGGTCACCTGGGGTCATTGAGTACTTATATAGGACTAGGGTGGGTCACATGGGGTCATTAAGTACTTATATAAGACTAGGGTGGCTGACCTGGGGTCATTGAGTACTTATATAGGACTAGAGTGGGTCTCATGGGGTCATTGAGTACTTATATAGTACTAGGGTGGGTCACATGGGGTCATTGAGTACTTATATAGGACTAGGGTGAGTCACATGGGGTCATTTCGTACTTATTAAGGACTAGGATGTGTCACATGGGGTCATTGACTACTTATATAGGACTAGGGTGGGTTACGTAGGGTCATTGATTACTTATATAGGACTAGGGGTGTCACATGGGGTCATTGAGTACTTATATAGGACTAGGGTGGGTCACATGGGGTCATTGAGTACTTATATACGACTAGGGTAGGTCACATGGGGCCATTGAGTACTTATATAGGACTAGGGTGGTCACATATGGTCATTAAGTACTTATATAAGACTAGGGTGGGTCACATGGGGTCATTGAGTACTTATATAGGACTAGGTTGGGTCACATGGGGTCATTGAGTACTTATATGGGACTAGGGGTGGGGTCACATGGGGTCATTGAATACTTATATAGGACTACGGTGGGTCACATGGGGTCATTGAGTACTTATATAGGACTAGGAGGGGTCATATGGGGTCATTGAGTACTTATATAGGACTACGATGGGTTACATGGGGTCATTGAGTACTTATATAGGACTAGGGAGGTTCACATGGGGTCATTTGAGTACTTATATAGGTCAAGGGGGGTCAAATGGGGTCATTGAGTACTTATATAGGACTAGGGTGGGTCACATGGCGCCATTGAGTACTTATATAGGAGGAGGGTGTGTCACATGGGGTGAAATGAGTATTTATATAGGACTAGGGTAGGTCTCATGTGGTCATTGAGTACTTATATAGGACTAGGGTGGGTCACATGGGGTCATTGAGTACTTAAATAGGACTAGGGTGGGTCACATGGGGTCATTGAGTACTTATATGGGACTAGGGGGGGGGGTCAAATGGGGTCATTGAATACTTATATAGGACCAGGAGGAGTCATATGGGGTCATTGAGTACTTATATAGGACTAGGGAGGGTCACATGGGGTCATTTGAGTACTTATATAGGACTAGGGGGGGGTCACATGGGGTCATTGAGTACTTATATAGGACTAGGGTGGGTCACATGGGGTCATTGAGTACTTATATGGGACTAGGGGGGGGGTCAAATGGGGTCATTGAATACTTATATAGGACCAGGAGGGGTCATATGGGGTCATTGAGTACTTATATAGGATTAGGGAGGATCACATGGGGTCATTTGAGTACTTATATAGGTCAAGGGGGGTCACATGGGGTCATTGAGTACTTATATAGGACTAGGGTGGTTCACATGGGGTCATTGAGTACTTATATAAGACTAGGGTGGCTGACCTGGGGTCATTGAGTACTTATATAGGACTAGAGTGGGTCTCATGGGGTCATTGAGTACTTATATAGTACTAGGGTGGGTCACCTGTGGTCATTGAGTACTTATATAGGACTAGGGTGGGTCACATGGGGTCATTGAGTACTTATATAGGACTAGCGTGGGTCATATGGGGTCATTGTGTACATATATAGGACTAGGGTGGGTCACATGGGGACATTGAGTACTTATATAGGACTAGGATGGGTCACATTAGGTCGTTGAGTACTTATATAGGACTAGGGTGGGTCACATGGGGTTATTGATTACTTATATAGGACTAGGGTGGGTCACATGGGGTCATTGAGTACTTATATAGGACTAGCGTGGGTCACAATGCGTCATTGTGTACTTATATAGGACTAGGATGGTCACATAGTGTCATTGAGTACTTATATAAAACTAGCGTGGGTCACATGGGGTCATAGAGCACTAATATATGATTAGGGTGGGTCACCTGGGGTCATTGAGTACTTATATAGGACTAGGGTGGGTCACATGGGGTCATTGAGTACATATATAGGACTAGGGTGGGTCACATGGGGTCATTGAGCACTAATATAGGACTAGGGTGAGTCACATTAGGTCATTGAGTACATATATAGGACTAGGGTGGGTCACATGGGGTCATTGAGTACTTATATAGGACTAGCGTGGGTCACATGGGGTCATTGTGTACATATATAGGACTAGGGTGGGTCACATGGGGTGATTGAGTACTTATATAGGACTAGCGTGGGTCAAATGGGGTCATTGAGCACTAATATAGGACTATGGTGGGTCACCTGGGGTCGTTGAGTACTTATATAGGACTAGGTAGGGTCACATGGGGTCATTGAGTACATATATAGGACTAGGGTGGGTCACATGAGGTCATTGAGTACTTCTATAGGACTAGGGTGGGTCACATGTAGTTATTGAGTACTTATATAGGACTAGGGTGGGTGACATTAGGTCATTGAGTACTTATATAGGACTAGGGTGGGTCACATGGGGTTATAGAGTACTTATATAGGACTAGGGTGGGTCACATGGGGTCATTGAGTACTTATATAGGACTAGCGTGTGTCACATGGGGTCATTATGTACATATTTAGGACTAGGGTGGGTCACATGGGGTCATTGACTACATATATAGGACTAGGGTGTATAACATGGGGTCATAGAGCACTAATATATGACTAGGGTGGGTCACCTGGGGTCATTGAGTTCTTATATAGAACTAGGGTGGGTCACATGGGGTCATTGAGTACTTATATAGGACTAGCGCGGGTCACATGGGGTCATTGAGCACTAATATAGGACTATGGTGGGTGACCTGGAGTAATTGAGTACTAATATAGGACTAGGATGGGTCACATGGGGTAATTGAGTACTTATATAGGACTAGGGTGGGTCACATGGGTTCATTGACTACATATATAGGAGTAGGATGGGTCACATGGGGTCATGGAGCACTAATATATGACTAGGGTGGGTCACATGGGGTCATTGAGTACTTATATAGGACTAGGGTGGGTCACATGGGGTCATTGAGTACTTATATGGGACTAGGGGGGGGGGTCAAATGGGGTCATTGAATACTTATATAGGACCAGGAGGGGTCATATGGGGTCATTGAGTACTTATATAGGACTAGGGAGGATCACATGGGGTCATTTGAGTACTTATATAGGTCAAGGGGGGTCACATGGGGTCATTGAGTACTTATATAGGACTAGGGTGGTTCACATGGGGTCATTGAGTACTTATATAAGACTAGGGTGGCTGACCTGGGGTCATTGAGTACTTATATAGGACTAGAGTGGGTCTCATGGGGTCATTGAGTACTTATATAGTACTAGGGTGGGTCACCTGTGGTCATTGAGTACTTATATAGGACTAGGGTGGGTCACATGGGGTCATTGAGTACTTATATAGGACTAGCGTGGGTCACATGGGGTCATTGTGTACATATATAGGACTAGGGTGGGTCACATGGGGACATTGAGTACTTATATAGGACTAGGATGGGTCACATTAGGTCGTTGAGTACTTATATAGGACTAGGGTGGGTCACATGGGGTTATTGATTACTTATATAGGACTAGGGTGGGTCACATGGGGTCATTGAGTACTTATATAGGACTAGCGTGGGTCACAATGCGTCATTGTGTACTTATATAGGACTAGGATGGTCACATAGTGTCATTGAGTACTTATATAAAACTAGCGTGGGTCACATGGGGTCATAGAGCACTAATATATGATTAGGGTGGGTCACCTGGGGTCATTGAGTACTTATATAGGACTAGGGTGGGTCACATGGGGTCATTGAGTACATATATAGGACTAGGGTGGGTCACATGGGGTCATTGAGCACTAATATAGGACTAGGGTGAGTCACATTAGGTCATTGAGTACATATATAGGACTAGGGTGGGTCACATGGGGTCATTGAGTACTTATATAGGACTAGCGTGGGTCACATGGGGTCATTGTGTACATATATAGGACTAGGGTGGGTCACATGGGGTGATTGAGTACTTATATAGGACTAGCGTGGGTCAAATGGGGTCATTGAGCACTAATATAGGACTATGGTGGGTCACCTGGGGTCGTTGAGTACTTATATAGGACTAGGTAGGGTCACATGGGGTCATTGAGTACATATATAGGACTAGGGTGGGTCACATGAGGTCATTGAGTACTTCTATAGGACTAGGGTGGGTCACATGTAGTTATTGAGTACTTATATAGGACTAGGGTGGGTGACATTAGGTCATTGAGTACTTATATAGGACTAGGGTGGGTCACATGGGGTTATAGAGTACTTATATAGGACTAGGGTGGGTCACATGGGGTCATTGAGTACTTATATAGGACTAGCGTGTGTCACATGGGGTCATTATGTACATATTTAGGACTAGGGTGGGTCACATGGGGTCATTGACTACATATATAGGACTAGGGTGTATAACATGGGGTCATAGAGCACTAATATATGACTAGGGTGTGTCACCTGGGGTCATTGAGTTCTTATATAGAACTAGGGTGGGTCACATGGGGTCATTGAGTACTTATATAGGACTAGCGCGGGTCACATGGGGTCATTGAGCACTAATATAGGACTATGGTGGGTGACCTGGAGTCATTGAGTACTAATATAGGACTAGGATGGGTCACATGGGGTAATTGAGTACTTATATAGGACTAGGGTGGGTCACATGGGTTCATTGACTACATATATAGGAGTAGGATGGGTCACATGGGGTCATGGAGCACTAATATATGACTAGGGTGGGTCACCTGGGGTCATTGAGTACTTATATAGAACTAGGGTGGGTCACATGGGGTCATTGATTACTCATATAGGACTAGCGTGTGTCACATGGGGTCATTGAGTACTTATATAGGACTAGGGTGGGTCACATGGGGTCATTGAGTACTTATATAGAACTAGGGTGGGTCACATGGGGTCATTGAGTACTTATATAGGACTAGCGTGGGTCACATGGGGTCATTGAGTACTTATATAGGACTAGGGTGGGTCACATGGAGTTACTGAGTACTTATATAAGACTAGGATGGGTCACATTAGGTCATTGAGTACTTATTAAGGACTAGGGTGGGTCACATGGGGTCATTGACTACATATATAGGACTAGGGTGTGTCACATGGGGTCATAGAGCACTAATATATGACTAGGGGGGTCACCTGGGGTCATTGAGTTCTTATATAGAACTAGGGTGGGTCACATGGGGTCATTGAGTACTTATATAGGACTAGCGCGGGTTACATGGGGTCATTGAGCACTAATATAGGACTAGGATGGGTCACATGGGGTAATTGAGTACTTATATAGGACTAGCGTGGGTCACATGGGGTCATTGTGTACATATATAGGACTAGGGTGTGTCACCTGGGGTCATTGAGTACTTATATAGGACTAGGGTGGCTGACCTGGGGTCATTGGGTACTTATATAGGACTAGGATGAGTCACATGGGGTCATTGAGCACTAATATAGGACTATGGTGGGTCATCTGGGGTCATTGAGTACTTATATAGGACTAGCGTGGGTCACATGGGGTCATTGTGTACATATATAGGACTAGGGTGGGTCACATGGGGTCATTGAGCACTAATATAGGACTAGGGTGAGTCACATTAGGTCATTGAGTACATATATAGGACTAGGGTGGGTCACATGGGGTCATTGAGTACTTATATAGGACTAGCGTGGGTCACATGGGGTCATTGTGTACATATATAGGACTAGGGTGGGTCACATGGGGTGATTGAGTACTTATATAGGACTAGCGTGGGTCACATGGGGTCGTTGAGTACTTATATAGGACTAGGGTGGGTGACATGGGGTCATTGAGTACTTATATAGAACTAGGGTGGGTCACATGGAGTTATTGAGTACTTATATAGGACTAGGATGGGTCACATTAGGTCATTGAGTACTTATATAGGACTAGGGTGAGTCACATGGGGTTATTGAGTACTTATATAGCACTAAGGTGGGTCACATGGGGTCATTGAGTACTTATATAGAACTAGGGTGGGTCACATGGAGTCATTGAGTACTTATATAGGACTAGCGTGGGTCACATGGGGTGATTGAGCACTAATATAAGACTATGGTGGGTCACCTGTGGTCATTGAGTACTTATATAGGACTAGGGTGGGTCACATGGGGTCATTGAGTACTTATATAGGACTAGCGTGTGTCACATGGGGTCATTGTGTACATATATAGGACTAGGGTGGGTCACATGGGGACATTGAGTACTTATATAGGACTAGGATGGGTCACATTAGGTCATTGAGTACTTATATAGGACTAGGGTGGGTCACATGGGGTTATTGATTACTTATATAGGACTAGGGTGGGTCACATGGGGTCATTGAGTACTTATATAGGACTAGCGTGGGTCACAATGCGTCATTGTGTACTTATATAGGACTAGGATGGTCACATAGTGTCATTGAGTACTTATATAAAACTAGCGTGGGTCACATGGGGTCATAGAGCACTAATATATGATTAGGGTGGGTCACCTGGGGTCATTGAGTACTTATATAGGACTAGGGTGGGTCACATGGGGTCATTAAGTACATATATAGGACTAGGGTGGGTCACATGGTGTCATTGAGCACTAATATAGGACTAGGGTGAGTCACATTAGGTCATTGAGTACATATATAGGACTAGGGTGGGTCACATGGGGTCATTGAGTACTTATATAGGACTAGCGTGGGTCACATGGGGTCATTGTGTACATATATAGGACTAGGGTGGGTCACATGGGGTGATTGAGTACTTATATAGGACTAGCGTGGGTCAAATGGGGTCATTGAGCACTAATATAGGACTATGGTGGGTCACCTGGGGTCGTTGAGTACTTATATAGAACTAGGGTGGGTCACATGGGGTCATTGATTACTCATATAGGACTAGCGTGTGTCACATGGGGTCATTGAGTACTTATATAGGACTAGCGTGGGTCACATGGGGTCATTGTGTACATATATAGGACTAGGGTGGGTCACATGGGGTGATTGAGTACTTATATAGAACTAGGGTGGGTCACATGGGGTCATTGACTACATATATAGGACTAGGGTGTGTCACATGGGGTCATAGAGCACTAATATATGACTAGGGTGGGTCACCTGGGGTCATTGAGTACTTATATAGAACTAGGGTGGGTCACATGGGGTCATTGATTATTCATATAGGACTAGCGTGTGTCACATGTGGTCATTGAGTACTTATATAGGACTAGGGTGGGTCACATGGGGTCATTGAGTACTTATATAGAACTAGGGTGGGTCACATGGGGTCATTGAGTACTTATATAGGACTAGCGTGGGTCACATGGGGTCATTGTGTACATATATAGGACTAGGGTGGGTCACATGGGGTGATTGAGTACTTATATAGAACTAGGGTGGGTCACATGGGGTCATTGACTACATATATAGGACTAGGGTGTGTCACATGGGGTCATAGAGCACTAATATATGACTAGGGGGGTCACATGGGGTCATTGAGTACTTATATAGGACTAGGGTGGGTCACATGGAGTTACTGAGTACTTATATAAGACTAGGATGGGTCACATTAGGTCATTGAGTACTTATTTAGGACTAGGGTGGGTCACATGGGGTCATTGACTACATATATAGGACTAGGGTGTGTCACATGGGGTCATAGAGCACTAATATATGACTAGGGGGGTCACCTGGGGTCATTGAGTTCTTATATAGAACTAGGGTGGGTCACATGGGGTCATTGAGTACTTATATAGGACTAGCGCGGGTTACATGGGGTCATTGAGCACTAATATAGGACTATGGTGGGTGACCTGGAGTCATTGAGTACTAATATAGGACTAGGATGGGTCACATGGGGTAATTGAGTACTTATATAGGACTAGCGTGGGTCACATGGGGTCATTGTGTACATATATAGGACTAGGGTGTGTCACCTGGGGTCATTGAGTACTTATATAGGACTAGCGTGGGTCACATGGGGTCATTGAGCACTAATATAAGACTATGGTGGGTCACCTGTGGTCATTGAGTACTTATATAGGACTAGGGTGGGTCACATGGGGTCATTGAGTACTTATATAGGACTAGCGTGGGTCACATGGGATCATTGTGAACATATATAGGACTAGGGTGGGTCACATGGGGACTTTGAGTACTTATATAGGACTAGGATGGGTCACATTAGGTCATTGAGTACTTATATAGGACTAGGGTGGGTCACATGGGGTTATTGATTACTTATATAGGACTAGGGTGGGTCACATAGGGTCATTGAGTACTTATATAGGACTAGCGTGGGTCACAATGCGTCATTGTGTACTTATATAGGACTAGGATGGTCACATAGTGTCATTGAGTACTTATATAAAACTAGCGTGGGTCACATGGGGTCATTGAGTACTTATATAGGACTAGCGTGTGTCACATGGGGTCATTATGTACATATTTAGGACTAGGGTGGGTCACATGGGGTCATTGACTACATATATAGGACTAGGGTGTATCACATGGGGTCATAGAGCACTAATATATGACTAGGGTGGGTCACCTGGGGTCATTGAGTTCTTATATAGAACTAGGGTGGGTCACATGGGGTCATTGAGTACTTATATAGGACTAGCGCGGGTCACATGGGGTCATTGAGCACTAATATAGGACTATGGTGGGTGACCTGGAGTCATTGAGTACAAATATAGGACTAGGATGGGTCACATGGGGTAATTGAGTACTTATATAGGACTAGGGTGGGTCACATGGGTTCATTGACTACATATATAGGAGTAGGATGGGTCACATGGGGTCATGGAGCACTAATATATGACTAGGGTGGGTCACCTGGGGTCATTGAGTACTTATATAGAACTAGGGTGGGTCACATGGGGTCATTGATTACTCATATAGGACTAGCGTGTGTCACATGGGGTCATTGAGTACTTATATAGGACTAGGGTGGGTCACATGGTGTCATTGAGTACTTATATAGAACTAGGGTGGGTCACATGGGGTCATTGAGTACTTATATAGGACTAGCGTGGGTCACATGGGGTCATTGAGTACTTATATAGGACTAGGGTGGGTCACATGGAGTTACTGAGTACTTATATAAGACTAGGATGGGTCACATTAGGTCATTGAGTACTTATATAGGACTAGGGTGGGTCACATGGGGTTATTGAGTACTTATATAGGACTAGGGTGGGTCACATAGGGTCATTGAGTACTTATATAGGACTAGCGTGGGTCACAATGCGTCATTGTGTACTTATATAGGAATAGGGTGGTCACATAGTGTCATTGAGTACTTATATAAAACTAGCGTGGGTCACATGGGGTCATAGAGCACTAATATATGATTAGGGTGGGTCACCTGGGGTCATTGAGTACTTATATAGGACTAGGGTGGGTCACATGGGGTCATTGAGTACTTATATAGAACTAGGGTGGGTCACATGGGGTCATTGAGTACTTATATAGGACTAGCGTGGGTCACATGGGGTCATTGTGTACATATATAGGACTAGGGTGGGTCACATGGGGTGATTGAGTACTTATATAGAACTAGGGTGGGTCACATGGGGTCATTGACTACATATATAGGACTAGGGTGTGTCACATGGGGTCATAGAGCACTAATATATGACTAGGGTGGGTCACCTGGGGTCATTGAGTACTTATATAGAACTAGGGTGGGTCACATGGGGTCATTGATTATTCATATAGGACTAGCGTGTGTCACATGTGGTCATTGAGTACTTATATAGGACTAGGGTGGGTCACATGGGGTCATTGAGTACTTATATAGAACTAGGGTGGGTCACATGGGGTCATTGAGTACTTATATAGGACTAGCGTGGGTCACATGGGGTCATTGAGTACTTATATAGGACTAGGGTGGGTCACATGGAGTTACTGAGTACTTATATAAGACTAGGATGGGTCACATTAGGTCATTGAGTACTTATTTAGGACTAGGGTGGGTCACATGGGGTCATTGAGTACTTATATAGAACTAGGGTGGGTCACATGGGGTCATTGAGTACTTATATAGGACTAGCGTGGGTCACATGGGGTCATTGAGTACTTATATAGGACTAGGGTGGGTCACATGGAGTTACTGAGTACTTATATAAGACTAGGATGGGTCACATTAGGTCATTGAGTACTTATTTAGGACTAGGGTGGGTCACATGGGGTCATTGACTACATATATAGGACTAGGGTGTGTCACATGGGGTCATAGAGCACTAATATATGACTAGGGGGGTCACCTGGGGTCATTGAGTTCTTATATAGAACTAGGGTGGGTCACATGGGGTCATTGAGTACTTATATAGGACTAGCGCGGGTTACATGGGGTCATTGAGCACTAATATAGGACTATGGTGGGTGACCTGGAGTCATTGAGTACTAATATAGGACTAGGATGGGTCACATGGGGTAATTGAGTACTTATATAGGACTAGCGTGGGTCACATGGGGTCATTGTGTACATATATAGGACTAGGGTGTGTCACCTGGGGTCATTGAGTACTTATATAGGACTAGCGTGGGTCACATGGGGTCATTGAGCACTAATATAAGACTATGGTGGGTCACCTGTGGTCATTGAGTACTTATATAGGACTAGGGTGGGTCACATGGGGTCATTGAGTACTTATATAGGACTAGCGTGGGTCACATGGGATCATTGTGAACATATATAGGACTAGGGTGGGTCACATGGGGACTTTGAGTACTTATATAGGACTAGGATGGGTCACATTAGGTCATTGAGTACTTATATAGGACTAGGGTGGGTCACATGGGGTTATTGATTACTTATATAGGACTAGGGTGGGTCACATAGGGTCATTGAGTACTTATATAGGACTAGCGTGGGTCACAATGCGTCATTGTGTACTTATATAGGACTAGGATGGTCACATAGTGTCATTGAGTACTTATATAAAACTAGCGTGGGTCACATGGGGTCATTGAGTACTTATATAGGACTAGCGTGTGTCACATGGGGTCATTATGTACATATTTAGGACTAGGGTGGGTCACATGGGGTCATTGACTACATATATAGGACTAGGGTGTATCACATGGGGTCATAGAGCACTAATATATGACTAGGGTGGGTCACCTGGGGTCATTGAGTTCTTATATAGAACTAGGGTGGGTCACATGGGGTCATTGAGTACTTATATAGGACTAGCGCGGGTCACATGGGGTCATTGAGCACTAATATAGGACTATGGTGGGTGACCTGGAGTCATTGAGTACTAATATAGGACTAGGATGGGTCACATGGGGTAATTGAGTACTTATATAGGACTAGGGTGGGTCACATGGGTTCATTGACTACATATATAGGAGTAGGATGGGTCACATGGGGTCATGGAGCACTAATATATGACTAGGGTGGGTCACCTGGGGTCATTGAGTACTTATATAGAACTAGGGTGGGTCACATGGGGTCATTGATTACTCATATAGGACTAGCGTGTGTCACATGGGGTCATTGAGTACTTATATAGGACTAGGGTGGGTCACATGGTGTCATTGAGTACTTATATAGAACTAGGGTGGGTCACATGGGGTCATTGAGTACTTATATAGGACTAGCGTGGGTCACATGGGGTCATTGAGTACTTATATAGGACTAGGGTGGGTCACATGGAGTTACTGAGTACTTATATAAGACTAGGATGGGTCACATTAGGTCATTGAGTACTTATATAGGACTAGGGTGGGTCACATGGGGTTATTGAGTACTTATATAGGACTAGGGTGGGTCACATAGGGTCATTGAGTACTTATATAGGACTAGCGTGGGTCACAATGCGTCATTGTGTACTTATATAGGAATAGGGTGGTCACATAGTGTCATTGAGTACTTATATAAAACTAGCGTGGGTCACATGGGGTCATAGAGCACTAATATATGATTAGGGTGGGTCACCTGGGGTCATTGAGTACTTATATAGGACTAGGGTGGGTCACATGGGGTCATTGAGTACATATATAGGACTAGGGTGGGTCACATGGGGTCATTGAGCACTAATATAGGACTAGGGTGAGTCACATTAGGTCATTGAGTACATATATAGGACTAGGGTGGGTCACATGGGGTCATTGAGTACTTATATAGGACTAGCGTGGGTCACATGGGGTCATTGTGTACATATATAGGACTAGGGTGGGTCACATGGGGTGATTGAGTACTTATATAGGACTAGCGTGGGTCAAATGGGGTCATTGAGCACTAATATAGGACTATGGTGGGTCACCTGGGGTCGTTGAGTACTTATATAGGACTAGGGTGGGTCACATTAGGTCATTGAGTACTTATATAGGACTAGCGTGGGTCACATGGGGTCATTGTGTACATATATAGGACTAGGGTGGGTCACATGGGGTGATTGAGTACTTATATAGGACTAGCGTGGGTCAAATGGGGTCATTGAGCACTAATATAGGACTATGGTGGGTCACCTGGGGTCGTTGAGTACTTATATAGAACTAGGGTGGGTCACATGGGGTCATTGATTACTCATATAGGACTAGCGTGTGTCACATGGGGTCATTGAGTACTTATATAGGACTAGGGTGGGTCACATGGGGTGATTGAGTACTTATATAGGACTAGCGTGGGTCAAATGGGGTCATTGAGCACTAATATAGGACTATGGTGGGTCACCTGGGGTCGTTGAGTACTTATATAGGACTAGGTAGGGTCACATGGGGTCATTGAGTACATATATAGGACTAGGGTGGGTCACATGAGGTCATTGAGTACTTCTATAGGACTAGGGTGGGTCACATGTAGTTATTGAGTACTTATATAGGACTAGGGTGGGTGACATTAGGTCATTGAGTACTTATATAGGACTAGGGTGGGTCACATGGGGTTATAGAGTACTTATATAGGACTAGGGTGGGTCACATGGGGTCATTGAGTACTTATATAGGACTAGCGTGTGTCACATGGGGTCATTATGTACATATTTAGGACTAGGGTGGGTCACATGGGGTCATTGACTACATATATAGGACTAGGGTGTATAACATGGGGTCATAGAGCACTAATATATGACTAGGGTGTGTCACCTGGGGTCATTGAGTTCTTATATAGAACTAGGGTGGGTCACATGGGGTCATTGAGTACTTATATAGGACTAGCGCGGGTCACATGGGGTCATTGAGCACTAATATAGGACTATGGTGGGTGACCTGGAGTCATTGAGTACTAATATAGGACTAGGATGGGTCACATGGGGTAATTGAGTACTTATATAGGACTAGGGTGGGTCACATGGGTTCATTGACTACATATATAGGAGTAGGATGGGTCACATGGGGTCATGGAGCACTAATATATGACTAGGGTGGGTCACCTGGGGTCATTGAGTACTTATATAGAACTAGGGTGGGTCACATGGGGTCATTGATTACTCATATAGGACTAGCGTGTGTCACATGGGGTCATTGAGTACTTATATAGGACTAGGGTGGGTCACATGGGGTCATTGAGTACTTATATAGAACTAGGGTGGGTCACATGGGGTCATTGAGTACTTATATAGGACTAGCGTGGGTCACATGGGGTCATTGAGTACTTATATAGGACTAGGGTGGGTCACATGGAGTTACTGAGTACTTATATAAGACTAGGATGGGTCACATTAGGTCATTGAGTACTTATTTAGGACTAGGGTGGGTCACATGGGGTCATTGACTACATATATAGGACTAGGGTGTGTCACATGGGGTCATAGAGCACTAATATATGACTAGGGGGGTCACCTGGGGTCATTGAGTTCTTATATAGAACTAGGGTGGGTCACATGGGGTCATTGAGTACTTATATAGGACTAGCGCGGGTTACATGGGGTCATTGAGCACTAATATAGGACTAGGATGGGTCACATGGGGTAATTGAGTACTTATATAGGACTAGCGTGGGTCACATGGGGTCATTGTGTACATATATAGGACTAGGGTGTGTCACCTGGGGTCATTGAGTACTTATATAGGACTAGGGTGGCTGACCTGGGGTCATTGGGTACTTATATAGGACTAGGATGAGTCACATGGGGTCATTGAGCACTAATATAGGACTATGGTGGGTCATCTGGGGTCATTGAGTACTAATATAGTACTAGGATGGGTCACATGGGGTCATTGAGTACTTATATAGGACTAGCGTGGGTCACATGGGGTCGTTGAGTACTTATATAGGACTAGGGTGGGTGACATGGGGTCATTGAGTACTTATATAGAACTAGGGTGGGTCACATGGAGTTATTGAGTACTTATATAGGACTAGGATGGGTCACATTAGGTCATTGAGTACTTATATAGGACTAGGGTGGGTCACATGGGGTTATTGAGTACTTATATAGCACTAAGGTGGGTCACATGGGGTCATTGAGTACTTATATAGAACTAGGGTGGGTCACATGGAGTCATTGAGTACTTATATAGGACTAGCGTGGGTCACATGGGGTGATTGAGCACTAATATAAGACTATGGTGGGTCACCTGTGGTCATTGAGTACTTATATAGGACTAGGGTGGGTCACATGGGGTCATTGAGTACTTATATAGGACTAGCGTGGGTCACATGGGGTCATTGTGTACATATATAGGACTAGGGTGGGTCACATGGGGACATTGAGTACTTATATAGGACTAGGATGGGTCACATTAGGTCATTGAGTACTTATATAGGACTAGGGTGGGTCACATGGGGTTATTGATTACTTATATAGGACTAGGGTGGGTCACATGGGGTCATTGAGTACTTATATAGGACTAGCGTGGGTCACAATGCGTCATTGTGTACTTATATAGGACTAGGATGGTCACATAGTGTCATTGAGTACTTATATAAAACTAGCGTGGGTCACATGGGGTCATAGAGCACTAATATATGATTAGGGTGGGTCACCTGGGGTCATTGAGTACTTATATAGGACTAGGGTGGGTCACATGGGGTCATTAAGTACATATATAGGACTAGGGTGGGTCACATGGTGTCATTGAGCACTAATATAGGACTAGGGTGAGTCACATTAGGTCATTGAGTACATATATAGGACTAGGGTGGGTCACATGGGGTCATTGAGTACTTATATAGGACTAGCGTGGGTCACATGGGGTCATTGTGTACATATATAGGACTAGGGTGGGTCACATGGGGTGATTGAGTACTTATATAGGACTAGCGTGGGTCAAATGGGGTCATTGAGCACTAATATAGGACTATGGTGGGTCACCTGGGGTCGTTGAGTACTTATATAGAACTAGGGTGGGTCACATGGGGTCATTGATTACTCATATAGGACTAGCGTGTGTCACATGGGGTCATTGAGTACTTATATAGGACTAGCGTGGGTCACATGGGGTCATTGTGTACATATATAGGACTAGGGTGGGTCACATGGGGTGATTGAGTACTTATATAGAACTAGGGTGGGTCACATGGGGTCATTGACTACATATATAGGACTAGGGTGTGTCACGTGGGGTCATAGAGCACTAATATATGACTAGGGTGGGTCACCTGGGGTCATTGAGTACTTATATAGAACTAGGGTGGGTCACATGGGGTCATTGATTATTCATATAGGACTAGCGTGTGTCACATGTGGTCATTGAGTACTTATATAGGACTAGGGTGGGTCACATGGGGTCATTGAGTACTTATATAGAACTAGGGTGGGTCACATGGGGTCATTGAGTACTTATATAGGACTAGCGTGGGTCACATGGGGTCATTGAGTACTTATATAGGACTAGGGTGGGTCACATGGAGTTACTGAGTACTTATATAAGACTAGGATGGGTCACATTAGGTCATTGAGTACTTATTTAGGACTAGGGTGGGTCACATGGGGTCATTATGTACATATTTAGGACTAGGGTGGGTCACATGGGGTCATTGACTACATATATAGGACTAGGGTGTATCACATGGGGTCATAGAGCACTAATATATGACTAGGGTGGGTCACCTGGGGTCATTGAGTTCTTATATAGAACTAGGGTGGGTCACATGGGGTCATTGAGTACTTATATAGGACTAGCGCGGGTCACATGGGGTCATTGAGCACTAATATAGGACTATGGTGGGTGACCTGGAGTCATTGAGTACTAATATAGGACTAGGATGGGTCACATGGGGTAATTGAGTACTTATATAGGACTAGGGTGGGTCACATGGGTTCATTGACTACATATATAGGAGTAGGATGGGTCACATGGGGTCATGGAGCACTAATATATGACTAGGGTGGGTCACCTGGGGTCATTGAGTACTTATATAGAACTAGGGTGGGTCACATGGGGTCATTGATTACTCATATAGGACTAGCGTGTGTCACATGGGGTCATTGAGTACTTATATAGGACTAGGGTGGGTCACATGGTGTCATTGAGTACTTATATAGAACTAGGGTGGGTCACATGGGGTCATTGAGTACTTATATAGGACTAGCGTGGGTCACATGGGGTCATTGAGTACTTATATAGGACTAGGGTGGGTCACATGGAGTTACTGAGTACTTATATAAGACTAGGATGGGTCACATTAGGTCATTGAGTACTTATATAGGACTAGGGTGGGTCACATGGGGTTATTGAGTACTTATATAGGACTAGGGTGGGTCACATAGGGTCATTGAGCACTAATATAGGACTAGGGTGAGTCACATTAGGTCATTGAGTACATATATAGGACTAGGGTGAGTCACATTAGGTCATTGAGTACTTATATAGGACTAGGGTGGGTCACATGGGGTCATTGAGTACTTATATAGGACTAGCGTGGGTCACATGGGGTCATTGTGTACATATATAGGACTAGGGTGGGTCACATGGGGTGATTGAGTACTTATATAGGACTAGCGTGGGTCAAATGGGGTCATTGAGCACTAATATAGGACTATGGTGGGTCACCTGGGGTCGTTGAGTACTTATATAGGACTAGGGTGGGTCACATTAGGTCACTGAGTACTTATATAGGACTAGCGTGGGTCACATGGGGTCATTGTGTACATATATAGGACTAGGGTGGGTCACATGGGGTGATTGAGTACTTATATAGGACTAGCGTGGGTCAAATGGGGTCATTGAGCACTAATATAGGACTATGGTGGGTCACCTGGGGTCGTTGAGTACTTATATAGAACTAGGGTGGGTCACATGGGGTCATTGATTACTCATATAGGACTAGCGTGTGTCACATGGGGTCATTGAGTACTTATATAGGACTAGGGTGGGTCACATGGGGTCATTGAGTACTTATATAGAACTAGGGTGGGTCACATGGGGTCATTGAGTACTTATATAGGACTAGCGTGGGTCACATGGGGTCATTGAGTACTTATATGGGACTAGGGTGGGTCACATGGAGTTACTGAGTACTTATATAAGACTAGGATGGGTCACATTAGGTCATTGAGTACTTATTTAGGACTAGGGTGGGTCAAATGGGGTCATTGACTACATATATAGGACTAGGGTGTGTCACATGGGGTCATAGAGCACTAATATATGACTAGGGTGGGTCACCTGGGGTCATTGAGTACTTATATAGAACTAGGGTGGGTCACATGGGGTCATTGATTACTCATATAGGACTAGCGTGTGTCACATGGGGTCATTGAGTACTTATATAGGACTAGGGTGGGTCACATGGGGTCATTGAGTACTTATATAGAACTAGGGTGGGTCACATGGGGTCATTGAGTACTTATATAGGACTAGCGTGGTTCACATGGGGTCATTGAGTACTTATATAGGACTAGGGTGGGTCACATGGAGTTACTGAGTACTTATATAAGACTAGGATGGGTCACATTAGGTCATTGAGTACTTATTTAGGACTAGGGTGGGTCACATGGGGTCATTGAGTACTTATATAGAACTAGGGTGGGTCACATGGGGTCATTGAGTACTTATATAGGACTAGCGTGGGTCACATGGGGTCATTGAGTACTTATATAGGACTAGGGTGGGTCACATGGAGTTACTGAGTACTTATATAAGACTAGGATGGGTCACATTAGGTCATTGAGTACTTATTTAGGACTAGGGTGGGTCACATGGGGTCATTGACTACATATATAGGACTAGGGTGTGTCACATGGGGTCATAGAGTACTAATATATGACTAGGGGGGTCACCTGGGGTCATTGAGTTCTTATATAGAACTAGGGTGGGTCACATGGGGTCATTGAGTACTTATATAGGACTAGCGCGGGTTACATGGGGTCATTGAGCACTAATATAGGACTATGGTGGGTGACCTGGAGTCATTGAGTACTAATATAGGACTAGGATGGGTCACATGGGGTAATTGAGTACTTATATAGGACTAGCGTGGGTCACATGGGGTCATTGTGTACATATATAGGACTAGGGTGTGTCACCTGGGGTCATTGAGTACTTATATAGGACTAGGGTGGGTGACATGGGGTCATTGAGTACTTATATAGAACTAGGGTGGGTCACATAGAGTTATTGAGTACTTATATAGGACTAGGGTGGGTCACATTAGGTCATTGAGTACTTATATAGGACTAGGGTGGGTCACATGGGGTTATTGAGTACTTATATAGGACTAAGGTGGGTCACATGGGGTCATTGAGTACTTATATAGAACTAGGGTGGGTCACATGGGGTCATTGAGTACTTATATAGGACTAGCGTGGGTCACATGGGGTCATTGAGCACTAATATAAGACTATGGTGGGTCACCTGTGGTCATTGAGTACTTATATAGGACTAGGGTGGGTCACATGGGGTCATTGAGTACTTATATAGGACTAGCGTGGGTCACATGGGATCATTGTGTACATATATAGGACTAGGGTGGGTCACATGGGGACTTTGAGTACTTATATAGGACTAGGATGGGTCACATTAGGTCATTGAGTACTTATATAGGACTAGGGTGGGTCACATGGGGTTATTGATTACTTATATATGACTAGGGTGGGTCACATAGGGTCATTGAGTACTTATATAGGACTAGCGTGGGTCACAATGCGTCATTGTGTACTTATATAGGACTAGGATGGTCACATAGTGTCATTGAGTACTTATATAAAACTAGCGTGGGTCACATGGGGTCATTGAGTACTTATATAGGACTAGCGTGTGTCACATGGGGTCATTATGTACATATTTAGGACTAGGGTGGGTCACATGGGGTCATTGACTACATATATAGGACTAGGGTGTATCACATGGGGTCATAGAGCACTAATATATGACTAGGGTGGGTCACCTGGGGTCATTGAGTTCTTATATAGAACTAGGGTGGGTCACATGGGGTCATTGAGTACTTATATAGGACTAGCGCGGGTCACATGGGGTCATTGAGCACTAATATAGGACTATGGTGGGTGACCAGGAGTCATTGAGTACTAATATAGGACTAGGATGGGTCACATGGGGTAATTGAGTACTTATATAGGACTAGGGTGGGTCACATGGGTTCATTGACTACATATATAGGAGTAGGATGGGTCACATGGGGTCATGGAGCACTAATATATGACTAGGGTGGGTCACCTGGGGTCATTGAGTACTTATATAGAACTAGGGTGGGTCACATGGGGTCATTGATTACTCATATAGGACTAGCGTGTGTCACATGGGGTCATTGAGTACTTATATAGGACTAGGGTGGGTCACATGGTGTCATTGAGTACTTATATAGAACTAGGGTGGGTCACATGGGGTCATTGAGTACTTATATAGGACTAGCGTGGGTCACATGGGGTCATTGAGTACTTATATAGGACTAGGGTGGGTCACATGGAGTTACTGAGTACTTATATAAGACTAGGATGGGTCACATTAGGTCATTGAGTACTTATATAGGACTAGGGTGGGTCACATGGGGTCATTGAGTACTTATATAGGACTAGGGTGTATCACATGGGGTCATAGAGCACTGATATATGACTAGGGTGGGTCACCTGGGGTCATTGAGTTCTTATATAGAACTAGGGTGGGTCACATGGGGTCATTGAGTACTTATATAGGACTAGCGCGGGTCACATGGGGTCATTGAGCACTAATATAGGACTATGGTGGGTGACCTGGAGTCATTGAGTACTAATATAGGACTAGCATGGGTCACATGGGGTAATTGAGTACTTATATAGGACTAGGGTGGGTCACATGGGTTCATTGACTACATATATAGGAGTAGGATGGGTCACATGGGATCATGGAGCACTAATATATGACTAGGGTGGGTCACCTGGGGTCATTGAGTACTTATATAGAACTAGGGTGGGTCACATGGGGTCATTGATTACTCATATAGGACTAGCGTGTGTAACATGGGGTCATTGAGTACTTATATAGGACTAGGGTGGGTCACATGGTGTCATTGAGTACTTATATAGAACTAGGGTGGGTCACATGGGGTCATTGAGTACTTATATAGGACTAGCGTGGGTCACATGGGGTCATTGAGTACCTATATAGGACTAGGGTGGGTCACATGGAGTTACTGAGTACTTATATAAGACTAGGATGGGTCACATTAGGCCATTGAGTACTTATATAAAACTAGCGTGGGTCACATGGGGTCATAGAGCACTAATATATGATTAGGGTGGGTCACCTGGGGTCATTGAGTATTTATATAGAACTAGGGTGGGTCACATGGGGTCATTGAGTACTTATATAGGACTAGCGTGGGTCACATGGGGTCATTGAACACTAATATAGGACTATGGTGGGTCACCTGGGGTCATTGAGTACTTATATAGGACTAGTGTGGGTCACATGGGGTCATTTAGTACTTATATAGGACTAGGATGGGTCACATGGGGTCATTGAGTACTTATATAGGACTAGGGTGGGTCACATGGAGTTATTGAGTACTTATATATGACTAGGGTGGGTCACATGGGGTCATTGAATACTTATATAGGACTAGGGTGGGTCACATGGTGTCATTGAGTACTTATATAGGACTAGGGTGGTCACATGGTGTCATTGAGTACTTATATAAGACTAGCGTGGGTCACATGGGGTCATTGAGTACTTATATAAAACTAGCGTGGGTCACATGGGGTCATAGAGCACTAATATATGATTAGGGTGGGTCACCTGGGGTCATTGAGTACTTATATAGGACTAGGGTGGGTCACATGGAGTTACTGAGTACTTATATAAGACTAGGATGGGTCACATTAGGTCATTGAGTACTTATATAGGACTAGGGTGGGTCACATGGGGTTATTGAGTACTTATATAGGACTAGGGTGGGTCACATGGGGTCATTGAGTACTTATATAGGACTAGCGCGGGTCACATGGGGTCATTGAGCACTAATATAGGACTATGGTGGGTGACCTGGAGTCATTGAGTACTAATATAGGACTAGGATGGGTCACATGGGGTAATTGAGTACTTATATAGGATTAGCGTGGGTCACATGGGGTCATTGAGCACTAATATAGGACTATGGTGGGTGACCTGGAGTCATTGAGTACTAATATAGGACTAGGATGGGTCACATGGGGTAATTGAGTACTTATATAGGACTAGCGTGGGTCACATGGGGTCATTGAGTACTTATATAGGACTAGCGTGGGTCACATGGGGTCATTGTGTACTTATATAGGACTAGGGTGAGTCACATGGGGTCATTGAGTACTTATATAGGACTAGCGTGGGACACAAGGCGTCATTGTGTACTTATATAGGACTAGGGTGGTCACATGGTGTCATTGAGTACTTATATAAGACTAGCGTGGGTCACATGAGGTCATTGAGTACTTATATAGGACTAGGGTGGGTCACATGGAGTTATTGAGTACTTATATAGGACTAGGGTGGGTGACATTAGGTCATTGAGTACTTATATAGGACTAGGGTGGGTCACATGGGGTTATAGAGTACTTATATAGGACTAGGATGGGTCACATGGGGTCATTGAGTACTTATATAGGACTAGGGTGGGTCACATGGAGTTATTGAGTACTTATATAGGACTAGGGTGGGTCACATTAGGTCATTGAGTACTTATATAAGACTAGGGTGGGTCACATGGGGTTATTGAGCACTAATATATGACTAGGGTGGGTCACCTGGGGTCATTGAGTTCTTATATAGAACTAGGGTGGGTCACATGGGGTCATTGAGCACTAATATAGGACTATGGTGGGTCATCTGGGGTCATTGAGTACTAATATAGTACTAGGATGGGTCACATGGGGTCATTGAGTACTTATATAGGACTTGCGTGGGTCACATGGGGTCGTTGAGTACTTATATAGGACTAGGGTGGGTGACATTAGGTCATTGAGTACTTATATAGGACTAGGGTGGGTCACATGGGGTTATTGAGTACTTATATAGGACTAGGGTGGGTCACATGGGGTCATTGAGTACTTATATAGAACTAGGGTGGGTCACATGGGGTCATTGAGTACTTATATAGGACTAGCGTGGGTCACATGGGGTCATTGAGCACTAATATAAGACTATGGTGGGTCACCTGTGGTCATTGAGTACTTATATAGGACTAGGGTGGGTCACATGGGGTCATTGAGTAATTATATAGGACTAGCGTGGGTCACATGGGGTCTTTGTGTACATATATAGGACTAGGGTGGGTCACATGGGGACATTGAGTACTTATATAGGACTAGGATGGGTCACATTAGGTCATTGAGTACTTATATAGGACTAGGGTGGGTCACATGGGGTTATTGATTACTTATATAGGACTAGGGTGGGTCACATGGGGTCATTCAGTACTTATATAGGACTAGCGTGGGTCACAATGCGTCATTGTGTACTTATATAGGACTAGGGTGGTCACATAGTGTCATTGAGTACTTATATAAAACTAGCGTGGGTCACATGGGGTCATAGAGCACTAATATATGATTAGGGTGGGTCACCTGGGGTCATTGAGTACTTATATAGGACTAGGGTGGGTCACATGGGGTCATTGAGTACATATATAGGACTAGGGTGGGTCACATGGGGTCATTGAGCACTAATATAGGACTAGGGTGAGTCACATTAGGTCATTGAGTACATATATAGGACTAGGGTGGGTCACATGGGGTCATTGAGTACTTATATAGGACTAGCGTGGGTCACATGGGGTCATTGTGTACATATATAGGACTAGGGTGGGTCACATGGGGTGATTGAGTACTTATATAGGACTAGCGTGGGTCAAATGGGGTCATTGAGCACTAATATAGGACTATGGTGGGTCACCTGGGGTCGTTGAGTACTTATATAGGACTAGGGTGGGTCACATTATGTCATTGAGTACTTATATAGGACTAGGGTGGGTCACATGGGGACATTGAGTACATATATAGGACTAGGGTGGGTCACATGTGGTCATTGAGCACTAATATAGGACTAGGGTGGGTCACATGAGGTCATTGAGTACTTATATAGGACTAGGGTGGGTCACATGGAGTTATTGAGTACGTATATAGGACTAGGGTGGGTGACATTAGGTCATTGAGTACTTATATAGGACTAGGGTGGGTCACATGTGGTTATAGAGTACTTATATAGGACTAGGGTGGGTCACATGGGGTCATTGAGTACTTATATAGGACTAGCGTGTGTCACATGGGGTCATTGTGTACATATTTAGGACTAGGGTGGGTCACATGGTGTCATTGAGTACTTATATAGGACAAGGGTGGGTCACATGGGGTTATTGAGTACTTATATAGGACTAGGGTGGGTCACATGGGGTCATTGAGTACTTATATAGGAAAAGGGTGGGTCACATGGGGTCATTGAGTGCTTATATAGGACTAGGGTGGGTCACATGGGGTCATTGAGCACTAATATAGGACTATGGTGGGTGACCTGGAGTCATTGAGTACTAATATAGGACTAGGATGGGTCACATGGGGTAATTGAGTACTTATATAGGACTAGCGTGGGTCACATGGGGTCATTGTGTACATATATAGGACTAGGGTGGGTCACCTGGGGTCATTGAGTACTTATATAGGACTAGGGTGGCTGACCTGGGGTCATTGGGTACTTATATAGGACTAGGATGAGTCACATGGGGTCATTGAGCACTAATATAGGACTATGGTGGGTCATCTGGGGTCATTGAGTACTAATATAGTACTAGGATGGGTCACATGGGGTCATTGAGTACTTATATAGGACTAGCGTGGGTCACATGGGGTCGTTGAGTACTTATATAGGAATAGGGTGGGTGACATTGGGTCATTGAGTACTTATATAGAACTAGGGTGGGTCACATGGAGTTATTGAGTACTTATATAGGACTAGGATGGGTCACATTAGGTCATTGAGTACTTATATAGGACTAGGGTGAGTGACATGGGGTTATTGAGTACTTATATAGGACTAGGGTGGGTCACATGGGGTCATTGAGTACTTATATAGAACTAGGGTGGGTCACATGGGGTCATTGAGTACTTATATAGGACTAGCGTGGGTCACATGGGGTCATTGAGCACTAATATAAGACTATGGTGGGTCACCTGTCGTCATTGAGTACTTATATAGGACTAGGGTGGGTCACATGGGGTCATTGAGTACTTATATAGGACTAGCGTGGGTCACATGGGGTCATTGTGTACATATATAGGACTAGGGTGGGTCACATGGGGACATTGAGTACTTATATAGGAATAGGATGGGTCACATTAGGTCATTGAGTACTTATATAGGACTAGGGTGGGCCACATGGGGTTATTGATTGCTTATATAGGACTAGGGTGGGTCACATGGGGTCATTGAGTACTTATATAGGACTAGCGTGGGTCACAATGCGTCATTGTGTACTTATATAGGACTAGGGTGGTCACATAGTGTCATTGAGTACTTATATAAAACTAGCGTGGGTCACATGGGGTCATAGAGCACTAATATATGATTAGGGTGGGTCACCTGGGGTCATTGAGTACTTATATAGGACAAGGGTTGGTCACATGGGGTCATTTAGTACATATATAGGACTAGGGTGGGTCACATGGGGTCATTGAGGACTAATATAGGACTAGGGTGAGTCACATTAGGTCATTGAGTACATATATAGGACTAGGGTGGGTCACATGGGGTCATTGAGTACTTATATAGGACTAGCGTTGGTCACATGGGGTGATTGAGTACTTATATAGGACTAGCGTGGGTCAAATGGGGTCATTGAGCACTAATATAGGACTATGGTGGGTCACCTGGGGTCGTTGAGTACTTATATAGGACTAGGGTGGGTCACATTAGGTCATTGAGTACTTATATAGGACTAGGATGGGTCACATGGGGTCATTGAGTACATATATAGGACTAGGGTGGGTCACATGGGGTCATTGAGCATTAATATAGGACTAGGGTGGGTCATCTGGGGTCATTGAGTACTTATATAGGACTAGGATGAGTCACATGGGGTCATTGAGCACTAATATAGGACTATGGTGGGTCATCTGGGGTCATTGAGTACTTATATAGTACTAGGATGGGTCACATGGGGTCATTGAGTACTTATATAGGACTAGGGTTGGTCACATGGGGTGATTGAATACTTATATAGGACTAGCGTGGGTCACATGGGGTCATTGAGTACTTATATAGGACTAGGGTGGGTCACATGGAGTTATTGAGTACTTATATAGGACTAGGCTGAGTCACATTAGGTCATTGAGTACATATATAGGACTAGGGTGGGTCACATGGGGTCATTGAGCACTAATATAGGAATAGGGTAGGTCACCTGGGGTCGTTGAGTACTTATATAGGACTAGGGTGGCTGACCTGGGGTCATTGAGTACTTATATAGGACTAGGATGAGTCACATGGGGTCATTGAGCACTAATATAGGACTATGGTGGGTCATCTGGGGTCATTGAGTACTTATATAGTACTAGGATGGGTCACATGGAGTCATTGAGTACTTATATAGGACTAGCGTGGGTCACATGGGGTCGTTGAGTACTTATATAGGACTAGGGTGGGTGACATGGAGTTATTGAGTACTTATATAGGACTAGGGTGGGTCACATTAGGTCATTGAGTACTTATATAGGACTAGGGTGGGCCACATGGGGTTATTGATTACTTATATAGGACTAGGGTGGGTCACATGGGGTCATTGAGTACTTATATAGGACTAGCGTGGGTCACAATGCGTCATTGTGTACTTATATAGGACTAGGGTGGTCACATAGTGTCATTGAGTACTTATATAAAACTAGCGTAAGTCACATGGGGTCATAGAGCACTAATATATGATTAGGGTGGGTCCCCTGGGGTCATTGAGTACTTATATAGGACAAGGGTTGGTCACATGGGGTCATTGAGTACATATATAGGACTAGGGTGGGTCACATGGGGTCATTGAGGACTAATATAGGACTAGGGTGAGTCACATTAGGTCATTGAGTACATATATAGGACTAGGGTGGGTCACATGGGGTCATTGAGTACTTATATAGGACTAGCGTGGGTCACATGGGGTGATTGAGTACTTATATAGGACTAGCGTGGGTCAAATGGGGTCATTGAGCACTAATATAGGACTATGGTGGGTCACCTGGGGTCGTTGAGTACTTATATAGGACTAGGGTGGGTCACATTAGGTCATTGAGTACTTATATAGGACTAGGATGGGTCACATGGGGTCATTGAGTACATATATAGGACTAGGGTGGGTCACATGGGGTCATTGAGCATTAATATAGGACTAGGGTGGGTCATCTGGGGTCATTGAGTACTTATATAGGACTAGGATGAGTCACACGGGGTCATTGAGCACTAATATAGGACTATGGTGGGTCATCTGGGGTCATTGAGTACTTATATAGTACTAGGATGGGTCACATGGGGTCATTGAGTACTTATATAGGACTAGGGTTGGTCACATGGGGTGATTGAATACTTATATAGGACTAGCGTGGGTCACATGGGGTCATTGAGTACTTATATAGGACTAGGGTGGGTCACATGGAGTTATTGAGTACTTATATAGGACTAGGCTGAGTCACATTAGGTCATTGAGTACATATATAGGACTAGGGTGGGTCACATGGGGTCATTGAGCACTAATATAGGAATAGGGTAGGTCACCTGGGGTCGTTGAGTACTTATATAGGACTAGGGTGGCTGACCTGGGGTCATTGAGTACTTATATAGGACTAGGATGAGTCACATGGGGTCATTGAGCACTAATATAGGACTATGGTGGGTCATCTGGGGTCATTGAGTACTTATATAGTACTAGGATGGGTCACATGGAGTCATTGAGTACTTATATAGGACTAGCGTGGGTCACATGGGGTCGTTGAGTACTTATATAGGACTAGGGTGGGTGACATGGAGTTATTGAGTACTTATATAGGACTAGGGTGGGTCACATTAGGTCATTGAGTACTTATATAGGACTAGGGTGGGTCACATAGGGACATTGAGTACTAATATAGGACTAGGTTGGCTGACCTGGGGTCATTGAGTACTTATATAGGACTAGAGTGGGTCACATGGGGTTATTGAGTACTTATATCGGACAAGGGTGGGTCACATGGGGTCATTGAGTACTTATATAGAACTAGGATGGGTCACATGGGGTCATTGAGTACTTATATAGGACTAGCATGGGTCAGATGGGGTCATTGAGTACTTATATAGGACTAGCGTGGGTCACATGGGGTCATTGTGTACATATATAGGACTAGGGTGGGTCACATGGGTTCATTGACTACATATATAGGACTAGGATGGGTCACATGGGGTCATTGAGTACTTATATCGGACAAGGGTGGGTGAAATGGAGTTATTGAGTACTTATATAGGACTAGGGTGGGTCACATTAGGTCATTGAGTACTTATATAGGACTAGGGTGGGTCACATAGGGACATTGAGTACTAATATAGGACTAGGCTGGCTGACCTGGGGTCATTGAGTACTTATATAGGACTAGGGTGGGTCACATGGGGTCATCGAGTACTTATATCGGACAAGGGTGGGTCACCTGGGGTCATTGAGTACTTATATAGAACTAGGGTGGGTCACATGGGGTCATTGAGTACATATATAGGACTAGGGTGGGTCACATGGGGTCATTGAGCACTAATATAAGACTAGGGTGGGTCACCTGGGGTCATTGAGTACTTATATAGGACTAGGGTGGCTGACCTGGGGTCATTGAGTACTTATATAGGAATAGGGTGGGTCACATGGGGTCATTGAGTACTTATATCGGACAAGAGTGGGTCACATGGGGTCATTGAGTACTTATATAGAACTAGGGTGGGTCACATGGGGTCATTGAGTACTTATATAGGACTAGCGTGGGTCACATGGGGTCATTGAGTACTTATATAGGACTAGCGTGGGTCACATGGGGTCATTGTGTACATATATAGGACTAGGGTGGGTCACATGGGTTCATTGACTACATATATAGGAGTAGGATGGGTCACATGGGGTCATGGAGCACTAATATATGACTAGGGTGGGTCACCTGGGGTCATTGAGTACTTATATAGAACTAGGGTGGGTCACATGGGGTCATTGATTACTCATATAGGACTAGCGTGTGTCACATGGGGTCATTGAGTACTTATATAGGACTAGGGTGGGTCACATGGGGTCATTGAGTACTTATATAGAACTAGGGTGGGTCACATGGGGTCATTGAGTACTTATATAGGACTAGCGTGGGTCACATGGGGTCATTGAGTACTTATATAGGACTAGGGTGGGTCACATGGAGTTATTGAGTACTTATATATGACTAGGATGGGTCACATTAGGTCATTGAGTACTTATATAGGACTAGGGTGGGTCACATGGGGTTATTGAGTACTTATATAGGACTAGGGTGGGTCACATGGGGTCATTGAATACTTATATAGGACTAGCGTGGGTCACAATGCGTCATTGTGTACTTATATAGGACTAGGGTGGTCACATAGTGTCATTGAGTACTTATATAAAACTAGCGTGGGTCACATGGGGTCATAGAGCAATAATATATGATTAGGGTGGGTCACCTGGGGTCATTGAGTACTTATATAGAACTAGGGTGGGTCACATGGGGTCATTGAGTACTTATATAGGACTAGCGTGGGTCACATGGGGTCATTGAACACTAATATAGGACTATGGTGGGTCACCTGGGGTCATTGAGTACTTATATAGGACTAGGGTGGGTCACATGGGGTCATTGAGTACTTATATAGGACTAGCGTGGGTCACATGGGGTCATTGTGTACATATATAGGACTAGGGTGGGTCACATGGGGTCATTGAGTACTTATATAGGACTAGGATGGGTCACATGGGGTCATTGAGTACTTATATAGGACTAGCGTGGGTCAAATGGGGTCATTGAGGACTAATATAGGACTATGGTGGGTCACCTGGGGTCGTTGAGTACTTATATAGGACTAGAGTGGGTCATCTGGGGTCATTGAGTACTTATATAGGACTAGGGTGGGTCACATGGAGTTATTGAGTACTTATATAGGACTAGGCTGAGTCACATTAGGTCATTGAGTACATATATAGGACTAGGGTGGGTCACATGGGGTCATAGAGCACTAATATAGGACTAGGGTAGGTCAACTGGGGTCATTGAGTACTTATATAGGACTAGGGTGGCTGACCTGGGGTCATTGAGTACTTATATAGTACTAGGATAGGTCACATGGAGTCATTGAGTACTTATATAGGACTAGCGTGGGTCACATGGGGTCGTTGAGTACTTATATAGGACTAGGGTGGGTGACATGGGGTCATTGAGTACTTATATAGAACTAGGATGGGTCACATGGGGTCATTGAGTACTTATATAGGACTAGCGTGGGTCAGATGGGGTCATTGAGTACTTATATAGGACTAGCGTGGGTCACATGGGGTCATTGTGTACATATATAGGACTAGGGTGGGTCACATGGGTTCATTGACTACATATATAGGACTAGGATGGGTCACATGGGGTCATTGAGTACTTATATCGGACAAGGGTGGGTGACATGGAGTTATTGAGTACTTATATAGGACTAGGGTGGGTCACATTAGGTCATTGAGTACTTATATAGGACTAGGGTGGGTCACATGTGGTTATAGAGTACTTATATAGGACTAGGGTGGATCACATGGGGTCATTGAGTACTTATATAGGACTAGCGTGTGTCACATGGGGTCATTGTGTACATATTTAGGACTAGGGTGGGTCACATGGGGTCATTGACTACATATATAGGACTAGGGTGTATCACATGGGGTCATAGAGCACTAATATATGACTAGGGTGGGTCACCTGGGGACATTGAGTTCTTATATAGAACAAGGGTGGGTCACATGGGGTCATTGAGTACTTATATAGGACTAGCGCGGGTCACATGGGGTCATTGAGCACTAATATAGGACTATGGTGGGTGACCTGGAGTCATTGAGTACTAATATAGGACTAGGATGGGTCACATGGGGTAATTGAGTACTTATATAGGACTAGCGTGGGTCACATGGGGTCATTGTGTACATATATAGGACTAGGGTGGGTCACCTGGGGTCATTGAGTACTTATATAGGACTAGGGTGGCTGACCTGGGGTCATTGGGTACTTATATAGGACTAGGATGAGTCACATGGGGTCATTGAGCACTAATATAGGACTATGGTGGGTCATCTGCGGTCATTGAGTACTAATATAGTACTAGGATGGGTCACATGGGGTCATTGAGTACTTATATAGGACTAGCGTGGGTCACATGGGGTCATTGTGTACATATATAGGACTAGGGTGGGTCACATGGGTTCATTGACTACATATATAGGAGTAGGATGGGTCACATGGGGTCATGGAGCACTAATATATGACTAGGGTGGGTCACCTGGGGTCATTGAGTACTTATATAGAACTAGGGTGGGTCACATGGGGTCATTGATTACTCATATAGGAATAGCGTGTGTCACATGGGGTCATTGAGTACTTATATAGGACTAGGGTGGGTCACATGGGGTCATTGAGTACTTATATAGAACTAGGGTGGGTCACATGGGGTCATTGAGTACTTATATAGGACTAGCGTGGGTCACATGGGGTCATTGAGTACTTATATAGGACTAGGGTGGGTCACATGGAGTTAATGAATACTTATATAAGACTAGGATGTGTCACATTAGGTCATTGAGTACTTATATAGGACTAGGGTGGGTCACATGGGGTTATTGAGTACTTATATAGGACTAGGGTGGGTCACATGGGGTCATTGAGTACTTATATAGGACTGGCGTGGGTCACAATGCGTCATTGTGTACTTATATAGGACTAGGGTGGTCACATAGTGTCATTGAGTACTTATATAGGACTAGCGTGGGCCACATGGTGTCATTGAACACTAATATAGGACTATGGTGGGTCACCTGGGGTCATTGAGTACTTATATAGGACTAGTGTGGGTCACATGGGGTCATTTAGTACTTATATAGGACTAGGATGGGTCACATGGGGTCATTGAGTACTTATATTGGACTAGGGTGGGTCACATGGTGTCATTGAGTACTTATATAGGACAAGGGTGGGTCACATGGGGTTATTGAGTACTTATATAGGACTAGGGTGGGTCACATGGGGTAATTGAGTACTTATATAGGACTAGCGTGGGTCACATGGGGTCATTGTGTACATATATAGGACTAGGGTGGGTCACCTGGGGTCATTGAGTACTTATATAGGACTAGGGTGGCTGACCTGGGGTCATTGGGTACTTATATAGGACTAGGATGAGTCACATGGGGTCATTGAGCACTAATATAGGACTATGGTGGGTCATCTGGGGTCATTGAGTACTAATATAGTACTAGGATGGGTCACATGGGGTCATTGAGTACTTATATAGGACTAGCGTGGGTCACATGGGGTCGTTGAGTACTTATATAGGAATAGGGTGGGTGACATGGGGTCATTAAGTACTTATATAGAACTAGGGTGGGTCACATGGAGTTATTGAGTACTTATATAGGACTAGGATGGGTCACATTAGGTCATTGAGTACTTATATAGGACTAGGGTGAGTCACATGGGGTTATTGAGTACTTATATAGGACTAGGGTGGGTCACATGGGGTCATTGAGTACTTATATAGAACTAGGGTGGGTCACATGGGGTCATTGAGTACTTATATAGGACTAGCGTGGGTCACATGGGGTCATTGAGCACTAATATAAGACTATGGTGGGTCACCTGTCGTCATTGAGTACTTATATAGGACTAGGGTGGGTCACATGGGGTCATTGAGTACTTATATAGGACTAGCGTGGGTCACATGGGGTCATTGTGTACATATATAGGACTAGGGTGGGTCACATGGGGACATTGAGTACTTATATAGGACTAGGATGGGTCACATTAGGTCATTGAGTACTTATATAGGACTAGCGTGGGTCACAATGCGTCATTGTGTACTTATATAGGACTAGGGTGGTCACATAGTGTCATTGAGTACTTATATAAAACTAGCGTGGGTCACATGGGGTCATAGAGCACTAATATATGATTAGGGTGGGTCACCTGGGGTCATTGAGTACTTATATAGTACTAGGATGGGTCACATGGGGTCATTGAGTACTTATATAGGACTAGGGTTGGTCACATGGGGTGATTGAATACTTATATAGGACTAGCGTGGGTCACATGGGGTCATTGAGTACTTATATAGGACTAGGGTGGGTCACATGGAGTTATTGAGTACTTATATAGGACTAGGCTGAGTCACATTAGGTCATTGAGTACATATATAGGACTAGGGTGGGTCACATGGGGTCATTGAGCACTAATATAGGAATAGGGTAGGTCACCTGGGGTCATTGAGTACTTATATAGGACTAGGGTGACTGACCTGGGGTCATTGAGTACTTATATAGGACTAGGATGAGTCACATGGGGTCATTGAGCACTAATATAGGACTATGGTGGGTCATCTGGGGTCATTGAGTACTTATATAGTACTAGGATGGGTCACATGGAGTCATTGAGTACTTATATAGGACTAGCGTGGGTCACATGGGGTTGTTGAGTACTTATATAGGACTAGGGTGGGTGACATGGAGTTATTGAGTACTTATATAGGACTAGGGTGGGTCACATTAGGTCATTGAGTACTTATATAGGACTAGGGTGGGTCACATAGGGACATTGAGTACTAATATAGGACTAGGTTGGCTGACCTGGGGTCATTGAGTACTTATATAGGACTAGAGTGGGTCACATGGGGTCATTGAGTACTTATATCGAACAAGGGTGGGTCACATGGGGTCATTGAGTACTTATATAGAACTAGGATGGGTCGCATGGGGTCATTGAGTACTTATATAGGACTAGCGTGGGTCAGATGGGGTCATTGAGTACTTATATAGGACTAGCGTGGGTCACATGGGGTCATTGTGTACATATATAGGACTAGGGTCGGTCACATGGGTTCATTGACTACATATATAGGACTAGGATGGGTCACATGGGGTCATTGAGTACTTATATCGGACAAGGGTGGGTGACATGGAGTAATTGAGTACTTATATAGGACTAGGGTGGGTCACATTAGGTCATTGAGTACTTATATATGACTAGGGTGGGTCACATAGGGACATTGAGTACTAATATAGGACTAGGCTGGCTGACCTGGGGTCATTGAGTACTTATATAGGACTAGGGTGGGTCACATGGGGTCATTGAGTACTTATATAGAACTAGGGTGGGTCACATGGGGTCATTGAGTACTTATATAGGACTAGCGTGGGTCACATGGGGTCATTGAGTACTTATATAGGACTAGCGTGGGTCACATGGGGTCATTGTGTACATATATAGGACTAGGGTGGGTCACATGGGTTCATTGACTACATATATAGGAGTAGGATGGGTCACATGGGGTCATGGAGCACTAATATATGACTAGGGTGGGTCACCTGGGGTCATTGAGTACTTATATAGAACTAGGGTGGGTCACATGGGGTCATTGATTACTCATATAGGACTAGCGTGTGTCACATGGGGTCATTGAGTACTTATATAGGACTAGGGTGGGTCACATGGGGTCATTGAGTACTTATATAGAACTAGGGTGGGTCACATGGGGTCATTGAGTACTTATATAGGACTAGCGTGGGTCACATGGGGTCATTGAGTACTTATATAGGACTAGGGTGGGTCACATGGAGTTATTGAGTACTTATATAGGACTAGGATGGGTCACATTAGGTCATTGAGTACTTATATAGGACTAGGGTGGGTCACATGGGGTTATTGAGTACTTATATAGGACTAGGGTGGGTCACATGGGGTCATTGAGTACTTATATAGGACTAGCGTGGGTCACAATGCGTCATTGTGTACTTATATAGGACTAGGGTGTTCACATAGTGTCATTGAGTACTTATATAAAACTAGCGTGGGTCACATGGGGTCATAGAGCAATAATATATGATTAGGGTGGGTCACCTGGGGTCATTGAGTACTTATATAGAACTAGGGTGGGTCACATGGGGTCATGGAGTACTTATATAGGACTAGCGTGGGTCACATGGGGTCATTGAACACTAATATAGGACTATGGTGGGTCACCTGGGGTCATTGAGTACTTATATAGGACTAGGGTGGGTCACATGGGGTCATTGAGTACTTATATAGGACTAGCGTGGGTCACATGGGGTCATTGTGTACATATATAGGACTAGGGTGGGTCACATGGGGTCATTGAGTACTTATATAGGACTAGGATGGGTCACATGGGGTCATTGAGTACTTATATAGGACTAGCGTGGGTCAAATGGGGTCATTGAGGACTAATATAGGACTATGGTGGGTCACCTGGGGTCGTTGAGTACTTATATAGGACTAGGGTGGGTCACATTAGGTCATTGAGTACTTATATAGGACTAGGGTGGGTCACATGGGGTCATTGAGTACATATATAGGACTAGGGTGGGTCACATGGGGTCATTGAGCATTAATATAGGACTAGGGTGGGTCATCTGGGGTCATTGAGTACTTATATAGGACTAGGATGAGTCACATGGGGTCATTGAGCATTAATATAGGACTATGGTGGGTCATCTGGGGTCATTGAGTACTTATATAGTACTAGGATGGGTCACATGGGGTCATTGAGTACTTATATAGGACAAGGGTTGGTCACATGGGGTGATTGAATACTTATATAGGACTAGCGTGGGTCACATGGGGTCATTGAGTACTTATATAGGACTAGGGTGGGTCACATGGAGTTATTGAGTACTTATATAGGACTAGGCTGAGTCACATTAGGTCATTGAGTACATATATAGGACTAGGGTGGGTCACATGGGGTCATTGAGCACTAATATAGGACTAGGGTAGGTCACCTGGGGTCATTGAATACTTATATAGGACTAGGGTGGCTGACCTGGGGTCATTGAGTACTTATATAGTACTAGGATAGGTCACATGGAGTCATTGAGTACTTATATAGGACTAGCGTGGGTCACATGGGGTCGTTGAGTACTTATATAGGACTAGGGTGGGTGACATGGGGTCATTGAGTACTTATATAGAACTAGGATGGGTCACATGGGGTCATTGAGTACTTATATAGGACTAGCGTGGGTCAGATGGGGTCATTGAGTACTTATATAGGACTAGCGTGGGTCACATGGGGTCATTGTGTACATATATAGGACTAGGGTGGGTCACATGGGTTCATTGACTACATATATAGGACTAGGATGGGTCACATGGGGTCATTGTGTACTTATATCGGACAAGGGTGGGTGACATGGAGTTATTGAGTACTTATATAGGACTAGGGTGGGTCACATTAGGTCATTGAGTACTTATATAGGACTAGGGTGGGTCACATAGGGACATTGAGTACTAATATAGGACTAGGCTGGCTGACCTGGGGTCATTGAGTACTTATATAGGACTAGGGTGGGTCACATGGGGTCATTGAGTACTTATATCGGACAAGGGTGGGTCACCTGGGGTCATTGAGTACTTATATAGAACTAGGGTGGGTCACATGGGGTCATTGAGTACAAATATAGGACTAGGGTGGGTCACATGGGGTCATTGAGCACTAATATAGGACTAGGGTGGGTCACCTGGGGTCATTGAGTACTTATATAGGACTAGGGTGGCTGACCTGGGGTCATTGAGTACTTACATAGGAATAGGGTGGGTCACATGGGGTCATTGAGTACTTATATCGGACAAGGGTGGGTCACATGGGGTCATTGAGTACTTATATAAAACTAGCGTGGGTCACATGGGGTCATAGAGCACTAATATATGATTAGGGTGGGTCACCTGGGGTCATTGAGTACTTATATAGAACTAGGGTGGGTCACATGGGGTCATTGAGTACTTATATAGGACTAGCGTGGGTCACATGGGGTCATTGAACACTAATATAGGACTATGGTGGGTCACCTGGGGTCATTGAGTACTTATATAGGACTAGGGTGGGTCACATGGGGTCATTGAGTACTTATATAGGACTAGCGTGGGTCACATGGGGTCATTGAGTACTTATATAGGAAAAGGGTGGGTCACATGGGGTCATTGAGTACTTATATAGGACTAGGGTGGGTCACATGTGGTCATTGAGTACTTATATAGGACTAGCGTGGGTCACATGGGGTCATTGTGTACTTATATAGGACTAGGGTGGCTCACATGGGGTCATTGAGTACTTATATAGGAAAAGGGTGGGTCACATGGGGTCATTGAGTACTTATATAGGAATAGGGTGGGTCACATGTGGTCATTGAGTACTTATATAGGACTAGCGTGGGTCACATGGGGTCATTGTGTACTTATATAGGACTAGGGTGGCTCACATGAGGTCATTGAGTACTTATATAGGACTAGCGCGGGTCACATGGGGTCATTGAGCACTAATATAGGACTATGGTGGGTGACCTGGAGTCATTGAGTACTAATATAGAACTAGGGTGAGTCACATGGGGTCATTGAGCACTAATATAGGACTATGGTGGGTCATCTGGGGTCATTGAGTACTTATATAGTACTAGGATGGGTCACATGGGGTCATTGAGTACTTATATAGAACTAGCGTGGGTCACATGGGGTCGTTGAGTACTTATATAGGACTAGGGTGGGTGACATGGAGTTATTGAGTACTTATATAGGACTAGGGTGGGTCACATTAGGTCATTGAGTACTTATATAGGACTAGGGTGGGTCACATAGGGACATTGAGTACTAATATAGGACTAGGCTGGCTGACCTGGGGTCATTGAGTACTTATATAGGACTAGGGTGGGTCACATGGAGTTATTGAGTACTTATATAGGACTAGGCTGAGTCACATTAGGTCATTGAGTACATATATAGGACTAGGGTGGGTCACATGGGGTCATTGAGCACTAATATAGGACTAGGGTAGGTCACCTGGGGTCATTGAGTACTTATATAGGACTAGGGTGGCTGACCTGGGGTCATTGAGTACTTATATAGTACTAGGATAGGTCACATGGAGTCATTGAGTACTTATATAGGACTAGCGTGGGTCACATGGGGTCGTTGAGTACTTATATAGGACTAGGATGGGTGACATGGGGTCATTGAGTACTTATATAGAACTAGGATGGGTCACATGGGGTCATTGAGTACTTATATAGGACTAGGGTGGGTCACATGGAGTTATTGAGTACTTATATAGGACTAGGCTGAGTCACATTAGGTCATTGAGTACATATATAGGACTAGGGTGGGTCACATGGGGTCATTGAGCACTAATATAGGACTAGGGTAGGTCACCTGGGGTCATTGAGTACTTATATAGGACTAGGGTGGCTGACCTGGGGTCATTGAGTACTTATATAGTACTAGGATAGGTCACATGGAGTCATTGAGTACTTATATAGGACTAGCGTGGGTCACATGGGGTCGTTGAGTACTTATATAGGACTAGGGTAGCTGACCTGGGGTCATTGAGTACTTATATAGTACTAGGATAGGTCACATGGAGTCATTGAGTACTTATATAGGACTAGCGTGGGTAACATGGGGTCGTTGAGTACTTATATAGGACTAGGGTGGGTGACATGGGGTCATTGAGTACTTATATAGAACTAGGATGGGTCACATGGGGTAATTGAGTACTTATATAGGACTAGCGTGGGTCAGATGGGGTCATTGAGTACTTATATAGGACTAGCGTGGGTCACATGGGGTCATTGTGTACATATATAGGACTAGGGTGGGTCACATGGGTTCATTGACTACATATATAGGACTAGGATGGGTCACATGGGGTCATTGAGTACTTATATCGGACAAGGGTGGGTGACATGGAGTTATTGAGTACTTATATAGGACTAGGGTGGGTCACATTAGGTCATTGAGTACTTATATAGGACTAGGGTGGGTCACATAGGGACATTGAGTACTAATATAGGACTAGGCTGGCTGACCTGGGGTCATTGAGTACTTATATAGGACTAGGGTGGGTCACATGGGGTCATTGAGTACTTATATCGGACAAGGGTGGGTCACCTAGGGTCATTGAGTACTTATATAGAACTAGGGTGGGTCACATGGGGTCATTGAGTACATATAGAGGACTAGGGTGGGTCACATGGGGTCATTGAGCACTAATATAGGACTAGGGTGGGTCACCTGGGGTCATTGAGTACTTATATAGGACTAGGGTGGCTGACCTGGGGTCATTGAGTACTTATATAGGAATAGGGTGGGTCACATGGGGTCATTGAGTACTTATATCGGACAAGGGTGGGTCACATGGGGTCATTGAGTACTTATATAAAACTAGCGTGGGTCACATGGGGTCATAGAGCACTAATATATGATTAGGGTGGGTCACCTGGGGTCATTGAGTACTTATATAGAACTAGGGTGGGTCACATGGGGTCATTGAGTACTTATATAGGACTAGCGTGGGTCACATGGGGTCATTGAACACTAATATAGGACTATGGTGGGTCACCTGGGGTCATTGAGTACTTATATAGGACTAGGGTGGGTCACATGGGGTCATTGAGTACTTATATAGGACTAGCGTGGGTCACATGGGGTCATTGAGTACTTATATAGGAAAAGGGTGGGTCACATGGGGTCATTGAGTACTTATATAGGACTAGGGTGGGTCACATGTGGTCATTGAGTACTTATATAGGACTAGCGTGGGTCACATGGGGTCATTGTGTACTTATATAGGACTAGGGTGGCTCACATGAGGTCATTGAGTACTTATATAGGACTAGCGTGGGTCACATGGGGTCATTGAGTACTTATATAGGAATAGGGTGGGTCACATGGGGTCATTGAGTACTTATATCGGACAAGGGTGGGTCACATGGGGTCATTGAGTACTTATATAAAACTAGCGTGGGTCACATGGGGTCATAGAGCACTAATATATGATTAGGGTGGGTCACCTGGGGTCATTGAGTATTTATATAGAACTAGGGTGGGTCACATGGGGTCATTGAGTACTTATATAGGAATAGGGTGGGTCACATGGGGTCATTGAGTACTTATATCGGACAAGGGTGGGTCACATGGGGTCATTGAGTACTTATATAAAACTAGCGTGGGTCACATGGGGTCATAGAGCACTAATATATGATTAGGGTGGGTCACCTGGGGTCATTGAGTACTTATATAGAACTAGGGTGGGTCACATGGGGTCATTGAGTACTTATATAGGACTAGCGTGGGTCACATGGGGTCATTGAGTACTTATATAGAACTAGGATGGGTCACATGGGGTAATTGAGTACTTATATAGGACTAGCGTGGGTCAGATGGGGTCATTGAGTACTTATATAGGACTAGCGTGGGTCACATGGGGTCATTGTGTACATATATAGGACTAGGGTGGGTCACATGGGTTCATTGACTACATATATAGGACTAGGATGGGTCACATGGGGTCATTGAGTACTTATATCGGACAAGGGTGGGTGACATGGAGTTATTGAGTACTTATATAGGACTAGGGTGGGTCACATTAGGTCATTGAGTACTTATATAGGACTAGGGTGGGTCACATAGGGACATTGAGTACTAATATAGGACTAGGCTGGCTGACCTGGGGTCATTGAGTACTTAAATAGGACTAGGGTGGGTCACATGGGGTCATTGAGTACTTATATCGGACAAGGGTGGGTCACCTAGGGTCATTGAGTACTTATATAGAACTAGGGTGGGTCACATGGGGTCATTGAGTACATATAGAGGACTAGGGTGGGTCACATGGGGTCATTGAGCACTAATATAGGACTAGGGTGGGTCACCTGGGGTCATTGAGTACTTATATAGGACTAGGGTGGCTGACCTGGGGTCATTGAGTACTTATATAGGAATAGGGTGGGTCACATGGGGTCATTGAGTACTTATATAGGACTAGGGTGGCTGACCTGGGGTCATTGAGTACTTATATAGTACTAGGATAGGTCACATGGAGTCATTGAGTACTTATATAGGACTAGCGTGGGTCACATGGGGTCGTTGAGTACTTATATAGGACTAGGATGGGTGACATGGGGTCATTGAGTACTTATATAGAACTAGGATGGGTCACATGGGGTCATTGAGTACTTATATAGGACTAGGGTGGGTCACATGGAGTTATTGAGTACTTATATAGGACTAGGGTGGGTCACATGGGGTCATTGAGTACTTATATAGAACTAGGGTGGGTCACATGGGGTCATTGAGTACTTATATAGGACTAGCGTGGGTCACATGGGGTCATTGAGCACTAATATAAGACTATGGTGGGTCACCTGTCGTCATTGAGTACTTATATAGGACTAGGGTGGGTCACATGGGGTCATTGAGTACTTATATAGGACTAGCGTGGGTCACATGGGGTCATTGTGTACATATATAGGACTAGGGTGGGTCACATGGGGACATTGAGTACTTATATAGGACTAGGATGGGTCACATTAGGTCATTGAGTACTTATATAGGACTAGCGTGGGTCACAATGCGTCATTGTGTACTTATATAGGACTAGGGTGGTCACATAGTGTCATTGAGTACTTATATAAAACTAGCGTGGGTCACATGGGGTCATAGAGCACTAATATATGATTAGGGTGGGTCACCTGGGGTCATTGAGTACTTATATAGTACTAGGATGGGTCACATGGGGTCATTGAGTACTTATATAGGACTAGGGTTGGTCACATGGGGTGATTGAATACTTATATAGGACTAGCGTGGGTCACATGGGGTCATTGAGTACTTATATAGGACTAGGGTGGGTCACATGGAGTTATTGAGTACTTATATAGGACTAGGCTGAGTCACATTAGGTCATTGAGTACATATATAGGACTAGGGTGGGTCACATGGGGTCATTGAGCACTAATATAGGAATAGGGTAGGTCACCTGGGGTCATTGAGTACTTATATAGGACTAGGGTGACTGACCTGGGGTCATTGAGTACTTATATAGGACTAGGATGAGTCACATGGGGTCATTGAGCACTAATATAGGACTATGGTGGGTCATCTGGGGTCATTGAGTACTTATATAGTACTAGGATGGGTCACATGGAGTCATTGAGTACTTATATAGGACTAGCGTGGGTCACATGGGGTTGTTGAGTACTTATATAGGACTAGGGTGGGTGACATGGAGTTATTGAGTACTTATATAGGACTAGGGTGGGTCACATTAGGTCATTGAGTACTTATATAGGACTAGGGTGGGTCACATAGGGACATTGAGTACTAATATAGGACTAGGTTGGCTGACCTGGGGTCATTGAGTACTTATATAGGACTAGAGTGGGTCACATGGGGTCATTGAGTACTTATATCGAACAAGGGTGGGTCACATGGGGTCATTGAGTACTTATATAGAACTAGGATGGGTCGCATGGGGTCATTGAGTACTTATATAGGACTAGCGTGGGTCAGATGGGGTCATTGAGTACTTATATAGGACTAGCGTGGGTCACATGGGGTCATTGTGTACATATATAGGACTAGGGTCGGTCACATGGGTTCATTGACTACATATATAGGACTAGGATGGGTCACATGGGGTCATTGAGTACTTATATCGGACAAGGGTGGGTGACATGGAGTAATTGAGTACTTATATAGGACTAGGGTGGGTCACATTAGGTCATTGAGTACTTATATATGACTAGGGTGGGTCACATAGGGACATTGAGTACTAATATAGGACTAGGCTGGCTGACCTGGGGTCATTGAGTACTTATATAGGACTAGGGTGGGTCACATGGGGTCATTGAGTACTTATATAGAACTAGGGTGGGTCACATGGGGTCATTGAGTACTTATATAGGACTAGCGTGGGTCACATGGGGTCATTGAGTACTTATATAGGACTAGCGTGGGTCACATGGGGTCATTGTGTACATATATAGGACTAGGGTGGGTCACATGGGTTCATTGACTACATATATAGGAGTAGGATGGGTCACATGGGGTCATGGAGCACTAATATATGACTAGGGTGGGTCACCTGGGGTCATTGAGTACTTATATAGAACTAGGGTGGGTCACATGGGGTCATTGATTACTCATATAGGACTAGCGTGTGTCACATGGGGTCATTGAGTACTTATATAGGACTAGGGTGGGTCACATGGGGTCATTGAGTACTTATATAGAACTAGGGTGGGTCACATGGGGTCATTGAGTACTTATATAGGACTAGCGTGGGTCACATGGGGTCATTGAGTACTTATATAGGACTAGGGTGGGTCACATGGAGTTATTGAGTACTTATATAGGACTAGGATGGGTCACATTAGGTCATTGAGTACTTATATAGGACTAGGGTGGGTCACATGGGGTTATTGAGTACTTATATAGGACTAGGGTGGGTCACATGGGGTCATTGAGTACTTATATAGGACTAGCGTGGGTCACAATGCGTCATTGTGTACTTATATAGGACTAGGGTGTTCACATAGTGTCATTGAGTACTTATATAAAACTAGCGTGGGTCACATGGGGTCATAGAGCAATAATATATGATTAGGGTGGGTCACCTGGGGTCATTGAGTACTTATATAGAACTAGGGTGGGTCACATGGGGTCATGGAGTACTTATATAGGACTAGCGTGGGTCACATGGGGTCATTGAACACTAATATAGGACTATGGTGGGTCACCTGGGGTCATTGAGTACTTATATAGGACTAGGGTGGGTCACATGGGGTCATTGAGTACTTATATAGGACTAGCGTGGGTCACATGGGGTCATAGTGTACATATATAGGACTAGGGTGGGTCACATGGGGTCATTGAGTACTTATATAGGACTAGGATGGGTCACATGGGGTCATTGAGTACTTATATAGGACTAGCGTGGGTCAAATGGGGTCATTGAGGACTAATATAGGACTATGGTGGGTCACCTGGGGTCGTTGAGTACTTATATAGGACTAGGGTGGGTCACATTAGGTCATTGAGTACTTATATAGGACTAGGGTGGGTCACATGGGGTCATTGAGTACATATATAGGACTAGGGTGGGTCACATGGGGTCATTGAGCATTAATATAGGACTAGGGTGGGTCATCTGGGGTCATTGAGTACTTATATAGGACTAGGATGAGTCACATGGGGTCATTGAGCATTAATATAGGACTATGGTGGGTCATCTGGGGTCATTGAGTACTTATATAGTACTAGGATGGGTCACATGGGGTCATTGAGTACTTATATAGGACAAGGGTTGGTCACATGGGGTGATTGAATACTTATATAGTACTAGGATGGGTCACATGGGGTCATTGAGTACTTATATAGGACAAGGGTTGGTCACATGGGGTGATTGAATACTTATATAGGACTAGGCTGAGTCACATTAGGTCATTGAGTACATATATAGGACTAGGGTGGGTCACATGGGGTCATTGAGCACTAATATAGGACTAGGGTAGGTCACCTGGGGTCATTGAATACTTATATAGGACTAGGGTGGCTGACCTGGGGTCATTGAGTACTTATATAGTACTAGGATAGGTCACATGGAGTCATTGAGTACTTATATAGGACTAGCGTGGGTCACATGGGGTCGTTGAGTACTTATATAGGACTAGGGTGGGTGACATGGGGTCATTGAGTACTTATATAGAACTAGGATGGGTCACATGGGGTCATTGAGTACTTATATAGGACTAGCGTGGGTCAGATGGGGTCATTGAGTACTTATATAGGACTAGCGTGGGTCACATGGGGTCATTGTGTACATATATAGGACTAGGGTGGGTCACATGGGTTCATTGACTACATATATAGGACTAGGATGGGTCACATGGGGTCATTGTGTACTTATATCGGACAAGGGTGGGTGACATGGAGTTATTGAGTACTTATATAGGACTAGGGTGGGTCACATTAGGTCATTGAGTACTTATATAGGACTAGGGTGGGTCACATAGGGACATTGAGTACTAATATAGGACTAGGCTGGCTGACCTGGGGTCATTGAGTACTTATATAGGACTAGGGTGGGTCACATGGGGTCATTGAGTACTTATATCGGACAAGGGTGGGTCACCTGGGGTCATTGAGTACTTATATAGAACTAGGGTGGGTCACATGGGGTCATTGAGTACAAATATAGGACTAGGGTGGGTCACATGGGGTCATTGAGCACTAATATAGGACTAGGGTGGGTCACCTGGGGTCATTGAGTACTTATATAGGACTAGGGTGGCTGACCTGGGGTCATTGAGTACTTACATAGGAATAGGGTGGGTCACATGGGGTCATTGAGTACTTATATCGGACAAGGGTGGGTCACATGGGGTCATTGAGTACTTATATAAAACTAGCGTGGGTCACATGGGGTCATAGAGCACTAATATATGATTAGGGTGGGTCACCTGGGGTCATTGAGTACTTATATAGAACTAGGGTGGGTCACATGGGGTCATTGAGTACTTATATAGGACTAGCGTGGGTCACATGGGGTCATTGAACACTAATATAGGACTATGGTGGGTCACCTGGGGTCATTGAGTACTTATATAGGACTAGGGTGGGTCACATGGGGTCATTGAGTACTTATATAGGACTAGCGTGGGTCACATGGGGTCATTGAGTACTTATATAGGAAAAGGGTGGGTCACATGGGGTCATTGAGTACTTATATAGGACTAGGGTGGGTCACATGTGGTCATTGAGTACTTATATAGGACTAGCGTGGGTCACATGGGGTCATTGTGTACTTATATAGGACTAGGGTGGCTCACATGGGGTCATTGAGTACTTATATAGGAAAAGGGTGGGTCACATGGGGTCATTGAGTACTTATATAGGAATAGGGTGGGTCACATGTGGTCATTGAGTACTTATATAGGACTAGCGTGGGTCACATGGGGTCATTGTGTACTTATATAGGACTAGGGTGGCTCACATGAGGTCATTGAGTACTTATATAGGACTAGCGCGGGTCACATGGGGTCATTGAGCACTAATATAGGACTATGGTGGGTGACCTGGAGTCATTGAGTACTAATATAGAACTAGGGTGAGTCACATGGGGTCATTGAGCACTAATATAGGACTATGGTGGGTCATCTGGGGTCATTGAGTACTTATATAGTACTAGGATGGGTCACATGGGGTCATTGAGTACTTATATAGAACTAGCGTGGGTCACATGGGGTCGTTGAGTACTTATATAGGACTAGGGTGGGTGACATGGAGTTATTGAGTACTTATATAGGACTAGGGTGGGTCACATTAGGTCATTGAGTACTTATATAGGACTAGGGTGGGTCACATAGGGACATTGAGTACTAATATAGGACTAGGCTGGCTGACCTGGGGTCATTGAGTACTTATATAGGACTAGGGTGGGTCACATGGAGTTATTGAGTACTTATATAGGACTAGGCTGAGTCACATTAGGTCATTGAGTACATATATAGGACTAGGGTGGGTCACATGGGGTCATTGAGCACTAATATAGGACTAGGGTAGGTCACCTGGGGTCATTGAGTACTTATATAGGACTAGGGTGGCTGACCTGGGGTCATTGAGTACTTATATAGTACTAGGATAGGTCACATGGAGTCATTGAGTACTTATATAGGACTAGCGTGGGTCACATGGGGTCGTTGAGTACTTATATAGGACTAGGATGGGTGACATGGGGTCATTGAGTACTTATATAGAACTAGGATGGGTCACATGGGGTCATTGAGTACTTATATAGGACTAGGGTGGGTCACATGGAGTTATTGAGTACTTATATAGGACTAGGCTGAGTCACATTAGGTCATTGAGTACATATATAGGACTAGGGTGGGTCACATGGGGTCATTGAGCACTAATATAGGACTAGGGTAGGTCACCTGGGGTCATTGAGTACTTATATAGGACTAGGGTGGCTGACCTGGGGTCATTGAGTACTTATATAGTACTAGGATAGGTCACATGGAGTCATTGAGTACTTATATAGGACTAGCGTGGGTCACATGGGGTCGTTGAGTACTTATATAGGACTAGGGTAGCTGACCTGGGGTCATTGAGTACTTATATAGTACTAGGATAGGTCACATGGAGTCATTGAGTACTTATATAGGACTAGCGTGGGTAACATGGGGTCGTTGAGTACTTATATAGGACTAGGGTGGGTGACATGGGGTCATTGAGTACTTATATAGAACTAGGATGGGTCACATGGGGTAATTGAGTACTTATATAGGACTAGCGTGGGTCAGATGGGGTCATTGAGTACTTATATAGGACTAGCGTGGGTCACATGGGGTCATTGTGTACATATATAGGACTAGGGTGGGTCACATGGGTTCATTGACTACATATATAGGACTAGGATGGGTCACATGGGGTCATTGAGTACTTATATCGGACAAGGGTGGGTGACATGGAGTTATTGAGTACTTATATAGGACTAGGGTGGGTCACATTAGGTCATTGAGTACTTATATAGGACTAGGGTGGGTCACATAGGGACATTGAGTACTAATATAGGACTAGGCTGGCTGACCTGGGGTCATTGAGTACTTATATAGGACTAGGGTGGGTCACATGGGGTCATTGAGTACTTATATCGGACAAGGGTGGGTCACCTAGGGTCATTGAGTACTTATATAGAACTAGGGTGGGTCACATGGGGTCATTGAGTACATATAGAGGACTAGGGTGGGTCACATGGGGTCATTGAGCACTAATATAGGACTAGGGTGGGTCACCTGGGGTCATTGAGTACTTATATAGGACTAGGGTGGCTGACCTGGGGTCATTGAGTACTTATATAGGAATAGGGTGGGTCACATGGGGTCATTGAGTACTTATATCGGACAAGGGTGGGTCACATGGGGTCATTGAGTACTTATATAAAACTAGCGTGGGTCACATGGGGTCATAGAGCACTAATATATGATTAGGGTGGGTCACCTGGGGTCATTGAGTACTTATATAGAACTAGGGTGGGTCACATGGGGTCATTGAGTACTTATATAGGACTAGCGTGGGTCACATGGGGTCATTGAACACTAATATAGGACTATGGTGGGTCACCTGGGGTCATTGAGTACTTATATAGGACTAGGGTGGGTCACATGGGGTCATTGAGTACTTATATAGGACTAGCGTGGGTCACATGGGGTCATTGAGTACTTATATAGGAAAAGGGTGGGTCACATGGGGTCATTGAGTACTTATATAGGACTAGGGTGGGTCACATGTGGTCATTGAGTACTTATATAGGACTAGCGTGGGTCACATGGGGTCATTGTGTACTTATATAGGACTAGGGTGGCTCACATGAGGTCATTGAGTACTTATATAGGACTAGCGTGGGTCACATGGGGTCATTGAGTACTTATATAGGAATAGGGTGGGTCACATGGGGTCATTGAGTACTTATATCGGACAAGGGTGGGTCACATGGGGTCATTGAGTACTTATATAAAACTAGCGTGGGTCACATGGGGTCATAGAGCACTAATATATGATTAGGGTGGGTCACCTGGGGTCATTGAGTATTTATATAGAACTAGGGTGGGTCACATGGGGTCATTGAGTACTTATATAGGAATAGGGTGGGTCACATGGGGTCATTGAGTACTTATATCGGACAAGGGTGGGTCACATGGGGTCATTGAGTACTTATATAAAACTAGCGTGGGTCACATGGGGTCATAGAGCACTAATATATGATTAGGGTGGGTCACCTGGGGTCATTGAGTACTTATATAGAACTAGGGTGGGTCACATGGGGTCATTGAGTACTTATATAGGACTAGCGTGGGTCACATGGGGTCATTGAGTACTTATATAGAACTAGGATGGGTCACATGGGGTAATTGAGTACTTATATAGGACTAGCGTGGGTCAGATGGGGTCATTGAGTACTTATATAGGACTAGCGTGGGTCACATGGGGTCATTGTGTACATATATAGGACTAGGGTGGGTCACATGGGTTCATTGACTACATATATAGGACTAGGATGGGTCACATGGGGTCATTGAGTACTTATATCGGACAAGGGTGGGTGACATGGAGTTATTGAGTACTTATATAGGACTAGGGTGGGTCACATTAGGTCATTGAGTACTTATATAGGACTAGGGTGGGTCACATAGGGACATTGAGTACTAATATAGGACTAGGCTGGCTGACCTGGGGTCATTGAGTACTTAAATAGGACTAGGGTGGGTCACATGGGGTCATTGAGTACTTATATCGGACAAGGGTGGGTCACCTAGGGTCATTGAGTACTTATATAGAACTAGGGTGGGTCACATGGGGTCATTGAGTACATATAGAGGACTAGGGTGGGTCACATGGGGTCATTGAGCACTAATATAGGACTAGGGTGGGTCACCTGGGGTCATTGAGTACTTATATAGGACTAGGGTGGCTGACCTGGGGTCATTGAGTACTTATATAGGAATAGGGTGGGTCACATGGGGTCATTGAGTACTTATATAGGACTAGGGTGGCTGACCTGGGGTCATTGAGTACTTATATAGTACTAGGATAGGTCACATGGAGTCATTGAGTACTTATATAGGACTAGCGTGGGTCACATGGGGTCGTTGAGTACTTATATAGGACTAGGATGGGTGACATGGGGTCATTGAGTACTTATATAGAACTAGGATGGGTCACATGGGGTCATTGAGTACTTATATAGGACTAGGGTGGGTCACATGGAGTTATTGAGTACTTATATAGGACTAGGCTGAGTCACATGGGGTCATTGAGTACTTATATAGGACTAGGATGGGTCACATGGGGTCATTGAGTACTTATATAGGACTAGCGTGGGTCAAATGGGGTCATTGAGGACTAATATAGGACTATGGTGGGTCACCTGGGGTCGTTGAGTACTTATATAGGACTAGGGTGGGTCACATTAGGTCATTGAGTACTTATATAGGACTAGGGTGGGTCACATGGGGTCATTGAGTACATATATAGGACTAGGGTGGGTCACATGGGGTCATTGAGCATTAATATAGGACTAGGGTGGGTCATCTGGGGTCATTGAGTACTTATATAGGACTAGGATGAGTCACATGGGGTCATTGAGCATTAATATAGGACTATGGTGGGTCATCTGGGGTCATTGAGTACTTATATAGTACTAGGATGGGTCACATGGGGTCATTGAGTACTTATATAGGACAAGGGTTGGTCACATGGGGTGATTGAATACTTATATAGGACTAGCGTGGGTCACATGGGGTCATTGAGTACTTATATAGGACTAGGGTGGGTCACATGGAGTTATTGAGTACTTATATAGGACTAGGCTGAGTCACATTAGGTCATTGAGTACATATATAGGACTAGGGTGGGTCACATGGGGTCATTGAGCACTAATATAGGACTAGGGTAGGTCACCTGGGGTCATTGAATACTTATATAGGACTAGGGTGGCTGACCTGGGGTCATTGAGTACTTATATAGTACTAGGATAGGTCACATGGAGTCATTGAGTACTTATATAGGACTAGCGTGGGTCACATGGGGTCGTTGAGTACTTATATAGGACTAGGGTGGGTGACATGGGGTCATTGAGTACTTATATAGAACTAGGATGGGTCACATGGGGTCATTGAGTACTTATATAGGACTAGCGTGGGTCAGATGGGGTCATTGAGTACTTATATAGGACTAGCGTGGGTCACATGGGGTCATTGTGTACATATATAGGACTAGGGTGGGTCACATGGGTTCATTGACTACATATATAGGACTAGGATGGGTCACATGGGGTCATTGTGTACTTATATCGGACAAGGGTGGGTGACATGGAGTTATTGAGTACTTATATAGGACTAGGGTGGGTCACATTAGGTCATTGAGTACTTATATAGGACTAGGGTGGGTCACATAGGGACATTGAGTACTAATATAGGACTAGGCTGGCTGACCTGGGGTCATTGAGTACTTATATAGGACTAGGGTGGGTCACATGGGGTCATTGAGTACTTATATCGGACAAGGGTGGGTCACCTGGGGTCATTGAGTACTTATATAGAACTAGGGTGGGTCACATGGGGTCATTGAGTACAAATATAGGACTAGGGTGGGTCACATGGGGTCATTGAGCACTAATATAGGACTAGGGTGGGTCACCTGGGGTCATTGAGTACTTATATAGGACTAGGGTGGCTGACCTGGGGTCATTGAGTACTTACATAGGAATAGGGTGGGTCACATGGGGTCATTGAGTACTTATATCGGACAAGGGTGGGTCACATGGGGTCATTGAGTACTTATATAAAACTAGCGTGGGTCACATGGGGTCATAGAGCACTAATATATGATTAGGGTGGGTCACCTGGGGTCATTGAGTACTTATATAGAACTAGGGTGGGTCACATGGGGTCATTGAGTACTTATATAGGACTAGCGTGGGTCACATGGGGTCATTGAACACTAATATAGGACTATGGTGGGTCACCTGGGGTCATTGAGTACTTATATAGGACTAGGGTGGGTCACATGGGGTCATTGAGTACTTATATAGGACTAGCGTGGGTCACATGGGGTCATTGAGTACTTATATAGGAAAAGGGTGGGTCACATGGGGTCATTGAGTACTTATATAGGACTAGGGTGGGTCACATGTGGTCATTGAGTACTTATATAGGACTAGCGTGGGTCACATGGGGTCATTGTGTACTTATATAGGACTAGGGTGGCTCACATGGGGTCATTGAGTACTTATATAGGAAAAGGGTGGGTCACATGGGGTCATTGAGTACTTATATAGGAATAGGGTGGGTCACATGTGGTCATTGAGTACTTATATAGGACTAGCGTGGGTCACATGGGGTCATTGTGTACTTATATAGGACTAGGGTGGCTCACATGAGGTCATTGAGTACTTATATAGGACTAGCGCGGGTCACATGGGGTCATTGAGCACTAATATAGGACTATGGTGGGTGACCTGGAGTCATTGAGTACTAATATAGAACTAGGGTGAGTCACATGGGGTCATTGAGCACTAATATAGGACTATGGTGGGTCATCTGGGGTCATTGAGTACTTATATAGTACTAGGATGGGTCACATGGGGTCATTGAGTACTTATATAGGACTAGCGTGGGTCACATGGGGTCGTTGAGTACTTATATAGGACTAGGGTGGGTGACATGGAGTTATTGAGTACTTATATAGGACTAGGGTGGGTCACATTAGGTCATTGAGTACTTATATAGGACTAGGGTGGGTCACATAGGGACATTGAGTACTAATATAGGACTAGGCTGGCTGACCTGGGGTCATTGAGTACTTATATAGGACTAGGGTGGGTCACATGGAGTTATTGAGTACTTATATAGGACTAGGCTGAGTCACATTAGGTCATTGAGTACATATATAGGACTAGGGTGGGTCACATGGGGTCATTGAGCACTAATATAGGACTAGGGTAGGTCACCTGGGGTCATTGAGTACTTATATAGGACTAGGGTGGCTGACCTGGGGTCATTGAGTACTTATATAGTACTAGGATAGGTCACATGGAGTCATTGAGTACTTATATAGGACTAGCGTGGGTAACATGGGGTCGTTGAGTACTTATATAGGACTAGGGTGGGTGACATGGGGTCATTGAGTACTTATATAGAACTAGGATGGGTCACATGGGGTAATTGAGTACTTATATAGGACTAGCGTGGGTCAGATGGGGTCATTGAGTACTTATATAGGACTAGCGTGGGTCACATGGGGTCATTGTGTACATATATAGGACTAGGGTGGGTCACATGGGTTCATTGACTACATATATAGGACTAGGATGGGTCACATGGGGTCATTGAGTACTTATATCGGACAAGGGTGGGTGACATGGAGTTATTGAGTACTTATATAGGACTAGGGTGGGTCACATTAGGTCATTGAGTACTTATATAGGACTAGGGTGGGTCACATAGGGACATTGAGTACTAATATAGGACTAGGCTGGCTGACCTGGGGTCATTGAGTACTTATATAGGACTAGGGTGGGTCACATGGGGTCATTGAGTACTTATATCGGACAAGGGTGGGTCACCTAGGGTCATTGAGTACTTATATAGAACTAGGGTGGGTCACATGGGGTCATTGAGTACATATAGAGGACTAGGGTGGGTCACATGGGGTCATTGAGCACTAATATAGGACTAGGGTGGGTCACCTGGGGTCATTGAGTACTTATATAGGACTAGGGTGGCTGACCTGGGGTCATTGAGTACTTATATAGGAATAGGGTGGGTCACATGGGGTCATTGAGTACTTATATCGGACAAGGGTGGGTCACATGGGGTCATTGAGTACTTATATAAAACTAGCGTGGGTCACATGGGGTCATAGAGCACTAATATATGATTAGGGTGGGTCACCTGGGGTCATTGAGTACTTATATAGAACTAGGGTGGGTCACATGGGGTCATTGAGTACTTATATAGGACTAGCGTGGGTCACATGGGGTCATTGAACACTAATATAGGACTATGGTGGGTCACCTGGGGTCATTGAGTACTTATATAGGACTAGGGTGGGTCACATGGGGTCATTGAGTACTTATATAGGACTAGCGTGGGTCACATGGGGTCATTGAGTACTTATATAGGAAAAGGGTGGGTCACATGGGGTCATTGAGTACTTATATAGGACTAGGGTGGGTCACATGTGGTCATTGAGTACTTATATAGGACTAGCGTGGGTCACATGGGGTCATTGTGTACTTATATAGGACTAGGGTGGCTCACATGAGGTCATTGAGTACTTATATAGGACTAGCGTGGGTCACATGGGGTCATTGAGTACTTATATAGGAATAGGGTGGGTCACATGGGGTCATTGAGTACTTATATCGGACAAGGGTGGGTCACATGGGGTCATTGAGTACTTATATAAAACTAGCGTGGGTCACATGGGGTCATAGAGCACTAATATATGATTAGGGTGGGTCACCTGGGGTCATTGAGTATTTATATAGAACTAGGGTGGGTCACATGGGGTCATTGAGTACTTATATAGGAATAGGGTGGGTCACATGGGGTCATTGAGTACTTATATCGGACAAGGGTGGGTCACATGGGGTCATTGAGTACTTATATAAAACTAGCGTGGGTCACATGGGGTCATAGAGCACTAATATATGATTAGGGTGGGTCACCTGGGGTCATTGAGTACTTATATAGAACTAGGGTGGGTCACATGGGGTCATTGAGTACTTATATAGGACTAGCGTGGGTCACATGGGGTCATTGAGTACTTATATAGAACTAGGATGGGTCACATGGGGTAATTGAGTACTTATATAGGACTAGCGTGGGTCAGATGGGGTCATTGAGTACTTATATAGGACTAGCGTGGGTCACATGGGGTCATTGTGTACATATATAGGACTAGGGTGGGTCACATGGGTTCATTGACTACATATATAGGACTAGGATGGGTCACATGGGGTCATTGAGTACTTATATCGGACAAGGGTGGGTGACATGGAGTTATTGAGTACTTATATAGGACTAGGGTGGGTCACATTAGGTCATTGAGTACTTATATAGGACTAGGGTGGGTCACATAGGGACATTGAGTACTAATATAGGACTAGGCTGGCTGACCTGGGGTCATTGAGTACTTAAATAGGACTAGGGTGGGTCACATGGGGTCATTGAGTACTTATATCGGACAAGGGTGGGTCACCTAGGGTCATTGAGTACTTATATAGAACTAGGGTGGGTCACATGGGGTCATTGAGTACATATAGAGGACTAGGGTGGGTCACATGGGGTCATTGAGCACTAATATAGGACTAGGGTGGGTCACCTGGGGTCATTGAGTACTTATATAGGACTAGGGTGGCTGACCTGGGGTCATTGAGTACTTATATAGGAATAGGGTGGGTCACATGGGGTCATTGAGTACTTATATAGGACTAGGGTGGCTGACCTGGGGTCATTGAGTACTTATATAGTACTAGGATAGGTCACATGGAGTCATTGAGTACTTATATAGGACTAGCGTGGGTCACATGGGGTCGTTGAGTACTTATATAGGACTAGGATGGGTGACATGGGGTCATTGAGTACTTATATAGAACTAGGATGGGTCACATGGGGTCATTGAGTACTTATATAGGACTAGGGTGGGTCACATGGAGTTATTGAGTACTTATATAGGACTAGGCTGAGTCACATGGGGTCATTGAGTACTTATATAGGACTAGGATGGGTCACATGGGGTCATTGAGTACTTATATAGGACTAGCGTGGGTCAAATGGGGTCATTGAGGACTAATATAGGACTATGGTGGGTCACCTGGGGTCGTTGAGTACTTATATAGGACTAGGGTGGGTCACATTAGGTCATTGAGTACTTATATAGGACTAGGGTGGGTCACATGGGGTCATTGAGTACATATATAGGACTAGGGTGGGTCACATGGGGTCATTGAGCATTAATATAGGACTAGGGTGGGTCATCTGGGGTCATTGAGTACTTATATAGGACTAGGATGAGTCACATGGGGTCATTGAGCATTAATATAGGACTATGGTGGGTCATCTGGGGTCATTGAGTACTTATATAGTACTAGGATGGGTCACATGGGGTCATTGAGTACTTATATAGGACAAGGGTTGGTCACATGGGGTGATTGAATACTTATATAGGACTAGCGTGGGTCACATGGGGTCATTGAGTACTTATATAGGACTAGGGTGGGTCACATGGAGTTATTGAGTACTTATATAGGACTAGGCTGAGTCACATTAGGTCATTGAGTACATATATAGGACTAGGGTGGGTCACATGGGGTCATTGAGCACTAATATAGGACTAGGGTAGGTCACCTGGGGTCATTGAATACTTATATAGGACTAGGGTGGCTGACCTGGGGTCATTGAGTACTTATATAGTACTAGGATAGGTCACATGGAGTCATTGAGTACTTATATAGGACTAGCGTGGGTCACATGGGGTCGTTGAGTACTTATATAGGACTAGGGTGGGTGACATGGGGTCATTGAGTACTTATATAGAACTAGGATGGGTCACATGGGGTCATTGAGTACTTATATAGGACTAGCGTGGGTCAGATGGGGTCATTGAGTACTTATATAGGACTAGCGTGGGTCACATGGGGTCATTGTGTACATATATAGGACTAGGGTGGGTCACATGGGTTCATTGACTACATATATAGGACTAGGATGGGTCACATGGGGTCATTGTGTACTTATATCGGACAAGGGTGGGTGACATGGAGTTATTGAGTACTTATATAGGACTAGGGTGGGTCACATTAGGTCATTGAGTACTTATATAGGACTAGGGTGGGTCACATAGGGACATTGAGTACTAATATAGGACTAGGCTGGCTGACCTGGGGTCATTGAGTACTTATATAGGACTAGGGTGGGTCACATGGGGTCATTGAGTACTTATATCGGACAAGGGTGGGTCACCTGGGGTCATTGAGTACTTATATAGAACTAGGGTGGGTCACATGGGGTCATTGAGTACAAATATAGGACTAGGGTGGGTCACATGGGGTCATTGAGCACTAATATAGGACTAGGGTGGGTCACCTGGGGTCATTGAGTACTTATATAGGACTAGGGTGGCTGACCTGGGGTCATTGAGTACTTACATAGGAATAGGGTGGGTCACATGGGGTCATTGAGTACTTATATCGGACAAGGGTGGGTCACATGGGGTCATTGAGTACTTATATAAAACTAGCGTGGGTCACATGGGGTCATAGAGCACTAATATATGATTAGGGTGGGTCACCTGGGGTCATTGAGTACTTATATAGAACTAGGGTGGGTCACATGGGGTCATTGAGTACTTATATAGGACTAGCGTGGGTCACATGGGGTCATTGAACACTAATATAGGACTATGGTGGGTCACCTGGGGTCATTGAGTACTTATATAGGACTAGGGTGGGTCACATGGGGTCATTGAGTACTTATATAGGACTAGCGTGGGTCACATGGGGTCATTGAGTACTTATATAGGAAAAGGGTGGGTCACATGGGGTCATTGAGTACTTATATAGGACTAGGGTGGGTCACATGTGGTCATTGAGTACTTATATAGGACTAGCGTGGGTCACATGGGGTCATTGTGTACTTATATAGGACTAGGGTGGCTCACATGGGGTCATTGAGTACTTATATAGGAAAAGGGTGGGTCACATGGGGTCATTGAGTACTTATATAGGAATAGGGTGGGTCACATGTGGTCATTGAGTACTTATATAGGACTAGCGTGGGTCACATGGGGTCATTGTGTACTTATATAGGACTAGGGTGGCTCACATGAGGTCATTGAGTACTTATATAGGACTAGCGCGGGTCACATGGGGTCATTGAGCACTAATATAGGACTATGGTGGGTGACCTGGAGTCATTGAGTACTAATATAGAACTAGGGTGAGTCACATGGGGTCATTGAGCACTAATATAGGACTATGGTGGGTCATCTGGGGTCATTGAGTACTTATATAGTACTAGGATGGGTCACATGGGGTCATTGAGTACTTATATAGAACTAGCGTGGGTCACATGGGGTCGTTGAGTACTTATATAGGACTAGGGTGGGTGACATGGAGTTATTGAGTACTTATATAGGACTAGGGTGGGTCACATTAGGTCATTGAGTACTTATATAGGACTAGGGTGGGTCACATAGGGACATTGAGTACTAATATAGGACTAGGCTGGCTGACCTGGGGTCATTGAGTACTTATATAGGACTAGGGTGGGTCACATGGAGTTATTGAGTACTTATATAGGACTAGGCTGAGTCACATTAGGTCATTGAGTACATATATAGGACTAGGGTGGGTCACATGGGGTCATTGAGCACTAATATAGGACTAGGGTAGGTCACCTGGGGTCATTGAGTACTTATATAGGACTAGGGTGGCTGACCTGGGGTCATTGAGTACTTATATAGTACTAGGATAGGTCACATGGAGTCATTGAGTACTTATATAGGACTAGCGTGGGTCACATGGGGTCGTTGAGTACTTATATAGGACTAGGATGGGTGACATGGGGTCATTGAGTACTTATATAGAACTAGGATGGGTCACATGGGGTCATTGAGTACTTATATAGGACTAGGGTGGGTCACATGGAGTTATTGAGTACTTATATAGGACTAGGCTGAGTCACATTAGGTCATTGAGTACATATATAGGACTAGGGTGGGTCACATGGGGTCATTGAGCACTAATATAGGACTAGGGTAGGTCACCTGGGGTCATTGAGTACTTATATAGGACTAGGGTGGCTGACCTGGGGTCATTGAGTACTTATATAGTACTAGGATAGGTCACATGGAGTCATTGAGTACTTATATAGGACTAGCGTGGGTCACATGGGGTCGTTGAGTACTTATATAGGACTAGGGTAGCTGACCTGGGGTCATTGAGTACTTATATAGTACTAGGATAGGTCACATGGAGTCATTGAGTACTTATATAGGACTAGCGTGGGTAACATGGGGTCGTTGAGTACTTATATAGGACTAGGGTGGGTGACATGGGGTCATTGAGTACTTATATAGAACTAGGATGGGTCACATGGGGTAATTGAGTACTTATATAGGACTAGCGTGGGTCAGATGGGGTCATTGAGTACTTATATAGGACTAGCGTGGGTCACATGGGGTCATTGTGTACATATATAGGACTAGGGTGGGTCACATGGGTTCATTGACTACATATATAGGACTAGGATGGGTCACATGGGGTCATTGAGTACTTATATCGGACAAGGGTGGGTGACATGGAGTTATTGAGTACTTATATAGGACTAGGGTGGGTCACATTAGGTCATTGAGTACTTATATAGGACTAGGGTGGGTCACATAGGGACATTGAGTACTAATATAGGACTAGGCTGGCTGACCTGGGGTCATTGAGTACTTATATAGGACTAGGGTGGGTCACATGGGGTCATTGAGTACTTATATCGGACAAGGGTGGGTCACCTAGGGTCATTGAGTACTTATATAGAACTAGGGTGGGTCACATGGGGTCATTGAGTACATATAGAGGACTAGGGTGGGTCACATGGGGTCATTGAGCACTAATATAGGACTAGGGTGGGTCACCTGGGGTCATTGAGTACTTATATAGGACTAGGGTGGCTGACCTGGGGTCATTGAGTACTTATATAGGAATAGGGTGGGTCACATGGGGTCATTGAGTACTTATATAAAACTAGCGTGGGTCACATGGGGTCATAGAGCACTAATATATGATTAGGGTGGGTCACCTGGGGTCATTGAGTACTTATATAGAACTAGGGTGGGTCACATGGGGTCATTGAGTACTTATATAGGACTAGCGTGGGTCACATGGGGTCATTGAACACTAATATAGGACTATGGTGGGTCACCTGGGGTCATTGAGTACTTATATAGGACTAGGGTGGGTCACATGGGGTCATTGAGTACTTATATAGGACTAGCGTGGGTCACATGGGGTCATTGAGTACTTATATAGGAAAAGGGTGGGTCACATGGGGTCATTGAGTACTTATATAGGACTAGGGTGGGTCACATGTGGTCATTGAGTACTTATATAGGACTAGCGTGGGTCACATGGGGTCATTGTGTACTTATATAGGACTAGGGTGGCTCACATGAGGTCATTGAGTACTTATATAGGACTAGCGTGGGTCACATGGGGTCATTGAGTACTTATATAGGAATAGGGTGGGTCACATGGGGTCATTGAGTACTTATATCGGACAAGGGTGGGTCACATGGGGTCATTGAGTACTTATATAAAACTAGCGTGGGTCACATGGGGTCATAGAGCACTAATATATGATTAGGGTGGGTCACCTGGGGTCATTGAGTATTTATATAGAACTAGGGTGGGTCACATGGGGTCATTGAGTACTTATATAGGAATAGGGTGGGTCACATGGGGTCATTGAGTACTTATATCGGACAAGGGTGGGTCACATGGGGTCATTGAGTACTTATATAAAACTAGCGTGGGTCACATGGGGTCATAGAGCACTAATATATGATTAGGGTGGGTCACCTGGGGTCATTGAGTACTTATATAGAACTAGGGTGGGTCACATGGGGTCATTGAGTACTTATATAGGACTAGCGTGGGTCACATGGGGTCATTGAGTACTTATATAGAACTAGGATGGGTCACATGGGGTAATTGAGTACTTATATAGGACTAGCGTGGGTCAGATGGGGTCATTGAGTACTTATATAGGACTAGCGTGGGTCACATGGGGTCATTGTGTACATATATAGGACTAGGGTGGGTCACATGGGTTCATTGACTACATATATAGGACTAGGATGGGTCACATGGGGTCATTGAGTACTTATATCGGACAAGGGTGGGTGACATGGAGTTATTGAGTACTTATATAGGACTAGGGTGGGTCACATTAGGTCATTGAGTACTTATATAGGACTAGGGTGGGTCACATAGGGACATTGAGTACTAATATAGGACTAGGCTGGCTGACCTGGGGTCATTGAGTACTTAAATAGGACTAGGGTGGGTCACATGGGGTCATTGAGTACTTATATCGGACAAGGGTGGGTCACCTAGGGTCATTGAGTACTTATATAGAACTAGGGTGGGTCACATGGGGTCATTGAGTACATATAGAGGACTAGGGTGGGTCACATGGGGTCATTGAGCACTAATATAGGACTAGGGTGGGTCACCTGGGGTCATTGAGTACTTATATAGGACTAGGGTGGCTGACCTGGGGTCATTGAGTACTTATATAGGAATAGGGTGGGTCACATGGGGTCATTGAGTACTTATATAGGACTAGGGTGGCTGACCTGGGGTCATTGAGTACTTATATAGTACTAGGATAGGTCACATGGAGTCATTGAGTACTTATATAGGACTAGCGTGGGTCACATGGGGTCGTTGAGTACTTATATAGGACTAGGATGGGTGACATGGGGTCATTGAGTACTTATATAGAACTAGGATGGGTCACATGGGGTCATTGAGTACTTATATAGGACTAGGGTGGGTCACATGGAGTTATTGAGTACTTATATAGGACTAGGGTGGGTCACATGGGGTCATTGAGTACTTATATAGAACTAGGGTGGGTCACATGGGGTCATTGAGTACTTATATAGGACTAGGGTGGGTCACATGGGGTCATTGAGCACTAATATAAGACTATGGTGGGTCACATGGGGTCATTGTGTACATATATAGGACTAGGGTGGGTCACATGGGGACATTGAGTACTTATATAGGACTAGGATGGGTCACATTAGGTCATTGAGTACTTATATAGGACTAGCGTGGGTCACAATGCGTCATTGTGTACTTATATAGGACTAGGGTGGTCACATAGTGTCATTGAGTACTTATATAAAACTAGCGTGGGTCACATGGGGTCATAGAGCACTAATATATGATTAGGGTGGGTCACCTGGGGTCATTGAGTACTTATATAGTACTAGGATGGGTCACATGGGGTCATTGAGTACTTATATAGGACTAGGGTTGGTCACATGGGGTGATTGAATACTTATATAGGACTAGCGTGGGTCACATGGGGTCATTGAGTACTTATATAGGACTAGGGTGGGTCACATGGAGTTATTGAGTACTTATATAGGACTAGGCTGAGTCACATTAGGTCATTGAGTACATATATAGGACTAGGGTGGGTCACATGGGGTCATTGAGCACTAATATAGGAATAGGGTAGGTCACCTGGGGTCATTGAGTACTTATATAGGACTAGGGTGACTGACCTGGGGTCATTGAGTACTTATATAGGACTAGGATGAGTCACATGGGGTCATTGAGCACTAATATAGGACTATGGTGGGTCATCTGGGGTCATTGAGTACTTATATAGTACTAGGATGGGTCACATGGAGTCATTGAGTACTTATATAGGACTAGCGTGGGTCACATGGGGTTGTTGAGTACTTATATAGGACTAGGGTGGGTGACATGGAGTTATTGAGTACTTATATAGGACTAGGGTGGGTCACATTAGGTCATTGAGTACTTATATAGGACTAGGGTGGGTCACATAGGGACATTGAGTACTAATATAGGACTAGGTTGGCTGACCTGGGGTCATTGAGTACTTATATAGGACTAGAGTGGGTCACATGGGGTCATTGAGTACTTATATCGAACAAGGGTGGGTCACATGGGGTCATTGAGTACTTATATAGAACTAGGATGGGTCGCATGGGGTCATTGAGTACTTATATAGGACTAGCGTGGGTCAGATGGGGTCATTGAGTACTTATATAGGACTAGCGTGGGTCACATGGGGTCATTGTGTACATATATAGGACTAGGGTCGGTCACATGGGTTCATTGACTACATATATAGGACTAGGATGGGTCACATGGGGTCATTGAGTACTTATATCGGACAAGGGTGGGTGACATGGAGTAATTGAGTACTTATATAGGACTAGGGTGGGTCACATTAGGTCATTGAGTACTTATATATGACTAGGGTGGGTCACATAGGGACATTGAGTACTAATATAGGACTAGGCTGGCTGACCTGGGGTCATTGAGTACTTATATAGGACTAGGGTGGGTCACATGGGGTCATTGAGTACTTATATAGAACTAGGGTGGGTCACATGGGGTCATTGAGTACTTATATAGGACTAGCGTGGGTCACATGGGGTCATTGAGTACTTATATAGGACTAGCGTGGGTCACATGGGGTCATTGTGTACATATATAGGACTAGGGTGGGTCACATGGGTTCATTGACTACATATATAGGAGTAGGATGGGTCACATGGGGTCATGGAGCACTAATATATGACTAGGGTGGGTCACCTGGGGTCATTGAGTACTTATATAGAACTAGGGTGGGTCACATGGGGTCATTGATTACTCATATAGGACTAGCGTGTGTCACATGGGGTCATTGAGTACTTATATAGGACTAGGGTGGGTCACATGGGGTCATTGAGTACTTATATAGAACTAGGGTGGGTCACATGGGGTCATTGAGTACTTATATAGGACTAGCGTGGGTCACATGGGGTCATTGAGTACTTATATAGGACTAGGGTGGGTCACATGGAGTTATTGAGTACTTATATAGGACTAGGATGGGTCACATTAGGTCATTGAGTACTTATATAGGACTAGGGTGGGTCACATGGGGTTATTGAGTACTTATATAGGACTAGGGTGGGTCACATGGGGTCATTGAGTACTTATATAGGACTAGCGTGGGTCACAATGCGTCATTGTGTACTTATATAGGACTAGGGTGTTCACATAGTGTCATTGAGTACTTATATAAAACTAGCGTGGGTCACATGGGGTCATAGAGCAATAATATATGATTAGGGTGGGTCACCTGGGGTCATTGAGTACTTATATAGAACTAGGGTGGGTCACATGGGGTCATGGAGTACTTATATAGGACTAGCGTGGGTCACATGGGGTCATTGAACACTAATATAGGACTATGGTGGGTCACCTGGGGTCATTGAGTACTTATATAGGACTAGGGTGGGTCACATGGGGTCATTGAGTACTTATATAGGACTAGCGTGGGTCACATGGGGTCATAGTGTACATATATAGGACTAGGGTGGGTCACATGGGGTCATTGAGTACTTATATAGGACTAGGATGGGTCACATGGGGTCATTGAGTACTTATATAGGACTAGCGTGGGTCAAATGGGGTCATTGAGGACTAATATAGGACTATGGTGGGTCACCTGGGGTCGTTGAGTACTTATATAGGACTAGGGTGGGTCACATTAGGTCATTGAGTACTTATATAGGACTAGGGTGGGTCACATGGGGTCATTGAGTACATATATAGGACTAGGGTGGGTCACATGGGGTCATTGAGCATTAATATAGGACTAGGGTGGGTCATCTGGGGTCATTGAGTACTTATATAGGACTAGGATGAGTCACATGGGGTCATTGAGCATTAATATAGGACTATGGTGGGTCATCTGGGGTCATTGAGTACTTATATAGTACTAGGATGGGTCACATGGGGTCATTGAGTACTTATATAGGACAAGGGTTGGTCACATGGGGTGATTGAATACTTATATAGTACTAGGATGGGTCACATGGGGTCATTGAGTACTTATATAGGACAAGGGTTGGTCACATGGGGTGATTGAATACTTATATAGGACTAGGCTGAGTCACATTAGGTCATTGAGTACATATATAGGACTAGGGTGGGTCACATGGGGTCATTGAGCACTAATATAGGACTAGGGTAGGTCACCTGGGGTCATTGAATACTTATATAGGACTAGGGTGGCTGACCTGGGGTCATTGAGTACTTATATAGTACTAGGATAGGTCACATGGAGTCATTGAGTACTTATATAGGACTAGCGTGGGTCACATGGGGTCGTTGAGTACTTATATAGGACTAGGGTGGGTGACATGGGGTCATTGAGTACTTATATAGAACTAGGATGGGTCACATGGGGTCATTGAGTACTTATATAGGACTAGCGTGGGTCAGATGGGGTCATTGAGTACTTATATAGGACTAGCGTGGGTCACATGGGGTCATTGTGTACATATATAGGACTAGGGTGGGTCACATGGGTTCATTGACTACATATATAGGACTAGGATGGGTCACATGGGGTCATTGTGTACTTATATCGGACAAGGGTGGGTGACATGGAGTTATTGAGTACTTATATAGGACTAGGGTGGGTCACATTAGGTCATTGAGTACTTATATAGGACTAGGGTGGGTCACATAGGGACATTGAGTACTAATATAGGACTAGGCTGGCTGACCTGGGGTCATTGAGTACTTATATAGGACTAGGGTGGGTCACATGGGGTCATTGAGTACTTATATCGGACAAGGGTGGGTCACCTGGGGTCATTGAGTACTTATATAGAACTAGGGTTGGTCACATGGGGTCATTGAGTACAAATATAGGACTAGGGTGGGTCACATGGGGTCATTGAGCACTAATATAGGACTAGGGTGGGTCACCTGGGGTCATTGAGTACTTATATAGGACTAGGGTGGCTGACCTGGGGTCATTGAGTACTTACATAGGAATAGGGTGGGTCACATGGGGTCATTGAGTACTTATATCGGACAAGGGTGGGTCACATGGGGTCATTGAGTACTTATATAAAACTAGCGTGGGTCACATGGGGTCATAGAGCACTAATATATGATTAGGGTGGGTCACCTGGGGTCATTGAGTACTTATATAGAACTAGGGTGGGTCACATGGGGTCATTGAGTACTTATATAGGACTAGCGTGGGTCACATGGGGTCATTGAACACTAATATAGGACTATGGTGGGTCACCTGGGGTCATTGAGTACTTATATAGGACTAGGGTGGGTCACATGGGGTCATTGAGTACTTATATAGGACTAGCGTGGGTCACATGGGGTCATTGAGTACTTATATAGGAAAAGGGTGGGTCACATGGGGTCATTGAGTACTTATATAGGACTAGGGTGGGTCACATGTGGTCATTGAGTACTTATATAGGACTAGCGTGGGTCACATGGGGTCATTGTGTACTTATATAGGACTAGGGTGGCTCACATGGGGTCATTGAGTACTTATATAGGAAAAGGGTGGGTCACATGGGGTCATTGAGTACTTATATAGGAATAGGGTGGGTCACATGTGGTCATTGAGTACTTATATAGGACTAGCGTGGGTCACATGGGGTCATTGTGTACTTATATAGGACTAGGGTGGCTCACATGAGGTCATTGAGTACTTATATAGGACTAGCGCGGGTCACATGGGGTCATTGAGCACTAATATAGGACTATGGTGGGTGACCTGGAGTCATTGAGTACTAATATAGAACTAGGGTGAGTCACATGGGGTCATTGAGCACTAATATAGGACTATGGTGGGTCATCTGGGGTCATTGAGTACTTATATAGTACTAGGATGGGTCACATGGGGTCATTGAGTACTTATATAGAACTAGCGTGGGTCACATGGGGTCGTTGAGTACTTATATAGGACTAGGGTGGGTGACATGGAGTTATTGAGTACTTATATAGGACTAGGGTGGGTCACATTAGGTCATTGAGTACTTATATAGGACTAGGGTGGGTCACATAGGGACATTGAGTACTAATATAGGACTAGGCTGGCTGACCTGGGGTCATTGAGTACTTATATAGGACTAGGGTGGGTCACATGGAGTTATTGAGTACTTATATAGGACTAGGCTGAGTCACATTAGGTCATTGAGTACATATATAGGACTAGGGTGGGTCACATGGGGTCATTGAGCACTAATATAGGACTAGGGTAGGTCACCTGGGGTCATTGAGTACTTATATAGGACTAGGGTGGCTGACCTGGGGTCATTGAGTACTTATATAGTACTAGGATAGGTCACATGGAGTCATTGAGTACTTATATAGGACTAGCGTGGGTCACATGGGGTCGTTGAGTACTTATATAGGACTAGGATGGGTGACATGGGGTCATTGAGTACTTATATAGAACTAGGATGGGTCACATGGGGTCATTGAGTACTTATATAGGACTAGGGTGGGTCACATGGAGTTATTGAGTACTTATATAGGACTAGGCTGAGTCACATTAGGTCATTGAGTACATATATAGGACTAGGGTGGGTCACATGGGGTCATTGAGCACTAATATAGGACTAGGGTAGGTCACCTGGGGTCATTGAGTACTTATATAGGACTAGGGTGGCTGACCTGGGGTCATTGAGTACTTATATAGTACTAGGATAGGTCACATGGAGTCATTGAGTACTTATATAGGACTAGCGTGGGTCACATGGGGTCGTTGAGTACTTATATAGGACTAGGGTAGCTGACCTGGGGTCATTGAGTACTTATATAGTACTAGGATAGGTCACATGGAGTCATTGAGTACTTATATAGGACTAGCGTGGGTAACATGGGGTCGTTGAGTACTTATATAGGACTAGGGTGGGTGACATGGGGTCATTGAGTACTTATATAGAACTAGGATGGGTCACATGGGGTAATTGAGTACTTATATAGGACTAGCGTGGGTCAGATGGGGTCATTGAGTACTTATATAGGACTAGCGTGGGTCACATGGGGTCATTGTGTACATATATAGGACTAGGGTGGGTCACATGGGTTCATTGACTACATATATAGGACTAGGATGGGTCACATGGGGTCATTGAGTACTTATATCGGACAAGGGTGGGTGACATGGAGTTATTGAGTACTTATATAGGACTAGGGTGGGTCACATTAGGTCATTGAGTACTTATATAGGACTAGGGTGGGTCACATAGGGACATTGAGTACTAATATAGGACTAGGCTGGCTGACCTGGGGTCATTGAGTACTTATATAGGACTAGGGTGGGTCACATGGGGTCATTGAGTACTTATATCGGACAAGGGTGGGTCACCTAGGGTCATTGAGTACTTATATAGAACTAGGGTGGGTCACATGGGGTCATTGAGTACATATAGAGGACTAGGGTGGGTCACATGGGGTCATTGAGCACTAATATAGGACTAGGGTGGGTCACCTGGGGTCATTGAGTACTTATATAGGACTAGGGTGGCTGACCTGGGGTCATTGAGTACTTATATAGGAATAGGGTGGGTCACATGGGGTCATTGAGTACTTATATCGGACAAGGGTGGGTCACATGGGGTCATTGAGTACTTATATAAAACTAGCGTGGGTCACATGGGGTCATAGAGCACTAATATATGATTAGGGTGGGTCACCTGGGGTCATTGAGTACTTATATAGAACTAGGGTGGGTCACATGGGGTCATTGAGTACTTATATAGGACTAGCGTGGGTCACATGGGGTCATTGAACACTAATATAGGACTATGGTGGGTCACCTGGGGTCATTGAGTACTTATATAGGACTAGGGTGGGTCACATGGGGTCATTGAGTACTTATATAGGACTAGCGTGGGTCACATGGGGTCATTGAGTACTTATATAGGAAAAGGGTGGGTCACATGGGGTCATTGAGTACTTATATAGGACTAGGGTGGGTCACATGTGGTCATTGAGTACTTATATAGGACTAGCGTGGGTCACATGGGGTCATTGTGTACTTATATAGGACTAGGGTGGCTCACATGAGGTCATTGAGTACTTATATAGGACTAGCGTGGGTCACATGGGGTCATTGAGTACTTATATAGGAATAGGGTGGGTCACATGGGGTCATTGAGTACTTATATCGGACAAGGGTGGGTCACATGGGGTCATTGAGTACTTATATAAAACTAGCGTGGGTCACATGGGGTCATAGAGCACTAATATATGATTAGGGTGGGTCACCTGGGGTCATTGAGTATTTATATAGAACTAGGGTGGGTCACATGGGGTCATTGAGTACTTATATAGGAATAGGGTGGGTCACATGGGGTCATTGAGTACTTATATCGGACAAGGGTGGGTCACATGGGGTCATTGAGTACTTATATAAAACTAGCGTGGGTCACATGGGGTCATAGAGCACTAATATATGATTAGGGTGGGTCACCTGGGGTCATTGAGTACTTATATAGAACTAGGGTGGGTCACATGGGGTCATTGAGTACTTATATAGGACTAGCGTGGGTCACATGGGGTCATTGAGTACTTATATAGAACTAGGATGGGTCACATGGGGTAATTGAGTACTTATATAGGACTAGCGTGGGTCAGATGGGGTCATTGAGTACTTATATAGGACTAGCGTGGGTCACATGGGGTCATTGTGTACATATATAGGACTAGGGTGGGTCACATGGGTTCATTGACTACATATATAGGACTAGGATGGGTCACATGGGGTCATTGAGTACTTATATCGGACAAGGGTGGGTGACATGGAGTTATTGAGTACTTATATAGGACTAGGGTGGGTCACATTAGGTCATTGAGTACTTATATAGGACTAGGGTGGGTCACATAGGGACATTGAGTACTAATATAGGACTAGGCTGGCTGACCTGGGGTCATTGAGTACTTAAATAGGACTAGGGTGGGTCACATGGGGTCATTGAGTACTTATATCGGACAAGGGTGGGTCACCTAGGGTCATTGAGTACTTATATAGAACTAGGGTGGGTCACATGGGGTCATTGAGTACATATAGAGGACTAGGGTGGGTCACATGGGGTCATTGAGCACTAATATAGGACTAGGGTGGGTCACCTGGGGTCATTGAGTACTTATATAGGACTAGGGTGGCTGACCTGGGGTCATTGAGTACTTATATAGGAATAGGGTGGGTCACATGGGGTCATTGAGTACTTATATAGGACTAGGGTGGCTGACCTGGGGTCATTGAGTACTTATATAGTACTAGGATAGGTCACATGGAGTCATTGAGTACTTATATAGGACTAGCGTGGGTCACATGGGGTCGTTGAGTACTTATATAGGACTAGGATGGGTGACATGGGGTCATTGAGTACTTATATAGAACTAGGATGGGTCACATGGGGTCATTGAGTACTTATATAGGACTAGGGTGGGTCACATGGAGTTATTGAGTACTTATATAGGACTAGGCTGAGTCACATGGGGTCATTGAGTACTTATATAGGACTAGGATGGGTCACATGGGGTCATTGAGTACTTATATAGGACTAGCGTGGGTCAAATGGGGTCATTGAGGACTAATATAGGACTATGGTGGGTCACCTGGGGTCGTTGAGTACTTATATAGGACTAGGGTGGGTCACATTAGGTCATTGAGTACTTATATAGGACTAGGGTGGGTCACATGGGGTCATTGAGTACATATATAGGACTAGGGTGGGTCACATGGGGTCATTGAGCATTAATATAGGACTAGGGTGGGTCATCTGGGGTCATTGAGTACTTATATAGGACTAGGATGAGTCACATGGGGTCATTGAGCATTAATATAGGACTATGGTGGGTCATCTGGGGTCATTGAGTACTTATATAGTACTAGGATGGGTCACATGGGGTCATTGAGTACTTATATAGGACAAGGGTTGGTCACATGGGGTGATTGAATACTTATATAGGACTAGCGTGGGTCACATGGGGTCATTGAGTACTTATATAGGACTAGGGTGGGTCACATGGAGTTATTGAGTACTTATATAGGACTAGGCTGAGTCACATTAGGTCATTGAGTACATATATAGGACTAGGGTGGGTCACATGGGGTCATTGAGCACTAATATAGGACTAGGGTAGGTCACCTGGGGTCATTGAATACTTATATAGGACTAGGGTGGCTGACCTGGGGTCATTGAGTACTTATATAGTACTAGGATAGGTCACATGGAGTCATTGAGTACTTATATAGGACTAGCGTGGGTCACATGGGGTCGTTGAGTACTTATATAGGACTAGGGTGGGTGACATGGGGTCATTGAGTACTTATATAGAACTAGGATGGGTCACATGGGGTCATTGAGTACTTATATAGGACTAGCGTGGGTCAGATGGGGTCATTGAGTACTTATATAGGACTAGCGTGGGTCACATGGGGTCATTGTGTACATATATAGGACTAGGGTGGGTCACATGGGTTCATTGACTACATATATAGGACTAGGATGGGTCACATGGGGTCATTGTGTACTTATATCGGACAAGGGTGGGTGACATGGAGTTATTGAGTACTTATATAGGACTAGGGTGGGTCACATTAGGTCATTGAGTACTTATATAGGACTAGGGTGGGTCACATAGGGACATTGAGTACTAATATAGGACTAGGCTGGCTGACCTGGGGTCATTGAGTACTTATATAGGACTAGGGTGGGTCACATGGGGTCATTGAGTACTTATATCGGACAAGGGTGGGTCACCTGGGGTCATTGAGTACTTATATAGAACTAGGGTGGGTCACATGGGGTCATTGAGTACAAATATAGGACTAGGGTGGGTCACATGGGGTCATTGAGCACTAATATAGGACTAGGGTGGGTCACCTGGGGTCATTGAGTACTTATATAGGACTAGGGTGGCTGACCTGGGGTCATTGAGTACTTACATAGGAATAGGGTGGGTCACATGGGGTCATTGAGTACTTATATCGGACAAGGGTGGGTCACATGGGGTCATTGAGTACTTATATAAAACTAGCGTGGGTCACATGGGGTCATAGAGCACTAATATATGATTAGGGTGGGTCACCTGGGGTCATTGAGTACTTATATAGAACTAGGGTGGGTCACATGGGGTCATTGAGTACTTATATAGGACTAGCGTGGGTCACATGGGGTCATTGAACACTAATATAGGACTATGGTGGGTCACCTGGGGTCATTGAGTACTTATATAGGACTAGGGTGGGTCACATGGGGTCATTGAGTACTTATATAGGACTAGCGTGGGTCACATGGGGTCATTGAGTACTTATATAGGAAAAGGGTGGGTCACATGGGGTCATTGAGTACTTATATAGGACTAGGGTGGGTCACATGTGGTCATTGAGTACTTATATAGGACTAGCGTGGGTCACATGGGGTCATTGTGTACTTATATAGGACTAGGGTGGCTCACATGGGGTCATTGAGTACTTATATAGGAAAAGGGTGGGTCACATGGGGTCATTGAGTACTTATATAGGAATAGGGTGGGTCACATGTGGTCATTGAGTACTTATATAGGACTAGCGTGGGTCACATGGGGTCATTGTGTACTTATATAGGACTAGGGTGGCTCACATGAGGTCATTGAGTACTTATATAGGACTAGCGCGGGTCACATGGGGTCATTGAGCACTAATATAGGACTATGGTGGGTGACCTGGAGTCATTGAGTACTAATATAGAACTAGGGTGAGTCACATGGGGTCATTGAGCACTAATATAGGACTATGGTGGGTCATCTGGGGTCATTGAGTACTTATATAGTACTAGGATGGGTCACATGGGGTCATTGAGTACTTATATAGGACTAGCGTGGGTCACATGGGGTCGTTGAGTACTTATATAGGACTAGGGTGGGTGACATGGAGTTATTGAGTACTTATATAGGACTAGGGTGGGTCACATTAGGTCATTGAGTACTTATATAGGACTAGGGTGGGTCACATAGGGACATTGAGTACTAATATAGGACTAGGCTGGCTGACCTGGGGTCATTGAGTACTTATATAGGACTAGGGTGGGTCACATGGAGTTATTGAGTACTTATATAGGACTAGGCTGAGTCACATTAGGTCATTGAGTACATATATAGGACTAGGGTGGGTCACATGGGGTCATTGAGCACTAATATAGGACTAGGGTAGGTCACCTGGGGTCATTGAGTACTTATATAGGACTAGGGTGGCTGACCTGGGGTCATTGAGTACTTATATAGTACTAGGATAGGTCACATGGAGTCATTGAGTACTTATATAGGACTAGCGTGGGTCACATGGGGTCGTTGAGTACTTATATAGGACTAGGATGGGTGACATGGGGTCATTGAGTACTTATATAGAACTAGGATGGGTCACATGGGGTCATTGAGTACTTATATAGGACTAGGGTGGGTCACATGGAGTTATTGAGTACTTATATAGGACTAGGCTGAGTCACATTAGGTCATTGAGTACATATATAGGACTAGGGTGGGTCACATGGGGTCATTGAGCACTAATATAGGACTAGGGTAGGTCACCTGGGGTCATTGAGTACTTATATAGGACTAGGGTGGCTGACCTGGGGTCATTGAGTACTTATATAGTACTAGGATAGGTCACATGGAGTCATTGAGTACTTATATAGGACTAGCGTGGGTCACATGGGGTCGTTGAGTACTTATATAGGACTAGGGTAGCTGACCTGGGGTCATTGAGTACTTATATAGTACTAGGATAGGTCACATGGAGTCATTGAGTACTTATATAGGACTAGCGTGGGTAACATGGGGTCGTTGAGTACTTATATAGGACTAGGGTGGGTGACATGGGGTCATTGAGTACTTATATAGAACTAGGATGGGTCACATGGGGTAATTGAGTACTTATATAGGACTAGCGTGGGTCAGATGGGGTCATTGAGTACTTATATAGGACTAGCGTGGGTCACATGGGGTCATTGTGTACATATATAGGACTAGGGTGGGTCACATGGGTTCATTGACTACATATATAGGACTAGGATGGGTCACATGGGGTCATTGAGTACTTATATCGGACAAGGGTGGGTGACATGGAGTTATTGAGTACTTATATAGGACTAGGGTGGGTCACATTAGGTCATTGAGTACTTATATAGGACTAGGGTGGGTCACATAGGGACATTGAGTACTAATATAGGACTAGGCTGGCTGACCTGGGGTCATTGAGTACTTATATAGGACTAGGGTGGGTCACATGGGGTCATTGAGTACTTATATCGGACAAGGGTGGGTCACCTAGGGTCATTGAGTACTTATATAGAACTAGGGTGGGTCACATGGGGTCATTGAGTACATATAGAGGACTAGGGTGGGTCACATGGGGTCATTGAGCACTAATATAGGACTAGGGTGGGTCACCTGGGGTCATTGAGTACTTATATAGGACTAGGGTGGCTGACCTGGGGTCATTGAGTACTTATATAGGAATAGGGTGGGTCACATGGGGTCATTGAGTACTTATATCGGACAAGGGTGGGTCACATGGGGTCATTGAGTACTTATATAAAACTAGCGTGGGTCACATGGGGTCATAGAGCACTAATATATGATTAGGGTGGGTCACCTGGGGTCATTGAGTACTTATATAGAACTAGGGTGGGTCACATGGGGTCATTGAGTACTTATATAGGACTAGCGTGGGTCACATGGGGTCATTGAACACTAATATAGGACTATGGTGGGTCACCTGGGGTCATTGAGTACTTATATAGGACTAGGGTGGGTCACATGGGGTCATTGAGTACTTATATAGGACTAGCGTGGGTCACATGGGGTCATTGAGTACTTATATAGGAAAAGGGTGGGTCACATGGGGTCATTGAGTACTTATATAGGACTAGGGTGGGTCACATGTGGTCATTGAGTACTTATATAGGACTAGCGTGGGTCACATGGGGTCATTGTGTACTTATATAGGACTAGGGTGGCTCACATGAGGTCATTGAGTACTTATATAGGACTAGCGTGGGTCACATGGGGTCATTGAGTACTTATATAGGAATAGGGTGGGTCACATGGGGTCATTGAGTACTTATATCGGACAAGGGTGGGTCACATGGGGTCATTGAGTACTTATATAAAACTAGCGTGGGTCACATGGGGTCATAGAGCACTAATATATGATTAGGGTGGGTCACCTGGGGTCATTGAGTATTTATATAGAACTAGGGTGGGTCACATGGGGTCATTGAGTACTTATATAGGAATAGGGTGGGTCACATGGGGTCATTGAGTACTTATATCGGACAAGGGTGGGTCACATGGGGTCATTGAGTACTTATATAAAACTAGCGTGGGTCACATGGGGTCATAGAGCACTAATATATGATTAGGGTGGGTCACCTGGGGTCATTGAGTACTTATATAGAACTAGGGTGGGTCACATGGGGTCATTGAGTACTTATATAGGACTAGCGTGGGTCACATGGGGTCATTGAGTACTTATATAGAACTAGGATGGGTCACATGGGGTAATTGAGTACTTATATAGGACTAGCGTGGGTCAGATGGGGTCATTGAGTACTTATATAGGACTAGCGTGGGTCACATGGGGTCATTGTGTACATATATAGGACTAGGGTGGGTCACATGGGTTCATTGACTACATATATAGGACTAGGATGGGTCACATGGGGTCATTGAGTACTTATATCGGACAAGGGTGGGTGACATGGAGTTATTGAGTACTTATATAGGACTAGGGTGGGTCACATTAGGTCATTGAGTACTTATATAGGACTAGGGTGGGTCACATAGGGACATTGAGTACTAATATAGGACTAGGCTGGCTGACCTGGGGTCATTGAGTACTTATATAGGACTAGGGTGGGTCACATGGGGTCATTGAGTACTTATATCGGACAAGGGTGGGTCACCTAGGGTCATTGAGTACTTATATAGAACTAGGGTGGGTCACATGGGGTCATTGAGTACATATAGAGGACTAGGGTGGGTCACATGGGGTCATTGAGCACTAATATAGGACTAGGGTGGGTCACCTGGGGTCATTGAGTACTTATATAGGACTAGGGTGGCTGACCTGGGGTCATTGAGTACTTATATAGGAATAGGGTGGGTCACATGGGGTCATTGAGTACTTATATCGGACAAGGGTGGGTCACATGGGGTCATTGAGTACTTATATAAAACTAGCGTGGGTCACATGGGGTCATAGAGCACTAATATATGATTAGGGTGGGTCACCTGGGGTCATTGAGTACTTATATAGAACTAGGGTGGGTCACATGGGGTCATTGAGTACTTATATAGGACTAGCGTGGGTCACATGGGGTCATTGAACACTAATATAGGACTATGGTGGGTCACCTGGGGTCATTGAGTACTTATATAGGACTAGGGTGGGTCACATGGGGTCATTGAGTACTTATATAGGACTAGCGTGGGTCACATGGGGTCATTGAGTACTTATATAGGAAAAGGGTGGGTCACATGGGGTCATTGAGTACTTATATAGGACTAGGGTGGGTCACATGTGGTCATTGAGTACTTATATAGGACTAGCGTGGGTCACATGGGGTCATTGTGTACTTATATAGGACTAGGGTGGCTCACATGAGGTCATTGAGTACTTATATAGGACTAGCGTGGGTCACATGGGGTCATTGAGTACTTATATAGGAATAGGGTGGGTCACATGGGGTCATTGAGTACTTATATCGGACAAGGGTGGGTGACATGGGGTAATTGAGTACTTATATAAAACTAGCGTGGGTCACATGGGGTCATAGAGCACTAATATATGATTAGGGTGGGTCACCTGGGGTCATTGAGTACTTATATAGAACTAGGGTGGGTCACATGGGGTCATTGAGTACTTATATAGGAATAGGGTGGGTCACATGGGGTCATTGAGTACTTATATCGGACAAGGGTGGGTCACATGGGGTCATTGAGTACTTATATAAAACTAGCGTGGGTCACATGGGGTCATAGAGCACTAATATATGATTAGGGTGGGTCACCTGGGGTCATTGAGTACTTATATAGAACTAGGGTGGGTCACATGGGGTCATTGAGTACTTATATAGGACTAGCGTGGGTCACATGGGGTCATTGAACACTAATATAGGACTATGGTGGGTCACATGGGGTCATTGAGTACTTATATAGGACTAGGGTGGGTCACATGTGGTCATTGAGTACTTATATAGTACTAGGATGGGTCACATGGGGTCATTGAGTACTTATATAGGACTAGCGTGGGTCACATGGGGTCGTTGAGTACTTATATAGGACTAGGGTGGGTGACATGGAGTTATTGAGTACTTATATAGGACTAGGGTGGGTCACATTAGGTCATTGAGTACTTATATAGGACTAGGGTGGGTCACATAGGGACATTGAGTACTAATATAGGACTAGGCTGGCTGACCTGGGGTCATTGAGTACTTATATAGGACTAGGGTGGGTCACATGGGGTCATTGAGTACTTATATCGGACAAGGGTGGGTCACATGGGGTCATTGAGTACTTATATAGAACTAGGGTGGGTCACATGGGGTCATTGAGTACTTATATAGGACTAGCGTGGGTCAAATGGGGTCATTGAGTACTTATATAGGACTAGCGTAGGTCACATGGGGTCATTGTGTACATATATAGGACTAGGGTGGGTCACATGGGTTCATTGACTACATATATAGGACTAGGATGGGTCACATGGGGTCATGGAGCACTAATATATGACTAGGGTGGGTCACCTGGGGTCATTGAGTACTTATATAGGACTAGGGTGGGTCACATGGGGTCATTGAGTACTTATATAGGACTAGTGTGGGTCACAGTGCGTCATTGTGTACTTATATAGGACTAGGGTGGTCACATAGTGTCATTGCGTACTTATATAAAACTAGCGTGGGTCACATGGGGTCATAGAGCACTAATATATGATTAGGGTGGGTCACCTGGGGTCATTGAGTACTTATATAGAACTAGGGTGGGTCACATGGGGTCATTGAGTACTTATACAGGGTGTAACCAGCCAAAGACCGAAAGATTTTGACCAGAGATTCTTGAGGCTATACTAAGTAGAAAAGTCCTATATTATAAGATCCGCAAAATCATGATTGCTGAGATAAATCAGTTTGAAAGCGAGCAATCAGGGCTTTGATCGAACGGAAGAATTACTTTACTGTCGCTTTCGTTGACACCTCCCTTTCGAAAAACAAAAGAAGCTCGTACCTCTCCGCCGCTCCGTAATTCCGTACATGTACACACACACGCCCGCAACTACGCCGATTATTAATATTACCTCCTAACGTTCTACAATCCTGATCCAACCACCGTATGAAATTTATTTTTCGCCTAATATTATCAGAGTCCCTGTGATGTAATTATTGATTCTAAAATGCTAAACAAGTTAGTCAGATTCCAGCTGCAACAGCTTAGAAGATGACATAATCCTAATAAAAAATGTACAATTCCGCCGCGGAATGTCCAATGAAGTAAAGAAGACTTACATTTCCTTCATATGAAAAGCAATTTTTATCTACAGGGAAAGTTTTCCAATTCTGTCTTCGTTCGTCTGTCGCGTCAAGTAATGTTTCGTCGCTTTGTCTTGTCAGTCGTCACGTCAGTCATGTCAAATCGTCGTCGTCGTCCTTAGTCTATTATTTTAAAAGCTGTTCAAAATGTCTCCCCCCTGCTTCGATACAAGCTCGCGCTCGTCGCAGCAGTTCTGTCCATACGTTGTCCAGCGTACGTTCGTCTATGTTAGCAACCGCCACTTTTAAACGCTCGAGCGCTACTTCCAGCGAGCCAGGCTCCGTCACATAAACTTCATTTTTTAGGTGACCCCAAAAAAAGAAGTCCAGTGGTGTCAGATCTGGAGAGCGAGGGGGCCACCTCACAGGTCCTCGGTAAGCGATCCATCGATTTGGAAAATAATTTTCCAAAATCGCAGAAACTGGCCGAGTATTATGAGGTGGGGCACCGTCCTGCTGAAACCACATTTTGGTCCGCAGGTCTAGCGGTACATCCTCAAGTAACTCAGGCAAATCTTCCGTGAGTAATCTCGCATATAACTCCCCATTCATTTTCTCTGGAAGGACGAACGGCCCGATCACATGAGTCCCTATTAACCCGGCCCAAACATTCAATTTCCACCTATGCTGGTAGTTTACCACACGTACGAAGTGTGGATTTTCCTCGGCGTAAGTGTGAGAGTTATGAAAATTGAATGTTCCGGCACGAGTAAATAGGGATTCATCCGTGAATAAAATTCGGCGATGAAAACCAGGATTGACTTCTGATTGTGTCAGAAGCCAACGACAAAAATTAACGCGTTGTGCGAAATCACCTTCCAACAGATCCTGAACGGGTGTGTGATGGTACGGATACAAATTCGCAGCCTTGAGAATTCGATGTACCGTCATATGCGAGATTTTAACTTCTCGAGCTATGCGGCGAGTGCTTGTTATCGGGTCAGCTTCTACTAGATTCAGTACTTTTTCCGTCACACGTCTGTCACGTAAGTTGTGTCCACCTTTCTCCTGTCTTGGCAAAACATTACCCGTTTCTAAAACTCTACGATATGTGTCTGTAAACGTCGTACTGATTGGGTGTCGTCTATTTGGGTACCTTTCCCTGTAGATTCTCGCCGCCTCTGTCGCCACACCTCGAGCTTCTCCCAGGATGTACACCATTTGGCCGTATTCCTCATTCGTGAAATTCGGCATTTTTTACACAAAATTTGGCCACTAATTATATCCCGTGATATGCAGTTCACTTGCACTCTATCCGAAAGATGCGAAAGACTGATTGTTTATTACTATGACACGATTCGGAAGAAAAAACCTAAAGATACTTCATCTGTTTATTTTGAAAACATGTGAGTGGGTAAAATGCCGGATTTCACCAATGAAGAGTACGCAGAGATGATGCTGATGCTTTGAAAAGCTTGACGGGAGGCGGCGAAAATTTACAGGCAAAAGGTATCTAAATCGCAGAAATGTTGTCTAGTATTTTAGTATTAATAATTACATCACAGGGATTCTGTTAATATTAGGCGAAAAATAAATTTCATACGGTGCTTGGATCAGGATTGTAGAACGTTAGGAGGTAATATTAATAATCGGCGTAGTTGCGGGCGTGTGTGTGTACATGTACGGCATTACGGAGCGGCGGAGAGGTACGAGCTTCTCTTGTTTTTCGAAAGGGAGGTGTCAACGAAAGCGACAGTAAAGTAATTCCTCCGTTCGATCAAAGCCCTGATTGCTCGCTTTCAAACTGATTTATCTCAGCAATCATGCTTTTGCGGATCTTATAATATAGGACTTTTCTACTTAGTATAGCCTCAAGAATCTCTGGTCAAAATCTTTCGGTCTTTGGCTGGTTACACCCTGTATAGGACTAGCGTGGGTCACATGGGGTCATTGAACACTAATATAGGACTATGGTGGGTCACCTGGGGTCATTGAGTACTTATATAGGACTAGGGTGGGTCACATGGGGTCATTGAGTACTTATATAGGACTAGCGTGGGTCACATGGGGTCATTGTGTACATATATAGGACTAGGGTGGGTCACATGGGGTCATTGAGTACTTATATAGGACTAGGATGGGTCACATGGGGTCATTGAGTACTTATATAGGACTAGGGTGGGTCACATGGAGTTATTGTGTACTTATATAGGACTAGGGTGGGTCACATTAGGTCATTGAGTACTTATATAGGACTAGGGTGGGTCACATGGGGTTATTGAGTACTTATATAGGAGTAGGGTGGGTCACATGGGGTCATTGAATACTTATATAGGACTAGGGTGGGTCACATGGGGTCATTGAGTACTTATATAGGACTAGGGTGGGTCACATGGGGTCATTGAGTACTTATATAGGACAAGGGTGGGTCACATGGGGTTATTGAGTACTTATATAGGACTAGGGTGGGTCACATGGGGTCATTGAGTACTTATATAGGAAAAGGGTGGGTCACATGGGGTCATTGGGTACTTATACAGGACTAGGGTGGGTCAAATGTGGTCATTGAGTACTTATATAGGACTAGCGTGGGTCACATGGGGTCATTGTGTACTTATATAGGACTAGGGTGGCTCACATGGGGTCATTGAGTACTTATATAGGAAAAGGGTGGGTCACATGGGGTCATTGAGTACTTATATAGGACTAGGGTGGGTCACATGTGGTCATTGAGTACTTATATAGGACTAGCGTGGGTCACATGGGGTCATTGTGTACTTATATAGGACTAGGGTGGCTCACATGGGGTCATTGAGTACTTATATAGGACTAGCGCGGGTCACATGGGGTCATTGAGCACTAATATAGGACTATGGTGGGTGACCTGGAGTCATTGAGTACTAATATAGAACTAGGATGAGTCACATGGGGTCATTGAGCACTAATATAGGACTATGGTGAGTCATCTTGGGTCATTGAGTACTTATATAGTACTAGGATGGGTCACATGGGGTCATTGAGTACTTATATAGGACTAGCGTGGGTCACATGGGGTCGTTGAGTACTTATATAGGACTAGGGTGGGTGACATGGAGTTATTGAGTACTTATATAGGACTAGGGTGGGTCACATTAGGTCATTGAGTACTTATATAGGACTAGGGTGGGTCACATAGGGACATTGAGTACTAATATAAGACTAGGCTGGCTGACCTGGGGTCATTGAGTACTTATATAGGACTAGGGTGGGTCACATGGGGTCATTGAGTACTTATATCGGACAAGGGTGGGTCACATGGGGTCATTGAGTACTTATATAGAACTAGGTTGGGTCACATGGGGTCATTGAGTACTTATATAGGACTAGCGTGGGTCAAATGGGGTCATTGAGTACTTATATAGGACTAGCGTGGGTCACATGGGGTCATTGTGTACATATATAAGACTAGGGTGGGTCACATGGGTTCATTGACTACATATATAGGACTAGGATGGGTCACATGGGGTCATGGAGCACTAATATATGATTAGGGTGGGTCACCTGGGGTCATTGAGTACTTATATAGAACTAGCGTGGGTCACATGGGGTCATAGAGCACTAATATATGATTAGGGTGGGTCACCTGGGGTCATTGAGTACTTATATAGAACTAGGGTGGGTCACATGGGGTCATTGAGTACTTATATAGGACTAGCGTGGGTCACATGGGGTCATTGAACACTAATATAGGACTATGGTGGGTCACCTGGGGTCATTGAGTACTTATATAGGACTAGGGTGAGTCACATGGTGTCATTGAGTACTTATATAGGACTAGCGTGGGTCACATGGGGTCATTGTGTACATATATAGGACTAGGGTGGTCACATGGGGTCATTGAGTACTTATATAGGACTAGGATGGGTCACATGGGGTCATTGAGTACTTATATAGGACTAGGGTGGGTCACATGGGGTCATTGAGCATTAATATAGGACTAGGGTGGGTCATCTGGGGTCATTGAGTACTTATATAGGACTAGGATGAGTCACATGGGGTCATTGAGCATTAATATAGGACTATGGTGGGTCATCTGGGGTCATTGAGTACTTATATAGTACTAGGATGGGTCACATGGGGTCATTGAGTACTTATATAGGACTAGGGTTGGTCACATGGGGTGATTGAATACTTATATAGGACTAGCGTGGGTCACATGGGGTCATTGAGTACTTATATAGGACTAGGGTGGGTCACATGGAGTTATTGAGTACTTATATAGGACTAGGCTGAGTCACATTAGGTCATTGAGTACATATATAGGACTAGGGTGGGTCACATGGGGTCATTGAGCACTAATATAGGACTAGGGTAGGTCACCTGGGGTCATTGAGTACTTATATAGGACTAGGGTGGCTGACCTGGGGTCATTGAGTACTTATATAGTACTAGGATAGGTCACATGGAGTCATTGAGTACCTATATAGGACTAGCGTGGGTCACATGGGGTCGTTGAGTACTTATATAGGACTAGGGTGGGTGACATGGGGTCATTGAGTACTTATATAGAACTAGGATGGGTCACATGGGGTCATTGAGTACTTATATAGGACTAGCGTGGGTCAGATGGGGTCATTGAGTACTTATATAGGACTAGCGTGGGTCACATGGGGTCATTGTGTACATATATAGGACTAGGGTGGGTCACATGGGTTCATTGACTACATATATAGGACTAGGATGGGTCACATGGGGTCATTGAGTACTTATATCGGACAAGGGTGGGTGACATGGAGTTATTGAGTACTTATATAGGACTAGGGTGGGTCACATTAGGTCATTGAGTACTTATATAGGACTAGGGTGGGTCACATAGGGACATTGAGTACTAATATAGGACTAGGCTGGCTGACCTGGGGTCATTGAGTACTTATATAGGACTAGGGTGGGTCACATGGGGTCATTGAGTACTTATATCGGACAAGGGTGGGTCACCTGGGGTCATTGAGTACTTATATAGAACTAGGGTGGGTCACATGGGGTCATTGAGTACATATATAGGACTAGGGTGGGTCACATGGGGTCATTGAGCACTAATATAGGACTAGGGTGGGTCACCTGGGGTCATTGAGTACTTATATAGGACTAGGGTGGCTGACCTGGGGTCATTGAGTACTTATATAGGAATAGGGTGGATCACATGGGGTCATTGAGTACTTATATCGGACAAGGGTGGGTCACATGGGGTCATTGAGTACTTATATAAAACTAGCGTGGGTCACATGGGGTCATAGAGCACTAATATATGATTAGGGTGGGTCACCTGGGGTCATTGAGTACTTATATAGGACTAGGGTGGGTCACATGGGGTCATTGAGTACTTATATAGGACTAGGGTGGGTCACATGTGGTCATTGAGTACTTATATAGGACTAGCGTGGGTCACATGGGGTCATTGTGTACTTATATAGGACTAGGGTGGCTCACATGAGGTCATTGAGTACTTATATAGGACTAGCGCGGGTCACATGGGGTCATTGAGCACTAATATAGGACTATGGTGGGTGACCTGGAGTCATTGAGTACTAATATAGAACTAGGATGAGTCACATGGGGTCATTGAGCACTAATATAGGACTATGGTGGGTCATCTGGGGTCATTGAGTACTTATATAGTACTAGGATGGGTCACATGGGGTCATTGAGTACTTATATAGGACTAGCGTGGGTCACATGGGGTCGTTGAGTACCTATATAGGACTAGGGTGGGTGACATGGAGTTATTGAGTACTTATATAGGACTAGGGTGGGTCACATTAGGTCATTGAGTACTTATATAGGACTAGGGTGGGTCACATGGGGTCATGGAGCACTAATATATGACTAGGGTGGGTCACCTGGGGTCATTGAGTACTTATATAGGACTAGGGTGGGTCACATGGGGTCATTGAGTACTTATATAGGACTAGTGTGGGTCACAATGCGTCATTGTGTACTTATATAGGACTAGGGTGGTCACATAGTGTCATTGAGTACTTATATAAAACTAGCGTGGGTCACATGGGGTCATAGAGCACTAATATATGATTAGGGTGGGTCACCTGGGGTCATTGAGTACATATATAGAACTAGGGTGGGTCACATGGGGTCACCGAGTACTTATATAGGACTAGCGTGGGTCACATGGGGTCATTGAACGCTAATATAGGACTATGGTGGGTCACCTGGGGTCATTGAGTACTTATATAGGACTAGGGTGGGTCACATGGGGTCATTGAGTACTTATATAGGAATAGCGTGGGTCACATGGGGTCATTGTGTACATATATAGGACTAGGGTGGGTCACATGGGGTCATTGAGTACTTATATAGGACTAGGATGGGTCACATGGGGTCATTGAGTACTTATATAGGACTAGGGTGGGTCACATGGAGTTATTGAGTACTTATATAGGACTAGGGTGGGTCACATTAGGTCATTGAGTACTTATATAGGACTAGGGTGGGTCACATGGGGTTATTGAGTACTTATATAGGACTAGGGTGGGTCACATGGGGTCATTGAATACTTATATAGGACTAGGGTGGGTCACATGGGGTCATTGAGTACTTATATAGGACAAGGGTGGGTCACATGGGGTTATTGAGTACTTATATAGGACTAGGGTGGGTCACATGGGGTCATTGAGTACTTATATAGGACTAGGGTGGGTCACATGGGGTCATTGAGTACTTATATCGGACAAGGGTGGGTCACCTGGGGTCATTGAGTACTTATATAGGACTAGGGTGGGTCACATGGGGTCATTGAGTACTTATATAGGACTAGGGTGGGTCACATGGGGTCATTGAGTACTTATATCGGACAAGGGTGGGTCACCTGGGGTCATTGAGTACTTATATAGAACTAGGGTGGGTCACCTGGGGTCATTGAGTACTTATATAGAACTAGGGTGGGTCACATGGGGTCATTGAGTACTTACATAGGACTAGCGTGGGTCACATGGGGTCATTGAACACTAATATAGGACTATGGTGGGTCACCTGGGGTCATTGAGTACTTATATAGGACTAGGGTGGGTCACATGGGGTCATTGAGTACTTATATAGGACTAGGGTGGGTCACATGTGGTCATTGAGTACTTATATAGGACTAGCGTGGGTCACATGGGGTCATTGTGTACTTATATAGGACTATGGTGGCTCACATGAGGTCATTGAGTACTTATATAGGACTAGCGCGGGTCACATGGGGTCATTGAGCACTAATATAGGACTATGGTGGGTGACCTGGAGTCATTGAGTACTAATATAGAACTAGGATGAGTCACATGGGGTCATTGAGCACTAATATAGGACTATGGTGGGTCATCTGGGGTCATTGAGTACTTATATAGTACTAGGATGGGTCACATGGGGTCATTGAGTACTTATATAGGACTAGCGTGGGTCACATGGGGTCGTTGAGTACCTATATAGGACTAGGGTGGGTGACATGGAGTTATTGAGTACTTATATAGGACTAGGGTGGGTCACATTAGGTCATTGAGTACTTATATAGGACTAGGGTGGGTCACATGGGGTCATGGAGCACTAATATATGACTAGGGTGGGTCACCTGGGGTCATTGAGTACTTATATAGGACTAGGGTGGGTCACATGGGGTCATTGAGTACTTATATAGGACTAGTGTGGGTCACAATGCGTCATTGTGTACTTATATAGGACTAGGGTGGTCACATAGTGTCATTGAGTACTTATATAAAACTAGCGTGGGTCACATGGGGTCATAGAGCACTAATATATGATTAGGGTGGGTCACCTGGGGTCATTGAGTACTTATATAGAACTAGGGTGGGTCACATGGGGTCACTGAGTACTTATATAGGACTAGCGTGGGTCACATGGGGTCATTGAACACTAATATAGGACTATGGTGGGTCACCTGGGGTCATTGAGTACTTATATAGGACTAGGGTGGGTCACATGGGGTCATTGAGTACTTATATAGGAATAGCGTGGGTCACATGGGGTCATTGTGTACATATATAGGACTAGGGTGGGTCACATGGGGTCATTGAGTACTTATATAGGACTAGGATGGGTCACATGGGGTCATTGAGTACTTATATAGGACTAGGGTGGGTCACATGGAGTTATTGAGTACTTATATAGGACTAGGGTGGGTCACATTAGGTCATTGAGTACTTATATAGGACTAGGGTGGGTCACATGGGGTTATTGAGTACTTATATAGGACTAGGGTGGGTCACATGGGGTCATTGAATACTTATATAGGACTAGGGTGGGTCACATGGGGTCATTGAGTACTTATATAGGACAAGGGTGGGTCACATGGGGTTATTGAGTACTTATATAGGACTAGGGTGGGTCACATGGGGTCATTGAGTACTTATATAGGAAAAGGGTGGGTCACATGGGGTTATTGGGTACTTATATAGGACTAGGGTGGGTCACATGGGGTCATTGAATACTTATATAGTACTAGGATGGGTCACATGGGGTCATTGAGTACTTATATAGGACTAGCGTGGGTCACATGGGGTCGTTGAGTACCTATATAGGACTAGGGTGGGTGACATGGAGTTATTGAGTACTTATATAGGACTAGGGTGGGTCACATTAGGTCATTGAGTACTTATATAGGACTAGGGTGGGTCACATGGGGTCATGGAGCACTAATATATGACTAGGGTGGGTCACCTGGGGTCATTGAGTACTTATATAGGACTAGGGTGGGTCACATGGGGTCATTGAGTACTTATATAGGACTAGTGTGGGTCACAATGCGTCATTGTGTACTTATATAGGACTAGGGTGGTCACATAGTGTCATTGAGTACTTATATAAAACTAGCGTGGGTCACATGGGGTCATAGAGCACTAATATATGATTAGGGTGGGTCACCTGGGGTCATTGAGTACTTATATAGAACTAGGGTGGGTCACATGGGGTCACTGAGTACTTATATAGGACTAGCGTGGGTCACATGGGGTCATTGAACACTAATATAGGACTATGGTGGGTCACCTGGGGTCATTGAGTACTTATATAGGACTAGGGTGGGTCACATGGGGTCGTTGAGTACTTATATAGGACTAGGGTGGGTGACATGGAGTTATTGAGTACTTATATAGGACTAGGGTGGGTCACATTAGGTCATTGAGTATTTATATAGGACTAGGGTGGGTCACATGGGGTCATGGAGCACTAATATATGACTAGGGTGGGTCACCTGGGGTCATTGAGTACTTATATAGGACTAGGGTGGGTCACATGGGGTCATTGAGTACTTATATAGGACTAGTGTGGGTCACAATGCGTCATTGTGTACTTATATAGGACTAGGGTGGTCACATAGTGTCATTGAGTACTTATATAAAACTAGCGTGGGTCACATGGGGTCATAGAGCACTAATATATGATTAGGGTGGGTCACCTGGGGTCATTGAGTACTTATATAGAACTAGGGTGGGTCACATTAGGTCATTGAGTACTTATATAGGACTAGGGTGGGTGACATGGGGTTATTGAGTACTTATATAGGACTAGGGTGGGTCACATGGGGTCATTGAATACTTATATAGGACTAGGGTGGGTCACATGGGGTCATTGAGTACTTATATAGGACAAGGGTGGGTCACATGGGGTTATTGAGTACTTATATAGGACTAGGGTGGGTCACATGGGGTCATTGAGTACTTATATAGGACTAGCGTGGGTCACATGGGGTCATTGAACACTAATATAGGACTATGGTGGGTCACCTGGGGTCATTGAGTACTTATATAGGACTAGGGTGGGTCACATGGGGTCATTGAGTACTTATATAGGAATAGCGTGGGTCACATGGGGTCATTGTGTACATATATAGGACTAGGGTGGGTCACATGGGGTCATTGAGTACTTATATAGGACTAGGATGGGTCACATGGGGTCATTGAGTACTTATATAGGACTAGGGTGGGTCACATGGAGTTATTGAGTACTTATATAGGACTAGGGTGGGTCACATTAGGTCATTGAGTACTTATATAGGACTAGGGTGGGTCACATGGGGTCATTGTGTACTTATATAGGACTAGGGTGGCTCACATGAGGTCATTGAGTACTTATATAGGACTAGCGCGGGTCACATGGGGTCATTGAGCACTAATATAGGACTATGGTGGGTGACCTGGAGTCATTGAGTACTAATATAGAACTAGGATGAGTCACATGGGGTCATTGAGCACTAATATAGGACTATGGTGGGTCATCTGGGGTCATTGAGTACTTATATAGTACTAGGATGGGTCACATGGGGTCATTGAGTACTTATATAGGACTAGCGTGGGTCACATGGGGTCGTTGAGTACCTATATAGGACTAGGGTGGGTGACATGGAGTTATTGAGTACTTATATAGGACTAGGGTGGGTCACATTAGGTCATTGAGTACTTATATAGGACTAGGGTGGGTCACATGGGGTCATGGAGCACTAATATATGACTAGGGTGGGTCACCTGGGGTCATTGAGTACTTATATAGGACTAGGGTGGGTCACATGGGGTCATTGAGTACTTATATAGGACTAGTGTGGGTCACAATGCGTCATTGTGTACTTATATAGGACTAGGGTGGTCACATAGTGTCATTGAGTACTTATATAAAACTAGCGTGGGTCACATGGGGTCATAGAGCACTAATATATGATTAGGGTGGGTCACCTGGGGTCATTGAGTACATATATAGAACTAGGGTGGGTCACATGGGGTCACCGAGTACTTATATAGGACTAGCGTGGGTCACATGGGGTCATTGAACGCTAATATAGGACTATGGTGGGTCACCTGGGGTCATTGAGTACTTATATAGGACTAGGGTGGGTCACATGGGGTCATTGAGTACTTATATAGGAATAGCGTGGGTCACATGGGGTCATTGTGTACATATATAGGACTAGGGTGGGTCACATGGGGTCATTGAGTACTTATATAGGACTAGGATGGGTCACATGGGGTCATTGAGTACTTATATAGGACTAGGGTGGGTCACATGGAGTTATTGAGTACTTATATAGGACTAGGGTGGGTCACATTAGGTCATTGAGTACTTATATAGGACTAGGGTGGGTCACATGGGGTTATTGAGTACTTATATAGGACTAGGGTGGGTCACATGGGGTCATTGAATACTTATATAGGACTAGGGTGGGTCACATGGGGTCATTGAGTACTTATATAGGACAAGGGTGGGTCACATGGGGTTATTGAGTACTTATATAGGACTAGGGTGGGTCACATGGGGTCATTGAGTACTTATATAGGACTAGGGTGGGTCACATGGGGTCATTGAGTACTTATATCGGACAAGGGTGGGTCACCTGGGGTCATTGAGTACTTATATAGGACTAGGGTGGGTCACATGGGGTCATTGAGTACTTATATAGGACTAGGGTGGGTCACATGGGGTCATTGAGTACTTATATCGGACAAGGGTGGGTCACCTGGGGTCATTGAGTACTTATATAGAACTAGGGTGGGTCACCTGGGGTCATTGAGTACTTATATAGAACTAGGGTGGGTCACATGGGGTCATTGAGTACTTACATAGGACTAGCGTGGGTCACATGGGGTCATTGAACACTAATATAGGACTATGGTGGGTCACCTGGGGTCATTGAGTACTTATATAGGACTAGGGTGGGTCACATGGGGTCATTGAGTACTTATATAGGACTAGGGTGGGTCACATGTGGTCATTGAGTACTTATATAGGACTAGCGTGGGTCACATGGGGTCATTGTGTACTTATATAGGACTATGGTGGCTCACATGAGGTCATTGAGTACTTATATAGGACTAGCGCGGGTCACATGGGGTCATTGAGCACTAATATAGGACTATGGTGGGTGACCTGGAGTCATTGAGTACTAATATAGAACTAGGATGAGTCACATGGGGTCATTGAGCACTAATATAGGACTATGGTGGGTCATCTGGGGTCATTGAGTACTTATATAGTACTAGGATGGGTCACATGGGGTCATTGAGTACTTATATAGGACTAGCGTGGGTCACATGGGGTCGTTGAGTACCTATATAGGACTAGGGTGGGTGACATGGAGTTATTGAGTACTTATATAGGACTAGGGTGGGTCACATTAGGTCATTGAGTACTTATATAGGACTAGGGTGGGTCACATGGGGTCATGGAGCACTAATATATGACTAGGGTGGGTCACCTGGGGTCATTGAGTACTTATATAGGACTAGGGTGGGTCACATGGGGTCATTGAGTACTTATATAGGACTAGTGTGGGTCACAATGCGTCATTGTGTACTTATATAGGACTAGGGTGGTCACATAGTGTCATTGAGTACTTATATAAAACTAGCGTGGGTCACATGGGGTCATAGAGCACTAATATATGATTAGGGTGGGTCACCTGGGGTCATTGAGTACTTATATAGAACTAGGGTGGGTCACATGGGGTCACTGAGTACTTATATAGGACTAGCGTGGGTCACATGGGGTCATTGAACACTAATATAGGACTATGGTGGGTCACCTGGGGTCATTGAGTACTTATATAGGACTAGGGTGGGTCACATGGGGTCATTGAGTACTTATATAGGAATAGCGTGGGTCACATGGGGTCATTGTGTACATATATAGGACTAGGGTGGGTCACATGGGGTCATTGAGTACTTATATAGGACTAGGATGGGTCACATGGGGTCATTGAGTACTTATATAGGACTAGGGTGGGTCACATGGAGTTATTGAGTACTTATATAGGACTAGGGTGGGTCACATTAGGTCATTGAGTACTTATATAGGACTAGGGTGGGTCACATGGGGTTATTGAGTACTTATATAGGACTAGGGTGGGTCACATGGGGTCATTGAATACTTATATAGGACTAGGGTGGGTCACATGGGGTCATTGAGTACTTATATAGGACAAGGGTGGGTCACATGGGGTTATTGAGTACTTATATAGGACTAGGGTGGGTCACATGGGGTCATTGAGTACTTATATAGGAAAAGGGTGGGTCACATGGGGTTATTGGGTACTTATATAGGACTAGGGTGGGTCACATGGGGTCATTGAATACTTATATAGTACTAGGATGGGTCACATGGGGTCATTGAGTACTTATATAGGACTAGCGTGGGTCACATGGGGTCGTTGAGTACCTATATAGGACTAGGGTGGGTGACATGGAGTTATTGAGTACTTATATAGGACTAGGGTGGGTCACATTAGGTCATTGAGTACTTATATAGGACTAGGGTGGGTCACATGGGGTCATGGAGCACTAATATATGACTAGGGTGGGTCACCTGGGGTCATTGAGTACTTATATAGGACTAGGGTGGGTCACATGGGGTCATTGAGTACTTATATAGGACTAGTGTGGGTCACAATGCGTCATTGTGTACTTATATAGGACTAGGGTGGTCACATAGTGTCATTGAGTACTTATATAAAACTAGCGTGGGTCACATGGGGTCATAGAGCACTAATATATGATTAGGGTGGGTCACCTGGGGTCATTGAGTACTTATATAGAACTAGGGTGGGTCACATGGGGTCACTGAGTACTTATATAGGACTAGCGTGGGTCACATGGGGTCATTGAACACTAATATAGGACTATGGTGGGTCACCTGGGGTCATTGAGTACTTATATAGGACTAGGGTGGGTTACATGGGGTCATTGAGTACTTATATAGGAATAGCGTGGGTCACATGGGGTCATTGTGTACATATATAGGACAAGGGTGGGTCACATGGGGTCATTGAGTACTTATATAGGACTAGGATGGGTCACATGGGGTCATTGAGTACTTATATAGGACTAGGGTGGGTCACATGGAGTTATTGAGTACTTATATAGGACTAGGGTGGGTCACATTAGGTCATTGAGTACTTATATAGGACTAGGGTGGGTCACATGGGGTTATTGAGTACTTATATAGGACTAGGGTGGGTCACATGGGGTCATTGAATACTTATATAGGACTAGGGTGGGTCACATGGGGTCATTGAGTACTTATATAGGACAAGGGTGGGTCACATGGGGTTATTGAGTACTTATATAGGACTAGGGTGGGTCACATGGGGTCATTGAGTACTTATATAGGAAAAGGGTGGGTCACATGGGGTCATTGGGTACTTATATAGGATTAGGGTGGGTCACATGTGGTCATTGAGTACTTATATAGGACTAGCGTGGGTCACATGGGGTCATTGTGTACTTATATAGGACTAGGGTGGCTCACATGGGGTCATTGAGTACTTATATAGGACTAGCGTGGGTCACATGGGGTCATTGAGCACTAATATAGGACTATGGTGGGTGACCTGGAGTCATTGAGTACTAATATAGAACTAGGATGAGTCACATGGGGTCATTGAGCACTAATATAGGAATATGGTGGGTCATCTTGGGTCATTGAGTACTAATATAGAACTAGGATGAGTCACATGGGGTCATTGAGCACTAATATAGGACTATGGTGGGTCATCTTGGGTCATTGAGTACTTATATAGTACTAGGATGGGTCACATGGGGTCATTGAGTACTTATATAGGACTAGCGTGGGTCACATGGGGTCGTTGAGTACTTATATAGGACTAGGGTGGGTGACATGGAGTTATTGAGTACTTATATAGGACTAGGGTGGGTCACATTAGGTCATTGAGTACTTATATAGGACTAGGGTGGGTCACATAGGGATATTGAGTACTAATATAAGACTAGGCTGGCTGACCTGGGGTCATTGAGTACTTATATAGGACTAGGGTGGGTCACATGGGGTCATTGAGTACTTATATCGGACAAGGGTGGGTCACATGGGGTCATTGAGTACTTATATAGAACTAGGGTGGGTCACATGGGGCCATTGAGTACTTATATAGGACTAGCGTGGGTCAAATGGGGTCATGGAGCACTAATATATGACTAGGGTGGGTCACCTGGGGTCAATGAGTACTTATATAGAACTAGCGTGGGTCACATGGGGTCATAGAGCACTAATATATGATTAGGGTGGGTCACCTGGGGTCATTGAGTACTTATATAGAACTAGGGTGGGTCACATGGGGTCATTGAGTACTTATATAGGACTAGCGTGGGTCACATGGGGTCATTGAACACTAATATAGGACTATGGTGGGTCACCTGGGGTCATTGAGTACTTATATAGGACTAGGGTGGGTCACATGGTGTCATTGAGTACTTATATAGGACTAGCATGGGTCACATGGGGTCATTGTGTACATATATAGGACTAGGGTGGTCACATGGGGTCATTGAGTACTTATATAGGACTAGGATGGGTCACATGGGGTCATTGAGCACTAATATAGAACTAGGGTAGGTCACCTGGGGTCATTGAGTACTTATATAGGACTAGGGTGGCTGACCTGGGGTCATTGAGTACTTATATAGTACTAGGATAGGTCACATGGAGTCATTGAGTACTTATATAGGACTAGCGTGGGTCACATGGGGTCGTTGAGTACTTATATAGGACTAGGGTGGGTGACATGGGGTCATTGAGTACTTATATAGAACTAGGATGGGTCACATGGGGTCATTGAGTACTTATATAGGACTAGCGTGGGTCAGATGGGGTCATTGAGTACTTATATAGGACTAGCGTGGGTCACATGGGGTCATTGTGTACATATATAGGACTAGGGTGGGTCACATGGGTTCATTGACTACATATATAGGACTAGGATGGGTCACATGGGGTCATTGAGTACTTATATCGGACAAGGGTGGGTGACATGGAGTTATTGAGTACTTATATAGGACTAGGGTGGGTCACATTAGTTCATTGAGTACTTATATAGGACTAGGGTGGGTCACATAGGGACATTGAGTACTAATATAGGGCTAGGCTGGCTGACCTGGGGTCATTGAGTACTTATATAGGACTAGGATGGGTCACATGGGGTCATTGAGTACTTATATCGGACAAGGGTGGGTCACCTGGGGTCATTGAGTACTTATATAGAACTAGGGTGGGTCACATGGGGTCATTGAGTACATATATAGGACTAGGGTGGGTCACATGGGGTCATTGAGCACTAATATAGGACTAGGGTGGGTCACCTGGGGTCATTGAGTACTTATATAGGACTAGGGTGGCTGACCTGGGGTCATTGAGTACTTATATAGGAATAGGTTGGGTCACATGGGGTCATTGAGTACTTATATAGGACTAGGGTGGGTCACATGCGGTCATTGAGTACTTATATAGGACTAGCGTGGGTCACATGGGGTCATTGTGTACTTACATAGGACTAGGGTGGCTCACATGGGGTCATTGAGTACTTATATAGGAAAAGGGTGGGTCACATGGGGTCATTGAGTACTTATATAGGACTAGGGTGGGTCACATGTGGTCATTGAGTACTTATATAGGACTAGCGTGGGTCACATGGGGTCATTGTCTACTTATATAGGACTAGGGTGGCTCACATGAGGTCATTGAGTACTTATATAGGACTAGCGCGGGTCACATGGGGTCATTGAGCACTAATATAGGACTATGGTGGGTGACCTGGAGTCATTGAGTACTAATATAGAACTAGGATGAGTCACATGGGGTCATTGAGCACTAATATAGGACTATGGTGGGTCATCTGGGGTCATTGAGTACTTATATAGTACTAGGATGGGTCACATGGGGTCATTGAGTACTTATATAGGACTAGCGTGGGTCACATGGGGTCGTTGAGTACTTATATAGGACTAGGGTGGGTGACATGGAGTTATTGAGTACTTATATAGGACTAGGGTGGGTCACATTAGGTCATTGAGTATTTATATAGGACTAGGGTGGGTCACATGGGGTCATGGAGCACTAATATATGACTAGGGTGGGTCACCTGGGGTCATTGAGTACTTATATAGGACTAGGGTGGGTCACATGGGGTCATTGAGTACTTATATAGGACTAGTGTGGGTCACAATGCGTCATTGTGTACTTATATAGGACTAGGGTGGTCACATAGTGTCATTGAGTACTTATATAAAACTAGCGTGGGTCACATGGGGTCATAGAGCACTAATATATGATTAGGGTGGGTCACCTGGGGTCATTGAGTACTTATATAGAACTAGGGTGGGTCACATTAGGTCATTGAGTACTTATATAGGACTAGGGTGGGTGACATGGGGTTATTGAGTACTTATATAGGACTAGGGTGGGTCACATGGGGTCATTGAATACTTATATAGGACTAGGGTGGGTCACATGGGGTCATTGAGTACTTATATAGGACAAGGGTGGGTCACATGGGGTTATTGAGTACTTATATAGGACTAGGGTGGGTCACATGGGGTCATTGAGTACTTATATAGGACTAGCGTGGGTCACATGGGGTCATTGAACACTAATATAGGACTATGGTGGGTCACCTGGGGTCATTGAGTACTTATATAGGACTAGGGTGGGTCACATGGGGTCATTGAGTACTTATATAGGAATAGCGTGGGTCACATGGGGTCATTGTGTACATATATAGGACTAGGGTGGGTCACATGGGGTCATTGAGTACTTATATAGGACTAGGATGGGTCACATGGGGTCATTGAGTACTTATATAGGACTAGGGTGGGTCACATGGAGTTATTGAGTACTTATATAGGACTAGGGTGGGTCACATTAGGTCATTGAGTACTTATATAGGACTATGGTGGGTGACATGGGGTTATTGAGTACTTATATAGGACTAGGGTGGGTCACATGGGGTCATTGAATACTTATATAGGACTAGGGTGGGTCACATGGGGTCATTGAGTACTTATATAGGACAAGGGTGGGTCACATGGGGTTATTGAGTACTTATATAGGACTAGGGTGGGTCACATGGGGTCATTGAGTACTTATATAGGAAAAGGGTGGGTCACATGGGGTCATTGGGTACTTATATAGGACTAGGGTGGGTCACATGGGGTCATTGAATACTTATATAGGACTAGGGTGGGTCACATGGGGTCATTGAGTACTTATATAGGACAAGGGTGGGTCACATGGGGTTATTGAGTACTTATATAGGACTAGGGTGGGTCACATGGGGTCATTGAGTACTTATATAGGAAAAGGGTGGGTCACATGGGGTCATTGGGTACTTATATAGGACTAGGGTGGGTCACATGTGGTCATTGAGTACTTATATAGGACTAGCGTGGGTCACATGGGGTCATTGAGTACTTATATAGGACTAGCGTGGGTCAGATAGGGTCATTGAGTACTTATATAGGACTAGCGTGGGTCACATGGGGTCATTGAGTACATATATAGGACTAGGGTGGGTCACATGGGGTCATTGAGCACTAATATAGGACTAGGGTGGGTCACCTGGGGTCATTGAGTACGTATATAGGACTAGGGTGGCTGACCTGGGGTCATTGAGTACTTATATAGGAATAGGGTGGGTCACATGGGGTCATTGAGTACTTATATCGGACAAGGGTGGGTCACATGGGGTCATTGAGTACTTATATAAAACTAGCGTGGGTCACATGGGGTCATAGAGCACTAATATATGATTAGGGTGGGTCACCTGGGGTCATTGAGTACTTATATAGAACTAGCGTGGGTCACATGGGGTCATTGTGTACATATATAAGACTAGGATGGGTCACATGGGGTCATGGAGCACTAATATATGACTAGGGTGGGTCACCTGGGGTCATTGAGTACTTATATAGAACTAGCGTGGGTCACATGGGGTCATAGAGCACTAATATATGATTAGGGTGGGTCACCTGGGGTCATTGAGTACTTATATAGAACTAGGGTGGGTCACATGGGGTCATTGAGTACTTATATAGGACTAGCGTGGGTCACATGGGGTCATTGAACACTAATATAGGACTATGGTGGGTCACCTGGGGTCATTGAGTACTTATATAGGACTAGGGTGGGTCACATGGTGTCATTGAGTACTTATATAGGACTAGCATGGGTCACATGGGGTCATTGTGTACATATATAGGACTAGGGTGGTCACATGGGGTCATTGAGTACTTATATAGGACTAGGATGGATCACATGGGGTCATTGAGTACTTATATAGGACTAGGGTGGGTCATATGGGGTCATTGAGCATTAATATAGGACTAGGGTGGGTCATCTGGGGTCATTGAGTACTTATATAGGACTAGGATGAGTCACATGGGGTCATTGAGCATTAATATAGGACTATGGTGGGTCATCTGGGGTCATTGAGTACTTATATAGTACTAGGATGGGTCACATGGGGTCATTGAGTACTTATATATGACTAGGGTTGGTCACATGGGGAGATTGAATACTTATATAGGACTAGCGTGGGTCACATGGGGTCATTGAGTACTTATATAGGACTAGGGTGGGTCACATGGAGTTATTGAGTACTTATATAGGACTAGGCTGAGTCACATTAGGTCATTGAGTACATATATAGGACTAGGGTGGGTCACATGGGGTCATTGAGCACTAATATAGGACTAGGGTAGGTCACCTGGGGTCATTGAGTACTTATATAGGACTAGGGTGGCTGACCTGGGGTCATTGAGTACTTATATAGTACTAGGATAGGTCACATGGAGTCATTGAGTACTTATATAGGACTAGCGTGGGTCACATGGGGTCGTTGAGTACTTATATAGGACTAGGGTGGGTGACATGGGGTCATTGAGTATTTATATAGAACTAGGATGGGTCACATGGGGTCATTGAGTACTTATATAGGACTAGCGTGGGTCAGATGGGGTCATTGAGTACTTATATCGGACAAGGGTGGGTGACATGGAGTTATTGAGTACTTATATAGGACTAGGGTGGGTCACATTAGGTCATTGAGTACTTATATAGGACTAGGGTGGGTCACATAGGGACATTGAGTACTAATATAGGACTAGGCTGGCTGACCTGGGGTCATTGAGTACTTATATAGGACTAGGGTGGGTCACATGGGGTCAATGAGTACTTATATCGGACAAGGGTGGGTCACCTGGGGTCATTGAGTACTTATATAGGACTAGGGTGGCTGACCTGGGGTCATTGAGTACTTATATAGGAATAGGGTGGGTCACATGGGGTCATAGAGCACTAATATATGATTAGGGTGGGTCACCTGGGGTCATTGAGTACTTATATAGAACTAGGGTGGGTCACATGGGGTCATTGAGTACTTATATAGGACTAGCGTGGGTCACATGGGGTCATTGAACACTAATATAGGACTATGGTGGGTCACCTGGGGTCATTGAGTACTTATATAGGACTAGGGTGGGTCACATGGTGTCATTGAGTACTTATATAGGACTAGCATGGGTCACATGGGGTCATTGTGTACATATATAGGACTAGGGTGGTCACATGGGGTCATTGAGTACTTATATAGGACTAGGATGGGTCACATGGGGTCATTGAGTACTTATATAGGACTAGGGTGGGTCACATGGGGTCATTGAGCATTAATATAGGACTAGGGTGGGTCATCTGGGGTCATTGAGTACTTATATAGGACTAGGATGAGTCACATGGGGTCATTGAGCATTAATATAGGACTATGGTGGGTCATCTGGGGTCATTGAGTACTTATATAGTACTAGGATGGGTCACATGGGGTCATTGAGTACTTATATATGACTAGGGTTGGTCACATGGGGTGATTGAATACTTATATAGGACTAGCGTGGGTCACATGGGGTCATTGAGTACTTATATAGGACTAGGGTGGGTCACATGGAGTTATTGAGTACTTATATAGGACTAGGCTGAGTCACATTATGTCATTGAGTACATATATAGGACTAGGGTGGGTCACATGGGGTCATTGAGCACTAATATAGGACTAGGGTAGGTCACCTGGGGTCATTGAGTACTTATATAGGACTAGGGTGGCTGACCTGGGGTCATTGAGTACTTATATAGTACTAGGATAGGTCACATGGAGTCATTGAGTACTTATATAGGACTAGCGTGGGTCACATGGGGTCGTTGAGTACTTATATAGGACTAGGGTGGGTGACATGGGGTCATTGAGTACTTACATAGAACTAGGATGGGTCACATGGGGTCATTGAGTACTTATATAGGACTAGCGTGGGTCAGATGGGGTCATTGAGTACTTATATAGGACTAGCGTGGGTCACATGGGGTCATTGTGTACATATATAGGACTAGGGTGGGTCACATGGGTTCATTGACTACATATATAGGACTAGGATGGGTCACATGGGGTCATTGAGTACTTATATCGGACAAGGGTGGGTGACATGGAGTTATTGAGTACTTATATAGGACTAGGGTGGGTCACATTAGGTCATTGAGTACTTATATAGGACTAGGGTGGGTCACATAGGGACATTGAGTACTAATATAGGACTAGGCTGGCTGACCTGGGGTCATTGAGTACTTATATAGGACTAGGGTGGGTCACATGGGGTCATTGAGTACTTATATCGGACAAGGGTGGGTCACCTGGGGTCATTGAGTACTTATATAGGACTAGGGTGGCTGACCTGGGGTCATTGAGTACTTATATAGGAATAGGGTGGGTCACATGGGGTCATTGAGTACTTATATCGGACAAGGGTGGGACACATGGGGTCATTGAGTACTTATATAAAACTAGCGTGGGTCACATGGGGTCATAGAGCACTAATATATGATTAGGGTGGGTCACCTGGGGTCATTGAGTACTTATATAGAACTAGGGTGGGTCACATGGGGTCATTGAGTACTTATATAGGACTAGCGTGGGTCACATGGGGTCATTGAACACTAATATAGGACTATGGTGGGTCACCTGGGGTCATTGAGTACTTATATAGGACTAGGGTGGGTCACATGGGGTAATTGAGTACTTATATAGGACTAGCGTGGGTCACATGGGGTCATTGAGTACTTATATAGGAAAAGGGTGGGTCACATGGGGTCATTGAGTACTTATATAGGACTAGGGTGGGTCACATGTGGTCATTGAGTACTTATATAGGACTAGCGTGGGTCACATGGGGTCATTGTGTACTTATATAGGACTAGGGTGGCTAACATGGGGTCATTGAGTACTTATATAGGAAAAGGGTGGGTCACATGGGGTCATTGAGTACTTATATAGGACTAGGGTGGGTCACATGTGGTCATTGAGTACTTATATAGGACTAGCGTGGGTCACATGGGGTCATTGTGTACTTATATAGGACTAGGGTGGCTCACATGAGGTCATTGAGTACTTATATAGGACTAGCGCGGGTCACATGGGGTCATTGAGCACTAATATAGGACTATGGTGGGTGACCTGGAGTCATTGAGTACTAATATAGAACTAGGATGAGTCACATGGGGTCATTGAGCACTAATATAGGACTATGGTGGGTCATCTGGGGTCATTGAGTACTTATATAGTACTAGGATGGGTCACATGGGGTCATTGAGTACTTATATAGGACTAGCGTGGGTCACATGAGGTCATTGAGTACTTATATAGGACTAGGGTGGGTCACATAGGGACATTGAGTACTAATATAGGACTAGGCTGGCTGACCTGGGGTCATTGAGAACTTATATAGGACTAGGGTGGGTCACATGGAGTTATTGAGTACTTATATAGGACTAGGCTGAGTCACATTAGGTCATTGAGTACATATATAGGACTAGGGTGGGTCACATGGGGTCATTGAGCACTAATATAGGACTAGGGTAGGTCACCTGGGGACATTGAGTACTTATATAGGACTAGGGTGGCTGACCTGGGGTCATTGAGTACTTATATAGTACTAGTATAGGTCACATGGAGTCATTGAGTACTTATATAGGACTAGCGTGGGTCACATGGGGTCGTTGAGTACTTATATAGGACTAGGATGGGTGACATGGGGTCATTGAGTACTTATATAGAACTAGGATGGGTCACATGGGGTCATTGAGTACTTATATAGGACTAGCGTGGGTCAGATGGGGTCATTGAGTACTTATATAGGACTAGCGTGGGTCACATGGGGTCATTGTGTACATATATAGGACTAGGGTGGGTCACATGGGTTCATTGACTACATATATAGGACAAGGATGGGTCACATGGGGTCATTGAGTACTTATATCGGACAAGGGTGGGTGACATGGAGTTATTGAGTACTTATAAAGGACTAGGGTGGGTCACATTAGGTCATTGAGTACTTATATAGGACTAGGGTGGGTCACATAGGGACATTGAGTACTAATATAGGACTAGGCTGGCTGACCTGGGGTCATTGAGTACTTATATAGGACTAGGGTGGGTCACATGGGGTCATTGAGTACTTATATCGGACAAGGGTGGGTCACCTGGGGTCATTGAGTACTTATATAGAACTAGGGTGGGTCACATGGGGTCATTGAGTACATATATAGGACTAGGGTGGGTCACATGGGGTCATTGAGCACTAATATAGGACTAGGGTGGGTCACCTGGGGTCATTGTGTACTTATATAGGACTAGGGTGGCTGACCTGGGGTCATTGAGTACTTATATAGGAATAGGGTGGGTCACATGGGGTCATTGAGTACTTATATCGGACAAGGGTGGGTCACATGGGGTCATTGAGTACTTATATAAAACTAGCGTGGGTCACATGGAGTCATAGAGCACTAATATATGATTAGGGTGGGTCACCTGGGGTCATTGAGTACTTATATAGAACTAGGGTGGGTCACATGGGGTCATTGAGTACTTATATAGGACTAGCGTGGGTCACATGGGGTCATTGAACACTAATATAGGACTATGGTGGGTCACCTGGGGTCATTGAGTACTTATATAGGACTAGGGTGGGTCACATGGGGTCATTGAGTACTTATATAGGACTAGCGTGGGTCACATGGGGTCATTGAGTACTTATATAGGAAACGGGTGGGTCACATGGGGTCATTGAGTACTTATATAGGACTAGGGTGGGTCACATGTGGTCATTGAGTACTTATATAGGACTAGCGTGGGTCACATGGGGTCATTGTGTACTTATATAGGACTAGGGTGGCTCACATGGGGTCATTGAGTACTTATATAGGAAAAGGGTGGGTCACATGGGGTCATTGAGTACTTATATAGGACTAGGGTGGGTCACATGTGGTCATTGAGTACTTATATAGGACTAGCGTGGGTCACATGGGGTCATTGTGTACTTATATAGGACTAGGGTGGCTCACATGAGGTCATTGAGTACTTATATAGGACTAGCGCGGGTCACATGGGGTCATTGAGCACTAATATAGGACTATGGTGGGTGACCTGGAGTCATTGAGTACTAATATAGAACTAGGATGAGTCACATGGGGTCATTGAGCACTAATATAGGACTATGGTGGGTCATCTGGGGTCATTGAGTACTTATATAGTACTAGGATGGGTCACATGGGGTCATTGAGTACTTATATAGGACTAGCGTGGGTCACATGGGGTCGTTGAGTACTTATATAGGACTAGGGTGGGTGACATGGAGTTATTGAGTACTTATATAGGACTAGGGTGGGTCACATTAGGTCATTGAGTACTTATATAGGACTAGGGTGGGTCACATAGGGACATTGAGTACTAATATAGGACTAGGCTGGCTGAACTGGGGTCATTGAGTACTTATATAGGACTAGGGTGGGTCACATGGGGTCATTGAGTACTTATATAGAACTAGGGTGGGTCACATGGGGTCATTGAGTACTTATATAGGACTAGCGTGGGTCAAATGGGGTCATTGAGTACTTATATAGGACTAGCGTGGGGCACATGGGGTCATTGTGTACATATATAGGACTAGGGTGGGTCACATGGGTTCATTGACTACATATATAGGACTAGGATGGGTCACATGGGGTCATGGAGCACTAATATATGACTAGGGTGGGTCACCTGGGGTCATTGAGTACTTATATAGGACTAGGGTGGGTCACATGGGGTCATTGAGTACTTATATAGGACTAGTGTGGGTCACATGGGGTCATTGAACACTAATATAGGACTATGGTGGGTCACCTGGGGTCATTGAGTACTTATATAGGACTAGGGTGGGTCACATGGGGTCATTGAGTACTTCTATAGGACTAGCGTGGGTCACATGGGGTCATTGTGTACATATATAGGACTAGGGTGGGTCACATGGGGTCATTGAGTACTTATATAGGACTAGCGTGGGTCACATGGGGTCATTGTGTACATATATAGGACTAGGGTGGTCACATGGGGTCATTGAGTACTTATATAGGACTAGGATGGGTCACATGGGGTCATTGAGTACTTATATAGGACTAGCGTGGGTCACAAGGCGTCATTGTGTACTTATATAGGACTAGGGTGGTCACATGGTGTCATTGAGTACTTATATAAGACTAGCGTGGGTCACATGGGGTCATTGAGTACTTATATAGGACTAGGGTGGGTCACATGGAGTTATTGAGTACTTATATAGGACTAGGTTGGGTGACATTAGGTCATTGAGTACTTATATAGGACTAGGGTGGGTCACATGGGGTTATAGAGTACTTATATAGGACTAGGGTGGGTCACATGGGGTCATTGAGTACTTATATAGGACTAGCGTGTGTAACATGGGGTCATTGTGTACATATTTAGGACTAGGGTGGGTCACATGGGGTCATTGACTACATATATAGGACTAGGGTGTGTCACATGGGGTCATAGAGCACTAATATATGACTAGGGTGGGTCACCTGGGGTCATTGAGTTCTTATATAGAACTAGGGTGGGTCACATTGGGTCATTGAGTACTTATATAGGACTAGCGCGGGTCACATGGGGTCATTGAGCACTAATATAGGACTATGGTGGGTGACCTGGAGTCATTGAGTACTAATATAGAACTAGGATGAGTCACATGGGGTCATTGAGCACTAATATAGGACTATGGTGGGTCATCTGGGGTCATTGAGTACTTATATAGAACTAGGGTGGGTCACATGGGGTCATTGAGTACTTATATAGGACTAGCGTGGGTCAAATGGGGTCATTGATTACTTATATAGAACTAGCGTGGGTCACATGGGGTCATTGTGTACATATATAGTACTAGGGTGGGTCACATGGGTTCATTGACTACATATATAGGACTAGGATGGGTCACATGGGGTCATGGAGCACTAATATATGACTAGGGTGGGTCACCTGGGGTCATTGAGTACTTATATAGAACTAGGGTGGGTCACATGGAGTTATTGAGTACTTATATAGGACTAGGGTGGGTCACATGGGGTCATTGATTACTTATATAGGACTAGCGTGGGTCACATGGAGTTATTGAGTACTTATATAGGACTAGGGTGGGTCACATTAGGTCATTGAGTACTTATATAGGACTAGGGTGGGTCACATGGGGTTATTGAGTACTTATATAGGACTAGGGTGGATCACATGGGGTCATTGAGTACTAATATAGGACTAGGGTGGGTCACATGGGGTCATTGAGTACTTATATAGGACTAGGGTGGGTCACATGGGGTTATTGAGTACTTATATATGACTAGGGTGGGTCACATGGGGTCATTGAGTACTTATATAGGACTAGCGTGTGTAACATGGGGTCATTGTGTACATATTAAGGACTAGGGTGGGTCACATGGGGTCATTGACTACATATATAGGACTAGGGAGTGTCACATGGGGTCATAGAGCACTAATATATGACTAGGGTGGGTCACCTGGGGTCATTGAGTTCTTATATAGAACTAGGGTGGGTCACATTGGGTCATTGAGTACTTATATAGGACTAGCGCGGGTCACATGGGGTCATTGAGCACTAATATAGAACTATGGTGGGTGACCTGGAGTCATTGAGTACTAATATAGAACTAGGATGAGTCACATGGGGTCATTGAGCACTAATATAGGACTATGGTGGGTCATCTGGGGTCATTGAGTACTTATATAGAACTAGGGTGGGTCACATGGGGTCATTGAGTACTTATATAGGACTAGCGTGGGTCAAATGGGGTCATTGAGTACTTATATAGGACTAGCGTGGGTCACATGGGGTCATTGTGTACATATATAGTACTAGGGTGGGTCACATGGGTTCATTGACTACATATATAGGACTAGGATGGGTCACATGGGGTCATGGAGCACTAATATATGACTAGGGTGGGTCACCTGGGGTCATTGAGTACTTATATAGAACTAGGGTGGGTCACATGGAGTTATTGAGTACTTATATAGGACTAGGGTGGGTCACATGGGGTCATTGAGTACTTATATAGGACTAGCGTGGGTCACATGGAGTTATTGAGTACTTATATAGGACTAGGGTGGGTCACATTAGGTCATTGAGTACTTATATAGGACTAGGGTGGGTCACATGGGGTTATTGAGTACTTATATAGGACTAGGGTGGATCACATGGGGTCATTGAGTACTAATATAGGACTAGGGTGGGTCACATGGGGTCATTGAGTACTTATATAGGACTAGGGTGGGTCACATGGGGTTATTGAGTACTTATATAGGACTAGGGTGGGTCACATGGGGTCATTGAGTACTTATATAGAACTAGGGTGGGTCACATGGGGTCATTGAGTACTTATATAGGACTAGCGTGGGTCAAATGGGGTCATTGAGTACTTATATAGGACTAGCGTGGGTCACATGGGGTCATTGTGTACATATATAGGACTAGGGTGGGTCACATGGGGTCATTGAGTACTTATATAGGACTAGCGTGGGTCACAAGGCGTCATTGTGTACTTATATAGGACTAGGGTGGTCACCTGGGGTCATTGAGTACTTATATAGAACTAGGGTGGGTCACATTGGGTCATTGATTACTCATATAGGACTAGCATGTGTCACATGGGGTCATTGAGTACTTATATAGGACTAGGGTGGGTCACATGGGGTCATTGAGTACTTATATATAACTAGGGTGGGTCACATGGGGTCATTGAGTACTTATATAGGACTAGCGTGGGTCACATGGGGTCATTGAGTACTTATATAGGAAAAGGGTGGGTCACATGGGGTCATTGAGTACTTATATAGGACTAGGGTGGGTCACATGTGGTCATTGAGTACTTATATAGGACTAGCGTGGGTCACATGGGGTCATTGACTACATATATAGGACTAGGGTGTGTCACATGGGGTCATAGAGCACTAATATATGACTAGGGTGGGTCACCTGGGGTCATTGAGTTCTTATATAGAACTAGGGTGGGTCACATTGGGTCATTGAGTACTTATATAGGACTAGCGCGGGTCACATGGGGTCATTGAGCACTAATATAGAACTATGGTGGGTGACCTGGAGTCATTGAGTACTAATATAGAACTAGGATGAGTCACATGGGGTCATTGAGCACTAATATAGGACTATGGTGGGTCATCTGGGGTCATTGAGTACTTATATAGAACTAGGGTGGGTCACATGGGGTCATTGAGTACTTATATAGGACTAGCGTGGGTCAAATGGGGTCATTGAGTACTTATATAGGACTAGCGTGGGTCACATGGGGTCGTTGTGTACATATATAGTACTAGGGTGGGTCACATGGGTTCATTGACTACATATATAGGACTAGGATGGGTCACATGGGGTCATGGAGCACTAATATATGACTAGGGTGGGTCACCTGGGGTCATTGAGTACTTATATAGAACTAGGGTGGGTCACATGGAGTTATTGAGTACTTATATAGGACTAGGGTGGGTCACATGGGGTCATTGAGTACTTATATAGGACTAGCGTGGGTCACATGGAGTTATTGAGTACTTATATAGGACTAGGGTGGGTCACATTAGGTCATTGAGTACTTATATAGGACTAGGGTGGGTCACATGGGGTTATTGAGTACTTATATAGGACTAGGGTGGATCACATGGGGTCATTGAGTACTAATATAGGACTAGGGTGGGTCACATGGGGTCATTGAGTACTTATATAGGACTAGGGTGGGTCACATGGGGTTATTGAGTACTTATATAGGACTAGGGTGGGTCACATGGGGTCATTGAGTACTTATATAGAACTAGGGTGGGTCACATGGGGTCATTGAGTACTTATATAGGACTAGCGTGGGTCAAATGGGGTCATTGAGTACTTATATAGGACTAGCGTGGGTCACATGGGGTCATTGTGTACATATATAGGACTAGGGTGGGTCACATGGGGTCATTGAGTACTTATATAGGACTAGCGTGGGTCACAAGGCGTCATTGTGTACTTATATAGGACTAGGGTGGTCACCTGGGGTCATTGAGTACTTATATAGAACTAGGGTGGGTCACATTGGGTCATTGATTACTCATATAGGACTAGCATGTGTCACATGGGGTCATTGAGTACTTATATAGGACTAGGGTGGGTCACATGGGGTCATTGAGTACTTATATATAACTAGGGTGGGTCACATGGGGTCATTGAGTACTTATATAGGACTAGCGTGGGTCACATGGGGTCATTGAGTACTTATATAGGAAAAGGGTGGGTCACATGGGGTCATTGAGTACTTATATAGGACTAGGGTGGGTCACATGTGGTCATTGAGTACTTATATAGGACTAGCGTGGGTCACATGGGGTCATTGTGTACTTATATAGGACTAGGGTGGCTCACATGGGGTCATTGAGTACTTATATAGGAAAAGGGTGGGTCACATGGGGTCATTGAGTACTTATATTGGACTAGGGTGGGTCACATGTGGTCATTGAGTACTTATATAGAACTAGGGTGGGTCACATGGGGTCATTGAGTACTCATATAGGACTAGCGTGGGTCACATGGGGTCATTGAGTACTTATATAGGACTAGGGTAGGTCACATGGGGTTATTGAGCACTAATATAGGACTATGGTGGGTGACCTGGAGTCATTGAGTACTAATATAGAACTAGGATGAGTCACATGGGGTCATTGAGCACTAATATAGGACTATGGTGGGTCATCTGGGGTCATTGAGTACATATATAGGACTAGCGTGGGTCACATGGGGTCGTTGAGTACTTATATAGGACTAGGGTGGGTGACATGGAGTTATTGAGTACTTATATAGGACTAGGGTGGGTCACATTAGGTCATTGAGTACTTATATAGGACTAGGGTGGGTCACATAGGGACATTGAGTACTAATATAGGACTAGGCTGGCTGACCTGGGGTCATTGAGTACTTATATAGGACTAGGGTGGGTCACATGGGGTCATTGAGTACTTATATCGGACAAGGGTGGGTCACATGGGGTCATTGAGTACTTATATAGAACTAGGGTGGGTCACATGGGGTCATTGAGTACTTATATAGGACTAGCGTGGGTCAAATGGGGTCATTGAGTACTTATATAGGACTAGCGTGGGTCACATGGGGTCATTGTGTACATATATAGGACTAGGGTGGGTCACATGGGTTCATTGACTACATATATAGGACTAGGATGGGTCACATGGGGTCATTGAGCACTAATATATGACTAGGGTGGGTCACCTGGGGTCATTGAGTACTTATATAGGACTAGGGTGGGTCACATGGGGTCATTGAGTACTTATATAGGACTAGTGTGGGTCACATGGGGTCATTGAACACTAATATAGGACTATGGTGGGTCACCTGGGGTCATTGAGTACTTATATAGGACTAGGGTGGGTCACATGGGGTCATTGAGTACTTATATAGGACTAGCGTGGGTCACATGGGGTCATTGTGTACATATATAGGACTAGGGTGGGTCACATAGGGTCATTGAGTACTTATATAGGACTAGCGTGGGTCACATGGGGTCATTGTGTACATATATAGGACTAGGGTGGTCACATGGGGTCATTGAGTACTTATATAGGACTAGGATGGGTCACATGGGGTCATTGAGTACTTATATAGGACTAGCGTGGGTCACAAGGCGTCATTGTGTACTTATATAGGACTAGGGTGGTCACATGGTGTCATTGAGTACTTATATAAGACTAGCGTGGGTCACATGGGGTCATTGAGTACTTATATAGGACTAGGGTGGGTCACATGGAGTTATTGAGTACTTATATAGGACTAGGGTGGGTGACATTAGGTCATTGAGTACTTATATAGGACTAGGGTGGGTCACATGGGGTTATAGAGTACTTATATAGGACTAGGGTGGGTCACATGGGGTCATTGAGTACTTATATAGGACTAGCGTGTGTAACATGGGGTCATTGTGTACATATTTAGGACTAGGGTGGGTCACATGGGGTCATTGACTACATATATAGGACTAGGGTGTGTCACATGGGGTCATAGAGCACTAATATATGACTAGGGTGGGTCACCTGGGGTCATTGAGTTCTTATATAGAACTAGGGTGGGTCACATTGGGTCATTGAGTACTTATATAGGACTAGCGCGGGTCACATGGGGTCATTGAGCACTAATATAGGACTATGGTGGGTGACCTGGAGTCATTGAGTACTAATATAGAACTAGGATGAGTCACATGGGGTCATTGAGCACTAATATAGGACTATGGTGGGTCATCTGGGGTCATTGAGTACTTATATAGAACTAGGGTGGGTCACATGGGGTCATTGAGTACTTATATAGGACTAGCGTGGGTCAAATGGGGTCATTGAGTACTTTTATAGGACTAGCGTGGGTCACATGGGGTCATTGTGTACATATATAGGACTAGGGTGGGTCACATGGGTTCATTGACTACATATATAGGACTAGGATGGGTCACATGGGGTCATGGAGCACTAATATATGACTAGGGTGGGTCACCTGGGGTCATTGAGTACTTATATAGAACTAGGGTGGGTCACATGGGGTCATTGATTACTCATATAGGACTAGCGTGTGTCACATGGGGTCATTGAGTACTTATATAGGACTAGCGTGGGTCACAAGGCGTCATTGTGTACTTATATAGGACTAGGGTGGTCACCTGGGGTCATTGAGTACTTATATAGAACTAGGGTGGGTCACATTGGGTCATTGATTACTCATATAGGACTAGCATGTGTCACATGGGGTCATTGAGTACTTATATAGGACTAGGGTGGGTCACATGGGGTCATTGAGTACTTATATATAACTAGGGTGGGTCACATGGGGTCATTGAGTACTTATATAGGACTAGCGTGGGTCACATGGGGTCATTGAGTACTTATATAGGAAAAGGGTGGGTCACTTGGGGTCATTGAGTACTTATATAGGACTAGGGTTGGTCACATGTGGTCATTGAGTACTTATATAGGACTAGCGTGGGTCACATGGGGTCATTGAGTACTTATATATAACTAGGGTGGGTCACATGGGGTCATTGAGTACTTATATAGGACTAGCGTGGGTCACATGGAGTTATTCAGTACTTATATAGGACTAGGGTGGGTCACATTAGGTCATTGAGTACTTATATAGGACTAGGGTGGGTCACATGGGGTTATTGAGTACTTATATAGGACTAGGGTGGATCACATGGGGTCATTGAGTACTAATATAGGACTAGGGTGGGTCACATGGGGTCATTGAGTACTTATATAGGACTAGGGTGGGTCACATGGGGTTATTGAGTACTTATATAGGACTAGGGTGGGTCACATGGGGTCATTGAGTACTTATATAGAACTAGGGTGGGTCACATGGGGTCATTGAGTACTTATATAGGACTAGCGTGGGTCAAATGGGGTCATTGAGTACTTATATAGGACTAGCGTGGGTCACATGGGGTCATTGTGTACATATATAGGACTAGGGTGGGTCACATGGGGTCATTGAGTACTTATATAGGACTAGCGTGGGTCACAAGGCGTCATTGTGTACTTATATAGGACTAGGGTGGTCACCTGGGGTCATTGAGTACTTATATAGAACTAGGGTGGGTCACATTGGGTCATTGATTACTCATATAGGACTAGCATGTGTCACATGGGGTCATTGAGTACTTATATAGGACTAGGGTGGGTCACATGGGGTCATTGAGTACTTATATATAACTAGGGTGGGTCACATGGGGTCATTGAGTACTTATATAGGACTAGCGTGGGTCACATGGGGTCATTGAGTACTTATATAGGAAAAGGGTGGGTCACATGGGGTCATTGAGTACTTATATAGGACTAGGGTGGGTCACATGTGGTCATTGAGTACTTATATAGGACTAGCGTGGGTCACATGGGGTCATTGTGTACTTATATAGGACTAGGGTGGCTCACATGGGGTCATTGAGTACTTATATAGGAAAAGGGTGGGTCACATGGGGTCATTGAGTACTTATATAGGACTAGGGTGGGTCACATGTGGTCATTGAGTACTTATATAGAACTAGGGTGGGTCACATGGGGTCATTGAGTACTCATATAGGACTAGCGTGGGTCACATGGGGTCATTGAGTACTTATATAGGACTAGGGTAGGTCACATGGGGTCATTGAGCACTAATATAGGACTATGGTGGGTGACCTGGAGTCATTGAGTACTAATATAGAACTAGGATGAGTCACATGGGGTCATTGAGCACTAATATAGGACTATGGTGGGTCATCTGGGGTCATTGAGTACTTATATAGTACTAGGATGGGTCACATGGGGTCATTGAGTACTTATATAGGAGTAGCGTGGGTCACATGGGGTCGTTGAGTACTTATATAGGACTAGGGTGGGTGACATGGAGTTATTGAGTACTTATATAGGACTAGGGTGGGTCACATTAGGTCATTGAGTACTTATATAGGACTAGGGTGGGTCACATAGGGACATTGAGTACTAATATAGGACTAGGCTGGCTGACCTGGGGTCATTGAGTACTTATATAGGACTAGGGTGGGTCACATGGGGTCATTGAGTACTTATATCGGACAAGGGTGGGTCACATGGGGTCATTGAGTACTTATATAGAACTAGGGTGGGTCACATGGGGTCATTGAGTACTTATATAGGACTAGCGTGGGTCAAATGGGGTCATTGAGTACTTATATAGGACTAGCGTGGGTCACATGGGGTCATTGTGTACATATATAGGACTAGGGTGGGTCACATGGGTTCATTGACTACATATATAGGACTAGGATGGGTCACATGGGGTCATTGAGCACTAATATATGACTAGGGTGGGTCACCTGGGGTCATAGAGTACTTATATAGGACTAGGGTGGGTCACATGGGGTCATTGAGTACTTATATAGGACTAGTGTGGGTCACATGGGGTCATTGAACACTAATATAGGACTATGGTGGGTCACCTGGGGTCATTGAGTACTTATATAGGACTAGGGTGGGTCACATGGGGTCATTGAGTACTTATATAGGACTAGCGTGGGTCACATGGGGTCATTGTGTACATATATAGGACTAGGGTGGGTCACATAGGGTCATTGAGTACTTATATAGGACTAGCGTGGGTCACATGGGGTCATTGTGTACATATATAGGACTAGGGTGGTCACATGGGGTCATTGAGTACTTATATAGGACTAGGATGGGTCACATGGGGTCATTGAGTACTTATATAGGACTAGCGTGGGTCACAAGGCGTCATTGTGTACTTATATAGGACTAGGGTGGTCACATGGTGTCATTGAGTACTTATATAAGACTAGCGTGGGTCACATGGGGTCATTGAGTACTTATATAGGACTAGGGTGGGTCACATGGAGTTATTGAGTACTTATATAGGACTAGGGTGGGTGACATTAGGTCATTGAGTACTTATATAGGACTAGGGTGGGTCACATGGGGTTATAGAGTACTTATATAGGACTAGGGTGGGTCACATGGGGTCATTGAGTACTTATATAGGACTAGCGTGTGTAACATGGGGTCATTGTGTACATATTTAGGACTAGGGTGGGTCACATGGGGTCATTGACTACATATATAGGACTAGGGTGTGTCACATGGGGTCATAGAGCACTAATATATGACTAGGGTGGGTCACCTGGGGTCATTGAGTTCTTATATAGAACTAGGGTGGGTCACATTGGGTCATTGAGTACTTATATAGGACTAGCGCGGGTCACATGGGGTCATTGAGCACTAATATAGGACTATGGTGGGTGACCTGGAGTCATTGAGTACTAATATAGAACTAGGATGAGTCACATGGGGTCATTGAGCACTAATATAGAACTAGGGTGGGTCACATGGGGTCATTGAGTACTTATATAGGACTAGCGTGGGTCAAATGGGGTCATTGAGTACTTTTATAGGACTAGCGTGGGTCACATGGGGTCATTGTGTACATATATAGGACTAGGGTGGGTCACATGGGTTCATTGACTACATATATAGGACTAGGATGGGTCACATGGGGTCATGGAGCACTAATATATGACTAGGGTGGGTCACCTGGGGTCATTGAGTACTTATATAGAACTAGGGTGGGTCACATGGGGTCATTGATTACTCATATAGGACTAGCGTGTGTCACATGGGGTCATTGAGTACTTATATAGGACTAGGGTGGGTCACATGGGGTCATTGAGTACTTATATAGAACTAGGGTGGGTCACATGGGGTCACTGAGTACTTATATAGGACTAGCGTGGGTCACATGGGGTCATTGAGTACTTATATAGGACTAGGGTGGGTCACATGGAGTTATTGAGTACTTATATAGGACTAGGGTGGGTCACATGGGGTCATTGAGTACTTATATAGGACTAGCGTGGGTCACATGGGGTCATTGTGTACATATATAGGACTAGGGTGGGTCACATGGGGTCATTGAGTACTTATATAGGACTAGGATGGGTCACATGGGGTCATTGAGTACTTATATAGGACTAGGGTGGGTCACATGGAGTTATTGAGTACTTATATAGGACTAGGGTGGGTCACATTAGGTCATTGAGTACTTATATAGGACTAGGGTGGGTCACATGGGGTTATTGAGTACTTATATAGGACTAGGGTGGGTCACATGGGGTCATTGAGTACTAATATAGGACTAGGGTGGGTCACATGGGGTCATTGAGTACTTATATAGGACTAGGGTGGGTCACATGGGGTTATTGAGTACTTATATAGGACTAGGGTGGGTCACATGGGGTCATTGAGTACTTATATAGAACTAGGGTGGGTCACATGGGGTCATTGAGTACTTATATAGGACTAGGGTGGGTCACATGGGGTCATTGAGTACTTATATAGGACTAGCGTGGGTCACATGGGGTCATTGTGTACATATATAGGACTAGGGTGGGTCACATGGGGTCATTGACTACATATATAGGACTAGGGTGGGTCACATGGGGTCATAGAGCATTAATATATGACTAGGGTGGGTCACCTGCGGTCATTGAGTACTTATATAGAACTAGGGTGGGTCACATGGGGTCATTGAGCACTAATATAGGACTATGGTGGGTCATCTGGGGTCATTGAGTACTTATATAGTACTAGGATGGGTCACATGGGGTCATTGAGTACTTATATAGGAGTAGCGTGGGTCACATGGGGTCGTTGAGTACTTATATAGGACTAGGGTGGGTGACATGGAGTTATTGAGTACTTATATAGGACTAGGGTGGGTCACATTAGGTCATTGAGTACTTATATAGGACTAGGGTGGGTCACATAGGGACATTGAGTACTAATATAGGACTAGGCTGGCTGACCTGGGGTCATTGAGTACTTATATAGGACTAGGGTGGGTCACATGGGGTCATTGAGTACTTATATCGGACAAGGGTGGGTCACATGGGGTCATTGAGTACTTATATAGAACTAGGGTGGGTCACATGGGGTCATTGAGTACTTATATAGGACTAGCGTGGGTCAAATGGGGTCATTGAGTACTTATATAGGACTAGCGTGGGTCACATGGGGTCATTGTGTACATATATAGGACTAGGGTGGGTCACATGGGTTCATTGACTACATATATAGGACTAGGATGGGTCACATGGGGTCATTGAGCACTAATATATGACTAGGGTGGGTCACCTGGGGTCATAGAGTACTTATATAGGACTAGGGTGGGTCACATGGGGTCATTGAGTACTTATATAGGACTAGTGTGGGTCACATGGGGTCATTGAACACTAATATAGGACTATGGTGGGTCACCTGGGGTCATTGAGTACTTATATAGGACTAGGGTGGGTCACATGGGGTCATTGAGTACTTATATAGGACTAGCGTGGGTCACATGGGGTCATTGTGTACATATATAGGACTAGGGTGGGTCACATAGGGTCATTGAGTACTTATATAGGACTAGCGTGGGTCACATGGGGTCATTGTGTACATATATAGGACTAGGGTGGTCACATGGGGTCATTGAGTACTTATATAGGACTAGGATGGGTCACATGGGGTCATTGAGTACTTATATAGGACTAGCGTGGGTCACAAGGCGTCATTGTGTACTTATATAGGACTAGGGTGGTCACATGGTGTCATTGAGTACTTATATAAGACTAGCGTGGGTCACATGGGGTCATTGAGTACTTATATAGGACTAGGGTGGGTCACATGGAGTTATTGAGTACTTATATAGGACTAGGGTGGGTGACATTAGGTCATTGAGTACTTATATAGGACTAGGGTGGGTCACATGGGGTTATAGAGTACTTATATAGGACTAGGGTGGGTCACATGGGGTCATTGAGTACTTATATAGGACTAGCGTGTGTAACATGGGGTCATTGTGTACATATTTAGGACTAGGGTGGGTCACATGGGGTCATTGACTACATATATAGGACTAGGGTGTGTCACATGGGGTCATAGAGCACTAATATATGACTAGGGTGGGTCACCTGGGGTCATTGAGTTCTTATATAGAACTAGGGTGGGTCACATTGGGTCATTGAGTACTTATATAGGACTAGCGCGGGTCACATGGGGTCATTGAGCACTAATATAGGACTATGGTGGGTGACCTGGAGTCATTGAGTACTAATATAGAACTAGGATGAGTCACATGGGGTCATTGAGCACTAATATAGAACTAGGGTGGGTCACATGGGGTCATTGAGTACTTATATAGGACTAGCGTGGGTCAAATGGGGTCATTGAGTACTTTTATAGGACTAGCGTGGGTCACATGGGGTCATTGTGTACATATATAGGACTAGGGTGGGTCACATGGGTTCATTGACTACATATATAGGACTAGGATGGGTCACATGGGGTCATGGAGCACTAATATATGACTAGGGTGGGTCACCTGGGGTCATTGAGTACTTATATAGAACTAGGGTGGGTCACATGGGGTCATTGATTACTCATATAGGACTAGCGTGTGTCACATGGGGTCATTGAGTACTTATATAGGACTAGGGTGGGTCACATGGGGTCATTGAGTACTTATATAGAACTAGGGTGGGTCACATGGGGTCACTGAGTACTTATATAGGACTAGCGTGGGTCACATGGGGTCATTGAGTACTTATATAGGACTAGGGTGGGTCACATGGAGTTATTGAGTACTTATATAGGACTAGGGTGGGTCACATGGGGTCATTGAGTACTTATATAGGACTAGCGTGGGTCACATGGGGTCATTGTGTACATATATAGGACTAGGGTGGGTCACATGGGGTCATTGAGTACTTATATAGGACTAGGATGGGTCACATGGGGTCATTGAGTACTTATATAGGACTAGGGTGGGTCACATGGAGTTATTGAGTACTTATATAGGACTAGGGTGGGTCACATTAGGTCATTGAGTACTTATATAGGACTAGGGTGGGTCACATGGGGTTATTGAGTACTTATATAGGACTAGGGTGGGTCACATGGGGTCATTGAGTACTAATATAGGACTAGGGTGGGTCACATGGGGTCATTGAGTACTTATATAGGACTAGGGTGGGTCACATGGGGTTATTGAGTACTTATATAGGACTAGGGTGGGTCACATGGGGTCATTGAGTACTTATATAGAACTAGGGTGGGTCACATGGGGTCATTGAGTACTTATATAGGACTAGGGTGGGTCACATGGGGTCATTGAGTACTTATATAGGACTAGCGTGGGTCACATGGGGTCATTGTGTACATATATAGGACTAGGGTGGGTCACATGGGGTCATTGACTACATATATAGGACTAGGGTGGGTCACATGGGGTCATAGAGCATTAATATATGACTAGGGTGGGTCACCTGCGGTCATTGAGTACTTATATAGAACTAGGGTGGGTCACATGGGGTCATTGAGTACTCATATAGGACTAGCGTGGGTCACATGGGGTCATTGAGTACTTATATAGGACTAGGGTAGGTCACATGGGGTCATTGACTACATATATAGGACTAGGGTGGGTCACATGGGGTCATAGAGTATTAATATATGACTAGGGTGGGTCACCTGCGGTCATTGAGTACTTATATAGAACTAGGGTGGGTCACATGGGGTCATTGAGTACTCATATAGGACTAGGGTTGGTCACATGGGGTCATTTAGTACTTATATAGGACTAGCGTGGGTCACATGGGGTCATTGAGCACTAATATAGGACTATGGTGGGTCACCTGGGGTCATTGAGTACTTATATAGGACTAGCGTGGGTCACATGGGGTCATGGAGCACTAATATAGGACTATGGTGGGTCACCTGGGGTCATTGAGTACTTATATAGAACTAGGGTGGGTCACATGGGGTCATTGAGTACTTTTATAGGACTAGCGTGGGTCACATGGGGCCATTGAGCACTAATATAGGACTATGGTGGGTCACATGGGGTCATTGAGTACTTATATAGTACTAGGATGGGTCACATGGGGTCATTGAGTACTTATATAGGACTAGGGTGGGTCACATGGGGTCATTGAATACTTATATAGGACTAACGTGGGTCACATGGGGTCATTGAGTACTTATATAGGACTAGGGTGGGTCACATGTGGTCATTGAGTACTTATATAAGACTAGCGTGGGTCACATGTGGTCATTGTGTACATATATAGGATTAGGGTGGGTCACATGGGGTCATTGAGTACATATATAGGACTAGGGTTGGTCACATGGGGTCATTGAGCACTAATATAGGACTAGGGTGTGTCACCTGGGGTCATTGAGTACTTTTATAGGACTAGGGTGGCTGACCTGGGGTCATTGAGTACTTATATAGGACTAGGATGAGTCACATGGGGTCATTGAGTATTTATATAGGACTAGGGTGGGTCACATGGGGTCATTGGGTATTTATATAGGACTAGAGTGGGTCACATGGGGTCATTGAGTACTTATTTAGGACTAGCGTGGGTCACATGGGGTCATTGTGTACATATATAGGATTAGGGTGGGTCACATGGGGTCATTGAGTAAATATATAGGACTAGGGTGGGACACATGGGGTCATTGAGCACTAATATAGGACTAGGGTGGGTCACCTGGGGTCATTGAGTACTTATATAGGACTAGGATGAGTCACATGGGGTCATTGAGTACTTATATAGGACTAGGGTGGGTCACATGGGGTGATTGAGTATTTATATAGGACTAGAGTGGGTCACATGGGGTCATTGAGTACTTATTTAGGACTAGCGTGGGTCACATTGGGTCATTGAGCACTAATATAGGACTAGGGTGGGTCACCTGGGGCCATCGAGTACTTATATAGGAATAGGATGGGTCACATGGGATCATTGAGTACTTATATAGGACTGGGGTGGGTCACATGGAATCATAGAGTACTTATATAGGACTAGGGTGGGTCACATGGGGTCATTGAGTACTTATATAGGACTGGGGTGGGTCACATGGAATCATAGAGTACTTATATAGGACTAGGGTGGGTCACATGGGGTCATTGAGTACTTATATAGGACTAGCGTGGGTCACATGGGGTCATTGTGTACATATATAGGATTAGGGTGGGTCACATGGGGTCATTGAGTACATATATAGGACTAGGGTGGGTCACATGGGGTCATTGAGCACTAATATAGGACTAGGGTGGGTCACTTGGGGTCATTGAGTACTTATATAGGACTAGGATGAGTCACATGGGGTCATTGAGTACTTATATAGGACTAGGGTGGGTCACATGGGGTGATTGAGTACTTATTTAGGACTAGCGTGGGTCACATGGGGTCATTGTGTACATATATAGGATTAGGGTGGGTCACATGGGGTCATTGAGTACATATATAGGACTAGGGTGGGACACATGGGGTCATTGAGCACTAACATAGGATTAGGGTGGGTCACCTGGGGTCATTGAGTACTTATATAGGACTAGGATGAGTCACATGGGGTCATTGAGTACTTATATAGGACTAGGGTGGGTCACATGGGGTGATTGAGTATTTATATAGGACTAGAGTGGGTCACATGGGGTCATTGAGTACTTATTTAGGACTAGCGTGGGTCACATGGGGTCATTGAGCACTAATATAGGACTAGGGTGGGTCACCTGGGGCCATTGAGTACTTATATAGGACTAGGATGGGTCACATGGGATCATTGAGTACTTATATAGGACTAGGATGGGTCACATGGGATCATTGAGTACTTATATAGGACTGGGGTGGGTCACATGGAATCATAGAGTACTTATATAGGACTAGGGTGGGTCACATGGGGTCATTGAATACTTATATAGGACTAACGTGGGTCACATGGGGTCATTGAGTACTTATATAGGACTAGGGTGGGTCAAATGGAGTTATTGAGTACTTATATAGGACTAGGGTGGGTCACATGGGGTAATTGAGTACTTATATAGGACAAGGGTGGGTCACATGGGGTCGTTGAGTACTTATATAGGACTAGCGTGGGTCACATGGGGTCATTGTGTACTTAAATAGGACTAGGGTGGGTCACATGGTGTCATTGAGTACTTATATAGGACTAGGGTGGGTCACATGTGGTCATTGAGTACTTATATAAGACTAGCGTGGGTCACATGTGGTCATTGTGTACATATATAGGATTAGGGTGGGTCACATGGGGTCATTGAGTACATATATAGGACTAGGGTTGGTCACATGGGGTCATTGAGCACTAATATAGGACTAGGGTGTGTCACCTGGGGTCATTGAGTACTTTTATAGGACTAGGGTGGCTGACCTGGGGTCATTGAGTACTTATATAGGACTAGGATGAGTCACATGGGGTCATTGAGTATTTATATAGGACTAGGGTGGGTCACATGGGGTCATTGGGTATTTATATAGGACTAGAGTGGGTCACATGGGGTCATTGAGTACTTATTTAGGACTAGCGTGGGTCACATGGGGTCATTGTGTACATATATAGGATTAGGGTGGGTCACATGGGGTCATTGAGTAAATATATAGGACTAGGGTGGGACACATGGGGTCATTGAGCACTAATATAGGACTAGGGTGGGTCACCTGGGGTCATTGAGTACTTATATAGGACTAGGATGAGTCACATGGGGTCATTGAGTACTTATATAGGACTAGGGTGGGTCACATGGGGTGATTGAGTATTTATATAGGACTAGAGTGGGTCACATGGGGTCATTGAGTACTTATTTAGGACTAGCGTGGGTCACATGGGGTCATTGAGCACTAATATAGGACTAGGGTGGGTCACCTGGGGCCATTGAGTACTTATATAGGACTAGGATGGGTCACATGGGATCATTGAGTACTTATATAGGACTAGGATGGGTCACATGGGATCATTGAGTACTTATATAGGACTGGGGTGGGTCACATGGAATCATAGAGTACTTATATAGGACTAGGGTGGGTCACATGGGGTCATTGAGTACTTATATAGGACTAGCGTGGGTCACATGGGGTCATTGTGTACATATATAGGATTAGGGTGGGTCACATGGGGTCATTGAGTACAAATATAGGACTAGGGTGGGTCACATGGGGTCATTGAGCACTAATATAGGACTAGGGTGGGTCACTTGGGGTCATTGAGTACTTATATAGGACTAGGATGAGTCACATGGGGTCATTGAGTACTTATATAGGACTAGGGTGGGTCACATGGGGTGATTGAGTAATTATATAGTACTGGGGTGGGTCACATGGGGTCATTGAGTACTTATATAGGACTAGGGTGGGTCACATTAGGTCATTGAGTACTTATATAGGACTAGGGTTGTCACATGGGGTTATTGAGTACTTATATAGGACTAGGGTGGGTCACATGTTGTCATTGAGTACCTTTATAGGACTAGCGTAGGTCACATGGGGTCATTGTGTACATATATAGGACTAGGGTGGGTCACATGGGGTCATTGACTACATATATAGGACTAGGGTGGGTCACATGGGGTGATAGTGCACTAACATATGACTAGGGTGGGTCAGCTGGGGTCATTGAGTACTTATATAGAACTAGGGTGGGTCACATGGGGTCATTGAGTACTTATATAGGACTAGCGTAGGTCACATGGGGTTATTGAGTACTTATATAGGACTAGGGAGGGTCACATGGAGTTATTGAGTACTTATATAGGACTAGGGTGGGTCACAATAGGTCATTGAGTACTTATATAGGACTGGGGTGGGTCACATGGAATCATAGAGTACTTATATAGGACTAGGGTGGGTCACATGGGGTCATTGAGTACTTATATAGGACTAGCGTGGGTCACATGGAGTCATTGTGTACATATATAGGATTAGGGTGGGTCACATGGGGTCATTGAGTACATATATAGGACTAGGGTGGGTCACATGGGGTCATTGAGCACTAAGATAGGACTAGGGTGGGTCACTTGGGGTCATTGAGTACTTATATAGGACTAGGATGAGTCACATGGGGTCATTGAGTACTTATATAGGACTAGGGTGGGTCACATGGGGTGATTGAGTAATTATATAGTACTGGGGTGGGTCACATGGGGTCATTGTGTACATATATAGGACTAGGGTGGTTCACCTGGGGTCATTGAGTACTTATATAGGACTAGGATGAGTCACATGGAGTCATTGACTACATATATAGGACTAGGGTGGGTCACATGGGGTCATTGAATACTTATATAGGACTAGGGTAGGTCACATGGGGTCATTGAGTACTTATATAGGTCTAGGGTGGGTCACATGGGGTCATTGAGTACTTATATAGGACTAGCGTGGGTCACATAGGGTCATTGAGTACTTATATAGGACTAGGGTGGGTCACATGGAGTTTTTGAGTACTTATATAGGACTAGGGTGGGTCACAATAGGTCATTGAGAACTTATATAGGACTAGGGTTGGTCACATAAGGTCATTGAGTACTTATATAGGACTGGGGTGGGTCACATGGAATCATAGAGTACTTATATAGGACTAGGGTGGGTCACATGGGGTCATTGAGTACTTATATAGGACTAGCGTGGGTCACATGGGGTCATTGTGTACATATATAGGATTAGGGTGGGTCACATGGGGTCATTGAGTACATATATAGGACTAGGGTGGGTCACATGGGGTCATTGAGCACTAATATAGGACTAGGGTGGGTCACTTGGGGTCATTGAGTACTTATATAGGACTAGGATGAGTCACATGGGGTCATTGAGTACTTATATAGGACTAGGGTGGGTCACATGGGGTGATTGAGTACTTATTTAGGACTAGCGTGGGTCACATGGGGTCATTGTGTACATATATAGGATTAGGGTGGGTCACATGGGGTCATTGAGTACATATATAGGACTAGGGTGGGACACATGGGGTCATTGAGCACTAACATAGGATTAGGGTGGGTCACCTGGGGTCATTGAGTACTTATATAGGACTAGGATGAGTCACATGGGGTCATTGAGTACTTATATAGGACTAGGGTGGGTCACATGGGGTGATTGAGTATTTATATAGGACTAGAGTGGGTCACATGGGGTCATTGAGTACTTATTTAGGACTAGCGTGGGTCACATGGGGTCATTGAGCACTAATATAGGACTAGGGTGGGTCACCTGGGGCCATTGAGTACTTATATAGGACTAGGATGGGTCACATGGGATCATTGAGTACTTATATAGGACTAGGATGGGTCACATGGGATCATTGAGTACTTATATAGGACTGGGGTGGGTCACATGGAATCATAGAGTACTTATATAGGACTAGGGTGGGTCACATGGGGTCATTGAATACTTATATAGGACTAACGTGGGTCACATGGGGTCATTGAGTACTTATATAGGACTAGGGTGGGTCAAATGGAGTTATTGAGTACTTATATAGGACTAGGGTGGGTCACATGGGGTAATTGAGTACTTATATAGGACAAGGGTGGGTCACATGGGGTCGTTGAGTACTTATATAGGACTAGCGTGGGTCACATGGGGTCATTGTGTACTTAAATAGGACTAGGGTGGGTCACATGGTGTCATTGAGTACTTATATAGGACTAGGGTGGGTCACATGTGGTCATTGAGTACTTATATAAGACTAGCGTGGGTCACATGTGGTCATTGTGTACATATATAGGATTAGGGTGGGTCACATGGGGTCATTGAGTACATATATAGGACTAGGGTTGGTCACATGGGGTCATTGAGCACTAATATAGGACTAGGGTGTGTCACCTGGGGTCATTGAGTACTTTTATAGGACTAGGGTGGCTGACCTGGGGTCATTGAGTACTTATATAGGACTAGGATGAGTCACATGGGGTCATTGAGTATTTATATAGGACTAGGGTGGGTCACATGGGGTCATTGGGTATTTATATAGGACTAGAGTGGGTCACATGGGGTCATTGAGTACTTATTTAGGACTAGCGTGGGTCACATAGGGTCATTGTGTACATATATAGGATTAGGGTGGGTCACATGGGGTCATTGAGTAAATATATAGGACTAGGGTGGGACACATGGGGTCATTGAGCACTAATATAGGACTAGGGTGGGTCACCTGGGGTCATTGAGTACTTATATAGGACTAGGATGAGTCACATGGGGTCATTGAGTACTTATATAGGACTAGGGTGGGTCACATGGGGTGATTGAGTATTTATATAGGACTAGAGTGGGTCACATGGGGTCATTGAGTACTTATTTAGGACTAGCGTGGGTCACATGGGGTCATTGAGCACTAATATAGGACTAGGGTGGGTCACCTGGGGCCATTGAGTACTTATATAGGACTAGGATGGGTCACATGGGATCATTGAGTACTTATATAGGACTAGGATGGGTCACATGGGATCATTGAGTACTTATATAGGACTGGGGTGGGTCACATGGAATCATAGAGTACTTATATAGGACTAGGGTGGGTCACATGGGGTCATTGAGTACTTATATAGGACTAGCGTGGGTCACATGGGGTCATTGTGTACATATATAGGATTAGGGTGGGTCACATGGGGTCATTGAGTACAAATATAGGACTAGGGTGGGTCACATGGGGTCATTGAGCACTAATATAGGACTAGGGTGGGTCACTTGGGGTCATTGAGTACTTATATAGGACTAGGATGAGTCACATGGGGTCATTGAGTACTTATATAGGACTAGGGTGGGTCACATGGGGTGATTGAGTAATTATATAGTACTGGGGTGGGTCACATGGGGTCATTGAGTACTTATATAGGACTAGGGTGGGTCACATTAGGTCATTGAGTACTTATATAGGACTAGGGTTGTCACATGGGGTTATTGAGTACTTATATAGGACTAGGGTGGGTCACATGTTGTCATTGAGTACCTTTATAGGACTAGCGTAGGTCACATGGGGTCATTGTGTACATATATAGGACTAGGGTGGGTCACATGGGGTCATTGACTACATATATAGGACTAGGGTGGGTCACATGGGGTGATAGTGCACTAACATATGACTAGGGTGGGTCAGCTGGGGTCATTGAGTACTTATATAGAACTAGGGTGGGTCACATGGGGTCATTGAGTACTTATATAGGACTAGCGTAGGTCACATGGGGTTATTGAGTACTTATATAGGACTAGGGAGGGTCACATGGAGTTATTGAGTACTTATATAGGACTAGGGTTGGTCACAATAGGTCATTGAGTACTTATATAGGACTAGGGTGGGTCACATGGGGTCATTGAATACTTATATAGGACTAGGTTGGGTCACATGTGGTCATTGAGTACTTATATAGGACAAGGGTGGGTCACATGCGGTCATTGAGTACTTATATAGGACTAGGGTGGGTCACATGGGGTAATTGAGTACTTATATAGGACAAGGGTGGGTCACATGGGTACATTGAGTACTTATATAGGACTAGGGTGGGTCACATGTGGTCATTGAGTACTTATATAGGACAAGGGTGGGTCACATGTGGTCATTGAGTACTTATATAAGACTAGCGTGGGTCACATGGGGTCATTGTGTACATATATAGGATTAGGGTGGGTCACATGGGGTCATTGAGTACTTATATAGGACTAGGATGAGTCCAATGGGGTCATTGAGTACTTATATAGGACTAGGGTGGGTCACATGGGGTCATTGTGTACATATATAGGATTAGGGTGGGTCACATGGGGTCATTGAGTACATATATAGGACTAGGGTGGGTCACATGGGGTAATTGAGTACTTATATAGGACAAGGGTGGGTCACATGGGTACATTGAGTACTTATATAGGACTAGGGTGGGTCACATGTGGTCATTGAGTACTTATATAGGACAAGGGTGGGTCACATGTGGTCATTGAGTACTTATATAAGACTAGCGTGGGTCACATGGGGTCATTGTGTACATATATAGGACTAGGGTGTGTCACATGGGGTCATAGAGCACTAATATATGACTAGGGTGGGTCACCTGGGGTCATTGAGTTCTTATATAGAACTAGGGTGGGTCACATTGGGTCATTGAGTACTTATATAGGACTAGCGCGGGTCACATGGGGTCATTGAGCACTAATATAGGACTATGGTGGGTGACCTGGAGTCATTGAGTACTAATATAGAACTAGGATGAGTCACATGGGGTCATTGAGCACTAATATAGGACTATGGTGGGTCATCTGGGGTCATTGAGTACTTATATAGAACTAGGGTGGGTCACATGGGGTCATTGAGTACTTATATAGGACTAGCGTGGGTCAAATGGGGTCATTGAGTACTTTTATAGGACTAGCGTGGGTCACATGGGGTCATTGTGTACATATATAGGACTAGGGTGGGTCACATGGGTTCATTGACTACATATATAGGACTAGGATGGGTCACATGGGGTCATGGAGCACTAATATATGACTAGGGTGGGTCACCTGGGGTCATTGAGTACTTATATAGAACTAGGGTGGGTCACATGGGGTCATTGATTACTCATATAGGACTAGCGTGTGTCACATGGGGTCATTGAGTACTTATATAGGACTAGGGTGGGTCACATGGGGTCATTGAGTACTTATATAGAACTAGGGTGGGTCACATGGGGTCATTGAGTACTTATATAGGACTAGCGTGGGTCACATGGGGTCATTGAGTACTTATATAGGACTAGGGTGGGTCACATGGAGTTATTGAGTACTTATATAGGACTAGGGTGGGTCACATGGGGTCATTGAGTACTTATATAGGACTAGCGTGGGTCACATGGGGTCATTGTGTACATATATAGGACTAGGGTGGGTCACATGGGGTCATTGAGTACTTATATAGGACTAGGATGGGTCGCATGGGGTCATTGAGTACTTATATAGGACTAGGGTGGGTCACATGGAGTTATTGAGTACTTATATAGTACTAGGGTGGGTCACATTAGGTCATTGAGTACTTATATAGGACTAGGGTGGGTCACATGGGGTTATTGAGTACTTATATAGGACTAGGGTGGGTCACATGGGGTCATTGAGTACTAATATAGGACTAGGGTGGGTCACATGGGGTCATTGAGTACTTATATAGGACTAGGGTGGGTCACATGGGGTTATTGAGTACTTATATAGGACTAGGGTGGGTCACATGGGGTCATTGAGTACTTATATAGAACTAGGGTGGGTCACATGGGGTCATTGAGTACTTATATAGGACTAGGGTGGGTCACATGGGGTCATTGAGTACTTATATAGGACTAGCGTGGGTCACATGGGGTCATTGTGTACATATATAGGACTAGGGTGGGTCACATGGAGTCTTTCACTACATATATAGGACTAGGGTGGGTCACATGGGGTCATAGAGCATTAATATATGACTAGGGTGGGTCACCTGCGGTCATTGAGTACTTATATAGAACTAGGGTGGGTCACATGGGGTCATTGAGTACTCATATAGGACTAGCGTGGGTCACATGGGGTCATTGAGTACTTATATAGGACTAGGGTAGGTCACATGGGGTCATTGAGTACTTATATAGGACTAGGGTTCGTCACATGGGGTCATTTAGTACTTATATAGGACTAGCGTGGGTCACATGGGGTCATTGAGCACTAATATAGGACTATGGTGGGTCACCTGGGGTCATTGAGTACTTATATAGGACTAGCGTGGGTCACATGGGGTCATGGAGCACTAATATAGGACTATGGTGGGTCACCTGGGGTCATTGAGTACTTATATAGAACTAGGGTGGGTCACATGGGGTCATTGAGTACTTTTATAGGACTAGCGTGGGTCACATGGGGCCATTGAGCACTAATATAGGACTATGGTGGGTCATCTGGGGTCATTGAGTACTTATATAGTACTAGGATGGGTCACATGGGGTCATTGAGTACTTATATAGAACTAGGGTGGGTCACATGGGGTCATTGAATACTTATATAGGACTAACGTGGGTCACATGGGGTCATTGAGTACTTATATAGGACTAGGGTGGGTCAAATGGAGTTATTGAGTACTTATATAGGACTAGGGTGGGTCACATGGGGTAATTGAGTACTTATATAGGACAAGGGTGGGTCACATGGGGTCGTTGAGTACTTATATAGGACTAGCGTGGGTCACATGGGGTCATTGTGTACATATATAGGATTAGGGTGGGTCACATGGGGTCATTGAGTACATATATAGGACTAGGGTGGGTCACATGGGGTCATTGAGCACTAAGATAGGACTAGGGTGGGTCACTTGGGGTCATTGAGTACTTATATAGGACTAGGATGAGTCACATGGGGTCATTGAGTACTTATATAGGACTAGGGTGGGTCACATGGGGTGATTGAGTAATTATATAGTACTGGGGTGGGTCACATGGGGTCATTGTGTACATATATAGGACTAGGGTGGTTCACCTGGGGTCATTGAGTACTTATATAGGACTAGGATGAGTCACATGGAGTCATTGACTACATATATAGGACTAGGGTGGGTCACATGGGGTCATTGAATACTTATATAGGACTAGGGTAGGTCACATGGGGTCATTGAGTACTTATATAGGACTAGGGTGGGTCACATGGGGTCATTGAATACTTATATAGGACTAGCGTGGGTCACATAGGGTCATTGAGTACTTATATAGGACTAGGGTGGGTCACATGGAGTTTTTGAGTACTTATATAGGACTAGGGTGGGTCACAATAGGTCATTGAGAACTTATATAGGACTAGGGTTGGTCACATAAGGTCATTGAGTACTTATATAGGACTGGGGTGGGTCACATGGAATCATAGAGTACTTATATAGGACTAGGGTGGGTCACATGGGGTCATTGAGTACTTATATAGGACTAGCGTGGGTCACATGGGGTCATTGTGTACATATATAGGATTAGGGTGGGTCACATGGGGTCATTGAGTACATATATAGGACTAGGGTGGGTCACATGGGGTCATTGAGCACTAATATAGGACTAGGGTGGGTCACTTGGGGTCATTGAGTACTTATATAAGACTAGGATGAGTCACATGGGGTCATTGAGTACTTATATAGGACTAGGGTGGGTCACATGGGGTGATTGAGTACTTATTTAGGACTAGCGTGGGTCACATGGGGTCATTGTGTACATATATAGGATTAGGGTGGGTCACATGGGGTCATTGAGTACATATATAGGACTAGGGTGGGACACATGGGGTCATTGAGCACTAACATAGGATTAGGGTGGGTCACCTGGGGTCATTGAGTACTTATATAGGACTAGGATGAGTCACATGGGGTCATTGAGTACTTATATAGGACTAGGGTGGGTCACATGGGGTGATTGAGTATTTATATAGGACTAGAGTGGGTCACATGGGGTCATTGAGTACTTATTTAGGACTAGCGTGGGTCACATGGGGTCATTGAGCACTAATATAGGACTAGGGTGGGTCACCTGGGGCCATTGAGTACTTATATAGGACTAGGATGGGTCACATGGGATCATTGAGTACTTATATAGGACTAGGATGGGTCACATGGGATCATTGAGTACTTATATAGGACTGGGGTGGGTCACATGGAATCATAGAGTACTTATATAGGACTAGGGTGGGTCACATGGGGTCATTGAGTACTTATATAGGAATAGGATGGGTCACATGGGATCATTGAGTACTTATATAGGACTGGGGTGGGTCACATGGAATCATAGAGTACTTATATAGGACTAGGGTGGGTCACATGGGGTCATTGAGTACTTATATAGGACTAGCGTGGGTCACATGGGGTCATTGTGTACATATATAGGATTAGGGTGGGTCACATGGGGTCATTGAGTACATATATAGGACTAGGGTGGGTCACATGGGGTCATTGAGCACTAAGATAGGACTAGGGTGGGTCACTTGGGGTCATTGAGTACATATATAGGACTAGGGTGGTTCACCTGGGGTCATTGAGTACTTATATAGGACTAGGATGAGTCACATGGAGTCATTGACTACATATATAGGACTAGGGTGGGTCACATGGGGTCATTGAATACTTATATAGGACTAGGGTAGGTCACATGGGGTCATTGAGTACTTATATAGGACTAGGGTGGGTCACATGGGGTCATTGAATACTTATATAGGACTAGCGTGGGTCACATAGGGTCATTGAGTACTTATATAGGACTAGGGTGGGTCACATGGAGTTTTTGAGTACTTATATAGGACTAGGGTGGGTCACAATAGGTCATTGAGAACTTATATAGGACTAGGGTTGGTCACATAAGGTCATTGAGTACTTATATAGGACTGGGGTGGGTCACATGGAATCATAGAGTACTTATATAGGACTAGGGTGGGTCACATGGGGTCATTGAGTACTTATATAGGACTAGCGTGGGTCACATGGAATCATTGTGTACATATATAGGATTAGGGTGGGTCACATGGGGTCATTGAGTACATATATAGGACTAGGGTGGGTCACATGGGGTCATTGAGCACTAATATAGGACTAGGGTGGGTCAATTGGGGTCATTGAGTACTTATATAGGACTAGGATGAGTCACATGGGGTCATTGAGTACTTATATAGGACTAGGGTGGGTCACATGGGGTGATTGAGTACTTATTTAGGACTAGCGTGGGTCACATGGGGACATTGTGTACATATATAGGATTAGGGTGGGTCACATGGGGTCATTGAGTACATATATAGGACTAGGGTGGGACACATGGGGTCATTGAGCACTAACATAGGATTAGGGTGGGTCACCTGGGGTCATTGAGTACTTATATAGGACTAGGATGAGTCACATGGGGTCATTGAGTACTTATATAGGACTAGGGTGGGTCACATGGGGTGATTGAGTATTTATATAGGACTAGAGTGGGTCACATGGGGTCATTGAGTACTTATTTAGGACTAGCGTGGGTCACATGGGGTCATTGAGCACTAATATAGGACTAGGGTGGGTCACCTGGGGCCATTGAGTACTTATATAGGACTAGGATGGGTCACATGGGATCATTGAGTACTTATATAGGACTAGGATGGGTCACATGGGATCATTGAGTACTTATATAGGACTGGGGTGGGTCACATGGAATCATAGAGTACTTATATAGGACTAGGGTGGGTCACATGGGGTCATTGAGTACTTATATAGGACTAGCGTGGGTCACATGGGGTCATTGTGTACATATATAGGATTAGGGTGGGTCACATGGGGTCATTGAGTACAAATATAGGACTAGGGTGGGTCACATTGGGTCATTGAGCACTAATATAGGACTAGGGTGGGTCACTTGGGGTCATTGAGTACTTATATAGGACAAGGGTGGGTCACATGTGGTCATTGAGTACTTATATAAGACTAGCGTGGGTCACATGGGGTCATTGTGTACATATATAGGATTAGGGTGGGTCACATGGGGTCATTGAGTACTTATATAGGACTAGGATGAGTCCAATGGGGTCATTGAGTACTTATATAGGACTAGGGTGGGTCACATGGGGTCATTGTGTACATATATAGAATTAGGGTGGGTCACATGGGGTCATTGAGTACATATATAGGACTAGGGTGGGTCACATGGGGTAATTGAGTACTTATATAGGACAAGGGTGGGTCACATGGGTACATTGAGTACTTATATAGGACTAGGGTGGGTCACATGTGGTCATTGAGTACTTATATAGGACAAGGGTGGGTCACATGTGGTCATTGAGTACTTATATAAGACTAGCGTGGGTCACATGGGGTCATTGTGTACATATATAGGACTAGGGTGTGTCACATGGGGTCATAGAGCACTAATATATGACTAGGGTGGGTCACCTGGGGTCATTGAGTTCTTATATAGAACTAGGGTGGGTCACATTGGGTCATTGAGTACTTATATAGGACTAGCGCGGGTCACATGGGGTCATTGAGCACTAATATAGGACTATGGTGGGTGACCTGGAGTCATTGAGTACTAATATAGAACTAGGATGAGTCACATGGGGTCATTGAGCACTAATATAGGACTATGGTGGGTCATCTGGGGTCATTGAGTACTTATATAGAACTAGGGTGGGTCACATGGGGTCATTGAGTACTTATATAGGACTAGCGTGGGTCAAATGGGGTCATTGAGTACTTTTATAGGACTAGCGTGGGTCACATGGGGTCATTGTGTACATATATAGGACTAGGGTGGGTCACATGGGTTCATTGACTACATATATAGGACTAGGATGGGTCACATGGGGTCATGGAGCACTAATATATGACTAGGGTGGGTCACCTGGGGTCATTGAGTACTTATATAGAACTAGGGTGGGTCACATGGGGTCATTGATTACTCATATAGGACTAGCGTGTGTCACATGGGGTCATTGAGTACTTATATAGGACTAGGGTGGGTCACATGGGGTCATTGAGTACTTATATAGAACTAGGGTGGGTCACATGGGGTCATTGAGTACTTATATAGGACTAGCGTGGGTCACATGGGGTCATTGAGTACTTATATAGGACTAGGGTGGGTCACATGGAGTTATTGAGTACTTATATAGGACTAGGGTGGGTCACATGGGGTCATTGAGTACTTATATAGGACTAGCGTGGGTCACATGGGGTCATTGTGTACATATATAGGACTAGGGTGGGTCACATGGGGTCATTGAGTACTTATATAGGACTAGGATGGGTCGCATGGGGTCATTGAGTACTTATATAGGACTAGGGTGGGTCACATGGAGTTATTGAGTACTTATATAGTACTAGGGTGGGTCACATTAGGTCATTGAGTACTTATATAGGACTAGGGTGGGTCACATGGGGTTATTGAGTACTTATATAGGACTAGGGTGGGTCACATGGGGTCATTGAGTACTAATATAGGACTAGGGTGGGTCACATGGGGTCATTGAGTACTTATATAGGACTAGGGTGGGTCACATGGGGTTATTGAGTACTTATATAGGACTAGGGTGGGTCACATGGGGTCATTGAGTACTTATATAGAACTAGGGTGGGTCACATGGGGTCATTGAGTACTTATATAGGACTAGGGTGGGTCACATGGGGTCATTGAGTACTTATATAGGACTAGCGTGGGTCACATGGGGTCATTGTGTACATATATAGGACTAGGGTGGGTCACATGGGGTCATTCACTACATATATAGGACTAGGGTGGGTCACATGGGGTCATAGAGCATTAATATATGACTAGGGTGGGTCACCTGCGGTCATTGAGTACTTATATAGAACTAGGGTGGGTCACATGGGGTCATGGAGCACTAATATAGGACTATGGTGGGTCACCTGGGGTCATTGAGTACTTATATAGAACTAGGGTGGGTCACATGGGGTCATTGAGTACTTTTATAGGACTAGCGTGGGTCACATGGGGCCATTGAGCACTAATATAGGACTATGGTGGGTCATCTGGGGTCATTGAGTACTTATATAGTACTAGGATGGGTCACATGGGGTCATTGAGTACTTATATAGGACTAGGGTAGGTCACATGGGGTCATTGAGTACTTATATAGGACTAGCGTGGGTCACATGGGGTCATTGTGTACATATATAGGACTAGGGTGGGTCACATGGGGTCATTCACTACATATATAGGACTAGGGTGGGTCACATGGGGTCATAGAGCATTAATATATGACTAGGGTGGGTCACCTGCGGTCATTGAGTACTCATATAGGACTAGCGTGGGTCACATGGGGTCATTGAGTACTTATATAGGACTAGGGTAGGTCACATGGGGTCATTGTGTACTTAAATAGGACTAGGGTGGGTCACATGGTGTCATTGAGTACTTATATAGGACTAGGGTGGGTCACATGTGGTCATTGAGTACTTATATAAGACTAGCGTGGGTCACATGTGGTCATTGTGTACATATATAGGATTAGGGTGGGTCACATGGGGTCATTCACTACATATATAGGACTAGGGTGGGTCACATGGGGTCATAGAGCATTAATATATGACTAGGGTGGGTCACATGGGGTAATTGAGTACTTATATAGGACAAGGGTGGGTCACATGGGGTCGTTGAGTACTTATATAGGACTAGCGTGGGTCACATGGGGTCATTGTGTACTTAAATAGGACTAGGGTGGGTCACATGGTGTCATTGAGTACTTATATAGGACTAGGGTGGGTCACATGTGGTCATTGAGTACTTATATAAGACTAGCGTGGGTCACATGTGGTCATTGTGTACATATATAGGATTAGGGTGGGTCACATGGGGTCATTGAGTACATATATAGGACTAGGGTTGGTCACATGGGGTCATTGAGCACTAATATAGGACTAGGGTGTGTCACCTGGGGTCATTGAGTACTTTTATTGGACTAGGGTGGCTGACCTGGGGTCATTGAGTACTTATATAGGACTAGGATGAGTCACATGGGGTCATTGAGTACTTATATAGGACTAGGGTGGGTCACATGGGGTCATTGGGTATTTATATAGGACTAGAGTGGGTCACATGGGGTCATTGAGTACTTATTTAGGACTAGCGTGGGTCACATGGGGTCATTGTGTACATATATAGGATTAGGGTGGGTCACATGGGGTCATTGAGTAAATATATAGGACTAGGGTGGGACACATGGGGTCATTGAGCACTAATATAGGACTAGGGTGGGTCACCTGGGGTCATTGAGTACTTATATAGGACTAGGATGAGTCACATGGGGTCATTGAGTACTTATATAGGACTAGGGTGGGTCACATGGGGTGATTGAGTATTTATATAGGACTAGAGTGGGTCACATGGGGTCATTGTGTACATATATAGGATTAGGGTGGGTCACATGGGGTCATTGAGTACATATATAGGACTAGGGTGGGACACATGGGGTCATTGAGCACTAACATAGGATTAGGGTGGGTCACCTGGGGTCATTGAGTACTTATATAGGACTAGGATGAGTCACATGGGGTCATTGAGTACTTATATAGGACTAGGGTGGGTCACATGGGGTGATTGAGTATTTATATAGGACTAGAGTGGGTCACATGGGGTCATTGAGTACTTATTTAGGACTAGCGTGGGTCACATGGGGTCATTGAGCACTAATATAGGACTAGGGTGGGTCACCTGGGGCCATTGAGTACTTATATAGGACTAGGATGGGTCACATGGGATCATTGAGTACTTATATAGGACTAGGATGGGTCACATGGGATCATTGAGTACTTATATAGGACTGGGGTGGGTCACATGGAATCATAGAGTACTTATATAGGACTAGGGTGGGTCACATGGGGTCATTGAGTACTTATATAGGAATAGGATGGGTCACATGGGATCATTGAGTACTTATATAGGACTGGGGTGGGTCACATGGAATCATAGAGTACTTATATAGGACTAGGGTGGGTCACATGGGGTCATTGAGTACTTATATAGGACTAGCGTGGGTCACATGGGGTCATTGTGTACATATATAGGATTAGGGTGGGTCACATGGGGTCATTGAGTACATATATAGGACTAGGGTGGGTCACATGGGGTCATTGAGCACTAAGATAGGACTAGGGTGGGTCACTTGGGGTCATTGAGTACTTATATAGGACTAGGATGAGTCACATGGGGTCATTGAGTACTTATATAGGACTAGGGTGGGTCACATGGGGTGATTGAGTAATTATATAGTACTGGGGTGGGTCACATGGGGTCATTGTGTACATATATAGGACTAGGGTGGTTCACCTGGGGTCATTGAGTACTTATATAGGACTAGGATGAGTCACATGGAGTCATTGACTACATATATAGGACTAGGGTGGGTCACATGGGGTCATTGAATACTTATATAGGACTAGGGTAGGTCACATGGGGTCATTGAGTACTTATATAGGACTAGGGTGGGTCACATGGGGTCATTGAATACTTATATAGGACTAGCGTGGGTCACATAGGGTCATTGAGTACTTATATAGGACTAGGGTGGGTCACATGGAGTTTTTGAGTACTTATATAGGACTAGGGTGGGTCACAATAGGTCATTGAGAACTTATATAGGACTAGGGTTGGTCACATAAGGTCATTGAGTACTTATATAGGACTGGGGTGGGTCACATGGAATCATAGAGTACTTATATAGGACTAGGGTGGGTCACATGGGGTCATTGAGTACTTATATAGGACTAGCGTGGGTCACATGGTGTCATTGTGTACATATATAGGATTAGGGTGGGTCACATGGGGTCATTGAGTACATATATAGGACTAGGGTGGGTCACATGGGGTCATTGAGCACTAATATAGGACTAGGGTGGGTCAATTTGGGTCATTGAGTACTTATATAGGACTAGGATGAGTCACATGGGGTCATTGAGTACTTATATAGGACTAGGGTGGGTCACATGGGGTGATTGAGTACTTATTTAGGACTAGCGTGTGTCACATGGGGACATTGTGTACATATATCGGATTAGGGTGGGTCACATGGGGTCATTGAGTACATATATAGGACTAGGGTGGGACACATGGGGTCATTGAGCACTAACATAGGATTAGGGTGGGTCACCTGGGGTCATTGAGTACTTATATAGGACTAGGATGAGTCACATGGGGTCATTGAGTACTTATATAGGACTAGGGTGGGTCACATGGGGTGATTGAGTATTTATATAGGACTAGAGTGGGTCACATGGGGTCATTGAGTACTTATTTAGGACTAGCGTGGGTCACATGGGGTCATTGAGCACTAATATAGGACTAGGGTGGGTCAACTGGGGCCATTGAGTACTTATATAGGACTAGGATGGGTCACATGGGATCATTGAGTACTTATATAGGACTAGGATGGGTCACATGGGATCATTGAGTACTTATATAGGACTGGGGTGGGTCACATGGAATCATAGAGTACTTATATAGGACTAGGGTGGGTCAAATGGGGTCATTGAGTACTTATATAGGACTAGCGTGGGTCACATGGGGTCATTGTGTACATATATAGGATTAGGGTGGGTCACATGGGGTCATTGAGTACAAATATAGGACTAGGGTGGGTCACATTGGGTCATTGAGCACTAATATAGGACTAGGGTGGGTCACTTGGGGTCATTGAGTACTTATATAGGACAAGGGTGGGTCACATGTGGTCATTGAGTACTTATATAAGACTAGCGTGGGTCACATGGGGTCATTGTGTACATATATAGGATTAGGGTGGGTCACATGGGGTCATTGAGTACTTATATAGGACTAGGATGAGTCCAATGGGGTCATTGAGTACTTATATAGGACTAGGGTGGGTCACATGGGGTCATTGTGTACATATATAGAATTAGGGTGGGTCACATGGGGTCATTGAGTACATATATAGGACTAGGGTGGGTCACATGGGGTAATTGAGTACTTATATAGGACAAGGGTGGGTCACATGGGTACATTGAGTACTTATATAGGACTAGGGTGGGTCACATGTAGTCATTGAGTACTTATATAGGACAAGGGTGGGTCACATGTGGTCATTCAGTACTTATATAAGACTAGCGTGGGTCACATGGGGTCATTGTGTACATATATAGGACTAGGGTGTGTCACATGGGGTCATAGAGCACTAATATATGACTAGGGTGGGTCACCTGGGGTCATTGAGTTCTTATATAGAACTAGGGTGGGTCACATTGGGTCATTGAGTACTTATATAGGACTAGCGCGGGTCACATGGGGTCATTGAGCACTAATATAGGACTATGGTGGGTGACCTGGAGTCATTGAGTACTAATATAGAACTAGGATGAGTCACATGGGGTCATTGAGCACTAATATAGGACTATGGTGGGTCATCTGGGGTCATTGAGTACTTATATAGAACTAGGGTGGGTCACATGGGGTCATTGAGTACTTATATAGGACTAGCGTGGGTCAAATGGGGTCATTGAGTACTTTTATAGGACTAGCGTGGGTCACATGGGATCATTGAGTACTTATATAGGACTGGGGTGGGTCACATGGAATCATAGAGTACTTATATAGGACTAGGGTGGGTCACATGGGGTCATTGAGTACTTATATAGGACTAGCGTGGGTCACATGGGGTCATTGTGTACATATATAGGATTAGGGTGGGTCACATGGGGTCATTGAGTACATATATAGGACTAGGGTGGGTCACATGGGGTCATTGAGCACTAAGATAGGACTAGGGTGGGTCACTTGGGGTCATTGAGTACTTATATAGGACTAGGATGAGTCACATGGGGTCATTGAGTACTTATATAGGACTAGGGTGGGTCACATGGGGTGATTGAGTAATTATATAGTACTGGGGTGGGTCACATGGGGTCATTGTGTACATATATAGGACTAGGGTGGTTCACCTGGGGTCATTGAGTACTTATATAGGACTAGGATGAGTCACATGGAGTCATTGACTACATATATAGGACTAGGGTGGGTCACATGGGGTCATTGAATACTTATATAGGACTAGGGTAGGTCACATGGGGTCATTGAGTACTTATATAGGACTAGGGTGGGTCACATGGGGTCATTGAATACTTATATAGGACTAGCGTGGGTCACATAGGGTCATTGAGTACTTATATAGGACTAGGGTGGGTCACATGGAGTTTTTGAGTACTTATATAGGACTAGGGTGGGTCACAATAGGTCATTGAGAACTTATATAGGACTAGGGTTGGTCACATAAGGTCATTGAGTACTTATATAGGACTGGGGTGGGTCACATGGAATCATAGAGTACTTATATAGGACTAGGGTGGGTCACATGGGGTCATTGAGTACTTATATAGGACTAGCGTGGGTCACATGGAATCATTGTGTACATATATAGGATTAGGGTGGGTCACATGGGGTCATTGAGTACATATATAGGACTAGGGTGGGTCACATGGGGTCATTGAGCACTAATATAGGACTAGGGTGGGTCAATTGGGGTCATTGAGTACTTATATAGGACTAGGATGAGTCACATGGGGTCATTGAGTACTTATATAGGACTAGGGTGGGTCACATGGGGTGATTGAGTACTTATTTAGGACTAGCGTGGGTCACATGGGGACATTGTGTACATATATAGGATTAGGGTGGGTCACATGGGGTCATTGAGTACATATATAGGACTAGGGTGGGACACATGGGGTCATTGAGCACTAACATAGGATTAGGGTGGGTCACCTGGGGTCATTGAGTACTTATATAGGACTAGGATGAGTCACATGGGGTCATTGAGTACTTATATAGGACTAGGGTGGGTCACATGGGGTGATTGAGTATTTATATAGGACTAGAGTGGGTCACATGGGGTCATTGAGTACTTATTTAGGACTAGCGTGGGTCACATGGGGTCATTGAGCACTAATATAGGACTAGGGTGGGTCACCTGGGGCCATTGAGTACTTATATAGGACTAGGATGGGTCACATGGGATCATTGAGTACTTATATAGGACTAGGATGGGTCACATGGGATCATTGAGTACTTATATAGGACTGGGGTGGGTCACATGGAATCATAGAGTACTTATATAGGACTAGGGTGGGTCACATGGGGTCATTGAGTACTTATATAGGACTAGCGTGGGTCACATGGGGTCATTGTGTACATATATAGGATTAGGGTGGGTCACATGGGGTCATTGAGTACAAATATAGGACTAGGGTGGGTCACATTGGGTCATTGAGCACTAATATAGGACTAGGGTGGGTCACTTGGGGTCATTGAGTACTTATATAGGACAAGGGTGGGTCACATGTGGTCATTGAGTACTTATATAAGACTAGCGTGGGTCACATGGGGTCATTGTGTACATATATAGGATTAGGGTGGGTCACATGGGGTCATTGAGTACTTATATAGGACTAGGATGAGTCCAATGGGGTCATTGAGTACTTATATAGGACTAGGGTGGGTCACATGGGGTCATTGTGTACATATATAGAATTAGGGTGGGTCACATGGGGTCATTGAGTACATATATAGGACTAGGGTGGGTCACATGGGGTAATTGAGTACTTATATAGGACAAGGGTGGGTCACATGGGTACATTGAGTACTTATATAGGACTAGGGTGGGTCACATGTGGTCATTGAGTACTTATATAGGACAAGGGTGGGTCACATGTGGTCATTGAGTACTTATATAAGACTAGCGTGGGTCACATGGGGTCATTGTGTACATATATAGGACTAGGGTGTGTCACATGGGGTCATAGAGCACTAATATATGACTAGGGTGGGTCACCTGGGGTCATTGAGTTCTTATATAGAACTAGGGTGGGTCACATTGGGTCATTGAGTACTTATATAGGACTAGCGCGGGTCACATGGGGTCATTGAGCACTAATATAGGACTATGGTGGGTGACCTGGAGTCATTGAGTACTAATATAGAACTAGGATGAGTCACATGGGGTCATTGAGCACTAATATAGGACTATGGTGGGTCATCTGGGGTCATTGAGTACTTATATAGAACTAGGGTGGGTCACATGGGGTCATTGAGTACTTATATAGGACTAGCGTGGGTCAAATGGGGTCATTGAGTACTTTTATAGGACTAGCGTGGGTCACATGGGGTCATTGTGTACATATATAGGACTAGGGTGGGTCACATGGGTTCATTGACTACATATATAGGACTAGGATGGGTCACATGGGGTCATGGAGCACTAATATATGACTAGGGTGGGTCACCTGGGGTCATTGAGTACTTATATAGAACTAGGGTGGGTCACATGGGGTCATTGATTACTCATATAGGACTAGCGTGTGTCACATGGGGTCATTGAGTACTTATATAGGACTAGGGTGGGTCACATGGGGTCATTGAGTACTTATATAGAACTAGGGTGGGTCACATGGGGTCATTGAGTACTTATATAGGACTAGCGTGGGTCACATGGGGTCATTGAGTACTTATATAGGACTAGGGTGGGTCACATGGAGTTATTGAGTACTTATATAGGACTAGGGTGGGTCACATGGGGTCATTGAGTACTTATATAGGACTAGCGTGGGTCACATGGGGTCATTGTGTACATATATAGGACTAGGGTGGGTCACATGGGGTCATTGAGTACTTATATAGGACTAGGATGGGTCGCATGGGGTCATTGAGTACTTATATAGGACTAGGGTGGGTCACATGGAGTTATTGAGTACTTATATAGTACTAGGGTGGGTCACATTAGGTCATTGAGTACTTATATAGGACTAGGGTGGGTCACATGGGGTTATTGAGTACTTATATAGGACTAGGGTGGGTCACATGGGGTCATTGAGTACTAATATAGGACTAGGGTGGGTCACATGGGGTCATTGAGTACTTATATAGGACTAGGGTGGGTCACATGGGGTTATTGAGTACTTATATAGGACTAGGGTGGGTCACATGGGGTCATTGAGTACTTATATAGAACTAGGGTGGGTCACATGGGGTCATTGAGTACTTATATAGGACTAGGGTGGGTCACATGGGGTCATTGAGTACTTATATAGGACTAGCGTGGGTCACATGGGGTCATTGTGTACATATATAGGACTAGGGTGGGTCACATGGGGTCATTCACTACATATATAGGACTAGGGTGGGTCACATGGGGTCATAGAGCATTAATATATGACTAGGGTGGGTCACCTGCGGTCATTGAGTACTTATATAGAACTAGGGTGGGTCACATGGGGTCATGGAGCACTAATATAGGACTATGGTGGGTCACCTGGGGTCATTGAGTACTTATATAGAACTAGGGTGGGTCACATGGGGTCATTGAGTACTTTTATAGGACTAGCGTGGGTCACATGGGGCCATTGAGCACTAATATAGGACTATGGTGGGTCATCTGGGGTCATTGAGTACTTATATAGTACTAGGATGGGTCACATGGGGTCATTGAGTACTTATATAGGACTAGGGTAGGTCACATGGGGTCATTGAGTACTTATATAGGACTAGCGTGGGTCACATGGGGTCATTGTGTACATATATAGGACTAGGGTGGGTCACATGGGGTCATTCACTACATATATAGGACTAGGGTGGGTCACATGGGGTCATAGAGCATTAATATATGACTAGGGTGGGTCACCTGCGGTCATTGAGTACTCATATAGGACTAGCGTGGGTCACATGGGGTCATTGAGTACTTATATAGGACTAGGGTAGGTCACATGGGGTCATTGAGTACTTATATAGGACTAGGGTTGGTCACATGGGGTCATTTAGTACTTATATAGGACTAGCGTGGGTCACATGGGGTCATTGAGCACTAATATAGGACTATGGTGGGTCACCTGGGGTCATTGAGTACTTATATAGGACTAGCGTGGGTCACATGGGGTCATGGAGCACTAATATAGGACTATGGTGGGTCACCTGGGGTCATTGAGTACTTATATAGAACTAGGGTGGGTCACATGGGGTCATTGAGTACTTTTATAGGACTAGCGTGGGTCACATGGGGCCATTGAGCACTAATATAGGACTATGGTGGGTCATCTGGGGTCATTGAGTACTTATATAGTACTAGGATGGGTCACATGGGGTCATTGAGTACTTATATAGGACTAGCGTGTGTCACATGGGGTCATAGAGCACTAATATATGACTAGGGTGGGTCACCTGGGGTCATTGAGTTCTTATATAGAACTAGGGTGGGTCACATTGGGTCATTGAGTACTTATATAGGACTAGCGCGGGTCACATGGGGTCATTGAGCACTAATATAGGACTATGGTGGGTGACCTGGAGTCATTGAGTACTAATATAGAACTAGGATGAGTCACATGGGGTCATTGAGCACTAATATAGGACTATGGTGGGTCATCTGGGGTCATTGAGTACTTATATAGAACTAGGGTGGGTCACATGGGGTCATTGAGTACTTATATAGGACTAGCGTGGGTCAAATGGGGTCATTGAGTACTTTTATAGGACTAGCGTGGGTCACATGGGGTCATTGTGTACATATATAGGACTAGGGTGGGTCACATGGGTTCATTGACTACATATATAGGACTAGGATGGGTCACATGGGGTCATGGAGCACTAATATATGACTAGGGTGGGTCACCTGGGGTCATTGAGTACTTATATAGAACTAGGGTGGGTCACATGGGGTCATTGATTACTCATATAGGACTAGCGTGTGTCACATGGGGTCATTGAGTACTTATATAGGACTAGGGTGGGTCACATGGGGTCATTGAGTACTTATATAGAACTAGGGTGGGTCACATGGGGTCATTGAGTACTTATATAGGACTAGCGTGGGTCACATGGGGTCATTGAGTACTTATATAGGACTAGGGTGGGTCACATGGAGTTATTGAGTACTTATATAGGACTAGGGTGGGTCACATGGGGTCATTGAGTACTTATATAGGACTAGCGTGGGTCACATGGGGTCATTGTGTACATATATAGGACTAGGGTGGGTCACATGGGGTCATTGAGTACTTATATAGGACTAGGATGGGTCGCATGGGGTCATTGAGTACTTATATAGGACTAGGGTGGGTCACATGGAGTTATTGAGTACTTATATAGTACTAGGGTGGGTCACATTAGGTCATTGAGTACTTATATAGGACTAGGGTGGGTCACATGGGGTTATTGAGTACTTATATAGGACTAGGGTGGGTCACATGGGGTCATTGAGTACTAATATAGGACTAGGGTGGGTCACATGGGGTCATTGAGTACTTATATAGGACTAGGGTGGGTCACATGGGGTTATTGAGTACTTATATAGGACTAGGGTGGGTCACATGGGGTCATTGAGTACTTATATAGAACTAGGGTGGGTCACATGGGGTCATTGAGTACTTATATAGGACTAGGGTGGGTCACATGGGGTCATTGAGTACTTATATAGGACTAGCGTGGGTCACATGGGGTCATTGTGTACATATATAGGACTAGGGTGGGTCACATGGGGTCATTCACTACATATATAGGACTAGGGTGGGTCACATGGGGTCATAGAGCATTAATATATGACTAGGGTGGGTCACCTGCGGTCATTGAGTACTTATATAGAACTAGGGTGGGTCACATGGGGTCATTGAGTACTCATATAGGACTAGCGTGGGTCACATGGGGTCATTGAGTACTTATATAGGACTAGGGTAGGTCACATGGGGTCATTGAGTACTTATATAGGACTAGGGTTGGTCACATGGGGTCATTTAGTACTTATATAGGACTAGCGTGGGTCACATGGGGTCATTGAGCACTAATATAGGACTATGGTGGGTCACCTGGGGTCATTGAGTACTTATATAGGACTAGCGTGGGTCACATGGGGTCATGGAGCACTAATATAGGACTATGGTGGGTCACCTGGGGTCATTGAGTACTTATATAGAACTAGGGTGGGTCACATGGGGTCATTGAGTACTTTTATAGGACTAGCGTGGGTCACATGGGGCCATTGAGCACTAATATAGGACTATGGTGGGTCATCTGGGGTCATTGAGTACTTATATAGTACTAGGATGGGTCACATGGGGTCATTGAGTACTTATATAGGACTAGGGTGGGTCACATGGGGTCATTGAATACTTATATAGGACTAACGTGGGTCACATGGGGTCATTGAGTACTTATATAGGACTAGGGTGGGTCAAATGGAGTTATTGAGTACTTATATAGGACTAGGGTGGGTCACATGGGGTAATTGAGTACTTATATAGGACAAGGGTGGGTCACATGGGGTCGTTGAGTACTTATATAGGACTAGCGTGGGTCACATGGGGTCATTGTGTACTTAAATAGGACTAGGGTGGGTCACATGGTGTCATTGAGTACTTATATAGGACTAGGGTGGGTCACATGTGGTCATTGAGTACTTATATAAGACTAGCGTGGGTCACATGTGGTCATTGTGTACATATATAGGATTAGGGTGGGTCACATGGGGTCATTGAGTACATATATAGGACTAGGGTTGGTCACATGGGGTCATTGAGCACTAATATAGGACTAGGGTGTGTCACCTGGGGTCATTGAGTACTTTTATTGGACTAGGGTGGCTGACCTGGGGTCATTGAGTACTTATATAGGACTAGGATGAGTCACATGGGGTCATTGAGTACTTATATAGGACTAGGGTGGGTCACATGGGGTCATTGGGTATTTATATAGGACTAGAGTGGGTCACATGGGGTCATTGAGTACTTATTTAGGACTAGCGTGGGTCACATGGGGTCATTGTGTACATATATAGGATTAGGGTGGGTCACATGGGGTCATTGAGTAAATATATAGGACTAGGGTGGGACACATGGGGTCATTGAGCACTAATATAGGACTAGGGTGGGTCACCTGGGGTCATTGAGTACTTATATAGGACTAGGATGAGTCACATGGGGTCATTGAGTACTTATATAGGACTAGGGTGGGTCACATGGGGTGATTGAGTATTTATATAGGACTAGAGTGGGTCACATGGGGTCATTGAGTACTTATTTAGGACTAGCGTGGGTCACATTGGGTCATTGAGCACTAATATAGGACTAGGGTGGGTCACCTGGGGCCATCGAGTACTTATATAGGAATAGGATGGGTCACATGGGATCATTGAGTACTTATATAGGACTGGGGTGGGTCACATGGAATCATAGAGTACTTATATAGGACTAGGGTGGGTCACATGGGGTCATTGAGTACTTATATAGGACTAGCGTGGGTCACATGGGGTCATTGTGTACATATATAGGATTAGGGTGGGTCACATGGGGTCATTGAGTACATATATAGGACTAGGGTGGGTCACATGGGGTCATTGAGCACTAAGATAGGACTAGGGTGGGTCACTTGGGGTCATTGAGTACTTATATAGGACTAGGATGAGTCACATGGGGTCATTGAGTACTTATATAGGACTAGGGTGGGTCACATGGGGTGATTGAGTAATTATATAGTACTGGGGTGGGTCACATGGGGTCATTGTGTACATATATAGGACTAGGGTGGTTCACCTGGGGTCATTGAGTACTTATATAGGACTAGGATGAGTCACATGGAGTCATTGACTACATATATAGGACTAGGGTGGGTCACATGGGGTCATTGAATACTTATATAGGACTAGGGTAGGTCACATGGGGTCATTGAGTACTTATATAGGACTAGGGTGGGTCACATGGGGTCATTGAATACTTATATAGGACTAGCGTGGGTCACATAGGGTCATTGAGTACTTATATAGGACTAGGGTGGGTCACATGGAGTTTTTGAGTACTTATATAGGACTAGGGTGGGTCACAATAGGTCATTGAGAACTTATATAGGACTAGGGTTGGTCACATAAGGTCATTGAGTACTTATATAGGACTGGGGTGGGTCACATGGAATCATAGAGTACTTATATAGGACTAGGGTGGGTCACATGGGGTCATTGAGTACTTATATAGGACTAGCGTGGGTCACATGGGGTCATTGTGTACATATATAGGATTAGGGTGGGTCACATGGGGTCATTGAGTACATATATAGGACTAGGGTGGGTCACATGGGGTCATTGAGCACTAATATAGGACTAGGGTGGGTCACTTGGGGTCATTGAGTACTTATATAGGACTAGGATGAGTCACATGGGGTCATTGAGTACTTATATAGGACTAGGGTGGGTCACATGGGGTGATTGAGTACTTATTTAGGACTAGCGTGGGTCACATGGGGTCATTGTGTACATATATAGGATTAGGGTGGGTCACATGGGGTCATTGAGTACATATATAGGACTAGGGTGGGACACATGGGGTCATTGAGCACTAACATAGGATTAGGGTGGGTCACCTGGGGTCATTGAGTACTTATATAGGACTAGGATGAGTCACATGGGGTCATTGAGTACTTATATAGGACTAGGGTGGGTCACATGGGGTGATTGAGTATTTATATAGGACTAGAGTGGGTCACATGGGGTCATTGAGTACTTATTTAGGACTAGCGTGGGTCACATGGGGTTATTGAGCACTAATATAGGACTAGGGTGGGTCACCTGGGGCCATTGAGTACTTATATAGGACTAGGATGGGTCACATGGGATCATTGAGTACTTATATAGGACTAGGATGGGTCACATGGGATCATTGAGTACTTATATAGGACTGGGGTGGGTCACATGGAATCATAGAGTACTTATATAGGACTAGGGTGGGTCACATGTGGTCATTGAGTACTTATATAGGAATAGGATGGGTCACATGGGATCATTGAGTACTTATATAGGACTGGGGTGGGTCACATGGAATCATAGAGTACTTATATAGGACTAGGGTGGGTCACATGGGGTCATAGAGCATTAATATATGACTAGGGTGGGTCACCTGCGGTCATTGAGTACTTATATAGAACTAGCGTGGGTCACATGGGGTCATTGTGTACATATATAGGACTAGGGTGGGTCACATGGGGTCATTCACTACATATATAGGACTAGGGTGGGTCACATGGGGTCATAGAGCATTAATATATGACTAGGGTGGGTCACCTGCGGTCATTGAGTACTTATATAGAACTAGGGTGGGTCACATGGGGTCATTGAGTACTCATATAGGACTAGCGTGGGTCACATGGGGTCATTGAGTACTTATATAGGACTAGGGTAGGTCACATGGGGTCATTGAGTACTTATATAGGACTAGGGTTGGTCACATGGGGTCATTTAGTACTTATATAGGACTAGCGTGGGTCACATGGGGTCATTGAGCACTAATATAGGACTATGGTGGGTCACCTGGGGTCATTGAGTACTTATATAGGACTAGCGTGGGTCACATGGGGTCATGGAGCACTAATATAGGACTATGGTGGGTCACCTGGGGTCATTGAGTACTTATATAGAACTAGGGTGGGTCACATGGGGTCATTGAGTACTTTTATAGGACTAGCGTGGGTCACATGGGGCCATTGAGCACTAATATAGGACTATGGTGGGTCATCTGGGGTCATTGAGTACTTATATAGTACTAGGATGGGTCACATGGGGTCATTGAGTACTTATATAGGACTAGGGTGGGTCACATGGGGTCATTGAATACTTATATAGGACTAACGTGGGTCACATGGGGTCATTGAGTACTTATATAGGACTAGGGTGGGTCAAATGGAGTTATTGAGTACTTATATAGGACTAGGGTGGGTCACATGGGGTAATTGAGTACTTATATAGGACAAGGGTGGGTCACATGGGGTCGTTGAGTACTTATATAGGACTAGCGTGGGTCACATGGGGTCATTGTGTACTTAAATAGGACTAGGGTGGGTCACATGGTGTCATTGAGTACTTATATAGGACTAGGGTGGGTCACATGTGGTCATTGAGTACTTATATAAGACTAGCGTGGGTCACATGTGGTCATTGTGTACATATATAGGATTAGGGTGGGTCACATGGGGTCATTGAGTACATATATAGGACTAGGGTTGGTCACATGGGGTCATTGAGCACTAATATAGGACTAGGGTGTGTCACCTGGGGTCATTGAGTACTTTTATTGGACTAGGGTGGCTGACCTGGGGTCATTGAGTACTTATATAGGACTAGGATGAGTCACATGGGGTCATTGAGTACTTATATAGGACTAGGGTGGGTCACATGGGGTCATTGGGTATTTATATAGGACTAGAGTGGGTCACATGGGGTCATTGAGTACTTATTTAGGACTAGCGTGGGTCACATGGGGTCATTGTGTACATATATAGGATTAGGGTGGGTCACATGGGGTCATTGAGTAAATATATAGGACTAGGGTGGGACACATGGGGTCATTGAGCACTAATATAGGACTAGGGTGGGTCACCTGGGGTCATTGAGTACTTATATAGGACTAGGATGAGTCACATGGGGTCATTGAGTACTTATATAGGACTAGGGTGGGTCACATGGGGTGATTGAGTATTTATATAGGACTAGAGTGGGTCACATGGGGTCATTGAGTACTTATTTAGGACTAGCGTGGGTCACATTGGGTCATTGAGCACTAATATAGGACTAGGGTGGGTCACCTGGGGCCATCGAGTACTTATATAGGAATAGGATGGGTCACATGGGATCATTGAGTACTTATATAGGACTGGGGTGGGTCACATGGAATCATAGAGTACTTATATAGGACTAGGGTGGGTCACATGGGGTCATTGAGTACTTATATAGGACTAGCGTGGGTCACATGGGGTCATTGTGTACATATATAGGATTAGGGTGGGTCACATGGGGTCATTGAGTACATATATAGGACTAGGGTGGGTCACATGGGGTCATTGAGCACTAAGATAGGACTAGGGTGGGTCACTTGGGGTCATTGAGTACTTATATAGGACTAGGATGAGTCACATGGGGTCATTGAGTACTTATATAGGACTAGGGTGGGTCACATGGGGTGATTGAGTAATTATATAGTACTGGGGTGGGTCACATGGGGTCATTGTGTACATATATAGGACTAGGGTGGTTCACCTGGGGTCATTGAGTACTTATATAGGACTAGGATGAGTCACATGGAGTCATTGACTACATATATAGGACTAGGGTGGGTCACATGGGGTCATTGAATACTTATATAGGACTAGGGTAGGTCACATGGGGTCATTGAGTACTTATATAGGACTAGGGTGGGTCACATGGGGTCATTGAATACTTATATAGGACTAGCGTGGGTCACATAGGGTCATTGAGTACTTATATAGGACTAGGGTGGGTCACATGGAGTTTTTGAGTACTTATATAGGACTAGGGTGGGTCACAATAGGTCATTGAGAACTTATATAGGACTAGGGTTGGTCACATAAGGTCATTGAGTACTTATATAGGACTGGGGTGGGTCACATGGAATCATAGAGTACTTATATAGGACTAGGGTGGGTCACATGGGGTCATTGAGTACTTATATAGGACTAGCGTGGGTCACATGGGGTCATTGTGTACATATATAGGATTAGGGTGGGTCACATGGGGTCATTGAGTACATATATAGGACTAGGGTGGGTCACATGGGGTCATTGAGCACTAATATAGGACTAGGGTGGGTCACTTGGGGTCATTGAGTACTTATATAGGACTAGGATGAGTCACATGGGGTCATTGAGTACTTATATAGGACTAGGGTGGGTCACATGGGGTGATTGAGTACTTATTTAGGACTAGCGTGGGTCACATGGGGTCATTGTGTACATATATAGGATTAGGGTGGGTCACATGGGGTCATTGAGTACATATATAGGACTAGGGTGGGACACATGGGGTCATTGAGCACTAACATAGGATTAGGGTGGGTCACCTGGGGTCATTGAGTACTTATATAGGACTAGGATGAGTCACATGGGGTCATTGAGTACTTATATAGGACTAGGGTGGGTCACATGGGGTGATTGAGTATTTATATAGGACTAGAGTGGGTCACATGGGGTCATTGAGTACTTATTTAGGACTAGCGTGGGTCACATGGGGTTATTGAGCACTAATATAGGACTAGGGTGGGTCACCTGGGGCCATTGAGTACTTATATAGGACTAGGATGGGTCACATGGGATCATTGAGTACTTATATAGGACTAGGATGGGTCACATGGGATCATTGAGTACTTATATAGGACTGGGGTGGGTCACATGGAATCATAGAGTACTTATATAGGACTAGGGTGGGTCACATGTGGTCATTGAGTACTTATATAGGAATAGGATGGGTCACATGGGATCATTGAGTACTTATATAGGACTGGGGTGGGTCACATGGAATCATAGAGTACTTATATAGGACTAGGGTGGGTCACATGGGGTCATTGAGTACTTATATAGGACTAGCGTGGGTCACATGGGGTCATTGTGTACATATATAGGATTAGGGTGGGTCACATGAGGTCATTGAGTACATATATAGGACTAGGGTGGGTCACATGGGGTCATTGAGCACTAAGATAGGACTAGGGTGGGTCACTTGGGGTCATTGAGTACTTATATAGGACTAGGATGAGTCACATGGGGTCATTGAGTACTTATATAGGACTAGGGTGGGTCACATGGGGTGATTGAGTAATTATATAGTACTGGGGTGGGTCACATGGGGTCATTGTGTACATATATAGGACTAGGGTGGTTCACCTGGGGTCATTGAGTACTTATATAGGACTAGGATGAGTCACATGGAGTCATTGACTACATATATAGGACTAGGGTGGGTCACATGGGGTCATTGAATACTTATATAGGACTAGGGTAGGTCACATGGGGTCATTGAGTACTTATATAGGACTAGGGTGGGTCACATGGGGTCATTGAATACTTATATAGGACTAGCGTGGGTCACATAGGGTCATTGAGTACTTATATAGAACTAGGGTGGGTCACATGGAGTTTTTGAGTACTTATATAGGACTAGGGTGGGTCACAATAGGTCATTGAGAACTTATATAGGACTAGGGTTGGTCACATAAGGTCATTGAGTACTTATATAGGACTGGGGTGGGTCACATGGAATCATAGAGTACTTATATAGGACTAGGGTGGGTCACATGGGGTCATTGAGTACTTATATAGGACTAGCGTGGGTCACATGGGGTCATTGTGTACATATATAGGATTAGGGTGGGTCACATGGGGTCATTGAGTACATATATAGGACTAGGGTGGGTCACATGGGGTCATTGAGCACTAATATAGGACTAGGGTGGGTCACTTGGGGTCATTGAGTACTTATATAGGACTAGGATGAGTCACATGGGGTCATTGAGTACTTATATAGGACTAGGATGGGTCACATGGGGTGATTGAGTACTTATTTAGGACTAGCGTGGGTCACATGGGGACATTCTGTACATATATAGGATTAGGGTGGGTCACATGGGGTCATTGAGTACATATATAGGACTAGGGTGGGACACATGGGGTCATTGAGCACTAACATAGGATTAGGGTGGGTCACCTGGGGTCATTGAGTACTTATATAGGACTAGGATGAGTCACATGGGGTCATTGAGTACTTATATAGGACTAGGGTGGGTCACATGGGGTGATTGAGTATTTATATAGGACTAGAGTGGGTCACATGGGGTCATTGAGTACTTATTTAGGACTAGCGTGGGTCACATGGGGTCATTGAGCACTAATATAGGACTAGGGTGGGTCACCTGGGGCCATTGAGTACTTATATAGGACTAGGATGGGTCACATGGGATCATTGAGTACTTATATAGGACTAGGATGGGTCACATGGGATCATTGAGTACTTATATAGGACTGGGGTGGGTCACATGGAATCATAGAGTACTTATATAGGACTAGGGTGGGTCACATGGGGTCATTGAGTACTTATATAGGACTAGCGTGGGTCACATGGGGTCATTGTGTACATATATAGGATTAGGGTGGGTCACATGGGGTCATTGAGTACAAATATAGGACTAGGGTGGGTCACATGGGGTCATTGAGCACTAATATAGGACTAGGGTGGGTCACTTGGGGTCATTGAGTACTTATATAGGACTAGGATGAGTCACATGGGGTCATTGAGTACTTATATAGGACTAGGGTGGGTCACATGGGGTGATTGAGTAATTATATAGTACTGGGGTGGGTCACATGGGGTCATTGAGTACTTATATAGGACTAGGGTGGGTCACATTAGGTCATTGAGTACTTATATAGGACTAGGGTTGTCACATGGGGTTATTGAGTACTTATATAGGACTAGGGTGGGTCAAATGTTGTCATTGAGTACCTTTATAGGACTAGCGTAGGTCACATGGGGTCATTGTGTACATATATAGGACTAGGGTGGGTCACATGGGGTCATTGACTACATATATAGGACTAGGGTGGGTCACATGGGGTGATAGTGCACTAACATATGACTAGGGTGGGTCAGCTGGGGTCATTGAGTACTTATATAGAACTAGGGTGGGTCACATGGGGTCATTGAGTACTTATATAGGACTAGCGTAGGTCACATGGGGTTATTGAGTACTTATATAGGACTAGGGAGGGTCACATGGAGTTATTGAGTACTTATATAGGACTAGGGTGGGTCACAATAGGTCATTGAGTACTTATATAGGACTAGGGTGGGTCACATGGGGTCATTGAATACTTATATAGGACTAGGTTGGGTCACATGTGGTCATTGCGTACTTATATAGGACAAGGGTGGGTCACATGCGGTCATTGAGTACTTATATAGGACTAGGGTGGGTCACATGGGGTAATTGAGTACTTATATAGGACAAGGGTGGGTCACATGGGTACATTGAGTACTTATATAGGACTAGGGTGGGTCACATGTGGTCATTGAGTACTTATATAGGACAAGGGTGGGTCACATGTGGTCATTGAGTACTTATATAAGACTAGCGTGGGTCACATGGGGTCATTGTGTACATATATAGGATTAGGGTGGGTCACATGGGGTCATTGAGTACTTATATAGGACTAGGATGAGTCACATGGGGTCATTGAGTACTTATATAGGACTAGGGTGGGTCACATGGGGTCATTGTGTACATATATAGGATTAGGGTGGGTCACATGGGGTCATTGAGTACATATATAGGACTAGGGTGGGTCACATGGGGTAATTGAGTACTTATATAGGACAAGGGTGGGTCACATGGGTACATTGAGTACTTATATAGGACTAGGGTGGGTCACATGTGGTCATTGAGTACTTATATAGGACAAGGGTGGGTCACATGTGGTCATTGAGTACTTATATAAGACTAGCGTGGGTCACATGGGGTCATTGTGTACATATATAGGATTAGGGTGGGTCACATGGGGTCATTGAGTACATATATAGGACTAGGGTTGGTCACATGGGGTCACTGAGCACTAATATAGGACTAGGGTGGGTCACCTGGGGTCATTGAGTACTTTTATAAGACTAGGGTGGCTGACCTGGGGTCATTGAGTACTTATATAGGACTAGGGTGGGTCACATGTGGTCATTGAGTACTTATATAAGACTAGCGTAGGTCACATGGGGTCATTGTGTACATATATAGGATTAGGGTGGGTCACATGGGGTCATTGAGTACATATATAGGACTAGGGTTGGTCACATGGGGTCACTGAGCACTAATATAGGACTAGGGTGGGTCACCTGGGGTCATTGAGTACTTTTATAAGACTATGGTGGCTGACCTGGGGTCATTGAGTACTTATATAGGACTAGGATGAGTCACATGGGGTCATTGAGTACTTATATAGGACTAGGGTGGGTCACATGGGGTCATTGGGTATTTATATAGGACTAGAGTGGGTCACATGGGGTCATTGAGTACTTATTTAGGACTAGCGTGGGTCACATGGGGTCATTGTGTACATATATAGGATTAGGGTGGGTCACATGGGGTCATTGAGTACATATATAGGACTAGGGTGGGTCACCTGGGGTGATTGAGTACTTATTTAGGACTAGCGTGGGTCACATGGGGTCATTGTGTACATATATAGGATTAGGGTGGGTCACATGGGGTCATTGAGTACATATATAGGACTAGGGTGGGTCACATGGGGTCATTGAGCACTAATATAGGACTAGGGTGGGTCACTTGGGGTCATTGAGTACTTATATAGGACTAGGATGAGTCACATGTGGTCATTGAGTACTTATATAGGACTAGGGTGGGTCACATGGGGTGATTGAGTACTTATTTAGGACTAGCGTGGGTCACATGGGGTCATTGTGTACATATATAGGATTAGGGTGGGTCACATGGGGTCATTGAGTACATATATAGGACTAGGGTGGGACACATGGGGTCATTGAGCACTAACATAGGATTAGGGTGGGTCACATGGGGTCATTGAGTACTTATATAGGACTAGGATGAGTCACATGGGGTCATTGTGTACTTATATAGGACTAGGGTGGGTCACATGGGGTGATTGAGTATTTATATAGGACTAGAGTGGGTCACATGGGGTCATTGAGTACTTATTTAGGACTAGCGTGGGTCACATGGGGTCATTGAGCACTAATATAGGACTAGGGTGGGTCACCTGGGGCCATTGAGTACTTATATAGGACTAGGATGGGTCACATGGGATCATTGAGTACTTATATAGGACTAGGATGGGTCACATGGGATCATTGAGTACTTATATAGGACTGGGGTGGGTCACATGGAATCATAGAGTACTTATATAGGACTAGGGTGGGTCACATGGGGTCATTGAGTACTTATATAGGAATAGGATGGGTCACATGGGATCATTGAGTACTTATATAGGACTGGGGTGGGTCACATGGAATCATAGAGTACTTATATAGGACTAGGGTGGGTCACATGGGGTCATTGAGTACTTATATAGGACTAGCGTGGGTCACATGGGGTCATTGTGTACATATATAGGATTAGGGTGGGTCACATGGGGTCATTGAGTACATATATAGGACTAGGGTGGGTCACATGGGGTCATTGAGCACTAAGATAGGACTAGGGTGGGTCACTTGGGGTCATTGAGTACTTATATAGGACTAGGATGAGTCACATGGGGTCATTGAGTACTTATATAGGACTAGGGTGGGTCACATGGGGTGATTGAGTAATTATATAGTACTGGGGTGGGTCACATGGGGTCATAGTGTACATATATAGGACTAGGGTGGTTCACCTGGGGTCATTGAGTACTTATATAGGACTAGGATGAGTCACATGGAGTCATTGACTACATATATAGGACTAGGGTGGGTCACATGGGGTCATTGAGTACTTATATAGGACTAGGATGAGTCACATGGGGTCATTGAGTACTTATATAGGACTAGGGTGGGTCACATGGGGTGATTGAGTATTTATATAGGACTAGAGAGGGTCACATGGGGTCATTGAGTACTTATTTAGGACTAGCGTGGGTCACATGGGGTCATTGAGCACTAATATAGGACTGGGGTGGGTCACATGGAATCATAGAGTACTTATATAGGACTAGGGTGGGTCACATGGGGTCATTGAGTACTTATATAGGACTAGCGTGGGTCACATGGGGTCATTGTGTACATATATAGGATTAGGGTGGGTCACATGGGGTCATTGAGTACATATATAGGACTAGGGTGGGTCACATGGGGTCATTGAGCACTAAGATAGGACTAGGGTGGGTCACTTGGGGTCATTGAGTACTTATATAGGACTAGGATGAGTCACATGGGGTCATTGAGTACTTATATAGGACTAGCGTGGGTCACATGGGGTCATTGTGTACATATATAGGATTAGGGTGGGTCACATGGGGTCATTGAGTACATATATAGGACTAGGGTGGGACACATGGGGTCATTGAGCACTAACATAGGATTAGGGTGGGTCACCTGGGGTCATTGAGTACTTATATAGGACTAGGATGAGTCACATGGGGTCATTGAGTACTTATATAGGACTAGGGTGGGTCACATGGGGTGATTGAGTATTTATATAGGACTAGAGTGGGTCACATGGGGTCATTGAGTACTTATTTAGGACTAGCGTGGGTCACATGGGGTCATTGAGCACTAATATAGGACTAGGGTGGGTCACCTGGGGCCATTGAGTACTTATATAGGACTAGGATGGGTCACATGGGATCATTGAGTACTTATATAGGACTAGGATGGGTCACATGGGATCATTGAGTACTTATATAGGACCGGGGTGGGTCACATGGAATCATAGAGTACTTATATAGGACTAGGGTGGGTCACATGGGGTCATTGAGTACTTATATAGGACTAGCGTGGGTCACATGGGGTCATTGTGTACATATATAGGATTAGGGTGGGTCACATGGGGTCATTGAGTACAAATATAGGACTAGGGTGGGTCACATGGGGTCATTGAGCACTAAAATAGGACTAGGGTGGGTCACTTGGGGTCATTGAGTACTTATATAGGACTAGGATGAGTCACATGGGGTCATTGAGTACTTATATAGGACTAGGGTGGGTCACATGGGGTGATTGAGTAATTATATAGTACTGGGGTGGGTCACATGGGGTCATTGAGTACTTATATAGGACTAGGGTGGGTCACATTAGGTCATTGAGTACTTATATAGGACTAGGGTTGTCACATGGGGTTATTGAGTACTTATATAGGACTAGGGTGGGTCACATGTTGTCATTGAGTACCTTTATAGGACTAGCGTAGGTCACATGGTGTCATTGTGTACATATATAGGACTAGGGTGGGTCACATGGGGTCATTGACTACATATATAGGACTAGGGTGGGTCACATGGGGTGATAGTGCACTAACATATGACTAGGGTGGGTCAGCTGGGGTCATTGAGTACTTATATAGAACTAGGGTGGGTCACATGGGGTCATTGAGTACTTATATAGGACTAGCGTAGGTCACATGGGGTTATTGAGTACTTATATAGGACTAGGGAGGGTCACATGGAGTTATTGAGTACTTATATAGGACTAGGGTGGGTCACAATAGGTCATTGAGTACTTATATAGGACTAGGGTGGGTCACATGGGGTCATTGAATACTTATATAGGACTAGGTTGGGTCACATGTGGTCATTGAGTACTTATATAGGACAAGGGTGGGTCACATGCGGTCATTGAGTACTTATATAGGACTAGGGTGGGTCACATGGGGTAATTGAGCACTTATATAGGACAAGGGTGGGTCACATGGGTACATTGAGTACTTATATAGGACTAGGGTGGGTCACATGTGGTCATTGAGTACTTATATAGGACAAGGGTGGGTCACATGTGGTCATTGAGTACTTATATAAGACTAGCGTGGGTCACATGGGGTCATTGTGTACATATATAGGATTAGGGTGGGTCACATGGGGTCATTGAGTACTTATATAGGACTAGGATGAGTCACATGGGGTCATTGAGTACTTATATAGGACTAGGGTGGGTCACATGAGGTCATTGTGTACATATATAGGATTAGGGTGGGTCACATGGGGTCATTGAGTACATATATAGGACTAGGGTGGGTCACATGGGGTAATTGAGTACTTATATAGGACAAGGGTGGGTCACATGGGTACATTGAGTACTTATATAGGACTAGGGTTGGTCACATGGGGTCACTGAGCACTAATATAGGACTAGGGTGGGTCACCTGGGGTCATTGAGTACTTTTATAAGACTAGGGTGGCTGACCTGGGGTCATTGAGTACTTATATAGGACTAGGGTGGGTCACATGTGGTCATTGAGTACTTATATAAGACTAGCGTAGGTCACATGGGGTCATTGTGTACATATATAGGATTAGGGTGGGTCACATGGGGTCATTGAGTACATATATAGGACTAGGGTTGGTCACATGGGGTCACTGAGCACTAATATAGGACTAGGGTGGGTCACCTGGGGTCATTGAGTAATTTTATAAGACTATGGTGGCTGACCTGGGGTCATTGAGTACTTATATAGGACTAGGATGAGTCACATGGGGTCATTGAGTACTTATATAGGACTAGGGTGGGTCACATGGGGTCATTGGGTATTTATATAGGACTAGAGTGGGTCACATGGGGTCATTGAGTACTTATATAGGACTAGGATGAGTCACATGGGGTCATTGAGTACTTATATAGGACTAGGGTGGGTCACATGGGGTGATTGAGTATTTATATAGGACTAGAGTGGGTCACATGGGGTCATTGGGTACTTATTTAGGACTAGCGTGGGTCACATTGGGTCATTGAGCACTAATATAGGACTAGGGTGGGTCACCTGGGGCCATCGAGTACTTATATAGGAATAGGATGGGTCACATGGGATCATTGAGTACTTATATAGGACTGGGGTGGGTCACATGGAATCATAGAGTACTTATATAGGACTAGGGTGGGTCACATGGGGTCATTGAGTACTTATATAGGACTAGCGTGGGTCACATGGGGTCATTGTGTACATATATAGGATTAGGGTGGGTCACATGGGGTCATTGAGTACATATATAGGACTAGGGTGGGTCACATGGGGTCATTGAGCACTAAGATAGGACTAGGGTGGGTCACTTGGGGTCATTGAGTACTTATATAGGACTAGGATGAGTCACATGGGGTCATTGAGTACTTATATAGGACTAGGGTGGGTCACATGGGGTGATTGAGTATTTATATAGGACTAGAGTGGGTCACATGGGGTCATTGAGTACTTATTTAGGACTAGCGTGGGTCACATTGGGTCATTGAGCACTAATATAGGACTAGGGTGGGTCACCTGGGGCCATCGAGTACTTATATAGGAATAGAATGGGTCACATGGGATCATTGAGTACTTATATAGGACTGGGGTGGGTCACATGGAATCATAGAGTACTTATATAGGACTAGGGTGGGTCACATGGGGTCATTGAGTACTTATATAGGACTAGCGTGGGTCACATGGGGTCATTGTGTACATATATAGGATTAGGGTGGGTCACATGGGGTCATTGAGTACATATATAGGACTAGGGTGGGTCACATGGGGTCATTGAGCACTAAGATAGGACTAGGGTGGGTCACTTGGGGTCATTGAGTACTTATATAGGACTAGGATGAGTCACATGGGGTCATTGAGTACTTATATAGGACTAGGGTGGGTCACATGGGGTGATTGAGTAATTATATAGTACTGGGGTGGGTCACATGGGGTCATTGTGTACATATATAGGACTAGGGTGGTTCACCTGGGGTCATTGAGTACTTATATAGGACTAGGATGAGTCACATGGAGTCATTGACTACATATATAGGACTAGGGTGGGTCACATGGGGTCATTGAATACTTATATAGGACTAGGGTAGGTCACATGGGGTCATTGAGTACTTATATAGGACTAGGGTGGGTCACATGGGGTCATTGAATACTTATATAGGACTAGCGTGGGTCACATAGGGTCATTGAGTACTTATATAGGACTAGGGTGGGTCACATGGAGTTTTTGAGTACTTATATAGGACTAGGGTGGGTCACAATAGGTCATTTAGTACTTATATAGGACTAGGGTTGGTCACATAAGGTCATTGAGTACTTATATAGGACTGGGTTGGGTCACATGGAATCATAGAGTACTTATATAGGACTAGGGTGGGTCACATGGGGTCATTGAGTACTTATATAGGACTAGCGTGGGTCACATGGGGTCATTGTGTACATATATAGGATTAGGGTGGGTCACATGGGGTCATTGAGTACATATATAGGACTAGGGTGGGTCACATGGGGTCATTGAGCACTAATATAGGACTAGGGTGGGTCACTTGGGGTCATTGAGTACTTATATAGGACTAGGATGAGTCACAAGGGGTCATTGAGTACTTATATAGGACTAGGGTGGGTCACATGGGGTGATTGAGTACTTATTTAGGACTAGCGTGGGTCACATGGGGTCATTGTGTACATATATAGGATTAGGGTGGGTCACATGGGGTCATTGAGTACATATATAGGACTAGGGTGGGACACATGGGGTCATTGAGCACTAACATAGGATTAGGGTGGGTCACCTGGGGTCATTGAGTACTTATATAGGACTAGGATGAGTCACATGGGGTCATTGAGTACTTATATAGGACTAGGGTGGGTCACATGGGGTGATTGAGTATTTATATAGGACTAGAGTGGGTCACATGGGGTCATTGAGTACTTATTTAGGACTAGCGTGGGTCACATGGGGTCATTGAGCACTAATATAGGACTAGGGAGGGTCACCTGGGGCCATTGAGTACTTATATAGGACTAGGATGGGTCACATGGGATCATTGAGTACTTATATAGGACTAGGATGGGTCACATGGGATCATTGAGTACTTATATAGGACTGGGGTGGGTCACATGGAATCATAGAGTACTTATATAGGTCTAGGGAGGGTCACATGGGGTCATTGAGTACTTATATAGGACTAGCGTGGGTCACATGGGGTCATTGTGTACATATATAGGATTAGGGTGGGTCACATGGGGTCATTGAGTACAAATATAGGACTAGGGTGGGTCACATGGGGTCATTGAGCACTAATATAGGACTAGGGTGGGTCACATGGGGTAATTGAGTACTTATATAGGACAAGGGTGGGTCACATGGGTACATTGAGTACTTATATAGGACTAGGGTGGGTCACATGTGGTCATTGAGTACTTATATAGGACAAGGGTGGGTCACATGTGGTCATTGAGTACTTATATAAGACTAGCGTGGGTCACATGGGGTCATTGTGTACATATATAGGATTAGGGTGGGTCACATGGGGTCATTGAGTACATATATAGGACTAGGGTTGGTCACATGGGGTCACTGAGCACTAATATAGGACTAGGGTGGGTCACCTGGGGTCATTGAGTACATATATAGGATTAGGGTGGGTCACATGGGGTCATTGTGTACATATATAGGATTAGGGTGGGTCACATGGGGTCATTGAGTACTTATATAGGACTAGGATGAGTCACATGGGGTCATTGAGTACTTATATAGGACTAGGGTGGGTCACATGGGGTGATTGAGTATTTATATAGGACTAGAGTGGGTCACATGGGGTCATTGAGTACTTATATAGGACTAGCGTGGGTCACATGGGGTCATTGTGTACATTTATAGGATTAGGGTGGGTCACATGGGGTCATTGTGTACATATATAGGATTAGGGTGGGTCACATGGGGTCATTGAGTACAAATATAGGACTAGGGTGGGTCACATGTGGTCATTGAGTACTTATATAAGACTAGCGTGGGTCACATGGGGTCATTGTGTACATATATAGGATTAGGGTGGGTCACATGGGGTCATTGAGTACTTATATAGAACTAGGATTAGTCACATGGGGTCATTGAGTACTTATATAGGACTAGGGTGGGTCACATGGGGTCATTGTGTACATATATAGGATTAGGGTGGGTCACATGGGGTCATTGAGTACATATATAGGACTAGGGTGGGTCTCATGGGGTAATTGAGTACTTATATAGGACAAGGGTGGGTCACATGGGTACATTGAGTACTTATATAGGACTAGGGTGGGTCACATGTGGTCATTGAGTACTTATATAGGACAAGGGTGGGTCACATGTGGTCATTGAGTACTTATATAAGACTAGCGTGGGTCACATGGGGTCATTGTGTACATATATAGGATTAGGGTGGGTCACATGGGGTCATTGAGTACATATATAGGACTAGGGTTGGTCACATGGGGTCACTGAGCACTAATATAGGACTAGGGTGGGTCACCTGGGGTCATTGAGTACTTTTATAAGACTAGGGTGGCTGACCTGGGGTCATTGAGTACTTATATAGGACTAGGGTGGGTCACATGTGGTCATTGAGTACTTATATAAGACTAGCGTAGGTCACATGGGGTCATTGTGTACATATATAGGATTAGGGTGGGTCACATGGGGTCATTGAGTACATATATAGGACTAGGGTTGGTCACATGGGGTCACTGAGCACTAATATAGGACTAGGGTGGGTCACCTGGGGTCATTGAGTACTTTTATAAGACTATGGTGGCTGACCTGGGGTCATTGAGTACTTATATAGGACTAGGATAAGTCACATGGGGTCATAGAGTACTTATATAGGACTAGGGTGGGTCACATGGGGTCATTGAGTATTTATATAGGACTAGAGTGGGTAGCATGGGGTCATTGAGTACTTATTTAGGTTTAGCGTGGGTCACATGGGGTCATTGTGTACATATATAGGATTAGGGTGGGTCACATGGGGTCATTGAGTACATATATAGGACTAGGGTGGGACACATGGGGTCATTGAGCACTAATATAGGACTAGGGTGGGTCACCTGGGGTCATTGAGTACTTATATAGGACTAGGATGAGTCACATGGGGTCATTGAGTACTTATATAGGACTAGGGTGGGTCACATGGGGTGATTGAGTATTTATATAGGACTAGAGTGGGTCACATGGGGTCATTGAGTACTTATTTAGGACTAGCGTGGGTCACATTGGGTCATTGAGCACTAATATAGGACTAGGGTGGGTCACCTGGGGCCATCGAGTACTTATATAGGAATAGGATGGGTCACATGGGATCATTGAGTACTTATATAGGACTGGGGTGGGTCACATGGAATCATAGAGTACTTATATAGGACTAGGGTGGGTCACATGGGGTCATTGAGTACTTATATAGGACTAGCGTGGGTCACATGGGGTCATTGTGTACATATATAGGATTAGGGTGGGTCACATGGGGTCATTGAGTACATATATAGGACTAGGGTGGGTCACATGGGGTCATTGAGCACTAAGATAGGACTAGGGTGGGTCACTTGGGGTCATTGAGTACTTATATAGGACTAGGATGAGTCACATGGGGTCATTGAGTACTTATATAGGACTAGGGTGGGTCACATGGGGTGATTGAGTAATTATATAGTACTGGGGTGGGTCACATGGGGTCATTGTGTACATATATAGGACTAGGGTGGTTCACCTGGGGTCATTGAGTACTTATATAGGACTAGGATGAGTCACATGGAGTCATTGACTACATATATAGGACTAGGGTGGGTCACATGGGGTCATTGAATACTTATATAGGACTAGGGTAGGTCACATGGGGTCATTGAGTACTTATATAGGACTAGGGTGGGTCACATGGGGTCATTGAATACTTATATAGGACTAGCGTGGGTCACATAGGGTCATTGAGTACTTATATAGGACTAGGGTGGGTCACATGGAGTTTTTGAGTACTTATATAGGACTAGGGTGGGTCACAATAGGTCATTGAGTACTTATATAGGACTAGGGTTGGTCACATAAGGTCATTGAGTACTTATATAGGACTAGGATGGGTCACATGGGATCATTGAGTACTTATATAGGACTGGGGTGGGTCACATGGAATCATAGAGTACTTATATAGGACTAGGGTGGGTCACATGGGGTCATTGAGTACTTATATAGGACTAGCGTGGGTCACATGGGGTCATTGAGTACAAATATAGGACTAGGGTGGGTCACATGGGGTCATTGAGCACTAATATAGGACTAGGGTGGGTCACTTGGGGTCATTGAGTACTTATATAGGACTAGGATGAGTCACATGGGGTCATTGAGTACTTATATAGGACTAGGGTGGGTCACATGGGGTGATTGAGTAATTATATAGTACTGGGGTGGGTCACATGGGGTCATTGAGTACTTATATAGGACTAGGGTGGGTCACATTAGGTCATTGAGTACTTATATAGGACTAGGGTTGTCACATGGGGTTATTGAGTACTTATATAGGACTAGGGTGGGTCAAATGTTGTCATTGAGTACCTTTATAGGTCTAGCGTAGGTCACATGGGGTCATTGTGTACATATATAGGACTAGGGTGGGTCACATGGGGTCATTGACTACATATATAGGACTAGGGTGGGTCACATGGGGTGATAGTGCACTAACATATGACTAGGGTGGGTCAGCTGGGGTCATTGAGTACTTATATAGAACTAGGGTGGGTCACATGGGGTCATTGAGTACTTATATAGGACTAGCGTAGGTCACATGGGGTTATTGAGTACTTATATAGGACTAGGGTGGGTCACATGGAGTTATTGAGTACTTATATAGGACTAGGGTGGGTCACAATAGGTCATTGAGTACTTATATAGGACTAGGGTGGGTCACATGGGGTCATTGAATACTTATATAGGACTAGGTTGGGTCACATGTAGTCATTGAGTACTTATATAGGACAAGGGTGGGTCACATGCGGTCATTGAGTACTTATATAGGACTAGGGTGGGTCACATGGGGTAATTGAGTACTTATATAGGACAAGGGTGGGTCACATGGGTACATTGAGTACTTATATAGGACTAGGGTGGGTCACATGTGGTCATTGAGTACTTATATAGGACAAGGGTGGGTCACATGTGGTCATTGAGTACTTATATAAGACTAGCGTGGGTCACATGGGGTCATTGTGTACATATATAGGATTAGGGTGGGTCACATGGGGTCATTGAGTACATATATAGGACTAGGGTGGGTCACATGGGGTAATTGAGTACTTATATAGGACAAGGGTGGGTCACATGGGTACATTGAGTACTTATATAGGACTAGGGTGGGTCACATGTGGTCATTGAGTACTTATATAGGACAAGGGTGGGTCACATGTGGTCATTGAGTACTTATATAAGACTAGCGTGGGTCACATGGGGTCATTGTGTACATATATAGGATTAGGGTGGGTCACATGGGGTCATTGAGTACATATATAGGACTAGGGTTGGTCACATGGGGTCACTGAGCACTAATATAGGACTAGGGTGGGTCACCTGGGGTCATTGAGTACTTTTATAAGACTAGGGTGGCTGACCTGGGGTCATTGAGTACTTATATAGGACTAGGGTGGGTCACATGTGGTCATTGAGTACTTATATAAGACTAGCGTAGGTCACATGGGGTCATTGTGTACATATATAGGATTAGGGTGGGTCACATGGGGTCATTGAGTACATATATAGGACTAGGGTTGGTCACATGGGGTCACTGAGCACTAATATAGGACTAGGGTGGGTCACCTGGGGTCATTGAGTACTTTTATAAGACTATGGTGGCTGACCTGGGGTCATTGAGTACTTATATAGGACTAGGATGAGTCACATGGGGTCATTGAGTACTTATATAGGACTAGGGTGGGTCACATGGGGTCATTGAGTATTTATATAGGACTAGAGTGGGTCACATGGGGTCATTGAGTACTTATTTAGGTCTAGCGTGGGTCACATGGGGTCATTGTGTACATATATAGGATTAGGGTGGGTCACATGGGGTCATTGAGTACATATATAGGACTAGGGTGGGACACATGGGGTCATTGAGCACTAATATAGGACTAGGGTGGGTCACCTGGGGTCATTGAGTACTTATATAGGACTAGGATGAGTCACATGGGGTCATTGAGTACTTATATAGGACTAGGGTGGGTCACATGGGGTGATTGAGTATTTATATAGGACTAGAGTGGGTCACATGGGGTCATTGAGTACTTATTTAGGACTAGCGTGGGTCACATTGGGTCATTGAGCACTAAGATAGGACTAGGGTGGGTCACCTGGGGCCATCGAGTACTTATATAGGAATAGGATGGGTCACATGGGATCATTGAGTACTTATATAGGACTGGGGTGGGTCACATGGAATCATAGAGTATTTATATAGGACTAGGGTGGGTCACATGGGGTCATTGAGTACTTATATAGGACTAGCGTGGGTCACATGGGGTCATTGTGTACATATATAGGATTAGGGTGGGTCACATGGGGTCATTGAGTACATATATAGGACTAGGGTGGGTCACATGGGGTCATTGAGCACTAAGATAGGACTAGGGTGGGTCACTTGGGGTCATTGAGTACTTATATAGGACTAGGATGAGTCACATGGGGTCATTGAGTACTTATATAGGACTAGGGTGGGTCACATGGAGTTTTTGAGTACTTATATAGGACTAGGGTGGGTCACAATAGGTCATTGAGTACTTATATAGGACTAGGGTTGGTCACATAAGGTCATTGAGTACTTATATAGGACTAGGATGGGTCACATGGGATCATTGAGTACTTATATAGGACTGGGGTGGGTCACATGGAATCATAGAGTACTTATATAGGACTAGGGTGGGTCACATGGGGTCATTGAGTACTTATATAGCACTAGCGTGGGTCACATGGGGTCATTGTGTACATATATAGGATTAGGGTGGGTCACATGGGGTCATTGAGTACTTTTATAAGACTATGGTGGCTGACCTGGGGTCATTGAGTACTTATATAGGACTAGGATGAGTCACATGGGGTCATTGAGTACTTATATAGGACTAGGGTGGGTCACATGGGGTCATTGAGTATTTATATAGGACTAGAGTGGGTCACATGGGGTCATTGAGTACTTATTTAGGTCTAGCGTGGGTCACATGGGGTCATTGTGTACATATATAGGATTAGGGTGGGTCACATGGGGTCATTGAGTACATATATAGGACTAGGGTGGGACACATGGGGTCATTGAGCACTAATATAGGACTAGGGTGGGTCACCTGGGGTCATTGAGTACTTATATAGGACTAGGATGAGTCACATGGGGTCATTGAGTACTTATATAGGACTAGGGTGGGTCACATGGGGTGATTGAGTATTTATATAGGACTAGAGTGGGTCACATGGGGTCATTGAGTACTTATTTAGGACTAGCGTGGGTCACATTGGGTCATTGAGCACTAATATAGGACTAGGGTGGGTCACCTGGGGCCATCGAGTACTTATATAGGAATAGGATGGGTCACATGGGATCATTGAGTACTTATATAGGACTGGGGTGGGTCACATGGAATCATAGAGTACTTATATAGGACTAGGGTGGGTCACATGGGGTCATTGAGTACTTATATAGGACTAGCGTGGGTCACATGGGGTCATTGTGTACATATATAGGATTAGGGTGGGTCACATGGGGTCATTGAGTACATATATAGGACTAGGGTGGGTCACATGGGGTCATTGAGCACTTATATAGGACTAGGATGAGTCACATGGGGTCATTGAGTACTTATATAGGACTAGGGTGGGTCACATGGGGTCATTGAGTATTTATATAGGACTAGAGTGGGTCACATGGGGTCATTGAGTACTTATTTAGGTCTAGCGTGGGTCACATGGGGTCATTGTGTACATATATAGGATTAGGGTGGGTCACATGGGGTCATTGAGTACATATATAGGACTAGGGTGGGACACATGGGGTCATTGAGCACTAATATAGGACTAGGGTGGGTCACCTGGGGTCATTGAGTACTTATATAGGACTAGGATGAGTCACATGGGGTCATTGAGTACTTATATAGGACTAGGATGAGTCACATGGGGTCATTGAGTACTTATATAGGACTAGGGTGGGTCACATGGAGTTTTTGAGTACTTATATAGGACTAGGGTGGGTCACAATAGGTCATTGAGTACTTATAAAGGACTAGGGTTGGTCACATAAGGTCATTGAGTACTTATATAGGACTAGGATGGGTCACATGGGATCATTGAGTACTTATATAGGACTGGGGTGGGTCACATGGAATCATAGAGTACTTATATAGGACTAGGGTGGGTCACATGGGGTCATTGAGTACTTATATAGGACTAGCGTGGGTCACATGGGGTCATTGTGTACATATATAGGATTAGGGTGGGTCACATGGGGTCATTGAGTACTTTTATAAGACTATGGTGGCTGACCTGGGGTCATTGAGTACTTATATAGGACTAGGATGAGTCACATGGGGTCATTGAGTACTTATATAGGACTAGGGTGGGTCACATGGGGTCATTGAGTATTTATATAGGACTAGAGTGGGTCACATGGGGTCATTGAGTACTTATTTAGGTCTAGCGTGGGTCACATGGGGTCATTGTGTACATATATAGGATTAGGGTGGGTCACATGGGGTCATTGAGTACATATATAGGACTAGGGTGGGACACATGGGGTCATTTAGCACTAATATAGGACTAGGGTGGGTCACCTGGGGTCATTGAGTACTTATATAGGACTAGGATGAGTCACATGGGGTCATTGAGTACTTATATAGGACTAGGGTGGGTCACATGGGGTGATTGAGTATTTATATAGGACTAGAGTGGGTCACATGGGGTCATTGAGTACTTATTTAGGACTAGCGTGGGTCACATTGGGTCATTGAGCACTAATATAGGACTAGGGTGGGTCACCTGGGGCCATCGAGTACTTATATAGGAATAGGATGGGTCACATGGGGTCATTGAGTACTTATATAGGACTAGGGTGGGTCACATGGGGTGATTGAGTATTTATATAGGACTAGAGTGGGTCACATGGGGTCATTGAGTACTTATTTAGGACTAGCGTGGGTCACATTGGGTCATTGAGCACTAATATAGGACTAGGGTGGGTCACCTGGGGCCATCGAGTACTTATATAGGAATAGGATGGGTCACATGGGATCATTGAGTACTTATATAGGACTGGGGTGGGTCACATGGAATCATAGAGTACTTATATAGGACTAGGGTGGGTCACATGGGGTCATTGAGTACTTATATAGGACTAGCGTGGGTCACATGGGGTCATTGTGTACATATATAGGATTAGGGTGGGTCACATGGGGTCATTGAGTACATATATAGGACTAGGGTGGGTCACATGGGGTCATTGAGCACTAAGATAGGACTAGGGTGGGTCACTTGGGGTCATTGAGTACTTATATAGGACTAGGATGAGTCACATGGGGTCATTGAGTACTTATATAGGACTAGGGTGGGTCACATGGGGTGATTGAGTAATTATATAGTACTGGGGTGGGTCACATGGGGTCATTGTGTACATATATAGGACTAGGGTGGTTCACCTGGGGTCATTGAGTACTTATATAGGACTAGGATGAGTCACATGGAGTCATTGACTACATATATAGGACTAGGGTGGGTCACATGGGGTCATTGAATACTTATATAGGACTAGGGTAGGTCACATGGGGTCATTGAGTACTTATATAGGACTAGGGTGGGTCACATGGGGTCATTGAATACTTATATAGGACTAGCGTGGGTCACATAGGGTCATTGAGTACTTATATAGGACTAGGGTGGGTCACATGGAGTTTTTGAGTACTTATATAGGACTAGGGTGGGTCACAATAGGTCATTGAGTACTTATATAGGACTAGGGTTGGTCACATAAGGTCATTGAGTACTTATATAGGACTAGGATGGGTCACATGGGATCATTGAGTACTTATATAGGACTGGGGTGGGTCACATGGAATCATAGAGTACTTATATAGGACTAGGGTGGGTCACATGGGGTCATTGAGTACTTATATAGGACTAGCGTGGGTCACATGGGGTCATTGTGTACATATATAGGATTAGGGTGGGTCACATGGGGTCATTGAGTACTTTTATAAGACTATGGTGGCTGACCTGGGGTCATTGAGTACTTATATAGGACTAGGATGAGTCACATGGGGTCATTGAGTACTTATATAGGACTAGGTTGGGTCACATGGGGTCATTGAGTATTTATATAGGACTAGAGTGGGTCACATGGGGTCATTGAGTACTTATTTAGGTCTAGCGTGGGTCACATGGGGTCATTGTGTACATATATAGGATTAGGGTGGGTCACATGGGGTCATTGAGTACATATATAGGACTAGGGTGGGACACATGGGGTCATTGAGCACTAATATAGGACTAGGGTGGGTCACCTGGGGTCATTGAGTACTTATATAGGACTAGGATGAGTCACATGGGGTCATTGAGTACTTATATAGGACTAGGGTGGGTCACATGGGGTGATTGAGTATTTATATAGGACTAGAGTGGGTCACATGGGGTCATTGAGTACTTATTTAGGACTAGCGTGGGTCACATTGGGTCATTGAGCACTAATATAGGACTAGGGTGGGTCACCTGGGGCCATCGAGTACTTATATAGGAATAGGATGGGTCACATGGGATCATTGAGTACTTATATAGGACTGGGGTGGGTCACATGGGGTCATTGTGTACATATATAGGACTAGGGTGGTTCACCTGGTGTCATTGAGTACTTATATAGGACTAGGATGAGTCACATGGAGTCATTGACTACATATATAGGACTAGGGTGGGTCACATGGGGTCATTGAATACTTATATAGGACTAGGGTAGGTCACATGGGGTCATTGAGTACTTATATAGGACTAGGGTGGGTCACATGGGGTCATTGAATACTTATATAGGACTAGCGTGGGTCACATAGGGTCATTGAGTACTTATATAGGACTAGGGTGGGTCACATGGAGTTTTTGAGTACTTATATAGGACTAGGGTGGGTCACAATAGGTCATTGAGTACTTATATAGGACTAGGGTTGGTCACATAAGGTCATTGAGTACTTATATAGGACTAGGGTGGGTCACATGTTGTCATTGAGTACCTTTATAGGACTAGCGTAGGTCACATGGGGTCATTGTGTACATATATAGGACTAGGGTGGGTCACATGGGGTCATTGACTACATATATAGGACTAGGGTGGGTCACATGGGGTGATAGTGCACTAACATATGACTAGGGTGGGTCACCTGCGGTCATTGAGTACTTATATAGAACTAGGGTGGGTCACATGGGGTCATTGAGTACTCATATAGGACTAGCGTGGGTCACATGGGGTCATTGAGTACTTATATAGGGCTAGGGTAGGTCACATGGGGTCATTGAGTACTTATATAGGACTAGGGTGGGTCACATGGGGTCATTTAGTACTTATATAGGACTAGCGTGGGTCACATGGGGTCATTGAGCACTAATATAGGACTATGGTGGGTCACCTGGGGTCATTGAGTACTTATATAGGACTAGCGTGGGTCACATGGGGTCATGGAGCACTAATATAGGACTATGGTGGGTCACCTGGGGTCATTGAGTACTTATATAGAACTAGGGTGGGTCACATGGGGTCATTGAGTACTTTTATAGGACTAGCGTGGGTCACATGGGGCCATTGAGCACTAATATAGGACTATGGTGGGTCATCTGGGGTCATTGAGTACTTATATAGTACTAGGATGGGTCACATGGGGTCATTGAGTACTTATATAGGACTAGGGTGGGTCACATGGGGTCATTGAATACTTATATAGGACTAACGTGGGTCACATGGGGTCATTGAGTACTTATATAGGACTAGGGTGGGTCAAATGGAGTTATTGAGTACTTATATAGGACTAGGGTGGGTCACATGGGGTAATTGAGTACTTATATAGGACAAGGGTGGGTCACATGGGGTCGTTGAGTACTTATATAGGACTAGCGTGGGTCACATGGGGTCATTGTGTACTTAAATAGGACTAGGGTGGGTCACATGGTGTCATTGAGTACTTATATAGGACTAGGGTGGGTCACATGTGGTCATTGAGTACTTATATAAGACTAGCGTGGGTCACATGGGGTCATTGTGTACATATATAGGATTAGGGTGGGTCACATGGGGTCATTGAGTACATATATAGGACTAGGGTGGGTCACATGGGGTCATTGAGCACTAAGATAGGACTAGGGTGGGTCACTTGGGGTCATTGAGTACTTATATAGGACTAGGATGAGTCACATGGGGTCATTGAGTACTTATATAGGACTAGGGTGGGTCACATGGGGTGATTGAGTAATTATATAGTACTGGGGTGGGTCACATGGGGTCATTGTGTACATATATAGGACTAGGGTGGTTCACCTGGGGTCATTGAGTACTTATATAGGACTAGGATGAGTCACATGGAGTCATTGACTACATATATAGGACTAGGGTGGGTCACATGGGGTCATTGAATACTTATATAGGACTAGGGTAGGTCACATGGGGTCATTGAGTACTTATATAGGACTAGGGTGGGTCACATGGGGTCATTGAATACTTATATAGGACTAGCGTGGGTCACATAGGGTCATTGAGTACTTATATAGGACTAGGGTGGGTCACATGGAGTTTTTGAGTACTTATATAGGACTAGGGTGGGTCACAATAGGTCATTGAGTACTTATATAGGACTAGGGTTGGTCACATAAGGTCATTGAGTACTTATATAGGACTAGGGTGGGTCACATGTTGTCATTGAGTACCTTTATAGGACTAGCGTAGGTCACATGGGGTCATTGTGTACATATATAGGACTAGGGTGGGTCACATGGGGTCATTGACTACATATATAGGACTAGGGTGGGTCACATGGGGTGATAGTGCACTAACATATGACTAGGGTGGGTCAGCTGGGGTCATTGAGTACTTATATAGAACTAGGGTGGGTCACATGGGGTCATTGAGTACTTATATAGGACTAGCGTAGGTCACATGGGGTTATTGAGTACTTATATAGGACTAGGGTGGGTCACATGGAGTTATTGAGTACTTATATAGGACTAGGGTGGGTCACAATAGGTCATTGAGTACTTATATAGGACTAGGGTGGGTCACATGGGGTCATTGAATACTTATATAGGACTAGGTTGGGTCACATGTGGTCATTGAGTACTTATATAGGACAAGGGTGGGTCACATGCGGTCATTGAGTACTTATATAGGACTAGGGTGGGTCACATGGGGTAATTGAGTACTTATATAGGACAAGGGTGGGTCACATGGGTACATTGAGTACTTATATAGGACTAGGGTGGGTCACATGTGGTCATTGACTACTTATATAGGACAAGGGTGGGTCACATGTGGTCATTGAGTACTTATATAAGACTAGCGTGGGTCACATGGGGTCATTGTGTACATATATAGGATTAGGGTGGGTCACATGGGGTCATTGAGTACTTATATAGGACTAGGATGAGTCACATGGGGTCATTGAGTACTTATATAGGACTAGGGTGGGTCACATGGGGTCATTGTGTACATATATAGGATTAGGGTGGGTCACATGTGGTCATTGAGTACATATATAGGACTAGGGTGGGTCACATGGGGTAATTGAGTACTTACATAGGACAAGGGTGGGTCACATGGGTACATTGAGTACTTATATAGGACTAGGGTGGGTCACATGTGGTCATTGAGTACTTATATAGGACAAGGGTGGGTCACATGTGGTCATTGAGTACTTATATAAGACTAGCGTGGGTCACATGGGGTCATTGTGTACATATATAGGATTAGGGTGGGTCACATGGGGTCATTGAGTACATATATAGGACTAGGGTTGGTCACATGGGGTCACTGAGCACTAATATAGGACTAGGGTGGGTCACCTGGGGTCATTGAGTACTTTTATAAGACTAGGGTGGCTGACCTGGGGTCATTGAGTACTTATATAGGAATAGGGTGGGTCACATGTGGTCATTGAGTACTTATATAAGACTAGCGTAGGTCACATGGGGTCATTGTGTACATATATAGGATTAGGGTGGGTCACATGGGGTCATTGAGTACATATATAGGACTAGGGTTGGTCACATGGGGTCACTGAGCACTAATATAGGACTAGGGTGGGTCACCTGGGGTCATTGAGTACTTTTATAAGACTATGGTGGCTTACCTGGGGTCATTGAGTACTTATATAGGACTAGGATGAGTCACATGGGCTCATTGAGTACTTATATAGGACTAGGGTGGGTCACATGGGGTCATTGAGTATTTATATAGGACTAGAGTGGGTCACATGGGGTCATTGAGTACTTATTTAGGTCTAGCGTGGGTCACATGGGGTCATTGTGTACATATATAGGATTAGGGTGGGTCACATGGGGTCATTGAGTACATATATAGGACTAGGGTGGGACACATGGGGTCATTGAGCACTAATATTGGACTAGGGTGGGTCACCTGGGGTCATTGAGTACTTATATAGGACTAGGATGAGTCACATGGGGTCATTGAGTACTTATATAGGACTAGGGTGGGTCACATGGGGTGATTGAGTATTTATATAGGACTAGAGTGGGTCACATGGGGTCATTGAGTACTTATTTAGGACTAGCGTGGGTCACATTGGGTCATTGAGCACTAATATAGGACTAGGGTGGGTCACCTGGGGCCATCGAGTACTTATATAGGAATAGGATGGGTCACATGGGATCATTGAGTACTTATATAGGACTGGGGTGGGTCACATGGAATCATAGAGTACTTATATAGGACTAGGGTGGGTCACATGGGGTCATTGAGTACTTATATAGGACTAGCGTGGGTCACATGGGGTCATTGTGTACATATATAGGATTAGGGTGGGTCACATGGGGTCATTGAGTACATATATAGGACTAGGGTGGGTCACATGGGGTCATTGAGCACTAAGATAGGACTAGGGTGGGTCACTTGGGGTGATTGAGTAATTATATAGTACTGGGGTGGGTCACATGGGGTCATTGTGTACATATATAGGACTAGGGTGGTTCACCTGGGGTCATTGAGTACTTATATAGGACTAGGATGAGTCACATGGAGTCATTGACTACATATATAGGACTAGGGTGGGTCACATGGGGTCATTGAATACTTATATAGGACTAGGGTAGGTCACATGGGGTCATTGAGTACTTATATAGGACTAGGGTGGGTCACATGGGGTCATTGAATACTTATATAGGACTAGCGTGGGTCACATAGGGTCATTGAGTACTTATATAGGACTAGGGTGGGTCACATGGAGTTTTTGAGTACTTATATAGGACTAGGGTGGGTCACAATAGGTCATTGAGTACTTATATAGGACTAGGGTTGGTCACATAAGGTCATTGAGTACTTATATAGGACTAGGATGGGTCACATGGGATCATTGAGTACTTATATAGGACTGGGGTGGGTCACATGGAATCATAGAGTACTTATATAGGACTAGGGTGGGTCACATGGGGTCATTGAGTACTTATATAGGACTAGCGTGGGTCACATGGGGTCATTGTGTATATATATAGGATTAGGGTGGGTCACATGGGGTCATTGAGTACTTTTATAAGACTATGGTGGCTGACCTGGGGTCATTGAGTACTTATATAGGACTAGGATGAGTCACATGGGGTCATTGAGTACTTATATAGGACTAGGTTGGGTCACATGGGGTCATTGAGTATTTATATAGGACTAGAGTGGGTCACATGGGGTCATTGAGTACTTATTTAGGTCTAGCGTGGGTCACATGGGGTCATTGTGTACATATATAGGATTAGGGTGGGTCACATGGGGTCATTGAGTACATATATAGGACTAGGGTGGGACACATGGGGTCATTGAGCACTAATATAGGACTAGGGTGGGTCACCTGGGGTCATTGAGTACTTATATAGGACTAGGATGAGTCACATGGGGTCATTGAGTACTTATATAGGACTAGGGTGGGTCACATGGGGTGATTGAGTATTTATATAGGACTAGAGTGGGTCACATGGGGTCATTGAGTACTTATTTAGGACTAGCGTGGGTCACATTGGGTCATTGAGCACTAATATAGGACTAGGGTGGGTCACCTGGGGCCATCGAGTACTTATATAGGAATAGGATGGGTCACATGGGATCATTGAGTACTTATATAGGACTGGGGTGGGTCACATGGGGTCATTGTGTACATATATAGGACTAGGGTGGTTCACCTGGGGTCATTGAGTACTTATATAGGACTAGGATGAGTCACATGGAGTCATTGACTACATATATAGGACTAGGGTGGGTCACATGGGGTCATTGAATACTTATATAGGACTAGGGTAGGTCACATGGGGTCATTGAGTACTTATATAGGACTAGGGTGGGTCACATGGGGTCATTGAATACTTATATAGGACTAGCGTGGGTCACATAGGGTCATTGAGTACTTATATAGGACTAGGGTGGGTCACATGGAGTTTTTGAGTACTTATATAGGACTAGGGTGGGTCACAATAGGTCATTGAGTACTTATATAGGACTAGGGTTGGTCACATAAGGTCATTGAGTACTTATATAGGACTAGGGTGGGTCACATGTTGTCATTGAGTACCTTTATAGGACTAGCGTAGGTCACATGGGGTCATTGTGTACATATATAGGACTAGGGTGGGTCACATGGGGTCATTGACTACATATATAGGACTAGGGTGGGTCACATGGGGTGATAGTGCACTAACATATGACTAGGGTGGGTCAGCTGGGGTCATTGAGTACTTATATAGAACTAGGGTGGGTCACATGGGGTCATTGAGTACTTATATAGGACTAGCGTAGGTCACATGGGGTTATTGAGTACTTATATAGGACTAGGGTGGGTCACATGGAGTTATTGAGTACTTATATAGGACTAGGGTGGGTCACAATAGGTCATTGAGTACTTATATAGGACTAGGGTGGGTCACATGGGGTCATTGAATACTTATATAGGACTAGGTTGGGTCACATGTGGTCATTGAGTATTTATATAGGACAAGGGTGGGTCACATGAGGTCATTGAGTACTTATATAGGACTAGGGTGGGTCACATGGGGTAATTGAGTACTTATATAGGACAAGGGTGGGTCACATGGGTACATTGAGTACTTATATAGGACTAGGGTGGGTCACATGTGGTCATTGAGTACTTATATAGGACAAGGGTGGGTCACATGTGGTCATTGAGTACTTATATAAGACTAGCGTGGGTCACATGGGGTCATTGTGTACATATATAGGATTAGGGTGGGTCACATGGGGTCATTGAGTACTTATATAGGACTAGGATGAGTCACATGGGGTCATTGAGTACTTATATAGGACTAGGGTGGGTCACATGGGGTCATTGTGTACATATATAGGATTAGGGTGGGTCACATGGGGTCATTGAGTACATATATAGGACTAGGGTGGGTCAGATGGGGTAATTGAGTACTTACATAGGACAAGGGTGGGTCACATGGGTACATTGAGTACTTATATAGGACTAGGGTGGGTCACATGTGGTCATTGAGTACTTATATAGGACAAGGGTGGGTCACATGTGGTCATTGAGTACTTATATAAGACTAGCGTGGGTCACATGGGGTCATTGTGTACATATATAGGATTAGGGTGGGTCACATGGGGTCATTCAGTACATATATAGGACTAGGGTTGGTCACATGGGGTCACTGAGCACTAATATAGGACTAGGGTGGGTCACCTGGGGTCATTGAGTACTTTTATAAGACTAGGGTGGCTGACCTGGGGTCATTGAGTACTTATATAGGACTAGGGTGGGTCACATGTGGTCATTGAGTACTTATATAAGACTAGCGTAGGTCACATGGGGTCATTGTGTACATATATAGGATTAGGGTGGGTCACATGGGGTCATTGAGTACATATATAGGACTAGGGTTGGTCACATGGGGTCACTGAGCACTAATATAGGACTAGGGTGGGTCACCTGGGGTCATTGAGTACTTTTATAAGACTATGGTGGCTGACCTGGGGTCATTGAGTACTTATATAGGACTAGGATGAGTCACATGGGGTCATTGAGTACTTATATAGGACTAGGGTGGGTCACATGGGGTCATTGAGTATTTATATAGGACTAGAGTGGGTCACATGGGGTCATTGAGTACTTATTTAGGTCTAGCGTGGGTCACATGGGGTCATTGTGTACATATATAGGATTAGGGTGGGTCACATGGGGTCATTGAGTACATATATAGGACTAGGGTGGGACACATGGGGTCATTGAGCACTAATATAGGACTAGGGTGGGTCACCTGGGGTCATTGAGTACTTATATAGGACTAGGATGAGTCACATGGGGTCATTGAGTACTTATATAGGACTAGGGTGGGTCACATGGGGTGATTGAGTATTTATATAGGACTAGAGTGGGTCACATGGGGTCATTGAGTACTTATTTGGGACTAGCGTGGGTCACATTGGGTCATTGAGCACTAATATAGGACTAGGGTGGGTCACCTGGGGCCATCGAGTACTTATATAGGAATAGGATGGGTCACATGGGATCATTGAGTACTTATATAGGACTGGGGTGGGTCACATGGAATCATAGAGTACTTATATAGGACTAGGGTGGGTCACATGGGGTCATTGAGTACTTATATAGGACTAGCGTGGGTCACATGGGGTCATTGTGTACATATATAGGATTAGGGTGGGTCACATGGGGTCATTGAGTACATATATAGGACTAGGGTGGGTCACATGGGGTCATTGAGCACTAAGATAGGACTAGGGTGGGTCACCTGGGGCCATCGAGTACTTATATAGGAATAGGATGGGTCACATGGGATCATTGAGTACTTATATAGGACTGGGGTGGGTCACATGGAATCATAGAGTACTTATATAGGACTAGGGTGGGTCACATGGGGTCATTGAGTACTTATATAGGACTAGCGTGGGTCACATGGGGTCATTGTGTACATATATAGGATTAGGGTGGGTCACATGGGGTCATTGAGTATTTATATAGGACTAGAGTGGGTCACATGGGGTCATTGAGTACTTATTTAGGTCTAGCGTGGGTCACATGGGGTCATTGTGTACATATATAGGATTAGGGTGGGTCACATGGGGTCATTGAGTACATATATAGGACTAGGGTGGGACACATGGGGTCATTGAGCACTAATATAGGACTAGGGTGGGTCACCTGGGGTCATTGAGTACTTATATAGGACTAGGATGAGTCACATGGGGTCATTGAGTACTTATATAGGACTAGGGTGGGTCACATGGGGTGATTGAGTATTTATATAGGACTAGAGTGGGTCACATGGGGTCATTGAGTACTTATTTGGGACTAGCGTGGGTCACATTGGGTCATTGAGCACTAATATAGGACTAGGGTGGGTCACCTGGGGCCATCGAGTACTTATATAGGAATAGGATGGGTCACATGGGATCATTGAGTACTTATATAGGACTGGGGTGGGTCACATGGAATCATAGAGTACTTATATAGGACTAGGGTGGGTCACATGGGGTCATTGAGTACTTATATAGGACTAGCGTGGGTCACATGGGGTCATTGTGTACATATATAGGATTAGGGTGGGTCACATGGGGTCATTGAGTACATATATAGGACTAGGGTGGGTCACATGGGGTCATTGAGCACTAAGATAGGACTAGGGTGGGTCACTTGGGGTGATTGAGTAATTATATAGTACTGGGGTGGGTCACATGGGGTCATTGTGTACATATATAGGACTAGGGTGGTTCACCTGGGGTCATTGAGTACTTATATAGGACTAGGATGAGTCACATGGAGTCATTGACTACATATATAGGACTAGGGTGGGTCACATGGGGTCATTGAATACTTATATAGGACTAGGGTAGGTCACATGGGGTCATTGAGTACTTATATAGGACTAGGGTGGGTCACATGGGGTCATTGAATACTTATATAGGACTAGCGTGGGTCACATAGGGTCATTGAGTACTTATATAGGACTAGGGTGAGTCACATGGAGTTTTTGAGTACTTATATAGGACTAGGGTGGGTCACAATAGGTCATTGAGTACTTATATAGGACTAGGGTTGGTCACATAAGGTCATTGAGTACTTATATAGGACTAGGATGGGTCACATGGGATCATTGAGTACTTATATAGGACTGGGGTGGGTCACATGGTATCATAGAGTACTTATATAGGACTAGGGTGGGTCACATGGGGTCATTGAGTACTTATATAGGACTAGCGTGGGTCACATGGGGTCATTGTGTACATATATAGGATTAGGGTGGGTCACATGGGGTCATTGAGTACTTTTATAAGACTATGGTGGCTGACCTGGGGTCATTGAGTACTTATATAGGACTAGGATGAGTCACATGGGGTCATTGAGTACTTATATAGGACTAGGTTGGGTCACATGGGGTCATTGAGTATTTATATAGGACTAGAGTGGGTCACATGGGGTGATTGAGTACTTATTTAGGACTAGCGTGGGTCACATTGGGTCATTGAGCACTAATATAGGACTAGGGTGGGTCACCTGGGGCCATCGAGTACTTATATAGGAATAGGATGGGTCACATGGGATCATTGAGTACTTATATAGGACTGGGGTGGGTCACATGGAATCATAGAGTACTTATATAGGACTAGGGTGGGTCACATGGGGTCATTGAGTACTTATATAGGACTAGCGTGGGTCACATGGGGTCATTGTGTACATATATAGGATTAGGGTGGGTCACATGAGGTCATTGAGTACATATATAGGACTAGGGTGGGTCACATGGGGTCATTGAGCACTAAGATAGGACTAGGGTGGGTCACTTGGGGTCATTGAGTACTTATATAGGACTAGGATGAGTCACATGGGGTCATTGAGTACTTATATAGGACTAGGGTGGGTCACATGGGGTGATTGAGTAATTATATAGTACTGGGGTGGGTCACATGGGGTCATTGTGTACATATATAGGACTAGGGTGGTTCACCTGGGGACATTGAGTACTTATATAGGACTAGGATGAGTCACATGGAGTCATTGACTACATATATAGGACTAGGGTGGGTCACATGGAGTTTTTGAGTACTTATATAGGACTAGGGTGGGTCACAATAGGTCATTGAGTACTTATATAGGACTAGGGTTGGTCACATAAGGTCATTGAGTACTTATATAGGACTAGGATGGGTCACATGGGATCATTGAGTACTTATATAGGACTGGGGTGGGTCACATGGAATCATAGAGTACTTATATAGGACTAGGGTGGGTCACATGGGGTCATTGAGTACTTATATAGGACTAGCGTGGGTCACATGGGGTCATTGTGTACATATATAGGATTAGGGTGGGTCACATGGGTTCTTTGACTACATATATAGGACTATGGCGGGTCACATGGGGTCATTGAGTACTTATATAGGACTAGGGTGGGTCACATGGAGTTATTGAGTACTTATATAGGACTAGGGTGGGTCACATTAGGTCATTGAGTACTTATATAGGACTAGGGTGGGTCACATGGGGTCATTGAATACTTATATAGGACTAGCGTGGGTCACATAGGGTCATTGAGTACTTATATAGGACTAGGGTGGGTCACATGGAGTTTTTGAGTACTTATATAGGACTAGGGTGGGTCACAATAGGTCATTGAGTACTTATATAGGACTAGGGTTGGTCACATAAGGTCATTGAGTACTTATATAGGACTAGGATGGGTCACATGGGATCATTGAGTACTTATATAGGACTGGGGTGGGTCACATGGAATCATAGAGTACTTATATAGGACTAGGGTGGGTCACATGGGGTCATTGAGTACTTATATAGGACTAGCGTGGGTCACATGGGGTCATTGTGTACATATATAGGATTAGGGTGGGTCACATGGGTTCTTTGACTACATATATAGGACTATGGTGGGTCACATGGGGTCATTGAGTACTTATATAGGACTAGGGTGGGTCACATGGAGTTATTGAGTACTTATATAGGACTAGGGTGGGTCACATTAGGTCATTGAGTACTTATATAGGACTAGGGTGGGTCACATGGTGTTATTGAGTACTTATATAGGACTAGGGTGGGTCACATGGGGTCATTGAGTACTTATATAGGACTAGCGTGGGTCACATGGGGTCATTGTGTACATATATAGGACTAGGGTGGGTCACATGGGGTCATTGACTACATATATAGGACTAGGGTGGGTCACATGGGGTCAAAGAGCATTAATATATGACTAGGGTGGGTCACCTGCGGTCATTGAGTACTTATATAGAACTAGGGTGGGTCACATGGGGTCATTGAGTACTCATATAGGACTAACGTGGGTCACATGGGGTCATTGAGTACTTATATAGGACTAGGGTAGGTCACATGGGGTCATTGAGTACTTATATAGGACTAGGGTGGGTCACATGGGGTCATTTAGTACTTATATAGGACTAGCGTGGGTCACATGGGGTCATTGAGCACTAATATAGGACTATGGTGGGTCACCTGGGGTCATTGAGTACTTATATAGGACTAGCGTGGGTCACATGGGGTCATGGAGCACTAATATAGGACTATGGTGGGTCACCTGGGGTCATTGAGTACTTATATAGAACTAGGGTGGGTCACATGGGGTCATTGAGTACTTTTATAGGACTAGCGTGGGTCACATGGGGCCATTGAGCACTAATATAGGACTATGGTGGGTCATCTGGGGTCATTGAGTACTTATATAGTACTAGGATGGGTCACATGGGGTCATTGAGTACTTATATAGGACTAGGGTGGGTCACATGGGGTCATTGAATACTTATATAGGACTAACGTGGGTCACATGGGGTCATTGAGTACTTATATAGGACTAGGGTGGGTCAAATGGAGTTATTGAGTACTTATATAGGACTAGGGTGGGTCACATGGGGTAATTGAGTACTTATATAGGACAAGGGTGGGTCACATGGGGTCGTTGAGTACTTATATAGGACTAGCGTGGGTCACATGGGGTCATTGTGTACTTAAATAGGACTAGGGTGGGTCACATGGTGTCATTGAGTACTTATATAGGACTAGGGTGGGTCACATGTGGTCATTGAGTACTTATATAAGACTAGCGTGGGTCACATGGGGTCATTGTGTACATATATAGGATTAGGGTGGGTCACATGGGGTCATTGAGTACATATATAGGACTAGGGTGGGTCACATGGGGTCATTGAGCAGTAAGATAGGACTAGGGTGGGTCACTTGGGGTCATTGAGTACTTATATAGGACTAGGATGAGTCACATGGGGTCATTGAGTACTTATATAGGACTAGGGTGGGTCACACGGGGTGATTGAGTAATTATATAGTACTGGGGTGGGTCACATGGGGTCATTGTGTACATATATAGGACTAGGGTGGTTCACCTGGGGTCATTGAGTACTTATATAGGACTAGGATGAGTCACATGGAGTCATTGACTACATATATAGGACTAGGGTGGGTCACATGGGGTCATTGAATACTTATATAGGACTAGGGTAGGTCACATGGGGTCATTGAGTACTTATATAGGACTAGGGTGGGTCACATGGGGTCATTGAATACTTATATAGGACTAGCGTGGGTCACATAGGGTCATTGAGTACTTATATAGGACTAGGGTGGGTCACATGGAGTTTTTGAGTACTTATATAGGACTAGGGTGGGTCACAATAGGTCATTGAGTACTTATATAGGACTAGGGTTGGTCGCATAAGGTCATTGAGTACTTATATAGGACTAGGGTGGGTCACATGTTGTCATTGAGTACCTTTATAGGACTAGCGTAGGTCACATGGGGTCATTGTGTACATATATAGGACTAGGGTGGGTCACATGGGGTCATTGACTACATATATAGGACTAGGGTGGGTCACATGGGGTGATAGTGCACTAACATATGACTAGGGTGGGTCAGCTGGGGTCATTGAGTACTTATATAGAACTAGGGTGGGTCACATGGGGTCATTGAGTACTTATATAGGACTAGCGTAGGTCACATGGGGTTATTGAGTACTTATATAGGACTAGGGTGGGTCACATGGAGTTATTGAGTACTTATATAGGACTAGGGTGGGTCACAATAGGTCATTGAGTACTTATATAGGACTAGGGTGGGTCACATGGGGTCATTGAATACTTATATAGGACTAGGTTGGGTCACATGTGGTCATTGAGTACTTATATAGGACAAGGGTGGGTCACATGCGGTCATTGAGTACTTATATAGGACTAGGGTGGGTCACATGGGGTAATTGAGTACTTATATAGGACAAGGGTGGGTCACATGGGTACATTGAGTACTTATATAGGACTAGGGTGGGTCACATGTGGTCATTGAGTACTTATATAGGACAAGGGTGGGTCACATGTGGTCATTGAGTACTTATATAAGACTAGCGTGGGTCACATGGGGTCATTGTGTACATATATAGGATTAGGGTGGGTCACATGGGGTCATTGAGTACTTATATAGGACTAGGATGAGTCACATGGGGTCATTGAGTACTTATATAGGACTAGGGTGGGTCACATGGGGTCATTGTGTACATATATAGGATTAGGGTGGGTCACATGGGGTCATTGAGTACATATATAGGACTAGGGTGGGTCACATGGGGTAATTGAGTACTTATATAGGACAAGGGTGGGTCACATGGGTACATTGAGTACTTATATAGGACTAGGGTGGGTCACATGTGGTCATTGAGTACTTATATAGGACAAGGGTGGGTCACATGTGGTCATTGAGTACTTATATAAGACTAGCGTGGGTCACATGGGGTCATTGTGTACATATATAGGATTAGGGTGGGTCACATGGGGTCAATGAGTACATATATAGGACTAGGGTTGGTCACATGGGGTCACTGAGCACTAATATAGGACTAGGGTGGGTCACCTGGGGTCATTGAGTACTTTTATAAGACTAGGGTGGCTGACCTGGGGTCATTGAGTACTTATATAGGACTAGGGTGGGTCACATGTGGTCATTGAGTACTTATATAAGACTAGCGTAGGTCACATGGGGTCATTGTGTACATATATAGGATTAGGGTGGGTCACATGGGGTCATTGAGTACATATATAGGACTAGGGTTGGTCACATGGGGTCACTGAGCACTAATATAGGACTAGGGTGGGTCACCTGGGGTCATTGAGTACTTTTATAAGACTATGGTGGCTGACCTGGGGTCATTGAGTACTTATATAGGACTAGGATGAGTCACATGGGGTCATTGAGTACTTATATAGGACTACGGTGGGTCACATGGGGTCATTGAGTATTTATATAGGACTAGAGTGGGTCACATGGGGTCATTGAATACTTATATAGGACTAGCGTGGGTCACATAGGGTCATTGAGTACTTATATAGGACTAGGGTGGGTCACATGGAGTTTTTGAGTACTTATATAGGACTAGGGTGGGTCACAATAGGTCATTGAGTACTTATATAGGACTAGGGTTGGTCACATAAGGTCATTGAGTACTTATATAGGACTAGGATGGGTCACATGGGATCATTGAGTACTTATATAGGACTGGGGTGGGTCACATGGAATCATAGAGTACTTATATAGGACTAGGGTGGGTCACATGGGGTCATTGAGTACTTATATAGGACTAGCGTGGGTCACATGGGGTCATTGTGTACATATATAGGATTAGGGTGGGTCACATGGGTTCTTTGACTTCATATATAGGACTGTGGTGGGTCACATGGGGTCATTGAGTACTTATATATGACTAGGGTGGGTCACATGGAGTTATTGACTACATATATAGGACTAGGGTGGGTCACATTAGGTCATTGAGTACTTATATAGGACTAGGGTGGGTCACATGGTGTTATTGAGTACTTATATAGGACTAGGGTGGGTCACATGGGGTCATTGAGTACTTATATAGGACTAGCGTGGGTCACATGTGGTCATTGAGTATTTATATAGGACTAGAGTGGGTCACATGGGGTCATTGAGTACTTATTTAGGTCTAGCGTGGGTCACATGGGGTCATTGTGTACATATATAGGATTAGGGTGGGTCACATGGGGTCATTGAGTACATATATAGGACTAGGGTGGGACACATGGGGTCATTGAGCACTAATATAGGACTAGGGTGGGTCACCTGGGGTCATTGAGTACTTATATAGGACTAGGATGAGTCACATGGGGTCATTGAGTACTTATATAGGACTAGGGTGGGTCACATGGGGTGATTGAGTATTTATATAGGACTAGAGTGGGTCACATGGGGTCATTGAGTACTTATTTAGGACTAGCGTGGGTCACATTGGGTCATTGAGCACTAATATAGGACTAGGGTGGGTCACCTGGGGCCATCGAGTACTTATATAGGAATAGGATGGGTCACATGGGATCATTGAGTACTTATATAGGACTGGGGTGGGTCACATGGAATCATAGAGTACTTATATAGGACTAGGGTGGGTCACATGGGGTCATTGAGTACTTATATAGGACTAGCGTGGGTCACATGGGGTCATTGTGTACATATATAGGATTAGGGTGGGTCACATGGGGTCATTGAGTACATATATAGGACTAGGGTGGGTCACATGGGGTCATTGAGCACTAAGATAGGACTAGGGTGGGTCACTTGGGGTCATTGAGTACTTATATAGGACTAGGATGAGTCACATGGGGTCATTGAGTACTTATATAGGACTAGGGTGGGTCACATGGGGTGATTGAGTAATTATATAGTACTGGGGTGGGTCACATGGGGTCATTGTGTACATATATAGGACTAGGGTGGTTCACCTGGGGTCATTGAGTACTTATATAGGACTAGGATGAGTCACATGGAGTCATTGACTGCATATATAGGACTAGGGTGGGTCACATGGGGTCATTGAATACTTATATAGGACTAGGGTAGGTCACATGGGGTCATTGAGTACTTATATAGGACTAGGGTGGGTCACATGGGGTCATTGAATACTTATATAGGACTAGCGTGGGTCACATAGGGTCATTGAGTACTTATATAGGACTAGGGTGGGTCACATGGAGTTTTTGAGTACTTATATAGGACTAGGGTGGGTCACAATAGGTCATTGAGTACTTATATAGGACTAGGGTTGGTCACATAAGGTCATTGAGTACTTATATAGGACTAGGATGGGTCACATGGGATCATTGAGTACTTATATAGGACTGGGGTGGGTCACATGGATTCATAGAGTACTTATATAGGACTAGGGTGGGTCACATGGGGTCATTGAGTACTTATATAGGACTAGCGTGGGTCACATGCTGTCATTGTGTACATATATAGGATTAGGGTGGGTCACATGGGGTCATTGAGTACTTTTATAAGACTATGGTGGCTGACCTGGGGTCATTGAGTACTTATATAGGACTAGGATGAGTCACATGGGGTCATTGAGTACTTATATAGGACTAGGGTGGGTCACATGGGGTCATTGAGTATATATATAGGACTAGAGTGGGTCACATGGGGTCATTGAGTACTTATTTAGATCTAGCGTGGGTCACATGGGGTCATTGTGTACATATATAGGATTAGGGTGGGTCACATGGGGTCATTGAGTACATATATAGGACTAGGGTGGGACACATGGGGTCATTGAGCACTAATATAGGACTAGGGTGGGTCACCTGGGGTCATTGAGTACTTATATAGGACTAGGATGAGTCACATGGGGTCATTGAGTACTTATATAGGACTAGGGTGGGTCACATGGGGTGATTGAGTATTTATATAGGACTAGAGTGGGTCACATGGGGTCATTGAGTACTTATTTAGGACTAGCGTGGGTCACATTGGGTCATTGAGCACTAATATAGGACTAGGGTGGGTCACCTGGGGCCATCGAGTACTTATATAGGAATAGGATGGGTCACATGGGATCATTGAGTACTTATATAGGACTGGGGTGGGTCACATGGAATCATAGAGTGCTTATATAGGACTAGGGTGGGTCACATGGGGTCATTGAGTACTTATATAGGACTAGCGTGGGTCACATGGGGTCATTGTGTACATATATAGGATTAGGGTGGGTCACATGGGGTCATTGAGTACATATATAGGACTAGGGTGGGTCACATGGGGTCATTGAGCACTAAGATAGGACTAGGGTGGGTCACTTGGGGTCATTGAGTACTTATATAGGACTAGGATGAGTCACATGGGGTCATTGAGTACTTATATAGGACTAGGGTGGGTCACATGGGGTGATTGAGTAATTATATAGTACTGGGGTGGGTCACATGGGGTCATTGTGTACATATATAGGACTAGGGTGGTTCACCTGGGGTCATTGAGTACTTATATAGGACTAGGATGAGTCACATGGAGTCATTGACTACATATATAGGACTAGGGTGGGTCACATAGAGTTTTTGAGTACTTATATAGGACTAGGGTGGGTCACAATAGGTCATTGAGTACTTATATAGGACTAGGGTTGGTCACATAAGGTCATTGAGTACTTATATAGGACTAGGATGGGTCACATGGGATCATTGAGTACTTATATAGGACTGGGGTGGGTCACATGGAATCATAGAGTACTTATATAGGACTAGGGTGGGTCACATGGGGTCATTGAGTACTTATATAGGACTAGCGTGGGTCACATGGGGTCATTGTGTACATATATAGGATTAGGGTGGGTCACATGGGTTCTTTGACTACATATATAGGACTATGGTGGGTCACATGGGGTCATTGAGTACTTATATAGGACTAGGGTTGGTCACATGGAGTTATTGAGTACTTATATAGGACTAGGGTGGGTCACATTAGGTCATTGAGTACTTATATAGGACTAGGGTGGGTCACATGGGGTCATTGAATACTTATATAGGACTAGCGTGGGTCACATAGGGTCATTGAGTACTTATATAGGACTAGGGTGGGTCACATGGAGTTTTTGAGTACTTATATAGGACTAGGGTTGGTCACAATAGGTCATTGAGTATTTATATAGGACTAGGGTTGGTCACATAAGGTCATTGAGTACTTATATAGGACTAGGATGGGTCACATGGGATCATTGAGTACTTATATAGGACTGGGGTGGGTCACATGGAATCATAGAGTACTTATATAGGACTAGGGTGGGTCACATGGGGTCATTGAGTACTTATATAGGACTAGCGTGGGTCACATGGGGTCATTGTGTACATATATAGGATTAGGGTGGGTCACATGGGTTCTTTGACTACATATATAGGACTATGGTGGGTCACATGGGGTCATTGAGTACTTATATAGGACTAGGGTGGGTCACATGGAGTTATTGAGTACTTATATAGGACTAGGGTGGGTCACATTAGGTCATTGAGTACTTATATAGGACTAGGGTGGGTCACATGGAGTTTTTGAGTACTTATATAGGACTAGGGTTGGTCACAATAGGTCATTGAGTATTTATATAGGACTAGGGTTGGTCACATAAGGTCATTAAGTACTTATATAGGACTAGGATGGGTCACATGGGATCATTGAGTACTTATATAGGACTGGGGTGGGTCACATGGAATCATAGAGTACTTATATAGGACTAGGGTGGGTCACATGGGGTCATTGAGTACTTATATAGGACTAGCGTGGGTCACATGGGGTCATTGTGTACATATATAGGATTAGGGTGGGTCACATGGGTTCTTTGACTACATATATAGGACTATGGTGGGTCACATGGGGTCATTGAGTACTTATATAGGACTAGGGTGGGTCACATGGAGTTATTGAGTACTTATATAGGACTAGGGTGGGTCACATTAGGTCATTGAGTACTTATATAGGACTAGGGTGAGTCACATGGTGTTATTGAGTACTTATATAGGACTAGGGTGGGTCACATGGGGTCATTGAGTACTTATATAGGACTAGCGTGGGTCACATGGGGTCATTGTGTACATATATAGGACTAGGGTGGGTCACATGGGGTCATTGACTACATATATAGGACTAGGGTGGGTCACATGGGGTCATAGAGCATTAATATATGACTAGGGTGGGTCACATGCGGTCATTGAGTACTTATATAGAACTAGGGTGGGTCACATGGGGTCATTGAGTACTCATATAGGACTAGCGTGGGTCACATGGGGTCATTGAGTACTTATATAGGACTAGGGTAGGTCACATGGGGTCATTGAGTACTTATATAGGACTAGGGTGGGTCACATGGGGTCATTTAGTACTTATATAGGACTAGCGTGGGTCACATGGGGTCATTGAGCACTAATATAGGACTATGGTGGGTCACCTGGGGTCATTGAGTACTTATATAGGACTAGGGTAGGTCACATGGGGTCATTGAGTACTTATATAGGACTAGGGTGGGTCACATGGGGTCATTTAGTACTTATATAGGACTAGCGTGGGTCACATGGGGTCATTGAGCACTAATATAGGACTATGGTGGGTCACCTGGGGTCATTGAGTACTTATATAGGACTAGCGTGGGTCACATGGGGTCATGGAGCACTAATATAGGACAATGGTGGGTCACCTGGGGTCATTGAGTACTTATATAGAACTAGGGTGGGTCACATGGGGTCATTGAGTACTTTTATAGGACTAGCGTGGGTCACATGGAGCCATTGAGCACTAATATAGGACTATGGTGGGTCATCTGGGGTCATTGAGTACTTATATAGTACTAGGATGGGTCACATGGGGTCATTGAGTACTTATATAGGACTAGGGTGGGTCACATGGGGTCATTGAATACTTATATAGGACTAACGTGGGTCACATGGGGTCATTGAGTACTTATATAGGACTAGGGTGGGTCAAATGGAGTTATTGAGTACTTATATAGGACTAGGGTGGGTCACATGGGGTAATTGAGTACTTATATAGGACAAGGGTGGGTCACATGGGGTCGTTGAGTACTTATATAGGACTAGCGTGGGTCACATGGGGTCATTGTGTACTTAAATAGGACTAGGGTGGGTCACATGGTGTCATTGAGTACTTATATAGGACTAGGGTGGGTCACATGTGGTCATTGAGTACTTATATAAGACTAGCGTGGGTCACATGGGGTCATTGTATACATATATAGGATTAGGGTGGGTCACATGGGGTCATTGAGTACATATATAGGACTAGGGTGGGTCACATGGGGTCATTGAGCACTAAGATAGGACTAGGGTGGGTCACTTGGGGTCATTGAGTACTTATATAGGACTAGGATGAGTCACATGGGGTCATTGAGTACTTATATAGGACTAGGGTGGGTCACATGGGGTGATTGAGTAATTATATAGTACTGGGGTGGGTCACATGGGGTCATTGTGTACATATATAGGACTAGGGTGGTTCACCTGGGGTCATTGAGTACTTATATAGGACTAGGATGAGTCACATGGAGTCATTGACTACATATATAGGACTAGGGTGGGTCACATGGGGTCATTGAATACTTATATAGGACTAGGGTAGGTCACATGGGGTCATTGAGTACTTATATAGGACTAGGGTGGGTCACATGGGGTCATTGAATACTTATATAGGACTAGCGTGGGTCACATAGGGTCATTGAGTACTTATATAGGACTAGGGTGGGTCACATGGAGTTTTTGAGTACTTATATAGGACTAGGGTGGGTCACAATAGGTCATTGAGTACTTATATAGGACTAGGGTTGGTCACATAAGGTCATTGAGTACTTATATAGGACTAGGATGGGTCACATGGGATCATTGAGTACTTATATAGGACTGGGGTGGGTCACATGGAATCATAGAGTACTTATATAGGACTAGGGTGGGTCACATGGTGTCATTGAGTACTTATATAGGACTAGCGTGGGTCACATGGGGTCATTGTGTACATATATAGGATTAGGGTGGGTCACATGGGGTCATTGAGTACTTTTATAAGACTATGGTGGCTGACCTGGGGTCATTGAGTACTTATATAGGACTAGGATGAGTCACATGGGGTCATTGAGTTCTTATATAGGACTAGGGTGGGTCACATGGGGTCATTGAGTATTTATATAGGACTAGAGTGGGTCACATGGGGTCATTGAGTACTTATTTAGGTCTAGCGTGTGTCACATGGGGTCATTGTGTACATATATAGGATTAGGGTGGGTCACATGGGGTCATTGAGTACATATATAGGACTAGGGTGGGACACATGGGGTCATTGAGCACTAATATAGGATTAGGGTGGGTCACCTTGGGTCATTGAGTACTTATATAGGACTAGGATGAGTCACATGGGGTCATTGAGTACTTATATAGGACTAGGGTGGGTCACATGGGGTCATTGAGTACTTATTTAGGACTAGCGTGGGTCACATTGGGTCATTGGGCACTAATATAGGACTAGGGTGGGTCACCTGGGGCCATCGAGTACTTATATAGGAATAGGATGGGTCACATGGGATCATTGAGTACTTATATAGGACTGGGGTGGGTCACATGGAATCATAGAGTACTTATATAGGACTAGGGTGGGTCACATGGGGTCATTGAGTACTTATATAGGACTAGCGTGGGTCACATGGGGTCATTGTGTACATATATAGGATTAAGGTGGGTCACATGGGGTCATTGAGTACATATATAGGACTAGGGTGGGTCACATGGGGTCATTGAGCACTAAGATAGGACTAGGGTGGGTCACTTGGGGTCATTGAGTACTTATATAGGACTAGGATGAGTCACATGGGGTCATTGAGTACTTATATAGGACTAGGGTGGGTCACATGGGGTGATTGGATAATTATATAGTACTGGGGTGGGTCACATGGGGTCATTGTGTACATATATAGGACTAGGGTGGTTCACCTGGGGTCATTGAGTACTTATATAGGACTAGGATGAGTCACATGGAGTCATTGACTACATATATAGGACTAGGGTGGGTCACATGGGGTCATTGAATACTTATATAGGACTAGGGTAGGTCACATGGGGTCATTGAGTACTTATATAGGACTAGGGTGGGTCACATGGGGTCATTGAATACTTATATAGGACTAGCGTGGGTCACATAGGGTCATTGAGTACTTATATAGGACTAGGGTGGGTCACATGGAGTTTTTGAGTACTTATATAGGACTAGGGTGGGTCACAATAGGTCATTGAGTACTTATATAGGACTAGGGTTGGTCACATAAGGTCATTGTGTACTTATATAGGACTAGGATGGGTCACATGGGATCATTGAGTACTTATATAGGACTGGGGTGGGTCACATGGAATCATAGAGTACTTATATAGGACTAGGGTGGGTCACATGGGGTCATTGAGTACTTATATAGGACTAGCGTGGGTCACATGGGGTCATTGTGTACATATATAGGATTAGGGTGGGTCACATGTGGTCATTGAGTACATATATAGGACTAGGGTGGGTCACATGGGGTCATTGAGCACTAATATAGGACTAGGGTGGGTCACTTGGGGTCATTGAGTACTTATATAGGACTAGGATGAGTCACATGGGGTCATTGAGTACTTATAGAGGACTAGGGTGGGTCACATGGGGTGATTGAGTACTTATTTAGGACTAGCGTGGGTCACATGGGGTCATTGTGTACATATATAGGATTAGGGTGGGTCACATGGGGTCATTGAGTACATATATAGGACTAGGGTGGGACACATGGGGTCATTGAGCACTAACATAGGATTAGGGTGGGTCACCTGGGGTCATTGAGTACTTATATAGGACTAGGATGAGTCACATGGGGTCATTGAGTACTTATATAGGACTAGGGTGGGTCACATGGGGTGATTGAGTAATTATATAGTACTGGGGTGGGTCACATGGGGTCATTGTGTACATATATAGGACTAGGGTGGTTCACCTGGGGTCATTGAGTACTTATATAGGACTAGGATGAGTCACATGGAGTCATTGACTACATATATAGGACTAGGGTGGGTCACATGGGGTGATTGAGTATTTATATAGGACTAGAGTGGGTCACATGGGGTCATTGAGTACTTATTTAGGACTAGCGTGGGTCACATGGGGTCATTGAGCACTAATATAGGACTAGGGTGGGTCACCTGGGGCCATTGAGTACTTATATAGGACTAGGATGGGTCACATGGGATCATTGAGTACTTATATAGGACTAGGATGGGTCACATGGGATCATTGAGTACTTATATAGGACTGGGGTGGGTCACATGGAATCATAGAGTACTTATATAGGACTAGGGTGGGTCACATGGGGTCATTGAGTATTTATATAGGACTAGCGTGGGTCACATGGGGACATTGTGTACATATATAGGATTAGGGTGGGTCACATGGGGTCATTTAGTACAAATATAGGACTAGGGTGGGTCACATGGGGTCATTGAGCACTAATATAGGACTAGGGTGGGTCACTTGGGGTCATTGAGTACTTATATAGGACTAGGATGAGTCACATGGGGTCATTGAGTACTTATATAGGACTAGGGTGGGTCACATGGGGTGATTGAGTACATATATAGGACTAGGGTTGGTCACATGGGGTCACTGAGCACTAATATAGGACTAGGGTGGGTCACCTGGGGTCATTGAGTACTTTTATAAGACTATGGTGGCTGACCTGGGGTCATTGAGTACTTATATAGGACTAGGGTGGGTCACATGTGGTCATTGAGTACTTATATAAGACTAGCGTAGGTCACATGGGGTCATTGTGTACATATATAGGATTAGGGTGGGTCACATGGGGTCACTGAGCACTAATATAGGACTAGGGTGGGTCACCTGGGGTCATTGAGTACTTTTATAAGACTATGGTGGCTGACCTGGGGTCATTGAGTACTTATATAGGACTAGGATGAGTCACATGGGGTCATTGAGTACTTATATAGGACTAGGGTGGGTCACATGGGGTCATTGAGTATTTATATAGGACTAGAGTGGGTCACATGGGGTCATTGAGTATTTATATAGGACTAGGGTGGGACACATGGGGTCATTGAGCACTAATATAGGACTAGGGTGGGTCACCTGGGGTCATTGAGTACTTATATAGGACTAGGATGAGTCACATGGGGTCATTGAGTACTTATATAGGACTAGGGTGGGTCACATGGGGTGATTGAGTATTTATATAGGACTAGAGTGGGTCACATGGGGTCATTGAGTACTTATTTAGGACTAGCGTGGGTCACATTGGGTCATTGAGCACTAATATAGGACTAGGGTGGGTCACCTGGGGCCATCGAGTACTTATATAGGAATAGGATGGGTCACATGGGATCATTGAGTACTTATATAGGACTGGGGTGGGTCACATGGAATCATAGAGTACTTATATAGGACTAGGGTGGGTCACATGGGGTCATTGAGTACTTATATAGGACTAGCGTGGGTCACATGGGGTCATTGTGTACATATATAGGATTAGGGTGGGTCACATGGGGTCATTGAGTACATATATAGGACTAGGGTGGGTCACATGGGGTCATTGAGCACTAAGATAGGACTAGGGTGGGTCACTTGGGGTCATTGAGTACTTATATAGGACTAGGATGAGTCACATGGGGTCATTGAGTACTTATATAGGACTAGGGTGGGTCACATGGGGTGATTGAGTAATTATATAGTACTGGGGTGGGTCACATGGGGTCATTGTGTACATATATAGGACTAGGGTGGTTCACCTGGGGTCATTGAGTACTTATATAGGACTAGGATGAGTCACATGGAGTCATTGACTACATATATAGGACTAGGGTGGGTCACATGGGGTCATTGAATACTTATATAGGACTAGGGTAGGTCACATGGGGTCATTGAGTACTTATATAGGACTAGGGTGGGTCACATGGGGTCATTGAATACTTATATAGGACTAGCGTGGGTCACATAGGGTCATTGAGTACTTATATAGGACTAGGGTGGGTCACATGGAGTTTTTGAGTACTTATATAGGACTAGGGTGGGTCACAATATGTCATTGAGTACTTATATAGGACTAGGGTTGGTCACATAAGGTCATTGAGTACTTATATAGGACTAGGATGGGTCACATGGGATCATTGAGTACTTATATAGGACTGGGGTGGGTCACATGGAATCATAGAGTACTTATATAGGACTAGGGTGGGTCACATGGGGTCATTGAGTACATATATAGGATTAGGGTGGGTCACATGGGGTCATTGAGTACTTTTATAAGACTATGGTGGCTGACCTGGGGTCATTGAGTACTTATATAGGACTAGGATGAGTCACATGGGGTCATTGAGTACTTATATAGGACTAGGGTGGGTCACATGGGGTCATTGAGTATTTATATAGGACTAGAGTGGGTCACATGGGGTCATTGAGTACTTATTTAGGTCTAGCGTGGGTCACATGGGGTCATTGTGTACATATATAGGATTAGGGTGGGTCACATGGGGTCATTGAGTACATATATAGGACTAGGGTGGGACACATGGGGTCATTGAGCACTAATATAGGACTAGGGTGGGTCACCTGGGGTCATTGGGTACTTATATAGGACTAGGATGAGTCACATGGGGTCATTGAGTACTTATATAGGACTAGGGTGGGTCACATGGGGTGATTGAGTATTTATATAGGACTAGAGTGGGTCACATGGGGTCATTGAGTACTTATTTAGGACTAGCGTGGGTCACATTAGGTCATTGAGCACTAATATAGGACTAGGGTGGGTCACCTGGGGCCATCGAGTACTTATATAGGAATAGGATGGGTCACATGGGATCATTGAGTACTTATATAAGACTGGGGTGGGTCACATGGAATCATAGAGTACTTATATAGGACTAGGGTGGGTCACATGGGGTCATTGAGTACTTATATAGGACTAGCGTGGGTCACATGGGGTCATTGTGTACATATATAGGATTATGGTGGGTCACATGGGGTCATTGAGTACATATATAGGACTAGGGTGGGTCACATGGGGTCATTGAGCACTAAGATAGGACTAGGGTGGGTCACTTGGGGTCATTGAGTACTTATATAGGACTAGGATGAGTCACATGGGGTCATTGAGTACTTATATAGGACTAGGGTGGGTCACATGGGGTGATTGAGTAATTATATAGTACTGGGGTGGGTCACATGGGGTCATTGTGTACATATATAGGACTAGGGTGGTTCACCTGGGGTCATTGAGTACTTATATAGGACTAGGATGAGTCACATGGAGTCATTGACTACATATATAGGACTAGGGTGGGTCACATGGAGTTTTTGAGTACTTATATAGGACTAGGGTGGGTCACAATAGGTCATTGAGTACTTATATAGGACTAGGGTTGGTCACATAAGGTCATTGAGTACTTATATAGGACTAGGATGGGTCACATGGGATCATTGAGTACTTATATAGGACTGGGGTGGGTCACATGGAATCATAGAGTACTTATATAGGACTAGGGTGGGTCACATGGGGTCATTGAGTACTTATATAGGACTAGCGTGGGTCACATGGGGTCATTGTGTACATATATAGGATGAGGGTGGGTCACATGGGTTCTTTGACTACATATATAGGACTATGGTGGGTCACATGGGGTCATTGAGTACTTATATAGGACTAGGGTGGGTCACATGGAGTTATTGAGTACTTATATAGGACTAGGGTGGGTCACATTAGGTGATTGAGTACTTATATAGGACTAGGGTGGGTCACATGGGGTCATTGAATACTTATATAGGACTAGCGTGGGTCACATAGGGTCATTGAGTACTTATATAGGACTAGGGTGGGTCACATGGAGTTTTTGAGTACTTATATAGGACTAGGGTGGGTCACAATAGGTCATTGAGTACTTATATAGGACTAGGGTTGGTCACATAAGGTCATTGAGTACTTATATAGGACTAGGATGGGTCACATGGGATCATTGAGTACTTATATAGGACTGGGGTGGGTCACATGGAATCATAGAGTACTTATATAGGACTAGGGTGGGTCACATGGGGTCATTGAGTACTTATATAGGACTAGCGTGGGTCACATGGGGTCATTGTGTACATATATAGGATTAGGGTGGGTCACATGGGTTCTTTGACTACATATATAGGACTATGGTGGGTCACATGGGGTCATTGAGTACTTATATAGGACTAGGGTGGGTCACATGGAGTTATTGAGTACTTATATAGGACTAGGGTGGGTCACATTAGGTCATTGAGTACTTATATAGGACTAGGGTGGGTCACATGGTTTTATTGAGTACTTATATAGGACTAGGGTGGGTCACATGGGGTCATTGAGTACTTATATAGGACTAGCGTGGGTCACATGGGGTCATTGTGTACATATATAGGACTAGGGTGGGTCACATGGGGTCATTGACTACATATATAGGACTAGGGTGGGTCACATGGGGTCATAGAGCATTAATATATGACTAGGGTGGGTCACCTGCGGTCATTGAGTACTTATATAGAACTAGGGTGGGTCACATGGGGTCATTGAGTACTCATATAGGACTAGCGTGGGTCACATGGGGTCATTGAGTACTTATATAGGACTAGGGTAGGACACATGGGGTCATTGAGTACTTATATAGGACTAGGGTGGGTCACATGGGGTCATTTAGTACTTATATAGGACTAGCGTGGGTCACATGGGGTCATTGAGCACTAATATAGGACTATGGTGGGTCACCTGGGGTCATTGAGTACTTATATAGGACTAGCGTGGGTCACATGGGGTCATGGAGCACTAATATAGGACTATGGTGGGTCACCTGGGGTCATTGAGTACTTATATAGAACTAGGGTGGGTCACATGGGGTCATTGAGTACTTTTATAGGACTAGCGTGGGTCACATGGGGCCATTGAGCACTAATATAGGACTATGGTGGGTCATCTGGGGTCATTGAGTACTTATATAGTACTAGGATGGGTCACATGGGGTCATTGAGTACTTATATAGGACTAGGGTGGGTCACATGGGGTCATTGAATACTTATATAGGACTAACGTGGGTCACATGGGGTCATTGAGTACTTATATAGGACTAGGGTGGGTCAAATGGAGTTATTGAGTACTTATATAGGACTAGGGTGGGTCACATGGGGTAATTGAGTACTTATATAGGACAAGGGTGGGTCACATGGGGTCGTTGAGTACTTATATAGGACTAGCGTGGGTCACATGGGGTCATTGTGTACTTAAATAGGACTAGGGTGGGTCACATGGTGTCATTGAGTACTTATATAGGACTAGGGTGGGTCACATGTGGTCATTGAGTACTTATATAAGACTAGCGTGGGTCACATGGGGTCATTGTGTACATATATAGGATTAGGGTGGGTCACATGGGGTCATTGAGTACATATATAGGACTAGGGTGGGTCACATGGGGTCATTGAGCACTAAGATAGGACTAGGGTGGGTCACTTGGGGTCATTGAGTACTTATATAGGACTAGGATGAGTCACATGGGGTCATTGAGTACTTATATAGGACTAGGGTGGGTCACATGGGGTGATTGAGTAATTATATAGTACTGGGGTGGGTCACATGGGGTCATTGTGTACATATATAGGACTAGGGTGGTTCACCTGGGGTCATTGAGTACTTATATAGGACTAGGATGAGTCACATGGAGTCATTGACTACATATATAGGACTAGGGTGGGTCACATGGGGTCATTGAATACTTATATAGGACTAGGGTAGGTCACATGGGGTCATTGAGTACTTATATAGGACTAGGGTGGGTCACATGGGGTCATTGAATACTTATATAGGACTAGCGTGGGTCACATAGGGTCATTGAGTACTTATATAGGACTAGGGTGGGTCACATGGAGTTTTTGAGTACTTATATAGGACTAGGGTGGGTCACAATAGGTCATTGAGTACTTATATAGGACTAGGGTTGGTCACATAAGGTCATTGAGTACTTATATAGGACTAGGATGGGTCACATGGGATCATTGAGTACTTATATAGGACTGGGGTGGGTCACATGGAATCATAGAGTACTTATATAGGACTAGGGTGGGTCACATGGGGTCATTGAGTACTTATATAGGACTAGCGTGGGTCACATGGGGTCATTGTGTACATATATAGGATTAGGGTGGGTCACATGGGGTCATTGAGTACTTTTATAAGACTATGGTGGCTGACCTGGGGTCATTGAGTACTTATATAGGACTAGGATGAGTCACATGGGGTCATTGAGTACTTATATAGGACTAGGGTGGGTCACATGGGGTCATTGAGTATTTATATAGGACTAGAGTGGGTAACATGGGGTCATTGAGTACTTATTTAGGTCTAGCGTGGGTCACATGGGGTCATTGTGTACATATATAGGATTAGGGTGGGTCACATGGGGTCATTGAGTACATATATAGGACTAGGGTGGGACACATGGGGTCATTGAGCACTAATATAGGATTAGGGTGGGTCACCTGGGGTCATTGAGTACTTATATAGGACTAGGATGAGTCACATGGGGTCATTGAGTACTTATATAGGACTAGGGTGGGTCACATGGGGTGATTGAGTATTTATATAGGACTAGAGTGGGTCACATGGGGTCATTGAGTACTTATTTAGGACTAGCGTGGGTCACATTGGGTCATTGAGCACTAATATAGGACTAGGGTGGGTCACCTGGGGCCATCGAGTACTTATATAGGAATAGGATGGGTCACATGGGATCATTGAGTACTTATATAGGACTGGGGTGGGTCACATGGAATCATAGAGTACTTATATAGGACTAGGGTGGGTCACATGGGGTCATTGAGTACTTATATAGGACTAGCGTGGGTCACATGGGGTCATTGTGTACATATATAGGATTAAGGTGGGTCACATGGGGTCATTGAGTACATATATAGGACTAGGGTGGGTCACATGGGGTCATTGAGCACTAAGATAGGACTAGGGTGGGTCACTTGGGGTCATTGAGTACTTATATAGGACTTGGATGAGTCACATGGGGTCATTGAGTACTTATATAGGACTAGGGTGGGTCACATGGGGTGATTGAGTAATTATATAGTACTGGGGTGGGTCACATGGGGTCATTGTGTACATATATAGGACTAGGGTGGTTCACCTGGGGTCATTGAGTACTTATATAGGACTAGGATGAGTCACATGGAGTCATTGACTACATATATAGGACTAGGGTGGGTCACATGGGGTCATTGAATACTTATATAGGACTAGGGTAGGTCACATGGGGTCATTGAGTACTTATATAGGACTAGGGTGGGTCACATGGGGTCATTGAATACTTATATAGGACTAGCGTGGGTCACATAGGGTCATTGAGTACTTATATAGGACTAGGGTGGGTCACATGGAGTTTTTGAGTACTTATATAGGACTAGGGTGGGTCACAATAGGTCATTGAGTACTTATATAGGACTAGGATGGGTCACATGGGATCATTGAGTACTTATATAGGACTGGGGTGGGTCACATGGAATCATAGAGTACTTATATAGGACTAGGGTGGGTCACATGGGGTCATTGAGTACTTATATAGGACTAGCGTGGGTCACATGGGGTCATTGTGTACATATATAGGATTAGGGTGGGTCACATGTGGTCATTGAGTACATATATAGGACTAGGGTGGGTCACATGGGGTCATTGAGCACTAATATAGGACTATGGTGGGTCACTTGGGGTCATTGAGTACTTATATAGGACTAGGATGAGTCACATGGGGTCATTGAGTACTTATATAGGACTAGGGTGGGTCACATGGGGTGATTGAGTACTTATTTAGGACTAGCGTGGGTCACATGGGGTCATTGTGTACATATATAGGATTAGGGTGGGTCACATGGGGTCATTGAGTACATATATAGGACTAGGGTGGGACACATGGGGTCATTGAGCACTAACATAGGATTAGGGTGGGTCACCTGGGGTCATTGAGTACTTATATAGGACTAGGATGAGTCACATGGGGTCATTGAGTACTTATATAGGACTAGGGTGGGTCACATGGGGTGATTGAGTAATTATATAGTACTGGGGTGGGTCACATGGAATCATAGAGTACTTATATAGGACTAGGGTGGGTCACATGGGGTCATTGAGTACTTATATAGGACTAGCGTGGGTCACATGGGGTCATTGTGTACATATATAGGATTAGGGTGGGTCACATGGGTTCTTTGACTACATATATAGGACTATGGTGGGTCACATGGGGTCATTGTGTACATATATAGGACTAGGGTGGGTCACATGGGGTCATTGACTACATATATAGGACTAGGGTGGGTCACATGGGGTCATAGAGCATTAATATATGACTAGGGTGGGTCACCTGCGGTCATTGAGTACTTATATAGAACTAGGGTGGGTCACATGGGGTCATTGAGTACTCATATAGGACTAGCGTGGGTCACATGGGGTCATTGAGTACTTATATAGGACTAGGGTAGGTCACATGGGGTCATTGAGTACTTATATAGGACTAGGGTGGGTCACATGGGGTCATTTAGTACTTATATAGGACTAGCGTGGGTCACATGGGGTCATTGAGCACTAATATAGGACTATGGTGGGTCACCTGGGGTCATTGAGTACTTATATAGGACTAGCGTGGGTCACATGGGGTCATGGAGCACTAATATAGGACTATGGTGGGTCACCTGGGGTCATTGAGTACTTATATAGAACTAGGGTGGGTCACATGGGGTCATTGAGTACTTTTATAGGACTAGCGTGGGTCACATGGAGCCATTGAGCACTAATATAGGACTATGGTGGGTCATCTGGGGTCATTGAGTACTTATATAGTACTAGGATGGGTCACATGGGGTCATTGAGTACTTATATAGGACTAGGGTGGGTCACATGGGGTCATTGAATACTTATATAGGACTAACGTGGGTCACGTGGGGTCATTGAGTACTTATATAGGACTAGGGTAGGTCACATGGGGTCATTGAGTACTTATATAGGACTAGGGTGGGTCACATGGGGTCATTTAGTACTTATATAGAACTAGCGTGGGTCACATGGGGTCATTGAGCACTAATATAGGACTATGGTGGGTCACCTGGGGTCATTGAGTACTTATATAGGACTAGCGTGGGTCACATGGGGTCATGGAGCACTAATATAGGACTATGGTGGGTCACCTGGGGTCATTGAGTACTTATATAGAACTAGGGTGGGTCACATGGGGTCATTGAGTACTTTTATAGGACTAGCGTGGGTCACATGGAGCCATTGAGCACTAATATAGGACTATGGTGGGTCATCTGGGGTCATTGAGTACTTATATAGTACTAGGATGGGTCACATGGGGTCATTGAGTACTTATATAGGACTAGGGTGGGTCACATGGGGTCATTGAATACTTATATAGGACTAACGTGGGTCACATGGGGTCATTGAGTACTTATATAGGACTAGGGTGGGTCAAATGGAGTTATTGAGTACTTATATAGGACTAGGGTGGGTCACATGGGGTAATTGAGTACTTATATAGGACAAGGGTTGGTCACATGGGGTCGTTGAGTACTTATATAGGACTAGCGTGGGTCACATGAGGTCATTGTGTACTTAAATAGGACTAGGGTGGGTCACATGGTGTCATTGAGTACTTATATAGGACTAGGGTGGGTCACATGTGGTCATTGAGTACTTATATAAGACTAGCGTGGGTCACATGGGGTCATTGTGTACATATATATGATTAGGGTGGGTCACATGGGGTCATTGAGTACATATATAGGACTAGGGTGGGTCACATGGGGTCATTGAGCACTAAGATAGGACTAGGGTGGGTCACTTGGGGTCATTGAGTACTTATATAGGACTAGGATGAGTCACATGGGGTCATTGAGTACTTATATAGGACTAGGGTGGTTCACATGGGGTGATTGAGTAATTATATAGTACTGGGGTGGGTCACATGGGGTCATTGTGTACATATATAGGACTAGGGTGGTTCACCTGGGGTCATTGAGTACTTATATAGGACTAGGATGAGTCACATGGAGTCATTGACTACATATATAGGACTAGGGTGGGTCACATGGGGTCATTGAATACTTATATAGGACTAGGGTAGGTCACATGGGGTCATTGAGTACTTATATAGGACTAGGGTGGGTCACATGGGGTCATTGTGTACATATATAGGATTAGGGTGGGTCACATGGGGTCATTGAGTACATATATAGGACTAGGGTGGGTCACATGGGGTCATTGAGCACTAAGATAGGACTAGGGTGGGTCACTTGGGGTCATTGAGTACTTATATAGGACTAGGATGAGTCACATGGGGTCATTGAGTACTTATATAGGACTAGGGTGGTTCACATGGGGTGATTGAGTAATTATATAGTACTGGGGTGGGTCACATGGGGTCATTGTGTACATATATAGGACTAGGGTGGTTCACCTGGGGTCATTGAGTACTTATATAGGACTAGGATGAGTCACATGGAGTCATTGACTACATATATAGGACTAGGGTGGGTCACATGGGGTCATTGAATACTTATATAGGACTAGGGTAGGTCACATGGGGTCATTGAGTACTTATATAGGACTAGGGTGGGTCACATGGGGTCATTGAATACTTATATAGGACTAGCGTGGGTCACATAGGGTCATTGAGTACTTATATAGGACTAGGGTGGGTCACATGGAGTTTTTGAGTACTTATATAGGACTAGGGTGGGTCACAATAGGTCATTGAGTACTTATATAGGACTAGGGTTGGTCACATAAGGTCATTGAGTACTTATATAGGACTAGGATGGGTCACATGGGATCATTGAGTACTTATATAGGACTGGGGTGGGTCACATGGAATCATAGAGTACTTATATAGGACTAGGGTGGGTCACATGGTGTCATTGAGTACTTATATAGGACTAGCGTGGGTCACATGGGGTCATTGTGTACATATATAGGATTAGGGTGGGTCACATGGGGTCATTGAGTACTTTTATAAGACTATGGTGGCTGACCTGGGGTCATTGAGTACTTATATAGGACTAGGATGAGTCACATGGGGTCATTGAGTTCTTATATAGGACTAGGGTGGGTCACATGGGGTCATTGAGTATTTATATAGGACTAGAGTGGGTCACATGGGGTCATTGAGTACTTATTTAGGTCTAGCGTGTGTCACATGGGGTCATTGTGTACATATATAGGATTAGGGTGGGTCACATGGGGTCATTGAGTACATATATAGGACTAGGGTGGGACACATGGGGTCATTGAGCACTAATATAGGATTAGGGTGGGTCACCTGGGGTCATTGAGTACTTATATAGGACTAGGATGAGTCACATGGGGTCATTGAGTACTTATATAGGACTAGGGTGGGTCACATGGGGTGATTGAGTATTTATATAGGACTAGAGTGGGTCACATGGGGTCATTGAGTACTTATTTAGGACTAGCGTGGGTCACATTGGGTCATTGGGCACTAATATAGGACTAGGGTGGGTCACCTGGGGCCATCGAGTACTTATATAGGAATAGGATGGGTCACATGGGATCATTGAGTACTTATATAGGACTGGGGTGGGTCACATGGAATCATAGAGTACTTATATAGGACTAGGGTGGGTCACATGGGGTCATTGAGTACTTATATAGGACTAGCGTGGGTCACATGGGGTCATTGTGTACATATATAGGATTAAGGTGGGTCACATGGGGTCATTGAGTACATATATAGGACTAGGGTGGGTCACATGGGGTCATTGAGCACTAAGATAGGACTAGGGTGGGTCACTTGGGGTCATTGAGTACTTATATAGGACTAGGATGAGTCACATGGGGTCATTGAGTACTTATATAGGACTAGGGTGGGTCACATGGGGTGATTGGGTAATTATATAGTACTGGGGTGGGTCACATGGGGTCATTGTGTACATATATAGGACTAGGGTGGTTCACCTGGGGTCATTGAGTACTTATATAGGACTAGGATGAGTCACATGGAGTCATTGACTACATATATAGGACTAGGGTGGGTCACATGGGGTCATTGAATACTTATATAGGACTAGGGTAGGTCACATGGGGTCATTGAGTACTTATATAGGACTAGGGTGGGTCACATGGGGTCATTGAATACTTATATAGGACTAGCGTGGGTCACATAGGGTCATTGAGTACTTATATAGGACTAGGGTGGGTCACATGGAGTTTTTGAGTACTTATATAGGACTAGGGTGGGTCACAATAGGTCATTGAGTACTTATATAGGACTAGGGTTGGTCACATAAGGTCATTGAGTACTTATATAGGACTAGGATGGGTCACATGGGATCATTGAGTACTTATATAGGACTGGGGTGGGTCACATGGAATCATAGAGTACTTATATAGGACTAGGGTGGGTCACATGGGGTCATTGAGTACTTATATAGGACTAGCGTGGGTCACATGGGGTCATTGTGTACATATATAGGATTAGGGTGGGTCACATGTGGTCATTGAGTACTTATATAGGACTAGGATGAGTCACATGGGGTCATTGAGTACTTATATAGGACTAGGGTGGGTCACATGGGGTGATTGAGTAATTATATAATACTGGGGTGGGTCACATGGGGTCATTGTGTACATATATAGGACTAGGGTGGTTCACCTGGGGTCATTGAGTACTTATATAGGACTAGGATGAGTCACATGGAGTCATTGACTACATATATAGGACTAGGGTGGGTCACATGGGGTGATTGAGTATTTATATAGGACTAGAGTGGGTCACATGGGGTCATTGAGTACTTATTTAGGACTAGCGTGGGTCACATGGGGTCATTGAGCACTAATATAGGACTAGGGTGGGTCACCTGGGGCCATTGAGTACTTATATAGGACTAGGATGGGTCACATGGGATCATTGAGTACTTATATAGGACTAGGATGGGTCACATGGGATCATTGAGTACCTATATAGGACTAGGGTGGGTCACATGGGGTCATTGAGTATTTATATAGGACTAGCGTGGGTCACATGGGGACATTGTGTACATATATAGGATTAGGGTGGGTCACATGGGGTCATTGAGTACAAATATAGGACTAGGGTGGGTCACATGGGGTCATTGAGCACTAATATAGGACTAGGGTGGGTCACTTGGGGTCATTGAGTACTTATATAGGACTAGGATGAGTCACATGGGGTCATTGAGTACTTATATAGGACTAGGGTGGGTCACATGGGGTGATTGAGTACATATATAGGACTAGGGTTGGTCACATGGGGTCACTGAGCACTAATATAGGACTAGGGTGGGTCACCTGGGGTCATTGAGTACTTTTATAAGACTATGGTGGCTGACCTGGGGTCATTGAGTACTTATATAGGACTAGGGTGGGTCACATGTGGTCATTGAGTACTTATATAAGACTAGCGTAGGTCACATGGGGTCATTGTGTACATATATAGGATTAGGGTGGGTCACATGGGGTCACTGAGCACTAATATAGGACTAGGGTGGGTCACCTGGGGTCATTGAGTACTTTTATAAGACTATGGTGGCTGACCTGGGGTCATTGAGTACTTATATAGGACTAGGGTGGGTCACATGGGGTCATTGAGTATTTATATAGGACTAGAGTGGGTCACATGGGGTCATTGAGTACTTATTTAGGTCTAGCGTGGGTCACATGGGGTCATTGTGTACATATATAGGATTAGGGTGGGTCACATGGGGTCATTGAGTACATATATAGGACTAGGGTGGGACACATGGGGTCATTGAGCACTAATATAGGACTAGGGTGGGTCACCTGGGGTCATTGAGTACTTATATAGGACTAGGATGAGTCACATGGGGTCATTGAGTACTTATATAGGACTAGGGTGGGTCACATGGGGTGATTGAGTATTTATATAGGACTAGAGTGGGTCACATGGGGTCATTGAGTACTTATTTAGGACTAGCGTGGGTCACATTGGGTCATTGAGCACTAAGATAGGACTAGGGTGGGTCACTTGGGGTCATTGAGTACTTATATAGGACTAGGATGAGTCACATGGGGTCATTGAGTACTTATATAGGACTGGGGTGGGTCACATGGAATCATAGAGTACTTATATAGGACTAGGGTGGGTCACATGGGGTCATTGAGTACTTATATAGGACTAGCGTGGGTCACATGGGGTCATTGTGTACATATATAGGATTATGGTGGGTCACATGGGGTCATTGAGTACATATATAGGACTAGGGTGGGTCACATGGGGTCATTGAGCACTAAGATAGGACTAGGGTGGGTCACTTGGGGTCATTGAGTACTTATATAGGACTAGGATGAGTCACATGGGGTCATTGAGTACTTATATAGGACTAGGGTGGGTCACATGGGGTGATTGAGTAATTATATAGTACTGGGGTGGGTCACATGGGGTCATTGTGTACATATATAGGACTAGGGTGGTTCACCTGGGGTCATTGAGTACTTATATAGGACTAGGATGAGTCACATGGAGTCATTGACTACATATATAGGACTAGGGTGGGTCACATGGAGTTTTTGAGTACTTATATAGGACTAGGGTGGGTCACAATAGGTCATTGAGTACTTATATAGGACTAGGGTTGGTCACATAAGGTCATTGAGTACTTATATAGGACTAGGATGGGTCACATGGGATCATTGAGTACTTATATAGGACTGGGGTGGGTCACATGGAATCATAGAGTACTTATATAGGACTAGGGTGGGTCACATGGGGTCATTGAGTACTTATATAGGACTAGCGTGGGTCATATGGGGTCATTGTGTACATATATAGGATTAGGGTGGGTCACATGGGTTCTTTGACTACATATATAGGACTATGGTGGGTCACATGGGGTCATTGAGTACTTATATAGGACTAGGGTGGGTCACATGGAGTTATTGAGTACTTATATAGGACTAGGGTGGGTCACATTAGGTCATTGAGTACTTATATAGGACTAGGGTGGGTCACATGGGGTCATTGAATACTTATATAGGACTAGCGTGGGTCACATAGGGTCATTGAGTACTTATATAGGACTAGGGTGGGTCACAATAGGTCATTGAGTACTTATATAGGACTAGGGTTGGTCACATAAGGTCATTGAGTACTTATATAGGACTAGGATGGGTCACATGGGATCATTGAGTACTTATATAGGACTGGGGTGGGTCACATGGAATCATAGAGTACTTATATAGGACTAGGGTGGGTCACATGGGGTCATTGAGTACTTATATAGGACTAGCGTGGGTCACATGGGGTCATTGTGTACATATATAGGATTAGGGTGGGTCACATGGGTTCTTTGACTACATATATAGGACTATGGTGGGTCACATGGGGTCATTGAGTACTTATATAGGACTAGGGTGGGTCACATGGAGTTATTGAGTACTTATATAGGACTAGGGTGGGTCACATGGTTTTATTGAGTACTTATATAGGACTAGGGTGGGTCACATGGGGTCATTGAGTACTTATATAGGACTAGCGTGGGTCACATGGGGTCATTGTGTACATATATAGGACTAGGGTGGGTCACATGGGGTCATTGACTACATATATAGGACTAGGGTGGGTCACATGGGGTCATAGAGCATTAATATATGACTAGGGTGGGTCACCTGCGGTCATTGAGTACTTATATAGAACTAGGGTGGGTCACATGGGGTCATTGAGTACTCATATAGGACTAGCGTGGGTCACATGGGGTCATTGAGTACTTATATAGGACTAGGGTAGGACACATGGGGTCATTGAGTACTTATATAGGACTAGGGTGGGTCACATGGGGTCATTTAGTACTTATATAGGACTAGCGTGGGTCACATGGGGTCATTGAGCACTAATATAGGACTATGGTGGGTCACCTGGGGTCATTGAGTACTTATATAGGACTAGCGTGGGTCACATGGGGTCATGGAGCACTAATATAGGACTATGGTGGGTCACCTGGGGTCATTGAGTACTTATATAGAACTAGGGTGGGTCACATGGGGTCATTGAGTACTTTTATAGGACTAGCGTGGGTCACATGGGGCCATTGAGCACTAATATAGGACTATGGTGGGTCATCTGGGGTCATTGAGTACTTATATAGTACTAGGATGGGTCACATGGGGTCATTGAGTACTTATATAGGACTAGGGTGGGTCACATGGGGTCATTGAATACTTATATAGGACTAACGTGGGTCACATGGGGTCATTGAGTACTTATATAGGACTAGGGTGGGTCAAATGGAGTTATTGAGTACTTATATAGGACTAGGGTGGGTCACATGGGGTAATTGAGTACTTATATAGGACAAGGGTGGGTCACATGGGGTCGTTGAGTACTTATATAGGACTAGCGTGGGTCACATGGGGTCATTGTGTACTTAAATAGGACTAGGGTGGGTCACATGGTGTCATTGAGTACTTATATAGGACTAGGGTGGGTCACATGTGGTCATTGAGTACTTATATAAGACTAGCGTGGGTCACATGGGGTCATTGTGTACATATATAGGATTAGGGTGGGTCACATGGGGTCATTGAGTACATATATAGGACTAGGGTGGGTCACATGGGGTCATTGAGTACTAAGATAGGACTAGGGTGGGTCACTTGGGGTCATTGAGTACTTATATAGGACTAGGATGAGTCACATGGGGAGATTGAGTACTTATATAGGACTAGGGTGGGTCACATGGGGTGATTGAGTAATTATATAGTACTGGGGTGGGTCACATGGGGTCATTGTGTACATATATAGGACTAGGGTGGTTCACCTGGGGTCATTGAGTACTTATATAGGACTAGGATGAGTCACATGGAGTCATTGACTACATATATAGGACTAGGGTGGGTCACATGGGGTCATTGAATACTTATATAGGACTAGGGTAGGTCACATGGGGTCATTGAGTACTTATATAGGACTAGGGTGGGTCACATGGGGTCATTGAATACTTATATAGGACTAGCGTGGGTCACATAGGGTCATTGAGTACTTATATAGGACTAGGGTGGGTCACATGGAGTTTTTGAGTACTTATATAGGACTAGGGTGGGTCACAATAGGTCATTGAGTACTTATATAGGACTAGGGTTGGTCACATAAGGTCATTGAGTACTTATATAGGACTAGGATGGGTCACATGGGATCATTGAGTACTTATATAGGACTGGGGTGGGTCACATGGAATCATAGAGTACTTATATAGGACTAGGGTGGGTCACATGGGGTCATTGAGTACTTATATAGGACTAGCGTGGGTCACATGGGGTCATTGTGTACATATATAGGATTAGGGTGGGTCACATGGGGTCATTGAGTACTTTTATAAGACTATGGTGGCTGACCTGGGGTCATTGAGTACTTATATAGGACTAGGATGAGTCACATGGGGTCATTGAGTACTTATATAGGACTAGGGTGGGTCACATGGGGTCATTGAGTATTTATATAGGACTAGAGTGGGTAACATGGGGTCATTGAGTACTTATTTAGGTCTAGCGTGGGTCACATGGGGTCATTGTGTACATATATAGGATTAGGGTGGGTCACATGGGGTCATTGAGTACATATATAGGACTAGGATGAGTCACATGGGGTCATTGAGTACTTATATAGGACTAGGGTGGGTCACATGGGGTGATTGAGTATTTATATAGGACTAGAGTGGGTCACATGGGGTCATTGAGTACTTATTTAGGACTAGCGTGGGTCACATTGGGTCATTGAGCACTAATATAGGACTAGGGTGGGTCACCTGGGGCCATCGAGTACTTATATAGGAATAGGATGGGTCACATGGGATCATTGAGTACTTATATAGGACTGGGGTGGGTCACATGGAATCATAGTGTACTTATATAGGACTAGGGTGGGTCACCTGGGGCCATTGAGTACTTATATAGGACTAGGATGGGTCACATGGGATCATTGAGTACTTATATAGGACTAGGATGGGACACATGGGGTCATTGAGCACTAATATAGGATTAGGGTGGGTCACCTGGGGTCATTGAGTACTTATATAGGACTAGGATGAGTCACATGGGGTCATTGAGTACTTATATAGGACTAGGATGAGTCACATGGGGTCATTGAGTACTTATATAGGACTAGGGTGGGTCACATGGGGTGATTGAGTATTTATATAGGACTAGAGTGGGTCACATGGGGTCATTGAGTACTTATTTAGGACTAGCGTGGGTCACATTGGGTCATTGAGCACTAATATAGGACTAGGGTGGGTCACCTGGGGCCATCGAGTACTTATATAGGAATAGGATGGGTCACATGGGATCATTGAGTACTTATATAGGACTGGGGTGGGTCACATGGAATCATAGTGTACTTATATAGGACTAGGGTGGGTCACATGGGGTCATTGAGTACTTATATAGGACTAGCGTGGGTCACATGGGGTCATTGTGTACATATATAGGATTAAGGTGGGTCACATGGGGTCATTGAGTACATATATAGGACTAGGGTGGGTCACATGGGGTCATTGAGCACTAAGATAGGACTAGGGTGGGTCACTTGGGGTCATTGAGTACTTATATAGGACTAGGATGAGTCACATGGGGTCATTGAGTACTTATATAGGACTAGGGTGGGTCACATGGGGTGATTGAGTAATTATATAGTACTGGGGTGGGTCACATGGGGTCATTGTGTACATATATAGGACTAGGGTGGTTCACCTGGGGTCATTGAGTACTTATATAGGACTAGGATGAGTCACATGGAGTCATTGACTACATATATAGGACTAGGGTGGGTCACATGGGGTCATTGAATACTTATATAGGACTAGGGTAGGTCACATGGGGTCATTGAGTACTTATATGGGACTAGGGTGGGTCACATGGGGTCATTGAATACTTATATAGGACTAGCGTGGGTCACATAGGGTCATTGAGTACTTATATAGGACTAGGGTGGGTCACATGGAGTTTTTGAGTACTTATATAGGACTAGGGTGGGTCACAATAGGTCATTGAGTACTTATATAGGACTAGGGTTGGTCACATAAGGTCATTGAGTACTTATATAGGACTAGGATGGGTCACATGGGATCATTGAGTACTTATATAGGACTGGGGTGGGTCACATGGAATCATAGAGTACTTATATAGGACTAGGGTGGGTCACATGGGGTCATTGAGTACTTATATAGGACTAGCGTGGGTCACATGGGGTCATTGTGTACATATATAGGATTAGGGTGGGTCACATGTGGTCATTGAGTACATATATAGGACTAGGGTGGGTCACATGGGGTCATTGAGCACTAATATAGGACTAGGGTGGGTCACTTGGGGTCATTGAGTACTTATATAGGACTAGGATGAGTCACATGGGGTCATTGAGTACTTATATAGGACTAGGGTGGGTCACATGGGGTGATTGAGTACTTATTTAGGACTAGCGTGGGTCACATGGGGTCATTGTGTACATATATAGGATTACGGTGGGTCACATGGGGTCATTGAGTACATATATAGGACTAGGGTGGGACACATGGGGTCATTGAGCACTAACATAGGATTAGGGTGGGTCACCTGGGGTCATTGAGTACTTATATAGGACTAGGATGAGTCACATGGGGTCATTGAGTACTTATATAGGACTAGGGTGGGTCACATGGGGTGATTGAGTAATTATATAGTACTGGGGTGGGTCACATGGGGTCATTGTGTACATATATAGGACTAGGGTGGTTCACCTGGGGTCATTGAGTACTTATATAGGACTAGGATGAGTCACATGGAGTCATTGACTACATATATAGGACTAGGGTGGGTCACATGGGGTGATTGAGTATTTATATAGGACTAGAGTGGGTCACATGGGGTCATTGAGTACTTATTTAGGACTAGCGTGGGTCACATGGGGTCATTGAGCACTAATATAGGACTAGGGTGGGTCACCTGGGGCCATTGAGTACTTATATAGGACTAGGATGGGTCACATGGGATCATTGAGTACTTATATAGGACTAGGATGGGTCACATGGGATCATTGAGTACTTATATAGGACTGGGGTGGGTCACATGGAATCATAGAGTACTTATATAGGACTAGGGTGGGTCACATGGGGTCATTGAGTACTTATATAGGACTAGCGTGAGTCACATGGGGTCATTGTGTACATATATAGGATTAGGGTGGGTCACATGGGGTCATTGAGTACAAATATAGGACTAGGGTGGGTCACATGGGGTCATTGAGCACTAATATAGGACTAGGGTGGGTCACTTGGGGTCATTGAGTACTTATATAGGACTAGGATGAGTCACATGGGGTCATTGAGTACTTATATAGGACTAGGGTGGGTCACATGGGGTGATTGAGTAATTATATAGTACTGGGGTGGGTCACATGGGGTCAATGTGTACATATATAGGACTAGGGTGGGTCACCTGGGGTCATTGAGTACTTATATAGGACTAGGGTGGGTCACATGGGGTCATTGAATACTTATATAGGACTAGGGTGGGTCACATGTGGTCATTGAGTACTTATATAGGACTAGGGTTGTCACATGCGGTCATTGAGTACTTATATAGGACTAGGGTGGGTCACATGGGGTAATTGAGTACTTATATACGACAAAGGTGGGTCACATGGGTACATTGAGTACTTATATAGGACTAGGGTGGGTCACATGTGGTCATTGAGTACTTATATAGGACAAGGGTGGGTCACATGTGGTCATTGAGTACTTATATAAGACTAGCGTGGGTCACATGGGGTCATTGTGTACATATATAGGATTAGGGTGGGTCACATGGGGTCATTGAGTACTTATATAGGACTAGGATGAGTCACATGGGGTCATTGAGTACTTATATAGGACTAGGGTGGGTCACATGGGGTCATTGTGTACATATATAGGATTAGGGTGGGTCACATGTGGTCATTGAGTACATATATAGGACTAGGGTGGGTCACATGGGGTAATTGAGTACTTATATAGGACAAGGGTGGGTCACATGGGTACATTGAGTACTTATATAGGACTAGGGTGGGTCACATGTGGTCATTGAGTACTTATATAGGACAAGGGTGGGTCACATGTGGTCATTGAGTACTTATATAAGACTAGCGTGGGTCACATGGGGTCATTGTGTACATATATAGGATTAGGGTGGGTCACATGGGGTCATTGAGTACATATATAGGACTAGGGTTGGTCACATGGGGTCACTGAGCACTAATATAGGACTAGGGTGGGTCACCTGGGGTCATTGAGTACTTTTATAAGACTAGGGTGGCTGACCTGGGGTCATTGAGTACTTATATAGGACTAGGGTGGGTCACATGTGGTCATTGAGTACTTATATAAGACTAGCGTAGGTCACATGGGGTCATTGTGTACATATATAGGATTAGGGTGGGTCACATGGGGTCATTGAGTACATATATAGGACTAGGTTTGGTCACATGGGGTCACTGAGCACTAATATAGGACTAGGGTGGGTCACCTGGGGTCATTGAGTACTTATTTAGGTCTAGCGTGGGTCACATGGGGTCATTGTGTACATATATAGGATTAGGGTGGGTCACATGGGGTCATTGAGTACATATATAGGACTAGGGTGGGACACATGGGGTCATTGAGCACTAATATAGGACTAGTGTGGGTCACCTGGGGTCATTGAGTACTTATATAGGACTAGGATGAGTCACATGGGGTCATTGAGTACTTATATAGGACTAGGGTGGGTCACATGGGGTGATTGAGTATTTATATAGGACTAGAGTGGGTCACATGGGGCCATTGAGTACTTATATAGGACTAGGATGGGTCACATGGGATCATTGAGTACTTATATAGGACTAGGGTGGGTCACATGGAATCATAGAGTACTTATGTAGGACTAGGGTGGGTCACATGGGGTCATTGATTACTTATATAGGACTAGCGTGGGTCACATGGGGTCATTGTGTACATATATAGGATTAGGGTGGGTCACATGGGGTCATTGAGTACATATATAGGACTAGGGTGGGTCACATGGGGTCATTGAGCACTAATATAGGACTAGGGTGGTCACTTGGGGTCATTGAGAACTTATTTAGGACTAGGATGAGTCACATGGGGTCATTGAGTACTTATATAGGACTATGGTGGGACAGATGGGGTCATTGAGCACTAATATAGGACTAGGGTGGGTCACCTGGGGTCATTGAGTACTTATATAGGACTAGGATGAGTCACATGGGGTGACTGAGTACTTATATAGGACTAGGGTGGGTCACATTAGGTCATTGAGTACTTATATAGGACTAGGGTGGTCACATGGGGTTATTGAGTACTTATATAGGACTAGGGTGGGTCACATGTTGTCATTGAGTACCTTTATAGGACTAGCGTGGGTCACATGGGGTCATTGTGTACATATATAGGACTAGGGTGGGTCACATGGGGTCATTGACAACATATATAGGACTAGGGTGGGTCACATGGGGCGATAGTGCACTAATATATGACTAGGGTGGGTCAGCTGGGGTCATTGAGTAGTTATATAGAACTAGGGTGGGTCACATGGGGTCATTGAGTACTTATATAGGACTAGCGTGGGTCACATGGGGTTGTTTGAGTACTTATATAGGACTAGGGTGGGTCACATGGAGTTATTGAGTACTTATATAGGACTAGGGTGGGTCACAATAGGTCATTGAGTACTTATATAGGACTAGGGTGGGTCACATGTGGTCATTGAGTACTTATATAGGACTAGCGTGGGTCACATGGGGTCATTGTGTACTTATATAGGACTAGGGTGGCTCACATGGGGTCATTGAGTACTTATATAGGAAAAGGGTGGGTCACAGGGGGTCATTGAGTACTTATCTAGGACTGGGGTGGGTCACATGTGGTCATTGAGTACTTATATAGGACTAACGTGGGTCACATGGGGTCATTGTGTACTTATATAGGACTAGGGTGGCTCACATGGGGTCATTGAGTACTTATATAGGACTAGCGCGGGTCACATGGGGTCATTGAGCACTAATATAGGACTATGGTGGGTGACCTGGAGTCATTGAGTACTAATATAGAACTAGGATGAGTCACATGGGGTCATTGAGCACTAATATAGGACTATGGTGGGTCATCTGGGGTCATTGAGTACTTATATAGTACTAGGATGGGTCACATGGGGTCATTGAGTACTTATATAGGACTAGCGTGGGTCACATGGGGTCGTTGAGTACTTATATAGGACTTGGGTGGGTGACATGGAGTTATTGAGTACTTATATAGGACTTGGGTGGGTCACATTAGGTCATTGAGTACTTATATAGGACTAGGGTGGGTCACATAGGGACATTGAGTACTAATATAGGACTAGGCTGGCTGACCTGGGGTCATTGAGTACTTATATAGGACTAGGGTGGGTCACATGGGGTCATTGAGTACTTATATCGGACAAGGGTGGGTCACATGGGGTCATTGAGTACTTATATAGAACTAGGGTGGGTCACATGGGGTCATTGAGTAGTTATATAGGACTAGCGTGGGTCAAATAGGGTCATTGAGTACTTATATAGGACTAGCGTGGGTCACATGGGGTCATTGTGTACATATATAAGACTAGGGTGGGTCACATGGGTTCATTGACTACATATATAGGACTAGGATGGGTCACATGGGGTCATGGAGCACTAATATATGACTAGGATGGGTCACCTGGGGTCATTGAGTACTTATATAGAACTAGCGTGGGTCACATGGGGTCATAGAGCACTAATATATGATTAGGGTGGGTCACCTGGGGTCATTGAGTACTTATATAGAACTAGGGTGGGTCACATGGGGTCATTGAGTACCTTTATAGGACTAGCGTGGGTCACATGGGGTCATTGTGTACATATATAGGACTAGGGTGGGTCACATGGGGTCATTGACAACATATATAGGACTAGGGTGGGTCACATGGGGCGATAGTGCACTAATATATGACTAGGGTGGGTCAGCTGGGGTCATTGAGTAGTTATATAGAACTAGGGTGGGTCACATGGGGTCATTGAGTACTTATATAGGACTAGCGTGGGTCACATGGGGTTGTTTGAGTACTTATATAGGACTAGGGTGGGTCACATGGAGTTATTGAGTACTTATATAGGACTAGGGTGGGTCACAATAAGTCATTGAGTACTTATATAGGACTAGGGTGGGTCACATGTGGTCATTGAGTACTTATATAGGACTAGCGTGGGTCACATGGGGTCATTGTGTACTTATATAGGACTAGGGTGGCTCACATGGGGTCATTGAGTACTTATATAGGAAAAGGGTGGGTCACAGGGGGTCATTGAGTACTTATCTAGGACTGGGGTGGGTCACATGTGGTCATTGAGTACTTATATAGGACTAACGTGGGTCACATGGGGTCATTGTGTACTTATATAGGACTAGGGTGGCTCACATGGGGTCATTGAGTACTTATATAGGACTAGCGCGGGTCACATGGGGTCATTGAGCACTAATATAGGACTATGGTGGGTGACCTGGAGTCATTGAGTACTAATATAGAACTAGGATGAGTCACATGGGGTCATTGAGCACTAATATAGGACTATGGTGGGTCATCTGGGGTCATTGAGTACTTATATAGTACTAGGATGGGTCACATGGGGTCATTGAGTACTTATATAGGACTAGCGTGGGTCACATGGGGTCGTTGAGTACTTATATAGGACTTGGGTGGGTGACATGGAGTTATTGAGTACTTATATAGGACTTGGGTGGGTCACATTAGGTCATTGAGTACTTATATAGGACTAGGGTGGGTCACATAGGGACATTGAGTACTAATATAGGACTAGGCTGGCTGACCTGGGGTCATTGAGTACTTATATAGGACTAGGGTGGGTCACATGGGGTCATTGAGTACTTATATCGGACAAGGGTGGGTCACATGGGGTCATTGAGTACTTATATAGAACTAGGGTGGGTCACATGGGGTCATTGAGTAGTTATATAGGACTAGCGTGGGTCAAATAGGGTCATTGAGTACTTATATAGGACTAGCGTGGGTCACATGGGGTCATTGTGTACATATATAAGACTAGGGTGGGTCACATGGGTTCATTGACTACATATATAGGACTAGGATGGGTCACATGGGGTCATGGAGCACTAATATATGACTAGGATGGGTCACCTGGGGTCATTGAGTACTTATATAGAACTAGCGTGGGTCACATGGGGTCATAGAGCACTAATATATGATTAGGGTGGGTCACCTGGGGTCATTGAGTACTTATATAGAACTAGGGTGGGTCACATGGGGTCATTGAGTACTTATATAGGACTAGCGTGGGTCACATGGGGTCATTGAACACTAATATAGGACTATGGTGGGACACCTGGGGTCATTGAGTACTTATATAGGACTAGGGTGGGTCACATGGGGTCATTGAGTACTTATATAGGACTAGCGTGGGTCACATGGGGTCATTGTGTACATATATAGGACTAGGGTGGGTCACATGGGGTCATTGAGTACTTATATAGGACTAGGGTGGGTCACATGGGGTTATTGAGAACTTATATAGGACTAGGGTGGGTCACATGGGGTCATTGAATACTTATATAGGACTAGGGTGGGTCACATGGGGTCATTGAGTACTTATATAGGACAAGGGTGGGTCACATGGGGTTATTGAGTACTTATATAGGACTAGGGTGGGTCACATGGGGTCATTGAGTACTTATATAGGAAAAGGGTGGGTCACATGGGGTCATTGAGTACTTATATAGGACTAGGGTGGGTCACATGTGGTCATTGAGTACTTATATAGGACTAGCGTGGGTCACATGGGGTCATTGTGTACTTATATAGGACTAGGGTGGCTCACATGGGGTCATTGAGTACTTATATAGGACTAGCGTGGGTCACAAGGCGTCATTGTGTACTTATATAGGACTAGGGTGGTCACATGGTGTCATTGAGTACTTATATAAGACTAGCGTGGGTCACATGGGGTCATTGAGTACTTATATAGGACTAGGGTGGGTCACATGGAGTTATTGAGTACTTATATATGTCTAGGGTGGGTGACATTAGGTCATTGAGTACTTATATAGGACTAGGGTGGGTCACATGGGGTTATAGAGTACTTATATAGGACTAGGGTGGGTCACATGGGGTCATTGAGTACTTATATAGGACTAGCGTGTGTCACATGGGGTCATTGTGTACATATTTAGGACTAGGGTGGGTCACATGGGGTCATTGACTACATATATAGGACTAGGGTGTGTCACATGGGGTCATAGAGCACTAATATATGACTAGGGTGGGTCACCTGGGGTCATTGAGTTCTTATATAGAACTAGGGTGGGTCACATGGGGTCATTGAGTACTTATATAGGACTAGCGCGGGTCACATGGGGTCATTGAGCACTAATATAGGACTATGGTGGGTGACCTGGAGTCATTGAGTACTTATATAGGACTAGGGTGGGTCACATAGGGACATTGAGTACTAATATAGGACTAGGCTGGCTGACCTGGGGTCATGGAGTACTTATATAGGACTAGGGTGGGTCACATGGGGTCATTGAGTACTTATATCGGACAAGGGTGGGTCACATGGGGTCATTGAGTACTTATATAGAACTAGGGTGGGTCACATGGGGTCATTGAGTACTTATATAGGACTAGGGTGGGTCACATGGGTTCATTGACTACATATATAGGACTAGGATGGGTCACATGGGGTCATGGAGCACTAATATATGACTAGGGTGGGTCACCTGGGGTCATTGAGTACTTATATAGAACTAGGGTGGGTCACATGGGGTCATTGATTACTCATATAGGACTAGCGTGTGTCACATGGGGTCATTGAGTACTTATATAGGACTAGGGTTGGTCACATGGGGTCATTGAGTACTTATATAGAACTAGGGTGGGTCATATGGGGTCATTGAGTACTTATATAGGACTAGCGTGGGTCACATGGGGTCATTGAGTACTTATATAGGACTAGGGTGGGTCACATGGAGTTATTGAGTACTTATATAGGACTAGGGTGGGTCACATGGGGTCATTGAGTACTTATATAGGACTAGCGTGGGTCACATGGGGTCATTGTGTACATATATAGGACTAGGGTGGGTCACATGGGGTCATTGAGTACTTATATAGGACTAGGATGGGTCACATGGGGTCATTGAGTACTTATATAGGACTAGGGTGGGTCACATGGAGTTATTGAGTACTTATATAGGACTAGGATGGGTCACATTAGGTCATTGAGTACTTATATAGGACTAGGGTGGGTCACATGGGGTTATTGAGTACTTATATAGGACTAGGGTGGGTCACATGGGGTCATTGAATACTTATATAGGACTAGGGTGGGTCACATGGGGTCATTGAGTACTTATATAGGACAAGGGTGGGTCACATGGGGTTATTGAGTTCTTATATAGGACTAGGGTGGGTCACATGGGGTCATTGAGTACTTATATAGGAAAAGGGTGGGTCACATGGGGTCATTGAGTACTTATATAGGACTAGGGTAGGTCACATGTGGTCATTGAGTACTTATATAGGACCAGCGTGGGTCACATGGGGTCATTGTGTACTTATATAGGACTAGGGTGGGTCACATGGGGTCATTGAGTACTTATATAGGACTAGCGTGGGTCACAAGGCGTCATTGTGTACTTATATAGGACTAGGGTGGTCACATGGTGTCATTGAGTACTTATATAAGACTAGCGTGGGTCACATGGGGTCATTGAGTACTTATATAGGACTAGGGTGGGTCACATGGAGTTATTGAGTACTTATATAGGACTAGCGTGGGTCACAAGGCGTCATTGTGTACTTATATAGGACTAGGGTGGTCACATGGTGTCATTGAGTACTTATATAAGACTAGCGTTGGTCACATGGGGTCATTGAGTACTTATATAGGACTAGGGTGGGTCACATGGAGTTATTGAGTACTTATATATGTCTAGGGTGGGTGACATTAGGTCATTGAGTACTTATATGGGACTAGGGTGGGTCACATGGGGTTATAGAGTACTTATATAGGACTAGGGTGGGTCACATGGGGTCATTGAGTACTTATATAGGACTAGCGTGTGTCACATGGGGTCATTGTGTACATATTTAGGACTAGGGTGGGTCACATGGGGTCATTGACTACATATATAGGACTAGGGTGGGTCACATAGGGACATTGAGTACTAATATAGGACTAGGCTGGCTGACCTGGGGTCATGGAGTACTTATATAGGACTAGGGTGGGTCACATGGGGTCATTGAGTACTTATATCGGACAAGGGTGGGTCACATGGGGTCATTGAGTACTTATATAGAACTAGGGTGGGTCACATGGGGTCATTGAGTACTTATATAGGACTAGGGTGGGTCACATGGGTTCATTGACTACATATATAGGACTAGGATGGGTCACATGGGGTCATGGAGCACTAATATATGACTAGGGTGGGTCACCTGGGGTCATTGAGTACTTATATAGAACTAGGGTGGGTCACATGGGGTAATTGATTACTCATATAGGACTAGCGTGTGTCACATGGGGTCATTGAGTACTTATATAGGACTAGGGTGGGTCACATGGGGTCATTGAGTACTTATATAGAACTAGGGTGGGTCATATGGGGTCATTGAGTACTTATATAGGACTAGCGTGTGTCACATGGGGTCATTGTGTACATATTTAGGACTAGGGTGGGTCACATGGGGTCATTGACTACATATATAGGACTAGGGTGTGTCACATGGGGTCATAGAGCACTAATATATGACTAGGGTGGGTCACCTGGGGTCATTGAGTTCTTATATAGAACTAGGGTGGGTCACATGGGGTCATTGAGTACTTATATAGGACTAGCGCGGGTCACATGGGGTCATTGAGCACTAATATAGGACTATGGTGGGTGACCTGGAGTCATTGAGTACTTATATAGGACTAGGGTGGGTCACATAGGGACATTGAGTACTAATATAGGACTAGGCTGGCTGACCTGGGGTCATGGAGTACTTATATAGGACTAGGGTGGGTCACCTGGGGTCATTGAGTACTTATATAGAACTAGGGTGGGTCACATGGGGTCATTGATTACTCATATAGGACTAGCGTGTGTCACATGGGGTCATTGAGTACTTATATAGGACTAGGGTTGGTCACATGGGGTCATTGAGTACTTATATAGAACTAGGGTGGGTCATATGGGGTCATTGAGTACTTATATAGGACTAGCGTGGGTCACATGGGGTCATTGAGTACTTATATAGGACTAGGGTGGGTCACATGGAGTTATTGAGTACTTATATAGGACTAGGGTGGGTCACATGGGGTCATTGAGTACTTATATAGGACTAGCGTGGGTCACATGGGGTCATTGTGTACATATATAGGACTAGGGTGGGTCACATGGGGTCATTGAGTACTTATATAGGACTAGGATGGGTCACATGGGGTCATTAGGGTACTTATATAGGACTAGGGTGGGTCACATGGAGTTATTGAGTACTTATATAGGACTAGGGTGGGTCACATGGGGTCATTGAGTACTTATATAGGACTAGCGTGTGTCACATGGGGTCATTGTGTACATATTTAGGACTAGGGTGGGTCACATGGGGTCATTGACTACATATATAGGACTAGGGTGTGTCACATGGGGTCATAGAGCACTAATATATGACTAGGGTGGGTCACCTGGGGTCATTGAGTTCTTATATAGAACTAGGGTGGGTCACATGGGGTCATTGAGTACTTATATAGGACTAGCGCGGGTCACATGGGGTCATTGAGCACTAATATAGGACTATGGTGGGTGACCTGGAGTCATTGAGTACTTATATAGGACTAGGGTGGGTCACATAGGGACATTGAGTACTAATATAGGACTAGGCTGGCTGACCTGGAGTCATGGAGTACTTATATAGGACTAGGGTGGGTCACATGGGGTCATTGAGTACTTATATAGGACTAGGGTGGGTCACATGGAGTTATTGAGTACTTATATAGGACTAGGGTGGGTCACATGGGGTCATTGAGTACTTATATAGGACTAGCGTGGGTCACATGGGGTCATTGTGTACATATATAGGACTAGGGTGGGTCACATGGGGTCATTGAGTACTTATATAGGACTAGGATGGGTCACATGGGGTCATTAGGGTACTTATATAGGACTAGGGTGGGTCACATGGAGTTATTGAGTACTTATATAGGACTAGGGTGGGTCACATTAGGTCATTGAGTACTTATATAGGACTAGGGTGGGTCACATGGGGTTATTGAGTACTTATATAGGACTAGGGTGGGTCACATGGGGTCATTGAATACTTATATAGGACTAGGGTGGGTCACATGGGGTCATTGAGTACTTATATAGGACAAGGGTGGGTCACATGGGGTTATTGAGTTCTTATATAGGACTAGGGTGGGTCACATGGGGTCATTGAGTACTTATATAGGAAAAGGGTGGGTCACATGGGGTCATTGAGTACTTATATAGGACTAGGGTGGGTCACATGTGGTCATTGAGTACTTATATAGGACCAGCGTGGGTCACATGGGGTCATTGTGTACTTATATAGGACTAGGGTGGGTCACATGGGGTCATTGAGTACTTATATAGGACTAGCGTGGGTCACAAGGCGTCATTGTGTACTTATATAGGACTAGGGTGGTCACACGGTGTCATTGAGTACTTATATAAGACTAGCGTGGGTCACATTGGGTCATTGAGTACTTATATAGGACTAGGGTGGGTCACATGGAGTTATTGAGTACTTATATAGGACTAGCGTGGGTCACAAGGCGTCATTGTGTACTTATATAGGACTAGGGTGGTCACATGGTGTCATTGAGTACTTATATAAGACTAGCGTTGGTCACATGGGGTCATTGAGTACTTATATAGGACTAGCGTGGGTCACAAGGCGTCATTGTGTACTTATATAGGACTAGGGTGGTCACATGGTGTCATTGAGTACTTATATAAGACTAGCGTGGGTCACATGGGGTCATTGAGTACTTATATAGGACTAGGGTGGGTCACATGGAGTTATTGAGTACTTATATATGTCTAGGGTGGGTGACATTAGGTCATTGAGTACTTATATAGGACTAGGGTGGGTCACATGGGGTTATAGAGTACTTATATAGGACTAGGGTGGGTCACATGGGGTCATTGAGTACTTATATAGGACTAGCGTGTGTCACATGGGGTCATTGTGTACATATTTAGGACTAGGGTGGGTCACATGGGGTCATTGACTACATATATAGGACTAGGGTGTGTCACATGGGGTCATAGAGCACTAATATATGACTAGGGTGGGTCACCTGGGGTCATTGAGTTCTTATATAGAACTAGGGTGGGTCACATGGGGTCATTGAGTACTTATATAGGACTAGCGCGGGTCACATGGGGTCATTGAGCACTAATATAGGACTATGGTGGGTGACCTGGAGTCATTGAGTACTTATATAGGACTAGGGTGGGTCACATAGGGACATTGAGTACTAATATAGGACTAGGCTGGCTGACCTGGGGTCATGGAGTACTTATATAGGACTAGGGTGGGTCACATGGGGTCATTGAGTACTTATATCGGACAAGGGTGGGTCACATGGGGTCATTGAGTACTTATATAGAACTAGGGTGGGTCACATGGGGTCATTGAGTACTTATATAGGACTAGGGTGGGTCACATGGGTTCATTGACTACATATATAGGACTAGGATGGGTCACATGGGGTCATGGAGCACTAATATATGACTAGGGTGGGTCACCTGGGGTCATTGAGTACTTATATAGAACTAGGGTGGGTCACATGGGGTCATTGATTACTCATATAGGACTAGCGTGTGTCACATGGGGTCATTGAGTACTTATATAGGACTAGGGTTGGTCACATGGGGTCATTGAGTACTTATATAGAACTAGGGTGGGTCATATGGGGTCATTGAGTACTTATATAGGACTAGCGTGGGTCACATGGGGTCATTGAGTACTTATATAGGACTAGGGTGGGTCACATGGAGTTATTGAGTACTTATATAGGACTAGGGTGGGTCACATGGGGTCATTGAGTACTTATATAGGACTAGCGTGGGTCACATGGGGTCATTGTGTACATATATAGGACTAGGGTGGGTCACATGGGGTCATTGAGTACTTATATAGGACTAGGATGGGTCACATGGGGTCATTAGGGTACTTATATAGGACTAGGGTGGGTCACATGGAGTTATTGAGTACTTATATAGGACTAGGGTGGGTCACATTAGGTCATTGAGTACTTATATAGGACTAGGGTGGGTCACATGGGGTTATTGAGTACTTATATAGGACTAGGGTGGGTCACATGGGGTCATTGAATACTTATATAGGACTAGGGTGGGTCACATGGGGTCATTGAGTACTTATATAGGACAAGGGTGGGTCACATGGGGTTATTGAGTTCTTATATAGGACTAGGGTGGGTCACATGGGGTCATTGAGTACTTATATAGGAAAAGGGTGGGTCACAAGGCGTCATTGTGTACTTATATAGGACTAGGGTGGTCACATGGTGTCATTGAGTACTTATATAAGACTAGCGTGGGTCACATTGGGTCATTGAGTACTTATATAGGACTAGGGTGGGTCACATGGAGTTATTGAGTACTTATATAGGACTAGCGTGGGTCACAAGGCGTCATTGTGTACTTATATAGGACTAGGGTGGTCACATGGTGTCATTGAGTACTTATATAAGACTAGCGTTGGTCACATGGGGTCATTGAGTACTTATATAGGACTAGGGTGGGTCACATGGAGTTATTGAGTACTTATATATGTCTAGGGTGGGTGACATTAGGTCATTGAGTACTTATATAGGACTAGGGTGGGTCACATGGGGTTATAGAGTACTTATATAGGACTAGGGTGGGTCACATGGGGTCATTGAGTACTTATATAGGACTAGCGTGTGTCACATGGGGTCATTGTGTACATATTTAGGACTAGGGTGGGTCACATGGGGTCATTGACTACATATATAGGACTAGGGTGGGTCACATAGGGACATTGAGTACTAATATAGGACTAGGCTGGCTGACCTGGGGTCATGGAGTACTTATATAGGACTAGGGTGGGTCACATGGGGTCATTGAGTACTTATATCGGACAAGGGTGGGTCACATGGGGTCATTGAGTACTTATATAGAACTAGGGTGGGTCACATGGGGTCATTGAGTACTTATATAGGACTAGGGTGGGTCACATGGGTTCATTGACTACATATATAGGACTAGGATGGGTCACATGGGGTCATGGAGCACTAATATATGACTAGGGTGGGTCACCTGGGGTCATTGAGTACTTATATAGAACTAGGGTGGGTCACATGGGGTCATTGATTACTCATATAGGACTAGCGTGTGTCACATGGGGTCATTGAGTACTTATATAGGACTAGGGTGGGTCACATGGGGTCATTGAGTACTTATATAGAACTAGGGTGGGTCATATGGGGTCATTGAGTACTTATATAGGACTAGCGTGGGTCACATGGGGTCATTGAGTACTTATATAGGACTAGGGTGGGTCACATGGAGTTATTGAGTACTTATATAGGACTAGGGTGGGTCACATGGGGTCATTGAGTACTTATATAGGACTAGCGTGGGTCACATGGGGTCATTGTGTACATATATAGGACTAGGGTGGGTCACATGGGGTCATTGAGTACTTATATAGGACTAGGATGGGTCACATGGGGTCATTGAGTACTTATATAGGACTAGGGTGGGTCACATGGAGTTATTGAGTACTTATATAGGACTAGGGTGGGTCACATTAGGTCATTGAGTACTTATATAGGACTAGGGTGGGTCACATGGGGTTATTGAGTACTTATATAGGACTAGGGTGGGTCACATGGGGTCATTGTATACTTATATAGGACTAGGGTGGGTCACATGGGGTCATTGAGTACTTATATAGGACAAGGGTGGGTCACATGGGGTTATTGAGTACTTATATAGGACTAGGGTGGGTCACATGGGGTCATTGAGTACTTATATAGGAAAAGGGTGGGTCACATGGGGTCATTGAGTACTTATATAGGACTATGGTGGGTCACATGTGGTCATTGAGTACTTATATAGGACTAGCGTGGGTCACATGGGGTCATTGTGTACTTATATAGGACTAGGGTGGGTCACATGGGGTCATTGAGTACTTATATAGGACTAGCGTGGGTCACAAGGCGTCATTGTGTACTTATATAGGACTAGGGTGGTCACATGGTGTCATTGAGTACTTATATAAGACTAGCGTGGGTCACATGGGGTCATTGAGTACTTATATAGGACTAGGGTGGGTCACATGGAGTTATTGAGTACTTATATAGGACTAGGGTGGGTGACATTAGGTCATTGAGTACTTATATATGACTAGGATGGGTCACCTGGGGTCATTGAGTTCTTATATAGAACTAGGGTGGGTCACATGGGGTCATTGAGTACTTATATAGGACTAGCGCGGGTCACATGGGGTCATTGAGCACTAATATAGGACTATGGTGGGTGACCTGGAGTCATTGAGTACTAATATAGAACTAGGATGAGTCACATGGGGTCATTGAGCACTAATATAGGACTATGGTGGGTCATCTGGGGTCATTGAGTACTTATATAGTACTAGGATGGGTCACATGGGGTCATTGAGTACTTATATAGGACTAGCGTGGGTCACATGGGGTCGTTGAGTACTTATATAGGACTAGGGTGGGTGACATGGAGTTATTGAGTACTTATATAGGACTAGGGTGGGTCACATTAGGTCATTGAGTACTTATATAGAACTAGGGTGGGTCACATAGGGACATTGAGTACTAATATAGGACTAGGCTGGCTGACCTGGGGTCATTTAGTACTTATATAGGACTAGGGTGGGTCACATGGGGTCATTGAGTACTTATATCGGACAAGGGTGGGTCACATGGGGTCATTGTGTACATATATAGGACTAGGGTGGGTCACATGGGTTCATTGACTACATATATAGGACTAGGATGGGTCACATGGGGTCATGGAGCACTAATATATGACTAGGGTGGGTCACCTGGGGTCATTGAGTACTTATATAGAACTAGGGTGGGTCACATGGGGTCATTGATTACTCATATAGGACTAGCGTGTGTCACATGGGATCATTGAGTACTTATATAGGACTAGGGTGGGTCACATGGGGTCATTGAGTACTTATATAGAACTAGGGTGGGTCACATGGGGTCATTGAGTACTTATATAGGACTAGCGTGGGTCACATGGGGTCATTGAGTACTTATATAGGACTAGGGTGGGTCACATGGAGTTATTGAGTACTTATATAGGACTAGGATGGGTCACATTAGGTCATTGAGTACTTATATAGGACTAGGGTGGGTCACATGGGGTTATTGAGTACTTATATAGGACTAGGGTGGGTCACATGGGGCCATTGAGTACTTATATAGGACTAGCGTGGGTCACAATGCGTCATTGTGTACTTATATAGGACTAGGGTGGTCACATAGTGTCATTGAGTACTTATATAAAACTAGCGTAGGTCACATGGGGTCATAGAGCACTAATATATGATTAGGGTGGGTCAGCTGGGGTCATTGAGTACTTATATAGAACTAGGGTGGGTCACATGGGGTCATTGAGTACTTATATAGGACTAGCGTGGGTCACATGGGGTCATTGAGCACTAATATAGGACTATGGTGGGTCACCTGTGGTCATTGAGTACTTATATAGGACTAGGGTGGGTCACATGGGGTCATTGAGTACTTATATAGGACTAGCGTGGGTCACATGGGGTCATTGTGTACATATATAGGACTAGGGTGGGTCACATGGGGTCATTGAGTACTTATATAGGACTAGGATGGGTCACATGGGGTCATTGAGTACTTATATAGAACTAGGGTGGGTCACATGGAGTTATTGAGTACTTATATAGGACTAGGGTGGGTCACATTAGGTCATTGAGTACTTATATAGGACTAGGGTGGGTCACATGGGGTTATTGAGTACTTATATAGGACTAGGGTGGGTCACATGGGGTCATTGAGCACTTATATAGGACTAGCGTGGGTCACATGGGGTCATTGTGTACATATATAGGACTAGGGTGGGTCACATGGGGTCATTGACTACATATATAGGACTAGGGTGGGTCACATGGGGTCATTGACTACATATATAGGACTAGGGTGGGTCGCATGGGGTCATAGAGCACTAATACATGACTAGGGTGGGTCACATTAGGTCATTGAGTACTTATATAGGACTAGCGTGGGTCACATGGGGTCATGGAGTACTTATATAGGACTAGGGTAGGTCACATGGGGTCATTGAGTACTTATATAGGACTAGGGTGGGTCACATGGAGTCATTGAGTACTTATATAGGACTAGCGTGGGTCACATGGGGTCATTGAGCACTAATATAGGACTATGGTGGGTCACCTGAGGTCATTGAGTACTTATATAGGACTAGCGTGGGTCACATGGGGTCATTGTGTACATATATAGGACTAGGGTGGGTCGCATGGGTTCATTGACTACATATATAGGACTATGGTGGGTCACATGGGGTCATTGAGTACTTATATAGGACTAGGGTGGGTCACATGGAGTTATTGAGTACATATATAGGACTAGGGTGGGTCACATTAGGTCATTGAGTACTTATATAGGACTAGGGTGGGTCACATGGTGTTATTGAGTACTTATATAGGACTAGGGTGGGTCACATGGGGTCATTGAGTACTTATATAGGACTAGCGTAGGTCACATGGGGTCATTGTGTACATATATAGGACTAGGGTGGGTCACATGGGGTCATTGACTACATATATAGGACTAGGGTGGGTCACATGGGGTCATAGAGCACTAATATATGACTAGGGTGGGTCACCTGCGGTCATTGAGTACTTATATAGAACTAGGGTGGGTCACATGGGGTCATTGAGTACTCATATAGGACTAGCGTGGGTCACATGGGGTCATTGAGTACTTATATAGGACTAGGGTAGGTCACATGGGGTCATTGAGTACTTATATAGGACTAGGGTGGGTCACATGGGGTCATTGAGTACTTATATAGGACTAGGGTAGGTCACATGGGGTCATTGAGTACTTATATAGGACTAGCGTGGGTCACATGGGGTCATTGAGCACTAATATAGGATTATGGTGGGTCACCTGGGGTCATTGAGTACTTATATAGAACTAGGGTGGGTCACATGGGGTCATTGAGTACTTTTATAGGACTAGCGTGGGTCACATGGGGCCATTGAGCACTAATATAGGACTATGGTGGGTCATCTGGGGTCATTGAGTACTTATATAGTACTAGGATGGGTCACTTGGGGTCATTGAGTACTTATATAGGACTAGGGTGGGTCACATGGGGTCATTGAATACTTATATAGGACTAACGTGGGTCACATGGGGTCATTGAGTACTTATATAGGACTAGGGTGGGTCAAATGGAGTTATTGAGTACTTATATAGGACTAGGGTGGGTCACATGGGGTAATTGAGTACTTATATAGGACAAGGGTGGGTCACATGGGGTCGTTGAGTACTTATATAGGACTAGCGTGAGTCACATGGGGTGTTTGTGTACTTAAATAGGACTAGGGTGGGTCACATGGTGTCATTGAGTACTTATATAGGACTAGGGTGGGTCACATGTGGTCACTGAGTACTTATATAAGACTAGCGTGGGTCACATGGGGTCATTGTGTACATATATAGGATTAGGGTGGGTCACATGGGGTCATTGAGTACATATATAGGACTAGGGTTGGTCACATGGGGTCATTGAGCACTAATATAGGACTAGGGTGGGTCACCTGGGGTCATTGAGTACTTTTATAGGACTAGGGTGGCTGACCTGGGGTCATTGAGTACTTATATAGGACTAGGATGAGTCACATGGGGTCATTGAGTACTTATATAGGACTAGGGTGGGTCACATGGGGTCATTGGGTATTTATATAGGACTAGAGTGGGTCACATGGGGTCATTGAGTACTTATTTAGGACTAGCGTGGGTCACATGGGGTCATTGTGTACATATATAGGATTAGGGTGGGTCACATGGGGTCATTGAGTACATATATAGGACTAGGGTGGGACACATGGGGTCATTGAGCACTAATATAGGACTAGGGTGGGTCACCTGGGGTCATTGAGTACTTATATAGGACTAGGATGAGTCACATGGGGTCATAGAGTACTTATATAGAACTAGGGTGGGTCACATGGGGTGATTGAGTATTTATATAGGACTAGAGTGGGTCACATGGGGTCATTGAGTACTTATTTAGGACTAGCGTGGGTCACATGGGGTCATTGAGCACTAATATAGGACTAGGGTGGGTCACCTGGGGCCATCGAGTACTTATATAGGACTAGGATGGGTCACATGGGATCATTGAGTACTAATATAGGACTAGGGTGGGTCACTTGGGGTCATTGAGTACTTATATAGGACTAGGATGAGTCACATGGGGTCATTGAGTACTTATATAGGACTAGGGTGGGTCACATGGGGTGATTGAGTAATTATATATTACTGGGGTGGGTCACATGGGGTCATTGTGTACATATATAGGACTAGGGTGGGTCACCTGGGGTCTTTGAGTACTTATATAGGACTAGGATGAGTCACATGGAGTCATTGACTACATATATAGGACTAGGGTGGGTCACATGGGGTCATTGAATACTTATATAGGACTAGGGTAGGTCACATGGGGTCATTGAGTACTTATATAGGACTAGGGTGGGTCACATGGGGTCATTGAATACTTATATAGGACTAGCGTGGGTCACATAGGGTCATTGAGTACTTATATAGGACTAGGGTGGGTCACATGGGGTTTTTGAGTACTTATATAGGACTAGGGTGGGTCACAATAGGTCATTGAGTACTTATATAGGACTAGGGTTGGTCACATAAGGTCATTGAGTACTTATATAGGACTAGGGTGGGTCACATGTGGTCATTGAGTACTTATATAGGACAAGGGTGGGTCACATGCGGTCATTGGGTACTTATATAGGACTAGGGTGGGTCACATGGGGTAATTGAGTACTTATATAGGACTAGCGTGGGTCAAATGGGGTCATTGAGTACTTATATAGGACTAGCGTGGGTCACATGGGGTCATTGTGTACATATATAAGACTAGGGTGGGTCACATGGGTTCATTGACTACATATATAGGACTAGGATGGGTCACATGGGGTCATGGAGCACTAATATATGACTAGGGTGGGTCACCTGGGGTCATTGAGTACTTATATAGAACTAGCGTGGGTCACATGAGGTCATAGAGCACTAATATATGATTAGGCTGGGTCACCTGGGGTCATTGAGTACTTATATAGAACTAGGGTGGGTCACATGGGGTCATTGAGTACTTATATAGGACTAGCGTGGGTCACATGGGGTCATTGAACACTAATATAGGACTATGGTGGGTCACCTGGGGTCATTGAGTACTTATATAGGACTAGGGTGGGTCACATGGGGTCATTGAGTACTTATATAGGACTAGCGTGGGTCACATGGGGTCATTGTGTACATATATCGGACTAGGGTGGGTCACATGGGGTCATTGAGTACTTATATAGGACTAGGGTGGGTCACATGGGGTTATTGAGAACTTATATAGGACTAGGGTGGGTCACATGGGGTCATTGAATACTTATATAGGACTAGGGTGGGTCACATGGGGTCATTGAGTACTTATATAGGACAAGGGTGGGTCACATGGGGTTATTGAGTACTTATATAGGACTAGGGTGGGTCACATGGGGTCATTGAGTACTTATATAGGAAAAGGGTGGCTCACATGGGGTCATTGAGTACTTATATAGGACTAGGGTGGGTCACATGGGGTCATTGAGTACTTATATAGGACTAGCGTGGGTCACATGGGGTCACTGAGCACTAATATAGGACTATGGTGGGTCACCTGGGGTCATTGAGTACTTATATAGGACTAGCGTGGGTCACATGGGGTCATTGAGCACTAATATAGGACTATGGTGGGTCACCTGGGGTCATTGAGTACTTATATAGAACTAGGGTGGGTCACATGGGGTCATTGAGTACTTTTATAGGACTAGCGTGGGTCACATGGGGCCATTGAGCACTAATATAGGACTATGGTGGGTCATCTGGGGTCATTGAGTACTTATATAGTACTAGGATGGGTCACTTGGGGTCATTGAGTACTTATATAGGACTAGGGTGGGTCACATGGGGTCGTTGAGTACTTATATAGGACTAGCGTGAGTCACATGGGGTCATTGTGTACTTAAATAGGACTAGGGTGGGTCACATGGTGTCATTGAGTACTTATATAGGACTAGGGTGGGTCACATGTGGTCACTGAGTACTTATATAAGACTAGCGTGGGTCACATGGGGTCATTGTGTACATATATAGGATTAGGGTGGGTCACATGGGGTCATTGAGTACATATATAGGACTAGGGTTGGTCACATGGGGTCATTGAGCACTAATATAGGACTAGGGTGGGTCACCTGGGGTCATTGAGTACTTTTATAGGACTAGGGTGGCTGACCTGGGGTCATTGAGTACTTATATAGGACTAGGATGAGTCACATGGGGTCATTGAGTACTTATATAGGACTAGGGTGGGTCACATGGGGTCATTGGGTATTTATATAGGACTAGAGTGGGTCACATGGGGTCATTGAGTACTTATTTAGGACTAGCGTGGGTCACATGGGGTCATTGTGTACATATATAGGATTAGGGTGGGTCACATGGGGTCATTGAGTACATATATAGGACTAGGGTGGGACACATGGGGTCATTGAGCACTAATATAGGACTAGGGTGGGTCACCTGGGGTCATAGAGTACTTATATAGAACTAGGGTGGGTCACATGGGGTGATTGAGTATTTATATAGGACTAGAGTGGGTCACATGGGGTCATTGAGTACTTATTTAGGACTAGCGTGGGTCACATGGGGTCATTGAACACTAATATAGGACTAGGGTGGGTCACCTGGGGCCATCGAGTACTTATATAGGACTAGGATGGGTCACATGGGATCATTGAGTACTAATATAGGACTAGGGTGGGTCACTTGGGGTCATTGAGTACTTATATAGGACTAGGATGAGTCACATGGGGTCATTGAGTACTTATATAGGACTAGGGTGGGTCACATGGGGTGATTGAGTAATTATATATTACTGGGGTGGGTCACATGGGGTCATTGTGTACATATATAGGACTAGGGTGGGTCACCTGGGGTCTTTGAGTACTTATATAGGACTAGGATGAGTCACATGGAGTCATTGACTACATATATAGGACTAGGGTGGGTCACATGGGGTCATTGAATACTTATATAGGACTAGGGTAGGTCACATGGGGTCATTGAGTACTTATATAGTACTAGGGTGGGTCACATGGGGTCATTGAATACTTATATAGGACTAGCGTGGGTCACATAGGGTCATTGAGTACTTATATAGGACTAGGGTGGGTCACATGGGGTTTTTGAGTACTTATATAGGACTAGGGTGGGTCACAATAGGTCATTGAGTACTTATATAGGACTAGGGTTGGTCACATAAGGTCATTGAGTACTTATATAGGACTAGGGTGGGTCACATGTGGTCATTGAGTACTTATATAGGACAAGGGTGGGTCACATGCGGTCATTGAGTACTTATATAGGACTAGGGTGGGTCACATGGGGTAATTGAGTACTTATATAGGACTAGCGTGGGTCAAATGGGGTCATTGAGTACTTATATAGGACTAGCGTGGGTCACATGGGGTCATTGTGTACATATTTAGGACTAGGGTGGGTCACATGGGGTCATTGACTACATATATAGGACTAGGGTGTGTCACATGGGGTCATAGAGCACTAATATATGACTTGGGTGGGTCACCTGGGGTCATTGAGTTCTTATATAGAACTAGGGTGGGTCACATGGGGTCATTGAGTACTTATATAGGACTAGCGCGGGTCACATGGGGTCATTGAGCACTAATATAGGACTATGTTGGGTGACCTGGAGTCATTGAGTACTTATATAGGACTAGGGTGGTTCACATAGGGACATTGAGTACTAATATAGGACTAGGCTGGCTGACCTGGGGTCATGGAGTACTTATATAGGACTAGGGTGGGTCACATGGGGTCATTGAGTACTTATATCGGACAAGGGTGGGTCACATGGGGTCATTGAGTACTTATATAGAACTAGGGTGGGTCACATGGGGTCATTGAGTACTTATATAGGACTAGGGTGGGTCACATGGGTTCATTGACTACATATATAGGACTAGGATGGGTCACATGGGGTCATGGAGCACTAATATATGACTAGGGTGGGTCACCTGGGGTCATTGAGTACTTATATAGAACTAGGGTGGGTCACATGGGGTCATTGATTACTCATATAGGACTAGCGTGTGTCACATGGGGTCATTGAGTACTTATATAGGACTAGGGTTGGTCACATGGGGTCATTGAGTACTTATATAGAACTAGGGTGGGTCATATGGGGTCATTGAGTACTTATATAGGACTAGCGTGGGTCACATGGGGTCATTGAGTACTTATATAGGACTAGGGTGGGTCACATGGAGTTATTGAGTACTTATATAGGACTAGGGTGGGTCACATGGGGTCATTGAGTACTTATATAGGACTAGCGTGGGTCACATGGGGTCATTGTGTACATATATAGGACTAGGGTGGGTCACATGGGGTCATTGAGTACTTATATAGGACTAGGATGGGTCACATGGGGTCATTGAGTACTTATATAGGACTAGGGTGGGTCACATGGAGTTATTGAGTACTTATATAGGACTAGGGTGGGTCACATTAGGTCATTGAGTACTTATATAGGACTAGGGTGGGTCACATGGGGTTATTGAGTACTTATATAGGACTAGGGTGGGTCACATGGGGTCATTGAATACTTATATAGGACTAGGGTGGGTCACATGGGGTCATTGAGTACTTATATAGGACAAGGGTGGGTCACATGGGGTTATTGAGTTCTTATATAGGACTAGGGTGGGTCACATGGAGTCATTGAGTACTTATATAGGAAAAGGGTGGGTCACATGGGGTCATTGAGTACTTATATAGGACTAGGGTGGGTCACATGTGGTCATTGAGTACTTATATAGGACCAGCGTGGGTCACATGAGGTCATTGTGTACTTATATAGGACTAGGGTGGGTCACATGGGGTCATTGAGTACTTATATAGGACTAGCGTGGGTCACAAGGCGTCATTGTGTACTTATATAGGACTAGGGTGGTCACATGGTGTCATTGAGTACTTATATAAGACTAGCGTGGGTCACATGGGGTCATTGAGTACTTATATAGGACTAGGGTGGGTCACATGGAGTTATTGAGTACTTATATAGGACTAGCGTGGGTCACAAGGCGTCATTGTGTACTTATATAGGACTAGGGTGGTCACATGGTGTCATTGAGTACTTATATAAGACTAGCGTTGGTCACATGGGGTCATTGAGTACTTATATAGGACTAGGGTGGGTCACATGGAGTTATTGAGTACTTATATATGTCTAGGGTGGGTGACATTAGGTCATTGAGTACTTATATAGGACTAGGGTGGGTCACATGGGGTTATAGAGTACTTATATAGGACTAGGGTGGGTCACATGGGGTCATTGAGTACTTATATAGGACTAGCGTGTGTCACATGGGGTCATTGTGTACATATTTAGGACTAGGGTGGGTCACATGGGGTCATTGACTACATATATAGGACTAGGGTGTGTCACATGGGGTCATAGAGCACTAATATATGACTAGGGTGGGTCACCTGGGGTCATTGAGTTCTTATATAGAACTAGGGTGGGTCACATGGGGTCATTGAGTACTTATATAGGACTAGCGCGGGTCACATGGGGTCATTGAGCACTAATATAGGACTATGGTGGGTGACCTGGAGTCATTGAGAACTTATATAGGACTAGGGTGGGTCACATAGGGACATTGAGTACTAATATAGGACTAGGCTGGCTGACCTGGGGTCATGGAGTACTTATATAGGACTAGGGTGGGTCACATGGGGTCATTGAGTACTTATATCGGACAAGGGTGGGTCACATGGGGTCATTGAGTACTTATATAGAACTAGGGTGGGTCACATGGGGTCATTGAGTACTTATATAGGACTAGGGTGGGTCACATGGGTTCATTGACTACATATATAGGACTAGGATGGGTCACATGGGGTCATGGAGCACTAATATATGACTAGGGTGGGTCACCTGGGGTCATTGAGTACTTATATAGAACTAGGGTGGGTCACATGGGGTCATTGATTACTCATATAGGACTAGCGTGTGTCACATGGGGTCATTGAGTACTTATATAGGACTAGGGTGGGTCACATGGGGTCATTGAGTACTTATATAGAACTAGGGTGGGTCATATGGGGTCATTGAGTACTTATATAGGACTAGCGTGGGTCACATGGGGTCATTGAGTACTTATATAGGACTAGGGTGGGTCACATGGAGTTATTGAGTACTTATATAGGACTAGGGTGGGTCACATGGGGTCATTGAGTACTTATATAGGACTAGCGTGGGTCACATGGGGTCATTGTGTACATATATAGGACTAGGGTGGGTCACATGGGGTCATTGACTACTTATATAGGACTAGGATGGGTCACATGGGGTCATTGAGTACTTATATAGGACTAGGGTGGGTCACATGGAGTTATTGAGTACTTATATAGGACTAGGGTGGGTCACATTAGGTCATTGAGTACTTATATAGGACTAGGGTGGGTCACATGGGGTTATTGAGTACTTATATAGGACTAGGGTGGGTCACATGGGGTCATTGAATACTTATATAGGACTAGGGTGGGTCACATGGGGTCAATGAGTACTTATATAGGACAAGGGTGGGTCACATGGGGTTATTGAGTACTTATATAGGACTAGGGTGGGTCACATGGGGTCATTGAGTACTTATATAGGAAAAGGGTGGGTCACATGGGGTCATTGAGTACTTATATAGGACTAGGGTGGGTCACATGTGGTCATTGAGTACTTATATAGGACTAGCGTGGGTCACATGGGGTCATTGTGTACTTATATAGGACTAGGGTGGGTCACATGGGGTCATTGAGTACTTATATAGGACTAGCGTGGGTCACAAGGCGTCATTGTGTACTTATATAGGACTAGGGTGGTCACATGGTGTCATTGAGTACTTATATAAGACTAGCGTGGGTCACATGGGGTCATTGAGTACTTATATAGGACTATGGTGGGTCACATGGAGTTATTGAGTACTTATATAGGACTAGGGTGGGTGACATTAGGTCATTGAGTACTTATATATGACTAGGATGGGTCACCTGGGGTCATTGAGTTCTTATATAGAACTAGGGTGGGTCACATGGGGTCATTGAGTACTTATATAGGACTAGCGCGGGTCACATGGGGTCATTGAGCACTAATATAGGACTATGGTGGGTGACCTGGAGTCATTGAGTACTAATATAGAACTAGGATGAGTCACATGGGGTCATTGAGCACTAATATAGGACTATGGTGGGTCATCTGGGGTCATTGAGTACTTATATAGTACTAGGATGGGTCACATGGGGTCATTGAGTACTTATATAGGACTAGCGTGGGTCACATGGGGTCGTTGAGTACTTATATAGGACTAGGGTGGGTGACATGGAGTTATTGAGTACTTATATAGGACTAGGGTGGGTCACATTAGGTCATTGAGTACTTATATAGGACTAGGGTGGGTCACATAGGGACATTGAGTACTAATATAGGACTAGGCTGGCTGACCTGGGGTCATTTAGTACTTATATAGGACTAGGGTGGGTCACATGGGGTCATTGAGTACTTATATCGGACAAGGGTGGGTCACATGGGGTCATTGTGTACATATATAGGACTAGGGTGGGTCACATGGGTTCATTGACTACATATATAGGACTAGGATGGGTCACATGGGGTCATGGAGCACTAATATATAACTAGGGTGGGTCACCTGGGGTCATTGAGTACTTATATAGAACTAGGGTGGGTCACATGGGGTCATTGATTACTCATATAGGACTAGCGTGTGTCACATGGGATCATTGAGTACTTATATAGGACTAGGGTGGGTCACATGGGGTCATTGAGTACTTATATAGAACTAGGGTGGGTCACATGGGGTCATTGAGTACTTATATAGGACTAGCGTGGGTCACATGGGGTCATTGAGTACTTATATAGGACTAGGGTGGGTCACATGGAGTTATTGAGTACTTATATAGGACTAGGATGGGTCACATTAGGTCATTGAGTACTTATATAGGACTAGGGTGGGTCACATGGGGTTATTGAGTACTTATATAGGACTAGGGTGGGTCACATGGGGCCATTGAGTACTTATATAGGACTAGCGTGGGTCACAATGCGTCATTGTGTACTTATATAGGACTAGGGTGGTCACATAGTGTCATTGAGTACTTATATAAAACTAGCGTAGGTCACATGGGGTCATAGAGCACTAATATATGATTAGGGTGGGTCAGCTGGGGTCATTGAGTACTTATATAGAACTAGGGTGGGTCACATGGGGTCATTGAGTACTTATATAGGACTAGCGTGGGTCACATGGGGTCATTGAGCACTAATATAGGACTATGGTGGGTCACCTGTGGTCATTGAGTACTTATATAGGACTAGGGTGGGTCACATGGGGTCATTGAGTACTTATATAGGACTAGCGTGGGTCACATGGGGTCATTGTGTACATATATAGGACTAGGGTGGGTCACATGGGGTCATTGAGTACTTATATAGGACTAGGATGGGTCACATGGGGTCATTGAGTACTTATATAGAACTAGGGTGGGTCACATGGAGTTATTGAGTACTTATATAGGACTAGGGTGGGTCACATTAGGTCATTGAGTACTTATATAGGACTAGGGTGGGTCACATAGGGACATTGAGTACTAATATAGGACTAGGCTGGCTGACCTGGGGTCATTTAGTACTTATATAGGACTAGGGTGGGTCACATGGGGTCATTGAGTACTTATATCGGACAAGGGTGGGTCACATGGGGTCATTGTGTACATATATAGGACTAGGGTGGGTCACATGGGTTCATTGACTACATATATAGGACTAGGATGGGTCACATGGGGTCATGGAGCACTAATATATAACTAGGGTGGGTCACCTGGGGTCATTGAGTACTTATATAGAACTAGGGTGGGTCACATGGGGTCATTGATTACTCATATAGGACTAGCGTGTGTCACATGGGATCATTGAGTACTTATATAGGACTAGGGTGGGTCACATGGGGTCATTGAGTACTTATATAGAACTAGGGTGGGTCACATGGGGTCATTGAGTACTTATATAGGACTAGCGTGGGTCACATGGGGTCATTGAGTACTTATATAGGACTAGGGTGGGTCACATGGAGTTATTGAGTACTTATATAGGACTAGGATGGGTCACATTAGGTCATTGAGTACTTATATAGGACTAGGGTGGGTCACATGGGGTTATTGAGTACTTATATAGGACTAGGGTGGGTCACATGGGGCCATTGAGTACTTATATAGGACTAGCGTGGGTCACAATGCGTCATTGTGTACTTATATAGGACTAGGGTGGTCACATAGTGTCATTGAGTACTTATATAAAACTAGCGTAGGTCACATGGGGTCATAGAGCACTAATATATGATTAGGGTGGGTCAGCTGGGGTCATTGAGTACTTATATAGAACTAGGGTGGGTCACATGGGGTCATTATGTACTTATATAGGACTAGCGTGGGTCACATGGGGTCATTGAGCACTAATATAGGACTATGGTGGGTCACCTGTGGTCATTGAGTACTTATATAGGACTAGGGTGGGTCACATGGGGTCATTGAGTACTTATATAGGACTAGCGTGGGTCACATGGGGTCATTGTGTACATATATAGGACTAGGGTGGGTCACATGGGGTCATTGAGTACTTATATAGGACTAGGATGGGTCACATGGGGTCATTGAGTACTTATATAGAACTAGGGTGGGTCACATGGAGTTATTGAGTACTTATATAGGACTAGGGTGGGTCACATTAGGTCATTGAGTACTTATATAGGACTAGGGTGGGTCACATGGGGTTATTGAGTACTTATATAGGACTAGGGTGGGTCACATGGGGTCATTGAGCACTTATATAGGACTAGCGTGGGTCACATGGGGTCATTGTGTACATATATAGGACTAGGGTGGGTCACATGGGGTCATTGACTACATATATAGGACTAGGGTGGGTCACATGGGGTCATTGACTACATATATAGGACTAGGGTGGGTCGCATGGGGTCATAGAGCACTAATACATGACTAGGGTGGGTCACATTAGGTCATTGAGTACTTATATAGGACTAGCGTGGGTCACATGGGGTCATTGAGTACTTATATAGGACTAGGGTAGGTCACATGGGATCATTGAGTACTTATATAGGACTAGGGTGGGTCACATGGAGTCATTGAGTACTTATATAGGACTAGCGTGGGTCACATGGGGTCATTGAGCACTAATATAGGACTATGGTGGGTCACCTGAGGTCATTGAGTACTTATATAGGACTAGCGTGGGTCACATGGGGTCATTGTGTACATATATAGGACTAGGGTGGGTCACATGGGTTCATTGACTACATATATAGGACTATGGTGGGTCACATGGGGTCATTGAGTACTTATATAGGACTAGGGTGGGTCACATGGAGTTATTGAGTACTTATATAGGACTAGGGTGGGTCACATTAGGTCATTGAGTACTTATATAGGACTAGGGTGGGTCACATGGTGTTATTGAGTACTTATATAGGACTAGGGTGGGTCACATGGGGTCATTGAGTACTTATATAGGACTAGCGTAGGTCACATGGGGTCATTGTGTACATATAAAGGACTAGGGTGGGTCACATGGGGTCATTGACTACATATATAGGACTAGGGTGGGTCACATGGGGTCATAGAGCACTAATATATGACTAGGGTGGGTCACCTGCGGTCATTGAGTACTTATATAGAACTAGGGTGGGTCACATGGGGTCATTGAGTACTCATATAGGACTAGCGTGGGTCACATGGGGTCATTGAGTACTTATATAGGACTAGGGTAGGTCACATGGGGTCATTGAGTACTTATATAGGACTAGGGTGGGTCACATGGGGTCATTGAGTACTTATATAGGACTAGCGTGGGTCACATGGGGTCACTGAGCACTAATATAGGACTATGGTGGGTCACCTGGGGTCATTGAGTACTTATATAGGACTAGCGTGGGTCACATGGGGTCATTGAGCACTAATATAGGACTATGGTGGGTCACCTGGGGTCATTGAGTACTTATATAGAACTAGGGTGGGTCACATGGGGTCATTGAGTACTTTTATAGGACTAGCGTGGGTCACATGGGGCCATTGAGCACTAATATAGGACTATGGTGGGTCATCTGGGGTCATTGAGTACTTTTATAGTACTAGGATGGGTCACTTGGGGTCATTGAGTACTTATATAGGACTAGGGTGGGTCACATGGGGTCATTGAATACTTATATAGGACTAACGTGGGTCACATGGGGTCATTGAGTACTTATATAGGACTAGGGTGGGTCAAATGGAGTTATTGAGTACTTATATAGGACTAGGGTGGGTCACATGGGGTAATTGAGTACTTATATAGGACAAGGGTGGGTCACATGGGGTCGTTGAGTACTTATATAGGACTAGCGTGAGTCACATGGGGTCATTGTGTACTTAAATAGGACTAGGGTGGGTCACATGGTGTCATTGAGTACTTATATAGGACTAGGGTGGGTCACATGTGGTCACTGAGTACTTATATAAGACTAGCGTGGGTCACATGGGGTCATTGTGTACATATATAGGATTAGGGTGGGTCACATGGGGTCATTGAGTACATATATAGGACTAGGGTTGGTCACATGGGGTCATTGAGCACTAATATAGGACTAGGGTGGGTCACCTGGGGTCATTGAGTACTTTTATAGGACTGGGGTGGCTGACCTGGGGTCATTGAGTACTTATAAAGGACTAGGATGAGTCACATGGGGTCATTGAGTACTTATATAGGACTAGGGTGGGTCACATGGGGTCATTGGGTATTTATATAGGACTAGAGTGGGTCACATGGGGTCATTGAGTACTTATTCAGGACTAGCGTGGGTCACATGGGGTCATTGTGTACATATATAGGACTAGGGTGGGTCACATTATGTCATTGAGTACTTATATAGGACTAGGGTGGGTCACATAGGGACATTGAGTACTAATATAGGACTAGGCTGGCTGACCTGGGGTCATTTAGTACTCATATAGAACTAGGGTGGGTCACATGGGGTCATTGAGTACTTATATAGGACTAGCGTGGGTCACATGGGGTCATTGAGCACTAATATAGGACTATGGTGGGTCACCTGTGGTCATTGAGTACTTATATAGGACTAGGGTGGGTCACATGGGGTCAATTAGTACTTATATAGGACTAGCGTGGGTCACATGGGGTCATTGTGTACATATATAGGACTAGGGTGGGTCACATGGGGTCATTGAGTACTTATATAGGACTAGGATGGGTCACATGGGGTCATTGAGTACTTATATAGAACTAGGGTGGATCACATGGAGTTATTGAGTACTTATATAGGACTAGGGTGGGTCGCATTAGGTCATTGAGTACTTATATAGGACTAGGGTGGGTCACATGGGGTTATTGAGTACTTATATAGGACTAGGGTGGGTCACATGGGGTCATTGAGCACTTATATAGGACTAGCGTGGGTCACATGGGGTCATTGTGTACATATATAGGACTAGGGTGGGTCACATGGGGTCATTGACTACATATATAGGACTAGGGTGGGTCATATGGGGTCATTGACTACATATATAGGACTAGGGTGGGTCGCATGGGGTCATAGAGCACTAATACATGACTAGGGTGGGTCACATTAGGTCATTGAGTACTTATATAGGACTAGCGTGGGTCACATGGGGTCATTGAGTACTTATATAGGACTAGGGTAGGTCACATGGGGTCATTGAGTACTTATATAGGACTAGGGTGGGTCACATGGAGTCATTGAGTACTTATATAGGACTAGCGTGGGTCACATGGGGTCATTGAGCACTAATATAGGACTATGGTGGGTCACCTGAGGTCATTGAGTACTTATATAGGACTAGCGTGGGTCACATGGGGTCATTGTGTACATATATAGGACTAGGGTGGGTCACATGGGTTCATTGACTACATATATAGGACTATGGTGGGTCACATGGGGTCATTGAGTACTTATATAGGACTAGGGTGGGTCACATGGAGTTATTGAGTACTTATATAGGACTAGGGTGGGTCACATTAGGTCATTGAGTACTTATATAGGACTAGGGTGGGTCACATGGTGTTATTGAGTACTTATATAGGACTAGGGTGGGTCACATGGGGTCATTGAGTACTTATATAGGACTAGGGTAGGTCACATGGGGTCATTGAGTACTTATATAGGACTAGGGTGGGTCACATGGGGTCATTGAGTACTTATATAGGACTAGCGTGGGTCACATGGGGTCACTGAGTACTCATATAGGACTAGCGTGGGTCACATGGGGTCATTGAGTACTTATATAGGACTAGGGTAGGTCACATGGGGTCATTGAGTACTTATATAGGACTAGGGTGGGTCACATGGGGTCATTGAGTACTTTTATAGGACTAGCGTGGGTCACATGGGGCCATTGAGCACTAATATAGGACTATGGTGGGTCATCTGGGGTCATTGAGTACTTATATAGTACTAGGATGGGTCACTTGGGGTCATTGAGTACTTATATAGGACTAGGGTGGGTCACATGGGGTCATTGAATACTTATATAGGACTAACGTGGGTCACATGGGGTCATTGAGTACTTATATAGGACTAGGGTGGGTCAAATGGAGTTATTGAGTACTTATATAGGACTAGGGTGGGTCACATGGATTCATTGACTACATATATAGGACTATGGTGGGTCACATGGGGTCATTGAGTACTTATATAGGACTAGGGTGGGTCACATGGAGTTATTGAGTACTTATATAGGACTAGCGTGGGTCACATGGGGTCACTGAGTACTCATATAGGACTAGCGTGGGTCACATGGGGTCATTGAGTACTTATATAGGACTAGGGTAGGTCACATGGGGTCATTGAGTACTTATATAGGACTAGGGTGGGTCACATGGGGTCATTGAGTACTTATATAGGACTAGCGTGGGTCACATGGGGTCACTGAGCACTAATATAGGACTATGGTGGGTCACCTGGGGTCATTGAGTACTTATATAGGACTAGCGTGGGTCACATGGGGTCATTGAGCACTAATATAGGACTATGGTGGGTCACCTGGGGTCATTGAGTACTTATATAGAACTAGGGTGGGTCACATGGGGTCATTGAGTACTTTTATAGGACTAGCGTGGGTCACATGGGGCCATTGAGCACTAATATAGGACTATGGTGGGTCATCTGGGGTCATTGAGTACTTATATAGTACTAGGATGGGTCACTTGGGGTCATTGAGTACTTATATAGGACTAGGGTGGGTCACATGGGGTCATTGAATACTTATATAGGACTAACGTGGGTCACATGGGGTCATTGAGTACTTATATAGGACTAGGGTGGGTCAAATGGAGTTATTGAGTACTTATATAGGACTAGGGTGGGTCACATGGGGTAATTGAGTACTTATATAGGACAAGGGTGGGTCACATGGGGTCGTTGAGTACTTATATAGGACTAGCGTGAGTCACATGGGGTCATTGTGTACTTAAATAGGACTAGGGTGGGTCACATGGTGTCATTGAGTACTTATATAGGACTAGGGTGGGTCACATGTGGTCACTGAGTACTTATATAAGACTAGCGTGGGTCACATGGGGTCATTGTGTACATATATAGGATTAGGGTGGGTCACATGGGGTCATTGAGTACATATATAGGACTAGGGTTGGTCACATGGGGTCATTGAGCACTAATATAGGACTAGGGTGGGTCACCTGGGGTCATTGAGTACTTTTATAGGACTAGGGTGGCTGACCTGGGGTCATTGAGTACTTATAAAGGACTAGGATGAGTCACATGGGGTCATTGAGTACTTATATAGGACTAGGGTGGGTCACATGGGGTCATTGGGTATTTATATAGGACTAGAGTGGGTCACATGGGGTCATTGAGTACTTATTTAGGACTAGCGTGGGTCACATGGGGTCATTGTGTACATATATAGGATTAGGGTGGGTCACATGGGGTCATTGAGTACATATATAGGACTAGGGTGGGACACATGTGGTCATTGAGCACTAATATAGGACTAGGGTGGGTCACCTGGGGTCATTGAGTACTTATATAGGACTAGGATGAGTCACATGGGGTCATAGAGTACTTATATAGAACTAGGGTGGGTCACATGGGGTGATTGAGTATTTATATAGGACTAGAGTGGGTCACATGGGGTCATTGAGTACTTATTTAGGACTAGCGTGGGTCACATGGGGTCATTGAGCATTAATATAGGACTAGGGTGGGTCACCTGGGGCCATCGAGTACTTATATAGGACTAGGATGGGTCACATGGGATCATTGAGTACTAATATAGGACTAGGGTGGGTCACTTGGGGTCATTGAGTACTTATATAGGACTAGGATGAGTCACATGGGGTCATTGAGTACTTATATAGGACTAGGGTGGGTCACATGGGGTGATTGAGTAATTATATATTACTGGGGTGGGTCACATGGGGTCATTGTGTACATATATAGGACTAGGGTGGGTCACCTGGGGTCTTTGAGTACTTATATAGGACTAGGATGAGTCACATGGAGTCATTGACTACATATATAGGACTAGGGTGGGTCACATGGGGTCATTGAATACTTATATAGGATTAGCGTGGGTCACATAGGGTCATTGAGTACTTATATAGGACTAGGGTGGGTCACATGGGGTTTTTGAGTACTTATATAGGACTAGGGTGGGTCACAATAGGTCATTGAGTACTTATATAGGACTAGGGTTGGTCACATAAGGTCATTGAGTACTTATATAGGACTAGGGTGGGTCACATGTGGTCATTGAGTACTTATATAGGACAAGGGTGGGTCACATGCGGTCATTGAGTACTTATATAGGACTAGGGTGGGTCACATGGGGTAATTGAGTACTTATATAGGACAAGGGTGGTTCACATGGGGTCATTGAGTACTTATATAGGACTAGGGTGGCTGACCTGGGGTCATTGAGTACTTAAATAGGACTAGGGTGGGTCACATGGTGTCATTGAGTACTTATATAGGACTAGGGTGGGTCACATGTGGTCATTGAGTACTTATATAAGACTAGCGTGGGTCACATGGGGTCATTGTGTACATATATAGGATTAGGGTGGGTCACATGGGGTTATTGAGTACATATATAGGACTAGGGTTGGTCACATGGGGTCATTGAGCACTAATATAGGACTAGGGTGGGTCACCTGGGGTTATTGAGTACTTTTATAGGACTAGGGTGGCTGACCTGGGGTCATTGAGTACTTATATAGGACTAGGATGAGTCACATGGGGTCATTGAGTACTTATATAGGACTAGGGTGGGTCACATGGGGTCATTGGGTATATATATAGGACTAGAGTGGGTCACATGGGGTCATTGAGTACTTATTTAGGACTAGCGTGGGTCACATGGGGTCATTGTGTACATATATAGGATTAGGGTGGGTCACATGGGGTCATTGAGTACATATATAGGACTAGGGTGGGACACATGGGGTCATTGAGCACTAATATAGGACTAGGGTGGGTCACCTGGGGTCATTGAGTACTTATATAGGACTAGGATGAGTCACATGGGGTCATTGAGTACTTATATAGGACTAGGGTGGGTCACATGGGGTGATTGAGTATTTATTTGGACTAGAGTGGGTCACATGGGGTCATTGAGTACTTATTTAGGACTAGCGTGGGTCACTTGGGGTCATTGAGCACTAATATAGGACTAGGGTGGGTCACCTGGGGCCATTGAGTACTTATATAGGACTAGGATGGGTCACATGGGATCATTGAGTACTTATATAGGACTGGGGTGGGTCACATGGAATCATAGAGTACTTATATAGGACTAGGGTGGGTCACATGGGGTCATTGAGTACTTATATAGGACTAGCGTGGGTCACATGGGGTCATTGTGTACATATATAGTATTAGGGTGGGTCACATGGGGTCATTGAGTACATATATAGGACTAGGGTGGGACACATGGGGTCATTGAGCACTAATATAGGACTAGGGTGGGTCACCTGGGGTCATTGAGTACTTATATAGGACTAGGATGAGTCACATGGGGTCATTGAGTACTTATATAGGACTAGGGTTGGTCACATGGGGTGATTGAGTATTTATATAGGACTAGCGTGGGTCACATGGGGTCATTGAGCACTAATATAGGACTAGGGTGGGTCACCTGGGGCCATTGAGTACTTATATAGGACTAAGATGGGTCACATGGGATCATTGAGTACTTATATAGGACTAGGATGGGTCACATGGGATCATTGAGTACTTATATAGGACTAGGGTGGGTCACATGGGGTCATTGAATACTTATATAGGACTAGGGTGGGTCACATGTGGTCATTGAGTACTTATATAGGACAAGGGTGGGTCACATGCGGTCATTGAGTACTTATATAGGACTAGGGTGGGTCACATGGGGTAATTGAGTACTTATATAGGACAAGGGTGGGTCACATGGGTACATTGAGTACTTATATAGGACTAGGGTGGGTCACATGTGGTCATTGAGTACTTATATAGGACAAGGGTGGGTCACATGGGGTCATTGAATACTTATATAGGACTAGGGTAGGTCACATGGGGTCATTGAGTACTTATATAGGACTAGGGTGGGTCACATGGGGTCATTGAATACTTATATAGGACTAGCGTGGGTCACATAGGGTCATTGAGTACTTATATAGGACTAGGGTGGGTCACATGGGGTTTTTGAGTACTTATATAGGACTAGGGTGGGTCACAATAGGTCATTGAGTACTTATATAGGACTAGGGTTGGTCACATAAGGTCATTGAGTACTTATATAGGACTAGGGTGGGTCACATGTGGTCATTGAGTACTTATATAGGACAAGGGTGGGTCACATGCGGTCATTGAGTACTTATATAGGACTAGGGTGGGTCACATGGGGTAATTGAGTACTTATATAGGACAAGGGTGGTTCACATGGGGTCATTGAGTACTTATATAGGACTAGGGTGGCTGACCTGGGGTCATTGAGTACTTAAATAGGACTAGGGTGGGTCACATGGTGTCATTGAGTACTTATATAGGACTAGGGTGGGTCACATGTGGTCATTGAGTACTTATATAAGACTAGCGTGGGTCACATGGGGTCATTGTGTACATATATAGGATTAGGGTGGGTCACATGGGGTCATTGAGTACATATATAGGACTAGGGTTGGTCACATGGGGTCATTGAGCACTAATATAGGACTAGGGTGGGTCACCTGGGGTTATTGAGTACTTTTATAGGACTAGGGTGGCTGACCTGGGGTCATTGAGTACTTATATAGGACTAGGATGAGTCACATGGGGTCATTGAGTACTTATATAGGACTAGGGTGGGTCACAATAGGTCATTGAGTACTTATATAGGACTAGGGTTGGTCACATAAGGTCATTGAGTACTTATATAGGACTAGGGTGGGTCACATGTGGTCATTGAGTACTTATATAGGACAAGGGTGGGTCACATGCGGTCATTGAGTACATATATAGGACTAGGGTGGGACACATGGGGTCATTGAGCACTAATATAGGACTAGGGTGGGTCACCTGGGGTCATTGAGTACTTATATAGGACTAGGATGAGTCACATGGGGTCATTGAGTACTTATATAGGACTAGGGTGGGTCACATGGGGTCATTGAATACTTATATAGGACTAGGGTGGGTCACATGTGGTCATTGAGTACTTATATAGGACAAGGGTGGGTCACATGCGGTCATTGAGTACTTATATAGGACTAGGGTGGGTCACATGGGGTAATTGAGTACTTATATAGGACAAGGGTGGGTCACATGGGTACATTGAGTACTTATATAGGACTAGGGTGGGTCACATGTGGTCATTGAGTACTTATATAGGACAAGGGTGGGTCACATGGGGTCATTGAGTACTTATATAGGACTAGGGTGGGTCACATGGGGTGATTGAGTATTTATTTGGACTAGAGTGGGTCACATGGGGTCATTGAGTACTTATTTAGGACTAGCGTGGGTCACTTGGGGTCATTGAACACTAATATAGGACTAGGGTGGGTCACCTGGGGCCATTGAGTACTTATATAGGACTAGGATGGGTCACATGGGATCATTGAGTACTTATATAGGACTGGGGTGGGTCACATGGAATCATAGAGTACTTATATAGGACTAGGGTGGGTCACATGGGGTCATTGAGTACTTATATAGGACTAGCGTGGGTCACATGGGGTCATTGTGTACATATATAGGATTAGGGTGGGTCACATGGGGTCATTGAGTACATATATAGGACTAGGGTGGGACACATGGGGTCATTGAGCACTAATATAGGACTAGGGTGGGTCACCTGGGGTCATTGAGTACTTATATAGGACTAGGATGAGTCACATTGGGTCATTGAGTACTTATATAGGACTAGGGTTGGTCACATGGGGTGATTGAGTATTTATATAGGACTAGAGTGGGTCACATGGGGTCATTGAGTACTTATTTAGGACTAGCGTGGGTCACATGGGGTCATTGAGCACTAATATAGGACTAGGGTGGGTCACCTGGGGCCATTGAGTACTTATATAGGACTAGGATGGGTCACATGGGATCATTGAGTACTTATATAGGACTAGGATGGGTCACATGGGATCATTGAGTACTTATATAGGACTAGGGTGGGTCACATGGGGTCATTGAATACTTATATAGGACTAGGTTGGGTCACATGTGGTCATTGAGTACTTATATAGGACAAGGGTGGGTCACATGCGGTCATTGAGTACTTATATAGGACTAGGGTGGGTCACATGGGGTAATTGAGTACTTATATAGGACAAGGGTGGGTCACATGGGTACATTGAGTACTTATATAGGACTAGGGTGGGTCACATGTGGTCATTGAGTACATATATAGGACAAGGGTGGGTCACATGGGGTCATTGAATACTTATATAGGACTAGGGTAGGTCACATGGGGTCATTGAGTACTTATATAGGACTAGCGTGGGTCACATAGGGTCATTGAGTACTTATATAGGACTAGGGTGGGTCACATGGGGTTTTTGAGTACTTATATAGGACTAGGGTGGGTCACAATAGGTCATTGAGTACTTATATAGGACTAGGGTTGGTCACATAAGGTCATTGAGTACTTATATAGGACTAGGGTGGGTCACATGTGGTCATTGAGTACTTATATAGGACAAGGGTGGGTCACATGCGGTCATTGAGTACTTATATAGGACTAGGGTGGGTCACATGGCGTAATTGAGTACTTATATAGGACAAGGGTGGTTCACATGGGGTCATTGAGTACTTATATAGGACTAGGGTGGCTGACCTGGGGTCATTGAGTACTTAAATAGGACTAGGGTGGGTCACATGGTGTCATTGAGTACTTATATAGGACTAGGGTGGGTCACATGTGGTCATAGAGTACTTATATAAGACTAGCGTGGGTCACATGGGGTCATTGTGTACATATATAGGATTAGGGTGGGTCACATGGGGTCATTGAGTACATATATAGGACTAGGGTTGGTCACATGGGGTCATTGAGCACTAATATAGGACTAGGGTGGGTCACCTGGGGTTATTGAGTACTTTTATAGGACTAGGGTGGCTGACCTGGGGTCATTGAGTACTTATATAGGACTAGGATGAGTCACATGGGGTCATTGAGTACTTATATAGGACTAGGGTGGGTCACATGGGGTCATTGGGTATATATATAGGACTAGAGTGGGTCACATGGGGTCATTGAGTACTTATTTAGGACTAGCGTGGGTCACATGGGGTCATTGTGTACATATATAGGATTAGGGTGGGTCACATGGGGTCATTGAGTACATATATAGGACTAGGGTGGGACACATGGGGTCATTGAGCACTAATATAGGACTAGGGTGGGTCACCTGGGGTCATTGAGTACTTATATAGGACTAGGATGAGTCACATGGGGTCATTGAGTACTTATATAGGACTAGGGTGGGTCACATGGGGTGATTGAGTATTTATTTGGACTAGAGTGGGTCACATGGGGTCATTGAGTACTTATTTAGGACTAGCGTGGGTCACTTGGGGTCATTGAGCACTAATATAGGACTAGGGTGGGTCACCTGGGGCCATTGAGTACTTATATAGGACTAGGATGGGTCACATGGGATCATTGAGTACTTATATAGGACTGGGGTGGGTCACATGGAATCATAGAGTACTTATATAGGACTAGGGTGGGTCACATGGGGTCATTGAGTACTTATATAGGACTAGCGTGGGTCACATGGGGTCATTGTGTACATATATAGGATTAGGGTGGGTCACATGGGGTCATTGAGTACATATATAGGACTAGGGTGGGACACATGGGGTCATTGAGCACTAATATAGGACTAGGGTGGGTCACCTGGGGTCATTGAGTACTTATATAGGACTAGGATGAGTCACATGGGGTCATTGAGTACTTATATAGGACTAGGGTTGGTCACATGGGGTGATTGAGTATTTATATAGGACTAGAGTGGGTCACATGGGGTCATTGAGTACTTATTTAGGACTAGCGTGGGTCACATGGGGTCATTGAGCACTAATATAGGACTAGGGTGGGTCACCTGGGGCCATTGAGTACTTATATAGGACTAGGATGGGTCACATGGGATCATTGAGTACTTATATAGGACTAGGATGGGTCACATGGGATCATTGAGTACTTATATAGGACTAGGGTGGGTCACATGGGGTCATTGAATACTTATATAGGACTAGGGTGGGTCACATGTGGTCATTGAGTACTTATATAGGACAAGGGTGGGTCACATGCGGTCATTGAGTACTTATATAGAACTAGGGTGGGTCACATGGGGTAATTGAGTACTTATATAGGACAAGGGTGGGTCACATGGGTACATTGAGTACTTATATAGGACTAGGGTGGGTCACATGTGGTCATTGAGTACTTATATAGGACAAGGGTGGGTCACATGTGGTCATTGAGTACTTATATAAGACTAGCTTGGGTCACATGGGGTCATTGTGTACATATATAGGATTAGGGTGGGTCACATGGGGTCATTGAGTACATATATAGGACTAGGGTTGGTCACATGGGGTCACTGAGCACTAATATAGGACTAGGGTGGGTCACCTGGGGTCATTGAGTACTTTTATAAGACTAGGGTGGCTGACCTGGGGTCATTGAGTACTTATATAGGACTTGGATAAGTCACATGGGGTCATTGAGTACTTATATAGGACTAGGGTGGGTCACATGTGGTCATTGAGTACTTATATAAGACTAGCGTGGGTCACATGGGGTCATTGTGTACATATATAGGATTAGGGTGGGTCACATGGGGTCATTGAGTACATATATAGGACTAGGGTTGGTCACATGGGGTCACTGAGCACTAATATAGGACTAGGGTGGGTCACCTGGGGTCATAGAGCATTAATACATGACTAGGGTGGGTCACATTAGGTCATTGAGTACTTATATAGGACTAGCGTGGGTCACATGGGGTCATTGAGTACTTATATAGGACTAGGGTAGGTCACATGGGGTCATTGAGTACTTATATAGGACTAGGGTGGGTCACATGGAGTCATTGAGTACTTATATAGGACTAGCGTGGGTCACATGGGGTCATTGAGCACTAATATAGGACTATGGTGGGTCACCTGAGGTCATTGAGTACTTATATAGGACTAGCGTGGGTCACATGGGGTCATTGTGTACATATATAGGACTAGGGTGGGTCACATGGGTTCATTGACTACATATATAGGACTATGGTGGGTCACATGGGGTCATTGAGTACTTATATAGGACTAGGGTGGGTCACATGGAGTTATTGAGTACTTATATAGGACTAGGGTGGGTCACATTAGGTCATTGAGTACTTATATAGGACTAGGGTGGGTCACATGGTGTTATTGAGTACTTATATAGGACTAGGGTGGGTCACATGGGGTCATTGAGTACTTATAAAGGACTAGCGTAGGTCACATGGGGTCATTGTGTACATATATAGGACTAGGGTGGGTCACATGGGGTCATTGACTACATATATAGGACTAGGGTGGGTCACATGGGGTCATAGAGCACTAATATATGACTAGGGTGGTTCACTTGCGGTCATTGAGTACTTATATAGAACTAGGGTGGGTCACATGGGGTCATTGAGTACTCATATAGGACTAGCGTGGGTCACATGGGGTCATTGAGTACTTATATAGGACTAGGGTAGGTCACATGGGGTCATTGAGTACTTATATAGGACTAGGGTGGGTCACATGGGGTCATTGAGTACTTATATAGGACTAGCGTGGGTCACATGGGGTCACTGAGCACTAATATAGGACTATGGTGGGTCACCTGGGGTCATTGAGTACTTATATAGGACTAGCGTGGGTCACATGGGGTCATTGAGCACTAATATAGGACTATGGTAGGTCACCTGGGGTCATTGAGTACTTATATAGAACTAGGGTGGGTCACATGGGGTCATTGAGTACTTTTATAGGACTAGCGTGGGTCACATGGGGCCATTGAGCACTAATATAGGACTATGGTGGGTCATCTGGGGTCATTGAGTACTTATATAGTACTAGGATGGGTCACTTGGGGTCATTGAGTACTTATATAGGACTAGGGTGGGTCACATGGGGTCATTGAATACTTATATAGGACTAACGTGGGTCACATGGGGTCATTGAGTACTTATATAGGACTAGGGTGGGTCAAATGGAGTTATTGAGTACTTATATAGGACTAGGGTGGGTCACATGGGGTAATTGAGTACTTATATAGGACAAGGGTGGGTCACATGGGGTCGTTGAGTACTTATATAGGACTAGCGTGAGTCACATGGGGTCATTGTGTACTTAAATAGGACTAGGGTGGGTCACATGGTGTCATTGAGTACTTATATAGGACTAGGGTGGGTCACATGTGGTCATTGAGTACTTATATAAGACTAGCGTGGGTCACATGGGGTCATTGTGTACATATATAGGATTAGGGTGGGTCACATGGGGTCATTGAGTACATATATAGGACTAGGGTTGGTCACATGGGGTCATTGAGCACTAATATAGGACTAGGGTGGGTCACCTGGGGTCATTGAGTACTTTTATAGGACTAGGGTGGCTGACCTGGGGTCATTGAGTACTTATATAGGACTAGGATGAGTCACATGGGGTCATTGAGTACTTATATAGGACTAGGGTGGGTCACATGGGGTCATTGGGTATTTATATAGGACTAGAGTGGGTCACATGGGGTCATTGAGTACTTATTTAGGACTAGCGTGGGTCACATGGGGTCATTGTGTACATATATAGGATTAGGGTGGGTCACATGGGGTCATTGAGTACATATATAGGACTAGGGTGGGACACATGGGGTCATTGAGCACTAATATAGGACTAGGGTGGGTCACCTGGGGTCATTGAGTACTTATATAGGACTAGGATGAGTCACATGGGGTCATTGAGTACTTATATAGGACTAGGGTGGGTCACATGGGGTGATTGAGTATTTATATAGGACTAGAGTGGGTCACATGGGGTCATTGAGTACTTATTTAGGACTAGCGTGGGTCACATGGGGTCATTGAGCACTAATATAGGACTAGGGTGGGTCACCTGGGGCCATCGAGTACTTATATAGGACTAGGATGGGTCACATGGGATCATTGAGTACTAATATAGGACTAGGGTGGGTCACTTGGGGTCATTGAGTACTTATATAGGACTAGGATGAGTCACATGGGGTCATTGTGTACTTATATAGGACTAGGGTGGGTCACATGGGGTGATTGAGTAATTATATATTACTGGGGTGGGTCACATGGGGTCATTGTGTACATATATAGGACTAGGGTGGGTCACCTGGGGTCATTGAGTACTTATATAGGACTAGGATGAGTCACATAGGGTCATTGAGTACTTATATAGGACTAGGGTTGGTCACATAAGGTCATTGAGTACTTATATAGGACTAGGGTGGGTCACATGTGGTCATTGAGTACTTATATAGGACAAGGGTGGGTCACATGCGGTCATTGAGTACTTATATAGGACTAGGGTGGGTCACATGGGGTAATTGAGTACTTATATAGGACTAGGATGAGTCACATGGGGTCATTGAGTACTTATTTAGGACTAGCGTGGGTCACATGGGGTCATTGAGCACTAATATAGGACTAGGGTGGGTCACCTGGGGCCATCGAGTACTTATATAGGACTAGGATGGGTCACATGGGATCATTGAGTACTAATATAGGACTAGGGTGGGTCACTTGGGGTCATTGAGTACTTATATAGGACTAGGATGAGTCACATGGGGTCATTGTGTACTTATATAGGACTAGGGTGGGTCACATGGGGTCATTGAATACTTATATAGGACTAGGGTAGGTCACATGGGGTCATTGAGTACTTATATAGGACTAGGGTGGGTCACATGGGGTCATTGAATACTTATATAGGACTAGCGTGGGTCACATAGGGTCATTGAGTACTTATATAGGACTAGGGTTGGTCACATAAGGTCATTGAGTACTTATATAGGACTAGGGTGGGTCACATGTGGTCATTGAGTACTTATATAGGACAAGGGTGGGTCACATGCGGTCATTGAGTACTTATATAGGACTAGGGTGGGTCACATGGGGTAATTGAGTACTTATATAGGACAAGGGTGGTTCACATGGGGTCATTGAGTACTTATATAGGACTAGGGTGGCTGACCTGGGGTCATTGAGTACTTAAATAGGACTAGGGTGGGTCACATGGTGTCATTGAGTACTTATATAGGACTAGGGTGGGTCACATGTGATCATTGAGTACTTATATAAGACTAGCGTGGGTCACATGGGGTCATTGTGTACATATATAGGATTAGGGTGGGTCACATGGGGTCATTGAGTACATATATAGGACTAGGGTTGGTCACATGGGGTCATTGAGCACTAATATAGGACTAGGGTGGGTCACCTGGGGTTATTGAGTACTTTTATAGGACTAGGGTGGCTGACCTGGGGTCATTGAGTACTTATATAGGACTAGGATGAGTCACATGGGGTCATTGAGTACTTATATAGGACTAGGGTAGGTCACATGGGGTCATTGGGTATATATATAGGACTAGAGTGGGTCACATGGGGTCATTGAGTACTTATTTAGGACTAGCGTGGGTCACATGGGGTCATTGTGTACATATATAGGATTAGGGTGGGTCACATGGGGTCATTGAGTACATATATAGGACTAGGGTGGGACACATGGGGTCATTGAGCACTAATATAGGACTAGGGTGGGTCACCTGGGGTCATTGAGTACTTATATAGGACTAGGATGAGTCACATGGGGTCATTGAGTACTTATATAGGACTAGGGTGGGTCACATGGGGTGATTGAGTATTTATTTGGACTAGAGTGGGTCACATGGGGTCATTGAGTACTTATTTAGGACTAGCGTGGGTCACATGGGGTCATTGAGCACTAATATAGGACTAGGGTGGGTCACCTGGGGCCATTGAGTACTTATATAGGACTAGGATGGGTCACATGGGATCATTGAGTACTTATATAGGACTGGGGTGGGTCACATGGAATCATAGAGTACTTATATAGGACTAGGGTGGGTCACATGGGGTCATTGAGTACTTATATAGGACTAGCGTGGGTCACATGGGGTCATTGTGTACATATATAGGATTAGGGTGGGTCACATGGGGTCATTGAGTACATATATAGGACTAGGGTGGGTCACATGGGGTCATTGAGCACTAATATAGGACTAGGGTGGGTCACTTGGGGTCATTGAGAATTTATATAGGACTAGGATGAGTCACATGCGGTCATTGAGTACTTATATAGGACTAGGGTGGGTCACATGGGGTGATTGAGTACTTATTTAGGACTACCGTGGGTCACATGGGGTCATTGTGTACATATATAGGATTAGGGTGGGTCACATGGGGTCATTGAGTACATATATAGGACTAGGGTGGGACACATGGGGTCATTGAGCACTAATATAGGACTAGGGTGGATCACCTGGGGTCATTGAGTACTTATATAGGACTAGGATGAGTCACATGGGGTCATTGAGTACTTATATAGGACTAGGGTGGGTCACATGGGGTGATTGAGTATTTATATAGGACTAGAGTGGGTCACATGGGGTCATTGAGTACTTATTTAGGACTAGCGTGGGTCACATGGGGTCATTGAGCACTAATATAGGACTAGGGTGGGTCACCTGGGGCCATTGAGTACTTATATAGGACTAGGATGGGTCACATGGGATCATTGAGTACTTATATAGGACTAGGATGGGTCACATGGGATCATTGAGTACTTTTATAGGACTAGGGTGGGTCACATGGGGTCATTGAATACTTATATAGGACTAGGGTGGGTCACATGTGGTCATTGAGTACTTATATAGGACAAGGGTGGGTCACATGCGGTCATTGAGTACTTATATAGGACTAGGGTGGGTCACATGGGGTAATTGAGTACTTATATAGGACAAGGGTGGGTCACATGGGTACATTGAGTACTTATATAGGACTAGGGTGGGTCACATGTGGTCATTGAGTACTTATATAGGACAAGGGTGGGTCACATGTGGTCATTGAGTACTTATATAAGACTAGCGTGGGTCACATGGGGTCATTGTGTACATATATAGGATTAGGGTGGGTCACATGGGGTCATTGAGTACATATATAGGACTAGGGTTGGTCACATGGGGTCACTGAGCACTAATATAGGACTAGGGTGGGTCACCTGGGGTCATTGAGTACTTTTATAAGACTAGGGTGGCTGACCTGGGGTCATTGAGTACTTATATAGGACTTGGATAAGTCACATGGGGTCATTGAGTACTTATATAGGACTAGGGTGGGTCACATGTGGTCATTGAGTACTTATATAAGACTAGCGTGGGTCACATGGGGTCATTGTGTACATATATAGGATTAGGGTGGGTCACATGGGGTCATTGAGTACATATATAGGACTAGGGTTGGTCACATGGGGTCACTGAGCACTAATATAGGACTAGGGTGGGTCACCTGGGGTCATAGAGCACTAATACATGACTAGGGTGGGTCACATTAGGTCATTGAGTACTTATATAGGACTAGCGTGGGTCACATGGGGTCATTGAGTACTTATATAGGACTAGGGTAGGTCACATGGGGTCATTGAGTACTTATATAGGACTAGGGTGGGTTACATGGAGTCATTGAGTACTTATATAGGACTAGCGTGGGTCACATGGGGTCATTGAGCACTAATATAGGACTATGGTGGGTCACCTGAGGTCATTGAGTACTTATATAGGACTAGCGTGGGTCACATGGGGTCATTGTGTACATATATAGGACTAGGGTGGGTCACATGGGTTCATTGACTACATATATAGGACTATGGTGGGTCACATGGGGTCATTGAGTACTTATATAGGACTAGGGTGGGTCACATGGAGTTATTGAGTACTTATATAGGACTAGGGTGGGTCACATTAGGTCATTGAGTACTTATATAGGACTAGGGTGGGTCACATGGTGTTATTGAGTACTTATATAGGACTAGGGTGGGTCACATGGGGTCATTGAGTACTTATAAAGGACTAGCGTAGGTCACATGGGGTCATTGTGTACATATATAGGACTAGGGTGGGTCACATGGGGTCATTGACTACATATATAGGACTAGGGTGGGTCACATGGGGTCATAGAGCACTAATATATGACTAGGGTGGGTCACTTGCGGTCATTGAGTACTTATATAGAACTAGGGTGGGTCACATGGGGTCATTGAGTACTCATATAGGACTAGCGTGGGTCACATGGGGTCATTGAGTACTTATATAGGACTAGGGTAGGTCACATGGGGTCATTGAGTACTTATATAGGACTAGGGTGGGTCACATGGGGTCATTGAGTACTTATATAGGACTAGCGTGGGTCACATGGGGACACTGAGCACTAATATAGGACTATGGTGGGTCACCTGGGGTCATTGAGTACTTATATAGGACTAGCGTGGGTCACATGGGGTCATTGAGCACTAATATAGGACTATGGTAGGTCACCTGGGGTCATTGAGTACTTATATAGAACTAGGGTGGGTCACATGGGGTCATTGAGTACTTTTATAGGACTAGCGTGGGTCACATGGGGCCATTGAGCACTAATATAGGACTATGGTGGGTCATCTGGGGTCATTGAGTACTTATATAGTACTAGGATGGGTCACTTGGGGTCATTGAGTACTTATATAGGACTAGGGTGGGTCACATGGGGTCATTGAATACTTATATAGGACTAACGTGGGTCACATGGGGTCATTGAGTACTTATATAGGACTAGGGTGGGTCAAATGGAGTTATTGAGTACTTATATAGGACTAGGGTGGGTCACATGGGGTAATTGAGTACTTATATAGGACAAGGGTGGGTCACATGGGGTCGTTGAGTACTTATATAGGACTAGCGTGAGTCACATGGGGTCATTGTGTACTTAAATAGGACTAGGGTGGGTCACATGGTGTCATTGAGTACTTATATAGGACTAGGGTGGGTCACATGTGGTCATTGAGTACTTATATAAGACTAGCGTGGGTCACATGGGGTCATTGTGTACATATATAGGATTAGGGTGGGTCACATGGGGTCATTGAGTACATATATAGGACTAGGGTTGGTCACATGGGGTCATTGAGCACTAATATAGGACTAGGGTGGGTCACCTGGGGTCATTGAGTACTTTTATAGGACTAGGGTGGCTGACCTGGGGTCATTGAGTACTTATATAGGACTAGGATGAGTCACATGGGGTCATTGAGTACTTATATAGGACTAGGGTGGGTCACATGGGGTCATTGGGTATTTATATAGGACTAGAGTGGGTCACATGGGGTCATTGAGTACTTATTTAGGACTAGCGTGGGTCACATGGGGTCATTGTGTACATATATAGGATTAGGGTGGGTCACATGGGGTCATTGAGTACATATATAGGACTAGGGTGGGACACATGGGGTCATTGAGCACTAATATAGGACTAGGGTGGGTCACCTGGGGTCATTGAGTACTTATATAGGACTAGGATGAGTCACATGGGGTCATTGAGTACTTATATAGGACTAGGGTGGGTCACATGGGGTGATTGAGTATTTATATAGGACTAGAGTGGGTCACATGGGGTCATTGAGTACTTATTTAGGACTAGCGTGGGTCACATGGGGTCATTGAGCACTAATATAGGACTAGGGTGGGTCACCTGGGGCCATCGAGTACTTATATAGGACTAGGATGGGTCACATGGGATCATTGAGTACTAATATAGGACTAGGGTGGGTCACTTGGGGTCATTGAGTACTTATATAGGACTAGGATGAGTCACATGGGGTCATTGTGTACTTATATAGGACTAGGGTGGGTCACATGGGGTGATTGAGTAATTATATATTACTGGGGTGGGTCACATGGGGTCATTGTGTACATATATAGGACTAGGGTGGGTCACCTGGGGTCATTGAGTACTTATATAGGACTAGGATGAGTCACATGGAGTCATTGACTACATATATAGGACTAGGGTGGGTCACATGGGGTCATTGAATACTTATATAGGACTAGGGTAGGTCACATGGGGTCATTGAGTACTTATATAGGACTAGGGTGGGTCACATGGGGTCATTGAATACTTATATAGGACTAGCGTGGGTCACATAGGGTCATTGAGTACTTATATAGGACTAGGGTTGGTCACATAAGGTCATTGAGTACTTATATAGGACTAGGGTGGGTCACATGTGGTCATTGAGTACTTATATAGGACAAGGGTGGGTCACATGCGGTCATTGAGTACTTATATAGGACTAGGGTGGGTCACATGGGGTAATTGAGTACTTATATAGGACAAGGGTGGTTCACATGGGGTCATTGAGTACTTATATAGGACTAGGGTGGCTGACCTGGGGTCATTGAGTACTTAAATAGGACTAGGGTGGGTCACATGGTGTCATTGAGTACTTATATAGGACTAGGGTGGGTCACATGTGGTCATTGAGTACTTATATAAGACTAGCGTGGGTCACATGGGGTCATTGTGTACATATATAGGATTAGGGTGGGTCACATGGGGTCATTGAGTACATATATAGGACTAGGGTTGGTCACATGGGGTCATTGAGCACTAATATAGGACTAGGGTGGGTCACCTGGGGTCATTGAGTACTTATATAGGACTAGGATGAGTCACATGGGGTCATTGAGTACTTATATAGGACTAGGGTAGGTCACATGGGGTCATTGGGTATATATATAGGACTAGAGTGGGTCACATGGGGTCATTGAGTACTTATTTAGGACTAGCGTGGGTCACATGGGGTCATTGTGTACATATATAGGATTAGGGTGGGTCACATGGGGTCATTGAGTACATATATAGGACTAGGGTGGGACACATGGGGTCATTGAGCACTAATATAGGACTAGGGTGGGTCACCTGGGGTCATTGAGTACTTATATAGGACTAGGATGAGTCACATGGGGTCATTGAGTACTTATATAGGACTAGGGTGGGTCACATGGGGTGATTGAGTATTTATTTGGACTAGAGTGGGTCACATGGGGTCATTGAGTACTTATTTAGGACTAGCGTGGGTCACATGGGGTCATTGAGCACTAATATAGGACTAGGGTGGGTCACCTGGGGCCATTGAGTACTTATATAGGACTAGGATGGGTCACATGGGATCATTGAGTACTTATATAGGACTGGGGTGGGTCACATGGAATCATAGAGTACTTATATAGGACTAGGGTGGGTCACATGGGGTCATTGAGTACTTATATAGGACTAGCGTGGGTCACATGGGGTCATTGTGTACATATATAGGATTAGGGTGGGTCACATGGGGTCATTGAGTACATATATAGGACTAGGGTGGGTCACATGGGGTCATTGAGCACTAATATAGGACTAGGGTGGGTCACTTGGGGTCATTGAGTACTTATATAGGACTAGGATGAGTCACATGGGGTCATTGAGTACTTATATAGGACTAGGGTGGGTCACATGGGGTGATTGAGTACTTATTTAGGACTAGCGTGGGTCACATGGGGTCATTGTGTACATATATAGGATTAGGGTGGGTCACATGGGGTCATTGAGTACATATATAGGACTAGGGTGGGACACATGGGGTCATTGAGCACTAATATAGGACTAGGGTGGGTCACCTGGGGTCATTGAGTACTTATATAGGACTAGGATGAGTCACATGGGGTCATTGAGTACTTATATAGGACTAGGGTGGGTCACATGGGGTGATTGAGTATTTATATAGGACTAGAGTGGGTCACATGGGGTCATTGAGTACTTATATAGGACTAGGATGAGTCACATGGGGTCATTGAGTACTTATATAGGACTAGGGTGGGTCACATGGGGTGATTGAGTATTTATATAGGACTAGAGTGGGTCACATGGGGTCATTGAGTACTTATTTAGGACTAGCGTGGGTCACATGGGGTCATTGAGCACTAATATAGGACTAGGGTGGGTCACCTGGGGCCATCGAGTACTTATATAGGACTAGGATGGGTCACATGGGATCATTGAGTACTAATATAGGACTAGGGTTGGTCACATGGGGTCATTGAGCACTAATATAGGACTAGGGTGGGTCACCTGGGGTCATTGAGTACTTTTATAGGACTAGGGTGGCTGACCTGGGGTCATTGAGTACTTATATAGGACTAGGATGAGTCACATGGGGTCATTGAGTACTTATATAGGACTAGGGTGGGTCACATGGGGTCATTGGGTATTTATATAGGACTAGAGTGGGTCACATGGGGTCATTGAGTACTTATTTAGGACTAGCGTGGGTCACATGGGGTCATTGTGTACATATATAGGATTAGGGTGGGTCACATGGGGTCATTGAGTACATATATAGGACTAGGGTGGGACACATGGGGTCATTGAGCACTAATATAGGACTAGGGTGGGTCACCTGGGGTCATTGAGTACTTATATAGGACTAGGATGAGTCACATGGGGTCATTGAGTACTTATATAGGACTAGGGTGGGTCACATGGGGTGATTGAGTATTTATATAGGACTAGAGTGGGTCACATGGGGTCATTGAGTACTTATTTAGGACTAGCGTGGGTCACATGGGGTCATTGAGCACTAATATAGGACTAGGGTGGGTCACCTGGGGCCATCGAGTACTTATATAGGACTAGGATGGGTCACATGGGATCATTGAGTACTAATATAGGACTAGGGTGGGTCACTTGGGGTCATTGAGTACTTATATAGGACTAGGATGAGTCACATGGGGTCATTGTGTACTTATATAGGACTAGGGTGGGTCACATGGGGTGATTGAGTAATTATATATTACTGGGGTGGGTCACATGGGGTCATTGTGTACATATATAGGACTAGGGTGGGTCACCTGGGGTCATTGAGTACTTATATAGGACTAGGATGAGTCACATGGAGTCATTGACTACATATATAGGACTAGGGTGGGTCACATGGGGTCATTGAATACTTATATAGGACTAGGGTAGGTCACATGGGGTCATTGAGTACTTATATAGGACTAGGGTGGGTCACATGGGGTCATTGAATACTTATATAGGACTAGCGTGGGTCACATAGGGTCATTGAGTACTTATATAGGACTAGGGTTGGTCACATAAGGTCATTGAGTACTTATATAGGACTAGGGTGGGTCACATGTGGTCATTGAGTACTTATATAGGACAAGGGTGGGTCACATGCGGTCATTGAGTACTTATATAGGACTAGGGTGGGTCACATGGGGTAATTGAGTACTTATATAGGACAAGGGTGGTTCACATGGGGTCATTGAGTACTTATATAGGACTAGGGTGGCTGACCTGGGGTCATTGAGTACTTAAATAGGACTAGGGTGGGTCACATGGTGTCATTGAGTACTTATATAGGACTAGGGTGGGTCACATGTGATCATTGAGTACTTATATAAGACTAGCGTGGGTCACATGGGGTCATTGTGTACATATATAGGATTAGGGTGGGTCACATGGGGTCATTGAGTACATATATAGGACTAGGGTTGGTCACATGGGGTCATTGAGCACTAATATAGGACTAGGGTGGGTCACCTGGGGTTATTGAGTACTTTTATAGGACTAGGGTGGCTGACCTGGGGTCATTGAGTACTTATATAGGACTAGGATGAGTCACATGGGGTCATTGAGTACTTATATAGGACTAGGGTAGGTCACATGGGGTCATTGGGTATATATATAGGACTAGAGTGGGTCACATGGGGTCATTGAGTACTTATTTAGGACTAGCGTGGGTCACATGGGGTCATTGTGTACATATATAGGATTAGGGTGGGTCACATGGGGTCATTGAGTACATATATAGGACTAGGGTGGGACACATGGGGTCATTGAGCACTAATATAGGACTAGGGTGGGTCACCTGGGGTCATTGAGTACTTATATAGGACTAGGATGAGTCACATGGGGTCATTGAGTACTTATATAGGACTAGGGTGGGTCACATGGGGTGATTGAGTATTTATTTGGACTAGAGTGGGTCACATGGGGTCATTGAGTACTTATTTAGGACTAGCGTGGGTCACATGGGGTCATTGAGCACTAATATAGGACTAGGGTGGGTCACCTGGGGCCATTGAGTACTTATATAGGACTAGGATGGGTCACATGGGATCATTGAGTACTTATATAGGACTGGGGTGGGTCACATGGAATCATAGAGTACTTATATAGGACTAGGGTGGGTCACATGGGGTCATTGAGTACTTATATAGGACTAGCGTGGGTCACATGGGGTCATTGTGTACATATATAGGATTAGGGTGGGTCACATGGGGTCATTGAGTACATATATAGGACTAGGGTGGGTCACATGGGGTCATTGAGCACTAATATAGGACTAGGGTGGGTCACTTGGGGTCATTGAGTACTTATATAGGACTAGGATGAGTCACATGCGGTCATTGAGTACTTATATAGGACTAGGGTGGGTCACATGGGGTGATTGAGTACTTATTTAGGACTACCGTGGGTCACATGGGGTCATTGTGTACATATATAGGATTAGGGTGGGTCACATGGGGTCATTGAGTACATATATAGGACTAGGGTGGGACACATGGGGTCATTGAGCACTAATATAGGACTAGGGTGGGTCACCTGGGGTCATTGAGTACTTATATAGGACTAGGATGAGTCACATGGGGTCATTGAGTACTTATATAGGACTAGGGTGGGTCACATGGGGTGATTGAGTATTTATATAGGACTAGAGTGGGTCACATGGGGTCATTGAGTACTTATTTAGGACTAGCGTGGGTCACATGGGGTCATTGAGCACTAATATAGGACTAGGGTGGGTCACCTGGGGCCATTGAGTACTTATATAGGACTAGGATGGGTCACATGGGATCATTGAGTACTTATATAGGACTAGGATGGGTCACATGGGATCATTGAGTACTTTTATAGGACTAGGGTGGGTCACATGGGGTCATTTAATACTTATATAGGACTAGGGTGGGTCACATGTGGTCATTGAGTACTTATATAGGACAAGGGTGGGTCACATGCGGTCATTGAGTACTTATATAGGACTAGGGTGGGTCACATGGGGTAATTGAGTACTTATATAGGACAAGGGTGGGTCACATGGGTACATTGAGTACTTATATAGGACTAGGGTGGGTCACATGTGGTCATTGAGTACTTATATAGGACAAGGGTGGGTCACATGTGGTCATTGAGTACTTATATAAGACTAGCGTGGGTCACATGGGGTCATTGTGTACATATATAGGATTAGGGTGGGTCACATGGGGTCATTGAGTACATATATAGGACTAGGGTTGGTCACATGGGGTCACTGAGCACTAATATAGGACTAGGGTGGGTCACCTGGGGTCATTGAGTACTTTTATAAGACTAGGGTGGCTGACCTGGGGTCATTGAGTACTTATATAGGACTTGGATAAGTCACATGGGGTCATTGAGTACTTATATAGGACTAGGGTGGGTCACATGTGGTCATTGAGTACTTATATAAGACTAGCGTGGGTCACATGGGGTCATTGTGTACATATATAGGATTAGGGTGGGTCACATGGGGTCATTGAGTACATATATAGGACTAGGGTTGGTCACATGGGGTCACTGAGCACTAATATAGGACTAGGGTGGGTCACCTGGGGTCATAGAGCACTAATACATGACTAGGGTGGGTCACATTAGGTCATTGAGTACTTATATAGGACTAGCGTGGGTCACATGGGGTCATTGAGTACTTATATAGGACTAGGGTAGGTCACATGGGGTCATTGAGTACTTATATAGGACTAGGGTGGGTCACATGGAGTCATTGAGTACTTATATAGGACTAGCGTGGGTCACATGGGGTCATTGAGCACTAATATAGGACTATGGTGGGTCACCTGAGGTCATTGAGTACTTATATAGGACTAGCGTGGGTCACATGGGGTCATTGTGTACATATATAGGACTAGGGTGGGTCACATGGGTTCATTGACTACATATATAGGACTATGGTGGGTCACATGGGGTCATTGAGTACTTATATAGGACTAGGGTGGGTCACATGGAGTTATTGAGTACTTATATAGGACTAGGGTGGGTCACATTAGGTCATTGAGTACTTATATAGGACTAGGGTGGGTCACATGGTGTTATTGAGTACTTATATAGGACTAGGGTGGGTCACATGGGGTCATTGAGTACTTATAAAGGACTAGCGTAGGTCACATGGGGTCATTGTGTACATATATAGGACTAGGGTGGGTCACATGGGGTCATTGACTACATATATAGGACTAGGGTGGGTCACATGGGGTCATAGAGCACTAATATATGACTAGGGTGGGTCACTTGCGGTCATTGAGTACTTATATAGAACTAGGGTGGGTCACATGGGGTCATTGAGTACTCATATAGGACTAGCGTGGGTCACATGGGGTCATTGAGTACTTATATAGGACTAGGGTAGGTCACATGGGGTCATTGAGTACTTATATAGGACTAGGGTGGGTCACATGGGGTCATTGAGTACTTATATAGGACTAGCGTGGGTCACATGGGGACACTGAGCACTAATATAGGACTATGGTGGGTCACCTGGGGTCATTGAGTACTTATATAGGACTAGCGTGGGTCACATGGGGTCATTGAGCACTAATATAGGACTATGGTAGGTCACCTGGGGTCATTGAGTACTTATATAGAACTAGGGTGGGTCACATGGGGTCATTGAGTACTTTTATAGGACTAGCGTGGGTCACATGGGGCCATTGAGCACTAATATAGGACTATGGTGGGTCATCTGGGGTCATTGAGTACTTATATAGTACTAGGATGGGTCACTTGGGGTCATTGAGTACTTATATAGGACTAGGGTGGGTCACATGGGGTCATTGAATACTTATATAGGACTAACGTGGGTCACATGGGGTCATTGAGTACTTATATAGGACTAGGGTGGGTCAAATGGAGTTATTGAGTACTTATATAGGACTAGGGTGGGTCACATGGGGTAATTGAGTACTTATATAGGACAAGGGTGGGTCACATGGGGTCGTTGAGTACTTATATAGGACTAGCGTGAGTCACATGGGGTCATTGTGTACTTAAATAGGACTAGGGTGGGTCACATGGTGTCATTGAGTACTTATATAGGACTAGGGTGGGTCACATGTGGTCATTGAGTACTTATATAAGACTAGCGTGGGTCACATGGGGTCATTGTGTACATATATAGGATTAGGGTGGGTCACATGGGGTCATTGAGTACATATATAGGACTAGGGTTGGTCACATGGGGTCATTGAGCACTAATATAGGACTAGGGTGGGTCACCTGGGGTCATTGAGTACTTTTATAGGACTAGGGTGGCTGACCTGGGGTCATTGAGTACTTATATAGGACTAGGATGAGTCACATGGGGTCATTGAGTACTTATATAGGACTAGGGTGGGTCACATGGGGTCATTGGGTATTTATATAGGACTAGAGTGGGTCACATGGGGTCATTGAGTACTTATTTAGGACTAGCGTGGGTCACATGGGGTCATTGTGTACATATATAGGATTAGGGTGGGTCACATGGGGTCATTGAGTACATATATAGGACTAGGGTGGGACACATGGGGTCATTGAGCACTAATATAGGACTAGGGTGGGTCACCTGGGGTCATTGAGTACTTATATAGGACTAGGATGAGTCACATGGGGTCATTGAGTACTTATATAGGACTAGGGTGGGTCACATGGGGTGATTGAGTATTTATATAGGACTAGAGTGGGTCACATGGGGTCATTGAGTACTTATTTAGGACTAGCGTGGGTCACATGGGGTCATTGAGCACTAATATAGGACTAGGGTGGGTCACCTGGGGCCATCGAGTACTTATATAGGACTAGGATGGGTCACATGGGATCATTGAGTACTAATATAGGACTAGGGTGGGTCACTTGGGGTCATTGAGTACTTATATAGGACTAGGATGAGTCACATGGGGTCATTGTGTACTTATATAGGACTAGGGTGGGTCACATGGGGTGATTGAGTAATTATATATTACTGGGGTGGGTCACATGGGGTCATTGTGTACATATATAGGACTAGGGTGGGTCACCTGGGGTCATTGAGTACTTATATAGGACTAGGATGAGTCACATGGAGTCATTGACTACATATATAGGACTAGGGTGGGTCACATGGGGTCATTGAATACTTATATAGGACTAGGGTAGGTCACATGGGGTCATTGAGTACTTATATAGGACTAGGGTGGGTCACATGGGGTCATTGAATACTTATATAGGACTAGCGTGGGTCACATAGGGTCATTGAGTACTTATATAGGACTAGGGTTGGTCACATAAGGTCATTGAGTACTTATATAGGACTAGGGTGGGTCACATGTGGTCATTGAGTACTTATATAGGACAAGGGTGGGTCACATGCGGTCATTGAGTACTTATATAGGACTAGGGTGGGTCACATGGGGTAATTGAGTACTTATATAGGACAAGGGTGGTTCACATGGGGTCATTGAGTACTTATATAGGACTAGGGTGGCTGACCTGGGGTCATTGAGTACTTAAATAGGACTAGGGTGGGTCACATGGTGTCATTGAGTACTTATATAGGACTAGGGTGGGTCACATGTGGTCATTGAGTACTTATATAAGACTAGCGTGGGTCACATGGGGTCATTGTGTACATATATAGGATTAGGGTGGGTCACATGGGGTCATTGAGTACATATATAGGACTAGGGTTGGTCACATGGGGTCATTGAGCACTAATATAGGACTAGGGTGGGTCACCTGGGGTCATTGAGTACTTATATAGGACTAGGATGAGTCACATGGGGTCATTGAGTACTTATATAGGACTAGGGTAGGTCACATGGGGTCATTGGGTATATATATAGGACTAGAGTGGGTCACATGGGGTCATTGAGTACTTATTTAGGACTAGCGTGGGTCACATGGGGTCATTGTGTACATATATAGGATTAGGGTGGGTCACATGGGGTCATTGAGTACATATATAGGACTAGGGTGGGACACATGGGGTCATTGAGCACTAATATAGGACTAGGGTGGGTCACCTGGGGTCATTGAGTACTTATATAGGACTAGGATGAGTCACATGGGGTCATTGAGTACTTATATAGGACTAGGGTGGGTCACATGGGGTGATTGAGTATTTATTTGGACTAGAGTGGGTCACATGGGGTCATTGAGTACTTATTTAGGACTAGCGTGGGTCACATGGGGTCATTGAGCACTAATATAGGACTAGGGTGGGTCACCTGGGGCCATTGAGTACTTATATAGGACTAGGATGGGTCACATGGGATCATTGAGTACTTATATAGGACTGGGGTGGGTCACATGGAATCATAGAGTACTTATATAGGACTAGGGTGGGTCACATGGGGTCATTGAGTACTTATATAGGACTAGCGTGGGTCACATGGGGTCATTGTGTACATATATAGGATTAGGGTGGGTCACATGGGGTCATTGAGTACATATATAGGACTAGGGTGGGTCACATGGGGTCATTGAGCACTAATATAGGACTAGGGTGGGTCACTTGGGGTCATTGAGTACTTATATAGGACTAGGATGAGTCACATGGGGTCATTGAGTACTTATATAGGACTAGGGTGGGTCACATGGGGTGATTGAGTACTTATTTAGGACTAGCGTGGGTCACATGGGGTCATTGTGTACATATATAGGATTAGGGTGGGTCACATGGGGTCATTGAGTACATATATAGGACTAGGGTGGGACACATGGGGTCATTGAGCACTAATATAGGACTAGGGTGGGTCACCTGGGGTCATTGAGTACTTATATAGGACTAGGATGAGTCACATGGGGTCATTGAGTACTTATATAGGACTAGGGTGGGTCACATGGGGTGATTGAGTATTTATATAGGACTAGAGTGGGTCACATGGGGTCATTGAGTACTTATTTAGGACTAGCGTGGGTCACATGGGGTCATTGAGCACTAATATAGGACTAGGGTGGGTCACCTGGGGCCATTGAGTACTTATATAGGACTAGGATGGGTCACATGGGATCATTGAGTACTTATATAGGACTAGGATGGGTCACATGGGATCATTGAGTACTTATATAGGACTAGGGTGGGTCACATGGGGTCATTGAATACTTATATAGGACTAGGGTGGGTCACATGTGGTCATTGAGTACTTATATAGGACAAGGGTGGGTCACATGCGGTCATTGAGTACTTATATAGGACTAGGGTGGGTCACATGGGGTAATTGAGTACTTATATAGGACAAGGGTGGGTCACATGGATACATTGAGTACTTATATAGGACTAGGGTGGGTCACATGGGGTCATTGAGTACTTATATAGGACTAGGGTGGGTCACATGTGGTCATTGAGTACTTATATAGGACAAGGGTGGGTCACATGCGGTCATTGAGTACTTATATAGGACTAGGGTGGGTCACATGGGGTCACTGAGCACTAATATAGGACTAGGGTGGGTCACCTGGGGTCATTGAGTACATTTATAAGACTATGGTGGCTGACCTGGGGTCATTGAGTACTTATATAGGACTAGGATGAGTCACATGGGGTCATTGAGTACTTATATAGGACTAGGGTGGGTCACATGTGGTCATTGAGTACTTATATAGGACAAGGGTGGGTCACATGCAGTCATTGAGTTCTTATATAGGACTAGGGTGGGTCACATGGGGTAATTGAGTACTTATATAGGACAAGGGTGGGTCACATGGGTACATTGAGTACTTATATAGGACTAGGGTGGGTCACATGTGGTCATTGAGTACTTATATAGGACAAGGGTGGGTCACATGTGGTCATTGAGTACTTATATAAGACTAGCGTGGGTCACATGGGGTCATTGTGTACATATATAGGATTAGGGTGGGTCACATGGGGTCATTGAGTACATATATAGGACTAGGGTTGGTCACATGGGGTCACTGAGCACTAATATAGGACTAGGGTGGGTCACCTGGGGTCATTGAGTACTTTTATAAGACTAGGGTGGCTGACCTGGGGTCATTGAGTACTTATATAGGACTTGGATGAGTCACATGGGGTCATTGAGTACTTATATAGGACTAGGGTGGGTCACATGTTGTCATTGAGTACTTATATAAGACTAGCGTGGGTCACATGGGGTCATTGTGTACATATATAGGATTAGGGTGGGTCACATGGGTTCATTGAGTACATATATAGGACTAGGTTGGTCACATGGGGTCACTGAGCACTAATATAGGACTAGGGTGGGTCACCTGGGGTCATTGAGTACTTTTATAAGACTAGGGTGGCTGACCTGGGGTCATTGAGTACTTATATAGGACTAGGGTTGGTCACATGTGGTCATTGAGTACTTATATAAGACTAGCGTAGGTCACATGGGGTCATTGTGTACATATATAGGATTAGGGTGGGTCACATGGGGTCATTGAGTACTTATATAGGACTAGGATGAGTCACATGGGGTCATTGAGTACTTATATAGGACTAGGGTGGGTCACATGGGGTCATTGTGTACATATATAGGATTAGGGTGGGTCACATGGGGTCATTGAGTACATATATAGGACTAGGGTGGGACACATGGGGTAATTGAGTACTTATATAGGACAAGGGTGGGTCACATGGGTACATTGAGTACTTATATAGGACTAGGGTGGGTCACATGTGGTCATTGAGTACTTATATAGGACAAGGGTGGGTCACATGTGGTCATTGAGTACTTATATAAGACTAGCGTGGGTCACATGGGGTCATTGTGTACATATATAGGATTAGGGTGGGTCACATGGGGTCATTGAGTACATATATAGGACTAGGGTTGGTCACATGGGGTCACTGAGCACTAATATAGGACTAGGGTGGGTCACCTGGGGTCATTGAGTACTTTTATAAGACTAGGGTGGCTGACCTGGGGTCATTGAGTACTTATATAGGACTAGGGTGGGTCACATGTGGTCATTGAGTACTTATATAAGACTAGCGTAGGTCACATGGGGTCATTGTGTACATATATAGGATTAGGGTGGGTCACATGGGGTCATTGAGTACATATATAGGACTAGGGTTGGTCACATGGGGTCACTGAGCACTAATATAGGACTAGGGTGGGTCACCTGGGGTCATTGAGTACTTTTATAAGACTATGGTGGCTGACCTGGGGTCATTGAGTACTTATATAGGACTAGGATGAGTCACATGGGGTCATTGAGTACTTATATAGGACTAGGGTGGGTCACATGGGGTCATTGAGTATTTATATAGGACTAGAGTGGGTCACATGGGGTCATTGAGTACTTATTTAGGTCTAGCGTGGGTCACATGGGGTCATTGTGTACATATATAGGATTAGGGTGGGTCACATGGGGTCATTGAGTACATATATAGGACTAGGGTGGGACACATGGGGTCATTGAGCACTAATATAGGACTAGGGTGGGTCACCTGGGGTCATTGAGTACTTATATAGGACTAGGATGAGTCACATGGGGTCATTGAGTACTTATATAGGACTAGGGTGGGTCACATGGGGTGATTGAGTATTTATATAGGACTAGAGTGGGTCACATGGGGTCATTGAGTACTTATTTAGTACTAGCGTGGGTCACATGGGTTCATTGAGCACTAATATAGGACTAGGGTGGGTCACCTGGGGCCATTGAGTACTTATATAGGACTAGGATGGGTCACATGGGATCATTGAGTACTTATATAGGACTAGGGTGGGTCACATGGAATCATAGAGTACTTATATAGGACTAGGGTGGGTCACATGGGGTCATTGATTACTTATATAGGACTAGCGTGGGTCACATGGGGTCATTGTGTACATATATAGGATTAGGGTGGGTCACATGGGGTCATTGAGTACATATATAGGACTAGGGTGGGTCACATGGGGTCATTGAGCACTAATATAGGACTAGGGTGGTCACTTGGGGTCATTGAGTACTTATTTAGGACTAGGATGAGTCACATGGGGTCATTGAGTACTTATATAGGACTATGGTGGGACAGATGGGGTCATTGAGGACTGATATAGGACTAGGGTGGGTCACCTGGGGTCATTGAGTACTTATATAGGACTAGGATGAGTCACATGGGGTGACTGAGTACTTATATAGGACTAGGGTGGGTCACATTAGGTCATTGAGTACTTATATAGGACTAGGGTGGTCACATGGGGTTATTGAGTACTTATATAGGACTAGGGTGGGTCACATGTTGTCATTGAGTACCTTTATAGGACTAGCGTGGGTCACATGGGGTCATTGTGTACATATATAGGACTAGGGTGGGTCACATGGGGTCATTGATAACATATATAGGACTAGGGTGGGTCACATGGGGCGATAGTGCACTAATATATGACTAGGGTGGGTCAGCTGGGGTCATTGAGTACTTATATAGAACTAGGGTGGGTCACATGGGGTCATTGAGTACTTATATAGGACTAGCGTGGGTCACATGGGGTTGTTTGAGTACTTATATAGGACTAGGGTGGGTCACATGGAGTTATTGAGTACTTATATAGGACTAGGGTGGGTCACAATAGGTCATTGAGTACTTATATAGGACTAGGGTGGGTCACATGTGGTCATTGAGTACTTATATAGGACTAGCGTGGGTCACATGGGGTCATTGTGTACTTATATAGGACTAGGGTGGCTCACATGGGGTCATTGAGTACTTATATAGGAAAAGGGTGGGTCACAGGGGGTCATTGAGTACTTATCTAGGACTGGGGTGGGTCACATGTGGTCATTGAGTACTTATATAGGACTAACGTGGGTCACATGGGGTCATTGTGTACTTATATAGGACTAGGGTGGCTCACATGGGGTCATTGAGTACTTATATAGGACTAGCGCGGATCACATGGGGTCATTGAGCACTAATATAGGACTATGGTGGGTGACCTGGAGTCATTGAGTACTAATATAGAACTAGGATGAGTCACATGTGGTCATTGAGCACTAATATAGGACTATGGTGGGTCATCTGGGGTCATTGAGTACTTATATAGTACTAGGATGGGTCACATGGGGTCATTGAGTACTTATATAGGACTAGCGTGGGTCACATGGGGTCGTTGAGTACTTATATAGGACTAGGGTGGGTGACATGGAGTTATTGAGTACTTATATAGGACTAGGGTGGGTCACATTAGGTCATTGAGTATTTATATAGGACTAGGGTGGGTCACATAGGGACATTGAGTACTAATATAGGACTAGGCTGGCTGACCTGGAGTCATTGAGTACTTATATAGGACTAGGGTGGGTCACATGGGGTCATTGAGTACTTATATCGGACAAGGGTGGGTCACATGGGGTCATTGAGTACTTATATAGAACTAGGATGGGTCACATGGGGTCATTGAGTACTTATATAGGACTAGCGTGGGTCAAATGGGGTCATTGAGTACTTATATAGGACTAGCGTGGGTCACATGGGGTCATTGTGTACATATATAAGACTAGGGTGGGTCACATGGGTTCATTGACTACATATATAGGACTAGGATGGGTCACATGGGGTCATGGAGCACTAATATATGACTAGGGTGGGTCACCTGGGGTCATTGAGTACTTATATAGAACTAGCGTGTGTCACATGGGGTCATAGAGCACTAATATATGATTAGGGTGGGTCACCTGGGGTCATTGAGTACTTATATAGAACTAGGGTGGGTCACATGGGGTCATTGAGTACTTATATAGGACTAGCGTGGGTCACATGGGGTCATTGAACACTAATATAGGACTATGGTGGGTCACCTGGGGTCATTGAGTACTTATATAGGACTAGGGTGGGTCACATGGGGTCATTGAGTACTTATATAGGACTAGCGTGGGTCACATGGGGTCATTGTGTACATATATAGGACTAGGGTGGGTCACATGGGGTCATTGAGTACTTATATAGGACTAGGGTGGGTCACATTAGGTCATTGAGTACTTATATAGGACTAGGGTGGGTCACATGGGGTTATTGAGAACTTATATAGGACTAGGGTGGGTCACATGGGGTCATTGAATACTTATATAGGACTAGGGTGGGTCACATGGGGTCATTGAGTACTTATATCGGACAAGGGTGGGTCACATGGGGTCATTGAGTACTTATATAGAACTAGGATGGGTCACATGGGGTCATTGAGTACTTATATAGGACTAGCGTGGGTCAAATGGGGTCATTGAGTACTTATATAGGACTAGCGTGGGTCACATGGGGTCATTGTGTACATATATAAGACTAGGGTGGGTCACATGGGTTCATTGACTACATATATAGGACTAGGATGGGTCACATGGGGTCATGGAGCACTAATATATGACTAGGGTGGGTCACCTGGGGTCATTGAGTACTTATATAGAACTAGCGTGTGTCACATGGGGTCATAGAGCACTAATATATGATTAGGGTGGGTCACCTGGGGTCATTGAGTACTTATATAGAACTAGGGTGGGTCACATGTGATCATTGAGTACTTATATAGGACTAGCGTGGGTCACATGGGGTCATTGTGTACTTATATCCCACAAAAAACAGACTTCGCCTGTATAAAAAGGCGGCAAGTACATAAACCATTTAGCATAAATAATATAGTAAAATTATCCAATTAAAAAAAGTAGTGAAATCCAAATATTAGGCAAGTATATTTTTTCACCTTAGCAAAAGTTAAATTTTTGAAAAAAAAGGAACAACAAAATTACTTGCCGGGCCCGTAATGTCCATGCACAGTGAGAAATAGAATCGTCTGTGGTTCGGCTAACTTCACTCTGTATTTCAACATGAAATTTGCTGTACTACGCTATAGCTGAATCTCACACACGATTCAATTTCCCACTGTGCATGGACATTACGGGCCCGGCAAGTAATTTTGTTGTTCCTTTTTTTTCAAAAATTTAACTTTTGCTAAGGTGAAAAAATATACTTGCCTAATATTTGGATTTCACTACTTTTTTTAATTGGATAATTTTACTATATTATTTATGCTAAATGGTTTATGTACTTGCCGCCTTTTTATACAGGCGAAGTCTGTTTTTTGTGGGATTTCATAACGTTTTGTAAGAGTATAATATTTAAAAAATTAAATAATTCTTTTAATTTTTCTACAGAATTTAAAGAAAATTTCCACACTTCTCGTTTTTTGAAACAGCAGAGCTTAACTAATAAAATAATATATATTAATATTGAAAAAATATCACAGTCAACGCATTGAATTTATTGATATTTGTAATGCATTCTGCATAAATGAACTTCATAATTAATGCCCCGGCTACTTGTTTAATGTTTTCAGTTTCACTATAATAAAAGTTTGATTAAATTTTTCATAATCAATAAACATACTTTCAACATAAAAATAATTAAGTAAAATGTATGTTTTAATTAATTTACATTTTCTGTTTATCAACATTTGACTTTTACCACCATCTGACCTTGCTAGACTTCACTAGTTTCATCAACTACTTGAGTTGATACTGGGGCAAGACTAGACAAGCAATTCGCAAAGCTTTAAATAAGCTACAATCAAGCATATATTCAAAGCTGACTATGTCGTTTTGCATACCACGTTTCTTTTTAGCACCAGTTACTATCATATTTATGCTGCTAATTCTTGACAAAGGTGATATAGGAGATATATTAGCGAGTCGTCCTTATAACATTCCCTGTGCCAGAGTCCTCAAATGTTCGTTTCGCTAATTTCTATACACTGTTGAAACTGGTCGGATTTCTGGTGCTGCAAAATGGAGTGGAAACCATTAATTTTTGGACTGAGTTTCAATTGAGAATAAATGTGCATTTTTTCATCCATACCAATGACTAGTATACTGCCTTTGGCCTAGAATACTAGCATAGGTAACAGAGGAAAACAATCAACAGTTATTAACTCAATTTTACAGAATTTCATCCAATGAATCTCATCCTTAAATTATGGCTGAGCAATGGATGACGATTATCGGAATATTGGCTTATTCTTACTTTGCCAATCTTTCAATGCTTTCATCCTTGCCTGTTTCAAATACCAGAATGCAGGAATGAAAAGCCCAATGATTGGTTCAACTCCAATATTCAGTATGTGAGCGAATCTTCTTCCTTGGTTTTCTAATTCAATTGTACCAAATGTATTTTAGTCAAAGCACAAGTATTACTATTTGCTATAATACACTTGCACAGTGACTGTAAAATGCTAAATGATAACATCTGAGTAAACCTAAAATCAAATTACTCATTTAAATATCTCAAATCTTCAAAGAAAATAATATTTTAAAGAAACATGAATCATTCCATTTGTTAATCAACATTTTACTTTTTACCAACATCTGACTTTGTGAAACTTCAGTAACTCCATCAGCTGCTTGAGGTGATACAGGGGCATGACTGGACAAGCAATTCGCAAAGCTTTGAATAAGCTAGAATTAAGCATATATTCAAAGCTGGCATTGTCGTTTTGCATACCACGTTTCTTTTTGGCACCAATCATTATTACATTTATGCTGGTAACTCTTGAAAAAGGTGGCATGGGAGATACATTGGCGAGTCGTCCTTATAACATTTCCTGTGCCAGAGTCCTCAAATGTTCGTTTCGCTAATTTCTATACACTGTTGAAACTGGTCGGACTTCTGGTGCTGCAAAATGGAGTAGAAACCATTAATTTTTGGACTGACTTTCAATTGAGAGTAACCGTTCATTTTTTCATCCATACCAACGACTAGTATACTGCCTTTGGCCTAGAATACTAGCATAGGTAACAGAGGAAAACTATCAACAGTTATTAACTCAATTTTACAGAATTTCATCCAATGAATCTCATCCTTAAATTATGGCTGAGCAATGGATGACGATTATCTGAATATTGGCTTATTCTTACTTTGCCAATCTTTCAATGCTTTCATCCTTGCCTGTTTCAAATACCAGAATGCAGGAATGAAAAGCCCAATGTTTGATTCAACTCCAATAGTCAGTATGTGAGCGAACCTTCTTCCTTGGTTTTCTAATTCAATTGTACCAAATGTATTTAAGTCAAAGCACAAGTATTACTATTTGCTATAATAAACTTGCACAGTGACTGTAAAATACTAAATGATAACACTATGCGTAAGCCTGAAATCAAATTCATCATTTAACAATCTTAATCTTCAAAGAAAATAAATATTTGAAGGAACATGAAACATCTCAGTTATACTTACCAGTATTTGATTTTGCCCCATCTCCATTTTCTTTATTGCTTGTTGACCTAACTTCTGTAATATTTGGTTGTATTCGCATCTTTTGTAAACATCTACTATCGTATAATTTGTTCCAATCCAAATACTGGTCAACTTGTATTTTACGTAAATAAAGATTTTTTGGAATGTTTCATATCTTTCAAATTAGCATTGCCATAATTTAATCTGAAATATTTGTTTATATATATATGATATAACCTATCGGATAATTACAATCAATATCAGTTTAAAGAAAACAAAAAGCAAAACATGCATTTGATTAATGATTTCAATACCTGAAAGTTTAGCATATGATTATTAAGTACCTTAACAATTTCTTTCAATTAATATCCTGCTGATAATGACCGATGCACATTACTGTTGAAAGTATATTTCTCATTGGCACAGACTTGTAAATATTAATTTTATTTAATCCAGTCAGCTCTATCCTCATCAATGAATATGAAAATATTCTGTCTTAATTTATCTGCAAAAAGAAATACCACAAAGTACCACAAAGTATATACTACATCCTGTATTGTAAAATATAATATTATACTTATCTAATTCGCGAATCCTTCAGTCACTGTTAATTGAATTATTTGTGATTGTAGAGATTAACAGATGCAATATCGCAACACGATGAATAACCTCACTGCATTAAATAAAAATAACCTCACATTACAATTTACACAGTTCAATATAGTCGCCGAATTGACAGTTCACAACCATACATAGTTTGATCGTTGAGTATATTATGTTGGAAGCGTTGTGAAAATGACGTCATTTTTCTTAGCGACCAACTTCAGCCCGAGACATACACTCTGGCTGGAGAAGAAGAAGATAACAGAAAGAAATTAAATTTGTTATATATATAGCTAACAGATTATGAGATCTCTGGATTGCGTGAACCAATTTTGATGTTTATGGGCTCAAATAAAAGCTTGTTCTAATCCATTTCAAGAAAAGCTTTACTGAAATCATGACAGTGTTTCATTTACGGAAAAAAATCGATTTAAAAATTGAGACGGCCAATCTTGCTGTATAAGATACAGTAGTGCCTGGACGGCGGTATAGACACGTCTATACCTACTTTTATGTACTTGCCGTCGAGACACTACCGTGTCTCTTGATTGATTTCTGGCATATTCTCTTTCAGATCAAAATCATTTTTATCTTCCTTTCAGCATTCTGTATCAGGAAATACCACAGAGAATATCATTGAAGCCTCAGTTTCTTAGAAATTCTACTGTCAATTTCCTACTTTCATCTACCGTATGCCTGTAATGTGATAAATGATAAATTGGTAGTATTTTCATAATTATAAGCTTCTAGATGTTCTGGTCATAATATTTGTAAACTATTAGCCTCATATTCTAAAGAATTTCAGTCCAAACTGAATTAGAAGCCCTTCATTTGTTAGGATTTGGCATTAAATTTACTCCTTTTTTCATATTTTTATTAACTCCAGGTCTCAACATCACCATTGAGTTCTGACATATCCTCTGCCAAACCAAGATCATTTTTATCTTCCCCTGGACCTTCTGTATCAGGAAATACCACAGAGAATTTCATTGAAGCCTCAGTTTCTTAGAAATTCTGCTGTCAATTTCCTACTTTCATCTACCATATGCCTCTAATGTGAAAAATGATAAATTAGTTGTATTTTCATAATTATAAGCTTTTAGATGTTTTGGTCATAATATTTGTTAACTATTTGCCTTATGTTCTAAAGAATTTCAGACCAAACTGAGTTACAAGCCTTTCATTTGTCAGAATTTGGCATTAAATATACTACTTTTTGATATTTTCAGAGACTATAGCTCTCAACATCACCATTGAGTTTTGACATATCCTGTGTCAAACCAAATCATTATTATCTTCCTCTAGAATTGAGCTTTCTGTGCCCATGGTAAATATCTGATGAAATATTTGTAATGCTTCATAACCAAAAAGGATATTAAACCATGGTCATTCAATGAATACGTAGAAACCGTTTCTCTTTCTGGTATACATCATTTTCTGTAATAAACTTGCGTAGTGACTGTAAAGTACTAAACGATGGCACTGATAGTAAGCCTAAAACCAATTAATCATTTAATAATCAAAATTCTTCAATAATAATAAATATTTGATGGAACATAAATCATCTCATTTACTTACCTGCATTTGACTTTGTACCACCTTCATTTCCTTTATTTCTTAGTGGCCTAACGTCCTTGAGATTAAAGATCTTTAATACTTGGGTATGTATTTGTTTCGTTTGTGAACATCTACTATTGTAAAATCCAAGCACTGGTCAACTTGGTTTCTACGTAAAGAGGGTTATTTGGAATGTTTCACATCTTTCAATCAAGCATTACTATAATTTAATTTGATATATTTGTTTGTATATATATCATATAACCTATCGGACAATTGAAACCCACATCAGTGTAAAGAAAAGAAACAGTTAAATATGCATTTTGTTAATGATTTCAATACTGGGAAGTTTAACATATGATTTTCAAATACCTTAATAATTTCTTGCAATTAATATGCTCCTGATAATCACTGATGCATATAAATGTTGAAAGTATACTTCTCTTTGGCATAGAATTGAAAATATGTAAATATTAATCTTACTTCATCCAGTAAGCTCTATCCTCAGCAACGATACAATAGTCACATTATATTTCTCTCTACACAGCTCGATCCTTAGCAGTCACAATAAACACATCACTATAATTTAATCTGAAATAAAATCCCACAAAGTACCACAAAATATATTACAATTTATATTATAAAATTCATTGTTATACTTATCTAATGTGTTGATTCCTTTAAGTAATTTTAAAAATCCTTTTAATGAGTATGATGAGTACGAGTATAACCTCATCGGTTTCAAATAAGAATAGCCTAATCATTTTCTTTCATTTATTTATTATAAAATTGGGTTCATTTTAAGGTTAATACTGTCAATCAAACTTGCAGCTTAACCTGATTTACCATATTAAACGAAATAAATCATATATCGCTGAGACACACACACACACACTATTTACGATTGTGTGCAACTATGTTTACGTTTACGTCTACTGACGTCACTAGCATCTACGTTAAGCAACCAACTTCAGCCCGAGACATACATTCTGGCTGGAAAAGAAGAAGAAGAAGATTATGGAGAAAAATCTGATTTTCGATATATATATAGCTAACATAGTATGAGTTCTCTGGATTGCATGAACCGATTTTCATGTTTATGGTCTCAAATGAAAGCTTGTTCAAAACCAGTTTAGGAAAAGCTTTAGTAAAATCATGACAATGGATTATTCACGGAGATAAATCGGTTTGAAAATTGGGACGGCCAAACTTGCTGTATAAGTTAACGGTAGTGCTCGGCGGTATAGACATGTCATTATCTACTTTTAAATGTACTTGCCGTCGAGACACTACCGTGTCTCTTGATAGGACTAGGGTGGCTCACATGGGGTCATTGAGTACTTATATAGGACTAGCGTGGGTCACAAGGCGTCATTGTGTACTTATATAGGACTAGGGTGGTCACATGGTGTCATTGAGTACTTATATAAGACTAGCGTGGGTCACATGGGGTCATTGAGTACTTATATAGGACTAGGGTGGGTCACATGGAGTTATTGAGTACTTATATATGTCTAGGGTGGGTGACATTAGGTCATTGAGTACTTATATAGGACTAGGGTGGGTCACATGGGGTTATAGAGTACTTATATAGGACTAGGGTGGGTCACATGGGGTCATTGAGTACTTATATAGGACTAGCGTGTGTCACATGGGGTCATTGTGTACATATTTAGGACTAGGGTGGGTCACATGGGGTCATTGACTACATATATAGGACTAGGGTGTGTCACATGGGGTCATAGAGCACTAATATATGACTAGGGTGGGTCACCTGGGGTCATTGAGTTCTTATATAGAACTAGGGTGGGTCACATGGGGTCATTGAGTACTTATATAGGACTAGCGCGGGTCACATGGGGTCATTGAGCACTAATATAGGACTATGGTGGGTGACCTGGAGTCATTGAGTACTAATATAGAACTAGGATGAGTCACATGGGGTCATTGAGCACTAATATAGGACTATGGTGGGTCATCTGGGGTCATTGAGTACTTATATAGTACTAGGATGGGTCACATGGGGTCATTGAGTACTTATATAGGACTAGCGTGGGTCACATGGGGTCGTTGAGTACTTATATAGGACTAGCGTGGGTGACATAGAGTTATTGAGTACTTATATAGGACTAGGGTGGGTCACATTAGGTCATTGAGTACTTATATAGGACTAGGGTGGGTCACATAGGGACATTGAGTACTAATATACGACTAGGCTGGCTGACCTGGGGTCATGGAGTACTTATATAGGACTAGGGTGGGTCACATGGGGTCATTGAGTACTTATATCGGACAAGGGTGGGTCACATGGGGTCATTGAGTACTTATATAGAACTAGGGTGGGTCACATGGGGTCATTGAGTACTTATATAGGACTAGGGTGGGTCACATGGGTTCATTGACTACATATATAGGACTAGGATGGGTCACATGGGGTCATGGAGCACTAATATATGACTAGGGTGGGTCACCTGGGGTCATTGAGTACTTATATAGAACTAGGGTGGGTCACATGGGGTCATTGATTACTCATATAGGACTAGCGTGTGTCACATGGGGTCATTGAGTACTTATATAGGACTAGGGTGGGTCACATGGGGTCATTGAGTACTTATATAGAACTAGGGTGGGTCATATGGGGTCATTGAGTACTTATATAGGACTAGCGTGGGTCACATGGGGTCATTGAGTACTTATATAGGACTAGGGTGGGTCACATGGAGTTATTGAGTACTTATATAGGACTAGGGTGGGTCACATGGGGTCATTGAGTACTTATATAGGACTAGCGTGGGTCACATGGGGTCATTGTGTACATATATAGGACTAGGGTGGGTCACATGGGGTCATTGAGTACTTATATAGGACTAGGATGGGTCACATGGGGTCATTGAGTACTTATATAGGACTAGGGTGGGTCACATGGAGTTATTGAGTACTTATATAGGACTAGGGTGGGTCACATTAGGTCATTGAGTACTTATATAGGACTAGGGTGGGTCACATGGGGTTATTGAGTACTTATATAGGACTAGGGTGGGTCACATGGGGTCATTGAATACTTATATAGGACTAGGGTGGGTCACATGGGGTCATTGAGTACTTATATAGGACAAGGCTAGGTCACATGGGGTTATTGAGTACTTATATAGGACTAGGGTGGGTCACATGGGGTCATTGAGTACTTATATAGGAAAAGGGTGGGTCACATGGGGTCATTGAGTACTTATATAGGACTAGGGTGGGTCACATGTGGTCATTGAGTACTTATATAGGACTAGCGTGGGTCACATGGGGTCATTGTGTACTTATATAGGACTAGGGTGGGTCACATGGGGTCATTGAGTACTTATATAGGACTAGCGTGGGTCACAAGGCGTCATTGTGTACTTATATAGGACTAGGGTGGTCACATGGTGTCATTGAGTACTTATATAAGACTAGCGTGGGTCACGTGGGGTCATTGAGTACTTATATAGGACTAGGGTGGGTCACATGGAGTTATTGAGTACTTATATAGGACTAGGGTGGGTGACATTAGGTCATTGAGTACTTATATATGACTAGGGTGGGTCACCAGGGGTCATTGAGTTCTTATATAGAACTAGGGTGGGTCACATGGGGTCATTGAGTACTTATATAGGACTAGCGCGGGTCACATGGGGTCATTGAGCACTAATATAGGACTATGGTGGGTGACCTGGAGTCATTGAGTATTAATATAGAACTAGGATGAGTCACATGGGGTCATTGAGCACTAATATAGGACTATGGTGGGTCATCTGGGGTCATTGAGTACTTATATAGTACTAGGATGGGTCACATGGGGTCATTGAGTACTTATATAGGACTAGCGTGGGTCACATGGGGTCGTTGAGTACTTATATAGGACTAGGGTGGGTGACATGGAGTTATTGAGTACTTATATAGGACTAGGGTGGGTCACATTAGGTCATTGAGTACTTATATAGGACTAGGGTGGGTCACATAGGGACATTGAGTACTAATATAGGACTAGGCTGGCTGACCTGGGGTCATTGAGTACTTATATAGGACTAGGGTGGGTCACATGGGGTCATTGAGTACTTATATCGGACAAGGGTGGGTCACATGGGGTCATTGTGTACATATATAGGACTAGGGTGGGTCACATGGGTTCATTGACTACATATATAGGACTAGGATGGGTCACATGGGGTCATGGAGCACTAATATATGACTAGGGTGGGTCACCTGGGGTCATTGAGTACTTATATAGAACTAGGGTGGGTCACATGGGGTCATTGATTACTCATATAGGACTAGCGTGTGTCACATGGGGTCATTGAGTACTTATATAGGACTAGGGTGGGTCACATGGGGTCATTGAGTACTTATATAGAACTAGGGTGGGTCACATGGGGTCATTGAGTACTTATATAGGACTAGGGTGGGTCACATGGAGTTATTGAGTACTTATATATGTCTAGGGTGGGTGACATTAGGTCATTGAGTACTTATATAGGACTAGGGTGGGTCACATGGGGTTATAGAGTACTTATATAGGACTAGGGTGGGTCACATGGGGTCATTGAGTACTTATATAGGACTAGCGTGTGTCACATGGGGTCATTGTGTACATATTTAGGACTAGGGTGGGTCACATGGGGTCATTGACTACATATATAGGACTAGGGTGTGTCACATGGGGTCATAGAGCACTAATATATGACTAGGGTGGGTCACCTGGGGTCATTGAGTTCTTATATAGAACTAGGGTGGGTCACATGGGGTCATTGAGTACTTATATAGGACTAGCGCGGGTCACATGGGTCATTGAGCACTAATATAGGACTATGGTGGGTGACCTGGAGTCATTGAGTACTAATATAGAACTAGGATGAGTCACATGGGGTCATTGAGCACTAATATAGGACTATGGTGGGTCATCTGGGGTCATTGAGTACTTATATAGTACTAGGATGGGTCACATGGGGTCATTGAGTACTTATATAGGACTAGCGTGGGTCACATGGGGTCGTTGAGTACTTATATAGGACTAGCGTGGGTGACATAGAGTTATTGAGTACTTATATAGGACTAGGGTGGGTCACATTAGGTCATTGAGTACTTATATAGGACTAGGGTGGGTCACATAGGGACATTGAGTACTAATATAGGACTAGGCTGGCTGACCTGGGGTCATGGAGTACTTATATAGGACTAGGGTGGGTCACATGGGGTCATTGAGTACTTATATCGGACAAGGGTGGGTCACATGGGGTCATTGAGTACTTATATAGAACTAGGGTGGGTCACATGGGGTCATTGAGTACTTATATAGGACTAGGGTGGGTCACATGGGTTCATTGACTACATATATAGGACTAGGATGGGTCACATGGGGTCATGGAGCACTAATATATGACTAGGGTGGGTCACCTGGGGTCATTGAGTACTTATATAGAACTAGGGTGGGTCACATGGGGTCATTGATTACTCATATAGGACTAGCGTGTGTCACATGGGGTCATTGAGTACTTATATAGGACTAGGGTGGGTCACATGGGGTCATTGAGTACTTATATAGAACTAGGGTGGGTCATATGGGGTCATTGAGTACTTATATAGGACTAGCGTGGGTCACATGGGGTCATTGAGTACTTATATAGGACTAGGGTGGGTCACATGGAGTTATTGAGTACTTATATAGGACTAGGGTGGGTCACATGGGGTCATTGAGTACTTATATAGGACTAGCGTGGGTCACATGGGGTCATTGTGTACATATATAGGACTAGGGTGGGTCACATGGGGTCATTGAGTACTTATATAGGACTAGGATGGGTCACATGGGGTCATTGAGTACTTATATAGGACTAGGGTGGGTCACATGGAGTTATTGAGTACTTATATAGGACTAGGGTGGGTCAAATTAGGTCATTGAGTACTTATATAGGACTAGGGTGGGTCACATGGGGTTATTGAGTACTTATATAGGACTAGGGTGGGTCACATGGGGTCATTGAATACTTATATAGGACTAGGGTGGGTCACATGGGGTCATTGAGTACTTATATAGGACAAGGCTAGGTCACATGGGGTTATTGAGTACTTATATAGGACTAGGGTGGGTCACATGGGGTCATTGAGTACTTATATAGGAAAAGGGTGGGTCACATGGGGTCATTGAGTACTTATATAGGACTAGGGTGGGTCACATGTGGTCATTGAGTACTTATATAGGACTAGCGTGGGTCACATGGGGTCATTGTGTACTTATATAGGACTAGGGTGGGTCACATGGGGTCATTGAGTACTTATATAGGACTAGCGTGGGTCACAAGGCGTCATTGTGTACTTATATAGGACTAGGGTGGTCACATGGTGTCATTGAGTACTTATATAAGACTAGCGTGGGTCACGTGGGGTCATTGAGTACTTATATAGGACTAGGGTGGGTCACATGGAGTTATTGAGTACTTATATAGGACTAGGGTGGGTGACATTAGGTCATTGAGTACTTATATATGACTAGGGTGGGTCACCAGGGGTCATTGAGTTCTTATATAGAACTAGGGTGGGTCACATGGGGTCATTGAGTACTTATATAGGACTAGCGCGGGTCACATGGGGTCATTGAGCACTAATATAGGACTATGGTGGGTGACCTGGAGTCATTGAGTATTAATATAGAACTAGGATGAGTCACATGGGGTCATTGAGCACTAATATAGGACTATGGTGGGTCATCTGGGGTCATTGAGTACTTATATAGTACTAGGATGGGTCACATGGGGTCATTGAGTACTTATATAGGACTAGCGTGGGTCACATGGGGTCGTTGAGTACTTATATAGGACTAGGGTGGGTGACATGGAGTTATTGAGTACTTATATAGGACTAGGGTGGGTCACATTAGGTCATTGAGTACTTATATAGGACTAGGGTGGGTCACATAGGGACATTGAGTACTAATATAGGACTAGGCTGGCTGACCTGGGGTCATTGAGTACTTATATAGGACTAGGGTGGGTCACATGGGGTCATTGAGTACTTATATCGGACAAGGGTGGGTCACATGGGGTCATTGTGTACATATATAGGACTAGGGTGGGTCACATGGGTTCATTGACTACATATATAGGACTAGGATGGGTCACATGGGGTCATGGAGCACTAATATATGACTAGGGTGGGTCACCTGGGGTCATTGAGTACTTATATAGAACTAGGGTGGGTCACATGGGGTCATTGATTACTCATATAGGACTAGCGTGTGTCACATGGGGTCATTGAGTACTTATATAGGACTAGGGTGGGTCACATGGGGTCATTGAGTACTTATATAGAACTAGGGTGGGTCACATGGGGTCATTGAGTACTTATATAGGACTAGCGTGGGTCACATGGGGTCATTGAGTACTTATATAGGACTAGGGTGGGTCACATGGAGTTATTGAGTACTTATATAGGACTAGGATGGGTCACATTAGGTCATTGAGAACTTATATAGGACTAGGGTGGGTCACATGGGGTTATTGAGTACTTATATAGGACTAGGGTTGGTCACATGGGGCCATTGAGTACTTATATAGGACTAGCGTGGGTCACAATGCGTCATTGTGTACTTATATAGGACTAGGGTGGTCACATAGTGTCATTGAGTACTTATATAAAACTAGCGTGGGTCACATGGGGTCATAGAGCACTAATATATGATTAGGGTGGGTCAGCTGGGGTCATTGAGTACTTATATAGAACTAGGGTGGGTCACATGGGGTCATTGAGTACTTATATAGGACTAGCGTGGGTCACATGGGGTCATTGAGTACTTATATAGAACTAGGGTGGGTCACATGGAGTTATTGAGTACTTATATAGGACTAGTGTGGGTCACATTAGGTCATTGAGTACTTATATAGGACTAGGGTGGGTCACATGGGGTTATTGAGTACTTATATAGGACTAGGGTGGGTCACATGGGGTCATTGAGCACTTATATAGGACTAGCGTGGGTCACATGGGGTCATTGTGTACATATATAGGACTAGGGTGGGTCACATGGGGTCATTGACTACATATATAGGACTAGGGTGGGTCACATGGGGTCATTGACTACATATATAGGACTAGGGTGGGTCGTATGGGGTCATAGAGCACTAATACATGACTAGGGTGGGTCACATTAGGTCATTGAGTACTTATATAGGACTAGCGTGGGTCACATGGGGTCATTGAGTACTTATATAGGACTAGGGTAGGTCACATGGGGTCATTGAGTACTTATATAGGACTAGGGTGGGTCACATGGAGTCATTGAGTACTTATATAGGACTAGCGTGGGTCACATGGGGTCATTGAGCACTAATATAGGACTATGGTGGGTCACCTGAGGTCATTGAGTACTTATATAGGACTAGTGTGGGTCACATGGGGTCATTGTGTACATATATAGGACTAGGGTGGGTCACATGGGTTCATTGACTACATATATAGGACTATGGTGGGTCACATGGGGTCATTGAGTACTTATATAGGACTAGGGTGGGTCACATGGAGTTATTGAGTACTTATATAGGACTAGGGTGGGTCACATTAGGTCATTGAGTACTTATATAGGACTAGGGTGGGTCACATGGTGTTATTGAGTACTTATATAGGACTAGGGTGGGTCACATGGGGTCATTGAGTACTTATATAGGACTAGCGTGGGTCACATGGGGTCATTGTGTACATATATAGGACTAGGGTGGGTCACATGGGGTCATTGACTACATATATAGGACTAGGGTGGGTCACATGGGGTCATAGAGCACTAATATATGACTAGGGTGGGTCACCTGCGGTCATTGAGTACTTATATAGAACTAGGATGGGTCACATGGGGTCATTGAGTACTCATATAGGACTAGCGTGGGTCACATGGGGTCATTGAGTACTTATATAGGACTAGGGTAGGTCACATGGGGTCATTGAGTACTTATATAGGACTAGGGTGGGTCACATGGGGTCATTGAGTACTTATATAGGACTAGCGTGGGTCACATGGGGTCACTGAGCACTAATATAGGACTATGGTGGGTCACCTGGGGTCATTGAGTACTTATATAGGACTAGCGTGGGTCACATGGGGTCATTGAGCACTAATATAGGACTATGGTGGGTCACCTGGGGTCATTGAGTACTTATATAGAACTAGGGTGGGTCACATGGGGTCATTGAGTACTTTTATAGGACTAGCGTGGGTCACATGGGGCCATTGAGCACTAATATAGGACTATGGTGGGTCATCTGGGGTCATTGAGTACTTATATAGTACTAGGATGGGTCACTTGGGGTCATTGAGTACTTATATAGGACTAGGGTGGGTCACATGGGGTCATTGAATACTTATATAGGACTAACGTGGGTCACATGGGGTCATTGAGTACTTATATAGGACTAGGGTGGGTCAAATGGAGTTATTGAGTACTTATATAGGACTAGGGTGGGTCACATGGGGTAATTGAGTACTTATATAGGACAAGGGTGGGTCACATGGGGTCGTTGAGTACTTATATAGGACTAGCGTGGGTCACATGGGGTCATTGTGTACTTAAATAGGACTAGGGTGGGTCACATGGTGTCATTGAGTACTTATATAGGACTAGGGTGGGTCACATGGAGTTATTGAGTACTTATATAGGACTAGGGTGGGTGACATTAGGTCATTGAGTACTTATATATGACTAGGGTGGGTCACCAGGGGTCATTGAGTTCTTATATAGAACTAGGGTGGGTCACATGGGGTCATTGAGTACTTATATAGGACTAGCGCGGGTCACATGGGGTCATTGAGCACTAATATAGGACTATGGTGGGTGACCTGGAGTCATTGAGTACTAATATAGAACTAGGATGAGTCACATGGGGTCATTGAGCACTAATATAGGACTATGGTGGGTCATCTGGGGTCATTGAGTACTTATATAGTACTAGGATGGGTCACATGGGGTCATTGTGTACTTAAATAGGACTAGGGTGGGTCACATGGTGTCATTGAGTACTTATATAGGACTAGGGTGGGTCACATGGGGTCATTGAGTACTTATATAGGACTAGCGTGGGTCACATGGGGTCGTTGAGTACTTATATAGGACTAGGGTGGGTGACATGGAGTTATTGAGTACTTATATAGGACTAGGGTGGGTCACATTAGGTCATTGAGTACTTATATAGGACTAGGGTGGGTCACATAGGGACATTGAGTACTAATATAGGACTAGGCTGGCTGACCTGGGGTCATTGAGTACTTATATAGGACTAGGGTGGGTCACATGGAGTTATTGAGTACTTATATAGGACTAGGATGGGTCACATTAGGTCATTGAGAACTTATATAGGACTAGGGTGGGTCACATGGGGTTATTGAGTACTTATATAGGACTAGGGTTGGTCACATGGGGCCATTGAGTACTTATATAGGACTAGCGTGGGTCACAATGCGTCATTGTGTACTTATATAGGACTAGGGTGGTCACATAGTGTCATTGAGTACTTATATAAAACTAGCGTGGGTCACATGGGGTCATAGAGCACTAATATATGATTAGGGTGGGTCAGTTGGGGTCATTGAGTACTTATATAGAACTAGGGTGGGTCACATGGGGTCATTGAGTACTTATATAGGACTAGCGTGGGTCACATGGGGTCATTGAGTACTTATATAGAACTAGGGTGGGTCACATGGAGTTATTGAGTACTTATATAGGACTAGGTTGGGTCACATTAGGTCATTGAGTACTTATATAGGACTAGGGTGGGTCACATGGGGTTATTGAGTACTTATATAGGACTAGGGTGGGTCACATGGGGTCATTGAGCACTTATATAGGACTAGCGTGGGTCACATGGGGTCATTGTGTACATATATAGGACTAGAGTGGGTCACATGGGGTCATTGACTACATATATAGGACTAGGGTGGGTCACATGGGGTCATTGACTACATATATAGGACTAGGGTGGGTCGCATGGGGTCATAGAGCACTAATACATGACTAGGGTGGGTCACATTAGGTCATTGAGTACTTATATAGGACTAGCGTGGGTCACATGGGGTCATTGAGTACTTATATAGGACTAGGGTAGGTCACATGGGGTCATTGAGTACTTATATAGGACTAGGGTGGGTCACATGGAGTCATTGAGTACTTATATAGGACTAGCGTGGGTCACATGGGGTCATTGAGCACTAATATAGGACTATGGTGGGTCACCTGAGGTCATTGAGTACTTATATAGGACTAGCGTGGGTCACATGGGGTCATTGTGTACATATATAGGACTAGGGTGGGTCACATGGGTTCATTGACTACATATATAGGACTATGGTGGGTCACATGGGGTCATTGAGTACTTATATAGGACTAGGGTGGGTCACATGGAGTTATTGAGTACTTATATAGGACTAGGGTGGGTCACATTAGGTCATTGAGTACTTATATAGGACTAGGGTGGGTCACATGGTGTTATTGAGTACTTATATAGGACTAGGGTGGGTCACATGGGGTCATTGAGTACTTATATAGGACTAGCGTGTGTCACATGGGGTCATTGTGTACATATATAGGACTAGGGTGGGTCACATGGGGTCATTGACTACATATATAGGACTAGGGTTGGTCACATGGGGTCATAGAGCACTAATATATGACTAGGGTGGGTCACCTGCGGTCATTGAGTACTTATATAGAACTAGGATGGGTCACATGGGGTCATTGAGTACTCATATAGGACTAGCGTGGGTCACATGGGGTCATTGAGTACTTATATAGGACTAGGGTAGGTCACATGGGGTCATTGAGTACTTATATAGGACTAGGGTGGGTCACATGGGGTCATTGAGTACTTATATAGGACTAGCGTGGGTCACATGGGGTCACTGAGCACTAATATAGGACTATGGTGGGTCACCTGGGGTCATTGAGTACTTATATAGGACTAGCGTGGGTCACATGGGGTCATTGAGCACTAATATAGGACTATGGTGGGTCACCTGGGGTCATTGAGTACTTATATAGAACTAGGGTGGGTCACATGGGGTCATTGAGTACTTTTATAGGACTAGCGTGGGTCACATGGGGCCATTGAGCACTAATATAGGACTATGGTGGGTCATCTGGGGTCATTGAGTACTTATATAGTACTAGGATGGGTCACTTGGGGTCATTGAGTACTTATATAGGACTAGGGTGGGTCACATGGGGTCATTGAATACTTATATAGGACTAACGTGGGTCACATGGGGTCATTGAGTACTTATATAGGACTAGGGTGGGTCAAATGGAGTTATTGAGTACTTATATAGGACTAGGGTGGGTCACATGGGGTAATTGAGTACTTATATAGGACAAGGGTGGGTCACATGGGGTCGTTGAGTACTTATATAGGACTAGCGTGGGTCACATGGGGTCATTGTGTACTTAAATAGGACTAGGGTGGGTCACATGGTGTCATTGAGTACTTATATAGGACTAGGGTGGGTCACATGTGGTCATTGAGTACTTATATAAGACTAGCGTGGGTCACATGGGGTCATTGTGTACATATATAGGATTAGGGTGGGTCACATGGGGTCATTGAGTACATATATAGGACTAGGGTTGGTCACATGGGGTCATTGAGCACTAATATAGGACTAGGGTGGGTCACCTGGGGTCATTGAGTACTTTTATAGGACTAGGGTGGCTGACCTGGGGTCATTGAGTACTTATATAGGACTAGGATGAGTCACATGGGGTCATTGAGTACTTATATAGGACTAGGGTGGGTCACATGGGGTCATTGGGTATTTATATAGGACTAGAGTGGGTCACATGGGGTCATTGAGTACTTATTTAGGACTAGCGTGGGTCACATGGGGTCATTGTGTACATATATAGGATTAGGGTGGGTCACATGGGGTCATTGAGTACATATATAGGACTAGGGTGGGACACATGGGGTCATTGAGCACTAATATAGGACTAGGGTGGGTCACCTGGGGTCATTGAGTACTTATATAGGACTAGGATGAGTCACATGGGGTCATTGAGTACTTATATAGGACTAGGGTGGGTCACATGGGGTGATTGAGTATTTATATAGGACTAGAGTGGGTCACATGGGGTCATTGAGTACTTATTTAGGACTAGCGTGGGTCACATGGGGTCATTGAGCACTAATATAGGACTAGGGTGGGTCACCTGGGGCCATCGAGTACTTATATAGGACTAGGATGGGTCACATGGGATCATTGAGTACTTATATAGGACTGGGGTGGGTCACATGGAATCATAGAGTACTTATATAGGACTAGGGTGGGTCACATGGGGTCATTGAGCACTAATATAGGACTAGGGTGGGTCACTTGGGGTCATTGAGTACTTATATAGGACTAGGGTGGGTCACATGGGGTCATTGAGCACTAATATAGGACTAGGGTGGGTCACTTGGGGTCATTGAGTACTTATATAGGACTAGGATGAGTCACATGGGGTCATTGATTACTTATATAGGACTAGGGTGGGTCACATGGGGTGATTGAGTAATTATATATTACTGGGGTGGGTCACATGGGGTCATTGTGTACATATATAGGACTAGGGTAGGTCACCTGGGGTCATTGAGTACTTATATAGGACTAAGATGAGTCACATGGAGTCATTGACTACATATATAGGACTAGGGTGGGTCACATGGGGTCATTGAATACTTATATAGGACTAGCGTGGGTCACATAGGGTCATTGAGTACTTATATAGGACTAGGGTGGGTCACAATAGGTCATTGAGTACTTATATAGGACTAGGGTCGGTCACATAAGGTCATTGAGTACTTATATAGGACTAGCGTGGGTCACATGGGGTCATTGTGTACATATATAGGATTAGGGTGGGTCACATGGGGTCATTGAGTACATATATAGGACTAGGGTGGGACACATGGGGTCATTGAGCACTAATATAGGACTAGGGTGGGTCACCTGGGGTCATTGAGTACTTATATAGGATTAGGATGAGTCACATGGGGTCATTGAGTACTTATATAGGACTAGGGTGGGTCACATGGGGTGATTGAGTATTTATATAGGACTAGAGTGGGTCACATGGGGTCATTGAGTACTTATTTAGGACTAGCGTGGGTCACATGGGGTCATTGAGCACTAATATAGGACTAGGGTGGGTCACCTGGGGCCATCGAGTACTTATATAGGACTAGGATGGGTCACATGGGATCATTGAGTACTTATATAGGACTGGGGTGGGTCACATGGAATCATAGAGTACTTATATAGGACTAGGGTGGGTCACATGGGGTCATTGAGCACTAATATAGGACTAGGGTGGGTCACTTGGGGTCATTGAGTACTTATATAGGACTAGGGTGGGTCACATGGGGTCATTGAGCACTAATATAGGACTAGGGTGGGTCACTTGGGGTCATTGAGTACTTATATAGGACTAGGATGAGTCACATGGGGTCATTGATTACTTATATAGGACTAGGGTGGGTCACATGGGGTGATTGAGTAATTATATATTACTGGGGTGGGTCACATGGGGTCATTGTGTACATATATAGGACTAGGGTGGGTCACCTGGGGTCATTGAGTACTTATATAGGACTAAGATGAGTCACATGGAGTCATTGACTACATATATAGGACTAGGGTGGGTCACATGGGGTCATTGAATACTTATATAGGACTAGCGTGGGTCACATAGGGTCATTGAGTACTTATATAGGACTAGGGTGGGTCACAATAGGTCATTGAGTACTTATATAGGACTAGGGTCGGTCACATAAGGTCATTGAGTACTTATATAGGACTAGGGTGGGTCACATGTGGTCATTGAGTACTTATATAGGACAAGGGTGGGTCACATGCGGTCATTGAGTACTTATATAGGACTAGGGTGGGTCACATGGGGTAATTGAGTACTTATATAGGACAAGGGTGGTTCACATGGGGTCATTGAGTACTTATATAGGACTAGGGTGGCTGACCTGGGGTCATTGAGTACTTAAATAGGACTAGGGTGGGTCACATGGTGTCATTGAGTACTTATATAGGACTAGGGTGGGTCACATGTGGTCATTGAGTACTTATATAAGACTAGCGTGGGTCACATGGGGTCATTGTGTACATATATAGGATTAGGGTGGGTCACATGGGGTCATTGAGTACATATATAGGACTAGGGTTGGTCACATGGGGTCATTGAGCACTAATATAGGACTAGGGTGGGTCACCTGGGGTTATTGAGTACTTTTATAGGACTAGGGTGGCTGACCTGGGGTCATTGAGTACTTATATAGGACTAGGATGAGTCACATGGGGTCATTGAGTACTTATATAGGACTAGGGTGGGTCACATGGGGTCATTGGGTATATATATAGTACTAGAGTGGGTCACATGGGGTCATTGAGTACTTATTTAGGACTAGCGTGGGTCACATGGGGTCATTGTGTACATATATAGGATTAGGGTGGGTCACATGGGGTCATTGAGTACATATATAGGACTAGGGTGGGACACATGGGGTCATTGAGCACTAATATAGGACTAGGGTGGGTCACCTGGGGTCATTGAGTACTTATATAGGACTAGGATGAGTCACATGGGGTCATTGAGTACTTATATAGGACTAGGGTGGGTCACATGGGGTGATTGAGTATTTATTTGGACAAGAGTGGGTCACATGGGGTCATTGAGTACTTATTTAGGACTAGCGTGGGTCACATGGGGTCATTGAGCACTAATATAGGACTAGGGTGGGTCACCTGGGGCCATTGAGTACTTATATAGGACTAGGATGGGTTACATGGGATCATTGAGTACTTATATAGGACTGGGGTGGGTCACATGGAATCATAGAGTACTTATATAGGACTAGGGTGGGTCACATGGGGTCATTGAGTACTTATATAGGACTAGCGTGGGTCACATGGGGTCATTGTGTACATATATAGGATTAGGGTGGGTCACATGGGGTCATTGAGTACATATATAGGACTAGGGTGAGTCACATGGGGTCATTGAGCACTAATATAGGACTAGGGTGGGTCACTTGGGGTCATTGAGTACTTATATAGGACTAGGATGAGTCACATGGGGTCATTGAGTACTTATATAGGACTAGGGTGGGTCACATGGGGTGATTGTGTATTTATATAGGACTAGAGTGGGTAACATGGGGTCGTTGAGTACTTATTTAGGACTAGCGTGGGTCACATGGGGTCATTGAGCACTAATATAGGACTAGGGTGGGTCACCTGGGGCCATTGAGTACTTATATAGGACTAGGATGGGTCACATGGGATCATTGAGTACTTATATAGGACTAGGATGGGTCACATGGGATCATTGAGTACTTATATAGGACTAGGGTGGGTCACATGGGGTCATTGAATACTTATATAGGACTAGGGTGGGTCACATGTGGTCATTGAGTACTTATATAGGACAAGGGTGGGTCACATGCGCTCATTGAGTACTTATATAGGACTAGGGTGGGTCACATGGGGTAATTGAGTACTTATATAGGACAAGGGTGGGTCACATGGGTACATTGAGTACTTATATAGGACTAGGGTGGGTCACATGTGGTCATTGAGTACTTATATAGGACAAGGGTGGGTCACATGTGGTCATTGAGTACTTATATAAGACTAGCGTGGGTCACATGGGGTCATTGTGTACATATATAGGATTAGGGTGGGTCACATGGGGTCATTGAGTACATATATAGGACTAGGGTTGGTCACATGGGGTCACTGAGCACTAATATAGGACTAGGGTGGGTCACCTGGGGTCATTGAGTACTTTTATAAGACTAGGGTGGCTGACCTGGGGTCATTGAGTACTTATATAGGACTTGGATGAGTCACATGGGGTCATTGAGTACTTATATAGGACTAGGGTGGGTCACATGTGGTCATTGAGTACTTATATAAGACTAGCGTGGGTCACATGGGGTCATTGTGTACATATATAGGATTAGGGTGGGTCACATGGGGTCATTGAGTACATATATAGGGCTAGGGTTGGTCACATGGGGTCACTGAGCACTAATATAGGACTAGGGTGGGTCACCTGGGGTCATTGAGTACTTTTATAAGGCTATGGTGGCTGACCTGGGGTCATTGAGTACTTATATAGGACTAGGATGAGTCACATGGGGTCATTGAGTACTTATATAGGACTAGGGTGGGTCACATGGGGTCATTGAGTATTTATATAGGACTAGAGTGGGTCACATGGGGTCATTGAGTACTTATTTAGGTCTAGCGTGGGTCACATGGGGTCATTGTGTACATATATAGGATTAGGGTGGGTCACATGGGGTCATTGAGTACATATATAGGACTAGGGTGGGACACATGGGGTCATTGAGCACTAATATAGGACTAGGGTGGGTCACCTGGGGTCATTGAGTACTTATATAGGACTAGGATGAGTCACATGGGGTCATTGAGTACTTATATAGGACTAGGGTGGGTCACATGGGGTGATTGAGTATTTATATAGGACTAGAGTGGGTCACATGGGGTCATTGAGTACTTATTTAGTACTAGCGTGGGTCACATGGGGTCATTGAGCACTAATATAGGACTAGGGTGGGTCACCTGGGGCCATTGAGTACTTATATAGGACTAGGATGGGTCACATGGGATCATTGAGTACTTATATAGGACTAGGGTGGGTCACATGGGGTCATTGACAACATATATAGGACTAGGGTGGGTCACATGGGGCGATAGTGCACTAATATATGACTAGGGTGGGTCAGCTGGGGTCATTGAGTACTTATATAGAACTAGGGTGTTTCACATGGGGTCATTGAGTACTTATATAGGACTAGCGTGGGTCACATGGGGTTATTGAGTACTTATATAGGACTAGGGTGGGTCACATGGAGTTATTGAGTACTTATATAGGACTAGGGTGGGTCACAATAGGTCATTGAGTACTTATATAGGACTAGGGTGGGTCACATGGAATTATTGAGTACTTATATAGGACTAGGGTCGGTCACATGCGGTCATTGAGTACTTATATAGGACTAGGGTGGGTCACATGGGGTCATTGAGTACTTATATAGGACTAGGGTGGCTGACCTTGGGTCATTGAGTACTTATATAGGACTAGGGTGGGTCACATGGTGTCATTGAGTACTTATATAGGACTAGGGTGGGTCACATGTGGTCATTGAGTACTTATATAAGACTAGCGTGGGTCACATGGGGTCAATGTGTACATATATAGGATTAGGGTGGGTCACAAGGGGTCATTGAGTACATATATAGGACTAGGGTTGGTCACATGTGGTCATTGAGCACTAATATAGGACTAGGGTGGGTCACCTGGGGTCATTGAGTACTTTTATAGGACTAGGATGAGTCACATGGGGTCATGGAGTACTTATATAGGACTAGGGTGGGTCACATGGGGTCATTGAGTACTTATATAGGACTAGGGTGGGTCACATTAGGTCATTGAGTACTTATTTGGACTAGGGTGGGTCACATGGGGTCATTGTGTACATATATAGGACTAGGGTGGGTCACATGGGTTCATTGACTACATATATAGGACTAGGGTGGGTCACATGGGGTCATAGAGCACTAATATATGACTAGGGTGGGTCACCTGCGGTCATTGAGTACATATATAGGACTAGGATGAGTCGCATGGGGTCATTGAGTACTTATATAGGACTAGGGTGGGTCACATGGGGTCATTGAGTACTTATATAGGACTAGCGTGGGTCACATGGGGTTATTGAGTACTTATATAGGACTAGGGTGGGTCACATGGAGTTATTGAGTACTTATATAGGACTAGGGTGGGTCACAATAGGTCATTGAGTACTTATATAGGACTAGGGTGGGTCACATGGAGTTATTGAGTACTTATATAGGACTAGGGTCGGTCACATGCGGTCATTGAGTACTTATATAGGACTAGGGTGGGTCACATGTGGTCATTGAGTACTTATATAAGACTAGCGTGGGTCACATGGGGTCAATGTGTACATATATAGGATTAGGGTGGGTCACATGGGGTCATTGAGTACATATATAGGACTATGGTTGGTCACATGGGGTCATTGAGCACTAATATAGGACTAGGGTGGGTCACATGGGGTAATTGAGTACTTATAAAGGACAAGGGTGGGTCACATGGGGTCATTGAGTACTTATATAGGACTAGGGTGGCTGACCTGGGGTCATTGAGTACTTATATAGGACTAGGGTGGGTCACATGGTGTCATTGAGTACTTATATAGGACTAGGGTGGGTCACATGTGGTCATTGAGTACTTATATAAGACTAGCGTGGGTCACATGGGGTCAATGTGTACATATATAGGATTAGGGTGGGTCACATGGGGTCATTGAGTACATATATAGGACTAGGGTTGGTCACATGGGGTCATTGAGCACTAATATAGGACTAGGGTGGGTCACCTGGGGTCATTGAGTACTTTTATAGGACTAGGATGAGTCACATGGGGTCATGGAGTACTTATATAGGACTAGGGTGGGTCACATGGGGTCATTGAGTACTTATATAGGACTAGGGTGGGTCACATTAGGTCATTGAGTACTTATTTGGACTAGGGTGGGTCACATAGGGTCATTGTGTACATATATAGGACTAGGGTGGGTCACATGGGTTCATTGACTACATATATAGGACTAGGGTGGGTCACATGGGGTCATAGAGCACTAATGTATGACTAGGGTGGGTCACATGGGGTCATTGAGTACTTATATAGGACTAGGGTGGGTCACATTAGGTCATTGAGTACTTATTTGGACTAGGGTGGGTCACATGGGGTCATTGAGTACATATATAGGACTAGGGTTGGTCACATGGGGTCAGTGAGCACTAATATAGGACTAGGGTGGGTCACCTGGGGTCATTGAGTACTTATATAATACTAGGATGGGTCACATGGGGTCATTGAGTACTTATATAGGACTAGGGTGGGTCACATGGGGTCATTGAATACTTATATAGGACTAGCGTGGGTCACATGGGGTCATTGAGTACTTATATAGGACTAGGGTGGGTCAAATGGAGTTGTTGAGTACTTATATAGGACTAGGGTGGGTCACATGGGGTTATTGAGTACTTTTATATGACTAGAGTGGGTCACATGGGGTCATTGAGTACATATATAGGACTAGCGTGGGTCACATGGGGTCATTGTGTACATATATAGGACTAGGGTGGGTCACATGGGTTCATTGACTACTTATATAGGACTAGGATGGGTCACATGGGATCATTGAGTACTTATATAGGACTAGGGTGGGTCACATGGAATCATAGAGTACTTATATAGGACTAGGGTGGGTCACATGGGGTCATTGAGTACTTATATAGGACTAGCGTGGGTCACATGGGGTCATTGTGTACATATATAGGATTAGGGTGGGTCACATGGGGTCATTGAGTACATATATAGGACTAGGGTGGGACACATGGGGTCATTGAGCCCTAATATAGGACTAGGGTGGGTCACCTGGGGTCATTGAGTACTTATATAGGACTAGGATGAGTCACATGGGGTCATTGAGTACTTATATAGGACTAGGGTGGGTCACATGGGGTGATTGAGTATTTATATAGGATTAGAGTGGGTCACATGGGGCCATTGAGTACTTATATAGGACTAGGATGGGTCACATGGGATCATTGAGTACTTATATAGGACTAGGGTGGGTCACATGGAATCATAGAGTACTTATATAGGACTAGGGTGGGTCACATGGGGTCATTGAGTACTTATATAGGACTAGCGTGGGTCACATGGGGTCATTGTGTACATATATAGGATTAGGGTGGGTCACATGGGGTCATTGAGTACATATATAGGACTAGGGTGGGTCACATGTGGTCATTGAGTACTTATATAAGACTAGCGTGGGTCACATGGGGTCAATGTGTACATATATAGGATTAGGGTGGGTCACATGGGGTCATTGAGTACATATATAGGACTAGGGTTGGTCACATGGGGTCATTGTGCACTAATATAGGACTAGGGTGGGTCACCTGGGGTCATTGAGTACTTTTATAGGACTAGGATGAGTCACATGGGGTCATGGAGTACTTATATAGGACTAGGGTGGGTCACATGGGGTCATTGAGTACTTATATAGGACTAGGGTGGGTCACATTAGGTCATTGAGTACTTATTTGGACTAGGGTGGGTCACATGGGGTCATTGTGTACATATATAGGACTAGGGTGGGTCACATGGGTTCATTGACTACATATATAGGACTAGGGTGGGTCACATGGGGTCATAGAGCACTAATATATGACTAGGGTGGGTCACCTGCGGTCATTGAGTACTTATATAGGACTAGGGTGGGTCACATGGGGTCATTGAGTATTTATATAGGACTAGAGTGGGTTACATGGGGCCATTGAGTACTTATATAGGACTAGGATGGGTCACATGGGATCATTGAGTACTTATATAGGACTAGGGTGGGTCACATGGAATCATAGAGTACTTATATAGGACTAGGGTGGGTCACATGGGGTCATTGAGTACTTATATAGGACTAGCGTGGGTCACATGGGGTCATTGTGTACATATATAGGACTAGGGTGGGTCACATGGGTTCATTGACTACATATATAGGACTAGGGTGGGTCACATGGGGTCATAGAGCACTAATATATGACTAGGGTGGGTCACCTGCGGTCATTGAGTACTTATATAGGACTAGGGTGGGTCACATGGGGTCATTGAGTATTTATATAGGACTAGAGTGGGTTACATGGGGCCATTGAGTACTTATATAGGACTAGGATGGGTCACATGGGATCATTGAGTACTTATATAGGACTAGGGTGGGTCACATGGAATCATAGAGTACTTATATAGGACTAGGGTGGGTCACATGGGGTCATTGAGTACTTATATAGGACTAGCGTGGGTCACATGGGGTCATTGTGTACATATATAGGATTAGGGTGGGTCACATGGGGTCATTGAGTACATATATAGGACTAGGGTGGGACACATGGGGTCATTGAGCCCTAATATAGGACTAGGGTGGGTCACCTGGGGTCATTGAGTACTTATATAGGACTAGGATGAGTCACATGGGGTCATTGAGTACTTATATAGGACTAGGGTGGGTCACATGGGGTGATTGAGTATTTATATAGGACTAGAGTGGGTCACATGGGGCCATTGAGTACTTATATAGGACTAGGATGGGTCACATGGGATCATTGAGTACTTATATAGGACTAGGGTGGGTCACATGGAATCATAGAGTACTTATATAGGACTAGGGTGGGTCACATGGGGTCATTGAGTACTTATATAGGACTAGCGTGGGTCACATGGGGTCATTGTGTACATATATAGGATTAGGGTGGGTCACATGGGGTCATTGAGTACATATATAGGACTAGGGTGGGTCACATGTGGTCATTGAGTACTTATATAAGACTAGCGTGGGTCACATGGGGTCAATGTGTACATATATAGGATTAGGGTGGGTCACATGGGGTCATTGAGTACATATATAGGACTAGGGTTGGTCACATGGGGTCATTGTGCACTAATATAGGACTAGGGTGGGTCACCTGGGGTCATTGAGTACTTTTATAGGACTAGGATGAGTCACATGGGGTCATGGAGTACTTATATAGGACTAGGGTGGGTCACATGGGGTCATTGAGTACTTATATAGGACTAGGGTGGGTCACATTAGGTCATTGAGTACTTATTTGGACTAGGGTGGGTCACATGGGGTCATTGTGTACATATATAGGACTAGGGTGGGTCACATGGGTTCATTGACTACATATATAGGACTAGGGTGGGTCACATGGGGTCATAGAGCACTAATATATGACTAGGGTGGGTCACATGGGGTCATTGAGTACATATATAGGACTAGGGTGGGTCACATGGGGTCATTGAGCACTAATATAGGACTAGGGTGGGTCACTTGGGGTCATTGAGTACTTATATAGGACTAGGATGGGTCACATGGGATCATAGAGTACTTATATAGGACTAGGGTGGGTCACATGGGGTGATTGAGTATTTATATAGGACTAGAGTGGGTCACATGGGGCCATTGAGTACTTATATAGGACTAGGATGGGTCACATGGGATCATAGAGTACTTATATAGGACTAGGGTGGGTCACATGGGGTCATTGAGTACTTATATAGGACTAGGGTGGGTCACATGGGGTGATTGAGTAATTATATAGTACTAGGGTGGGTCACATGGGGTCATTGTGCACTAATATAGGACTAGGGTGGGTCACCTGGGGTCATTGAGTACTTTTATAGGACTAGGATGAGTCACATGGGGTCATGGAGTACTTATATAGGACTAGGGTGGGTCACATGGGGTCATTGAGTACTTATATAGGACTAGGGTGGGTCACATTAGGTCATTGAGTACTTATTTGGACTAGGGTGGGTCACATGGGGTCATTGAGTACATATATAGGACTAGGATGAGTCACATGGGGTCATTGAGTACTTATATAGGACTAGGGTGGGTCACATGGGGTCATTGAGAATTTATATAGGACTAGAGTGGGTCACATGGGGACATTGAGTACTTATTTAGGTCTAGCGTGGGTCACATGGGGTCATTGTGTACATATATAGGATTAGGGTGGGTCACATGGGGTCATTGAGTACATATATAGGACTAGGGTGGGACACATGGGGTCATTGAGCACTAATATAGGACTAGGGTGGGTCACCTGGGGTCATTGAGTACTTATATAGGACTAGGATGAGTCACATGGGGTCATTGAGTACTTATATAGGACTAGGGTGGGTCACATGGGGTGATTGAGTATTTATATAGGACTAGAGTGGGTCACATGGGGCCATTGAGTACTTATATAGGACTAGGATGGGTCACATGGGATCATAGAGTACTTATATAGGACTAGGGTGGGTCACATGGAATCATAGAGTACTTATATAGGACTAGGGTGGGTCACATGGGGTCATTGAGTACTTATATAGGACTAGCGTGGGTCACATGGGGTCATTGTGTACATATATAGGATTAGGGTGGGTCACATGGGGTCATTGGGTACATATATAGGACTAGGGTGGGTCACATGGGGTCATTGAGCACTAATATAGGACTAGGGTGGGTCACTTGGGGTCATTGAGTACTTATTTAGGACTAGGATGAGTCACATGGGGTCATTGAGTACTTATATAGGACTAGGGTGGGTCACATGGGGTGATTGAGTAATTATATAGTACTAGGGTGGGTCACATGGGGTCATTGTGTACATATATAGGATTAGGGTGGGTCACATGGGGTCATTGAGTACATATATATGACTAGGGTGGGACAGATGGGGTCATTGAGCACTAATATAGGACTAGGGTGGGTCACCTGGGGTCATTGAGTACTTATATAGGACTAGGATGAGTCACATGGGGTCATTGAGTACTTATATAGGACTAGGGTGGGTCACATTAGGTCATTGAGTACTTATATAGGACTAGGGTGGTCACATGGGGTTATTGAGTACTTATATAGGACTAGGGTGGGTCACATGTTGTCATTGAGTACCTTTATAGGACTAGCGTGGGTCACATGGGGTCATTGTGTGCATATATAGGACTAGGGTGGGTCACATGGGGCCATTGACAACATATATAGGACTAGGGTGGGTCACATGGGGCGATAGTGCACTAATATATGACTAGGGTGGGTCAGCTGGGGTCATTGAGTACTTATATAGAACTAGGGTGGGTCACATGGGGTCATTGAGTACTTATATAGGACTAGCGTGGGTCACATGGGGTTATTGAGTACTTATATAGGACTAGGGTGGGTCACATGGAGTTATTGAGTACTTATATAGGACTAGGGTGGGTCACAATAGGTCATTGAGTACTTATATAGGACTAGGGTGGGTCACATGGAGTTATTGAGTACTTATATAGGACTAGGGTCGGTCACATGCGGTCATTGAGTACTTATATAGGACTAGGGTGGGTCACATGTGGTCATTGAGTACTTATATAAGACTAGCGTGGGTCACATGGGGTCAATGTGTACATATATAGGATTAGGGTGGGTCACATGGGGTCATTGAGTACATATATAGGACTATGGTTGGTCACATGGGGTCATTGAGCACTAATATAGGACTAGGGTGGGTCACATGGGGTAATTGAGTACTTATAAAGGACAAGGGTGGGTCACATGGGGTCATTGAGTACTTATATAGGACTAGGGTGGCTGACCTGGGGTCATTGAGTACTTATATAGGACTAGGGTGGGTCACATGGTGTCATTGAGTACTTATATAGGACTAGGGTGGGTCACATGTGGTCATTGAGTACTTATATAAGACTAGCGTGGGTCACATGGGGTCAATGTGTACATATATAGGATTAGGGTGGGTCACATGGGGTCATTGAGTACATATATAGGACTAGGGTTGGTCACATGGGGTCATTGAGCACTAATATAGGACTAGGGTGGGTCACCTGGGGTCATTGAGTACTTTTATAGGACTAGGATGAGTCACATGGGGTCATGGAGTACTTATATAGGACTAGGGTGGGTCACATGGGGTCATTGAGTACTTATATAGGACTAGGGTGGGTCACATTAGGTCATTGAGTACTTATTTGGACTAGGGTGGGTCACATAGGGTCATTGTGTACATATATAGGACTAGGGTGGGACACATGGGTTCATTGACTACATATATAGGACTAGGGTGGGTCACATGGGGTCATAGAGCACTAATGTATGACTAGGGTGGGTCACCTGCGGTCATTGAGTACATATATAGGACTAGGGTTGGTCACATGGGGTCAGTGAGCACTAATATAGGACTAGGGTGGGTCACCTGGGGTCATTGAGTACTTATATAATACTAGGATGGGTCACATGGGGTCATTGAGTACTTATATAGGACTAGGGTGGGTCACATGGGGTCATTGAATACTTATATAGGACTAGCGTGGGTCACATGGGGTCATTGAGTACTTATATAGGACTAGGGTGGGTCAAATGGAGTTGTTGAGTACTTATATAGGACTAGGGTGGGTCACATGGGGTTATTGAGTACTTTTATATGACTAGAGTGGGTCACATGGGGTCATTGAGTACATATATAGGACTAGCGTGGGTCACATGGGGTCATTGTGTACATATATAGGACTAGGGTGGGTCACATGGGTTCATTGACTACATATATAGGACTAGGGTGGGTCACATGGGGTCATAGAGCACTAATATATGACTAGGGTGGGTCACCTGCGGTCATTGAGTACATATATAGGACTAGGATGAGTCGCATGGGGTCATTGAGTACTTATATAGGACTAGGGTGGGTCACATGGGGTCATTGAGTATTTATATAGGACTAGAGTGGGTCACATGGGGTCATTGAGTACTTATTTAGGTCTAGCGTTGGTCACATGGGGTCATTGTGTACATATATAGGATTAGGGTGGGTCACATGGGGTCATTGAGTACATATATAGGACTAGGGTGGGACACATGGGGTCATTGAGCCCTAATATAGGACTAGGGTGGGTCACCTGGGGTCATTGAGTACTTATATAGGACTAGGATGAGTCACATGGGGTCATTGAGTACTTATATAGGACTAGGGTGGGTCACATGGGGTGATTGAGTATTTATATAGGACTAGAGTGGGTCACATGGGGCCATTGAGTACTTATATAGGACTAGGATGGGTCACATGGGATCATTGAGTACTTATATAGGACTAGGGTGGGTCACATGGAATCATAGAGTACTTATATAGGACTAGGGTGGGTCACATGGGGTGATTGAGTACTTATATAGGACTAGCGTGGGTCACATGGGGTCATTGTGTACATATATAGGATTAGGGTGGGTCACATGGGGTCATTGAGTACATATATAGGACTAGGGTGGGTCACATGTGGTCATTGAGTACTTATATAAGACTAGCGTGGGTCACATGGGGTCAATGTGTACATATATAGGATTAGGGTGGGTCACATGGGGTCATTGAGTACATATATAGGACTAGGGTTGGTCACATGGGGTCATTGTGCACTAATATAGGACTAGGGTGGGTCACCTGGGGTCATTGAGTACTTTTATAGGACTAGGATGAGTCACATGGGGTCATGGAGTACTTATATAGGACTAGGGTGGGTCACATGGGGTCATTGAGTACTTATATAGGACTAGGGTGGGTCACATTAGGTCATTGAGTACTTATTTGGACTAGGGTGGGTCACATAGGGTCATTGTGTACATATATAGGACTAGGGTGGGTCACATGGGTTCATTGACTACATATATAGGACTAGGGTGGGTCACATGGGGTCATAGAGCACTAATGTATGACTAGGGTGGGTCACCTGCGGTCATTGAGTACATATATAGGACTAGGGTTGGTCACATGGGGTCAGTGAGCACTAATATAGGACTAGGGTGGGTCACCTGGGGTCATTGAGTACTTATATAATACTAGGATGGGTCACATGGGGTCATTGAGTACTTATATAGGACTAGGGTGGGTCACATGGGGTCATTGAATACTTATATAGGACTAGCGTGGGTCACATGGGGTCATTGAGTACTTATATAGGACTAGGGTGGGTCAAATGGAGTTGTTGAGTACTTATATAGGACTAGGGTGGGTCACATGGGGTTATTGAGTACTTTTATATGACTAGAGTGGGTCACATGGGGTTATTGAGTACATATATAGGACTAGCGTGGGTCACATGGGGTCATTGTGTACATATATAGGACTAGGGTGGGTCACATGGGTTCATTGACTACATATATAGGACTAGGGTGGGTCACATGGGGTCATAGAGCACTAATATATGACTAGGGTGGGTCACCTGCGGTCATTGAGTACATATATAGGACTAGGATGAGTCGCATGGGGTCATTGAGTACTTATATAGGACTAGGGTGGGTCACATGGGGTCATTGAGTATTTATATAGGACTAGAGTGGGTCACATGGGGTCATTGAGTACTTATTTAGGTCTAGCGTTGGTCACATGGGGTCATTGTGTACATATATAGGATTAGGGTGGGTCACATGGGGTCATTGAGTACATATATAGGACTAGGGTGGGACACATGGGGTCATTGAGCCCTAATATAGGACTAGGGTGGGTCACCTGGGGTCATTGAGTACTTATATAGGACTAGGATGAGTCACATGGGGTCATTGAGTACTTATATAGGACTAGGGTGGGTCACATGGGGTGATTGAGTATTTATATAGGACTAGAGTGGGTCACATGGGGCCATTGAGTACTTATATAGGACTAGGATGGGTCACATGGGATCATTGAGTACTTATATAGGACTAGGGTGGGTCACATGGAATCATAGAGTACTTATATAGGACTAGGGTGGGTCACATGGGGTGATTGAGTACTTATATAGGACTAGCGTGGGTCACATGGGGTCATTGTGTACATATATAGGATTAGGGTGGGTCACATGGGGTCATTGAGTACATATATAGGACTAGGGTGGGTCACATGTGGTCATTGAGTACTTATATAAGACTAGCATGGGTCACATGGGGTCAATGTGTACATATATAGGATTAGGGTGGGTCACATGGGGTCATTGAGTACATATATAGGACTAGGGTTGGTCACATGGGGTCATTGTGCACTAATATAGGACTAGGGTGGGTCACCTGGGGTCATTGAGTACTTTTATAGGACTAGGATGAGTCACATGGGGTCATGGAGTACTTATATAGGACTAGGGTGGGTCACATGGGGTCATTGAGTACTTATATAGGACTAGGGTGGGTCACATTAGGTCATTGAGTACTTATTTGGACTAGGGTGGGTCACATGGGGTCATTGTGTACATATATAGGACTAGGGTGGGTCACATGGGTTCATTGACTACATATATAGGACTAGGGTGGGTCACATGGGGTCATAGAGCACTAATATATGACTAGGGTGGGTCACCTGCGGTCATTGAGTACATATATAGGACTAGGATGAGTCACATGGGGTCATTGAGTACTTATATAGGACTAGGGTGGGTCACATGGGGTCATTGAGTATTTATATAGGACTAGAGTGGGTCACATGGGGTCATTGAGTACTTATTTAGGACTAGCGTGGGTCACATGGGGTCATTGTGTACATATATAGGATTAGGGTGGGTCACATGGGGTCATTGAGTACATATATAGGACTAGGGTGGGACACATGGGGTCATTGAGCACTAATATAGGACTAGGGTGGGTCACCTGGGGTCATTGAGTATTTATATAGGACTAGGATGAGTCACATGGGGTCATTGAGTACTTATATAGGACTAGGGTGGGTCACATGGGGTGATTGAGTATTTATATAGGACTAGAGTGGGTCACATGGGGCCATTGAGTACTTATATAGGACTAGGATGGGTCACATGGGATCATTGAGTACTTATATAGGACTAGGGTGGGTCACATGGAATCATAGAGTACTTATATAGGACTAGGGTGGGTCACATGGGGTCATTGAGTACTTATATAGGACTAGCGTGGGTCACATGGGGTCATTGGGTACATATATAGGATTAGGGTTGGTCACATGGGGTCATTGAGTACATATATAGGACTAGGGTGGGTCACATGGGGTCATTGAGCACTAATATAGGACTAGGGTGGGTCACTTGGGGTCATTGAGTACTTATTTAGGACTAGGATGAGTCACATGGGGTCATTGAGTACTTATATAGGACTAGGGTGGGTCACATGGGGTGATTGAGTAATTATATAGTACTGGGGTGGGTCACATGGGGTCATTGTGTACATATATAGGATTAGGGTGGGTCACATGGGGTCATTGAGTACATATATATGACTAGGGTGGGACAGATGGGGTCATTGAGCACTAATATAGGACTAGGGTGGGTCACCTGGGGTCATTGAGTACTTATATAGGACTAGGATGAGTCACATGGGGTCATTGAGTACTTATATAGGACTAGGGTGGGTCACATTAGGTCATTGAGTACTTATATAGGACTAGGGTGGTCACATGGGGTTATTGAGTACTTATATAGGACTAGGGTGGGTCACATGTTGTCATTGAGTACCTTTATAGGACTAGCGTGGGTCACATGGGGTCATTGTGTACATATATAGGACTAGGGTGGGTCACATGTGGTCATTGACAACATATATAGGACTAGGGTGGGTCACATGGGGCGATAGTGCACTAATATATGACTAGGGTGGGTCAGCTGGGGTCATTGGGTACTTATATAGAACTAGGGTGGGTCACATGGGGTCATTGAGTACTTATATAGGACTAGCGTGGGTCACATGGGGTTATTGAGTACTTATATAGGACTAGGGTGGGTCACATGGAGTTATTGAGTACTTATATAGGACTAGGGTGGGTCACAATAGGTCATTGAGTACTTATATAGGACTAGGGTGGGTCACATGGAGTTATTGAGTACTTATATAGGACTAGGGTCGGTCACATGCGGTCATTGAGTACTTATATAGGACTAGGGTGGGTCACATGTGGTCATTGAGTACTTATATAAGACTAGCGTGGGTCACATGGGGTCAATGTGTACATATATAGGATTAGGGTGGGTCACATGGGGTCATTGAGTACATATATAGGACTATGGTTGGTCACATGGGGTCATTGAGCACTAATATAGGACTAGGGTGGGTCACATGGGGTAATTGAGTACTTATAAAGGACAAGGGTGGGTCACATGGGGTCATTGAGTACTTATATAGGACTAGGGTGGCTGACCTGGGGTCATTGAGTACTTATATAGGACTAGGGTGGGTCACATGGTGTCATTGAGTACTTATATAGGACTAGGGTGGGTCACATGTGGTCATTGAGTACTTATATAAGACTAGCGTGGGTCACATGGGGTCAATGTGTACATATATAGGATTAGGGTGGGTCACATGGGGTCATTGAGTACATATATAGGACTAGGGTTGGTCACATGGGGTCATTGAGCACTAATATAGGACTAGGGTGGGTCACCTGGGGTCATTGAGTACTTTTATAGGACTAGGATGAGTCACATGGGGTCATGGAGTACTTATATAGGACTAGGGTGGGTCACATGGGGTCATTGAGTACTTATATAGGACTAGGGTGGGTCACATTAGGTCATTGAGTACTTATTTGGACTAGGGTGGGTCACATAGGGTCATTGTGTACATATATAGGACTAGGGTGGGTCACATGGGTTCATTGACTACATATATAGGACTAGGGTGGGTCACATGGGGTCATAGAGCACTAATATATGACTAGGGTGGGTCACCTGCGGTCATTGAGTACATATATAGGACTAGGGTTGGTCACATGGGGTCAGTGAGCACTAATATAGGACTAGGGTGGGTCACCTGGGGTCATTGAGTACTTATATAATACTAGGATGGGTCACATGGGGTCATTGAGTACTTATATAGGACTAGGGTGGGTCACATGGGGTCATTGAATACTTATATAGAACTAGCGTGGGTCACATGGGGTCATTGAGTACTTATATAGGACTAGGGTGGGTCAAATGGAGTTGTTGAGTACTTATATAGGACTAGGGTGGGTCACATGGGGTTATTGAGTACTTTTATATGACTAGAGTGGGTCACATGGGGTCATTGAGTACATATATAGGACTAGCGTGGGTCACATGGGGTCATTGTGTACATATATAGGACTAGGGTGGGTCACATGGAGTCATTGACTACATATATAGGACTGGGTGGGTCACATGGGGTCATAGAGCACTGATATATGACTAGGGTGGGTCACCTGGGGTCATTGAGTACGTATATAGAACTAGGGTGGGTCACATGGGGTCATTGAGTACTCATATAGGACTAGCGTGTGTCACATGGGGTCATTGAGTACTTATATAGGACTAGGGTAGGTCACATGGGGTCATTGAGTACTTATATAGGACTAGGGTGGGTCACATGGGGTCATTGAATACTTATATAGGACTAGCGTGGGTCACATAGGGTCATTGAGTACTTATATAGGACTAGGGTGGGTCACATGGAGTTATTGAGTACTTATATAGGACTAGGGTGGGTCACAATAGGTCATTGAGTACTTATATAGGACTAGGGTGGGTCACATGGGGTCATTGAGCACTAATATAGGACTAGGGTGGGTCACCTGGGGTCATTGAGTACTTATATAGGACTAGGATGAGTCACATGGGGTCATTGAGTACTTATATAGAACTAGGGTGGGTCACATGGGGTCATTGAATACTTATATAGGACTAGCGTGGGTCACATGGGATCATTGAGTACTTATATAGGACTAGGTTGGGTCACGTGGAGATATTGAGTACTTATATAGGACTAGGGTGGGTCAAATTAGGTCATTGAGTACTTATATAGGACTAGGGTGGGTCACATGGGGTTATTGAGTACTTATATATGACTAGGGTTGGTCACATGGGGTCATTGAGTACATATATAGGACTAGGGTGGGTCACATGTGGTCATTGAGAACTTATATAAGACTAGCGTGGGTCACATGGGGTCAATGTGTACATATATAGGATTAGGGTGGGTCACATGGGGTCATTGAGTACATATATAGGACTAGGGTTGGTCACATGGGGTCATTGTGCACTAATATAGGACTAGGGTGGGTCACCTGGGGTCATTGAGTACTTTTATAGGACTAGGATGAGTCACATGGGGTCATGGAGTACTTATATAGGACTAGGGTGGGTCACATGGGGTCATTGAGTACTTATATAGGACTAGGGTGGGTCACATTAGGTCATTGAGTACTTATTTGGACTAGGGTGGGTCACATGGGGTCATTGAGTATTTATATAGGACTAGAGTGGGTCACATGGGGTCATTGAGTACTTATTTAGGTCTAGCGTGGGTCACATGGGGTCATTGTGTACATATATAGGATTAGGGTGGGTCACATGGGGTCATTGAGTACATATATAGGACTAGGGTGGGACACATGGGGTCATTGAGCACTAATATAGGACTAGGGTGGGTCACCTGGGGTCATTGAGTACTTATATAGGACTAGGATGAGTCACATGGGGTCATTGAGTACTTATATAGGACTAGGGTGGGTCACATGGGGTGATTGAGTATTTATATAGGACTAGAGTGGGTCACATGGGGCCATTGATTACTTATATAGGACTAGGATGGGTCACATGGGACCATTGAGTACTTTTATAGGACTAGGGTGGGTCACATGGAATCATAGAGTTCTTATATAGGACTAGGGTGGGTCACATGGGGTCATTGAGTACTTATATAGGACTAGCGTGGGTCACATGGGGTCATTGTGTACATATATAGGATTAGGGTGGGTCACATGGGGTCATTGAGTACATATATAGGACTAGGGTGGGTCACATGGGGTCATTGAGCACTAATATAGGACTAGGGTGGGTCACTTGGGGTCATTGAGTACTTATTTAGGACTAGGATGTGTCACATGGGGTCATTGAGTACCTTTATAGGACTAGCGTGGGTCACATGGGGTCATTGTGTACATATATAGGACTAGGGTGGGTCACATGGGGTCATTGACAACATATATAGGACTAGGGTGGGTCACATGGGGTGATTGAGTAATTATATAGTACTGGGGTGGGACAGATGGGGTCATTGAGCACTAATATAGGACTAGGGTGGGTCACCTGGGGTCATTGAGTACTTATATAGGACTAGCGTGGGTCACATGGGGTTATTGAGTACTTATATAGGACTAGGGTGGGTCACATTAGGTCATTGAGTACTTATATAGGACTAGGGTGGTCACATGGGGTTATTGAGTACTTATATAGGACTAGGGTGGGTCACATGTTGTCATTGAGTACCTTTATAGGACTAGCGTGGGTCACATGGGGTCATTGTGTACATATATAGGACTAGGGTGGGTCACATGGGGTCATTGACAACATATATAGGACTAGGGTGGGTCACATGGGGCGATAGTGCACTAATATATGACTAGGGTGGGTCAGCTGGGGTCATTGAGTACTTATATAGAACTAGGGTGGGTCACATGGGGTCATTGAGTACTTATATAGGACTAGCGTGGGTCACATGGGGTTATTGAGTACTTATATAGGACTAGGGTGGGTCACATGGAGTTATTGAGTACTTATATAGGACTAGGGTCGGTCACATGCGGTCATTGAGTACTTATATAGGACTAGGGTGGGTCACATGTGGTCATTGAGTACTTATATAAGACTAGCGTGGGTCACATGGGGTCAATGTGTACATATATAGGATTAGGGTGGGTCACATGGGGTCATTGAGTACATATATAGGACTAGGGTTGGTCACATGGGGTCATTGAGCACTAATATAGGACTAGGGTGGGTCACATGGGGTAATTGAGTACTTATATATGACAAGGGTGGGTCACATGGGGTCATTGAGTACTTATATAGGACTAGGGTGGCTGACCTGGGGTCATTGAGTACTTATATAGGACTAGGGTGGGTCACATGGTGTCATTGAGTACTTATATAGGACTAGGGTGGGTCACATGTGGTCATTGAGTACTTATATAAGACTAGCGTGGGTCACATGGGGTCAATGTGTACATATATAGGATTAGGGTGGGTCCAATGGGGTCATTGAGTACATATATAGGACTAGGGTTGGTCACATGGGGTCATTGAGCACTAATATAGGACTAGGGTGGGTCACCTGGGGTCATTGAGTACTTTTATAGGACTAGGATGAGTCACATGGGGTCATGGAGTACTTATATAGGACTAGGGTGGGTCACATGGGGTCATTGAGTACTTATATAGGACTAGGGTGGGTCACATTAGGTCATTGAGTACTTAATTGGACTAGGGTGGGTCACATGGGGTTATTGTGTACATATATAGGACTAGGGTGGGTCACATGGGTTCATTGACTACATATATAGGACTAGGGTGGGTCACATGGGGTCATAGAGCACTAATATATGACTAGGGTGTGTCACCTGCGGTCATTGAGTACATATATAGGACTAGGGTTGGTCACATGGGGTCAGTGAGCACTAATATAGGACTAGGGTGGGTCACCTGGGGTCATTGAGTACTTATATAGTACTAGGATGGGACACATGGGGTCATTGAGTACTTATATAGGACTAGGGTGGGTCACATGGGGTCATTGAATACTTATATAGGACTAGCGTGGGTCACATGGGGTCATTGAGTACTTATATAGGACTAGGGTGGGTCAAATGGAGTTGTTGAGTACTTATATAGGACTAGGATGGGTCACATGGGGTTATTGAGTACTTTTATATGACTAGGGTGGGTCACATGGGGTCATTGAGTACATATATAGGATTAGCGTGGGTCACATGGGGTCATTGTGTACATATATAGGACTAGGGTGGGTCACATGGAGTCATTGACTACATATATAGGACTAGGGTGGGTCACATGGGGTCATAGAGCACTAATATATGACTAGGGTGGGTCACCTGGGGTCATTGAGTACGTATATAGAACTAGGGTGGATCACATGGGGTCATTGAGTACTCATGTAGGACTAGCGTGTGTCACACGGGGTCATTGAGTACTTATATAGGACTAGGGTAGGTCACATGGGGTCATTGAGTACTTATATAGGACTAGTGTTATTTAATCGAGCAAATTTTTATTACTTACTCCACTCACAGCCAATAATTCGTTGATTCCGGTTTGAGCACTACCTTCTATCACTTTCCGGATAGTCACAAATAAATTAGCTGGTTTTATTTTGTTAATGATTTTATTTTTTTTATATATTTTTTCTGTTAATACAAAACAAATTAACTCGCGTTACAATACAACGAACCTGAGACAAAGGACTAATTAATCAGTCAATCCTCGCATCTCGGTAACTGACCCAAGCCCCCACTCACAGTAATCAATGCGCATGCGCTCAGAAAACGCTCCCAAACCAATCAGGCAGAATTTTTCCGCCACGATTTATAGCGCATACTGATTGGTTCAACCATCGCGAAAATAATTCCTAACACATTGCCCCCCTTGAAGCGATAAGCTTCAATTATATAATTCGCTTTACATTTTATGATATACTTAAAACAATAACAGTGGTTTATCGTTATTTAAATTTAATTACGATCAATCGGAAGAATGGCTAATTTGGTTAATGATCTAACCATACTCCCATTTTGATGACGGATGGTTGCGGTGCGAACTACGCCATCTGGACCAGGGTGAATTTGTTCTATTCTTCCTAGTTGCCAGTGAAGAGGATGTACACCAGGCTGACGGATAAGAAACATATCGTTGATTTTAGGCGGAATTCCTTTGCTTATTTGCCATTTCCACCTTTGCTGCAGTTGACAGAGATATTCAGAGCTCCATCGTCGCCAGAAGTGTTGACGCATTCTTTCCACTCGTTGCCAGCGTATCAGACGACCTTCTTTTTCCTCGGTTATGTCCACATTAGGGAAATCATCAAGACGCGAACCAATCAGAAAATGCCCAGGAGTTATACACGACAGGTCATTTGGATCATCGCTTAATGGCGTTATCGGTCGGGAATTTAGGATTGCTTCTATCTCGCATAAGATCGTTTGAACCTCTTCATAGGTTAAATGGGCATTTCCCATGATTCTATACATATGGTATTTACATGATTTTACCGCCGCCTCCCATAAACCGCCAACATGCGGGGCATACGGAGGTATGAATTTCCATTCAATTTCTAAATCACTTAAATACTGTTTCACTTCATCTTGAACATTTTGTTCCTTTATGAAACGATAAACATTCTTGAGCTGATTGTAAGCTCCGACAAAGGTTGTCCCGTTATCAGAACAAATCTGACTCGGTCTTCCTCTTCGTGATATGAAGCGTTTTAAAGCTGCTAAAAAACACTGTGATGTCAAATCGCTTACCACTTCAATATGGCAAGCCTTTGTGACAAAACATACAAAAATCGCTACGTAAGCCTTATGCAACTTGGCGTTTCGTCTTTTGCCTTCACGAATGTTAATTGGTCCAGCATAGTCTACACCGGTAATTAAAAATGGCCTGGAAACTCTTACCCTGGTAGAAGGTAAGTCCCCCATAATTGCTTCCGATGTCGAAGGTTTGCACTTAAAGCAAACTATGCAAGAGCGTAACACCTTCTTTACGCTCGTACGTAGTCCGATGGGCCAGTATCTACGGCGCACTGCAGCCATCGTACCTTGAACCCCCGCGTGGAGGTGTGATATATGCTCCTTTTTTATAATTAACTCTGTAAATTTATTATTTCGAGGCAAGACTAGTGGATGCCTTGCGTCATAATCTAACAACGAGTTTCTTAAACGGCCTCCTACTCGAATAAGATTCTCACTATCAAGAAATGGGTTCAAGGATATCAATTTACTTGACCCCTTGATCGTCAAACCTTGTTTTAAATTCCGATACTCGATTGCAAAATGCTGCCCCTGAATTAATTTAACAAAAATTCGAAGAGTCCTTCTTATCTCTTTAATGGATATAGTTATCGTACTTGGCTTATCCTTGTTAGGTAAAGCAACTCGGGCACAATACGACACAACTCTCAAAAGTTTGTCAACATTAGAGTATGCCATAATTAACGAGTCTATCAAGGATGACACAGTTGTTGCTAACAGATTTCTTTCAATCCTTCGTTCTGGCACGCTTATAGAGTCCTTAGTAAAGTTAGAACTCGGCCATTCTTTCTCATTTTGAGTTAGAAATGTCGGTCCATGCCACCACAAACTTGACAGTTTCAATAATGCAGGCTCTATCCCGCGTGATACAAGATCGGCCGGGTTATCAGTTGTGGGAACATGTCTCCACTTATAACTACTTGTCAATTCTTGAATTTCTCCTACTCGGTTAGCCACAAAGGTTGACCATGTTCGAGATTCGGAATGTATCCAATTCAGAGTAATTGTAGAGTCACACCAAAGAATCACTGATTCTTCGTTAATATCTAAGGATTGAGTTATCTTTTCCACCAATTTGGCAAGCATCACGGCAGCACACAGCTCTAATCGTGGTAGTGAAATAGCCCGTAATGGCGCGACTCTCGACTTGGAACATAGCAATTCAGTTCCAACGGTGCCATCGTAAGCGCGACATCGAATATACACGCAAGCTCCGTAAGCTCGTTCACTTGCATCAGCAAATCCATGAATTTGCAACCCTGTTGCATGTTTATATTTTACACACCGTGGTATGGATAGCTGCTGTATGCTTCCGATTTGTGACCGCCACGCATTCCAACGAGTGTCTATATAAAGAGGTACTGATTCGTCCCAAGCTAAGTTATCCCTCCAAAGTTCCTGCATTATGAGTTTGACAGTTATGAAAACTGGTCCCAACAGCCCTAGCGGATCGAACAATTTTGATATTTCAGATAAAATCCCGCGCTTAGTGGAGCGAGCTTCTATTGAGAAACCGCTATGCTTAAAATGAAGTGTATCCTGCTTTGGGTTCCAGTAAATTCCTAATATTCGCGAGTCACATTGTCCGTTTAATTCTATTAAGTCGGCCTTCTCATTGCTACATATGTCTGCTACATTGGATGACCATTTACTTAATTCGAAGTGCCCCTTTTTTAATATATCAACAATTTCCTTTCGGATAATCTTGATTTCGTTTATGGAGTCAGCTCCCGTTAGGAGGTCGTCCATATAAAAGTCACGACTTAAACATTTAGAGCCAATAGGAAATGCATTTGAATTCTCAATTGCCAATTGTTTTAGGCATCTTGTTGCTAGGAATGAAGCAGGGGAGGTGCCGTATGTTACTGTTGCCAACTCGTAGGTCCTTACGGAGCTACTGGGAGTTTCTCTCCACAATATTCGTTGTAGGGATGTTTGTTTCGGATCTACCATTATTTGCCGGTACATTTTTATTATGTCAGCCGTGATAACATAGAAAGGTAATCGAAATCTAAGTAATATCGACAATAAATCTTGTTGAATCACTGGTCCTGTGACCAATATATCATTCAATGATACTCCTGAAGCGCTAGGACATGATGCGTCGAACACTACTCTAAATCCTTGCCCATTTGATTTGGTAATGCAATGGTGAGGCATATAGTAGCCCTGGTCATTCTTCTCAGAGATCATATTTATTAATTTCATATGACCTAGGGTAATATATTCATGCATAAACTCGTTATATTTATAACGTAATTCCGGAATTCTATCTAACCTTCTTTCTAAATTAGTTAATCTTTTGTGAGCTATTACTCTTGAATCTCCCAATTTCTTTAATCCGTCTTTAATTATGGGCAATTTGACTACAAACCGACCTTCAGCATCGCGGTAAGTGTTTTCAACAAAATGGATTTCGCACATTTTTTCTTCGCTAGTAACCTTCGGCTTAGCCGATGTCGATTCTAACTCTTCAATGTGCCAAAATTTTTTTATAGCACTATTAAGTTCCTTATAGGAAGTACTGACATGGCAAGCTTGTAATTTTCCTTTCGTAGGAATGCTTCCTATCGAACGTCCGGCAAGTATCCAACTGAGCCTCGTTTTCTGGAGCATTGGATGATTTGGTGTTGCGTGAATTTGTCCAACGCAAAGTAGCGTCCAAAACACTTCTGCTCCTATGAGCATATCAACCTCACCGGAAACATTGAAAGTCGGATCTGCTAAACGTATATTACGCGGCAATTTATAAGTTTCTGTAGCTATTGTACAACAAGGAATTTTTTCTGTAATTCTTTCTGTTATGAAACATTCGATGATCGTATCATATGAATTTAATCGCGACCTTAATTCCACTTTGGTCATTTCAGTTACGGGACAACAAAATCCATTTACTCCACGTATGGATATGTTAACGCCCTTTGATTCAATCCCCAATTTCCTTGCAAAGCTCTTGGTTATCAGGTTAATTTGGGAACCGGAATCAAGGAGCACTCTGGCCCTTTGAATCTTGCCCCGTTTATCCAGCACATTGATTAACGCCGTAGACAACATGATCTGGTTTACACCCTTAGCTATTTGAGTTTGACAAATTGGAGCGGATGTATTAGAAAAATCCGCTACCGTAACTCTTTCCTCCTCCGATCTAAGAGGTATCTGTTTAACTGAATCCCCAGGGCCTCGATGCAACAATGTATTATGTTTGGCCTTACAATTCCTACAACTCCCTGACTTACAATCTCTACTAACGTGATCGGTAGACTTTAGACAATTGAAGCATATTTTACGTTTTCGAATCTCATTTATGCGTTGAATAATCGGTAAGGCCTTAAATTTGTCGCAAAAATAAATAACGTGTTTGCCTTGACAAAAATAACATTTCGAATTTCTCATTTGAGCCTTATTTATTTGATTTCCAATCTTATTATCATGCTGATTTTGATCGTTCGTGGTCAATGATATAACCGTTTTCCTTCTACGTTTGGGATCTATAGAAGCGTTGATTTCAATGTCACCTACTCTTTTGCTCACAACTGGGTTTTTAGATACCCCTTCAAGAATCTCACAGCGCAATCGCAAAAAGGATATAAATTGCCTAAATTCTGGTAATTCTGTAGTGGTTAAAGCTACCCCCCATTCTCTAGATGTTATTGGGTCCAATTTTGACGATAAAATGTATATTAGTAACTGATCCCAATGCTCGGTAGGACATTCTAACGCCTTTAATGCATTTATGTGTCTAGCGGCCCCATCTGTTATTTGTCTTAATTGGCGCGCATTTTCCTCCAGCATTACCGGTAATTCAAATATTGAATGAATGTGATTTCTTACAATAATACGTTTGTTGTCATACCGTGTCCTCAAAAGGTCCCAAGCTATCGCGTAATTACCTTCCGATAATTCCAACGATTCTATCAATTCAGCGGCCTCGCCAGATAACGAGGAACGTAAATATTGTAATTTTTGAAGGTCGCTCAATGTCATGTTTACGTGTATTAATGATTTGAAAGCGTTTGCGAACGGAAACCAATCCTCATAACCCCCAGCAAACGTAACCAAATTAATTTTTGGCAATCTTACAGAGGCAGATCCATTTCCGATTTCAACCGGAGCTTCTCTTGCTATCGTGCTCGTTGTACTGGTACTACCCTTCATTGATCCCAGCTTTTCCCTTATTTTCGCAGATATTTCAAAATAACTTTCTTCAAATTTTACTCTATCACCTATTTCATTTTCCTCATCTAATTGCTCTAAAGAAGTTTGTACATTTTGATATTCACTAAAATATTTCTCTAGCATAATCCTTCTTTCTTCAATATTAGCAACTACCGCAGCGGTTAACTCCCCGCATCCATCTATATAGTTAGCTATTCGGGTGCATGCCCCTTTTAAGGCGGCTCTTTGCCTTCTTAATGTTGGGAGGTCACTCATGACCGACATTTTAACTGATAACTTCAAATTCAACTCTTCTCTATCTTGATTAGTTTAACGCAAACAACAAGTACTAAGACTAACCTTAATGTTCCAAAAAAAAAGAAAGAAATGCAGCATCCATAGGTCGCCGGTTCGGATCCGGCTCGAAGGACCAACAAAATGTTATTTAATCGAGCAAATTTTTATTACTTACTCCACTCACAGCCAATAATTCGTTGATTCCGGTTTGAGCACTACCTTCTATCACTTTCCGGATAGTCACAAATAAATTAGCTGGTTTTATTTTGTTAATGATTTTATTTTTTTTATATATTTTTTCTGTTAATACAAAACAAATTAACTCGCGTTACAATACAACGAACCTGAGACAAAGGACTAATTAATCAGTCAATCCTCGCATCTCGGTAACTGACCCAAGCCCCCACTCACAGTAATCAATGCGCATGCGCTCAGAAAACGCTCCCAAACCAATCAGGCAGAATTTTTCCGCCACAATTTATAGCGCATACTGATTGGTTCAACCATCGCGAAAATAATTCCTAACAACTAGGGTGGGTCACATGGGGTCATTGAATACTTATATAGGACTAGCGTGGGTCACATAGGGTCATTGAGTACTTATATAGGACTAGGGTGGGTCACATGGAGTTATTGAGTACTTATATAGGACTAGGGTGGGTCACAATAGGTCATTGAGTACTTATATAGGACTAGGGTTGGTCACATAGGGTCATTGAGTACTTATATAGGACTAGGGTGGGTCACATGTGGTCATTGAGTACTTATATAGGACAAGGGTGGGTCACATGCGGTCATTGAGTACTTATATAGGACTAGGGTGGGTCACATGGGGTAATTGAGTACTTATATAGGACAAGGGTGGGTCACATGGGGTCATTGAGTACTTATATAGGACTAGGGTGGCTGACCTGGGGCCATTGAGTACTTATATAGGACTAGGGTGGGTCACATGGTGTCATTGAGTACTTATATAGTACTAGGGTGGGTCACATGTGGTCATTGAGTACTTATATAAGACTAGCGTTGGTCACATGGGGTCATTGTGTACATATATAGAATTAGGGTGGGTCACATGGGGTCATTGAGTACATATATAGGACTAGGGTTGGTCACATGGGGTCATTGAGCACTAATATAGGACTAGGGTGGGTCACCTGGGGTCATTGAGTACTTTTATAGGACTAGGGTGGCTGACCTGGGGTCATTGAGTACTTATATAGGACTAGGATGAGTCACATGGGGTCATTAAGTACTTATATAGGACTAGGGTGGGTCACATGGGGTTATTGAGCACTTATATAGGACTAGGGTGGGTCACATGGGGTCATTGTGTACATATATAGGACTAGGGTGGGTCACATGGGGTCATAGAGCAATAATATATGACTAGGGTGGGTCACCTGCGGTCATTGAGTACATATATAGGACTAGGGTTGGTCACATGGGGTCATTGAGCACTAATATAGGACTAGGGTGGGTCACCTGGGGTCATTGAGTACTTATATAATACTAGGATGGGTCACATGGGGTCATTGAGTACTTATATAGGACTAGGGTGGGTCACATGGGGTCATTGAATACTTATATAGGACTAGCGTGGGTCACATGGGGTCATTGAGTACTTATATAGGACTAGGGTGGGTCAAATGGAGTTGTTGAGTACTTATATAGGACTAGGGTGGGTCACATGGGGTTATTGAGTACTTTTATATGACTAGAGTGGGTCACATGGGGTCATTGAGTACATATATAGGACTAGCGTGGGTCACATGGGGTCATTGTGTACATATATAGGACTAGGGTGGGTCACATGGAGTCATTGACTACATATATAGGACTAGGGTGGGTCACATGGGGTCATAGAGCACTAATATATGACTAGGGTGGGTCACCTGGGGTCATTGAGTACGTATATAGAACTAGGGTGGGTCACATGGGGTCATTGAGTACTCATATAGGACTAGCGTGTGTCACATGGGGTCATTGAGTACTTATATAGGACTAGGGTAGGTCACATGGGGTCATTGAGTACTTATATAGGACTAGGGTGGGTCACATGGGGTCATTGAATACTTATATAGGACTAGCGTGGGTCACATAGGGTCATTGAGTACTTATATAAGACTAGGGTGGGTCACATGGAGTTATTGAGTACTTATATAGGACTAGGGTGGGTCACAATAGGTCATTGAGTACTTATATAGGACTAGGGTTGGTCACATAGGGTCATTGAGTACTTATATAGGATTAGGGTGGGTCACATGTGGTCATTGAGTACTTATATAGGACAAGGGTGGGTCAAATTAGGTCATTGAGTACTTATATAGGACTAGGGTAGGTCACATGGGGTCATTGAGTACTTATATAGGACTAGGGTGGGTCACATAGGGTCATTGAATACTTATATAGGACTAGCGTGGGTCACATGGGGTCATTGAGTACTTATATAGGACTAGGGTGGGTCACATGGGGTGATTGAGTAATTATATAGAACTAGGGTGGGTCACATGGGGTCATTGAGTACTTATATAGAACTAGGTTGGGTCACATGGGGTCATTCAGTACTCATATAGGACTAGCGTGGGTCACATGGGGTCATTGAGTACTTATATAGGACTAGGGTAGCTCACATGGGGTCATTGAGTACTTATATAGGACTATGGTGGGTCACATTAGGTCATTGAGTACTTATATAGGACTAGGGTGTGTCACATAGGGTCATTGAATACTTATATAGGACTAGCGTGGGTCACATGGGGTCATTGAGTACTTATATAGGACTAGGGTAGGTCACATGGGGTCATTGAGTACTTATATAGGACTAGGGTGGGTCACATAGGGTCATTGAATACTTATATAGGACTAGCGTGGGTCACATGGGGTCATTGATTACTTATATAGGTCTAGGGTGGGTCACATGGAGTTATTGAGTACTTATATAGGACTAGGGTGGGTCACATAGGGTCATTGAGTACTTATATAGGACTAGGGTGGGTCACATGGAGTTATTGAGTACTTATATAGGACTAGGGTGGGTCACAATAGGTCATTGAGTACTTATATAGGACTAGGGTTGGTCAGATAGGGTCATTGAGTACTTATATAGGACTAGGGTGGGTCACATGTGGTCATTGGGTACTTATATTGGACAAGGGTGGGTCAAATTAGGTCATTGAGTACTTATATAGGACTAGGTTGGGTCACATGGGGTCATTGAGCACTAATATAGGACTAGGGTGGGTCACCTGGGGTCATTGAGTACTTATATAGGACTAGGATGAGTCACATGGGGTCATTGAGTACTTATATAGGACTAGGGTGGGTCACATGGGGTGATTGAGTAATTATATAGGACTAGCGTGGGTCACATGGGGTCATTGTGTACTTATATAGGACTAGGGTGGGTCACATGGGGTCATTGAGTACTTATATAGGACTAGGGTGGGTCACATGGGGTGATTGAGTAATTATATAGTACTGGGGTGGGTCACATGGGGTCATTGTGTACATATATAGGATTAGGGTGGGTCACATGGGGTCATTGAGTACATATATAGGACTAGGGTGGGACAGATGAGGTCATTGAGTACTTATATAGGACTAGGGTGGGTCACATGGGGTCATTGAGCACTAATATAGGACTAAGGTGGGTCACATGGGGTCATTGAGCACTAATATAGGACTAGGGTGGGTCACCTGGGGTCATTGAGTACTTCTATTGGACTAGGATGAGTCACATGGGGTCATTGAGTACTTATATAGGACTAGGGTAGGTCACATGGGGTCATTGAGTACTTATATAGGACTAGGGTGGGTCACATAGGGTCATTGAATACTTATATAGGACTAGCGTGGGTCACATGGGGTCATTGAGTACTTATATAGGACTAGGGTGGGTCACATGGGGTGATTGAGTAATTATATAGTACTGGGGTGGGTCACATGGGGTCATTGTGTACATATATAGGATTAGGGTGGGTCACATGGGGTCATTGAGTACATATATAGGACTAGGGTGGGACAGATGTGGCCATTGAGCACTAATATAGGACTAGGGTGGGTCATCTGGGGTCATTGAGTACTTATATAAGACTAGGATGAGTCACATGGGGTCATTGAGTACTTATATAGGACTAGGGTGGGTCACATTAGGTCATTGAGTACTTATATAGGACTAGGGTGGTCACATGGATTTATTGAGTACTTATATAGGACTAGGGTGGGTCACATGTTGTCATTGAGTCCCTTTATAGGACTAGCGTGGGTCACATGGGGTCATTGTGTACATATATAGGACTAGGGTGAGTCACATGGGGTCATTGACTACATATATAGGACTAGGGTGGGTCACATGGGGTGATAGTGCACTAATATATGACTAGGGTGGGTCAGCTGGGGTCATTGAGTACTTATATAGAACTAGGGTGGGTCACATGGGGTCATTGAGTCCTTATATAGGACTAGCGTGGGTCACATGGGGTCATTGAGCACTAATATAGGACTATAGTGGGTCACCTGGGGACATTGAGTACTTATATAGTTCTAGGATGGGTCACATGGGGTCATTGAGTACTTATATAGAACTAGGGTGGGTCACATGGGGTCATTGAATACTTATATAGGACTAGCGTGGGTCACATGGGATCATTGAGTAGTTATATAGGACTAGGTTGGGTCACATGGAGTTATTGAGTACTTATATACGACTAGGGTGGGTCAAATTAGGTCATTGAGTACTTATATAGGACTAGGGTGGGTCACATGGGGTTATTGAGTACTTATATATGACTAGGGTTGGTCACATGGGGTCATTGAGTACTTATATAGGACTAGCGTGGGTCACATGGGGTCATAGAGCACTAATATATGACTAGGGTGTGTCACCTGGGGTCATTGAGTACTTATATAGAACTAGGGTGGGTCACATGGGGTCATTCAGTACTCATATAGGACTAGCGTGGGTCACATGGGGTCATTGAGTACTTATATAGGACTAGGGTAGCTCACATGGGGTCATTGAGTACTTATATAGGACTAGGGTGGGTCACATAGGGTCATCGAATACTTATATAGGACTAGGGTGGGTCACATTAAGTCATTGAGTACTTATATAGGACTAGGGTGGGTCACATGGGGTCATTGAGTACTTATATAGGACTAGTGTGGGTCACAAGGCGTCATTGTGTACTTATATAGGACTAGGGTGGTCACATGGTGTCATTGAGTACTTATATAAGACTAGCGTGGGTCGCATGTGGTCATTGAGTACTTATATAGGACCAGGGTGGGTCACAATAGGTCATTGAGTACTTATATAGGACAAGGGTGGGTCAAATTAGGTCATTGAGTACTTATATAGGACTAGGGTGGGTCACATGGGGTCATTGAGCACTAATATAGGACTAGGGTGGGTCACCTGGGGTCATTGAGTACTTATATAGAACTAGGGTGGGTCACATGGGGTCATTGAGTACTCATATAGGACTAACGTGGGTCACATGGGATCATTGAGTACTTATATAGGACTAGGTTAGGTCACATGGGGTCATTGAGTACTTATATAGGACTAGGGTGGGTCACATAGGGTCATTGAATACTTATATAGGACTAGCGTGGGTCACATGTGGTCATTGATTACTTATATAGGACTAGGGTGGGCCACATTAGGTCATTGAGTACTTATATAGGACTAGGGTGGGTCACATGGGGTTATTGAGTACTTATATAGGACTAGGGTGGGTCACATGGGGTCATTGACTACATATATAGGAATAGGGTGGGTCACATGGGGTCATTGAGCACTAATATAGGACTATGGTGGGTCACCTGGGGTCATTGAGTACTTATATAGGACTAGGATGGGCCACATGGGTTCATTGAGTACTTATATAGGACTAGGGTGGCTGACCTGGGGTCATTGAGTACTTATATAAGACTAGGATGGGTCACATGGGGTCATTGAGTACTTATATAGGATTAGGGTGGGTCACATGGGGTCATTGAATACTTATATAGCAGTAGGGTAGGTCACATGGGGTCATTGAGTACTTATATAGAACTAGGGTGGGTCACATGGGGTCATTGAGTACTCATATAGGACTAGCGTGGGTCACATGGGGTCATTGAGTACTTATATAGGACTAGGGTAGGTCACATGGGGTCATTGAGTACTTATATAGGACTAGGGTGGGTCACATAGGGTCATTGAATACTTATATAGGACTAGCGTGGGTCACATGGAGTTATTGAGTACTTATATAGGACTAGGGTGGGTCACAATAGGTCATTGAGTACTTATATAGGACAAGGGTGGGTCAAATTAGGTCATTGAGTACTTATATAGGACTAGGGTGGGTCACATGGGGTCATTGAGCACTAATATAGGACTAGGGTGGGTCACCTGGGGTCATTGAGTACTTATATAGAACTAGGGTGGGTCACATGGGGTCATTGAGTACTCATATAGGACTAGCGTGGGTCACATGGGGTCATTGAGTACTTATATAGGACTAGGGTAGGTCACATGGGGTCATTGAGTACTTATATAGGACTAGGGTGGGTCACATAGGGTCATTGAATACTTATATAGGACTAGCGTGGGTCACATGGAGTTATTGAGTACTTATATAGGACTAGGGTGGGTCACAATAGGTCATTGAGTACTTATATAGGACAAGGGTGGGTCAAATTAGGTCATTGAGTACTTATATAGGACTAGGGTGGGTCACATGGGGTCATTGAGCACTAATATAGGACTAGGGTGGGTCACCTGGGGTCATTGAGTACTTATATAGGACTAGGATGAGTCACATGGTGTCATTGACTACATATATAGGACTAGGGTGGGTCACATGGGGTCATAGAGCACTAATATATGACTAGGGTGTGTCACCTGGGGTCATTGAGTACTTATATAGAACTAGGGTGGGTCACATGGGGTCATTCAGTACTCATATAGGACTAGCGTGGGTCACATGGGGTCATTGAGTACTTATATAGGACTAGGGTAGCTCACATGGGGTCATTGAGTACTTATATAGGACTAGGGTGGGTCACATAGGGTCATTGAATACTTATATAGGACTAGGGTGGGTCACATTAGGTCATTGAGTACTTATATAGGACTAGGGTGGGTCACATGGGGTCATTGAGTACTTATATAGGACTAGTGTGGGTCACAAGGCGTCATTGTGTACTTATATAGGACTAGGGTGGTCACATGGTGTCATTGAGTACTTATATAAGACTAGCGTGGGTCGCATGTGGTCATTGAGTACTTATATAGGACCAGGGTGGGTCACATGGAGTTATTGAGTACTTATATAGGACTAGGGTGGGCCACATTAGGTCATTGAGTACTTATATAGGACTAGGGTGGGTCACATGGGGTTATTGAGTACTTATATAGGACTAGGGTGGGTCACATGGGGTCATTGAGTACTTATATAGGACTAGCGTGGGTTACATGGGGTCATTGTGTACATATATATGACTAGGGTGGGTCACATGGGGTCATTGAGTACTTATATAGGACTAGGGTGGGTCACATGGAGTCATTGACTACATATATAGGACTAGGGTGGGTCACATGGGGACATAGAGCACTAATATATGACTAGGGTGGGTCACCTGGGGTCATTGAGTACGTATATAGAACTAGGGTGGGTCACATGGGGTCATTGAGTACTCATATAGGACTAGCGTGTGTCACATGGGGTCATTGAGTACTTATATAGGACTAGGGTAGGTCACATGGGGTCATTGAGTACTTATATAGGACTAGGGTGGGTCACATGGGGTCATTGAATACTTATATAGGACTAGCGTGGGTCACATAGGGTCATTGAGTACATATATAGGACTAGCGTGGGTCACATGTGGTCATTGTGTACATATATAGGACTAGGGTGGGTCACATGGAGTCATTGACTACATATATAGGACTAGGGTGGGTCACATGGGGTCATAGAGCACTAATATATGACTAGGGTGGGTCACCTGGGGTCATTGAGTACGTATATAGAACTAGGGTGGGTCACATGGGTTCATTGAGTACTCATATAGGACTAGCGTGTGTCACATGGGGTCATTGAGTACTTATATAGGACTAGGGTAGGTCACATGGGGTCATTGAGTACTTATATATTACTAGGGTGGGTCACATGGGGTCATTGAATACTTATATAGGACTAGCGTGGGTCACATAGGGTCATTGAGTACTTATATAAGACTAGGGTGGGTCACATGGAGTTATTGAGTACTTATATAGGACTAGGGTGGGTCACAATAGGTCATTGAGTACTTATATAGGACTAGGGTTGGTCACATAGGGTCATTGAGTACTTATATAGGACTAGGGTGGGTCACATGTGGTCATTGAGTACTTATATAGGACAAGGGTGGGTCAAATTAGGTCATTGAGTACTTATATAGGACTAGGGTAGGTCACATGGGGTCATTGAGTACTTATATAGGACTAGGGTGGGTCACATAGGGTCATTGAATACTTATATAGGACTAGCGTGGGTCACATGGGGTCATTGAGTACTTATATAGGACTAGGGTGGGTCACATGGGGTGATTGAGTAATTATATAGTACTGGGGTGGGTCACATGGGGTCATTGTGTACATATATAGGATTAGGGTGGGTCACATGGGGTCATTGAGTACATATATAGGACTAGGGTGGGACAGATGTGGCCATTGAGCACTAATATAGGACTAGGGTGGGTCATCTGGGGTCATTGAGTACTTATATAAGACTAGGATGAGTCACATGGGGTCATTGAGTACTTATATAGGACTAGGGTGGGTCACATTAGGTCATTGTATACTTATATAGGACTAGGGTGGTCACATGGATTTATTGAGTACTTATATAGGACTAGGGTGGGTCACATGTTGTCATTGAGTCCCTTTATAGGACTAGCGTGGGTCACATGGGGTCATTGTGTACATATATAGGACTAGGGTGAGTCACATGGGGTCATTGACTACATATATAGGACTAGGGTGGGTCACATGGGGTGATAGTGCACTAATATATGACTAGGGTGGGTCAGCTGGGGTCATTGAGTACTTATATAGAACTAGGGTGGGTCACATGGGGTCATTGAGTACTTATATAGGACTAGCGTGGGTCACATGGGGTCATTGAGCACTAATATAGGACTATAGTGGGTCACCTGGGGACATTGAGTACTTATATAGTTCTAGGATGGGTCACATGGGGTCATTGAGTACTTATATAGAACTAGGGTGGGTCACATGGGGTCATTGAATACTTATATAGGACTAGCGTGGGTCACATGGGATTATTGAGTACTTATATAGGACTAGGTTGGGTCACATGGAGTTATTGAGTACTTATATACGACTAGGGTGGGTCAAATTAGGTCATTGAGTACTTATATAGGACTAGGGTGGGTCACATGGGGTTATTGAGTACTTATATATGACTAGGGTTGGTCACATGGGGTCATTGAGTACTTATATAGGACTAGCGTGGGTCACATGGGGTCATAGAGCACTAATATATGACTAGGGTGTGTCACCTGGGGTCATTGAGTACTTATATAGAACTAGGGTGGGTCACATGGGGTCATTCAGTACTCATATAGGACTAGCGTGGGTCACATGGGGTCATTGAGTACTTATATAGGACTAGGGTAGCTCACATGGGGTCATTGAGTACTTATATAGGACTAGGGTGGGTCACATGGGGTCATTGACTACATATATAGGACTAGGGTGGGTCACATGGGGTCATTGAGCACTAATATAGGACTATGGTGGGTCACCTGGGGTCATTGAGTACTTATATAGGACTAGGATGGGCCACATGGGTTCATTGAGTACTTATATAGGACTAGGGTGGCTGACCTGGGGTCATTGAGTACTTATATAAGACTAGGATGGGTCACATGGGGTCATTGAGTACTTATATAGGATTAGGGTGGGTCACATGGGGTCATTGAATACTTATATAGCAGTAGGGTAGGTCACATGGGGTCATTGAGTACTTATATAGAACTAGGGTGGGTCACATGGGGTCATTGAGTACTCATATAGGACTAGCGTGGGTCACATGGGGTCATTGAGTACTTATATAGGACTAGGGTGGCTGACCTGGGGTCATTGAGTACTTATATAAGACTAGGATGGGTCACATGGGGTCATTGAGTACTTATATAGGATTAGGGTGGGTCACATGGGGTCATTGAATACTTATATAGCAGTAGGGTAGGTCACATGGGGTCATTGAGTACTTATATAGAACTAGGGTGGGTCACATGGGGTCATTGAGTACTCATATAGGACTAGCGTGGGTCACATGGGGTCATTGAGTACTTATATAGGACTAGGGTAGGTCACATGGGGTCATTGAGTACTTATATAGGACTAGGGTGGGTCACATAGGGTCATTGAATACTTATATAGGACTAGCGTGGGTCACATGGAGTTATTGAGTACTTATATAGGACTAGGGTGGGTCACAATAGGTCATTGAGTACTTATATAGGACAAGGGTGGGTCAAATTAGGTCATTGAGTACTTATATAGGACTAGGGTGGGTCACATGGGGTCATTGAGCACTAATATAGGACTAGGGTGGGTCACCTGGGGTCATTGAGTACTTATATAGGACTAGGATGAGTCACATGGTGTCATTGACTACATATATAGGACTAGGGTGGGTCACATGGGGTCATAGAGCACTAATATATGACTAGGGTGTGTCACCTGGGGTCATTGAGTACTTATATAGAACTAGGGTGGGTCACATGGGGTCATTCAGTACTCATATAGGACTAGCGTGGGTCACATGGGGTCATTGAGTACTTATATAGGACTAGGGTAGCTCACATGGGGTCATTGAGTACTTATATAGGACTAGGGTGGGTCACATAGGGTCATTGAATACTTATATAGGACTAGGGTGGGTCACATTAGGTCATTGAGTACTTATATAGGACTAGGGTGGGTCACATGGGGTCATTGAGTACTTATATAGGACTAGTGTGGGTCACAAGGCGTCATTGTGTACTTATATAGGACTAGGGTGGTCACATGGTCTCATTGAGTACTTATATAAGACTAGCGTGGCTCGCATGTGGTCATTGAGTACTTATATAGGACCAGGGTGGATCACATGGAGTTATTGAGTACTTATATAGGACTAGGGTGGGCCACATTAGGTCATTGAGTACTTATATAGGACTAGGGTGGGTCACATGGGGTTATTGAGTACTTATATAGGACTAGGGTGGGTCACATGGGGTCATTGAGTACTTATATAGGACTAGCGTGGGTTACATGGGGTCATTGTGTACATATATATGACTAGGGTGGGTCACATGGGGTCATTGACTGCATATATAGGACTAGGGTGGGTCACATGGGGTCATTGAGCACTAATATAGGACTATGGTGGGTCACCTGGGGTCATTGAGTACTTATATAGGACTAGGATGGGCCACATGGGTTCATTGAGTACTTATATAGGACTAGGGTGGCTGACCTGGGGTCATTGAGTACTTATATAGGACTAGGATGGGTCACATGGGGTCATTGAGTACTTATATAGGATTAGGGTGGGTCACATGGGGTCATTGAATACTTATATAGCAGTAGGGTAGGTCACATGGGGTCATTGAGTACTTATATAGAACTAGGGTGGGTCACATGGGGTCATTGAGTACTCATATAGGACTAGCGTGGGTCACATGCGGTCATTGAGTACTTATATAGGACTAGGGTAGGTCACATGGGGTCATTGAGTACTTATATAGGACTAGGGTGGGTCACATAGGGTCATTGAATACTTATATAGGACTAGCGTGGGTCACATGGGGTCATTGATTACTTATATAGGTCTAGGGTGGGTCACATGGAGTTATTGAGTACTTATATAGGACTAGGGTGGGTCACATAGGGTCATTGAGTACTTATATAGGACTAGCGTGGGTTACATGGGGTCATTGTGTACATATATAGGACTAGGGTGGGTCACATGGGGTCATTGACTACATATATAGGACTAGGGTGGGTCACATGGGGTCATTGAGCACTAATATAGGACTATGGTGGGTCACCTGGGGTCATTGAGTACTTATATAGGACTAGCGTGGGTCACATGGGTTCATTGAGTACTTATATAGGACTAGGGTAGGTCACATGGGGTCATTGAGTACTTATATAGGACTAGGGTGGGTCACATAGGGTCATTGAATACTTATATAGGACTAGCGTGGGTCACATGGGGTCATTGAGTACTTATATAGGACTAGGGTAGGTCACATGGGGTCATTGAGTACTTATATAGGACTAGGGTGGGTCACATAGGGTCATTGAATACTTATATAGGACTAGCGTGGGTCACATGGGGTCATTGATTACTTATATAGGTCTAGGGTGGGTCACATGGAGTTATTGAGTACTTATATAGGACTAGGGTGCGTCACATAGGGTCATTGAGTACTTATATAGGACTAGGGTGGGTCACATGGAGTTATTGAGTACTTATATAGGACTAGGGTGGGTCACAATAGGTCATTGAGTACTTATATAGGACTAGGGTTGGTCAGATAGGGTCATTGAGTACTTATATAGGACTAGGGTAGGTCACATGTGGTCATTGGGTACTTATATTGGACAAGGGTGGGTCAAATTAGGTCATTGGGTACTTATATAGGACTAGGTTGGGTCACATGGGGACATTGAGCACTAATATAGGACTAGGGTGGGTCACCTGGGGTCATTGAGTACTTATATAGGACTAGGATGAGTCACATGGGGTCATTGAGTACTTATATAGGACTAGGGTGGGTCACATGGGGTGATTGAGTAATTATATAGGACTAGCGTGGGTCACATGGGGTCATTGTGTACTTATATAGGACTAGGGTGGGTCACATGGGGTCATTGAGTACTTATATAGGACTAGGGTGGGTCACATGGGGTGATTGAGTAATTATATAGTACTGGGGTGGGTCACATGGGGTCATTGTGTTCATATATAGGATTAGGGTGGGTCACATGGGGTCATTGAGTACATATATAGGACTAGGGTGGGACAGATGAGGTCATTGAGTACTTATATAGGACTAGGGTGGGTCACATGGGGTCATTGAGCACTAATATAGGACTAAGGTGGGTCACATGGGGTCATTGAGCACTAATATAGGACTAGGGTGGGTCACCTGGGGTCATTGAGTACTTCTATTGGACTAGGATGAGTCACATGGGGTCATTGAGTACTTATATAGGACTAGGGTAGGTCACATGGGGTCATTGAGTACTTATATAGGACTAGGGTGGGTCACATAGGGTCATTGAATACTTATATAGGACTAGCGTGGGTCACATGGGGTCATTGAGTACTTATATAGGACTAGGGTGGGTCACATGGGGTGATTGAGTAATTATATAGTACTGGGGTGGGTCACATGGGGTCATTGTGTACATATATAGGATTAGGGTGGGTCACATGGGGTCATTGAGTACATATATAGGACTAGGGTGGGACAGATGTGGCCATTGAGCACTAATATAGGACTAGGGTGGGTCATCTGGGGTCATTGAGTACTTATATAAGACTAGGATGAGTCACATGGGGTCATTGAGTACTTATATAGGACTAGGGTGGGTCACATTAGGTCATTGAGTACTTATATAGGACTAGGGTGGTCACATGGATTTATTGAGTACTTATATAGGACTAGGGTGGGTCACATGTTGTCATTGAGTCCCTTTATAGGACTAGCGTGGGTCACATGGGGTCATTGTGTACATATATAGGACTAGGGTGAGTCACATGGGGTCATTGACTACATATATAGGACTAGGGTGGGTCACATGGGGTGATAGTGCACTAATATATGACTAGGGTGGGTCAGCTGGGGTCATTGAGTACTTATATAGAACTAGGGTGGGTCACATGGGGTCATTGAGTACTTATATAGGACTAGCGTGGGTCACATGGGGTCATTGAGCACTAATATAGGACTATAGTGGGTCACCTGGGGACATTGAGTACTTATATAGTTCTAGGATGGGTCACATGGGGTCATTGAGTACTTATATAGAACTAGGGTGGGTCACATGGGGTCATTGAATACTTATATAGGACTAGCGTGGGTCACATGGGATCATTGAGTACTTATATAGGACTAGGTTGGGTCACATGGAGTTATTGAGTACTTATATACGACTAGGGTGGGTCAAATTAGGTCATTGAGTACTTATATAGGACTAGGGTGGGTCACATGGGGTTATTGAGTACTTATATATGACTAGGGTTGGTCACATGGGGTCATTGAGTACTTATATAGGACTAGCGTGGGTCACATGGGGTCATAGAGCACTAATATATGACTAGGGTGTGTCACCTGGGGTCATTGAGTACTTATATAGAACTAGGGTGGGTCACATGGGGTCATTCAGTACTCATATAGGACTAGCGTGGGTCACATGGGGTCATTGAGTACTTATATAGGACTAGGGTAGCTCACATGGGGTCATTGAGTACTTATATAGGACTAGGGTGGGTCACATAGGGTCATCGAATACTTATATAGGACTAGGGTGGGTCACATTAAGTCATTGAGTACTTATATAGGACTAGGGTGGGTCACATGGGGTCATTGAGTACTTATATAGGACTAGTGTGGGTCACAAGGCGTCATTGTGTACTTATATAGGACTAGGGTGGTCACATGGTGTCATTGAGTACTTATATAAGACTAGCGTGGGTCGCATGTGGTCATTGAGTACTTATATAGGACCAGGGTGGGTCACATGGAGTTATTGAGTACTTATATAGGACTAGGGTGGGCCACATTAGGTCATTGAGTACTTATATAGGACTAGGGTGGGTCACATGGGGTTATTGAGTACTTATATAGGACTAGGGTGGGTCACATGGGCTCATTGAGTACTTATATAGGACTAGCGTGGGTTACATGGGGTCATTGTGTACATATATAGGACTAGGGTGGGTCACATGGGGTCATTGACTACATATATAGGAATAGGGTGGGTCACATGGGGTCATTGAGCACTAATATAGGACTATGGTGGGTCACCTGGGGTCATTGAGTACTTATATAGGACTAGGATGGGCCACATGGGTTCATTGAGTACTTATATAGGACTAGGGTGGCTGACCTGGGGTCATTGAGTACTTATATAAGACTAGGATGGGTCACATGGGGTCATTGAGTACTTATATAGGATTAGGGTGGGTCACATGGGGTCATTGAATACTTATATAGCAGTAGGGTAGGTCACATGGGGTCATTGAGTACTTATATAGAACTAGGGTGGGTCACATGGGGTCATTGAGTACTCATATAGGACTAGCGTGGGTCACATGGGGTCATTGAGTACTTATATAGGACTAGGGTAGGTCACATGGGGTCATTGAGTACTTATATAGGACTAGGGTGGGTCACATAGGGTCATTGAATACTTATATAGGACTAGCGTGGGTCACATGGAGTTATTGAGTACTTATATAGGACTAGGGTGGGTCACAATAGGTCATTGAGTACTTATATAGGACAAGGGTGGGTCAAATTAGGTCATTGAGTACTTATATAGGACTAGGGTGGGTCACATGGGGTCATTGAGCACTAATATAGGACTAGGGTGGGTCACCTGGGGTCATTGAGTACTTATATAGAACTAGGGTGGGTCACATGGGGTCATTGAGTACTCATATAGGACTAGCGTGGGTCACATGGGGTCATTGAGTACTTATATAGGACTAGGTTAGGTCACATGGGGTCATTGAGTACTTATATAGGACTAGGGTGGGTCACATGGGGTCATTGAATACTTATATAGGACTAGCGTGGGTCACATGTGGTCATTGATTACTTATATAGGACTAGGGTGGGTCACATGGAGTTATTGAGTACTTATATAGGACTAGGGTGGGTCACATAGGGTCATTGAGTACTTATATAGGACTAGGGTGGGTCACATGGAGTTATTAAGTACTTATATAGGACTAGGGTGGGTCACAATAGGTCATTGAGTACTTATATAGGACAAGGGTGGGTCAAATTAGGTCATTGAGTACTTATGTAGGACTAGGGTGGGTCACATGGGGTCATTGAGCACTAATATAGGACTAGGGTGGGTCACCTGGGGTCATTGAGTACTTATATAGGACTAGGATGAGTCACATGGTGTCATTGACTACATATATAGGACTAGGGTGTGTCACATGGGGTCATAGAGCACTAATATATGACTAGGGTGTGTCACCTGGGGTCATTGAGTACTTATATAGAACTAGGGTGGGTCACATGGGGTCATTCAGTACTCATATAGGACTAGCGTGGGTCACATGGGGTCATTGAGTACTTATATAGGACTAGGGTAGCTCACATGGGGTCATTGAGTACTTATATAGGACTAGGGTGGGTCACATAGGGTCATTGAATACTTATATAGGACTAGGGTGGGTCACATTAGGTCATTGAGTACTTATATAGGACTAGGGTGGGTCACATGGGGTCATTGAGTACTTATATAGGACTAGTGTGGGTCACAAGGCGTCATTGTGTACTTATATAGGACTAGGGTGGTCACATGGTGTCATTGAGTACTTATATAAGACTAGCGTGGGTCGCATGTGGTCATTGAGTACTTATATAGGACCAGGGTGGGTCACATGGAGTTATTGAGTACTTATATAGGACTAGGGTGGGCCACATTAGGTCATTGAGTACTTATATAGGACTAGGGTGGGTCACATGGGGTTATTGAGTACTTATATAGGACTAGGGTGGGTCACATGGGGTCATTGAGTACTTATATAGGACTAGCGTGGGTTACATGGGGTCATTGTGTACATATATATGACTAGGGTGGGTCACATGGGGTCATTGACTACATATATAGGACTAGGGTGGGTCACATGGGGTCATTGAGCACTAATATAGGACTATGGTGGGTCACCTGGGGTCATTGAGTACTTATATAGGACTAGGATGGGCCACATGGGTTCATTGAGTACTTATATAGGACTAGGGTGGCTGACCTGGGGTCATTGAGTACTTATATAGGACTAGGATGGGTCACATGGGGTCATTGAGTACTTATATAGGATTAGGATGGGTCACATGGGGTCATTGAATACTTATATAGCAGTAGGGTAGGTCACATGGGGTCATTGAGTACTTATATAGAACTAGGGTGGGTCACATGGGGTCATTGAGTACTCATATAGGACTAGCGTGGGTCACATGGGGTCATTGAGTACTTATATAGGACTAGGGTAGGTCACATGGGGTCATTGAGTACTTATATAGGACTAGGGTGGGTCACATAGGGTCATTGAATACTTATATAGGACTAGCGTGGGTCACATGGGGTCATTGATTACTTATATAGGTCTAGGGTGGGTCACATGGAGTTATTGAGTACTTATATAGGACTAGGGTGGGTCACATAGGGTCATTGAGTACTTATATAGGACTAGCGTGGGTTACATGGAGTCATTGTGTACATATATAGGACTAGGGTGGGTCACATGGGGTCATTGACTACATATATAGGACTAGGGTGGGTCACATGGGGTCATTGAGCACTAATATAGGACTATGGTGGGTCACCTGGGGTCATTGAGTACTTATATAGGACTAGCGTGGGTCACATGGGGTCATTGATTACTTATATAGGTCTAGGGTGGGTCACATGGAGTTATTGAGTACTTATATAGGACTAGGGTGGGTCACATAGGGTCATTGAGTACTTATATAGGACTAGGGTGGGTCACATGGAGTTATTGAGTACTTAGATAGGACTAGGGTGGGTCACAATAGGTCATTGAGTACTTATATAGGACTAGGGTTGGTCAGATAGGGTCATTGAGTACTTATATAGGACTAGGGTGGGTCACATGTGGTCATTGGGTACTTATATAGGACAAGGGTGGGTCAAATTAGGTCATTGAGTACTTATATAGGACTAGGTTGGGTCACATGGGGTCATTGAGCACTAATATAGGACTAGGGTGGGTGACCTGGGGTCATTGAGTACTTATATAGGACTAGGATGAGTCACATGGGGTCATTGAGTACTTATATAGGACTAGGGTGGGTCACATGGGGTGATTGAGTAATTATATAGTACTGGGGTGGGTCACATGGGGTCATTGTGTACAAATATAGGATTAGGGTGGGTCACATGGGGTCATTGAGTACATATATAGGACTAGGGTGGGACAGATGGGGTCATTGAGTACTTATATAAGACTAGGATGAGTCACATGGGGTCATTGAGTACTTATATAGGACTAGGGTGGGTCACATTAGGTCATTGAGTACTTATATAGGACTAGGGTGGTCACATGGATTTATTGAGTACTTATATAGGACTAGGGTGGGTCACATGTTGTCATTGAGTCCCTTTATAGGACTAGCGTGGGTCACATGGGGTCATTGTGTACATATATAGGACTAGGGTGAGTCACATGGGGTCATTGACTACTTATATAGGACTAGGGTGGGTCACATGGGGTGAGAGTGCACTAATATATGACTAGGGTGGGTCAGCTGGGGTCATTGAGTACTTATATAGAACTAGGGTGGGTCACATGGGGTCATTGAGTACTTATATAGGACTAGCGTGGGTCACATGGGGTCATTGAGCACTAATATAGGACTATGGTGGGTCACCTGGGGACATTGAGTACTTATATAGTTCTAGGATGGGTCACATGGGGTCATTGAGTACTTATATAGAACTAGGGTGGGTCACATGGGGTCATTGAATACTTATATAGGACTAGCGTGGGTCACATGGGATCATTGAGTACTTATATAGGACTAGGTTGGGTCACATGGAGTTATTGAGTACTTATATAGGACTAGGGTGGGTCAAAGTAGGTCATTGAGTACTTATATAGGACTAGGGTGGGTCAAATGGGGTTATTGAGTACTTATATATGACTAGGGTTGGTCACATGGGGTCATTGAGTACTTATATAGGACTAGCGTGGGTCACATGGGGTCATTGTGTACATATATAGGACTAGGGTGGGTCACATGGGGTCATTGACTACATATATAGGACTAGGGTGGGTCACATGGGGTCATAGAGCACTAATATATGACTAGGGTGGGTCACCTGAGGTCATTGAGTACTTATATAGAACTAGGGTGGGTCACATGGGGTCATTCAGTACTCATATAGGACTAGCGTGGGTCACATGGGGTCATAGAGTACTTATATAGGACTAGGGTAGCTCACATGGGGTCATTGAGTACTTATATAGGACTAGGGTGGGTCACATAGGGTCATTGAGCACTAATATAGGACTAGGGTGGGTCACTTGGGGTCATTGAGTACTTATATAGGACTAGGATGAGTCACATGGGGTCATTGAGTACTTATATAGGACTAGGGTGGGTCACATGGGGTGATTGAGTACTTATTTAGGACTAGCGTGGGTCACATGGGGTCATTGTGTACATATATAGGATTAGGGTGGGTCACATGGGGTCATTGAGTACATATATAGGACTAGGGTGGGACACATGGGGTCATTGAGCACTAATATAGGACTAGGGTGGGTCACCTGGGGTCATTGAGTACTTATATAGGACTAGGGTGGGTCACATGGGGTCATTGAGCACTAATATAGGACTAGGGTGGGTCACTTGGGGTCATTGAGTACTTATATAGGACTAGGATGAGTCACATGGGGTCATTGAGTACTTTTATAGGACTAGGGTGGGTCACATGGGGTGATTGAGTACTTATCTAGGACTTGCGTGGGTCACATGGGGTCATTGTTTACATATATAGGATTAGGGTGGGTCACATGGGGTCATTGAGTACATATATAAGACTAGGGTGGGACACATGGGGTCTTTGAGCACTAATATAGGACTAGGGTGGGTCACCTGGGGTCATTGAGTACTTATATAGGACTAGGATGAGTCACATGGGGTCATTGAGTACTTATATAGGACTAGGGTGGGTCACATGGGGTGATTGAGTATTTATATAGGACTAGAGTGGGTCACATGGGGTCATTGAGTACTTATTTAGGACTAGCGTGGGTCACATGGGGTCATTGAGCACTAATATAGGACTAGGGTGGGTCACCTGGGGCCATTGAATACTTATATAGGACTGGGGTGGGTCACATGGGTTCATTGAGCACTAATATAGGACTAGGGTGGGTCACTTGGGGTCATTGAGTACTTATATAGGACTAGGATGAGTCACATGGGGTCATTGTGTACTTATATAGGACTAGGGTGGGTCACATGGGGTGATTGAGTACTTATAAAGGACTAGCGTGGGTCACATGGGGTCATTGTTTACATATATAGGATTAGGGTGGGTCACATGGGGTCATTGAGTACATATATAGGACTAGGGTGGGTCACATGGGGTCATTGAGCACTAATATAGGACTAGGGTGGGTCACTTGGGGTCATTGAGTACTTATATAGAACTAGGATGAGTCACATGGGGTCATTGAGTACTTATATAGGACTAGGGTGGGTCACATGGGGTGATTGAGTAATTATATAGTACTGGGGTGGGTCACATGGGGTCATTGTGTACATATATAGGACTAGGTTGGGTCACCTGGGGTCATTGAGTACTGATATAGGACTAGGATGAGTCACATGGGGTCATTGAGTACTTATATAGGACTAGGGTGGGTCACATTAGGTCATTGAGTACTTATATAGGACTAGGGTGGGTCACATGCGGTCATTGAGTACTTATATAGGACTAGGGTGGGTCACATGGGGTAATTGAGTACCTTTATAGGACTAGCGTGGGTCACATGGGGTCATTGTGTACATATATAGGACTAGGGTGGGTCACATGGGGTCATTGACTACATATATAGGACTAGGGTGGGTCACATGGGGTGATAGTGCACTAACATATGACTAGGATGGGTCAGCTGGGGTCATTGAGTACTTATATAGAACTAGGGTGGGTCACATGGGGTCATTGATTACTTATATAGGACTAGCGTGGGTCACATGGGGTTATTGAGTACTTATATAGGACTAGGGTGGGTCACATGGAGTTATTGAGTACTTATATAGGACTAGGGTGGGTCACAATAGGTCATTGAGTACTTATATAGGACTAGGGTGGGTCACATGGGGTCATTGAATACTTATATAGGACTACGGTGGGTCACATGTGGTCATTGAGTACTTATATAGGACAAGGGTGGGTCATATGCGGTCATTGAGTACTTATATAGGACTAGGGTGGGTCACATGGGGTAATTGAGTACTTATATAGGACAAGGGTGGGTCACATGGGGTCATTGAGTACTTATATAGGACTAGGGTGGGTCACATGTGGTCATTGAGTACTTATATAGGACAAGGGTGGGTCACATGCGGTCATTGAGTACTTATATAGGACTAGGGTGGGTCACATGGTGTAATTGAGTACTTATATAGGACTAGGGTGGCTGACCTGGGGTCATTGAGTACTTAAATAGGACTAGGGTGGGTCACATGGTGTCATTGAGTACTTATATAGGACTAGGGTGGGTCACATGTGGTCATTGAGTACATATATAGGACTAGGGTGGGACAGATGGGGTCATTGAGTACTTATATAAGACTAGGATGAGTCACATGGGGTCATTGAGTACTTATATAGGACTAGGGTGGGTCACATTAGGTCATTGAGTACTTATATAGGACTAGGGTGGTCACATGGATTTATTGAGTACTTATATAGGACTAGGGTGGGTCACATGTTGTCATTGAGTCCCTTTATAGGACTAGCGTGGGTCACATGGGGTCATTGTGTACATATATAGGACTAGGGTGAGTCACATGGGGTCATTGACTACTTATATAGGACTAGGTTGGGTCACATGGGGTGAGAGTGCACTAATATATGACTAGGGTGGGTCAGCTGGGGTCATTGAGTACTTATATAGAACTAGGGTGGGTCACATGGGGTCATTGAGTACTTATATAGTACTAGCGTGGGTCACATGGGGTCATTGAGCACTAATATAGGACTATGGTGGGTCACCTGGGGACATTGAGTACTTATATAGTTCTAGGATGGGTCACATGGGGTCATTGAGTACTTATATAGAACTAGGGTGGGTCACATGGGGTCATTGAATACTTATATAGGACTAGCGTGGGTCACATGGGATCATTGAGTACTTATATAGGACTAGGTTAGGTCACATGGAGTTATTGAGTACTTATATAGGACTAGGGTGGGTCAAAGTAGGTCATTGAGTACTTATATAGGACTAGGGTGGGTCACATGGGGTTATTGAGTACTTATATATGACTAGGGTTGGTCACATGGGGTCATTGAGTACTTATATAGGACTAGCGTGGGTCACATGGGGTCATTGTGTACATATATAGGACTAGGGTGGGTCACATGGGGTCATTGACTACATATATAGGACTAGGGTGGGTCACATGGGGTCATAGAGCACTAATATATGACTAGGGTGGGTCACCTGGGGTCATTGAGTACTTATATAGAACTAGGGTGGGTCACATGGGGTCATTCAGTACTCATATAGGACTAGCGTGGGTCACATGGGGTCATTGAGTACTTATATAGGACTAGGGTAGCTCACATGGGGTCATTGAGCACTAATATAGGACTAGGGTGGGTCACTTGGGGTCATTGAGTACTTATATAGGACTAGGATGAGTCACATGGGGTCATTGAGTACTTATATAGGACTAGGGTGGGTCACATGGGGTGATTGAGTACTTATCTAGGACTTGCGTGGGTCACATGGGGTCATTGTTTACATATATAGGATTAGGGTGGGTCACATGGGGTCATTGAGTACATATATAAGACTAGGGTGGGACACATGGGGTCATTGAGCACTAATATAGGACTAGGGTGGGTCACCTGGGGTCATTGAGTACTTATATAGGACTAGGATGAGTCACATGGGGCCATTGAGTACTTATATAGGACTAGGGTGGGTCACATGGGGTGATTGAGTATTTATATAGGACTAGAGTGGGTCACATGGGGTCATTGAGTACTTATTTAGGACTAGCGTGGGTCACATGGGGTCATTGAGCACTAATATAGGACTAGGGTGGGTCACCTGGGGCCATTGAGTACTTATATATTACTAGGATGGGTCACATGGGATCATTGATTACTTATATAGGACTGGGGTGGGTAACATGGGGTCATTGAGCACTAATATAGGACTAGGGTGGGTCACCTGGGGTCATTGAGTACTTATATAGGACTAGGATGAGTCACATGGGGTCATTGAGTACTTATATAGGACTAGGGTGGGTCACATGGGGTGATTGAGTATTTATATAGGACTAGAGTGGGTCACATGGGGTCATTGAGTACTTATTTAGGACTAGCGTGGGTCACATGGGGTCATTGAGCACTAATATAGGACTAGGGTGGGTCACCTGGGGCCATTGAGCACTAATATAGGACTAGGGTGGGTCACTTTGGGTCATTGAGTACTTATATAGGACTAGGATGAGTCACATGGGGTCATTGTGTACTTATATAGGACTAGGGTGGGTCACATGGGGTGATTGAGTACTTATATAGGACTAGCGTGGGTCACATGGGGTCATTGTTTACATATATAGGATTAGGGTGGGTCACATGGGGTCATTGAGTACATATATAGGACTAGGGTGGGTCACATGGGGTCATTGAGCACTAATATAGGACTAGGGTGGGTCACTTGGGGTCATTGAGTACTTATATAGAACTAGGATGAGTCACATGGGGTCATTGAGTACTTATATAGGACTAGGGTGGGTCACATGGGGTGATTGAGTAATTATATAGTACTGGGGTGGGTCACATGGGGTCATTGTGTACATATATAGGACTAGGTTGGGTCACCTGGGGTCATTGAGTACTTATATAGGACTAGGATGAGTCACATGGGGTCATTGAGTACTTATATAGGACTAGGGTGGGTCACATTAGGTCATTGAGTACTTATATAGGACTAGGGTTGTCACATGGGGTTATTGAGTACTTATATAGGACTAGGGTAGGTCACATGTTGTCATTGAGTACCTTTATAGGACTATCGTGGGTCACATGGGGTCATTGTGTACATATATAGGACTAGGGTGGGTCACATGGGGTCATTGAGCACTAATATAGGACTAGGGTGGGTCACTTGGGGTCATTGAGTACTTATATAGAACTAGGATGAGTCACATGGGGTCATTGAGTACTTATATAGGACTAGGGTGGGTCACATTAGGTCATTGAGTACTTATATAGGACTAGGGTTGTCACATGGGGTTATTGAGTACTTATATAGGACTAGGGTGGGTCACATGTTGTCATTGAGTACCTTTATAGGACTAGCGTGGGTCACATGGGGTCATTGTGTACATATATAGGACTAGGGTGGGTCACATGGGGTCATTGACTACATATATAGGACTAGGGTGGGTCACATGGTGTGATAGTGCACTAACATATGACTAGGATGGGTCAGCTGGGGTCATTGAGTACTTATATAGAACTAGGGTGGGTCACATGGGGTCATTGAGTACTTATATAGGACTAGCGTGGGTCACATGGGGTTATTGAGTACTTATATAGGACTAGGGTGGGTCACATGGAGTTATTGAGTACTTATATAGGACTAGGGTGGGTCACAATAGGTCATTGAGTACTTATATAGGACTAGGGTGGGTCACATGGGGTCATTGAATACTTATATAGGACTACGGTGGGTCACATGTGGTCATTGAGTACTTATATAGGACAAGGGTGGGTCACAAGCGGTCATTGAGTACTTATATAGGACTAGGGTGGGTCACATGGGGTAATTGAGTACTTATATAGGACAAGGGTGGGTCACATGGGGTCATTGAGTACTTATATAGGACTAGGGTGGGTCACATGTGGTCATTGAGTACTTATATAGGACAAGGGTGGGTCACATGCGGTCATTGAGTACTTATATAGGACTAGGGTGGGTCACATGGGGTAATTGAGTACTTATATAGGACAAGGGTGGGTCACATGGGGTCATTGAGTACTTATATAGGACTAGGATGGCTGACCTGGGGTCATTGAGTACTTAAATAGGACTAGGGTGGGTCACATGGTGTCATTGAGTACTTATATAGGACTAGGGTGGGTCACATGTGGTCATTGAGTACTTATATAAGACTAGCGTGGGTCACATGGGGTCATTGTGTACATATATAGGATTAGGGTGGGTCACATGGGGTCATTGAGTACATATATAGGACTAGGGTTGGTCACATGGGGTCATTGAGCACTAATATAGGACTAGGGTGGGTCACCTGGGGTCATTGAGTACTTTTATAAGACTAGGGTGGCTGACCTGGGGTCATTGAGTACTTATATAGGACTAGGATGAGTCACATGGGGTCATTGAGTACTTATATAGGACTAGGGTGGGTCACATGGGGTGATTGAGTAATTATATAGTACTGGGGTGGGTCACATGGGGTCATTGTGTACATATATAGGATTAGGGTGGGTCACATGGGGTCATTGAGTACATATATAGGACTAGGGTGGGACAGATGGGGTCATTGAGCACTAATATAGGACTAGGGTGGGTCACCTGGGGTCATTGAGTACTTATATAGGGCTAGAGTGGGTCACATGGGGTCATTGAGTACTTATTTAGTACTAGCGTGGGTCACATGGGGTCATTGAGCACTAATATAGGACTAGGGTGGGTCACCTGGGGCCATTGAGTACTTATATAGGGCTAGGATGGGTCACATGGGATCATTGAGTACTTATATAGGACTAGGGTGGGTCACATGGAATCATAGAGTACTTATATAGGACTAGGGTGGGTCACATGGGGTCATTGAGTACTTATATAGGACTAGCGTGGGTCACATGGGGTCATTGTGTACATATATAGGATTAGGGTGGGTCACATGGGGTCATTGAGTACATATATAGGACTAGGGTGGGTCACATGGGGTCATTGAGCACTAATATAGGACTAGGGTGGGTCACTTGGGGTCATTGAGTACTTATTTAGGACTAGGATGAGTCACATGGGGTCATTGAGTACTTATATAGGACTAGGGTGGGTCACATGGGGTGATTGAGTAATTATATAGTACTGGGGTGGGTCACATGGGGTCATTGTGTACATATATAGGATTAGGGTGGGTCACATGGTGTCATTGAGTACATATATAGGACTAGGGTGGGACAGATGGGGTCATTGAGCACTAATATAGGACTAGGGTGGGTCACCTGGGGTCATTGAGTACTTATATAGGACTAGGATGAGTCACATGGGGTCATTGAGTACTTATATAGGACTAGGGTGGGTCACATTAGGTCATTGAGTACTTATATAGGACTAGGGTGGTCACAAGGGGTTATTGAGTACTTATATAGGACTAGGGTGGGTCACATGTTGTCATTGAGTACCTTTATAGGACTAGCGTGGGTCACATGGGGTCATTGTGTACATATATAGGACTAGGGTGGGTCACATGGGGTCACTGACAACATATATAGGACTAGGGTGGGTCACATGGGGCGATAGTGCACTAATATATGACTAGGGTGGGTCAGCTGGGTTCATTGAGTACTTATATAGAACTAGGGTGGGTCACATGGGGTCATTGAGTACTTATATAGGACTAGCGTGGGTCACATGGGGTTATTGAGTACTTATATAGGACTAGGATGGGTCACATGGAGTTATTGAGTACTTATATAGGACTAGGGTGGGCCACATTAGGTCATTGAGTACTTATATAGGACTAGGGTGGGTCACATGGGGTTATTGAGTACTTATATAGGACTAGGGTGGGTCACATGGGGTCATTGAGTACTTATATAGGACTAGCGTGGGTCACATGGGGTCATTGTGTACATATATAGGACTAGGGTGGGTCACATGGGGTCATTGACTACATATATTGGACTAGGGTGGGTCACATGGGGTCATTGACTACATATATTGGACTAGGGTGGGTCACATGGGGTCATTGAGCACTAATATAGGACTATGGTGGGTCACCTGGGGTCATTGAGTACTTATATAGAACTAGGATGGGCCACATGGGTTCATTGAGTACTTATATAGGACTAGGGTGGCTGACCTGGGGTCATTGAGTACTCATATAGGACTAGGATGGGTCACATGGGGTCATTGAGTACTTATATAGGATTAGGGTGGGTCACATGTGGTCATTGAATACTTATATAGCAGTAGGGTAGGTCACATGGGGTCATTGAGTACTTATATAGAACTAGGGTGGGTCACATGGGGTCATTGAGTACTCATATAGGACTAGCGTGGGTCACATGGGGTCATTGAGTACTTATATAGGACTAGGGTAGGTCACATGGGGTCATTGAGTACTTATATAGGACTAGGGTGGGTCACATAGGGTCATTGAATACTTATATAGGACTAGCGTGGGTCACATGGGGTCATTGATTACTTATATAGGACTAGGGTGGGTCACATGGAGTTATTGAGTACTTATATAGGACTAGAGTGGGTCACATAGGGTCAATGAGTACTTATATAGGACTAGGGTGGGTCACATGGAGTTATTGATTACTTATATAGGACTAGGGTGGGTCACAATAGGTCATTGAGTACTTATATAGGACTAGGGTTGGTCAGATAGGGTCATTGAGTACTTATATAGGACTAGGGTGGGTCACATGTGGTCATTGAGTACTTATATAGGACAAGGGTGGGTCAAATTAGGTCATTGAGTACTTATATAGGACTAGGGTGGGTCACATGGGGTCATTGAGCACTAATATAGGACTAGGGTGGGTCACCTGGGGTCATTGAGTACTTATATAGGACTAGGATGAGTCTCATGGGGTCATTGAATACTTATATAGGACTAGGGTGGGTCACATGGGGTGATTGAGTAATTATATAGTACTGGGGTGGGTCACATGGGGTCATTGTGTACATATATAGGATTAGGGTGGGTCACATGGGGTCATTGAGTACATATATAGGATTAGGGTGGGTCACAAGCGGTCATTGAGTACTTATATAGGACTAGGGTGGGTCACATGGGGTAATTGAGTACTTATATAGGACAAGGGTGGGTCACATGGGGTCATTGAGTACTTATATAGGACTAGGGTGGGTCACATGTGGTCATTGAGTACTTATATAGGACAAGGGTGGGTCACATGCGGTCATTGAGTACTTATATAGGACTAGGATGAGTCTCATGGGGTCATTGAATACTTATATAGGACTAGGGTGGGTCACATGGGGTGATTGAGTAATTATATAGTACTGGGGTGGGTCACATGGGGTCATTGTGTACATATATAGGATTAGGGTGGGTCACCTGGGGTCATTGAGTACTTATATAGGACTCGGATGAGTCTCATGGGGTCATTGAATACTTATATAGGACTAGGGTGGGTCACATGGGGTGATTGAGTAATTATATAGTACTGGGGTGGGTCACATGGGGTCATTGTGTACATATATAGGATTAGGGTGGGTCACATGGGGTCATTGAGTACATATATAGGATTAGGGTGGGTCACAAGCGGTCATTGAGTACTTATATAGGACTAGGGTGGGTCACATGGGGTAATTGAGTACTTATATAGGACAAGGGTGGGTCACATGGGGTCATTGAGTACTTATATAGGACTAGGGTGGGTCACATGTGGTCATTGAGTACTTATATAGGACTAGGGTGGGTCACATGGGGTGATTGAGTAATTATATAGTACTGGGGTGGGTCACATGGGGTCATTGTGTACATATATAGGACTAGGTTGGGTCACATGGGGTCATTGTGTACATATATAGGATTAGGGTGGGTCACATGGGGTCATTGAGTACATATACAGGACTAGGGTGGGTCACATGGGGTCATTGAGCACTAATATAGGACTAGGGTGGGTCACTTGGGGTCATTGAGTACTTATATAGGACTAGGATGAGTCTCATGGGGTCATTGAATACTTATATAGGACTAGGGTGGGTCACATGGGGTGATTGAGTAATTATATAGTACTGGGGTGGGTCACATGGGGTCATTGTGTACATATATAGGATTAGGGTGGGTCACAAGCGGTCATTGAGTACTTATATAGGACTAGGGTGGGTCACATGGGGTAATTGAGTACTTATATAGGACAAGGGTGGGTCACATGGGGTCATTGAGTACTTATATAGGACTAGGGTGGGTCACATGTGGTCATTGAGTACTTATATAGGACAAGGGTGGGTCACATGCGGTCATTGAGTACTTATATAGGACTAGGGTGGGTCACATGGGGTAATTGAGTACTTATATAGGACAAGGGTGGGTCACATGGGGTCATTGAGTACTTATATAGGACTAGGATGGCTGACCTGGGGTCATTGAGTACTTAAATAGGACTAGGGTGGGTCACATGGTGTCATTGAGTACTTATATAGGACTAGGGTGGGTCACATGTGGTCATTGAGTACTTATATAAGACTAGCGTGGGTCACATGGGGTCATTGTGTACATATATAGGATTAGGGTGGGTCACATGGGGTCATTGAGTACATATATAGGACTAGGGTTGGTCACATGGGGTCATTGAGCACTAATATAGGACTAGGGTGGGTCACCTGGGGTCATTGAGTACTTTTATAAGACTAGGGTGGCTGACCTGGGGTCATTGAGTACTTATATAGGACTAGGGTGGGTCACATGGTGTCATTGAGTACTTATATAGGACTAGGGTGGGTCACATGTGGTCATTGAGTACTTATATAAGACTAGCGTGGGTCACATGGGGTCATTGTGTACATATATAGGATTAGGGTGGGTCACATGGGGTCATTGAGTACATATATAGGACTAGGGTTGGTCACATGGGGTCATTGAGCACTAATATAGGACTAGGGTGGGTCACCTGGGGTCATTGAGTACTTTTATAAGACTAGGGTGGCTGACCTGGGGTCATTGAGTACTTATATAGGACTAGGATGAGTCACATGGGGTCATTGAGTACTTATATAGGACTAGGGTGGGTCACATGGGGTGATTGAGTAATTATATAGTACTGGGGTGGGTCACATGGGGTCATTGTGTACATATATAGGATTAGGGTGGGTCACATGGGGTCATTGAGTACATATATAGGACTAGGGTGGGACAGATGGGGTCATTGAGCACTAATATAGGACTAGGGTGGGTCACCTGGGGTCATTGAGTACTTATATAGGGCTAGAGTGGGTCACATGGGGTCATTGAGTACTTATTTAGTACTAGCGTGGGTCACATGGGGTCATTGAGCACTAATATAGGACTAGGGTGGGTCACCTGGGGCCATTGAGTACTTATATAGGGCTAGGATGGGTCACATGGGATCATTGAGTACTTATATAGGACTAGGGTGGGTCACATGGAATCATAGAGTACTTATATAGGACTAGGGTGGGTCACATGGGGTCATTGAGTACTTATATAGGACTAGCGTGGGTCACATGGGGTCATTGTGTACATATATAGGATTAGGGTGGGTCACATGGGGTCATTGAGTACATATATAGGACTAGGGTGGGTCACATGGGGTCATTGAGCACTAATATAGGACTAGGGTGGGTCACTTGGGGTCATTGAGTACTTATTTAGGACTAGGATGAGTCACATGGGGTCATTGAGTACTTATATAGGACTAGGGTGGGTCACATGGGGTGATTGAGTAATTATATAGTACTGGGGTGGGTCACATGGGGTCATTGTGTACATATATAGGATTAGGGTGGGTCACATGGGGTCATTGAGTACATATATAGGACTAGGGTGGGACAGATGGGGTCATTGAGCACTAATATAGGACTAGGGTGGGTCACCTGGGGTCATTGAGTACTTATATAGGACTAGGATGAGTCACATGGGGTCATTGAGTACTTATATAGGACTAGGGTGGGTCACATTAGGTCATTGAGTACTTATATAGGACTAGGGTGGTCACAAGGGGTTATTGAGTACTTATATAGGACTAGGGTGGGTCACATGTTGTCATTGAGTACCTTTATAGGACTAGCGTGGGTCACATGGGGTCATTGTGTACATATATAGGACTAGGGTGGGTCACATGGGGTCACTGACAACATATATAGGACTAGGGTGGGTCACATGGGGCGATAGTGCACTAATATATGACTAGGGTGGGTCAGCTGGGTTCATTGAGTACTTATATAGAACTAGGGTGGGTCACATGGGGTCATTGAGTACTTATATAGGACTAGCGTGGGTCACATGGGGTTATTGAGTACTTATATAGGACTAGGATGGGTCACATGGAGTTATTGAGTACTTATATAGGACTAGGGTGGGCCACATTAGGTCATTGAGTACTTATATAGGACTAGGGTGGGTCACATGGGGTTATTGAGTACTTATATAGGACTAGGGTGGGTCACATGGGGTCATTGAGTACTTATATAGGACTAGCGTGGGTCACATGGGGTCATTGTGTACATATATAGGACTAGGGTGGGTCAGATGGGGTCATTGACTACATATATTGGACTAGGGTGGGTCACATGGGGTCATTGACTACATATATTGGACTAGGGTGGGTCACATGGGGTCATTGAGCACTAATATAGGACTATGGTGGGTCACCTGGGGTCATTGAGTACTTATATAGAACTAGGATGGGCCACATGGGTTCATTGAGTACTTATATAGGACTAGGGTGGCTGACCTGGGGTCATTGAGTACTCATATAGGACTAGGATGGGTCACATGGGGTCATTGAGTACTTATATAGGATTAGGGTGGGTCACATGTGGTCATTGAATACTTATATAGCAGTAGGGTAGGTCACATGGGGTCATTGAGTACTTATATAGAACTAGGGTGGGTCACATGGGGTCATTGAGTACTCATATAGGACTAGCGTGGGTCACATGGGGTCATTGAGTACTTATATAGGACTAGGGTAGGTCACATGGGGTCATTGAGTACTTATATAGGACTAGGGTGGGTCACATAGGGTCATTGAATACTTATATAGGACTAGCGTGGGTCACATGGGGTCATTGATTACTTATATAGGACTAGGGTGGGTCACATGGAGTTATTGAGTACTTATATAGGACTAGAGTGGGTCACATAGGGTCAATGAGTACTTATATAGGACTAGGGTGGGTCACATGGAGTTATTGATTACTTATATAGGACTAGGGTGGGTCACAATAGGTCATTGAGTACTTATATAGGACTAGGGTTGGTCAGATAGGGTCATTGAGTACTTATATAGGACTAGGGTGGGTCACATGTGGTCATTGAGTACTTATATAGGACAAGGGTGGGTCAAATTAGGTCATTGAGTACTTATATAGGACTAGGGTGGGTCACATGTGGTCATTGAGCACTAATATAGGACTAGGGTGGGTCACCTGGGGTCATTGAGTACTTATATAGGACTAGGATGAGTCTCATGGGGTCATTGAATACTTATATAGGACTAGGGTGGGTCACATGGGGTGATTGAGTAATTATATAGTACTGGGGTGGGTCACATGGGGTCATTGTGTACATATATAGGATTAGGGTGGGTCACATGGGGTCATTGAGTACATATATAGGATTAGGGTGGGTCACAAGCGGTCATTGAGTACTTATATAGGACTAGGGTGGGTCACATGGGGTAATTGAGTACTTATATAGGACAAGGGTGGGTCACATGGGGTCATTGAGTACTTATATAGGACTAGGGTGGGTCACATGTGGTCATTGAGTACTTATATAGGACAAGGGTGGGTCACATGCGGTCATTGAGTACTTATATAGGACTAGGATGAGTCTCATGGGGTCATTGAATACTTATATAGGACTAGGGTGGGTCACATGGGGTGATTGAGTAATTATATAGTACTGGGGTGGGTCACATGGGGTCATTGTGTACATATATAGGATTAGGGTGGGTCACCTGGGGTCATTGAGTACTTATATAGGACTCGGATGAGTCTCATGGGGTCATTGAATACTTATATAGGACTAGGGTGGGTCACATGGGGTGATTGAGTAATTATATAGTACTGGGGTGGGTCACATGGGGTCATTGTGTACATATATAGGATTAGGGTGGGTCACATGGGGTCATTGAGTACATATATAGGATTAGGGTGGGTCACAAGCGGTCATTGAGTACTTATATAGGACTAGGGTGGGTCACATGGGGTAATTGAGTACTTATATAGGACAAGGGTGGGTCACATGGGGTCATTGAGTACTTATATAGGACTAGGGTGGGTCACATGTGGTCATTGAGTACTTATATAGGACTAGGGTGGGTCACATGGGGTGATTGAGTAATTATATAGTACTGGGGTGGGTCACATGGGGTCATTGTGTACATATATAGGACTAGGTTGGGTCACATGGGGTCATTGTGTACATATATAGGATTAGGGTGGGTCACATGGGGTCATTGAGTACATATACAGGACTAGGGTGGGTCACATGGGGTCATTGAGCACTAATATAGGACTAGGGTGGGTCACTTGGGGTCATTGAGTACTTATATAGGACTAGGATGAGTCTCATGGGGTCATTGAATACTTATATAGGACTAGGGTGGGTCACATGGGGTGATTGAGTAATTATATAGTACTGGGGTGGGTCACATGGGGTCATTGTGTACATATATAGGATTAGGGTGGGTCACAAGCGGTCATTGAGTACTTATATAGGACTAGGGTGGGTCACATGGGGTAATTGAGTACTTATATAGGACAAGGGTGGGTCACATGGGGTCATTGAGTACTTATATAGGACTAGGGTGGGTCACATGTGGTCATTGAGTACTTATATAGGACAAGGGTGGGTCACATGCGGTCATTGAGTACTTATATAGGACTAGGGTGGGTCACATGGGGTAATTGAGTACTTATATAGGACAAGGGTGGGTCACATGGGGTCATTGAGTACTTATATAGGACTAGGATGGCTGACCTGGGGTCATTGAGTACTTAAATAGGACTAGGGTGGGTCACATGGTGTCATTGAGTACTTATATAGGACTAGGGTGGGTCACATGTGGTCATTGAGTACTTATATAAGACTAGCGTGGGTCACATGGGGTCATTGTGTACATATATAGGATTAGGGTGGGTCACATGGGGTCATTGAGTACATATATAGGACTAGGGTTGGTCACATGGGGTCATTGAGCACTAATATAGGACTAGGGTGGGTCACCTGGGGTCATTGAGTACTTTTATAAGACTAGGGTGGCTGACCTGGGGTCATTGAGTACTTATATAGGACTAGGGTGGGTCACATGGGGTCATTGAGTATTTATATAGGACTAGAGTGGGTCACATGGGGTCATTGAGTACTTATTTAGGTCTAGCGTGGGTCACATGGGGTCATTCTGTACATATATAGGATTAGGGTGGGTCACATGGGGTCATTGAGTACATATATAGGACTAGGGTGGGACACATGGGGTCATTGAGCACTAATATAGGACTAGGGTGGGTCACCTGGGGTCATTGAGTACTTATATAGGACTAGGATGAGTCACATGGGGTCATTGAGTACTTATATAGGACTAGGGTGGGTCACATGGGGTGATTGAGTAATTATATAGTACTGGGGTGGGTCACATGGGGTCATTGTGTACATATATAGGATTAGGGTGGGTCACATGGGGTCATTGAGTACATATATAGGACTAGGGTGGGACAGATGGGGTCATTGAGCACTAATATAGGACTAGGGTGGGTCACCTGGGGTCATTGAGTACTTATATAGGGCTAGAGTGGGTCACATGGGGTCATTGAGTACTTATTTAGTACTAGCGTGGGTCACATGGGGTCATTGAGCACTAATATAGGACTAGGGTGGGTCACCTGGGGCCATTGAGTACTTATATAGGGCTAGGATGGGTCACATGGGATCATTGAGTACTTATATAGGACTAGGGTGGGTCACATGGAATCATAGAGTACTTATATAGGACTAGGGTGGGTCACATGGGGTCATTGAGTACTTATATAGGACTAGCGTGGGTCACATGGGGTCATTGTGTACATATATAGGATTAGGGTGGGTCACATGGGGTCATTGAGTACATATATAGGACTAGGGTGGGTCACATGGGGTCATTGAGCACTAATATAGGACTAGGGTGGGTCACTTGGGGTCATTGAGTACTTATTTAGGACTAGGATGAGTCACATGGGGTCATTGAGTACTTATATAGGACTAGGGTGGGTCACATGGGGTGATTGAGTAATTATATAGTACTGGGGTGGGTCACATGGGGTCATTGTGTACATATATAGGATTAGGGTGGGTCACATGGGGTCATTGAGTACATATATAGGACTAGGGTGGGACACATGGGGTCATTGAGCACTAATATAGGACTAGGGTGGGTCACCTGGGGTCATTGAGTACTTATATAGGACTAGGATGAGTCACATGGGGTCATTGAGTACTTATATAGGACTAGGGTGGGTCACATGGGGTGATTGAGTAATTATATAGTACTGGGGTTGGTCACATGGGGTCATTGTGTACATATATAGGATTAGGGTGGGTCACATGGGGTCATTGAGTACATATATAGGATTAGGGTGGGTCACAAGCGGTCATTGAGTACTTATATAGGACTAGGGTGGGTCACATGGGGTAATTGAGTACTTATATAGGACAAGGGTGGGTCAAATTAGGTCATTGAGTACTTATATAGGACTAGGGTGGGTCACATGGGGTCATTGAGCACTAATATAGGACTAGGGTGGGTCACCTGGGGTCATTGAGTACTTATATAGGACTAGGATGAGTCTCATGGGGTCATTGAATACTTATATAGGACTAGGGTGGGTCACATGGGGTGATTGAGTAATTATATAGTACTGGGGTGGGTCACATGGGGTCATTGTGTACATATATAGGATTAGGGTGGGTCACATGGGGTCATTGAGTACTTATATAGGACTAGGGTGGGTCACATGTGGTCATTGAGTACTTATATAGGACAAGGGTGGGTCAAATTAGGTCATTGAGTACTTATATAGGACTAGGGTGGGTCACATGGGGTCATTGAGCACTAATATAGGACTAGGGTGGGTCACCTGGGGTCATTGAGTACTTATATAGGACTAGGATGAGTCTCATGGGGTCATTGAATACTTATATAGGACTAGGGTGGGTCACATGGGGTGATTGAGTAATTATATAGTACTGGGGTGGGTCACATGGGGTCATTGTGTACATATATAGGATTAGGGTGGGTCACATGGGGTCATTGAGTACATATATAGGATTAGGGTGGGTCACAAGCGGTCATTGAGTACTTATATAGGACTAGGGTGGGTCACATGGGGTAATTGAGTACTTATATAGGACAAGGGTGGGTCACATGGGGTCATTGAGTACTTATATAGGACTAGGGTGGGTCACATGTGGTCATTGAGTACTTATATAGGACTAGGGTGGGTCACATGGGGTGATTGAGTAATTATATAGTACTGGGGTGGGTCACATGGGGTCATTGTGTACATATATAGGACTAGGTTGGGTCACATGGGGTCATTGTGTACATATATAGGATTAGGGTGGGTCACATGGGGTCATTGAGTACATATACAGGACTAGGGTGGGTCACATGGGGTCATTGAGCACTAATATAGGACTAGGGTGGGTCACTTGGGGTCATTGAGTACTTATATAGGACTAGGATGAGTCTCATGGGGTCATTGAATACTTATATAGGACTAGGGTGGGTCACATGGGGTGATTGAGTAATTATATAGTACTGGGGTGGGTCACATGGGGTCATTGTGTACATATATAGGATTAGGGTGGGTCACAAGCGGTCATTGAGTACTTATATAGGACTAGGGTGGGTCACATGGGGTAATTGAGTACTTATATAGGACAAGGGTGGGTCACATGGGGTCATTGAGTACTTATATAGGACTAGGGTGGGTCACATGTGGTCATTGAGTACTTATATAGGACAAGGGTGGGTCACATGCGGTCATTGAGTACTTATATAGGACTAGGGTGGGTCACATGGGGTAATTGAGTACTTATATAGGACAAGGGTGGGTCACATGGGGTCATTGAGTACTTATATAGGACTAGGATGGCTGACCTGGGGTCATTGAGTACTTAAATAGGACTAGGGTGGGTCACATGGTGTCATTGAGTACTTATATAGGACTAGGGTGGGTCACATGTGGTCATTGAGTACTTATATAAGACTAGCGTGGGTCACATGGGGTCATTGTGTACATATATAGGATTAGGGTGGGTCACATGGGGTCATTGAGTACATATATAGGACTAGGGTTGGTCACATGGGGTCATTGAGCACTAATATAGGACTAGGGTGGGTCACCTGGGGTCATTGAGTACTTTTATAAGACTAGGGTGGCTGACCTGGGGTCATTGAGTACTTATATAGGACTAGGGTGGGTCACATGGGGTCATTGAGTATTTATATAGGACTAGAGTGGGTCACATGGGGTCATTGAGTACTTATTTAGGTCTAGCGTGGGTCACATGGGGTCATTGTGTACATATATAGGATTAGGGTGGGTCACATGGGGTCATTGAGTACATATATAGGACTAGGGTGGGACACATGGGGTCATTGAGCACTAATATAGGACTAGGGTGGGTCACCTGGGGTCATTGAGTACTTATATAGGACTAGGATGAGTCACATGGGGTCATTGAGTACTTATATAGGACTAGGGTGGGTCACATGGGGTGATTGAGTAATTATATAGTACTGGGGTGGGTCACATGGGGTCATTGTGTACATATATAGGATTAGGGTGGGTCACATGGGGTCATTGAGTACATATATAGGACTAGGGTGGGACAGATGGGGTCATTGAGCACTAATATAGGACTAGGGTGGGTCACCTGGGGTCATTGAGTACTTATATAGGGCTAGAGTGGGTCACATGGGGTCATTGAGTACTTATTTAGTACTAGCGTGGGTCACATGGGGTCATTGAGCACTAATATAGGACTAGGGTGGGTCACCTGGGGCCATTGAGTACTTATATAGGGCTAGGATGGGTCACATGGGATCATTGAGTACTTATATAGGACTAGGGTGGGTCACATGGAATCATAGAGTACTTATATAGGACTAGGGTGGGTCACATGGGGTCATTGAGTACTTATATAGGACTAGCGTGGGTCACATGGGGTCATTGTGTACATATATAGGATTAGGGTGGGTCACATGGGGTCATTGAGTACATATATAGGACTAGGGTGGGTCACATGGGGTCATTGAGCACTAATATAGGACTAGGGTGGGTCACTTGGGGTCATTGAGTACTTATTTAGGACTAGGATGAGTCACATGGGGTCATTGAGTACTTATATAGGACTAGGGTGGGTCACATGGGGTGATTGAGTAATTATATAGTACTGGGGTGGGTCACATGGGGTCATTGTGTACATATATAGGATTAGGGTGGGTCACATGGGGTCATTGAGTACATATATAGGACTAGGGTGGGACACATGGGGTCATTGAGCACTAATATAGGACTAGGGTGGGTCACCTGGGGTCATTGAGTACTTATATAGGACTAGGATGAGTCACATGGGGTCATTGAGTACTTATATAGGACTAGGGTGGGTCACATGGGGTGATTGAGTAATTATATAGTACTGGGGTGGGTCACATGGGGTCATTGTGTACATATATAGGATTAGGGTGGGTCACATGGGGTCATTGAATACTTATATAGCAGTAGGGTAGGTCACATGGGGTCATTGAGTACTTATATAGAACTAGGGTGGGTCACATGGGGTCATTGAGTACTCATATAGGACTAGCGTGGGTCACATGGGGTCATTGAGTACTTATATAGGACTAGGGTAGGTCACATGGGGTCATTGAGTACTTATATAGGACTAGGGTGGGTCACATAGGGTCATTGAATACTTATATAGGACTAGCGTGGGTCACATGGGGTCATTGATTACTTATATAGGACTAGGGTGGGTCACATGGAGTTATTGAGTACTTATATAGGACTAGAGTGGGTCACATAGGGTCAATGAGTACTTATATAGGACTAGGGTGGGTCACATGGAGTTATTGATTACTTATATAGGACTAGGGTGGGTCACAATAGGTCATTGAGTACTTATATAGGACTAGGGTTGGTCAGATAGGGTCATTGAGTACTTATATAGGACTAGGGTGGGTCACATGTGGTCATTGAGTACTTATATAGGACAAGGGTGGGTCAAATTAGGTCATTGAGTACTTATATAGGACTAGGGTGGGTCACATGGGGTCATTGAGCACTAATATAGGACTAGGGTGGGTCACCTGGGGTCATTGAGTACTTATATAGGACTAGGATGAGTCTCATGGGGTCATTGAATACTTATATAGGACTAGGGTGGGTCACATGGGGTGATTGAGTAATTATATAGTACTGGGGTGGGTCACATGGGGTCATTGTGTACATATATAGGATTAGGGTGGGTCACATGGGGTCATTGAGTACATATATAGGATTAGGGTGGGTCACAAGCGGTCATTGAGTACTTATATAGGACTAGGGTGGGTCACATGGGGTAATTGAGTACTTATATAGGACAAGGGTGGGTCACATGGGGTCATTGAGTACTTATATAGGACTAGGGTGGGTCACATGTGGTCATTGAGTACTTATATAGGACAAGGGTGGGTCACATGCGGTCATTGAGTACTTATATAGGACTAGGATGAGTCTCATGGGGTCATTGAATACTTATATAGGACTAGGGTGGGTCACATGGGGTGATTGAGTAATTATATAGTACTGGGGTGGGTCACATGGGGTCATTGTGTACATATATAGGATTAGGGTGGGTCACCTGGGGTCATTGAGTACTTATATAGGACTCGGATGAGTCTCATGGGGTCATTGAATACTTATATAGGACTAGGGTGGGTCACATGGGGTGATTGAGTAATTATATAGTACTGGGGTGGGTCACATGGGGTCATTGTGTACATATATAGGATTAGGGTGGGTCACATGGGGTCATTGAGTACATATATAGGATTAGGGTGGGTCACAAGCGGTCATTGAGTACTTATATAGGACTAGGGTGGGTCACATGGGGTAATTGAGTACTTATATAGGACAAGGGTGGGTCACATGGGGTCATTGAGTACTTATATAGGACTAGGGTGGGTCACATGTGGTCATTGAGTACTTATATAGGACTAGGGTGGGTCACATGGGGTGATTGAGTAATTATATAGTACTGGGGTGGGTCACATGGGGTCATTGTGTACATATATAGGACTAGGTTGGGTCACATGGGGTCATTGTGTACATATATAGGATTAGGGTGGGTCACATGGGGTCATTGAGTACATATACAGGACTAGGGTGGGTCACATGGGGTCATTGAGCACTAATATAGGACTAGGGTGGGTCACTTGGGGTCATTGAGTACTTATATAGGACTAGGATGAGTCTCATGGGGTCATTGAATACTTATATAGGACTAGGGTGGGTCACATGGGGTGATTGAGTAATTATATAGTACTGGGGTGGGTCACATGGGGTCATTGTGTACATATATAGGATTAGGGTGGGTCACAAGCGGTCATTGAGTACTTATATAGGACTAGGGTGGGTCACATGGGGTAATTGAGTACTTATATAGGACAAGGGTGGGTCACATGGGGTCATTGAGTACTTATATAGGACTAGGGTGGGTCACATGTGGTCATTGAGTACTTATATAGGACAAGGGTGGGTCACATGCGGTCATTGAGTACTTATATAGGACTAGGGTGGGTCACATGGGGTAATTGAGTACTTATATAGGACAAGGGTGGGTCACATGGGGTCATTGAGTACTTATATAGGACTAGGATGGCTGACCTGGGGTCATTGAGTACTTAAATAGGACTAGGGTGGGTCACATGGTGTCATTGAGTACTTATATAGGACTAGGGTGGGTCACATGTGGTCATTGAGTACTTATATAAGACTAGCGTGGGTCACATGGGGTCATTGTGTACATATATAGGATTAGGGTGGGTCACATGGGGTCATTGAATACTTATATAGGACTAGCGTGGGTCACATGGGGTCATTGATTACTTATATAGGACTAGGGTGGGTCACATGGAGTTATTGAGTACTTATATAGGACTAGAGTGGGTCACATAGGGTCAATGAGTACTTATATAGGACTAGGGTGGGTCACATGGAGTTATTGATTACTTATATAGGACTAGGGTGGGTCACAATAGGTCATTGAGTACTTATATAGGACTAGGGTTGGTCAGATAGGGTCATTGAGTACTTATATAGGACTAGGGTGGGTCACATGTGGTCATTGAGTACTTATATAGGACAAGGGTGGGTCAAATTAGGTCATTGAGTACTTATATAGGACTAGGGTGGGTCACATGGGGACATTGAGCACTAATATAGGACTAGGGTGGGTCACCTGGGGTCATTGAGTACTTATATAGGACTAGGATGAGTCTCATGGGGTCATTGAATACTTATATAGGACTAGGGTGGGTCACATGGGGTGATTGAGTAATTATATAGTACTGGGGTGGGTCACATGGGGTCATTGTGTACATATATAGGATTAGGGTGGGTCACATGGGGTCATTGAGTACATATATAGGATTAGGGTGGGTCACAAGCGGTCATTGAGTACTTATATAGGACTAGGGTGGGTCACATGGGGTAATTGAGTACTTATATAGGACAAGGGTGGGTCACATGGGGTCATTGAGTACTTATATAGGACTAGGGTGGGTCACATGTGGTCATTGAGTACTTATATAGGACAAGGGTGGGTCACATGCGGTCATTGAGTACTTATATAGGACTAGGATGAGTCTCATGGGGTCATTGAATACTTATATAGGACTAGGGTGGGTCACATGGGGTGATTGAGTAATTATATAGTACTGGGGTGGGTCACATGGGGTCATTGTGTACATATATAGGATTAGGGTGGGTCACCTGGGGTCATTGAGTACTTATATAGGACTCGGATGAGTCTCATGGGGTCATTGAATACTTATATAGGACTAGGGTGGGTCACATGGGGTGATTGAGTAATTATATAGTACTGGGGTGGGTCACATGGGGTCATTGTGTACATATATAGGATTAGGGTGGGTCACATGGGGTCATTGAGTACATATATAGGATTAGGGTGGGTCACAAGCGGTCATTGAGTACTTATATAGGACTAGGGTGGGTCACATGGGGTAATTGAGTACTTATATAGGACAAGGGTGGGTCACATGGGGTCATTGAGTACTTATATAGGACTAGGGTGGGTCACATGTGGTCATTGAGTACTTATATAGGACTAGGGTGGGTCACATGGGGTGATTGAGTAATTATATAGTACTGGGGTGGGTCACATGGGGTCATTGTGTACATATATAGGACTAGGTTGGGTCACATGGGGTCATTGTGTACATATATAGGATTAGGGTGGGTCACATGGGGTCATTGAGTACATATACAGGACTAGGGTGGGTCACATGGGGTCATTGAGCACTAATATAGGACTAGGGTGGGTCACTTGGGGTCATTGAGTACTTATATAGGACTAGGATGAGTCTCATGGGGTCATTGAATACTTATATAGGACTAGGGTGGGTCACATGGGGTGATTGAGTAATTATATAGTACTGGGGTGGGTCACATGGGGTCATTGTGTACATATATAGGATTAGGGTGGGTCACAAGCGGTCATTGAGTACTTATATAGGACTAGGGTGGGTCACATGGGGTAATTGAGTACTTATATAGGACAAGGGTGGGTCACATGGGGTCATTGAGTACTTATATAGGACTAGGGTGGGTCACATGTGGTCATTGAGTACTTATATAGGACAAGGGTGGGTCACATGCGGTCATTGAGTACTTATATAGGACTAGGGTGGGTCACATGGGGTAATTGAGTACTTATATAGGACAAGGATGGGTCACATGGGGTCATTGAGTACTTATATAGGACTAGGATGGCTGACCTGGGGTCATTGAGTACTTAAATAGGACTAGGGTGGGTCACATGGTGTCATTGAGTACTTATATAGGACTAGGGTGGGTCACATGTGGTCATTGAGTACTTATATAAGACTAGCGTGGGCAACATGGGGTCATTGTGTACATATATAGGATTAGGGTGGGTCACATGGGGTCATTGAGTACATATATAGGACTAGGGTTGGTCACATGGGGTCATTGAGCACTAATATAGGACTAGGGTGGGTCACCTGGGGTCATTGAGTACTTTTATAAGACTAGGGTGGCTGACCTGGGGTCATTGAGTACTTATATAGGACTAGGGTGGGTCACATGGGGTCATTGAGTATTTATATAGGACTAGAGTGGGTCACATGGGGTCATTGAGTACTTATTTAGGTCTAGCGTGGGTCACATGGGGTCATTGTGTACATATATAGGATTAGGGTGGGTCACATGGGGTCATTGAGTACATATATAGGACTAGGGTGGGACACATGGGGTCATTGAGCACTAATATAGGACTAGGGTGGGTCACCTGGGGTCATTGAGTACTTATATAGGACTAGGATGAGTCACATGGGGTCATTGAGTACTTATATAGGACTAGGGTGGGTCACATGGGGTGATTGAGTAATTATATAGTACTGGGGTGGGTCACATGGGGTCATTGTGTACATATATAGGATTAGGGTGGGTCACATGGGGTCATTGAGTACATATATAGGACTAGGGTGGGACAGATGGGGTCATTGAGCACTAATATAGGACTAGGGTGGGTCACCTGGGGTCATTGAGTACTTATATAGGGCTAGAGTGGGTCACATGGGGTCATTGAGTACTTATTTAGTACTAGCGTGGGTCACATGGGGTCATTGAGCACTAATATAGGACTAGGGTGGGTCACCTGGGGCCATTGAGTACTTATATAGGGCTAGGATGGGTCACATGGGATCATTGAGTACTTATATAGGACTAGGGTGGGTCACATGGAATCATAGAGTACTTATATAGGACTAGGGTGGGTCACATGGGGTCATTGAGTACTTATATAGGACTAGCGTGGGTCACATGGGGTCATTGTGTACATATATAGGATTAGGGTGGGTCACATGGGGTCATTGAGTACATATATAGGACTAGGGTGGGTCACATGGGGTCATTGAGCACTAATATAGGACTAGGGTGGGTCACTTGGGGTCATTGAGTACTTATTTAGGACTAGGATGAGTCACATGGGGTCATTGAGTACTTATATAGGACTAGGGTGGGTCACATGGGGTGATTGAGTAATTATATAGTACTGGGGTGGGTCACATGGGGTCATTGTGTACATATATAGGATTAGGGTGGGTCACATGGGGTCATTGAGTACATATATAGGACTAGGGTGGGACACATGGGGTCATTGAGCACTAATATAGGACTATGGTGGGTCACCTGGGGTCATTGAGTACTTATATAGGACTAGGATGAGTCACATGGGGTCATTGAGTACTTATATAGGACTAGGGTGGGTCACATGGGGTGATTGAGTAATTATATAGTACTGGGGTGGGTCACATGGGGTCATTGTGTACATATATAGGATTAGGGTGGGTCACATGGGGTCATTGAGTACATATATAGGATTAGGGTGGGTCACAAGCGGTCATTGAGTACTTATATAGGACTAGGGTGGGTCACATGGGGTAATTGAGTACTTATATAGGACAAGGGTGGGTCAAATTAGGTCATTGAGTACTTATATAGGACTAGGGTGGGTCACATGGGGTCATTGAGCACTAATATAGGACTAGGGTGGGTCACCTGGGGTCATTGAGTACTTATATAGGACTAGGATGAGTCTCATGGGGTCATTGAATACTTATATAGGACTAGGGTGGGTCACATGGGGTGATTGAGTAATTATATAGTACTGGGGTGGGTCACATGGGGTCATTGTGTACATATATAGGATTAGGGTGGGTCACATGGGGTCATTGAGTACTTATATAGGACTAGGGTGGGTCAAATTAGGTCATTGAGTACTTATATAGGACTAGGGTGGGTCACATGGGGTCATTGAGCACTAATATAGGACTAGGGTGGGTCACCTGGGGTCATTGAGTACTTATATAGGACTAGGATGAGTCTCATGGGGTCATTGAATACTTATATAGGACTAGGGTGGGTCACATGGGGTGATTGAGTAATTATATAGTACTGGGGTGGGTCACATGGGGTCATTGTGTACATATATAGGATTAGGGTGGGTCACATGGGGTCATTGAGTACATATATAGGATTAGGGTGGGTCACAAGCGGTCATTGAGTACTTATATAGGACTAGGGTGGGTCACATGGGGTAATTGAGTACTTATATAGGACAAGGGTGGGTCACATGGGGTCATTGAGTACTTATATAGGACTAGGGTGGGTCACATGTGGTCATTGAGTACTTATATAGGACTAGGGTGGGTCACATGGGGTGATTGAGTAATTATATAGTACTGGGGTGGGTCACATGGGGTCATTGTGTACATATATAGGACTAGGTTGGGTCACATGGGGTCATTGTGTACATATATAGGATTAGGGTGGGTCACATGGGGTCATTGAGTACATATACAGGACTAGGGTGGGTCACATGGGGTCATTGAGCACTAATATAGGACTAGGGTGGGTCACTTGGGGTCATTGAGTACTTATATAGGACTAGGATGAGTCTCATGGGGTCATTGAATACTTATATAGGACTAGGGTGGGTCACATGGGGTGATTGAGTAATTATATAGTACTGGGGTGGGTCACATGGGGTCATTGTGTACATATATAGGATTAGGGTGGGTCACAAGCGGTCATTGAGTACTTATATAGGACTAGGGTGGGTCACATGGGGTAATTGAGTACTTATATAGGACAAGGGTGGGTCACATGGGGTCATTGAGTACTTATATAGGACTAGGGTGGGTCACATGTGGTCATTGAGTACTTATATAGGACAAGGGTGGGTCACATGCGGTCATTGAGTACTTATATAGGACTAGGGTGGGTCACATGGGGTAATTGAGTACTTATATAGGACAAGGGTGGGTCACATGGGGTCATTGAGTACTTATATAGGACTAGGATGGCTGACCTGGGGTCATTGAGTACTTAAATAGGACTAGGGTGGGTCACATGGTGTCATTGAGTACTTATATAGGACTAGGGTGGGTCACATGTGGTCATTGAGTACTTATATAAGACTAGCGTGGGTCACATGGGGTCATTGTGTACATATATAGGATTAGGGTGGGTCACATGGGGTCATTGAGTACATATATAGGACTAGGGTTGGTCACATGGGGTCATTGAGCACTAATATAGGACTAGGGTGGGTCACCTGGGGTCATTGAGTACTTTTATAAGACTAGGGTGGCTGACCTGGGGTCATTGAGTACTTATATAGGACTAGGGTGGGTCACATGGGGTCATTGAGTATTTATATAGGACTAGAGTGGGTCACATGGGGTCATTGAGTACTTATTTAGGTCTAGCGTGGGTCACATGGGGTCATTGTGTACATATATAGGATTAGGGTGGGTCACATGGGGTCATTGAGTACATATATAGGACTAGGGTGGGACACATGGGGTCATTGAGCACTAATATAGGACTAGGGTGGGTCACCTGGGGTCATTGAGTACTTATATAGGACTAGAATGAGTCACATGGGGTCATTGAGTACTTATATAGGACTAGGGTGGGTCACATGGGGTGATTGAGTAATTATATAGTACTGGGGTGGGTCACATGGGGTCATTGTGTACATATATAGGATTAGGGTGGGTCACATGGGGTCATTGAGTACATATATAGGACTAGGGTGGGACAGATGGGGTCATTGAGCACTAATATAGGACTAGGGTGGGTCACCTGGGGTCATTGAGTACTTATATAGGGCTAGAGTGGGTCACATGGGGTCATTGAGTACTTATTTAGTACTAGCGTGGGTCACATGGGGTCATTGAGCACTAATATAGGACTAGGGTGGGTCACCTGGGGCCATTGAGTACTTATATAGGGCTAGGATGGGTCACATGGGATCATTGAGTACTTATATAGGACTAGGGTGGGTCACATGGAATCATAGAGTACTTATATAGGACTAGGGTGGGTCACATGGGGTCATTGAGTACTTATATAGGACTAGCGTGGGTCACATGGGGTCATTGTGTACATATATAGGATTAGGGTGGGTCACATGGGGTCATTGAGTACATATATAGGACTAGGGTGGGTCACATGGGGTCATTGAGCACTAATATAGGACTAGGGTGGGTCACTTGGGGTCATTGAGTACTTATTTAGGACTAGGATGAGTCACATGGGGTCATTGGGTACTTATATAGGACTAGGGTGGGTCACATGGGGTGATTGAGTAATTATATAGAAACTGGGGTGGGTCACATGGGGTCATTGTGTACATATATAGGATTAGGGTGGGTCACATGGGGTCATTGAGTACATATATAGGACTAGGGTGGGACACATGGGGTCATTGAGCACTAATATAGGACTAGGGTGGGTCACCTGGGGTCATTGAGTACTTATATAGGACTAGGATGAGTCACATGGGGTCATTGAGTACTTATATAGGACTAGGGTGGGTCACATGGGGTGATTGAGTAATTATATAGTACTGGGGTGGGTCACATGGGGTCATTGTGTACATATATAGGATTAGGGTGGGTCACATGGGGTCATTGAGTACATATATAGGATTAGGGTGGGTCACAAGCGGTCATTGAGTACTTATATAGGACTAGGGTGGGTCACATGGGGTAATTGAGTACTTATATAGGACAAGGGTGGGTCAAATTAGGTCATTGAGTACTTATATAGGACTAGGGTGGGTCACATGGGGTCATTGAGCACTAATATAGGACTAGGGTGGGTCACCTGGGGTCATTGAGTACTTATATAGGACTAGGATGAGTCTCATGGGGTCATTGAATACTTATATAGGACTAGGGTGGGTCACATGGGGTGATTGAGTAATTATATAGTACTGGGGTGGGTCACATGGGGTCATTGTGTACATATATAGGATTAGGGTGGGTCACATGGGGTCATTGAGTACTTATATAGGACTAGGGTGGGTCACATGTGGTCATTGAGTACTTATATAGGACAAGGGTGGGTCAAATTAGGTCATTGAGTACTTATATAGGACTAGGGTGGGTCACATGGGGTCATTGAGCACTAATATAGGACTAGGGTGGGTCACCTGGGGTCATTGAGTACTTATATAGGACTAGGATGAGTCTCATGGGGTCATTGAATACTTATATAGGACTAGGGTGGGTCACATGGGGTGATTGAGTAATTATATAGTACTGGGGTGGGTCACATGGGGTCATTGTGTACATATATAGGATTAGGGTGGGTCACATGGGGTCATTGAGTACATATATAGGATTAGGGTGGGTCACATGGGGTCATTGAGTACTTATATAGGACTAGGGTGGGTCACATGTGGTCATTGAGTACTTATATAGGACTAGGGTGGGTCACATGGGGTGATTGAGTAATTATATAGTACTGGGGTGGGTCACATGGGGTCATTGTGTACATATATAGGACTAGGTTGGGTCACATGGGGTCATTGTGTACATATATAGGATTAGGGTGGGTCACATGGGGTCATTGAGTACATATACAGGACTAGGGTGGGTCACATGGGGTCATTGAGCACTAATATAGGACTAGGGTGGGTCACTTGGGGTCATTGAGTACTTATATAGGACTAGGATGAGTCTCATGGGGTCATTGAATACTTATATAGGACTAGGGTGGGTCACATGGGGTGATTGAGTAATTATATAGTACTGGGGTGGGTCACATGGGGTCATTGTGTACATATATAGGATTAGGGTGGGTCACAAGCGGTCATTGAGTACTTATATAGGACTAGGGTGGGTCACATGGGGTAATTGAGTACTTATATAGGACAAGGGTGGGTCACATGGGGTCATTGAGTACTTATATAGGACTAGGGTGGGTCACATGTGGTCATTGAGTACTTATATAGGACAAGGGTGGGTCACATGCGGTCATTGAGTACTTATATAGGACTAGGGTGGGTCACATGGGGTAATTGAGTACTTATATAGGACAAGGGTGGGTCACATGGGGTCATTGAGTACTTATATAGGACTAGGATGGCTGACCTGGGGTCATTGAGTACTTAAATAGGACTAGGGTGGGTCACATGGTGTCATTGAGTACTTATATAGGACTAGGGTGGGTCACATGTGGTCATTGAGTACTTATATAAGACTAGCGTGGGTCACATGGGGTCATTGTGTACATATATAGGATTAGGGTGGGTCACATGGGGTCATTGAGTACATATATAGGACTAGGGTTGGTCACATGGGGTCATTGAGCACTAATATAGGACTAGGGTGGGTCACCTGGGGTCATTGAGTACTTTTATAAGACTAGGGTGGCTGACCTGGGGTCATTGAGTACTTATATAGGACTAGGGTGGGTCACATGGGGTCATTGAGTATTTATATAGGACTAGAGTGGGTCACATGGGGTCATTGAGTACTTATTTAGGTCTAGCGTGGGTCACATGGGGTCATTGTGTACATATATAGGATTAGGGTGGGTCACATGGGGTCATTGAGTACATATATAGGACTAGGGTGGGACACATGGGGTCATTGAGCACTAATATAGGACTAGGGTGGGTCACCTGGGGTCATTGAGTACTTATATAGGACTAGGATGAGTCACATGGGGTAATTGAGTACTTATATAGGACTAGGGTGGGTCACATGGGGTGATTGAGTAATTATATAGTACTGGGGTGGGTCACATGGGGTCATTGTGTACATATATAGGATTAGGGTGGGTCACATGGGGTCATTGAGTACATATATAGGACTAGGGTGGGACAGATGGGGTCATTGAGCACTAATATAGGACTAGGGTGGGTCACCTGGGGTCATTGAGTACTTATATAGGGCTAGAGTGGGTCACATGGGGTCATTGAGTACTTATTTAGTACTAGCGTGGGTCACATGGGGTCATTGAGCACTAATATAGGACTAGGGTGGGTCACCTGGGGCCATTGAGTACTTATATAGGGCTAGGATGGGTCACATGGGATCATTGAGTACTTATATAGGACTAGGGTGGGTCACATGGAATCATAGAGTACTTATATAGGACTAGGGTGGGTCACATGGGGTCATTGAGTACTTATATAGGACTAGCGTGGGTCACATGGGGTCATTGTGTACATATATAGGATTAGGGTGGGTCACATGGGGTCATTGAGTACATATATAGGACTAGGGTGGGTCACATGGGGTCATTGAGCACTAATATAGGACTAGGGTGGGTCACTTGGGGTCATTGAGTACTTATTTAGGACTAGGATGAGTCACATGGGGTCATTGAGTACTTATATAGGACTAGGGTGGGTCACATGGGGTGATTGAGTAATTATATAGTACTGGGGTGGGTCACATGGGGTCATTGTGTACATATATAGGATTAGGGTGGGTCACATGGGGTCATTGAGTACATATATAGGATTAGGGTGGGTCACATGGGGCCATTGAGTACTTATATAGGGCTAGGATGGGTCACATGGGATCATTGAGTACTTATATAGGACTAGGGTGGGTCACATGGAATCATAGAGTACTTATATAGGACTAGGGTGGGTCACATGGGGTCATTGAGTACTTATATAGGACTAGCGTGGGTCACATGGGGTCATTGTGTACATATATAGGATTAGGGTGGGTCACATGGGGTCATTGAGTACATATATAGGACTAGGGTGGGTCACATGGGGTCATTGAGCACTAATATAGGACTAGGGTGGGTCACTTGGGGTCATTGAGTACTTATTTAGGACTAGGATGAGTCACATGGGGTCATTGAGTACTTATATAGGACTAGGGTGGGTCACATGGGGTGATTGAGTAATTATATAGAAACTGGGGTGGGTCACATGGGGTCATTGTGTACATATATAGGATTAGGGTGGGTCACATGGGGTCATTGAGTACATATATAGGACTAGGGTGGGACACATGGGGTCATTGAGCACTAATATAGGACTAGGGTGGGTCACCTGGGGTCATTGAGTACTTATATAGGACTAGGATGAGTCACATGGGGTCATTGAGTACTTATATAGGACTAGGGTGGGTCACATGGGGTGATTGAGTAATTATATAGTACTGGGGTGGGTCACATGGGGTCATTGTGTACATATATAGGATTAGGGTGGGTCACATGGGGTCATTGAGTACATATATAGGATTAGGGTGGGTCACAAGCGGTCATTGAGTACTTATATAGGACTAGGGTGGGTCACATGGGGTAATTGAGTACTTATATAGGACAAGGGTGGGTCAAATTAGGTCATTGAGTACTTATATAGGACTAGGGTGGGTCACATGGGGTCATTGAGCACTAATATAGGACTAGGGTGGGTCACCTGGGGTCATTGAGTACTTATATAGGACTAGGATGAGTCTCATGGGGTCATTGAATACTTATATAGGACTAGGGTGGGTCACATGGGGTGATTGAGTAATTATATAGTACTGGGGTGGGTCACATGGGGTCATTGTGTACATATATAGGATTAGGGTGGGTCACATGGGGTCATTGAGTACTTATATAGGACTAGGGTGGGTCACATGTGGTCATTGAGTACTTATATAGGACAAGGGTGGGTCAAATTAGGTCATTGAGTACTTATATAGGACTAGGGTGGGTCACATGGGGTCATTGAGCACTAATATAGGACTAGGGTGGGTCACCTGGGGTCATTGAGTACTTATATAGGACTAGGATGAGTCTCATGGGGTCATTGAATACTTATATAGGACTAGGGTGGGTCACATGGGGTGATTGAGTAATTATATAGTACTGGGGTGGGTCACATGGGGTCATTGTGTACATATATAGGATTAGGGTGGGTCACATGGGGTCATTGAGTACATATATAGGATTAGGGTGGGTCACATGGGGTCATTGAGTACTTATATAGGACTAGGGTGGGTCACATGTGGTCATTGAGTACTTATATAGGACTAGGGTGGGTCACATGGGGTGATTGAGTAATTATATAGTACTGGGGTGGGTCACATGGGGTCATTGTGTACATATATAGGACTAGGTTGGGTCACATGGGGTCATTGTGTACATATATAGGATTAGGGTGGGTCACATGGGGTCATTGAGTACATATACAGGACTAGGGTGGGTCACATGGGGTCATTGAGCACTAATATAGGACTAGGGTGGGTCACTTGGGGTCATTGAGTACTTATATAGGACTAGGATGAGTCTCATGGGGTCATTGAATACTTATATAGGACTAGGGTGGGTCACATGGGGTGATTGAGTAATTATATAGTACTGGGGTGGGTCACATGGGGTCATTGTGTACATATATAGGATTAGGGTGGGTCACAAGCGGTCATTGAGTACTTATATAGGACTAGGGTGGGTCACATGGGGTAATTGAGTACTTATATAGGACAAGGGTGGGTCACATGGGGTCATTGAGTACTTATATAGGACTAGGGTGGGTCACATGTGGTCATTGAGTACTTATATAGGACAAGGGTGGGTCACATGCGGTCATTGAGTACTTATATAGGACTAGGGTGGGTCACATGGGGTAATTGAGTACTTATATAGGACAAGGGTGGGTCACATGGGGTCATTGAGTACTTATATAGGACTAGGATGGCTGACCTGGGGTCATTGAGTACTTAAATAGGACTAGGGTGGGTCACATGGTGTCATTGAGTACTTATATAGGACTAGGGTGGGTCACATGTGGTCATTGAGTACTTATATAAGACTAGCGTGGGTCACATGGGGTCATTGTGTACATATATAGGATTAGGGTGGGTCACATGGGGTCATTGAGTACATATATAGGACTAGGGTTGGTCACATGGGGTCATTGAGCACTAATATAGGACTAGGGTGGGTCACCTGGGGTCATTGAGTACTTTTATAAGACTAGGGTGGCTGACCTGGGGTCATTGAGTACTTATATAGGACTAGGGTGGGTCACATGGGGTCATTGAGTATTTATATAGGACTAGAGTGGGTCACATGGGGTCATTGAGTACTTATTTAGGTCTAGCGTGGGTCACATGGGGTCATTGTGTACATATATAGGATTAGGGTGGGTCACATGGGGTCATTGAGTACATATATAGGACTAGGGTGGGACACATGGGGTCATTGAGCACTAATATAGGACTAGGGTGGGTCACCTGGGGTCATTGAGTACTTATATAGGACTAGGATGAGTCACATGGGGTAATTGAGTACTTATATAGGACTAGGGTGGGTCACATGGGGTGATTGAGTAATTATATAGTACTGGGGTGGGTCACATGGGGTCATTGTGTACATATATAGGATTAGGGTGGGTCACATGGGGTCATTGAGTACATATATAGGACTAGGGTGGGACAGATGGGGTCATTGAGCACTAATATAGGACTAGGGTGGGTCACCTGGGGTCATTGAGTACTTATATAGGGCTAGAGTGGGTCACATGGGGTCATTGAGTACTTATTTAGTACTAGCGTGGGTCACATGGGGTCATTGAGCACTAATATAGGACTAGGGTGGGTCACCTGGGGCCATTGAGTACTTATATAGGGCTAGGATGGGTCACATGGGATCATTGAGTACTTATATAGGACTAGGGTGGGTCACATGGAATCATAGAGTACTTATATAGGACTAGGGTGGGTCACATGGGGTCATTGAGTACTTATATAGGACTAGCGTGGGTCACATGGGGTCATTGTGTACATATATAGGATTAGGGTGGGTCACATGGGGTCATTGAGTACATATATAGGACTAGGGTGGGTCACATGGGGTCATTGAGCACTAATATAGGACTAGGGTGGGTCACTTGGGGTCATTGAGTACTTATTTAGGACTAGGATGAGTCACATGGGGTCATTGAGTACTTATATAGGACTAGGGTGGGTCACATGGGGTGATTGAGTAATTATATAGTACTGGGGTGGGTCACATGGGGTCATTGTGTACATATATAGGATTAGGGTGGGTCACATGGGGTCATTGAGTACATATATAGGACTAGGGTGGGACACATGGGGTCATTGAGCACTAATATAGGACTAGGGTGGGTCACCTGGGGTCATTGAGTACTTATATAGGACTAGGATGAGTCACATGGGGTCATTGAGTACTTATATAGGACTAGGGTGGGTCACATGGGGTGATTGAGTAATTATATAGTACTGGGGTGGGTCACATGGGGTCATTGTGTACATATATAGGATTAGGGTGGGTCACATGGGGTCATTGAGTACATATATAGGATTAGGGTGGGTCACAAGCGGTCATTGAGTACTTATATAGGACTAGGGTGGGTCACATGGGGTAATTGAGTACTTATATAGGACAAGGGTGGGTCAAATTAGGTCATTGAGTACTTATATAGGACTAGGGTGGGTCACATGGGGTCATTGAGCACTAATATAGGACTAGGGTGGGTCACCTGGGGTCATTGAGTACTTATATAGGACTAGGATGAGTCTCATGGGGTCATTGAATACTTATATAGGACTAGGGTGGGTCACATGGGGTGATTGAGTAATTATATAGTACTGGGGTGGGTCACATGGGGTCATTGTGTACATATATAGGATTAGGGTGGGTCACATGGGGTCATTGAGTACTTATATAGGACTAGGGTGGGTCACATTTGGTCATTGAGTACTTATATAGGACAAGGGTGGGTCAAATTAGGTCATTGAGTACTTATATAGGACTAGGGTGGGTCACATGGGGTCATTGAGCACTAATATAGGACTAGGGTGGGTCACCTGGGGTCATTGAGTACTTATATAGGACTAGGATGAGTCTCATGGGGTCATTGAATACTTATATAGGACTAGGGTGGGTCACATGGGGTGATTGAGTAATTATATAGTACTGGGGTGGGTCACATGGGGTCATTGTGTACATATATAGGATTAGGGTGGGTCACATGGGGTCATTGAGTACATATATAGGATTAGGGTGGGTCACAAGCGGTCATTGAGTACTTATATAGGACTAGGGTGGGTCACATGGGGTAATTGAGTACTTATATAGGACAAGGGTGGGTCACATGGGGTCATTGAGTACTTATATAGGACTAGGGTGGGTCACATGTGGTCATTGAGTACTTATATAGGACTAGGGTGGGTCACATGGGGTGATTGAGTAATTATATAGTACTGGGGTGGGTCACATGGGGTCATTGTGTACATATATAGGACTAGGTTGGGTCACATGGGGTCATTGTGTACATATATAGGATTAGGGTGGGTCACATGGGGTCATTGAGTACATATACAGGACTAGGGTGGGTCACATGGGGTCATTGAGCACTAATATAGGACTAGGGTGGGTCACTTGGGGTCATTGAGTACTTATATAGGACTAGGATGAGTCTCATGGGGTCATTGAATACTTATATAGGATTAGGGTGGGTCACATGGGGTCATTGAGTACATATATAGGATTAGGGTGGGTCACAAGCGGTCATTGAGTACTTATATAGGACTAGGGTGGGTCACATGGGGTAATTGAGTACTTATATAGGACAAGGGTGGGTCACATGGGGTCATTGAGTACTTATATAGGACTAGGGTGGGTCACATGTGGTCATTGAGTACTTATATAGGACAAGGGTGGGTCACATGCGGTCATTGAGTACTTATATAGGACTAGGGTGGGTCACATGGGGTAATTGAGTACTTATATAGGACAAGGGTGGGTCACATGGGGTCATTGAGTACTTATATAGGACTAGGATGGCTGACCTGGGGTCATTGAGTACTTAAATAGGACTAGGGTGGGTCACATGGTGTCATTGAGTACTTATATAGGACTAGGGTGGGTCACATGTGGTCATTGAGTACTTATATAAGACTAGCGTGGGTCACATGGGGTCATTGTGTACATATATAGGATTAGGGTGGGTCACATGGGGTCATTGAGTACATATATAGGACTAGGGTTGGTCACATGGGGTCATTGAGCACTAATATAGGACTAGGGTGGGTCACCTGGGGTCATTGAGTACTTTTATAAGACTAGGGTGGCTGACCTGGGGTCATTGAGTACTTATATAGGACTAGGGTGGGTCACATGGGGTCATTGAGTATTTATATAGGACTAGAGTGGGTCACATGGGGTCATTGAGTACTTATTTAGGTCTAGCGTGGGTCACATGGGGTCATTGTGTACATATATAGGATTAGGGTGGGTCACATGGGGTCATTGAGTACATATATAGGACTAGGGTGGGACACATGGGGTCATTGAGCACTAATATAGGACTAGGGTGGGTCACCTGGGGTCATTGAGTACTTATATAGGACTAGGATGAGTCACATGGGGTAATTGAGTACTTATATAGGACTAGGGTGGGTCACATGGGGTGATTGAGTAATTATATAGTACTGGGGTGGGTCACATGGGGTCATTGTGTACATATATAGGATTAGGGTGGGTCACATGGGGTCATTGAGTACATATATAGGACTAGGGTGGGACAGATGGGGTCATTGAGCACTAATATAGGACTAGGGTGGGTCACATGGGGTAATTGAGTACTTATATAGGACAAGGGTGGGTCACATGGGGTCATTGAGTACTTATATAGGACTAGGGTGGGTCACATGTGGTCATTGAGTACTTATATAGGACTAGGGTGGGTCACATGGGGTGATTGAGTAATTATATAGTACTGGGGTGGGTCACATGGGGTCATTGTGTACATATATAGGACTAGGTTGGGTCACATGGGGTCATTGTGTACATATATAGGATTAGGGTGGGTCACATGGGGTCATTGAGTACATATACAGGACTAGGGTGGGTCACATGGGGTCATTGAGCACTAATATAGGACTAGGGTGGGTCACTTGGGGTCATTGAGTACTTATATAGGACTAGGATGAGTCTCATGGGGTCATTGAATACTTATATAGGATTAGGGTGGGTCACATGGGGTCATTGAGTACATATATAGGATTAGGGTGGGTCACAAGCGGTCATTGAGTACTTATATAGGACTAGGGTGGGTCACATGGGGTAATTGAGTACTTATATAGGACAAGGGTGGGTCACATGGGGTCATTGAGTACTTATATAGGACTAGGGTGGGTCACATGTGGTCATTGAGTACTTATATAGGACAAGGGTGGGTCACATGCGGTCATTGAGTACTTATATAGGACTAGGGTGGGTCACATGGGGTAATTGAGTACTTATATAGGACAAGGGTGGGTCACATGGGGTCATTGAGTACTTATATAGGACTAGGATGGCTGACCTGGGGTCATTGAGTACTTAAATAGGACTAGGGTGGGTCACATGGTGTCATTGAGTACTTATATAGGACTAGGGTGGGTCACATGTGGTCATTGAGTACTTATATAAGACTAGCGTGGGTCACATGGGGTCATTGTGTACATATATAGGATTAGGGTGGGTCACATGGGGTCATTGAGTACATATATAGGACTAGGGTTGGTCACATGGGGTCATTGAGCACTAATATAGGACTAGGGTGGGTCACCTGGGGTCATTGAGTACTTTTATAAGACTAGGGTGGCTGACCTGGGGTCATTGAGTACTTATATAGGACTAGGGTGGGTCACATGGGGTCATTGAGTATTTATATAGGACTAGAGTGGGTCACATGGGGTCATTGAGTACTTATTTAGGTCTAGCGTGGGTCACATGGGGTCATTGTGTACATATATAGGATTAGGGTGGGTCACATGGGGTCATTGAGTACATATATAGGACTAGGGTGGGACACATGGGGTCATTGAGCACTAATATAGGACTAGGGTGGGTCACCTGGGGTCATTGAGTACTTATATAGGACTAGGATGAGTCACATGGGGTAATTGAGTACTTATATAGGACTAGGGTGGGTCACATGGGGTGATTGAGTAATTATATAGTACTGGGGTGGGTCACATGGGGTCATTGTGTACATATATAGGATTAGGGTGGGTCACATGGGGTCATTGAGTACATATATAGGACTAGGGTGGGACAGATGGGGTCATTGAGCACTAATATAGGACTAGGGTGGGTCACCTGGGGTCATTGAGTACTTATATAGGGCTAGAGTGGGTCACATGGGGTCATTGAGTACTTATTTAGTACTAGCGTGGGTCACATGGGGTCATTGAGCACTAATATAGGACTAGGGTGGGTCACCTGGGGCCATTGAGTACTTATATAGGGCTAGGATGGGTCACATGGGATCATTGAGTACTTATATAGGACTAGGGTGGGTCACATGGAATCATAGAGTACTTATATAGGACTAGGGTGGGTCACATGGGGTCATTGAGTACTTATATAGGACTAGCGTGGGTCACATGGGGTCATTGTGTACATATATAGGATTAGGGTGGGTCACATGGGGTCATTGAGTACATATATAGGACTAGGGTGGGTCACATGGGGTCATTGAGCACTAATATAGGACTAGGGTGGGTCACTTGGGGTCATTGAGTACTTATTTAGGACTAGGATGAGTCACATGGGGTCATTGAGTACTTATATAGGACTAGGGTGGGTCACATGGGGTGATTGAGTAATTATATAGTACTGGGGTGGGTCACATGGGGTCATTGTGTACATATATAGGATTAGGGTGGGTCACATGGGGTCATTGAGTACATATATAGGACTAGGGTGGGACACATGGGGTCATTGAGCACTAATATAGGACTAGGGTGGGTCACCTGGGGTCATTGAGTACTTATATAGGACTAGGATGAGTCACATGGGGTCATTGAGTACTTATATAGGACTAGGGTGGGTCACATGGGGTGATTGAGTAATTATATAGTACTGGGGTGGGTCACATGGGGTCATTGTGTACATATATAGGATTAGGGTGGGTCACATGGGGTCATTGAGTACATATATAGGATTAGGGTGGGTCACAAGCGGTCATTGAGTACTTATATAGGACTAGGGTGGGTCACATGGGGTAATTGAGTACTTATATAGGACAAGGGTGGGTCAAATTAGGTCATTGAGTACTTATATAGGACTAGGGTGGGTCACATGGGGTCATTGAGCACTAATATAGGACTAGGGTGGGTCACCTGGGGTCATTGAGTACTTATATAGGACTAGGATGAGTCTCATGGGGTCATTGAATACTTATATAGGACTAGGGTGGGTCACATGGGGTGATTGAGTAATTATATAGTACTGGGGTGGGTCACATGGGGTCATTGTGTACATATATAGGATTAGGGTGGGTCACATGGGGTCATTGAGTACATATATAGGACTAGGGTGGGACAGATGGGGTCATTGAGCACTAATATAGGACTAGGGTGGGTCACCTGGGGTCATTGAGTACTTATATAGGGCTAGAGTGGGTCACATGGGGTCATTGAGTACTTATTTAGTACTAGCGTGGGTCACATGGGGTCATTGAGCACTAATATAGGACTAGGGTGGGTCACCTGGGGCCATTGAGTACTTATATAGGGCTAGGATGGGTCACATGGGATCATTGAGTACTTATATAGGACTAGGGTGGGTCACATGGAATCATAGAGTACTTATATAGGACTAGGGTGGGTCACATGGGGTCATTGAGTACTTATATAGGACTAGCGTGGGTCACATGGGGTCATTGTGTACATATATAGGATTAGGGTGGGTCACATGGGGTCATTGAGTACATATATAGGACTAGGGTGGGTCACATGGGGTCATTGAGCACTAATATAGGACTAGGGTGGGTCACTTGGGGTCATTGAGTACTTATTTAGGACTAGGATGAGTCACATGGGGTCATTGAGTACTTATATAGGACTAGGGTGGGTCACATGGGGTGATTGAGTAATTATTTAGTACTGGGGTGGGTCACATGGGGTCATTGTGTACATATATAGGATTAGGGTGGGTCACATGGGGTCATTGAGTACATATATAGGACTAGGGTGGGACACATGGGGTCATTGAGCACTAATATAGGACTAGGGTGGGTCACCTGGGGTCATTGAGTACTTATATAGGACTAGGATGAGTCACATGGGGTCATTGAGTACTTATATAGGACTAGGGTGGGTCACATGGGGTGATTGAGTAATTATATAGTACTGGGGTGGGTCACATGGGGTCATTGTGTACATATATAGGATTAGGGTGGGTCACATGGGGTCATTGAGTACATATATAGGATTAGGGTGGGTCACAAGCGGTCATTGAGTACTTATATAGGACTAGGGTGGGTCACATGGGGTAATTGAGTACTTATATAGGACAAGGGTGGGTCAAATTAGGTCATTGAGTACTTATATAGGACTAGGGTGGGTCACATGGGGTCATTGAGCACTAATATAGGACTAGGGTGGGTCACCTGGGGTCATTGAGTACTTATATAGGACTAGGATGAGTCTCATGGGGTCATTGAATACTTATATAGGACTAGGGTGGGTCACATGGGGTGATTGAGTAATTATATAGTACTGGGGTGGGTCACATGGGGTCATTGTGTACATATATAGGATTAGGGTGGGTCACATGGGGTCATTGAGTACTTATATAGGACTAGGGTGGGTCACATGTGGTCATTGAGTACTTATATAGGACAAGGGTGGGTCAAATTAGGTCATTGAGTACTTATATAGGACTAGGGTGGGTCACATGGGGTCATTGAGCACTAATATAGGACTAGGGTGGGTCACCTGGGGTCATTGAGTACTTATATAGGACTAGGATGAGTCTCATGGGGTCATTGAATACTTATATAGGACTAGGGTGGGTCACATGGGGTGATTGAGTAATTATATAGTACTGGGGTGGGTCACATGGGGTCATTGTGTACATATATAGGATTAGGGTGGGTCACATGGGGTCATTGAGTACATATATAGGATTAGGGTGGGTCACAAGCGGTCATTGAGTACTTATATAGGACTAGGGTGGGTCACATGGGGTAATTGAGTACTTATATAGGACAAGGGTGGGTCACATGGGGTCATTGAGTACTTATATAGGACTAGGGTGGGTCACATGTGGTCATTGAGTACTTATATAGGACTAGGGTGGGTCACATGGGGTGATTGAGTAATTATATAGTACTGGGGTGGGTCACATGGGGTCATTGTGTACATATATAGGACTAGGTTGGGTCACATGGGGTCATTGTGTACATATATAGGATTAGGGTGGGTCACATGGGGTCATTGAGTACATATACAGGACTAGGGTGGGTCACATGGGGTCATTGAGCACTAATATAGGACTAGGGTGGGTCACTTGGGGTCATTGAGTACTTATATAGGACTAGGATGAGTCTCATGGGGTCATTGAATACTTATATAGGACTAGGGTGGGTCACATGGGGTGATTGAGTAATTATATAGTACTGGGGTGGGTCACATGGGGTCATTGTGTACATATATAGGATTAGGGTGGGTCACAAGCGGTCATTGAGTACTTATATAGGACTAGGGTGGGTCACATGGGGTAATTGAGTACTTATATAGGACAAGGGTGGGTCACATGGGGTCATTGAGTACTTATATAGGACTAGGGTGGGTCACATGTGGTCATTGAGTACTTATATAGGACAAGGGTGGGTCACATGCGGTCATTGAGTACTTATATAGGACTAGGGTGGGTCACATGGGGTAATTGAGTACTTATATAGGACAAGGGTGGGTCACATGGGGTCATTGAGTACTTATATAGGACTAGGATGGCTGACCTGGGGTCATTGAGTACTTAAATAGGACTAGGGTGGGTCACATGGTGTCATTGAGTACTTATATAGGACTAGGGTGGGTCACATGTGGTCATTGAGTACTTATATAAGACTAGCGTGGGTCACATGGGGTCATTGTGTACATATATAGGATTAGGGTGGGTCACATGGGGTCATTGAGTACATAGATAGGACTAGGGTTGGTCACATGGGGTCATTGAGCACTAATATAGGACTAGGGTGGGTCACCTGGGGTCATTGAGTACTTTTATAAGACTAGGGTGGCTGACCTGGGGTCATTGAGTACTTATATAGGACTAGGGTGGGTCACATGGGGTCATTGAGTATTTATATAGGACTAGAGTGGGTCACATGGGGTCATTGAGTACTTATTTAGGTCTAGCGTGGGTCACATGGGGTCATTGTGTACATATATAGGATTAGGGTGGGTCACATGGGGTCATTGAGTACATATATAGGACTAGGGTGGGACACATGGGGTCATTGAGCACTAATATAGGACTAGGGTGGGTCACCTGGGGTCATTGAGTACTTATATAGGACTAGAATGAGTCACATGGGGTCATTGAGTACTTATATAGGACTAGGGTGGGTCACATGGGGTGATTGAGTAATTATATAGTACTGGGGTGGGTCACATGGGGTCATTGTGTACATATATAGGATTAGGGTGGGTCACATGGGGTCATTGAGTACATATATAGGACTAGGGTGGGACAGATGGGGTCATTGAGCACTAATATAGGACTAGGGTGGGTCACCTGGGGTCATTGAGTACTTATATAGGGCTAGAGTGGGTCACATGGGGTCATTGAGTACTTATTTAGTACTAGCGTGGGTCACATGGGGTCATTGAGCACTAATATAGGACTAGGGTGGGTCACCTGGGGCCATTGAGTACTTATATAGGGCTAGGATGGGTCACATGGGATCATTGAGTACTTATATAGGACTAGGGTGGGTCACATGGAATCATAGAGTACTTATATAGGACTAGGGTGGGTCACATGGGGTCATTGAGTACTTATATAGGACTAGCGTGGGTCACATGGGGTCATTGTGTACATATATAGGATTAGGGTGGGTCACATGGGGTCATTGAGTACATATATAGGACTAGGGTGGGTCACATGGGGTCATTGAGCACTAATATAGGACTAGGGTGGGTCACTTGGGGTCATTGAGTACTTATTTAGGACTAGGATGAGTCACATGGGGTCATTGAGTACTTATATAGGACTAGGGTGGGTCACATGGGGTGATTGAGTAATTATATAGTACTGGGGTGGGTCACATGGGGTCATTGTGTACATATATAGGATTAGGGTGGGTCACATGGGGTCATTGAGTACATATATAGGACTAGGGTGGGACACATGGGGTCATTGAGCACTAATATAGGACTAGGGTGGGTCACCTGGGGTCATTGAGTACTTATATAGGACTAGGATGAGTCACATGGGGTCATTGAGTACTTATATAGGACTAGGGTGGGTCACATGGGGTGATTGAGTAATTATATAGTACTGGGGTGGGTCACATGGGGTCATTGTGTACATATATAGGATTAGGGTGGGTCACATGGGGTCATTGAGTACATATATAGGATTAGGGTGGGTCACAAGCGGTCATTGAGTACTTATATAGGACTAGGGTGGGTCACATGGGGTAATTGAGTACTTATATAGGACAAGGGTGGGTCAAATTAGGTCATTGAGTACTTATATAGGACTAGGGTGGGTCACATGGGGTCATTGAGCACTAATATAGGACTAGGGTGGGTCACCTGGGGTCATTGAGTACTTATATAGGACTAGGATGAGTCTCATGGGGTCATTGAATACTTATATAGGACTAGGGTGGGTCACATGGGGTGATTGAGTAATTATATAGTACTGGGGTGGGTCACATGGGGTCATTGTGTACATATATAGGATTAGGGTGGGTCACATGGGGTCATTGAGTACTTATATAGGACTAGGGTGGGTCACATGTGGTCATTGAGTACTTATATAGGACAAGGGTGGGTCAAATTAGGTCATTGAGTACTTATATAGGACTAGGGTGGGTCACATGGGGTCATTGAGCACTAATATAGGACTAGGGTGGGTCACCTGGGGTCATTGAGTACTTATATAGGACTAGGATGAGTCTCATGGGGTCATTGAATACTTATATAGGACTAGGGTGGGTCACATGGGGTGATTGAGTAATTATATAGTACTGGGGTGGGTCACATGGGGTCATTGTGTACATATATAGGATTAGGGTGGGTCACATGGGGTCATTGAGTACATATATAGGATTAGGGTGGGTCACATGGGGTCATTGAGTACTTATATAGGACTAGGGTGGGTCACATGTGGTCATTGAGTACTTATATAGGACTAGGGTGGGTCACATGGGGTGATTGAGTAATTATATAGTACTGGGGTGGGTCACATGGGGTCATTGTGTACATATATAGGACTAGGTTGGGTCACATGGGGTCATTGTGTACATATATAGGATTAGGGTGGGTCACATGGGGTCATTGAGTACATATACAGGACTAGGGTGGGTCACATGGGGTCATTGAGCACTAATATAGGACTAGGGTGGGTCACTTGGGGTCATTGAGTACTTATATAGGACTAGGATGAGTCTCATGGGGTCATTGAATACTTATATAGGACTAGGGTGGGTCACATGGGGTGATTGAGTAATTATATAGTACTGGGGTGGGTCACATGGGGTCATTGTGTACATATATAGGATTAGGGTGGGTCACAAGCGGTCATTGAGTACTTATATAGGACTAGGGTGGGTCACATGGGGTAATTGAGTACTTATATAGGACAAGGGTGGGTCACATGGGGTCATTGAGTACTTATATAGGACTAGGGTGGGTCACATGTGGTCATTGAGTACTTATATAGGACAAGGGTGGGTCACATGCGGTCATTGAGTACTTATATAGGACTAGGGTGGGTCACATGGGGTAATTGAGTACTTATATAGGACAAGGGTGGGTCACATGGGGTCATTGAGTACTTATATAGGACTAGGATGGCTGACCTGGGGTCATTGAGTACTTAAATAGGACTAGGGTGGGTCACATGGTGTCATTGAGTACTTATATAGGACTAGGGTGGGTCACATGTGGTCATTGAGTACTTATATAAGACTAGCGTGGGTCACATGGGGTCATTGTGTACATATATAGGATTAGGGTGGGTCACATGGGGTCATTGAGTACATATATAGGACTAGGGTTGGTCACATGGGGTCATTGAGCACTAATATAGGACTAGGGTGGGTCACCTGGGGTCATTGAGTACTTTTATAAGACTAGGGTGGCTGACCTGGGGTCATTGAGTACTTATATAGGACTAGGGTGGGTCACATGGGGTCATTGAGTATTTATATAGGACTAGAGTGGGTCACATGGGGTCATTGAGTACTTATTTAGGTCTAGCGTGGGTCACATGGGGTCATTGTGTACATATATAGGATTAGGGTGGGTCACATGGGGTCATTGAGTACATATATAGGACTAGGGTGGGACACATGGGGTCATTGAGCACTAATATAGGACTAGGGTGGGTCACCTGGGGTCATTGAGTACTTATATAGGACTAGGATGAGTCACATGGGGTAATTGAGTACTTATATAGGACTAGGGTGGGTCACATGGGGTGATTGAGTAATTATATAGTACTGGGGTGGGTCACATGGGGTCATTGTGTACATATATAGGATTAGGGTGGGTCACATGGGGTCATTGAGTACATATATAGGACTAGGGTGGGACAGATGGGGTCATTGAGCACTAATATAGGACTAGGGTGGGTCACCTGGGGTCTTTGAGTACTTATATAGGGCTAGAGTGGGTCACATGGGGTCATTGAGTACTTATTTAGTACTAGCGTGGGTCACATGGGGTCATTGAGCACTAATATAGGACTAGGGTGGGTCACCTGGGGCCATTGAGTACTTATATAGGGCTAGGATGGGTCACATGGGATCATTGAGTACTTATATAGGACTAGGGTGGGTCACATGGAATCATAGAGTACTTATATAGGACTAGGGTGGGTCACATGGGGTCATTGAGTACTTATATAGGACTAGCGTGGGTCACATGGGGTCATTGTGTACATATATAGGATTAGGGTGGGTCACATGGGGTCATTGAGTACATATATAGGACTAGGGTGGGTCACATGGGGTCATTGAGCACTAATATAGGACTAGGGTGGGTCACTTGGGGTCATTGAGTACTTATTTAGGACTAGGATGAGTCACATGGGGTCATTGAGTACTTATATAGGACTAGGGTGGGTCACATGGGGTGATTGAGTAATTATATAGTACTGGGGTGGGTCACATGGGGTCATTGTGTACATATATAGGATTAGGGTGGGTCACATGGGGTCATTGAGTACATATATAGGACTAGGGTGGGACACATGGGGTCATTGAGCACTAATATAGGACTAGGGTGGGTCACCTGGGGTCATTGAGTACTTATATAGGACTAGGATGAGTCACATGGGGTCATTGAGTACTTATATAGGACTAGGGTGGGTCACATGGGGTGATTGAGTAATTATATAGTACTGGGGTGGGTCACATGGGGTCATTGTGTACATATATAGGATTAGGGTGGGTCACATGGGGTCATTGAGTACATATATAGGATTAGGGTGGGTCACAAGCGGTCATTGAGTACTTATATAGGACTAGGGTGGGTCACATGGGGTAATTGAGTACTTATATAGGACAAGGGTGGGTCAAATTAGGTCATTGAGTACTTATATAGGACTAGGGTGGGTCACATGGGGTCATTGAGCACTAATATAGGACTAGGGTGGGTCACCTGGGGTCATTGAGTACTTATATAGGACTAGGATGAGTCTCATGGGGTCATTGAATACTTATATAGGACTAGGGTGGGTCACATGGGGTGATTGAGTAATTATATAGTACTGGGGTGGGTCACATGGGGTCATTGTGTACATATATAGGATTAGGGTGGGTCACATGGGGTCATTGAGTACTTATATAGGACTAGGGTGGGTCACATTTGGTCATTGAGTACTTATATAGGACAAGGGTGGGTCAAATTAGGTCATTGAGTACTTATATAGGACTAGGGTGGGTCACATGGGGTCATTGAGCACTAATATAGGACTAGGGTGGGTCACCTGGGGTCATTGAGTACTTATATAGGACTAGGATGAGTCTCATGGGGTCATTGAATACTTATATAGGACTAGGGTGGGTCACATGGGGTGATTGAGTAATTATATAGTACTGGGGTGGGTCACATGGGGTCATTGTGTACATATATAGGATTAGGGTGGGTCACATGGGGTCATTGAGTACATATATAGGATTAGGGTGGGTCACAAGCGGTCATTGAGTACTTATATAGGACTAGGGTGGGTCACATGGGGTAATTGAGTACTTATATAGGACAAGGGTGGGTCACATGGGGTCATTGAGTACTTATATAGGACTAGGGTGGGTCACATGTGGTCATTGAGTACTTATATAGGACTAGGGTGGGTCACATGGGGTGATTGAGTAATTATATAGTACTGGGGTGGGTCACATGGGGTCATTGTGTACATATATAGGACTAGGTTGGGTCACATGGGGTCATTGTGTACATATATAGGATTAGGGTGGGTCACATGGGGTCATTGAGTACATATACAGGACTAGGGTGGGTCACATGGGGTCATTGAGCACTAATATAGGACTAGGGTGGGTCACTTGGGGTCATTGAGTACTTATATAGGACTAGGATGAGTCTCATGGGGTCATTGAATACTTATATAGGATTAGGGTGGGTCACATGGGGTCATTGAGTACATATATAGGATTAGGGTGGGTCACAAGCGGTCATTGAGTACTTATATAGGACTAGGGTGGGTCACATGGGGTAATTGAGTACTTATATAGGACAAGGGTGGGTCACATGGGGTCATTGAGTACTTATATAGGACTAGGGTGGGTCACATGTGGTCATTGAGTACTTATATAGGACAAGGGTGGGTCACATGCGGTCATTGAGTACTTATATAGGACTAGGGTGGGTCACATGGGGTAATTGAGTACTTATATAGGACAAGGGTGGGTCACATGGGGTCATTGAGTACTTATATAGGACTAGGATGGCTGACCTGGGGTCATTGAGTACTTAAATAGGACTAGGGTGGGTCACATGGTGTCATTGAGTACTTATATAGGACTAGGGTGGGTCACATGTGGTCATTGAGTACTTATATAAGACTAGCGTGGGTCACATGGGGTCATTGTGTACATATATAGGATTAGGGTGGGTCACATGGGGTCATTGAGTACATATATAGGACTAGGGTTGGTCACATGGGGTCATTGAGCACTAATATAGGACTAGGGTGGGTCACCTGGGGTCATTGAGTACTTTTATAAGACTAGGGTGGCTGACCTGGGGTCATTGAGTACTTATATAGGACTAGGGTGGGTCACATGGGGTCATTGAGTATTTATATAGGACTAGAGTGGGTCACATGGGGTCATTGAGTACTTATTTAGGTCTAGCGTGGGTCACATGGGGTCATTGTGTACATATATAGGATTAGGGTGGGTCACATGGGGTCATTGAGTACATATATAGGACTAGGGTGGGACACATGGGGTCATTGAGCACTAATATAGGACTAGGGTGGGTCACCTGGGGTCATTGAGTACTTATATAGGACTAGGATGAGTCACATGGGGTAATTGAGTACTTATATAGGACTAGGGTGGGTCACATGGGGTGATTGAGTAATTATATAGTACTGGGGTGGGTCACATGGGGTCATTGTGTACATATATAGGATTAGGGTGGGTCACATGGGGTCATTGAGTACATATATAGGACTAGGGTGGGACAGATGGGGTCATTGAGCACTAATATAGGACTAGGGTGGGTCACCTGGGGTCATTGAGTACTTATATAGGGCTAGAGTGGGTCACATGGGGTCATTGAGTACTTATTTAGTACTAGCGTGGGTCACATGGGGTCATTGAGCACTAATATAGGACTAGGGTGGGTCACCTGGGGCCATTGAGTACTTATATAGGGCTAGGATGGGTCACATGGGATCATTGAGTACTTATATAGGACTAGGGTGGGTCACATGGAATCATAGAGTACTTATATAGGACTAGGGTGGGTCACATGGGGTCATTGAGTACTTATATAGGACTAGCGTGGGTCACATGGGGTCATTGTGTACATATATAGGATTAGGGTGGGTCACATGGGGTCATTGAGTACATATATAGGACTAGGGTGGGTCACATGGGGTCATTGAGCACTAATATAGGACTAGGGTGGGTCACTTGGGGTCATTGAGTACTTATTTAGGACTAGGATGAGTCACATGGGGTCATTGAGTACTTATATAGGACTAGGGTGGGTCACATGGGGTGATTGAGTAATTATATAGTACTGGGGTGGGTCACATGGGGTCATTGTGTACATATATAGGATTAGGGTGGGTCACATGGGGTCATTGAGTACATATATAGGACTAGGGTGGGACACATGGGGTCATTGAGCACTAATATAGGACTAGGGTGGGTCACCTGGGGTCATTGAGTACTTATATAGGACTAGGATGAGTCACATGGGGTCATTGAGTACTTATATAGGACTAGGGTGGGTCACATGGGGTGATTGAGTAATTATATAGTACTGGGGTGGGTCACATGGGGTCATTGTGTACATATATAGGATTAGGGTGGGTCACATGGGGTCATTGAGTACATATATAGGATTAGGGTGGGTCACAAGCGGTCATTGAGTACTTATATAGGACTAGGGTGGGTCACATGGGGTAATTGAGTACTTATATAGGACAAGGGTGGGTCAAATTAGGTCATTGAGTACTTATATAGGACTAGGGTGGGTCACATGGGGTCATTGAGCACTAATATAGGACTAGGGTGGGTCACCTGGGGTCATTGAGTACTTATATAGGACTAGGATGAGTCTCATGGGGTCATTGAATACTTATATAGGACTAGGGTGGGTCACATGGGGTGATTGAGTAATTATATAGTACTGGGGTGGGTCACATGGGGTCATTGTGTACATATATAGGATTAGGGTGGGTCACATGGGGTCATTGAGTACTTATATAGGACTAGGGTGGGTCACATTTGGTCATTGAGTACTTATATAGGACAAGGGTGGGTCAAATTAGGTCATTGAGTACTTATATAGGACTAGGGTGGGTCACATGGGGTCATTGAGCACTAATATAGGACTAGGGTGGGTCACCTGGGGTCATTGAGTACTTATATAGGACTAGGATGAGTCTCATGGGGTCATTGAATACTTATATAGGACTAGGGTGGGTCACATGGGGTGATTGAGTAATTATATAGTACTGGGGTGGGTCACATGGGGTCATTGTGTACATATATAGGATTAGGGTGGGTCACATGGGGTCATTGAGTACATATATAGGACTAGGGTGGGACAGATGGGGTCATTGAGCACTAATATAGGACTAGGGTGGGTCACCTGGGGTCATTGAGTACTTATATAGGGCTAGAGTGGGTCACATGGGGTCATTGAGTACTTATATAGGACTAGCGTGGGTCACATGGGGTCATTGTGTACATATATAGGATTAGGGTGGGTCACATGGGGTCATTGAGTACATATATAGGACTAGGGTGGGTCACATGGGGTCATTGAGCACTAATATAGGACTAGGGTGGGTCACTTGGGGTCATTGAGTACTTATTTAGGACTAGGATGAGTCACATGGGGTCATTGAGTACTTATATAGGACTAGGGTGGGTCACATGGGGTGATTGAGTAATTATATAGTACTGGGGTGGGTCACATGGGGTCATTGTGTACATATATAGGATTAGGGTGGGTCACATGGGGTCATTGAGTACATATATAGGACTAGGGTGGGACACATGGGGTCATTGAGCACTAATATAGGACTAGGGTGGGTCACCTGGGGTCATTGAGTACTTATATAGGACTAGGATGAGTCACATGGGGTCATTGAGTACTTATATAGGACTAGGGTGGGTCACATGGGGTGATTGAGTAATTATATAGTACTGGGGTGGGTCACATGGGGTCATTGTGTACATATATAGGATTAGGGTGGGTCACATGGGGTCATTGAGTACATATATAGGATTAGGGTGGGTCACAAGCGGTCATTGAGTACTTATATAGGACTAGGGTGGGTCACATGGGGTAATTGAGTACTTATATAGGACAAGGGTGGGTCAAATTAGGTCATTGAGTACTTATATAGGACTAGGGTGGGTCACATGGGGTCATTGAGCACTAATATAGGACTAGGGTGGGTCACCTGGGGTCATTGAGTACTTATATAGGACTAGGATGAGTCTCATGGGGTCATTGAATACTTATATAGGACTAGGGTGGGTCACATGGGGTGATTGAGTAATTATATAGTACTGGGGTGGGTCACATGGGGTCATTGTGTACATATATAGGATTAGGGTGGGTCACATGGGGTCATTGAGTACTTATATAGGACTAGGGTGGGTCACATTTGGTCATTGAGTACTTATATAGGACAAGGGTGGGTCAAATTAGGTCATTGAGTACTTATATAGGACTAGGGTGGGTCACATGGGGTCATTGAGCACTAATATAGGACTAGGGTGGGTCACCTGGGGTCATTGAGTACTTATATAGGACTAGGATGAGTCTCATGGGGTCATTGAATACTTATATAGGACTAGGGTGGGTCACATGGGGTGATTGAGTAATTATATAGTACTGGGGTGGGTCACATGGGGTCATTGTGTACATATATAGGATTAGGGTGGGTCACATGGGGTCATTGAGTACATATATAGGATTAGGGTGGGTCACAAGCGGTCATTGAGTACTTATATAGGACTAGGGTGGGTCACATGGGGTAATTGAGTACTTATATAGGACAAGGGTGGGTCACATGGGGTCATTGAGTACTTATATAGGACTAGGGTGGGTCACATGTGGTCATTGAGTACTTATATAGGACTAGGGTGGGTCACATGGGGTGATTGAGTAATTATATAGTACTGGGGTGGGTCACATGGGGTCATTGTGTACATATATAGGACTAGGTTGGGTCACATGGGGTCATTGTGTACATATATAGGATTAGGGTGGGTCACATGGGGTCATTGAGTACATATACAGGACTAGGGTGGGTCACATGGGGTCATTGAGCACTAATATAGGACTAGGGTGGGTCACTTGGGGTCATTGAGTACTTATATAGGACTAGGATGAGTCTCATGGGGTCATTGAATACTTATATAGGATTAGGGTGGGTCACATGGGGTCATTGAGTACATATATAGGATTAGGGTGGGTCACAAGCGGTCATTGAGTACTTATATAGGACTAGGGTGGGTCACATGGAGTAATTGAGTACTTATATAGGACAAGGGTGGGTCACATGGGGTCATTGAGTACTTATATAGGACTAGGGTGGGTCACATGTGGTCATTGAGTACTTATATAGGACTAGGGTGGGTCACATGGGGTGATTGAGTAATTATATAGTACTGGGGTGGGTCACATGGGGTCATTGTGTACATATATAGGACTAGGTTGGGTCACATGGGGTCATTGTGTACATATATAGGATTAGGGTGGGTCACATGGGGTCATTGAGTACATATACAGGACTAGGGTGGGTCACATGGGGTCATTGAGCACTAATATAGGACTAGGGTGGGTCACTTGGGGTCATTGAGTACTTATATAGGACTAGGATGAGTCTCATGGGGTCATTGAATACTTATATAGGACTAGGGTGGGTCACATGGGGTGATTGAGTAATTATATAGTACTGGGGTGGGTCACATGGGGTCATTGTGTACATATAGAGGATTAGGGTGGGTCACAAGCGGTCATTGAGTACTTATATAGGACTAGGGTGGGTCACATGGGGTAATTGAGTACTTATATAGGACAAGGGTGGGTCACATGGGGTCATTGAGTACTTATATAGGACTAGGGTGGGTCACATGTGGTCATTGAGTACTTATATAGGACAAGGGTGGGTCACATGCGGTCATTGAGTACTTATATAGGACTAGGGTGGGTCACATGGGGTAATTGAGTACTTATATAGGACTAGGGTGGGTCACAAGCGGTCATTGAGTACTTATATAGGACTAGGGTGGGTCACATGGGGTAATTGAGTACTTATATAGGACAAGGGTGGGTCACATGGGGTCATTGAGTACTTATATAGGACTAGGGTGGGTCACATGTGGTCATTGAGTACTTATATAGGACAAGGGTGGGTCACATGCGGTCATTGAGTACTTATATAGGACTAGGGTGGGTCACATGGGGTAATTGAGTACTTATATAGGACAAGGGTGGGTCACATGGTGTCATTGAGTACTTATATAGGACTAGGGTGGGTCACATGTGGTCATTGAGTACTTATATAAGACTAGCGTGGGTCACATGGGGTCATTGTGTACATATATAGGATTAGGGTGGGTCACATGGGGTCATTGAGTACTTATATAGGACTAGGGTGGGTCACATGTGGTCATTGAGTACTTATATAGGACAAGGGTGGGTCACATGCGGTCATTGAGTACTTATATAGGACTAGGATGGCTGACCTGGGGTCATTGAGTACTTAAATAGGACTAGGGTGGGTCACATGGTGTCATTGAGTACTTATATAGGACTAGGGTGGGTCACATGTGGTCATTGAGTACTTATATAAGACTAGCGTGGGTCACATGGGGTCATTGTGTACATATATAGGATTAGGGTGGGTCACATGGGGTAATTGAGTACATATATAGGACTAGGGTGGGACACATGGGGTCATTGAGCACTAATATAGGACTAGGGTGGGTCACCTGGGGTCATTGAGTACTTATATAGGACTAGGATGAGTCACATGGGGTCATTGAGTACTTATATAGGACTAGGGTGGGTCACATGGGGTGATTGAGTAATTATATAGTACTGGGGTGGGTCACATGGGGTCATTGTGTACATATATAGGATTAGGGTGGGTCACATGGGGTCATTGAGTACATATATAGGACTAGGGTGGGACAGATGGGGTCATTGAGCACTAATATAGGACTAGGGTGGGTCACCTGGGGTCATTGAGTACTTATATAGGGCTAGAGTGGGTCACATGGGGTCATTGAGTACTTATTTAGTACTAGCGTGGGTCACATGGGGTCATTGAGCACTAATATAGGACTAGGGTGGGTCACCTGGGGCCATTGAGTACTTATATAGGGCTAGGATGGGTCACATGGGATCATTGAGTACTTATATAGGACTAGGGTGGGTCACATGGAATCATAGAGTACTTATATAGGACTAGGGTGGGTCACATGGGGTCATTGAGTACTTATATAGGACTAGCGTGGGTCACATGGGGTCATTGTGTACATATATAGGATTAGGGTGGGTCACATGGGGTCATTGAGTACATATATAGGACTAGGGTGGGTCACATGGGGTCATTGAGCACTAATATAGGACTAGGGTGGGTCACTTGGGGTCATTGAGTACTTATTTAGGACTAGGATGAGTCACATGGGGTCATTGAGTACTTATATAGGACTAGGGTGGGTCACATGGGGTGATTGAGTAATTATATAGTACTGGGGTGGGTCACATGGGGTCATTGTGTACATATATAGGATTAGGGTGGGTCACATGGGGTCATTGAGTACATATATAGGACTAGGGTGGGACAGATGGGGTCATTGAGCACTAATATAGGACTAGGGTGGGTCACCTGGGGTCATTGAGTACTTATATAGGACTAGGATGAGTCACATGGGGTCATTGAGTACTTATATAGGACTAGGGTGGGTCACATTAGGTCATTGAGTACTTATATAGGACTAGGGTGGTCACAAGGGGTTATTGAGTACTTATATAGGACTAGGGTGGGTCACATGTTGTCATTGAGTACCTTTATAGGACTAGCGTGGGTCACATGGGGTCATTGTGTACATATATAGGACTAGGGTGGGTCACATGGGGTCACTGACAACATATATAGGACTAGGGTGGGTCACATGGGGCGATAGTGCACTAATATATGACTAGGGTGGGTCAGCTGGGTTCATTGAGTACTTATATAGAACTAGGGTGGGTCACATGGGGTCATTGAGTACTTATATAGGACTAGCGTGGGTCACATGGGGTTATTGAGTACTTATATAGGACTAGGATGGGTCACATGGAGTTATTGAGTACTTATATAGGACTAGGGTGGGCCACATTAGGTCATTGAGTACTTATATAGGACTAGGGTGGGTCACATGGGGTTATTGAGTACTTATATAGGACTAGGGTGGGTCACATGGGGTCATTGAGTACTTATATAGGACTAGCGTGGGTCACATGGGGTCATTGTGTACATATATAGGACTAGGGTGGGTCACATGGGGTCATTGACTACATATATTGGACTAGGGTGGGTCACATGGGGTCATTGACTACATATATTGGACTAGGGTGGGTCACATGGGGTCATTGAGCACTAATATAGGACTATGGTGGGTCACCTGGGGTCATTGAGTACTTATATAGAACTAGGATGGGCCACATGGGTTCATTGAGTACTTATATAGGACAAGGGTGGGTCAAATTAGGTCATTGAGTACTTATATAGGACTAGGGTGGGTCACATGGGGTCATTGAGCACTAATATAGGACTAGGGTGGGTCACCTGGGGTCATTGAGTACTTATATAGGACTAGGATGAGTCTCATGGGGTCATTGAATACTTATATAGGACTAGGGTGGGTCACATGGGGTGATTGAGTAATTATATAGTACTGGGGTGGGTCACATGGGGTCATTGTGTACATATATAGGATTAGGGTGGGTCACATGGGGTCATTGAGTACTTATATAGGACTAGGGTGGGTCACATGTGGTCATTGAGTACTTATATAGGACAAGGGTGGGTCAAATTAGGTCATTGAGTACTTATATAGGACTAGGGTGGGTCACATGGGGTCATTGAGCACTAATATAGGACTAGGGTGGGTCACCTGGGGTCATTGAGTACTTATATAGGACTAGGATGAGTCTCATGGGGTCATTGAATACTTATATAGGACTAGGGTGGGTCACATGGGGTGATTGAGTAATTATATAGTACTGGGGTGGGTCACATGGGGTCATTGTGTACATATATAGGATTAGGGTGGGTCACATGGGGTCATTGAGTACATATATAGGATTAGGGTGGGTCACAAGCGGTCATTGAGTACTTATATAGGACTAGGGTGGGTCACATGGGGTAATTGAGTACTTATATAGGACAAGGGTGGGTCACATGGGGTCATTGAGTACTTATATAGGACTAGGGTGGGTCACATGTGGTCATTGAGTACTTATATAGGACTAGGGTGGGTCACATGGGGTGATTGAGTAATTATATAGTACTGGGGTGGGTCACATGGGGTCATTGTGTACATATATAGGACTAGGTTGGGTCACATGGGGTCATTGTGTACATATATAGGATTAGGGTGGGTCACATGGGGTCATTGAGTACATATACAGGACTAGGGTGGGTCACATGGGGTCATTGAGCACTAATATAGGACTAGGGTGGGTCACTTGGGGTCATTGAGTACTTATATAGGACTAGGATGAGTCTCATGGGGTCATTGAATACTTATATAGGACTAGGGTGGGTCACATGGGGTGATTGAGTAATTATATAGTACTGGGGTGGGTCACATGGGGTCATTGTGTACATATATAGGATTAGGGTGGGTCACAAGCGGTCATTGAGTACTTATATAGGACTAGGGTGGGTCACATGGGGTAATTGAGTACTTATATAGGACAAGGGTGGGTCACATGGGGTCATTGAGTACTTATATAGGACTAGGGTGGGTCACATGTGGTCATTGAGTACTTATATAGGACAAGGGTGGGTCACATGCGGTCATTGAGTACTTATATAGGACTAGGGTGGGTCACATGGGGTAATTGAGTACTTATATAGGACAAGGGTGGGTCACATGGGGTCATTGAGTACTTATATAGGACTAGGATGGCTGACCTGGGGTCATTGAGTACTTAAATAGGACTAGGGTGGGTCACATGGTGTCATTGAGTACTTATATAGGACTAGGGTGGGTCACATGTGGTCATTGAGTACTTATATAAGACTAGCGTGGGTCACATGGGGTCATTGTGTACATATATAGGATTAGGGTGGGTCACATGGGGTCATTGAGTACATATATAGGACTAGGGTTGGTCACATGGGGTCATTGAGCACTAATATAGGACTAGGGTGGGTCACCTGGGGTCATTGAGTACTTTTATAAGACTAGGGTGGCTGACCTGGGGTCATTGAGTACTTATATAGGACTAGGGTGGGTCACATGGGGTCATTGAGTATTTATATAGGACTAGAGTGGGTCACATGGGGTCATTGAGTACTTATTTAGGTCTAGCGTGGGTCACATGGGGTCATTGTGTACATATATAGGATTAGGGTGGGTCACATGGGGTCATTGAGTACATATATAGGACTAGGGTGGGACACATGGGGTCATTGAGCACTAATATAGGACTAGGGTGGGTCACCTGGGGTCATTGAGTACTTATATAGGACTAGGATGAGTCACATGGGGTCATTGAGTACTTATATAGGACTAGGGTGGGTCACATGGGGTGATTGAGTAATTATATAGTACTGGGGTGGGTCACATGGGGTCATTGTGTACATATATAGGATTAGGGTGGGTCACATGGGGTCATTGAGTACATATATAGGACTAGGGTGGGACAGATGGGGTCATTGAGCACTAATATAGGACTAGGGTGGGTCACCTGGGGTCATTGAGTACTTATATAGGGCTAGAGTGGGTCACATGGGGTCATTGAGTACTTATTTAGTACTAGCGCGGGTCACATGGGGTCATTGAGCACTAATATAGGACTAGGGTGGGTCACCTGGGGTCATTGAGTACTTATATAGGACTAGGATGAGTCACATGGGGTCATTGAGTACTTATATAGGACTAGGGTGGGTCACATGGGGTCATTGAGTACTTATATAGGACTAGCGTGGGTCACATGGGGTCATTGTGTACATATATAGGATTAGGGTGGGTCACATGGGGTCATTGAGTACTTATATAGGACTAGGATGAGTCACATGGGGTCATTGAGTACTTATATAGGACTAGGGTGGGTCACATGGGGTCATTGAGTACTTATATAGGACTAGCGTGGGTCACATGGGGTCATTGTGTACATATATAGGATTAGGGTGGGTCACATGGGGTCATTGAGTACATATATAGGACTAGGGTGGGTCACATGGGGTCATTGAGCACTAATATAGGACTAGGGTGGGTCACTTGGGGTCATTGAGTACTTATTTAGGACTAGGATGAGTCACATGGGGTCATTGAGTACTTATATAGGACTAGGGTGGGTCACATGGGGTCATTGAGTACATATATAGGACTAGGGTGGGACACATGGGGTCATTGAGCACTAATATAGGACTAGGGTGGGTCACCTGGGGTCATTGAGTACTTATATAGGACTAGGATGAGTCACATGGGGTCATTGAGTACTTATATAGGACTAGGGTGGGTCACATGGGGTGATTGAGTAATTATATAGTACTGGGGTGGGTCACATGGGGTCATTGTGTACATATATAGGATTAGGGTGGGTCACATGGGGTCATTGAGTACATATATAGGATTAGGGTGGGTCACAAGCGGTCATTGAGTACTTATATAGGACTAGGGTGGGTCACATGGGGTAATTGAGTACTTATATAGGACAAGGGTGGGTCAAATTAGGTCATTGAGTACTTATATAGGACTAGGGTGGGTCACATGGGGTCATTGAGCACTAATATAGGACTAGGGTGGGTCACCTGGGGTCATTGAGTACTTATATAGGACTAGGATGAGTCTCATGGGGTCATTGAATACTTATATAGGACTAGGGTGGGTCACATGGGGTGATTGAGTAATTATATAGTACTGGGGTGGGTCACATGGGGTCATTGTGTACATATATAGGATTAGGGTGGGTCACATGGGGTCATTGAGTACTTATATAGGACTAGGGTGGGTCACATGTGGTCATTGAGTACTTATATAGGACAAGGGTGGGTCAAATTAGGTCATTGAGTACTTATATAGGACTAGGGTGGGTCACATGGGGTCATTGAGCACTAATATAGGACTAGGGTGGGTCACCTGGGGTCATTGAGTACTTATATAGGACTAGGATGAGTCTCATGGGGTCATTGAATACTTATATAGGACTAGGGTGGGTCACATGGGGTGATTGAGTAATTATATAGTACTGGGGTGGGTCACATGGGGTCATTGTGTACATATATAGGATTAGGGTGGGTCACATGGGGTCATTGAGTACATATATAGGATTAGGGTGGGTCACAAGCGGTCATTGAGTACTTATATAGGACTAGGGTGGGTCACATGGGGTAATTGAGTACTTATATAGGACAAGGGTGGGTCACATGGGGTCATTGAGTACTTATATAGGACTAGGGTGGGTCACATGTGGTCATTGAGTACTTATATAGGACTAGGGTGGGTCACATGGGGTGATTGAGTAATTATATAGTACTGGGGTGGGTCACATGGGGTCATTGTGTACATATATAGGACTAGGTTGGGTCACATGGGGTCATTGTGTACATATATAGGATTAGGGTGGGTCACATGGGGTCATTGAGTACATATACAGGACTAGGGTGGGTCACATGGGGTCATTGAGCACTAATATAGGACTAGGGTGGGTCACTTGGGGTCATTGAGTACTTATATAGGACTAGGATGAGTCTCATGGGGTCATTGAATACTTATATAGGACTAGGGTGGGTCACATGGGGTGATTGAGTAATTATATAGTACTGGGGTGGGTCACATGGGGTCATTGTGTACATATATAGGATTAGGGTGGGTCACAAGCGGTCATTGAGTACTTATATAGGACTAGGGTGGGTCACATGGGGTAATTGAGTACTTATATAGGACAAGGGTGGGTCACATGGGGTCATTGAGTACTTATATAGGACTAGGGTGGGTCACATGTGGTCATTGAGTACTTATATAGGACAAGGGTGGGTCACATGCGGTCATTGAGTACTTATATAGGACTAGGGTGGGTCACATGGGGTAATTGAGTACTTATATAGGACAAGGGTGGGTCACATGGGGTCATTGAGTACTTATATAGGACTAGGATGGCTGACCTGGGGTCATTGAGTACTTAAATAGGACTAGGGTGGGTCACATGGTGTCATTGAGTACTTATATAGGACTAGGGTGGGTCACATGTGGTCATTGAGTACTTATATAAGACTAGCGTGGGTCACATGGGGTCATTGTGTACATATATAGGATTAGGGTGGGTCACATGGGGTCATTGAGTACATATATAGGACTAGGGTTGGTCACATGGGGTCATTGAGCACTAATATAGGACTAGGGTGGGTCACCTGGGGTCATTGAGTACTTTTATAAGACTAGGGTGGCTGACCTGGGGTCATTGAGTACTTATATAGGACTAGGGTGGGTCACATGGGGTCATTGAGTATATATATAGGACTAGAGTGGGTCACATGGGGTCATTGAGTACTTATTTAGGTCTAGCGTGGGTCACATGGGGTCATTGTGTACATATATAGGATTAGGGTGGGTCACATGGGGTCATTGAGTACATATATAGGACTAGGGTGGGACACATGGGGTCATTGAGCACTAATATAGGACTAGGGTGGGTCACCTGGGGTCATTGAGTACTTATATAGGACTAGGATGAGTCACATGGGGTCATTGAGTACTTATATAGGACTAGGGTGGGTCACATGGGGTGATTGAGTAATTATATAGTACTGGGGTGGGTCACATGGGGTCATTGTGTACATATATAGGATTAGGGTGGGTCACATGGGGTCATTGAGTACATATATAGGACTAGGGTGGGACAGATGGGGTCATTGAGCACTAATATAGGACTAGGGTGGGTCACCTGGGGTCATTGAGTACTTATATAGGGCTAGAGTGGGTCACATGGGGTCATTGAGTACTTATTTAGTACTAGCGTGGGTCACATGGGGTCATTGAGCACTAATATAGGACTAGGGTGGGTCACCTGGGGCCATTGAGTACTTATATAGGGCTAGGATGGGTCACATGGGATCATTGAGTACTTATATAGGACTAGGGTGGGTCACATGGAATCATAGAGTACTTATATAGGACTAGGGTGGGTCACATGGGGTCATTGAGTACTTATATAGGACTAGCGTGGGTCACATGGGGTCATTGTGTACATATATAGGATTAGGGTGGGTCACATTGGGTCATTGAGTACATATATAGGACCAGGGTGGGTCACATGGGGTCATTGAGCACTAATATAGGACTAGGGTGGGTCACTTGGGGTCATTGAGTACTTATTTAGGACTAGGATGAGTCACATGGGGTCATTGAGTACTTATATAGGACTAGGGTGGGTCACATGGGGTGATTGAGTAATTATATAGTACTGGGGTGGGTCACATGGGGTCATTGTGTACATATATAGGATTAGGGTGGGTCACATGGGGTCATTGAGTACATATATAGGACTAGGGTGGGACACATGGGGTCATTGAGCACTAATATAGGACTAGGGTGGGTCACCTGGGGTCATTGAGTACTTATATAGGACTAGGATGAGTCACATGGGGTCATTGAGTACTTATATAGGACTAGGGTGGGTCACATGGGGTGATTGAGTAATTATATAGTACTGGGGTGGGTCACATGGGGTCATTGTGTACATATATAGGATTAGGGTGGGTCACATGGGGTCATTGAGTACATATATAGGATTAGGGTGGGTCACAAGCGGTCCTTGAGTACTTATATAGGACTAGGGTGGGTCACATGGGGTAATTGAGTACTTATATAGGACAAGGGTGGGTCAAATTAGGTCATTGAGTACTTATATAGGACTAGGGTGGGTCACATGGGGTCATTGAGCACTAATATAGGACTAGGGTGGGTCACCTGGGGTCATTGAGTACTTATATAGGACTAGGATGAGTCTCATGGGGTCATTGAATACTTATATAGGACTAGGGTGGGTCACATGGGGTGATTGAGTAATTATATAGTACTGGGGTGGGTCACATGGGGTCATTGTGTACATATATAGGATTAGGGTGGGTCACATGGGGTCATTGAGTACTTATATAGGACTAGGGTGGGTCACATTTGGTCATTGAGTACTTATATAGGACAAGGGTGGGTCAAATTAGGTCATTGAGTACTTATATAGGACTAGGGTGGGTCACATGGGGTCATTGAGCACTAATATAGGACTAGGGTGGGTCACCTGGGGTCATTGAGTACTTATATAGGACTAGGATGAGTCTCATGGGGTCATTGAATACTTATATAGGACTAGGGTGGGTCACATGGGGTGATTGAGTAATTATATAGTACTGGGGTGGGTCACATGGGGTCATTGTGTACATATATAGGATTAGGGTGGGTCACATGGGGTCATTGAGTACATATATAGGATTAGGGTGGGTCACAAGCGGTCATTGAGTACTTATATAGGACTAGGGTGGGTCACATGGGGTAATTGAGTACTTATATAGGACAAGGGTGGGTCACATGGGGTCATTGAGTACTTATATAGGACTAGGGTGGGTCACATGTGGTCATTGAGTACTTATATAGGACTAGGGTGGGTCACATGGGGTGATTGAGTAATTATATAGTACTGGGGTGGGTCACATGGGGTCATTGTGTACATATATAGGACTAGGTTGGGTCACATGGGGTCATTGTGTACATATATAGGATTAGGGTGGGTCACATGGGGTCATTGAGTACATATACAGGACTAGGGTGGGTCACATGGGGTCATTGAGCACTAATATAGGACTAGGGTGGGTCACTTGGGGTCATTGAGTACTTATATAGGACTAGGATGAGTCTCATGGGGTCATTGAATACTTATATAGGACTAGGGTGGGTCACATGGGGTGATTGAGTAATTATATAGTACTGGGGTGGGTCACATGGGGTCATTGTGTACATATATAGGATTAGGGTGGGTCACAAGCGGTCATTGAGTACTTATATAGGACTAGGGTGGGTCACATGGGGTAATTGAGTACTTATATAGGACAAGGGTGGGTCACATGGGGTCATTGAGTACTTATATAGGACTAGGGTGGGTCACATGTGGTCATTGAGTACTTATATAGGACAAGGGTGGGTCACATGCGGTCATTGAGTACTTATATAGGACTAGGGTGGGTCACATGGGGTAATTGAGTACTTATATAGGACTAGGGTGGGTCACAAGCGGTCATTGAGTACTTATATAGGACTAGGGTGGGTCACATGGGGTAATTGAGTACTTATATAGGACAAGGGTGGGTCACATGGGGTCATTGAGTACTTATATAGGACTAGGGTGGGTCACATGTGGTCATTGAGTACTTATATAGGACAAGGGTGGGTCACATGCGGTCATTGAGTACTTATATAGGACTAGGGTGGGTCACATGGGGTAATTGAGTACTTATATAGGACAAGGGTGGGTCACATGGTGTCATTGAGTACTTATATAGGACTAGGGTGGGTCACATGTGGTCATTGAGTACTTATATAAGACTAGCGTGGGTCACATGGGGTCATTGTGTACATATATAGGATTAGGGTGGGTCACATGGGGTCATTGAGTACTTATATAGGACTAGGGTGGGTCACATGTGGTCATTGAGTACTTATATAGGACAAGGGTGGGTCACATGCGGTCATTGAGTACTTATATAGGACTAGGATGGCTGACCTGGGGTCATTGAGTACTTAAATAGGACTAGGGTGGGTCACATGGTGTCATTGAGTACTTATATAGGACTAGGGTGGGTCACATGTGGTCATTGAGTACTTATATAAGACTAGCGTGGGTCACATGGGGTCATTGTGTACATATATAGGATTAGGGTGGGTCACATGGGGTCATTGAGTACATATATAGGACTAGGGTTGGTCACATGGGGTCATTGAGCACTAATATAGGACTAGGGTGGGTCACCTGGGGTCATTGAGTACTTTTATAAGACTAGGGTGGCTGACCTGGGGTCATTGAGTACTTATATATGACTAGGGTGGGTCACATGGGGTCATTGAGTATTTATATAGGACTAGAGTGGGTCACATGGGGTCATTGAGTACTTATTTAGGTCTAGCGTGGGTCACATGGGGTCATTGTGTACATATATAGGATTAGGGTGGGTCACATGGGGTCATTGAGTACATATATAGGACTAGGGTGGGACACATGGGGTCATTGAGCACTAATATAGGACTAGGGTGGGTCACCTGGGGTCATTGAGTACTTATATAGGACTAGGATGAGTCACATGGGGTCATTGAGTACTTATATAGGACTAGGGTGGGTCACATGGGGTGATTGAGTAATTATATAGTACTGGGGTGGGTCACATGGGGTCATTGTGTACATATATAGGATTAGGGTGGGTCACATGGGGTCATTGAGTACATATATAGGACTAGGGTGGGACAGATGGGGTCATTGAGCACTAATATAGGACTAGGGTGGGTCACCTGGGGTCATTGAGTACTTATATAGGGCTAGAGTGGGTCACATGGGGTCATTGAGTACTTATTTAGTACTAGCGTGGGTCACATGGGGTCATTGAGCACTAATATAGGACTAGGGTGGGTCACCTGGGGCCATTGAGTACTTATATAGGGCTAGGATGGGTCACATGGGATCATTGAGTACTTATATAGGACTAGGGTGGGTCACATGGAATCATAGAGTACTTATATAGGACTAGGGTGGGTCACATGGGGTCATTGAGTACTTATATAGGACTAGCGTGGGTCACATGGGGTCATTGTGTACATATATAGGATTAGGGTGGGTCACATGGGGTCATTGAGTACATATATAGGACTAGGGTGGGTCACATGGGGTCATTGAGCACTAATATAGGACTAGGGTGGGTCACTTGGGGTCATTGAGTACTTATTTAGGACTAGGATGAGTCACATGGGGTCATTGAGTACTTATATAGGACTAGGGTGGGTCACATGGGGTGATTGAGTAATTATATAGTACTGGGGTGGGTCACATGGGGTCATTGTGTACATATATAGGATTAGGGTGGGTCACATGGGGTCATTGAGTACATATATAGGACTAGGGTGGGACAGATGGGGTCATTGAGCACTAATATAGGACTAGGGTGGGTCACCTGGGGTCATTGAGTACTTATATAGGACTAGGATGAGTCACATGGGGTCATTGAGTACTTATATAGGACTAGGGTGGGTCACATTAGGTCATTGAGTACTTATATAGGACTAGGGTGGTCACAAGGGGTTATTGAGTACTTATATAGGACTAGGATGGGTCACATGTTGTCATTGAGTACCTTTATAGGACTAGCGTGGGTCACATGGGGTCATTGTGTACATATATAGGACTAGGGTGGGTCACATGGGGTCACTGACAACATATATAGGACTAGGGTGGGTCACATGGGGCGATAGTGCACTAATATATGACTAGGGTGGGTCAGCTGGGTTCATTGAGTACTTATATAGAACTAGGGTGGGTCACATGGGGTCATTGAGTACTTATATAGGACTAGCGTGGGTCACATGGGGTTATTGAGTACTTATATAGGACTAGGATGGGTCACATGGAGTTATTGAGTACTTATATAGGACTAGGGTGGGCCACATTAGGTCATTGAGTACTTATATAGGACTAGGGTGGGTCACATGGGGTTATTGAGTACTTATATAGGACTAGGGTGGGTCACATGGGGTCATTGAGTACTTATATAGGACTAGCGTGGGTCACATGGGGTCATTGTGTACATATATAGGACTAGGGTGGGTCACATGGGGTCATTGACTACATATATTGGACTAGGGTGGGTCACATGGGGTCATTGACTACATATATTGGACTAGGGTGGGTCACATGGGGTCATTGAGCACTAATATAGGACTATGGTGGGTCACCTGGGGTCATTGAGTACTTATATAGAACTAGGATGGGCCACATGGGTTCATTGAGTACTTATATAGGACTAGGGTGGCTGACCTGGGGTCATTGAGTACTCATATAGGACTAGGATGGGTCACATGGGGTCATTGAGTACTTATATAGGATTAGGGTGGGTCACATGTGGTCATTGAATACTTATATAGCAGTAGGGTAGGTCACATGGGGTCATTGAGTACTTATATAGAACTAGGGTGGGTCACATGGGGTCATTGAGTACTCATATAGGACTAGCGTGGGTCACATGGGGTCATTGAGTACTTATATAGGACTAGGGTAGGTCACATGGGGTCATTGAGTACTTATATAGGACTAGGGTGGGTCACATAGGGTCATTGAATACTTATATAGGACTAGCGTGGGTCACATGGGGTCATTGATTACTTATATAGGACTAGGGTGGGTCACATGGAGTTATTGAGTACTTATATAGGACTAGGGTGGGTCACATAGGGTCAATGAGTACTTATATAGGACTAGGGTGGGTCACATGGAGTTATTGATTACTTATATAGGACTAGGGTGGGTCACAATAGGTCATTGAGTACTTATATAGGACTAGGGTTGGTCAGATAGGGTCATTGAGTACTTATATAGGACTAGGGTGGGTCACATGTGGTCATTGAGTACTTATATAGGACAAGGGTGGGTCAAATTAGGTCATTGAGTACTTATATAGGACTAGGGTGGGTCACAAGGGGTCATTGAGCACTAATATAGGACTAGGGTGGGTCACCTGGGGTCATTGAGTACTTATATAGGACTAGGATGAGTCTCATGGGGTCATTGAATACTTATATAGGACTAGGGTGGGTCACATGGGGTGATTGAGTAATTATATAGTACTGGGGTGGTTCACATGGGGTCATTGTGTACATATATAGGATTAGGGTGGGTCACATGGGGTCATTGAGTACATATATAGGACTAGGGTGGGACAGATGGGGTCATTGAGCACTAATATATGACTAGGGTGGGTCACCTGGGGTCATTGAGTACTTATATAGGACTAGGGTGGGTCACATGTGGTCATTGAGTACTTATATAGGACAAGGGTGGGTCAAATTAGGTCATTGAGTACTTATATAGGACTAGGGTGGGTCACATGGGGTCATTGAGCACTAATATAGGACTATGGTGGGTCACCTGGGGACATTGAGTACTTATATAGTTCTAGGATGGGTCACATGGGGTCATTGAGTACTTATATAGAACTAGGGTGGGTCACATGGGGTCATTGAATACTTATATAGGACTAGCGTGGGTCACATGGGATCATTGAATACTTATATAGGACTAGGTTGGGTCACATGGAGATATTGAGTACTTATATAGGACTAGGGTGGGTCAAATTAGGTCATTGAGTACTTATATAGGACTAGGGTGGGTCACATGGGGTTATTGAGTACTTATATATGACTAGGGTTGGTCACATGGGGTCATTGAGTACTTATATAGGACTAGCGTGGGTCACATGGGGTCATTGTGTACATATATAGGACTAGGGTGGGTCACATGGGGTCATTGACTACATATATAGGACTAGGGTGGGTCACATGGGGTCATAGAGCACTAATATATGACTAGGGTGGGTCACCTGGGGTCATTGAGTACTTATATAGGACTAGGGTGGGTCACATGGGGTGATTGAGTAATTATATAGTACTGGGGTGGGTCACATGGGGTCATTGTGTACATATATAGGACTAGGTTGGGTCACATGGGGTCATTGTGTACATATATAGGATTAGGGTGGGTCACATGGGGTCATTGAGTACATATACAGGACTAGGGTGGGTCACATGGGGTCATTGAGCACTAATATAGGACTAGGGTGGGTCACTTGGGGTCATTGAGTACTTATTTAGGACTAGGATGAGTCACATGGGGTCATTGAGTACTTATATAGGACTAGGGTGGGTCACATGGGGTGATTGAGTAATTATATAGTACTGGGATGGGTCACATGGTGTCATTGTGTACATATATAGGATTAGGGTGGGTCACATGGGGTCATTGAGTACATATATAGGACTAGGGTGGGACAGATGGGGTCATTGAGCACTAATATAGGACTAGGGTGGGTCACCTGGGGTCATTGAGTACTTATATAGGACTAGGATGAGTCACATGGGGTCATTGAGTACTTATATAGGACTAGGGTGGGTCACATTAGGTCATTGAGTACTTATATAGGACTAGGGTGGTCACATGGGGTTATTGAGTACTTATATAGGACTAGGGTGGGTCACATGTTGTCATTGAGTACCTTTATAGGACTAGCGTGGGTCACATGGGGTCATTGTGTACATATATAGGACTAGGGTGGGTCACATGGGGTCATTGACAACATATATAGGACTAGGGTGGGTCACATGGGGTGATTGAGTACTTATTTAGGACTAGCGTGGGTCACATTGGGTCATTGTGTACATATATAGGATTAGGGTGGGTCACATGGGGTCATTGAGTACATATATAGGACTAGGGTGGGACACATGGGGTCATTGAGCACTAATATTGGACTAGGGTGGGTCACCTGGGGTCATTGAGTACTTATATAGGACTAGGGAGGGTCACATGGGGTCATTGAGCACTAATATAGGACTAGGGTGGGTCACTTGGGGTCATTGAGTACTTATATAGGACTAGGATGAGTCACATGGGGTCATTGAGTACTTATATAGGACTAGGATGGGTCACATGGGGTGATTGAGTACTTATCTAGGACTTGCGTGGGTCACATGGGGTCATTGTTTACATATATAGGATTAGGGTGGGTCACATGGTGTCATTGAGTACATATATAAGACTAGGGTGGGACACATGGGGTCATTGAGCACTAATATAGGACTAGGGTGGGTCACCTGGGGTCATTGAGTACTTATATAGGACTAGGATGAGTCACATGGGGCCATTGAGTACTTATATAGGACTAGGGTGGGTCACATGGGGTGATTGAGTATTTATATAGGACTAGAGTGGGTCACATGGGGTCATTGAGTACTTATTTAGGACTAGCGTGGGTCACATGGGGTCATTGAGCACTAATATAGGACTAGGGTGGGTCACCTGGGGCCATTGAGTACTTATATATTACTAGGATGGATCACATGGGATCATTGATTACTTATATAGGACTGGGGTGGGTAACATGGGGTCATTGAGCACTAATATAGGACTAGGGTGGGTCACCTGGGGTCATTGAGTACTTATATAGGACTAGGATGAGTCACATGGGGTCATTGAGTACTTATATAGGACTAGGGTGGGTCACATGGGGTGATTGAGTATTTATATAGGACTAGAGTGGGTCACATGGGGTCATTGAGTACTTATTTAGGACTAGCGTGGGTCACATGGGGTCATTGAGCACTAATATAGGACTAGGGTGGGTCACCTGGGGCCATTGACTACTTATATAGGACTAGGGTGGGTCACATGGGGTGAGAGTGCACTAATATATGACTAGGGTGGGTCAGCTGGGGTCATTGAGTACTTATATAGAACTAGGGTGGGTCACATGGGGTCATTGAGTACTTATATAGGACTAGCGTGGGTCACATGGGGTCATTGAGCACTAATATAGGACTATGGTGGGTCACCTGGGGACATTGAGTACTTATATAGTTCTAGGATGGGTCACATGGGGTCATTGAGTACTTATATAGAACTAGGGTGGGTCACATGGGGTCATTGAATACTTATATAGGACTAGCGTGGGTCACATGGGATCATTGAGTACTTATATAGGACTAGGTTGGGTCACATGGAGTTATTGAGTACTTATATAGGACTAGGGTGGGTCAAAGTAGGTCATTGAGTACTTATATAGGACTAGGGTGGGTCACATGGGGTTATTGAGTACTTATATATGACTAGGGTTGGTCACATGGGGTCATTGAGTACTTATATAGGACTAGCGTGGGTCACATGGGGTCATTGTGTACATATATAGGACTAGGGTGGGTCACATGGGGTCATTGACTACATATATAGGACTAGGGTGGGTCACATGGGGTCATAGAGCACTAATATATGACTAGGGTGGGTCACCTGGGGTCATTGAGTACTTATATAGAACTAGGGTGGGTCACATGGGGTCATTCAGTACTCATATAGGACTAGCGTGGGTCACATGGGGTCATTGAGTACTTATATAGGACTAGGGTAGCTCACATGGGGTCATTGAGCACTAATATAGGACTAGGGTGGGTCACTTGGGGTCATTGAGTACTTATATAGGACTAGGATGAGTCACATGGGGTCATTGAGTACTTATATAGGACTAGGCTGGGTCACATGGGGTGATTGAGTACTTATTTAGGACTAGCGTGGGTCACATTGGGTCATTGTGTACATATATAGGATTAGGGTGGGTCACATGGGGTCATTGAGTACATATATAGGACTAGGGTGGGACACATGGGGTCATTGAGCACTAATATAGGACTAGGGTGGGTCACCTGGGGTCATTGAGTACTTATATAGGACTAGGGAGGGTCACATGGGGTCATTGAGCACTAATATAGGACTAGGGTGGGTCACTTGGGGTCATTGAGTACTTATATAGGACTAGGATGAGTCACATGGGGTCATTGAGTACTTATATAGGACTAGGATGGGTCACATGGGGTGATTGAGTACTTATCTAGGACTTGCGTGGGTCACATGGGGTCATTGTTTACATATATAGGATTAGGGTGGGTCACATGGTGTCATTGAGTACATATATAAGACTAGGGTGGGACACATGGGGTCATTGAGCACTAATATAGGACTAGGGTGGGTCACCTGGGGTCATTGAGTACTTATATAGGACTAGGATGAGTCACATGGGGCCATTGAGTACTTATATAGGACTAGGGTGGGTCACATGGGGTGATTGAGTATTTATATAGGACTAGAGTGGGTCACATGGGGTCATTGAGTACTTATTTAGGACTAGCGTGGGTCACATGGGGTCATTGAGCACTAATATAGGACTAGGGTGGGTCACCTGGGGCCATTGAGCACTAATATAGGACTAGGGTGGGTCACTTTGGGTCATTGAGTACTTATATAGGACTAGGATGAGTCACATGGGGTCATTGTGTACTTATATAGGACTAGGGTGGGTCACATGGGGTGATTGAGTACTTATATAGGACTAGCGTGGGTCACATGGGGTCATTGTTTACATATATAGGATTAGGGTGGGTCACATGGGGTCATTGAGTACATATATAGGACTAGGGTGGGTCACATGGGGTCATTGAGCACTAATATAGGACTAGGGTGGGTCACTTGGGGTCATTGAGTACTTATATAGAACTAGGATGAGTCACATGGGGTCATTGAGTACTTATATAGGACTAGGGTGGGTCACATGGGGTGATTGAGTAATTATATAGTACTGGGGTGGGTCACATGGGGTCATTGTGTACATATATAGGACTAGGTTGGGTCACCTGGGGTCATTGAGTACTTATATAGGACTAGGATGAGTCACATGGGGTCATTGAGTACTTATATAGGACTAGGGTGGGTCACATTAGGTCATTGAGTACTTATATAGGACTAGGGTTGTCACATGGGGTTATTGAGTACTTATATAGGACTAGGGTAGGTCACATGTTGTCATTGAGTACCTTTATAGGACTAGCGTGGGTCACATGGGGTCATTGTGTACATATATAGGACTAGGGTGGGTCACATGGGGTCATTGAGCACTAATATAGGACTAGGGTGGGTCACTTGGGGTCATTGAGTACTTATATAGAACTAGGATGAGTCACATGGGGTCATTGAGTACTTATATAGGACTAGGGTGGGTCACATTAGGTCATTGAGTACTTATATAGGACTAGGGTTGTCACATGGGGTTATTGAGTACTTATATAGGACTAGGGTGGGTCACATGTTGTCATTGAGTACCTTTATAGGACTAGCGTGGGTCACATGGGGTCATTGTGTACATATATAGGACTAGGGTGGGTCACATGGGGTCATTGACTACATATATAGGACTAGGGTGGGTCACATGGTGTGATAGTGCACTAACATATGACTAGGATGGGTCAGCTGGGGTCATTGAGTACTTATATAGAACTAGGGTGGGTCACATGGGGTCATTGAGTACTTATATAGGACTAGCGTGGGTCACATGGGGTTATTGAGTACTTATATAGGACTAGGGTGGGTCACATGGAGTTATTGAGTACTTATATAGGACTAGGGTGGGTCACAATAGGTCATTGAGTACTTATATAGGACTAGGGTGGGTCACATGGGGTCATTGAATACTTATATAGGACTACGGTGGGTCACATGTGGTCATTGAGTACTTATATAGGACAAGGGTGGGTCATTTGCGGTCATTGAGTACTTATATAGGACTAGGTTGGGTCACATGGAGTAATTGAGTACTTATATAGGACAAGGGTGGGTCACATGGGGTCATTGAGTACTTATATAGGACTAGGGTGGGTCACATGTGGTCATTGAGTACTTATATAGGACAAGGGTGGGTCACATGCGGTCATTGAGTACTTATATAGGACTAGGGTGGGTCACATGGGGTAATTGAGTACTTATATAGGACAAGGGTGGGTCACATGGGGTCATTGAGTACTTATATAGGACTAGGATGGCTGACCTGGGGTCATTGAGTACTTAAATAGGACTAGGGTGGGTCACATGGTGTCATTGAGTACTTATATAGGACTAGGGTGGGTCACATGTGGTCATTGAGTACTTATATAAGACTAGCGTGGGTCACATGGGGTCATTGTGTACATATATAGGATTAGGGTGGGTCACATGGGGTCATTGAGTACATATATAGGAATAGGGTTGGTCACATGGGGTCATTGAGCACTAATATAGGACTAGGGTGGGTCACCTGGGGTCATTGAGTACATTTATAAGACTAGGGTGGCTGACCTGGGGTCATTGAGTACTTATATAGGACTAGGATGAGTCACATGGGGTCATTGAGTACTTATATAGGACTAGGGTGGGTCACATGGGGTCATTGAGTATTTATATAGGACTAGAGTGGGTCACATGGGGTCATTGAGTACTTATTTAGGTCTAGCGTGGGTCACATGGGGTCATTGTGTACATATATAGGATTAGGGTGGGTCACATGGGGTCATTGAGTACATATATAGGACTAGGGTGGGACACATGGGGTCATTGAACACTAATATAGGACTAGGGTGGGTCACCTGGGGTCATTGAGTACTTATATAGGACTAAGATGAGTCACATGGGGTCATTGAGTACTTATATAGGACTAGGGTGGGTCACATGGGGTGATTGAGTATTTATATAGGACTAGAGTGGGTCACATGGGGTCATTGAGTACTTATTTAGTACTAGCGTGGGTCACATGGGGTCATTGAGCACTAATATAGGACTAGGGTGGGTCACCTGGGGCCATTGAGTACTTATATAGGGCTAGGATGGGTCACATGGGATCATTGAGTACTTATATAGGACTAGGGTGGGTCACATGGAATCATAGAGTACTTATATAGGACTAGGGTGGGTCACATGGGGTCATTGAGTACTTATATAGGACTAGCGTGGGTCACATGGGGTCATTGTGTACATATATAGGATTAGGGTGGGTCACATGGGGTCATTGAGTACATATATAGGACTAGGGTGGGTCACATGGGGTCATTGAGCACTAATATAGGACTAGGGTGGGTCACTTGGGGTCATTGAGTACTTATTTAGGACTAGGATGAGTCACATGGGGTCATTGAGTACTTATATAGGACTAGGGTGGGTCACATGGGGTGATTGAGTAATTATATAGTACTGGGGTGGGTCACATGGGGTCATTGTGTACATATATAGGATTAGGGTGGGTCACATGGGGTCATTGAGTACATATATAGGACTAGGGTGGGACAGATGGGGTCATTGAGCACTAATATAGGACTAGGGTGGGTCACCTGGGGTCATTGAGTACTTATATAGGACTAGGATGAGTCACATGGGGTCATTGAGTACTTATATAGGACTAGGGTGGGTCACATTAGGTCATTGAGTACTTATATAGGACTAGGGTGGTCACAAGGGGTTATTGAGTACTTATATAGGACTAGGGTGGGTCACATGTTGTCATTGAGTACCTTTATAGGACTAGCGTGGGTCACATGGGGTCATTGTGTACATATATAGGACTAGGGTGGGTCACATGGGGTCACTGACAACATATATAGGACTAGGGTGGGTCACATGGGGCGATAGTGCACTAATATATGACTAGGGTGGGTCAGCTGGGTTCATTGAGTACTTATATAGAACTAGGGTGGGTCACATGGGGTCATTGAGTACTTATATAGGACTAGCGTGGGTCACATGGGGTTATTGAGTACTTATATAGGACTAGGATGGGTCACATGGAGTTATTGAGTACTTATATAGGACTAGGGTGGGCCACATTAGGTCATTGAGTACTTATATAGGACTAGGGTGGGTCACATGGGGTTATTGAGTACTTATATAGGACTAGGGTGGGTCACATGGGGTCATTGAGTACTTATATAGGACTAGCGTGGGTCACATGGGGTCATTGTGTACATATATAGGACTAGGGTGGGTCACATGGGGTCATTGACTACATATATTGGACTAGGGTGGGTCACATGGGGTCATTGAGCACTAATATAGGACTATGGTGGGTCACCTGGGGTCATTGAGTACTTATATAGAACTAGGATGGGCCACATGGGTTCATTGAGTACTTATATAGGACTAGGGTGGCTGACCTGGGGTCATTGAGTACTCATATAGGACTAGGATGGGTCACATGGGGTCATTGAGTACTTATATAGGATTAGGGTGGGTCACATGTGGTCATTGAATACTTATATAGCAGTAGGGTAGGTCACATGGGGTCATTGAGTACTTATATAGAACTAGGGTGGGTCACATGGGGTCATTGAGTACTCATATAGGACTAGCGTGGGTCACATGGGGTCATTGAGTACTTATATAGGACTAGGGTAGGTCACATGGGGTCATTGAGTACTTATATAGGACTAGGGTGGGTCACATAGGGTCATTGAATACTTATATAGGACTAGCGTGGGTCACATGGGGTCATTGATTACTTATATAGGACTAGGGTGGGTCACATGGAGTTATTGAGTACTTATATAGGACTAGGGTGGGTCACATAGGGTCAATGAGTACTTATATAGGACTAGGGTGGGTCACATGGAGTTATTGTGTACTTATATAGGACTAGGGTGGGTCACAATAGGTCATTGAGTACTTATATAGGACTAGGGTTGGTCAGATAGGGTCATTGAGTACTTATATAGGACTAGGGTGGGTCACATGTGGTCATTGAGTACTTATATAGGACAAGGGTGGGTCAAATTAGGTCATTGAGTACTTATATAGGACTAGGGTGGGTCACATGGGGTCATTGAGCACTAATATAGGACTAGGGTGGGTCACCTGGGGTCATTGAGTACTTATATAGGACTAGGATGAGTCTCATGGGGTCATTGAATACTTATATAGGACTAGGGTGGGTCACATGGGGTGATTGAGTAATTATATAGTACTGGGGTGGGTCACATGGGGTCATTGTGTACATATATAGGATTAGGGTGGGTCACATGGGGTCATTGAGTACATATATAGGACTAGGGTGGGACAGATGGGGTCATTGAGCACTAATATATGACTAGGGTGGGTCACCTGGGGTCATTGAGTACTTATATAGGACTAGGGTGGGTCACATGTGGTCATTGAGTACTTATATAGGACAAGGGTGGGTCAAATTAGGTCATTGAGTACTTATATAGGACTAGGGTGGGTCACATGGGGTCATTGAGCACTAATATAGGACTATGGTGGGTCACCTGGGGACATTGAGTACTTATATAGTTCTAGGATGGGTCACATGGGGTCATTGAGTACTTATATAGAACTAGGGTGGGTCACATGGGGTCATTGAATACTTATATAGGACTAGCGTGGGTCACATGGGATCATTGAATACTTATATAGGACTAGGTTGGGTCACATGGAGATATTGAGTACTTATATAGGACTAGGGTGGGTCAAATTAGGTCATTGAGTACTTATATAGGACTAGGGTGGGTCACATGGGGTTATTGAGTACTTATATATGACTAGGGTTGGTCACATGGGGTCATTGAGTACTTATATAGGACTAGCGTGGGTCACATGGGGTCATTGTGTACATATATAGGACTAGGGTGGGTCACATGGGGTCATTGACTACATATATAGGACTAGGGTGGGTCACATGGGGTCATAGAGCACTAATATATGACTAGGGTGGGTCACCTGGGGTCATTGAGTACTTATATAGGACTAGGGTGGGTCACATGGGGTGATAGAGTAATTATATAGTACTGGGGTGGGTCACATGGGGTCATTGTGTACATATATAGGACTAGGTTGGGTCACATGGGGTCATTGTGTACATATATAGGATTAGGGTGGGCCACATTAGGTCATTGAGTACTTATATAGGACTAGGGTGGGTCACATGGGGTTATTGAGTACTTATATATGACTAGGGTTGGTCACATGGGGTCATTGAGTACTTATATAGGACTAGCGTGGGTCACATGGGGTCATTGTGTACATATATAGGACTAGGGTGGGTCACATGGGGTCATTGACTACATATATAGGACTAGGGTGGGTCACATGGGGTCATAGAGCACTAATATATGACTAGGGTGGGTCACCTGGGGTCATTGAGTACTTATATAGGACTAGGGTGGGTCACATGGGGTCATTGAGTACTTATATAGGACTAGCGTGGGTCACATGGGGTTATTGAGTACTTATATAGGACTAGGATGGGTCACATGGAGTTATTGAGTACTTATATAGGACTAGGGTGGGCCACATTAGGTCATTGAGTACTTATATAGGACTAGGGTGGGTCACATGGGGTTATTGAGTACTTATATAGGACTAGGGTGGGTCACATGGGGTCATTGAGTACTTATATAGGACTAGCGTGGGTCACATGGGGTCATTGTGTACATATATAGGACTAGGGTGGGTCACATGGGGTCATTGACTACATATATTGGACTAGGGTGGGTCACATGGGGTCATTGAGCACTAATATAGGACTATGGTGGGTCACCTGGGGTCATTGAGTACTTATATAGAACTAGGATGGGCCACATGGGTTCATTGAGTACTTATATAGGACTAGGGTGGCTGACCTGGGGTCATTGAGTACTCATATAGGACTAGGATGGGTCACATGGGGTCATTGAGTACTTATATAGGATTAGGGTGGGTCACATGTGGTCATTGAATACTTATATAGCAGTAGGGTAGGTCACATGGGGTCATTGAGTACTTATATAGAACTAGGGTGGGTCACATGGGGTCATTGAGTACTCATATAGGACTAGCGTGGGTCACATGGGGTCATTGAGTACTTATATAGGACTAGGGTAGGTCACATGGGGTCATTGAGTACTTATATAGGACTAGGGTGGGTCACATAGGGTCATTGAATACTTATATAGGACTAGCGTGGGTCACATGGGGTCATTGATTACTTATATAGGACTAGGGTGGGTCACATGGAGTTATTGAGTACTTATATAGGACTAGGGTGGGTCACATAGGGTCAATGAGTACTTATATAGGACTAGGGTGGGTCACATGGAGTTATTGTGTACTTATATAGGACTAGGGTGGGTCACAATAGGTCATTGAGTACTTATATAGGACTAGGGTTGGTCAGATAGGGTCATTGAGTACTTATATAGGACTAGGGTGGGTCACATGTGGTCATTGAGTACTTATATAGGACAAGGGTGGGTCAAATTAGGTCATTGAGTACTTATATAGGACTAGGGTGGGTCACATGGGGTCATTGAGCACTAATATAGGACTATGGTGGGTCACCTGGGGACATTGAGTACTTATATAGTTCTAGGATGGGTCACATGGGGTCATTGATTACTTATATAGAACTAGGGTGGGTCACATGGGGTCATTGAATACTTATATAGGACTAGCGTGGGTCACATGGGATCATTGAATACTTATATAGGACTAGGTTGGGTCACATGGAGATATTGAGTACTTATATAGGACTAGGGTGGGTCAAATTAGGTCATTGAGTACTTATATAGGACTAGGGTGGGTCACTTGGGGTTATTGAGTACTTATATATGACTAGGGTTGGTCACATGGGGTCATTGAGTACTTATATAGGACTAGCGTGGGTCACATGGGGTCATTGTGTACATATATAGGACTAGGGTGGGTCACATGGGGTCATTGACTACATATATAGGACTAGGGTGGGTGACATGGGGTCATAGAGCACTAATATATGACTAGGGTGGGTCACCTAGGGTCATTGAGTACTTATATAGGACTAGGGTGGGTCACATGGGGTGATAGAGTAATTATATAGTACTGGGGTGGGTCACATGGGGTCATTGTGTACATATATAGGACTAGGTTGGGTCACATGGGGTCATTGTGTACATATATAGGATTAGGGTGGGTCACATGGGGTCATTGAGGACATATACAGGACTAGGGTGGGTCACATGGGGTCATTGAGCACTAATATAGGACTAGGGTGGGTCACTTGGGGTCATTGAGTACTTATTTAGGACTAGGATGAGTCACATGGGGTCATTGAGTACTTATATAGGACTAGGGTGGGTCACATGGGGTGATTGAGTAATTATATAGTACTGGGATGGGTCACATGGTGTCATTGTGTACATATATAGGATTAGGGTGGGTCACATGGGGTCATTGAGTACATATATAGGACTAGGGTGGGACAGATGGGGTCATTGAGCACTAATATAGGACTAGGGTGGGTCACCTGGGGTCATTGAGTACTTATATAGGACTAGGATGAGTCACATGGGGTCATTGAGTACTTATATAGGACTAGGGTGGGTCACATTAGGTCATTGAGTACTTATATAGGACTAGGGTGGTCACATGGGGTTATTGAGTACTTATATAGGACTAGGGTGGGTCACATGTTGTCATTGAGTACCTTTATAGGACTAGCGTGGGTCACATGGGGTCATTGTGTACATATATAGGACTAGGGTGGGTCACATGGGGTCATTGACAACATATATAGGACTAGGGTGGGTCACATGGGGCGATAGTGCACTAATATATGTCTAGGGTGGGTCAGCTGGGTTCATTGAGTACTTATATAGAACTAGGGTGGGTCACATGGGGTCATTGAGTACTTATATAGGACTAGCGTGGGTCACATGGGGTTATTGAGTACTTATATAGGACTAGGGTGGGTCACATGGAGTTATTGAGTACTTATATTGGACTAGGGTGGGCCACATTAGGTCATTGAGTACTTATATAGGACTAGGGTGGGTCACATGGGGTTATTGAGTACTTATATAGGACTAGGGTGGGTCACATGGGGTCATTGAGTACTTATATAGGACTAGCGTGGGTCACATGGGGTCATTGTGTACATATATAGGACTAGGGTGGGTCACATGGGGTCATTGGCTACATATATAGGACTAGGGTGGGTCACATGGGGTCATTGAGCACTAATATAGGACTATGGTGGGTCACCTGGGGTCATTGAGTACTTATATAGGACTAGGATGGGCCACATGGGTTCATTGAGTACTTATATAGGACTAGGGTGGCTGACCTGGGGTCATTGAGTACTTATATAGGACTAGGATGGGTCACATGGGGTCATTGAGTACTTATATAGGATTAGGGTGGGTCACATGGGGTCATTGAATACTTATATAGCAGTAGGGTAGGTCACATGGGGTCATTGAGTACTTATATAGAACTAGGGTGGGTCACATGGGGTCATTGAGTACTCATATAGGACTAGCGTGGGTCACATGGGGTCATTGAGTACTTATATAGGACTAGGGTAGGTCACATGGGGTCATTGAGTACTTATATATGACTAGGGTGGGTCACATAGGGTCATTGAATACTTATATAGGACTAGCGTGGGTCACATGGGGTCATTGATTACTTATATAGGACTAGGGTGGGTCACATGGAGTTATTGAGTACTTATATAGGACTAGGGTGGGTCACATAGGGTCATTGAGTACTTATATAGGACTAGGGTGGGTCACATGGAGTTATTGAGTACTTATATAGGACTAGGGTGGGTCACAATAGGTCATTGAGTACTTATATAGGACTAGGGTTGGACAGATAGGGTCATTTAGTACTTATATAGGACTAGGGTGGGTCACATGTGGTCATTGAGTACTTATATAGGACAAGGGTGGGTCACATGGGGTCATTGAGTACTTATATAGGACTAGGGTGGCTGACCTGGGGTCATTGAGTACTTAAATAGGACTAGGGTGGGTCACATGGTGTCATTGAGTACTTATATAGGACTAGGGTGGGTCACATGTGGTCATTGAGTACTTATATAAGACTAGCGTGGGTCACATGGGGTCATTGTGTACATATATAGGATTAGGGTGGGTCACATGGGGTCATTGAGTACATATATACGACTAGGGTTGGTCACATGGGGTCATTGAGCACTAATATAGGACTAGGGTGGGTCACCTGGGGTCATTGAGTACTTTTATAAGACTAGGGTGGCTGACCTGGGGTCATTGAGTACTTATATAGGACTAGGATGAGTCACATGGGGTCATTGAGTACTTATATAGGACTAGGGTGGGTCACATGGGGTCATTGAGTATTTATATAGGACTAGAGTGGGTCACATGGGGTCATTGAGTACTTATTTAGGTCTAGCGTGGGTCACATGGGGTCATTGTGTACATATATAGGATTAGGGTGGGTCACATGGGGTCATTGAGTACATATATAGGACTAGGGTGGGACACATGGGGTCATTGAGCACTAATATAAGACTAGGGTGGGTCACCTGGGGTCATTGAGTACTTATATAGGACTTGGATGAGTCACATGGGGTCATTGAGTACTTATATAGGACTAGGGTGGGTCACATGGGGTGATTGAGTATTTATATAGGACTAGAGTGGGTCACATGGGGTCTTTGAGTACTTATTTAGTACTAGCGTGGGTCACATGGGGTCATTGAGCACTAATATAGGACTAGGGTGGGTCACCTGGGGCCATTGAGTACTTATATAGGACTAGGATGGGTCACATGGGATCATTGAGTACTTATATAGGACTAGGGTGGGTCACATGGAATCATAGAGTACTTATATAGGACTAGGGTGGGTCACATGGGTTCATTGAGTACTTATATAGGACTAGCGTGGGTCACATGGGGTCATTGTGTACATATATAGGATTAGGGTGGGTCACATGGGGTCATTGAGTACATATATAGGACTAGGGTGGGTCACATGGGGTCATTGAGCACTAATATAGGACTAGGGTGGGTCACTTGGGGTCATTGAGTACTTATTTAGGACTAGGATGAGTCACATGGGGTCATTGAGTACTTATATAGGACTAGGGTGGGTCACATGGGGTGATTGAGTAATTATATAGTACTGGGGTGGGTCACATGGGGTCATTGTGTACATATATAGGATTAGGGTGGGTCACATGGGGTCATTGAGTACATATATAGGACTAGGGTGGGACAGATGGGGTCATTGAGCACTAATATAGGACTAGGGTGGGTCACCTGGGGTCATTGAGTACTTATATAGGACTAGGATGAGTCACATGGGGTCATTGAGTACTTATATAGGACTAGGGTGGGTCACATTAGGTCATTGAGTACTTATATAGGACTAGGGTGGTCACATGGGGTTATTGAGTACTTATATAGGACTAGGGTGGGTCACATGTTGTCATTGAGTACCTTTATAGGACTAGCGTGGGTCAAATGGGGTCATTGTGTACATATATAGGACTAGGGTGGGTCACATGGGGTCATTGACAACATATATAGGACTAGGGTGGGTCACATGGGGCGATAGTGCACTAATATATGACTAGGGTGGGTCAGCTGGGTTCATTGAGTACTTATATAGAACTAGGGTGGGTCACATGGGGTCATTGAGTACTTATATAGGACTAGCGTGGGTCACATGGGGTTATTGAGTACTTATATAGGACTAGGATGGGTCACATGGAGTTATTGAGTACTTATATAGGACTAGGGTGGGCCACATTAGGTCATTGAGTACTTATATAGGACTAGGGTGGGTCACATGGGGTTATTGAGTACTTATATAGGACTAGGGTGGGTCACATGGGGTCATTGAGTACTTATATAGGACTAGCGTGGGTCACATGGGGTCATTGTGTACATATATAGGACTAGGGTGGGTCACATGGGGTCATTGACAACATATATAGGACTAGGGTGGGTCACATGGGGCGATAGTGCACTAATATATGACTAGGGTGGGTCAGCTGGGTTCATTGAGTACTTATATAGAACTAGGGTGGGTCACATGGGGTCATTGAGTACTTATATAGGACTAGCGTGGGTCACATGGGGTTATTGAGTACTTATATAGGACTAGGATGTGTCACATGGAGTTATTGAGTACTTATATAGGACTAGGGTGGGCCACATTAGGTCATTGAGTACTTATATAGGACTAGGGTGGGTCACATGGGGTTATTGAGTACTTATATAGGACTAGGGTGGGTCACCTGGCGTCATTGAGTACTTATATAGGACTTGGATGAGTCACATGGGGTCATTGAGTACTTATATAGGACTAGGGTGGGTCACATGGGGTGATTGAGTATTTATATAGGACTAGAGTGGGTCACATGGGGTCTTTGAGTACTTATTTAGTACTAGCGTGGGTCACATGGGGTCATTGAGCACTAATATAGGACTAGGGTGGGTCACCTGGGGCCATTGAGTACTTATATAGGACTAGGATGGGTCACATGGGATCATTGAGTACTTATATAGGACTAGGGTGGGTCACATGGAATCATAGAGTACTTATATAGGACTAGGGTGGGTCACATGGGGTCATTGAGTACTTATATAGGACTAGCGTGGGTCACATAGGGTCATTGTGTACATATATAGGATTAGGGTGGGTCACATGGGGTCATTGAGTACATATATAGGACTAGGGTGGGTCACATGGGGTCATTGAGCACTAATATAGGACTAGGGTGGGTCACTTGGGGTCATTGAGTACTTATTTAGGACTTGGATGAGTCACATGGGGTCATTGAGTACTTATATAGGACTAGGGTGGGTCACATGGGGTGATTGAGTAATTATATAGTACTGGGGTGGGTCACATGGGGTCATTGTGTACATATATAGGATTAGGGTGGGTCACATGGGGTCATTGAGTACATATATAGGACTAGGGTGGGACAGATGGGGTCATTGAGCACTAATATAGGACTAGGGTGGGTCACCTGGGGTCATTGAGTACTTATATAGGACTAGGATGAGTCACATGGGGTCATTGAGTACTTATATAGGACTAGGGTGGGTCACATTAGGTCATTGAGTACTTATATAGGACTAGGGTGGTCACATGGGGTTATTGAGTACTTATATAGGACTAGGGTGGGTCACATGTTGTCATTGAGTACCTTTATAGGACTAGCGTGGGTCACATGGGGTCATTGTGTACATATATAGGACTAGGGTGGGTCACATGGGGTCATTGACAACATATATAGGACTAGGGTGGGTCACATGGGGCGATAGTGCACTAATATATGACTAGGGTGGGTCAGCTGGGTTCATTGAGTACTTATATAGAACTAGGGTGGGTCACATGGGGTCATTGAGTACTTATATAGGACTAGCGTGGGTCACATGGGGTTATTGAGTACTTATATAGGACTAGGATGGGTCACATGGAGTTATTGAGTACTTATATAGGACTAGGGTGGGCCACATTAGGTCATTGAGTACTAATATAGGACTATGGTGGGTCACCTGGGGTCATTGAGTACTTATATAGAACTAGGATGGGCCACATGGGTTCATTGAGTACTTATATAGGACTAGGGTGGCTGACCTGGGGTCATTGAGTACTCATATAGGACTAGGATGGGTCACATGGGGTCATTGAGTACTTATATAGGATTAGGGTGGGTCACATGTGGTCATTGAATACTTATATAGCAGTAGGGTAGGTCACATGGGGTCATTGAGTACTTATATAGAACTAGGGTGGGTCACATGGGGTCATTGAGTACTCATATAGGACTAGCGTGGGTCACATGGGGTCATTGAGTACTTATATAGGACTAGGGTAGGTCACATGGGGTCATTGAGTACTTATATAGGACTAGGGTGGGTCACATAGGGTCATTGAATACTTATATAGGACTAGCGTGGGTCACATGGGGTCATTGATTACTTATATAGGACTAGGGTGGGTCACATGGAGTTATTGAGTACTTATATAGGACTAGGGTGGGTCACATAGGGTCAATGAGTACTTATATAGGACTAGGGTGGGTCACATGGAGTTATTGAGTACTTATATAGGACTAGGATGGGTCACATGGAGTTATTGAGTACTTATATAGGACTAGGGTGGGCCACATTAGGTCATTGAGTACTTATATAGGACTAGGGTGGGTCACATGGGGTTATTGAGTACTTATATAGGACTAGGGTGGGTCACCTGGCGTCATTGAGTACTTATATAGGACTTGGATGAGTCACATGGGGTCATTGAGTACTTATATAGGACTAGGGTGGGTCACATGGGGTGATTGAGTATTTATATAGGACTAGAGTGGGTCACATGGGGTCTTTGAGTACTTATTTAGTACTAGCGTGGGTCACATGGGGTCATTGAGCACTAATATAGGACTAGGGTGGGTCACCTGGGGCCATTGAGTACTTATATAGGACTAGGATGGGTCACATGGGATCATTGAGTACTTATATAGGACTAGGGTGGGTCACATGGAATCATAGAGTACTTATATAGGACTAGGGTGGGTCACATGGGGTCATTGAGTACTTATATAGGACTAGCGTGGGTCACATGGGGTCATTGTGTACATATATAGGATTAGGGTGGGTCACATGGGGTCATTGAGTACATATATAGGACTAGGGTGGGTCACATGGGGTCATTGAGCACTAATATAGGACTAGGGTGGGTCACTTGGGGTCATTGAGTACTTATTTAGGACTAGGATGAGTCACATGGGGTCATTGAGTACTTATATAGGACTAGGGTGGGTCACATGGGGTGATTGAGTAATTATATAGTACTGGGGTGGGTCACATGGGGTCATTGTGTACATATATAGGATTAGGGTGGGTCACATGGGGTCATTGAGTACATATATAGGACTAGGGTGGGACAGATGGGGTCATTGAGCACTAATATAGGACTAGGGTGGGTCACCTGGGGTCATTGAGTACTTATATAGGACTAGGATGAGTCACATGGGGTCATTGAGTACTTATATAGGACTAGGGTGGGTCACATTAGGTCATTGAGTACTTATATAGGACTAGGGTGGTCACATGGGGTTATTGAGTACTTATATAGGACTAGGGTGGGTCACATGTTGTCATTGAGTACCTTTATAGGATTAGCGTGGGTCACATGGGGTCATTGTGTACATATATAGGACTAGGGTGGGTCACATGGGGTCATTGACAACATATATAGGACTAGGGTGGGTCACATGGGGCGATAGTGCACTAATATATGACTAGGGTGGGTCAGCTGGGTTCATTGAGTACTAATATAGAACTAGGGTGGGTCACATGGGGTCATTGAGTACTTATATAGGACTAGCGTGGGTCACATGGGGTTATTGAGTACTTATATAGGACTAGGATGGGTCACATGGAGTTATTGAGTACTTATATAGGACTAGGGTGGGCCACATTAGGTCATTGAGTACTAATATAGGACTATGGTGGGTCACCTGGGGTCATTGAGTACTTATATAGAACTAGGATGGGCCACATGGGTTCATTGAGTACTTATATAGGACTAGGGTGGCTGACCTGGGGTCATTGAGTACTCATATAGGACTAGGATGGGTCACATGGGGTCATTGAGTACTTATATAGGATTAGGGTGGGTCACATGTGGTCATTGAATACTTATATAGCAGTAGGGTAGGTCACATGGGGTCATTGAGTACTTATATAGAACTAGGGTGGGTCACATGGGGTCATTGAGTACTCATATAGGACTAGCGTGGGTCACATGGGGTCATTGAGTACTTATATAGGACTAGGGTAGGTCACATGGGGTCATTGAGTACTTATATAGGACTAGGGTGGGTCACATAGGGTCATTGAATACTTATATAGGACTAGCGTGGGTCACATGGGGTCATTGATTACTTATATAGGACTAGGGTGGGTCACATGGAGTTATTGAGTACTTATATAGGACTAGGGTGGGTCACATAGGGTCAATGAGTACTTATATAGGACTAGGGTGGGTCACATGGAGTTATTGAGTACTTATATAGGACTAGGGTGGGTCACAATAGGTCATTGAGTACTTATATAGGACTAGGGTTGGTCAGATAGGGTCATTGAGTACTTATATAGGACTAGGGTGGGTCACATGTGGTCATTGAGTACTTATATAGGACAAGGGTGGGTCAAATTAGGTCATTGAGTACTTATATAGGACTAGGGTGGGTCACATTGGGTCATTGAGCACTAATATAGGACTAGGGTGGGTCACCTGGGGTCATTGAGTACTTATATAGGACTAGGATGAGTCTCATGGGGTCATTGAATACTTATATAGGACTAGGGTGGGTCACATGGGGTGATTGAGTAATTATATAGTACTGGGGTGGGTCACATGGGGTCATTGTGTACATATATAGGATTAGGGTGGGTCACATGAGGTCATTGAGTACATATATAGGACTAGGGTGGGACAGATGGGGTCATTGAGCACTAATATATGACTAGGGTGGGTCACCTGGGGTCATTAAGTACTTATATAGGACTAGGGTGGGTCACATGTGGTCATTGAGTACTTATATAGGACAAGGGTGGGTCAAATTAGGTCATTGAGTACTTATATAGGACTAGGGTGGGTCACATGGGGTCATTGAGCACTAATATAGGACTATGGTGGGTCACCTGGGGACATTGAGTACTTATATAGTTCTAGGATGGGTCACATGGGGTCATTGAGTACTTATATAGAACTAGGGTGAGTCACATGGGGTCATTGAATACTTATATAGGACTAGCGTGGGTCACATGGGATCATTGAATACTTATATAGGACTAGGTTGGGTCACATGGAGATATTGAGTACTTATATAGGACTAGGGTGGGTCAAATTAGGTCATTGAGTACTTATATAGGACTAGGGTGGGTCACATGGGGTTATTGAGTACTTATATATGACTAGGGTTGGTCACATGGGGTCATTGAGTACTTATATAGGACTAGCGTGGGTCACATGGGGTCATTGTGTACATATATAGGACTAGGGTGGGTCACATGGGGTCATTGACTACATATATAGGACTAGGGTGGGTCACATGGGGTCATAGAGCACTAATATATGACTAGGGTGGGTCACCTGGGGTCATTGAGTACTTATATAGGACTAGGGTGGGTCACATGGGGTGATTGAGTAATTATATAGTACTGGGGTGGGTCACATGGGGTCATTGTGTACATATATAGGACTAGGTTGTGTCACATGGGGTCATTGTGTACATATATAGGATTAGGGTGGGTCACATGGGGTCATTGAGTACATATACAGGACTAGGGTGGGTCACATGGGGTCATTGTTTAGAGTATGAACTCTGATAGGGTAGAAATTACTCTAACACCAGGTTAATTTTTTTCTTTGTGTGTGTTCTATCGTGTGTTGGCACGTGATGTAACGTTTTCGTATCCTTGCGAAAACCGACTGACTGTCCGCTTACGCGACCACCCTTCTCTTCCCCACGGTATACAAAAGCTAGATGCTTATTGGTTCCGAACGCGTTATCTCCGTAGTCCCGAAGTGTACACGACGCGGACAGCCAATCAGGATCACCAAGTCAACGGACCATTTGTATATTATATTGTAGAGTCGTGCACGACTTGTATGTTGAATTGAATAGCCATGAGATATGTTAGTGTAGGTATAGCCTGTTTTGTATTTATATATCTAGATTCAAATTTTATATGGGTGTATCCCAACTATTGTTTTGCTATCCTACGTAACAGACTCCCCGTTGAGAGGAACGATCAATCACTGCCCTTTGACACACTGTTTATTGAGGAACATATTTGTTGCTTTATTTATTAATTTTCATATCAAGTACAATCAAATTTTAAATATATGTGATGTAATGTTGTTACTTGTTAATAATCCAAAAAAAAACTTAGTACTAAATACAAATATATGACTATAAATCAGGTAGTATACATATATATTTCGTGGATCGCTTAAGCATCCCACTATTGGTTTTCAATGTGACAGCACGTATCACTTCGTCAGAGCCTGGATGTAATTCATGCACTCGACCTAAAGCCCATTGTGAACAAGGCAATGTTTTGTCCTTGATAAGTGCGAGTGATCCAAGTTTTACTTTAGATTCTTCCTTTGTCCATTTATTTCGAACTTGTAATTCATTGAGGTATTCCAACCTCCAGCGTGTCCAGAAGTCTTGTCTCATTTTCGTCAAATGTTGCCATGTTGATAGTCGATTATCTGGAATAGAAGACAAATCTCCCTCTGGCAAGGTAGTAAATGTTCTGCCTATTAAATAATGTGCTGGTGTTATGGCTTGAAGGTCATTTGGGTCAGAGGACAGAGATGCTATAGGCCTTGAATTTAGAATTCCTTCTACTTCTATAGCAAAGGTGTTCAATTCTTCGAAGGTAACCAGCATCTCACCGATCACTCTTTTAAAGTGATGTTTAAACACTTTGACTGTTGCTTCCCAAAGCCCTCCAAAATGAGGAGCTAAAGGTGGAATGAAGTGCCAAGTGATACGACGATCGCTTGCAAACCTTTCTATAACATTTCGATGATTATCAGAGTTAAACAACACATATAATTCCTTGAGCTGATTGTTTGCCCCGATGAAATTTGTCCCATTATCCGAATGAATATGTTCAGGCATGCCCCTTCGAGCTATAAAACGTCGCAACGCCGCTAGAAAACCTTCGGTAGTTAAGTCGCTTACCACTTCAAAGTGTACTGCTTTGATTACTAAACACACAAACACACATATATAAACCTTTAGTTTATTACGATTGCGGAATTTTTTCTCTTTTATGTGGAATGGTCCGCAATAATCAATTCCGGTGTGTGTAAAAGGTGTTGTTTGATTTACCCGGTAACTTGGTAAATTCGCCATTTTATATTGGGTCACATTAGAACGAAATCTGAAGCACCGCATGCAGCCCTTTATGATCCTTCGAATTTGATTTTTACCATCTATCAACCAAAATTTTTGGCGCATATTGTATAAAGTCGCTTGTATGCTTGTATGATAGTGCTTAAGATGACTTTCTCGTATTATGCAATCGGTTAAAGGATGTTTATTGGGAAGTAGGATTGGATGCTTTTGTGAGAACTTCAGATTTGCTTGTGTTAATCGACCACCGACTCTAATAATATCGTTTTCGTCCAGGAAAGGGTTCAGACCTGCTAGTTTTCCCTTATACGGTGTGGTGCTCTTCAAAGAATGCAGATCACTTTTAAAACATGTGATTTGTAACAGTCTTAATATACAGATCTCTGCCATGTTCAACTCGTTTGGCGATATAGCTCCCGTCGATTTATTGGATGGCAACCATCTGCGACAATTCGCTATAATACGAATTAATTTTGTATAGGATGAATATCTACTAAGAATTTCCGCGTCAACCATTCTAACATTAAAACAAACATTTCGCTTTATTTCGGGAGTCTCTTTTATTTCGATTCTAAGATTTGGCCACTGTTTTTCATCGCTTAGAAGCCATGAAGGACCTGAGAACCATATTTTATTTTTTACGAATTCATCTGGAAGTTGACCTCGTGATATGGCGTCGGCTGGATTGTCATCCGTTCTCACGTGTCTCCAACTATGTCTACTAGTCATTTCTTGTATACTCGCAACACGGTTTGATACATATGTTTGTAAGAGGTGAGGCGGCGTTCTAATCCAACAAAGTGCTATCGTAGAATCGCTCCAAAGAACTGTTTTACTGATAGATTTAATACCGAGCGACCTGGTGATTTCGTGACATAATTTGGCCAATAATAGAGAACCGCAGAGTTCTAATCTAGGTATAGTCGTAGGTTTTATGGGAGCTACTCGAGATTTTGCGCTGACTAAATGACAAACAACCTTTCCGTATTTATTTTGTGTTCGTAAATAAACGCATGCACCATATCCACTATTACTAGCATCGCAAAAACCATGGAGTTGGAAATCAGTACATTCAGATACGATTATATTGCGTTTAATTGTTATTTCGCCTAAGGATTCCCATTGCTTTACAAAATTTAACCACTTAAAATGTATGCTCGGTGGTATAGTTTGGTCCCAGTGAATGTTTGATTTCCATATGTCTTGCATTAACCTTTTCGCGAAAAATATTATTGGTCCAAGTAAACCCAATGGGTCAAAGATCCTTGCAATATCAGATAGTATCATCCTTTTCGTAAACCTTTCATTTTGGGAAATCGGAGATGGATTATAGCAAATCGCGTCATCGATAGTGCGCCAAGTTAGTCCTAATGTTCTTGATGTCGTTTCGGTTTTTAAGATAAATTCTGCTGTATTTTCGTTTGACGCTAAATCGTGTATCACATTGGTGTCGTTAGACGCCCATTGTCTTATTTCAAATCCTCCTGACTTTAACAGTGCAATAATTTCATCTCTTATTTCCCTTAATTCGCTTATAGAATCCGCGCCTGTCAGCAAATCGTCTACGTACATGTGTGTTTTTATAACCTCAGCAGCCCGCGGATAACTGCCCCTTTCATCATCCGCCAACCGATGTAGCGTTCTAATTGCCAAAAACGGTGATGATGCTACCCCAAATGTCAACGTATTTAGATCGAATGACATTATTTCATCATTGTGGCGCCATAAGATGCGTTGATATTTCCTATCGTCTTGATGTACCCTAACCTGACGGTACATTTTTTCTATGTCTGCAGTGATAACATAAGCGTAGGTTCTGAATCTGATTAAATGGGTTGTTAGAGGTTCCTGAATCGTCGGCCCTGTTAACAATAAGTCATTTAAGGATTTACCTCCACTCACTTTGGCCGATGCGTCGAAGACGATTCTAACTTTTGTAGTTTGACTATTTTGTTTTATGACAGCATGATGAGGCATAAAATATTCTGAACCTTTATTTACTTTGGTTAATGACATATGACCTAAGCTAATATATTCATTAATGATACGTGTGTATTCGTTCTGTAAAATTTTATTTTTGCTAAACTTACGTTCTAGTAATAATAAACGTTTGAGAGCTATTGTACGAGAATCGTGTATGATATTGTTATTGTCCTTGAACGGTAGTCGAACTGTATATCGACCATCACTTTCTCGTGATGTGGTCATTGTGTAATGATTCTCGCAAAATATGTCTCCAGCTGATCGTGATTTACGATCAGGTAATTCTTCAACAACCCAAAATTGATTCATTAGTTTTTCTAAATTCATCAGATTACAAACATGGCCTATATCCCTTTGTTCACTAATGTTCCCAGCTACTAACCATCCTAGGCGTGTTTTTTGTAAATAAAGGTCTTCCTTGCCTACTGATAAATCGATTTGTCCTAATGCGAAAAGCGACATTGTCGTGCCTGCCCCGATTATTAAATCGATTGTTCGCGGTCGATGAAATTCCGGGTCGGCTAACTTCAAATTCGGCGGAATATTTATATGATCGCGAGGAAAAACATTTGCTGGTACTAAATCTGCTATCAACGGTAATACTAGACATGTAATTTCTCTTTGAAAGCATTCATGAATTGACTGAATCGTTATTTTCGTTATCCCTTTCGTATGGGTTCGCTGATTGTTAATTGTGCCGATAATCATTGAGTTCGTTGTTATCGGTAAATTCAGCTTCTGGATTAGAGTCTCAGACACAAAATTTGTCGTTGCCCCCGTATCAAGCAATGCGCGACATTTGATTAGGATCCCCTTGTAATTTTTCACGTGAAGTACTGCCGTAGTTAATAATTGTGGGGCGATTGGATATAGCGTAGCTATACTGTGTGCCGATAAGTTTGTCGGTCAACTATTCAACGCCCTTTTATCTTGCCGTTCTCTTTCATTCTCTTGTTTAGTTTCTTGGATCTCGTGAGTGAAGTGAATAAGCGTGTTATGACGCTTCTGACAGATTACACACCCAGACGATCTACAAGGTTTACCGCGGTGTGAACGCAAACAATTGTAACAAACCTTCGCCATTTTTACCGCTTCGATACGTTTAGGTATTGTTAGTTGCTTAAATGTTTCGCACTTAAATAATGGATGCGCGTTTTTATGACATACAAGACATTCATTTGTCGCGGTTAACATGAATCCCTTATTCGTGAAATTGTGTCGTTTTTTCTTTGTCGGTGAAGGGTTAACAATCGAGCTGTTCTCGGGAGGTCGAATTCGCTCCTGTCTCGACGCACAAACTGCTGCTTTATATAAGAATTCATACAATTTATCTAAACATGGCATTTCGTCTCTACTTAATGTCGATTCCCATTCCATCAATGATTCCTTTGGCAATTTATTCTCTATTAAGTGAATAGCTATCTCCGGAGAAAATATGACACCTAACGAATTTAATGATGCAATATGTTGTTGCATGTCATCCGCGAGTTTTGCTAAACCTATTGACGATACTTTGCTTAATATAGGTAATTCGAATATCATTGAGATGTGTTGTGAGACTAGTACCCTTTTTACTTCGTATGACCGTATCAATAAGTCCCAGGCTCTTTTGTAGTTGTCGGCATGAACTGAAAAAACTTCCAATTTCTTTGCAGCTTCCCCTACAACTACTGACTTCAAATAATGAAACTTATCGAGGTCTGTTAAATCAGGTCGCACGTCGATTACGTTAATAAACATGTTTTTAAACGAGAGCCAATTCTCATATTTACCGTCAAAGCTTTGAAGAGATATTTTGGGCAATTTTACTTTAGGTAATTGATTGCTATTCTCACTTATAACTCCGCTATCACGTTGTGATGTATTTGATGTCGAAGCCGTACTTGTGTTGTCTCTACCGCCCTGCAGTTTTTCTGCCTTATTTACAACGTCAAAATAACGATCTTGTATCGTTTGAAATTCTACGGTATGATCTTCATTTGCATCTAAGATCATAAGTTCGTCCGTCAAATCTTCTAGTGTTTTGTATAACTCTGACAATCTTTTAACGCGTAAATTAATAGTTCCTAAATCTATGTTATCTTTTTCAACAAGATTGCTTATTATTGTTAGTTGCGACTTGAACGCTGTGCGCTTTTGTATTATTAATTTGACTCTTTCAACCATTTTGCTATGATTTGGTATATTTTGAACTGACCCAAATGACTTACCAGCGTGTGGCACAAATACTCCTTGGGGGCGTTTTTGATTTCCTTCCTTTATCGTCTGAATCTGGATCTGCCTTTCTGAGTTTTCTCGTTGAATTTCTGATCCACACCTCACAGGAGGCACCAATTTTGTTTAGAGTATGAACTCTGATAGGGTAGAAATTACTCTAACACCAGGTTAATTTTTTTCTTTGTGTGTGTTCTATCGTGTGTTGGCACGTGATGTAACGTTTTCGTATCCTTGCGAAAACCGACTGACTGTCCGCTTACGCGACCACCCTTCTCTTCCCCACGGTATACAAAAGCTAGATGCTTATTGGTTCCGAACGCGTTATCTCCGTAGTCCCGAAGTGTACACGACGCGGACAGCCAATCAGGATCACCAAGTCAACGGACCATTTGTATATTATATTGTAGAGTCGTGCACGACTTGTATGTTGAATTGAATAGCCATGAGATATGTTAGTGTAGGTATAGCCTGTTTTGTATTTATATATCTAGATTCAAATTTTATATGGGTGTATCCCAACTATTGTTTTGCTATCCTACGTAACAGTCATTGAGCACTAATATAGGACTAGGGTGGGTCACTTGGGGTCATTGAGTACTTATTTAGGACTAGGATGAGTCATATGGGGTCATTGAGTACTTATATAGGACTAGGGTGGGTCACATGGGGTGATTGAGTAATTATATAGTACTGGGATGGGTCACATGGGGTCATTGTGTACATATATAGGATTAGGGTGGGTCACATGGGGTCATTGAGTACATATATAGGACTAGGGTGGGACAGATGGGGTCATTGAGCACTAATATAGGACTAGGGTGGGTCACCTGGGGTCATTGAGTACTTATATAGGACTAGGATGAGTCACATGGGGTCATTGAGTACTTATATAGGACTAGGGTGGGTCACATTAGGTCATTGAGTACTTATATAGGACTAGGGTGGTCACATGGGGTTATTGAGTACTTATATAGGACTAGGGTGGGTCACATGTTGTCATTGAGTACCTTTATAGGACTAGCGTGGGTCACATGGGGTCATTGTGTACATATATAGGACTAGGGTGGGTCACATGTGGTCATTGAGTACTTATATAGGACAAGGGTGGGTCAAATTAGGTCATTGAGTACTTATATAGGACTAGGGTGGGTCACATGGGGTCATTGAGCACTAATATAGGACTATGGTGGGTCACCTGGGGACATTGAGTACTTATATAGTTCTAGGATGGGTCACATGGGGTCATTGAGTACTTATATAGAACTAGGGTGAGTCACATGGGGTCATTGAATACTTATATAGGACTAGCGTGGGTCACATGGGATCATTGAATACTTATATAGGACTAGGTTGGGTCACATGGAGATATTGAGTACTTATATAGGACTAGGGTGGGTCAAATTAGGTCATTGAGTACTTATATAGGACTAGGGTGGGTCACATGGGGTTATTGAGTACTTATATATGACTAGGGTTGGTCACATGGGGTCATTGAGTACTTATATAGGACTAGCGTGGGTCACATGGGGTCATTGTGTACATATATAGGACTAGGGTGGGTCACATGGGGTCATTGACTACATATATAGGACTAGGGTGGGTCACATGGGGTCATAGAGCACTAATATATGACTAGGGTGGGTCACCTGGGGTCATTGAGTACTTATATAGGACTAGGGTGGGTCACATGGGGTGATTGAGTAATTATATAGTACTGGGGTGGGTCACATGGGGTCATTGTGTACATATATAGGACTAGGTTGTGTCACATGGGGTCATTGTGTACATATATAGGATTAGGGTGGGTCACATGGGGTCATTGAGTACATATACAGGACTAGGGTGGGTCACATGGGGTCATTGTTTAGAGTATGAACTCTGATAGGGTAGAAATTACTCTAACACCAGGTTAATTTTTTTCTTTGTGTGTGTTCTATCGTGTGTTGGCACGTGATGTAACGTTTTCGTATCCTTGCGAAAACCGACTGACTGTCCGCTTACGCGACCACCCTTCTCTTCCCCACGGTATACAAAAGCTAGATGCTTATTGGTTCCGAACGCGTTATCTCCGTAGTCCCGAAGTGTACACGACGCGGACAGCCAATCAGGATCACCAAGTCAACGGACCATTTGTATATTATATTGTAGAGTCGTGCACGACTTGTATGTTGAATTGAATAGCCATGAGATATGTTAGTGTAGGTATAGCCTGTTTTGTATTTATATATCTAGATTCAAATTTTATATGGGTGTATCCCAACTATTGTTTTGCTATCCTACGTAACAGACTCCCCGTTGAGAGGAACGATCAATCACTGCCCTTTGACACACTGTTTATTGAGGAACATATTTGTTGCTTTATTTATTAATTTTCATATCAAGTACAATCAAATTTTAAATATATGTGATGTAATGTTGTTACTTGTTAATAATCCAAAAAAAAACTTAGTACTAAATACAAATATATGACTATAAATCAGGTAGTATACATATATATTTCGTGGATCGCTTAAGCATCCCACTATTGGTTTTCAATGTGACAGCACGTATCACTTCGTCAGAGCCTGGATGTAATTCATGCACTCGACCTAAAGCCCATTGTGAACAAGGCAATGTTTTGTCCTTGATAAGTGCGAGTGATCCAAGTTTTACTTTAGATTCTTCCTTTGTCCATTTATTTCGAACTTGTAATTCATTGAGGTATTCCAACCTCCAGCGTGTCCAGAAGTCTTGTCTCATTTTCGTCAAATGTTGCCATGTTGATAGTCGATTATCTGGAATAGAAGACAAATCTCCCTCTGGCAAGGTAGTAAATGTTCTGCCTATTAAATAATGTGCTGGTGTTATGGCTTGAAGGTCATTTGGGTCAGAGGACAGAGATGCTATAGGCCTTGAATTTAGAATTCCTTCTACTTCTATAGCAAAGGTGTTCAATTCTTCGAAGGTAACCAGCATCTCACCGATCACTCTTTTAAAGTGATGTTTAAACACTTTGACTGTTGCTTCCCAAAGCCCTCCAAAATGAGGAGCTAAAGGTGGAATGAAGTGCCAAGTGATACGACGATCGCTTGCAAACCTTTCTATAACATTTCGATGATTATCAGAGTTAAACAACACATATAATTCCTTGAGCTGATTGTTTGCCCCGATGAAATTTGTCCCATTATCCGAATGAATATGTTCAGGCATGCCCCTTCGAGCTATAAAACGTCGCAACGCCGCTAGAAAACCTTCGGTAGTTAAGTCGCTTACCACTTCAAAGTGTACTGCTTTGATTACTAAACACACAAACACACATATATAAACCTTTAGTTTATTACGATTGCGGAATTTTTTCTCTTTTATGTGGAATGGTCCGCAATAATCAATTCCGGTGTGTGTAAAAGGTGTTGTTTGATTTACCCGGTAACTTGGTAAATTCGCCATTTTATATTGGGTCACATTAGAACGAAATCTGAAGCACCGCATGCAGCCCTTTATGATCCTTCGAATTTGATTTTTACCATCTATCAACCAAAATTTTTGGCGCATATTGTATAAAGTCGCTTGTATGCTTGTATGATAGTGCTTAAGATGACTTTCTCGTATTATGCAATCGGTTAAAGGATGTTTATTGGGAAGTAGGATTGGATGCTTTTGTGAGAACTTCAGATTTGCTTGTGTTAATCGACCACCGACTCTAATAATATCGTTTTCGTCCAGGAAAGGGTTCAGACCTGCTAGTTTTCCCTTATACGGTGTGGTGCTCTTCAAAGAATGCAGATCACTTTTAAAACATGTGATTTGTAACAGTCTTAATATACAGATCTCTGCCATGTTCAACTCGTTTGGCGATATAGCTCCCGTCGATTTATTGGATGGCAACCATCTGCGACAATTCGCTATAATACGAATTAATTTTGTATAGGATGAATATCTACTAAGAATTTCCGCGTCAACCATTCTAACATTAAAACAAACATTTCGCTTTATTTCGGGAGTCTCTTTTATTTCGATTCTAAGATTTGGCCACTGTTTTTCATCGCTTAGAAGCCATGAAGGACCTGAGAACCATATTTTATTTTTTACGAATTCATCTGGAAGTTGACCTCGTGATATGGCGTCGGCTGGATTGTCATCCGTTCTCACGTGTCTCCAACTATGTCTACTAGTCATTTCTTGTATACTCGCAACACGGTTTGATACATATGTTTGTAAGAGGTGAGGCGGCGTTCTAATCCAACAAAGTGCTATCGTAGAATCGCTCCAAAGAACTGTTTTACTGATAGATTTAATACCGAGCGACCTGGTGATTTCGTGACATAATTTGGCCAATAATAGAGAACCGCAGAGTTCTAATCTAGGTATAGTCGTAGGTTTTATGGGAGCTACTCGAGATTTTGCGCTGACTAAATGACAAACAACCTTTCCGTATTTATTTTGTGTTCGTAAATAAACGCATGCACCATATCCACTATTACTAGCATCGCAAAAACCATGGAGTTGGAAATCAGTACATTCAGATACGATTATATTGCGTTTAATTGTTATTTCGCCTAAGGATTCCCATTGCTTTACAAAATTTAACCACTTAAAATGTATGCTCGGTGGTATAGTTTGGTCCCAGTGAATGTTTGATTTCCATATGTCTTGCATTAACCTTTTCGCGAAAAATATTATTGGTCCAAGTAAACCCAATGGGTCAAAGATCCTTGCAATATCAGATAGTATCATCCTTTTCGTAAACCTTTCATTTTGGGAAATCGGAGATGGATTATAGCAAATCGCGTCATCGATAGTGCGCCAAGTTAGTCCTAATGTTCTTGATGTCGTTTCGGTTTTTAAGATAAATTCTGCTGTATTTTCGTTTGACGCTAAATCGTGTATCACATTGGTGTCGTTAGACGCCCATTGTCTTATTTCAAATCCTCCTGACTTTAACAGTGCAATAATTTCATCTCTTATTTCCCTTAATTCGCTTATAGAATCCGCGCCTGTCAGCAAATCGTCTACGTACATGTGTGTTTTTATAACCTCAGCAGCCCGCGGATAACTGCCCCTTTCATCATCCGCCAACCGATGTAGCGTTCTAATTGCCAAAAACGGTGATGATGCTACCCCAAATGTCAACGTATTTAGATCGAATGACATTATTTCATCATTGTGGCGCCATAAGATGCGTTGATATTTCCTATCGTCTTGATGTACCCTAACCTGACGGTACATTTTTTCTATGTCTGCAGTGATAACATAAGCGTAGGTTCTGAATCTGATTAAATGGGTTGTTAGAGGTTCCTGAATCGTCGGCCCTGTTAACAATAAGTCATTTAAGGATTTACCTCCACTCACTTTGGCCGATGCGTCGAAGACGATTCTAACTTTTGTAGTTTGACTATTTTGTTTTATGACAGCATGATGAGGCATAAAATATTCTGAACCTTTATTTACTTTGGTTAATGACATATGACCTAAGCTAATATATTCATTAATGATACGTGTGTATTCGTTCTGTAAAATTTTATTTTTGCTAAACTTACGTTCTAGTAATAATAAACGTTTGAGAGCTATTGTACGAGAATCGTGTATGATATTGTTATTGTCCTTGAACGGTAGTCGAACTGTATATCGACCATCACTTTCTCGTGATGTGGTCATTGTGTAATGATTCTCGCAAAATATGTCTCCAGCTGATCGTGATTTACGATCAGGTAATTCTTCAACAACCCAAAATTGATTCATTAGTTTTTCTAAATTCATCAGATTACAAACATGGCCTATATCCCTTTGTTCACTAATGTTCCCAGCTACTAACCATCCTAGGCGTGTTTTTTGTAAATAAAGGTCTTCCTTGCCTACTGATAAATCGATTTGTCCTAATGCGAAAAGCGACATTGTCGTGCCTGCCCCGATTATTAAATCGATTGTTCGCGGTCGATGAAATTCCGGGTCGGCTAACTTCAAATTCGGCGGAATATTTATATGATCGCGAGGAAAAACATTTGCTGGTACTAAATCTGCTATCAACGGTAATACTAGACATGTAATTTCTCTTTGAAAGCATTCATGAATTGACTGAATCGTTATTTTCGTTATCCCTTTCGTATGGGTTCGCTGATTGTTAATTGTGCCGATAATCATTGAGTTCGTTGTTATCGGTAAATTCAGCTTCTGGATTAGAGTCTCAGACACAAAATTTGTCGTTGCCCCCGTATCAAGCAATGCGCGACATTTGATTAGGATCCCCTTGTAATTTTTCACGTGAAGTACTGCCGTAGTTAATAATTGTGGGGCGATTGGATATAGCGTAGCTATACTGTGTGCCGATAAGTTTGTCGGTCAACTATTCAACGCCCTTTTATCTTGCCGTTCTCTTTCATTCTCTTGTTTAGTTTCTTGGATCTCGTGAGTGAAGTGAATAAGCGTGTTATGACGCTTCTGACAGATTACACACCCAGACGATCTACAAGGTTTACCGCGGTGTGAACGCAAACAATTGTAACAAACCTTCGCCATTTTTACCGCTTCGATACGTTTAGGTATTGTTAGTTGCTTAAATGTTTCGCACTTAAATAATGGATGCGCGTTTTTATGACATACAAGACATTCATTTGTCGCGGTTAACATGAATCCCTTATTCGTGAAATTGTGTCGTTTTTTCTTTGTCGGTGAAGGGTTAACAATCGAGCTGTTCTCGGGAGGTCGAATTCGCTCCTGTCTCGACGCACAAACTGCTGCTTTATATAAGAATTCATACAATTTATCTAAACATGGCATTTCGTCTCTACTTAATGTCGATTCCCATTCCATCAATGATTCCTTTGGCAATTTATTCTCTATTAAGTGAATAGCTATCTCCGGAGAAAATATGACACCTAACGAATTTAATGATGCAATATGTTGTTGCATGTCATCCGCGAGTTTTGCTAAACCTATTGACGATACTTTGCTTAATATAGGTAATTCGAATATCATTGAGATGTGTTGTGAGACTAGTACCCTTTTTACTTCGTATGACCGTATCAATAAGTCCCAGGCTCTTTTGTAGTTGTCGGCATGAACTGAAAAAACTTCCAATTTCTTTGCAGCTTCCCCTACAACTACTGACTTCAAATAATGAAACTTATCGAGGTCTGTTAAATCAGGTCGCACGTCGATTACGTTAATAAACATGTTTTTAAACGAGAGCCAATTCTCATATTTACCGTCAAAGCTTTGAAGAGATATTTTGGGCAATTTTACTTTAGGTAATTGATTGCTATTCTCACTTATAACTCCGCTATCACGTTGTGATGTATTTGATGTCGAAGCCGTACTTGTGTTGTCTCTACCGCCCTGCAGTTTTTCTGCCTTATTTACAACGTCAAAATAACGATCTTGTATCGTTTGAAATTCTACGGTATGATCTTCATTTGCATCTAAGATCATAAGTTCGTCCGTCAAATCTTCTAGTGTTTTGTATAACTCTGACAATCTTTTAACGCGTAAATTAATAGTTCCTAAATCTATGTTATCTTTTTCAACAAGATTGCTTATTATTGTTAGTTGCGACTTGAACGCTGTGCGCTTTTGTATTATTAATTTGACTCTTTCAACCATTTTGCTATGATTTGGTATATTTTGAACTGACCCAAATGACTTACCAGCGTGTGGCACAAATACTCCTTGGGGGCGTTTTTGATTTCCTTCCTTTATCGTCTGAATCTGGATCTGCCTTTCTGAGTTTTCTCGTTGAATTTCTGATCCACACCTCACAGGAGGCACCAATTTTGTTTAGAGTATGAACTCTGATAGGGTAGAAATTACTCTAACACCAGGTTAATTTTTTTCTTTGTGTGTGTTCTATCGTGTGTTGGCACGTGATGTAACGTTTTCGTATCCTTGCGAAAACCGACTGACTGTCCGCTTACGCGACCACCCTTCTCTTCCCCACGGTATACAAAAGCTAGATGCTTATTGGTTCCGAACGCGTTATCTCCGTAGTCCCGAAGTGTACACGACGCGGACAGCCAATCAGGATCACCAAGTCAACGGACCATTTGTATATTATATTGTAGAGTCGTGCACGACTTGTATGTTGAATTGAATAGCCATGAGATATGTTAGTGTAGGTATAGCCTGTTTTGTATTTATATATCTAGATTCAAATTTTATATGGGTGTATCCCAACTATTGTTTTGCTATCCTACGTAACAGTCATTGAGCACTAATATAGGACTAGGGTGGGTCACTTGGGGTCATTGAGTACTTATTTAGGACTAGGATGAGTCATATGGGGTCATTGAGTACTTATATAGGACTAGGGTGGGTCACATGGGGTGATTGAGTAATTATATAGTACTGGGATGGGTCACATGGGGTCATTGTGTACATATATAGGATTAGGGTGGGTCACATGGGGTCATTGAGTACATATATAGGACTAGGGTGGGACAGATGGGGTCATTGAGCACTAATATAGGACTAGGGTGGGTCACCTGGGGTCATTGAGTACTTATATAGGACTAGGATGAGTCACATGGGGTCATTGAGTACTTATATAGGACTAGGGTGGGTCACATTAGGTCATTGAGTACTTATATAGGACTAGGGTGGTCACATGGGGTTATTGAGTACTTATATAGGACTAGGGTGGGTCACATGTTGTCATTGAGTACCTTTATAGGACTAGCGTGGGTCACATGGGGTCATTGTGTACATATATAGGACTAGGGTGGGTCACATGGGGTCATTGACAACATATATAGGACTAGGGTGGGTCACATGGGGCGATAGTGCACTAATATATGTCTAGGGTGGGTCAGCTGGGTTCATTGAGTACTTATATAGAACTAGGGTGGGTCACATGGGGTCATTGAGTACTTATATAGGACTAGCGTGGGTCACATGGGGTTATTGAGTACTTATATAGGACTAGGGTGGGTCACATGGAGTTATTGAGTACTTATATTGGACTAGGGTGGGCCACATTAGGTCATTGAGTACTTATATAGGACTAGGGTGGGTCACATGGGGTTATTGAGTACTTATATAGGACTAGGGTGGGTCACATGGGGTCATTGAGTACTTATATAGGACTAGCGTGGGTCACATGGGGTCATTGTGTACATATATAGGACTAGGGTGGGTCACATGGGGTCATTGGCTACATATATAGGACTAGGGTGGGTCACATGGGGTCATTGAGCACTAATATAGGACTATGGTGGGTCACCTGGGGTCATTGAGTACTTATATAGGACTAGGATGGGCCACATGGGTTCATTGAGTACTTATATAGGACTAGGGTGGCTGACCTGGGGTCATTGAGTACTTATATAGGACTAGGGTGGGTCACATGGGGTCATTGAGTACTCATATAGGACTAGCGTGGGTCACATGGGGTCATTGAGTACTTATATAGGACTAGGGTAGGTCACATGGGGTCATTGAGTACTTATATAGGACTAGGGTGGGTCACATAGGGTCATTGAATACTTATATAGGACTAGCGTGGGTCACATGGGGTCATTGATTACTTATATAGGACTAGGGTGGGTCACATGGAGTTATTGAGTACTTATATAGGACTAGGGTGGGTCACATAGGGTCATTGAGTACTTATATAGGACTAGGGTGGGTCACATGGAGTTATTGAGTACTTATATAGGACTAGGGTGGGTCACAATAGGTCATTGAGTACTTATATAGGACTAGGGTTGGACAGATAGGGTCATTTAGTACTTATATAGGACTAGGGTGGGTCACATGTGGTCATTGAGTACTTATATAGGACAAGGGTGGGTCACATGGGGTCATTGAGTACTTATATAGGACTAGGGTGGCTGACCTGGGGTCATTGAGTACTTAAATAGGACTAGGGTGGGTCACATGGTGTCATTGAGTACTTATATAGGACTAGGGTGGGTCACATGTGGTCATTGAGTACTTATATAAGACTAGCGTGGGTCACATGGGGTCATTGTGTACATATATAGGATTAGGGTGGGTCACATGGGGTCATTGAGTACATATATACGACTAGGGTTGGTCACATGGGGTCATTGAGCACTAATATAGGACTAGGGTGGGTCACCTGGGGTCATTGAGTACTTTTATAAGACTAGGGTGGCTGACCTGGGGTCATTGAGTACTTATATAGGACTAGGATGAGTCACATGGGGTCATTGAGTACTTATATAGGACTAGGGTGGGTCACATGGGGTCATTGAGTATTTACATAGGACTAGAATGGGTCACATGGGGTCATTGAGTACTTATTTAGGTCTAGCGTGGGTCACATGGGGTCATTGTGTACATATATAGGATTAGGGTGGGTCACATGGGGTCATTGAGTACATATATAGGACTAGGGTGGGACACATGGGGTCATTGAGCACTAATATAAGACTAGGGTGGGTCACCTGGGGTCATTGAGTACTTATATAGGACTTGGATGAGTCACATGGGGTCATTGAGTACTTATATAGGACTAGGGTGGGTCACATGGGGTGATTGAGTATTTATATAGGACTAGAGTGGGTCACATGGGGTCTTTGAGTACTTATTTAGTACTAGCGTGGGTCACATGGGGTCATTGAGCACTAATATAGGACTAGGGTGGGTCACCTGGGGCCATTGAGTACTTATATAGGACTAGGATGGGTCACATGGGATCATTGAGTACTTATATAGGACTAGGGTGGGTCACATGGAATCATAGAGTACTTATATAGGACTAGGGTGGGTCACATGGGGTCATTGAGTACTTATATAGGACTAGCGTGGGTCACATGGGGTCATTGTGTACATATATAGGATTAGGGTGGGTCACATGGGGTCATTGAGTACATATATAGGACTAGGGTGGGTCACATGGGGTCATTGAGCACTAATATAGGACTAGGGTGGGTCACTTGGGGTCATTGAGTACTTATTTAGGACTAGGATGAGTCACATGGGGTCATTGAGTACTTATATAGGACTAGGGTGGGTCACATGGGGTGATTGAGTAATTATATAGTACTGGGGTGGGTCACATGGGGTCATTGTGTACATATATAGGATTAGGGTGGGTCACATGGGGTCATTGAGTACATATATAGGACTAGGGTGGGACAGATGGGGTCATTGAGCACTAATATAGGACTAGGGTAGGTCACCTGGGGTCATTGAGTACTTATATAGGACTAGGATGAGTCACATGGGGTCATTGAGTACTTATATAGGACTAGGGTGGGTCACATTAGGTCATTGAGTACTTATATAGGACTAGGGTGGTCACATGGGGTTATTGAGTACTTATATAGGACTAGGGTGGGTCACATGTTGTCATTGAGTACCTTTATAGGACTAGCGTGGGTCACATGGGGTCATTGTGTACATATATAGGACTAGGGTGGGTCACATGGGGTCATTGACAACATATATAGGACTAGGGTGGGTCACATGGGGCGATAGTGCACTAATATATGACTAGGGTGGGTCAGCTGGGTTCATTGAGTACTTATATAGAACTAGGGTGGGTCACATGGGGTCATTGAGTACTTATATAGGACTAGCGTGGGTCACATGGGGTTATTGAGTACTTATATAGGACTAGGATGGGTCACATGGAGTTATTGAGTACTTATATAGGACTAGGGTGGGCCACATTAGGTCATTGAGTACTTATATAGGACTAGGGTGGGTCACATGGGGTTATTGAGTACTTAAATAGGACTAGGGTGGGTCACATGGGGTCATTGAGTACTTATATAGGACTAGCGTGGGTCACATGGGGTCATTGTGTACATATATAGGACTAGGGTGGGTCACATGGGGTCATTGACTACATATATTGGACTAGGGTGGGTCACATGGGGTCATTGAGCACTAATATAGGACTATGGTGGGTCACCTGGGGTCATTGAGTACTTATATAGGACTAGGATGGGCCACATGGGTTCATTGAGTACTTATATAGGACTAGGGTGGCTGACCTGGGGTCATTGAGTACTCATATAGGACTAGGATGGGTCACATGGGGTCATTGAGTACTTATATAGGATTAGGGTGGGTCACATGTGGTCATTGAATACTTATATAGCAGTAGGGTAGGTCACATGGGGTCATTGAGTACTTATATAGGACTAGGATGAGTCTCATGGGGTCATTGAATACTTATATAGGACTAGGGTGGGTCACATGGGGTGATTGAGTAATTATATAGTACTGGGGTGGGTCACATGGGGTCATTGTGTACATATATAGGATTAGGGTGGGTCACATGGGGTCATTGAGTACATATATAGGACTAGGGTGGGACAGATGGGGTCATTGAGCACTAATATATGACTAGGGTGGGTCACCTGGGGTCATTGAGTACTTATATAGGACTAGGGTGGGTCACATGTGGTCATTGAGTACTTATATAGGACAAGGGTGGGTCAAATTAGGTCATTGAGTACTTATATAGGACTAGGGTGGGTCACATGGGGTCATTGAGCACTAATATAGGACTATGGTGGGTCACCTGGGGACATTGAGTACTTATATAGTTCTAGGATGGGTCACATGGGGTCATTGAGTACTTATATAGAACTAGGGTAGTTCACATGGGGTCATTGAATACTTATATAGGACTAGCGTGGGTCACATGGGATCATTGAGTACTTATATAGGACTAGGTTGGGTCACATGGAGATATTGAGTACTTATATAGGACTAGGGTGGGTCAAATTAGGTCATTGAGTACTTATATAGGACTAGGGTGGGTCACATGGGGTTATTGAGTACTTATATATGACTAGGGTTGGTCACATGGGGTCATTGAGTACTTATATAGGACTAGCGTGGGTCACATGGGGTCATTGTGTACATATATAGGACTAGGGTGGGTCACATGGGGTCATTGACTACATATATAGGACTAGGGTGGGTCACATGGGGTCATAGAGCACTAATATATGACTAGGGTGGGTCACCTGGGGTCATTGAGTACTTATATAGGACTAGGGTGGGTCACATGGGGTGATTGAGTAATTATATAGTACTGGGGTGGGTCACATGGGGTCATTGTGTACATATATAGGACTAGGTTGGGTCACATGGGGTCATTGTGTACATATATAGGATTAGGGTGGGTCACATGGGGTCATTGAGTACATATACAGGACTAGGGTGGGTCACATGGGGTCATTGAGCACTAATATAGGACTAGGGTGGGTCACTTGGGGTCATTGAGTACTTATTTAGGACTAGGATGAGTCACATGGGGTCATTGAGTACTTATATAGGACTAGGGTGGGTCACATGGGGTGATTGAGTAATTATATAGTACTGGGATGGGTCACATGGGGTCATTGTGTACATATATAGGATTAGGGTGGGTCACATGGGGTCATTGAGTACATATATAGGACTAGGGTGGGACAGATGGGGTCATTGAGCACTAATATAGGACTAGGGTGGGTCACCTGGGGTCATTGAGTACTTATATAGGACTAGGATGAGTCACATGGGGTCATTGAGTACTTATATAGGACTAGGGTGGGTCACATTAGGTCATTGAGTACTTATATAGGACTAGGGTTGTCACATGGGGTTATTGAGTACTTATATAGGACTAGGGTGGGTCACATGTTGTCATTGAGTACCTTTATAGGACTAGCGTGGGTCACATGGGGTCATTGTGTACATATATAGGACTAGGGTGGGTCACATGGGGTCATTGACAACATATATAGGACTAGGGTGGGTCACATGGGGCGATAGTGCACTAATATATGTCTAGGGTGGGTCAGCTGGGTTCATTGAGTACTTATATAGAACTAGGGTGGGTCACATGGGGTCATTGTGTACTTATATAGGACTAGCGTGGGTCACATGGGGTTATTGAGTACTTATATAGGACTAGGGTGGGTCACATGGAGTTATTGAGTACTTATATTGGACTAGGGTGGGCCACATTAGGTCATTGAGTACTTATATAGGACTAGGGTGGGTCACATGGGGTTATTGAGTACTTATATAGGACTAGGGTGGGTCACATGGGGTCATTGAGTACTTATATAGGACTAGCGTGGGTCACATGGGGTCATTGTCTACATATATAGGACTAGGGTGGGTCACATGGGGTCATTGGCTACATATATAGGACTAGGGTGGGTCACATGGGGTCATTGAGCACTAATATAGGACTATGGTGGGTCACCTGGGGTCATTGAGTACTTATATAGGACTAGGATGGGCCACATGGGTTCATTGAGTACTTATATAGGACTAGGGTGGCTGACCTGGGGTCATTGAGTACTTATATAGGACTAGGATGGGTCACATGGGGTCATTGAGTACTTATATAGGATTAGGGTGGGTCACATGGGGTCATTGAATACTTATATAGCAGTAGGGTAGGTCACATGGGGTCATTGAGTACTTATATAGAACTAGGGTGGGTCACATGGGGTCATTGAGTACTCATATAGGACTAGCGTGGGTCACATGGGGTCATTGAGTACTTATATAGGACTAGGGTAGGTCACATGGGGTCATTGAGTACTTATATAGGACTAGGGTGGGTCACATAGGGTCATTGAATACTTATATAGGACTAGCGTGGGTCACATGGGGTCATTGATTACTTATATAGGACTAGGGTGGGTCACATGGAGTTATTGAGTACTTATATAGGACTAGGGTGGGTCACATAGGGTCATTGAGTACTTATATAGGACTAGGGTGGTTCACATGGAGTTATTGAGTACTTATATAGGACTAGGGTGGGTCACAATAGGTCATTGAGTACTTATATAGGACTAGGGTTGGACAGATAGGGTCATTTAGTACTTATATAGGACTAGGGTGGGTCACATGTGGTCATTGAGTACTTATATAGGACAAGGGTGGGTCACATGGGGTCATTGAGTACTTATATAGGACTAGGGTGGCTGACCTGGGGTCATTGAGTACTTAAATAGGACTAGGGTGGGTCACATGGTGTCATTGAGTACTTATATAGGACTAGGGTGGGTCACATGTGGTCATTGAGTACTTATATAAGACTAGCGTGGGTCACATGGGGTCATTGTGTACATATATAGGATTAGGGTGGGTCACATGGGGTCATTGAGTACGTATATAGGACTAGGGTTGGTCACATGGGGTCATTGAGCACTAATATAGGACTAGGGTGGGTCACCTGGGGTCATTGAGTACTTTTATAAGACTAGGGTGGCTGACCTGGGGTCATTGAGTACTTATATAGGACTAGGATGAGTCACATGGGGTCATTGAGTACTTATATAGGACTAGGGTGGGTCACATGGGGTCATTGAGTATTTATATAGGACTAGAGTGGGTCACATGGGGTCATTGAGTACTTATTTAGGTCTAGCGTGGGTCACATGGGGTCATTGTGTACATATATAGGATTAGGGTGGGTCACATGGGGTCATTGAGTACATATATAGGACTAGGGTGGGACACATGGGGTCATTGAGCACTAATATAGGACTAGGGTGGGTCACCTGGGGTCATTGAGTACTTATATAGGACTTGGATGAGTCACATGGGGTCATTGAGTACTTATATAGGACTAGGGTGGGTCACATGGGGTGATTGAGTATTTATATAGGACTAGAGTGGGTCACATGGGGTCTTTGAGTACTTATTTAGTACTAGCGTGGGTCACATGGGGTCATTGAGCACTAATATAGGACTAGGGTGGGTCACCTGGGGCCATTGAGTACTTATATAGGACTAGGATGGGTCACATGGGATCATTGAGTACTTATATAGGACTAGGGTGGGTCACATGGAATCATAGAGTACTTATATAGGACTAGGGTGGGTCACATGGGGTCATTGAGTACTTATATAGGACTAGCGTGGGTCACATGGGGTCATTGTGTACATATATAGGATTAGGGTGGGTCACATGGGGTCATTGAGTACATATATAGGACTAGGGTGGGTCACATGGGGTCATTGAGCACTAATATAGGACTAGGGTGGGTCACTTGGGGTCATTGAGTACTTATTTAGGACTAGGATGAGTCACATGGGGTCATTGAGTACTTATATAGGACTAGGGTGGGTCACATGGGGTGATTGAGTAATTATATAGTACTGGGGTGGGTCACATGGGGTCATTGTGTACATATATAGGATTAGGGTGGGTCACATGGGGTCATTGAGTACATATATAGGACTAGGGTGGGACAGATGGGGTCATTGAGCACTAATATAGGACTAGGGTGGGTCACCTGGGGTCATTGAGTACTTATATAGGACTAGGATGAGTCACATGGGGTCATTGAGTACTTATATAGGACTAGGGTGGGTCACATTAGGTCATTGAGTACTTATATAGGACTAGGGTGGTCACATGGGGTTATTGAGTACTTATATAGGACTAGGGTGGGTCACATGTTGTCATTGAGTACCTTTATAGGACTAGCGTGGGTCACATGGGGTCATTGTGTACATATATAGGACTAGGGTGGGTCACATGGGGTCATTGACAACATATATAGGACTAGGGTGGGTCACATGGGGCGATAGTGCACTAATATATGACTAGGGTGGGTCAGCTGGGTTCATTGAGTACTTATATAGAACTAGGGTGGGTCACATGGGGTCATTGAGTACTTATATAGGACTAGCGTGGGTCACATGGGGTTATTGAGTACTTATATAGGACTAGGATGGGTCACATGGAGTTATTGAGTACTTATATAGGACTAGGGTGGGCCACATTAGGTCATTGAGTACTTATATAGGACTAGGGTGGGTCACATGGGGTTATTGAGTACTTATATAGGACTAGGGTGGGTCACATGGGGTCATTGAGTACTTATATAGGACTAGCGTGGGTCACATGGGGTCATTGTGTACATATATAGGACTAGGGTGGGTCACATGGGGTCATTGACAACATATATAGGACTAGGGTGGGTCACATGGGGCGATAGTGCACTAATATATGACTAGGGTGGGTCAGCTGGGTTCATTGAGTACTTATATAGAACTAGGGTGGGTCACATGGGGTCATTGAGTACTTATATAGGACTAGCGTGGGTCACATGGGGTTATTGAGTACTTATATAGGACTAGGATGGGTCACATGGAGTTATTGAGTACTTATATAGGACTAGGGTGGGCCACATTAGGTCATTGAGTACTTATATAGGACTAGGGTGGGTCACATGGGGTTATTGAGTACTTATATAGGACTAGGGTGGGTCACCTGGGGTCATTGAGTACTTATATAGGACTTGGATGAGTCACATGGGGTCATTGAGTACTTATATAGGACTAGGGTGGGTCACATGGGGTGATTGAGTATTTATATAGGACTAGAGTGGGTCACATGGGGTCTTTGAGTACTTATTTAGTACTAGCGTGGGTCACATGGGGTCATTGAGCACTAATATAGGACTAGGGTGGGTCACCTGGGGCCATTGAGTACTTATATAGGACTAGGATGGGTCACATGGGATCATTGAGTACTTATATAGGACTAGGGTGGGTCACATGGAATCATAGAGTACTTATATAGGACTAGGGTGGGTCACATGGGGTCATTGAGTACTTATATAGGACTAGCGTGGGTCACATGGGGTCATTGTGTACATATATAGGATTAGGGTGGGTCACATGGGGTCATTGAGTACATATATAGGACTAGGGTGGGTCACATGGGGTCATTGAGCACTAATATAGGACTAGGGTGGGTCACTTGGGGTCATTGAGTACTTATTTAGGACTAGGATGAGTCACATGGGGTCATTGAGTACTTATATAGGACTAGGGTGGGTCACATGGGGTGATTGAGTAATTATATAGTACTGGGGTGGGTCACATGGGGTCATTGTGTACATATATAGGATTAGGGTGGGTCACATGGGGTCATTGAGTACATATATAGGACTAGGGTGGGACAGATGGGGTCATTGAGCACTAATATAGGACTAGGGTGGGTCACCTGGGGTCATTGAGTACTTATATAGGACTAGGATGAGTCACATGGGGTCATTGAGTACTTATATAGGACTAGGGTGGGTCACATTAGGTCATTGAGTACTTATATAGGACTAGGGTGGTCACATGGGGTTATTGAGTACTTATATAGGACTAGGGTGGGTCACATGTTGTCATTGAGTACCTTTATAGGACTAGCGTGGGTCACATGGGGTCATTGTGTACATATATAGGACTAGGGTGGGTCACATGGGGTCATTGACAACATATATAGGACTAGGGTGGGTCACAAGGGGCGATAGTGCACTAATATATGACTAGGGTGGGTCAGCTGGGTTCATTGAGTACTTATATAGAACTAGGGTGGGTCACATGGGGTCATTGAGTACTTATATAGGACTAGCGTGGGTCACATGGGGTTATTGAGTACTTATATAGGACTAGGATGGGTCAAATGGAGTTATTGAGTACTTATATAGGACTAGGGTGGGCCACATTAGGTCATTGAGTACTTATATAGGACTAGGGTGGGTCACATGGGGTTATTGAGTACTTATATAGGACTAGGGTGGGTCACATGGGGTCATTGAGTACTTATATAGGACTAGCGTGGGTCACATGGGGTCATTGTGTACATATATAGGACTAGGGTGGGTCGCATGGGGTCATTGACTACATATATTGGACTAGGGTGGGTCACATGGGGTCATTGAGCACTAATATAGGACTATGGTGGGTCACCTGGGGTCATTGAGTACTTATATAGGACTAGGATGGGCCACATGGGTTCATTGAGTACTTATATAGGACTAGGGTGGCTGACCTTGGGTCATTGAGTACTCATATAGGACTAGGATGGGTCACATGGGGTCATTGAGTACTTATATAGGATTAGGGTGGGTCACATGTGGTCATTGAATACTTATATAGCAGTAGGGTAGGTCACATGGGGTCATTGAGTACTTATATAGAACTAGGGTGGGTCACATGGGGTCATTGAGTACTCATATAGGACTAGCGTGGGTCACATGGGGTCATTGAGTACTTATATAGGACTAGGGTAGGTCACATGGGGTCATTGAGTACTTATATAGGACTAGGGTGGGTCACATAGGGTCATTGAATACTCATATAGGACTAGCGTGGGTCACATGGGGTCATTGATTACTTATATAGGACTAGGGTGGGTCACATGGAGTTATTGAGTACTTATATAGGACTAGGGTGGGTCACATAGGGTCAATGAGTACTTATATAGGACTAGGGTGGGTCACATGGAGTTATTGAGTACTTATATAGGACTAGGGTGGGTCACAATAGGTCATTGAGTACTTATATAGGACTAGGGTTGGTCAGATAGGGTCATTGAGTACTTATATAGGACTAGGGTAGGTCACATGGGGTCATTGAGTACTCATATAGGACTAGCGTGGGTCACATGGGGTCATTGAGTACTTATATAGGACTAGGGTAGGTCACATGGGGTCATTGAGTACTTATATAGGACTAGGGTGGGTCACATAGGGTCATTGAATACTTATATAGGACTAGCGTGGGTCACATGGGGTCATTGATTACTTATATAGGACTAGGGTGGGTCACATGGAGTTATTGAGTACTTATATAGGACTAGGGTGGGTCACATAGGGTCAATGAGTACTTATATAGGACTAGGGTGGGTCACATGGAGTTATTGAGTACTTATATAGGACTAGGGTGGGTCACAATAGGTCATTGAGTACTTATATAGGACTAGGGTTGGTCAGTAGGGTCATTGAGTACTTATATAGGACTAGGGTGGGTCACATGTGGTCATTGAGTACTTATATAGGACAAGGGTGGGTCAAATTAGGTCATTGAGTACTTATATAGGACTAGGGTGGGTCACATGGGGTCATTGAGCACTAATATAGGACTAGGGTGGGTCACCTGGGGTCATTGAGTACTTATATAGGACTAGGATGAGTCACATGGGGTCATTGAATACTTATATAGGACTAGGGTGGGTCACATGGGGTGATTGAGTAATTATATAGTACTGGGGTGGGTCACATGGGGTCATTGTGTACATATATAGGATTAGAGTGGGTCACATGGGGTCATTGAGTACATATATAGGACTAGGGTGGGACAGATGGGGTCATTGAGCACTAATATAGGACTAGGGTGGGTCATCTGGGGTCATTGAGTACTTATATAAGACTAGGATGAGTCACATGGGGTCATTGAGTACTTATATAGGAGTAGGGTGGGTCACATTAGGTCATTGAGTACTTATATAGGACTAGGGTGGTCACATGGATTTATTGAGTACTTATATAGGACTAGGGTGGGTCACATGTTGTCATTGAGTACTTATATAGGACTAGCGTGGGTCACATGGGGTCATTGTGTACATATATAGGACTAGGGTGGGTCACATGGGGTCATTGACTACATATATAGGACTAGGGTGGGTCACATGGGGTCATAGAGCACTAATATATGACTAGGGTGGGTCACCTGGGGTCATTGAGTACTTATATAGGACTAGGGTGGGTCACATGGGGTGATTGAGTAATTATATAGTACTGGGGTGGGTCACATGGGGTCATTGTGTACATATATAGGACTAGGTTGGGTCACATGGGGTCATTGTGTACATATATAGGATTAGGGTGGGTCACATGGGGTCATTGAGTACATATACAGGACTAGGGTGGGTCACATGGGGTCATTGAGCACTAATATAGGACTAGGGTGGGTCACTTGGGGTCATTGTGTACTTATTTAGGACTAGGATGAGTCACATGGGGTCATTGAGTACTTATATAGGACTAGGGTGGGTCACATGGGGTGATTGAGTAATTATATAGTACTGGGATGGGTCACATGGGGTCATTGTGTACATATATAGGATTAGGGTGGGTCACATGGGGTCATTGAGTACATATATAGGACTAGGGTGGGACAGATGGGGTCATTGAGCACTAAAATAGGACTAGGGTGGGTCACCTGGGGTCATTGAGTACTTATATAGGACTAGGATGAGTCACATGGGGTCATTAAGTACTTATATAGGACTAGGGTGGGTCACATTAGGTCATTGAGTACTTATATAGGACTAGGGTGGTCACATGGGGTTATTGAGTACTTATATAGGACTAGGGTGGGTCACATGTTGTCATTGAGTACCTTTATAGGACTAGCGTGGGTCACATGGGGTCATTGTGTACATATATAGGACTAGGGTGGGTCACATGGGGTCATTGACAACATATATAGGACTAGGGTGGGTCACATGGGGCGATAGTGCACTAATATATGTCTAGGGTGGGTCAGCTGGGTTCATTGAGTACTTATATAGAACTAGGGTGGGTCACATGGGGTCATTGAGTACTCATATAGGACTAGCGTGGGTCACATGGGGTCATTGAGTACTTATATAGGACTAGGGTAGGTCACATGGGGTCATTGAGTACTTATATAGGACTAGGGTGGGTCACATAGGGTCATTGAATACTTATATAGGACTAGCGTGGGTCACATGGGGTCATTGATTACTTATATAGGACTAGGGTGGGTCACATGGAGTTATTGAGTACTTATATAGGACTAGGGTGGGTCACATAGGGTCAATGAGTACTTATATAGGACTAGGGTGGGTCACATGGAGTTATTGAGTACTTATATAGGACTAGGGTGGGTCACATAGGGTCATTGAATACTTATATAGGACTAGCGTGGGTCACATGGGGTCATTGATTACTTATATAGGACTAGGGTGGGTCACATGGAGTTATTGAGTACTTATATAGGACTAGGGTGGGTCACATTAGGTCATTGAGTACTTATATAGGACTAGGGTGGTCACATGGGGTTATTGAGTACTTATATAGGACTAGGGTGGGTCACATGTTGTCATTGAGTACCTTTATAGGACTAGCGTGGGTCACATGGGGTCATTGTGTACATATATAGGATTAGGGTGGGTCACATGGGGTCATTGTGTACATATATAGGACTAGGGTGGGTCACATGGGGTCATTGACTACATATATAGGACTAGGGTGGGTCACATGGGGTCATTGAGCACTAATATAGGACTATGGTGGGTCACCTGGGGTCATTGAGTACTTATATAGGACTAGGATGGGCCACATGGGGTCATTGAGTACTTATATAGGACTAGCGTGGGTCACATGGGGTCATTGTGTACATATATAGGACTAGGGTGGGTCACATGGGGTCATTGAGTACATATACAGGACTAGGGTGAGTCACATGGGGTCATTGAGCACTAATATAGGACTAGGGTGGGTCACTTGGGGTCATTGTGTACTTATTTAGGACTAGGATGAGTCACATGGGGTCATTGAGTACTTATATAGGACTAGGGTGGGTCACATGGGGTGATTGAGTAATTATATAGTACTGGGATGGGTCACATGGGGTCATTGTGTACATATATAGGATTAGGGTGGGTCACATGGGGTCATTGAGTACATATATAGGACTAGGGTGGGACAGATGGGGTCATTGAGCACTAAAATAGGACTAGGGTGGGTCACCTGGGGTCATTGAGTACTTATATAGGACTAGGATGAGTCACATGGGGTCATTGAGTACTTATATAGGACTAGGGTGGGTCACATTAGGTCATTGAGTACTTATATAGGACTAGGGTGGTCACATGGGGTTATTGAGTACTTATATAGGACTAGGGTGGGTCACATGTTGTCATTGAGTACCTTTATAGGACTAGCGTGGGTCACATGGGGTCATTGTGTACATATATAGGACTAGGGTGGGTCAAATGGGGTACTTGACAACATATATAGGACTAGGGTGGGTCACATGGGGCGATAGTGCACTAATATATGTCTAGGGTGGGTCAGCTGGGTTCATTGAGTACTTATATAGAACTAGGGTGGGTCACATGTGGTCATTGAGTACTTATATAGGACAAGGGTGGGTCAAATTAGGTCATTGAGTACTTATATAGGACTAGGGTGGGTCACATGGGGTCATTGAGCACTAATATAGGAATAGGGTGGGTCACCTGGGGTCATTGAGTACTTATATAGGACTAGGATGAGTCACATGGGGTCATTGAGTACTTATATAGGACTAGGGTGGGTCACATGGGGTGATTGAGTAATTATATAGTAATGGGGTGGGTCACATGGGGTCATTGTGTACATATATAGGATTAGGGTGGGTCACATGGGGTCATTGAGTACATATATAGGACTAGGGTGGGACAGATGGGGTCATTGAGCACTAATATAGGACTAGGGTGGGTCATCTGGGGTCATTGAGTACTTATATAAGACTAGGATGAGTCACATGGGATCATTGAGTACTTATATAGGACTAGGGTGGGTCACATTAGGTCATTGAGTACTTATATAGGACTAGGGTGGTCACATGGATTTATTGAGTACTTATATAGGACTAGGGTGGGTCACATGTTGTCATTGAGTCCCTTTATAGGAATAGCGTGGGTCACATGGGGTCATTGTGTACATATATAGGACTAGGGTGAGTCACATGGGGTCATTGACTACATATATAGGACTAGGGTGGGTCATATGGGGTGATAGTGCACTAATATATGACTAGGGTGTGTCAGCTGGGGTCATTGAGTTCTTATATAGAACTAGGGTGGGTCACATGGGGTCATTGAGTACTTATATAGGACTAGCGTGGGTCACATGGGGTCATTGAGCACTAATATAGGACTATGGTGGGTCACCTGGGGACATTGAGTACTTATATAGAACTAGGGTGGGTCACATGGGGTCATTGAATACTTATATAGGACTAGCGTGGGTCACATGGGATCATTGAGTACTTATATAGGACTAGGTTGGGTCACATGGAGTTATTGAGTACTTATATAGGACTAGGGTGGGTCAAATTAGGTCATTGAGTACTTATATAGGACTAGGGTGGGTCACATGGGGTTATTGAGTACTTATATATGACTAGGGTTGGTCACATGGGGTCATTGAGTACTTATATAGGACTAGCGTGGGTCACATGGGGTCATTGTGTACATATATAGGACTAGGGTGGGTCACTTGGGGTCATTGAGTACATATATAGGACTAGGGTGGGTCACATGGGGTCATAGAGCACTAATATATGACTAGGGTGGGTCACCTGGGGTCATTGAGTACTTATATAGGACTAGGGTGGGTCACATGGGGTGATTGAGTAATTATATAGTACTGGGGTGGGTCACATGGGGTCATTGTGTACATATATAGGACTAGGTTGGGTCACCTGGGGTCATTGAGTACTTATATAGGACTAGGATGAGTCACATGGGGTCATTGAGTACTTATATAGGACTAGGGTGGGTCACATTAGGTCATTGAGTACTTATATAGGACTAGGGTTGTCACATGGGGTTATTGAGTACTTATATAGGACTAGGGTGGGTCACATGTTGTCATTGAGTACCTTTATAGGACTAGCGTGGGTCACATGGGGTCATTGTGTACATATATAGGACTAGGGTGGGTCACATGGGGTCATTGACTACATATATAGAACTAGGGTGGGTCACATGGGGTGATAGTGCACTAACATATGACTAGGGTGGGTCAGCTGGGGTCATTGAGTACTTATATAGAACTAGGGTGGGTCACATGGGGTAATTGAGTACTTATATAGGACAAGGGTGGGTCACATGGGGTCATTGAGTACTTATATAGGACTAGGGTGTGTCACATGTGGTCATTGATTACTTATATAGGACTAGGGTGGGTCACATGGGGTCATAGAGCACTAATATATGACTAGGGTGGGTCACCTGGGGTCATTGAGTACTTATATAGGACTAGGGTGGGTCACATGGGGTGATTGAGTAATTATATAGTACTGGGGTGGGTCACATGGGGTCATTGTGTACATATATAGGACTAGGTTGGGTCACCTGGGGTCATTGAGTACTTATATAGGACTAGGATGAGTCACATGGGGTCATTGAGTACTTATATAGGACTAGGGTGGGTCACATTAGGTCATTGAGTACTTATATAGGACTAGGGTTGTCACATGGGGTTATTGAGTACTTATATAGGACTAGGGTGGGTCACATGTTGTCATTGAGTACCTTTATAGGACTAGCGTGGGTCACATGGGGTCATTGTGTATATATATAGGACTAGGGTGGGTCACATGGGGTCATTGACTACATATATAGGACTAGGGTGGGTCACATGGGGTGATAGTGCAGTAACATATGACTAGGGTGGGTCAGCTGGGGTCATTGAGTACTTATATAGAACTAGGGTGGGTCACATGGGGTCATTGAGTACTTATATAGGACTAGCGTGGGTCACATGGGGTTATTGAGTACTTATATAGGACTAGGGTGGGTCACATGGAGTTATTGAGTACTTATATAGGACTAAGGTGGGTCACAATAGGTCATTGAGTACTTATATAGGACTAGGGTGGGTCACATGGGGTCATTGAATACTTATATAGGACTAGGGTGGGTCACATGTGGTCATTGAGTACTTATATAGGACAAGGGTGGGTCACATGCGGTCATTGAGTACTTATATAGGACTAGGGTGGGTCACATGGGGTAATTGAGTACTTATATAGGACAAGGGTGGGTCACATGGGGTCATTGAGTACTTATATAGGACTAGGGTGTGTCACATGTGGTCATTGATTACTTATATAGGACAAGGGTGGGTCACATGCGGTCATTGAGTACTTATATAGGACTAGGGTGGGTCACATGGGGTAATTGAGTACTTATATAGGACAGTGGTGGGTCACATGGGGTCATTGAGTACTTATATAGGACAAGGGTGGGTCACATGCGGTCATTGAGTACTTATATAGGACTAGGGTGGGTCACATGGGGTAATTGAGTACTTATATAGGACAAGGGTGGGTCACATGGGGTCATTGAGTACTTATATAGGACTAGGGTGGGTCACATGTGGTCAATGATTACTTATATAGGACAAGGGTGGGTCACATGCGGTCATTGAGTACTTATATAGGACTAGGGTGGGTCACATGGGGTCATTGACTACATATATAGGACTAGGGTGGGTCACATGGGGTGATAGTGCACTAACATATGACTAGGGTGGGTCACATGGGGTCATAGAGCACTAATATATGACTAGGGTGGGTCACCTGGGGTCATTGAGTACTTATATAGGACTAGGGTGGGTCACATGGGGTGATTGAGTAATTATATAGTACTGGGGTGGGTCACATGGGGTCATTGTGTACATATATAGGACTAGGTTGGGTCACCTGGGGTCATTGAGTACTTATATAGGACTAGGATGAGTCACATGGGGTCATTGAGTACTTATATAGGACTAGGGTGGGTCACATTAGGTCATTGAGTACTTATATAGGACTAGGGTTGTCACATGGGGTTATTGAGTACTTATATAGGACTAGGGTGGGTCACATGTTGTCATTGAGTACCTTTATAGGACTAGCGTGGGTCACATGGGGTCATTGTGTACATATATAGGACTAGGGTGGGTCACATGGGGTCATTGACTACATATATAGGACTAGGGTGGGTCACATGGGGTGATAGTGCACTAACATATGACTAGGGTGGGTCAGCTGGGGTCATTGAGTACTTATATAGAACTAGGGTGGGTCACATGGGGTCATTGAGTACTTATATAGGACTAGCGTGGGTCACATGGGGTTATTGAGTACTTATATAGGACTAGGGTGGGTCACATGGAGTTATTGAGTACTTATATAGGACTAGGGTGGGTCACAATAGGTCATTGAGTACTTATATAGGACTAGGGTGGGTCACATGGGGTCATTGAATACTTATATAGGACTAGGGTGGGTCACATGTGGTCATTGAGTACTTATATAGGACAAGGGTGGGTCACATGCGGTCATTGAGTACTTATATAGGACTAGGGTGGGTCACATGGGGTAATTGAGTACTTATATAGGACAAGGGTGGGTCACATGGGGTCATTGAGTACTTATATAGGACTAGGGTGTGTCACATGTGGTCATTGATTACTTATATAGGACAAGGGTGGGTCACATGCGGTCATTGAGTACTTATATAGGACTAGGGTGGGTCACATGGGGTAATTGAGTACTTATATAGGACAAGGGTGGGTCACATGGGGTCATTGAGTACTTATATATGACAAGGGTGGGTCACATGCGGTCATTGAGTACTTATATAGGACTAGGGTGGGTCACATGGGGTAATTGAGTACTTATATAGGACAAGGGTGGGTCACATGGGGTCATTGAGTACTTATATAGGACTAGGGTGGGTCACATGTGGTCAATGATTACTTATATAGGACAAGGGTGGGTCACATGCGGTCATTGAGTACTTATATAGGACTAGGGTGGGTCACATGGGGTCATTGACTACATATATAGGACTAGGGTGGGTCACATGGGGTGATAGTGCACTAACATATGACTAGGGTGGGTCAGCTGGGGTCATTGAGTACTTATATAGGACTAGGGTGGGTCACATGTGGTCATTGAGTACTTATATAAGACTAGCGTTGGTCACATGGGGTCATTGTGTACATATATAGGATTAGGGTGGGTCACATGGGGTCATTGAGTACATATATAGGACTAGGGTTGGTCACATGGGGTCATTGAGCACTAATATAGGACTAGGGTGGGTCACCTGGGGTCATTGAGTACTTTTATAAGACTAGGGTGGCTGACCTAGGGTCATTGAGTACTTATATAGGACTAGGATGAGTCACATGGGGTCATTGAGTACTTATATAGGACTAGGGTGGGTCACATGGGGTCATTGAGTATTTATATAGGACTAGAGTTGGTCACATGGGGGCATTGAGTACTTATTTAGGTCTAGCGTGGGTCACATGGGGTCATTGTGTACATATATAGGATTAGGGTGGGTCACATGGGGTCATTGAGTACATATATAGGACTAGGGTGGGACACATGGGGTCATTGAGCACTAATATAGGACTAGGGTGGGTCACCTGGGGTCATTGAGTACTTATATAGGACTAGGATGAGTCACATGGGGTCATTGAGTACTTATATAGGACTAGGGTGGGTCACATGGGGCCATTGAGTACTTATATAGGACTAGGATGGGTCACATGGGATCATTGAGTACTTATATAGGACTAGGGTGGGTCACATGGAATCATGGAGTACTTATATAGGACTAGGGTGGGTCACATGGGGTCATTGAGTACTTATATAGGACTAGCGTGGGTCACATGGGGTCATTGTGTACATATATAGGATTAGGGTGGGTCACATGGGGTCATTGAGTACATATATAGGACTAGGGTGGGTCACATGGGGTCATTGAGCACTAATATAGGACTAGGGTGGGTCACTTGGGGTCATTGAGTACATATTTAGGACTAGGATGAGTCACATGGGGTCATTGAGTACTTATAAAGGACTAGGGTGGTTCACATGGGGTGATTGAGTAATTATATAGTACTGGGGTGGGTCACATGGGGTCATTGTGTACATATATAGGATTAGGGTGGGTCACATGGGGTCATTGAGTACATATATAGGACTAGGGTGGGACAGATGGGGTCATTGAGCACTAATATAGGACTAGGGTGGGTCACCTGGGGTCATTGAGTACTTATATAGGACTAGGATGAGTCACATGTGGTCATTGAGTACTTATATAGGACTAGCGTGGGTCACATGGGGTCATTGTGTACATATATAGGACTAGGGTGGGTCACATGGGGTCATTGAGTACTTATATAGGACTAGGGTGGGTCACATGGGGTTATTGAGTACTTATATAGGACTAGGGTGGGTCACATGGGGTCATTGAGTACTTATATAGGACTAGCGTGGGTCACATGGGGTCATTGTGTACATATATAGGACTAGGGTGGGTCACATGGGGTCATTGACAACATATATAGGACTAGGGTGGGTCACATGGGGCGATAGTGCACTAATATATGACTAGGGTTGGTCACATGTGGTCATTGAGTACTTATATAGGACTAGCGTGGGTCACATGGGGTCATTGTGTACATATATAGGACTAGGGTGGGTCACATGGGGTCATTGAGTACTTATATAGGACTAGGGTGGGTCACATGGGGTTATTGAGTACTTATATAGGACTAGGGTGGGTCACATGGGGTCATTGAGTACTTATATAGGACTAGCGTGGGTCACATGGGGTCATTGAGTACTTATATAGAACTAGGGTGGGTCACATGGGGTTATTGAGTACTTATATAGGACTAGGGTGGGTCACATGGAGTTATTGAGTACTTATATAGGACTAGGGTGGGCCACATTAGGTCATTGAGTACTTATATAGGACTAGGGTGGGTCACATGGGGTTATTGAGTACTTATATAGGACTAGGGTGGGTCACATGGGGTCATTGTGTACATATATAGGACTAGGGTGGGTCACATGGGGTCATTGACTACATATATAGGACTAGGGTGGGTCACATGGGGTCATTGAGCACTAATATAGGACTATGGTGGGTCACCTGGGGTCATTGAGTACTTATATAGGACTAGGATGGGCCACATGGGTTCATTGAGTACTTATATAGGACTAGGGTGGTTGACCTGGGGTCATTGAGTACTTATATAGGACTAGGATGGGTCACATGGGGTCATTGAGTACTTATATAGGATTAGGGTGGGTCACATGGGGTCATTGAATACTTATATAGCAGTAGGGTAGGTCACATGGGGTCATTGAGTACTTATATAGAACTAGGGTGGGTCACATGGGGTCATTGAATACTCATATAGGTCTAGCGTGGGTCACATGGGGTCATTGAGTACTTATATAGGACTAGGGTAGGTCACATGGGGTCATTGAGTACTTATATAGGACTAGGGTGGGTCACATAGGGTCATTGAATACTTATATAGGACTAGCGTGGGTCACATGGGGTCATTGATTACTTATATAGGACTAGGGTGGGTCACATGGAGTTATTGAGTACTTATATAGGACTAGGGTGGGTCACATAGGGTCATTGAGTACTTATATAGGACTAGGGTGGGTCACATGGAGTTATTGAGTACTTATATAGGACTAGGGTGGGTCACAATAGGTCATTGACTACTTATATAGGACTAGGGTTGGTCAGATAGGGTCATTGAGTACTTATATAGGACTAGGGTGGGTCACATGTGGTCATTGAGTACTTATATAGGACAAGGGTGGGTCAAATTAGGTCATTGAGTACTTATATAGGACTAGGGTGGGTCACATGGGGTCATTGAGCACTAATATAGGACTAGGGTGGGTCACCTGGGGTCATTGAGTACTTATATAGGACTAGGGTGGGTCACATAGGGTCATTGAGTACTTATATAGGACTAGGGTGGGTCACATGGAGTTATTGAGTACTTATATAGGACTAGGGTGGGTCACAATAGGTCATTGACTACTTATATAGGACTAGGGTTGGTCAGATAGGGTCATTGAGTACTTATATAGGACTAGGGTGGGTCACATGTGGTCATTGAGTACTTATATAGGACAAGGGTGGGTCAAATTAGGTCATTGAGTACTTATATAGGACTAGGGTGGGTCACATGGGGTCATTGAGCACTAATATAGAACTAGGGTGGGTCACCTGGGGTCATTGAGTACTTATATAGGACTAGGATGAGTCACATGGGGTCATTGAGTACTTATATAGGACTAGGGTGGGTCACATGGGGTGATTGAGTAATTATATAGTACTGGGGTGGGTCACATGGGGTCATTGTGTACATATATAGGATTAGGGTGGGTCACATGGGGTCATTGAGTACATATATAGGACTAGGGTGGGACAGATGGGGTCATTGAGCACTAATATAGGACTGGGGTGGGTCATCTGGGGTCATTGAGTACTTATATAAGACTAGGATGAGTCACATGGGGTCATTGAGTACTTATATAGGACTAGGGTGGGTCACATTAGGTCATTGAGTACTTATATAGGACTAGGGTGGTCACATGGATTTATTGAGTACTTATATAGGACTAGGGTGGGTCACATGTTGTCATTGAGTCCCTTTATAGGAATAGCGTGGGTCACATGGGGTCATTGTGTACATATATAGGACTAGGGTGAGTCACATGGGGTCATTGACTACATATATAGGACTAGGGTGGGTCACATGGGGTGATAGTGCACTAATATATGACTAGGGTGGGTCAGCTGGGGTCATTGAGTACTTATATAGAACTAGGGTGGGTCACATGGGGTCATTGAGTACTTATATAGGACTAGCGTGGGTCACATGGGGTCATTGAGCACTAATATAGGACTATGGTGGGTCACCTGGGGACATTGAGTAATTATATAGTTCTAGGATGGGTCACATGGGGTCATTGAGTACTTATATAGAACTAGGGTGGGTCACATGGGGTCATTGAATACTTATATAGGACTAGCGTGGGTCACCTGGGGTCATTGAGTACTTATATAGGACTAGGATGGGCCACATGGGTTCATTGAGTACTTATATAGGACTAGGGTGGTTGACCTGGGGTCATTGAGTACTTATATAGGACTAGGATGGGTCACATGGGGTCATTGAGTACTTATATAGGATTAGGGTGGGTCACATGGGGTCATTGAATACTTATATAGCAGTAGGGTAGGTCACATGGGGTCATTGAGTACTTATATAGAACTAGGGTGGGTCACATGGGGTCATTGAATACTCATATAGGTCTAGCGTGGGTCACATGGGGTCATTGAGTACTTATATAGGACTAGGGTAGGTCACATGGGGTCATTGAGTACTTATATAGGACTAGGGTGGGTCACATAGGGTCATTGAATACTTATATAGGACTAGCGTGGGTCACATGGGGTCATTGATTACTTATATAGGACTAGGGTGGGTCACATGGAGTTATTGAGTACTTATATAGGACTAGGGTGGGTCACATAGGGTCATTGAGTACTTATATAGGACTAGGGTGGGTCACATGGAGTTATTGAGTACTTATATAGGACTAGGGTGGGTCACAATAGGTCATTGACTACTTATATAGGACTAGGGTTGGTCAGATAGGGTCATTGAGTACTTATATAGGACTAGGGTGGGTCACATGTGGTCATTGAGTACTTATATAGGACAAGGGTGGGTCAAATTAGGTCATTGAGTACTTATATAGGACTAGGGTGGGTCACATGGGGTCATTGAGCACTAATATAGGACTAGGGTGGGTCACCTGGGGTCATTGAGTACTTATATAGGACTAGGGTGGGTCACATAGGGTCATTGAGTAGTTATATAGGACTAGGGTGGGTCACATGGAGTTATTGAGTACTTATATAGGACTAGGGTGGGTCACAATAGGTCATTGACTACTTATATAGGACTAGGGTTGGTCAGATAGGGTCATTGAGTACTTATATAGGACTAGGGTGGGTCACATGTGGTCATTGAGTACTTATATAGGACAAGGGTGGGTCAAATTAGGTCATTGAGTACTTATATAGGACTAGGGTGGGTCACATGGGGTCATTGAGCACTAATATAGAACTAGGGTGGGTCACCTGGGGTCATTGAGTACTTATATAGGACTAGGATGAGTCACATGGGGTCATTGAGTACTTATATAGGACTAGGGTGGGTCACATGGGGTGATTGAGTAATTATATAGTACTGGGGTGGGTCACATGGGGTCATTGTGTACATATATAGGATTAGGGTGGGTCACATGGGGTCATTGAGTACATATATAGGACTAGGGTGGGACAGATGGGGTCATTGAGCACTAATATAGGACTGGGGTGGGTCATCTGGGGTCATTGAGTACTTATATAAGACTAGGATGAGTCACATGGGGTCATTGAGTACTTATATAGGACTAGGGTGGGTCACATTAGGTCATTGAGTACTTATATAGGACTAGGGTGGTCACATGGATTTATTGAGTACTTATATAGGACTAGGGTGGGTCACATGTTGTCATTGAGTCCCTTTATAGGAATAGCGTGGGTCACATGGGGTCATTGTGTACATATATAGGACTAGGGTGAGTCACATGGGGTCATTGACTACATATATAGGACTAGGGTGGGTCACATGGGGTGATAATGCACTAATATATGACTAGGGTGGGTCAGCTGGGGTCATTGAGTACTTATATAGAACTAGGGTGGGTCACATGGGGTCATTGAGTACTTATATAGGACTAGCGTGGGTCACATGGGGTCATTGAGCACTAATATAGGACTATGGTGGGTCACCTGGGGACATTGAGTAATTATATAGTTCTAGGATGGGTCACATGGGGTCATTGAGTACTTATATAGAACTAGGGTGGGTCACATGGGGTCATTGAATACTTATATAGGACTAGCGTGGGTCACATGGGATCATTGAGTACTTATATAGGACTAGGTTGGGTCACATGGAGTTATTGAGTACTTATATAGGACTAGGGTGGGTCAAATTAGGTCATTGAGTACTTATATAGGACTAGGGTGGGTCACATGGGGTTATTGAGTACTTATATATGACTAGGGTTGGTCACATGGGGTCATTGAGTACTTATATAGGACTAGCGTGGGTCACATGGGGTCATTGTGTACATATATAGGACTAGGGTGGGTCACATGGGGTCATTGACTACATATATAGGACTAGGGTGGGTCACATGGGGTCATAGAGCACTAATATATGACTAGGGTGGGTCACCTGGGGTCATTGAGTACTTATATAGGACTAGGGTGGGTCACATGGGGTGATTGAGTAATTATATAGTACTGGGGTGGGTCACATGGAGTCATTGTGTACATATATAGGACTAGTTTGGGTCACCTGGGGTTATTGAGTACTTATATAGGACTAGGATGAGTCACATGGGGTCATTGAGTACTTATATAGGACTAGGGTGGGTCACATTAGGTCATTGAGTACTTATATAGGACTAGGGTTGTCACATGGGGTTATTGAGTACTTATATAGGACTAGGGTGGGTCACATGTTGTCATTGAGTACCTTTATAGGACTAGCGTGGGTCACATTGGGTCATTGTGTACATATATAGGACTAGGGTGGGTCACATGGGGTCATTGACTACATATATAGGACTAGGGTGGGTCACATGGGGTGATAGTGCACTAACATATGACTAGGGTGGGTCAGCTGGGGTCATTGAGTACTTATATAGAACTAGGGTGGATCACATGGGGTCATTGAGTACTTATATAGGACTAGCGTGGGTCACATGGGGTTATTGAGTACTTATATAGGACTAGGGTGGGTCACATGGAGTTATTGAGTACTTATATAGGACTAGGGTGGGTCACAATAGGTCATTGAGTACTTATATAGGACTAGGGTGGGTCACATGGGGTCATTGAATACTTATATAGGACTAGGGTGGGTCACATGTGGTCATTGAGTACTTATATAGGACAAGGGTGGGTCACATGCGGTCATTGAGTACTTATATAGGACTAGGGTGGGTCACATGGGGTAATTGAGTACTTATATAGGACAAGGGTGGGTCACATGGGGTCATTGAGTACTTATATAGGACAAGGGTGGATCACATGGGGTCATTGAGTACTTATATAGGACTAGGGTGGGTCACATGTGGTCATTGATTACTTATATAGGACAAGGGTGGGTCACATGCGGTCATTGAGTACTTATATAGGACTAGGGTGGGTCACATGGGGTCATTGACTACATATATAGGACTAGGGTGGGTCACATGGGGTGATAGTGCACTAACATATGACTAGGGTGGGTCAGCTGGGGTCATTGAGTACTTAAATAGGACTAGGGTGGGTCACATGGGGTCATTGATTACTTATATAGGACTAGGGTGGGTCACATGGAGATATTGAGTACTTATATAGGACTAGGGTGGGTCACATAGGGTCATTGAGTACTTATATAGGACTAGGGTGGGTCACATGGAGTTATTGAGTACTTATATAGGACTAGGGTGGGTCACAATAGGTCATTGACTACTTATATAGGACTAGGGTTGGTCAGATAGGGTCATTGAGTACTTATATAGGACTAGGGTGGGTCACATGTGGTCATTGAGTACTTATATAGGACAAGGGTGGGTCAAATTAGGTCATTGAGTACTTATATAGGACTAGGGTGGGTCACATGGGGTCATTGAGCACTAATATAGGACTAGGGTGGGTCACCTGGGGTCATTGAGTACTTATATAGGACTAGGATGAGTCACATGGGGTCATTGAGTACTTATATAGGACTAGGGTGGGTCACATGGGGTGATTGAGTAATTATATAGTACTGGGGTGGGTCACATGGGGTCATTGTGTACATATATAGGATTAGGGTGGGTCACATGGGGTCATTGAGTACATATATAGGACTAGGGTGGGACAGATGGGGTCATTGAGCACTAATATAGGAATGGGGTGGGTCATCTGGGGTCATTGAGTACTTATATAAGACTAGGATGAGTCACATGGGGTCATTGAGTACTTATATAGGACTAGGGTGGGTCACATTAGGTCATTGAGTACTTATATAGGACTAGGGTGGTCACATGGATTTATTGAGTACTTATATAGGACTAGGGTGGGTCACATGTTGTCATTGAGTCCCTTTATAGGAATAGCGTGGGTCACATGGGGTCATTGTGTACATATATAGGACTAGGGTGAGTCACATGGGGTCATTGACTACATATATAGGACTAGGGTGGGTCACATGGGGTGATAGTGCACTAATATATGACTAGGGTGGGTCAGCTGGGGTCATTGAGTACTTATATAGAACTAGGGTGGGTCACATGGGGTCATTGAGTACTTATATAGGACTAGCGTGGGTCACATGGGGTCATTGAGCACTAATATAGGACTATGGTGGGTCACCTGGGGACATTGAGTAATTATATAGTTCTAGGATGGGTCACATGGGGTCATTGAGTACTTATATAGAACTAGGGTGGGTCACATGGGGTCATTGAATACTTATATAGGACTAGCGTGGGTCACATGGGATCATTGAGTACTTATATAGGACTAGGTTGGGTCACATGGAGTTATTGAGTACTTATATAGGACTAGGGTGGGTCAAATTAGGTCATTGAGTACTTATATAGGACTAGGGTGGGTCACATGGGGTTATTGAGTACTTATATATGACTAGGGTTGGTCACATGGGGTCATTGAGTACTTATATAGGACTAGCGTGGGTCACATGGGGTCATTGTGTACATATATAGGACTAGGGTGGGTCACATGGGGTCATTGACTACATATATAGGACTAGGGTGGGTCACATGGGGTCATAGAGCACTAATATATGACTAGGGTGGGTCACCTGGGGTCATTGAGTACTTATATAGGACTAGGTTGGGTCACCTGGGGTTATTGAGTACTTATATAGGACTAGGATGAGTCACATGGGGTCATTGAGTACTTATATAGGACTAGGGTGGGTCACATTAGGTCATTGAGTACTTATATAGGACTAGGGTTGTCACATGGGGTTATTGAGTACTTATATAGGACTAGGGTGGGTCACATGTTGTCATTGAGTACCTTTATAGGACTAGCGTGGGTCACATGGGGTCATTGTGTACATATATAGGACTAGGGTGGGTCACATGGGGTCATTGACTACATATATAGGACTAGGGTGGGTCACATGGGGTGATAGTGCACTAACATATGACTAGGGTGGGTCAGCTGGGGTCATTGAGTACTTATATAGAACTAGGGTGAGTCACATGGGGTCATTGAGTACTTTAATAGGACTAGCGTGGGTCACATGGGGTTATTGAGTACTTATATAGGACTAGGGTGGGTCACATGGAGTTATTGAGTACTTATATAGGACTAGGGTGGGTCACAATAGGTCATTGAGTACTTATATAGGACTAGGGTGGGTCACATGGGGTCATTGAATACTTATATAGGACTAGGGTGGGTCACATGTGGTCATTGAGTACTTATATAGGACAAGGGTGGGTCACATGCGGTCATTGAGTACTTATATAGGACTAGGGTGGGTCACATGGGGTAATTGAGTACTTATATAGGACAAGGGTGGGTCACATGGGGTCATTGAGTACTTATATAGGACAAGGGTGGGTCACATGGGGTCATTGAGTACTTATATAGGACTAGGGTGGGTCACATGTGGTCATTGATTACTTATATAGGACAAGGGTGGGTCACATGCGGTCATTGAGTACTTATATAGGAATAGGGTGGGTCACATGGGGTCATTGACTACATATATAGGACTAGGGTGGGTCACATGGGGTGATAGTGCACTAACATATGACTAGGGTGGGTCAGCTGGGGTCATTGAGTACTTATATAGGACTAGGATGAGTCACATGGGGTCATTGAGTACTTATATAGGACTAGGGTGGGTCACATTAGGTCATTGTGTACTTATATAGGACTAGGGTGGTCACATGGGGTTATTGAGTACTTATATAGGACTAGGGTGGGTCACATGTTGTCATTGAGTACCTTTATAGGACTAGCATGGGTCACATGGGGTCATTGTGTACATATATAGGACTAGGGTGGGTCACATGGGGTCATTGACAACATATGTAGGACTAGGGTGGGTCACATGGGGCGATAGTGCACTAATATATGACTAGGGTGGGTCAGCTGGGTTCATTGAGTACTTATAAAGAACTAGGGTGGTTCACATGGGGTCATTGAGTACTTATATAGGACTAGCGTGGGTCACATGGGGTTATTGAGTACTTATATAGGACTAGGGTGGGTCACATGGAGTTATTGAGTACTTATATAGGACTAGGGTGGGCCACATTAGGTCATTGAGTACTTATATAGGACTAGCGTGGGTCACATGGGGTTATTGAGTACTTATATAGGACCAGGGTGGGTCACATGGGGTCATTGAGTACTTATATAGGACTAGCGTGGGTCACATGGGGTCATTGTGTACATATATAGGACTAGGGTGGGTCACATGGGGTCATTGACTACATATATAGGACTAGGGTGGGTCACATGGGGTCATTGAGCACTAATATAGGACTTTGGTGGGTCACCTGGGGTCATTGAGTACTTATATAGGACTAGGATGGGCCACATGGGTTCATTGAGTACTTATATAGGACTAGGGTGGCTGACCTGGGGTCATTGAGTACTTATATAGGACTAGGATGGGTCACATGGGGTCATTGAGTACTTATATAGGATTAGGGTGGGTCACATGGGGTCATTGAATACTTATATAGCAGTAGGGTAGGTCACATGGGGTCATTGAGTACTTATATAGAACTAGGGTGGGTCACATGGGGTCATTGAGTACTTATATAGGACTAGGGTGGGTCACATGTGGTCATTGAGTACTTATATAGGACAAGGGTGGGTCAAATTAGGTCATTGAGTACTTATATAGGACTAGGGTGGGTCACATGGGGTCATTGAGCACTAATATAGGACTAGGGTGGGTCACCTGGGGTCATTGAGTACTTATATAGGACTAGGATGATTCACATGGGGTCATTGAGTACTTATATAGGACTAGGGTGGGTCACATGGGGTGATTGAGTAATTATATAGTACTGGGGTGGGTCACATGGGGTCATTGTGTACATATATAGGATTAGGGTGGGTCACATGGGGTCATTGAGTACATATATAGGACTAGGGTGGGACAGATGGGGTCATTGAGCACTAATATAGGACTGGGGTGGGTCATCTGGGGTCATTGAGTACTTATATAAGACTAGGATGAGTCACATGGGGTCATTGAGTACTTATATAGGACTAGGGTGGGTCACATTAGGTCATTGAGTACTTATATAGGACTAGGGTGGTCACATGGATTTATTGAGTACTTATATAGGACTAGGGTGGGTCACATGTTGTCATTGAGTCCCTTTATAGGAATAGCGTGGGTCACATGGGGTCATTGTGTACATATATAGGACTAGGGTGAGTCACATGGGGTCATTGACTACATATATAGGACTAGGGTGGGTCACATGGGGTGATAGTGCACTAATATATGACTAGGGTGGGTCAGCTGGGGTCATTGAGTACTTATATAGAACTAGGGTGGGTCACATGGGGTCATTGAGTACTTATATAGGACTAGCGTGGGTCACATGGGGTCATTGAGCACTAATATAGGACTATGGTGGGTCACCTGGGGACATTGAGTACTTATATAGTTCTAGGATGGGTCACATGGGGTCATTGAGTACTTATATAGAACTAGGGTGGGTCACATGGGGTCATTGAATTCTTATATAGGACTAGGATGAGTCACATGGGGTCATTGAGTACTTATATAGGACTAGGGTGGGTCACATGGGGTGATTGAGTATTTATATAGGACTAGGGTGGGCCACATTAGGTCATTGAGTACTTATATATGACTAGGGTGGGTCACATATGGGTTATTGAGTACTTATATAGAACTAGGGTGGGTCACATGGGGTCATTGAGTACTTATATAGGACTAGCGTGGGTCACATGGGGTTATTGAGTACTTATATAGGACTAGGGTGGGTCACATGGAGTTATTGAGTACTTATATAGGACTAGGGTGGGCCACATTAGGTCATTGAGTACTTATATAGGACTAGGGTGGGTCACATGGGGTTATTGAGTACTTATATAGGACTAGGGTGGGTCACATGGGGTCATTGAGTACTTATATAGGACTAGCGTGGGTCACATGGGGTCATTGTGTACATATATAGGACTAGGGTGGGTCACATGGGGTCATTGACTACATATATAGGACTAGGGTGGGTCACATGGGGTCATTGAGCACTAATATAGGACTATGGTGGGTCACCTGGGGTCATTGAGTACTTATATAGGACTAGGATGGGCCACATGGGTTCATTGAGTACTTATATAGGACTAGGGTGGCTGACCTGGGGTCATTGAGTACTTATATAGGACTAGGATGGGTCACATGGGGTCATTGAGTACTTATATAGGATTAGGGTGGGTCACATGGGGTCATTGAATACTTATATAGCAGTAGGGTAGGTCACATGGGGTCATTGAGTACTTATATAGAACTAGGGTGGGTCACATGGGGTCATTGAGTACTTATATAGGACTAGGGTGGGTCACATGTGGTCATTGAGTACTTATATAGGACAAGGGTGGGTCAAATTAGGTCATTGAGTACTTATATAGGACTAGGGTGGGTCACATGGGGTCATTGAGCACTAATATAGGACTAGGGTGGGTCACCTGGGGACATTGAGTAATTATATAGTTCTAGGATGGGTCACATGGGGTCATTGAGTACTTATATAGAACTAGGGTGGGTCACATGGGGTCATTGAATACTTATATAGGACTAGCGTGGGTCACATGGGATCATTGAGTACTTATATAGGACTAGGTTGGGTCACATGGAGTTATTGAGTACTTATATAGGACTAGGGTGGGTCAAATTAGGTCATTGAGTACTTATATAGGACTAGGGTGGGTCACATGGGGTTATTGAGTACTTATATATGACTAGGGTTGGTCACATGGGGTCATTGAGTACTTATATAGGACTAGCGTGGGTCACATGGGGTCATTGTGTACATATATAGGACTAGGGTGGGTCACATGGGGTCATTGACTACATATATAGGACTAGGGTGGGTCACATGGGGTCATAGAGCCCTAATATATGACTAGGGTGGGTCACCTGGGGTCATTGAGTACTTATATAGGACTAGGGTGGGTCACATGTGGTGATTGAGTAATTATATAGTACTGGGGTGGGTCACATGGGGTCATTGAATACTTATATAGGACTAGCGTGGGTCACATGGGATCATTGAGTACTTATATAGGACTAGGTTGGGTCACATGGAGTTATTGAGTACTTATATAGGACTAGGGTGGGTCAAATTAGGTCATTGAGTACTTATATAGGACTAGGATGAGTCACATGGGGTCATTGAGTACTTATATAGGACTAGGGTGGGTCACATGGGGTGATTGAGTAATTATATAGTACTGGGGTGGGTCACATGGGGTCATTGAATACTTATATAGGACTAGCGTGGGTCACATGGGATCATTGAGTACTTATATAGGACTAGGTTGGGTCACATGGAGTTATTGAGTACTTATATAAGACTAGGGTGGGTCAAATTAGGTCATTGAGTACTTATATAGGACTAGGGTGGGTCACATGGGGTTATTGAGTACTTATATATGACTAGGGTTGGTCACATGGGGTCATTGAGTACTTATATAGGACTAGCGTGGATCACATGGGGTCATTGTGTACATATATAGGACTAGGGTGGGTCACATGGGGTCATTGACTACATATATAGGACTAGGGTGGGTCACATGGGGTCATTGAGCACTAATATAGGACTAGGGTGGGTCACCTGGGGACATTGAGTAATTATATAGTTCTAGGATGGGTCACATGGGGTCATTGAGTACTTATATAGAACTAGGGTGGGTCACATGGGGTCATTGAATACTTATATAGGACTAGCGTGGGTCACATGGGATCATTGAGTACTTATATAGGACTAGGTTGGGTCACATGGAGTTATTGAGTACTTATATAGGACTAGGGTGGGTCAAATTAGGTCATTGAGTACTTATATAGGACTAGGATGAGTCACATGGGGTCATTGAGTACTTATATAGGACAAGGGTGGGTCAAATTAGGTCATTGAATACTTCTATAGGACTAGGGTGGGTCACATGGGGTCATTGAGCACTAATATAGGACTAGGGTGGGTCACCTGGGGACATTGAGTAATTATATAGTTCTAGGATGGGTCACATGGGGTCATTGAGTACTTATATAGAACTAGGGTGGGTCACATGGGGTCATTGAATACTTATATAGGACTAGCGTGGGTCACATGGGATCATTGAGTACTTATATAGGACTAGGTTGGGTCACATGGAGTTATTGAGTACTTATATAGGACTAGGGTGGGTCAAATTAGGTCATTGAGTACTTATATAGGACTAGGGTGGGTCACATGGGGTCATTGAATACTTATATAGGACTAGCGTGGGTCACATGGGATCATTGAGTACTTATATAGGACTAGGTTGGGTCACATGGAGTTATTGAGTACTTATATAGGACTAGGATGAGTCACATGGGGTCATTGAGTACTTATATAGGACTAGGGTGGGTCACATGGGGTGATTGAGTAATTATATAGTACTGGGGTGGGTCACATGGGGTCATTGAATACTTATATAGGACTAGCGTGGGTCACATGGGATCATTGAGTACTTATATAGGACTAGGTTGGGTCACATGGAGTTATTGAGTACTTATATAGGACTAGGGTGGGTCAAATTAGGTCATTGAGTACTTATATAGGACTAGGGTGGGTCACATGGGGTTATTGAGTACTTATATATGACTAGGGTTGGTCACATGGGGTCATTGAGTACTTATATAGGACTAGCGTGGGTCACATGAGGTCATTGTGTACATATATAGGACTAGGGTGGGTCACATGGGGTCATTGACTACATATATAGGACTAGGGTGGGTCACATGGGGTCATTGAGCACTAATATAGGACTAGGGTGGGTCACCTGGGGACATTGAGTAATTATATAGTTCTAGGATGGGTCACATGGGGTCATTGAGTACTTATATAGAACTAGGGTGGGTCACATGGGGTCATTGAATACTTATATAGGACTAGCGTGGGTCACATGGGATCATTGAGTACTTATATAGGACTAGGTTGGGTCACACGGAGTTATTGAGTACTTATATAGGACTAGGGTGGGTCAAATTAGGTCATTGAGTACTTATATAGGACTAGGATGAGTCACATGGGGTCATTGAGTACTTATATAGGACTAGGGTGGGTCACATGGGGTGATTGAGTAATTATATAGTACTGGGGTGGGTCACATGGGGTCATTGTGTACATATATAGGATTAGGGTGGGTCACATGGGGTCATTGAGTACATATATAGGACTAGGGTGGGACAGATGGGGTCATTGAGCACTAATATAGGACTGGGGTGGGTCATCTGGGGTCATTGAGTACTTATATAAGACTAGGATGAGTCACATGGGGTCATTGAGTACTTATATAGGACTAGGGTGGGATACATTAGGTCATTGAGTACTTATGTAGGACTAGGGTGGTCACATGGATTTATTGAGTACTTATATAGGACTAGGGTGGGTCACATGTTGTCATTGAGTCCCTTTATAGGAATAGCGTGGGTCACATGGGGTCATTGTGTACATATATAGGACTAGGGTGAGTCACATGGGGTCATTGACTACATATATAGGACTAGGGTGGGTCACATGGGGTGATAGTGCACTAATATATGACTAGGGTGGGTCAGCTGGGGTCATTGAGTACTTATATAGAACTAGGGTGGGTCACATGGGGTCATTGAGTACTTATATAGGACTAGCGTGGGTCACATGGGGTCATTGAGCACTAATATAGGACTATGGTGGGTCACCTGGGGACATTGAGTACTTATATAGTTCTAGGATGGATCACATGGGGTCATTGAGTACTTATATAGAACTAGGGTGGGTCACATGGGGTCATTGAATACTTATATAGGACTAGGATGAGTCACATGGGGTCATTGAGTACTTATATAGGACTAGGGTGGGTCACATGGGGTCATTGTGTACATATATAGGACTAGGGTGAGTCACATGGGGTCATTGACTACATATATAGGACTAGGGTGGGTCACATGGGGTGATAGTGCACTAATATATGACTAGGGTGGGTCAGCTGGGGTCATTGAGTACTTATATAGAACTAGGGTGGGTCACATGGGGTCATTGAGTACTTATATAGGACTAGCGTGGGTCACATGGGGTCATTGAGCACTAATATAGGACTATGGTGGGTCACCTGGGGACATTGAGTACTTATATAGTTCTAGGATGGATCACATGGGGTCATTGAGTACTTATATAGAACTAGGGTGGGTCACATGGGGTCATTGAATACTTATATAGGACTAGGATGAGTCACATGGGGTCATTGAGTACTTATATAGGACTAGGGTGGGTCACATGGGGTGATTGAGTATTTATATAGGACTAGGGTGGGCCACATTAGGTCATTGAGTACTTATATAGGACTAGGGTGGGTCACATGGGGTTATTGAGTACTTATATAGAACTAGGGTGGGTCAAATGGGGTCATTGAGTACTTATATAGGACTAGGGTGGGTCACATGTGGTCATTGAGTACTTATATAGGACAAGGGTGGGTCAAATTAGGTCATTGAGTACTTATATAGGACTAGGGTGGGTCACATGGGGTCATTGAGCACTAATATAGGACTAGGGTGGGTCACCTGGGGTCATTGAGTACTTATATAGGACTAGCGTGGGTCACATGGGGTCATTGAGCACTAATATAGGACTATGGTGGGTCACCTGGGGACATTGAGTAATTATATAGTTCTAGGATGGGTCACATGGGGTCATTGAGTACTTATATAGAACTAGGGTGGGTCACATGGGGTCATTGAATACTTATATAGGACTAGCGTGGGTCACATGGGATCATTGAGTACTTATATAGGACTAGGTTGGGTCACATGGAGTTATTGAGTACTTATATAGGACTAGGGTGGGTCAAATTAGGTCATTGAGTACTTATATAGGACTAGGGTGGGTCACATGGGGTTATTGAGTACTTATATATGACTAGGGTTGGTCACATGGGGTCATTGAGTACTTATATAGGACTAGCGTGGGTCACATGGGGTCATTGTGTACATATATAGGACTAGGGTGGGTCACATGGGGTCATTGACTACATATATAGGACTAGGGTGGGTCACATGGGGTCATAGAGCACTAATATATGACTAGGGTGGGTCACCTGGGGTCATTGAGTACTTATATAGGACTAGGGTGGGTCACATGGGGTGATTGAGTAATTATATAGTACTGGGGTGGTTCACATGGGGTCATTGTGTACATATATAGGACTAGGTTGGGTCACCTGGGGTTATTGAGTACTTATATAGGACTAGGATGAGTCACATGGGGTCATTGAGTACTTATATAGGACTAGGGTGGGTCACATTAGGTCATTGAGTACTTATATAGGACTAGGGTTGTCACATGGGGTTATTGAGTACTTATATAGGACTAGGGTGGGTCACATGTTGTCATTGAGTACCTTTATAGGACTAGCGTGGGTCACATGGGGTCATTGAGCACTAATATAGGACTAGGGTGGGTCACCTGGGGTCATTGAGTACTTATATAGGACTAGCGTGGGTCACATGGGGTCATTGAGCACTAATATAGGACTATGGTGGGTCACCTGGGGACATTGAGTAATTATATAGTTCTAGGATGGGTCACATGGGGTCATTGAGTACTTATATAGAACTAGGGTGGGTCACATGGGGTCATTGAATACTTATATAGGACTAGCGTGGGTCACATGGGATCATTGAGTACTTATATAGGACTAGGTTGGGTCACATGGAGTTATTGAGTACTTATATAGGACTAGGGTGGGTCAAATTAGGTCATTGAGTACTTATATAGGACTAGGGTGGGTCACATGGGGTTATTGAGTACTTATATATGACTAGGGTTGGTCACATGGGGTCATTGAGTACTTATATAGGACTAGCGTGGGTCACATGGGGTCATTGTGTACATATATAGGACTAGGGTGGGTCACATGGGGTCATTGACTACATATATAGGACTAGGGTGGGTCACATGGGGTCATAGAGCACTAATATATGACTAGGGTGGGTCACCTGGGGTCATTGAGTACTTATATAGGACTAGGGTGGGTCACATGGGGTGATTGAGTAATTATATAGTACTGGGGTGGTTCACATGGGGTCATTGTGTACATATATAGGACTAGGTTGGGTCACCTGGGGTTATTGAGTACTTATATAGGACTAGGATGAGTCACATGGGGTCATTGAGTACTTATATAGGACTAGGGTGGGTCACATTAGGTCATTGAGTACATATATAGGACTAGGGTTGTCACATGGGGTTATTGAGTACTTATATAGGACTAGGGTGGGTCACATGTTGTCATTGAGTACCTTTATAGGACTAGCGTGGGTCACATGGGGTCATTGTGTACATATATAGGACTAGGGTGGGTCACATGGGGTCATTGACTACATATATAGGACTAGGGTGGGTCACATGGGGTGATAGTGCACTAACATATGACTAGGGTGGGTCAGCTGGGGTCATTGAGTACTTATATAGGACTAGGGTGGGTCACATGGGGTCATTGAGCACTAATATAGGACTAGGGTGGGTCACCTGGGGTCATTGAGTACTTATATAGGACAAGGATGAGTCACATGGGGCCATTGAGTACTTATATAGGACTAGGGTGGGTCACATGGGGTGATTGAGTAATTATATAGTACTGGGGTGGGTCACATGGGGTCATTGTGTACATATATAGGATTAGGGTGGGTCACATGGGGTCATTGAGTACATATATAGGACTAGGGTGGGACAGATGGGGTCATTGAGCACTAATATAGGACTGGGGTGGGTCATCTGGGGTCATTGAGTACTTATATAAGACTAGGATGAGTCACATGAGGTCATTGAGTACTTATATAGGACTAGGGTGGGTCACATTAGGTCATTGAGTACTTATATAGGACTAGGGTGGTCACATGGATTTATTGAGTACTTATATAGGACTAGGGTGGGTCACATGTTGTCATTGAGTCCCTTTATAGGAATAGCGTGGGTCACATGGGGTCATTGTGTACATATATAGGACTAGGGTGAGTCACATGGGGTCATTGACTACATATATAGGACTAGGGTGGGTCACATGGGGTGATAGTGCACTAATATATGACTAGGGTGGGTCAGCTGGGGTCATTGAGTACTTATATAGAACTAGGGTGGGTCACATGGGGTCATTGAGTACTTATATAGGACTAGCGTGGGTCACATGGGGTCATTGAGCACTAATATAGGACTATGGTGGGTCACCTGGGGACATTGAGTACTTATATAGTTCTAGGATGGGTCACATGGGGTCATTGAGTACTTATATAGAACTAGGGTGGGTCACATGGGGTCATTGAATACTTATATAGGACTAGGATGAGTCACATGGGGTCATTGAGTACTTATATAGGACTAGGGTGGGTCACATGGGGTGATTGAGTATTTATATAGGACTAGGGTGGGCCACATTAGGTCATTGAGTACTTATATAGGACTAGGGTGGGTCACACGGGGTTATTGAGTACTTATATAGGACTAGGGTGGGTCACATGGGGTCATTGAGTACTTATATAGGACTAGCGTGGGTCACATGGGGTCATTGTGTACATATATAGGACTAGGGTGGGTCACATGGGGTCATTGACTACATATATAGGACTAGAGTGGGTCACATGGGGTCATAGAGCACTAATATAGGACTAGGGTGGGTCACATGGGGTGATTGAGTATTTATATAGGACTAGGGTGGGCCACATTAGGTCATTGAGTACTTATATAGGACTAGGGTGGGTCACATGGGGTTATTGAGTACTTATATAGAACTAGGGTGGGTCAAATGGGGTCATTGAGTACTTATATAGGACTAGGGTGGGTCACATGTGGTCATTGAGTACTTATATAGGACAAGGGTGGGTCAAATTAGGTCATTGAGTACTTATATAGGACTAGGGTGGGTCACATGGGGTCATTGAGCACTAATATAGGACTAGGGTGGGTCACCTGGGGTCATTGAGTACTTATATAGGACTAGCGTGGGTCACATGGGGTCATTGAGCACTAATATAGGACTATGGTGGGTCACCTGGGGACATTGAGTAATTATATAGTTCTAGGATGGGTCACATGGGGTCATTGAGTACTTATATAGAACTAGGGTGGGTCACATGGGGTCATTGAATACTTATATAGGACTAGCGTGGGTCACATGGGATCATTGAGTACTTATATAGGACTAGGTTGGGTCACATGGAGTTATTGAGTACTTATATAGGACTAGGGTGGGTCAAATTAGGTCATTGAGTACTTATATAGGACTAGGGTGGGTCACATGGGGTTATTGAGTACTTATATATGACTAGGGTTGGTCACATGGGGTCATTGAGTACTTATATAGGACTAGCGTGGGTCACATGGGGTCATTGTGTACATATATAGGAATAGGGTGGGTCACATGGGGTCATTGACTACATATATAGGACTAGGGTGGGTCACATGGGGTCATAGAGCACTAATATATGACTAGGGTGGGTCACCTGGGGTCATTGAGTACTTATATAGGACTAGGGTGGGTCACATGGGGTGATTGAGTAATTATATAGTACTGGGGTGGTTCACATGGGGTCATTGTGTACATATATAGGACTAGGTTGGGTCACCTGGGGTTATTGAGTACTTATATAGGACTAGGATGAGTCACATGGGGTCATTGAGTACTTATATAGGACTAGGGTGGGTCACATTAGGTCATTGAGTACTTATATAGGACTAGGGTTGTCACATGGGGTTATTGAGTACTTATATAGGACTAGGGTGGGTCACATGTTGTCATTGAGTACCTTTATAGGACTAGCGTGGGTCACATGGGGTCATTGTGTACATATATAGGACTAGGGTTGGTCACATGGGGTCATTGACTACATATATAGGACTAGGGTGGGTCACATGGGGTGATAGTGCACTAACATATGACTAGGGTGGGTCAGCTGGGGTCATTGAGTACTTATATAGGACTAGGGTGGGTCACATGGGGTCATTGAGCACTAATATAGGACTAGGGTGGGTCACCTGGGGTCATTGAGTACTTATATAGGACAAGGATGAGTCACATGGGGTCATTGAGTACTTATATAGGACTAGGGTGGGTCACATGGGGTGATTGAGTAATTATATAGTACTGGGGTGGGTCACATGGGGTCATTGTGTACATATATAGGATTAGGGTGGGTCACATGGGGTCATTGAGTACATATATAGGACTAGGGTGGGACAGATGGGGTCATTGAGCACTAATATAGGACTGGGGTGGGTCATCTGGGGTCATTGAGTACTTATATAAGACTAGGATGAGTCACATGAGGTCATTGAGTACTTATATAGGACTAGGGTGGGTCACATTAGGTCATTGAGTACTTATATAGGACTAGGGTGGTCACATGGATTTATTGAGTACTTATATAGGACTAGGGTGGGTCACATGTTGTCATTGAGTCCCTTTATAGGAATAGCGTGGGTCACATGGGGTCATTGTGTACATATATAGGACTAGGGTGAGTCACATGGGGTCATTGACTACATATATAGGACTAGGGTGGGTCACATGGGGTGATAGTGCACTAATATATGACTAGGGTGTGTCAGCTGGGGTCATTGAGTACTTATATAGAACTAGGGTGGGTCACATGGGGTCATTGAGTACTTATATAGAACTAGGGTGGGTCACATGGGGTCATTGAATACTTATATAGGACTAGGATGAGTCACATGGGGTCATTGAGTACTTATATAGGACTAGGGTGGGTCACATGGGGTGATTGAGTATTTATATAGGACTAGGGTGGGCCACATTAGGTCATTGAGTACTTATATAGGACTAGGGTGGGTCACACGGGGTTATTGAGTACTTATATAGGACTAGGGTGGGTCACATGGGGTCATTGAGTACTTATTTGGACTAGCGTGGGTCACATGGGGTCATTGTGTACATATATAGGACTAGGGTGGGTCACATGGGGTCATTGACTACATATATAGGACTAGAGTGGGTCACATGGGGTCATAGAGCACTAATATATGAATAGGGTGGGTCACTTGGGGTCATTGAGTACTTATTTAGGACTAGGATGAGTCACATGGGGTCATTGAGTACTTATATAGGACCAGGTTGGGTCACATGGGGTCATTGTGTACATATATAGGATTAGGGTGGGTCACATGGGGTCATTGAGTACATATATAGGACTAGGGTGGGTCACATGGGGTCATTGAGCACTAATATAGGACTAGGGTGGGTCACTTGGGGTCATTGAGTACTTATTTAGGACTAGGATGAGTCACATGGGGTCATTGAGTACTTATATAGGACTAGGTTGGGTCACATGGGGTTATTGAGTACTTATATAGGACTAGGGTGGGTCACATGGAGTTATTGAGTACTTATATAGGACTAGGGTGGGCCACATTAGGTCATTGAGTACTTATATAGGACTAGGGTGGGTCACATGGGGTTATTGAGTACTTATATAGGACTAGGGTGGATCACATGGGGTCATTGAGTACTTATATAGGACTAGCGTGGGTCACATGGGGTCATTGTGTACATATATAGGACTAGGGAGGGTCACATGGGGTCATTGACTACATATATAGGACTAGGGTGGGTCACATGGGGTCATAGAGCACTAAAATATGAATAGGGTGGGTCACTTGGGGTCATTGAGTACTTATTTAGGATTAGGATGAGTCATATGGGGTCATTGAGTACTTATATAGGACTAGGGTGGGTCACATGGGGTGATTGAGTAATTATATAGTACTGGGGTGGGTCACATGGGGTCATTGTGTACATATATAGGATTAGGGTGGGTCACATGGGGTCATTGAGTACATATATAGGACTAGGGTGGGTCACATGGGGTCATAGAGCACTAATATATGATTAGGGTGGGTCACCTGGGGTCATTGAGTACTTATATAGAACTAGGGTGGGTCACATGGGGTCATTGGGTACATATATAGGACTAGGTTGGGTCACATGAGGTTATTGAGTACTTATATAGGACTAGGGTGGGTCACATGGAGTTATTGAGTACTTATATAGGACTAGGGTGGGCCACATTAGGTCATTGAGTACTTATATAGGACTAGGGTGGGTCACATGGGGTTATTGAGTACTTATATAGGACTAGGGTGGGTCACATGGGGTCATTGAGTACTTATATAGGACTAGCGTGGGTCACATGGGGTCATTGTGTACATATATAGGACTAGGGTGGGTCACATGGGGTCATTGACTACATATATAGGACTAGGGTGGGTCACATGGGGTCATTGAGCACTAATATAGGACTATGGTGGGTCACCTGTGGTCATTAAGTACTTATATAGGACTAGGATGGGCCACATGGGTTCATTGAGTACTTATATAGGACTAGGGTGGCTGACCTGGGGTCATTGAGTACTTATATAGGACTAGGATGGGTCACATGGGGTCATTGAATACTTATATAGGATTAGGGTGGGTCACATGGGGTCATTGAATACTTATATAGCAGTAGGGTAGGTCACATGGGGTCATTGAGTACTTATATAGAACTAGGGTGGGTCACATGGGGTCATTGAGTACTCATATAGGACTAGCGTGGGTCACATGGGGTCATTGAGTACTTATATAGGACTAGGGTAGGTCACATGGGGTCATTGAGTACTTATATAGGACTAGGGTGGGTCACATAGGGTCATTGAATACTTATATAGGACTAGCGTGGGTCACATGGGGTCATTGATTACTTATATAGGACTAGGGTGGGTCACGTGGAGTTATTGAGTACTTATATAGGACTAGGGTGGGTCACATAGGGTCATTGAGTACTTATATAGGACTAGGGTGGGTCACATGGAGTTATTGAGTACTTATATAGGACTAGGGTGGGTCACATGGGGTGATTGAGTAATTATATAGTAATGGGGTGGGTCACATGGGGTCATTGTGTACATATATAGGATTAGGGTGGGTCACATGGGGTCATTGAATACATATATAGGACTAGGGTGGGACAGATGGGGTCATTGAGCACTAATATAGGACTAAGGTGGGTCATCTGGGGTCATTGAGTACTTATATAAGACTAGGATGAGTCACATGGGGTCATTGAGTACTTATATAGGACTAGGGTGGGTCACATTAGGTCATTGAGTACTTATATAGGACTAGGGTGGTCACATGGATTTATTGAGTATTTATATAGGACTAGGGTGGGTCACATGGGGTCATAGAGCACTAATATATGACTAGGGTGGGTCACCTGGGGTCATTGAGTACTTATATAGGACTAGGGTGGGTCACATGGGGTGATTGAGTAATTATATAGTACTGGGGTGGGTCACATGGGGTCATTGTGTACATATATAGGACTAGGTTGGGTCACCTGGGGTCATTGAGTACTTATATAGGACTAGGATGAGTCACATGGGGTCATTGAGTACTTATATAGGACTAGGGTGGGTCACATTAGGTCATTGAGTACTTATATAGGACTAGGGTTGTCACATGGGGTTATTGAGTACTTATATAGGACTAGGGTGGGTCACATGTTGTCATTGAGTACCTTTATAGGACTAGCGTGTGTCACATGGGGTCATTGTGTACATATATAGGACTAGGGTGGGTCACATGGGGTCATTGTGTACATATATAGGACTAGGTTGGGTCACCTGGGGTCATTGAGTACTTATATAGGACTAGGATGAGTCACATGGGGTCATTGAGTACTTATATAGGACTAGGGTGGGTCACATTAGGTCATTGAGTACTTATATAGGACTAGGGTTGTCACATGGGGTTATTGAGTACTTATATAGGACTAGGGTGGGTCACATGTTGTCATTGAGTACCTTTATAGGACTAGCGTGTGTCACATGGGGTCATTGTGTACATATATAGGACTAGGGTGGGTCACATGGGGTCATTGACTACATATATAGGACTAGGGTGGGTCACATGGGGTGATAGTGCACTAACATATGACTAGGGTGGGTCAGCTGGGGTCATTGAGTACTTATATAGAACTAGGGTGGGTCACATGGGGTCATTGAGTACTTATATAGGACTAGCGTGGGTCACATGGGGTTATTGAGTACTTATATAGGACTAGGTTGGGTCACATGGAGTTATTGAGTACTTATATAGGACTAGGGTGGGTCACAATAGGTCATTGAGTACTTATATAGGACTAGGGTGGGTCACATGGGGTCATTGAATACTTATATAGGACTAGGGTGGGTCACATGTGGTCATCGAGTACTTATATAGGACAAGGGTGGGTCACATGCGGTCATTGAGTACTTATATAGGACTAGGGTGGGTCACATGGGGTAATTGAGTACTTACATAGGACAAGGGTGGGTCACATGGGGTCATTGAGTACTTATATAGGACTAGGGTGGGTCACATGTGGTCATTGATTACTTATATAGGACAAGGGTGGGTCACATGCGGTCATTGAGTACTTATATAGGACTAGGGTGGGTCACATGGGGTAATTGAGTACTTATATAGGACAAGGGTGGGTCACATGGGGTCATTGAGTACTTATATAGGACTAGGGTGGCAGACCTGGGGTCATTGAGTACTTAAATAGGACTAGGGTGGGTCACATGGTGTCATTGAGTACTTATATAGGACTAGGGTGGGTCACATGTGGTCATTGAGTACTTATATAAGACTAGCGTGGGTCACATGGGGTCATTGTGTACATATATAGGATTAGGGTGGGTCACATGGGGTCATTGAGTACATATATAGGACTAGGGTTGGTCACATGGGGTCATTGAGCACTAATATAGGACTAGGGTGGGTCACCTGGGGTCATTGAGTACTTTTATAAGACTAAGGTGGCTGACCTGGGGTCATTGAGTACTTATATAGGACTAGGATGAGTCACATGGGGTCATTGAGTACTTATATAGGACTAGGGTGGGTCACATGGGGTCATTGAGTATTTATATAGGACTAGAGTGGGTCACATGGGGTCATTGAGTACTTATTTAGGTCTAGCGTGGGTCACATGGGGTCATTTTGTACATATATAGGATTAGGGTGGGTCACATGGGGTCATTGAGCACTAATATAGGACTAGGGTGGGTCACCTGGGGCCATTGAGTACTTATATAGGACTAGGATGGGTCACATGGGATCATTGAGTACTTATATAGGAGTAGGGTGGGTCACATGGAATCATAGAGTACTTATATAGGACTAGGATGGGTCACATGGGGTCATTGAGTACTTATATAGGACTAGCGTGGGTCACATGGGGTCATTGTGTACATATATAGGATTAGGGTGGGTCACATGGGGTCATTGAGTACATATATAGGACTAGGGTGGGTCACATGGGGTCATTGAGTACTAATATAGGACTAGGGTGGGTCACTTGGGGTCATTGAGTACTTATTTAGGACTAGGATGAGTCACATGGGGTCATTGAGTACTTATATAGGACTAGGGTGGTTCACATGGGGTGATTGAGTAATTATATAGTACTGGGGTGGGTCACATGGGGTCATTGTGTACATATATAGGATTAGGGTGGGTCACATGGGGTCATTGAGTACATATATAGGACTAGGGTGGGACAGATGGGGTCATTGAGCACTAATATAGGACTAGGGTGGGTCACCTGGGGTCATTGAGTACTTATATAGGACTAGGATGAGTCACATGGGGTCATTGAGTACTTATATAGGACTAGGGTGGGTCACATTAGGTCATTGAGTACTTATATAGGACTAGGGTGGTCACATGGGGTTATTGAGTACTTATATAGGACTAGGGTGGGTCACATGTTGTCATTGAGTACCTTTATAGGACTAGCATGGGTCACATGGGGTCATTGTGTACATATATAGGACTAGGGTGGGTCACATGGGGTCATTGACAACATATATAGGACTAGGGTGGGTCACATGGGGCGATAGTGCACTAATATATGTCTAGGGTGGGTCAGCAGGGTTCATTGAGTACTTATATAGAACTAGGGTGGGTCACATGGGGTCATTGAGTACTTATATAGGACTAGCGTGGGTCACATGGGGTTATTGAGTACTTATATAGGACAAGGGTGGGTCACATGGAGTTATTGAGTACTTATATAGGACTAGGGTGGGCCACATTAGGTCATTGAGTACTTATATAGGACTAGGGTGGGTCACATGGGGTTATTGAGTACTTATATAGGACTAGGGTGGGTCACATGGGGTCATTGAGTACTTATATAGGACTAGCGTGGGTCACATGGGGTCATTGTGTACATATATAGGACTAGGGTGGGTCACATGGGGTCATTGACTACATATATAGGACTAGGGTGGGTCACATGGGGTCATTGAGCACTAATATAGGACTATGGTGGGTCACCTGGGGTCATTGAGTACTTATATAGGACTAGGATGGGCCACATGGGTTCATTGAGTACTTATATAGGACTAGGGTGGCTGACCTGGGGTCATTGAGTACTTATATAGGACTAGGATGGGTCACATGGGGTCATTGAGTACTTATATAGGATTAGGGTGGGTCACATGGGGTCATTGAATACTTATATAGGACTAGGGTGGGTCACATGGAGTTATTGAGTACTTATATAGGACTAGGGTGGGTCACATAGGGTCATTGAGTACTTATATAGGACTAGGGTGGGTCACATGGAGTTATTGAGTACTTATATAGGACTAGGGTGGGCCACATTAGGTCATTGAGTACTTATATAGGACTAGGGTGGGTCACATGGGGTTATTGAGTACTTATATAGGACTAGGGTGGGTCACATGGGGTCATTGAGTACTTATATAGGACTAGCGTGGGTCACATGGGGTCATTGTGTACATATATAGGACTAGGGTGGGTCACATGGGGTCATTGACTACATATATAGGACTAGGGTGGGTCACATGGGGTCATTGATTACTTATATAGGACTAGGGTGGGTCACATGGAGTTATTGAGTACTTATATAGGACTAGGGTGGGTCACATAGGGTCATTGAGTACTTATATAGGACAAGGGTGGGTCAAATTAGGTCATTGAGTACTTATATAGGACTAGGGTTGGTCACATGGGGTCATTGAGCACTAATATAGGACTAGGGTGGGTCACCTGGGGTGATTGAGTAATTATATAGTACTGGGGTGGGTCACATGGGGTCATTGTGTACATATATAGGATTAGGGTGGGTCACATGGGGTTATTGAGTACTTATATAGGACTAGGGTGGGTCACATGGGGTCATTGAGTACTTATATAGGACTAGCGTGGGTCACATGGGGTCATTGTGTACATATATAGGACTAGGGTGGGTCAAATGGGGTCATTGACTACATATATAGGACTAGGGTGGGTCACATGGGGTCATTGAGCACTAATATAGGACTATGGTGGGTCACCTGGGGTCATTGAGTACTTATATAGGACTAGGATGGGCCACATGGGTTCATTGAGTACTTATATAGGACTAGGGTGGCTGACCTGGGGTCATTGAGTACTTATATAGGACTAGGATGGGTCACATGGGGTCATTGAGTACTTATATAGGATTAGGGTGGGTCACATGGGGTCATTGAATACTTATATAGGACTAGCGTGGGTCACATGGGGTCATTGATTACTTATATAGGACTAGGGTGGGTCACGTGGAGTTATTGAGTACTTATATAAGACTAGGGTGGGTCACATAGGGTCATTGAGTACTTATATAGGACTAGGGTGGGTCACATGGAGTTATTGAGTACTTATATAGGACTAGGGTGGGTCACATGGGGTGATTGAGTAATTATATAGTAATGGGGTGGGTCACATGGGGTCATTGTGTACATATATAGGATTAGGGTGGGTCACATGGGGTCATTGAGTACATATATAGGACTAGGGTGGGACAGATGGGGTCATTGAGCACTAATATAGGACTAAGGTGGGTCATCTGGGGTCATTGAGTACTTATATAAGACTAGGATGAGTCACATGGGGTCATTGAGTACTTATATAGGACTAGGGTGGGTCACATTAGGTCATTGAGTACTTATATAGGACTAGGGTGGTCACATGGATTTATTGAGTACTTATATAGGACTAGGGTGGGTCACATGTTGTCATTGAGTCCCTTTATAGGAATAGCGTGGGTCACATGGGGTCATTGTGTACATATATAGGACTAGGGTGAGTCACATGGGGTCATTGACTACATATATAAGACTAGGGTGGGTCACATGGGGTGATAGTGCACTAATATATGACTAGGGTGTGTCAGCTGGGGTCATTGAGTACTTATATAGAACTAGGGTGGGTCACATGGGGTCATTGAGTACTTATATAGGACTAGCGTGGGTCACATGGGGTCATTGAGCACTAATATAGGACTATGGTGGGTCACCTGGGGACATTGAGTACTTATATAGAACTAGGGTGGGTCACATGGGGTCATTGAATACTTATATAGGACTAGCGTGGGTCACATGGGATCATTGAGTACTTATATAGGACTAGGTTGGGTCACATGGAGTTATTGAGTACTTATATAGGACTAGGGTGGGTCAAATTAGGTCATTGAGTACTTATATAGGACTAGGGTGGGTCACATGGGGTTATTGAGTACTTATATATGACTAGGGTTGGTCACATGGGGTCATTAAGTACTTATATAGGACTAGCGTGGGTCACATGGGGTCATTGTGTACATATATAGGACTAGGGTGGATCACATGGGGTCATTGACTACATATATAGGACTAGGGTGGGTCACATGGGGTCATAGAGCACTAATATATGACTAGGGTGGGTCACCTGGGGTCATTGAGTACTTATATAGGACTAGGGTGGGTCACATGGGGTGATTGAGTAATTATATAGTACTGGGGTGGGTCACATGGGGTCATTGTGTACATATATAGGACTAGGTTGGGTCACCTGGGGTCATTGAGTACTTATATAGGACTAGGATGAGTCACATGGGGTCATTGAGTACTTATATAGGACTAGGGTGTGTCACATTAGGTCATTGAGTACTTATATAGGACTAGGGTTGTCACATGGGGTTATTGAGTACTTATATAGGACTAGGGTGGGTCACATGTTGTCATTGAGTACCTTTATAGGACTAGCGTGTGTCACATGGGGTCATTGTGTACATATATAGGACTAGGGTGGGTCACATGGGGTCATTGACTACATATATAGGACTAGGGTGGGTCACATGGGGTGATAGTGCACTAACATATGACTAGGGTGGGTCAGCTGGGGTCATTGAGTACTTATATAGAACTAGGGTGGGTCACATGGGGTCATTGAGTACTTATATAGGACTAGCGTGGGTCACATGGGGTTATTGAGTACTTATATAGGACTAGGTTGGGTCACATGGAGTTATTGAGTACTTATATAGGACTAGGGTGGGTCACAATAGGTCATTGAGTACTTATATAGGACTAGGGTGGGTCACATGGGGTCATTGAATACTTATATAGGACTACGGTGGGTCACATGTGGTCATTGAGTACTTATATAGGACAAGGGTGGGTCACATGCGGTCATTGAGTACTTATATAGGACTAGGGTGGGTCACATGGGGTAATTGAGTACTTATATAGGACAAGGGTGGGTCACATGGGGTCATTGAGTACTTATATAGGACTAGGGTGGGTCACATGTGGTCATTGATTACTTATATAGGACAAGGGTGGTTCACATGCGGTCATTGAGTACTTATATAGGACTAGGGTGGGTCACATGGGGTAATTGAGTACTTATATAGGACAAGGGTGGGTCACATGGGGTCATTGAGTACTTATATAGGACTAGGGTGGCTGACCTGGGGTCATTGAGTACTTAAATAGGACTAGGGTGGGTCACATGGTGTCATTGAGTACTTATATAGGACTAGGGTGGGTCACATGTGGTCATTGAGTACTTATATAAGACTAGCGTAGGTCACATGGGGTCATTGTGTACATATATAGGATTAGGGTGGGTCACATGGGGTCATTGAGTACATATATAGGACTAGGGTTGGTCACATGGGGTCATTGAGCACTAATATAGGACTAGGGTGGGTCACCTGGGGTCATTGAGTACTTTTATAAGACTAGGGTGGCTGACCTGGGGTCATTGAGTACTTATATAGGACTAGGATGAGTCACATGGGGTCATTGAGTACTTATATAGGACTAGGGTGGGTCACATGGGGTCATTGAGTATTTATATAGGACTAGAGTGGGTCACATGGGGTCATTGACTACATATATAGGACTAGGGTGGGTCACATGGAATCATAGAGTACTTATATAGGACTAGGATGGGTAACATGGGGTCATTGAGTACTTATATAGGACTAGCGTGGGTCACATGGGGTCATTGTGTACATATATAGGATTAGGGTGGGTCACATGGGGTCATTGAGTACATATATAGGACTAGGGTGGGTCACATGGGGTCATTGAGTACTAATATAGGACTAGGGTGGGTCACTTGGGGTCATTGAGTACTTATTTAGGACTAGGATGAGTCACATGGGGTCATTGAGTACTTATATAGGACTAGGATGGGTCACATGGGATCATTGAGTACTTATATAGGACTAGGGTGGGTCACATGGAATCATAGAGTACTTATATAGGACTAGGATGGGTCACATGGGGTCATTGAGTACTTATATAGGACTAGCGTGGGTCACATGGGGTCATTGTGTACATATATAGGATTAGGGTGGGTCACATGGGGTCATTGAGTACATATATAGGACTAGGGTGGGTCACATGGGGTCATTGAGTACTAATATAGGACTAGGGTGGGTCACTTGGGGTCATTGAGTACTTATTTAGGACTAGGATGAGTCACATGGGGTCATTGAGTACTTATATAGGACTAGGGTGGGTCACATGGGGTGATTGAGTAATTATATAGTACTGGGGTGGGTCACATGGGGTCATTGTGTACATATATAGGATTAGGGTGGGTCACATGGGGTCATTGAGTACATATATAGGACTAGGGTGGGACAGATGGGGTCATTGAGCACTAATATAGGACTGGGGTGGGTCATCTGGGGTCATTGAGTACTTATATAAGACTAGGATGAGTCACATGGGGTCATTGAGTACTTATATAGGACTAGGGTGGGATACATTAGGTCATTGAGTACTTATATAGGACTAGGGTGGTCACATGGATTTATTGAGTACTTATATAGGACTAGGGTGGGTCACATGTTGTCATTGAGTCCCTTTATAGGAATAGCGTGGGTCACATGGGGTCATTGTGTACATATATAGGACTAGGGTGAGTCACATGGGGTCATTGACTACATATATAGGACTAGGGTGGGTCACATGGGGTGATAGTGCACTAATATATGACTAGGGTGGGTCAGCTGGGGTCATTGAGTACTTATATAGAACTAGGGTGGGTCACATGGGGTCATTGAGTACTTATATAGGACTAGCGTGGGTCACATGGGGTCATTGAATACTTATATAGGACTAGGATGAGTCACATGGGGTCATTGAGTACTTATATAGGACTAGGGTGGGTCACATGGGGTCATTGTGTACATATATAGGATTAGGGTGGGTCACATGGGGTCATTGAGTACATATATAGGACTAGGGTGGGTCACATGGGGTCATTGAGCACTAATATAGGACTATGGTGGGTCACCTGGGGACATTGAGTACTTATATATTTCTAGGATAGGTCACATGGGGTCATTGAGTACTTATATAGAACTAGGGTGGGTCACATGGGGTCATTGAATACTTATATAGGACTAGGATGAGTCACATGGGGTCATTGAGTACTTATATAGGACTAGGGTGTGTCACATGGGGTGATTGAGTATTTATATAGGACTAGGGTGGGCCACATTAGGTCATTGAGTACTTATATAGGACTAGGGTGGGTCACATGGGGTTATTGAGTACTTATATAGAACTAGGGTGGGTCAAATGGGGTCATTGAGTACTTATATAGGACTAGGGTGGGTCACATGTGGTCATTGAGTACTTATATAGGACAAGGGTGGGTCAAATTAGGTCATTGAGTACTTATATAGGACTAGGGTGGGTCACATGGGGTCATTGAGCACTAATATAGGACTAGGGTGGGTCACCTGGGGTCATTGAGTACTTATATAGGACTAGCGTGGGTCACATGGGGTCATTGAGCACTAATATAGGACTATGGTGGGTCACCTGGGGACATTGAGTAATTATATAGTTCTAGGATGGGTCACATGGGGTCATTGAGTACTTATATAGAACTAGGGTGGGTCACATGGGGTCATTGAATACTTATATAGGACTAGCGTGGGTCACATGGGATCATTGAGTACTTATATAGGACTAGGTTGGGTCACATGGAGTTATTGAGTACTTATATAGGACTAGGGTGGGTCACATGTTGTCATTGAGTACCTTTATAGGACTAGCGTGGGTCACATGGGGTCATTGTGTACATATATAGGACTAGGGTGGGTCACATGGGGTCATTGACTACATATATAGGACTAGGGTGGGTCACATGGGGTGATAGTGCACTAACATATGACTAGGGTGGGTCAGCTGGGGTCATTGAGTACTTATATAGGACTAGGGTGGGTCACATGGGGTCATTGACTACATATATAGGACTAGGGTGGGTCACATGGGGTCATAGAGCACTAATATATGACTAGGGTGGGTCACCTGGGGTCATTGAGTACTTATATAGGACTAGGGTGGGTCACATGGGGTGATTGAGTAATTATATAGTACTGGGGTGGTTCACATGGGGTCATTGTGTACATATATAGGACTAGGTTGGGTCACCTGGGGTTATTGAGTACTTATATATGACTAGGGTTGGTCACATGGGGTCATTGAGTACTTATATAGGACTAGCGTGGGTCACATGGGGTCATTGTGTACATATATAGGACTAGGGTGGGTCACATGGGGTCATTGACTACATATATAGGACTAGGGTGGGTCACATGGGGTCATAGAGCACTAATATATGACTAGGGTGGGTCACCTGGGGTCATTGAGTACTTATATAGGACTAGGGTGGGTCACATGGGGTGATTGAGTAATTATATAGTACTGGGGTGGTTCACATGGGGTCATTGTGTACATATATAGGACTAGGTTGGGTCACCTGGGGTTATTGAGTACTTATATAGGACTAGGATGAGTCACATGGGGTCATTGAGTACTTATATAGGACTAGGGTGGGTCACATTAGGTCATTGAGTACTTATATAGGACTAGGGTTGTCACATGGGGTTATTGAGTACTTTTATAAGACTAAGGTGGCTGACCTGGGGTCATTGAGTACTTATATAGGACTAGGATGAGTCACATGGGGTCATTGAGTACTTATATAGGACTAGGGTGGGTCACATGGGGTCATTGAGTATTTATATAGGACTAGAGTGGGTCACATGGGGTCATTGAGTACTTATTTAGGTCTAGCGTGGGTCACATGGGGTCATTTTGTACATATATAGGATTAGGGTGGGTCACATGGGGTCATTGAGCACTAATATAGGACTAGGGTGGGTCACCTGGGGCCATTGAGTACTTATATAGGACTAGGATGGGTCACATGGGATCATTGAGTACTTATATAGGAGTAGGGTGGGTCACATGGAATCATAGAGTACTTATATAGGACTAGGATGGGTCACATGGGGTCATTGAGTACTTATATAGGACTAGCGTGGGTCACATGGGGTCATTGTGTACATATATAGGATTAGGGTGGGTCACATGGGGTCATTGAGTACATATATAGGACTAGGGTGGGTCACATGGGGTCATTGAGTACTAATATAGGACTAGGGTGGGTCACTTGGGGTCATTGAGTACTTATTTAGGACTAGGATGAGTCACATGGGGTCATTGAGTACTTATATAGGACTAGGGTGGTTCACATGGGGTGATTGAGTAATTATATAGTACTGGGGTGGGTCACATGGGGTCATTGTGTACATATATAGGATTAGGGTGGGTCACATGGGGTCATTGAGTACATATATAGGACTAGGGTGGGACAGATGGGGTCATTGTGCACTAATATAGGACTAGGGTGGGTCACCTGGGGTCATTGAGTACTTATATAGGACTAGGATGAGTCACATGGGGTCATTGAGTACTTATATAGGACTAGGGTGGGTCACATTAGGTCATTGAGTACTTATATAGGACTAGGGTGGTCACATGGGGTTATTGAGTACTTATATAGGACTAGGGTGGGTCACATGTTGTCATTGAGTACCTTTATAGGACTAGCATGGGTCACATGGGGTCATTGTGTACATATATAGGACTAGGGTGGGTCACATGGGGTCATTGACAACATATATAGGACTAGGGTGGGTCACATGGGGCGATAGTGCACTAATATATGTCTAGGGTGGGTCAGCTGGGTTCATTGAGTACTTATATAGAACTAGGGTGGGTCACATGGGGTCATTGAGTACTTATATAGGACTAGCGTGGGTCACATGGGGTTATTGAGTACTTATATAGGACAAGGGTGGGTCACATGGAGTTATTGAGTACTTATATAGGACTAGGGTGGGCCACATTAGGTCATTGAGTACTTATATAGGACTAGGGTGGGTCACATGGGGTTATTGAGTACTTATATAGGACTAGGGTGGGTCACATGGGGTCATTGAGTACTTATATAGGACTAGCGTGGGTCACATGGGGTCATTGTGTACATATATAGGACTAGGGTGGGTCACATGGGGTCATTGACTACATATATAGGACTAGGGTGGGTCACATGGGGTCATTGAGCACTAATATAGGACTATGGTGGGTCACCTGGGGTCATTGAGTACTTATATAGGACTAGGATGGGCCACATGGGTTCATTGAGTACTTATATAGGACTAGGGTGGCTGACCTGGGGTCATTGAGTACTTATATAGGACTAGGATGGGTCACATGGGGTCATTGAGTACTTATATAGGATTAGGGTGGGTCACATGGGGTCATTGAATACTTATATAGCAGTAGGGTAGGTCACATGGGGTCATTGAGTACTTATATAGAACTAGGGTGGGTCACATGGGGACATTGAGTACTCATATAGGACTAGCGTGGGTCACATGGGGTCATTGAGTACTTATATAGGACTAGGGTAGGTCACATGGGGTCATTGAGTACTTATATAGGACTAGGGTGGGTCACATAGGGTCATTGAATACTTATATAGGACTAGCGTGGGTCACATGGGGTCATTGATTACTTATATAGGACTAGGGTGGGTCACATGGAGTTATTGAGTACTTATATAGGACTAGGGTGGGTCACATAGGGTCATTGAGTACTTATATAGGACTAGGGTGGGTCACATGGAGTTATTGAGTACTTATATAGGACTAGGGTGGGTCACAATAGGTCATTGACTACTTATATAGGACTAGGGTTGGTCAGATAGGGTCATTGAGTACTTATATAGGACTAGGGTGGGTCACATGTGGTCATTGAGTACTTATATAGGACAAGGGTGGGTCAAATTAGGTCATTGAGTACTTATATAGGACTAGGGTTGGTCACATGGGGTCATTGAGCACTAATATAGGACTAGGGTGGGTCACCTGGGGTGATTGAGTAATTATATAGTACTGGGGTGGGTCACATGGGGTCATTGTGTACATATATAGGATTAGGGTGGGTCACATGGGGTTATTGAGTACTTATATAGGACTAGGGTGGGTCACATGGGGTCATTGAGTACTTATATAGGACTAGCGTGGGTCACATGGGGTCATTGTGTACATATATAGGACTAGGGTGGGTCAAATGGGGTCATTGACTACATATATAGGACTAGGGTGGGTCACATGGGGTCATTGAGCACTAATATAGGACTATGGTGGGTCACCTGGGGTCATTGAGTACTTATATAGGACTAGGATGGGCCACATGGGTTCATTGAGTACTTATATAGGACTAGGGTGGCTGACCTGGGGTCATTGAGTACTTATATAGGACTAGGATGGGTCACATGGGGTCATTGAGTACTTATATAGGATTAGGGTGGGTCACATGGGGTCATTGAATACTTATATAGGACTAGCGTGGGTCACATGGGGTCATTGATTACTTATATAGGACTAGGGTGGGTCACGTGGAGTTATTGAGTACTTATATAAGACTAGGGTGGGTCACATAGGGTCATTGAGTACTTATATAGGACTAGGGTGGGTCACATGGAGTTATTGAGTACTTATATAGGACTAGGGTGGGTCACATGGGGTGATTGAGTAATTATATAGTAATGGGGTGGGTCACATGGGGTCATTGTGTACATATATAGGATTAGGGTGGGTCACATGGGGTCATTGAGTACATATATAGGACTAGGGTGGGACAGATGGGGTCATTGAGCACTAATATAGGACTAAGGTGGGTCATCTGGGGTCATTGAGTACTTATATAAGACTAGGATGAGTCACATGGGGTCATTGAGTACTTATATAGGACTAGGGTGGGTCACATTAGGTCATTGAGTACTTATATAGGACTAGGGTGGTCACATGGATTTATTGAGTACTTATATAGGACTAGGGTGGGTCACATGTTGTCATTGAGTCCCTTTATAGGAATAGCGTGGGTCACATGGGGTCATTGTGTACATATATAGGACTAGGGTGAGTCACATGGGGTCATTGACTACATATATAAGACTAGGGTGGGTCACATGGGGTGATAGTGCACTAATATATGACTAGGGTGTGTCAGCTGGGGTCATTGAGTACTTATATAGAACTAGGGTGGGTCACATGGGGTCATTGAGTACTTATATAGGACTAGCGTGGGTCACATGGGGTCATTGAGCACTAATATAGGACTATGGTGGGTCACCTGGGGACATTGAGTACTTATATAGAACTAGGGTGGGTCACATGGGGTCATTGAATACTTATATAGGACTAGCGTGGGTCACATGGGATCATTGAGTACTTATATAGGACTAGGTTGGGTCACATGGAGTTATTGAGTACTTATATAGGACTAGGGTGGGTCAAATTAGGTCATTGAGTACTTATATAGGACTAGGGTGGGTCACATGGGGTTATTGAGTACTTATATATGACTAGGGTTGGTCACATGGGGTCATTAAGTACTTATATAGGACTAGCGTGGGTCACATGGGGTCATTGTGTACATATATAGGACTAGGGTGGGTCACATGGGGTCATTGACTACATATATAGGACTAGGGTGGGTCACATGGGGTCATAGAGCACTAATATATGACTAGGGTGGGTCACCTGGGGTCATTGAGTACTTATATAGGACTAGGGTGGGTCACATGGGGTGATTGAGTAATTATATAGTACTGGGGTGGGTCACATGGGGTCATTGTGTACATATATAGGACTAGGTTGGGTCACCTGGGGTCATTGAGTACTTATATAGGACTAGGATGAGTCACATGGGGTCATTGAGTACTTATATAGGACTAGGGTGTGTCACATTAGGTCATTGAGTACTTATATAGGACTAGGGTTGTCACATGGGGTTATTGAGTACTTATATAGGACTAGGGTGGGTCACATGTTGTCATTGAGTACCTTTATAGGACTAGCGTGTGTCACATGGGGTCATTGTGTACATATATAGGACTAGGGTGGGTCACATGGGGTCATTGACTACATATATAGGACTAGGGTGGGTCACATGGGGTGATAGTGCACTAACATATGACTAGGGTGGGTCAGCTGGGGTCATTGAGTACTTATATAGAACTAGGGTGGGTCACATGGGGTCATTGAGTACTTATATAGGACTAGCGTGGGTCACATGGGGTTATTGAGTACTTATATAGGACTAGGTTGGGTCACATGGAGTTATTGAGTACTTATATAGGACTAGGGTGGGTCACAATAGGTCATTGAGTACTTATATAGGACTAGGGTGGGTCACATGGGGTCATTGAATACTTATATAGGACTAGGGTGGGTCACATGTGGTCATTGAGTACTTATATAGGACAAGGGTGGGTCACATGCGGTCATTGAGTACTTATATAGGACTAGGGTGGGTCACATGGGGTAATTGAGTACTTATATAGGACAAGGGTGGGTCACATGGGGTCATTGAGTACTTATATAGGACTAGGGTGGGTCACATGTGGTCATTGATTACTTATATAGGACAAGGGTGGGTCACATGCGGTCATTGAGTACTTATATAGGACTAGGGTGGGTCACATGGGGTAATTGAGTACTTATATAGGACAAGGGTGGGTCACATGGGGTCATTGAGTACTTATATAGGACTAGGGTGGCTGACCTGGGGTCATTGAGTACTTAAATAGGACTAGGGTGGGTCACATGGTGTCATTGAGTACTTATATAGGACTAGGGTGGGTCACATGTGGTCATTGAGTACTTATATAAGACTAGCGTGGGTCACATGGGGTCATTGTGTACATATATAGGATTAGGGTGGGTCACATGGGGTCATTGAGTACATATATAGGACTAGGGTTGGTCACATGGGGTCATTGAGCACTAATATAGGACTAGGGTGGGTCACCTGGGGTCATTGAGTACTTTTATAAGACTAGGGTGGCTGACCTGGGGTCATTGAGTACTTATATAGGACTAGGATGAGTCACATGGGGTCATTGAGTACTTATATAGGACTAGGGTGGGTCACATGGGGTCATTGAGTATTTATATAGGACTAGAGTGGGTCACATGGGGTCATTGACTACATATATAGGACTAGGGTGGGTCACATGGAATCATAGAGTACTTATATAGGACTAGGATGGGTAACATGGGGTCATTGAGTACTTATATAGGACTAGCGTGGGTCACATGGGGTCATTGTGTACATATATAGGATTAGGGTGGGTCACATGGGGTCATTGAGTACATATATAGGACTAGGGTGGGTCACATGGGGTCATTGAGTACTAATATAGGACTAGGGTGGGTCACTTGGGGTCATTGAGTACTTATTTAGGACTAGGATGAGTCACATGTGGTCATTGAGTACTTATATAGGACTAGGATGGGTCACATGGGATCATTGAGTACTTATATAGGACTAGGGTGGGTCACATGGAATCATAGAGTACTTATATAGGACTAGGATGGGTCACATGGGGTCATTGAGTACTTATATAGGACTAGCGTGGGTCACATGGGGTCATTGTGTACATATATAGGATTAGGGTGGGTCACATGGGGTCATTGAGTACATATATAGGACTAGGGTGGGTCACATGGGGTCATTGAGTACTAATATAGGACTAGGGTGGGTCACTTGGGGTCATTGAGTACTTATTTAGGACTAGGATGAGTCACATGGGGTCATTGAGTACTTATATAGGACTAGGGTGGGTCACATGGGGTGATTGAGTAATTATATAGTACTGGGGTGGGTCACATGGGGTCATTGTGTACATATATAGGATTAGGGTGGGTCACATGGGGTCATTGAGTACATATATAGGACTAGGGTGGGACAGATGGGGTCATTGAGCACTAATATAGGACTGGGGTGGGTCATCTGGGGTCATTGAGTACTTATATAAGACTAGGATGAGTCACATGGGGTCATTGAGTACTTATATAGGACTAGGGTGGGATACATTAGGTCATTGAGTACTTATATAGGACTAGGGTGGTCACATGGATTTATTGAGTACTTATATAGGACTAGGGTGGGTCACATGTTGTCATTGAGTCCCTTTATAGGAATAGCGTGGGTCACATGGGGTCATTGTGTACATATATAGGACTAGGGTGAGTCACATGGGGTCATTGACTACATATATAGGACTAGGGTGGGTCACATGGGGTGATAGTGCACTAATATATGACTAGGGTGGGTCAGCTGGGGTCATTGAGTACTTATATAGAACTAGGGTGGGTCACATGGGGTCATTGAGTACTTATATAGGACTAGCGTGGGTCACATGGGGTCATTGAATACTTATATAGGACTAGGATGAGTCACATGGGGTCATTGAGTACTTATATAGGACTAGGGTGGGTCACATGGGGTCATTGTGTACATATATAGGATTAGGGTGGGTCACATGGGGTCATTGAGTACATATATAGGACTAGGGTGGGTCACATGGGGTCATTGAGCACTAATATAGGACTATGGTGGGTCACCTGGGGACATTGAGTACTTATATATTTCTAGGATGGGTCACATGGGGTCATTGAGTACTTATATAGAACTAGGGTGGGTCACATGGGGTCATTGAATACTTATATAGGACTAGGATGAGTCACATGGGGTCATTGAGTACTTATATAGGACAAGGGTGGGTCAAATTAGGTCATTGAGTACTTATATAGGACTAGGGTTGGTCACATGGGGTCATTGAGCACTAATATAGGACTAGGGTGGGTCACCTGGGGTGATTGAGTAATTATATAGTACTGGGGTGGGTCACATGGGGTCATTGTGTACATATATAGGATTAGGGTGGGTCACATGGGGTTATTGAGTACTTATATAGGACTAGGGTGGGTCACATGGGGTCATTGAGTACTTATATAGGACTAGCGTGGGTCACATGGGGTCATTGTGTACATATATAGGACTAGGGTGGGTCAAATGGGGTCATTGACTACATATATAGGACTAGGGTGGGTCACATGGGGTCATTGAGCACTAATATAGGACTATGGTGGGTCACCTGGGGTCATTGAGTACTTATATAGGACTAGGATGGGCCACATGGGTTCATTGAGTACTTATATAGGACTAGGGTGGCTGACCTGGGGTCATTGAGTACTTATATAGGACTAGGATGGGTCACATGGGGTCATTGAGTACTTATATAGGATTAGGGTGGGTCACATGGGGTCATTGAATACTTATATAGGACTAGCGTGGGTCACATGGGGTCATTGATTACTTATATAGGACTAGGGTGGGTCACGTGGAGTTATTGAGTACTTATATAAGACTAGGGTGGGTCACATAGGGTCATTGAGTACTTATATAGGACTAGGGTGGGTCACATGGAGTTATTGAGTACTTATATAGGACTAGGGTGGGTCACATGGGGTGATTGAGTAATTATATAGTAATGGGGTGGGTCACATGGGGTCATTGTGTACATATATAGGATTAGGGTGGGTCACATGGGGTCATTGAGTACATATATAGGACTAGGGTGGGACAGATGGGGTCATTGAGCACTAATATAGGACTAAGGTGGGTCATCTGGGGTCATTGAGTACTTATATAAGACTAGGATGAGTCACATGGGGTCATTGAGTACTTATATAGGACTAGGGTGGGTCACATTAGGTCATTGAGTACTTATATAGGACTAGGGTGGTCACATGGATTTATTGAGTACTTATATAGGACTAGGGTGGGTCACATGTTGTCATTGAGTCCCTTTATAGGAATAGCGTGGGTCACATGGGGTCATTGTGTACATATATAGGACTAGGGTGAGTCACATGGGGTCATTGACTACATATATAAGACTAGGGTGGGTCACATGGGGTGATAGTGCACTAATATATGACTAGGGTGTGTCAGCTGGGGTCATTGAGTACTTATATAGAACTAGGGTGGGTCACATGGGGTCATTGAGTACTTATATAGGACTAGCGTGGGTCACATGGGGTCATTGAGCACTAATATAGGACTATGGTGGGTCACCTGGGGACATTGAGTACTTATATAGAACTAGGGTGGGTCACATGGGGTCATTGAATACTTATATAGGACTAGCGTGGGTCACATGGGATCATTGAGTACTTATATAGGACTAGGTTGGGTCACATGGAGTTATTGAGTACTTATATAGGACTAGGGTGGGTCAAATTAGGTCATTGAGTACTTATATAGGACTAGGGTGGGTCACATGGGGTTATTGAGTACTTATATATGACTAGGGTTGGTCACATGGGGTCATTAAGTACTTATATAGGACTAGCGTGGGTCACATGGGGTCATTGTGTACATATATAGGACTAGGGTGGGTCACATGGGGTCATTGACTACATATATAGGACTAGGGTGGGTCACATGGGGTCATAGAGCACTAATATATGACTAGGGTGGGTCACCTGGGGTCATTGAGTACTTATATAGGACTAGGGTGGGTCACATGGGGTGATTGAGTAATTATATAGTACTGGGGTGGGTCACATGGGGTCATTGTGTACATATATAGGACTAGGTTGGGTCACCTGGGGTCATTGAGTACTTATATAGGACTAGGATGAGTCACATGGGGTCATTGAGTACTTATATAGGACTAGGGTGTGTCACATTAGGTCATTGAGTACTTATATAGGACTAGGGTTGTCACATGGGGTTATTGAGTACTTATATAGGACTAGGGTGGGTCACATGTTGTCATTGAGTACCTTTATAGGACTAGCGTGTGTCACATGGGGTCATTGTGTACATATATAGGACTAGGGTGGGTCACATGGGGTCATTGACTACATATATAGGACTAGGGTGGGTCACATGGGGTGATAGTGCACTAACATATGACTAGGGTGGGTCAGCTGGGGTCATTGAGTACTTATATAGAACTAGGGTGGGTCACATGGGGTCATTGAGTACTTATATAGGACTAGCGTGGGTCACATGGGGTTATTGAGTACTTATATAGGACTAGGTTGGGTCACATGGAGTTATTGAGTACTTATATAGGACTAGGGTGGGTCACAATAGGTCATTGAGTACTTATATAGGACTAGGGTGGGTCACATGGGGTCATTGAATACTTATATAGGACTAGGGTGGGTCACATGTGGTCATTGAGTACTTATATAGGACAAGGGTGGGTCACATGCGGTCATTGAGTACTTATATAGGACTAGGGTGGGTCACATGGGGTAATTGAGTACTCATATAGGACAAGGGTGGGTCACATGGGGTCATTGAGTACTTATATAGGACTAGGGTGGGTCACATGTGGTCATTGATTACTTATATAGGACAAGGGTGGGTCACATGCGGTCATTGAGTACTTATATAGGACTAGGGTGGGTCACATGGGGTAATTGAGTACTTATATAGGACAAGGGTGGGTCACATGGGGTCATTGAGTACTTATATAGGACTAGGGTGGCTGACCTGGGGTCATTGAGTACTTAAATAGGACTAGGGTGGGTCACATGGTGTCATTGAGTACTTATATAGGACTAGGGTGGGTCACATGTGGTCATTGAGTACTTATATAAGACTAGCGTGGGTCACATGGGGTCATTGTGTACATATATAGGATTAGGGTGGGTCACATGGGGTCATTGAGTACATATATAGGACTAGGGTTGGTCACATGGGGTCATTGAGCACTAATATAGGACTAGGGTGGGTCACCTGGGGTCATTGAGTACTTTTATAAGACTAGGGTGGCTGACCTGGGGTCATTGAGTACTTATATAGGACTAGGATGAGTCACATGGGGTCATTGAGTACTTATATAGGACTAGGGTGGGTCACATGGGGTCATTGAGTATTTATATAGGACTAGAGTGGGTCACATGGGGTCATTGACTACATATATAGGACTAGGGTGGGTCACATGGAATCATAGAGTACTTATATAGGACTAGGATGGGTAACATGGGGTCATTGAGTACTTATATAGGACTAGCGTGGGTCACATGGGGTCATTGTGTACATATATAGGATTAGGGTGGGTCACATGGGGTCATTGAGTACATATATAGGACTAGGGTGGGTCACATGGGGTCATTGAGTACTAATATAGGACTAGGGTGGGTCACTTGGGGTCATTGAGTACTTATTTAGGACTAGGATGAGTCACATGTGGTCATTGAGTACTTATATAGGACTAGGATGGGTCACATGGGATCATTGAGTACTTATATAGGACTAGGGTGGGTCACATGGAATCATAGAGTACTTATATAGGACTAGGATGGGTCACATGGGGTCATTGAGTACTTATATAGGACTAGCGTGGGTCACATGGGGTCATTGTGTACATATATAGGATTAGGGTGGGTCACATGGGGTCATTGAGTACATATATAGGACTAGGGTGGGTCACATGGGGTCATTGAGTACTAATATAGGACTAGGGTGGGTCACTTGGGGTCATTGAGTACTTATTTAGGACTAGGATGAGTCACATGGGGTCATTGAGTACTTATATAGGACTAGGGTGGGTCACATGGGGTGATTGAGTAATTATATAGTACTGGGGTGGGTCACATGGGGTCATTGTGTACATATATAGGATTAGGGTGGGTCACATGGGGTCATTGAGTACATATATAGGACTAGGGTGGGACAGATGGGGTCATTGAGCACTAATATAGGACTGGGGTGGGTCATCTGGGGTCATTGAGTACTTATATAAGACTAGGATGAGTCACATGGGGTCATTGAGTACTTATATAGGACTAGGGTGGGATACATTAGGTCATTGAGTACTTATATAGGACTAGGGTGGTCACATGGATTTATTGAGTACTTATATAGGACTAGGGTGGGTCACATGTTGTCATTGAGTCCCTTTATAGGAATAGCGTGGGTCACATGGGGTCATTGTGTACATATATAGGACTAGGGTGAGTCACATGGGGTCATTGACTACATATATAGGACTAGGGTGGGTCACATGGGGTGATAGTGCACTAATATATGACTAGGGTGGGTCAGCTGGGGTCATTGAGTACTTATATAGAACTAGGGTGGGTCACATGGGGTCATTGAGTACTTATATAGGACTAGCGTGGGTCACATGGGGTCATTGAATACTTATATAGGACTAGGATGAGTCACATGGGGTCATTGAGTACTTATATAGGACTAGGGTGGGTCACATGGGGTCATTGTGTACATATATAGGATTAGGGTGGGTCACATGGGGTCATTGAGTACATATATAGGACTAGGGTGGGTCACATGGGGTCATTGAGCACTAATATAGGACTATGGTGGGTCACCTGGGGACATTGAGTACTTATATATTTCTAGGATGGGTCACATGGGGTCATTGAGTACTTATATAGAACTAGGGTGGGTCACATGGGGTCATTGAATACTTATATAGGACTAGGATGAGTCACATGGGGTCATTGAGTACTTATATAGGACTAGGGTGGGTCACATGGGGTGATTGAGTATTTATATAGGACTAGGGTGGGCCACATTAGGTCATTGAGTACTTATATAGGACTAGGGTGGGTCACATGGGGTTATTGAGTACTTATATAGAACTAGGGTGGGTCAAATGGGGTCATTGAGTACTTATATAGGACTAGGGTGGGTCACATGTGGTCATTGAGTACTTATATAGGACAAGGGTGGGTCAAATTAGGTCATTGAGTACTTATATAGGACTAGGGTGGGTCACATGGGGTCATTGAGCACTAATATAGGACTAGGGTGGGTCACCTGGGGTCATTGAGTACTTATATAGGACTAGCGTGGGTCACATGGGGTCATTGAGCACTAATATAGGACTATGGTGGGTCACCTGGGGACATTGAGTAATTATATAGTTCTAGGATGGGTCACATGGGGTCATTGAGTACTTATATAGAACTAGGGTGGGTCACATGGGGTCATTGAATACTTATATAGGACTAGCGTGGTTCACATGGGATCATTGAGTACTTATATAGGACTAGGTTGGGTCACATGGAGTTATTGAGTACTTATATAGGACTAGGGTGGGTCACATGTTGTCATTGAGTACCTTTATAGGACTAGCGTGGGTCACATGGGGTCATTGTGTACATATATAGGACTAGGGTGGGTCACATGGGGTCATTGACTACATATATAGGACTAGGGTGGGTCACATGGGGTGATAGTGCACTAACATATGACTAGGGTGGGTCAGCTGGGGTCATTGAGTACTTATATAGGACTAGGGTGGGTCACATGGGGTCATTGACTACATATATAGGACTAGGGTGGGTCACATGGGGTCATAGAGCACTAATATATGACTAGGGTGGGTCACCTGGGGTCATTGAGTACTTATATAGGACTAGGGTGGGTCACATGGGGTGATTGAGTAATTATATAGTACTGGGGTGGTTCACATGGGGTCATTGTGTACATATATAGGACTAGGTTGGGTCACCTGGGGTTATTGAGTACTTATATATGACTAGGGTTGGTCACATGGGGTCATTGAGTACTTATATAGGACTAGCGTGGGTCACATGGGGTCATTGTGTACATATATAGGACTAGGGTGGGTCACATGGGGTCATTGACTACATATATAGGACTAGGGTGGGTCACATGGGGTCATAGAGCACTAATATATGACTAGGGTGGGTCACCTGGGGTCATTGAGTACTTATATAGGACTAGGGTGGGTCACATGGGGTGATTGAGTAATTATATAGTACTGGGGTGGTTCACATGGGGTCATTGTGTACATATATAGGACTAGGTTGGGTCACCTGGGGTTATTGAGTACTTATATAGGACTAGGATGAGTCACATGGGGTCATTGAGTACTTATATAGGACTAGGGTGGGTCACATTAGGTCATTGAGTACTTATATAGGACTAGGGTTGTCACATGGGGTTATTGAGTACTTATATAGGACTAGGGTGGGTCACATGTTGTCATTGAGTACCTTTATAGGACTAGCGTGGGTCACATGGGGTCATTGTGTACATATATAGGACTAGGGTGGGTCACATGGGGTCATTGACTACATATATAGGACTAGGGTGGGTCACATGGGGTGATAGTGCACTAACATATGACTAGGGTGGGTCAGCTGGGGTCATTGAGTACTTATATAGGACTAGGGTGGGTCACATGGGGTCATTGAGCACTAATATAGGACTAGGGTGGGTCACCTGGGGTCATTGAGTACTTATATAGGACAAGGATGAGTCACATGGGGTCATTGAGTACTTATATAGGACTAGGGTGGGTCACATGGGGTGATTGAGTAATTATATAGTACTGGGGTGGGTCACATGGGGTCATTGTGTACATATATAGGATTAGGGTGGGTCACATGGGGTCATTGAGTACATATATAGGACTAGGGTGGGTCACATGGGGTCATTGAGTACTTATATAGGACTAGGGTGGGTCACATGGGGTGATTGAGTATTTATATAGGACTAGGGTGGGCCACATTAGGTCATTGAGTACTTATATAGGACTAGGGTGGGTCACACGGGGTTATTGAGTACTTATATAGGACTAGGGTGGTCACATGGATTTATTGAGTACTTATATAAGACTAGGGTGGGTCACATGTTGTCATTGAGTCCCTTTATAGGAATAGCGTGGGTCACATGGGGTCATTGTGTACATATATAGGACTAGGGTGAGTCACATGGGGTCATTGACTACATATATAGGACTAGGGTGGGTCACATGGGGTGATAGTGCACTAATATATGACTAGGGTGGGTCAGCTGGGGTCATTGAGTACTTATATAGAACTAGGGTGGGTCACATGGGGTCATTGAGTACTTATATAGGACTAGCGTGGGTCACATGGGGTCATTGAGCACTAATATAGGACTATGGTGGGTCACCTGGGGACATTGAGTACTTATATAGTTCTAGGATGGGTCACATGGGGTCATTGAGTACTTATATAGAACTAGGGTGGGTCACATGGGGTCATTGAATACTTATATAGGACTAGGATGAGTCACATGGGGTCATTGAGTACTTATATAGGACTAGGGTGGGTCACATGGGGTGATTGAGTATTTATATAGGACTAGGGTGGGCCACATTAGGTCATTGAGTACTTATATAGGACTAGGGTGGGTCACACGGGGTTATTGAGTACTTATATAGGACTAGGGTGGGTCACATGGGGTCATTGAGTACTTATATAGGACTAGCGTGGGTCACATGGGGTCATTGTGTACATATATAGGACTAGGGTGGGTCACATGGGGTCATTGACTACATATATAGGACTAGAGTGGGTCACATGGGGTCATAGAGCACTAATATATGAATAGGGTGGGTCACTTGGGGTCATTGAGTACTTATTTAGGACTAGGATGAGTCACATGGGGTCATTGAGTACTTATATAGGACTAGGTTGGGTCACATGGGGTCATTGTGTACATATATAGGATTAGGGTGGGTCACATGGGGTCATTGAGTACATATATAGGACTAGGGTGGGTCACATGGGGTCATTGAGCACTAATATAGGACTAGGGTGGGTCACTTGGGGTCATTGAGTACTTATTTAGGACTAGGATGAGTCACATGGGGTCATTGAGTACTTATATAGGACTAGGTTGGGTCACATGGGGTTATTGAGTACTTATATAGGACTAGGGTGGGTCACATGGAGTTATTGAGTACTTATATAGGACTAGGGTGGGCCACATTAGGTCATTGAGTACTTATATAGGACTAGGGTGGGTCACATGGGGTTATTGAGTACTTATATAGGACTAGGGTGGATCACATGGGGTCATTGAGTACTTATATAGGACTAGCGTGGGTCACATGGGGTCATTGTGTACATATATAGGACTAGGGTGGGTCACATGGGGTCATTGACTACATATATAGGACTAGAGTGGGTCACATGGGGTCATAGAGCACTAAAATATGAATAGGGTGGGTCACTTGGGGTCATTGAGTACTTATTTTGGACTAGGATGAGTCATATGGGGTCATTGAGTACTTATATAGGACTAGGGTGGGTCACATGGGGTGATTGAGTAATTATATAGTACTGGGGTGGGTCACATGGGGTCATTGTGTAAATATATAGGATTAGGGTGGGTCACATGGGGTCATTGAGTACATATATAGGACTAGGGTGGGTCACATGGGGTCATAGAGCACTAATATATGATTAGGGTGGGTCACCTGGGGTCATTGAGTACTTATATAGAACTAGGGTGGGTCACATGGGGTCATTGTGTACATATATAGGACTAGGTTGGGTCACATGAGGTTATTGAGTACTTATATAGGACTAGGGTGGGTCACATGGAGTTATTGAGTACTTATATAGGACTAGGGTGGGCCACATTAGGTCATTGAGTACTTATATAGGACTAGGTTGGGTCACATGGAGTTATTGAGTACTTATATAGGACTAGGGTGGGTCACATGTTGTCATTGAGTACCTTTATAGGACTAGCGTGGGTCACATGGGGTCATTGTGTACATATATAGGACTAGGGTGGGTCACATGGGGTCATTGACTACATATATAGGACTAGGGTGGGTCACATGGGGTGATAGTGCACTAACATATGACTAGGGTGGGTCAGCTGGGGTCATTGAGTACTTATATAGGACTAGGGTGGGTCACATGGGGTCATTGACTACATATATAGGACTAGGGTGGGTCACATGGGGTCATAGAGCACTAATATATGACTAGGGTGGGTCACCTGGGGTCATTGAGTACTTATATAGGACTAGGGTGGGTCACATGGGGTGATTGAGTAATTATATAGTACTGGGGTGGTTCACATGGGGTCATTGTGTACATATATAGGACTAGGTTGGGTCACCTGGGGTTATTGAGTACTTATATATGACTAGGGTTGGTCACATGGGGTCATTGAGTACTTATATAGGACTAGCGTGGGTCACATGGGGTCATTGTGTACATATATAGGACTAGGGTGGGTCACATGGGGTCATTGACTACATATATAGGACTAGGGTGGGTCACATGGGGTCATAGAGCACTAATATATGACTAGGGTGGGTCACCTGGGGTCATTGAGTACTTATATAGGACTAGGGTGGGTCACATGGGGTGATTGAGTAATTATATAGTACTGGGGTGGTTCACATGGGGTCATTGTGTACATATATAGGACTAGGTTGGGTCACCTGGGGTTATTGAGTACTTATATAGGACTAGGATGAGTCACATGGGGTCATTGAGTACTTATATAGGACTAGGGTGGGTCACATTAGGTCATTGAGTACTTATATAGGACTAGGGTTGTCACATGGGGTTATTGAGTACTTATATAGGACTAGGGTGGGTCACATGTTGTCATTGAGTACCTTTATAGGACTAGCGTGGGTCACATGGGGTCATTGTGTACATATATAGGACTAGGGTGGGTCACATGGGGTCATTGACTACATATATAGGACTAGGGTGGGTCACATGGGGTGATAGTGCACTAACATATGACTAGGGTGGGTCAGCTGGGGTCATTGAGTACTTATATAGGACTAGGGTGGGTCACATGGGGTCATTGAGCACTAATATAGGACTAGGGTGGGTCACCTGGGGTCATTGAGTACTTATATAGGACAAGGATGAGTCACATGGGGTCATTGAGTACTTATATAGGACTAGGGTGGGTCACATGGGGTGATTGAGTAATTATATAGTACTGGGGTGGGTCACATGGGGTCATTGTGTACATATATAGGATTAGGGTGGGTCACATGGGGTCATTGAGTACATATATAGGACTAGGGTGGGTCACATGGGGTCATTGAGTACTTATATAGGACTAGGGTGGGTCACATGGGGTGATTGAGTATTTATATAGGACTAGGGTGGGCCACATTAGGTCATTGAGTACTTATATAGGACTAGGGTGGGTCACACGGGGTTATTGAGTACTTATATAGGACTAGGGTGGTCACATGGATTTATTGAGTACTTATATAAGACTAGGGTGGGTCACATGTTGTCATTGAGTCCCTTTATAGGAATAGCGTGGGTCACATGGGGTCATTGTGTACATATATAGGACTAGGGTGAGTCACATGGGGTCATTGACTACATATATAGGACTAGGGTGGGTCACATGGGGTGATAGTGCACTAATATATGACTAGGGTGGGTCAGCTGGGGTCATTGAGTACTTATATAGAACTAGGGTGGGTCACATGGGGTCATTGAGTACTTATATAGGACTAGCGTGGGTCACATGGGGTCATTGAGCACTAATATAGGACTATGGTGGGTCACCTGGGGACATTGAGTACTTATATAGTTCTAGGATGGGTCACATGGGGTCATTGAGTACTTATATAGAACTAGGGTGGGTCACATGGGGTCATTGAATACTTATATAGGACTAGGATGAGTCACATGGGGTCATTGAGTACTTATATAGGACTAGGGTGGGTCACATGGGGTGATTGAGTATTTATATAGGACTAGGGTGGGCCACATTAGGTCATTGAGTACTTATATAGGACTAGGGTGGGTCACACGGGGTTATTGAGTACTTATATAGGACTAGGGTGGGTCACATGGGGTCATTGAGTACTTATATAGGACTAGCGTGGGTCACATGGGGTCATTGTGTACATATATAGGACTAGGGTGGGTCACATGGGGTCATTGACTACATATATAGGACTAGAGTGGGTCACATGGGGTCATAGAGCACTAATATATGAATAGGGTGGGTCACTTGGGGTCATTGAGTACTTATTTAGGACTAGGATGAGTCACATGGGGTCATTGAGTACTTATATAGGACTAGGTTGGGTCACATGGGGTCATTGTGTACATATATAGGATTAGGGTGGGTCACATGGGGTCATTGAGTACATATATAGGACTAGGGTGGGTCACATGGGGTCATTGAGCACTAATATAGGACTAGGGTGGGTCACTTGGGGTCATTGAGTACTTATTTAGGACTAGGATGAGTCACATGGGGTCATTGAGTACTTATATAGGACTAGGTTGGGTCACATGGGGTTATTGAGTACTTATATAGGACTAGGGTGGGTCACATGGAGTTATTGAGTACTTATATAGGACTAGGGTGGGCCACATTAGGTCATTGAGTACTTATATAGGACTAGGGTGGGTCACATGGGGTTATTGAGTACTTATATAGGACTAGGGTGGATCACATGGGGTCATTGAGTACTTATATAGGACTAGCGTGGGTCACATGGGGTCATTGTGTACATATATAGGACTAGGGTGGGTCACATGGGGTCATTGACTACATATATAGGACTAGAGTGGGTCACATGGGGTCATAGAGCACTAAAATATGAATAGGGTGGGTCACTTGGGGTCATTGAGTACTTATTTTGGACTAGGATGAGTCATATGGGGTCATTGAGTACTTATATAGGACTAGGGTGGGTCACATGGGGTGATTGAGTAATTATATAGTACTGGGGTGGGTCACATGGGGTCATTGTGTAAATATATAGGATTAGGGTGGGTCACATGGGGTCATTGAGTACATATATAGGACTAGGGTGGGTCACATGGGGTCATAGAGCACTAATATATGATTAGGGTGGGTCACCTGGGGTCATTGAGTACTTATATAGAACTAGGGTGGGTCACATGGGGTCATTGTGTACATATATAGGACTAGGTTGGGTCACATGAGGTTATTGAGTACTTATATAGGACTAGGGTGGGTCACATGGAGTTATTGAGTACTTATATAGGACTAGGGTGGGCCACATTAGGTCATTGAGTACTTATATAGGACTAGGGTGGGTCACATGGGGTTATTGAGTACTTATATAGGACTAGGGTGGGTCACATGGGGTCATTGAGTACTTATATAGGACTAGCGTGGGTCACATGGGGTCATTGTGTACATATATAGGACTAGGGTGGGTCACATGGGGTCATTGACTACATATATAGGACTAGGGTGGGTCACATGGGGTCATTGAGCACTAATATAGGACTATGGTGGGTCACCTGGGGTCATTAAGTACTTATATAGAACTAGGATGGGCCACATGGGTTCATTGAGTACTTATATAGGACTAGGGTGGCTGACCTGGGGTCATTGAGTACTTATATAGGACTAGGATGGGTCACATGGGGTCATTGAATACTTATATAGGATTAGGGTGGGTCACATGGGGTCATTGAATACTTATATAGCAGTAGGGTAGGTCACATGGGGTCATTGAGTACTTATATAGAACTAGGGTGGGTCACATGGGGTCATTGAGTACTCATATAGGACTAGCGTGGGTCACATGGGGTCATTGAGTACTTATATAGGACTAGGGTAGGTCACATGGGGTCATTGAGTACTTATATAGGACTAGGGTGGGTCACATAGGGTCATTGAATACTTATATAGGACTAGCGTGGGTCACATGGGGTCATTGATTACTTATATAGGACTAGGGTGGGTCACGTGGAGTTATTGAGTACTTATATAGGACTAGGGTGGGTCACATAGGGTCATTGAGTACTTATATAGGACTAGGGTGGGTCACATGGAGTTATTGAGTACTTATATAGGACTAGGGTGGGTCACATGGGGTGATTGAGTAATTATATAGTAATGGGGTGGGTCACATGGGGTCATTGTGTACATATATAGGATTAGGGTGGGTCACATGGGGTCATTGAGTACATATATAGGACTAGGGTGGGACAGATGGGGTCATTGAGCACTAATATAGGACTAAGGTGGGTCATCTGGGGTCATTGAGTACTTATATAAGACTAGGATGAGTCACATGGGGTCATTGAGTACTTATATAGGACTAGGGTGGGTCACATTAGGTCATTGAGTACTTATATAGGACTAGGGTGGTCACATGGATTTATTGAGTACTTATATAGGACTAGGGTGGGTCACATGGGGTCATAGAGCACTAATATATGACTAGGGTGGGTCACCTGGGGTCATTGAGTACTTATATAGGACTAGGGTGGGTCACATGGGGTGATTGAGTAATTATATAGTACTGGGGTGGGTCACATGGGGTCATTGTGTACATATATAGGACTAGGTTGGGTCACCTGGGGTCATTGAGTACTTATATAGGACTAGGATGAGTCACATGGGGTCATTGAGTACTTATATAGGACTAGGGTGGGTCACATTAGGTCATTGAGTACTTATATAGGACTAGGGTTGTCACATGGGGTTATTGAGTACTTATATAGGACTAGGGTGGATCACATGTTGTCATTGAGTACCTTTATAGGACTAGCGTGTGTCACATGGGGTCATTGTGTACATATATAGGACTAGGGTGGGTCACATGGGGTCATTGTGTACATATATAGGACTAGGTTGGGTCACCTGGGGTCATTGAGTACTTATATAGGACTAGGATGAGTCACATGGGGTCATTGAGTACTTATATAGGACTAGGGTGGGTCACATTAGGTGATTGAGTACTTATATAGGACTAGGGTTGTCACATGGGGTTATTGAGTACTTATATAGGACTAGGGTGGGTCACATGTTGTCATTGAGTACCTTTATAGGACTAGCGTGTGTCACATGGGGTCTTTGTGTACATATATAGGACTAGGGTGGGTCACATGGGGTCATTGACTACATATATAGGACTAGGGTGGGTCACATGGGGTGATAGTGCACTAACATATGACTAGGGTGGGTCAGCTGGGGTCATTGAGTACTTATATAGAACTAGGGTGGGTCACATGGGGTCATTGAGTACTTATATAGGACTAGCGTGGGTCACATGGGGTTATTGAGTACATATATAGGACTAGGTTGGGTCACATGGAGTTATTGAGTACTTATATAGGACTAGGGTGGGTCACAATAGGTCATTGAGTACTTATATAGGACTAGGGTGGGTCACATGGGGTCATTGAATACTTATATAGGACTAGGGTGGGTCACATGTGGTCATTGAGTACTTATATAGGACAAGGGTGGGTCACATGCGGTCATTGAGTACTTATATAGGACTAGGGTGGGTCACATGGGGTAATTGAGTACTTATATAGGACAAGGGTGGGTCACATGGGGTCATTGAGTACTTATATAGGACTAGGGTGGGTCACATGTGGTCATTGATTACTTATATAGGACAAGGGTGGGTCACATGCGGTCATTGAGTACTTATATAGGACTAGGGTGGGTCACATGGAGTAATTGAGTACTTATATAGGACAAGGGTGGGTCACATGGGGTCATTGAGTACTTATATAGGACTAGGGTGGCAGACCTGGGGTCATTGAGTACTTAAATAGGACTAGGGTGGGTCACATGGTGTCATTGAGTACTTATATAGGACTAGGGTGGGTCACATGTGGTCATTGAGTACTTATATAAGACTAGCGTGGGTCACATGGGGTCATTGTGTACATATATAGGATTAGGGTGGGTCACATGGGGTCATTGAGTACATATATAGGACTAGGGTTAGTCACATGGGGTCATTGAGCACTAATATAGGACTAGGGTGGGTCCCCTGGGGTCATTGAGTACTTTTATAAGACTAGGGTGGCTGACCTGGGGTCATTGAGTACTTATATAGGACTAGGATGAGTCACATGGGGTCATTGAGTACTTATATAGGACTAGGGTGGGTCACATGGGGTCATTGAGTATTTATATAGGACTAGAGTGGGTCACATGGGGTCATTGAGTACTTATTTAGGTCTAGCGTGGGTCACATGGGGTCATTTTGTACATATATAGGATTAGGGTGGGTCACATGGGGTCATTGAGCACTAATATAGGACTAGGGTGGGTCACCTGGGGCCATTGAGTACTTATATAGGACTAGGATGGGTCACATGGGATCATTGAGTACTTATATAGGACTAGGGTGGGTCACATGGAATCATAGAGTACTTATATAGGACTAGGATGGGTCACATGGGGTCATTGAGTACTTATATAGGACTAGCGTGGGTCACATGGGGTCATTGTGTACATATATAGGATTAGGGTGGGTCACATGGGGTCATTGAGTACATATATAGGACTAGGGTGGGTCACATGGGGTCATTGAGTACTAATATAGGACTAGGGTGGGTCACTTGGGGTCATTGAGTACTTATTTAGGACTAGGATGAGTCACATGGGGTCATTGAGTACTTATATAGGACTAGGGTGGTTCACATGGGGTGATTGAGTAATTATATAGTACTGGGGTGGGTCACATGGGGTCATTGTGTACATATATAGGATTAGGGTGGGTCACATGGGGTCATTGAGTACATATATAGGACTAGGGTGGGACAGATGGGGTCATTGAGCACTAATATAGGACTAGGGTGGGTCACCTGGGGTCATTGAGTACTTATATAGGACTAGGATGAGTCACATGGGGTCATTGAGTACTTATATAGGACTAGGGTGGGTCACATTAGGTCATTGAGTACTTATATAGGACTAGGGTGGTCACATGGGGTTATTGAGTACTTATATAGGACTAGGGTGGGTCACATGTTGTCATTGAGTACCTTTATAGGACTAGCATGGGTCACATAGGGTCATTGAGTACTTATATAGGACTAGGGTGGGTCACATGGGGTTATTGAGTACTTATATAGGACAAGGGTGGGTCACATGGAGTTATTGAGTACTTATATAGGACTAGGGTGGGCCACATTAGGTCATTGAGTACTTATATAGGACTAGGGTGGCTCACATGGGGTTATTGAGTACTTATATAGGACTAGGGTGGGTCACATGGGGTCATTGAGTACTTATATAGGACTAGCGTGGGTCACATGGGGTCATTGTGTACATATATAGGACTAGGGTGGGTCACATGGGGTCATTGACTACATATATAGGACTAGGGTGGGTCACATGGGGTCATTGAGCACTAATATAGGACTATGGTGGGTCACCTGGGGCCATTGAGTACTTATATAGGACTAGGATGGGCCACATGGGTTCATTGAGTACTTATATAGGACTAGGGTGGCTGACCTGGGGTCATTGAGTACTTATATAGGACTAGGATGGGTCACATGGGGTCATTGAGTACTTATATAGGATTAGGGTGGGTCACATGGGGTCATTGAATACTTATATAGCAGTAGGGTAGGTCACATGGGGTCATTGAGTACTTATATAGAACTAGGGTGGGTCACATGGGGTCATTGAGTACTCATATAGGACTAGCGTGGGTCACATGGGGTCATTGAGTACTTATATAGAACTAGGGTAGGTCACATGGGGTCATTGAGTACTTATATAGGACTAGGGTGGGTCACATAGGGTCATTGAATACTTATATAGGACTAGCGTGGGTCACATGAGGTCATTGATTACTTATATAGGACTAGGGTGGGTCACATGGAGTTATTGAGTACTTATATAGGACTAGGGTGGGTCACATAGGGTCATTGAGTACTTATATAGGACTAGGGTGGGTCACATGGAGTTATTGAGTACTTATATAGGACTAGGGTGGGTCACAATAGGTCATTGACTACTTATATAGGACTAGGGTTGGTCAGATAGGGTCATTGAGTACTTATATAGGACTAGGGTGGGTCACATGTGGTCATTGAGTACTTATATAGGACAAGGGTGGGTCAAATTAGGTCATTGAGTACTTATATAGGACTAGGGTTGGTCACATGGGGTCATTGAGCACTAATATAGGACTAGGGTGGGTCACCTGGGGTGATTGAGTAATTATATAGTACTGGGGTGGGTCACATGGGGTCATTGTGTACATATATAGGATTAGGGTGGGTCACATGGGGTTATTGAGTACTTATATAGGACTAGGGTGGGTCACATGGGGTCATTGAGTACTTATATAGGACTAGCGTGGGTCACATGGGGTCATTGTGTACATATATAGGACTAGGGTGGGTCAAATGGGGTCATTGACTACATATATAGGACTAGGGTGGGTCACATGGGGTCATTGAGCACTAATATAGGACTATGGTGGGTCACCTGGGGTCATTGAGTACTTATATAGGACTAGGATGGGCCACATGGGTTCATTGAGTACTTATATAGGACTAGGGTGGCTGACCTGGGGTCATTGAGTACTTATATAGGACTAGGATGGGTCACATGGGGTCATTGAGTACTTATATAGGATTAGGGTGGGTCACATGGGGTCATTGAATACTTATATAGGACTAGCGTGGGTCACATGGGGTCATTGATTACTTATATAGGACTAGGGTGGGTCACGTGGAGTTATTGAGTACTTATATAGGACTAGGGTGGGTCACATAGGGTCATTGAGTACTTATATAGGACTAGGGTGGGTCACATGGAGTTATTGAGTACTTATATAGGACTAGGGTGGGTCACATGGGGTGATTGAGTAATTATATAGTAATGGGGTGGGTCACATGGGGTCATTGTGTACATATATAGGATTAGGGTGGGTCACATGGGGTCATTGAGTACATATATAGGACTAGGGTGGGACAGATGGGGTCATTGAGCACTAATATAGGACTAAGGTGGGTCATCTAGGGTCATTGAGTACTTATATAAGACTAGGATGAGTCACATGGGGTCATTGAGTACTTATATAGGACTAGGCTGGGTCACATTAGGTCATTGAGTACTTATATAGGACTAGGGTGGTCACATGGATTTATTGAGTACTTATATAGGACTAGGGTGGGTCACATGTTGTCATTGAGTCCCTTTATAGGAATAGCGTGGGTCACATGGGGTCATTGTGTACATATATAGGACTAGGGTGAGTCACATGGGGTCATTGACTACATATATAAGACTAGGGTGGGTCACATGGGGTGATAGTGCACTAATATATGACTAGGGTGTGTCAGCTGGGGTCATTGAGTACTTATATAGAACTAGGGTGGGTCACATGGGGTCATTGAGTACTTATATAGGACTAGCGTGGGTCACATGGGGTCATTGAGCACTAATATAGGACTATGGTGGGTCACCTGGGGACATTGAGTACTTATATAGAACTAGGGTGGGTCACATGGGGTCATTGAATACTTATATAGGACTAGCGTGGGTCACATGGGGTCATTAAGTACTTATATAGGACTAGCGTGGGTCACATGGGGTCATTGTGTACATATATAGGACTAGGGTGGGTCACATGGGGTCATTGACTACATATATAGGACTAGGGTGGGTCACATGGGGTCATAGAGCACTAATATATGACTAGGGTGGGTCACCTGGGGTCATTGAGTACTTATATAGGACTAGGGTGGGTCACATGGGGTGATTGAGTAATTATATAGTACTGGGGTGGGTCACATGGGGTCATTGTGTACATTATAGGACTAGGTTGGGTCACCTGGGGTCATTGAGTACTTATATAGGACTAGGATGAGTCACATGGGGTCATTGAGTACTTATATAGGACTAGGGTGGGTCACATTAGGTCATTGAGTACTTATATAGGACTAGGGTTGTCACATGGGGTTATTGAGTACTTATATAGGACTAGGGTGGGTCACATGTTGTCATTGAGTACCTTTATAGGACTAGCGTGTGTCACATGGGGTCATTGTGTACATATATAGGACTAGGGTGGGTCACATGGGGTCATTGACTACATATATAGGACTAGGGTGGGTCACATGGGGTGATAGTGCACTAACATATGACTAGGGTGGGTCAGCTGGGGTCATTGAGTACTTATATAGAACTAGGGTGGGTCACATGGGGTCATTGAGTACTTATATAGGACTAGCGTGGGTCACATGGGGTTATTGAGTACTTATATAGGACTAGGTTGGGTCACATGGAGTTATTGAGTACTTATATAGGACTAGGGTGGGTCACAATTGGTCATTGAGTACTTATATAGGACTAGGGTGGGTCACATGGGGTCATTGAATACTTATATAGGACTAGGGTGGGTCACATGTGGTCATTGAGTACTTATATAGGACAAGGGTGGGTCACATGCGGTCATTGAGTACTTATATAGGACTAGGGTGGGTCACATGGGGTAATTGAGTACTTATATAGGACAAGGGTGGGTCACATGGGGTCATTGAGTACTTATATAGGACTAGGGTGGGTCACATGTGGTCATTGATTACTTATATAGGACAAGGGTGGGTCACATGCGGTCATTGAGTACTTATATAGGACTAGGGTGGGTCACATGGGGTAATTGAGTACTTATATAGGACAAGGGTGGGTCACATGGGGTCATTGAGTACTTATATAGGACTAGGGTGGCTGACCTGGGGTTATTGAGTACTTAAATAGGACTAGGGTGGGTCACATGGTGTCATTGAGTACTTATATAGGACTAGGGTGGGTCACATGTGGTCATTGAGTACTTATATAAGACTAGCGTGGGTCACATGGGGTCATTGTGTACATATATAGGATTAGGGTGGGTCACATGGGGTCATTGAGTACATATATAGGACTAGGGTTGGTCACATGGGGTCATTGAGCACTAATATAGGACTAGGGTGGGTCACCTGGGGTCATTGAGTACTTTTATAAGACTAGGGTGGCTGACCTGGGGTCATTGAGTACTTATATAGGACTAGGATTAGTCACATGGGGTCATTGAGTACTTATATAGGACTAGGGTGGGTCACATGGGGTCATTGAGTATTTATATAGGACTAGAGTGGGTCACATGGGGTCATTGAGTACTTATTTAGGTCTAGCGTGGGTCACATGGGGTCATTTTGTACATATATAGGATTAGGGTGGGTCACATGGGGTCATTGAGCACTAATATAGGACTAGGGTGGGTCACCTGGGGCCATTGAGTACTTATATAGGACTAGGATGGGTCACATGGGATCATTGAGTACTTATATAGGACTAGGGTGGGTCACATGGAATCATAGAGTACTTATATAGGACTAGGATGGGTCACATGGGGTCATTGAGTACTTATATAGGACTAGCGTGGGTCACATGGTGTCATTGTGTACATATATAGGATTAGGGTGGGTCACATGGGGTCATTGAGTACATATATAGGACTAGGGTGGGTCACATGGGGTCATTGAGTACTAATATAGGACTAGGGTGGGTCACTTGGGGTCATTGAGTACTTATTTAGGACTAGGATGAGTCACATGGGGTCATTGAGTACTTATATAGGACTAGGGTGGTTCACATGGGGTGATTGAGTAATTATATAGTACTGGGGTGGGTCACATGGGGTCATTGTGTACATATATAGGATTAGGGTGGGTCACATGGGGTCATTGAGTACATATATAGGACTAGGGTGGGACAGATGGGGTCATTGAGCACTAATATAGGACTAGGGTGGGTCACCTGGGGTCATTGAGTACTTATATAGGACTAGGATGAGTCACATGGGGTCATTGAGTACTTATATAGGACTAGGGTGGGTCACATTAGGTCATTGAGTACTTATATAGGACTAGGGTGGTCACATGGGGTTATTGAGTACTTATATAGGACTAGGGTGGGTCACATGTTGTCATTGAGTACCTTTATAGGACTAGCATGGGTCACATGGGGTCATTGTGTACATATATAGGACTAGGGTGGGTCACATGGGGTCATTGACAACATATATAGGACTAGGGTGGGTCACATGGGGCGATAGTGCACTAATATATGACTAGGGTGGGTCAGCTGGGTTCATTGAGTACTTATATAGAACTAGGGTGGGTCACATGGGGTCATTGAGTACTTATATAGGACTAGCGTGGGTCACATGGGGTTATTGAGTACTTATATAGGACAAGGGTGGGTCACATGGAGTTATTGAGTACTTATATAGGACTAGGGTGGGCCACATTAGGTCATTGAGTACTTATATAGGACTAGGGTGGGTCACATGGGGTTATTGAGTACTTATATAGGACTAGGGTGGGTCACATGGGGTCATTGAGTACTTATATAGGACTAGCGTGGGTCACATGGGGTCATTGTGTACATATATAGGACTAGGGTGGGTCACATGGGGTCATTGACTACATATATAGGACTAGGGTGGGTCACATGGGGTCATTGAGCACTAATATAGGACTATGGTGGGTCACCTGGGGTCATTGAGTACTTATATAGGACTAGGATGGGCCACATGGGTTCATTGAGTACTTATATAGGACTAGGGTGGCTGACCTGGGGTCATTGAGTACTTATATAGGACTAGGATGGGTCACATGGGGTCATTGAGTACTCATATAGGACTAGCGTGGGTCACATGGGGTCATTGAGTACTTATATAGGACTAGGGTAGGTCACATGGGGTCATTGAGTACTTATATAGGACTAGGGTGGGTCACATAGGGTCATTGAATACTTATATAGGACTAGCGTGGGTCACATGGGGTCATTGATTACTTATATAGGACTAGGGTGGGTCACATGGAGTTATTGAGTACTTATATAGGACTAGGGTGGGTCACATAGGGTCATTGAGTACTTATATAGGACTAGGGTGGGTCACATGGAGTTATTGAGTACTTATATAGGACTAGGGTGGGTCACAATAGGTCATTGACTACTTATATAGGACTAGGGTTGGTCAGATAGGGTCATTGAGTACTTATATAGGACTAGGGTGGGTCACATGTGGTCATTGAGTACTTATATAGGACAAGGGTGGGTCAAATTAGGTCATTGAGTACTTATATAGGACTAGGGTTGGTCACATGGGGTCATTGAGCACTAATATAGGACTAGGGTGGGTCACCTGGGGTGATTGAGTAATTATATAGTACTGGGGTGGGTCACATGGGGTCATTGTGTACATATATAGGATTAGGGTGGGTCACATGGGGTTATTGAGTACTTATATAGGACTAGGGTGGGTCACATGGGGTCATTGAGTACTTATATAGGACTAGCGTGGGTCACATGGGGTCATTGTGTACATATATAGGACTAGGGTGGGTCAAATGGGGTCATTGACTACATATATAGGACTAGGGTGGGTCACATGGGGTCATTGAGCACTAATATAGGACTATGGTGGGTCACCTGGGGTCATTGAGTACTTATATAGGACTAGGATGGGCCACATGGGTTCATTGAGTACTTATATAGGACTAGGGTGGCTGACCTGGGGTCATTGAGTACTTATATAGGACTAGGATGGGTCACATGGGGTCATTGAGTACTTATATAGGATTAGGGTGGGTCACATGGGGTCATTGAATACTTATATAGGACTAGCGTGGGTCACATGGGGTCATTGATTACTTATATAGGACTAGGGTGGGTCACGTGGAGTTATTGAGTACTTATATAGGACTAGGGTGGGTCACATAGGGTCATTGAGTACTTATATAGGACTAGGGTGGGTCACATGGAGTTAATGAGTACTTATATAGGACTAGGGTGGGTCACATGGGGTGATTGAGTAATTATATAGTAATGGGGTGGGTCACATGGGGTCATTGTGTACATATATAGGATTAGGGTGGGTCACATGGGGTCATTGAGTACATATATAGGACTAGGGTGGGACAGATGGGGTCATTGAGCACTAATATAGGACTAAGGTGGGTCATCTGGGGTCATTGAGTACTTATATAAGACTAGGATGAGTCACATGGGGTCATTGAGTACTTATATAGGACTAGGGTGGGTCACATTAGGTCATTGAGTACTTATATAGGACTAGGGTGGTCACATGGATTTATTGAGTACTTATATAGGACTAGGGTGGGTCACATGTTGTCATTGAGTCCCTTTATAGGAATAGCGTGGGTCACATGGGGTCATTGTGTACATATATAGGACTAGGGTGAGTCACATGGGGTCATTGACTACATATATAAGACTAGGGTGGGTCACATGGAGTGATAGTGCACTAATATATGACTAGGGTGTGTCAGCTGGGGTCATTGAGTACTTATATAGAACTAGGGTGGGTCACATGGGGTCATTGAGTACTTATATAGGACTAGCGTGGGTCACATGGGGTCATTGAGCACTAATATAGGACTAGGGTGGGTCACATGGGGTAATTGAGTACTTATATAGGACAAGGGTGGGTCACATGGGGTCATTGAGTACTTATATAGGACTAGGGTGGGTCACATGTGGTCATTGATTACTTATATAGGACAAGGGTGGGTCACATGCGGTCATTGAGTACTTATATAGGACTAGGGTGGGTCACATGGGGTAATTGAGTACTTATATAGGACAAGGGTGGGTCACATGGGGTCATTGAGTACTTATATAGGACTAGGGTGGCTGACCTGGGGTTATTGAGTACTTAAATAGGACTAGGGTGGGTCACATGGTGTCATTGAGTACTTATATAGGACTAGGGTGGGTCACATGTGGTCATTGAGTACTTATATAAGACTAGCGTGGGTCACATGGGGTCATTGTGTACATATATAGGATTAGGGTGGGTCACATGGGGTCATTGAGTACATATATAGGACTAGGGTTGGTCACATGGGGTCATTGAGCACTAATATAGGACTAGGGTGGGTCACCTGGGGTCATTGAGTACTTTTATAAGACTAGGGTGGCTGACCTGGGGTCATTGAGTACTTATATAGGACTAGGATGAGTCACATGGGGTCATTGAGTACTTATATAGGACTAGGGTGGGTCACATGGGGTCATTGAGTATTTATATAGGACTAGAGTGGGTCACATGGGGTCATTGAGTACTTATTTAGGTCTAGCGTGGGTCACATGGGGTCATTTTGTACATATATAGGATTAGGGTGGGTCACATGGGGTCATTGAGCACTAATATAGGACTAGGGTGGGTCACCTGGGGCCATTGAGTACTTATATAGGACTAGGATGGGTCACATGGGATCATTGAGTACTTATATAGGACTAGGGTGGGTCACATGGAATCATAGAGTACTTATATAGGACTAGGATGGGTCACATGGGGTCATTGAGTACTTATATAGGACTAGCGTGGGTCACATGGGGTCATTGTGTACATATATAGGATTAGGGTGGGTCACATGGGGTCATTGAGTACATATATAGGACTAGGGTGGGTCACATGGGGTCATTGAGTACTAATATAGGACTAGGGTGGGTCACTTGGGGTCATTGAGTACTTATTTAGGACTAGGATGAGTCACATGGGGTCATTGAGTACTTATATAGGACTAGGGTGGTTCACATGGGGTGATTGAGTAATTATATAGTACTGGGGTGGGTCACATGGGGTCATTGTGTACATATATAGGATTAGGGTGGGTCACATGGGGTCATTGAGTACATATATAGGACTAGGGTGGGTCACCTGGGGTCATTGAGTAATTATATAGGACTAGGATGAGTCACATGGGGTCATTGAGTACTTATATAGGACTAGGGTGGGTCACATTAGGTCATTGAGTACTTATATAGGACTAGGGTGGTCACATGGGGTTATTGAGTACTTATATAGGACTAGGGTGGGTCACATGTTGTCATTGAGTACCTTTATAGGACTAGCATGGGTCACATGGGGTCATTGTGTACATATATAGGACTAGGGTGGGTCACATGGGGTCATTGACAACATATATAGGACTAGGGTGGGTCACATGGGGCGATAGTGCACTAATATATGACTAGGGTGGGTCAGCTGGGTTCATTGAGTACTTATATAGAACTAGGGTGGGTCACATGGGGTCATTGAGTACTTATATAGGACTAGCGTGGGTCACATGGGGTTATTGAGTACTTATATAGGACAAGGGTGGGTCACATGGAGTTATTGAGTACTTATATAGGACTAGGGTGGGCCACATTAGGTCATTGAGTACTTATATAGGACTAGGGTGGGTCACATGGGGTTATTGAGTACTTATATAGGACTAGGGTGGGTCACATGGGGTCATTGAGTACTTATATAGGACTAGCGTGGGTCACATGGGGTCATTGTGTACATATATAGGACTAGGGTGGGTCACATGGGGTCATTGACTACATATATAGGACTAGGGTGGGTCACATGGGGTCATTGAGCACTAATATAGGACTATGGTGGGTCACCTGGGGTCATTGAGTACTTATATAGGACTAGGATGGGCCACATGGGTTCATTGAGTACTTATATAGGACTAGGGTGGCTGACCTGGGGTCATTGAGTACTTATATAGGACTAGGATGGGTCACATGGGGTCATTGAGTACTTATATAGGATTAGGGTGGGTCACATGGGGTCATTGAATACTTATATAGCAGTAGGGTAGGTCACATGGGGTCATTGAGTACTTATATAGAACTAGGGTGGGTCACATGGGGTCATTGAGTACTCATATAGGACTAGCGTGGGTCACATGGGGTCATTGAGTACTTATATAGGACTAGGGTAGGTCACATGGGGTCATTGAGTACTTATATAGGACTAGGGTGGGTCACATAGGGTCATTGAATACTTATATAGGACTAGCGTGGGTCACATGGGGTCATTGATTACTTATATAGGACTAGGGTGGGTCACATGGAGTTATTGAGTACTTATATAGGACTAGGGTGGGTCACATAGGGTCATTGAGTACTTATATAGGACTAGGGTGGGTCACATGGAGTTATTGAGTACTTATATAGGACTAGGGTGGGTCACAATAGGTCATTGACTACTTATATAGGACTAGGGTTGGTCAGATAGGGTCATTGAGTACTTATATAGGACTAGGGTGGGTCACATGTGGTCATTGAGTACTTATATAGGACAAGGGTGGGTCAAATTAGGTCATTGAGTACTTATATAGGACTAGGGTTGGTCACATGGGGTCATTGAGCACTAATATAGGACTAGGGTGGGTCACCTGGGGTGATTGAGTAATTATATAGTACTGGGGTGGGTCACATGGGGTCATTGTGTACATATATAGGATTAGGGTGGGTCACATGGGGTTATTGAGTACTTATATAGGACTAGGGTGGGTCACATGGGGTCATTGAGTACTTATATAGGACTAGCGTGGGTCACATGGGGTCATTGTGTACATATATAGGACTAGGGTGGGTCAAATGGGGTCATTGACTACATATATAGGACTAGGGTGGGTCACATGGGGTCATTGAGCACTAATATAGGACTATGGTGGGTCACCTGGGGTCATTGAGTACTTATATAGGACTAGGATGGGCCACATGGGTTCATTGAGTACTTATATAGGACTAGGGTGGCTGACCTGGGGTCATTGAGTACTTATATAGGACTAGGATGGGTCACATGGGGTCATTGAGTACTTATATAGGATTAGGGTGGGTCACATGGGGTCATTGAATACTTATATAGGACTAGCGTGGGTCACATGGGGTCATTGATTACTTATATAGGACTAGGGTGGGTCACGTGGAGTTATTGAGTACTTATATAGGACTAGGGTGGGTCACATAGGGTCATTGAGTACTTATATAGGACTAGGGTGGGTCACATGGAGTTAATGAGTACTTATATAGGACTAGGGTGGGTCACATGGGGTTATTGAGTAATTATATAGTAATGGGGTGGGTCACATGGGGTCATTGTGTACATATATAGGATTAGGGTGGGTCACATGGGGTCATTGAGTACATATATAGGACTAGGGTGGGACAGATGGGGTCATTGAGCACTAATATAGGACTAAGGTGGGTCATCTGGGGTCATTGAGTACTTATATAAGACTAGGATGAGTCACATGGGGTCATTGAGTACTTATATAGGACTAGGGTGGGTCACATTAGGTCATTGAGTACTTATATAGGACTAGGGTGGTCACATGGATTTATTGAGTACTTATATAGGACTAGGGTGGGTCACATGTTGTCATTGAGTCCCTTTATAGGAATAGCGTGGGTCACATGGGGTCATTGTGTACATATATAGGACTAGGGTGAGTCACATGGGGTCATTGACTACATATATAAGACTAGGGTGGGTCACATGGAGTGATAGTGCACTAATATATGACTAGGGTGTGTCAGCTGGGGTCATTGAGTACTTATATAGAACTAGGGTGGGTCACATGGGGTCATTGAGTACTTATATAGGACTAGCGTGGGTCACATGGGGTCATTGAGCACTAATATAGGACTATGGTGGGTCACCTGGGGACATTGAGTACTTATATAGAACTAGGGTGGGTCACATGGGGTCATTGAATACTTATATAGGACTAGCGTGGGTCACATGGGATCATTGAGTACTTATATAGGACTAGGTTGGGTCACATGGAGTTATTGAGTACTTATATAGGACTAGGGTGGGTCAAATTAGGTCATTGAGTACTTATATAGGACTAGGGTGGGTCACATGGGGTTATTGAGTACTTATATATGACTAGGGTTGGTCACATGGGGTCATTAAGTACTTATATAGGACTAGCGTGGGTCACATGGGGTCATTGTGTACATATATAGGACTAGGGTGGGTCACATGGGGTCATTGACTACATATATAGGACTAGGGTGGGTCACATGGGGTCATAGAGCACTAATATATGACTAGGGTGGGTCACCTGGGGTCATTGAGTACTTATATAGGACTAGGGTGGGTCACATGGGGTGATTGAGTAATTATATAGTACTGGGGTGGGTCACATGGGGTCATTGTGTACATATATAGGACTAGGTTGGGTCACCTGGGGTCATTGAGTACTTATATAGGACTAGGATGAGTCACATGGGGTCATTGAGTACTTATATAGGACTAGGGTGGGTCACATTAGGTCATTGAGTACTTATATAGGACTAGGGTTGTCACATGGGGTTATTGAGTACTTATATAGGACTAGGGTGGGTCACATGTTGTCATTGAGTACCTTTATAGGACTAGCGTGTGTCACATGGGGTCATTGTGTACATATATAGGACTAGGGTGGGTCACATGGGGTCATTGACTACATATATAGGACTAGGGTGGGTCACATGGGGTGATAGTGCACTAACATATGACTAGGGTGGGTCAGCTGGGGTCATTGAGTACTTATATAGAACTAGGGTGGGTCACATGGGGTCATTGAGTACTTATATAGGACTAGCGTGGGTCACATGGGGTTATTGAGTACTTATATAGGACTAGGTTGGGTCACATGGAGTTATTGAGTACTTATATAGGACTAGGGTGGGTCACAATAGGTCATTGAGTACTTATATAGGACTAGGGTGGGTCACATGGGGTCATTGAATACTTATATAGGACTAGGGTGGGTCACATGTGGTCATTGAGTACTTATATAGGACAAGGGTGGGTCACATGCGGTCATTGAGTACTTATATAGGACTAGGGTGGGTCACATGGGGTAATTGAGTACTTATATAGGACAAGGGTGGGTCACATGGGGTCATTGAGTACTTATATAGGACTAGGGTGGGTCACATGTGGTCATTGATTACTTATATAGGACAAGGGTGGGTCACATGCGGTCATTGAGTACTTATATAGGACTAGGGTGGGTCACATGGGGTAATTGAGTACTTATATAGGACAAGGGTGGGTCACATGGGGTCATTGAGTACTTATATAGGACTAGGGTGGCTGACCTGGGGTCATTGAGTACTTAAATAGGACTAGGGTGGGTCACATGGTGTCATTGAGTACTTATATAGGACTAGGGTGGTTCACATGTGGTCATTGAGTACTTATATAAGACTAGCGTGGGTCACATGGGGTCATTGTGTACATATATAGGATTAGGGTGGGTCACATGGGGTCATTGAGTACATATATAGGACTAGGGTTGGTCACATGGGGTCATTGAGCACTAATATAGGACTAGGGTGGGTCACCTGGGGTCATTGAGTACTTTTATAAGACTAGGGTGGCTGACCTGGGGTCATTGAGTACTTATATAGGACTAGGATGAGTCACATGGGGTCATTGAGTACTTATATAGGACTAGGGTGGGTCACATGGGGTCATTGAGTATTTATATAGGACTAGAGTGGGTCACATGGGGTCATTGAGTACTTATTTAGGTCTAGCGTGGGTCACATGGGGTCATTTTGTACATATATAGGATTAGGGTGGGTCACATGGGGTCATTGAGCACTAATATAGGACTAGGGTGGGTCACCTGGGGCCATTGAGTACTTATATAGGACTAGGATGGGTCACATGGGATCATTGAGTACTTATATAGGACTAGGGTGGGTCACATGGAATCATAGAGTACTTATATAGGACTAGGATGGGTCACATGGGGTCATTGAGTACTTATATAGGACTAGCGTGGGTCACATGGGGTCATTGTGTACATATATAGGATTAGGGTGGGTCACATGGGGTCATTGAGTACATATATAGGACTAGGGTGGGTCACATGGGGTCATTGAGTACTAATATAGGACTAGGGTGGGTCACTTGGGGTCATTGAGTACTTATTTAGGACTAGGATGAGTCACATGGGGTCATTGAGTACTTATATAGGACTAGGGTGGTTCACATGGGGTGATTGAGTAATTATATAGTACTGGGGTGGGTCACATGGGGTCATTGTGTACATATATAGGATTAGGGTGGGTCACGTGGGGTCATTGAGTACTCATATAGGACTAGCGTGGGTCACATGGGGTCATTGAGTACTTATATAGGACTAGGGTAGGTCACATGGGGTCATTGAGTACTTATATAGGACTAGGGTGGGTCACATAGGGTCATTGAATACTTATATAGGACTAGCGTGGGTCACATGGGGTCATTGATTACTTATATAGGACTAGGGTGGGTCACATGGAGTTATTGAGTACTTATATAGGACTAGGGTGGGTCACATAGGGTCATTGAGTACTTATATAGGACTAGGGTGGGTCACATGGAGTTATTGAGTACTTATATAGGACTAGGGTGGGTCACAATAGGTCATTGACTACTTATATAGGACTAGGGTTGGTCAGATAGGGTCATTGAGTACTTATATAGGACTAGGGTGGGTCACATGTGGTCATTGAGTACTTATATAGGACAAGGGTGGGTCAAATTAGGTCATTGAGTACTTATATAGGACTAGGGTTGGTCACATGGGGTCATTGAGCACTAATATAGGACTAGGGTGGGTCACCTGGGGTGATTGAGTAATTATATAGTACTGGGGTGGGTCACATGGGGTCATTGTGTACATATATAGTATTAGGGTGGGTCACATGGGGTTATTGAGTACTTATATAGGACTAGGGTGGGTCACATGGGGTCATTGAGTACTTATATAGGACTAGCGTGGGTCACATGGGGTCATTGTGTACATATATAGGACTAGGGTGGGTCAAATGGGGTCATTGACTACATATATAGGAATAGGGTGGGTCACATGGGGTCATTGAGCACTAATATAGGACTATGGTGGGTCACCTGGGGTCATTGAGTACTTATATAGGACTAGGATGGGCCACATGGGTTCATTGAGTACTTATATAGGACTAGGGTGGCTGACCTGGGGTCATTGAGTACTTATATAGGACTAGGATGGGTCACATGGGGTCATTGAGTACTTATATAGGATTAGGGTGGGTCACATGGGGTCATTGAATACTTATATAGCAGTAGGGTAGGTCACATGGGGTCATTGAGTACTTATATAGAACTAGGGTGGGTCACATGGGGTCATTGAGTACTTATATAGGACTAGGGTGGGTCACATGGAGTTATTGAGTACTTATATAGGACTAGCGTGGGTCACATGGGGTCATTGATTACTTATATAGGACTAGGGTGGGTCACATGGAGTTATTGAGTACTTATATAGGACTAGGGTGGTTCACATAGGGTCATTGAGTACTTATATAGGACTAGGGTGGGTCACATGGAGTTATTGAGTACTTATATAGGACTAGGGTGGGTCACAATAGGTCATTGACTACTTATATAGGACTAGGGTTGGTCAGATAGGGTCATTGAGTACTTATATAGGACTAGGGTGGGTCACATGTGGTCATTGAGTACTTATATAGGACAGGGGTGGGTCAAATTAGGTCATTGAGTACTTATATAGGACTAGGGTTGGTCACATGGGGTCATTGAGTACTTATATAGGACTAGGGTGGGTCACATGGGGTTATTGAGTACTTATATAGGACTAGGGTGGGTCACATGGGGTCATTGAGTACTTATATAGGACTAGCGTGGGTCACATGGGGTCATTGTGTACATATATAGGACTAGGGTGGGTCACATGGGGTCATTGACTACATATATAGGACTAGGGTGGGTCACATGGGGTCATTGAGCACTAATATAGGACTATGGTGGGTCACCTGGGGTCATTGAGTACTTATATAGGACTAGGATGGGCCACATGGGTTCATTGAGTACTTATATAGGACTAGGGTGGCTGACCTGGGGTCATTGAGTACTTATATAGGACTAGGATGGGTCACATGGGGTCATTGAGTACTTATATAGGATTAGGGTGGGTCACATGGGGTCATTGAATACTTATATAGCAGTAGGGTAGGTCACATGGGGTCATTGAGTACTTATATAGAACTAGGGTGGGTCACATGGGGTCATTGAGTACTCATATAGGACTAGCGTGGGTCACATGGGGTCATTGAGTACTTATATAGGACTAGGGTAGGTCACATGGGGTCATTGAGTACTTATATAGGACTAGGGTGGGTCACATAGGGTCATTGAATACTTATATAGGACTAGCGTGGGTCACATGGGGTCATTGATTACTTATATAGGACTAGGGTGGGTCACATGGAGTTATTGAGTACTTATATAGGACTAGGGTGGGTCACATAGGGTCATTGAGTACTTATATAGGACTAGGGTGGGTCACATGGAGTTATTGAGTACTTATATAGGACTAGGGTGGGTCACAATAGGTCATTGACTACTTATATAGGACTAGGGTTGGTCAGATAGGGTCATTGAGTACTTATATAGGACTAGGGTGGGTCACATGTGGTCATTGAGTACTTATATAGGACAAGGGTGGGTCAAATTAGGTCATTGAGTACTTATATAGGACTAGGGTTGGTCACATGGGGTCATTGAGCACTAATATAGGACTAGGGTGGGTCACCTGGGGTGATTGAGTAATTATATAGTACTGGGGTGGGTCACATGGGGTCATTGTGTACATATATAGTATTAGGGTGGGTCACATGGGGTTATTGAGTACTTATATAGGACTAGGGTGGGTCACATGGGGTCATTGAGTACTTATATAGGACTAGCGTGGGTCACATGGGGTCATTGTGTACATATATAGGACTAGGGTGGGTCAAATGGGGTCATTGACTACATATATAGGACTAGGGTGGGTCACATGGGGTCATTGAGCACTAATATAGGACTATGGTGGGTCACCTGGGGTCATTGAGTACTTATATAGGACTAGGATGGGCCACATGGGTTCATTGAGTACTTATATAGGACTAGGGTGGCTGACCTGGGGTCATTGAGTACTTATATAGGACTAGGATGGGTCACATGGGGTCATTGAGTACTTATATAGGATTAGGGTGGGTCACATGGGGTCATTGAATACTTATATAGCAGTAGGGTAGGTCACATGGGGTCATTGAGTACTTATATAGAACTAGGGTGGGTCACATGGGGTCATTGAGTACTCATATAGGACTAGCGTGGGTCACATGGGGTCATTGAGTACTTATATAGGACTAGGGTAGGTCACATGGGGTCATTGAGTACTTATATAGGACTAGGGTGGGTCACATAGGGTCATTGAATACTTATATAGGACTAGCGTGGGTCACATGGGGTCATTGATTACTTATATAGGACTAGGGTGGGTCACATGGAGTTATTGAGTACTTATATAGGACTAGGGTGGGTCACATAGGGTCATTGAGTACTTATATAGGACTAGGGTGGGTCACATGGAGTTATTGAGTACTTATATAGGACTAGGGTGGGTCACAATAGGTCATTGACTACTTATATAGGACTAGGGTTGGTCAGATAGGGTCATTGAGTACTTATATAGGACTAGGGTGGGTCACATGTGGTCATTGAGTACTTATATAGGACAAGGGTGGGTCAAATTAGGTCATTGAGTACTTATATAGGACTAGGGTTGGTCACATGGGGTCATTGAGCACTAATATAGGACTAGGGTGGGTCACCTGGGGTGATTGAGTAATTATATAGTACTGGGGTGGGTCACATGGGGTCATTGTGTACATATATAGGATTAGGGTGGGTCACATGGGGTTATTGAGTACTTATATAGGACTAGGGTGGGTCACATGGGGTCATTGAGTACTTATATAGGACTAGCGTGGGTCACATGGGGTCATTGTGTACATATATAGGACTAGGGTGGGTCAAATGGGGTCATTGACTACATATATAGGACTAGGGTGGGTCACATGGGGTCATTGAGCACTAATATAGGACTATGGTGGGTCACCTGGGGTCATTGAGTACTTATATAGGACTAGGATGGGCCACATGGGTTCATTGAGTACTTATATAGGACTAGGGTGGCTGACCTGGGGTCATTGAGTACTTATATAGGACTAGGATGGGTCACATGGGGTCATTGAGTACTTATATAGGATTAGGGTGGGTCACATGGGGTCATTGAATACTTATATAGGACTAGCGTGGGTCACATGGGGTCATTGATTACTTATATAGGACTAGGGTGGGTCACGTGGAGTTATTGAGTACTTATATAGGACTAGGGTGGGTCACATAGGGTCATTGAGTACTTATATAGGACTAGGGTGGGTCACATGGAGTTAATGAGTACTTATATAGGACTAGGGTGGGTCACATGGGGTTATTGAGTAATTATATAGTAATGGGGTGGGTCACATGGGGTCATTGTGTACATATATAGGATTAGGGTGGGTCACATGGGGTCATTGAGTACATATATAGGACTAGGGTGGGACAGATGGGGTCATTGAGCACTAATATAGGACTAAGGTGGGTCATCTGGGGTCATTGAGTACTTATATAAGACTAGGATGAGTCACATGGGGTCATTGAGTACTTATATAGGACTAGGGTGGGTCACATTAGGTCATTGAGTACTTATATAGGACTAGGGTGGTCACATGGATTTATTGAGTACTTATATAGGACTAGGGTGGGTCACATGTTGTCATTGAGTCCCTTTATAGGAATAGCGTGGGTCACATGGGGTCATTGTGTACATATATAGGACTAGGGTGAGTCACATGGGGTCATTGACTACATATATAAGACTAGGGTGGGTCACATGGAGTGATAGTGCACTAATATATGACTAGGGTGTGTCAGCTGGGGTCATTGAGTACTTATATAGAACTAGGGTGGGTCACATGGGGTCATTGAGTACTTATATAGGACTAGCGTGGGTCACATGGGGTCATTGAGCACTAATATAGGACTATGGTGGGTCACCTGGGGACATTGAGTACTTATATAGAACTAGGGTGGGTCACATGGGGTCATTGAATACTTATATAGGACTAGCGTGGGTCACATGGGATCATTGAGTACTTATATAGGACTAGGTTGGGTCACATGGAGTTATTGAGTACTTATATAGGACTAGGGTGGGTCAAATTAGGTCATTGAGTACTTATATAGGACTAGGGTGGGTCACATGGGGTTATTGAGTACTTATATATGACTAGGGTTGGTCACATGGGGTCATTAAGTACTTATATAGGACTAGCGTGGGTCACATGGGGTCATTGTGTACATATATAGGACTAGGGTGGGTCACATGGGGTCATTGACTACATATATAGGACTAGGGTGGGTCACATGGGGTCATAGAGCACTAATATATGACTAGGGTGGGTCACCTGGGGTCATTGAGTACTTATATAGGACTAGGGTGGGTCACATGGGGTGATTGAGTAATTATATAGTACTGGGGTGGGTCACATGGGGTCATTGTGTACATATATAGGACTAGGTTGGGTCACCTGGGGTCATTGAGTACTTATATAGGACTAGGATGAGTCACATGGGGTCATTGAGTACTTATATAGGACTAGGGTGGGTCACATTAGGTCATTGAGTACTTATATAGGACTAGGGTTGTCACATGGGGTTATTGAGTACTTATATAGGACTAGGGTGGGTCACATGTTGTCATTGAGTACCTTTATAGGACTAGCGTGTGTCACATGGGGTCATTGTGTACATATATAGGACTAGGGTGGGTCACATGGGGTCATTGACTACATATATAGGACTAGGGTGGGTCACATGGGGTGATAGTGCACTAACATATGACTAGGGTGGGTCAGCTGGGGTCATTGAGTACTTATATAGAACTAGGGTGGGTCACATGGGGTCATTGAGTACTTATATAGGACTAGCGTGGGTCACATGGGGTTATTGAGTACTTATATAGGACTAGGTTGGGTCACATGGAGTTATTGAGTACTTATATAGGACTAGGGTGGGTCACAATAGGTCATTGAGTACTTATATAGGACTAGGGTGGGTCACATGGGGTCATTGAATACTTATATAGGACTAGGGTGGGTCACATGTGGTCATTGAGTACTTATATAGGACAAGGGTGGGTCACATGCGGTCATTGAGTACTTATATAGGACTAGGGTGGGTCACATGGGGTAATTGAGTACTTATATAGGACAAGGGTGGGTCACATGGGGTCATTGAGTACTTATATAGGACTAGGGTGGGTCACATGTGGTCATTGATTACTTATATAGGACAAGGGTGGGTCACATGCGGTCATTGAGTACTTATATAGGACTAGGGTGGGTCACATGGGGTAATTGAGTACTTATATAGGACAAGGGTGGGTCACATGGGGTCATTGAGTACTTATATAGGACTAGGGTGGCTGACCTGGGGTCATTGAGTACTTAAATAGGACTAGGGTGGGTCACATGGTGTCATTGAGTACTTATATAGGACTAGGGTGGTTCACATGTGGTCATTGAGTACTTATATAAGACTAGCGTGGGTCACATGGGGTCATTGTGTACATATATAGGATTAGGGTGGGTCACATGGGGTCATTGAGTACATATATAGGACTAGGGTTGGTCACATGGGGTCATTGAGCACTAATATAGGACTAGGGTGGGTCACCTGGGGTCATTGAGTACTTTTATAAGACTAGGGTGGCTGACCTGGGGTCATTGAGTACTTATATAGGACTAGGATGAGTCACATGGGGTCATTGAGTACTTATATAGGACTAGGGTGGGTCACATGGGGTCATTGAGTATTTATATAGGACTAGAGTGGGTCACATGGGGTCATTGAGTACTTATTTAGGTCTAGCGTGGGTCACATGGGGTCATTTTGTACATATATAGGATTAGGGTGGGTCACATGGGGTCATTGAGCACTAATATAGGACTAGGGTGGGTCACCTGGGGCCATTGAGTACTTATATAGGACTAGGATGGGTCACATGGGATCATTGAGTACTTATATAGGACTAGGGTGGGTCACATGGAATCATAGAGTACTTATATAGGACTAGGATGGGTCACATGGGGTCATTGAGTACTTATATAGGACTAGCGTGGGTCACATGGGGTCATTGTGTACATATATAGGATTAGGGTGGGTCACATGGGGTCATTGAGTACATATATAGGACTAGGGTGGGTCACATGGGGTCATTGAGTACTAATATAGGACTAGGGTGGGTCACTTGGGGTCATTGAGTACTTATTTAGGACTAGGATGAGTCACATGGGGTCATTGAGTACTTATATAGGACTAGGGTGGTTCACATGGGGTGATTGAGTAATTATATAGTACTGGGGTGGGTCACATGGGGTCATTGTGTACATATATAGGATTAGGGTGGGTCACGTGGGGTCATTGAGTACTCATATAGGACTAGCGTGGGTCACATGGGGTCATTGAGTACTTATATAGGACTAGGGTAGGTCACATGGGGTCATTGAGTACTTATATAGGACTAGGGTGGGTCACATAGGGTCATTGAATACTTATATAGGACTAGCGTGGGTCACATGGGGTCATTGATTACTTATATAGGACTAGGGTGGGTCACATGGAGTTATTGAGTACTTATATAGGACTAGGGTGGGTCACATAGGGTCATTGAGTACTTATATAGGACTAGGGTGGGTCACATGGAGTTATTGAGTACTTATATAGGACTAGGGTGGGTCACAATAGGTCATTGACTACTTATATAGGACTAGGGTTGGTCAGATAGGGTCATTGAGTACTTATATAGGACTAGGGTGGGTCACATGTGGTCATTGAGTACTTATATAGGACAAGGGTGGGTCAAATTAGGTCATTGAGTACTTATATAGGACTAGGGTTGGTCACATGGGGTCATTGAGCACTAATATAGGACTAGGGTGGGTCACCTGGGGTGATTGAGTAATTATATAGTACTGGGGTGGGTCACATGGGGTCATTGTGTACATATATAGTATTAGGGTGGGTCACATGGGGTTATTGAGTACTTATATAGGACTAGGGTGGGTCACATGGGGTCATTGAGTACTTATATAGGACTAGCGTGGGTCACATGGGGTCATTGTGTACATATATAGGACTAGGGTGGGTCAAATGGGGTCATTGACTACATATATAGGAATAGGGTGGGTCACATGGGGTCATTGAGCACTAATATAGGACTATGGTGGGTCACCTGGGGTCATTGAGTACTTATATAGGACTAGGATGGGCCACATGGGTTCATTGAGTACTTATATAGGACTAGGGTGGCTGACCTGGGGTCATTGAGTACTTATATAGGACTAGGATGGGTCACATGGGGTCATTGAGTACTTATATAGGATTAGGGTGGGTCACATGGGGTCATTGAATACTTATATAGCAGTAGGGTAGGTCACATGGGGTCATTGAGTACTTATATAGAACTAGGGTGGGTCACATGGGGTCATTGAGTACTTATATAGGACTAGGGTGGGTCACATGGAGTTATTGAGTACTTATATAGGACTAGCGTGGGTCACATGGGGTCATTGATTACTTATATAGGACTAGGGTGGGTCACATGGAGTTATTGAGTACTTATATAGGACTAGGGTGGTTCACATAGGGTCATTGAGTACTTATATAGGACTAGGGTGGGTCACATGGAGTTATTGAGTACTTATATAGGACTAGGGTGGGTCACAATAGGTCATTGACTACTTATATAGGACTAGGGTTGGTCAGATAGGGTCATTGAGTACTTATATAGGACTAGGGTGGGTCACATGTGGTCATTGAGTACTTATATAGGACAGGGGTGGGTCAAATTAGGTCATTGAGTACTTATATAGGACTAGGGTTGGTCACATGGGGTCATTGAGTACTTATATAGGACTAGGGTGGGTCACATGGGGTTATTGAGTACTTATATAGGACTAGGGTGGGTCACATGGGGTCATTGAGTACTTATATAGGACTAGCGTGGGTCACATGGGGTCATTGTGTACATATATAGGACTAGGGTGGGTCACATGGGGTCATTGACTACATATATAGGACTAGGGTGGGTCACATGGGGTCATTGAGCACTAATATAGGACTATGGTGGGTCACCTGGGGTCATTGAGTACTTATATAGGACTAGGATGGGCCACATGGGTTCATTGAGTACTTATATAGGACTAGGGTGGCTGACCTGGGGTCATTGAGTACTTATATAGGACTAGGATGGGTCACATGGGGTCATTGAGTACTTATATAGGATTAGGGTGGGTCACATGGGGTCATTGAATACTTATATAGCAGTAGGGTAGGTCACATGGGGTCATTGAGTACTTATATAGAACTAGGGTGGGTCACATGGGGTCATTGAGTACTCATATAGGACTAGCGTGGGTCACATGGGGTCATTGAGTACTTATATAGGACTAGGGTAGGTCACATGGGGTCATTGAGTACTTATATAGGACTAGGGTGGGTCACATAGGGTCATTGAATACTTATATAGGACTAGCGTGGGTCACATGGGGTCATTGATTACTTATATAGGACTAGGGTGGGTCACATGGAGTTATTGAGTACTTATATAGGACTAGGGTGGGTCACATAGGGTCATTGAGTACTTATATAGGACTAGGGTGGGTCACATGGAGTTATTGAGTACTTATATAGGACTAGGGTGGGTCACAATAGGTCATTGACTACTTATATAGGACTAGGGTTGGTCAGATAGGGTCATTGAGTACTTATATAGGACTAGGGTGGGTCACATGTGGTCATTGAGTACTTATATAGGACAAGGGTGGGTCAAATTAGGTCATTGAGTACTTATATAGGACTAGGGTTGGTCACATGGGGTCATTGAGCACTAATATAGGACTAGGGTGGGTCACCTGGGGTGATTGAGTAATTATATAGTACTGGGGTGGGTCACATGGGGTCATTGTGTACATATATAGTATTAGGGTGGGTCACATGGGGTTATTGAGTACTTATATAGGACTAGGGTGGGTCACATGGGGTCATTGAGTACTTATATAGGACTAGCGTGGGTCACATGGGGTCATTGTGTACATATATAGGACTAGGGTGGGTCAAATGGGGTCATTGACTACATATATAGGACTAGGGTGGGTCACATGGGGTCATTGAGCACTAATATAGGACTATGGTGGGTCACCTGGGGTCATTGAGTACTTATATAGGACTAGGATGGGCCACATGGGTTCATTGAGTACTTATATAGGACTAGGGTGGCTGACCTGGGGTCATTGAGTACTTATATAGGACTAGGATGGGTCACATGGGGTCATTGAGTACTTATATAGGATTAGGGTGGGTCACATGGGGTCATTGAATACTTATATAGCAGTAGGGTAGGTCACATGGGGTCATTGAGTACTTATATAGAACTAGGGTGGGTCACATGGGGTCATTGAGTACTCATATAGGACTAGCGTGGGTCACATGGGGTCATTGAGTACTTATATAGGACTAGGGTAGGTCACATGGGGTCATTGAGTACTTATATAGGACTAGGGTGGGTCACATAGGGTCATTGAATACTTATATAGGACTAGCGTGGGTCACATGGGGTCATTGATTACTTATATAGGACTAGGGTGGGTCACATGGAGTTATTGAGTACTTATATAGGACTAGGGTGGGTCACATAGGGTCATTGAGTACTTATATAGGACTAGGGTGGGTCACATGGAGTTATTGAGTACTTATATAGGACTAGGGTGGGTCACAATAGGTCATTGACTACTTATATAGGACTAGGGTTGGTCAGATAGGGTCATTGAGTACTTATATAGGACTAGGGTGGGTCACATGTGGTCATTGAGTACTTATATAGGACAGGGGTGGGTCAAATTAGGTCATTGAGTACTTATATAGGACTAGGGTTGGTCACATGGGGTCATTGAGCACTAATATAGGACTAGGGTGGGTCACCTGGGGTGATTGAGTAATTATATAGTACTGGGGTGGGTCACATGGGGTCATTGTGTACATATATAGGATTAGGGTGGGTCACATGGGGTCATTGAGTACATATATAGGACTAGGGTGGGACAGATGGGGTCATTGAGCACTAATATAGGACTGGGGTGGGTCATCTGGGGTCATTGAGTACTTATATAAGACTAGGATGAGTCACATGGGGTCATTGAGTACTTATATAGGACTAGGGTGGGTCACATTAGGTCATTGAGTACTTATATAGGACTAGGGTGGTCACATGGATTTATTGAGTACTTATATAGGACTAGGGTGGGTCACATGTTGTCATTGAGTCCCTTTATAGGAATAGCGTGGGTCACATGGGGTCATTGTGTACATATATAGGACTAGGGTGAGTCACATGGGGTCATTGACTACATATATAGGACTAGGGTGGGTCACATGGGGTGATAGTGCACTAATATATGACTAGGGTGGGTCAGCTGGGGTCATTGAGTACTTATATAGAACTAGGGTGGGTCACATGGGGTCATTGAGTACTTATATAGAACTAGGGTGGGTCACATGGGGTCATTGAATACTTATATAGGACTAGCGTGGGTCACATGGGATCATTGAGTACTTATATAGGACTAGGTTGGGTCACATGGAGTTATTGAGTACTTATATAGGACTAGGGTGGGTCACATGTTGTCATTGAGTCCCTTTATAGGAATAGCGTGGGTCACATGGGGTCATTGTGTACATATATAGGACTAGGGTGAGTCACATGGGGTCATTGAGTACTTATATAGGACTAGCGTGGGTCACATGGGGTCATTGAGCACTAATATAGGACTATGGTGGGTCACCTGGGGACATTGAGTAATTATATAGTTCTAGGATGGGTCACATGGGGTCATTGAGTACTTATATAGAACTAGGGTGGGTCACATGGGGTCATTGAATACTTATATAGGACTAGCGTGGGTCACATGGGATCATTGAGTACTTATATAGGACTAGGTTGGGTCACATGGAGTTATTGAGTACTTATATAGGACTAGGGTGGGTCAAATTAGGTCATTGAGTACTTATATAGGACTAGGGTGGGTCACATGGGGTCATTGACTACATATATAGGACTAGGGTGGGTCACATGGGGTGATAGTGCACTAATATATGACTAGGGTGGGTCAGCTGGGGTCATTGAGTACTTATATAGAACTAGGGTGGGTCACATGGGGTCATTGAGTACTTATATAGGACTAGCGTGGGTCACATGGGGTCATTGAGTACTAATATAGGACTATGGTGGGTCACCTGGGGACATTGAGTAATTATATAGTTCTAGGATGGGTCACATGGGGTCATTGAGTACTTATATAGAACTAGGGTTGGTCACATGGGGTCATTGAGTACTTATATAGGACTAGCGTGGGTCACATGGGGTCATTGACTACATATATAGGACTAGGGTGGGTCACATGGGGTCATAGAGCACTAATATATGACTAGGGTGGGTCACCTGGGGTCATTGAGTACTTATATAGAACTAGGGTGGGTCACATGGGGTCATTGAGTACTTATATAGGACTAGCGTGGGTCACATGGGGTCATTGAGCACTAATATAGGACTATGGTGGGTCACCTGGGGACATTGAGTACTTATATAGTTCTAGGATGGGTCACATGGGGTCATTGACTACATATATAGGACTAGGGTGGGTCACATGGGGTCATAGAGCACTAATATATGACTAGGGTGGGTCACCTGGGGTCATTGAGTACTTATATAGAACTAGGGTGGGTCACATGGGGTCATTCAGTACTCATATAGGACTAGCGTGGGTCACATGGGGTCATTGAGTACTTATATAGGACTAGGGTAGCTCACATGGGGTCATTAAGTACATATATAGGACTAGGGTGGGTCACATAGGGTCATTGAGCACTAATATAGGACTAGGGTGGGTCACTTGGGGTCATTGAGTACTTATATAGGACTAGGATGAGTCACATGGGGTGATTGAGTACTTATATAGGACTAGGGTGGGTCACATGGGGTCATTGAGCACTAATATAGGACTAGGGTGGGTCACATGGGGTCATTCAGTACTCATATAGGACTAGCGTGGGTCACATGGGGTGATTGAGTACTTATTTAGGACTAGCGTGGGTCACATGGGGTCATTGTGTACATATATAGGATTAGGGTGGGTCACATGGGGTCATTGAGTACATATAAAGGACTAGGGTGGGACACATGGGGTCATTGAGCACTAATATAGGACTAGGGTGGGTCACCTGGGGTCATTGAGTACTTATATAGGACTAGGGTGGGTCACATGGGGTCATTGAGCACTAATATAGGACTAGGGTGGGTCACTTGGGATCATTGAGTACTTATATAGGACTAGGATGAGTCACATGGGGTCATTGAGTACTTATATAGGACTAGGGTGGGTCACATGGGGTGATTGAGTACTTATTTAGGACTAGCGTGGGTCACATGGGGTCATTGTGTACATATATAGGATTAGGGTGGGTCACATGGGGTCATTGAGTACATATATAGTACTAGGGTGGGACACATGGGGTCATTGAGCACTAATATAGGACTAGGGTGGGTCACATGGGGTGATTGAGTATTTATATAGGACTAGAGTGGGTCACATGGGGTCATTGAGTACTTATTTAGGACTAGCGTGGGTCACATAGGGTCATTGAGCACTAATATAGGACTAGGGTGGGTCACTTGGGGTCATTGAGTACTTATATAGGACTAGGATGAGTCACATGGGGTCATTGAGTACTTATATAGGACTAGGGTGGGTCACATGGGGTGATTGAGTAATTATATAGTACTGGGGTGGGTCACATGGGGTCATTGTGTACATATATAGGACTAGGGTGGGTCACCTGGGGTCATTGAGTACTTATATAGGACTAGGGTGGGTCACATGGGGTCATTGACTACATATATAGGACTAGGGTGGGTCACATGGGGTAATAGTGCACTAACATATGACTAGGGTGGGTCAGCTGGGGTCATTGAGTACTTATATAGAACTAGGGTGGGTCACATGGGATCATTGAGTACCTTTATAGGACTAGCGTGGGTCACATGGGGTCATTGTGTACATATATAGGACTAGGGTGAGTCACATGGGGTCATTGACTACATATATAGGACTAGGGTGGGTCACATGGGGTGATAGTGCACTAATATATGACTAGGGTGGGTCAGCTGGGGTCATTGAGTACTTATATAGAACTAGGGTGGGTCACATGGGGTCATTGAGTACTTATATAGGACTAGCGTGGGTCACATGGGGTCATTGAGCACTAATATAGGACTATGGTGGGTCACCTGGGGACATTGAGTAATTATATAGTTCTAGGATGGGTCACATGGGGTCATTGAGTACTTATATAGAACTAGGGTGGGTCACATGGGGTCATTGAATACTTATATAGGACTAGCGTGGGTCACATGGGATCATTGAGTACTTATATAGGACTAGGATGGGCCACATGGGTTCATTGAGTACTTATATAGGACTAGGGTGGCTGACCTGGGGTCATTGAGTACTTATATAGGACTAGGATGGGTCACATGGGGTCATTGAGTACTTATATAGGATTAGGGTGGGTCACATGGGGTCATTGAATACTTATATAGCAGTAGGGTAGGTCACATGGGGTCATTGAGTACTTATATAGAACTAGGGTGGGTCACATGGGGTCATTGAGTACTCATATAGGACTAGCGTGGGTCACATGGGGTCATTGAGTACTTATATAGGACTAGGGTAGGTCACATGGGGTCATTGAGTACTTATATAGGACTAGGGTGGGTCACATAGGGTCATTGAATACTTATATAGGACTAGCGTGGGTCACATGGGGTCATTGATTACTTATATAGGACTAGGGTGGGTCACATGGAGTTATTGAGTACTTATATAGGACTAGGGTGGGTCACATAGGGTCATTGAGTACTTATATAGGACTAGGGTGGGTCACATGGAGTTATTGAGTACTTATATAGGACTAGGGTGGGTCACAATAGGTCATTGACTACTTATATAGGACTAGGGTTGGTCAGATAGGGTCATTGAGTACTTATATAGGACTAGGGTGGGTCACATGTGGTCATTGAGTACTTATATAGGACAGGGGTGGGTCAAATTAGGTCATTGAGTACTTATATAGGACTAGGGTTGGTCACATGGGGTCATTGAGCACTAATATAGGACTAGGGTGGGTCACCTGGGGTGATTGAGTAATTATATAGTACTGGGGTGGGTCACATGGGGTCATTGTGTACATATATAGGATTAGGGTGGGTCACATGGGGTCATTGAGTACATATATAGGACTAGGGTGGGACAGATGGGGTCATTGAGCACTAATATAGGACTGGGGTGGGTCATCTGGGGTCATTGAGTACTTATATAAGACTAGGATGAGTCACATGGGGTCATTGAGTACTTATATAGGACTAGGGTGGGTCACATTAGGTCATTGAGTACTTATATAGGACTAGGGTGGTCACATGGATTTATTGAGTACTTATATAGGACTAGGGTGGGTCACATGTTGTCATTGAGTCCCTTTATAGGAATAGCGTGGGTCACATGGGGTCATTGTGTACATATATAGGACTAGGGTGAGTCACATGGGGTCATTGACTACATATATAGGACTAGGGTGGGTCACATGGGGTGATAGTGCACTAATATATGACTAGGGTGGGTCAGCTGGGGTCATTGAGTACTTATATAGAACTAGGGTGGGTCACATGGGGTCATTGAGTACTTATATAGGACTAGCGTGGGTCACATGGGGTCATTGAGTACTAATATAGGACTATGGTGGGTCACCTGGGGACATTGAGTAATTATATAGTTCTAGGATGGGTCACATGGGGTCATTGAGTACTTATATAGAACTAGGGTTGGTCACATGGGGTCATTGAGTACTTATATAGGACTAGCGTGGGTCACATGGGGTCATTGACTACATATATAGGACTAGGGTGGGTCACATGGGGTCATAGAGCACTAATATATGACTAGGGTGGGTCACCTGGGGTCATTGAATACTTATATAGAACTAGGGTGGGTCACATGGGGTCATTGAGTACTTATATAGGACTAGCGTGGGTCACATGGGGTCATTGAGCACTAATATAGGACTATGGTGGGTCACCTGGGGACATTGAGTACTTATATAGTTCTAGGATGGGTCACATGGGGTCATTGACTACATATATAGGACTAGGGTGGGTCACATGGGGTCATAGAGCACTAATATATGACTAGGGTGGGTCACCTGGGGTCATTGAGTACTTATATAGAACTAGGGTGGGTCACATGGGGTCATTCAGTACTCATATAGGACTAGCGTGGGTCACATGGGGTCAATGAGTACTTATATAGGACTAGGGTAGCTCACATGGGGTCATTAAGTACATATATAGGACTAGGGTGGGTCACATAGGGTCATTGAGCACTAATATAGGACTAGGGTGGGTCACTTGGGGTCATTGAGTACTTATATAGGACTAGGATGAGTCACATGGGGTGATTGAGTACTTATATAGGACTAGGGTGGGTCACATGGGGTGATTGAGTGCTTATTTAGGACTAGCGTGGGTCACATGGGGTCATTGTGTACATATATAGGATTAGGGTGGGTCACATGGGGTCATTGAGTACATATATAGGACTAGGGTGGGACACATGGGGTCATTGAGCACTAATATAGGACTAGGGTGGGTCACCTGGGGTCATTGAGTACTTATATAGGACTAGGGTGGGTCACATGGGGTCATTGAGCACTAATATAGGACTAGGGTGGGTCACTTGGGATCATTGAGTACTTATATAGGACTAGGATGAGTCACATGGGGTCATTGAGTACTTATATAGGACTAGGGTGGGTCACATGGGGTGATTGAGTACTTATTTAGGACTAGCGTGGGTCACATGGGGTCATTGTGTACATATATAGGATTAGGGTGGGTCACATGGGGTCATTGAGTACATATATAGTACTAGGGTGGGACACATGGGGTCATTGAGCACTAATATAGGACTAGGGTGGGTCACATGGGGTGATTGAGTATTTATATAGGACTAGAGTGGGTCACATGGGGTCATTGAGTAATTATTTAGGACTAGCGTGGGTCACATAGGGTCATTGAGCACTAATATAGGACTAGGGTGGGTCACTTGGGGTCATTGAGTACTTATATAGGACTAGGATGAGTCACATGGGGTCATTGAGTACTTATATAGGACTAGGGTGGGTCACATGGGGTGATTGAGTAATTATATAGTACTGGGGTGGGTCACATGGGGTCATTGTGTACATATATAGGATTAGGGTGGGTCACATGGGGTCAATGAGTACATATATAGGACTAGGGTGGGACAGATGGGGTCATTGAGCACTAATATAGGACTGGGGTGGGTCATCTGGGGTCATTGAGTACTTATATAGGACTAGGGTGGGTCACATGGGGTCATTGAGTACTTATATAGGACTAGCGTGGGTCACATGGGGTCATTGAGCACTAATATAGGACTATGGTGGGTCACCTGGGGACATTGAGTAATTATATAGTTCTAGGATGGGTCACATGGGGTCATTGAGTACTTATATAGAACTAGGGTGAGTCACATGGGGTCATTGACTACATATATAGGACTAGGGTGGGTCACATGGGGTGATAGTGCACTAATATATGACTAGGGTGGGTCAGCTGGGGTCATTGAGTACTTATATAGAACTAGGGTGGGTCACATGTTGTCATTGAGTCCCTTTATAGGAATAGCGTGGGTCACATGGGGTCATTGTGTACATTAATAGGACTAGGGTGAGTCACATGGGGTCATTGACTACATATATAGGACTAGGGTGGGTCACATGGGGTGATAGTGCACTAATATATGACTAGGGTGGGTCAGCTGGGGTCATTGAGTACTTATATAGAACTAGGGTGGGTCACATGGGGTCATTGAGTACTTATATAGGACTAGCGTGGGTCACATGGGGTCATTCAGTACTAATATAGGACTATGGTGGGTCACCTGGGGACATTGAGTAATTATATAGTTCTAGGATGGGTCACATGGGGTCATTGAGTACTTATATAGAACTAGGGTTGGTCACATGGGGTCATTGAGTACTTATATAGGACTAGCGTGGGTCACATGGGGTCATTGACTACATATATAGGACTAGGGTGGGTCACATGGGGTGATAGTGCACTAATATATGACTAGGGTGGGTCAGCTGGGGTCATTGAGTACTTATATAGAACTAGGGTGGGTCACATGGGGTCATTGAGTACTTATATAGGACTAGCGTGGGTCACATGGGGTCATTGAGCACTAATATAGGACTATGGTGGGTCACCTGGGGACATTGAGTACTTATATAGTTCTAGGATGGGTCACATGGGGTCATTGACTACATATATAGGACTAGGGTGGGTCACATGGGGTCATAGAGCACTAATATATGACTAGGGTGGGTCACCTGGGGTCATTGAGTACTTATATAGAACTAGGGTGGGTCACATGGGGTCATTCAGTACTCATATAGGACTAGCGTGGGTCACATGGGGTCATTGAGTACTTATATAGGACTAGGGTAGCTCACATGGGGTCATTAAGTACATATATAGGACTAGGGTGGGTCACATAGGGTCATTGAGCACTAATATAGGACTAGGGTGGGTCACTTGGGGTCATTGAGTACTTATATAGGACTAGGATGAGTCACATGGGGTGATTGAGTACTTATATAGGACTAGGGTGGGTCACATGGGGTGATTGAGTACTTATTTAGGACTAGCGTGGGTCACATGGGGTCATTGTGTACATATATAGGATTAGGGTGGGTCACATGGGGTCATTGAGTACATATATAGGACTAGGGTGGGACACATGGGGTCATTGAGCACTAATATAGGACTAGGGTGGGTCACCTGGGGTCATTGAGTACTTATATAGGACTAGGGTGGGTCACATGGGGTCATTGAGCACTAATATAGGACTAGGGTGGGTCACTTGGGATCATTGAGTACTTATATAGGACTAGGATGAGTCACATGGGGTCATTGAGTACTTATATAGGACTAGGGTGGGTCACATGGGGTGATTGAGTACTTATTTAGGACTAGCGTGGGTCACATGGGGTCATTGTGTACATATATAGGATTAGGGTGGGTCACATGGGGTCATTGAGTACATATATAGTACTAGGGTGGGACACATGGGGTCATTGAGCACTAATATAGGACTAGGGTGGGTCACATGGGGTGATTGAGTATTTATATAGGACTAGAGTGGGTCACATGGGGTCATTGAGTACTTATTTAGGACTAGCGTGGGTCACATAGGGTCATTGAGCACTAATATAGGACTAGGGTGGGTCACTTGGGGTCATTGAGTACTTATATAGGACTAGGATGAGTCACATGGGGTCATTGAGTACTTATATAGGACTAGGGTGGGTCACATGGGGTGATTGAGTAATTATATAGTACTGGGGTGGGTCACATGGGGTCATTGTGTACATATATAGGACTAGGGTGGGTCACCTGGGGTCATTGAGTACTTATATAGGACTAGGGTGGGTCACATGGGGTCATTGACTACATATATAGGACTAGGGTGGGTCACATGGGGTGATAGTGCACTAACATATGACTAGGGTGGGTCAGCTGGGGTCATTGAGTACTTATATAGAACTAGGGTGGGTCACATGGGATCATTGAGTACCTTTATAGGACTAGCGTGGGTCACATGGGGTCATTGTGTACATATATAGGACTAGGGTGGGTCACATGGGGTCATTGACTACATATATAGGACTAGGGTGGGTCACATGGGGTGATAGTGCACTAACATATGACTAGGGTGGGTCAGCTGGGGTCATTGAGTACTTATATAGAACTAGGGTGGGTCACATGGGATCATTGAGTACTTATATAGGACTAGCGTGGGTCACATGGGGTTATTGAGTACTTATATAGGAATAGGGTGGGTCACATGGAGTTATTGAGTACTTATATAGGACTAGGGTGGGTCACAATAGGTCATTGAGTACTTATATAGGACTAGGGTGGGTCACATGGGGTCATTGAATACTTATATAGGACTAGGGTGGGTCACATGTGGTCATTGAGTACTTATATAGGACAAGGGTGGGTCACATACGGTCATTGAGTACTTATATAGGACTAGGGTGGGTCACATGGGGTGATTGAGTAATTATATAGTACTGGGGTGGGTCAAATGGGGTCATTGTGTACATATATAGGATTAGGGTGGGTCACATGGGGTCATTGAGTACATATATAGGATTAGGGTGGGACAGATGGGGTCATTGAGCACTAATATAGGACTAGGGTGGGTCACCTGGGGTCATTGAGTACTTATATAGGACTAGGATGAGTCACATGGGGTCATTGAGTACTTATATAGGACTAGGGTGGGTCACATTAGGTCATTGAGTACTTATATAGGACTAGGGTGGTCACATGGGGTTATTGAGTACTTATATAGGACTAGGGTGGGTCACATGTTGTCATTGAGTACCTTTATAGGACTAGCGTGGGTCACATGGGATCATTGTGTACATATATAGGACTAGGGTGGGTCACATGGGGTCATTGACAACATATATAGGACTAGGGTGGGTCACATGGGGCGATAGTGCACTAATATATGACTAGGGTGGGTCACCTGGGGCCATTGAGAACTTATATAGGACTAGGATGGGTCACATGGGATCATTGAGTACTTATATAGGACTAGGGTGGGTCACATGGAATCATAGAGTACTTATATAGGACTGGGGTGGGTCACATGGGGTCATTGAGTACTTATATAGGACTAGCGTGGGTCACATGGGGTTATTGAGTACTTATATAGGACTAGGGTGGGTCACATGGAGTTATTGAGTACTTATATAGGACTAGGGTGGGTCATAATAGGTCATTGAGTACTTATATAGGACTAGGGTGGGTCACATGTGGTCATTGAGTACTTATATAGGACTAGCGTGGGTCACATGGGGTCAATGTGTACATATATAGGATTAGGGTGGGTCACATGGGGTCGTTGAGTACATATATAGGACTAGGGTTGGTCACATGGGGTCATTGAGCACTAATATAGGACTAGGGTGGGTCACCTGGGGTCATTGAGTACTTATATAGGACTAGGGTGGGTCACATGGGGTAATTGAGTACTTATATAGGACAAGGGTGGGTCACATGGGGTCATTGAGTACTTATATAGGACTAGGGTGGCTGACCTGGGGTCATTGAGTACTTAAATAGGACTAGGGTGGGGCACATGGTGTCATTGAGTACTTATATAGGACTAGGGTGTGTCACATGTGGTCATTGAGTACTTATATAAGACTAGCGTGGGTCACATGGGGTCATTGTGTACATATATAGGATTAGGGTGGGTCACATGGGGTCATTGAGTACATATATAGGACTAGGGTTGGTCACATGGGGTCATTGAGCACTAATATAAGACTAGGGTGGGTCACCTGGGGTCATTGAGTACTTTTATAAGACTAGGGTGGCTGACCTGGGGTCATTGAGTACTTATATAGGACTAGGATGAGTCACATGGGGTCATTGAGTACTTATATAGGACTAGGGTGGGTCACATGGGGTCATTGAGTCTTTATATAGGACTAGAGTGGGTCACATGGGGTCATTGAGTACTTATTTAGTACTAGCGTGGGTCACATGGGGTCATTGAGCACTAATATAGGACTAGGGTGGGTCACCTGGGGCCATTGAGTACTTATATAAGACTAGGATGGGTCACATGGGATCATTGAGTACTTATATAGGACTAGGGTGGGTCACATGGAATCATAGAGTACTTATATAGGACTAGGGTGGGTCACATGGGGTCATTGAGTACTTATATAGGACTAGCGTGGGTCACATGGGGTCATTGTGTACATATATAGGATTAGGGTGGGTCACATGGGGTCATTGAGTACATATATAGGACTAGGGTGGGTCACATGGGGTCATTGAGCACTAATATAGGACTAGGGTGGGTCACTTGGGGTCATTGAGTACTTATTTAGGACTAGGATGAGTCACATGGGGTCATTGAGTACTTATATAGGACTAGGGTGGGTCACATGGGGTGATTGAGTACTTATATAGGACTAGGGTGGTCACATGGGGTTATTGAGTACTTATATAGGACTAGGGTGGGTCACAATAGGTCATTGAGTACTTATATAGGACTAGGGTGGGTCACATGTGGTCATTGAGTACTTATATAGGACAAGGGTGGGTCACATGCGGTCATTGAGTACTTATATAGGACTAGGGTGGGTCACATGAGGTAATTGAGTACTTATATAGGACTAGGGTGGGTCACATGGTGTCATTGAGTACTTATATAGGACTAGGGTGGGTCACATGTGGTCATTGAGTACTTATATAAGACTAGCGTGGGTCACATGGGGTCAATGTGTACATATATAGGATTAGGGTGGGTCACATGGGGTCATTGAGTACATATATAGGACTAGGGTTGGTCACATGGGGTCATTGTGCACTAATATAGGACTAGGGTGGGTCACCTGGGGTCATTGAGTACTTATATAGGACAAGGGTGGGTCACATTAGGTCATTGAGTACTTATTTGGACTAGGGTGGGTCACATGGGGTCATTGTGTACATATATAGGACTAGGGTGGGTCACATGGGTTCATTGACTACATATATAGGACTAGGGTGGGTCACATGGGGTCATAGAGCACTAATATATGACTAGGGTGGGTCACCTACGGTCATTGAGTACATATATAGGAATAGGGTTGGTCACATGGGGTCAGTGAGCACTAATATACGACTAGGGTGGGTCACCTGGGGTCATTGAGTACTTATATAGTACTAGGATGGGTCACATGGGGTCATTGAGTACTTATATAGGACTAGGGTGGGTCACATGGGGTCATTGAATACTTATATAGGACTAGCGTGGGTCACATGGGGTCATTGAGTACTTATATAGGACTAGGGTGGGTCAAATGGAGTTGTTGAGTACTTATATAGGACTAGGGTGGGTCACATGGGGTTATTGAGTACTTTTATATGACTAGGGTGGGTCACATGGGGTCATTGAGTACATATATAGGATTAGCGTGGGTCACATGGGGTCATTGTGTACATATATAGGACTAGGGTGGGTCACATGGAGTCATTGACTACATATATAGGACTAGGGTGGGTCACATGGGGTCATAGAGCACTAATATATGACTAGGATGGGTCACCTGGGGTCATTGAGTACGTATATAGAACTAGGGTGGGTCACATGGGGTCATTGAGTACTCATATAGGACTAGCGTGTGTCACATGGGGTCATTGAGTAATTATATAGGACTAGGGTAGGTCACATGGGGTCATTGAGTACTTATATAGGACTAGGGTGGGTCACATGGGGTCATTGAATACTTATATAGGACTAGCGTGGGTCACAAAGGGTTATTGAGTACTTATATAGGACTAGGGTGGGTCACATGGAGTTATTGAGTACTTATATAGGACTAGGGTGGGTCACAATAGGTCATTGAGTACTTATATAGGACTAGGGTTGGTCACATAGAGTCATTGAGTACTTATATAGGATTAGGGTGGGTCACATGTGGTCATTGAGTACTTATATAGGACAAGGGTGGGTCACATGCGGTCATTGAGTACTTATATAGGACTAGGGTGGGTCACATGGGGTAATTGAGTACTTATATAGGACAAGGGTGGGTCACATGGGGTCATTGAGTACTTATATAGGACTAGGGTGGCTGACCTGGGGCCATTGAGTACTTATATAGGACTAGGGTGGGTCACATGGTGTCATTGAGTACTTATATAGTACTAGGGTGGGTCACATGTGGTCATTGAGTACTTATATAAGACTAGCGTGGGTCACATGGGGTCATTGTGTACATATATAGGATTAGGGTGGGTCACATGGGGTCATTGAGTACATATATAGGACTAGGGTTGGTCACATGGGGTCATTGAGCACTAATATAGGACTAGGGTGGGTCACCTGGGGTCATTGAGTACTTTTATAGGACTAGGGTGGCTGACCTGGGGTCATTGAGTACTTATATAGAACTAGGGTGGGTCACATGTTGTCATTGAGTCCCTTTATAGGAATAGCGTGGGTCACATGGGGTCATTGTGTACATATATAGGACTAGGGTGAGTCACATGGGGTCATTGACTACATATATAGGACTAGGGTGGGTCAGCTGGGGTCATTGAGTACTTATATAGAACTAGGGTGGGTCTCATGGGGTCATTGAGTACTTATATAGGACTAGCGTGGGTCACATGGGGTCATTGAGTACTAATATAGGACTATGGTGGGTCACCTGGGGACATTGAGTAATTATATAGTTTTAGGATGGGTCACATGGGGTCATTGAGTACTTATATAGAACTAGGGTGGGTCACATGGGGTCATTGAGTACTTATATAGGACTAGCGTGGGTCACATGGGGTCATTGAGCACTAATATAGGACTATGGTGGGTCACATGGGGTCATTGTGTACATATATAGGACTAGGGTGGGTCACATGGAGTCATTGACTACATATATAGGACTAGGATGGGTCACATGGGGTCATAGAGCACTAATATATGACTAGGGTGGGTCACCTGGGGTCATTGAGTACGTATATAGAACTAGGGTGGGTCACATGGGGTCATTGAGTACTCATATAGGACTAGCGTGTGTCACATGGGGTCATTGAGTACTTATATAGGACTAGGGTAGGTCACATGGGGTCATTGAGTACTTATATAGGACTAGGGTAGGTCACATGGGGTCATTGAATACTTATATAGGACTAGCGTGGGTCACATGGAGTTATTGAGTACTTATATAAGACTAGGGTGGGTCACAATAGGTCATTGAGTACTTATATAGGACTAGGGTTGGTCACATTAGGTCATTGAGTACTTATATAGGACTAGGGTGGGTCACATGTTGTCATTGAGTCCCTTCATAGGACTAGCGTGGGTCACATGGGGTCATTGTGTACATATATAGGACTGGGGTGAGTCACATGGGGTCATTGACTACATATATAGGACTAGGGTGGGTCACATGGGGTGATAGTGCACTAATATATGACTAGGGTGGGTCAGTTGGGGTCATTGAGTACTTATATAGAACTAGGGTGGGTCACATGGGGTCATTGAGTACTTATATAGGACTAGCGTGGGTCACATGGGGTCATTGAGCACTAATATAGGACTATGGTGGGTCACCTGGGGACATTGAGTACTTATATAGTTCTAGGATGGGTCACATGGGTTCATTGAGTACTTATATAGAACTAGGGTGGGTCACATGGGGTCATTGAATACTTATATAGGACTAGCGTGGGTCACATGGGATCATTGAGTACTTATATAGGACTAGGTTGGGTCACATGGGGTTATTGAGTACTTATATATGACTAGGGTTGGTCACATGGGGTCATTGAGTACTTATATAGGACTAGCGTGGGTCACATGGGGTCATTGTGTACATATATAGGACTAGGGTGGGTCACATGGGGTCATTGACTACATATATAGGACTAGGGTGGGTTATATGGGGTCATTGAGTACTTATATAGGACTAGGATGGGTCACATGGGATCATTGAGTACTTATATAGGACTAGGGTGGGTCACATGGAATCATAGAGTACTTATATAGGACTGTGGTGGGTCACATGGGGTCATTGAGTACTTATTTAGGTCTAGCGTGGGTCACATGGGGTCATTGTGTACATATATAGGATTAGGGTGGGTCACATGGGGTCATTGAGTACATATATAGGACTAGGGTGGGACACATGGGGTCAATGAGCACTAATATAGGACTAGGGTGGGTCACCTGGGGTCATTGAGTACTTATATAGGACTAGGATGAGTCACATGGGGTCATTGAGTACTTATATAGGACTAGGGTGGGTCACATGGGGTGATTGAGTATTTATATAGGACTAGAGTGGGTCACATGGGGTCATTGTGTACATATATAGGATTAGGGTGGGTCACATGGGGTCATTGAGTACATATATAGGACTAGGGTGGGACAGATGGGGTCATTGAGCACTAATATAGGACTAGGGTGGGTCACCTGGGGTCATTGAGTACTTATATAGGACTAGGATGAGTCACATGGGGTCATTGAGTACTTATATAGGACTAGGGTGGGTCACATTAGGTCATTGAGTACTTATATAGGACTAGGGTGGTCACATGGGGTTATTGAGTACTTATATGGGACTAGGGTGGGTCACATGTTGTCATTGAGTACCTTTATAGGACTAGCGTGGGTCACATGGGGTCATTGTGTACATATATAGGACTAGGGTGGGTCACATGGGGTCATTGACAACATATATAGGACTAGGGTGGGTCACATGGGGCGATAGTGCACTAATATATGACTAGGGTGGGTCACCTGGGGCCATTGAGTACTTATATAGGACTAGGATGGGTCACATGGGATCATTGAGTACTTATATAGGACTAGGGTGCGTCACATGGAATCATAGAGTACTTATATAGGACTGGGGTGGGTCACATGGGGTCATTGAGTACTTATATAGGACTAGCGTGGGTCACATGGGGTTATTGAGTACTTATATAGGACTAGGGTGGGTCACATGGAGTTATTGAGTACTTATATAGGACTAGGGTGGGTCACAATAGGTCATTGAGTACTTATATAGGACTAGGGTGGGTCACATGTGGTCATTGAGTACTTATATAGGACTAGCGTGGGTCACATGGGGTCAATGTGTACATATATAGGATTAGGGTGGGTCACATGGGGTCATTGAGTACATATATAGGACTAGGGTTGGTCACATGGGGTCATTGAGCACTAATATAGGACTAGGGTGGGTCACCTGGGGTCATTGAGTACTTATATAGGACTAGGGTGGGTCACATAGGGTAATTGAGTACTTATATAGGACAAGGGTGGGTCACATGGGGTCATTGAGTACTTATATAGGACTAGGGTGGGTCACATGGGGTAATTGAGTACTTATATAGGACTAGGATGAGTCACATGGGGTCATTGAGTACTTATATAGGACTAGGGTGGGTCACATGGGGTCATTGAGTCTTTATATAGGACTAGAGTGGGTCACATGGGGTCATTGAGTACTTATTTAGTACTAGCGTGGGTCACATGGGGTCATTGAGCACTAATATAGGACTAGGGTGGGTCACCTGGGGCCATTGAGTACTTATATAGGACTAGGATGGGTCACATGGGATCATTGAGTACTTATATAGGACTAGGGTGGGTCACATGGAATCATAGAGTACTTATATAGGACTAGGGTGGGTCACATGGGGTCATTGAGTACTTATATAGGACTAGCGTGGGTCACATGGGGTCATTGTGTACATATATAGGATTAGGGTGGGTCACATGGGGTCATTGAGTACATATATAGGACTAGGGTGGGTCACATGGGGTCATTGAGCACTAATATAGGACTAGGGTGGGTCACTTGGGGTCATTGAGTACTTATTTAGGACTAGGATGAGTCACATGGGGTCATTGAGTACTTATATAGGACTAGGGTGGGTCACATGGGGTGATTGAGTAATTATATAGTACTGGGGTGGGTCACATGGGGTCATTGTGTACATATATAGGATTAGGGTGGGTCACATGGGGTCATTGAGTACATATATAGGACTAGGGTGGGACAGATGGGGTCATTGAGCACTAATATAGGACTAGGGTGGGTCACCTGGGGTCATTGAGTACTTATATAGGACTAGGATGAGTCACATGGGGTCATTGAGTACTTATATAGGACTAGGGTGGGTCACATTAGGTCATTGAGTACTTATATAGGACTAGGGTGGTCACATGGGGTTATTGAGTACTTATATAGGACTAGGGTGGGTCACATTTTGCCATTGAGTACCTTTATAGGACTAGCGTGGGTCACATGGGGTCATTGTGTACATATATAGGACTAGGGTGGGTCACATGGGGTCATTGACAACATATATAGGACTAGGGTGGGTCACATGGGGCGATAGTGCACTAATATATGACTAGGCTGGGTCAGCTGGGGTCATTGAGTACTTATATAGAACTAGGGTGGGTCACATGGGGTCATTGAGTACTTATATAGGACTAGCGTGGGTCACCAGGGGTTATTGAGTACTTATATAGGACAAGGGTGGGTCACATGCGGTCATTGAGTACTTATATAGGACTAGGGTGGGTCACATGAGGTAATTGAGTACTTATATAGGACAAGGGTGGGTCACATGGGGTCATTGAGTACTTATATAGGACTAGGGTGGCTGACCTGGGGTCATTGAGTACTTATATAGGACTAGGGTGGGTCACATGGTGTCATTGAGTACTTATATAGGACTAGGGTGGGTCACATGTGGTCATTGAGTACTTATATAAGACTAGCGTGGGTCACATGGGGTCAATGTGTACATATATAGGATTAGGGTGGGTCACATGGGGTCATTGAGTACATATATAGGACTAGGGTGGGTCACATGGGGTCATAGAGCACTAATATATGACTAGGGTGGGTCACATGGGGTTATTGAGTACTTATATAGGACTAGGGTGGGTCAAATGGAGTTGTTGAGTACTTATATAGGACTAGGGTGGGTCACATGGGGTTATTGAGTACTTTTATATGACTAGGGTGGGTCACATGGGGTCATTGAGTACATATATAGGATTAGCGTGGGTCACATGGGGTCATTGTGTACATATATAGGACTAGGGTGGGTCACATGGAGTCATTGACTACATATATAGGACTAGGGTGGGTCACATGGGGTCATAGAGCACTAATATATGACTAGGGTGGGTCACCTGGGGTCATTGAGTACGTATATAGAACTAGGGTGGGTCACATGGGGTCATTGAGTACTCATATAGGACTAGCGTGTGTCACATGGGGTCATTGAGTACTTATATAGGACTAGGGTAGGTCACATGGGGTCATTGAGTACTTATATAGGACTAGGGTGGGTCACATGGGGTCATTGAATACTTATATAGGACTAGCGTGGGTCACATAGGGTTATTGAGTACTTATATAGTACTAGGGTGGGTCACATGGAGTTATTGAGTACTTATATAGGACTAGGGTGGGTCACAATAGGTCATTGAGTACTTATATAGGACTAGGGTTGGTCACATAGAGTCATTGAGTACTTATATAGGATTAGGGTGGGTCACATGTGGTCATTGAGTACTTATATAGGACAAGGGTGGGTCACATGCGGTCATTGAGTACTTATATAGGACTAGGGTGGGTCACATGGGGTAATTGAGTACTTATATAGGACAAGGGTGGGTCACATGGGGTCATTGAGTACTTATATAGGACTAGGGTGGCTGACCTGGGGCCATTGAGTACTTATATAGGACTAGGGTGGGTCACATGGTGTCATTGAGTACTTATATAGTACTAGGGTGGGTCACATGTGGTCATTGAGTACTTATATAAGACTAGCGTGGGTCACATGGGGTCATTGTGTACATATATAGGATTAGGGTGGGTCACATGGGGTCATTGAGTACATATATAGGACTAGGGTTGGTCACATGGGGTCATTGAGCACTAATATAGGACTAGGGTGGGTCACCTGGGGTCATTGAGTACTTTTATAGGACTAGGGTGGCTGACCTGGGGTCATTGAGTACTTATATAGGACTAGGATGAGTCACATGGGGTCATTGAGTACTTATATAGGACTAGGGTGGGTCACATGGGGTCATTGAGCACTAATATAGGACTAGGGTTGGTCACCTGGGGTCATTGAGTACTTTTATAGGACTAGGGTGGCTGACCTGGGGTCATTGAGTACTTATATAGGACTAGGATGAGTCACATGGGGTCATGGAGTACTTATATAGGACTAGGGTGGGTCACATGGGGTCATTGAGTACTTATATAGGACTAGGGTGGGTCACATTAGGTCATTGAGTACTTATATAGGACTAGGGTGGGTCACATGGGGTCATTGTGTACATATATAGGACTAGGGTGGGTCACATGGGGTCATAGAGCACTAATATATGACTAGGGTGGGTCACCTGTGGTCATTGAGTACATATATAGGACTAGGGTTGGACACATGGGGTCATTGAGCACTAATATAGGACTAGGGTGGGTCACCTGGGGTCATTGAGTACTTATATAGTACTAGGATGGGTCACATGGGGTCATTGAGTACTTATATAGGACTAGGGTGGGTCACATGGGGTCATTGAATACTTATATAGGACTTGCGTGGGTCACATGGGGTCATTGAGTACTTATATAGGACTAGGGTGGGTCAAATGGAGTTGTTGAGTACTTATATAGGACTAGGGTGGGTCACATGGGGTTATTGAGTACTTTTATATTACTAGAGTGGGTCACATGGGGTCATTGAGTACATATATAGGACTAGCGTGGGTCACATGGGGTCATTGTGTACATATATAGGACTAGGGTGGGTCACATGGAGTCATTGACTACATATATAGGACTAGGATGGGTCACATGGGGTCATAGAGCACTAATATATGACTAGGGTGGGTCACCTGGGGTCATTGAGTACGTATATAGAACTAGGGTGGGTCACATGGGGTCATTGAGTACTCATATAGGACTAGCGTGTGTCACATGGGGTCATTGAGTACTTATATAGGTCTAGGGTAGGTCACATGGGGTCATTGAGTACTTATATAGGACTATGGTGGGTCACATGGGGTCATTGAATACTTATATAGGACTAGCGTGGGTCACATAGGGTCATTGAGTACTTATATAGGACTAGGGTGGGTCAAATTAGGTCATTGAGTACTTATATAGGACTAGGGTGGGTCACATGGGGTCATTGAGCACTAATATAGGACTAGGGTGAGTCACCTGGGGTCATTGAGTACTTATATAGGACTAGGATGAGTCACATGGGGTCATTGAGTACTTATATAGGACTAGGGTGGGTCACATGGGGTGATTGAGTAATTATATAGTACTGGGGTGGGTCACATGGGGTCATTATGTACATATATAGGATTAGGGTGGGTCACATGGGGTCATTGAGTACATATATAGGACTAGGGTGGGACAGATGGGGTCATTGAGCACTAATATAGGACTAGGGTGGGTCATCTGGGGTCATTGAGTACTTATATAAGACTAGGATGAGTCACATGGGGTCATTGAGTACTTATATAGGACTAGGGTGGGTCACATTAGGTCATTGAGTACTTATATAGGACTAGGGTGGGTCACATGTTGTCATTGAGTCCCTTCATAGGACTAGCGTGGGTCACATGGGGTCATTGTGTACATATATAGGACTGGGGTGAGTCACATGGGGTCATTGACTACATATATAGGACTAGGGTGAGTCACATGGGGTGATAGTGCACTAATATATGACTAGGGTGGGTCAGCTGGGGTCATTGAGTACTTATATAGAACTAGGGTGGGTCACATGGGGTCATTGAGTACTTATATAGGACTAGCGTGGGTCACATGGGGTCATTGAGCACTAATATAGGACTATGGTGGGTCACCTGGGGACATTGAGTACTTATATAGTTCTAGGATGGGTCACATGGGGTCATTGAGTACTTATATAGAACTAGGGTGGGTGACATGGGGTCATTGAATACTTATATAGGACTAGCGTGGGTCACATGGGATCATTGAGTACTTATATAGGACTAGGTTGGGTTACATGGAGTTATTGAGTACTTATATAGGACTAGGGTGGGTCAAATTAGGTCATTGAGTACTTATATAGGACTAGGGTGGGTCACATGGGGTTGTTGAGTACTTATATATGACTAGGGTTGGTCACATGGGGTCATTGAGTACTTATATAGGACTAGCGTGGGTCACATGGGGTCATTGTGTACATATATAGGACTAGGGTGGGTCACATGGGGTCATTGACTACATATATAGGACTAGGGTGGGTTACATGGGGTCATTGAGTACATATATAGGACTAGGGTGGGACAGATGGGGTCATTGAGCACTAATATAGGACTAGGGTGGGTCACCTGGGGTCATTGAGTACTTATATAGGACTAGGATGAGTCACATGGGGTCATTGAGTACTTATATAGGACTAGGGTGGGTCACATTAGGTCATTGAGTACTTATATAGGACTAGGGTGGTCACATGGGGTTATTGAGTACTTATATAGGACTAGGGTGGGTCACATGTTGTCATTGAGTACCTTTATAGGACTAGCGTGGGTCACATGGGGTCATAGTGTACATATATAGGACTAGGGTGGGTCACCTGGGGCCATTGAGTACTTATATAGGACTAGGATGGGTCACATGGGATCATTGAGTACTTATATAGGACTAGGGTGGGTCACATGGAATCATAGAGTACTTATATAGGACTAGGGTGGGACAGATGGGGTCATTGAGCACTAATATAGGACTAGGGTGGGTCACCTGGGGTCATTGAGTACTTATATAGGACTAGGATGAGTCACATGGGGTCATTGAGTACTTATATAGGACTAGGGTGGGTCACATTAGGTTATTGAGTACTTATATAGGACTAGGGTGGTCACATGGGGTTATTGAGTACTTATATAGGACTAGGGTGGGTCACATGTTGTCATTGAGTACCTTTATAGGACTAGCGTGGGTCACATGGGGTCATTGACAACATATATAGGACTAGGGTGGGTCACCTGGGGCCATTGAGTACTTATATAGGACTAGGATGGGTCACATGGGATCATTGAGTACTTATATAGGACTAGGGTGGGTCACATGGAATCATAGAGTACTTATATAGGACTGGGGTGGGTCACATGGGGTCATTGAGTACTTATATAGGACTAGCGTGGGTCACATGGGGTTATTGAGTACTTATATAGGACTAGGGTGGGTCACATGGAGTTATTGAGTACTTATATAGGACTAGGGTGGGTCACAATAGGTCATTGAGTACTTATATAGGACTAGGGTGGGTCACATGTGGTCATTGAGTACTTATATAGGACTAGCGTGGGTCACATGGGGTCAATGTGTACATATATAGGATTAGGGTGGGTCACATGGGGTCATTGAGTACATATATAGGACTAGGGTTGGTCACATGGGGTCATTGAGCACTAATATAGGACTAGGGTGGGTCACCTGGGGTCATTGAGTACTTATATAGGACTAGGGTGGGTCACATGGGGTAATTGAGTACTTATATAGGACAAGGGTGGGTCACATGGGGTCATTGAGTACTTATATAGGACTAGGGTGGCTGACCTGGGGTCATTGAGTACTTATATAAGACTAGCGTGGGTCACATGGGGTCATTGTGTACATATATAGGATTAGGGTGGGTCACATGGGGTCATTGAGTACATATATAGGACTAGGGTTGGTCACATGGGGTCATTGAGCACTAATATAGGACTAGGGTGGGTCACCTGGGGTCATTGAGTACTTTTATAAGACTAGGGTGGCTGACCTGGGGTCATTGAGTACTTATATAGGACTAGGATGAGTCACATGGGGTCATTGAGTACTTATATAGGACTAGGGTGGGTCACATGGGGTCATTGAGTCTTTATATAGGACTAGAGTGGGTCACATGGGGTCATTGAGTACTTATTTAGTACTAGCGTGGGTCACATGGGGTCATTGAGCACTAATATAGGACTAGGGTGGGTCACCTGGGGCCATTGAGTACTTATATAGGACTAGGATGGGTCACATGGGATCATTGAGTACTTATATAGGACTAGGGTGGGTCACATGGAATCATAGAGTACTTATATAGGACTAGGGTGGGTCACATGGGGTCATTCAGTACTTATATAGGACTAGCGTGGGTCACATGGGGTCATTGTGTACATATATAGGATTAGGGTGGGTCACATGGGGTCATTGAGCACTAATATAGGACTAGGGTGGGTCACCTGGGGTCATTGAGTACTTATATAGGACTAGGATGAGTCACATGGGGTCATTGAGTACTTATATAGGACTAGGGTGGGTCACATTAGGTCATTGAGTACTTATATAGGACTAGGGTGGTCACATGGGGTTATTGAGTACTTATATAGGACTAGGGTGGGTCACATGTTGTCATTGAGTACCTTTAAAGGACTAGCGTGGGTCACATGGGGTCATTGTGTACATATATAGGACTAGGGTGGGTCACATGGGGTCATTGACAACATATATAGGACTAGGGTGGGTTACCTGGGGCCATTGAGTACTTATATAGGACTAGGATGGGTCACATGGGATCATTGAGTACTTATATAGGACTAGGGTGGGTCACATGGAATCATAGAGTACTTATATAGGACTGGGGTGGGTCACATGGGGTCATTGAGTACTTATATAGGACTAGCGTGGGTCACATGGGGTTATTGAGTACTTATATAGGACTAGGGTGGGTCACATGGAGTTATTGAGTACTTATATAGGACTAGGGTGGGTCACATGGGGTCATTGAGCACTAATATAGGACTAGGGTGAGTCACCTGGGGTCATTGAGTACTTATATAGGACTAGGATGAGTCACATGGGGTCATTGAGTACTTATATAGGACTAGGGTGGGTCACATGGGGTGATTGAGTAATTATATAGTACTGGGGTGGGTCACATGGGGTCATTATGTACATATATAGGATTAGGGTGTGTCACATGGGGTCATTGAGTACATATATAGGACTAGGGTGGGACAGATGGGGTCATTGAGCACTAATATAGGACTAGGGTGGGTCATCTGGGGTCATTGAGTACTTATATAAGACTAGGATGAGTCACATGGGGTCATTGAGTACTTATATAGGACTAGGGTGGGTCACATTAGGTCATTGAGTACTTATATAGGACTAGGGTGGGTCACATGTTGTCATTGAGTCCCTTCATAGGACTAGCGTGGGTCACGTGGGGTCATTGTGTACATATATAGGACTGGGGTGAGTCACATGGGGTCATTGACTACATATATAGGACTAGGGTGGGTCACATGGGGTGATAGTGCACTAATATATGACTAGGGTGGGTCAGCTGGGGTCATTGAGTACTTATATAGAACTAGGGTGGGTCACATGGGGTCATTGAGTACTTATATAGGACTAGCGTGGGTCACATGGGGTCATTGAGCACTAATATAGGACTATGGTGGGTCACCTGGGGACATTGAGTACTTATATAGTTCTAGGATGGGTCACATGGGGTCATTGAGTACTTATATAGAACTAGGGTGGGTGACATGGGGTCATTGAATACTTATATAGGACTAGCGTGGGTCACATGGGATCATTGAGTACTTATATAGGACTAGGTTGGGTTACATGGAGTTATTGAGTACTTATATAGGACTAGGGTGGGTCAAATTAGGTCATTGAGTACTTATATAGGACTAGGGTGGGTCACATGGGGTTGTTGAGTACTTATATATGACTAGGGTTGGTCACATGGGGTCATTGAGTACTTATTTGGACTAGCGTGGGTCACATGGGGTCATTGTGTACATATATAGGACTAGGGTGGGTCACATGGGGTCATTGAGTACTTATTTAGTACTAGCGTGGGTCACATGGGGTCATTGAGCACTAATATAGGACTAGGGTGGGTCACCTGGGGCCATTGAGTACTTATATAGGACTAGGATGGGTCACATGGGATCATTGAGTACTTATATAGGACTAGGGTGGGTCACATGGAATCATAGAGTACTTATATAGGACTAGGGTGGGTCACATGGGGTCATTCAGTACTTATATAGGACTAGCGTGGGTCACATGGGGTCATTGTGTACATATATAGGATTAGGGTGGGTCACATGGGGTCATTGAGCACTAATATAGGACTAGGGTGGGTCACCTGGGGTCATTGAGTACTTATATAGGACTAGGATGAGTCACATGGGGTCATTGAGTACTTATATAGGACTAGGGTGGGTCACATTAGGTCATTGAGTACTTATATAGGACTAGGGTGGTCACATGGGGTTATTGAGTACTTATATAGGACTAGGGTGGGTCACATGTTGTCATTGAGTACCTTTAAAGGACTAGCGTGGGTCACATGGGGTCATTGTGTACATATATAGGACTAGGGTGGGTCACATGGGGTCATTGACAACATATATAGGACTAGGGTGGGTTACCTGGGGCCATTGAGTACTTATATAGGACTAGGATGGGTCACATGGGATCATTGAGTACTTATATAGGACTAGGGTGGGTCACATGGAATCATAGAGTACTTATATAGGACTGGGGTGGGTCACATGGGGTCATTGAGTACTTATATAGGACTAGCGTGGGTCACATGGGGTTATTGAGTACTTATATAGGACTAGGGTGGGTCACATGGAGTTATTGAGTACTTATATAGGACTAGGGTGGGTCACATGGGGTCATTGAGCACTAATATAGGACTAGGGTGAGTCACCTGGGGTCATTGAGTACTTATATAGGACTAGGATGAGTCACATGGGGTCATTGAGTACTTATATAGGACTAGGGTGGGTCACATGGGGTGATTGAGTAATTATATAGTACTGGGGTGGGTCACATGGGGTCATTATGTACATATATAGGATTAGGGTGTGTCACATGGGGTCATTGAGTACATATATAGGACTAGGGTGGGACAGATGGGGTCATTGAGCACTAATATAGGACTAGGGTGGGTCATCTGGGGTCATTGAGTACTTATATAAGACTAGGATGAGTCACATGGGGTCATTGAGTACTTATATAGGACTAGGGTGGGTCACATTAGGTCATTGAGTACTTATATAGGACTAGGGTGGGTCACATGTTGTCATTGAGTCCCTTCATAGGACTAGCGTGGGTCACATGGGGTCATTGTGTACATATATAGGACTGGGGTGAGTCACATGGGGTCATTGACTACATATATAGGACTAGGGTGGGTCACATGGGGTGATAGTGCACTAATATATGACTAGGGTGGGTCAGCTGGGGTCATTGAGTACTTATATAGAACTAGGGTGGGTCACATGGGGTCATTGAGTACTTATATAGGACTAGCGTGGGTCACATGGGGTCATTGAGCACTAATATAGGACTATGGTGGGTCACCTGGGGACATTGAGTACTTATATAGTTCTAGGATGGGTCACATGGGGTCATTGAGTACTTATATAGAACTAGGGTGGGTGACATGGGGTCATTGAATACTTATATAGGACTAGCGTGGGTCACATGGGATCATTGAGTACTTATATAGGACTAGGTTGGGTTACATGGAGTTATTGAGTACTTATATAGGACTAGGGTGGGTCAAATTAGGTCATTGAGTACTTATATAGGACTAGGGTGGGTCACATGGGGTTGTTGAGTACTTATATATGACTAGGGTTGGTCACATGGGGTCATTGAGTACTTATTTGGACTAGCGTGGGTCACATGGGGTCATTGTGTACATATATAGGACTAGGGTGGGTCACATGGGGTCATTGACTACATATATAGGACTAGGGTGGGTTACATGGGGTCATTGAGTACATATATAGGACTAGGGTGGGACAGATGGGGTCATTGAGCACTAATATAGGACTAGGGTGGGTCACCTGGGGTCATTGAGTACTTATATAGGACTAGGATGAGTCACATGGGGTCATTGAGTACTTATATAGGACTAGGGTGGGTCACATTAGGTCATTGAGTACTTATATAGGACTAGGGTGGTCACATGGGGTTATTGAGTACTTATATAGGACTAGGGTGGGTCACATGTTGTCATTGAGTACCTTTATAGGACTAGCGTGGGTCACATGGGGTCATAGTGTACATATATAGGACTAGGGTGGGTCACCTGGGGCCATTGAGTACTTATATAGGACTAGGATGGGTCACATGGGATCATTGAGTACTTATATAGGACTAGGGTGGGTCACATGGAATCATAGAGTACTTATATAGGACTAGGGTGGGACAGATGGGGTCATTGAGCACTAATATAGGACTAGGGTGGGTCACCTGGGGTCATTGAGTACTTATATAGGACTAGGATGAGTCACATGGGGTCATTGAGTACTTATATAGGACTAGGGTGGGTCACATTAGGTCATTGAGTACTTATATAGGACTAGGGTGGTCACATGGGGTTATTGAGTACTTATATAGGACTAGGGTGGGTCACATGTTGTCATTGAGTACCTTTATAGGACTAGCGTGGGTCACATGGGGTCATTGACAACATATATAGGACTAGGGTGGGTCACCTGGGGCCATTGAGTACTTATATAGGACTAGGATGGGTCACATGGGATCATTGAGTACTTATATAGGACTAGGGTGGGTCACATGGAATCATAGAGTACTTATATAGGACTGGGGTGGGTCACATGGGGTCATTGAGTACTTATATAGGACTAGCGTGGGTCACATGGGGTTATTGAGTACTTATATAGGACTAGGGTGGGTCACATGGAGTTATTGAGTACTTATATAGGACTAGGGTGGGTCACAATAGGTCATTGAGTACTTATATAGGACTAGGGTGGGTCACATGTGGTCATTGAGTACTTATATAGGACTAGCGTGGGTCACATGGGGTCAATGTGTACATATATAGGATTAGGGTGGGTCACATGGGGTCATTGAGTACATATATAGGACTAGGGTTGGTCACATGGGGTCATTGAGCACTAATATAGGACTAGGGTGGGTCACCTGGGGTCATTGAGTACTTATATAGGACTAGGGTGGGTCACATGGGGTAATTGAGTACTTATATAGGACAAGGGTGGGTCACATGGGGTCATTGAGTACTTATATAGGGCTAGGGTGGCTGACCTGGGGTCATTGAGTACTTATATAAGACTAGCGTGGGTCACATGGGGTCATTGTGTACATATATAGGATTAGGGTGGGTCACATGGGGTCATTGAGTACATATATAGGACTAGGGTTGGTCACATGGGGTCATTGAGCACTAATATAGGACTAGGGTGGGTCACCTGGGGTCATTGAGTACTTTTATAAGACTAGGGTGGCTGACCTGGGGTCATTGAGTACTTATATAGGACTAGGATGAGTCACATGGGGTCATTGAGTACTTATATAGGACTAGGGTGGGTCACATGGGGTCATTGAGTCTTTATATAGGACTAGAGTGGGTCACATGGGGTCATTGAGTACTTATTTAGTACTAGCGTGGGTCACATGGGGTCATTGAGCACTAATATAGGACTAGGGTGGGTCACCTGGGGCCATTGAGTACTTATATAGGACTAGGATGGGTCACATGGGATCATTGAGTACTTATATAGGACTAGGGTGGGTCACATGGAATCATAGAGTACTTATATAGGACTAGGGTGGGTCACATGGGGTCATTCAGTACTTATATAGGACTAGCGTGGGTCACATGGGGTCATTGTGTACATATATAGGATTAGGGTGGGTCACATGGGGTCATTGAGCACTAATATAGGACTAGGGTGGGTCACCTGGGGTCATTGAGTACTTATATAGGACTAGGATGAGTCACATGGGGTCATTGAGTACTTATATAGGACTAGGGTGGGTCACATTAGGTCATTGAGTACTTATATAGGACTAGGGTGGTCACATGGGGTTATTGAGTACTTATATAGGACTAGGGTGGGTCACATGTTGTCATTGAGTACCTTTAAAGGACTAGCGTGGGTCACATGGGGTCATTGTGTACATATATAGGACTAGGGTGGGTCACATGGGGTCATTGACAACATATATAGGACTAGGGTGGGTCACCTGGGGCCATTGAGTACTTATATAGGACTAGGATGGGTCACATGGGATCATTGAGTACTTATATAGGACTAGGGTGGGTCACATGGAATCAAAGAGTACTTATATAGGACTGGGGTGGGTCACATGGGGTCATTGAGTACTTATATAGGACTAGCGTGGGTCACATGGGGTTATTGAGTACTTATATAGGACTAGGGTGGGTCACATGGAGTTATTGAGTACTTATATAGGACTAGGGTGGGTCACAATAGGTCATTGAGTACTTATATAGGACTAGGGTGGGTCACATGTGGTCATTGAGTACTTATATAGGACTAGCGTGGGTCACATGGGGTCAATGTGTACATATATAGGATTAGGGTGGGTCACATGGGGTCATTGAGTACATATATAGGACTAGGGTTGGTCACATGGGGTCATTGAGCACTAATATAGGACTAGGGTGGGTCACCTGGGGTCATTGAGTACTTATATAGGACTAGGGTGGGTCACATGGGGTAATTGAGTACTTATATAGGACAAGGGTGGGTCACATGGGGTCATTGAGTACTTATATAGGACTAGGGTGGCTGACCTGGGGTCATTGAGTACTTATATAAGACTAGCGTGGGTCACATGGGGTCATTGTGTACATATATAGGATTAGGGTGAGTCACATGGGGTCATTGAGTACATATATAGGACTAGGGTTGGTCACATGGGGTCATTGAGCACTAATATAGGACTAGGGTGGGTCACCTGGGGTCATTGAGTACTTTTATAAGACTAGGGTGGCTGACCTGGGGTCATTGAGTACTTATATAGGACTAGGATGAGTCACATGGGGTCATTGAGTACTTATATAGGACTAGGGTGGGTCACATGGGGTCATTGAGTCTTTATATAGGACTAGAGTGGGTCACATGGGGTCATTGAGTACTTATTTAGTACTAGCGTGGGTCACATGGGGTCATTGAGCACTAATATAGGACTAGGGTGGGTCACCTGGGGCCATTGAGTACTTATATAGGACTAGGATGGGTCACATGGGATCATTGAGTACTTATATAGGACTAGGGTGGGTCACATGGAATCATAGAGTACTTATATAGGACTAGGGTGGGTCACATGGGGTCATTGAGTACTTATATAGGACTAGCGTGGGTCACATGGGGTCATTGTGTACATATATAGGATTAGGGTGGGTCACATGGGGTCATTGAGTACATATATAGGACTAGGGTGGGTCACATGGGGTCATTGAGCACTAATATAGGACTAGGGTGGGTCACTTGGGGTCATTGAGTACTTATTTAGGACTAGGATGAGTCACATGGGGTCATTGAGTACTTATATAGGACTAGGGTGGGTCACATGGGGTGATTGAGTAATTATATAGTACTGGGGTGGGTCACATGGGGTCATTGTGTACATATATAGGATTAGGGTGGGTCACATGGGGTCATTGAGTACATATATAGGACTAGGGTGGGACAGATGGGGTCATTGAGCACTAATATAGGACTAGGGTGGGTCACCTGGGGTCATTGAGTACTTATATAGGACTAGGATGAGTCACATGGGGTCATTGAGTACTTATATAGGACTAGGGTGGGTCACATTAGGTCATTGAGTACTTATATAGGACTAGGGTGGTCACATGGGGTTATTGAGTACTTATATAGGACTAGGGTGGGTCACATTTTGCCATTGAGTACCTTTATAGGACTAGCGTGGGTCACATGGGGTCATTGACAACATATATAGGACTAGGGTGGGTCACATGGGGCGATAGTGCACTAATATATGACTAGGGTGGGTCAGCTGGGGTCATTGAGTACTTATATAGAACTAGGGTGGGTCACATGGGGTCATTGAGTACTTATATAGGACTAGCGTGGGTCACATGGGGTTATTGAGTACTTATATAGGACTAGGGTGGGTCACATGGAGTTATTGAGTACTTATATAGGACTAGGGTGGGTCACAATAGGTCATTGAGTACTTATATAGGACTAGGGTGGGTCACATGTGGTCATTGAGTACTTATATAGGACAAGGGTGGGTTACATGCGGTCATTGAGTACTTATATAGGACTAGGGTGGGTCACATGAGGTAATTGAGTACTTATATAGGACAAGGGTGGGTCACATGGGGTCATTGAGTACTTATATAGGACTAGGGAGGCTGACCTGGGGTCATTGAGTACTTATATAGGACTAGGGTGGGTCACATGGTGTCATTGAGTACTTATATAGGACTAGGGTGGGTCACATGTGTTCATTGAGTACTTATATAAGACTAGCGTGGGTCACATGGGGTCAATGTGTACATATATAGGATTAGGGTGGGTCACATGGGGTCATTGAGTACATATATAGGACTAGGGTTGGTCACATGGGGTCATTGTGCACTAATATAGGACTAGGGTGGGTCACCTGGGGTCATTGAGTACTTATATAGGACAAGGGTGGGTCACATTAGGTCATTGAGTACTTATTTGGACTAGGGTGGGTCACATGGGGTCATTGTGTACATATATAGGACTAGGGTGGGTCACATGGGTTCATTGACTACATATATAGGACTAGGGTGGGTCACATGGGGTCATAGAGCACTAATATATGACTAGGGTGGGTCACCTGCGGTCATTGAGTACATATATAGGACTAGGGTTGGTCACATGGGGTCAGTGAGCACTAATATACGACTAGGGTGGGTCACCTGGGGTCATTGAGTACTTATATAGTACTAGGATGGGTCACATGGCGTCATTGAGTACTTATATAGGACTAGGGTGGGTCACATGGGGTCATTGAATACTTATATAGGACTAGCGTGGGTCACATGGGGTCATTGAGTACTTATATAGGACTAGGGTGGGTCAAATGGAGTTGTTGAGTACTTATATAGGACTAGGGTGGGTCACATGGGGTTATTGAGTACTTTTATATGACTAGGGTGGGTCACATGGGGTCATTGAGTACATATATAGGATTAGCGTGGGTCACATGGGGTCATTGTGTACATATATAGGACTAGGGTGGGTCACATGGAGTCATTGACTACATATATAGGACTAGGGTGGGTCACATGGGGTCATAGAGCACTAATATATGACTAGGGTGGGTCACCTGGGGTCATTGAGTACGTATATAGAACTAGGGTGGGTCACATGGGGTCATTGAGTACTCATATAGGACTAGCGTGTGTCACATGGGGTAATTGAGTACTTATATAGGACTAGGGTAGGTCACATGGGGTCATTGAGTACTTATATAGGACTAGGGTGGGTCACATGGGGTCATTGAATACTTATATAGGACTAGCGTGGGTCACATAGGGTTATTGAGTACTTATATAGGACTAGGGTGGGTCACATGGAGTTATTGAGTACTTATATAGGACTAGGGTGGGTCACAATAGGTCATTGAGTACTTATATAGGACTAGGGTTGGTCACATAGAGTCATTGAGTACTTATATAGGATTAGGGTGGGTCACATGTGGTCATTGAGTACTTATATAGGACAAGGGTGGGTCACATGCGGTCATTGAGTACTTATATAGGACTAGGGTGGGTCACATGGGGTAATTGAGTACTTATATAGGACAAGGGTGGGTCACATGGGGTCATTGAGTACTTATATAGGACTAGGGTGGCTGACCTGGGGCCATTGAGTACTTATATAAGACTAGGATGAGTCACATGGGGTCATTGAGTACTTATATAGGACTAGGGTGGGTCACATTAGGTCATTGAGTACTTATATAGGACTAGGGTGGGTCACATGTTGTCATTGAGTCCCTTCATAGGACTAGCGTGGGTCACATGGGGTCATTGTGTACATATATAGGACTGGGGTGAGTCACATGGGTTCATTGACTACATATATAGGACTAGGGTGGGTCACATGGGGTGATAGTGCACTAATATATGACTAGGGTGGGTCAGCTGGGGTCATTGAGTACTTATATAGAACTAGGGTGGGTCACATGGGGTCATTGAGTACTTATAAGGGACTAGCGTGGGTCACATGGGGTCATTGAGCACTAATATAGGACTATAGTGGGTCACCTGGGGACATTGAGTACTTATATAGTTCTAGGATGGGTCACATGGGGTCATTGAGTACTTATATAGAACTAGGGTGGGTCACATGGGGTCATTGAATACTTATATAGGACTAGCGTGGGTCACATGGGATCATTGAGTACTTATATAGGACTAGGTTGGGTCACATGGAGTTATTGAGTACTTATATAGGACTAGGGTGGGTCAAATTAGGTCATTGAGTACTTATATAGGACTAGGGTGGGTCACATGGGGTTATTGAGTACTTATATATGACTAGGGTTGGTCACATGGGGTCATTGAGTACTTATATAGGACTAGCGTGGGTCACATGGGGTCATTGTGTACATATATAGGACTAGGGTGGGTCACATGGGGTCATTGACTACATATATAGGACTAGGGTGGGTTACATGGGGTCATTGAGTACTTATATAGGACCAGGGTGGGTCACATGGAGTTATTGAGTACTTATATAGGACTAGGGTGGGCCACATTAGGTCATTGAGTACTTATATAGGACTAGGGTGGGTCACATGGGGTTATTGAGTACTTATATAGGACTATGGTGGGTCACATGGGGTCATTGAGTACTTATATAGGACTAGCGTGAGTCACATGGGGTCATTGAGCACTAATATAGGACTATGGTGGGTCACCTGGGGTTATTGAGTACTTATATAGGACTAGGATGGGCCACATGGGTTCATTGAGTACTTATATAGGACTAGGGTGGCTGACCTGGGGTCATTGAGTATTTATATAGGACTAGGATGGGTCACATGGGGTCATTGAGTACTTATATAGGATTAGGGTGGGTCACATGGGGTCATTGAATACTTATATAGCAGTAGGGTAGGTCACATGGGGTCATTGAGTACTTATATAGAACTAGGGTGGGTCACATGGGGTCATTGAGTACTCATATAGGACTAGCGTGGGTCACATGGGGTCATTGAGTACTTATATAGGACTAGGGTAGGTCACATGGGGTCATTGAGTACTTATATAGGACTAGGGTGGGTCACATAGGGTCATTGAATACTTATATAGGACTAGCGTGTGTCACATGGGGTCATTGATTACTTATATAGGAGTAGTGTGGGTCACATGGAGTTATTGAGTACTTATATAGGATTAGGGTGGGTCACATAGGGTCATTGAGTACTTATATAGGACTAGGGTGGGTCACATGGAGTTATTGAGTACTTATATACGACTAGGGTGGGTCATAATAGGTCATTGAGTACTTATATAGGACTAGGGTTGGTCACATAGCGTCATTGAGTACTTATATAGGACTAGGGTGGGTCACATGGGGTCATTGAGCACTAATATAGGACTAGGGTGGGTCACCTGGGGTGATTGAGTAATTATATAGTACTGGGGTGGGTCACATGGGGTCATTGTGTACATATATAGGATTAGGGTGGGTCACATGGGGTGATTGAGTACATATATAGGACTAGGGTGGGACAGATGGGGTCATTGACTACATATATAGGACTAGGGTGGTTCACATGGGGTGATAGTGCACTAATATATGACTAGGGTGGGTCAGCTGGGGTCATTGAGTACTTATATAGAACTAGGGTGGGTCACATGGGGTCATTGAGTACTTATATAGGACTAGCGTGGGTCACATGGGGTCATTGAGTACATATATAGGACTAGGGTGGGACAGATGGGGTCATTGAGCACTAATATAGGACTAGGGTGGGTCACCTGGGGTCATTGAGTACTTATATAGGACTAGGATGAGTCACATGGGGTCATTGAGTACTTATATAGGACTAGGGTGGGTCACATTAGGTCATTGAGTACTTATATAGGACTAGGGTGGTCACATGGGGTTATTGAGTACTTATATAGGACTAGGGTGGGTCACATTTTGCCATTGAGTACCTTTATAGGACTAGCGTGGGTCACATGGGGTCATTGACAACATATATAGGACTAGGGTGGGTCACATGGGGCGATAGTGCACTAATATATGACTAGGGTGGGTCAGCTGGGGTCATTGAGTACTTATATAGAACTAGGGTGGGTCACATGGGGTCATTGAGTACTTATATAGGACTAGCGTGGGTCACATGGGGTTATTGAGTACTTATATAGGACTAGGGTGGGTCACATGGAGTTATTGAGTACTTATATAGGACTAGGGTGGGTCACAATAGGTCATTGAGTACTTATATAGGACTAGGGTGGGTCACATGTGGTCATTGAGTACTTATATAGGACAAGGGTGGGTTACATGCGGTCATTGAGTACTTATATAGGACTAGGGTGGGTCACATGAGGTAATTGAGTACTTATATAGGACAAGGGTGGGTCACATGGGGTCATTGAGTACTTATATAGGACTAGGGAGGCTGACCTGGGGTCATTGAGTACTTATATAGGACTAGGGTGGGTCACATGGTGTCATTGAGTACTTATATAGGACTAGGGTGGGTCACATGTGTTCATTGAGTACTTATATAAGACTAGCGTGGGTCACATGGGGTCAATGTGTACATATATAGGATTAGGGTGGGTCACATGGGGTCATTGAGTACATATATAGGACTAGGGTTGGTCACATGGGGTCATTGTGCACTAATATAGGACTAGGGTGGGTCACCTGGGGTCATTGAGTACTTATATAGGACAAGGGTGGGTCACATTAGGTCATTGAGTACTTATTTGGACTAGGGTGGGTCACATGGGGTCATTGTGTACATATATAGGACTAGGGTGGGTCACATGGGTTCATTGACTACATATATAGGACTAGGGTGGGTCACATGGGGTCATAGAGCACTAATATATGACTAGGGTGGGTCACCTGCGGTCATTGAGTACATATATAGGACTAGGGTTGGTCACATGGGGTCAGTGAGCACTAATATACGACTAGGGTGGGTCACCTGGGGTCATTGAGTACTTATATAGTACTAGGATGGGTCACATGGCGTCATTGAGTACTTATATAGGACTAGGGTGGGTCACATGGGGTCATTGAATACTTATATAGGACTAGCGTGGGTCACATGGGGTCATTGAGTACTTATATAGGACTAGGGTGGGTCAAATGGAGTTGTTGAGTACTTATATAGGACTAGGGTGGGTCACATGGGGTTATTGAGTACTTTTATATGACTAGGGTGGGTCACATGGGGTCATTGAGTACATATATAGGATTAGCGTGGGTCACATGGGGTCATTGTGTACATATATAGGACTAGGGTGGGTCACATGGAGTCATTGACTACATATATAGGACTAGGGTGGGTCACATGGGGTCATAGAGCACTAATATATGACTAGGGTGGGTCACCTGGGGTCATTGAGTACGTATATAGAACTAGGGTGGGTCACATGGGGTCATTGAGTACTCATATAGGACTAGCGTGTGTCACATGGGGTAATTGAGTACTTATATAGGACTAGGGTAGGTCACATGGGGTCATTGAGTACTTATATAGGACTAGGGTGGGTCACATGGGGTCATTGAATACTTATATAGGACTAGCGTGGGTCACATAGGGTTATTGAGTACTTATATAGGACTAGGGTGGGTCACATGGAGTTATTGAGTACTTATATAGGACTAGGGTGGGTCACAATAGGTCATTGAGTACTTATATAGGACTAGGGTTGGTCACATAGAGTCATTGAGTACTTATATAGGATTAGGGTGGGTCACATGTGGTCATTGAGTACTTATATAGGACAAGGGTGGGTCACATGCGGTCATTGAGTACTTATATAGGACTAGGGTGGGTCACATGGGGTAATTGAGTACTTATATAGGACAAGGGTGGGTCACATGGGGTCATTGAGTACTTATATAGGACTAGGGTGGCTGACCTGGGGCCATTGAGTACTTATATAAGACTAGGATGAGTCACATGGGGTCATTGAGTACTTATATAGGACTAGGGTGGGTCACATTAGGTCATTGAGTACTTATATAGGACTAGGGTGGGTCACATGTTGTCATTGAGTCCCTTCATAGGACTAGCGTGGGTCACATGGGGTCATTGTGTACATATATAGGACTGGGGTGAGTCACATGGGTTCATTGACTACATATATAGGACTAGGGTGGGTCACATGGGGTGATAGTGCACTAATATATGACTAGGGTGGGTCAGCTGGGGTCATTGAGTACTTATATAGAACTAGGGTGGGTCACATGGGGTCATTGAGTACTTATAAGGGACTAGCGTGGGTCACATGGGGTCATTGAGCACTAATATAGGACTATAGTGGGTCACCTGGGGACATTGAGTACTTATATAGTTCTAGGATGGGTCACATGGGGTCATTGAGTACTTATATAGAACTAGGGTGGGTCACATGGGGTCATTGAATACTTATATAGGACTAGCGTGGGTCACATGGGATCATTGAGTACTTATATAGGACTAGGTTGGGTCACATGGAGTTATTGAGTACTTATATAGGACTAGGGTGGGTCAAATTAGGTCATTGAGTACTTATATAGGACTAGGGTGGGTCACATGGGGTTATTGAGTACTTATATATGACTAGGGTTGGTCACATGGGGTCATTGAGTACTTATATAGGACTAGCGTGGGTCACATGGGGTCATTGTGTACATATATAGGACTAGGGTGGGTCACATGGGGTCATTGACTACATATATAGGACTAGGGTGGGTTACATGGGGTCATTGAGTACTTATATAGGACCAGGGTGGGTCACATGGAGTTATTGAGTACTTATATAGGACTAGGGTGGGCCACATTAGGTCATTGAGTACTTATATAGGACTAGGGTGGGTCACATGGGGTTATTGAGTACTTATATAGGACTATGGTGGGTCACATGGGGTCATTGAGTACTTATATAGGACTAGCGTGAGTCACATGGGGTCATTGAGCACTAATATAGGACTATGGTGGGTCACCTGGGGTCATTGAGTACTTATATAGGACTAGGATGGGCCACATGGGTTCATTGAGTACTTATATAGGACTAGGGTGGCTGACCTGGGGTCATTGAGTATTTATATAGGACTAGGATGGGTCACATGGGGTCATTGAGTACTTATATAGGATTAGGGTGGGTCACATGGGGTCATTGAATACTTATATAGCAGTAGGGTAGGTCACATGGGGTCATTGAGTACTTATATAGAACTAGGGTGGGTCACATGGGGTCATTGAGTACTCATATAGGACTAGCGTGGGTCACATGGGGTCATTGAGTACTTATATAGGACTAGGGTAGGTCACATGGGGTCATTGAGTACTTATATAGGACTAGGGTGGGTCACATAGGGTCATTGAATACTTATATAGGACTAGCGTGTGTCACATGGGGTCATTGATTACTTATATAGGAGTAGTGTGGGTCACATGGAGTTATTGAGTACTTATATAGGATTAGGGTGGGTCACATAGGGTCATTGAGTACTTATATAGGACTAGGGTGGGTCACATGGAGTTATTGAGTACTTATATACGACTAGGGTGGGTCATAATAGGTCATTGAGTACTTATATAGGACTAGGGTTGGTCACATAGCGTCATTGAGTACTTATATAGGACTAGGGTGGGTCACATGGGGTCATTGAGCACTAATATAGGACTAGGGTGGGTCACCTGGGGTGATTGAGTAATTATATAGTACTGGGGTGGGTCACATGGGGTCATTGTGTACATATATAGGATTAGGGTGGGTCACATGGGGTGATTGAGTACATATATAGGACTAGGGTGGGACAGATGGGGTCATTGACTACATATATAGGACTAGGGTGGTTCACATGGGGTGATAGTGCACTAATATATGACTAGGGTGGGTCAGCTGGGGTCATTGAGTACTTATATAGAACTAGGGTGGGTCACATGGGGTCATTGAGTACTTATATAGGACTAGCGTGGGTCACATGGGGTCATTGAGCACTAATATAGGACTAGGGTGGGTCACATGGGGTCATTGACTACATATATAGGACTAGGGTGGGTCACATGGGGTCATAGAGCACTAATATATGACTAGGGTGGGTCACCTGGGGTCATTGAGTACTTATATAGAACTAGGGTGGGTCACATGGGGTCATTCAGTACTCATATAGGACTAGCGTGGGTCACATGTGGTTATTGAGTACTTATATATGACTAGGGTTGGTCACATGGGGTCATTGAGTACTTATATAGGACTAGCGTGGGTCACATGGGGTCATTGTGTACATATATAGGACTAGGGTGGGTCACATGGGGTCATTGACTACATATATAGGACTAGGGTGGGTCACATGGGGTCATAGAGCACTAATATATGACTAGGGTGGGTCACCTGGGGTCATTGAGTACTTATATAGAACTAGGTTGGGTCACATGGAGTTATTGAGTACTTATATAGGACTAGGGTGGGTCACATGGGGTTATTGAGTACTTATATATGACTAGGATTGGTCACATGGGGTCATTGAGTACTTATATAGGACTAGCGTGGGTCACATGGGGTCATTGTGTACATATATAGGACTAGGGTGGGTCACATGGGGTCATTGACTACATATATAGGACTAGGGTGGGTCACATGGGGCATAGAGCACTAATATATGACTAGGGTGGGTCACCTGGGGTCATTGAGTACTTATATAGAACTAGGTTGGGTCACATGGAGTTATTGAGTACTTATATAGGACTAGGGTGGGTCACATGGGGTTATTGAGTACTTATATATGACTAGGGTTGGTCACATGGGGTCATTGAGTACTTATATAGGACTAGCGTGGGTCACATGGGGTCATTGTGTACATATATAGGACTAGGGTGGGTCACATGGGGTCATTGACTACATATATAGGACTAGGGTGGGTCACATGGGGTCATAGAGCACTAATATATGACTAGGGTGGGTCACCTGGGGTCATTGAGTACTTATATAGAACTAGGGTGGGTCACATGGGGTCATTCAGTACTCATATAGGACTAGCGTGGGTCACATGGGGTCATTGAGTACTTATATAGGACTAGGGTAGCTCACATGGGGTCATTGAGTACTTATATAGGACTATGGTGGGTCACCTGGGGTCATTGAGTACTTATATAAGACTAGGATGGGCCACATGGGTTCATTGAGTACTTATATAGGACTAGGGTGGCTTACCTGGGGTCATTGAGTACTTATATAGTACTAGGATGGCTTACCTGGGGTCATTGAGTACTTATATAGGACTAGGATGGGTCACATGGGGTCATTGAGTACTTATATAGGATTAGGGTGGGTCACATGGGGTCATTGAATACTTATATAGCAGTAGGGTAGGTCACATGGGGTCATTGAGTACTTATATATAACTAGGGTGGGTCACATGGGGTCATTGAGTACTCATATAGGACTAGCGTGGGTCACATGGGGTCATCGAGTACTTATATAGGATTAGGGTATGTCACATGGGGTCATTGAGTACTTATATAGGACTAGGGTGGGTCACATAGGGTCATTGAATACTTATATAGGACTAGCGTGGGTCACATGGGGTCATTGATTACTTATATAGGACTAGGTTGGGTCACATGGAGTTATTGAGTACTTATATAGGACTAGGGTGGGTCACATAGGGTCATTGAGTATTTATATAGGACTAGGGTGGGTCACATGGAGTTATTGAGTACTTATATAGGACTAGGGTGGGTCACAATAGGTCATTGAGTACTTATATAGGACTAGGGTTGGTCACATAGGGTCATTGAGTACTTATATAGGACTAGGGTGGGTCACATGGGGTCATTGAGCACTAATATAGGACTAGGGTGGGTCACCTGGGGTCATTGAGTACTTATATAGGACTAGGATGAGTCACATGGGGTCATTGAGTACTTATATAGAACTAGGGTGGGTCACATGGGGTGATTGAGTAATTATATAGTACTGGGGTGGGTCACATGGGGTCACTGTGTACAAATATAGGATTAGGGTGGGTCACATGGGGTCATTGAGTACATATATAGGACTAGGGTGGGACAGATGGGGTCATTGAGCACTAATATAGGACTAGGGTGGGTCATCTGGGGTCATTGAGTACTTATATAAGACTAGGATGAGTCACATGGGGTCATTGAGTACTTATATAGGACTAGGGTGGGTCACATTAGGTCATTGAGTACTTATATAGGACTAGGGTGGTCACATGGATTTATTGAGTACTTATATAGGACTAGGGTGGGTCACATGTTGTCATTGAGTCCCTTTATAGGACTAGCGTGGGTCACATGGGGTCATTGTGTACATATATAGGACTATGGTGAGTCACATGGGGTCATTGACTACATATATAGGACTAGGGTGGGTCACATGGGGTGATAGTGCACTAATATATGACTAGGGTGGGTCAGCTGGGGTCATTGAGTACTTATATAGAAATAGGGTGGGTCACATGGGTCATTGAGTACTAATATAGGACTAGGGTGGGTCACATAGGGTCATTGAATACTTATATAGGACTAGGGTGGGTCACATGGAGTTATTGAGTACTTATATAGGACTAGGGTGGGTCACATTAGGTCATTGAGTACTTATATAGGACTAGGGTTGGTCACATAGGGTCATTGAGTACTTATATAGGACTAGGGTGGGTCACATGGGGTCATTGAGTACTTATATAGGACTAGTGTGGGTCACAAGGCGTCATTGTGTACATATATAGGACTAGGGTGGGTCACATGGGGTCATTGACTACATATATAGGACTAGGGTGGGTCACATGGGGTCATTGAGCACTAATATAGGACTATGGTGGGTCATCTGGGGTCATTGAGTACTTATGTAGGACTAGGATGGGTCACATGGGGTCATTGAGTACTTATATAGGATTAGGGTGGGTCACATGGGGTCATTGAATACTTATATAGCAGTAGGGTAGGTCACATGGGGTCATTGAGTACTTATATAGAACTAGGGTGGGTCACATGGGGTTATTGAGTACTCATATAGGACTAGCGTGGGTCACATGGGGTCATTGAGTACTTATATAGGACTAGGGTAGGTCACATGGGGTCATTGAGTACTTATATAGGACTAGGGTGGTCACATGGATTTATTGAGTACTTATATAGGACTAGGGTGGGTCACATGTTGTCATTGAGTCCCTTTATAGGACTAGCGTGGGTCACATGGGGTCATTGTGTACATATATAGGACTAGGGTGAGTCACATGGGGTCACTGACTACATATATAGGACTAGGGTGGGTCACATGGGGTGATAGTGCACTAATATATGACTAGGGTGGGTCAGCTGGGGTCATTGTGTACTTATATAGAACTAGGGTGGGTCACATGGGGTCATTGAGTACTTATATAGGACTAGCGTGGGTCACATGGGGTCATTGAGCACTAATATAGGACTATGGTGGGTCACCTGGGGACATTGAGTACTTATATAGTTCTAGGATGGGTCACATGGGGTCATTGAGTACTTATATAGAACTAGGGTGGGTCACATGGGGTCATTGAATACTTATATAGGACTAGCGTGGGTCACATGGGATCATTGAGTACTTATATAGGACTAGGTTGGTTCACATGGAGTTATTGAGTACTTATATAGGACTAGGGTGGGTCAAATTAGGTCATTGAGTACTTATATAGGACTAGGGTGGGTCACATGGGGTTATTGAGTACTTATATATGACTAGGGTTGGTCACATGGGGTCATTGAGTACTTATATAGGACTAGGGTGGGTCACATGGGGTCATTGAGTCTTTATATAGGACTAGAGTGGGTCACATGGGGTCATTGAGTACTTATTTAGTACTAGCGTGGGTCACATGGGGTCATTGAGCACTAATATAGGACTAGGGTGGGTCACCTGGGGCCATTGAGTACTTATATAGGACTAGGATGGGTCACATGGGATCATTGAGTACTTATATAGGACTAGGGTGGGTCACATGGAATCATAGAGTACTTATATAGGACTAGGGTGGGTCACATGGGGTCATTGAGTACTTATATAGGACTAGCGTGGGTCACATGGGGTCATTGTGTACATATATAGGATTAGGGTGGGTCACATGGGGTCATTGAGTACATATATAGGACTAGGGTGGGTCACATGGGGTCATTGAGCACTAATATAGGACTAGGGTGGGTCACTTGGGGTCATTGAGTACTTATTTAGGACTAGGATGAGTCACATGGGGTCATTGAGTACTTATATAGGACTAGGGTGGGTCACATGGGGTGATTGAGTAATTATATAGTACTGGGGTGGGTCACATGGGGTCATTGTGTACATATATAGGATTAGGGTGGGTCACATGGGGTCATTGAGTACATATATAGGACTAGGGTGGGACAGATGGGGTCATTGAGCACTAATATAGGACTAGGGTGGGTCACCTGGGGTCATTGAGTACTTATATAGGACTAGGATGAGTCACATGGGGTCATTGAGTACTTATATAGGACTAGGGTGGGTCACATTAGGTCATTGAGTACTTATATAGGACTAGGGTGGTCACATGGGGTTATTGAGTACTTATATAGGACTAGGGTGGGTCACATTTTGCCATTGAGTACCTTTATAGGACTAGCGTGGGTCACATGGGGTCATTGACAACATATATAGGACTAGGGTGGGTCACATGGGGCGATAGTGCACTAATATATGACTAGGGTGGGTCAGCTGGGGTCATTGAGTACTTATATAGAACTAGGGTGGGTCACATGGGGTCATTGAGTACTTATATAGGACTAGCGTGGGTCACATGGGGTTATTGAGTACTTATATAGGACTAGGGTGGGTCACATGGAGTTATTGAGTACTTATATAGGACTAGGGTGGGTCACAATAGGTCATTGAGTACTTATATAGGACTAGGGTGGGTCACATGTGGTCATTGAGTACTTATATAGGACAAGGGTGGGTTACATGCGGTCATTGAGTACTTATATAGGACTAGGGTGGGTCACATGAGGTAATTGAGTACTTATATAGGACAAGGGTGGGTCACATGGGGTCATTGAGTACTTATATAGGACTAGGGAGGCTGACCTGGGGTCATTGAGTACTTATATAGGACTAGGGTGGGTCACATGGTGTCATTGAGTACTTATATAGGACTAGGGTGGGTCACATGTGTTCATTGAGTACTTATATAAGACTAGCGTGGGTCACATGGGGTCAATGTGTACATATATAGGATTAGGGTGGGTCACATGGGGTCATTGAGTACATATATAGGACTAGGGTTGGTCACATGGGGTCATTGTGCACTAATATAGGACTAGGGTGGGTCACCTGGGGTCATTGAGTACTTATATAGGACAAGGGTGGGTCACATTAGGTCATTGAGTACTTATTTGGACTAGGGTGGGTCACATGGGGTCATTGTGTACATATATAGGACTAGGGTGGGTCACATGGGTTCATTGACTACATATATAGGACTAGGGTGGGTCACATGGGGTCATAGAGCACTAATATATGACTAGGGTGGGTCACCTGCGGTCATTGAGTACATATATAGGACTAGGGTTGGTCACATGGGGTCAGTGAGCACTAATATACGACTAGGGTGGGTCACCTGGGGTCATTGAGTACTTATATAGTACTAGGATGGGTCACATGGCGTCATTGAGTACTTATATAGGACTAGGGTGGGTCACATGGGGTCATTGAATACTTATATAGGACTAGCGTGGGTCACATGGGGTCATTGAGTACTTATATAGGACTAGGGTGGGTCAAATGGAGTTGTTGAGTACTTATATAGGACTAGGGTGGGTCACATGGGGTTATTGAGTACTTTTATATGACTAGGGTGGGTCACATGGGGTCATTGAGTACATATATAGGATTAGCGTGGGTCACATGGGGTCATTGTGTACATATATAGGACTAGGGTGGGTCACATGGAGTCATTGACTACATATATAGGACTAGGGTGGGTCACATGGGGTCATAGAGCACTAATATATGACTAGGGTGGGTCACCTGGGGTCATTGAGTACGTATATAGAACTAGGGTGGGTCACATGGGGTCATTGAGTACTCATATAGGACTAGCGTGTGTCACATGGGGTAATTGAGTACTTATATAGGACTAGGGTAGGTCACATGGGGTCATTGAGTACTTATATAGGACTAGGGTGGGTCACATGGGGTCATTGAATACTTATATAGGACTAGCGTGGGTCACATAGGGTTATTGAGTACTTATATAGGACTAGGGTGGGTCACATGGAGTTATTGAGTACTTATATAGGACTAGGGTGGGTCACAATAGGTCATTGAGTACTTATATAGGACTAGGGTTGGTCACATAGAGTCATTGAGTACTTATATAGGATTAGGGTGGGTCACATGTGGTCATTGAGTACTTATATAGGACAAGGGTGGGTCACATGCGGTCATTGAGTACTTATATAGGACTAGGGTGGGTCACATGGGGTAATTGAGTACTTATATAGGACAAGGGTGGGTCACATGGGGTCATTGAGTACTTATATAGGACTAGGGTGGCTGACCTGGGGCCATTGAGTACTTATATAAGACTAGGATGAGTCACATGGGGTCATTGAGTACTTATATAGGACTAGGGTGGCTGACCTGGGGCCATTGAGTACTTATATAAGACTAGGATGAGTCACATGGGGTCATTGAGTACTTATATAGGACTAGGGTGGGTCACATGGGGTCATTGTGTACATATATAGGACTGGGGTGAGTCACATGGGTTCATTGACTACATATATAGGACTAGGGTGGGTCACATGGGGTGATAGTGCACTAATATATGACTAGGGTGGGTCAGCTGGGGTCATTGAGTACTTATATAGAACTAGGGTGGGTCACATGGGGTCATTGAGTACTTATAAGGGACTAGCGTGGGTCACATGGGGTCATTGAGCACTAATATAGGACTATAGTGGGTCACCTGGGGACATTGAGTACTTATATAGTTCTAGGATGGGTCACATGGGGTCATTGAGTACTTATATAGAACTAGGGTGGGTCACATGGGGTCATTGAATACTTATATAGGACTAGCGTGGGTCACATGGGATCATTGAGTACTTATATAGGACTAGGTTGGGTCACATGGAGTTATTGAGTACTTATATAGGACTAGGGTGGGTCAAATTAGGTCATTGAGTACTTATATAGGACTAGGGTGGGTCACATGGGGTTATTGAGTACTTATATATGACTAGGGTTGGTCACATGGGGTCATTGAGTACTTATATAGGACTAGCGTGGGTCACATGGGGTCATTGTGTACATATATAGGACTAGGGTGGGTCACATGGGGTCATTGACTACATATATAGGACTAGGGTGGGTTACATGGGGTCATTGAGTACTTATATAGGACCAGGGTGGGTCACATGGAGTTATTGAGTACTTATATAGGACTAGGGTGGGCCACATTAGGTCATTGAGTACTTATATAGGACTAGGGTGGGTCACATGGGGTTATTGAGTACTTATATAGGACTATGGTGGGTCACATGGGGTCATTGAGTACTTATATAGGACTAGCGTGAGTCACATGGGGTCATTGAGCTCTAATATAGGACTATGGTGGGTCACCTGGGGTCATTGAGTACTTATATAGGACTAGGATGGGCCACATGGGTTCATTGAGTACTTATATAGGACTAGGGTGGCTGACCTGGGGTCATTGAGTATTTATATAGGACTAGGATGGGTCACATGGGGTCATTGAGTACTTATATAGGATTAGGGTGGGTCACATGGGGTCATTGAATACTTATATAGCAGTAGGGTAGGTCACATGGGGTCATTGAGTACTTATATAGAACTAGGGTGGGTCACATGGGGTCATTGAGTACTCATATAGGACTAGCGTGGGTCACATGGGGTCATTGAGTACTTATATAGGACTAGGGTAGGTCACATGGGGTCATTGAGTACTTATATAGGACTAGGGTGGGTCACATAGGGTCATTGAATACTTATATAGGACTAGCGTGTGTCACATGGGGTCATTGATTACTTATATAGGAGTAGTGTGGGTCACATGGAGTTATTGAGTACTTATATAGGATTAGGGTGGGTCACATAGGGTCATTGAGTACTTATATAGGACTAGGGTGGGTCACATGGAGTTATTGAGTACTTATATACGACTAGGGTGGGTCATAATAGGTCATTGAGTACTTATATAGGACTAGGGTTGGTCACATAGCGTCATTGAGTACTTATATAGGACTAGGGTGGGTCACATGGGGTCATTGAGCACTAATATAGGACTAGGGTGGGTCACCTGGGGTGATTGAGTAATTATATAGTACTGGGGTGGGTCACATGGGGTCATTGTGTACATATATAGGATTAGGGTGGGTCACATGGGGTGATTGAGTACATATATAGGACTAGGGTGGGACAGATGGGGTCATTGACTACATATATAGGACTAGGGTGGGTCACATGGGGTGATAGTGCACTAATATATGACTAGGGTGGGTCAGCTGGGGTCATTGAGTACTTATATAGAACTAGGGTGGGTCACATGGGGTCATTGAGTACTTATATAGGACTAGCGTGGGTCACATGGGGTCATTGAGCACTAATATAGGACTAGGGTGGGTCACATGGGGTCATTGACTACATATATAGGACTAGGGTGGGTCACATGGGGTCATAGAGCACTAATATATGACTAGGGTGGGTCACCTGGGGTCATTGAGTACTTATATAGAACTAGGGTGGGTCACATGGGGTCATTCAGTACTCATATAGGACTAGCGTGGGTCACATGGGGTTATTGAGTACTTATATATGACTAGGGTTGGTCACATGGGGTCATTGAGTACTTATATAGGACTAGCGTGGGTCACATGGGGTCATTGTGTACATATATAGGACTAGGGTGGGTCACATGGGGTCATTGACTACATATATAGGACTAGGGTGGGTCACATGGGGTCATAGAGCACTAATATATGACTAGGGTGGGTCACCTGGGGTCATTGAGTACTTATATAGAACTAGGTTGGGTCACATGGAGTTATTGAGTACTTATATAGGACTAGGGTGGGTCACATGGGGTTATTGAGTACTTATATATGACTAGGATTGGTCACATGGGGTCATTGAGTACTTATATAGGACTAGCGTGGGTCACATGGGGTCATTGTGTACATATATAGGACTAGGGTGGGTCACATGGGGTCATTGACTACATATATAGGACTAGGGTGGGTCACATGGGGCATAGAGCACTAATATATGACTAGGGTGGGTCACCTGGGGTCATTGAGTACTTATATAGAACTAGGTTGGGTCACATGGAGTTATTGAGTACTTATATAGGACTAGGGTGGGTCACATGGGGTTATTGAGTACTTATATATGACTAGGGTTGGTCACATGGGGTCATTGAGTACTTATATAGGACTAGCGTGGGTCACATGGGGTCATTGTGTACATATATAGGACTAGGGTGGGTCACATGGGGTCATTGACTACATATATAGGACTAGGGTGGGTCACATGGGGTCATAGAGCACTAATATATGACTAGGGTGGGTCACCTGGGGTCATTGAGTACTTATATAGAACTAGGGTGGGTCACATGGGGTCATTCAGTACTCATATAGGACTAGCGTGGGTCACATGGGGTCATTGAGTACTTATATAGGACTAGGGTAGCTCACATGGGGTCATTGAGTACTTATATAGGACTATGGTGGGTCACCTGGGGTCATTGAGTACTTATATAAGACTAGGATGGGCCACATGGGTTCATTGAGTACTTATATAGGACTAGGGTGGCTTACCTGGGGTCATTGAGTACTTATATAGTACTAGGATGGCTTACCTGGGGTCATTGAGTACTTATATAGGACTAGGATGGGTCACATGGGGTCATTGAGTACTTATATAGGATTAGGGTGGGTCACATGGGGTCATTGAATACTTATATAGCAGTAGGGTAGGTCACATGGGGTCATTGAGTACTTATATATAACTAGGGTGGGTCACATGGGGTCATTGAGTACTCATATAGGACTAGCGTGGGTCACATGGGGTCATCGAGTACTTATATAGGATTAGGGTAGGTCACATGGGGTCATTGAGTACTTATATAGGACTAGGGTGGGTCACATAGGGTCATTGAATACTTATATAGGACTAGCGTGGGTCACATGGGGTCATTGATTACTTATATAGGACTAGGTTGGGTCACATGGAGTTATTGAGTACTTATATAGGACTAGGGTGGGTCACATAGGGTCATTGAGTATTTATATAGGACTAGGGTGGGTCACATGGAGTTATTGAGTACTTATATAGGACTAGGGTGGGTCACAATAGGTCATTGAGTACTTATATAGGACTAGGGTTGGTCACATAGGGTCATTGAGTACTTATATAGGACTAGGGTGGGTCACATGGGGTCATTGAGCACTAATATAGGACTAGGGTGGGTCACCTGGGGTCATTGAGTACTTATATAGGACTAGGATGAGTCACATGGGGTCATTGAGTACTTATATAGAACTAGGGTGGGTCACATGGGGTGATTGAGTAATTATATAGTACTGGGGTGGGTCACATGGGGTCACTGTGTACAAATATAGGATTAGGGTGGGTCACATGGGGTCATTGAGTACATATATAGGACTAGGGTGGGACAGATGGGGTCATTGAGCACTAATATAGGACTAGGGTGGGTCATCTGGGGTCATTGAGTACTTATATAAGACTAGGATGAGTCACATGGGGTCATTGAGTACTTATATAGGACTAGGGTGGGTCACATTAGGTCATTGAGTACTTATATAGGACTAGGGTGGTCACATGGATTTATTGAGTACTTATATAGGACTAGGGTGGGTCACATGTTGTCATTGAGTCCCTTTATAGGACTAGCGTGGGTCACATGGGGTCATTGTGTACATATATAGGACTATGGTGAGTCACATGGGGTCATTGACTACATATATAGGACTAGGGTGGGTCACATGGGGTGATAGTGCACTAATATATGACTAGGGTGGGTCAGCTGGGGTCATTGAGTACTTATATAGAAATAGGGTGGGTCACATGGGTCATTGAGTACTAATATAGGACTAGGGTGGGTCACATAGGGTCATTGAATACTTATATAGGACTAGGGTGGGTCACATGGAGTTATTGAGTACTTATATAGGACTAGGGTGGGTCACATTAGGTCATTGAGTACTTATATAGGACTAGGGTTGGTCACATAGGGTCATTGAGTACTTATATAGGACTAGGGTGGGTCACATGGGGTCATTGAGTACTTATATAGGACTAGTGTGGGTCACAAGGCGTCATTGTGTACATATATAGGACTAGGGTGGGTCACATGGGGTCATTGACTACATATATAGGACTAGGGTGGGTCACATGGGGTCATTGAGCACTAATATAGGACTATGGTGGGTCATCTGGGGTCATTGAGTACTTATGTAGGACTAGGATGGGTCACATGGGGTCATTGAGTACTTATATAGGATTAGGGTGGGTCACATGGGGTCATTGAATACTTATATAGGACTAGGGTAGGTCACATGGGGTCATTGAGTACTTATATAGGACTAGGGTGGGTCACATGGGGTGATAGTGCACTAATATATGACTAGGGTGGGTCAGCTGGGGTCATTGAGTACTTATATAGAAATAGGGTGGGTCACATGGGTCATTGAGTACTAATATAGGACTAGGGTGGGTCACATAGGGTCATTGAATACTTATATAGGACTAGGGTGGGTCACATGGAGTTATTGAGTACTTATATAGGACTAGGGTGGGTCACATTAGGTCATTGAGTACTTATATAGGACTAGGGTTGGTCACATAGGGTCATTGAGTACTTATATAGGACTAGGGTGGGTCACATGGGGTCATTGAGTACTTATATAGAACTAGGGTGGGTCACATGGGGTCATTGAGTACTCATATAGGACTAGCGTGGGTCACATGGGGTCATTGAGTACTTATATAGGACTAGGGTAGGTCACATGGGGTCATTGAGTACTTATATAGGACTAGGGTGGGTCACATGGGGTCATTGAGCACTAATATAGGACTATGGTGGGTCACCTGGGGTCATTGACTACTTATATAGGACTAGTGTGGGTCACAAGGCGTCTTGTGTACTTATATAGGACTAGGGTGGTCACATGGATTTATTGAGTACTTATATAGGACTAGGGTGGGTCACATGTTGTCATTGAGTCCCTTTATAGGACTAGCGTGGGTCACATGGGGTCATTGTGTACATATATAGGACTAGGGTGAGTCACATGGGGTCACTGACTACATATATAGGACTAGGGTGGGTCACATGGGGTGATAGTGCACTAATATATGACTAGGGTGGGTCAGCTGGGGTCATTGTGTACTTATATAGAACTAGGGTGGGTCACATGGGGTCATTGAGTACTTATATAGGACTAGCGTGGGTCACATGGGGTCATTGAGCACTAATATAGGACTATGGTGGGTCACCTGGGGACATTGAGTACTTATATAGTTCTAGGATGGGTCACATGGGGTCATTGAGTACTTATATAGAACTAGGGTGGGTCACATGGGGTCATTGAATACTTATATAGGACTAGCGTGGGTCACATGGGATCATTGAGTACTTATATAGGACTAGGTTGGTTCACATGGAGTTATTGAGTACTTATATAGGACTAGGGTGGGTCAAATTAGGTCATTGAGTACTTATATAGGACTAGGGTGGGTCACATGGGGTTATTGAGTACTTATATATGACTAGGGTTGGTCACATGGGGTCATTGAGTACTTATATAGGACTAGCGTGGGTCACATGGGGTCATTGTGTACATATATAGGACTAGGGTGGGTCACATGGGGTCATTGACTACATATATAGGACTAGGGTGGGTCACATGGGGTCATTGAGCACTAATATAGGACTATGGTGGGTCACCTGGGGTCATTGAGTACTTATATAGGACTAGGATGGGCCACATGGGTTCATTGAGTACTTATATAGGACTAGGGTGGGTCACATGGGGTCATTGACTACATATATAGGACTAGGGTGGGTCACATGGGGTCATTGAGCACTAATATAGGACTATGGTGGGTCACCTGGGGTCATTGAGTACTTATATAGGACTAGTGTGGGTCACAAGGCGTCATTGTGTACTTATATAGGACTAGGGTGGTCACATGGTGTCATTGAGTACTTATATAAGACTAGCGTGGGTCACATGGGGTCATTGTGTACATATATACGACTAGGGTGGGTCACATGGGGTCATTGACTACATATATAGGACTAGGGTGGGTCACATGGGGTCATTGAGCACTAATATATGACTATGGTGGGTCACCTGGGGTCATTGAGTACTTATATAGGACTAGGATGGGCCACATGGGTTCATTGAGTACTTATATAGGACTAGGGTGGCTGACCTGGGGTCATTGAGTACTTATATAGGACTAGGATGGGTCACATGGGGTCATTGAGTACTTATATAGGATTAGGGTGGGTCACATGGGGTCATTGAATACTTATATAGCAGTAGGGTAGGTCACATGGGGTCATTGAGTACTTATATAGGACTAGGGTGTGTCACATGGGGTCATTGAATACTTATATAGGACTAGGGTGGGTCACATAGGGTCATTGAGTACTTATATAGGACTAGGGTGGGTCACATGGAGTTATTGAGTACTTATATAGGACTAGGGTGGGTCACAATAGGTCATTGAGTACTTATATAGGACTAGGGTGGGTCACATGGGGTCATTGAGCACTAATATAGGACTAGGGTGGGTCACCTGGGGTCATTGAGTACTTATATAGGACTAGGATGAGTCACATGGGGTCATTGAGTACTTATATAGGACTAGGGTGGGTCACATGGGGTGATTGAGTAATTATATAGTACTGGGGTGGGTCACATGGGGTCATTGTGTACATATATAGGATTAGGGTGGGTCACATGGGGTCATTGAGTACATATATAGGACTAGGGTGGGACAGATGGGGTCATTGAGCACTAATATAGGACTAGGGTGGGTCATCTGGGGTCATTGAGTACTTATATAAGACTAGGATGAGTCACATGGGGTCATTGAGTACTTATATAGGACTAGGGTGGGTCACATTAGGTCATTGAGTACTTATATAGGACTAGGGTGGTCACATGGATTTATTGAGTACTTATATAGGACTAGGGTGGGTCACATGTTGTCATTGAGTCCCTTTATAGGAATAGCGTGGGTCACATGGGGTCATTGTGTACATATATAGGACTATGGTGAGTCACATGGGGTCATTGACTACATATATAGGACTAGGGTGGGTCACATGGGGTGATAGTGCACTAATATATGACTAGGGTGGGTCAGCTGGGGTCATTGAGTACTTATATAGAAATAGGGTGGGTCACATGGGGTCATTGAGTACTTATATAGGACTAGCGTGGGTCACATGGGGTCATTGAGCACTAATATAGGACTATGGTGGGTCACCTGGGGACATTGAGTACTTATAAAGTTCTAGGATGGGTCACATGGGGTCATTGAGTACTTATATAGGACTAGGGTGGCTGACCTGGGGTCATTGAGTACTTATATAGGACTAGGATGGGTCACATGGGGTCATTGAGTACTTATATAGGATTAGGGTGGGTCACATGGGGTCATTGAATACTTATATAGCAGTAGGGTAGGTCACATGGGGTCATTGAGTACTTATATAGGACTAGGGTGTGTCACATGGGGTCATTGAATACTTATATAGGACTAGGGTGGGTCACATAGGGTCATTGAGTACTTATATAGGACTAGGGTGGGTCACATGGAGTTATTGAGTACTTATATAGGACTAGGGTGGGTCACAATAGGTCATTGAGTACTTATATAGGACTAGGGTTGGTCACATAGGGTCATTGAGTACTTATATAGGACTAGAGTGGGTCACATGGGGTCATTGAGCACTAATATAGGACTAGGGTGGGTCACCTGGGGTCATTGAGTACTTATATAGGACTAGGATGAGTCACATGGGGTCATTGAGTACTTATATAGGACTAGGGTGGGTCACATGGGGTGATTGAGTAATTATATAGTACTGGGGTGGGTCACATGGGGTCATTGTGTACATATATAGGATTAGGGTGGGTCACATGGGGTCATTGAGTACATATATAGGACTAGGGTGGGACAGATGGGGTCATTGAGCACTAATATAGGACTAGGGTGGGTCATCTGGGGTCATTGAGTACTTATATAAGACTAGGATGAGTCACATGGGGTCATTGAGTACTTATATAGGACTAGGGTGGGTCACATTAGGTCATTGAGTACTTATATAGGACTAGGGTGGTCACATGGATTTATTGAGTACTTATATAGGACTAGGGTGGGTCACATGTTGTCATTGAGTCCCTTTATAGGACTAGCGTGGGTCACATGGGGTCATTGTGTACATATATAGGACTATGGTGAGTCACATGGGGTCATTGACTACATATATAGGACTAGGGTGGGTCACATGGGGTGATAGTGCACTAATATATGACTAGGGTGGGTCAGCTGGGGTCATTGAGTACTTATATAGAAATAGGGTGGGTCACATGGGGTCATTGAGTACTTATATAGGACTAGCGTGGGTCACATGGGGTCATTGAGCACTAATATAGGACTATGGTGGGTCACCTGGGACATTGAGTACTTATATAGTTCTAGGATGGGTCACATGGGGTCATTGAGTACTTATATAGGACTAGGTTGGGTCACATGGAGTTATTGAGTACTTATATAGGATTAGGGTGGGTCAAATTAGGTCATTGAGTACTTATATAGGACTAGGGTGGGTCACATGGGGTTATTGAGTACTTATATATGACTAGGGTTGGTCACATGGGGTCATTGAGTACTTATATAGGACTAGCGTGGGTCACATGGGGTCATTGTGTACATATATAGGACTAGGGTAGGTCACATGGGGTCATTGACTACATATATAGGACTAGGGTGGGTCACATGGAGTCATAGAGCACTAATATATGACTAGGGTGGGTCACCTGGGGTCATTGAGTACTTATATAGAACTAGGGTGGGTCACATGGGGTCATTCAGTACTCATATAGGACTAGAGTGGGTCACATGGGGTCATTGAGTACTTATATAGGACTAGGGTAGCTCACATGGGTCATTGAGTACTAATATAGGACTAGGGTGGGTCACATAGGGTCATTGAATACTTATATAGGACTAGGGTGGGTCACATGGAGTTATTGAGTACTTATATAGGACTAGGGTGGGTCACATTAGGTCATTGAGTACTTATATAGGACTAGGGTTGGTCACATAGGGTCATTGAGTACTTATATAGGACTAGGGTGGGTCACATGGGGTCATTGAGTACTTATATAGGACTAGTGTGGGTCACAAGGCGTCATTGTGTACATATATAGGACTAGGGTGGGTCACATGGGGTCATTGACTACATATATAGGACTAGGGTGGGTCACATGGGGTCATTGAGCACTAATATAGGACTATGGTGGGTCACCTGGGGTCACTGAGTACTTATATAGGACTAGGATGGGCCACATGGGTTCATTGAGTACTTATATAGGACTAGGGTGGCTGACCTGGGGTCATTGAGTACTTATGTAGGACTAGGATGGGTCACATGGGGTCATTGAGTACTTATATAGGATTAGGGTGGGTCACATGGGGTCATTGAATACTTATATAGCAGTAGGGTAGGTCACATGGGGTCATTGAGTACTTATATAGAACTAGGGTGGGTCACATGGGGTCATTGAGTACTTATATAGGACTAGCGTGGGTCACATGGGGTCATTGAGTACTTATATAGGACTAGGGTAGGTCACATGGGGTCATTGAGTACTTATATAGGACTAGGGTGGGTCACATGGGGTCATTGAGCACTAATATAGGACTATGGTGGGTCACCTGGGGTCATTGAGTACTTATATAGGACTAGTGTGGGTCACAAGGCGTCATTGTGTACTTATATAGGACTAGGGTGGTCACATGGATTTATTGAGTACTTATATAGGACTAGGGTGGGTCACATGTTGTCATTGAGTCCCTTTATAGGACTAGCGTGGGTCACATGGGGTCATTGTGTACATATATAGGACTAGGGTGAGTCACATGGGGTCATTGACTACATATATAGGACTAGGGTGGGTCACATGGGGTGATAGTGCACTAATATATGACTAGGGTAGGTCAGCTGGGGTCATTGAGTACTTATATAGAACTAGGGTGGGTCACATGGGGTCATTGAGTACTTATATAGGACTAGCGTGGGTCACATGGGGTCATTGAGCACTAATATAGGACTATGGTGGGTCACCTGGGGACATTGAGTACTTATATAGTTCTAGGATGGGTCACATGGGGTCATTGAGTACTTATATAGAACTAGGGTGGGTCACATGGGATCATTGAGTACTTATATAGGACTAGGTTGGGTCACATGGAGTTATTGAGTACTTATATAGGACTAGGGTGGGTCAAATTAGGTCATTGAGTACTTATATAGGACTAGGGTGGGTCACATGGGGTTATTGAGTACTTATATATGACTAGGGTTGGTCACATGGGGTCATTGAGTACTTATATAGGACTAGCGTGGGTCACATGGGGTCATTGTGTACTTATATAGGACTAGGGTGGGTCACATAGGGTCATTGAATACTTATATAGGACTAGGGTGGGTCACATGGAGTTATTGAGTACTTATATAGGACTAGGATGGGCCACATGGGTTCATTGAGTACTTATATAGGACTAGGGTGGGTCACATGGGGTCATTGACTACATATATAGGACTAGGGTGGGTCACATGGGGTCATTGACTACATATATAGGACTAGGGTGGGTCACATGGGGTCATAGAGCACTAATATATGACTAGGGTGGGTCACCTGGGGTCATTGAGTACTTATATAGAACTAGGGTGGGTCACATGGGGTATTCAGTACTCATATAGGACTAGCGTGGGTCACATGGGGTCATTGAGTACTTATATAGGACTAGGGTAGCTCACATGGGGTCATTGAGTACTTATATAGGACTAGGGTGGGTCACATAGGGTCATTGAATACTTATATAGGACTAGGGTGGGTCACATGGAGTTATTGAGTACTTATATAGGACTAGGGTGGGTCACATGGGGTCATTGAGTACTTATATAGGACTAGCGTGGGTCACATGGGGTCATTGTGTACATATGTAGGACTAGGGTGGGTCACATGGGGTCATTGACTACATATATAGGACTAGGGTGGGTCACATGGGGTCATTGAGCACTAATATAGGACTATGGTGGGTCACCTGGGGTCATTGAGTACTTATATAGGACTAGGATGGGCCACATGGGTTCATTGAGTACTTATATAGGACTAGGGTGGGTCACATGGGGTCATTGACTACATATATAGGACTAGGGTGGGTCACATGGGGTCATTGAGCACTAATATAGGACTATGGTGGGTCACCTGGGGTCATTGAGTACTTATATAGGACTAGTGTGGGTCACAAGGCGTCATTGTGTACTTATATAGGACTAGGGTGGTCACATGGTGTCATTGAGTACTTATATAAGACTAGCGTGGGTCGCATGTGGTCATTGAGTACTTATATAGGACTAGGGTGGGTCACATGGAGTTATTCAGTACTTATATAGGACTAGGGTGGGTCACATAGGGTCATTGAATACTTATATAGGACTAGGGTGGGTCACATGGAGTTATTGAGTACTTATATAGGACTAGGATGGGCCACATGGGTTCATTGAGTACTTATATAGGACTAGGGTGGGTCACATGGGGTCATTGACTACATATATAGGACTAGGGTGGGTCACATGGGGTCATTGACTACATATATAGGACTAGGGTGGGTCACATGGGGTCATAGAGCACTAATATATGACTAGGGTGGGTCACCTGGGGTCATTGAGTACTTATATAGAACTAGGGTGGGTCACATGGGGTATTCAGTACACATATAGGACTAGCGTGGGTCACATGGGGTCATTGAGTACTTATATAGGACTAGGGTAGCTCACATGGGGTCATTGAGTACTTATATAGGACTAGGGTGGGTCACATAGGGTCATTGAATACTTATATAGGACTAGGGTGGGTCACATGGAGTTATTGAGTACTTATATAGGACTAGGGTGGGTCACATGGGGTCATTGAGTACTTATATAGGACTAGCGTGGGTCACATGGGGTCATTGTGTACATATATAGGACTAGGGTGGGTCACATGGGGTCATTGACTACATATATAGGACTAGGGTGGGTCACATGGGGTCATTGAGCACTAATATAGGACTATGGTGGGTCACCTGGGGTCATTGAGTACTTATATAGGACTAGGATGGGCCACATGGGTTCATTGAGTACTTATATAGGACTAGGGTGGGTCACATGGGGTCATTGACTACATATATAGGACTAGGGTGGGTCACATGGGGTCATTGAGCACTAATATAGGACTATGGTGGGTCACCTGGGGTCATTGAGTACTTATATAGGACTAGTGTGGGTCACAAGGCGTCATTGTGTACTTATATAGGACTAGGGTGGTCACATGGTGTCATTGAGTACTTATATAAGACTAGCGTGGGTCGCATGTGGTCATTGAGTACTTATATAGGACTAGGGTGGGTCACATGGAGTTATTGAGTACTTATATAGGACTAGGGTGGGCCACATTAGGTCATTCAGTACTTATATAGGACTAGGGTGGGTCACATGGGGTTATTGAGTACTTATATAGGACTAGGGTGGGTCACATGGGGTCATTGAGTATTTATATAGGACTAGCGTGGGTCACATGGGGTCATTGTGTACATATATAGGACTAGGGTGGGTCACATGGGGTCATTGACTACATATATAGGACTAGGGTGGGTCACATGGGGTCATTGAGCACTAATATATGACTATGGTGGGTCACCTGGGGTCATTGAGTACTTATATAGGACTAGGATGGGCCACATGGGTTCATTGAGTACTTATATAGGACTAGGGTGGCTGACCTGGGGTCATTGAGTACTTATATAGGACTAGGATGGGTCACATGGGGTCATTGAGTACTTATATAGGATTAGGGTGGGTCACATGGGGTCATTGAATACTTATATAGGACTAGCGTGGGTCACATGGGGTCATTGAGTACTTATATAAGACTAGGGTGGGTCACATGGAGTCATTGAGTACTTATATAGGACTAGGGTGGGTCACATGAGGTCATTGAGTACTTATATAGGACTAGGGTGGGTCACATGGGGTAATTGAGTACTTATATAGGACTAGGGTGGGTCACATTAGGTCATTGAGTACTTATATAGGACTAGGGTGGTCACATGGATTTATTGAGTACTTATATAGGACTAGGGTGGGTCACATGTTGTCATTGAGTCACTTTATAGGACTAGCGTGGGTCACATGGGGTCATTGTGTACATATATAGGACTATGGTGAGCCACATGGGGTCATTGACTACATATATAGGACTAGGGTGGGTCACATGGGGTGATAGTGCACTAATATATGACTAGGGTGGGTCAGCTGGGGTCATTGAGTACTTATATAGAACTAGGGTGGGTCACATGGGGTCATTGAGTACTTATATAGGACTAGCGTGGGTCAAATGGGGTCATTGAGCACTAATATAGGACTATGGTGGGTCACCTGGGGACATTGAGTACTTATATATTTCTAGGATGGGTCACATGGGGTCATTGAGTACTTATATAGAACTAGGGTGGGTCACATGGGGTCATTGAATACTTATATAGGACTAGCGTGGGTCACATGGGATCATTGTGTACTTATATAGTACTAGGTTGGGTCACATGGAGTTATTGAGTACTTATATAGGACTAGGGTGGGTCAAATTAGGTCATTGAGTACTTATATAGGACTAGGGTGGGTCACATGGGGTTATTGAGTACTTATATATGACTAGGGTTGGTCACATGGGGTCATTGAGTACTTATATAGGACTAGCGTGGGTCACATGGGGTCATTGTGTACATATATAGGACTAGGGTGGGTGACATGGGGTCATTAACTACATATATAGGACTAGGGTGGGTCACATGGGGTCATAGAGCACTAATATATGACTAGGGTGGGTCACCTGGGGTCATTGAGTACTTATATAGAACTAGGGTGGGTCACATGGGGTCATTCAGTACTCATATAGGACTAGCGTGGGTCACATGGGGTCATTGAGTACTTATATAGGACTAGGGTAGCTAACATGGGTCATTGAGTACTTATATAGGACTAGGGTGGGTCACATAGGGTCATTGACTACATATATAGGACTAGGGTGGGTCACATGGGGTCATAGAGCACTAATATATGACTAGGGTGGGTCACCTGGGGTCATTGAGTACTTATATAGAACTAGGGTGGGTCACATGGGGTATTCAGTACTCATATAGGACTAGCGTGGGTCACATGGGGTCATTGAGTACTTATATAGGACTAGGGTAGCTCACATGGGGTCATTGAGTACTTATATAGGACTAGGGTGGGTCACATAGGGTCATTGAATACTTATATAGGACTAGGGTGGGTCACATGGAGTTATTGAGTACTTATATAGGACTAGGGTGGGTCACATGGGGTCATTGAGTACTTATATAGGACTAGCGTGGGTCACATGGGGTCATTGTGTACATATGTAGGACTAGGGTGGGTCACATGGGGTCATTGACTACATATATAGGACTAGGGTGGGTCACATGGGGTCATTGAGCACTAATATAGGACTATGGTGGGTCACCTGGGGTCATTGAGTACTTATATAGGACTAGGATGGGCCACATGGGTTCATTGAGTACTTATATAGGACTAGGGTGGGTCACATGGGGTCATTGACTACATATATAGGACTAGGGTGGGTCACATGGGGTCATTGAGCACTAATATAGGACTATGGTGGGTCACCTGGGGTCATTGAGTACTTATATAGGACTAGTGTGGGTCACAAGGCGTCATTGTGTACTTATATAGGACTAGGGTGGTCACATGGTGTCATTGAGTACTTATATAAGACTAGCGTGGGTCGCATGTGGTCATTGAGTACTTATATAGGACTAGGGTGGGTCACATGGAGTTATTCAGTACTTATATAGGACTAGGGTGGGTCACATAGGGTCATTGAATACTTATATAGGACTAGGGTGGGTCACATGGAGTTATTGAGTACTTATATAGGACTAGGATGGGCCACATGGGTTCATTGAGTACTTATATAGGACTAGGGTGGGTCACATGGGGTCATTGACTACATATATAGGACTAGGGTGGGTCACATGGGGTCATTGACTACATATATAGGACTAGGGTGGGTCACATGGGGTCATAGAGCACTAATATATGACTAGGGTGGGTCACCTGGGGTCATTGAGTACTTATATAGAACTAGGGTGGGTCACATGGGGTATTCAGTACACATATAGGACTAGCGTGGGTCACATGGGGTCATTGAGTACTTATATAGGACTAGGGTAGCTCACATGGGGTCATTGAGTACTTATATAGGACTAGGGTGGGTCACATAGGGTCATTGAATACTTATATAGGACTAGGGTGGGTCACATGGAGTTATTGAGTACTTATATAGGACTAGGGTGGGTCACATGGGGTCATTGAGTACTTATATAGGACTAGCGTGGGTCACATGGGGTCATTGTGTACATATATAGGACTAGGGTGGGTCACATGGGGTCATTGACTACATATATAGGACTAGGGTGGGTCACATGGGGTCATTGAGCACTAATATAGGACTATGGTGGGTCACCTGGGGTCATTGAGTACTTATATAGGACTAGGATGGGCCACATGGGTTCATTGAGTACTTATATAGGACTAGGGTGGGTCACATGGGGTCATTGACTACATATATAGGACTAGGGTGGGTCACATGGGGTCATTGAGCACTAATATAGGACTATGGTGGGTCACCTGGGGTCATTGAGTACTTATATAGGACTAGTGTGGGTCACAAGGCGTCATTGTGTACTTATATAGGACTAGGGTGGTCACATGGTGTCATTGAGTACTTATATAAGACTAGCGTGGGTCGCATGTGGTCATTGAGTACTTATATAGGACTAGGGTGGGTCACATGGAGTTATTGAGTACTTATATAGGACTAGGGTGGGCCACATTAGGTCATTCAGTACTTATATAGGACTAGGGTGGGTCACATGGGGTTATTGAGTACTTATATAGGACTAGGGTGGGTCACATGGGGTCATTGAGTATTTATATAGGACTAGCGTGGGTCACATGGGGTCATTGTGTACATATATAGGACTAGGGTGGGTCACATGGGGTCATTGACTACATATATAGGACTAGGGTGGGTCACATGGGGTCATTGAGCACTAATATATGACTATGGTGGGTCACCTGGGGTCATTGAGTACTTATATAGGACTAGGATGGGCCACATGGGTTCATTGAGTACTTATATAGGACTAGGGTGGCTGACCTGGGGTCATTGAGTACTTATATAGGACTAGGATGGGTCACATGGGGTCATTGAGTACTTATATAGGATTAGGGTGGGTCACATGGGGTCATTGAATACTTATATAGGACTAGCGTGGGTCACATGGGGTCATTGAGTACTTATATAAGACTAGGGTGGGTCACATGGAGTCATTGAGTACTTATATAGGACTAGGGTGGGTCACATGAGGTCATTGAGTACTTATATAGGACTAGGGTGGGTCACATGGGGTAATTGAGTACTTATATAGGACTAGGGTGGGTCACATTAGGTCATTGAGTACTTATATAGGACTAGGGTGGTCACATGGATTTATTGAGTACTTATATAGGACTAGGGTGGGTCACATGTTGTCATTGAGTCCCTTTATAGGACTAGCGTGGGTCACATGGGGTCATTGTGTACATATATAGGACTATGGTGAGCCACATGGGGTCATTGACTACATATATAGGACTAGGGTGGGTCACATGGGGTGATAGTGCACTAATATATGACTAGGGTGGGTCAGCTGGGGTCATTGAGTACTTATATAGAACTAGGGTGGGTCACATGGGGTCATTGAGTACTTATATAGGACTAGCGTGGGTCAAATGGGGTCATTGAGCACTAATATAGGACTATGGTGGGTCACCTGGGGACATTGAGTACTTATATATTTCTAGGATGGGTCACATGGGGTCATTGAGTACTTATATAGAACTAGGGTGGGTCACATGGGGTCATTGAATACTTATATAGGACTAGCGTGGGTCACATGGGATCATTGTGTACTTATATAGTACTAGGTTGGGTCACATGGAGTTATTGAGTACTTATATAGGACTAGGGTGGGTCAAATTAGGTCATTGAGTACTTATATAGGACTAGGGTGGGTCACATGGGGTTATTGAGTACTTATATATGACTAGGGTTGGTCACATGGGGTCATTGAGTACTTATATAGGACTAGCGTGGGTCACATGGGGTCATTGTGTACATATATAGGACTAGGGTGGGTGACATGGGGTCATTAACTACATATATAGGACTAGGGTGGGTCACATGGGGTCATAGAGCACTAATATATGACTAGGGTGGGTCACCTGGGGTCATTGAGTACTTATATAGAACTAGGGTGGGTCACATGGGGTCATTCAGTACTCATATAGGACTAGCGTGGGTCACATGGGGTCATTGAGTACTTATATAGGACTAGGGTAGCTAACATGGGTCATTGAGTACTTATATAGGACTAGGGTGGGTCACATAGGGTCATTGAATACTTATATAGGACTAGGGTGGGTCACATGGAGTTATTGAGTACTTATATAGGACTAGGGTGGGTCACATTAGGTCATTGAGTACTTATATAGGACTAGGGTTGGTCACATAGGGTCATTGAGTACTTATATAGGACTAGGGTGGGTCACATGGGGTCATTGAGTACTTATATAGGACTAGTGTGGGTCACAAGGCGTCATTGTGTACATATATAGGACAAGGGTGGGTCACATGGGGTCATTGACTACATATATAGGACTAGGATGGGTCACATGGGGTCATTGAGCACTAATATAGGACTATGGTGGGTCACCTGGGGTCATTGAGTACTTATATAGGACTAGGATGGGCCACATGGGTTCATTGAGTACTTATATAGGACTAGGGTGGCTGACCTGGGGTCATTGAGTACTTATGTAGGACTAGGATGGGTCACATGGGGTCATTGAGTACTTATATAGGATTAGGGTGGGTCACATGGGGTCATTGAATACTTATATAGCAGTAGGGTAGGTCACATGGGGTCATTGAGTACTTATATAGAACTAGGGTGGGTCACATGGGGTCATTGAGTACTCATATAGGACTAGCGTGGGTCACATGGGGTCATTGAGTACTTATATAGGACTAGCGTGGGTCACATGGGGTCATTGTGTACATATATAGGACTAGGGTGGGTCACATGGGGTTATTGACTACATATATAGGACTAGGGTGGGTCACATGGGGTCATTGAGCACTAATATATGACTATGGTGGGTCACCTGGGGTCATTGAGTACTTATATAGGACTAGGATGGGCCACATGGGTTCATTGAGTACTTATATAGGACTAGGGTGGCTGACCTGGGGTCATTGAGTACTTATATAGGACTAGGATGGGTCACATGGGGTCATTGAGTACTTATATAGGATTAGGGTGGGTCACATGGGGTCATTGAATACTTATATAGCAGTAGGGTAGGTCACATGGGGTCATTGAGTACTTATATAGGACTAGGGTGTGTCACATGGGGTCATTGAATACTTATATAGGACTAGCGTGGGTCACATGGGGTCATTGAGTACTTATATAAGACTAGGGTGGGTCACATGGAGTCATTGAGTACTTATATAGGACTAGGGTGGGTCACATAGGGTAATTGAGTACTTATATAGGACTAGGGTGGGTCACATTAGGTCATTGAGTACTTATATAGGACTAGGGTGGTCACATGGATTTATTGAGTACTTATATAGGACTAGGGTGGGTCACATAGGGTCATTGAGTCCCTTTATAGGACTAGCGTGGGTCACATGGGGTCATTGTGTACATATATAGGACTATGGTGAGTCACATGGGGTCATTGACTACATATATAGGACTAGGGTGGGTCACATGGGGTGATAGTGCACTAATATATGACTAGGGTGGGTCAGCTGGGGTCATTGAGTACTTATATAGAACTAGGGTGGGTCACATGGGGTCATTGAGTACTTATATAGGACTAGCGTGGGTCACATGGGGTCATTGAGCACTAATATAGGACTATGGTGGGTCACCTGGGGACATTGAGTACTTATATAGTTCTAGGATGGGTCACATGGGGTCATTGAGTACTTATATAGAACTAGGGTGGGTCACATGGGGTCATTGGATACTTATATAGGACTAGCGTGGGTCACATGGGATCATTGAGTACTTATATAGGACTAGGTTGGGTCACATGGAGTTATTGAGTACTTATATAGGACTAGGGTGGGTCACATAGGGTCATTGAGTACTTATATAGGACTAGGGTGGGTCACATGGAGTTATTGAGTACTTATATAGGACTAGGATGGGTCACAATAGGTCATTGAGTACTTATATAGGACTAGGGTTGGTCACATAGGGTCATTGAGTACTTATATAGGACTAGGGTGGGTCACATGGGGTCATTGAGCACTAATATAGGACTAGGGTGGGTCACCTGGGGTCATTGAGTACTTATATAGGACTAGGATGAGTCACATGGGGTCATTGAGTACTTATATAGGACTAGGGTGTGTCACATGGGGTGATTGAGTAATTATATAGTACTGGGGTGGGTCACATGGGGTCATTGTGTACATATATAGGATTAGGGTGGGTCACATGGGGTCATTGAGTACATATATAGGACTAGGGTGGGACAGATGGGGTCATTGAGCACTAATATAGGACTAGGGTGGGTCATCTGGGGTCATTGAGTACTTATATAAGACTAGGATGAGTTACATGGGGTCATTGAGTACTTATATAGGACTAGGGTGGGTCACATTAGGTCATTGAGTACTTATATAGGACTAGGGTGGTCACATGGATTTATTGAGTACTTATATAGGACTAGGGTGGGTCACATGTTGTCATTGAGTCCCTTTATAGGACTAGCGTGGGTCACATGGGGTCATTGTGTACATATATAGGACTAGGGTGAGTCACATGGGGTCATTGACTACATATATAGGACTAGGGTGGGTCACATGGGGTGATAGTGCACTAATATATGACTAGGGTGGGTCAGCTGGGGTCATTGAGTACTTATATAGAACTAGGGTGGGTCACATGGGGTCATTGAGTACTTATATAGGACTAGCGTGGGTCACATGGGGTCATTGAGCACTAATATAGGACTATGGTGGGTCACCTGGGGACATTGGGTACTTATATAATTCTAGGATGGGTCACATGGGGTCATTGAGTACTTATATAGAACTAGGGTGGGTCACATGGGGTCATTGAATACTTATATAGGACTAGCGTGGGTCACATGGGATCATTGAGTACTTATATAGGACTAGGTTGGGTCACATGGAGTTATTGAGTACTTATATAGGACTAGGGTGGGTCAAATTAGGTCATTGAGTACTTATATAGGACTAGGGTGGGTCACATGGGGTGATAGTGCACTAATATATGACTAGGGTGGGTCAGCTGGGGTCATTGAGTACTTATATAGAACTAGGGTGGGTCACATGGGGTCATTGAGTACTTATATAGGACTAGCGTGGGTCAAATGGGGTCATTGAGCACTAATATAGGACTATGGTGGGTCACCTGGGGACATTGAGTACTTATATATTTCTAGGATGGGTCACATGGGGTCATTGAGTACTTATATAGAACTAGGGTGGGTCACATGGGGTCATTGAATACTTATATAGGACTAGCGTGGGTCACATGGGATCATTGTGTACTTATATAGTACTAGGTTGGGTCACATGGAGTTATTGAGTACTTATATAGGACTAGGGTGGGTCAAATTAGGTCATTGAGTACTTATATAGGACTAGGGTGGGTCACATGGGGTTATTGAGTACTTATATATGACTAGGGTTGGTCACATGGGGTCATTGAGTACTTATATAGGACTAGCGTGGGTCACATGGGGTCATTGTGTACATATATAGGACTAGGGTGGGTGACATGGGGTCATTAACTACATATATAGGACTAGGGTGGGTCACATGGGGTCATAGAGCACTAATATATGACTAGGGTGGGTCACCTGGGGTCATTGAGTACTTATATAGAACTAGGGTGGGTCACATGGGGTCATTCAGTACTCATATAGGACTAGCGTGGGTCACATGGGGTCATTGAGTACTTATATAGGACTAGGGTAGCTAACATGGGTCATTGAGTACTTATATAGGACTAGGGTGGGTCACATAGGGTCATTGAATACTTATATAGGACTAGGGTGGGTCACATGGAGTTATTGAGTACTTATATAGGACTAGGGTGGGTCACATTAGGTCATTGAGTACTTATATAGGACTAGGGTTGGTCACATAGGGTCATTGAGTACTTATATAGGACTAGGGTGGGTCACATGGGGTCATTGAGTACTTATATAGGACTAGTGTGGGTCACAAGGCGTCATTGTGTACATATATAGGACAAGGGTGGGTCACATGGGGTCATTGACTACATATATAGGACTAGGGTGGGTCACATGGGGTCATTGAGCACTAATATAGGACTATGGTGGGTCACCTGGGGTCATTGAGTACTTATATAGGACTAGGATGGGCCACATGGGTTCATTGAGTACTTATATAGGACTAGGGTGGCTGACCTGGGGTCATTGAGTACTTATGTAGGACTAGGATGGGTCACATGGGGTCATTGAGTACTTATATAGGATTAGGGTGGGTCACATGGGGTCATTGAATACTTATATAGCAGTAGGGTAGGTCACATGGGGTCATTGAGTACTTATATAGAACTAGGGTGGGTCACATGGGGTCATTGAGTACTCATATAGGACTAGCGTGGGTCACATGGGGTCATTGAGTACTTATATAGGACTAGCGTGGGTCACATGGGGTCATTGTGTACATATATAGGACTAGGGTGGGTCACATGGGGTTATTGACTACATATATAGGACTAGGGTGGGTCACATGGGGTCATTGAGCACTAATATATGACTATGGTGGGTCACCTGGGGTCATTGAGTACTTATATAGGACTAGGATGGGCCACATGGGTTCATTGAGTACTTATATAGGACTAGGGTGGCTGACCTGGGGTCATTGAGTACTTATATAGGACTAGGGTGTGTCACATGGGGTGATTGAGTAATTATATAGTACTGGGGTGGGTCACATGGGGTCATTGTGTACATATATAGGATTAGGGTGGGTCACATGGGGTCATTGAGTACATATATAGGACTAGGGTGGGACAGATGGGGTCATTGAGCACTAATATAGGACTAGGGTGGGTCATCTGGGGTCATTGAGTACTTATATAAGACTAGGATGAGTTACATGGGGTCATTGAGTACTTATATAGGACTAGGGTGGGTCACATTAGGTCATTGAGTACTTATATAGGACTAGGGTGGTCACATGGATTTATTGAGTACTTATATAGGACTAGGGTGGGTCACATGTTGTCATTGAGTCCCTTTATAGGACTAGCGTGGGTCACATGGGGTCATTGTGTACATATATAGGACTAGGGTGAGTCACATGGGGTCATTGACTACATATATAGGACTAGGGTGGGTCACATGGGGTGATAGTGCACTAATATATGACTAGGGTGGGTCAGCTGGGGTCATTGAGTACTTATATAGAACTAGGGTGGGTCACATGGGGTCATTGAGTACTTATATAGGACTAGCGTGGGTCACATGGGGTCATTGAGCACTAATATAGGACTATGGTGGGTCACCTGGGGACATTGAGTACTTATATAATTCTAGGATGGGTCACATGGGGTCATTGAGTACTTATATAGAACTAGGGTGGGTCACATGGGGTCATTGAATACTTATATAGGACTAGCGTGGGTCACATGGGATCATTGAGTACTTATATAGGACTAGGTTGGGTCACATGGAGTTATTGAGTACTTATATAGGACTAGGGTGGGTCAAATTAGGTCATTGAGTACTTATATAGGACTAGGGTGGGTCACATGGGGTGATAGTGCACTAATATATGACTAGGGTGGGTCAGCTGGGGTCATTGAGTACTTATATAGAACTAGGGTGGGTCACATGGGGTCATTGAGTACTTATATAGGACTAGCGTGGGTCAAATGGGGTCATTGAGCACTAATATAGGACTATGGTGGGTCACCTGGGGACATTGAGTACTTATATATTTCTAGGATGGGTCACATGGGGTCATTGAGTACTTATATAGAACTAGGGTGGGTCACATGGGGTCATTGAATACTTATATAGGACTAGCGTGGGTCACATGGGATCATTGTGTACTTATATAGTACTAGGTTGGGTCACATGGAGTTATTGAGTACTTATATAGGACTAGGGTGGGTCAAATTAGGTCATTGAGTACTTATATAGGACTAGGGTGGGTCACATGGGGTTATTGAGTACTTATATATGACTAGGGTTGGTCACATGGGGTCATTGAGTACTTATATAGGACTAGCGTGGGTCACATGGGGTCATTGTGTACATATATAGGACTAGGGTGGGTGACATGGGGTCATTAACTACATATATAGGACTAGGGTGGGTCACATGGGGTCATAGAGCACTAATATATGACTAGGGTGGGTCACCTGGGGTCATTGAGTACTTATATAGAACTAGGGTGGGTCACATGGGGTCATTCAGTACTCATATAGGACTAGCGTGGGTCACATGGGGTCATTGAGTACTTATATAGGACTAGGGTAGCTAACATGGGTCATTGAGTACTTATATAGGACTAGGGTGGGTCACATGGGGTCATTGAGTACTTATATAGGACTAGTGTGGGTCACAAGGCGTCATTGTGTACATATATAGGACAAGGGTGGGTCACATGGGGTCATTGACTACATATATAGGACTAGGGTGGGTCACATGGGGTCATTGAGCACTAATATAGGACTATGGTGGGTCACCTGGGGTCATTGAGTACTTATATAGGACTAGGATGGGCCACATGGGTTCATTGAGTACTTATATAGGACTAGGGTGGCTGACCTGGGGTCATTGAGTACTTATGTAGGACTAGGATGGGTCACATGGGGTCATTGAGTACTTATATAGGATTAGGGTGGGTCACATGGGGTCATTGAATACTTATATAGCAGTAGGGTAGGTCACATGGGGTCATTGAGTACTTATATAGAACTAGGGTGGGTCACATGGGGTCATTGAGTACTCATATAGGACTAGCGTGGGTCACATGGGGTCATTGAGTACTTATATAGGACTAGCGTGGGTCACATGGGGTCATTGTGTACATATATAGGACTAGGGTGGGTCACATGGGGTTATTGACTACATATATAGGACTAGGGTGGGTCACATGGGGTCATTGAGCACTAATATATGACTATGGTGGGTCACCTGGGGTCATTGAGTACTTATATAGGACTAGGATGGGCCACATGGGTTCATTGAGTACTTATATAGGACTAGGGTGGCTGACCTGGGGTCATTGAGTACTTATATAGGACTAGGATGGGTCACATGGGGTCATTGAGTACTTATATAGGATTAGGGTGGGTCACATGGGGTCATTGAATACTTATATAGCAGTAGGGTAGGTCACATGGGGTCATTGAGTACTTATATAGGACTAGGGTGTGTCACATGGGGTCATTGAATACTTATATAGGACTAGCGTGGGTCACATGGGGTCATTGAGTACTTATATAAGACTAGGGTGGGTCACATGGAGTCATTGAGTACTTATATAGGACTAGGGTGGGTCACATAGGGTAATTGAGTACTTATATAGGACTAGGGTGGGTCACATTAGGTCATTGAGTACTTATATAGGACTAGGGTGGTCACATGGATTTATTGAGTACTTATATAGGACTAGGGTGGGTCACATAGGGTCATTGAGTCCCTTTATAGGACTAGCGTGGGTCACATGGGGTCATTGTGTACATATATAGGACTATGGTGAGTCACATGGGGTCATTGACTACATATATAGGACTAGGGTGGGTCACATGGGGTGATAGTGCACTAATATATGACTAGGGTGGGTCAGCTGGGGTCATTGAGTACTTATATAGAACTAGGGTGGGTCACATGGGGTCATTGAGTACTTATATAGGACTAGCGTGGGTCACATGGGGTCATTGAGCACTAATATAGGACTATGGTGGGTCACCTGGGGACATTGAGTACTTATATAGTTCTAGGATGGGTCACATGGGGTCATTGAGTACTTATATAGAACTAGGGTGGGTCACATGGGGTCATTGGATACTTATATAGGACTAGCGTGGGTCACATGGGATCATTGAGTACTTATATAGGACTAGGTTGGGTCACATGGAGTTATTGAGTACTTATATAGGACTAGGGTGGGTCACATAGGGTCATTGAGTACTTATATAGGACTAGGGTGGGTCACATGGAGTTATTGAGTACTTATATAGGACTAGGATGGGTCACAATAGGTCATTGAGTACTTATATAGGACTAGGGTTGGTCACATAGGGTCATTGAGTACTTATATAGGACTAGGGTGGGTCACATGGGGTCATTGAGCACTAATATAGGACTAGGGTGGGTCACCTGGGGTCATTGAGTACTTATATAGGACTAGGATGAGTCACATGGGGTCATTGAGTACTTATATAGGACTAGGGTGTGTCACATGGGGTGATTGAGTAATTATATAGTACTGGGGTGGGTCACATGGGGTCATTGTGTACATATATAGGATTAGGGTGGGTCACATGGGGTCATTGAGTACATATATAGGACTAGGGTGGGACAGATGGGGTCATTGAGCACTAATATAGGACTAGGGTGGGTCATCTGGGGTCATTGAGTACTTATATAAGACTAGGATGAGTTACATGGGGTCATTGAGTACTTATATAGGACTAGGGTGGGTCACATTAGGTCATTGAGTACTTATATAGGACTAGGGTGGTCACATGGATTTATTGAGTACTTATATAGGACTAGGGTGGGTCACATGTTGTCATTGAGTCCCTTTATAGGACTAGCGTGGGTCACATGGGGTCATTGTGTACATATATAGGACTAGGGTGAGTCACATGGGGTCATTGACTACATATATAGGACTAGGGTGGGTCACATGGGGTGATAGTGCACTAATATATGACTAGGGTGGGTCAGCTGGGGTCATTGAGTACTTATATAGAACTAGGGTGGGTCACATGGGGTCATTGAGTACTTATATAGGACTAGCGTGGGTCACATGGGGTCATTGAGCACTAATATAGGACTATGGTGGGTCACCTGGGGACATTGAGTACTTATATAATTCTAGGATGGGTCACATGGGGTCATTGAGTACTTATATAGAACTAGGGTGGGTCACATGGGGTCATTGAATACTTATATAGGACTAGCGTGGGTCACATGGGATCATTGAGTACTTATATAGGACTAGGTTGGGTCACATGGAGTTATTGAGTACTTATATAGGACTAGGGTGGGTCAAATTAGGTCATTGAGTACTTATATAGGACTAGGGTGGGTCACATGGGGTTATTGAGTACTTATATATGACTAGGGTTGGTCACATGGGGTCATTGAGTACTTATATAGGACTAGCGTGGGTCACATGGGGTCATTGTGTACATATATAGGACTAGGGTGGGTCACATGGGGTCATTGACTACATATATAGGACTAGGGTGGGTCACATGGGGTCATAGAGCACTAATATATGACTAGGGTGGGTCACCTGGGGTCATTGAGTACTTATATAGAACTAGGGTGGGTCACATGGGGTCATTGAGTACTTATATAGGACTAGCGTGGGTCACATAGGGTCATTGAGTACTTATATAGGACTAGGGTGGGTCACATGGGGTCATTGAGTACTTATATAGGACTAGTGTGGGTCAAAAGGCGTCATTGTGTACTTATATAGGACTAGGGTGGTCACATGGTGTCATTGAGTACTTATATAAGTCTAGCGTGGGTCGCATGTGGTCATTGAGTACTTATATAGGACCAGGGTGGGTCACATGGAGTTATTGAGTACTTATATAGGACTAGGGTGGGCCACATTAGGTCATTGAGTACTTATATAGGACTAGGGTGGGTCACATGGGGTTATTGAGTACTTATATAGGACTAGGGTGGGTCACATGGGGTCATTGAGTACTTATATAGGACTAGCGTGGGTCACATGGGGTCATTGTGTACATATATAGGACTAGGGTGGGTCACATGGGGTCATTGACTACATATATAGGACTAGGGTGGGTCACATGGGGTCATTGAGCACTAATATAGGACTATGGTGGGTCACCTGGGGTCATTGAGTACTTATATAGGACTAGGATGGGCCACATGGGGTCATTGAGCACTAATATAGGACTATGGTGGGTCACCTGGGGTCATTGAGTACTTATATAGGACTAGTGTGGGTCACAAGGCGTCATTGTGTACTTATATAGGACTAGGGTGGTTCACATGGTGTCATTGAGTACTTATATAAGACTAGCGTGGGTCGCATGTGGTCATTGAGTACTTATATAGGACTAGGGTGGGTCACATGGAGTTATTGAGTACTTATATAGGACTAGGGTGGGCCACATTAGGTCATTCAGTACTTATATAGGACTAGGGTGGGTCACATGGGGTTATTGAGTACTTATATAGGACTAGGGTGGGTCACATGGGGTCATTGAGTACTTATATAGGACTAGCGTGGGTCACATGGGGTCATTGTGTACATATATAGGACTAGGGTGGGTCACATGGGGTCATTGACTACATATATAGGACTAGGGTGGGTCACATGGGGTCATTGAGCACTAATATATGACTATGGTGGGTCACCTGGGGTCATTGAGTACTTATATAGGACTAGGATGGGCCACATGGGTTCATTGAGTACTTATATAGGACTAGGGTGGCTGACCTGGGGTCATTGAGTACTTATATAGGACTAGGATGGGTCACATGGGGTCATTGAGTACTTATATAGGATTAGGGTGGGTCACATGGGGTCATTGAATACTTATATAGCAGTAGGGTAGGTCACATGGGGTCATTGAGTACTTATATAGGACTAGGGTGTGTCACATGGGGTCATTGAATACTTATATAGGACTAGCGTGGGTCACATGGGGTCATTGAGTACTTATATAAGACTAGGGTGGGTCACATGGAGTCATTGAGTACTTATATAGGACTAGGGTGGGTCACATGAGGTCATTGAGTACTTATATAGGACTAGGGTGGGTCACATGGGGTAATTGAGTACTTATATAGGACAAGGGTGGGTCACATGGGTACATTGAGTACTTATATAGGACTAGGGTGGGTCACATGTGGTCATTGAGTACTTATATAGGACAAGGGTGGGTCACATGCGGTCATTGAGTACTTATACAGGACTAGGGTGGGTCACATGGGGTCATTGAGTACTTATATAGGACTAGGGTGGCTGACTTGGGGTCATTGAGTACTTATATAGGACTAGGGTGTTTGAACTGGGGTCATTGAGTACTTATATAGGACTAGGGTGGCTCACCTGGGGAACGTTCATTATTACTTGGGTTGGGAATACTAGCATCTTAAGGATACATCCTGAGTGCAGCTTAAAATTTACGAGCGCATCAATGGCTTTTTGACAATCTGACTTCACGCTGTGACTCTGTTTAGCATGTGGAGTCATTTGTCTGGTCTGCTTGTGAGAAAAGTCTCGAGAAGAAAATAGCTAGAGTTTGAATGATTTGTCTGATCTGCTTGAGGGAGGAAAAGTCACGAAAAAATAGGTAGAGGCTGGTTGAGAGGGTAAAATATGGTCAGAAAGTATCGAGCGCATCAATGGCTTCTTGACAATCTTACTTCACACCGTGACTCTGTTTAGCACGTGAGCCCATTTGTCTGGCCTGTTTGTGAGAAAAGTCTCGATAAAAATAACTAGAGGCTGGTTGAGAGGGTAAAATATGGTCAGAAGGTATCGGGTCAGTTTTAGAGAGCCCTGGGAAAGCTCATAGGAGGAACATTGGGTGGTCCCTAGAATTTCACTCCCCATTGTTTCGCAAAAGGATAAATAATGTTTGTTAACTATGTGGCATGTAGAGCATGCTTGCAGGAAGATGTAATGAATAATCTATTCACTTATAATATGCTTACAGTAATTTTTATTCAATATATATATATATATATTTCTTTGTTACAGATTAGTAAACTAATAAAAATGGACATCTACATAAAAACTGGATTTTGAAAAATTGAGCATAAAATCCTATTTCAGCCTCAAACAGAGAAAAAGGGTCGACTTTTAGCAGAAGCTGAGCATGTTCGGGAAGTTGTTGAGTACAGGAAAAATGGGCTAAGTTATCTAATAAAAGCAAATATTATTCGACTAACTTCAGTGACATTACCTGCGTATAAAACTCAGTTATAAGTAATTAAAAATACATCTATTTATAATTATATACATGTAATTTTAACCATATGTGATAATGATGTGAGTGAATATTTATATTTAGATCAATAATAATCGAGAAGTTACCAGTGTCTCTTGTACCTGTTTGTATAATCAAAGCATGAGATGCAAACACATTGCACCATTGATTTATTATATCAATAAGCAAGCCAGCTTAACAAAAACTGATAGTGAACAGACATGGGGAAAGCCTAGCATTCGTCAATTTATTCAAGTGAAGTATTCGAAAGGAGCATATTTTTCAGAAATGTTTCCACCAACACCAGATATAACAAAAGTTGAGTCTGTTCCCTTATCTATTACTGAATTACAAGGTCCATCAACTTTATATTCTATTTTAAGTGAAAGTACAAAAAACAAAGTAGAGAGTGCAGTAAAGTCTGTTGTATCATCATTATTAAATCTATTTGAAGAAAATCTTTCAAGAGAAAATGATGATACTAATATTAAGAAATGCGTTAAAGCATTTTTTAACATATGTGAAAATTATGAGTATTATTCAAATAAATATATTCTCTGTGATAATTTAAAAGCGTTTTATGAAAAATATGTGGTAAGACAAAAATGTGATATTTACAATGCATGTTGTGATACCGTATTACAAGCTAAGTGTCAGAAGTGGTTTGATGAGAGGTCAGTTAGAATTTCTGCAAGTACTAATGTGCATCGTATTAAAACTAGATGCAAAAAAGCCATTACTGATTTAGTTGCAGAAATGTTAAATCCAAAATATTTTAAATCAGCTGCAACACAGTATGGAAACAAGCATGAAAATTCAGCTAAACAATTATATGAACATTTGTTCCATTGTTCGGTTCTCAAAGTTGGCCTTATTCTAAGCTTGCGTAGTCCTTGACTGTGCATGAGTTTAGATGGTGTTGCTTTAAAAAGTAACTGCATCAATGGAGTAGTCGAATATAAACATCCTATTACTTGTGCGAAAAAACCTATTATAGACTTTGAGAGGAAGAAAGCCAATGTGTCTTACTTGAAATTTATTGTTAAAGATCATATTATTTTAAAGGAGACTCATATGTATTACACACAGTGTCAGGTACAAATATATGTCAGCGGTTTCAGTGAATGTGATCTTTTTGTATATTCCCCTGTAAGAAAAGGTAGTTATAATGTTACAGTTCATCGAAATGAATGTTTTTTAAAGGAAGTCATTTTAAAAAGTGAAAAATTTTATTTTGGATATTATCTTCCGACTTTATATGCCAAAGAAAGTGAGCTGAACATGTACCACGAAAAAACCAATTCAATGATGCAAAACAGTAAACGCTCCTTTACAGGTATTTGTATTACTAATGAACTGTAGAGAATGAATGAGATGAAAGTTTAGATAAACAAACAAGCTAGTCAAAATATGGCTGTCGAATAGTTAAATTAATGTTTTAAAAGCTGAAAGCATAGTATTTAACTGAATGAATAAATATTTATTTTGAAGATTAAATAGTTTCCTAAGAAATCGTTTTATAAAGTAATATTTTTGTTTAAATATGATCTTTAAATTTTTGTTTTTCAAAAGGAAATGAATATTATGTATGCATGTGAGAATAAATCCGAATCTGTGATGTAAGAGCCAAAACGTAAATTTTATTAAATTTTTAATAATAATAGAATATAAAAAGAAAATATTGTTATAACAACGTTACATATTTTAAGAGCTTTCTTTAAGCTTTAGTTACAAAAATATTGTTACAGATTAAATGAAAATGTTTAGAATTATGTAGGAATATGTTTACATTTGTCAAAGATTACATGTCATAAAAAATAAATTATTTATTTTAAATCACTTCGTTTTCTTTGATTACCTCAGAAACTTCGAATATAATTGGTGGCTGTAAATTGACTAATACACAACACATATGCAAAATATCATCAATATTAGTAAACAAGTGTTGAGGAATCTTGTCTAAAATACGATAAGTTCGGAGTCGTTGCATTATCCTCTCCACATGAATTCTTACTTTAGCAATATTGTATGTTAGGTCTGTTTCTTGTTTGGCGAAGCCCTTATTTTGTTGTAAAAAGGGTGGAATAATTATGAAGCATGTTTTTCCACTATTATCAATCATTGACTGGAACTCAGGAAATCCTTTATCCGCTAATACTGTGTCACCGTGCTCTAATTGATCTATTAATCCTGATTCGATTGTAATCTGAGAATCACTTTTACGTCCCCCACATACTTTAGATTTAAATGAAATGAACCCACTCGGAGTAATACCAATTAATACTTTTGCGGTAAAACCCTTTTTATAATGTGAGTAACATAACACCCGATTATCTACGCTGCTTGAGATATCAATTCTAAATTCAGTACAATCGATTATAACCCTTACATTACTATAATCAGGTTTGAAACATTCTGGCATTAATCCATTGATTGTATCCTTGCCTGGCCAAAAAATAAACTCTTTTGTTGCTTGTTTTAAATATTTAAGAGTTGTAAAAAAAATTCTGGAGATGGTAGTTCTGTGCACTTGAAAAAGCGCTTCCATGGCTGAGAATGATAATCCTGTTTTTAGCTTAATCATGAACATAAAAAGCCTATCTTCCTTAGACACTCTAAATTTATCTGAATCATATGATCGTTGCATTAACATTTTAAAATTAGCAAAACTTATACCAGCTAAATCAAGTAGTTCTTGTTCACGTTTTACTGATGAAAATCCAGCAAAATATTTTTTTTTTGTTAACCATATCATCAGGAATTAAAGGACTATTAGGACCAACAGCAACGTCAGTAAAAGTTTTTATTTTATCAGGACCACATTTCACATTCATTGTCTTCCTATACCTCAGATTGGTTATTACTGCACTTTCCATAATTTCAGTTTGTAAAGCATTATCACACTGATTTCCATGTTCATATATTATACACGTAAAGCTTTCTCTTGATGTTTTTAGGGCTGCATCTGTGTTACAAATAATAAAAACCTGACACTGTTGATGATTTTTATAGGATATGTTCGGATTGCATTAATATCACCATCATGTATATATCGTTCAACACTTTCAGAATTCTCACAATTAATAGTATTTTCATTTAACTGTGAAATTACTGATAGAGACCTTACATTACTTGTTTTTATTCTACGCTTTAAGAATCTATTATGTCTGTAAAAAAACAAATATTTCTTTTATGTCACACAGTTTCATTGCGTTAAATTGATATTTCTTTACCTCTTTGTAGCCTGCAATTCCTTTAACATCATAATTTTATTTCTTTGGGTAAATACAGTTGGAGTATAACTAGGACTTAGTTCATCTTCTGATTTTCTACCACCCACAAAATGATAACTGCAAACTAAACTATGCGGCTTCGGAGTCCAATTTTTAGCATTCCTATATTAAAAGTAACTTAACAATTTCATATTTTTCAATCATGTAGCAGAAATTAGGTTATATTTACGTACATTGCTTTTCTTAATGCTGCAATCCATTTATGACGTTGCTTCAATTTATATTTAGAAGTAGGAAAACGATAAAACTTGAAGTCACTATTCACCCCTGTATTCTTGCAATGTTGCATACAACAATTGGAATGGCCCATAATTTTTTACATATAAACGTATTCTATATTCGAAAAATCCAACATAACATTTCAAGCTCTCCACCATGAGCGCTGTAATAGTTCTGATTTACCCCCTCCAACCAAATGCACGGAGCGAATAAAACTCACTTCATTGTTCTGCTAGTAACACACCAACATGAACGTCTCTCTCCAAGTCACGATGAAATTGGTATTGCCCTGGAAACCCTTTACGATCAAGTAAAATCAATAGATCTAAGGTCTTTCCGTATATCTCCTTTTAAAATTGGAATGTGCCGAATCACAAGTCGCTACCTGAGTTCCGTGCTGAGTAAAACATTCTTGGACTCCTCCACGAAGATAACGATTTGCAACGGAGACATAATAGAGCCCCCCGCACCTGTACGCCTACAAATAATCTTGGACTATCATGACGGCCTCGTCGGGGTCCATAAGGGAGTGACAAAGACATACCACAGAATTGGGGAATATTACGACTGGCCGGGGTTACACAAGAACGTACAACGCGTAGTACGAGGTTGTGAAGAATGTCAAAAGCAGAAGCTGGTCAGAGTTAAAACTCGCCTGTCTATGCTTATCACTGATACTCCTAGCATACCTTTCGATAAGGTAGCTCTGGATACTGTAGGGTCCTTGCCTATCACACCCTCGGGAAATGTACATGTTTTAACTGTGCAGTGTAATTTCACCAAAAACTGCCTTGCCGTGGCCATTCCCAATATACGCGCGGTAACCATCGCCGATGCGTTCGCTCGTCACTTCATCACCTTGCATGGAAAACCAGGCGCTATACTTACTGACCGTGGTACCAGCTTCTTGGGCAAACTGATAAATCACCTTACCCGACTCTTTGATATACTACACCTCGCAACATCAAGTTATCGACCACAGACCAACGGGTCTCTAGAACGTAGCCATATAGTACTCATCAATTACCTCAGACACACCACTCCGCGGCACTGCGACTGGGACCACTTCTTACCCTTCGTCATGCATTCTTATAATAACTCAGTGCATGAAGCAACCGGGTATACCCCATATGAACTTGTCTATGGTAGGAAAGCTGGCTCACCCCTAGCAGTAGGTCCTGTTGAAGACTTACCTACTTTCGACTCCTATTCCACCGAGCTAAAACAACAACTTCAGGTCGTTCAAGAACTCGCTCGCGAACGGGAAATCAAAGCCAAGGAAAAATACAAAGAATACTATGACCGCAAAACTAATCCCGTGGAATTTCATCATGGCAACTTAGTTTATGTGCTAAAAGAACCCAGACTACATAAATTCGACCCCCATTACGCTGATCCCTACCGTATCGACACCGTGACACCTCAGCATAACGCTGTTTTGATAACCGAAGACGAGAAAACTTTGACTAAACATCTCGACAAACTAAAACCCGCCCATATTCTTTCGTAATCTCAGAATAAAACGCTAAATCCTTATCTTTAAAAAAAAATATATATATATTTTTTTATTTTATTAATTATATCCTATTTGTTCTTCAACGAAATCCCCTCTATTGTTACAGCTCACAATCCAAACAGTTTTGGCCGTTTTTCACTTACCGACTCAGATTGACAAAAGTCAACAGAAGTCGTCACACGTCAACATCAGGATACTCAGATCTAAAATTAAAGTTAGCAACATTACGCTGTTAAAAATCACTAGTAGCCTAATGTATGAAAGTCGCGCACTTATTTGAAAACGAAACTAAGTAGGTTATGTGTGTTATACATACAACTCTGTTATATTATAAGTGGTTTTATAAATTTATGGTGGTTTACTAAGCCTTATACATTGTGCTAATTAAAAATGAACAATGATGAAGAATCACACAATGGAAAAGGAAGTCGGTTGTCGATTAAAATGGGAACTTGGAGTGGAATTATTTAGTGTTTATTTTTATAGCTGCTGTTTGGGACAGTAATGCTACCCGTGCATTGCTTAGCATATATGAAGCTAATTTACATATGCTGGATCATCTGAGGAAAAGATCAAAAGTTTGGGAAATTATACAAAATAATTTATATCAAACTTATGGAATAAATGTAATTAGTGGTTTTATCTAATTATATCGTTTCATTTACAAATTCTATATACATATATATATATATATATATATTGAAAAATATTATTAGTATTTTGTTTTTTAATGCATATACTCTGATGAATTGAGAGAATTAATTTTTATTTATTCTAGATGACTATTAATCAGGTTAAGTGGAAAATAAGTGCTTTATTAAAGAAGTACAAAGAGTGTATTGATAACAATGCGCAATCAGGAAGAAGCCTAAAAACATTTGCCTATTTTGATATAATCGATGAAATTTTGAATCAAGGGAAAGATTGCAATATAAAGCACATTTTTTCGTCTAAGCTAAAATCAACAAAATCTTTATTACGTTTTGTACATGAAACATATGTGGAACCTTCAGAATGTTTGTGGAAGAAAAATATGTGAAACCTTCAGATTGTTTTATGAAAGAAAAATATGTGGGACCTTCACAATGTTCTGTACAAAAAAAATATCTGAGACCTTCAGAAAGTTTTGTACAAGATTTTGTAGGACAGCCCTTTGCACAGCCTTCGACATACTTTGAAAGAATAGATCCGCACAATAAAGAACCTCCAAGACCTACTGTTAAAAATACAAGTGTGGAAGGTTTGTCAAGCAGTGCAGAAGAAGACTGTTTAGAGGAAATAGAAAATAACATTGGAAAAAAGTCCAAAAGTAGTAAAAATAAGAAAAAAATAGATAGAAATATGTTAAATAATAAATTATATGATTATATTATAACATGTTTCTACTCCTTAACCCCGATACCGCGTAGGACAAAGAAATCTGTTATTTTAACTGTCTGAGAATGAACGCGTAACAAGTTTTATTTGGTTCTTCGTTACACACATATATATATACACGTCCGCTCTGGTCGGATCCACGAGAAGGAAGAAAGAGCTCGGTCCTCGCGCCCACTACTCGACATCCAAACTCTCGCTAAGTCGATCCTCAGTTCGATTATCCGTTCTAAATACGCGCGTATTTCGAAGCGCTGCTATCCCATCTATCGGCCTAAATTATTTTACAGCTTCGCCCACTCTGACCAGTGGACGCCTCGGACAATGCAGAATCACAATTGTTTTACATGGGGTACCATAATTCGCTTAACACGATGCTATCCTAACGCACTAAATTTGACATTCCTCCTTCCATGTCACCGACCAGATTACAATCATATTCAAATACAAAATTCCGCAAATGATAATTGTTTCGTTTATCAAGGTTATCATCATATTGTTATTTTTTTTTAACTTAATAACTAGGTTTTGATAAATATTCTTAATCGAACTTATTCTACCCTATTTACAAAGACTGACCATTCGATTAACTATCGCGTAACTTCATGAACGCTCGTTAAACTACTTACACTATAAGTGGAATAAAATTCATTAATTTTCTTCGCTAGATTCATCAATATAGCACCTCTCTCTAACTTGAGGCTCGATGCAGGCGATCCAGGGTCTCTTTCTCTATGGACTAAAAACACCAGTAAAGGGTTTGGAATGCAATTGAAATCCCTCAATATCTTTAATAAAATACCGCTCATTATCTAGCACCTTGCTTACTACATAGGGTCCTTTAAATCTTGGTAATAGTTTTTGGCTAACTCCAGGTGTCGTGACCACATTATGTATCATTACGTAATCACTAGGTTTGTAACAAAGGGCTGGTTTATGCTTAGCGTCAAAGATCTTCTTATTATATTCTTATTTCTTCTTACTCCTTTCCGTCGCATTCGTTCGAATTTTCTCCCGATCATTAGTTGTCTCAGTTGCCTCGGCTAGATAGCACCTGAGTTCATCGTCAATAAACCCGTTTTATTCACATCCGAATAATAACAAACTAGTCGTAGTGTCGACGGAAGCGTGGTAAGTATTATTAAGAACGAATTGAGCGCGGAGCAGGGCCAGGTCCCATTGACCCTCCACCACTGTTTTTGCTAAAACAGATCTTAAAAACCTGTTAATCCGTTCGGCCTGCCCATTACTTCTTGGCGAAGCCGTTGCGGTCTTAACGTGAGCGATGTTCAGCGGCACTAGAAAATCCGCCGTTTCCCCTGAAGTGAAAGCACTACCTCTATCTGTTATGATTTGCTTACTCTGCCCGAAATGTAAAAAATAATTTTTTAGACAACAAATGACGTCCTTTGTAGCGGTTGTCTTTACAGGGTACAGAACCACGAATCTAGTAAAAGCGTCAGTCACCAGTAGGACGTGCCTATTTCCCTTCCTTGTCCTCTCCAGAGGGCCATAGTGATCCATATGTAGAGTTTCGAAGGGCTTATCTCCCTTATCATAGAGATGCAGGGAGCCCTCCTGCTTACCAGATGATACCGAGTGAGTAATGCAACTAATGCAATTTCCTATGTAGTTTTTCACACGCGAATACATCCCTGGGAACCAATACGTTTTATTTATTAGGCGAATTGTTTTTTCGAGCCCCACATGCCCCACTTCGTCGTGACAAGTTCGAATAAGGGCGGGCACCATAGCTTCGGGAACATAAAATAACAAATTTCCTTTGCATTTCTTATATACGATTCCGTTCCTTAATTCAAACTTCCCACTTTCCGCGGTTTCTAGTTCCTCGTGGATCTTTTGTATGCTATGATCTTGCAATTGTTTGTAGACTAATACTTGATCAAACGATAACGGCTCAACGATTAGGATGCTGCGACTTAATGCATCCACATGCTGCATTCTCTCGCAAGGGCGATGCTCTAGACTGAAGTCGTAGCTCTGTAACGACAAACACCAGCGACTTATCCGGGGTTAATATCCTTTTTACTGAAAGCCAACTTCACCGCATTACAGTCAGTTACCACAACGAATTTAATTCCTTGTAGATATACCCTGAAGCGATCGATTGAGTAGACAATGGTCATCGCCTCTAATTCACACGAATGATAGCGACTTTCAGTTTCCGTAGTTCGCTTACTGAAGTACAGAATTGGATGCATGAAAGTAGAGTAGCTGTAAGGATTCTGGGACCGGGTGGCGAGGGGGTCGGGGTCCCGCGGGGGTAGGGGAAGTAGGGGAATTGCCCCCTCTCCTCGTGTGGTTGTGCGCATGCGGTTGTGCGCATTATCGCGTTCCCCCGACGTTAAACTGGTAGGGTACACAAATGGCCTCCCCCCCTCTTACGTTAAGCAGTGAACGCAGAGAAAGAGAAAGAGAAGGAGAAGGAGAAGGAGAAATTGAATTTTGAGGTTGTGAAATGAACGATATTTGGAATTTTTAATAAAAATTTATAAATATATTTTTAATAATATACACATAAAAATTATAATAATTAAATATTAAAAAAATTAATAATATATTTATAGCTCCTAATTGGGGGCCACCCTTCCTCATCATCAGGGTCTTCGTGTTGGAGGTTGGGTGACCCCCAAACTCCTTCCTGCATCCAACGGATTCCGTAGAAATCGAAATCCTCCTGGAAATTTAAATTTCGTGCCACCTCTTCTTCCCATTGAGCATTCCTGAATTTAATTCCCTCACGTATATATTTTTTGTGCTCCTTCTCAATAATTTTATCCCTAAAAACTGTAAGCGGATAATTCAAAAATAAATATATATATATATTATTTTTTATAACCAAAAAAAAAAAAAAAAATATTATTTAATTTGTTGTAACTTACGGTCTCTAATTTGCTCCAAAAGTTTCTTATCCGGATTTATCCGTTTAAGATACCAAATAAAATCGTACATATGTGCGTAAATATCTTCGTACATTTTGTTGTTTTTTTTAAAAATAATAGTAAGCATCCTTGATAGTTTTCGGTTCAAATGCACAAACTAGAATGAACGCACCCATCCGCAGATCCACTACAGGAATTTCAATGTAAGAGGGGAGACGTCACATGGGTACACAAGTGGCCTCCCCCCTCTTACGTTAAGCAGTGGACGCCTTAGAGAGAGAGAGAGAAGGAGAGAAAGAGAAACCGCCATGCGCGAGCCAAGAGAAGCAGTTGGTTACTTTAAACGATAAGACGCGTTACTTAATACATTATCGCGCTCTGCAACAATGTATGCGTAATGGACTCGTACTGGAAAGAGAAAGAGAGAAAGAACATTCGTAGAGAGCGATGCAGTGATCGCTCCCCCTTATTTATGTTACAGTATCTTTGACGATCGTCATATTCATTTGTATATCCATCGTCGCAGATACTTACCATCCGCTCTGTAATAAGAGCGGAGCCTACGTGACCTTAACTACAGAAAAGTGGTTGGGACGTATGTGAAAAACACTTGACAACATTCAGAACAGTTTTCAAGCTGTAGATCCCCCTGGAATATTTCAGTCGAAGCATCGTCCGATGTCGGTAGAATGGAAATCTTCAAGGGTTTTATTTTATGATTTGCATTTTTTTTTCTTTTTTATTTGCAATAATTATATTACGGGGTACAGTGGATTGGTGGAGAGGTAATTGAAGAAACACCAATGTAAGGGAAAAAGCCTTTCGGCATAAAAAACCCTCTTTATTGAAATACAAATTTACTTATAAAAATATATAAATAAACCAGGAATTGTACGTCCTGTCGAATTCCAATAAAAACAGCAACAGCAACAGCATCTATAATTAAAAAAAAAAAAATTATTTAAGTAGCTTCTATGCTACATTAAAAGCACTCTATGTCGAACAAAAGTAGTACTACGATTTAATAAATCGCTGCGAGAGAAAAAGTGAATGCGAGATTCCTTCGCTATTAAGCCATTTTTTTATATTTTTTATTAGTCTTTGACTTTTATTAACTCTTACCGATTTGGTGGTGGTGACTGTCTGTCATACAACCCAGAAGCTCACATGGGCTGCATATTACCTAACCGTAATAACAATTGCCGCCTACGCGAGACTGCAGGTTGCTCCCCTGCAGGTTGCTCCGCTGCAGGTTGGTCCGCTGCAGGTTGCACCGCTGCGGGCAGCATCTGCAGGGCTACGGGCAGCGAATGTGGTAGCCGCAGTGGCTGCTGCTGATCAGGTATCGTGCGATACCCTCTTCGCACTGCTTGCTGCTGCTGCTGCTCTTCATTCTGCACAAATGGTCTCACTATTGCCACTGGCACAGAGGACTTCTTCACGTCTGACATTGTGAATTTTTTTTGTGGTAGCACAATTTTACGTCCGGAGCTCATGGTGTTTTACCGAAGACTAAAGTGAAGAGTGCTCTCCTCTCTTTACTCCAGATGAAGTTCACATATCTTTATCAATACATATTAGCCTTCTCTCTTTCCACTTCAGATGAAGTTTACGTCTCTTTATCAATACATATTAGCTTTCTCTCTCTCCACTTCGGATGAAGTTTACATCTCATTATCAATGCGGAGAGAAGTTTATATCCATTTCTCAATACGTATTAGGTTTCTTTCCGTTAACTCCAGATGAATTAGTAAAAGGTGTATTTACAATAATATTTTTCAATTTATTTGATAAAAGAAATAGTAGAGGTTAATTTACAATGATATTTTTTCAATTTGTTGGATAAAATAATTTAATAGTAAAAGAAAAAGAAATGTGGTGGTTCCTCTTCTCTCTTAGTCTGCTTTGACGCAATACCTTTTCCTCCTCCTTCTCCACTACATTTTTCTCCTCTTCCTTCTTCGTTTGATTTGACTCAATATCTTTCTCCTCCTCCTCCTCCATTTTTTTCTCCTCTTCTTCCTTCTTCATATCCTTTGACTCAATATCTTCCCTAGTCTCTTTCTCTTCGTCTTTCTTCACTTTATTTTAAAAATACAAACAGGTAATAATTATGAAAAGGTAAAAAAAAGATAAAATAAATACTTACATTCTTCCTCCTCTACTTTTTTCTCCTCTTCCTTCTTCGTCTGCTTTGACTCAATATCTTTTTCCTCAGCCTTTTTCTCTTCGTCTTTCTTCACTTTATTTTTAAAAAAAACAAAGAAACAAACAATAATTATGAAAAAATGTAAAAATAAATACTTACAGTTTTTATGCAAATAATGATGCAGTTTCCGTTCATACTCTTCGAAGTAACGATTGACGTATTCCTCTGTCAATTCTCTGGGAAGAGTGGGTGAAAGAGGAACAATATCCTCTTGAATCATGATTAATTTACACTTTTCGCAGCTCATTTCTTTTTTTTTTCCTGTGTGCAGCACCGACAACGGTATAAGATTGAATGAAGAATTGAGGACTTGTGTTCTCCTCTTTATTTCTCTAAATAGTTTTCAAAGAATCACATATTTGCTTTTATCCACTTGGCAAAAACTGACACCTCCTCGTAAGGACAGTGGATACGTTCATTGTCCAAGTTCTTCTCTCAAACGTGTAAATTGCACGGAGTTTTTTCAAAATCATATAATTTAATTAAATCCTTAAACTTAGGACAACCATACACTTCTAAATTAATATTATCCACCTTCATCTTATTCAATAGATTTTTTTCAATGTTCCCTCCCTTGTAGGCTACTACGGGATTCTCGCACGTTAGGCAACCTCTAATAAAATCTTCCACATCCTCCTGCTCGTATTTCTCGAATCCCGTATCACTATATTTTATACCATGAACCATATTGAGCAAATACCACACAGTTTTTTTGTCTTTCTCACTAAGATTTTTCATACTGTCACGCAAACGAAACGATGCGTAAGAAATTTGGTTACTTTTTAAATCAATTATAGCTATATCTTTATATTTAAGTTCTTTTTTATAAACTAAGAAACCTTCTATATCCATTATGTGAGTTATTCTATGCATTGTTGCGCTCGTGCTATTCTCGATGAAGAAAAAAACTGAAATGAAACATTCGAAGAAATATCTCCGTAGAGAGAAAGATTTTATCGTTTCTTTAAAATATAAAGTTACATTTTATAAGAAGTCCTTTCTTTCTTAATCTCTAGAAGATATTTTTTTTCCTATTGTATTATACTGTGAAGAAATTATAGGTAACAATGGGGAAAAAAATGTCTTAGAAATTATCCCCTCCTTTTAAAAACATTAAATTTTAATACGTTATTTGTTCCCCTGTTGCAGGGGGAAAAAAATTTTCTTAAATGCGACAAAAAAGATCGTTCATTCTTGCATCGAGCGATTGACGACGACGACGACGACGACGATAATGACACCGACATTCGTTGATTTTCAAGGTTTTGTATTGACCGACAAAAGTTTTATAGTTAAAGAATTTGCGGTGTTGCGTGATAATGAAGTGTATCACAAAGTATTTTCACCACCATTTCAAGAAGCTTGGTTGAGCGATCTCGAGAGAGAACAGAATGAGTAAGTATTATTTTATTTTTTTACATGTAATGTTGTATATATGATTTTTTTCTTTTTAAAGTTGGCTTTATTTTAATAGACATGGATTCAATTGGACCGACGATCATTCACCTTATTACAAGCATAAAGATGTAATAAGAAAGTATGTAACGTCATACGATGAAGATTGGATTTTCGTGAAAGGACGGGAGAAATATGATTGGTTGAGAAAAATTTGCAACTTAGAAAATATATACAATGCGAAGGAGTGTGAGTGGGGTAAATTTAGTCTTGGATGGAGTAAAAATTTCGAACCACCGATACCCAAGTGTATGAATCATTATGGTATATGTTCACTGCAAAATGTCTACTTTATGAAATCTGTATATGATCAATATATAAAGGAATAAAAGACATCTGAAAAAAAAACAATGTATATCAATGTCAGTATGCATTTCGGATGAAACAATGTGATGTGTAGATACCCCTACTTCCATTCTCTATTCGATATATATAAGCGTTACTCTTCGCAAGAGACGCATTCGCAATTATTAATTTATTGTTGTTCACCGTATGACAGAGTCATTTCTTTAAGAAACACACACAAAATGTCGACTGAATTGCGAAGAAAATGTTTTACAATTAATAGTGTTAATGCGTACGATGCGTGGGTACTGGATTGTCGCGAGCATATTCGACGATTGAGCAACGCGGATCGAGCTTTGCCCGTTGGAACGCGTCAAAAGAATTTCGCTGAAATCGCGTGTATAAAGTCTGTTGCTACGAGCGCAGAGAGAATTGAATTATATTAAATCAGGGGCTGGTTGTAGCAATGACGTACAAGGACTTACCTGGGAGGAGCTTGATTCGGCGTTTCGAAGTCGAATATGCAGCGGCATGGTAGTTAATAGTAATTATATAGAGCCTAAGGATTTTTTAGTAGACGCGGAAGTATTAGTGCGTACGTGTATAGATAAGGTATTTGTTAGTGCAAATAGTGTTAAGGTTAACTGTGTATTTAACGGACAATTCATCTCTAAGGACAATAGTGATGATAAAAACATTAGCACGACTAATGCTACATTGTACAAGACTGATAATTTTAGTGATTGGTATAGAAAAAACATTTTAGACGTTATTATGCAAAAATTAAGTGAATTTCAAGAGCGTGATAGTGGATGGGCTTTGCGCAAAATTCATTATTTAATAGTTAACATTAATCGTTTTAACCCGTTGCACGCGGGTTGTAAAATTAATCTGCCATCCGCTGTCACAAGTAGGAAAGCTCTGATAAATTTAGAAACTAGTGATAATGCATGTTTCGCGTGGTCCGTGACGGCGGCACTCTATCCGGCAAAACCTACGGCTCATCCAAATCGTACGTCCTCTTATCCACATTTTCGGACGGTTTTAGACGTCGGTAGCCTAACCTTTCCGACTACGCTAAAACAGATCCCGAAATTTGAGACGGATAATGACGTGTCTGTTAACATCATTACCTTGGAGAATGAAGAGCCAAATATCGACGCAAAAATCGTACCTCTTCAGGTGACGAAGAAGAAGAGATCGAGGCATGCTAATCTTCTTCTCGTCAACGATGAACAGGGAGCAGGACATTTCATGTGCATAAGGAATCTCTCGAGATTGGTACGAATCCAATTCACCAAGAACAAAATTGCACATTAAATATGCGATCGGTATGTATTAATAATGATACAAATATAACTGCATATGCTTTATTTATTTTTTTTTTATTTTTTTAGATGTCTTCACTACTTTCGCACAGTGGAGAGGCTGAAGTCGCATGAGCAGGATTGCTTGCGGCTCAACGATAATCTCCGATTGATGCTACCGAGTGAGTCCGAGGATCGCTGGGTTTCCTTCAAGAACATCAAAAATGGGGAACGAGTGCCATTCGTCGTATACGCGGATCTCAAGTGCATTTTATCGAAAGTTGAACAATCGAACAATAGTGATATTTATCAGAAGCATGAACCTATAAGTGTAGGCTATTATTTAAAAAGTGCTCGCGATGCGTCACTCTCGAGATACGATGCTCATCGGGGTGCCGATTGCATCGAATGGTTCGTACGCGAGCTCGAAGTGATTGCGCGCATCGCGAGCGAGAAACTGGGCACTATCGTACCCATGCGTGATCTTAGTCTTACCGAACGATCGCGTCACTATAATGACCCCAATTGTCATATATGCAAAAAGCCGTTTCTTCCAAATCAACTACGAATTCGCGATCACGATCATCTGACCGGCAAATACAGAGGACCGGCTCACAATAATTGTAATTTAAATTTCAAAGACTCGCATGTAATTCCAGTGATTTTCCACAATTTTTCCGGCTATGATTCACATTTCATTTTCGAGACGATCGCTAATTTGTACGAGGGATCGGTATATCTGCTGCCTGTACATAAGGAAAAATACATTTCATTCACCAAATATCTGCGAAATTATAATATACGGCTGAGATTTATCGATTCGTTCAAATTTATGGCCTCCAGTCTGGACAAATTGAGCTCGTACTTGGCGGAATCTCAGCTGACAAATTTTAGGTCACAATTTTCGGAATTGAGCGTCGAGCAGTTCAACTGGCTTACGAGAAAAGGTATTTTTCCTTACGACTATATAGATAGCGCGGCTAGATTGGAAGAGACGGCTTTACCACCGCGCCAGTCGTTTCGCAACAGACTGACCGACAGCGATATCAGCGAGGAAGCATACAATCATGCCGTAGAGGTATGGACCAAATTCCAGATGCGCACACTTGGGGAGTACAGTGACCTGTACCTGAAGACCGATGTACTATTGTTGGCCGACGTTTTCGAAAGTTTTCGCGATAGTTGCATGCTAAATTATGAGTGGGATCCAGCCCATTATTATACGCTACCGGGCTTCACCTGGGACGCGATGTTGAAGCATACGGGAATCAGGCTGGAGCTTTTCACGGACGTGGATATGTTGCTGTTCGTGGAGCGCGGTATACGCGGTGGTATGAGTCAGTGCTCCCATCGTTACGAGAGGGCCAACAATCGGTACATGCGGGACTACGATCCGGCGGAACCGTCGAAATATATCATGTATTACGACGTAAACAATCATGTATGGGTGGGCAATGTGTCAGCCGCTGCCCACCCATGGATTCCAATGGATGGAGGACGCTGCCAATCTCGATGTCTCCGCTATACCCACGGATCATCCCGAGGGTTATATTTTGGAGGTCGATTTGGAGTATCCGCGCGAGCTTCACGACAAACACGCGAACCTACCGTTCTGCATGGTGCGCGAGAAGCCGCCGGGCGCGAGCCAGGAGAAGCTGCTGGCCACTTTAAACGATAAGACCCGTTACGTAATACATTATCGCGCTCTGCAACAATGTATGCGTAATGGACTGGTACTGAAGCGTATACATCGCGGTTTAAAGTTTCAGCAGTCCACCTGGCTACGCGATTACATCGAGCTGAACACGCGTTTGCGCACCGCGTCCACTAACGAATTTGAGAGGAATCTCTTCAAGTTGATGAACAACGCGGTTTTCGGTAAAACAATGGAGAACGTGAGGAATAGAGTTGACGTGAGGCTCGCAACCAATTGGGAGGGAAGATACGGGGCGAAAACCCTGATTTCCAAACCGAATTGTCACAGTCTCGCGATTTTCATCGAGAATTTGGTCGCGATTCAATTGTCGAAATTGTCCGCGAAATTTGATAAACCCATTTACGTGGGAATGAGTATTTTAGATATTTCAAAAATTTGCTTGTATGAATTTCACTATGACTATATGCTTCCTACATTCGGCAGTAAATGTAGAGCGATGTATACCGACACGGACAGTCTGATATACAGCGTGGAGTGCGACGACGTTTACTCGTACATGAAACGCGATCTCGAGCGATTCGACACCAGCGATTATCCCGACGACAATCGGTATGACTTGCCGCGCGTCAACAAAAAGATACCTGGTTTGATGAAGGACGAGAACAATGGTCGTATCATGACCGAGTTCGTAGGACTGAGGGCAAAAATGTATACTTTCAAGGTGCAGGACTGTGCGAGAATTACCAAAAAAGCCAAAGGTGTCAAAGGTTACGTTATCGATAGAAATATAACATTTGACGACTACAAGGATTGTTTGGACAATTTCACCGTACAGTCTCGCAGTCAAAATTTAATTAGATCGAAGCTGCACCGAGTTTTCTCGATCAGTCAGAGAAAGGTCGCCCTCAGTCCGTACGACGACAAGCGTTTCGTTACACCCGGCACCGTGGCGACTCTACCCTGGGGACATTATAGTCTAAAATTATAATTTATTTATTGTTTTTATTTAGTCGCTTTATTATTTTTTTTTATTTCAACGATACATCTTAATAAAAGTTCTTATAAAACATTGCTCTTATTTATCCAGGAATTGTGCGTACTGTCGAATCCCAGCCACTTAACGAACACTTTATCGCCCTTTCTGCGCAATACTCTCTCCACCAGATACACATCGGGATTGATGGTTTTCGAAAGCTCGTATTCGTAAAATCCACCCAACAGTTCCGTGCCCCTGGAATCCTTGAGGAGATACGTAGCGGGATTGGTCCTCTGCACTTTCGCCACCTCGAATATTTCGGTCGTCCAATTTGGCATGTATCCTTTGGCGAACATCTGCTTGTATTTACTGATTCGTACGAAATCGCCGACTTTGAACTTGGCACGACCTGCGACCTTGATGTGACTGTATACTGTCTTGAGTAGCTTATCTGCATGCTCGGGTTTCACATCCACGGGACGCATTCCCGTGGTACGATGCTTTCGCGCATTGTACGCATCCACCAACTCTTGCAGCATAGCGCGCCACTTGTAATTACCGTTCAGCGTAAATCGTTTCCACATTTCCGTCTTCAACGTACGATTCCATCGCTCGACTATCGACGCTTTCATCACGCTGTAGGTCGAGTAGTGATTTATCCCGCGTTTCCTCATCAACGCCTGAAAATCACCGTTTTAAAACTCCTTGCCGTGGTCGGTCTGTAAATTTTTCGGACATCTGCCGGTCTTTAGGATACTCGTCATTGCCGTCGTCACTTCTCTGCCGCTCTTGGTCTTTAATGCCACCGACCAAGCGTATTTCGAGAGGGTATCGATTACAGTGAGAATGTACTGGTGACCCGCATCGACGTAATTGCGCATATCAACAAGATCGGCCTGCCAGAGATCGTCGAAGCCACGCACGATGACTCTTCTGCGTGGAAAATTTATCCTCGCCGGTGCATGGAGCTCCTCCACCAACTGTATCTTTTCTTTGCTCATTTTTTTTTTCAAATATGGACAGATTTCTATAATTTATAAGTATTGCTAAGTGTTTCACGTATCAGATCTTCCTTACTCACTTTATCATCCAATTTTTCACAAATTGTTTGCAAAATTTGGTCCATCTTTTTCTCAAATTGTTCATTATGTTTATTCAATGTTATTGTCAAATATTGTTTAAATTCGAGCAGTAAATGTTCTAAATTTGGTTCGTGAAAGTGTTTCCTACTCTCACCATCCAGTCCAATTCCAAATTTATTTATCGACTTTTCAAATGCACTACTGTCACTTTTTTTTTTCAAAATTCAGTCTCTTGTTGTTGCTCGTTATTACTCTTTTTGATGGCTCGTAATGTCGAGAGTATACATTCTACGATGTATGTTAAACAAATGTAAATTTCACAACAGCAGGAATCAGACATTTAATTTTTTTTTTACCTCGTACTACCGAAAGACGTTGATATTACACTGAGGTAAGAATGTAACGTGCAACTTTCTTTATACGATAAGATCCTCGTCGCGCAACTCCTCGATTATCGACTGTATCTCGTTGTGATGACTCGTATTACCGGCAGCCACCGATGCGATCAAAAGTCTCAAACGTTCGATCAATTCATTCGGATCATTCCAATGTACGTAGTTGATTGGTCCCTCGGTGACACGCATAAGAGCTTTACCCCCTTTTTTTTTGATGATGTTGACGCTTTACTGACGCCTGATGTTGACGCGTCAGACGTTGACGATTTTCTTGCGCCTGATGTTGATGGTAACCGATCAGGCGGTAACATAGGTTTTCCCAATAGCAATGGTTTCATAATTTCTTTATATTTTGCACCTTTATTACCCTTGGTTTGTTTTAGACTATCGTTTAACAGTTTATGCACTTTAGTTTGATTGAGAATACTCTTGTATTGTTCCAAATCGTCGGGTTTTATAATGGCTCGATTGGGTTCTCTCATGAAAATTAGTTCATAAGTACCTATTGTACCGGTGTATAACGTCTTATCGAGAATAATATCTCCTTCATGACTAATATCAAATTTACATCTACCAAGCGTCAGTTGATCATTTTTATAAAGAGGTCCAAAAGCACGATCAATCAAGTTATCCCTATCGGTCAGAAGTAATTTAATATACTTGCCAGGGATCGGATGAAATCGAATATGTTGAAAGACATGTTCAAACAAGCCTGGTTCATTTTTTTCATCAATATTTAATTTTTCTAGCAAACTTTTTTTTGAATCGGGCGACGGTTGATCGGTTATAGAAGACTCGTCGTCGTCGGTCATGAAATCCAATGGATTGGTAATAGTTTCACTAATACTACTACTAAGATTCTTTGCTCGTTTATACGATGTCGATGTGAAGTAGGCTCCCCTCTTCAATTTATCGTTGACAAACGAATTATTATTATTTGTGTTATCCTCCGTTTGAGAAACGAGTTTCTTCAATGGATCGACTATCGGCTTGAATGTCTCGTTCAAACTGGTCTCCATTATCGCCTTCTCCGATTTCAAGGCACGATGCTTGTCGCGAATGACCTCGCTCGTCTTGGCGATCCTCTTCAGAAGCGATTTTTCATCCATCGCGATGCTGTATACAACAGCTTTCCTCGAATTGAACGGTTTTTAACCGACTTGTTTCGATGCTGTATACAACAGCTTTCCCCGAACCGACACGGGTTTTAACCGACCTGACACGGTGATCCGAACGGCCTGCACTCCACTATCAAACTGACACTCAAGGCCGTGATCGTGAAACCTTACCGGCCTGACACTCGCAAGGCCGTTCACTCGATCGTGGCGTACTCGTTGAAACCTTTGCGATATCGACCGTTCTTCAGAGAGCTATCCTTGTCTATTACTAAGAAACCGTAATCGCGACTCCAACAGGTCGAACACAATGTGAGAAATTTCTCATACGACATATCACTGTTGACGTGATCGTTGAAAATATGCTTCAGATTAGTTCCATCCTACTTAAATATTATTAGCAAGTTTGCGTTATCTCGTATCAGATGCTTTGGTATTTTCGCATAAGTCTGACAGAGGTAGAAGCAATCGATGTTGGAATGTCTACCCATGCAAAAGTAGTCCCTTATATTGTCCTGCTTGTCGTTGGCCACATCGTCGAATATGAAAATGGAGTTCGGCTTTGCATCCGCGACGTTCACAACCTCGCAATTGTTTGGAAATGGAAAGTAACCAATTTCCTCCGTATCCTGCAGAAGCTGCTCCAGATATCGATACTTCGGTTGCTGCAGCGACTTCGAGTAGACGTACAGGTTCTCGAATCTCACACCGTGCGGACTCTCTATGAGGCTCAGCAACACGTTTGTCTTACCGCAATTCGACGGACCGCAAACTATGCAGCGTATCGTAGATGGTAATAGCGATCCGTGGCGTTTTCTTATTTGCGTGGTAGCATCGTGAGCATCCAAATTTGTCACGCGAATAGTCGGCACGTGCTTCACGAAATGCATCCTCGCTATTAACCTTCGGGAACAGCTGTATCGTTCATTTATATTTCGCGATTTACGGAACTATTCGGTCAGTTGCCATTACGATGGCGTTCATGCTAGTCGTCGTCGATTCCCTGCAGAACTTGACGAATCATCAGCTCGAACACATACCGAAGATCGTATTGCTGGAGTACTTTCCAGACAGTATCGCGAGTGTGTGGGAAATATTACCTCGGCACATTCGCGCGGACTCTGATGTGCAGCAATATCAATATTGCTTGCAACACTACAATCTACCTAATACCACTCACCACGACGGACCACCGAGACGGATGAAAGACTGTTACGTTTGTCAGCAAGAGAAGCAGTTGCTCTAAATGTCTGGATCGTTCTTCAATAAAGTCTTGAAAAAATTGCCATTTGAGCTGCACGTGCCCGGTTACAATTATTGCGGGCCCGGCACTCGACTTCGCGAAAGATTGGAGCGCGGCGATCGTGGTATAAATCCGCTAGACGAGGCCTGCCTCGATCACGACTTAGCATATTGGCACAACGAGGATCTACCGGAGCGTCATCAGGCAGATAAAGTGCTAGCGAGGAGAGCGCGTGAACGTATTACCGCAAGAGACGCGACCTTGGGTGAACGCGCGGTCGCCGCAGCCGTATGGGCATCGATGAATGCTAAGCGTAAACTTGGCTTGGGATTACATAATATTGTCGCGATGAAGAAAGCAGTAGCGGCTAAAAAAAAGAACAACAACAACAAGAAAAAAATTGGTACTACACTATTGCTCAATAATCTTGCGTCTGGCGAGGGGCAGTGGGGATAAGAGAGGCAAGGGGTTATCTAGGGAATTCTAGTGGACACCGTCAAATTTTTGATCGGCTATCCCTTTGACGCAAAAGAGCTGTCAAAAGCTAAATTAACCTGTATTTTGAAGAAATACAGAAACATAAATATTTTTAAAAAACAAATAAGAAGAAAGAAAGAAAGGATTTTAATAAATATATAAAGAAAAAATATCAGATGAGTATTAGTTAATAGGAAATGTTAAAGTAATTATAAATTATTAAGAAAATATACTTTGTGGTTTTTTTATTTCTGTTACAGGTTAAATGCTGTTTCTGATGAGTTTAAATTACAGCAAAGAAATATATATAGACCAATGAATAAAAAAGGACTAATTTATGAAGCATTTCTGTGTGGACCAGTTATTTCGATAATTATGGTTTAATTATGTTATAATAGTGATTGTGAAAGCGTTTGGTGTATATACACAAAGAAATTCTATTATAAATTAATAATTATATATAATAATGTGTTGATTCCTATTACTATAAATTAAAGCTAGTTCAATTAAAATACTCGTTCTCTTTCTTCCTTATCCAAATTCTATACATACATAGTAATTAGATATTCTCATAGAATCTATCCTTTAAACTAATTAAATTGCAACTATTTGAAATGTGCAAGTCATAACTATTTGCTTCAATTATTTGTATTATTCAATGCGAGACAAATTGCATAGAGACTCTTCAAATTTCTTATTGATCTGTCACATTCTTTCACATCTTGTGTGACATTTATTTGCCTTGATTGTTCCTTCTTCTTCTAGTTTTCAACATATACCAATATTTCTCTAGATATTTTCAAATATGCTGAAGTATGCTTATTCTGCTGTCTAATTGATTCTATCAATGTGAGGATGATAGGTAAGCTATTGCTCTATTAAATTTGAAGAATCTAGACACTTCACTTAATTTAATGTACTTAAATATAATGTTTGGTACTTCGTCTACATGATATCTTTTCTTTACATTTGACAGGATATTGTCCTCCAATACATTCATGTATACTGCTGAGTTAATCTTGTTTTCAGCTTCAAATAATTTTCCAACTACATATTTGGATATCCATTCCTAATATACAATACTTATTTTGTTACTCCTATTTGTTGTTGAGAATTATCTGTCTTAAATCCTTAATTTATCTAGTCGCCATATATATATTCTATTATTTTCAGATGATTGATATATCTTACTACCAATTCTGTCAACATTATAATAGGAGTAACAAAATAAATATATTCTATATTCAAAATGTATATCCAAACACGTAGTTGAAAAACTATTCGAAGCTGAAAGCAAAATGAACTCATTAGTATACACATACCTTCTAAAGAACTTTATCTTCCCAAGTACTATGAAAACATATCTCACAAAAGAGATACCAAATTTAAATAACATCATTCAAATGCCTATTTTTCAAATTTAACTAGACAATGGTTTATCAATGATTTCAATATTTATAAAATTAATTAGAGATCAGCAGAATCATCAGATCTGCGTATAATAATTAATGATTGTAAAATTATTTTTATATGTTATAGACTAGAAGAAAATAGTGCAAAGGAGGCATATAAATGTCATAAAAGATAATATGTAGAAGGATGTGACATATTAATAAGAAATTTGCAGAGGCTCTATGCAATTTCTCTTACAATGAATAATAAATATCATTGAAGCAAATAGTTATGACTTGCACATTCCAAATAGTTACAATTTAATTAGTTTAAAGAATAGATTCTACGAGAATATGTAATTACTATGTATGTATAGAATTCAGATAAGGAGGAAAGAAAAAGAATATTTTAATTGAACTAGCTTTAATTTATAGTAATAAGAATCAACACATTATTATATATAATTATTAATTTATAATAAAATTTCTTTGTGTATATACACCAAACGCTTACACATTCACTATTAGAACATTACATCATAATTATTGAAATGACTGGTCCACACAGAAATGCTTCATAAATTAGTCCTTTTTTATTTATTGGTCTATATATATTTCTTTTCTGTAATTTAAGCTCATCAGAAACAGCATTTAACCTGTAACAGAAATAAAAAAACCACAAAGTATATTTTCTTAATAATTAACAATTACTTTAACATTTCCTATTAACTAATACTCATCTGATATTTTTTCTTTATATATTTATTAAAATCCTTTCTTTCTTTCTTCTTATTTGTTTTTTAAAAATATTTATGTTTCTGTATTTCTTCAAAATACAGGTTAATTTAGCTTTTGACAGCTCTTTTGCGTCAAAGGGATAGCCGATCAAAAATTTGACGGTGTCCACTAGAATTCCCTAGATAACCCCTTGCCTCTCTTATCCCCACTGCCCCTCGCCTGACGCAAGATTATTGAGCAATAGTGTACTACGAGGAAGAGAAGAATTCGAGTGCCGAGGAAACGGGGCGGTATAATACCTATACTCCCACTGCTAGGTGCAGTCGGAGCACTGGCAGGTGGAGCATCGCGTATAGCGACGGCTGTAAACCATGCAAAAGCTGAGAGAGAACGATTGCGGGAAATGCAACGTCACAATCGCGCGATGGAAGCGTCGCGCGAGAGAGGCCGAGGTCTTTATCTGAAACCGTACAAGCGAGTCGTCGGAGAGGGAAACCGTGGAGGTGGAAAAAAAAACAAAAAAAAAACGGTCGAATAAAAGGAAGAAAATGAATGAGGGGAAATTTCGTCGCAATGTAGAAGCTCTCCTTCCGGATTCTGGTGCTACTAGTAACATACAATTGGCACGCATCTGCCGACGCATACCATACTTCCGTGGAGTCTTTATGCGCACATCTCTGCCGCACGACGGGCCGCGGTGCAACGAGTGCGCGATCGTGAATCTCGACGATCAATGCGGCCCTGGTACCCACTGGGTAGCCTACGTCAAGCGTAACGACATCGTCGAATATTTCGATTCCTTTGGAAATTTGAAACCGCCGAAAGAATGTGTGCGTTACTTTGGTCCAAACGTTACAATCTACTACAATCATGATCGATATCAATCGTACGATAAAAGCAATTGCGGTCTGTTCGAGATTGGGAGGAGCAGAAAATGTTGCGAAGTAGATTCCGCATTTCTCTGTTATATCTCCCATCTCTATTGCGCTCACAATAGACGGCTAGACCGACAGCGTCTAGCCGCTCTATCTGTCCCTCTCTCCGCGGCGCGCTTGCGCGTCTTCTGGCCCTGGCGCGTCGCGGCCGCGAAGCGACACTACTTGCGCGCTTGGCCACTAGGTGGCCAGCGCCCGCGGCAGCTCTCTCGCTGGCAAGATTAGTGTCGCGTAATTATATAGATGGGTCCTTGATAAGGACCCATCGCACCTCAGACCCATCGCACCTCAGCCTTGCTCGACCGCGGCCTTGACAGCAGCAACAGCAGCTTGGTTTTTGACGCCTCAACGGCATAAAGAGCGCCTCCACTGGCGAACTCATCGGGCAAATACTTTGGTAAGTATCACCCACCACCCACTGCCTACCAAGAGGGGACTACCCCTCTGCGGCAACATCCTCCCTCCTAAGGGAAATTTCTCCGGGGACTGCCCGGGAGAAGTTAAACCCTCTCCTTCCCCTCCACACTGCCTCCGAGGACTACCTCGGACCCAGTGTTCCGACCCTCAAATCCAGGGCTCTCGACGAGTCGGGTAGTGGGAGGGGTAGAATCACCCTAAGGGTTGGGGTGGCTCGGAGCCACTAGAGCTCTTGGAGAAGGCGGCCGAAGGGTAAGGGGACTTCCCCTTCCCTAAAACCACTTCTCCAACTTCGCTTCCTCCCGTGGCTGGGGATTTTACTAGGGAATACCCTAGGAAAAATTTTCCAGTCAGGGAGTCTCTAAGTCCTCGTTCCTTTCTGGGGAATTCGAGTCTCTACGGTTATTAGGAATCTTCGTCTGTCGAAATTCCCTAGAATCTGACGACGACAAATTCCCTAGAAAGCCGATCATCTTTGTCTAAGCGGTTCCTTTTGTAAATATTGTAAAATTTTGTATAATTCTATTTATTTGAATAAAGACTCTTTTACCTCTTACATTTGTCTTCGAACTTTATTCTCAGATATAACCTTCCCTTCTGACCACAGGGCTGGAACCTACTTGGGCACTGTCTCGCACACGGTCAGTTGTGCGTGAAATTCCTGCGAGAACAGATACTTTGAAAAAAAAAATGTCTTTCACCGTGACATTATCGGATCGTAAATCAGTATTAAATTCAAATTTCTTTCCCCCGATCAATCTGCAAGACGATCGGTACGAGATCGGTCTCTTGGACATGAAAACGTACAACTCGATAGCCAATGTGGACGAGACGAATAATAAGTTCTACTACGATAACGATAAGGTACTGACGATACCCAGAGGCTGTTACGAATTGAGTGCGATAAATGAGTATTTGCAGTCTCAAATTTCTGCGAGACACGAAATTCAAGACGACATTGACAGCGTTATTCTTCTACGTGCGAATAACAATACACTGAAGAGTGAAATATTCTGCAAATATTCGATTGACTTTGGAAAACCGAATAACATTGGCTCACTACTGGGCTTCTCGTCGAATCGCGTGATCGAACCGAACGCCCAGGCTGAATCCGACGAAACCGTGAACATTGTGAAAACAAATATTCTACGCATCGAGTGCAACATTGCGGGTGGTGCGTACACCAACGGTAGACCCCGACACATTATTCACGAGTTCGTTCCCAGCGTACCACCGGGCTATAAAATCTCGGAGGCACCGAAAACCGTCATTTATCTACCGGTCATCGTCAGAGTAATCGACCGTCTCACGTTATGTATCCTCGATCAGGACGATCGTCTCGTAGACTTTGGACGTGAAGAAATTACCATAAGATTGCACATTAAGAAAAATGTTAATTTACAAAAGTAACGAGGATTATAAAGCGGTGAAATTGGATGAAACGTTCGCTAGTCGTTCGTCCTACGTGGAGTCGAATACACCGGTTCATCGGAGTGAAAATCGCGACAAGAGGAGCTTCTTGCTAACGAGAAGAAATATAGAATTTTTACAATCATTGGGATTCACCGTGAAGAGATTGGGCGAAGGTACATAGTGGAACAATGGCAGATCCCTTGAACGTCACCGCACCGCTGACCTACGACAATCGCATCACCAAAATGGAGATGCATGCCTACAATCCGTATGCGAACGCCTAGTTGGCGAACAGCGACGAGATTCGCATTCCCATACAGCAGCAAAATTTGATACTCCTGCCGTGCGAGAGTTATCTCTACGTCGAGGGTCAGCTGGTGGAGGGGACGCGTGACGCGAGCGCCAGCAACGAGGATATAGTTACGCTCGACTGCAATTCCGCGGCCTTTCTCTTCGACGAGATTCGTTACGAATTGAACGGTATTGAGATCGACAGATGTAGAAACGTCGGTATTACCAGCACTCTGAAGAATCTCGTTTCCCTGAGCACCGAGGAGAGCGCCAGTCTACGTCATTCCGGATGGTTCGTCGCTACAGCCAAAGACCGGCTCAAAAAGGAGGCGGCTCTTAAGAATTTCAGCTTTTGCGTGCCCCTGAAAATGCTGCTGGGATTCTGCGAGGATTATCGGCGAGTCGTCGTTAACGCGCGTCACGAGCTCGTTCTCATTCGCGCCCGCGACGATACAAACGCCATTTACTCATCGGTGAAAATTACCGATTCGTCGATCGAGCTGCTACGAGTGCAATGGAGAATACCCCATGTGACCCTGAACGAAATTACGAAACTCCAATTTCTCAGTATCGTCGAGCAGGACAAGAGTCTGTCACTCGCTTTTCGCGCCTGGGAACTTTACGAGTATCCGCTTCTGCCCAAGTCGCAGCGACACACGTGGTCCGTGAAAGCGTCCACGCAATTGGAGAAGCCGCGATACGTCATTCTGGCGTTCAGAACGAACAAGAAGAGTAATCAGCACGAGGATGTGCTCAAATTCAGTCATTGCAAAGTACTCGATGTCAAACTCTATCTGAATTCCGAATCTTATCCGTACGATCGTCTCGACACTGATTTCGCGAAATCCCGCTACTCCGTCCTCTACGACATGTATGTAAAGTTTTTCACCTCCTATTACGCTGGTGAGAAACTCGCGAGACCCATGCTCGACTATACGGACTTTTTGACGTACGGGCCGCTCTTCGTCATCGACTGCTCGCATCAGAACGAGTCCATAAAAACTGGCACGGTCGACGTCAAACTCGAGATCGAGTGTATGGAAATCATTCCGGATAATACTACAGCCTATTGTCTAATTATACACGATAAAATTGTACAATATAATCCTCTTACGAATATTGTTAGAAATCTAAGTTAATAAAAATTATTGTTAGAAATATAAGTTTATAAAAAAATAAAATACTTTTTTAAAGTTCTTAATGTTTTATTCCTAAATTCTACATTACAGGAGATGAGACGTGGGGAACAAATAAATAAATATAAGCAGTAATTTAGTTTTATTTCTTAAACAAACAATTTTTAAACAAACAATATTTAATTTTTATTCTTAAATTCTACATTGTGGTATTTACCACCTTTATAGATCATTATTAAATTACTTGCTAACGCAGCATTTTGCAGCTGCTTCAATTCTTCCGGGTCATCTGCCAATTTTGCCATTCTTGCAGGCAAGAATAGCCATTCATCGGTTGTCAATTTTACAATTATTTTTATCCCATATTTAGTTTTAATTTTTACCACTTCTAAAATTTCGTAATTTTCATCCTCCTTTAAATTTTCCAATTTCACAAATTGTTTTGGTTTTACATTTCCAAGAGTATTAACTTTTTCAAAATTCATTTTCAATTTATTGATATGTCTATAAAAAATGATTCGTCTTATTAAAGTTAAAAAATCATTTAAAAAAAAAAAATTTTTCCTAACCTTTATTATGTAAGAAAGACAAAAGAAGTTTTTTTTCAAAAACACTTATTCTCTTTCTTTTTCAATACGTATAACACTACTGTAACTGCTATGCAGAATACGTTTTACAGACTGAAGCTTTTTCTTCTTCTGCTGTTCACTTGACTTCTTTGCAAACGATATTATCGTATGTTAAGCGTATTTAATTTCAATGTTTTGGAAGGGGTAATTTTCTTCTCTTTCTTGCGATGCATTTCCATTGTGATTGACCTATAGGTTTATCACAATATAACACAATAGGAAAAAATATCACAATACGGTGATTATTCAGAGGGTATAGTGTATCCCTTCTCGATGAAGAAAGAATGGACTCCTAAGTGTTATCAAATGTAACTTTATATTTAAAAACCTAACGACAAAGAGTTTCTCTTGACGAAATTTCTTCAGAGGCTTCATTCAGTCTTCGAACCTCCATCAGTACAGATTGTACAATAGAAAATTAAAAAAAAAATAAAAATGGAAAGTGTACGGGGTTTTGTGAAAAAAAATCTAGTAGAGGAGGATGAAAATCCTGCAGAATCGATGCAGGAATACATCAAAAGAATTAACGATTCTCATAATCGTTATTTTGAAGAATATGAAGAGATGCTTCATCATAATATGCACTTGAACCGTAAGTAATTATTTTTATTTCTTTTAAAGAAAAAAAAACCCAGAGATAATGTCAATAAATAGAATCATAAAAGAATTTTACGACACATATTTTTGAAAACTGTTAACTATCTCACTATTTGACCAATTGGTTTTTATTCAAAACGAAGAATAACGAAAAAAAATTTATTTTTTTATTTTATTTTATACCAGCCATTGATTTAAAGGAGAGGGAGGAAGAGGAGGAGAGAGAGAAAGAAGAGGAGAGGGAGGAGGAAGAAGAAGAAGAAGAGGAGATGGAGGAGGAGGAAGAAGAAGAAGAGGAGGTGATTTTTGTAAGTATACTTGCTTTGTAAAATAGTTATTACAATATAAAAAAATAACAAAATGTTTTCAAATATGTCCCAGGTGAAAAATAGTGGTACACAAACGGAACCTATTTCCGTAATAACAGAGGCTACGCAAATGGAACCTGCGATAGATCTAACGCCACATTATTGGTGTACAAATTGCAAAAATTATGGTCACCTGTATATTAATTGCTCACTTCCAGAGTGGTGTAACATTTGCAGACATACGTACATCATGCCATAGAATGTAAGAAAAACTTCTAAAGAAACAAGCATTGTATATCAATTAATCGCAGATGCTGCAGTTTTAGGAGCATTATTACTATTGTGTATATTATTAAAAATATATATAAATTTTAATTAAAAACTTCAACGATCGTTTATTTCGCAACCTCCCTTTCTCTTTCTCTTTCTCTCTTTCTCTCCTTCTCTTTCTCTTTCTCCTTCTCTCCTTCTCTCTTTCTCTGCGTTCACTGCTTAACGTAAGAGGGGGGGAGGCCACTTGTGTACCCTACGAGTTTAACGTCGGTGGAACGCGATAATGCGCACAACCGCATGCGCACAACCGCTTGCGCACAACCGCATGCGCACAACCGCATGCGCACAACCACATGAGGATAGGGGGCAATTCCCCTACTTCCCCCACCACCGCGGGACCCCGACCCCCTCGCCATCCGGTCCCAGAATCCTTACAGCTACTCTACTCATGAACTTACCTTCTTGCCTCTGCATTAAAATCGCGCCGTAACCATAGGAGCTTGCGTGAGTAGGCAACTCCGTTGGTGCAGTAGGATTGTAGAAAGCTATAACTGGCGCACATTCTAGTTCATCCTTCAAGATCTCGAAAGATCCCAGTACTTTTTCACCGAAGTTAAAATTAACACTTTTCTTAGTCAGATCATGTAGCGGCTTTGCTTTTAGCGCATAATTAGACACAAATTTGCGAAAATAACTCGTGAGACCAAGGAATGCTTGCACCTGCCGTACAGTCTTCGGCAAGGGAAATTTCTGTATATCCTCCACATTGACTTTATTAGGCAAACTATACCTTGTTGGGAAATAATGTATCCGAGATATCCCATCTCACTCTTCAAAAATTGACACTTCCCGAAATTTAGTGACAGATTGAATTTAGATAGCAAATCTAAAACGTCTTCCAATATTTGTAGATTCTCTTGCACCGTCGATGTGGTTATTAGGATGTCATCCAAATATATGAGGATCTTCCCCGAATCCAACAGGGGTTTAAAAATCAAATGCACAAACCGCTGGAATGCGGCCGGTGCGTTGGCTAGGCCGAACGGCATTTTAACAAACTCAAATTGACCGTCCGGCGTAACAAAAGAGGTGTACTTTATATATTCTTGCGCAATGGGAATATGATGAAAACCATCTTTAAGGTCCAAGCTTGTAACCACGCGTGTTCCAGCTAACCTATCGATCTGATCCTGAATTAGAGGTAAGGGATATCGATCTTTTATTGTAAACTTATTTAATTGACGGTAGTCTACACATAAACGGTAAGAAGCTTTATTTTTTTTTAATCAAGACAATAGGGTTACAATACTCTGAATAGCTAGGCCGGACAATACCACGAGCCAGCAAGTCATGAATGATTTCTTTAACCGCACCCCTTTCATGCCTAGATAACCGCCTAGGAGTATGGTAAAAGGGTTTACTATTCTCGTTTAATAAAATTTTAAACTCGTAATCTAGGCTGGCAGCTCCACCGTCTGTATGCAGGTAGTTTTCTAAAAACTGTATTACCGCATTTTGGTCGCCAGGGGCAAGAGATTTTTCTAATTGATTGCTTACAGTGTCTATTACGTTATATTCGTTAATCACATTGATCTGTAAAATTTCCCATTCATTTTCTTGGTTACTATGCTCATTATAATCTATGCTAACGGATCTATTAAATTTGATGGTCAATCCTGGTCTTGTTAAAAATTCCCGCTCAAGTAGGCAGTCGTAGGTCATGGTTGTGTCGGGCACGATCGCAAACTTAACGTCAAATGAACGAGACTCTAATAGTTGAAATTTAATACTCAATGTAATATTACCATAAATAGCCAGCGGAGATATGTTCACACCACCATACGTGGTAGCATTGTTGGTTCTGTCTAATTCGGAATCTCAAAAATAAGTAAGATAAATACTCTCCCGCATTAAATTGATCGCGCTACCCGAATCAACCAAGGCTTCTACAAAATAGTCATTTTCTTGCAAGCTGGTGATTAACAAACAATACTCGCGGGTCGCTGTCGTCAACGGTTCATGACGCTGTGGTAGCTCTCCCCTGGTTCGTGGTGGCTCAACCAGGGCTGTTGTCGTATGGTCAGTCGCTGCTTTGGCTGTATGTGTATTCCTCCTAATGGACACTCTCTTATGAGATGCTCCGTGGATCCGCAGGCATAGCATAAGCCCCTAGCTCGCTTCGGTTTAGGGCACACGTTCGATATATGTCCTTCTTGATGGCAATTAAAGCATCTTCTAACACTGTTAACTCTGCTACTATTGTGTGTTTCCTTCTGATCACTGGGGACATTATTGAGCGGTCTTGGCTTCATGGTCGATTTTAATATTACTCCGTTAAACGCGCGTAATAGTGAAGAGACTGAGTTGAATTGCTGAATTTTTGCTTGGTTCTGTAAATTTACGTCGGGTATACCATCAATAATAAAATCGACCAGTTCATCTTCGGGTATCGAAACCTTATTAGCGAGAATGATCTTGTCATGCTGATAGGAGCTGAAGGGTTCGGTATACTTCCACGTTCTTTCTTCAAACTTCTTACGGCAAATTAGTCTGGTAGGGCGGTGATCAAACATTTCCCCCATTAACCTTAATAATTCATCAAGAGGCATTGCAATAAAACCGGGTTTTGAATGAAACCATTTGAGGGCTCGTCCAGACAATTTTGAACCGATCAATATTTTGCAATCCTTCTCTGGCAAATCGTAGGTCGAACGAATTAACTGTAACTGTGATGCCCATAACGAGTACGCGTCGCTCGATCCGTCAAATTCACTAATCAAGTCACCTAGAGCTCTAATGTTTACATGACTATGGGTGTTTTCACTAACACTCAGTGTCCTTCGCAACAACTCGTTCTCGCGTCACACTAATTCTGCTTCTCGTCTTGCCAATTCCAAACTACGCCTTAGAATTTCAATCTCAGTCATATGAGTTTCATCTTCTACCGTATTTCGTTGAATTTCTCGATGGTCATGTATATCCGCTAAGGTCTCTATTTCAGGTACCACTGTCTCTGGAACTATACCATCTGGATATATGTTCATCAGTCTTGCGACCAATTCGTTTTAATGCCGCTAGTTAGTAAATCAGCTAACCGTAGTAACTGTTTCAATTGTATAACTGAAAGTGTCTGCAACGCCATTATCGACCAGCCATTTACAATCTCAAACTACCCAATGCTCGGGGTTCAGAAAATGTCTTCTTAGTATACCAATGGCCACGTTATAAAACAATGTTTCACTTACTGGCTTGTTGCCTGAATCCCACTTCTGAATTCTATAACATGTTTCTACTCCTTAACCCCGATACCGCTTAGGACAAAGAAATCTGTTATTTTAACTGTCTGAGGATGAACGCGTAACATGTTTTATTCGGTTCTTCGTTATACACACATATATATATATATATATATATATATACGTCCGCTCTGGTCGGATCCACAAGAAGAAGAAAGAGCTCTGTTCCCGCGCGCACTACTCGACATCCTAACTCTCGCTAAGTCGATCCTCAGTTCGATTATCCGTTCTAAATACGCGCGTGTTTCGAAGCGCTGCTATCCCATCTGTCGGCCTAAATTATTTTACAATATAAATAAGAAGATAGAAACTGAAAAGGAAAATGATGGAAATGAAACAGTAGTTTCAGAACAAAAAGAAGAAGTATTACAATTAAAGAGGAAACATTATGCTTTAAAAGAAGAACAAGCCAAAGAGAAAAAAGAATATTTATCACAAAAATTAAAACAGAATGAAAATAAAAATGCGGCTATAATAGAAATAGAAAATAAAAAATTAAAACTGTTAGAAAAGTTGTTACAAAAAGATACTTCGTACTCAGAATAGATATGGTTATTGACTTTATATATTTTATTAGTTTATAGATACTTTTTAAAAATATTTTATAACTCTTCTCGTTATGCAAAACATTATTATGCTTATTTGATTTCTTTTTATTTCATATATTTATAATTACCAAATTAGTTTCGCTTGTCTTAATATTTAAAAGTATTGATCTACTACAGATCTTTTGTTAAATAAACCAAACAAAAAAATGACTTTTACATTTAATGACATAGCTATAACATTTTTGTGTTAATTTTGATAAAGAATTGTTAATTTAATTTTTAGTTTGTGTATAATGTATTATTTGTCCGTTAAGAAAACTAAGAGCCATTTATTAAATATTGTTAAGTCATTTATAGTAACCTACATAGATAAAAATAAATATAACTTTTATTTATACTAAAGTATTATAGTTTTTTAATAGGATATATACAGTTAAGGAATATCAAAGCTCTAAGGCATTTTTACATCTAATACATTAATATATAAATTTATATTGAAGGGGAAATAATTCTCTAAATAGTAGTGTTCGGCGATCTATAATTTCATTTCCGCTATTTATTTCTTCACTACCGACGTGAACAAAATTAGTATCATTACATTGTTCAAAATTAAAATTACTGTTTTCTGAAATACAAAGATTATGCAAAACACATGCTGCTACTACACTATCAGTTATAAAGCCTATTTTACGATATTCTGTGAAAAATTTTAATCGACGAAATCGCTCTTTTAAGAGGCCAAATGCTTGTTCAACGACAATTCTTGTAGATGAGTGCCTATAATTGAATTGATGTTGTTCTTCAGATAGATGTCCATTATCTTTAAAAGTTGGTACTACCCATGATAATGATGAGTACGCTGAGTCGCCCAGTAAAAATGTTTTTCCGGGAAATAAAGCAGCTTTGTGTACAGTTGCTGTATCATACAAAAGACTTTTTCTAAAAACATGAGCATCGTGCAGAGAGCCTGGTTCGCCACAATAAATATTTCTGAAACGCAAATCACAATCTACTACTGCCTGCAAATTTATCGAGAAAGACTTTTTCCGATTGCAATAAAATCGTGCATCAACAATAGGTTTCAGAATTCCAATATGAGTAGAATCTATTGCTCCTAAAACACTTTTTAATCCCTTTTTTGATCTAAATTTATTAACAATTACTGGAATTACTTGTTCAGATGGCCAGACTATAACTTCGTCAGATTTTGTCACGAACCAAGCTGCAACTCTTCGAAGAATTCGAAATACAGAGGATATAGATATATAAAACCGTTCTGATATAGTTCTCAATGGCTCCGTATTTGAAATGTACCATAAAAAAACATAAAAGCTAAGCTTCGCACATATTGGCCTTGTACCAGGTGACTGTCCACTTATTGGAATAAATCCAGATTCTTCTAACTCTGCGATTAAACTTAATGACGTACTTCTACTAATTCTTAAATTTTATATATATTCAATTTCGCTCCATGAATCTAAAACTTTTAAATATTTGTGAAAACGAAGTCCATTTGCACCATTTGACATATAGAGCAATAATGGTAACAGTAATGAATCTGCATTATTCTCTTCTTCAATATTTTCTGCTTCACTATTTATGCTATTCCTTGATGATATACTACTTGAGCTAGATGAACTGTTGGAGTTGCCATCATTTGAATATTCCATTAAAAACAAAACAGTAATTTTATTATTCTACATAGATATTTCTTTAGCACATATGGAACAAAAAATATAAAATTAATACTCTTTCTTTTTTATAATATGTAATTAGTGTATTTAAATTTAGGTTATGTGTTTAGTGTTGTCAATTTTTATTTTCTTTTTATAAAAATGAATTCTCCTAGTCTCCTACTTCCATGTTTTTATTACTTCTTTCGCACCAATCAGGACATATGACAGTAATAGAGGGATTAAAATAAAATCATATATACTATAATAAAATTTGATGCATTCCACTTCATTTTCTATAATCTGTTAACATTATGTTACACGGTGTCACAGTGTGTCGATCTTAGTTCATTTGAGTCGTTAAGTGAAAAACGGCCTTTCCCTTTCTTTACAAATCAACGACTTAGCCCGTAACATTCTGAGTTAGGCAACCCTCTAGTCTTGCCGGCCTATAGCAGCGAAACAGCTGGCTCCAATTACAACCCTCGATCAACCATCCACGAAGACGAGGAAGACCAATCACACCAACCCTTGCAACTTATCTAAGCCCGGAACTCACCATGATCATCATCCTGTGCCTCTTCACCATTTTCACCGAGGCACCTGCTTCTCCCCACTACGAAATCACCCGCTTACGTCATAATACCGGAGTTTATTTTGAGAAAATTGCCACTCTTCAGTACTACTCCAAACAATGGTGACTCGCTAGTACTCTCGACATCCAGGGCTTATTAGCCCACCAACCTGACCCAGTAGCCATTAAGGGGATGCATTGCGCGTTGTGAAAGTACTTCCAAATTATCTGCTACAATTTTAAAAATTTGAATATATTCATAGGGACCAAATTGGCTCGTATTGATCTGTTTAATTAACGTAAAGACTTATTTTTCGGATTAAAAACAAAAAAATTTAAATCGGATATTAATAATAATATTTTATTTCCCATCAATAATTTCGAAAAAGGGTGCCTTTACGACACTGCGTCAAACTTCAACGAATAATTTAAGACCAACAAGAAGCAAATATTTCCATAAATGTAGAAGATTTTTTGGAAATACTATTGTAGCGCAACAAGGAAAAATGTGCAAATTTACCATTGTTGCGCTAGAATAGTATTTCCAAAAAATGTTCTACATTTATGGGAATATTTGCTTCTTGTTGGTCTTAAATTACTCGTTGAAGTTTGGCGCAGCGTCTTAAAGACTCCCTTTTTCGAAATTATTGATGGGAAATAAAATATTATTATTAATATCCGATTTAAAAAATTTTTTTTTGTTTAATCCAAAAAATAAGCGTTTACGTTAATTAAGCAGATTAATACGAGTCAATTTGGTCCCTATGAATATTATCAAATTTTTAAAATTGTAGAAGATAATTTGGAAGTACTTTCTCGACGCGGAATGCATCCCCTTAATCAAGCATACCAAACTTCCTGCAAAGTGGCTGGAAACTGCATCGGAAGCGAAAATATCGCGGCCATCTTACAGCGCATAAATGATACCCAACAGTACAACAACATCCTCCATCAAGGTATGGGTGTGCCACAAATTAGCCGTGCCGCCGATCGGCCCCTCTGAGTTTCATCGGAGGGCTCTCTAAAAATCTTTTCGGTACCCTTACCGAAGAAGGCGGGCAATATTACCTTTCCGAAATGGCGAAACTTCAAGAGAAGGCAGTTCGAACAGCCCAGCTTCTAGAAAACCAGACCCACATCGTTCAGTCGGAATTTGCCTACTTACACGACCACACCACAAATCTTACCATATCCACCCAAGCACTGCAAAATCAAACCATTCGACTTGCAGCAGCTTTTAACAAAAGAGATGAGGACCTCGAACGACTAGCCTTCGTTGATGCCTATGAGAGATGGCTCTTGGGAATTGAACATCAGATCGAACAGTATCACTCCAGCGTCCTACTTCTAGTAGACACCGTCCTACTGGCCCGCCAAGGATCTATTCACCACGCCATTTTTTCCCCTGACAACCTCTTTCGGGTACTGAAAGAAGCTGTACAGGAAACCAAACTGGCGATGCCCTTCAACGATATCGACCTGCACATGGAGAACATTCAAGGCCTCTCTCGACTCCACGTACGCTGCCAGCAAGGCTCCCTGATCATTATCCTCGAGGTTCCCCTTCCGGCCAATGAGTACCACCACGTTTACCGAACTCATCCCTATCCCATGCATCAAAATCATGAAACAAATCGCACCTTATCCATGTTCATCCAACCACCCCAACCCTACCTCTGTGTCTCCTCCCCCGCTAAATATTATTCCTTCCTCTCCCGAGTTCAACTGGCACCTTGCTTCCACAAGAAAACAATCTTCCTGAGCCCTTCCGGCCCTCCGCTCCGGCCGATCCATTTCAATCAGGAGTGCGAAGTAGGTCTCCTATTACATCATGAAGCTACAAATTGGGACCAGTGTGATGTACGTCTGGCAGCCTCTTCGGGCAGTTACCGGACACAGCTGGAGACCCCGGGAAGTTGGCTCTACTCCCTAGCATCCAAAGAGGAACTCCGAGTAGACTGCGAGGGAATGCTGCAGAATTCGGAAATCCTTACAGGAAATGTTATTATACGCCTGGAACCGGAATGTCGAGCAGAAACAAATACCGTGCGCGTAGAGGCCCTGCACACCATCTCCTCAGCGCGCACCGAACACTTCGAGGCTTTAACATCATTACTTTTACTGGAACTGCTACCAACTCCCAAGAAACCAACACTGCAAAAACTATTCCAGATCCATCCAATCGTGCAGTAGCCCCTCCTGGATCGGGCCCACAGCTCCAACAGCATAGCCCTCAAGGACATCGAACACCAAGCCCGGGATCTTCAACGCCAGGACGACTTATTTCAGACATCTCGTGTTTGTGAAATTCAACCCAATTGTTATTCCGCTGGCTGGAATATAAGGAGGTTGGGCAAATAAACTAACTGCTATAGGTTCATCTGACCTTAACAAATTTTATTGTATGGTCCTTAATTTACGCCTAAAAAAAACCCTGCCAATTAGGGAAAAAAAGCAATTAACCTTAATACCAGGATTAGTACAAACCACTAATTCGTCGCAATCACATATACAAACCTGGAGATCTCTTCACCCCGGCAAGCCAATACAATAACTTTTTTCCTCCGAATAATGTCCTGGTAGATGACTCTCTACACCTCCGGCAAAGCGTTCCTTTCGTCGGTGTGCACACCACGCAAACTTTACATTCCCGTTCAGAAACTTAATCGTTACGCACGTAATCCTTCTTTCCTCTCCGAGCTCCACGGTTCCAGTGCCACCTCACTCTCTCTCTTCACTCACTTCTTACTCGCCCGCCACCCTTCCGCCTGTTTCCTAGGGTCTTGAACGGACTCGCTTGACCGCCAAATTCAAATACGTGTCATACTCAACATCAGGGACCCTCCTTTTTATCATTATAGCCTTAAGCGTAGTTCTAATAGTAAAATTAAGGGCGTCCGGCTTTAGAACTTCAAAAAAGGTAACCACTGCCATCACTGTTCAGAGCCCGCCAACAACACAGACTGAACAAAGTCTGATGCTGCCAACAGGTGCTGTCAGCATCCCACCAGTCCAAATGGCGTCTCACATACCCATGCTACAATACGTCCCAGCACCACGGGCAACCTTTAATCGCCGAGACTCCCTATCTCTGTAAAAGAAAGTACAGGAAACCGACTCCTGCGTTTTTATTTTTCAGCGGAACATTAACCCGCCTGGGATAATGTCCCATTTAAAGGGGAGGTGTAACGTAAGGGTCTCTTCTCTGTACTTCTAAACCAAGTATAGGTAATTTTAGTAATACGTAGAATAGTTAGAAATAAGAACTTATAAGAAAAGTGCTGAATTGGCTGTTTCAATACTGGGACTTCCGTTCACTTGGCGGAGCACGAAGCTCGAGATCGTTGCTCAATGCTGACACCCGAAATTTCCGGCTGGGTGCGTCAATGCTCGGACGACGATCAACGACCCGACCTAGTGAGACGCAGGCTGGAAGGTGTTGCGAGAGACAGGGGGTCTAGCACCACCTCCCCCAAAATTTTCGCATTTAAAATCCGGTCCGACCGACCAAACTTCAGTTATCCTGTGCATATCACTGCCGCGAGTCGCGTCCGAACATTTCGGAGCAGATAGCTCAACACTTTTCCTCGTCCGGCCAACGAAGTGCTGGTAGTCTAAGTCTTAATTGTAACTCGTACATACGCGAACTTTAGATATAAACTCACTACGATTTAAACCTACAATCTCTTACGACGACTACCGCAACCATAAAACCTGCCCAAACTTACAATGACCACAGCCATCCAGAAACCTGCCTACAACTTACGACAACCACGTCCACTATACAACAAACTGAATCGTAAGGTAAAGCCGAAATACCATTGCCAGTCAGACAAATCTGAACTCTAACGAAGAGGCATTTTCCCTTCTATTTGAAATACCACGAACCCCGCTGACCTTTTCGATCTTTCGCTGCTCGAAGACCGACGTTTCGATTGTATCGTCGGCTCTGTCAACGCACATTCAGCAGTGCCTCTCCTGACCCAATTATACTTGTGTGTCATTTGAGCAATGCTGCTTTGCTGACGCAGCGCCTAACGTAACAGTAGCAAAGAGAGAACGACTGGCGCACAAGAGTGTGTGTGTGTGTGTGTGTGTGTACTTGTACCCCTACACAAGCGCCAGCTGTGTGCCTGCTCTTCTTGCTAACGTCGAGTCCAAAATTGCGATGCGCGTCTTGATGTTTACATGTTTATAAGAAGGAAGGATAGACGGATAAAATGTGAAAAAATGATCAATAATAGGCAATTTTATACTCTTTCTAATTATATAAGGCTCATAGCGATTGAAGCTTTTAAACAATTTTGGTGAAGGATAGAAAGGTAATTGGTAAGAATTTACGAATTACGCTGCCGACGGTAAAAATCATGTGACTTTTGTTAAACAGAACAATTGTAATTCTCATCCAATCAGGAAGAACATGGAACGAGTATAATTCTATATTTATTTCCGAGTGACCCACGTTTGACAATTTTCAATAAATGTTATAATTTTCTTGCTGCTTACGATCGAATTCACTAGTGCGTAACAATTCCATACTCGCTTTGCTCGTTGCGCACTTCTGTCTTCTGTCGCCAACAACAAAAAATCTACAAGACTTATTAAAAATTCTCAAACGTGGGTCACTCAGAAATAAATGTAGAATTATACTCGTTCCATTTTCTTCCTGATTGGATGAGAATTACAATTCTTCTGTTTGACAAAAGTCACATGATTTTTACCGTCGGCAGCGTAATTCGTAAATTCTTACCAATTGCCTTTCTATCCTTCACCAAAATTGTTTAAAAGCTTCAATCGCTATGAGCCTTATATCATTAGAAAGAGTATAAAATTGCCTATTATTGATAATTTTTTCATATTTCATCCGTCTATCCTTCCTTCTTATAAACATGTAAACATCAAGACGCGCATTGAAATTTTGGACCCAACGTTAGCAAGAAGAGCAGGGACACAGTTGGCGCTTGTGTAGGGCACACGTACACACACACACTCTTGTGCGCCAGTCGTTCTCTCATTGCTACGTACGCGCAGAGCGTTTTCAAATATGTTTTCCTTCTCTCCTACAACGAAATAAATTTTGAAAAAATTGTTGCATCAGCTCCTTTTCAAGGAATTTAGAATGATTCCAGCCATGTATAGTTTCTATTTTTTCGTATTCGTAGTTTGTCCTCTTTTTCCCCTCAAACGCTTTAGCGCAGGCAATACATTGCTGGCTATGGAGTGGGGAGGAACGTGAGAAGTAACGACCTTGTCGTCTTACCCCTCGCTGCTAGAGTGGGGAGTCAAGCCCGTTTCTAGCATTCTCCCTGTTTTGCCGGCATTCGGGAAATTTCAACAAATTATTCAAAAATCTTGTCAAACGTAGCTCCCTCATTTCTTAACCGATTTTAATGTTTAAACACCTTTTTGAAAACGCTAGAAGGAGATCTAGAGGCCTACGTTGGTCGAATTTTGAGATTTAAATATTTTTTCAATTTTTTCCAGTTTTTCATTTTTCCAAATTCGACCAACGTAGGTCTCTAGATCTCCTTCTGGCGTTTTCAAAAAGGTGGCTAAACATTAAAATCGGTTAAGAAATGAGGGAGCTACGTTTGACAAAAGTTTTGCTCTGTAATGTCGGTATACGGATTCCCCTTAATAAAATAAAAAAATAATGTAATAATTTCACCATTGTCAAAGAAATCTAATCGGCTGTAACCTATAGTGCATAATCGCATAACCGCTCCTAGAAATGTTGTTCCAAATTTTGAAAAAAAAAATACAATTATTTATAGTTGCTAGATGTATTTAACATTTTTAATATAAAGATAAATTTAAAATATTTTACCGTGTGAATTAAGAATTGTACAACTTCCTATAATACTGTTTGTACTAGTGTCATATTGTTCTCCGGGTATAATAGATCCCACAAAAACAGACTTCGCCTGTAAAAAAAGGCGGCAAGTACATAAACCATTTAGCATAAATAATATAGTAAAATTATCCAATTAATAAAAGTAGTGAAATCCAAATATTAGGCAAGTGTATTTTTTCACCTTAGCAAAAGTTAAATTTTCGAAAAAAAAGGAACAACAAAGTTACTTGCCGGGCCCGTAATGTCCATGCACAGTGGGAAATTGAATCGTGTGTGAGATTCAGCTATAGCGTAGTACAGCAAATTTCATGTTAAAATACAGAGTGAAGTTAGCCGAACCACAGACGATTCAATTTCCCACTGTGCATGGACATTACGGGCACGGCAAGTAACTTTGTTGTTCCTTTTTTTTTCAAAAATGTAACTTTTGCTAAGGTGAAAAAATACACTTGCCTAATATTTGGATTTCACTACTTTTTTTAATTGGATAATTTTACTATATTATTTATGCTAAATGGTTTATGTACTTGCCGCCTTTTTTTACAGGCGAAGTCTGTTTTTTGTGGGATTTCATAACGTTTTGTAAGAGTATAATATTTAAAAAATTAAATAATTCTTTTAATTTTTCTACAGAATTTAAAGAAAATTTCCACACTTCTCATTTTTTGAAACAGCAGTGTTTAACTAATAAAATAATATATATTAATATTGAAAAAATATCACTGTCAACACATTGAATTTATTGATATTTGTAATGCATTCTGCATAAATGAACTTTATAATTAATGCCCAGGCTACTTTTTTAATGTTTTCAGTTTCACTATAATAAAAGTTTGATTAAATTTTTCATAATCAATAAACATTCTTTCAACATATAAAAATAATTAAGTAAAATGTATGTTTTAATTAATTTACATTTTCTGTTTATCAACATTTGACTTTTACCACCATCTGACCTTGCTAGACTTCACTAGTTTCATCAACTACTTGAGTTGATTATGGGGCAAGACTGGACAAGCAATTCGCAAAGCTTTGAATAAGCTACAATCAAGCATATATTCAAAGCTGACAATGTCGTTTTGCATATCACGTTTCTTTTTAGCACTAAATACTATCACATTTATGCTGCTAATTCTTGACAAAGGTGATATAGGAGATACATTGGCGAGTCGTCCTTATAACATTTCCTGTGCCAGAGTCCTCAAATGTTCGTTTCGCTAATTTCTATACACTGTTGAAACTGTCGGATTTCTGGTGTTGCAAAATGGAGTGGAAACCATTAATTTTTGGACTGAGTTTCAATTGAGAATAAACGTGCATTCTTTCATCCATACCAATGACCAGTATACTGCCTTTGGCCTAGAATACTAGCATAGGTAACAGAGGAAAACAATCAACAGTTATTAACTCAATTTTACAGAATTTCATCCAATGAGTCTCATCCTTAAATTATGGCTGAGCAATAGATGACGTTTTTCTGAATATTGGCTTATTCTTACTTTGCCAATCTTTCAATGCTTGCATCTTTGCCTGTTTCTAGTACCAGAATGCAGGAGTGAAAAGCCCAATTGTTGATTCAACTCCAATAGTCAGTATGTGTGCGAACCTTCCTCCTTGGATTTTTAATTCAATTGTACCAAATGTATTTAAGTCAAAGCACAAGTATTACTATTTGCTATAATACACTTGCACAGTGACTGTAAAATACTAAATGATAACATCTGAGTAAATCTGAAATCAAATTCATCATTTAAAAATCTCAATTCTTAAAAGAATATAATATTTTAAAGAAACATGAATCATTCCATTTTTTAATCAACATTTGACTTTTTATTAACATCTGACTTTGCGAAACTTCAGTAACTCCATCAGCTGCTTGGGGTGATGCAGGGGCATGACTGGACAAGCATTTCGCAAAGCTTTAAATAAACTACAATCTAGCATATAATTAAAGCTGACATTGTCGTTTTGCATACCACATTTCTTTTTAGCACCAATTACTGTCACATTTATGCTGCTAATTCTTGACAAAGGTATAACCTATCGGACAGTTGAAACCCACATCAGTTTAAAGAGAAGAAACAACTAAAACTGTATTTTGTTAATGATTTCAATATCTGGAAGTTTAGCATATAGTTTTCAAATACTTTAACAATTTCTTGCAATTAATATACTCTTGATAATCACCGATGCACATAAATGTTGAAAGTATACTTCTCCTTGGCACAGTGTTGAAAATATATAAATATTAATCTTACTTCATCCAGTCAACTCTATTCACCCCTAGTATGATAACCTATCGGACAGTTGAAATCCACATCAATTTAAAGAAAAGAAACAGTTAAATATGTATTTTGTTAATGATTTCAATACTTGGAAGTTTAGCATATGGTTTTCAAATACCTTAACAATTTCTTGCAATTTATATATACTCTGGATAATCACCGATGCACATAAATGTTGACAGTATACTTCTTCTTGGCAGTGTTAAAAATATATAAATATTAATTTTACTTCATCCAGTCAGCTCTATCCTCAGCAACTCAATCCACGTAGTTTCATCCTCAGCAATCAAGAGACACGGTGTATATTATATTTTAATCTTTCACTCCACACAGCTCGACCCTTAGCAGTCAGATAATAAACACATCACTATTTAATCTGCAATAAAATAACTCAAAGTACCAGAAAATATATTACATTTTATATCATAAAATTCATTTTTATACTTATCTAATCTGTTGATTCCTTTATGTAATTAAAAATCCTTTTAATGAGTATAACCTCATCAAATTTAAACAAGAACAGCCTCATCATGTTTTTTCATTTATTTATTTCATAATTAGGTTCAAATTGTTTTAAGGTCAATACTGTCAATCTTGCAGCTTAACCTGATTTAACGTAATAAACAAAGTAAATATATATCGCTGAGATACACACACAGACACACTGTTTACGATTGTGTGCAACTATATTTACGTTTACGTCTACTGACGTCACTAAACCTACGTTAAGCAGCCAACTTCAGCCCGAGACATACACTCTGGCTGGAGAAGAAGAAAAAGAAGATGATTATGAAGGAGAAGAATTTCAATTTTCGATAAATATATAGCTAACTCAGTATGAGATCTCTGGATTGCATGAATCGTTTTTAATGTTCATGGTTTTAAATGAAAGCTTGTTCCAAACTAGTTTAAGGAAAGCTTTACTTAAATCATAACAGTGGATCATTCACGGAAATAAATCGGTTTGAAAATTGAGGCGGCCAAACCTACTGTATAAGTTAATGGTAGTGCTCGGCGGTATAGACATGTCCTTATCTACTTTTATATGTACTTGCCGTCGAGACACTACCGTGTCTCTTGATACCACAGAGAATATCATTGAAGCCTCAGTTTCTTAGAAATTCTGCTGTCAATTTCCTACTTTTATCTACCGTATGCCTGTAATATGAAAAATAATAAATTGGTAGTATTTTCAAAATTATAAGCATCTAGATGTTTGGGTCGTAATATTTGTAAACTATTATCCTCATATTCTAAAGAATTTCAGTCCAAACTGAGTTAGAAGTGCTTTATTTGTTAGGATTTGGCATTAAATTTACTCCTTTTTTCATATTGTTTTGACCTTTAGGTCTCAACATCACCATTGAGTTCTGATATATTGTAACGAAGTTCCCCGTTACGTATACGAGATACCGAATAAAGAACATAAAAGCTACCAAACAGTGGATATTATTAATCCCTACGTTACCGACTCGTGAGATAGGCTCACGAGTGGATTATAGCTAACGTCAAGGATAGACCACGTTGACAGGCAGAGGCCCGGATGAAAAGACCGGCGCTCCAGTAAACGATGTCCAGGTTGTCCTGAGAAGTAAGGCAGGGCCATGCCAAACAACCCAGGCAACCTGAGATAAGGAGAAGCGGCCTCGGGGAGTCCTAAAACAATGACAGTGTCTATAAGTCCCCACGAGGAGGGGAAATAGAACATCGAGTCTGGCTTGAACGCTGGTTACGCGCGTCAAGCAGGCTGCGCGAATGTCGTGCGCAGACTGCCATAGCAGGCAGTCGGAACGCGACCATGGGACTGTGCTGATGTGTCCGTGCGTGCTGGTGAGCGCGTGACGCGGCACTCAGACATCCATGGGTCGGTTCACGTACGTGAGGCGTGTGCTATAGGCCAGCCTGCACGTACGTCACGACTGGATACCGGCCAATGCATAGTGGGTTGTGCAGGGGCGTAGTTAGCCCGTTGGAATGTGTCCCGGTGCCCTCCGTAATCCCATAGGCTTGCGCTATGGCTGGATGGGCCGTGAACATTGCCTCCGTGGTGGTCCGCTCCTGACAAAACGCTATGCTCTGGCAGTTGATACCGCATGTTCCCGCACTCCTCACCACCGCCTGTGTGTGTGGGTGGTGAGGGAGAAATGTATGCCCCTCAGCAGGCAGGTCTGCGAGGCTCGGACTTCCGTAAGGAACCCTCCCCTCTCTCCACGACCTAGCATACTGAGCGACCCTGGCTACGGCTACCGTCCATATGCATGGCCGCAGGGCCGTATAAGATGCATAGAGAATGGGGTCGAAAGACCCAATTGATAACGTAGGGTTGTTGGCCACCCAACTGACCTACTGGCGCCCTGATTCCGATAGAAAAGGACGGGCGAAGGTAATGGGAGAACCCGTAGTGTGAGTGGCCCCTCGCACTGACGGGAATAACGTTACAAATGGCGCCCAACGTGGTTTCTGATAATAGATTAATTATTCGGCGAACGAATAATCCACAAGTCCGAGAAGTTACCGGAAGTGTTGGAGTTTTCAGGGAATAGGTGGCCCACTATTTTCTGGAGGCTCGGAAACGCTGAAGAAGCATGAAAAGATCATCTGGTTGTAAAAGGGATCAAATTCTGTTAAGAATTGATAGCCTGATCGAATTGACGTGTTCACGTAGAATTCGAGCAACCCATGCTAAGCTAACGGAAAATTGGATGAGAACCACGGGCGCAAATATAATTTAATATTATATTCGCCCGTGTTAAAATCTAACGCTACCGAAAAGGCTACTTGACTGGGCAAGTGACAGCTGAGCGCTTGCTTGTAAACAAGTCGACCGGCTGAGCTGAGCCATGCTGCCTGGCGGAGACCGACCGGCTAACTGTCAGAGCAGTTCAATTAGCTAGCTATCGAGATGTTGCCAAACATAATTACCGAATTAAGCGCAGAATCGGAAATTTGGCAACAGATGATAACGCCTCGCTAACGCTCCGCGAGCCGGCAAGTCGCCTCACATCTCATCCTACCCTGGATCCCTATAGAACTATAGTTCTTTCCGTCTCTCTCTCTCAGCCTTCCTCGCTCTCTCTCTCTCTCTGCCTACAAATGGCTTCCTTGAACGCCTCGCCCTCGACCACGACTGCCGGCGGAACCGCCGACGTTCCCGTCGATCCTGTGCATATGGCACAGGACTCCTATGACGAGGATGCCCTCCTGGCATCCCCGTCTCCTGCGGGCCCTGTAGAGGGTCCCGCATCCGATCCCGTTCCCGTGGCGCAGGTTGTCCGTCAAACGCCAACCTGCGTTACTGTTATCGAGGTGGGCGGTAGCCCACCTGTTCTCGAGGGGGTATCGAAACACCCTGTAGAGTCTGGGCATGAGGAGCTGGGTACGCATGTACTCAGCGAATTAATGCAGCGACACTGCAGGATGCGTTCGGTAACCCCGACGCCTATGGAAAGGAGCAATCAGGGTCTTCCTAGACGTAGTCTAGTGGAGTTGCTGGCTGCTCTTTTCCGAGCGGACCTAGGACTCTACCACGAAGTCGTGGCAGCGGTCGAGGTGGCCGAGGCACCTGGGTTGAGCACCCCGGTCCGCAAACTCTCCCGAGTGGATCGTAAGCGGGCTAGGGAGGCCCAACGGGAGACAGCGGTAGCTGCTCCGGAGACGAAGCGGCCGTCATACGCAGCTATGGCGTCCGTCAAGCCTCCGAAAGGAGTTAAGCAACCGTTGCCGCCTAAGGTGACTCCGGCACCACCGGTGAAGAAGGCGAAGCCTTCCGATCCTGTGGCCACGCGCGCTACCGGCAATTTCGGCATACGTGTATACTGGAATTGCAAGGGTAAGGGCCATCGGTTTTCCGAATGCCCTACACCAATTACAGATGCTTTCTGTAAGGGGTGTGGGCGCACCGGGAAAACGTTGCGCACCTGCCCTGCCTGTGGGCCGCATTGGCAGACAATCGGTCCATACGTGGCGAATGCGGGTACGAACGTACCACGTAAGGTGATAACGGCAAAACGCAGATCCGAGCGTGGGAAAGTACACGCCCAACCACGGCCTTCCGAGGCGACTCCGAAGGGAGTTCCCCAGGTGGTGACCCCACCGAAGGAAAAACCTTCGAAGCCGCTAAAGACAAAGGCGGCTCGTAAGGAGGTTTGTATGGATAGGGTTTCACAGCTAGTCGAGCCCTAAAAATACTCCTCCTGCAAGTTATCGAATGTTACCGGTACGAGAAATCGTACGATCCCGCACGCTACCGTACACCTCGGTGAATTTCCCATCAATTTCCATCCTATTTTCCTTCCTTTTCATTCCTTTCCTATCCATCCAAAACAAAAACAGAAATTGATGAGCTTGAGCCAGTAAAGGCCAATGTTTTCAGGACGAGGTGAGACAGAGACCACACGTGGACCCTCTGTCGGAAAATGATACCGGTACTGCCATCTAGCGGTAATCGACGGCAAGACGAATCAATAATTCGTCGAAGTGCTGCCGTCTGTCGTGACTCGTGATCGATGGTACTGGAGGTCAATAAACTCGATCCTACTGCTGCTATCTAACGGCCCGTAGATGAAGAGAGCTATCGAACGCCTAGATCGAAAGTCGATTAATTGGAAGCCGATTGTTATCGAGCAGAAGCGATAAGTGAGAATACGAGAATCACTTAGATCGTCTGCGTATGTCCAAAGCTCGGGTGGGGGTAACCTATCCGACAGACGGCTAACGGGGCAAAAGAAAATTTTGCCAGAAGCTCGCCAGTGACAACCATTGGACCAGACACAACGAACAACGCTCTATTATATTCATACGTAGATGGCTGAGTCCACAGGACGGATAAGGAGTACCGGGTCGGGCGACTGATGAGTTCGCAGAACCGACAGCTATCGATGCTTCCCAGACAAGCCTGGAGAAGAAGATCTCGAGTCTATACGAGAAAATGAAAAAACTGGAAAGGTCTTTCCAGGATTTCATATCTCAAGTCCAGCAGGCTTTTGACAAGCTGCTGAAAAATATGACTGATACCGAGGAAGCAGCAGTGGCAGCTGCTCCGGTTACCAAAAAGCGTGCTAGAGACCGACCGCGAAAGACCGCGGCCGCTCTAACAGCATCGGCCAATCAGGGTCAACCTTTGTTGACGGTGACAAGGCCAAGTGATGATACCGAATCCCAACCGACATCGGACGATGCTTCGGCTGAGATATTCCAGGGGGCCTACAGGACGAGGATCCCAAAGGGAAAACCTGGAAAAGGTACCGGCCAAGGGAATGACTGTATGCCCCGTTGGGGTGTTCTCGAATTTCTCCAAAGGTCAAACTTAACCTTTGCGGGCGACGAAACGGAGGCGGTTGAGAATTTTATTTCTCGATCTGATGCCGTCCTGAACCTTCTCAGGGTAAGAGATTCCGACCTTGTTGACGTCTTTCCCCACATCCTAACAGGTGTGGCGAGGATGTGGTTTGAAGATAACGAATTCTCAATCTGGTCTGACATTAAGTCCGTCTTAAGGTCTTATTTCAGATCACAAACATGGGAGGAAGAACTAGAGACTGAGCTTCTAACAAGAACTCAAGGTGCTAACGAATCTGTGCGTGCCTATTTGAAGACTATACAGTCGTATATTCGGAAAATAGGTAAAGAAAGATCTGATTGGAGCCGTATCGCTATCGCGCACAAGAATATTGTACCGGTGTATAGAAGAGGCATTGCTATACACAAATACATGACGTATCGAGAATTCGAGCGTTTGGCGCTCAATTTCGAAGCCACTTATAGGCTGTCATAGAAATACCGTCAACCTGCCGCGCCTGAGGAAAGCTTAATTCCTGATTTGGCGTATACACGCAGTCATGGAAGATCCCGAGAGTCTAAGTGACACGGTGTGCGTGCCCTAGAAGTGGATAAAACATCCAGCTCTGATATCGACGAATCAACAACGGAGGACTCGAATGATAACGAAGAGCATTTGAAAGCCTTCAAATCAACAAGGAACCGACAAGGAACCAGTTCTAAGTCGAAACCTTCGTTAGATAAGGCAGCGGGCAACAATAACAGCCGGCAGGGCTCAAAACGTAAACAACCGGGCCCGAGCGCTACCTGCTTTAATTGCGGGAAAGCTGGACACGGTTGGTGTGCGCGTAAAAAGCAGAGAACAAGTTCTGTTACCGATGTGGCAGCAAAGGGGTTTCTATAGCGGAGTGCCCTAAATGCTGTTCAAAAAACGCCAAGAGGAGTTCATAAAATTTCCCGAGAATGTTATGACACTCCAAGAGCGGAAAAGCATGATACCGAAAATCTTGGGTGAAAACCAAGATAATATGATCCCGATAACTATGTCGAAGAATATTCAGCACAGCAATGTGTGAATATTAACCATAATTATCGCTCCCGCGACTTCTCAGACCAACATGTTATGTTGGACACGGAGAATGTAAACAAACACTCAGAGGACACAAGCGCTCGAGTGGTTGCTACCGAAAATTCGAACGATGATCAATCGGTCGATAAGTTGCCGGTCGATGATATTACTGATATAGTAATTACGACGTTTGGCGATAGATCTAGGAAACTAGCATTCTACAGCACGATCACCGTACAAGGGGAAAAGCTGCGTGCGCTGGTGGACTCGGGAGCCTCACGCACGTTTGCAGACAAAGTAGCCATTGAATTGTTTAAGTTGTGTAGCTATGTTGATACTGGAACAGCGGGAAGGGGGGTGCGGCGCGCGGGGGTCCCTGTCGCGAGGCGGGGGGTGTCCCCACTCCTCTGACGTCATGCCCCCCCCCCCTCGGTAAGCATATGAATTCCCCCACTCTGATGACGTCACAGAATATTTTTTTTTTAATTGCTTTAGGAACTGCTGCAATTTTTAATAAGTTTAGCGACTACATTCACCGCACCAGTATGATTAGATATAGATGTTTTTTTTATTTAAATGTATTGGTACGCTCCGATGTATTCGAACGTTTCTCAATACACGCGCATGAGCTCGCCATTGGCACTTTCCGATGAAATTCGGACGTGCCGAGTCCCCCTCACCTACATTCATATTTTAAATTTTTTTTCCACGATAGTCTTTCTCCCGTGGAGAGAGAGAGAGAGTGAGTGAGAGAATAGCGGTCTCGGATGTGCTATTCGGCTGAGCACAGCGTTTCGCGCTCACCGTGATCAAGCTCATCGTCCTCACCACGTTTCAATATCCCATCTATCCACTCTAAGACCCAACTACTTGGTTTCTTTTACTACTACTACCAATGCTGCTAGTACTAAGGTGAACCCCTTCTCCTATGTAAGGCTAGTGGAGAGGAAGAAAAATAATACACATACACACACATTTTTATTAAAATGACTTTAATTTTTAAAATAATAATAAAATACAAATAATAATAATTTAAAATATAGGGTTATTATTATTTCGCAAGTGAAGGCACGCAATCGCTGCAACATTCTCCCATTATAATATAACTGGGAAATTTTTACCTCCATCTTTCCCCCAAACAGAAACAGCATCTATGATTAAAGAGAGAAAAATTATTTATTAATTATTATTATTATTAGTCTTGACTATTATTAACTCTTACCGATTGGTGGTGACTGTCACACAACCCATATGCTCACATCGGCTATATATTGCGTAACTGTAACACAGCAGCAGCATGCTGTGGCAGCGTATGTGGCCACCACAGTGGTTGCTGCTGCTGAGGTATCCATCTGTTACCTAGCTGCACTGCCTGTTGTTGTTGTTGCTCTTCTTCAGGAGCATATGGCTTAACGATTGCCACTGGTATAGATGAATTTTTAAAATCAAATTTTTATCCGGCAAACTGATTTTTCTGACAGAGTTCATGGTGTTATGCTGTTAGAATCACTACTGAAGTGATAATTGCTCTCCTCTCCGTATTCAAAGAATAAAAAACTCTACATTAGCATTATGAAACACTCTGTACCTAGTAAGATAATATAAGCTGATGGTATAGAGAGAGAGAAAGGGGCTTCAACTTTTTTTTACTGTAAAATAATAACTACTTCAAGGTTGTGATGATACATCACCCAACAATTAGAAATTTAATATACGATCAACAAAATTTCAAAGTGTAACATAAAATTGAGATGTGTATATGCTTTAAATATTAAATTTTAATTAACCGGTTTCGATTTCACACGTGTATATTTTGAATTCTTTAAAGCTAAAAATAAGATTTAATTAGCAAAACAACAATTAATTTTTGACATTTCAGCGAAAATTGATATCTGCACACATCTTTAAGATATCCCTACCATCTCATTATTTTGTACCCCCTCCACTACAATTTTTTATTATAAATTCTAGCAATACTGCATAAGCGTTATTCTTGAAAATCTTCCAACAGTGGTAACTAGTGTGACTTGTATTCTAGCTTCAGTCAACAGTAGTAACTAGTATCAGTTAAAATATACAGGGTCATTCTCTAAAGACGGGACATAGGAGATTCGTGTTAGTTGACTATAGCGCTCAGGATGATGGTATCTGAGAGCGCTGATTGGTCAATATCATGTAGTGCCAACATGAAATGGTCCGTTACAAATAGATGAATACGAAAAATGAGACCCATCCGCCATTTTGGGGTGGAGAAGTGTTAACATGCTAGTTGTAACAGAAAGAGGTGTGAAATGGAAAAATGTCAAATAGTGAGGTTACTAAAGTAAAAATGGAAAATAATGAATGGAAAGTTCGAATACGGACCATTTCATGTTGGCACTACATGATATTGACCAATCAGCGCTCTCAGTTACCGTCGTCCTGAGCGCTATAGTCAACTAACACGAATCTCCTATATGCCGCCGTTAGAGATACACCCTGTATACTATGTTCTTGTTCACCATAAATCCCTCAATATCTATTATATGGGTGATACGGTTTAAACTGAATATTTTCTAAGTTGTGCGAAAAAATAAAATAGTATTCAATATTCTAAAGCTAGAACTGAATTGAAGACTACCCTGTATGCTCCTTAAGATTTTCCAAGCGTTGTAAGGGCTGTAAAAAATTTAATCTGCACGGTGTGGAAGGTGACTAACTAGACACTCGTAGAAACACTATTGGTCCGGTAGGGGCCCATTTGTTCCAAAATTTTTGTACAATGCGTTTGTCTCTCTACATAACTTTGTGAATATGGCGACCTGTCAAAACACTGGTACACTCCGGGAAATATATTCTGTCCAACTTATAACCAAATGTTTTAAAAGGCCGTACTTCAATAGCGGTCAACACTTTTCCACATCACGCTGGTTACCTGGTCTAGTGCCGAGTCCCGAGCAATAAACCGAGAACAATCGAAGAACCCTATAATATACTTGATACTCTAATCACTAATCCAAAATTACAATTTTTATATTTTTAATCAAACAGGTTTGAAATTATTATGAATACATTGCTTGTATTTTTAACATGAAAATGAATCCAAAAATGACGTTATTCGGACTATTATTTCTATATTAGTTATATCTTGCATCTCCCATTTTATTAAAACCTGTTAATAATCAAATTTATTTTATTCCAATATGTCTATAAATAATCCAAATAAGCATCAATTAACCCGTAGCAGAATCATACTAAAAAAATTGAAATTTTTAATTTTATGAGATGATTAACCTTTTTCTTTTTAAAGATAGTATTTTAAAATATTTACATTTATTTGTCAATTATATCTTAAACTAAAATTTATATTTGTTAATTTTTTAATAATATGTTTATGTCCTTTCCAATATTTTGGAGATTTATTTTAACTTAACGCACAACGAAGATATATAGTAATATTGAATTTTTATTAGAATTTATAGATAATAAAGTAGCAGCTTCAAGGTATAACTAAAAGAAATAATTGTTCGATTAATGTCGTATTTAGACTCATTTTCATGTTAAAAAGACAAGCAATGTATTCGTAATAATTTCAAATATGTTTGATTAAAAATACAAAAATAGTAATTTTAGATTAGTGATTAGAGTATCAGGTATATTAGGGTTCTTCGATTGTTCCCAGTTTATTGCTCGGGACCCTCAAGACTCGGTGCTAGATCAGGTTACCAGCGGGATGTGGAAAAGTGTTGACCGCTATTGAAGTACGACCTTTTAAAACATTTGGTTATAAAGTTGGACAGAATATATTTCCCGGAGTGTACCAGTGTTTTGACAGGTCGCCATATTCACAAAGTTATGTAGAGAGACACACGCATTGTACTAAAATTTTGGAACAAATGGGCCACTACCTAGTTTTCCAGTTATGAACGATTGAAGATGGACGTGCGAAACAGCTGATCTACGCGAGAGAAGAAATTGTATTTGTGCGCCGTGCAACTTCAAACGTTCATAGCTGAAAAACTATAAGCTTTATCGAAAATGCGAGCTCTTTAGGACAATCTACATGACGAATGGCTTTAATTATTACTATAGTCTCATCAAATTCTGTGGAAAAATACGACTGTACCATTGTCCCGCGTTTCGCCGTATGCCCTATATTTTAAGCATTACGAAATCTCCTTTTCTACAATTTTATTTCAAAATGATAATTGCATTTTTAGCATTTTCATTATATCGGTGAAATGAAATGTTCTCAACATTATTTTAGCGGTATTTATATGTGTATAGCTACAGATAGGGGAATAGCATAAATATGCGGAAAGCTTCGCAGTAAGTTTCGATGCTGGAGTGAAGGAACACGTTAGCGTGAGCCGCGAGAGGAGTGGAAGCCTAGCTTTCTTCGTAAACATTTTTGGTTTTCGTCCACCTCAAAAACGCGGGACAATGGTACGACTCTATTTTTCAACCGATTGCAATGTTTGTGGGCATGTTGGAATCGTTAGGTCTGGCACCTCGCCAAAGGGAAGCCCGATTTTTCAATTTGTTTTGCGTTTAAATATTATTAATGCGAATTTTTAAACAATTTTATTTTTTTTACGTTTTTTGGAAAAGACGGCTCCATTTATGACAAACTGCGAGTCCTAACGATTCCAACAAGCCCAAAAACATTGAAATCGGTTGAAAAATAGTGCTAGACAATTCTCCCTCGTTTTTCGTTCCGTAATGTTGGCTACAGAGGGCTTGAGGGATCCCTTTAAGGGAGTCGCGAACCCTCACGAAATGCATACTGTTCTATTCAGAATTTAATGGGCTTCAAGAGTGTACAATTAAAACAAATTAGAAAAATTTCCTACTATGAAAAATACAGAAGGTATTGGTTGGTGGTAATCACTATTGCGAACTTATTAAAACCATTAATAAGGTTATTATTTTTAATATAAATTAATGTATTTAATTGATTTATATGTAAAGTGAGCCCTTGATTTACTGAAAATACGAAAAAATCGAATTTTCTGAGAAATAATGGGTTCGCAATGGTTCTCAATTAGTGCCCGTAACTGTGGGCTAAAAGTGTGGGCTAACTTCAGCCTCATCTTTTCTACTTGCTTTTGTTTCACTATTTATCGACTATTTGACTTCTATTTTCAGGATCTTATCCATCAAATCACCTGCAAGCCTCCCACTATCAAGGTATGCTTCAAAATTCATATCATTTTCAAACTTTTTCTAAACTGTTGCTTTGATCATCAGCTTTGCAATATGGCCCTTTCTTTGGCAAACTAGGATCATTTATAATGGCTATTCATGAATACAAAAGTGGAAAATATAGCTCTGAAATCCTTAGAAACCTCTATTTAGTAGGTATAGTCCTTTCAGTTTCATTAGTGTACTCAACGAATGAGTAATCACATGCATAATAAGAAACTGATGAATTAAAACTGAAATTATACTTTCAGAGGCTTTTGTCAAAATGTTCTGCTACTCTTAGAATCACAGTACCTACATTTTAGGCCATAATAACCTAATAGTGCTTTAATTTCAAATAGCAGCTCATAAATTGACTTAATCCTCCACCTTCTTCTTAGCTATTACTCTGAACATCAGCTTTGCATTATGGCTCTGTTTCTAGCAAACTAGCATCATTTTTAACTACTTTCCATTGATACAAACTAGGAATATATCAATGAATGCAATGGAAGACACAGTTTTTCAGTTGCACTGCTTTCAATTTCCTCAGTTTATTCACCGTATGACCTATGACATGTGACTATGAAAATAGATCATTGTTTAAATATCTTAGAGGTGATAGGGCATACGGTGAATAAACAGAGGAAACTGAAAGCAGTGTAACTGGAAAACTGTTGCTTCCATTACATTCAATGACGTATTCCCTAGTTTATATCAATGAAAAGTAGTTAAAAATTATGCTAGTTTGCCAGAGAAAGAGCCTAAATGCAAAGCTGATGTTCAGAGTAATAGCTAAGATGAAGGTGAGAGAATAAGTCAATTTATGAGCTTCTATTTGAAATTAAAGCACTTTCAGGTGATTATTGCATAAAATGTAGGTACTATCATTGTAAGAGTAACAGAAGATTTTGAGAAAAGCCTTGGAATGTATAATTTTATTTTGAATTCATCGGTTTCTTATTATGCTTGTGATTCGTCATACGTTGAGTACATTAATGAAACTGAAAGGACTATACCTAAAAAACTGTGACTTCTATTGCATTCATTGATATCTATCCTAGTTTGTATTAATGGAAAGATGTTAAATAAGATGCTAGTTTGCCAGAGAAAGAGTTATAATGCAAAGCTCGTGTTCAGAGTAACAGCTAAGAGAAAAGTGGAAAAAGGGATAAATATAGAGGCAAACCTTGATTGTGGGGGGCTCCTACGTGATTTAAGGCATAAGATCTTGGAAATAAAAGTATAATAGTTGATGAATATTTCGATACAATTATGTATAAATAAAGCTTGTAAAAAATATCATCATTTTAATGTGGTACGTGTCATAGATAATGGGGTAATTAATCGGAGGAAACTGAAAGCTGTATAACTACAAAACTGTGGCTTCTATTGCATTCAGTTGCATATTTTCTAGTTTGTATTAATGAAAAGTAATAAATAATAATCCTACTTTGCCAGAGAAATAGCCATAATGCAAATCTGACGTTGAGAGTAAGAACTAAGAGAAAGGTGGAAAAAGGGATGTATATAGAAGCAAACCTTTATATTGAATGCCTTCAATGTGATTTAGGACATAAGATCTTGGAAGTAGTTTTTATAGTCGATAAATAATGAAATACAAACAAGTAGAAATGTAAGTAATTGAAATGACGAGCTCTTTTTGTTGTCACACTACTGCACGATTTTATCCAACTATTCATCGACTATTCAACTTCTACTTCCAAGATTTTGTAACCCAAATCACTGGCATGGTCTCCACTATCAAGGTTTGTTTCTACATTCACTCCACTTTCAACCTTTTTCTAAACTGTTACTCTCAACATCAGCTGTGCAATATGGCCCTTTCCTTGGCAAGCTAGCATCATTTTCATTTATATTTCATTAATATAAACTAGAAAATATACAACTGAATGCAATAGAACCCACAATTTTTTAATTATAGAGCTTTTAGTTTCCACAAATTATTTACCCCATTGTCTATCACACGTACCATATTAAAATGATGATCTTTTTTAAAAGCTACACTTACACATGATTGTAACAAAATACTCAATAACTATTAGACTTTCATTTCCAAGATCTTATGCCCCTTATCACCTGGAAGGCTTTCACAAACTAACAAGAAGCAAACCCTTGGATTTGAAGGGCTTGAAGGTGTTAAATGGAAAGAATGCATAGTTCAGCTGTATCTTTCGCTGTCATCAAATAACATTTATTCTAGCATGAAGCATGCTCTGAAACTTGTTATCGATATTGGTTCTAACTGCATAAGACATTCATAAAGTTTGGTAAAAGTTCAAATGACAGTAGTAAGTTTAAAGGACCATGAGCTATGATATCATGTGACCCATGGTCCTTTAAAACTTATACTGTTATGCACTTTTACTACACTTTAGAAATTCCTTATGATATTAGAAACATTATCGATATGAAGTTACAGAGTATACTGCATGCCAGGAGAAATGTTATGAGCTGAATGAAATTCATGCAGCTGAACCATGCTTTCGTCCCATCTAACCTGACTACGAAACTATTATTTTAACACAAAAAAGGGCATGCAAACTACAAATTATTATATTTTGGAACTAACCTGAGGTTTCCTGCAGCAAATCCAAAAAATTACACCCACTAAACACTTCACTGAACACTATTTAAATAAAACTCACTCACGCACGTCCGACTTGTGAGATAGCTGACCACCGTCTCAACGATGACAGCAGCGGAGCTTTTTATGCGTTCGCAAATCGCACTTGAAGTATGTGCAAAATATATATTTTTTAAAAATCGTCTTCTTACGTTGTTTCTTCCCTCAAAATAGTATGTTAATTATATTTAAAAAGCTTCTACAAATAAATATTACTTTTATTAAAAATAAATTAAGTTTACCGCTAATTGTGCGGAAGCTTGCCATTGGTCCATCGATCTGATAAACTTTATCATTGGCCAAGAAGCTCTGCACATTGTTCGCGAATAAGAAGGCAACGTGCAGTGTTTCATTCCCCACGATTCCCACGAAACACGTGGACCGCCTGCTGTTCAGCAGAAAAATGGTAAGTAATTTTGATATCATTGCATGCTAATACATGATAGAAGTGATGTGTAGTGTTCTTCCGCGATGTTTTGCGATATAGTTTTGATAAGAATTTCCAGTTACGAATGCATATATTGTAAACTGTAGAATATGTCATATTTATTGTATTTATAATAATGCAATATGGCCGTATTTTTGTATTCTTGAGAGTAAGAACACAACAATACAGCCATGTTGCATTTGAACAAATACACGCAAATACGACGTCATATGGTTTCCAATATATGCAATCGTAAGTGGACTTTCTTACTATCACATATGTTTTAAAACATTGCAGTAGTATATTACACATCAAATCTTTCAAGCATATGACATTTTAATAATATTTTTATTTTTTTATTTTCAGAAAACCAGGAACTCCGAGGAAAAGAAGGAGGGAGGGGCCAGAAGAGGGCTGCCTCATCCAACCCCTCTTCGACCCCCGCAACTCCGCAGCCAACCACGCCGTAGCCGCCTAGCGGCAAGGAGAAGGAGGGGGGGGAGAGGTCAAAGGTGACCCCGCAGACCGCCAAAGCGGGGGTTTTCAAAGGTCCGAGTGCCGCCCCCAAGCCAGGGTGATCCGCGGACCCTAAAAAACCCCTGCACCGGCGGTCTTTGCCTTCGCTGCGGTCTACCCCAAAGCCAGGGGTAGTCGCCGCGGCCCTGCCGACCACTCCCAAGCCAGGGGAATGGGCAGGGACATCGCGAACTACACCGAAGCCAGGGGTAGCCGCAGAAAGGCAGGCCGGGCCAAAGTTCTCGGCCAATTCTAGGCCGAAGCCGGCAATTTTGCCGGCAGCTATTCCGCGTAGTGCGGTTCGTGGGCGGTCCCAAGAACCGGGACCGTCCCGAATCCATACATACGCGGAAACTGTGGCAGGGCGGCGGCCTTCTTCGGCGGAAGCAGGGCTGTTGGAGGAAAAGGTAAGTTTGACAGAATCTCTCCAAATATTGTATATATTAATAAGAATTTTATTTTTCCAGATTAAGAAACTCCTTCGGAAGCAGCAGCGGCAGCGCTACCGCTGAAAGAAGGCCGCGCAGCGAGCAGCTGATCTTGTTGTAAGTATAAACAAGATCAAAATTAATAAATATAAAAAATAATAATATATTTTTCCATTTTACAGCTCTTACAATTGTTAAGAGAGGAGAGCAGCCGCCTCGCCCACTCCCCACTAAGCCGAAGTCACACCCCGCGATGCCACAGTCGCACCCCGCGATGTCGTAGTCGCTCCCCCCGAAAAATCTGTCGTGGCAGCCGCCATTGCCGCCACGACAGGTAGGAGCCCATGCTCCCACCAAATGTCCATGGCACAAGAAAAGATGTATGCGCCGTGGACATTTTAAATAAATAATAGTTTAACTCATAATAGTGTATTTCTTTTATAAACCCACCCCAACCTCGCTTCAATCGTTCACACTATCACAATGATTAAAATCATGAAATTCTTCTTTGCTTTTTCATTTATTAGTCAAAAAGTACTTTCCCCCTTCATTGAAAGTAAACAGATACATGACTTCACCTAGAACAGAAATAAAATAAGCACAAAGTAAGTTTTCTTAATAATTTACACAATAATTTTCATGTTTTGTTAATAAACTACTCATCTGATATAGTTTTTCTTCTCTAAAATTTATCGAAATCCATCCTTCCTTTTCGCAGTCGTTTTCCACAAGTGTACTTTTTGTTTACGATGCAAACGCGCCATGTGATAGCTATGGACTAACTACCTAGATCTAGATGTACGTTTGACGGGACTACACGCTGGAGAGATAGATAGATAGATAGATAATTTATTTAATTATACAAGAGCAAAGCTCCATGTGTACAAAGGTTAGCAAAATATTATAGAAATTAAAAGTGAGAGGAAGGACCAAAGAACAGGAGGTGTTCTCCAGTCGGTTCCTACCATAACAATCGCTCTCTTAAGATACTAAGGAGTGTAAGAGATAAAAATTAAGCAAGGGTTGCCACCTCTTATCTAAAGTAGCGGACGCACATTCGTAAGACACGGCTAGTAATCGAAAACGAGCTATGTAGGAGTCGCATTTAATACAAAATTGTATAACGCAGCTTTGAAACCACCCAAACTGACAGACTGCCTGATCGCAATGGGTAAAGAGTTCCAATAACGAACCCCTTTAAAAAGAAAAGAGCCTTGATACGTAGCAGTTCTACAAAGGGGTATTTTAAGATTCAGTGCCCCACGCCTGGTGCTACCGCTATCAAAAACTGGGTGTGTAAGTTCCTGGATAGAGCTCCCAAAGACAGTTGAGTTTGGCAGGTGAAAGGCCTTATACATCGCTATGCCAAGAAAATAGGACCTCCGCTCCTCCACCTTCAGAAGAGTTGCTTTCTTGAAATATGGAGTAATGTGGTCAGATCGCTTAACACCATACACGAAACGCACACACGCATTAAGTGCCCTCTGCAACCTAATGCTCTCAGCAGCACTTAAGTCCGTAAAAACCAAGGAACAATAATCAATTATGGGGTAGACTAGAGATACCACCAGCTTAAGTCTAAGACCAAGTGACAGGGCACCACGATTGGATCGCAGCTGATATAATGTGCGATAGATTCTTCCACACATATCCGTAACAGACTCGCGCCAGTTAAGAATAGAAGCTATGGTGACACCAAGGTTACGGACAGAAGATACGAAAGGAATTGGACATCCATCAACAATAACTGGCGAGACCCGCGAAAGCACTAAACTGTTTATGAACCTTGATGATCCAAGATCCAAGGCAGAGGTTTTATTTGGATTAAGGTCAAGATCATTGCATCGCGCCCAATTTACAAAACCTTCAATACATACATTTAGTTTCTCTATACACCTATCAATATCCTTGGGGTAGCAGTGAGCACATACCTGGATATCATCTGCATATCTTATTAAGAGGTAGTCTTCAAAAATAGGAGCGACGTCGGAAGTATAAAGCGAGAAGAGTAGTGGCCTTAGCACCGAGCCCTGAGGCACCCCAGAAGTAACCGGGTGCCAAGTGGAGACCTCCTTACCGATTCTAACAGCACATCTTCGACCACTAAGATAGGACCAAAACCAACGAAGAACTGGACCAGAGAAACCAAGAAGCGCAAGTTTACGCAAAAGGTTAACGTGATTGACGATGTCAAACGCTTTGGAGAAGTCAAAGAGGACTAGTACAGATAGCTTTCTCTTGTCAATACCCAATCGAACGTGATCAGTAAGCCTCACTAGCGCATCCTGCGTAGAGCGACCCCGGGTAAAACCATATTGCGTATCATCACTATAATTAGAATTGTTTAAGAAACTGAGAGTGAAGTGATGAACTAAGCTCTCTAAAACCTTAGATAGAACAGGAATGATAGAGATCGGCCGGAAATGACCCTCCTCCGTAGGGTTCTTCACCTTAGGAATAGCCGTAATGTATATAGACTTCCAACTCGAAGGGAAGAAAGAATAAGACAGGGAGAGGTTAAAAATCTCTAGACAGACAGGCAGAATCACAGGGACACAAGCGGACAAGAGCTTAGAAGGGAGCTCATCGCTACCAGCAAGAAGCGAGTCAGAGAATTTAAAGTAGGTGGTAAGAGTCGCGATGTCAATGCTGGGAAAATAAAAGTTATTTTCATTATAAATCGGCAGTGGCACAAAATCCATAGGAAAAGAATCTGGATCAGTGTGAATGGAGGAAGATCTGTAAATACTGCAAAAGAACATACATAACTGATCAGAACCGAAGCCATGCACTGAGCGAATCACTCCAGAGGGGACAATATTAAGACTGCGAAGACAGTTCCACAGATCTTTAGAATTGTTGCATTTATTAATTAAATGCATGCAATAGTGTTCCCTGGCTAGTCTGATCAAGGATTTCACTTCATTCCGAGTACTGCAATAAAGTGCGCGAACAGATTGGTAGGCTTCAGAAGTGCTTGGCATACGCCGCAGCCTATAACGTAGCCCATTTCTTGGGATATTGCTTCCCTTATGTCCACTGTTAACCAGGGAGACCTCACTTTCCTAGGCGAACAATAAAAGCTGGGTGTAAATTTATCGAGATGCTCAAGTAGCAGCAAGTTTAGATCCTTCACAGAAAGGTCAATAGAGCCATAGTGGAATAGAGCATCAAAATTCACACTATATAGGGAGTTCATTGCTTCAGAGGTGGTGAGATTAAGCCAGCGACGACCTCCCCTCAGAATTGGACGACGACAGGGCACTAGAGAAAAATGCTACCTAATATTAATTAAATCATGCCCAGACAGGAAAGGAACTGCAATTTGTGCCGCTGATTGAACCCTATCAGAGTCATCAACCAAGCAAATATCGAGCCACTTATGCGATGTAGAAGTATGGTGCGTCGGTTGAAAGGGCACCAAATAAAATGACGGTAGTTCCACCAAACGCAATAGATACTGAGAGTCCGCCGAATTGGAGCAAAGATCTGCGTTAATGTCACCCATGATAATCCTGCATGCATAGTTCTGGGAGATATCCGTAAGCCCCTCTTCAATAACATGACAGAACGCAATGCGAGGCAGGCGGTAGATGACACCCAGAAATAACGTGGCGGAATCAGTCATTAACTGAGCATAGAGGAATTCAACGTGCGGTCTATATGAATCAGCGCAAGCCGAGGACGCAATGGGTCTTACATTAAAACTATCGCGGAAGAAGATGCAAACCCCCCCCCCCCCCCCCCCCCACCCCTCCTGCCATGTCTATCACAGCGCAATACTGAGTAACCCGGCACAGCAATTGAGTCATCAGGAATGGAAGAAGTGAGCCAGGTCTCCGAGACCATGATAATATCAAAGGTCTGATTAGAGAAAAAGTTTCGAAACTCACTAATGTGCCCCGGGATGGACTGGGCATTTACATGGCTAACATTCAAAGTATTGGCATGAGAGACAGAGCAAAGAGATGTATCAGAGGGGTGCACTCCTCATGCAACCAACTTGGACAAGTCAGCCTCAGTATTAACCAGGATTACTGGCGCAGACCTGTCCTTACGCACCTTAATACTACCATAGTCATCAATCCACACGAAATCAAATTTGGCCTGTTTAGCCGACGCCTTAGTCTTTTTAAGAAGACTGTACAATGTGGGAGGCAAGAACCTATTAATATATACGTTAGTTTTATCAAACGAGCCATTTATAATATCAGCCGTAAGACGACCCTTATTAGCACGCTTCGCAGCAACAATACGATCAGTGGTAGCCTCATTAGCAAACCGGACATGAATTGTACTAGGCCTATTCCCAAGTTTAGCATGTAAACGACGAGTAGCTATTATAGCCTCCGATCCAAGAACGATGTTAAGCTCTTTTAAAAGTTTCAATATTAAGGTGGCGTCAGGTATATCTTTGGCAGAAGGAATTCCAGAAAAAAGCAACTGTGTCTTGTTTGCAATGAATTCCAGATTGGTAATTCTCGCCGAAGCACTAGCATCAAGTGTGGAGGGTTTATGATCAGCACCCGAACCGTCCTCCAGCAATGAGATCCGCTGCTGTAAGCCATCACAAGTCGACCTGAGTTCACCAGCAATAGTCTCAACCTCGGCCACTCTCTTTCCAATGGTGTCAATTTTTAGGATGCAGGAGTCAACTTTGGTAGACAGGTCATCAATTTTTGAGAGCTTGTTGTCAATGCTATCAAGACGTTTATTAAGTCCAGCAATAAGCATAGCAAGAGTCGGTTCAGTTGAGGATTGAAGTCCAGGGTTCCTTTCCAGCGACGCAGACCTTCCTGTAGGCTTTTCTTTGTTAATCAACTTGCTCGATAGACTGGCCTCAGATGCATTATGGCAAATATTGCAATTACACGCCGGTATCGGGGCATCTAGGCTGATATTGAGCTTCTGTCGTACACAGTGAATGTGAAAGTAATGATCAGGAACAGCACAGAATTTTGAGAGGTCCGACTTGCCAACGAAACCACCACATACACCGCAATTTATAGTAGGCATAGTAAATAAAAATAAAGAATTAAAAGTTAAGAAATAAGATGGTAATGCGGCGATATACACGGTGTCACAGCGACACTAGTCAAAAATTGAAGGGGTGATAAAGGAGGCAATAAGGAACGATTATTATTAATATATGTGTTATCTCAAACCTTTCAGCTCTTCTCTGCAGCCCTTCAAAGTTCCTACGTCGGTGAGCGCTTGAGTTAATAGTAGTGTCAGGCGTCAGCTGACCGGTACAGTCCGACCATGGCTGTAGTTGTTGTTGCGGCAGACTCCTAGCTCCTGCTCCTCTCTGTTCATAAAAGGAACTTATAAAAATTGTTCAATGTGTCTTCCGTTATTGGAGACACAAAGTTCATATCGCCTTCGTAAGGAATCGCGCACACGACCAAAAATTCCAGGCGTTTCGCGAACGGTTTCACAGGCAGCCACAATTCGTGCGAGCAGTTCTTCCTTCGTGTGAACGGGAGTTTGGTACACAAGAGCCTTTAAATGACCCCATAAGAAGAAATCTAATGGGGTAAGGTCTGGAGATGGTGGCGGCCAAGCAAACTCACTACCTCTGCTGATCCAACTGCGTGGAAATTTTTGCAACACGAATTGTACTGCACTTCGCGTAAAGTGAGCTGGTGCTCCGTCGCTTTGGAACCACATTATCTTTCGGATAGATAATGGGACGTTTTCCAAAAGCGTTGGTAACGACACGCGTAAAAATGCTTCGTAATTCGCACCAGTTACTCGCGACGGTAATACGTACGGCCCGATTATTTCGTCACCAACTATACCTGCCCAAACACTAACGGAAAACCGATTTTGTACGTGTACGACAGCCGTAGCATGAGGGTTTTCCGAATTCCACACATGACTATTCTTTAAATTAAAGAAGCCGTTGCGAGTAAAGCACGCTTCATCTGTGAAAAATACGTAGCGCGAAAAGTCTGGATCTGTCGCACATTTTCTTAAAAATCGGGCACAAAATTGTTTACGCTTCACAAAGTCACTGCCACTTAAAAGCTGAACTTTTCTTAAATGATACGGGTGCAAGCCTTCTTCATTTAAGACACGCCAAACACTCATTCTGTCCGATTGTAGTTTGTACGCAAGAGCTCTAGTGCTGATTTCTGGCTCCTCGTTGACACGTTCGAGCACTGCTTCCTCAAATTCAACAGATCGCGTTGTACGATTAGAGGTTTCTGGAGCCCTTCGCTTCACCGATCCTGTTTCGCGTAATCTTTGTGCGATAGACAAAAATATTCTTCGATCTGGGTGCTTTCGGTTTGGGTAACGTTCTCGATAGATACGCGCGGCCTCCATCGAATTACCAAAAGCCATCCTGTACACGAAATGCATATCAGCAAGCTCGGCAAATGAATAATCACCATCCATTTTTAATTCGCAATGGACGCTAAATTTTAGTTCAATGTTCTCGAAACGAAGACACGAATAATAATAGTGCTAGATTTTTATCTTCTGCGTTAAAACAAAAGCCGTGCATTGCTATGTTTACATTTTTTTAGTGGCCAAATTAGTAAGAACTCTATCTAAGCATTTTGTTGAAAAAATGTAAACATAGCAATGCACGGCTTTTGTTTTAACGCAGAAGCTAAAAATCTAGCACTATTATTATTCGTGTCTTCGTTTCGAGAACATTGAACTAAAATTTAGCGTCCATTGCGAATTAAAAATGGATGGTGATTATTCATTTGCCGAACTTGCTGATATGCATTTCGTGTACAGGATGGCTTTTGGTAATTCGATGGAGGCCGCGCGTATCTATCGAGAACGTTACCCAAACCGAAAGCACCCAGATCGAAGAATATTTTTGTCTATCGCACAAAGATTACGCGAAACATGATCGGTGAAGCGAAGGGCTCCAGAAACCTCTAATCGTACAACGCGATCTGTTGAATTTGAGGAAGCAGTGCTCGAACGTGTCAACGAGGAGCCAAAAATCAGCACTAGAGCTCTTGCGTACGAACTACAATCGGACAGAATGAGTGTTTGGCGTGTCTTAAATGAAGAAGGCTTGCACCCGTATCATTTAAGAAAAGTTCAGCTTTTAAGTGGCAGTGACTTTGTGAAGCGTAAACAATTTTGTGCCCGATTTTTAAGAAAATGTGCGACAGATCCAGACTTTTCGCGCTACGTACTTTTCACAGATGAAGCGTGCTTTACTCGCAACGGCTTCTTTAATTTAAGAAATAGTCATGTGTGGAATTCGAAAAACCCTCATGCTACGGCTGTCGTACACGTACAAAATCGGTTTTCCGTTAATGTTTGGGCAGGTATATTTGGTGACGATATAATCGGACCGTACGTATTACCGTCGCGATTAACTGGTGCGAATTACGAAGCATTTTTACGCGAGTCGTTACCAACGCTTATGGAAAACGTCCCATTATCTATCCGAAAGATAATGTAGTTCCAAAGCGACGGAGCACCGGCTCACTTTACGCGAAGTGCAGTACAATTCGTGTTGCAAAAATTTCCACGCAGTTGGATCGGCAGAGGTAGTGAGTTTGCCTGGCCGCCACGATCTCCAGACCTTACCCCATTAGATTTCTTCTTATGGGGTCATTTAAAGGCTCTTGTGTACCAAACTCCCGTTCACACCAAGGAAGAACTGCTCGCACGAATTGTGGCTGCCTGTGAAACCGTTCGCGAAAAGCCTGGAATTTTTGGTCATGTGCGCGATTCCTTACGAAGGCGATATGAACTTTGTGTCTCCAATAACGGAAAACACATTGAACAATTTTTATAAGTTCCTTTTATGAACAGAGAGGAGCAGGAGCTAGAAGTCTGCTGCAACAACAACTACAGCCCTGGTCGGACTGTACCGGTCAGCTGACGCCTGACACTACTATTAACTCAAGCGCTCACCGACGTAGGAACTTTGAAGGGCTGCAGAGAAGAGCTGAAAGGTTTGAGATAACACATATATTAATAATAATCGTTCCTTATTGCCTCCTTTATCACCCCTTCAATTTTTGACTAGTGTCGCTGTGACACCGTGTATATATAAGATTACAGGGTATTCTACCGGTAAAAAATAAATAAATAAATACGTGGTATAACAATAAATAGGAAAATAAAATACCAAATAGACTAGTAATAAATAAATAAATAAATAGTTGCGTGATATATCAATAAATAAAATATACAAATAAATCGTTGTACTAACACTAAATAAATAAATAGATAAAACATGCGAACTGTACAATAAAGGTGCAAAGAAAGTTGACAAGATAAAAATAACAAAATATAAAAATAAAAAATTAAAATAACAATTCAAGAAAATATGTAGGCCGTTAAGTAAAAAAGCAAGAAGAGGCGCTATCATGAAAGGTCCATGGACGTGGGATACTGATAAGAAGCAGTGCTGATAACTCGTGGGAAATCCCTCTCCCCACCACGTCGACCAAGCTGGCACGCACACATGCATCCGTCATGCGTGAGAGATCTTTGCACCCCTAGCGGAGAAAACCGAACTATTAGGTGCCCACTTGCACTCCTAGCGGAGAAAAGCGAACTACTGGCTACCCACACTGCCATTTGGCATATCTGTGTTTCGGCTACCTTCGCTGGACGTCGATTCACTTCGGGTGCAAGCGAGAGCGGTATAGTTTCATCGCTCCTCTCTTTCTAATTCTTACTCCGCTCGGCTACTTGGATTAGTCGGATTCTCTCTCAACTTTCGTTTAAAATCCTTTTCACTCATCTGTTCCGCTAGAGTAGGATAGCGCGAGTTTTGCTCTCTCTTTCTCTCTCTCTTTCCTATCTCTCCCAATGCGTTGCGTATCTGTCAGCGGATTAAAATTTTGTCAATATAAACATAAGGTTTTAATATAACATTGTACTACATTTATTATTATGACAGTATGCAAGATATATGTTCTTCTGGAAAGGAGAAGGAGTGTTTGTCGAGAAATCAATATTGTAATTTACTTGCAGTAAAAAGCAAGTGAATATCTTTCACAAATTTTTATGAAAATTAATGTATGCTTTGCAATAACCTAATTATCGTTTTAGCAATATGTATTATAGTATTTCTCATCAATTATGTATAATTTAAAATTTCATGAGACTTCGAGCAAAATAAACAGCTTGCTGTCATTTACAACACATTTATATTATTTCAATTTGTAATTATTTTCTCTTTTCAATACTAAACAGCTATACATTGTTGGAATGATCGATTATTACAACAAAATTTCAAGCACTCTGAAACATGTAAAGCACTTTGTAATTCCAAATTACCATTGACATGCTTCATTTAAATAAATATGTTTTTCAGCATTATCCATGTTTCATGTATCAATAATCCTTGTGTCCTCCTGTCAATATATCCTTCATTTGCGTTCATCTATTTGAAAATAATTTAATCTTATATTACTTACACTGGCACTAGATGATTTATTTGTTTTACCTATTGATTTTAAGGGTAAACGACTTTAAGACAAAGATAAAGATAGATTATTATTAATTTTTACGGAAATTGCATGGCACACATGTACTCAAATCTACTGCAATCTTATTACATTTGAATAAACTACATTAAGCTATTCTGAATGACTACAAAATGATTACTTATCACAATATTCTAAAATAGGTGTAAGGATTTAGAAATGAAATGTACAATTAAAGTTCGTTATAAAACGTTTATTTTAAGCAAAATTTCTTTAAAAATAACAAATATACCCTCTTGCGGGCTGAGGGGGTTGAGGCTCCGTGCGACGGTTGTCCGGCCGGCTATAATAATTGCGGCGCGATTGACCTCCAAACGATCTTCGATCTGCAAAAAAAGTATATGTCAATGTGAAAATATTTATCGACAAATAAATGAAACTGTAATCTAAGTTTTTACGATTTGAACATGGAAGTTATGTAATGTTACTATAGTTGTACCAAACACCCATAAATAATACAATTTCTATATTTTTAATCCCGTGCCAAATCAATGATAATCTATATAATTGGAATATGGTTACATGCTACGTTTGAAGCTGTAAAGGGGCTAGCTTAGAAAATTTTTATTTACCTGGATAATCGCGCCGACGTCTTTGAGGCTGGTAGGCCTGTTGCTGCTGCTGCTGCTGCTGCTGCTGATACTGCTGCTGCTGCTGCTGTTGCTGCTCCTCCTCCTGTTGCTGCTGAGGCTGTGGTTGCTGTTGCTGCTGAGGCTGTGGTTGCTGTTGCTGCTTCAGCTGCATCTGCTGCAGCTGAGCAGTTAAATTTTGCAGCTGCTGCTGCTGCTCCAGCAGCTGCTTCTCTTGCAGCTTCCGCTGCTTCTGCTCCTCAACGAGCAGGCCCTCTATCCTGCTCGTTCGCTCCAAAAGAATGAGCAGCCTGTCTCTCTCGGTATCTATAAGTTTGAAGGAGTAATTAATAAATGTTTAAATAACATTTCAGCAATAATAAATTCATACTTACAAAGCAGCCTATCCTCCTCAGTCATGGTTCTGGAAATGAAAATAAAAGAATTAATTAATTTCATAAATATTTTTTGCATTTGTAAAAGTTTAAAAAATGCTATTTATTAGAAATTATTTTCAGTTGTCTATAATATTGTAAAATATAAAATAAAACTGTTTTAACATGTTAAGTAACAGTAATAAGAATTATGTCTGGAAAGAACTAAATCATTAATACTGATATTTAACGGGTTAAAAGACGAAAAATTACGTTGTCAAAAATTATTATCACTCCTGCTCCATATATATTTACTACTAAAATTGTTTACTTATGTCAATTTTGAATAATAATCTTAATTAACAACGAAAATTTAATTATTACATTACACAAATATTTTTAATAACTTTGAAAGTACTTACATAACAGTATTTTCCACTGCTTCAAAACAAAATACGGCACTAGGAGCTTACACCACACACTTTTAAATACGACTAACTAACGCTTATAATATCCCGAATACATGGCCTAAGAAGTATACAGTGTATATGGTGATATTAACCCGTGGGAAATTTTACTTCCCACTTTATTTCCGTAGATCATATAATAAAAGGGGCAGGCTGACTTAGTGGGGACTTGAAAATACCTCAAAATATCATCATCGAATGTTTCCTATTTGGCTGTTCGCTGATGGGCCCATAAATCAATCATATCATACAGCATAATTGGTGTGATTTATACCACAGTTCCTAAGACTTTTATGAAATTGATTTTTAGTCCACACCGCACCACTTACATTAAATGCATAAATGAAATATCATTATGTAACAATTGTATAAGATTATAATAAATGTATTTAGGTAATAAATAAATTAAACTTGTTATAATTCAGCTTCAATAATGGTATTTTATTAGGCATTTTTAAAACTAAACGTACAAATACTATTAGTTTTAAATATGAGCTCATGCTTGATTAATCAAATGTTAACATGATGACTGAAGGAAAAACTGTAATTGAAGGTGTACTGTAAAAATTTGCCCATATATGCATAGTTTATTGGTAAATACGTTTATGAAATGAATTTAGTTATTTCTAAGGTAATTTTATATTCTGAGATTACAGTGCTTCCTCCTTTTCTATAAAATCGTCGTCAATATTTCTTAATATCTTTTCACTCCTTATATATGTACTTGAAAACTAATGCTTATGCAAATCGGCATACGGCTGAATAGCTAGAGCACGAGACTACTGATTCTGTGGTCGCGTGTTCAAATCCAGATAATGTAACTCATTTTTTCTTGAGAAATACTAATTTAACTGTAACATGAAAATGCAAAACAACAAATTTTTAAAATTTTGTCATTGCTAGCTGTGTTTGTATATAATAATAAATATATAAAAGGAAACGAAACCTTTGTATCCACGGCAGTTGCCTAAAACCTGTTACAGTCAAAACTGTTGCAAAATTTATATTTTTGTGTTTGAGATTGTGAAAAGTGATAGAAAGTGTTGTGGAAATGTCTTCCGATTCATCCAGTCCAACAGAAAAAAGAACAAGGAAGTCCCCCCTCCACTGCAGGAAATAAGAAGCCTACGAATAAGAAAATATTTCAACATCACTGGTACGACAAACATCCATCTTGGAGGAAGTGGTTGAAAGAAATTACGGAAGACAAGTATAAATGTTATTGCTTATTTTGCGAAAAATCTTTGTGCAGCGGGTATTCGGAAATACAAAAGCACGAGTCGTCGGTTTTACACCAAAGAAATACGGATAAATTCGTAACAGTTGGCGATCGTGGTCTTCCGCAAGCTTCTACTAGTAGCTATTCTGAAGCTAGAAAGAAACCTGATTTCGAGTTTCGTGATCGCGTGAAAATCGCGGAAATTAGAATAGCTACATTCTTTGTCGAACACAATATTCCATATTCTGCCAGTGCCGCAATGATAGATCTTTTTCAAAGTATAGGCGAGGAGCCGCTAGTCCTACAAGCTGTAAAATTAAGACGCGCTAAATTATCGAAAATAGTCAATAACGTCGTTTGTCGTGAAGAGACTAATAGACTGAAGGGAACGCTGCAAAACACGAAATTTTCGGTATTCGTTGATGAAACGTCGGATATCACCAACGATAAATGGTTCTCTATAATGGTTCGTTATATAGAACCATCGACGTTAGAAATACAAGCGCGGCTCTTGCAATTAATAAACCTTGATGCAAGAGATTGCTCTGCCGACAAGATATTTTCCGCGTTCAATAATGAATTAATGAAAAAACAAATTCCCTTAGCGCAAGTACTATCTATAGGCTGTGATAATGCGTCCGTTATGGTAGGAAGAAATTCGTCTTTTCGGACAAAAATTTTAGAAAAAAATTCAAAAGTAATTACAGTCCCGTGCATATGCCATTTATCGGCACTTGCGGCTTCTGCCGCGTGTAGAGCGATTCCTTCGGTACACGAAGAGTTTATAAAAAATATCGCGACTTTCATACATGGAAGCCCTAAAAGAACTGCTATATTTCGTGAGTTTCAAAATTGTTTCGCTCCGAAAATATCAAGTATTTTGAGATACGCAGAAACTAGATGGCTTTCTCGCCATAAATGTATAGACCGAGTATTAGAAAATTGGGATATTCTACGTGCATTTTTATTAGAGCAGTCCTCTGAAAATAATAGACAGGCTACTCAATTGTATGAATATATGCAAAACGTTGAAACTAAAGCGTATTTGCATTTTTTGCATTTTGTATTAGAAAAATTCAATACTTTTAATGCGGAATTTCAGTCTCGGGAAACAAAAATTCATTTATTGCAGCCAAAATCTATAGAAATTTTATTTTCCATATTAAGCACATTTATTAAGCCTGCGTTATTAAAATATGTAATGATGGAAGAAGGCTGCATTAATACCAATTTCTCCAATCAAAACAATATTATGGATATAGATGATATAAATGTTGGTACTGATTGCGAAGAATATCTCCAAGATAAATTACTCGAAGAGTCATTAACCAAAATACAAGTTGATGACATAAAGAAAAACTGCTTGCAATTTTTAATAAAATCTGCTGAGGAAATCCGTAACCCCTTTCCATTCAATAATGAATTTTTCAAAAATTTAACAATTTTCAATTATAAAACTGCTCTTTTCGATTCCGACCGAGATTTATCGGCTGCAGTATTAATAAAAATCGGTAATATTTTTGATATTTCAAATGAAACGGATTTAAAAAATGAATGGTTTTTTCTTTTTTATAAAGAATCGCTGGATGAAAGAATTGCATGGTCTAAACTTTCTTTTGATAAAATGTGGATAGCAATATGTTCTCAATTAACGTCTGAAGGAATTAAAAAGTATCCTCAACTGCGATTGCTTCTTAACAATGTCCGATCGTTACCGCATTCCAATGCAGAAGCCGAGCGCTGTTTTTCACTAATACCTGATGTGAAAACGAAAAAAAGAAATAGTATTAGCTCTGCAACGTTAAATTCTATATGCGTGATTAAAAGCTACTTGAAGTGTACAAACTTTAATAGCGTTACTATGCCAATAACCAAAAGACATTTATTGCTAACTGCAACAAATTATTTGTATGCTAAAACTTGTGTAGCAAATGAAAGGACTCTTACTCTTCATGGGTATAAAAGCGATGATGAAGATGATAATGATGATCAGGGTTTAATATGAACGACTGAGCTATTGTCTGCCTACTGCGACACCTTAATAAAAATTAAATCAATGTCTGCCTACTGCGACACCTTATCAAAAAGTATACCAATGTCTGCCTACTGCGACACCTTAACAAAAATTAAACCAATGTCTGCCTACTGCGACACCTTAACAGAAATTATACCAATGTCAGCCTCTTGCGACACATTTAAAAATAATTACAAACAATGTCTGCCTCTTGCGACACTTTGTAATTGAGGGTTTTTTAGTGGGTAGGCGCTATCTGATAATTCCATGTTCAGCTCCATTCCTTAATGGCAATATTATGAAACAGAAACTAGCAATAGTTATCTGTATACAAATTGCTGTCAATGTATTGAGTCGAACAAAGAGATAGTGAGTCCCACACTACTTAGAAAGAAGGGGAAGAATATATATATATATATATATATATATATATATAGAATAATACAAAATTCTGTAATATTAATAAATTTGTAACATATTATATATGTATGTATATTATTTCATTAACTTTAATATCATTCGTATAAAATGAATTAATTTACAATGTTAGCATTCCTATAAATTATTCCATAGACTCAGTGCTAATATTGGTAGGGGCCCATTTGTTCCAAAATTTTAGTACAATGCGTGTGTCTCTCTACATAACTTTGTGAATATGGCGACCTGTCAAAACACTGGTACACTCCGGGAAATATATTCTGTCCAACTTATAACCAAATGTTTTAAAAAGTCGTACTTCAATAGCGGTCAACACTTTTCCACATCCCGCTGGTTACCTGGTCTAGCACCGAGTCCTGAGGGTCCCGAGCAATAAACTGGGAACAATCGAAGAACCCCAATATACCTGATACTCTAATCACTAATCTAAAATTACTATTTTTGTATTTTTAATCAAACATATTTGAAATTATTACGAATACATTGCTTGTCTTTATAACATGAAAATGAGTCCAAATACGACATTAATCGAACAATTATTTCTTTTAGTTATACCTTGAAGCTGCTACTTTATTATCTATAAATTCTAATAAAAATTCAATATTACTATATATCTTCGTTATGCGTTAAGTTAAAATCAATCTCCAAAATATTGGAAAGGACATAAACATATTATTAAAAAATTAACAAATATAAATTTTACTTTAAGATATAATTGACAAATAAATGTAAATATTTTAAAATACTATATTTAAAAAGAAAAAGGTTAATCATCTCATAAAATTAAAAATTTCAATTTTTTTAGTATGATTCTGCTACGGGTTAATTGATGCTTATTTGGATTATTTATAGACATATTGGAATAAAATAAATTTGATTTTTAACAGGTTTTAATAAAATGGGAGATGTAAGATATAACTAATATAGAAATAATAGTCCGAATAACGTCATTTTTGGATTCATTTTCATGTTAAAAATACAAGCAATGTATTCATAATAATTTCAAACCTGTTTGATTAAAAATACAAAAATAGTAATTTTAGATTAGTGATTAGAGTATCAGGTATATTATAGGGTTCTTCGATTGTTCCCAGTTTATTGCTCGGGACCCTCAGGACTCGGTGCTAGACCAGGTAACCAGCGGGATGTGGAAAAGTGTTGACCGCTATTGAAGTACGACCTTTTAAAACATTTGGTTATAAGTTGGACAGAATATATTTCCCGGAGTGTACCAGTGTTTTGACAGGTCGCCATATTCACAAAGTTATGTAGAGAGACAAACGCATTGTACAAAAATTTTGGAACAAATGGGCCCCTACCCTAATATTTTCCTTTCTATAGTTTCTTTTATTACATATTTCTAGAATATTCTAGTTGTTTCAATGGAACATTTTAGCTCATAAAATTGTAGTGAGAGTAATACAATTTACAAGACTGTTCATTGAATTTATGAAAGCATCTGGAAAAGATTTATTTTACTCTAAATTTTGCCTTTTAATAAAAAATTTATTATTTTCCTATTTTATTTTCTACGGACGTTCCTCGGGAAGCAATTTAATTTTTCTTGAAACACTCATAAATCAGATAAACCAGGCTTTAAAGTAAAATAAATATATTATTATATCATAAATTATCGCAAAGGCATATCTAATTTAAAACCACATATCATTTCACATAGTAAAGAGTATTGCTAAATTATCAGGTTTGGAACAGTTCATGTAAAAAAAAAACTGAGTCAAGCATTCCACTTTACCTACTGGTTAGTAGTAACTGCCGATAAAATGGCTATATCATTTCCACTAGTCTGAATATAGCTTTTTCGATTATAATACTATTCGGTCATAATTCACTTCTGCGTTAAATATATCTACCACTCTGTTTACTATATTCTACGCTAGAGTAACACGTGAGCTGCGCAAACTTTAGTAATGTTCTCATTATTATATAGAGGGTATACTCCACACCAGAAATTTTTTAGGCCAAATGTCCTGTTACCATGTATAGGTCATTATATGCATGTAGTATTATTGAAAATGATATTAATTAATTTAGAGGAATGAATATATATAAATTATTCAATTATTGTAAAATTGGAAAGCAATAGAAGCTAAAATATTAATAAACATTAGATGAGCATTTCTATTCATTCTTTGAATTATAATGAATAGTATATTTACAATTAAGGAATACAACTGTATAATATAAATACTGATAATTTAACATTTCATGGATTGAATTACCAGAATGTGCAGTTGGGACAAACAAGGCACGTTAGCACCCTTTGAAATATAAATGGAGCTAGTGAGCTCATTTGAATACTAGGCCACAATTAAACAGACAAGAGGGCTTTCCTGTTTTGATCACTGGTTTCCTTGCGAACCTATCATAAGTAAATAAGTTTTGCGTTATGTTAAGAGTTTTTAAAAGAGATTGTCTCATAATAACCAAAAATATATTATTTCTTAAATGGTAGCCTGTAAGGTTATTCCCGTCAGTGCGAAGGGCCACTCACACTACGGGTTTTCCCATTACCTTCGCCCGTCCTTATTCATCGGTATCAGGGCGCCAGCTGGTCAGTTGGATGGCCAACAACCCTACGTTAACAGTTGGGTCCTTCGACCCCATTCTCTATGCTTCTCATACGGCCCTGCCGCCATGCATTCGGACGGTAGCGGTAGCCAGGGTCGCTCAGTATGCTAGGTCGTGGAGAGAGGGGAGGGTTCCTTACGGAAGTCCGAGCCTCGCAGACCTATCTGCTGAGGGGCATACATTCATCCCTCACCAACCACACCCAGGGGTTGGTGAGGAGTGCAGGAACATGCGGTATCATTTGCCAAGCATAGAGCTTGCCAGGAGCGGACCACCACGGAGGCAATGTTCGCGGCCCGTCCAGCCATAGCGCAAGCCTATGGGATTACGGAGGGCACCGGGACACATCCCAAAGGCCTAACTACGCCCCCCCTGCACAACCCACTATGCATTGGCCGGTAACCAGTCGTGACGTACGTGCAGGCTGGCCTATAGCACACGCCTCACGTACGCGAACCGACCCATGGCTCTCTGAGTGCCGCGTCACGCGCTCACCAGCACGCACGGACACATCAGCACAGTCCCATGGTCGCGTTCCGACTGCCTGTTATGGCAGTCTGCGCACGTCAGTCGCGCAGCCTGTTTGACGCGCGTAACCAGCATTCAAGCCAGACTCGATGTTCTATCTCCCCTCCTCGTGGGGACTTATAGACACTGTCATTCCTTTAGGACTCCTCGAAGCCGCTTCTCCTTATCTCAGGTTGCCTGGGTTGTTTGGCATGGCCCTGCCTTACTTCTCAGGACAACCTGGACATCGTTTACTGGAGAGCCGGTCTTTTCATCCGGGCCTCTGCCTGTCAACGGGGTCTATCCTTGACGTTAGCTATAATCCACTCGTGAGCCTATCTCACGAGTCGGTAACGTAGGGATTAATAATATCCACTGTTCGGTAGCTTTTATACTTTTTATTCGGTATCTCGCATACGTAACGGGGAACTTCGTTACATACCCCCCTCCGTAACGGAGGTTTCGACCCGAAACCGAAAGCGCCCGAACACGAGTTCGTTTTTCGCTGCCACGCCCAAGCGTGCAGTGATGCTCTTCAGTCTGGGTTTACTCTTGCGGTAGCTCAGGCTTGTATGGCTTGATGTCTGCCGTAGACATTTTGCCAGTGACGTTTCCTGCCACATCAGACAATTCTACAACTGTCTCCGATAACTTCTTCGCAATCATAGACGGTCCACCGAATGGTTTGTTCAGTGTAGCCGATATGTGTTTTGCGGTATTCGAGAGCTGTCAGTTGCGAACTAAGACTAACTCGCCAACCTCATAGTGCTTTTCACGACGACGTAGATTATACGGTCTTGCCTGTCGTTCGTGCGCTTCTTCGAGAGCATACTTGAAAACTGTTCTGAGTGTTTCCAAGCGTTTCATGCGTGCCAACCACTTTTATGTCGGTTGCTGCATGATTTCGGTATCGCCTTCTAATTCACGTCGCATCGACCTTGCCGATTCTGGTTCTCTATCCAGATTAGCAAATGCAGGTGTAGCTTGTAGTGAACCATGGTGGGCAGTATTAAATGCAAATCTAAATGCATCCAAATGCTGATCCCACTCTCGATGATCAGAATCGAGAAAGGCCCTTATCATCATCTTCAGGCTTCTATTCACCCTTTCGGTGGGGTTTGCCTGGGGATGATATGGAGGTGTCGTGGTTTGCCTCATACCCGTTAATTGTAATAAAGCAGTTATGTCTTTATTTACAAATTCGGTACCATTGTCGGTAACTAAAACTTTTGGTGTACCCCATCTATGAATCACCAAGTTTTCGAGAGCCTCTGCAATCTTTTTGCCGTTAGCGCGTCGAAGTGGAGCTACTTTGATCCATTTTGTGTATAGGTCTTGGATTACCAACACATACGAGAACCTTTGTTTACTTGGCGTCAGTGAGCCAATAATATCTGCCGATATTACAGTCCACGGCTGTTCAACAATTCGACGTCCCATGAAGCCGACGGGAGCTTCTTGTTCTACCTTGCAACGCTGAAATTCGTCGCAGTGACTGACGTAAGCAGTTACATCTTTGAACATACCTGGCCAGAAGTAATTTATCGAAAGGCGTCGATATGTACGATCGATACCTTGATGGCCGGCTTGCGGTAGCTTATGGCATTCTTCGAGCACTTTCTGCCTGTACTCCCTGGGTATCACCAGTTTCCAAGCATCAAGATCTTCGAGTTCAGCATCTGCCAAATCTGAACGTCGTTGATGATACATCAACTCTCCATCTAATTTCCAATCAAGAAATTTTTCTGGCGTTCTTTCGATATCCTTTACGCGCTTTAAATACCACGCATCCTTGGTATCGGCGTAAGACGGTAGCAAAGCATTTAAACTTTCCGGTGCTCTTGACAAAGCATCAGGAACATGATTTAAAGCTCCTTTACGATGTACGATCGTAAAATCGTATTCCATCAAGGCGAGAGCCCAACGAGCAAGTCTTCCAGATGGATCTTTTAAATTATGCAACCATCGGAGACTGCTGTGGTCGGTAATTACAGTGAAGTAGTAACCCTCAAGGTAACATCGAAACTTCCTTATCGACCACACCACTGCCAAGCATTCCTGCTCGGTTACGGTATACTTTCTTTCGGGATCCGTAAGCGCTCTACTCGCGTAGGCGATTACTCTTTCTTGACCTTCGATAACTTGCGTCAAAACAGCACCTAAGCCAACATTGCTAGCATCGGTCTGTAATGCAAACGGGATCGAAAAATCTGGGCATGCAAGCGTTGGCGCGCTTATCAAACATCCTTTCAGCGCGTCGAATGCTGACTGCTGATTGGCTGTCCATTCCCATGACTGATTTTTCTTTGTCAATTTCGTTAGCCGTTCAGCAACTGTTGCAAATTCTGGAATGAATCTTCTATACCAAGATGCCATTCCCAAGAATCTACGAATTTGCTTTAAATTCTTCGGTATCGGGAACGTGATTACGGCTTCTGTGCGAGACAGTGCCCAAGTAGGTTCCAGCCCTGTGGTCAGAAGGGAAGGTTATATCTGAGAATAAAGTTCGAAGACAAATGTAAGGAGGTAAAAGTGTCTTTATTAAATAAATAAATGTACAAATATATTTACAAAGAACCGCTAGACTAAATGATAGACTTCCTAGGGAATTTGTTTGTCGTCAAATTCTAGTGAATTTCGGTAATCGAAGATTCCCAAGAACCCCAAAGACTAGAATTCCCCAGGAAGGAACGCGGACTTATCAACTCCCGGACTGGACAATTTTCCCTAGGGTATTCCCTAGTAAAATCCCCAGCCACGGGAGGAAGCGAAGTAGGAGAGGTGGATTTAGGGAAGGGGAAGTCCCCTTACCCCTCAGCCCCTTCTCCCAGAGCTATGGTGGCTCCGAGCCACCCCAACCCCTAGGGTGAATCTACCCCTCCCACTACCCGACTCGTCGAGAGCCCTGGATTTGAGGGTCGGAACACTGGGTCCGAGGTAGTCCTCGGAGGCAGTGTGGAGGGGAAGGAGAGGGTTGGACTTCTCCCGGGCAGTCCCCGGAGAAATTTCCCTTAGGAGGGAGGAAATGCCGCAGAGGGGTAGTCCCCTCTTGGTTGGCAGTGGGTGGTGGGTGATACTTACCAAAGTATGTACCCGTAGAGTTCGCCGGTGGAGGCGCTCTTTTGAAGGCCGTGGAGGCGCTGCCGTTGAGGCGTCAAAAATCAAGCCTAGAAGGCGTCAAAACCTGCTGCTGTTGCTGCTGCTACGCTGCTGTCGAGCAAGTGTTGGGGTGCGATGGGTCCTTATCAAGGACCCATCTATATAATTACGCGACACTAATCTTACCAGCGAGAGAGCTGCCGCGGGCGCTGGCCACATAGTGGCAAAACGCGCAAGTAGTGTCGCTTCGCGGCCGCGACGCGCCAGGGCCAGAAGACGCGCAAGCACGCCGCGGAGAGAGAGACAGATAGAGCGGCTAGACGCTGTCGGTCTAGCCGTCTATTGTGAGCGCAATAGAGATGGGAGATATAACAGAGAAATGCGGAATCTACTTCGCAACATTTTCTGCTCCTCCCAATCTCGAACAGCTTCTGTTTTCGCCGAATCCACGCGAAGACCTTGACTGTCTACGATAAATCCGAGATATTTTACTTCCGTTCTACAGAAGAAACTTTTCTCCCTATTTATCGTCAGCTCAGTTTACCTTAACTTTTCGATAACTTTATCCAACCATAAGAAGTGTTCGTCAAATGTTTTGGTGACAATGATAATGTCATCCAAATAGACGAATACATGTGTATAAAATTCGGGACCCAATAATTTATCCAGAGCACGCTGGAATATTGCGGGAGCATTAGTTAATCCATAAGGCATTCGCTTAAAATGAAATAAGCCTCTGCCTGGAACAATAAAAGCCGTGATACCACGTGACTTTTCTGCTAGCGGTACCTGCCAATACACTTGACTCAAGTCGAGCGTTGTTAAATAATTGGCCTGTCGTAACTCATCTAGGATCGCAGCCATGTTCGGTAATGGGTACGCATCCTTTTTAGTTACAGCGTTAACGCGCCGGAGGTCCATACAAAAACGGAGCTTGCCATTGGCTTTCTTCGCCATGACTACCGGGCTCGCCCAATCACTTTGCGACGGTTCGATAATGCCATTGGTTAGCATATCGTCAACCTCTTGCCACATAGCTTGGCGGATTTTATCAGTGCACCTATGAGCTCGCTGTCTGATTGGCTCGTGATCTTGCACGTCAATTATGACTGCCGGTAACTTTGAAATTCCAGGTTTTCCAGAGATGGGGGGGCAGTTTAATTTCTAGAAACTCTTGTAATTTCTTAGCGTTATCATTATCGGGAACCATTAAGCCGTTATTCACCACTACACAGTTTAGTGATTCGGCATTCGAGAACCAATGTTTATTTTGAGGTTTCTCCTTATAAGCCCATTCTCCTGTGGAGAAGTCCACGACAACATGAGCATCTAGTAGGAAATCAAGTCCCAAAATAAAATCACCTGATAAAGAAGGCATCCATAGTGTGTCAACTATAGTTGTCTTTCCCTCAAGAAATATCGGGATCTTGGCGGAATCAATTACTTTACATGTGTAATTGTTGCCAACGGTAACTCTTAAGGGTTCTATTTTATTGGCTTGTATACCAATTGAATTAAACAATTCAATGGCTACTTTGCCTGCAAACGTGCGTGAGGCTCCCGAGTCCACCCAGCGCACGCAGCTTTTCCCCTTGTACGGTGATCGTGGTGTAGAATGCTAGTTTCCTAAATCTATCGCCAAACGTCGTAATTACTATATCAGTAATATCACCGACCGGTAACTTATCGACCGATTGATCATCGTTCAAATTTTCGGTAGCAACCACTCGAGCGCTTGTGTCCTCTGAGTGTTTGTTTTACATTCTCCGTCTCCAACATAACATGTTGGTCTGAGAAGTCGCGGGAGCGATAATTATGGTTAATATTCACACATTGCTGTAATGAATATTCTTCGACATAATTATCCGGGATTATATTATCTTGGTTTTCACCCAGGATTTTCGGTATCATGTTTTTCTGCTCTTGGAGTGTCGTAACATTCTCGGGAAATTTTACGGACTCCTCTTGGCGTTTTTTGAACAGCATTTAGAGCACTCCACTGTAGAAACCCCTTTGCTGCCACATCGGTAACAGAACATTGTTCTCTGCTCTTTACACGCACTCCAACCGTGTCCAGCTTTCCCGCAATTAAAGCAGGTAGCGCTCGGGCCCGGTTGTTTACGTTTTGAGCCCTGCCGGCTGTTATTGTTGCCAGCTGCCTTATCTAACGAAGGTTTCGACTTAGAACTGGTTCATTGTCGGTTCCTTGTTGATTTAAAGGCTTTCAAATGCTCTTCGTTATCATTCGAATCTTCCGTTGTTGATTTGTCGGTATCAGAGCTGGATGTTTTATCCACTTCCAGGGCACGCACACCGTGTCGCCTAGACTCTCGGGATCTTCCATGACTGCCGGTATACGCCAACTACTAAGCTTTCCTCAGGCGCGGCAGGTGGACGGTATTTTAATGACGGCCTATAAGCGGCTTCGAAATTGAGCGCCAAACGCTCGAATTCTCGATACGTCATATTTTTGTGTATAGCTATACCTCTTCTATACACCGGTAGCATATTCTTGTGCGCGATAGCGATTCGGCTCCAATCCGATCTTTCTCTGCCTATTTTCCGAATATACGACTGTATAGTCTGCAAATAGGCTCGCACAGATTCGTTAGCACCCTGAGTTCTTGTTAGAAGCTCAGTCTCCAGTTCTTCCTCCCATGTTTGTGATCTGAAATAAGACCTTAAGGCGGACTTAATATCAGACCAGGTTGAGAATTCATTATCCTCAAACAACATCCTCGCCACACCTGTTAGGATGTGGGGAAAGACGTCAACCAGGTCGGAATCCCTTACCCTGAGAAGGTTCAGGACGGCATCGGTTCGAGAAATAAAATTCTCAACCGCCTCCGTTCCATCGCCTGCAAAGGTCAAGTTTGATCTCTGGAGAGATTCGAGAACACGCCAACGGGGCATACAGTCATCCCCTTGGCCGGTAGCCTTTCCAGGTTTTCCCTTCAGGACCCTCGTCCTGTAGGCCCCCTGGAATATCTCAGCCGAAGCATCCTCTGATGTCGGTTGAGATTCGAGATCATCGCTCGGCCTTGTCACTGTCAACAAAGGTTGACCCTGATTGGCCGATGCCGGTAGAGCGGCCGTGGTCTTTCGCGGTCGGCCTCTAGCGCGCTTTTCGGTAGCAGAAGCAGCTGCCACTGCTGCTTCATTGGGAACAGTCTTATTTTTCAGCAGCTTGTCAAAAGCCTGCTGGACTTGAGATATGAAATCCTGGAAAGACCCTTCCAGTTTTTCCATTCTCTCGTCTAGACTCGAGATCTTCTTCTCCAGGTTTGCCTGGGAATTATCGATAGCTGTCGGTTCTACGAACTCCTCAGAGTCGCCCGACCCGGTACTCCTCTTCCGTCCCGTGAACTCAGCCATCTACGTATCAATAATAGTGCGTGTTGTTTGTTCTGTCTGGTCCAAGGGTTGTCGGTGGAGTGATCCGGCAAAATTTTGTTTTGCCCCGTTAGCCGTCCGTCGGATAGGTTACCCCTACCCGAGCATTGGGCATGCGCAGACGATGGAAGTGATTCTCGTATTCTCACTTATCGCTTCTGCTCGATAACAATTGCCTTTCGATTAATCGAATTTCGATCTAGGCGTTCGATAGCCCTGCTTCATCTACGGGCCGCTAGATGGCAGCACTAGGATCGAGTTAATCGACCTCTAGTCTAGTACACTGACATTCATCGAATCTGCTCGTGAAGAATGGCCTACTAGATTTGTAACTAGCTGGACAGCTTCAGGTCTCTAGTTCTCACCAAAGCGTAAAACGTCACGGTGACGTCAGATGACGTCACGATAACGTATAGGAGTCGTAGTGGGGAGAATAAGGAGAATCTGGTAAATTGCATATACTCGAGTGTAGCGGTTGATCGTCTTACTTTTGTCAAAAGTATATCATCTCGGGATAAAATGGTATAGTAAGAATTTTCTTCTTTCTCTGTCTAATAGCATAAGAGTGAGAGTGAAAGACATATGATACCCCATGTGCCCATTGATTCTGCTCGAGCACGTTTTTGGTAGAGTGATAGGAATTTTGGTATACTGATAGAAGCGGTAATAATATAGTAATCAAACGACAGATCAATAAAAAGAACAAGGCATATTCCAATGAGTGAAGTGTCAAAATGTGCAACTTAACCTCTGTAATTTGTATTAATTTATTAAAATAACTTGTAAGTGATGAACTTTTAATAAAATCATATTAAGTGTTATAAATTTGTATAAAAAATATGTATTTTAGTTTTAACCTATTATTGTGTAACATATGGTGTATAAAAATAACTGAAAATATATATTTTAAAATAAATTTATGTTGTTGATATTTTGTCAAGAATAACACATCATTAACTTTTATATTAATAATAAGGAGCTATAATCTTGAGTCGTAAAGTCCATTGGAGCTTGCAAGTCAACTATGGATCCCAAGCTTACAGCAATAAGATTCTACGAATAAAGAAGATGCAATTCATTATTAAAATAGATAATCGTTAACTCAGATTTTTTTGCAGAAACCTAATATCAATAGTGACAAGCTTTCGTATCTATTTCCAATTGATGATGCTGGAAGAGAACCTCTGAGAGCTCCTGACAGCTCAACTGCCACAGGTCCAAGAAACAGCTATTTACGTAAATCTGTCCAGTGTCATGCAATACATTATCCAGAAGCCATTCTGCTATTATCCAGCTAATGTTTCTACGTAATATAATTAATTTCTTATTAATTTTCAAATATACTAAATATGTAAAGAATAAAAAGCCAATATATTAAAATCCATTTACTTACACTACATCTCATTACGTAACCATGAGTGAATATTGTTGAATGGTGACAGAACAGTTTATAGTTGCAGAATCAGAATACATTCCTGTTGTGGGTAATGTTGCTGGGTCCTTTTGTTCTTTCGCAGTATCCAAAAGCAGCAAATTTGCAATGATTTTACAATTATAGCCTATATTCGAAGAAAACTTTAATACTTAAGCTTAAATTGAAGAATATTCAAATGATTAATAGTAACTCCTTACGGATTAAGATGTCTTGCATTATTTTCAATTTCTGCTACCAGTGCGTATAGGCAAATTCAGTGGTAAATTGTTATTCTCATCACTTAGAGCTTGTTAATCCTGTAAGTTACGTAGTACTTTAAAGTGGGCAAACAAATCCTTACGCTGCATTATATTAGTCTTCTCTTCCTTCGCTAACTTTTGAAAATTCATATATTACTGTTATCCACGAGTATATTTACCCAGTGGCTGAAAAATATTAGAAAGAGTATGAAAATTCATTCTTAAAAGTAAGCATAAATTATTTCCATATTCATAAAGTTATACATACCCATTCTATTATTTAGCTGGATGTTAGCTGCCACGAAGACATCCATATGCAATATGCCTGCCCTCCTTCCTTTTTAATCCAGTGTATTATCCTAATAGTTTGCTGCAGGACAGTCTTAAGTCAAAAATAGATTGAAGTGTGATAATTCGGTTCTACTTTCTCTTTACCCTGGTCTACCATGAGGAGATACTCTTTTTTATCTTGATTTTTCATAACGTAAATGATAAATAATTATTCCTGAAATAAAAACGTGCACACACACACACATATATATATATATATATATATATATATATATATATTATTGTCTTTTGAGATTATATACTGTATTTTTTATCTTATATAATTTATTTTTTTTTTCTTTTTTTCAGTGCTCCGAAAATTGATTTACGTTAAATAATATTGGTGGCCCTGAAAAGGGCCGATTTTTGAATCCGACACGTGGCAGAGCACATTCCTTTTTTATACCATGCAATCCGATCCATCTAAAAAAATACCCATTCGAAACCAACAACAATAAAGCTCATTCAATAATCCGTCAAGTAGCCATTCCGCTCGATCACTTCATTAAGTCGATTAGGTATCGAGTTAGTCAAGTTAGCTAAGAACTCTGGGTCAGACCTAAGGCCTTCCCAGATATTCTTCGCTTGATCGAGAATCGCTGCCCTCGTCCTCGCGCCTGGCTCTATCCATCGTCTGGACATCAATGCCCAGACGTTCTCAATTAAATTGAGATCCGGTGATCGAGCGGACCAATCCACCACTTCCAACTCCGGGTGTCGCGCAAACCACGCTCGCGTTTCGCGTGAGGTATGGATCGCTGAATTGTCCTGCACAAATCGGATCACCGGTACTTCATCCGCGGGATATACATTACGCACGCTTGGGAGAAAAATTTCTTCCAAGATGCGAATGTATTCCCGGGAATTCATACGTGGAGAAATCTCCACAAGATCACCGATATGTTCACCGGAAATCCAGCCCCATACGCCTCACGATACGCGTCCAGACCGATGAGTCTGGAAGACGTGGTTTGGCTGCAACCGGGTATCGTTCGGGCGCCACACGTGCAAGGCCTGAGCCTGAGAGGGCAACGATATGAAAACCTTTTCATCGGTCCATATCGTAGCCTTCCAATCTGCACGGCTCCGCGAAAGATTCGCGAGGGCATAGCCAACTCTCTGCTCACGGTGAGCAGGAGTTAATGGGATTTTACGCGCTGGACGACGGCAGTGAATACCTGCAGAGTGTAAACGCCGCAGGCCGGTGGTCACTGAAGCTGGATAATCTATCTCCTCCACTATGTCGCTGACACTAGCGAAGGGATCTTCTTCGATCCTGCTCAGCAGCTGCTGGTCATCGATCTCCGAAGTCCTTTTCTGCCCTCTGTTCTCCGCTCTCCGGTCACGCAGTGCGTGGTCTCCGCCTTCGCGGTACCGACGTATCCAGCGCCTGACGGTGGTCTCGTGTGCCCCGCAGAGTACAGCGATCTCAATCGCGCTTTTCCCGCACTCAAAATAGCCAATTGCTCTTCCTCTGGTAGCCTCACTATGCTGTGACATCGTCGACGCATCCAATAGATATGAATGTTATAACAAATTAACGTTGTTACAGATAAAAGTGAATAATGCCTCGATTATTGAATTAGAAGTATTGATAATAACGTTAATTTGTTATAACATTCATATCTATTGGATACGTCGACGATGTCACAGCATAGTGAGGCTACCAGAGGAAAAGCCATTGGCTATTTTGAGTGCGGGAAAAGCGCGAGTGAGATCGCTGTACTCTGCGGGGCACACGAGACCACCGTCAGGCGCTGGATACGTCGGTACCGCGAAGGCGGAGACCACTCACTGCGTGACCGGAGAGCGGAGAACAGAGGGCAGAAAAGTACTTCGGAGATCGATGACCAGCAGCTGCTGAGCAGGATCGAAGAAGATCCCTTCGCTAGTGTCAGCGACATAGTGGAGGAGATAGATTATCCAGCTTCAGTGACCACCGGCCTGCGGCGTTTACACTCTGCAGGTATTCACTGCCGTCGTCCAGCGCGTAAAATCCCACTAACTCCTGCTCACCGTGAGCAGAGAGTTGGCTATGCCCTCGCGAATCTTTCGCGGAGCCGTGCAGATTGGAAGGCTACGATATGGACCGATGAAAAGGTTTTCATATCGTTGCCCTCTCAGGCTCAGGCCTTGCACGTGTGGCGCCCGAACGATACCCGGTTGCAGCCAAACCACGTCTTCCAGACTCATCGGTCTGGACGCGTATCGTGAGGCGTATGGGGCTGGATTTCCGGTGAACATATCGGTGATCTTGTGGAGATTTCTCCACGTATGAATTCCCGGGAATACATTCGCATCTTGGAAGAAATTTTTCTCCCAAGCGTGCGTAATGTATATCCCGCGGATGAAGTACCGGTGATCCTATTTGTGCAGGACAATTCAGCGATCCATACCTCACGCGAAACGCGAGCGTGGTTTGCGCGACACCCGGAGTTGGAAGTGGTGGATTGGTCCGCTCGATCACCGGATCTCAATTTAATTGAGAACGTCTGGGCATTGATGTCCAGACGATGGATAGAGCCAGGCGCGAGGACGAGGGCAGCGATTCTCGATCAAGCGAAGAATATCTGGGAAGGCCTTAGGTCTGACCCAGAGTTCTTAGCTAACTTGACTAACTCGATACCTAATCGACTTAATGAAGTGATCGAGCGGAATGGCTACTTGACGGATTATTGAATGAGCTTTATTGTTGTTGGTTTCGAATGGGTATTTTTTTAGATGGATCGGATTGCATGGTATAAAAAGGAATGTGCTCTGCCACGTGTCGGATTCAAAAATCGGCCCTTTTCAGGGCCACCAATATTATTTAACGTAAATCAATTTTCGGAGCACTGAAAAAAAGAAAAAAAATAAATTATATAAGATAAAAAATACAGTATATAATCTCAAAAGACAATAATATATATATATATATATATATGTGTGTGTGTGTGTGCACGTTTTTATTTCAGGAATAATTATTTATCATTTACGTTATGAAAAATCAAGATAAAAAAGAGTATCTCCTCATGGTAGACCAGGGTAAAGAGAAAGTAGAACCGAATTATCACACTTCAATCTATTTTTGACTTAAGACTGTCCTGCAGCAAACTATTAGGATAATACACTGGATTAAAAAGGAAGGAGGGCAGGCACATTGCATATGGATGTCTTCGTGGCAGCTAACATCCAGCTAAATAATAGAATGGGTATGTATAACTTTATGAATATGGAAATAATTTATGCTTACTTTTAAGAATGAATTTTCATACTCTTTCTAATATTATTCAGCCACTGGGTAAATATACTCGTGGATAACAGTAATATATGAATTTTCAAAAGTTAGCGAAGGAAGAGAAGACTAATATAATGCAGCGTAAGGATTTGTTTGCCCACTTTAAAGTGCTACGTAACTTACAGGATTAACAAGCTCTAAGTGATGAGAATAACAATTTACCACTGAATTTGCCTATACGCACTGGTAGCAGAAATTGAAAATAATGCAAGACATCTTAATCCGTAAGGAGTTACTATTAATCATTTGAATATTCTTCAATTTAAGCTTAAGTATTAAAGTTTTCTTCGAATATAGGCTATAATTGTAAAATCATTGCAAATTTGCTGCTTTTGGATACTGCGAAAGAACAAAAGGACCCAGCAACATTACCCACAACAGGAATGTATTCTGATTCTGCAACTATAAACTGTTCTGTCACCATTCAACAATATTCACTCATGGTTACGTAATGAGATGTAGTGTAAGTAAATGGATTTTAATATATTGGCTTTTTCTTCTTTACATATTTAGTATATTTGAAAATTAATAAGAAATTAATTATATTGCGTAGAAACATTAGCTGGATAATAGCAGAATGGCTTCTGGATAATGTATTGCATGACACTGGACAGATTTACGTAAATAGCTGTTTCTTGGACCTGTGGCAGTTGAGCTGTCAGGAGCTCTCAGAGGTTCTCTTCCAGCATCATCAATTGGAAATAGATACGAAAGCTTGTCACTATTGATATTAGGTTTCTGCAAAAAAATCTGAGTTAACGATTATCTATTTTAATAATGAATTGCATCTTCTTTATTTGTTGAATCTTATTGCTGTAAGCTTGGGATCCATAGTTGACTTGCAAGCTCCAATGGACTTTACGACTCAAGAATATAGCTCCTTATTATTAATATAAAAGTTAATGATGTGTTATTCTTGACAAAATATCAACAACATAAATTTAATTTAAAATATATATTTTCAGTTATTTTTATACACCATATGTTACACAATAATAGGTTAAAACTAAAATACATATTTTTTATACAAATTTATAACACTTAATATGATTTTATTAAAAGTTCATCACTTACAAGTTATTTTAATAAATTAATACAAATTACAGAGGTTAAGTTGCACATTTTGACACTTCACTCATTGGAATATGCCCTGTTCTTTTTATTGATCTGTCGTTTGATTACTATATTATTACCGCTTCTATCAGTATACCAAAATTCCTATCACTATACCAAAAACGTGCTCGAGCAGAATCAATGGGCACATGGGGTATCATATGTCTTTCACTCTCACTCTTATGCTATTAGACAGAGAAAGAAGAAAATTCTTACTATACCATTTTATCCCGAGATGATATACTTTTGACAAAAGTAAGACGATCAACCGCTACACTCGAGTATATGCAATTTACCAGATTCTCCTTATTCTCCCCACCACGACTCCTATACGTCATCGTGTCGTCATCTGACGTCATCGTGACGTTTTACGCTTTGGTGAGAACTAGAGACCTGAAGCTGTCCAGCTAGTTACAAATCTAGTAGGCCATTCTTCACGAGCAGATTCGATGAATGTCAGTGTACCGTCGATCACGACCGACGGCAGCACTTCGACGAATTATTGATTCGTCTTGCCGTCGATTACCGCTAGATGGCAGTACCGGTATCATATCTCGACAGAGGGTCCACGTGTGATCTCTGTCTCACCTCGTCCTGGAAACCTTGGCCTTTACTGGCTGAAGGTCATCAATTTCTGTTTTTGTTTTGGATGGATAGGAAAGGAATGAAAAGGAAGGAAAATAGGATGGAAATTGATGGGAAATTCACCGAGGTGTACGGTAGCGTGCGGGATCGTACGATTTCTCGTACCGGTAACAATTCGGTAACTTGCAGGAGGAGTATTTCTAGGGCTCGACTACCTGCGAAACCCTATCCATACAAACCTCCTTACGAGCCGCCTTCGTCTTTAGCGGCTTCGAAGGTTTTTCCTTCGGTGGGGTCACCACCTGGGAACTCCCTTCGGAGTCGCCTCGGAAGGCCGTGGTTGGGCGTGTACTTTCCTACGCTCGGATCTGCGTTTTGCCGCTATCACCTTACGTGGTACGTTCGTACCCGCTTTCGCCACGTATGGACCGATTGTCTCCCAATGCGGTCCACAGGCAGGGCAGGTGCGCAACGTTTTCCCGGTGCGCCCACACCCCTTACAGAAAGCATCTGTAATTGGCGTAGGACACTCGGAAAACCGATGGCCCTTACCCTTCCAATTCCAGCATACACGTATGCCGAAATTGCCGGTAGCGCGCGTGGCCACTGGATCGGAAGGCTTCGCCTTCTTCACCGGTGGTGCCGGAGTCACCTTAGGCGGCAACGGTTTCTTTGCTCCTTTTGGAGGCTTAGCGGTCGCCATCGCTGCGTACGACGGCCGCTTCGTCTCCGGAACAGCTACCGCTGTCTCCCGTTGGGCCTCCCTGGCCCGCTTACGCTCTACTCGGGAGAGCTTGCGGACAGGGGTGCTCAACCCAGGTGCCTCGGCCACCTCGACCGCTGCCACGATTTCGTGGTAGAGGCCTAGGTCCGCTCGGAAGACAGCAGCCAGCAACTCCACTAGACTACGTCTAGGAAGACCCTGATTGCTCCCCTCCATAGGCGTCGGGGTTACCGAACGCATCCTGCAGTGTCGCTGCATTAATTCGCTGAGTACATGCGTACCCAGCTCCTCATGCCCAGACTCCGCAGGGTGTTTCGCCAACCCCTCGGTAACAGGTGGGCTACCGCCCACCTCGGTAACAGCAATGCAGGTTGCCGCCAGAACGTCAACCTGCGCCACGGGAACAGGTGCGAAAACAGGAGCGGGACCCTCAGACGGGCCCGCAGGAGGCGGGGATGCCAGAAGGTCATCCTCGTCGAAGATGTCCAGCGCCATAGGCGCTGGGCCGGGACCGACGCGAACGACGGCAGTCGTGGTCGAGGGCGAGGCGTTCGGAGATGCCATGGTAAGAGGCAGAGAGAGAGAGAGAGAGAGAGCGAGGAAGGAACGAGAGAGAGAGAGAAAGAACTATAGTTCTACTGGGATCTAGGGTAGGATGAGGTGTGAGGCGACTTGCCGGCTCGCGGAGCGTTAGCGAGGCGTTATCATCTGTTGCCAAATTTCCGATTCTGCGCTTAATTCGGTAATTATTTTGGCAACATCTCGATAGCTGGCTAATTGAACTGCTCTGACAGTTAGCCGGTCGGGCTCCGCCAGGCAGCGTGGCTCAGCTCAGCCGGTCGACATGTTTACAAACAAGCGCTCAGCTGTCACTTGCCCAGTCAAGAAGCCTTTTCGGTAGCGTTAGATTTTAACACGGGCGAATATAATATTAAATTATATTTGCGCCCGTGGTTCTCATCCAATTTTTCGTTAGCTTAGCATTGGTTGCTTGAATTCTACGTGAACACGTCAATTCGATGAGGCTATCAATTCTTAACAGAATTTGATCCCTTTTTCAACCAGATGATCTTTTCATGCTTTTTCAGCGTTTCCGAGCCTCCAGAAAATAGTGGGCCACCTATTCCCTGAAAAACTCCAACACTTTCGGTAACTTCTCGGACTTCTGGATTATTCGTTCGCCGAATAATTAATCTATAATCAGAAACCACGTTGGGCACCATTTGTAAGGTTATTCCCGTCAGCGCGAGGGGCCACTCACACTACGGGTTTTCCCATTGCCTTCGCCCGTCCTTATTCATCGGTATCAGGGCGCCAGTTGGTCAGTTGGGTGGCCATAACCCTACGTTATCAGTTGGGTCCTTCGACCCCATTCTCTATGCATCTCATACGGCCCTGCGGCCATGCATTCGGACGGTAGCGGTAGCCAGGGTCGCTCAGTATGCTAGGTCGTGGAGAGAGGGGAGGGTTCCTTACGGAAGTCCGAGCCTCGCAGACCTATCTGCTGAGGGGCATACATTTATCCCTCACCAACCACACCCAGGGGTTGGTGAGGAGTGCGGGAACACGCGGTATCATTTGCCAAGCATATAGCTTGCCAGGAGCGGACCACCACGGAGGCAATGTTTGAGGCCCGTCCAGCCATAGCGCAAGCCTATGGGATTACGGAGGGCACCGCGACACATCCCAACGGGCTAACTACGCCCACTGCACAACCCACTATGCATTGGCCGGTATCCAGTCGTGACGTACGTGCAGGCTGGCCTATAGCACACGCCTCACGTACGCGAACCGACCCATGGCTGTCTGAATGCCGCGTCACGCGCTCAACAGCACGCACGGACACATCAGCACAGTCCCATGGTCGCGTTCCGACTGCCTGTTATGGCAGTCTGCGCACGACAGTCGCGCAGCCTGCTTGACGCGCGTAACCAGCATTCAAGCCAGACTCGATGTTCTATCTTCCCTCCTCGTGGGGACTTATAGACACTGTCATTCCTTTAGGACTCCCCGAGGCCGCTTCTCCTTATCTCAGGTTGCCTGGGTTGTTTGGCATGGCCCTGCCTTACTTCTTAGGACAACCTGGACATCGTTTACTGCAGCGCCGGTCTTTTCATCCGGGCCTCTGCCTGTCAACGGGGTCTATCCTTGACGTTAGCTATAATCCACTCGTGAGCCTATCTCACGAGACGGTAACGTAGGGATTAATAATATCCACTGTTCGGTAGCTTTTATACTTTTTATTCGGTATCTCGCATACGTAACGGGGAACTTCGTTACAAGCCATATGACCTAAGCCAATAATCTGCCATACTAGTTCATAATAACGTACACGTACCAGCTTTTATATGGTTGAACCAGAATCTTTTCTGCTGTGACAACTAAAATATAAAAAATAAAATAATACTATAATGATAGATTTTAGAAATTATTATATTAATTTAAGAATAAAAATGTAATTAACTATCCAGGTTGAGAAACTGCATAGACACATTGAAACTTTTCTTCTCTCTCCTCATTTTCAATTTTTGACAAACTGCAGGCCATCATTGTGAAATATTAACAGAAAGTACACAAGCTAGATAAGCATAATTGTTTGAAAGTTGATTGGGTGATATCCGCAAGGAGGTCTAGGAAGGAAGGCTCCAGGGTGACAAAAACAACGCCCAGGAAATCTGGTAAAATCAGTTTATTTGATTTGAAAAAAATACGAAAGAATGAAAAGTGCTTTAAAGGAGGTTGAGCCGCAAATTGATAATCCACCCAAAGTTACAACTACGAAATCCCAACCCTGTGGTCACCAGGTCCCCGGACAGGATTCCCCGTACCTGAGACTCCCAGGCAACGAAGATAGAGAGAAAGGAAGACGATTTCTTGGGGCCCAAGAAATCGTCGATGGAGCAGAAATGCGTACTAAGAGACTTAGTGGCGTCGCAGGAAGGGAGGACTGGCTAAGCTGCTGAGAAGAAAAGACAGAGTCTAGAGTCTAGACCGTTTAAATTGAGCCGCAATAAGACGGAACTCTTGGGTATTGATATGTACAATAGACCCAAATAATAACAGCGAGAGAGAGTTCTACGCCGTGGGCCACCTATCGGCCTCTGTTGGAGGTAGGATCAAGAGAAACAGATTGTGAGCGGGAGCGAGACGGCCTGAGAGTCCCAGATCGCTCGTACCCACACTCCGATCTCCAACAAATCCTCCCCCGCATTGACGTTCCTGCGTCAATTCAGATGAATCTCGCAGATGTTGGAAATAAACTAAACTTATGTTCTAAAATTTGGAATGGTGAAACACCGTAAATAAAGACCATGGTGGAAAAGAAAAAGAAAAAAAAACCTTTGAGCGAAGCTCCGAATGTCCACCAATGGTCGCAGACTAACTCATTTCTTAATGATGAGTTTGGCAGTTTGCAGCTCTAATGCTGGAGTCCAACGCAAGAGCAATTTTCCTTGAGGATCCCAAGACTTCCACTGCCGATATTTCAAGACCGCATGCAATGGTATACGGTGTGTGAGCCCGAACGCCAAGGCGGTAACGTATTTTGCTGTACGCTCCAGCTCCTTTGCGGTAGAATCATACAGGATTCCATTCTTCCAACTGCTCGCGTATAAAACAGCTAAATCAATTGCTGGTGCTGGTGTACGAGAAGGTCCCGCTATGGGTTCCATGACCACGTCAGCTGATTCTGGTTCAGGTGGACAAGGCGGATCCAAAATGACCTGCATCCTGGAGTCCTCTTCTTCCTTCGTCGACACAAGCAAATCCGGAAGTTCAAGCAGAGAATCAACACAAGGAGCATCGTCCGAAAGACTCAAGTCACTGAAGGAAAGGTCCAGTACATCGGACGCGTTGGCTTCTTCGCCCCAAACTTCACTTAAGAACATTTCGACGTTGCCGACTAAATTAGGCACCTTGTCACTAGCCATGATTAAGGAGTACTGATTTAATAAGTAAAGCGTCAAGGTGATGAGATGTACGAGTCTGCAGATCAGAAGCCGTTGGGATTGTTTGTCAATATTTGTATTTATGCCGGGATCCTACACAGCTGGGTTAGGCTGCGTTGAATCTGTTTATTCGCTGTTTGAACCACAGCTACTCTTGCTACGGAGTCTGAACCGATTATTAAACGAATAATTCGGCCTAAGTTCCATTTGCAAGGTGGAGCGTTTGGAGTCTTAATTATAACGATGTCACCTTCACGAAAATCGTTATTTTTGATTTGCCATTTTGGACGAGATTGTAATGATTGCAGATATTCGCCCGACCATTTTTGCCAAAAAAGCTCGGTAATCCGAGTGATTTTCTGCCATCGATTTAGAGTAGATTCCTTTAAATCTAGAACGGACATTTCGGGTGGAGCGAGTAAAGAGCGACCAACCAAGAAATGCCCTGGCGTTAGACATTCTAAACTTTCAATGTCATCGCGTAAGCGAGAAAGAGGTCTGGAGTTTAGACAGGCTTCAATACGACAAATTAGTGTGGTCATTTCCTCGAACGTAGGAAGAAAAGTCCCAAGAACACGCTTTAGATGATGTTTTACGCTTCGTACCCCGCTCTCCCACAGTCCACCCCAATGAGGAGTGGCCACGGGAATAAATTTCCATTCTATTTCGCGTATAGGTTCAAAATCTATAGATTGCACATGTTTCAGAGACCCTTGGAATGCAAGTTTCAATTCCTTATTTGCTCCTTGAAAATTTAACCCGTTATCAGAGTAAATCACCGCGGGTTACCACGACGTGAAGTAAAACGAGCTAGAGCTGCCAAAAATGCATCCGTATCATATTTGGAGACAAGCTCAAGATGGATGGCACGAGTAGCCATGCATACAAAAACAGCTATATAACACTAAACTGATTTCGAGTTTCGGCCTTGATGCAGTTTTACAAGGAAGGGCCCGGCGTAATCAATGCCAGTATGTTCAAACGGATGGCTACGGTTTACTCGAGCAGTAGGCAAAGTTCCCATGAATTGTGTTCCTAGCTTGGCACGCTGACGAACGCAAGTGACACACCTATGTATTATGCTTTTCGCAGCGTTTCGTGCATTGATCACCCAATACTTTTGCCGCAATACTGTTAACGTAAGCTGTAGGCCACCGTGCAAGGTCGTGATATGTATATGTCGAATGAGCAGCTCGGTTAAATAATTAGTTGGCAAAATAATGGGATGCTTTTGGTTGTCTGACAAAAATGAGTGTTGCAGACGCCCACCTACTCGTAGAATTCCTTGCGCATCTAAAAATGGGGCAAGAGAAAGTAATCGAGAACTTGACGGAACTGACTTTTTGCCTTGCAACGTCAATATATCGTTTAAGAAAGCAGCAGCTTGAATTATTTTCACAACACGCAGTGTTGCAGTGCGTAGCTCGGGAGCTGACAAGTGAGCGTGTTGAAAAACATTTTTTCTACGCGCTCGATCTATAAATCGCAACACGTAGCTAACAACACGGATTAGTTTTGTCCACGACGAATAGTTATGAAGAAATGACGGTAAATCGCGTGTGACATGATTTGTATATATCGAGGAGGTCTTTATTTCCTCGTTGGTTTCAAACATTAAAGGAGAATTTTCCGATGACGTTTCTCGAATTATAGAGGGTCCTTCTCACCAAAGCGTACAATGTATTAATTGGCTTGGATTAATCCCTCGCGAGTTGAGATCTGCAGGATTGGACTTAGTATTGACATAAGACCAATGAGCCTCTGGTAGACTTGACTGTATATATTCGACTCGGTTGGCTACAAAAACTTTCCATTTTGACGAATGTTGTGCAATCTAAGCCAGCACGATTTGTGAATCAGAAAAACAAAAAATGTCATGCACTGAACGTTTAAGTGATGACTTGATATGAAGCATTAGTTTAGTCAAATAAGCAGCGGCGACTAGTTCAAGACGGGCAATGCTAATTGCTTTAAGAGGGGCCACTTTGGCTTTTGCCATTATGAGGCTGACTGAGGTTCGACTATCACTATTGGTGAATTTGGCATACACCACAGCACTATAGGATACATTTGAAGCATCACAGAACCCATAGAGTTCTAATTTATCTGCTGCACTAAGTTGACCATTCCAGCGCGGGATATTGATTTTTGTTAATTCGCACATTTGCGAGCAATAAGACATCCATTTAGATTGGATAGGCTCGGGAACCTCGTCATCCCAATTAAGTTTGAGCAACCATGTGGATTGCATTATTTGCTTTAACACAATGGTGAACGGTGAGATCCAGCCTAAAGGATCGTAAATCTTCGCGTTTTCCGAGAGTAACATGCGCTTTGTTAACTTAGTGATGGAAGAAGGCGAGATTATAAACTGAAATGAATCAGAGCTGGTATTCCAAGATATGCCCAGCACTTTACTAGTTTCGTTAAAATTTTCGCTATTAAAATTAAGATTAGCGTTACTAGAATCATTAGGAATTTCTTGGAGAGCTGTGCTTGCTGAATTGAAGGCCCATTTACTGAGCTCAAATTTACCTTTATCCAACAACTGAACTAATTGAGATTGGATATCGCGTAAATCTGGAAGGTTGTTAGTTCCAAAAAGAATGTCATCGACATAGATTGAATGAAGTAAGATGGACTTCGCGTCTGGGAAGTCATCACCGTGTTGATTTGCGAGTTCCTGCACTACCCGTGAAGCTAAAAACGGTGCAGGTCCGGTACCGTATATGACCGTGTTCAATTGATATGCTTGAGTATTACCAGAATCATCTTTCCAAATTATAGATTGGAATTTTCTGTCTTCCGGACGAATTAGAATTTGGCGGAACATTTTAATAATATCGGTTATACCAACAAAACGAAAATCACGCCAATTCATAAGAATGGCTGTTATATCCTTTTGTAGTTTTGGCCCTATTAAGAGTACGTCGTTGAGTGATAGACCACTCTGAGTTTTAGCGGACGCATTAAATACGACACGTATTTTCTGTTTTCCATTTTCGAGCTTAAATACTGCGTGATGAGGCAGGTAAACCAAGGAGTCTGTGTCAATCGCGTTTGTTGTGACCTTCTCCATATGTCCTAGCTGCTCGTATTCTCTAATGAATTTAGCATAGCTTTCGGACTGCTCAGGAGATTTGTTAATACGACAGAGAACTCGCTTTAAAGCTGATTCGGCGATGCTGCGAGAGGCTCCCAGTGCCGATTTGGAGAACTCTGTCTTGAAAGGCAATGCAACCTGATAGCGGCCTGATGGTAATTGAGTAACGTTGCTCGCGAAAATGTCCTCACATAATTGATCTTCAGGAGTCAGACTATAGGTGCTAGGTACTTCTTCAATCTCCCAAAAATCTCGCATTGTTTTATCGAAGTCACAACAATGAAGAACGTTTATTGTTGCAGTATGCATGTGCGACGCAAGTGTACCTTACACAACCCAGCCAAATAACGAATCTTGGGCTATCAGTGCACGGTTCGATGAATGAATTATTTGATTCAGTAAAAGCTGAGGGCAATAATCTGCACCAATTAAAATATCAATTGGATTTTTAACAGAAGCATATTCGTCCGCGAAGTCCAGAGAACCTAATTGAGGGAATTCAAGAGGTGAATACGACCGAGGACTATAATTCGTGATTTTTGGTAAAATTAATGCCGTCACCTTGAGTGAGGCCTGATCGTGTTTGACTGACTGTAAGATGAGTTCAGCTTTGCTCGAGACGTTACGTACCGCACCTCCTGTGACTCCGTAAATCGTTGCATTAACTTTGCGGCGTGTAACTCTTAATAACTGGGCTAGATTTTCCGTCATGAACGATGTTTGTGAGCCCGGGTCGACTAAGCCTCTAATCATAATTTGACGGCCATTTGGTGCTGTAGCGCGTGCAAGAAACGTAGCAAGGAGTGTCGTGCGTTCGTCCATGGCACTCACATGAGCAACAACAGAAGTTGAAGACTGATCAATGGTTTGAAGACTCGTGGGTGAAGCAGCTTGAGATGAATTACGTTGAGGCGTCGGATTAGCTTGTTTCTCAAAATGCAAAAGCGTATGATGTGCCTTGGAACATTTTTTACACCGAGAATTACTTCGGCAAGACGATATCGAATGTCCAGGTCTCAAGCAATTGATACAAAGTGAGTTATTTTGCGCTGCTTTATATCTGGCTTGAGGGTTCAAGGCAATAAAGCTGTTGCATTGATAGAGAGGATGATCCGCGTCGCAATAAAAGCATTTTGGTTTATCCACGATTGCGTTGAGTGATTTCAACGACTTAGGACGAGAAGTTTTATCAGTAGTTTGTTTACTACCTTTGAATTTATTACTAATAGATTCGAGCATATTAATCTGCTCGGTGATGAACTCTAAAAACTGAGTGAAAGAAGGATATTTCAATACACGTCTTATTTCCTTCTCCCATTCCACAGTGATAACTTGATCTAGCTTGTTTGAGAGGATATGGACCAATATGGCACTCCAACCATCAACTGGATATCCTAATGTCCTCAGCGAGTCGAGCGCAACTATAGTTGTATCGCGTAGTGTTTTCATGGACATGAGATTGTCAGCGAAGACTTTCGGAATGAGCGTTAGTTTGCTAAGAAGGTTGGACGTAATAATTCGTTCATTTGTATACCTAGTCACTAATGCATTCCATGCTGTTAAGTAACTATCGTTACTGGCGGCTAAGGATCGAATTACTGAGCTAGCTTCTCCTTGAAGACATGCCTTTAAATAATGAAACTTTTGAACACCTGGTAATGGCGAATTATCGTGAATCATTGATTTGAAAGAGTCATAGAAGGTTGACCACTCAGAATAGTCACCACTAAACTTGGGTAAATCTAACTTAGGAAGTTTCAACGAGGGAGCATGGGTCCGCCCTGCAGTGACAGGAGCGACTTGCTCACCGTTTAAATTCTCGATTTGCTCTAAAATGTATTCTTCCGCAGTCAAATACGCCGTCATAGCTCGCTCATAAGTATTCTGCGTCGTATAGTTAAACTGTTGCAAATCTTTTTCCGATAAATGATTAGTGATCGTCACATGATTCGTTTGTATTTTCGCGAGATTTTCGTTGGCACTAGCCAGACGACCATTTAAATAAGGGACGGTAAAATTACCTATACCACGCTTTTTGGTGTTGACCAGTAGCCGTTCTAATTCTGAGCAATAAAGACTAACGTGACCTGCGCACATGAGTATTTCCTCCTGCGTTACCATTTTGCCACCAGAGACACTCCCCCCCTCACCTCGAAGAATCACCAATCAAAATTCAACTCAATTGAATATGTACCGGTTATATCCGGCTCGAAGGACCAGAAATTTGTTTGAAAGTTGATTGGGTGATATCCGCAAGGAGGTCTAGGAAGGAAGGCTCCAGGGTGACAAAAACAACGCCCAGGAAATCTGGTAAAATCAGTTTATTTGATTTGAAAAAAATACAAAAGAATGAAAAGTGCTCCAAAGGAGGCTGAGCCGCAAATTGATAATCCACCCAAAGTTACAACTACGAAATCCCAACCCTGTGGTCCCCAGGTCCCCGGACAGGATTCCCCGTACCTGAGACTCCCAGGCAACGAAGATAGAGAGAAAGGAAGACGATTTCTTGGAGCCCAAGAAATCGTCGATGGAGCAGAAATGCGTACTAAGAGACTTAGTGGCGTCGCAGGAAGGGAGGACTGGCTAAGCTGCTGAGAAGAATGACAGAAAAGACAGAGTCTAGAGTCTAGACCGTTTAAATTGAGCCGCACTTATCACGGAACTCTTGAGTATTGATATGTACAATGACCGGCAGAAATGACGTCCCTTGATGCGTTTAGGAACCGCATTTTAGGATCCTTCCCTGTATACTCTATTCTGCTAGGCGGAGATAGGGGAATGGAACGCGATAACTATAGTAGTTAGTTTATCTCGCTCTAAATGCGTGAGTGCGAGAGAGAGAGCTTTATACGGCATAGCAGGGCAAGCCAGGCGTCCCGAGGCTTATTTCTATCTGTGCCATTGCCTATGGCTATCTCTCTCGCTCGGTAAGAATCATTCGTCCGTCCTTGTTTAGGTCAGTTCTACGCCAATGTGGATACTCTCTAAAGAAGATTATCTCAGGCGACACCATTGAAGACTGCGATTACAGCAAGGATTTTAAAATACTGTGCACCTGTCACTGTCAAACGTCAGTATGAAAGATTATTGTCGCTTACAGCGTTTGGTGCAATTAACATTATAAGTCTGGATTATTATGTGATATTCTGTAATGCACATATATATATACATATGTTAATTTACTTTTAATTTTTTAAACCAATAAGTTATTGGCATTATAGAAGAAACTCATTTAAATATAAGAATATACTGGTTTCCACTTATGTAACTTTTCTTGTAAATATAACATAATTTTAATTAATAAAATTCACTCGTTTATTAATCAGACTAAGAAGAGTTATTTCTTTTAAATTTTAACATGTATAGAATAATATCCTAAACGCGCACACTTAACTAATTATTATTAGAGAAATATTTTTATAATCGTTACACATTGATAATAATATATCTCAATATCCTTCAGTTTAAAATATCATTTACATTGAAGAAATCTTGATCAATGGTCATGAAGAGTTCGTGGCTCAGTGGCTAGGTCGCTTACCTCGAAGATTAGTTAGAGCGCTTTTGTCGGTGGTTCTAATCCCGCGGGAGATATATTTTTTTTTTTCGTTTTAAAAGCATTACTATCTTTTTTTTTGTTAATTATTTGGAAGCATTGCTACTGCTTCCAAACATATTTTGAAAAGTTTATTTTGCCCTGAAAAGGGCAGTTAGTCAGACACGGCTAGAGCTTCCTAATTTTTGTCAAAATTGTATGTCCTACGTAACGTCAGTTCGTCTAGTAGTCAGTCCAATATCCGCGCCGGTCAATAACTTGATTGAGTCGATTTGGAATTGATTCAATTAAGTTTTCAAGAAACTGTGGTTCATGCCTTAGGCCTTCCCACACAGCTCTTGCATTCTCAAGCACTGCTGCTTTCGTCCTCTCCCTTGGCGCGACCCATTTTTTGATCATTCTCGCCCAAACGTTTTCTATAATATTCAAATCCGGACTCTTGGCCGGCCACTGGACCAGTTGGATTTCCGGATTATCCCCTAACCAATCACGAGTTGCGTGTGAAGTGTGAACTGCAGAATTATCCTGCACTACACGGATTATTGGCATATCTTCGGCAGAATACACTGCACGAACACTTGGAAGAAGCACCTCTTCAAGGATCGTAATGTAGTCTGCAGAAGACATCTTAGGAGGAACCTCAACCAATTCACCTATCGTGCCTCCTGACACCCACCCCCAAACGCCACACGTGATTCGTCCAGAGCGATCACTCTGAACGACGTATTCGGGGTTCATCCGAGAATCGCTGGGCCTCCAGACGTGAAGAAAACGTCGGTCAACGGATGATACAAAAACCTTTTCATCGGTCCAGACCACCGTTTCCCACGTTTCACGACAGGTCGCTAAATTTTCTAATGCAAACGCGACTCTTTGTTCTCGGTGCTGAGGATTAAGAGTAATCTTGCGGGCTGGACGATAGCAATTAATGCCGGCCGCGTTAAGTCGCCGCCTACCCGATCGTTCGGATAAAGGAAATCCCGTCTCAACAATTCCGTCAACTACGTTTCCGAAGGGGTCTCGCGAAATGTAGTCCACTAGGAGTTGGTCCTCTACCGGTTGTGAACCAGCAGGTCTATGATTATTTGCACGGTGATCACGCAATGCGTTACCACCGCCGCGCTGAAAAGCGGTAATCCACCGGCGAACGGTTTTCACCGAAACACCTGTAAGCGCTGCAATTTCTAAATTAGATTTTCCAACCTCCCAAAGGCCTACAATTCGCCCCCTCAACCAAACTTCGATATTCGGTGCCATTATACGCGAAAACTAATAGCGATGCGCGAGCTCTAACCACCCAGACTGCAATGAAACAGTTTATCAAAAAGAAACAAGCTATTCAGTGGTTTGTTTACATGCACTTCCGATCAAAACAAATGCCGAAGAAGCGAGCTCCTGCTCATATGGATTAGATTACAAAAAAAGCATAAATATAACAATGTATATTTTAAGGTTTGCAAAAATATGTTTGGAGGCAGTAGCAATGCTTCCAAATAATTAACAAAAAGAAAAGATAATAATGCTTTTAAAACGAAAAAAAAAATATCTCCCGCGGGACTCGAACCACCGACAAAAGCGCTCTAACTAATCTTCGAGGCAAGTGACCTAGCCACTGAGCCACGAACTCTTCATGACCATTGATCAAGATTTCTTCAATGTAAATGATATTTTAAACTGAAGGATATTGAGATATATTATTATCAATGTGTAACGATTATAAAAATATTTCTCTAATAATAGTTAGTTAAGTGTGCGCGTTTAGGATATTATTCTATACATGTTAAAATTTAAAAGAAATAACTCTTCTTAGTCTGATTAATAAACGAGTGAATTTTATTAATTAAAATTATGTTATATTTACAAGAAAAGTTACATAAGTGGAAACCAGTATATTCTTATATTTAAATGAGTTTCTTCTATAATGCCAATAACTTATTGGTTTAAAAATTTAAAAGTAAATTAACATATGTATATATATATGTGCATTACAGAATATCACATAATAATCCAGACTTATAATGTTAATTGCACTAAACGCTGTAAGCGACAATAATCTTTCATACTGACGTTTGACAGTGACAGGTGCACAGTATTTTAAAATCCTTGCTGTAATTGCAGTCTTCAATGGTATCGCCTGAGAAAATCTTCTTTAGAGAGTATCCATTGGCGTAGAACTGACCTAAACAAGGACGGACGAATGATTCTTACCGAGCGAGAGAGATAGCCATAGGCAATGGCACAGATAGAAATAAGCCTCGGGACGCCTGGCTTGCCCTGCTATGCCGTATAAAGCTCTCTCTCTCTCGCACTCACGCATTTAGAGCGAGATAAACTAACTACTATAGTTATCGCGTTCCATTCCCCTATCTCCGCCTAGCAGAATAGAGTATACAGTGAAGGATCCTAAAATGCGGATCCTAAACGCATCAAGGGACGCCATTTCTGCCGGTCATTGTACAATAGACCCAAATAATAACAGCGAGAGAGAGTTCTACGCCGTGGGCCACCTATCGGCCTCTGTTGGAGGTAGGATCAAGAGAGACAGATTGTGAGCGGGAGCGAGACGGCCTGAGAGTCCCAGATCGCTCGTACCCACACTCCGATCTCCAACAATAATTCTTTATGAAAATTGTCTTAAACAGTAATGAAAAAAATATATACCCTCTTTGGTCCTTTTGATGCATGACTTCTCAAATAACTTCAATCCAGCTTACTCACATGTACTCTCAACAGCTTGTCATAATCCATCATCCATATCGAGTAAACTGATATATAATAATAACAAAGTTCCATCACATTAACAATATTTAGGAACTATTGCATCTTCTTGGATCTCTTAATACCAAGTCTTCCATTAAGAATGCAGAAAGCAATCTGTAACATAAATAACACAAAGATTCAATCTCTTTTAAAGTAAAATAGTTATATACTTTCATATATGACATACGAAATACTCATCTGATATTTGTTTAACATAACTTGCGTATGATTACATTACACATCACATTGGCATGTGCACTTTTATGCAAAAAAAGTGAAGCTTTTCTTCCTTCACAGCTCATTTTATCAGCAATTTATTAACACCACTTGAGCCGTCAAAATAAAATGCTCAACAGATACTACTCAGCATGAATTATCTAATGTGAAGCCATTTTATCTTCAAGTGACGTCATTTTTCGGATGGATTTCGATGATGCCAACACAAATTTCTGCACTCAGATTTTTGCCCACCATGTTGTGCATGAGACTTGCCTGTTTTGAGAAATGTAAACGTGAAAAAATTCAGGGCTAGAAACCTCAGAATTTGAAGACAAAAAAGTAATAATCGTTCTAGATAGACGGCAATTCCATGTGACAAATGATAAATTATCACATAATTTATCTAAGTTTTCTTCAGAGTGTCTTCATTTCCAGCTCCCGAACATAGAAACTGCTTTTTTGTCTTCAAATTCTGAAGTTACTAGCCCTGAATTTTTTCACGTTACAGTGAACCTTACAGTAATAAAATTAAGTCATTTCGAATAAATATTACAGGCTCTAGTATCATATTTGGAAAAAAGTCCCTAAGAATCGGGATAGTCTATAATATTTACGGTAAACTATTTATTTTTTTTTTTATTATTATCGATTCGACGAGTTTTAGTAGGAATCCCATTTTGAAAGTTACAGGTTCTCCATGTGAAATTTTCTCAACTTTACGAAAAAAATACTAAAAAAAAATACACTTTTCCTGAAAAATTGATTTTTATACTTTAAACGCTAATTTCTTCGGTAAAAAGCGACGTTACTAGAAAAACAATTACTCCACTGGAAAGGTGAGATTTTTTTACATGGAAATCATGTGTGAAAAAAATTTATTAAGTTATTTGAAAAGTATAGAAAATAAATTAAAAGATAGGACGTACTTAAAATTGAAAACTCCCCAATATAACCACGTCGTAAATATTGGATAAAAAATTCTGAATAATATTAGAGAATCATTTTTCGATAAAGAGTACAAGATCTGAGAATAACAAAAAAATCTGGGACGTACATCGGTAAACCAGTTCCTGAATTGGTGGAATCGCTATTCTTACTTCCATTCATTATTTTCCATTTTTACTTTAGTAGCCTCACTATTTGACATTTTTCCATTTCACACCTCTTTCTGCTAGGATTAGCATGTAAACATTTCTCCACACCAATACGGCGGATGAATCTCATTTTTTGTATCCAACTATTGGTAACTGCCTATTATCTGTTGGTACTACGTAATATTGACCAATCAGCGCTCTCAGATACCATCATCCTGAGCGCTATAGTCAACTAACACGAATCTCCTATATTTCGCCGTTAGAGAAACACCCTGTATACTATAAATATCGAGTAAAAATAAAAATGTTGAGTGTAACTTATGTAATAATAGTTCATTGATAATTTCCTACATAATATAAAAATGTAATGCAACAAGATAAAAATTCTTTTATTACAGTAATTCTAGAAGAGTTAATGGAAATTACAAGTATATATATTGTGACGAGTTTTGTCAGCGAGTTTAGTCGCCGCGAAACTGTCCGGTTCTATTGACCGAGAGGGATCAAAATAAAATTGGACAAGTTTAATGTTTACCAAAAAAAACTATTTATTTGGGTAAAAATAAATAACATAAGTATTTACAATGTTTTTACATTATGACCTTAACCTATTTGTGTTTGTGTTGTTTGTGTACTGCCGCTGCAGGTGTGTTCGGAAATGTGTCGGTCGCTAGGTCGCAAGTACCAAATTCGCCCGCTGGCGGCGCTGCGCTCGGTAGCCACACGGGAGGGCTCGGATAGGCGGCGCGGCGGTCGGTAGCGACTCGGATGAGCTTTCGGGACGGACCGGTAGGCGGCGCGGCGGTAGGTAGCCTCACGGGAGGACCCGGGCAGCGTTGCCAAGTCCGCCATGTTGGAAGATACTACGCTGTATAGTTTGTTGGCGAGAATTGAATATACCACGCAAAATGTATAGTAAGTGTGATTCACAGAGAAGAAACGAAGTATAGTGTTTTAGGTATAATAAGCTCTCAGTGCTTTCGGACGTGTTTTGGCCATTAATCTTGCGTCGCGGCGTTGTGTAGTTAGAATCAGAGGCAAGGTTGCCAAGTCCGCCATCTTGAATAGTACTACGCTCTATAGTAAGTGAAATTTGATATAAGGAATGCAGACTGCACAAAGTATACTGCCAGCGGAAATACATCAGTAGCCATCTTAAATGCAGAACGTAATATATCAAAAATTATATATAGTATATTCACAGCCTGTCACCGTGAACGGCGTGAACCAAGTTTGCCAAGTGTAGTACTTTCGGTACTACCGTAGTACCCAAAAGCGACATATCCTATAGCGTAGTACTATTTTGGGTACTACGCTATAGTCGCTGCTGATACTACTGGTCGGCGGAAATACGTCAGAGGGTAGAGACTGTAGAGGGACCGCAATATAGATATTTCTAATTACTAATTTCAAAATACATAATGCATGGTCCGTGAGCCAAGACAAATGTTAGTATTATTGTATCGTACATACATACCGCAAGTTATAAAGTAATATAAAGAAATAAAGTGACAGTTTTAATCTTACTGACAGCTGATATACTGATGGTATAAGTGAATAAATAAAGTGACGAAATTTGTAAAATGTACATAAAAATAATTTTTAAAAGTATATAAAGGACTGAATATTTTAGATAAGTATAACAATAAATTTTATAATATAAAATGTAAGATATAAATATTTTGTGGTACTTTGTGGGATTTTATTTCAGATTAAATTATAATAATGTGTTTACTATGTCACTGTGCTGAGGATAGAACTATGCGGATTTTCAAAATTAAAATAAAGGAATAGACTAAACATAATGTGGTTATTGTGTCATCGTTGAGATTCAAACTATGTTAATTGAGACGGATAATAAAATAAATGAGTGAAAAAACTGGGTAAATACAATAATAAATAAAGAAGCTGACAAATTAGATATATAATATAAAATGTAAGATATTTTATAGTACTTCCTGGGATTTTATTTCAGATTAAATTATAGTAATGTGTTTACTATGTCACTACTGAGGATGGAGCTATGTGGATTGAACATTAAAATGAAAGGAATAGATTCACCATATTATGGTTACTGTGTCATCGCTGAGGATCAAACTGTGTTAATTGAGATGAATATTAAAATAAACAAGTCAACACATTGGGTAAATACGATACAAATAAAGAAGCTGACAGATTACATTTGTAATTTCAAATGTAAGATTTTATATAGTACTTTTTGGGATTTTGTTTCAGATTAAATTATTGTAAAGTGTTTACTATGTCAATGCTGAGAATGGAGCTATGTGGATTGAACATTAAAACAAAAAGAATAGATTCACCATAATGTTATTTCTGCGTCATCGCTGATGAGGATCAAACTGTGTTAATTGAGACAGATATTAAAATAAATGAGTCAGCAATTTAGGTAAATGCAATAATAAATAAAGAAAATGACAGAATAGATATATAATATAAAATGTAAGATGTTTTATAGTACTTTGTGGGATTTGGTTTCAGATTAAATTATAGTAATGTACGTGTGTTTACTGTATCACTGCTGAGGATGAAGTTATGTGGATCGAACATTAAAAAAAAAGAATAGATTCACCATAATGTGGTTACTGTGTCATCGCTGAGGATCAAATTGTGATAATTGAGATGAATATTAAAATAAAGAAGCTGACAGATTAGATATATAATATAACATGTTAGATATTTTACAGTACTTTGTGGGATTTTATTTAAAGTTAATATATGTAAAATAAAATTTTTGTTTTCTTTTTACAATTGTATCTATATTAATTACTATATGTTGCAATCTCTTAAAATTAAGCCTCTGCTTTTATTAGCAAACTAATAGTTCCACACGGCAGTGATGCCAGAATCAAGCTTTTAGCAACAAAAATGAAGATAAGCGCTAGCCAGAAGGAGTATAGAAAATTTAAAGGGAAGCGGTACAAACACAACTATGCCTGGAGAGCATAGGTGTGATTTGGACTTCAGGCAACATTGGCTTTAGAAGAAGAGCGACTACCGCTAACCGTGATATTTTTACGTGTTATCCGTGTGAAGTGGTGCTGCGTTTACCTAAAAACTCAAAGCAAATAAAAATGCTTTTCCTAAATTGATTTGTAATATTGATAAAATGGTCAAATGTAGCCATTAATTAATTAGATTTGGTAATAAATACAGAAAATGCGTTTTATTATAACAAATGAGTTGAGGTAAAATAAACTCAATGTTTTTATATTAATCTGTTAACAAATGCATTTTTTTATTTATTATTGAGTCCAATAAATTAATGGTTATTAAAAAAAAAATTCCTTGTAATGAAAAGAAAAATAAAAAAATTTTAAACTTCACCAAGACTCGAACACGAGCCCACCGCATGACAAACGGCAACCTTACCGCCTGCGCTACAGCGCTCACTTGATGTACTAAGAGCAAAACAGCCTTTTAAAGACTGACTACAATTCTTTCACTAACTCGTCATAAACGATCAAGAATTAGCTGCAATAATAAATACATTTATCTCCACAGCATTATTGCACTAAATTTATTATGTTTTTAATTTGAAGCATACATTTTACATGAAGATACGATACTTTAAGGGTGTTCATGCAATACTCTAAATACAAAACTATTCATATGCTCGTTTATCATAGTTATTCGACTACATATAACAAATATTATAATATTACTTAATTAATTTATGATAGTTGAGCATATGAATAGGTTTGTATATAGAGTACTGAATGGTTACCCTTAAATTATCATATCTTCATGCAAAATGTATGCTTCAAATTAAAAACAATAAATTTAGTACAATAATGCTATGTAGATAAATGTATTTCTTATTACAGCTAATTCTTGATCATTTATGACGAATTAATAAAAGAATTGTAGTCAGTCTTTAAAAAGCCTGTTTTGCTCTTGGTACATCAAGTGAGCGCTGTAGCGCAGGCGGTAAGGTTGCCGTTTCTCATGCGGTGGGCTCGTGTTCGAGTCTTGGTGAAGATTAAAATCTTTTTCATTTTTTTTTTCATTACAAGGAACTTTTTTTTTAATAACCATTAACTTATTGGACTCAATAATAAATAAAAAAAGTGCATTTGTTAACAGATTAATATAAAAACATTGAGTTTATTTTACCTCAACTCATTTGTTATAATAAAACGCATTTTTTGTATTTATTACCAAATCTAATTAATTAATGGCTACATTTGACCATTTTATAAAATTTAAAAATCAATTTAGGAAAAGCATTTTTATTTTATTCATTCACTTTTACCATAAGTATTTCAGCTGTCAGATAGATCAAAGCTGTCACTACTCCTTATTTCTTTATTACACTTTATTTTTCCGTATACTAACATTTGTCTTCGTTCACGCCAAGGTTGCCAAGTCCGCCATCTTGAATAGTACTACGCTCTATAGTAAGTGAATTTTGATATAAGGAATGCAGACTGCACAAAGTATACTGCCAGCGGAAATACATCAGTAGCCATCTTAAATGCAGAACGTAATATATCAAAAATTATATATAGTATATTCACAGCCTGTCACCGTGAACGGCGTGAACGAAGACAAATGTTAGTATACGGAAAAATAAAGTGTAATAAAGAAATAAGGAGTAATGATAGCTTTGATCTATCTGACAGCTAAAGTACTTATGGTATAAGTGAATGAATAAAATAAAAATGCTTTTCCTAAATTGATTTTTAAATTTTATAAAATGGTCAGATGTAGCCATTAATTAATTAGATTTGGTAATAAATACAAAAAATGCGTTTTATTATAACAAATGAGTTGAGGTAAAATAAACTCAATGTTTTTATATTAATCTGTTAACAAATGCACTTTTTTTATTTATTATTGAGTCCAATAAGTTAATGGTTATTAAAAAAAAAGTTCCTTGTAATGAAAAAAAAAATGAAAAAATTTTAATCTTCACCAAGACTCGAACACGAGCCCACCGCATGATAAACGGCAACCTTACCGCCTGCGCTACAGCGCTCACTTGATGTACCAAGAGCAAAACAGGCTTTTTAAAGACTGACTACAATTCTTTTATTAATTCGTCATAAATGATCAAGAATTAGCTGTAATAAGAAATACATTTATCTACATAGCATTATTGTACTAAATTTATTGTTTTTAATTTGAAGCGTACATTTTGCATGAAGATATGATAATTTAAGGGTAACCATTCAGTACTCTATATACAAACCTATTCATATGCTCAACTATCATAAATTAATTAAGTAATATTATAATATTTGTTATATGTAGTCGAATAACTATGATAAACGAGCATATGAATAGTTTTGTATTTAGAGTATTGCATGAACACCCTTAAAGTATCGTATCTTCATGTAAAATGTATGCTTCAAATTAAAAACATAATAAATTTAGAGCAATAATGCTGTGGAGATAAATGTATTTATTATCGCAGCTAATTCTTGATCGTTTATGACGAGTTAATGAAAGAATTGTAGTCAGTCTTTAAAAGGCTGTTTTGCTCTTATTACATCAAGTGAGCGCTGTAGCGCAGGCGGTAAGGTTGCCGTTTGTCATGCGGTGGGCTCGTGTTCGAGTCTTGGTGAAGTTTAAAATTTTTTTATTTTTCTTTTCATTACAAGGAATTTTTTTTTTAATAACCATTAATTTATTGGACTCAATAATAAATAAAAAAATGCATTTGTTAACAGATTAATATAAAAACATTGAGTTTATTTTACCTCAACTCATTTGTTATAATAAAACGCATTTTCTGTATTTATTACCAAATCTAATTAATTAATGGCTACATTTGACCATTTTATCAATATTACAAATCAATTTAGGAAAAGCATTTTTATTTGCTTTGAGTTTTTAGGTAAACGCAGCACCACTTCACACGGATAACACGTAAAAATATCACGGTTAGCGGTAGTCGCTCTTCTTCTAAAGCCAATGTTGCCTGAAGTCCAAATCACACCTATGCTCTCCAGGCATAGTTGTGTTTGTACCGCTTCCCTTTAAATTTTCTATACTCCTTCTGGCTAGCGCTTATCTTCATTTTTGTTGCTAAAAGCTTGATTCTGGCATCACTGCCGTGTGGAACTATTAGTTTGCTAATAAAAGCAGAGGCTTAATTTTAAGAGATTGCAACATATAGTAATTAATATAGATACAATTGTAAAAAGAAAACAAAAATTTTATTTTACATATATTAACTTTAAATAAAATCCCACAAAGTACTGTAAAATATCTAACATGTTATATTATATATCTAATCTGTCAGCTTCTTTATTTTAATATTCATCTCAATTATCACAATTTGATCCTCAGCGATGACACAGTAACCACATTATGGTGAATCTATTCTTTTTTTTTAATGTTCGATCCACATAACTTCATCCTCAGCAGTGATACAGTAAACACACGTACATTACTATAATTTAATCTGAAACAAAATCCCACAAAGTACTATAAAACATCTTACATTTTATATCATATATCTAATTTGTCAGCTTCTTTATTTATTATTGTATTTACCCAGTTTTTTCACTCATTTATTTTATTATCCGTCTCAATTAACATAGTTTGAATCTCAACGATGACACAATAACCACATTATGTTTAGTCTATTCCTTTATTTTAATTTTGAAAATCCGCATAGCTCCATCCTCAGCACAGTGACATAGTAAACACATTACTATAATTTAATCTGAAATAAAATCCCACAAAGTACCACAAAATATTTATATCTTACATTTTATATTATAAAATTTATTGTTATACTTATCTAAAATGTTCAGTCCTTTATATACTTTTAAAAATTATTTTTATGTACATTTTACAAATTTCGTCACTTTATTTATTCACTTATACCATCAGTATATCAGCTGTCAGTAAGATTAAAACTGTCACTTTATTTCTTTATATTACTTTATAACTTGCGGTATGTATGTACGATACAATAATACTAACATTTGTCTTGGCTCACGGACCATGCATTATGTATTTTGAAATTAGTAATTAGAAATATCTATATTGCGGTCCCTCTACAGTCTCTACCCTCTGACGTATTTCCGCCGACCAGTAGTATCAGCAGCGACTATAGCGTAGTACCCAAAATAGTACTACGCTATAGGATATGTCGCTTTTGGGTACTACGGTAGTACCGAAAGTACTACACTTGGCAACCTTGATCAGAGGGGCGAGGGGATTTCTAGGGAGTTTGTACGTAGCTGTCAAATGGCGCGATTAACCCTCAATTTTATATCATCAACAAAAATAATATTTTCGGAAAACGATTGTGGAAAAGAAGGAAGGATTTTAATAAATAACAGAGAAGACAAAATATATCAGATGAGTATAAATTAATAAAAAAAATGAAAATTATTGTGAATTTTTAAGAAAATATACTTTGTGGTTATTTTATTTTTGTTATAGTTGAAATCCGGTTATGATGACTTTCAATTAAGGACAAAAGTAATTATAGACTAATAAATGAAAAAGTATTAAAACATGAAGCACTTCTCTGTATGGCCCAGTCATTTCAATAATTGTGACTTAATGTTATAATAGTGAATGTGTAAGCGATTAGTGCATATACAACAAACTCTTATTGTAAATTTAATAATCTTGTATGACAATGTTTTAATTGCTATTATTTTAAATTAAAGCTAGTTTAATTAACTTATTTTTATTTCATCCCTTTCTCAAAATTCTAAACACACATGGTAATTACCTATTCTTGTAGTAGTCATATATTCGTTAAATTACATACAAAATTACAACTGTTTTATATTTGTAAAGCATAGCTGTTTGTTGCAATGATTTTTATTATTCAATGTGAGACAAATTGCATTTTGTTTAGGCAAATGTCTTATTTATCCGCCACATCCTTCCATATCTTATGTAACATTTATTTGCCTTGTTAGTTCTTTCTTTTAGTTTTCAAAATATACGATTAATTTTTTGCTTTTTTTATATACACTCAGATATAGCTATTCTATTGACTAATTAATATTATAAATGTCAAGATGATTGGTAAACCATTGTTCTATTAAAGTTGAAGAATGGACACTTGAATTATTTTACTTATAATGTTTGGCATCTCTTCCATAGGATATCTTCTCTTTAAATTTGAGAGGATGTTGTTCTCCAATACATTTAAGGATACTGCTGAATTTATCTTGCTTTTAGCTTCAAATAATTCACATTTGGATATCCTTCCTCAATATATAATAAATATTTTGTTAGTCCTATTTGTTTGTGAAATTTATCTGTTCTAAAAAGGTACGATTTCACTTGTCGCTCGTCGTGAGCGACAAATGGTCACGTGGGACAAAGTATACTACACTTTCTGCTTATTCTTTCGCTAGCGACACTGAAATAAAGTTGGATTTATCCAACTTTTCAGCGACATCGCTAGTATCGCCCGTATCGCCTGTATCGCTGCTCGTATGTTTTCAACGGAACGGAACAGGCGGATCGTGTGAATTTTAAATTTGAAAAATGGATGGAAATTCAAATTGAAAATACATTTGTCACATTTATAGCAAGCCGATACATATGAAGCTAAAAAATAATATAATGAATAATTATTGTAATTAATATATAAGAAACGTTGAATATAATTAACCCAAAAAACAGGCTTTGCTTGTAAAATAATACGGCATATATACAGAGTGAAGCTGTTATACCGCCCTAGAATATAGATGCAAAAAGACGAGTATCTCTTTAATTATAAAAGATATTCAATTTGTGCATAGGACCTTCTCGAATTCTCTTGTTATTTGCTTTCGCAAAGGTCATATATAAAAATTGAATATCTCTTATATAGTTAAAAAGATATGCATCTTTTTCTACTAATGTTTTGGGGCGGTTTAAGTTCCTTACCGTGTATAGATTTCTTACTAAAAACAGAATCTTAAATTGTAACATTTTTATTACAAAATAAATTCAATTAAGTTTTATTATGAGTAACATGTAGCAACAATTAATTTTACTAATAAAATTATCAAACTAGGGATAATCATAACTTTACTAATGTAAATTATTATTTTCTGATATATGAACTATATAATTTTCATCCTCTCATGCTATATAGGAAAATGAAGGAATTATTTTCATAACAAGGATTTAAGAAAACATTCATTTCAAATATATATGAAACCTTTATTAATTCCTCATTCAATATATGTGCATACCTCATAAGTTTTGATTATTATTATAATATTCACAATTTTTTTATACATATGCAAATTAAATTCAAATGTCATATACCATAACACGACACCACAGTCACTACACCTAAGAAACCATTATGCGATTGCTGCTAGCGATTACCCGTTTCCTTCGTTCCTACATTCAGAACCCGCCTCAGAATATGTCGCTGCTAGCGACGAGCGACAAGCGACATGAGAAAACATAGGAGAGATAAACTGCATATTCTGTCGCTAGTGTCCATCTTGGATTGCATATACTATATCATCTTATATTTATCGCTAGCGACAAGCGACAAGTGAAATCGTACCTTAAAACCTTAATTAATCCAGTTACTAGATATATAATATATCATTTTCAAAGAATTGATATCTTTCTATCAATCTTAACAATATCATAATAGATGTAATCAAATATGTATTCTATATTCAAAATAGATATCCATGCGTGTAGTTGGAAAACTATTTAAAGCTGAAAACAAGATGAACTCAGCAGTATACAAATACCTTTTAAAGAACTTTATTTTCACAAGTATTATGAGAACATATCTCGCAGAAAAGTTGCCAAATTTTAATAGCATCATTCAAATGTCCATTTTACAAATTAAACAAGATAATGGTTTAACAATCATTTCAACAATTACAAAAATAATTGCAGATCAGCAGTATTATTAGATCTGTGTGTATGTATAAATGATTAGAAAATTAATGTTATATGATATAGACTGGAAGAAAATAGTGCAACAGAGCCAAATAAATGTCACACAAGATGTGGAAGGATGTGGTGGATCAATAAAACATTAGCAGAAACCCAATGCAACTTGTCTTACATTGATCGAATAATAAAAATCATTGCAAGAAACAGTTGTGCCCTACAAATATAAAATTGTAGTAATTTTGTTAGTAATTTAAAGAATATATGACTAATATGAAAATATGCAATTACGTACTATGTGTATATAGAAATTGGAATAAGGGAAGAAATATAAATATTAGGTTACTTGAACTAGTTTTAATTTATAAAAGTAGCAATCAAAACATTAACGTACATCATTACTAATTTACAATAAAACTTGGTTGTATATACACCAATCGCTTACACATTCACTGTTATAACATTATGTCTAAATTATTGAAATGACTGGACTACACAGAAATGCTTTATAATTTAATGCTTTTTCATTTATTGGTCTATAAGTACTTTTTTCCTTAATTGAAACTCATCAGGAACAGAATTTCACCTGTAACAAAAATAAAATAATCAAAAAGTATATTTCCTTAAAAATTGACAATAATTTTTATGTTTTGGTATTAATTAATACTCATTTGATATATTTTTCTTTCTCTGTTATTTACTAAAATCCTTTCTTCTTTTCCGCAATCGTTTTCCGAAAATATTATTCTTGTTTACGATTCGAAAATAAAGGTTAACCGCACCATTTGACAGCTGTCAGTGGCTGTCAGCTATGACACACACTGTGGATGCTTACGTTCAGTGATCTGATGCGGGTTAGGGTTTACTACGGTTGCAGTAATACAACTTTCGAAAAAAAAACACTAGATTAACCCGGGTTTGGTGAGGAGGCTTCCGCGAGTGGATCTGATCGGGTATAGGTTAAAGGGGTTAAGGTAGGACGTATTCCGACGTGATTGAAGTGTCAAAAACGGACAAGTGACCAATACCAATAGGTTTTACTAACAAGTTAAAGGAAAAAGTTTAAATATAATTGGTAATTTAGATTTTTCGTATAATCTTAATTATTATATGTTATTATTATTAATTTACGTTTATTTACAGGTTAAGCAATGGATTATATGAATATATGGAATATATTATTTGAAGATGATGATGAGGAGGATGATCTCTTAATATTATACTCTAGTAACAGAGAAACTCATAAAAGAATTGAAAATTATATTCCCCAAGTTTTACTTAATTATTCTCTGTCAGGTAATTGTAATTTTATTTATTATCATTTTACTGTACGTAGAGCTTTATTGTCTTGATAAGAACATTGTTATGATAACCATAATTTTTGTAATTATACGATTAAATCCTAGACATTTTTTTACATTGTATAATATTTTATGCAGATTTTAAGTCCCACTTTCGCGTGTCCAAAGCAACATTTGAATCTTTGCTGGAGAAAATAGGTTCATGCTTATTACAAACACCCGATGGACCAAAAATAATGCCATTCAAACAACTTGCTATTACTTTATGGGTGCTGGGAAACCAAGAAGTTTACAGGTACATTATTTAATTTTACTTATATAAAATAATATTGCTTTTATTTATAATAATTTTTAACTCTGCTTTATATACACATTCTAGTGATTATAAGATATAATATACTTTGTTTATTTTTGTAATTTGTAGTATTTACAAGTATTTAATAATCAATAAAATCTATTTCTACCTTAACTATTCCTTGTGTTGTATATTACTAATATCCTCCGTTACAGATCTGTTTCTGATAGATTCAATATGGCTAAGAGTACAATCTGGAAATGTGTGTTCAATGTAGCACATGTTTTACAAAATCACAGAGCTGAGTATATAAAGTGGCCAGAAGAACACCAATTGATGCAAAATGTAAACAAATTTGCAGAAATAAGCAATTTCCCTGGTGTAATGGGTGCCGTTGATGGGTGTCACATACAAATCAGTGCTCCTACTGAAAACCCTAATAGCTATATTAATCGTAAAGGTTTCCACTCAATAGTCCTTCAAGGAATTTGTGATCCTCATAGAAAATTCATTGATGTTTTCATAGGCTATTGTGGTAGTGTACATGATGCTCGAATTTGGCAGCTGAGCAAAATTAAACACGCAATAGAGTCTAATCCACAAAGATATTTTCCTGAAAATACGCATTTATTAGGAGACTCTGCATACCCAATATCCAAAACGCTTCTTGTACCATATAGAGATAATGGCCATCTATCTGATATTCAAATTAATTATAATAGGAAATTATCTGCAACTAGAATGGTAATTGAACGATCATTTGGCCTACTAAAAGCTAGATTCAGGAAATTAAAATATGTCTATATGTATGATACAGACATGATACCTCTTATCATCCTAACTTGTTGCATATTACATAACATTTGCATTGATAATGAAGAGGAGCAGTTTCATTTAACCGCAAATGAAGAAGATCACTTTAATGTTGAAGTCGATAACGAAGCTACTGCTTTTTCGGATGGAGAAGAAAAAAGGGACATAATAGCTCAGTTGCTTAATACGCTTAATACTGAGTAATTTAATTTTATTGTTTACGTATTGAAAATACTTCTTAACTCAAATTGAACTCCACGACAAATGTATATGTTGGTATATTTATCTGTATATATACTTATATTTATTATTAAATATATATTTGATACATTCGTGTATTAGTTTCTCCTTATATACAAATACTCTATCGATGAAACTGAAAAAAGAAAAAACATCATAGAAGAAATAGTTTGCATAAAAATCTACTAGCATTTAAATTAATGTTAGCCTATTACTTGTAAGAAATTCTTTCAAAAAAGACTGCGTTTATAGTATTACATTGGTTTACAACAGTTTTGTTCAGCTCCAACCCTAAAAGAAGTTACACGTATAAAATTTGTTAAGTGATTGAATAATTTTGCTTTAACATTTTATATTACCTTGACCTATTGTGTTGATAAACTTTTATTTTACAGCGAAGTCTGATCTACTTGTGTTGTTACCATCTAACTTAAAGTATCTTTATTCGTAACCATTATCCAGTTGCAGGGAATTATCGCAGGACCAGATCTGTTTCATTGTAATCACCAAACACTCTTCGCAAGCTAATTCAACAATATTTGGATTTCATTTTTTCTGCGAAGATGAAAAATAATTATTAATTTAATTATATGTGATAATGTGTGTTTAGTACAGATATTTTGATCAATATACTTTCTTATCTGCAGTTTATACAATGTCTTCGTAAAGAGCAGCATCATATAACAGGAAAGCATTGTACGGCTACTTCTAAAACATGCTGACCAGCGTTGCCAAGTGTAGTATAATTATACTACCGTAGTATAATTTTCCTATAGCGTAGTATCCCTAGGATACTACGCTACAGTTTCTGTTCCCTGCGGGATCCTACGCTATAGTTTCTGTTCACTGCGGGATCCTACGCTACAGTTTCTATCCTTGCGGGATACTACGTTTTGGCCATTAATCTTGAGTCTTGGTGAGGGGAAGTTAGAATCAGAGGGGCGAGGGGATTTCTAGGGAGTTTGTCCGTAACTGTCAAATGGCGCGATTAACCCTCAATTTTATATCATCAACAAAAATAATATTTTCGGAAAACGATTGTGGAAAAGAAGGAAGGATTTTAATAATTAACAGAGAAGACAAAATATATCAAATGAGTATAAATTTATAAAAAAAAATGAAAATTATTGTGAATTTTTAAGAAAATATACTTTGTGGTTATTTTATTTTTGTTACAGTTGAAATCCGGTTATGATGACTTTCAATTAAGGAAAAAAGTAATGACAGACCAATAAATGAAAAAGTATTAATACATTAAGCATTTCGGTATGGCCCAGTCATTTCAATAATTGTGACTTAATGTTATAATTGTGAATGTGTAAGTGATTAGTGCATATACAACAAACTCTTATTGTAAATTTAATAATCTTGTATGACAATGTTTTAATTGCTATTATTTTAAATTAAAGCTAGTTCAATTAACATATTTTTATTTCATCCCTTTCTCAAAATTCTAAACACACATGGTAATTACCTATTCTTAGGTTTGTTCGTGTTGCTTGCACTTTATTGAACTTGTCATCTAGGAAGTTTTAGGGAGTTTTCTAGAAAATAGAAAATTCAATAAAGTGAGTACTTTTGAACACGAACATATTAGTGCAAACTACAAATTTATTTAAATGGACCAACATATTATATGAGTAGGATAAACATGGAGGATAATAATGATTTAATATGTAAAATATTATTTATTAATAATTTAAGCGACTCAGAGGAAGATGAAGATGTTCAACATCTCCAAACTAACAATTTAAATACACTTGGTATGATAAATATAATTATTTAGAAAATAAAATAAATTTACTTTTATAAACCTATAATAAGTCGATATATATAATTATTTTTCAGATGAAATGAATGACATTGATTTAAGACTAGCTTTAGAGCCAGTATTAAGTAATGTGCAACGAAACCAAAGGATAAAAGTATGTAATTATGTTGAAAACGTAGTACATAATTATATCGAAAAAGATTTTATTATGCACTTCAGATTGTCCAGAGAAATGGTGCAAACTTTAATACAAAAGTTTGAAAATACATATATATTTAAATCACTACAAGGTAAAGTTATTTTAATTAAAATTTAATATAAATAACGACTTCTTAATTGATATATTTAATAACGAAAAAATAAAAACAGAGTTTGCTGGTTACGTACCAATAAGTGCTGAGACACATATCTTGTCATACCTGTGGTTTCTTGGTCATGAATCTGGAGGATATAGAGACATTGCAGACAGATTTGGGGTAACAATTAGTACTCTACACACTATAATAACAAGAGTTACTAAATTCTTAGTAAAAATAGCAAAAACTATTATTAAAATGCCAACCAGAGAGGAGGAAATAAAAATTAAAGAATATTTTTTGAAAGAACAAGGTTTCCCTGGGGTTATAGGTGAATATATTCTTTATATATGCGAGTTTATATATATATATATAAGGAAAATTAGAAGTACATACTAACATTTAATAATACTTATCTTAATAAAATAATATCTATTTATAATATAGGCTTGATCGATGGTGCACATATACGAATCGATAAACCTAAAGAGGATCCAGCCTCATACATCAATAGGAAACATTTTTATTCTATACATGTGCAAGGAGTCGTGGACAATAATTTAAAATTTATTGATGTGCTTGTGGGTTACCCTGGCTCTGTACATGATGCTAGAGTATTGAATGAATCTCCTCTTGCAGAACGTATGGAAGAAAATTGGACAAGTATATAAATCAAATAGATATTACTTTAATTGAAAATATATCATTCGTTTTCTTATTACATCTTTAATCTTTGTTTAGATGGAGTATACTTATTAGGAGATAGCGCGTATCCTTGTCGTAAAGAATTATTAGTACCTTATAAGGACAACGGACATCTAACCCATGCCCAAAAGAATTATAATAAAAAATTAAGTAGTTGCAGAATAAAAATAGAGCATACGTTTGGTTTAGTTAAACAACGATTTCGACAATTATATCATCTGAAATTAAGAAATTTAAGTAGGATGGTGCAAGTGATATATAGTGCTTTCTTGTTACATAATATCGCAAATGCAAGTGATATGGAGTTATTTGAGCCTCCTTTACATGATGAGTTTCCAGATCCAGACTTTCGTCAGGTTCATTTTGAAAATGAAATATTTTCAGATCATGAAAATGGGAAAAGACTTCGAGATGAATTATGTCGGCAGCTTGTTGGAAGTTAAAGGATGGAAGAATATAAGTCTGTTTCATGATAACATTTATATTTTGAACAATATATAAATGAATTATATTTTATATAAATGTTAAAGAAATAAATATAAATGGTACGAAAAACATTCGTTTTTTTTTTAGGAAATTCTGTCGTCTCACTGTTATAATGTTTACTAAATTAATTTGAAAACTAAAATGTAATTTAAATATAAAATTAAAATAAAATATTATCTTTTGGAACATTTGAAAAGCATTATAAAACAACATTTTTTATGATTTATGAACAAAAATATCAATATTCTAAGAATAAATAAAATAACTGTAATAAACTTAATTAGATTAATTTTTGATGGTAGTTCAACTTTAAATTATTATTAACATTTTTCTTAATAATAATTAAACTTATTTCTTTATTAGACTTACAAAATCCTTTAAAATTTCATTCCTTTCTTTTCTTAATTTATTAGAAGCTTCCTATTGATTTTTTGTTAGATCAATTAATTCTTCTTGTTTTTCTAACATTTTAATTTGTAAATCTTTTATATTTTGTTTTTCCTCTTTTATTTCTTTTGTGTAATTTGTAATAGATGAATAACACTTATTTAAATAATCAGCAGTTTTTAATATTTTATTAGCTGATGAAGAAGAGGGATATGATTTAGTGCATGTTGAAGTTGTAGTAGATGGTGATGTGTCACTGTCTTCCCTATAGTGTTACAATAACTTTCGTTTAAAATAAATTATAGCATAAATTAGGAAAATATAGAGGAAAAATGTGCAGATCTATGATACTTTCTGCCTACTAATATTTAAGATATTATTCGCCTACTTACAATAAACTTAAGGGATCATCTGGATTCTCAACTTCTTCTCTCTCTTCTACAATCTCTACTCTCGGCTCTTTTAATATAAGCCCTTTACTTCCCATTACGGCTAATGGAACAATTTTATGTTTCTTCTCTAAAATGTCATGCAGTTCACTGAAACAAGGTTAATTTACAAGTTTCATTTTATATAAACTATAATCAAATAAAATAATTAAAATTTTTACTTTTCAAAAGGACAAGAAGTTCTACAATTGCCAGTTTTTTTATTATGTTGAATCATCTTTTTTTATGACCGCTCCAAAGATTTATATATATTCTCAACTTGCAATGGACTTAACTGATATCCATGGTAATTCATTTCTTTTGAGATTAATTTCCACAAATGTTTTAAAGTTTTAATTTGACGAGTAGAAACTAATTCTTTTTTACTTTTATACAAATCTAAAAAGAGTTTTGTATTCTTATTGTCCCAGCAAAAGTGGGTATTTTCTTTATTTATTTCTTCTAAATTATTATTATTATTAATCATTTTCTTTGGTAATGTAATTATAATATTTGTCCCATTTAAATCGCAGAAAAGTTTTTCATTTGAAAAATTAATATCCTCATAATTTATTTGAAATGAATCTCCATCTGTAAGAAAATTTTTATCATGTAAATGATACACATCTGAATAATATGTAATAGCATGCTTAATACCGTGTATGATGCAAGAGCCAGTTCTACAATTTTATAATATTTACCTTTTGTAAAACATTTTACCAAGCCATTTTCTATCAAAATATCGTTATCTTCATTTAAAACAAAATAACCTTCTTTTCCTATATTGAAATTATTTTCCATCATCGATTTTCTACTTCGTATAAAATAATTGAAGAATGCAGTGCCAGTTATTTTTCTTCTTTCAATTTTAATGGCAACACAATTACTCAGATTATCTCAGATTAGCACATGTTTTGTATTCTCGCTAACCCCGGGATTCATAAATGAAAAAGCTCAAGTTAAAACTAAAGACGGGTAAAATCTATAGTCTACGTAACACACCTTATAGGTTTCAAGGTGAGCTTGAAATCAAGTTCTGTTTATGAATCCCGGCCTAAGTGTTTGCACTTATTGCACCTCCTTCGGACCAGGTGCAGAAAGTGCAATTCCTGGGTGCAAATAACTCGTAACACGAACGCATCTGATTACGTCACTACCGGCAAAACAAACGCAATAGTGTACACTTTTCACGTAAGTGTATAAAGTGCAAGCAACAAGAACAAACCTCTTGTAGTAGTCATATAATCGTTAAATTACATATAAAATTACAACTGTTTTATATTTGTAAAGCATAGCTGTTTGTTGCAATGATTTTTATTATTCAATGTGAGACAAATAGCATTTTGTTTAGGCAAATGTCTTATTTATCCGCCACATCCTTCCATATCTTATGTAACATTTATTTGCCTTGTTAGTTCTTTCTTTTAGTTTTCAAAATATACGATTAATTTTTTGCTATTTTTATATACATTCAGATATAGCTATTTTATTGATTAATTAATCTTATAAATGTCAAGATGATTGGTAAACCATTGTTCTATTAAAGTTGAAGAATGGACACTTGAATTATTTTACTTATAATGTTTGGCATCTCTTCCATAGGATATCTTCTCTTTAAATTTGAGAGGATGTTGTTCTCCAATACATTTAAGGATACTGCTGAATTTATCTTGCTTTTAGCTTCAAATAATTCACATTTGGATATCCTTCCTCAATATATAATACATATTTTGTTAGTCCTATTTGTTTGTGAAATTTATCTGTTCTAAAACCTTAATTAATCCAGTTACTAGATATATAATATATCATTTTCAAAGAATTGATATCTTTCTATCAATCTTAACAATATCATAATAGATGTAATGAAATATGTATTCTATATTCAAAATAGATATCCATGCGTGTAGTTGGAAAACTATTTAAAGCTGAAAACAAGATGAACTCAGCAGTATACATATACCTTTTAAAGAACTTTATCTTCACAAATATTATCAGAAGATATCTCGCAGAAAAGTTGCCAAATTTTAATAGCATCATTCAAATGTCCATTTTACAAATTAAACAAGATAATGGTTTAACAATCATTTCAACAATTACAAAAATAATTGCAGATCAGCAGTATTATTAGATCTGTGTGTAAATATAAATGATTAGAAAATTAATGTTATATGATATAGACTGGAAGAAAATAGTGCAACGGAGCCAAATAAATGTCGCATAAGATATGGAAGGATGTGGCGGATAAATAAGGCATTTACCTAAACAAAATGCGATTTGTCTCACATTGAATAATAAAAATCATTGCAACAAACAGCTATGCTTTACAAATATAAAACAGTTGTAATTTTGTATGTAATTTAACGAATATATGACTACTACAAGAATAGGTAATTACCATGTGTGTTTAGAATTTTGAGAAAGGGATGAAATAAAAATATGTTAATTAAACTAGCTTTAATTTAAAATAATAGCAATTAAAACATTGTCATACAAGATTATTAAATTTACAATAAGAGTTTGTTGTATATGCACTAATCGCTTACACATTCATTATTATAACATTAAGTCACAATTATTGAAATGACTGGGCCATACAGAGAAGTGCTTCATGTTTTAATACTTTTTCATTTATTAGTCTATAATTACTTTTTTCCTTAATTGAAAGTCATCATAACCGGATTTCAACTGTAACAATAATAAAATAACCACAAAGTATATTTCCTTAAAAATTCACAATAATTTTCATTTTTTTTTATTAATTTATACTCATCTGATATATTTTGTCTTCTCTGTTAATTATTAAAATCCTTCCTTCTTTTCCACAATCGTTTTCCGAAAATATTATTTTTGTTGATGATATAAAATTGAGGGTTAATCGCGCCATTTGACAGTTACGGACAAACTCCCTAGAAATCCCCTCGCCCCTCTGATTCTAACTTCCCCTCACCAAGACTCAAGATTAGTGGCCAAAACGTAGTATCCCGCAAGGACAGAAACTGTAGCGTAGGATCCCGCAGTGAACAGAAACTATAGCGTAGGATCCCGCAGGGAACAGAAACTGTAGCGAAGTATCCTAAGGATACTACGCTATAGGAAAATTATACTACGGTAGTATAATTATACTACACTTGGCAACGCTGCCTGTTAGGGTGAGTCTTTCCAGCTCACATTAAACTATCGGCCCATAAAAAAGTGTTGCCACCTTAGGAAAATTTAAGCATTTTATTTTCCGAAAGGTTTTAGCCTGTAAGTAATATAGTGTGTTTATGTACACTACCTTAACGTAAAGGAGACGAACCGACGAGAGGAACATAGGAATAGCAATAAAAATATATATCGTATACTATTTCGAATTTCTTAAAGTAACTTAAATAAATAGAGAAATAAGACGATGACGACGAGTGATAGACGTAAGTTAAATATAAAAATTTATGATTCTTCAGTTTACTGGCATATTCTATTCTGATTAATTATTATCAGTTTGTAATGCATATAAAAAATGTTTATGCGTGGTTTATTTTGGGATGTGTAACGAAGTTCCCCGTTACGTATACGAGATACCGAATAAAGAACATAAAAGCTACCGAACAGTGGATATTATTAATCCCTACGTTACCGACTAGTGAGATAGGCTCACGAGTGGATTATAGCTAACGTCAAGGATAGACCCCGTTGACAGGCAGAGGCCCGGATGAAAAGACCGGCGCTCCAGTAAACGATGTCCAGGTTGTCCTGAGAAGTAAGGCAGGGCCAGGCCAAACAACCCAGGCAACCTGAGACAAGGAGAAGCGGCCTCGGGGAGTCCTAAAACAATGACAGTGTCTATATGTCCCCACGAGGAGGGGAAATAGAACATCGAGTCTGGCTTGAACGCTGGTTACGCGCGTCAAGCAGGCTGCGCGAATGTCGTGCGCAGACTGCCATAGCAGGCAGTCGGAACGCGACCATGGGACTGTGCTGATGTGTCCGTGCGTGCTGGTGAGCGCGTGACGCGGCACTCAGACATCCATGGGTCGGTTCGCGTACGTGAGGCGTGTGCTATAGGCCAGCCTGCACGTACGTCACGACTGGATACCGGCCAATGCATAGTGGGTTGTGCAGGGGCGTAGTTAACCCGTTGGAATGTGTCCCGGTGCCCTCCGTAATCCCATAGGCTTGCGCTATGGCTGGACGGGCCGTGAACATTGCCTCCGTGGTGGTCCGCTCCTGGCAAAACGCTATGCTCTGGCAATTGATACCGCATGTTCCCGCACTCCTCACCACCACCTGTGTGTGTGGGTGGTGAGGGAGAAATGTATGCCCCTCAGCAGGCAGGTCTGCGAGGCTCGGACTTCCGTAAGGAACCTTCCCTCTCTCCACGACCTAGCATACTGAGCGACCCTGGCTACCGCTACCGTCCATATGCATGGCCGCAGGGCCGTATAAGATGCATAGAGAATGGGGTCGAAGGACCCAATTGATAACGTAGGGTTGTTGGCCACCCAACTGACCAACTGGCACCCTGATACCGATAGAAAAGGACGGGCGAAGGTAATGGGAAAACCCGTAGTGTGAGTGGCCCCTCGCACTGACGGGAATAACGTTACAAATGGCGCTCAACGTGGGGCCTGATAATAGATTAATTATTCGGCGAACGAATAATCCACAAGTCCGAGAAGTTACCGGAAGTGTTGGAGTTTTCAGGGAATAGGTGGCCCACTATTTTCTGGAGGCTCGGAAACGCTGAAAAAGCATGAAAAGATCATCTGGTTGTAAAAGGGATCAAATTCTGTTAAGAATTGATAGCCTGATCGAATTGACGTGTTCACGTAGAATTCGAGCAACCCATGCTAAGCTAACGGAAAATTGGATGAGAACCACGGGCGCAAATATAATTTAATATTATATTCGCCCGTGTTAAAATCTAACGCTACCGAAAAGGCTACTTGACTGGGCAAGTGACAGCTGAGCGCTTGTTTGTAAACAAGTCGACCGGCTGAGCTGAGCCATGCTGCCTGGCGGAGCCCGACCGGCTAACTGTCAGAGCAGTTCAATTAGCTAGCTATCGAGATGTTGCCAAACATAATTACCGAATTAAGCGCAGAATCGGAAATTTGGCAACGGATGATAACGCCTCGCTAACGTTCCGCGAGCCGGCAAGTCGCCTCACATCTCATCCTACCCTGGATCCCTACAGAACAAATTGTTCTTCCGTCTCTCTCTCTCAGCCTTCCTCGCTCTCTCTCTCTCCGCCCTATACAATGGCATCCCAGAACGCCTCGCCCTCGGCTACGACTGTCGCCGCTCGCGACGCTCTCGCTCCTCCTGTGCCTATGGCACAGGATTCCTTCGATGAGGATGCCCTTCTGGCATCCCCATCTCCTGCGGGCCCTATTGAGGGTCCCGCATCCGTTCCCGCACCTGTTCCCGTGGCGCAGGTTGACGTTCCGGCGGCAACCTGCGTTGCTGTTACCGAGGTGGGCGGTAGCCCACCTGTTACCGAGGGGTTGACGAAACACCCTGTAGAGTCTGGGCATGAGGAGCTGGGTACGCAGGTACTCAGCGAATTAATGCAGCGACACTGCAGGATGCGTTCGGTAACCCCGACGCCTATGGTGGGGAGCAATCGGGGTCTTCCTAGACGTAGTCTAGTGGAGTTGCTGGCTGCTCTCTTCCGAGCGGACCTGGACCTCTACCACGAAGTTGTGGCAGCGGTCGAGGTTGCCCAGGCACCTGTGCTGAGCACCCCTGTCCGTAAGCTCTCCCGAAAGGAGCGCAAGCGGGTCAGGGAGGTCCAGCGGGAAACAGCGGTAGCTGCTCCGGAGACGAAGCGGCCGTCATACGCAGCTATGGCGTCCGTCAAGCCTCCGAAAGGAGTTAAGCAACCGTTGCCGCCTAAGGTGACTCCGGCACCACCGGTGAAGAAGGCGAAGCCTTCCGATCCTGTGGCCACGCGCGCTACCGGCAATTTCGGCATACGTGTATGCTGGGATTGCAAGGGTAAGGGCCATCGGTTTTCCGAGTGTCCTACGCCAATTACAGATGCTTTCTGTAAGGGGTGTGGGCGCACCGGGAAAACGTTGCGCACCTGCCCTGCCTGTGGGCCGCATTGGCAGACAATCGGTCCATACGTGGCGAATGCGGGTACGAACGTACCACGTAAGGTGATAGCGGCAAAACGCAGATCCGAGCGTGGGAAAGTACACGCCCAACCACGGCTTTCCGAGGCGACTCCGAAGGCAGTTCCCCAGGTGGTAACCCCACCGAAGGAAAAACCTTCGAAGCCGCTAAAGACGAAAGCGGCTCGTAAGGAGGTTTGTATGGATAGGGTTTCACAGCTAGTCGAGCCCTAAAAATACTCCTCCTGCAAGTTATCGAATGTTACCGGTACGAGAAATCGTACGATCCCGCACGCTACCGTACACCTCGGTGAATTTCCCATCAATTTCCATCCTATTTTCCTTCCTTTTCATTCCTTTCTTATCCATCCAAAACAAAAACAGAAATTGATGAGCTTGAGCCAGTAAAGGCCAATGTTTTCAGGACGAGGTGAGACAGAGACCACACGTGGACCCTCTGTCGGAAAATGATACCGGTACTGCCATCTAGCGGTAATCGACGGCAAGACGAATCAATAATTCGTCGAAGTGCTGCCGTCGGCCGTGATCGACGGTACTAGAGGTCGATGAACTCGATCCTAGTGCTGCCATCTAGCGGCCCGTAGAGGAAGCAGAGCTATCGAACGCCCAGATCGAAATTCGATTAATCGAGAGGCGATTGTTATCGAGCAGAGGCGATAAGTGAGAATACGAGAATCACTTAGATCGTCTGCGCATGTCTAAAGCTCGGGTGTGGGTAACCTATCCGACGGACGGCTAACGGGGCAAAACAAAATTTTGCCGGATCACTCCAGCGACAACCCTTGGACTGAGCACACGAACAACGCACTATTGATACGTAGATGGCTGAGTCCACGGGATGGAAAAGGAGTACCGGGTCGGGCGACTCTGATGAGTTCGCAGAACCGACAGCTACCGATGCTTCCCAGGTAAACCTGGAGAAGAAGATCTCGAGTCTAGACGAGAGAATGGAAAAACTGGAAGGGTCTTTCCAAGATTTCATTTCTCAAGTCCAGCAGGCTTTTGACAAGCTGCTGAAAAATAAGACTGTTCCCGATGAAGCAGCAGTGGCAGCTGCTTCTGCTACCGAAAAGCGCGCTAGAGGCCGACCGCGAAAGACCGCGGCCGCTCTACCGGCATCGGCCAATCAGGGTCAACCTTTGTTGACAGTGACAAGGCCGAGCGATGATCTCGAATCTCAACCGACATCAGACGATGCTTCGGCTGAGATATTCCAGGAGGCCTACAGGACGAGGGTCCTGAAGGGAAAACCTGGAAAAGTTACCGGCCAAGGGGATGACTGTATGCCCCGTTGGCGTGTTCTCAAATCTCTCCAGAGATCAAACTTGACCTTTGCGGGCGATGGAACGGAGGCGGTTGAGAGTTTTATTTCTCGAACCGAGGCCGTCCTGAACCTTCTCAGTGTAAGAGATTCCGACCTGGTTGACGTCTTTCCCCACATCCTAACAGGTGTGGCGAGGATGTGGTTTGAGGATAATGAATTCTCAACCTGGTCTGATATTAAGTCCGCCTTAAGGTCTTATTTCAGATCACAAACATGGGAGGAAGAACTGGAGACTGAGCTTCTAACAAGAACTCAGGGTGCTAACGAATCTGTGCGAGCCTATTTGCAGACTATACAGTCGTATATTCGGAAAATAGGCAGAGAAAGATCGGATTGGAGCCGAATCGCTATCGCGCACAAGAATATGCTACCGGTGTATAGATGAGGTATCGCTATACACAAAAATATGACGTATCGAGAATTTGAGCGTTTGGCGCTCAATTTCGAAGCCGCTTATAGGCCTTCATTAAAATACCGTCCACCTGCCGCGCCTGAGGAAAGTTTAGTTCCTGAGTTGGCGTATACCGGCAGTCATGGAAGGTCCCGAGAGTCTAGGCGACACGGTGTGCGTGCCCTAGAAGTGGATAAAACATCCAGCTCTGATACCGACGAATCAACAACGGAAGATTCGAATGATAACGAAGAGCATTTGAAAGCCTTTAAATCAACAAGGAACCGACAAGGAACCAGTTCCAAGTCGAAACCTTCGTTAGATAAGGCAGCTGGCAACAATAACAGCCGGCTGGGCTCAAAACGTAAACTACCGGGCCCGAACGCTACCTGCTTTAATTGCGGGAAAGCTGGACACGGTTGGAGTGCGTGTAAAGAGCAGAGAACAATGTTCTGTTACCGATGTGGCAGCAAAGGGGTTTCTACAGCGGAGTGCCCTAAATGCTGTTCAAAAAACGCCAAGAGGAGTTAGTAAAATTTCCCGAGAATGTTACGACACTCCAAGAGCGGAAAAACATGATACCGAAAATCTTGGGTGAAAACCAAGATAATATATTCCCGGATAATTATGTCGAAGAATATTCAGTACAGCAATGTGTGAATATTAACCATAATTATCGCTCCCGCGACTTCTCAGACCAACATGTTATGTTGGAGACGGAGAATGTAAACAAACACTCAGAGGACACAAGCGCTCGAGTGGTTGCTACCGAAAATTCGAACGATGATCAATCGGTCGATAAGTTACCGGTCGGTGATATTACTGATATAGTAATTACGACGTTTGGCGATAGATCTAGGAAACTAGCATTCTACACCACGATCACTGTACAAGGGGAAAAGCTGCGTGCGCTGGTGGACTCGGGAGCCTCACGCACGTTTGCAGGCAAAGTAGCCATTGAATTGTTTAATTCAATTGGTATACAAGCCAATAAGATAGAACCCTTAAGAGTTACCGTTGGCAACAATTACACATGTAAAGTAATTGAGTCCGCCAAGATCCCGATATTTCTTGAGGGGAAGACAACTATAGTTGACACACTATGGATGTCCTCCTTGTCGAGTAATTTTATTTTGGGACTTGATTTCCTACAGGATGCTCATGTTGTCGTGGACTTCTCCACGGGAGAATGGGCTTACAAGGAAAAACCTCAAAATAAACATAGGTTCTCGAATGCCGAATCACTAAACTGTGTAGTGGTGAATAACGGCTTAATGGTTCCCGATAATGATAACGCTAAGAAATTACAAGAGTTTCTAGAAATTAAACTGCCCCCCATTTCTGGAAAACCTGGAATTTCAAAGTTACCGGCAGTCATAATTGACGTGCAAGATCACGAGCCAATCAGACAGCGAGCTCATAGGTGCACGGATAAAATCCGCCAAGCTATGTGGCAAGAGATTGACGATATGCTAACCAATGGCATTATCGAACCGTCGCAAAGTGATTGGGCGAGCCCGGTAGTCATGGCGAAGAAAGCCAATGGCAAGCTCCGCTTTTGTGTGGATCTCCGGCGCGTTAACGCTGTAACTAAAAAGGATGCGTACCCATTACCGAACATGGCTGCGATCCTAGATGAGTTACGACAGGCCAATTATTTAACAACGCTCGACTTGAGTCAAGCGTATTGGCAGGTACCGCTAGCAGAAAAGTCACCTGGTATCACGGCTTTTATTGTTCCAGGCAGAGGCTTATTTCAATTTAAGCGAATGCCTTATGGATTAACTAATGCTCCCGCAATATTCCAGCATGCTCTGGATAAATTATTGGGTCCCGAATTTTATCCACATGTATTCGTCTATTTGGATGACATTATCATTGTCACCAAAACATTTGACGAACACTTATTATGGTTGGATAAAGTTATCGAAAAGTTAAGGCAAACTGAGCTAACGATAAATAAGGAGAAAAGTTTCTTCTGTAGAACGGAAGTAAAATATCTCGGACTTATCGTAGACAGTCAAGGTCTTCGCGTGGATTCGGCGAAAACAGGAGCCTTAATCACGTTTCCGATACCGAAGAATTTAAAGCAAATTCGTAGATTCTTGGGAATGGCATCTTGGTATAGAAGATTCATTCCAGAATTTGCGACAGTTGCTGAACCGCTAACGAAATTGACAAAGAAAAATCAGTCATGGGAATGGACAGCCAATCAGCAGTCAGCATTCGACGCGCTGAAAGGATGTTTAACAAGCGCGACAACGCTTGCCTGTCCAGATTTTTCGATCCCGTTTGCATTACAGACCGATGCTAGCAATGTTGGCTTAGGTGCTGTTTTGACACAAGTTATCGAAGGTCAAGAAAGAGTAATCGCCTACGCGAGTAGAGCGCTTACGGATCCCGAAAGAAAATATACCGTGACCGAGCAGGAATGCTTGGCAGTGGTGTGGTCGATAAGGAAGTTTCGATGTTACCTTGAGGGTTACCACTTCACTGTAATTACCGACCACAGCAGTCTCCGATGGTTGCATAATTTAAAAGATCCATCTGGAAGACTTGCTCGTTGGGCTCTCGCCTTGATGGAATACGATTTTACGATCGTACATCGTAAAGGAGCTTTAAATCATGTTCCTGATGCTTTGTCAAGAGCACCGGAAAGTTTAAATGCTTTGCTACCGTCTTACGCCGATACCAAGGATGCGTGGTATTTAAAGCGCGTAAAGGATATCGAAAGAACGCCAGAAAAATTTCTTGATTGGAAATTAGATGGAGAGTTGATGTATCATCAACGACGTTCAGATTTGGCAGATGCTGAGCTCGAAGATCTTGATGCTTGGAAACTGGTGATACCCAGGGAGTACAGGCAGAAAGTGCTCGAAGAATGCCATAAGTTACCGCAAGCCGGCCATCAAGGTATCGATCGTACATATCGACGCCTTTCGATAAATTACTTCTGGCCAGGTATGTTCAAAGATGTAACGGCTTACGTCAGTCACTGCGACGAATGTCAGCGTTGCAAGGTAGAACAACAAGCTCCCGTCGGCTTCATGGGACGTCGAATTGTTGAACAGCCGTGGACTGTAATATCGGCAGATATTATGGGCTCACTGACGCCAAGTAAACAAGGGTTCTCGTATGTGTTGGTAATCCAAGACCTATACACAAAATGGATCGAAGTAGCTCCACTTCGACGCGCTAACGGCAAAAAGATTGCAGAAGCTATCGAAAACTTGGTGATTCATAGATGGGGTACACCAAAAGTTTTAGTTACCGACAATGGTACCGAATTTGTAAATAAAGACATAACTGCTTTATTACAATTAACGGGTATGAGGCAAACCACGACACCTCCATATCATCCCCAGGCAAACCCCACCGAAAGGGTGAATAGAAGCCTGAAGATGATGATAAGGGCCTTTCTCGATTCTGATCATCGAGAGTGGGATCAGCATTTGGATGCATTTAGATTTGCATTTAATACTGCCCACCATGGTTCACTGCAAGCTACACCTGCATTTGCTAATCTGGGTAGAGAACCAGAATCGGCAAAGTCGATGCGACGTGAATTAGAAGGCGATACCGAAATCATGCAGCAACCGACAGAAAAGTGGTTGGCACGCATGAAACGCTTGGAAACGCTTAGAACAGTTTTCAAGTATGCTCTCGAAGAAGCGCACGAACGACAGGCAAGACCGTATAATCTACGTCGTCGTGAAAAGCACTATGAGGTTGGCGAGTTAGTCTTAGTTCGCAACCGACAGCTCTCGAATGCCGCAAAACACATATCGGCTGCACTGAACAAACCATTCGGTGGACCGTTTATGATTGCGAAGAAGTTATCGGAGACAGTTGTAGAATTGTCTGATTTGGCAGGAAACGTCACTGGCAAAATGTCTACGGCAGACATCAAGCCATACAAGCCTGAGCTACCGCAAGAGTAAACCCAGACTGAAGTGCATCACTGCACGCTTGGGCGTGGCAGCGAAAAACGAACTCGTGTTCGGGCGCTTTCGGTTTCGGGTCGAAACCTCCGTTACGGAGGGGGGTATGTAACGAAGTTCCCCGTTACGTATACGAGATACCGAATAAAGAACATAAAAGCTACCGAACAGTGGATATTATTAATCCCTACGTTACCGACTCGTGAGATAGGCTCACGAGTGGATTATAGCTAACGTCAAGGATAGACCCCGTTGACAGGCAGAGGCCCGGATGAAAAGACCGGCGCTCCAGTAAACGATGTCCAGGTTGTCCTGAGAAGTAAGGCAGGGCCAGGCCAAACAACCCAGGCAACCTGAGATAAGGAGAAGCGGCCTCGGGGAGTCCTAAAACAATGACAGTGTCTATAAGTCCCCACGAGGAGGGGAAATAGAACATCGAGTCTGGCTTGAACGCTGGTTACGCGCGTCAAGCAGGCTGCGCGAATGTCGTGCGCAGACTGCCATAGCAGGCAGTCGGAACGCGACCATGGGACTGTGCTGATGTGTCCGTGCGTGCTGGTGAGCGCGTGACGCGGCACTCAGACATCCATGGGTCGGTTCGCGTACGTGAGGCGTGTGCTATAGGCCAGCCTGCACGTACGTCACGACTGGATACCGGCCAATGCATAGTGGGTTGTGCAGGGGCGTAGTTAACCCGTTGGAATGTGTCCCGGTGCCCTCCGTAATCCCATAGGCTTGCGCTATGGCTGGACGGGCCGTGAACATTGCCTCCGTGGTGGTCCGCTCCTGGCAAAACGCTATGCTCTGGCAATTGATACCGCATGTACCCGCACTCCTCACCACCACCTGTGTGTGTGGGTGGTGAGGGAGAAATGTATGCCCCTCAGCAGGCAGGTCTGCGAGGCTCGGACTTCCGTAAGGAACCCTCCCCTCTCTCCACGACCTAGCATACTGAGCGACCCTGGCTACCGCTACCGTCCATATGCATGGCCGCAGGGCCGTATAAGATGCATAGAGAATGGGGTCGAAGGACCCAATTGATAACGTAGGGTTGTTGGCCACCCAACTGACCAACTGGCGCCCTGATACCGATAGAAAAGGACGGGCGAAGGTAATGGGAAAACCCGTAGTGTGAGTGGCCCCCCGCACTGACGGGAATAACGTTACAGATGTTATGTGCAAAACTTTAATATAAATAAATTCGTTGTCACCAACTACTAGTTGATTGTGTGTGATTAAATTAATTTATAATATAATTGCACTTTTTCTCCTTTAGAATCAACCATGAATGAAACCAGACAGGAAAATTTTACTTTTGACGAAAAAATTCAATTAATTGAATTGATTAAACAATTTTCTGGGATTATTGAAAATAAAAAAACAGATGCAATTGGCATAAAAGAAAAAGATGAGGCGTGGAATAAATTAACTAAAAAATTTAATTCTACTTCTGTCAGAGAAGTAACTAGCAAGACTTTGAAAAATTTTTGGACAAATATGAAGTCAGGCTCAAGAAAATATTTTGCTAAACTCAAACGAAAAACATATAAAACAGGTCAGTTTACATTTTTAGAATTTCATATTGTTGGTTTCAACTATATATTAACTAATATTTGTATAGGTGGAGGACTAAATAAAGTAAAGTTTAATATTTTGTATGAAAAAGTTTATGAAATCATACAAAAGTCAGTGGATGGATTACACAATCCATTCGATTCTGATATTATGGGTAAAAAAAATCATTGCAAAGATATAGAGAATGAGAGTGATCCAGATGATGCAATATTCCAGGTAAAATATATAATATAATTTCATTATGTAGTAAAAGAAACAAAAGAATGTAAATTGTTTTATTAAAGCATATATTAATTACTTTTAAGCATTTGGTTGATAATAATCAACTGAATCTATGGGATAAGTGGGATCCAAAAAAGTTAAAAAAACCCATTAGTCCTTCATTGGCAGAAGCTATTTCAGGGAAATCTGTAAAAAATAATATAAGTTTTAAAAGCCGGAAGCAAAATGATGCAGAACAAAACAGATTATTTCAAAGTAAAATTGAACTAATAACGTTAATGAAGAACCATTTAACGGAAAAAGCAGAATTAGAGAAAAAATATTTTTGCAAATGCAAATAAAAAAGGAAGAAATTCAAGTTAAATTAATAGAAATAGAATGGAAGAAGCTAATAACACTAGATAGTTCAATGAAAAAGGTTATTTATAATTATTACACAGTGATTATTGTTAAATATTATTAATTTGAACATTCACTACGTTTTAGGCTGGATTTCCTGGGGAAAATCTTGAATGTGTACAAGAAGACAATTCAAATGAAGCTATATAATTTTGTTTATAGTATAAATGAAAAAAATTGCTATTTATATATATTAATATTGTGATATATACTGCTATTTAGTCCAAAAAGTTGGTTAACTAAAAGTATTTATATTGTTATGTTATAAGTTTGATAAATAATATGGTTTAATTCTGGTCATTATACAGAAACTTATAAAAGAATAGGTGGCAAAAATGTTTCTGCTGCTACAAATGAAAAATTTTTGTTTAACAATAATAAAGTGATATTTCGCTTTATATATATTATATTTGAACAAGCAAATTCGTTCAAAAAGGATTTATGTGATATTAATTTTAGTTCGTCAATTTTAATTTATAATTTAACTTTTATTTTATAATCAGCAAACGAATAATACGTACCTATATAATGCATTAATTAATGTAAGATTTTTCGAAATTAAATAAAATTTAACAATTGCAAATAATATTTTGTATTACATTCCATTACAATTATATGTATTAACGTATATCTTTTTTAATTTGTCATCATTAAGAAATATACAATTTTCAGTGTAAATAAAAAGATAACTATTACATAAATTATTTTTATTAAACTTCTGCACATAAAATCCTAAGACAAAGCATACATTAACATTTTTTATGTATAATATTACAATTGATAGTAATTAAATAGAAAATAATATACCTTTAAGCCAAAGAATGATACATTTTTATATTTAACTTATTAGGTCTTTTATAATTATAACTTTTTTTTCTAATTTATTTGAACTATTTCAAGATTGTATATGATTATCAGAGTGATTCTCTAACGGAGTGATATAGTCAAATAACACGAAAATCTCCTATATTCCTCTGTTAGAGATAAAACCTGTAGTAAATTTCGTATTATTTAACTATAACAAATTTGATTCCTATTCCTGTTCCATTCGTTTCAGAAAAGTACACATACACTATATTAGTTGCGGGCTAAAAACTTTCGGAAAATAAAATGCTTAAATTTTCCTAAGGTGGCAACACTTTTTAATGGGCCGATAGTTTAATGTGAGCTGGTAAGACTCACCCTAAAGACGCTTGGTCAGATATAGGACATTTATTTTCAGGGATTAGATCCAGATTTCGGATCAGACACTGCAGCGTCGCAACTGACGAAAAAAAAATTCTAGATCACCCTAGACTAATCCGAATCTAGTGAGGAGGCTTTCGCGAAAGCGAATCCGGATCCAGATTCAAGTAAAGTAATTAGGGCCTATTCAGGTGTGGAAATTTTAGCTGTCATTAGTGTCATTGTTCTCACCAACAAAAGGTAAATTTTAATATGTTTTACTATAGATAAAGAAAGAAGTATAATAATCATTAATAATTTTCACTTTTTATATAATATATTAATTTTTTTACATAATTTCTCTTAATAATATATTATTTACAGATAAAACAATGGATTATATGAATTTATGGAATATTTTATTTGAAAATGATGAGGAGGAAGATGATGCCTGAATGGGGCCTAATTACTCTACTTAAATCTGGATCCGGATTATTCCGGATTCACTCTAGCGAATGCCTCCTCACTAGGGTACGGCGACAATTTGCAGAACGGTCTAGTAATTTTTGTGCTAAGAGATTGGCAACAAACATGATATCACGAAAAATTCATAGATTGGAAACTAGAAGCTGAAGGTGCCATATTGTTTTAAGTATGTGTTAGTAATATGTGTAAATGAAGTGGGTTATGAGAGTGAACATGAATTTTTGGAGTAAAATGATTAATTGCAAATCACAACAATTATAGATAAACAAAAATGGATCAGATAAGTTATTTTATTTTACAGTTTATATATCTATTATTATATAAAATGTAAGATTTAGGGCAAATTTCTTTGTTAAAAGATTTATCAATTTTATAGGTACTCTAGTTGAGGATCACATAAAATAATTCTTCAGCTTAAAGGAACGATATATAAGCCTATAAAATTAAATTCTGTATTAATTTTTTAGGTAGGTAGACAGATATTATCCTTTTAGTGCTCCTTCTGAATGTATATCATTATTGCATGATAATTTGCTTTCTTTTTCATATTTTCAGATAATTGGGCATTGCAAAAAAGAATTTGATGCTTGATGAAACAATATAGTGTCTTGAATAGAAAGAACAAGAATAAAATAATCAAATATATGAAAGTATTAAGAGGTCGAGTTGAAAAAAATTAGGACATTTTTTATTTAAAAGTCCTAATTTTATATTAAAAAAGTTATTTTATACAACACATTCTCTCTACTATGAAGCGGTGCACTCAGTACTTACAAAGAATATGGAAATTTTTTATGACGAGAAATCAATTGAACACCCTAAGTATTTATAGGTATTTTTTTGTGTATAAAGTTTACGCCTTTACAATTTTTGTGTTTAACACATACAGGAGTTTTCTCTAACAGCGGAACATAGGAGATTTCGTGTTATTTGACTATAGTAAATATTACTATAGTCGAATTACTGTTTTCCATTTAATTTAAATATTAAACGTAGTAACCAAGATTAATTGAGAAAAATGACATTTGTAATGGATAAAAAAAGCAATTAAACTAAAATAACCATTAAATTGTAACTATCTACGCTTTATTAATTATAATAATGTATAGTAAGTGCTTCATTTCTATAGTTAAATAACACAATCCCATGGAGGTACGAAGTACCTGGAGAGAGCATAATCTTGCGGGGTAACTACGCGAAGGGTGAGGGGAAGGAAGGCTGACCGCCATCTTTGTGGCATAGGTTGCCTATATATATATATATATATATGTTGTCATGGAGGTACGAAATCCGTGAACCCAGAGACACTAATGTCTGATAATAGGAACAAGGTGAAAAATGAAAGGATTGGTTGGTTTGGTTCCAAATGTTCCACTTCAGTTCTTCCCTTTTGTCTCCATCATCTTTGGGTCTTGTCTTCGTTGGAATGAAGGAGCACGTGCTACTTAACGTATTTTTGAAATATTCTCCTTATAAAACCAAATAATTTCTTCAATTCTTTGATCTTCATTGGCTTGTTTGTATACGTAACTTTTCAATACTCAGAGTTTTAAAGTAATATGTCGAAAATGGAGAATATAGAAACCATAAAAAATTGCAATTTAGGAGAGAATCAAAGTAAGTAAAATGCATTAATGAATTTTTAAATACTATTAATAAATTTAAATACTTATATTATAGGTGCAGATTATAATAAATTATGGGATGAAATAAAAAAATTAACTGAAAGAAACGTTCAGATGGAGGAGATTATAAAAAAGCAGAACGAAAAAATTAATAAAATGGAAAATGAAAGTAAAATAAATGAGAAAAAAGAAGTAAAATCGAATGAAAACAAAGAAAACCAGAAAAAAAATGAAAATATGGAAAACCAAAAAATAAATGACAATAAAAATGAAGAAACTGACAATTACAACGTTCAAACAATAAAACCAGGGGCAATAAAAGCTGGTAATTTTTTAAAAATATAATGTATTAAGTTTAATATATTTAATAATTTATTATTGTTTCTTTCAGCATTCAGGAGAGGTAAAGGAAGAGGAAGAGCTAGGGCCAATTGGCGAGGACAGAGACGTAATGTTTCAAGGAAAGGGACGCCAACAATCATCACGATTAATAATTAATGTGCACTTTGATAGACAAGATTATTTTTTATTTAAAACATATAATACACATATAATCATCATAAAATGTGATTTAGTGAAATATGTAACACATATATAGTCATCATAAAATGTGATTTAGTGAAATATGTAAGTTTAAATGTGATGAAATTAAAATGTGATATTAAAAATTGTGATAATTAAAACTATAAAATAAATAATGTTTAATTGTAATTTAAACAAATTCCTTTTCTTTATTAAAATTTTACCCCGATGACAATAATTGTGATAATATAAAGTAATTACAAATAAAACAATCGTTTGTACTGTTTGATGAGCACAGTGGATACTTAATTAAATATACATAAAAATTGAAAACATTGATTTCCCAAAGTAACATGGAATTAATATATTAGTTAAAACACGCAATAGAAAACTACATAATTATTTCGTTGAGACTCAGTTCGCAAGGTGTTTAATACTAACAATTCTTTGCACACATTTACATGAAACAACAATCTTATAAAATACAATAATGTTTATTCACCTTGATTTCTACTCCTGCAAAAAACTATGATTTTGTGCAACCTTTATGAGTGAAGCTTCAGATTCATTGTTCCATGTAAAGAACTTTATTATTATCGTGTTTGATTTCGTAATTGAACAGAAAGATTTAAAAATTTCTCTGTTCAATTATACATATATATAGTTTATTTTATCTACATAACACACGCAGTTCACATGTACATATACTCAAATACTTCTCAGGTAAGAAAGCACAACACAATTAATTCTACAGGTTTAAATGGCGCAAGAATAAGTCCTAACGTTTTCTGACAAGTCTTTTGCTACTTATGTGTTGTTCCATCTTTATATGCAAGATTTTCCTACAATGTGAAATATATGATTGTAATCTATGATGAATCAATGTCCAAGAATGTCCCAACTTCATTGGATAAAAACCGTTGTAACAGGCCTAGTCTTTCTTTTATAAACGTAATTTAAGAATAAGAAATACAATCCTTATGTACAATTAGAAGAAGCGTTTGAACTTAAGCGAGTAAAACTTAAAATTACATAAGACATTCTGGATAGAGTGAGTTTTCTTTCGCCTACTTCATTTTCAAGCATCATTAAAATGAACAAGGACATGCTTAAATCGCTGAGGGTTATCATTCCGTATCATCAATTTATTTTTTGGATAATGCTAGTGAATTAATTGTTCCAGATTTCTAAATGACTTCTGTATGTTTTCGTGAACCTGATTGAAGTCTGAACTTATTTTCGCTTAGCCGTCTTTCACAGGCTCCTAAAAGAAATGGATCGTTAGATAGGAATAGGATATGCAATAATGTGAATAGGTGAAACAAATTTACCTTAATCTTCACAACGCTAAGATGATAGAGAATGTTTCCTTATACTGCTGCAAATTACATTCCATGTAATTTTATTGTATGATTGAGCTGTCGAGTCTACGGCGTGCCAAGCCATAGGGTAAAAGGCGAATTTATTTCGTAAAATTCGGACGGTTTTGTGGAGTGGACAGAAACGATCATAAGACAAGTAGCTCTGAAAAAAGAACATAATTAAATTTACAAAAAAGAATACTAATAATTTGTACCTAAAAAATTTAAACCATTGATAATACCTGTTTGGTTGCAAAAAGTCGTCCTTTAACAAGTTGGTAATTTCCAGGGTTGTCTTGTCTCTTTCATCTAGGGAAGCCAAACTTTAGAAGACATGGACGATACGCAGGGAGGCGCTGGTAACGGGATCGGAGAAGTCAACACCAGGAAGCGATACGGCTCCTACAATTCTTATTGGCCCTTTGCGATTTGGATTACTTAGACATTTTACTCTGAAAGAATAGCAATGTTATATGTTTGTACATGAAAATTTAACTTATCGTTGCAAGATTCTCTTTTAAGTTAATTAAGAAATATAACGTGGCAAACAGATTGAACACCAAGAGTAAAAAAAAAGTTTATATCGCTTCTTGATGGTTCCTTCTGTCCGAAGTTGACGGTAATAATAAAGATTGTAGATACTGAAAGTATATACAATTGAAATGATTGATCACTCTTGGCCAACTTACTTTTTACCTCAAATAATTGTTGTAAAAAAGAAATTGTTATCGACGGAAACCACGGGAAGGTGGTGATCGCTTCCATCATGTTTATGTCTATTACAGACTGAGAGTCTATTACAGACTGAGAGTCTATTGCAGACTTGGGAGTCTATTGCAGACTGGGAGTCTATTACAGACTGAAAGTCTATTGCAGACTTGGGAGTCTATTGCAGACTGGGAGTCTATTACAGACTAAAAGTCTATTGCAGACTTGGGAGTCTATTACAGACTGAGAGTCTATTGCAGACTGAGAGTCTATTACAGACTTGGGAGTCTATTACAGATTGAAAGTCTATTGCAGACTTGGGAGTCTATTACAGACTGAAAGTCTATTGCAGACTTGGGAGTCTATTACAGACTGAGAGTCTATTGCAGACTGAGAGTCTATTACAGACTAGAAGTATATTGCAAACGGAGTCTATTGCACATTGGGAGTCTATTACAGACTAGAAATATTGCACAGAAAATACTATACAAATATTAGGCTACTGCCCTTTAAATAAGACAAGTTTATTAAACTCCTGTCTAATGCTAATTTTATCATTTATTTTTCGACCTATATAATGTAATCGTATCTTGATATATTTATTGGCAACAGCTCTCATTAAATGAAAACTGTGACTTTCTAAAATTGTTTGATCATGTGAATGTTCTTCTAAACTTTGAAAAACATTAACATTTATCATCGATTGCATAACTAGATGCAAAAGGTAATTTTCTGTAAATTTCTTTAACAGATGTTTACCTCCACTCTCTCGTAAAGCAACGCGAATTATAGATTCTGCTTTAGAGCATATTGTAATAACATCATGTGAGGGATAAATTAAACCACCATGAGTTTTAATGGTAATTAGAGAACATTGCATATTTGTTTTATTGCCTAATAGCACTTCTGTACAAGTTCCACAATTAATTTTTTTCCTTAAATACCTTACAACAAATCCTGCAATATAAGGTACTACTCGTCTAGAATATTCCGATAAGCTAACAGAGTCAAATAAAATAGGATCATCTACAGTTTCTTCTTCGTCAGATATTTCAATCGCTCTGGAATTCGGAGTAGTTTTATTTATAATCGTTGTTGAATCTGCAGATACATGCAAGATTGAAATCATTTCTAGTGGAATGCAGTTACCACTTGAATTTTCATGAATTTCAGTATGAATTAATATTTTCTTATACGCAGCTTTAAATTGACGAGCTGTGGGATTATTATTACATCCTCCATGAGACCTTATACTTCCAAATAATAATTCTATATGATCTTGGCTAAATTTATAAGTAGGGATATATTGTAGAATATCTAAAGTAACAACCAATTCATTATATATAGACAATAAGCTTTTTATAGATATCATTAATCCCAAAGGTCCGCATTTTCTTCTTGATTGTATCAATAATTGGCCACGTTGATCACATAATTTTGATAAATAAGCATAAGATTCTTCCAATTTAGGTATAATTATTTCACAATTATTAGCATTTAACGGCTGTTTTAATCCATACTGTCTTATATTCATAGAATTTAAGATATCAAACACATCGTTTATAATTCTTATGAATCTAATTATAGCATTTGTCCCCTTAAAGTCAGATAATTTTAAATCATCTTTACAAAACTCTAAAGCATCTGCTACACTATTACTAAATGTCTGTGCTGCAAGTTTTACTTTCATCTTTTGCTTATCATATAATACATGAGCACTTTTTAGTTTATTTGCCAAATGCAAACCTTCCTTATTTTGTAAGTCATCCAATTTTATTATATATTCCCATTGAATAATGTTACCATTTTCGTCAACTAATTGTTTATATTCTCCCAGACAATTCCGCATTAGTTTTAATGCGTGGCATGGATCCAAGAATACCGCAACATTTGCACGTGTAACCGGATGCAAGAAATTAGTCTGCAAATTAGAATTATAAAAATTACATCCTAATAAAGAACACATGCTTATATTTGTTGGTGCCCCATCAAACGTGACCGAAACTATGTGAATTTCATGCTCGTGTAAAGCTATTAATGCCTCCTTCACCAAGTTAGCTTTCTGACCAGCGTTTAAACCAGCTATTAAAAAATATCCAATTGGTATTTTCCACGAAGCATTAATGCAATTTACAAGAAAGACTAATGCTTCTTTCGCAATATCTCCATATTCGCAGTCAATATTAGGACCTAAATCCACATAACCACTATATTTGCCATTATCATATTCTACATGCTGTCTTATTGCCATTTCATCAAACATAAGTGATCCAAGTAAAGGGTAATTTAGTGACCTTGCACATGCTTTTATTGTTTTTAAGGCTTCGTTATTAAACCCAGGCTCTCCATTTACAGATTGATACCATTTACCTAGAGTTTTAGGATGAGGCAGGGAAGTATTAAATTTGCGGCGCACGAATGCATAAGCTCGTGGCGAATAAAAATGCAATGTTAGCGCAAACATTCTTAATTCAGGTTCATACTGCTTTTTTAACGGTTTGTTATTAGTTTTATTACTTAAGCGCATTATTAATTGCTCATGCAACTTACCAAGGTCTTGAAGACAATCAAATTGTTTAGCATTGATGAAACTTTTCTGCTTCAGAGACTGCAAAACATCTTTCAATTTCGCTATACGTTTCTCTGCTCTTCTTTCTTTTTGTTGATATAATTTAATCCTGCTCATTAAATTTGTCTTCGTATTGGTTAAAGCCTTTCTGAGAACCATTTTCCTTGGTGTTTTTTCTGACAAATGAGGTGAAACGTTGATACCTTTATCTTGGGTTGTCTTTGTTACAGTCTCTGAATAACCTTGAAAAGAAAAAGGGAAAATCTCAATTTTAAAGCAATATATTTTTTATCACACATGCATGAAAAGTGGCTGTTTGCAGCCTAGTTTTTGGAACCGAAAGTAAATGTTTTCGTGCTAATCTTACTCGCACATGCACAGTAGCGATTTACTTTACTTTCTTCCCTTGAGAGTTTTTAATAGAACGAAAAGTTACATTCGATCCTAGGGATGACAATGAAATAGCATATATACGTTGAAAAAAAAAGTTCAATCGATTGTAACATTTATTGTAATTTTTATACAGTGTAATGTTGCGTTCCCGCAGCTTTACAATAGCTGCATGATGCTGAAGTTAGCCGCCACTTTCCAGCCCCGAGTTTCACCGTCAGATAACCTAAAATTAGCGTGACACCCAGTATACGACGCATATAAAAAGCCTAAATAAAATGGTATAATATGAAATTAGAAGTAACGTAGATGTAGTATTCTTTTTAAATTAACATCAATTAAGACTTAAAAGAAAAGATTACAATTAATACATAGAAAAAATTGTTAAAGGGAAGATAAAAGTTTAAACTTTTTATCATTTTTATCATCATATTTGACCAACAGGAAAATGTTTTAATTTTTTTTAATTGCACAGTCTTGTAGCCCATTAAATTCTGCGTAAGTCAGTATGAATATCATTAGGGATTTCAACTTGCACAAAGGGTTTTTTCTTACATAAAATCAGGTATAAATAGCGATAACTATGTTTTTCAATTTTCGGCTACGATTTTCAACTAGCAGGAAATTTTCTTAATTTTTTTGAATGATACAGTCTTTTAGCCTATTAAATTCTGCGTAGACGTGTATGATTTTCTGTGGGGATCGAGACTACCTTATTACATATTTTTAACATTGAAAGTAAAGATACAGAAGAAAACATGTTTTCCAACTTTTGGCTAAGATTGTCAACTAGCAGGACATTTTTTTAATTTTTTTCAATTATACTATCTTTTAGCTTCTGAAATTCTGAAGAGAATGGTGCTAGTTTCGTGAGGGATCGCGCCTTCCTTAATGTCTTATTTCAACAATGAAAATAGGACTCTGAATCACACAAACAAGTTTTCAAGCTGTCGGCTGAGTTTTTCAACCAACAGGAAAATTTTTTAATTTTTTAAAACTATAATGCCTTGTAGCTTATTAAATTAGGAGTAGATCAGTATAAATGTTATTAGGGATTGCTACTTCTTTATTATTTTTTGTAACGTTGCGTTCCCGCAGCGTTACAATAGCTGCCATCTAGCGCTTTGCTAATCTCAAGCGCTAGATAGGCGGGTCGCGTGCGAACTAGGGAGTTATCAACCGATAGGTATTGATCTAGGATCGATAACTTGTCGGCTCCCTAGTGTCGGGCGATGGGTGTAGCGGGGCAGCGGCGGGACAGGCGTAGAGCCTGATCTGCTCCCGCGAACTGCCCCGACACACGTAGTTTGGAGGTCTTGGATGACACGTCGAGTGCTTGTATAGTGCCCCGCCGCCGATAGAATTGTGCGACCCCGCTGACAGTCGCCACAGGAATTGATAAGCCAAGTGCAGCGACTGCCAGGGAGCCGCGAAAACATACCGGACGACGGGACACTCTAGCCCTGCGGGCCATCGTCAAAAGGGCTGCCCGGAGAGAGAGAAGAGAGCGAGAGCGATCGAGAGGAGCAGAAAGAGAGAGAGAGGGAGACTAAGAAGAAAGTCAGCTCTTGCAAGCTGAAGTAAGGGTGATTATTCGTTACGTGTTAAAGTCCTGTGACGTCCCGGGGTGTGCTAGGGCCCTAGAGCTCGTAGCACCGATCGGTTTGATAGGGAACCGCTGGCCCTGCTCACCTGTCACGGGTAAGCGGGCAACATAGCGGAGTGGTCATTCCGTCGGACCTATAAACGAGAATCGTAGTGTAGAGGCGCGAATTAAACGAGTGTTCGCGATTACATAATTCCGTTAGGAGCTTGACAGTTGACGTGATCATTCCCTTGAGTCGGTTCAAGGCCGCGGACTTAGTTCAATTTTAGTGAGGACTCGTGACCTTAGGTACCGAACCAAAACAAGCCGGGTCGTTGTTGTGGTTGAGTACGCAGCCGACAGTTGGAAAACATTTGTCTTCTTTTGTATCTCTGCTTTCTATGTTAAATAAATGTAATTAGGGAGTTGCGATCCCTACAGAAATTAATAATGGTCTATGCAGAATTTAATAGGCAACAAGACTGTGGAATTAAAAAAAACTAAAAAAATTTGAAATGTTCACAATGGAAGGAGATACTAAGTTTAGAGAATATTGAAACTGAAAAAATAATAGGACTTTAATCAATTTTAAGTGTTAAATGTACAAAATACAATGTATTGACCTGCGTTTGTACGGACAAAGATCATGAATTTCAAAACCATCGTCATTCAGATGTAAACATACCTATTGTACTTGGTAAGTTACATAATTATTTAATGTAAGACATTTAATATGTTATATATATATTAAATTGCTTATCATGTAATTGTTTTGAAATAAATTAACTATTGTATTATACAGGGTTTAAGAGCAATGATGTTTTTAATTTTAACCATATATTCTTGAGGCAAAACTAAGTAAAAAAGTCCTATATTATGATATCCGTAAAAGCATCATTGCTGAGATAAATCAATTTTAAACCGATAAATCAGGGCTTCCATTCAACGGAAAAATTATTTTACTTTTACTTTCGTTGACAGTTTCCCTTCAAAAAATAAAATAAGTTTATACTTCTCCACCGATCCGTATTGTCGTATACGCATATACACACATGCACGCAACTACGCCGATTATTAATATTACTTCCTAATGTCTTACATTCCTAATCATGATGCTGATAAAATTCATTTTCTGTCTATTTTTAAATGGATCCTTGAAAGCACACATTACGTTGAAAATTCTGGGTAACGATATGGCATTATTTGCAGATTAATTTTGAAGCCGTTTTATCTTTTAGGTAATGTGCCGTATGAAATATTCTATATAAGGTAATAAAAAATAAATATTATATTAAAAAAACGATTATAAGATATTTTATTTTGTTTGGATTTTGAAAATCTTATTGTTTTATCAGATAGAGCAGTTGCATACATCAATGGAAGAGTAAAATGACTCGAAAATAGATTCTCAAGCAAGGCCATAGTCTTCTATGAAAATTTTGACCTAAGTGAAGAGCTTCGGAGATTCCTTCAAGTATAAATAAGCCTTCCTCCATTCATCGAAAAGACAAGCCAAAAAGTTAAGGCCGGGATTCATAAACAGAACTTGAGTCCAAGCTCCCCTTGAAACCTATAAGATGTGTTATATAGAATATAGATTTTACACGTCTTAAGCTTGAATTTGAGCTTAAGTTTCGCTTATGAATCCCGGAGTAAGAATATTTTCTTTATGCCGTAGAATATCCATAGTCTTGTCTAGTGCATTTTGCATAGTGCTTGCCTGAATAGACTTGACAGTAAAATTAGTCAATTGCTAGATCAAATTCTAGTTTATAGTGACTGGAGATGGCATGATCTTAAATGAAATATTTACTAATTCATCAAGGTAATTGTTATAAAAGGAAGAGGAAAACACAAGTATTTACTAACTTATCTGGAATCTTCTTGTACCTAAGAGCGTGCAAAAGCTGTGAATAATAATCTACGGCATTAACAAAAAATTATTCTTAACTTTGTGTCTTATATTTCATAAAACGAAAAACGGCTTATTTATTCTTAAAGGGATCCTTTAGGCTCTCTCGGTTTAGGCCGAAATTTCGAAAAAAACACTATGGCGTTGCTTGTCTGAAAACCGATTTTGAAAGTCATTTTACATTTTCAATAACGTAGCAATTTGTTCCATGTAATACAACAGTAAGATTCTCAAAAAGCGAATAAAGATTTTCTTCAAATCGTTTTTTAAATATAATTCTTATTTTTTGATTAGCTTAGAGTAGTTCATATGTCGCGTCACCGAAAAGATAAAACGGCTTGAAAATTAATCTACAAATAATGCCGTATTATTCTCGATACTTTTTAACTAAATGGGTGCTGTTGAGAATCCTTTTACAAATAGGCAGAAAATAAATTTCATCAGGATCAGGAATGTAAGACATTAGGAGGTAATATTAAAAGTCGGCGTAGTTGCGTGCGTGTGTATGTGTCTATGTATGTACGATAATACGAAACGATAGAGAAATACAAACTTCTTTTGTTTTTTGAAAGGGAACTGTCAACGAAAGTGAAAGTAAAGTAAATTTTCCGTTGAATCAAAACCCTGATTTATCAGTTTAAAATTGATTTATCTTAGCAATTACGCATTTACGGTGTTAATGGTACATAAATCTGAAAAAAGGTCGCGCATTCCAAGTTTCAATATTTTTTCTCGGCAAGTTCCTTGGGCGGTTCTACTTTTTAACTATATGGATTTTTCCGTTATGAGATAAGGAAGAAGATGCATATTTTTTAATCCGGCTGAAGAATTTCCTTAAGTGCAGCAACCAATGATATGTACACGAAGAGGCAGATTTCGCAGCGAAATCCGAGTTTCTTTAATTTTTTTAGAGACTTTCCACTGCTCGGGCCACTTTTTAATATATATAGTTCTCTTTCTTAGGAAATAAAGAAGAATATGTATATGGTTTAAAATGGCTGAGGAATTTCCTGTGGATAGCTGCGAGGAGAATCTTAGCGGAAACGTAAGGAAATTGCAAATTCGTTGTGCATTCTAAGCGTCTATAATTTTTTTCAGCTAATTCCCTGGTCCGTTCCACTTTTGAACCTATATGAATCTCTTCTTTATTAAATAACGAAGAAGATGCATATTTTTTTGTTTTTATCAAGTGCTTGGTTTACATAATATTTAGTGTTCTTTAATTGCGCGCATCATACAGGGACACGTAGAGTATGTCTAACTACATACGGCGAGATAGCGAGAATAAACGTTGTCTACTTACGCAGCGCATAACATGGAACGTGTATAGTTATGACAAAAATCACTACATCAGCCGCTTGCTTCAGCTTCGTTACGAAGCCAAGAATAACAAATAATAAAAAGGCAATAAATAAGATAATTTGTGTAATTGAAAACTACTTATAACATCAAGAAAACTATTATATTCGTTACTTTTTTTCAAAAGAATTACTGTTTGTTTGCATGCATTGATATGCTTAACAAATAAAAATTTAAAGCAAATTTTGTTATATGTTCCACCCTTAGTGCAAAATAAATATAAAAGTTTTTATAAAATATTTAAATCATAGAATTACATTTATTTTAATGTTATATTTTCAATTTATAATAATCTATTTCATGCAATATAAATTTTTGGCATTATAAAACAAAAGTTACTGTTTCCTCTCATACGTATTTCCCGCGTCGTTATCTTATTGCAATGTTGCCATTCTTTCTTTAACAACCAAATTGAGAAAACGCTCAAATGTAATTTATACAGCACATTCTTCTTTCTCAACGATTATATCTTACAAACTTATCGGTCAATTGCTTTGATTTTTAACATAGTTATTTATTTAACTACAATAGTCATCATATTAATTTTTTGTAGCATTTGTATAGAAAATATTTCCTTACAATTAAGAAATTATTTAATTTTCATGCCATTGCCTACATCACCCATGTTAAAGGAGCGTGGTTTGATCATGTTTATCTCATAAACTATTCGGTAAATTCAATAAAATTTGAAGAGCTTGAACATCAAGTTAAATACTATTGGCTTCTAGAATTTCAAGGAATTCATACATAAATCAATTTACACGACAACTATCTTAAGCGGTTTGTGCAATGAACGGCTCATATATACAAACAATAGTATACGTATCAAGAAAATGCAAATAACCCTGGAAGTAGTTATTAACCCTTTCAATAATGCGGGGATATATAAGTCCCAAAGAATGTTAAAGAATTACTGGTGCGAAAAGTATTCGCTTCTAAACTACTGCAGGGTCATATGTGTCCCAATGCATTTTTTAAAAACCATATTTTCTAAAAATCTAAAAATATGTAATCATGTTCCTTTACTTATTTACAGCACATTTAGTTATATTATACAAAAGTATCTTCACTGGCTACAAATCGTATCGAAAGGGTTAATATTCAAAGTAAATCTGACATAAAATAGAACACATTTGAAACCAATAGTAGTACCAACTAATAAAATCGTAATTCAGCTAGAAAATCACTTGATATAGTGGAATCCATAAGAAATGAAGAACTTCGCTTTGCGAAGCTCGTTCCATCTTAGGGATTCGAAATTTGACCGTCGTGTGGTGAAGAACCGATCGTTCTAAAGGCTACTACTGCTATAGTTTTGGGAAGCATCTAACATATTTACTGTTCCATTTCGAACCTATTTCTCTTTCCCTTCATTGACGACTTCCTTGGTGAGACAAGGTAAGAAACCTTTAACTAATTTTTACCTTGCGGACGTTGACGCGAGCAAATATACTGTCTTTGAAGGATACATATATCCAGTGCGCTAATACAATATGGTAAATAAAAATAATACAACTAACTTAAAAAGGACTAATTCTTCTTCCTCGGAGAGTTTAAACGAGACAAATATTAACATGTCTTATTCAAAGACAGATCGAAACTTAAATAAAAAACAAAAATCGAACTATATATCACCCCAACACCTATACTCTAACTCAAATACAGCGCCTTTTATAGTTAATGTGTAGATGAAAGATACGAGCAATAAAAATCTCGGTAATTTTCATAAACTGAAGATTGCCAAGATTTTATTCAACGCCAACATAAACGGGATTACAGAGATAAAGAGCGGAGGTAGAGACCGTGTATTCATTACCTTTGACACTGCCGCAGATGCAAATAACTTTGTTACAGTAGGTTATACAATTTATCCGGACTGGAATATATTTATTCCTACATATAAAATATTTAAAACAGGGATTATCAAGGATATCCCTATCGAATTTTCTGAAGACGAAATTAGGGAAAACTTAATATACGATCATAAAAATTACCCTATACATAAAATAGAAAGACTTAAAAGAAGAGTTTCTATGCCCCAGCCAGCTGATCCGTCTCGGACTCCCAATCAAACAACAAATCAGGCGTTTTACAAACCTACACCCTCGATTAAAATAATTTTCAAAAATAGTAATCTACCATCCTTCGTTAAATTATACGGGGTTAAGATATACTTGCAACACTATATTCAACCAATTAGGAAATGTTATAATTGCCTAAAATACGGACACACTACTAATCTATGTAGGTCAAAAACTAGATGTATAAAATGCTCTGGTGAACATAATAGTGAATTCTGCGAATTTGAATCCAAAGTATGCTACCATTGTAAGGAAGCACACCAAACTTTTGACTTCTCTTGTCCATATCATAAGATAGAAAAAGAAACAAAAATAGTTATGGCAAAAGAAAATCTTGAATATAGGAAGGCAAAAGCAAAAGCCAAATTGTACTCTAATAGCTACGCGGATATGGTAAATAGAAGAGCAAATAATATTCCTCATAGTACAGAAACACAACAACCCAAAGATAATAATAACATTACCTTAGGTGAATTCATACCCTTCTACAGATTTAGACAAACTACTTCTCCGGATAATAGCCCACAAGATATAACTAAGCATTTTGAAACCGTACCAAATACTTCAGATAATACCCTACCAAGTCAAATAAACGTAATCTTCGATAATAATACCCAGAATATTGATAGCTATACCTCAATAGCGCCAGTAAACGCTATTATAGAAAGTGACTCTATTTCAAATAACTCATTCTCAGATTATCAGGAACCACACATTAATGAGTCACGGGTTACTGCTGAGAATCACGTCTAGTAAACACCAAACATATAAAATACTATCCATATATATACCCCGGGTGTGTAAGTACTCCAATATTCCTATCTGAGTTCCGATATACAAAATTTAATCTCTCAAAATACACAACTTTTGTAGTTAATGCAACAAACTAATTATCCAGCAAATAGAAACGCAAGAGAAAATATAACGCTTTACCAATGGAACATTAGGAGTATCATAAGGAACTGGCATGAATTAACATTTATATTAGACTCAGAAAATCCGGATATTTTTTGTATACAAGAAACTTGGCTGAAAAAAGACGATTTTCGAGGCCCTACCGGTTACCAATTATACAACTTAAATAGATCATCAGAAAGAGCAGGAGGCGGTCTAGTAACGCTGATTGGTAAACATTGGATATCTTCAAAGATTACAGTAAATTTTAACACTCCAAAGAATCTTGAATTACTAGCAAACAAGGTATACATAAATAAATCAACATTCTTTTATTTATTTAACTGCTACAGACTTCCAAATGTATATATAAATAAGACGGATTAGCTAGAATTTTTTACAAATATGATAGAATATACGAATGGCTCCCCTTTTTTCATTATGGGAGATTTCAATGCACAAAATACTTCTTGGGGTAGCACAATAAATAATAGAGAAGGAAATATAATTTTAGATATTATTAATAACTTAGAAATATCTGTACTAAATAATGGCAGCGCAACAAGAATAAATGTCTTCAAACAAATGTAGTGTCCCAGACCTAACATTGTGTAACTCATCACAAACTACGTCCTGTAGTTGGGAATCCACTAAATGTTTTCAAGGTAGTGACCACTTCATTATTAAAATAAACTACTTACTCCACACAAATACACAGCAACCTAGGAAGAAATTGGTGACCAAATTTATAGACTGGAAAATCTTTAGCCAATGCTGCAACAACATCGATGACTTCCTGACACCCCTTCCTTCCTCTCCTTCGAATCCACAAAAAATCTACAATGATTTTTATAACTCAATCACCAAAGCTATTGAATATTCGGGCGGATATGTAACTGAAAGTAAAAATAAGAAACGGAACTACTCTGCGTGGTTCGATAAAGATTGCAAAGATGCAGTAGAACAAAGAAATAATTTTTTCAAAATATACAAAGAAGATAAAACAGCCTCAAATTTCTACCTGTTTATAAAACAACACACGGAGACAAAGAAGATCCTTAGAATGAAAAAACGAGATCATTTTAGGAATTTCTGTAATAATTTAAACATGGACAAACCCATTGCAACTCTATGAAGAAATTTAAACAACATTAAATCAGGCATGAACAAAGCACAACATATCTCAATTCCACAATCAGATACCCTAGAGCTTCTAAATAATAAAATAAAATCCCTAACATCGCATCCTCTCAACAAATCTCGCACAGAAGACCAAAAATCAACCCAAACTACAATAGCCTCACATTACCATCAGCACGCCTCCACAACAAATCCTATATATCCTAAATCAAACGAATACATAACCCAACAAATTACTCTTATAGAACTGGAACACTCTCTCGATAAAATTAAGGTCGGAAAATCTGCAGAACCAGATCTCATTAACAATCAGATTCTAAAAAACCTTCACAGAAAAGCTAAACTTGTACTACTTACTTTTTACAACACCATCCTAGACTCATCTATCATTCCCGGACAATGGGCGGAGGCTTATACTATTTTTATGCCAAAGACGGGTAAATTGGATTTTCGCCCAATTACAATCACATCTTCTTTGGCGAAACTCTTCGAACATATCTTGCTCGCCAGGATGCAACACTGGTCCGAAAGAGACCTTCATTTACCGCCCTCGCAGTATGGATTTAGAAAGGGCAGATCTGTAAGCGACAGCATCGGAGTATTAACTACTCATATTAAAACAGCGCATAGTAGAGGCAAATGCACAGGGGCAGTCTTCTTGGATGTAAAAGGAGCGTTTGATAACGTTAATCTAGATATTCTAATTAGTAATCTAAAAAAATTAAAATATGCACCTAAAATAGTTAAAATTATAGATCAACTGATAAGAAATAGAATTTTACACTTCTACACAGGATATACATATCTCGGTACCTATTCAGCCTACAAAGGCGTGCCTCAAGGAGCCGTTCTGAGTCCATTCCTTTTTAATATATACTTGCATGACATCCTCAAACACATCCATCAAGATGTTACCGTGTTGCAATACGCTGATGAGGTCGTAATTTTCTGCGATGACTGCAATGCTGCGAGCGTGGGGACGAAGTTTGAAAGGGCGATAGCGGATTTAAACAAATGGCTATCGTCGCTAGACCTGGAGTTGTGTCCGGGCAAGTCCAGTTATGTCCTTTTCGATAAGTATACCGCACCAGGGTCAACTCACATAAAGATGATCGATTCACAACTTTTTAATTCGGAGCATGCCACCTTTTTAGGAATTACGCTATCATTTGATCTTAACTTTAATAGACATCTAAACAATACTCTGGATAAGATCAACAAAAATTTCAATTTTTTACAACACATCGCCAAAATTAAATGGGGCCCACATCCTACAGTTTTATACAGATACATTAACGCTACAATAGTTTCCATTATACAATGGAATTTAACAAATATAACCAGTTTAAATAAATCTTTTATAAACAGATTCGAGGTTTTGATAAGGAAATTTAGTAGGCTTATTCTCCGCTTAATGCCTTCCACCCCCGTACCTATAGTCAACGATATATGCAGATTACACCCCATAGAACTGAAAATAAACCTCCTTATAGATCGTTACATTTGCAGGATGAAAACCATAACACCAAACACCCTCCTCAATAAACTAGACAACTATTGTGCCTTAATAATATCAAAAAATGTAAGCTTTAAACATAAAAGCACTCTCGTACATCGATGGCATCTCCTCAATCATGCCGCAGATTCAAAAATCCATATTAATTCATATACCCTTCCACTTCCATATAACTATGATTGGACAGTTTTGTCAACAAACTTTGATAACAATACATACTCAAATTTCCAAAAAAATATTTCTGGAAATCAACAAAAACCAAATACAATCTCCAGAAAATTCGAATCCTACATCAGAGACATAATTAATACTTACTCAAAAAATCCCCAAACGTGCTTAATATACACAGACGGAGCCACGTCTAAAACATTTAAAGCCGGTTTCGCGGTATTATGTCAGAACCCACAAAAAAGAATCTTCGGTAGACTACCAAATCACTCTAGTACCTTAAATGCCGAATTATTTGCTATATTAAAAGCCATAGAACTTTCAAAAAGTTTGGACCGGCCTTCTCTAATTATAACTGATTCCAAATACGCTATTAATCGCATTAATAAACCTACTTTTTTGAATGTAAAAAATTCATTGGTAACAGACATTAAATCCCTACTCAGCAGACTGAATAAATCTTCAAACAAAGTAGGAATAGTATGGTGCCCCGCGAGATCAGGGATTGAAGGAAATCTGGAGGCGGATCAGCTGGCTAAAAAAGCTTTAAGCTTAAAGAAACTCTTTACCAAGAAACTAGAACTAGAAGATGTAAATAATAAACTAAAACATTCGTTTGGAATACAGGTACAGAATTTTAGAGTAAACCTAAAGACAGGCCCATCCTCACTAAACAAGTATTTTAGCTTTCTACGCAACAATAATAACATATATTTAAATAAACAGAGCCAATGCAATAACGGTATAAATCCATGGTTTTTTAACTTCCCAGATCTAAGTAGAAAACAAATTAGTATAATTTCCAGAATTAGGACAAATCATAACGCATGCGCATCCCATTTACACAAAATAAATCTTATTACATCGCCTATTTGTGAATGCAATAATAACAGTAGATTTGACCACAAAAAACAGACTTCGCCTGTATAAAAAGGCGGCAAGTACATAAACCATTTAGCATAAATAATATAGTAAAATTATCCAATTAAAAAAAGTAGTGAAATCCAAATATTAGGCAAGTATATTTTTTCACCTTAGCAAAAGTTAAATTTTTGAAAAAAAAGGAACAACAAAATTACTTGCCGGGCCCGTAATGTCCATGCACAGTGAGAAATAGAATCGTCTGTGGTTCGGCTAACTTCACTCTGTATTTCAACATGAAATTTGCTGTACTACGCTATAGCTGAATCTCACACACGATTCAATTTCCCACTGTGCATGGACATTACGGGCCCGGCAAGTAATTTTGTTGTTCCTTTTTTTTCAAAAATTTAACTTTTGCTAAGGTGAAAAAATATACTTGCCTAATATTTGGATTTCACTACTTTTTTTAATTGGATAATTTTACTATATTATTTATGCTAAATGGTTTATGTACTTGCCGCCTTTTTATACAGGCGAAGTCTGTTTTTTGTGGGATTTCATAACGTTTTGTAAGAGTATAATATTTAAAAAATTAAATAATTCTTTTAATTTTTCTACAGAATTTAAAGAAAATTTCCACACTTCTCGTTTTTTGAAACAGCAGAGCTTAACTAATAAAATAATATATATTAATATTGAAAAAATATCACAGTCAACGCATTGAATTTATTGATATTTGTAATGCATTCTGCATAAATGAACTTCATAATTAATGCCCCGGCTACTTGTTTAATGTTTTCAGTTTCACTATAATAAAAGTTTGATTAAATTTTTCATAATCAATAAACATACTTTCAACATAAAAATAATTAAGTAAAATGTATGTTTTAATTAATTTACATTTTCTGTTTATCAACATTTGACTTTTACCACCATCTGACCTTGCTAGACTTCACTAGTTTCATCAACTACTTGAGTTGATACTGGGGCAAGACTAGACAAGCAATTCGCAAAGCTTTAAATAAGCTACAATCAAGCATATATTCAAAGCTGACTATGTCGTTTTGCATACCACGTTTCTTTTTAGCACCAGTTACTATCACATTTATGCTGCTAATTCTTGACAAAGGTGATATAGGAGATATATTAGCGAGTCGTCCTTATAACATTCCCTGTGCCAGAGTCCTCAAATGTTCGTTTCGCTAATTTCTATACACTGTTGAAACTGGTCGGATTTCTGGTGCTGCAAAATGGAGTGGAAACCATTAATTTTTGGACTGAGTTTCAATTGAGAATAAATGTGCATTTTTTCATCCATACCAATGACTAGTATACTGCCTTTGGCCTAGAATACTAGCATAGGTAACAGAGGAAAACAATCAACAGTTATTAACTCAATTTTACAGAATTTCATCCAATGAATCTCATCCTTAAATTATGGCTGAGCAATGGATGACGATTATCGGAATATTGGCTTATTCTTACTTTGCCAATCTTTCAATGCTTTCATCCTTGCCTGTTTCAAATACCAGAATGCAGGAATGAAAAGCCCAATGATTGGTTCAACTCCAATATTCAGTATGTGAGCGAATCTTCTTCCTTGGTTTTCTAATTCAATTGTACCAAATGTATTTTAGTCAAAGCACAAGTATTACTATTTGCTATAATACACTTGCACAGTGACTGTAAAATGCTAAATGATAACATCTGAGTAAACCTAAAATCAAATTACTCATTTAAATATCTCAAATCTTCAAAGAAAATAATATTTTAAAGAAACATGAATCATTCCATTTGTTAATCAACATTTTACTTTTTACCAACATCTGACTTTGTGAAACTTCAGTAACTCCATCAGCTGCTTGAGGTGATACAGGGGCATGACTGGACAAGCAATTCGCAAAGCTTTGAATAAGCTAGAATTAAGCATATATTCAAAGCTGGCATTGTCGTTTTGCATACCACGTTTCTTTTTGGCACCAATCATTATTACATTTATGCTGGTAACTCTTGAAAAAGGTGGCATGGGAGATACATTGGCGAGTCGTCCTTATAACATTTCCTGTGCCAGAGTCCTCAAATGTTCGTTTCGCTAATTTCTATACACTGTTGAAACTGGTCGGACTTCTGGTGCTGCAAAATGGAGTAGAAACCATTAATTTTTGGACTGACTTTCAATTGAGAGTAACCGTGCATTTTTTCATCCATACCAACGACTAGTATACTGCCTTTGGCCTAGAATACTAGCATAGGTAACAGAGGAAAACTATCAACAGTTATTAACTCAATTTTACAGAATTTCATCCAATGAATCTCATCCTTAAATTATGGCTGAGCAATGGATGACGATTATCTGAATATTGGCTTATTCTTACTTTGCCAATCTTTCAATGCTTTCATCCTTGCCTGTTTCAAATACCAGAATGCAGGAATGAAAAGCCCAATGTTTGATTCAACTCCAATAGTCAGTATGTGAGCGAACCTTCTTCCTTGATTTTCTAATTCAATTGTACCAAATGTATTTAAGTCAAAGCACAAGTATTACTATTTGCTATAATAAACTTGCACATTGACTGTAAAATACTAAATGATAACACTATGCGTAAGCCTGAAATCAAATTCATCATTTAACAGTCTTAATCTTCAAAGAAAATAAATATTTGAAGGAACATGAAACATCTCAGTTATACTTACCAGTATTTGATTTTGCCCCATCTCCATTTTCTTTATTGCTTGTTGACCTAACTTCTGTAATATTTGGTTGTATTCGCATCTTTTGTAAACATCTACTATCGTATAATTTGTTCCAATCCAAATACTGGTCAACTTGTATTTTACGTAAATAAAGATTTTTTGGAATGTTTCATATCTTTCAAATTAGCATTGCCATAATTTAATCTGAAATATTTGTTTATATATATATGATATAACCTATCAGATAATTACAATCAATATCAGTTTAAAGAAAACAAAAAGCAAAACATGCATTTGATTAATGATTTCAATACCTGAAAGTTTAGCATATGATTATTAAGTACCTTAACAATTTCTTTCAATTAATATCCTGCTGATAATGACCGATGCACATTACTGTTGAAAGTATATTTCTCATTGGCACAGACTTGTAAATATTAATTTTATTTAATCCAGTCAGCTCTATCCTCATCAATGAATATGAAAATATTCTGTCTTAATTTATCTGCAAAAAGAAATACCACAAAGTACCACAAAGTATATACTACATCCTGTATTGTAAAATATAATATTATACTTATCTAATTCGCGAATCCTTCAGTCACTGTTAATTGAATTATTTGTGATTGTAGAGATTAACAGATGCAATATCGCAACACGATGAATAACCTCACTGCATTAAATAAAAATAACCTCACATTACAATTTACACAGTTCAATATAGTCGCCGAATTGACAGTTCACAACCATACATAGTTTGATCGTTGAGTATATTATGTTGGAAGCGTTGTGAAAATGACGTCATTTTTCTTAGCGACCAACTTCAGCCCGAGACATACACTCTGGCTGGAGAAGAAGAAGATGACGGAAAGAAATTAAATTTGTTATATATATAGCTAACAGATTATGAGATCTCTGGATTGCGTGAACCAATTTTGATGTTTATGGGCTCAAATAAAAGCTTGTTCTAATCCATTTCAAGAAAAGCTTTACTGAAATCATGACAGTGTTTCATTTACGGAAAAAAATCGATTTAAAAATTGAGACGGCCAATCTTGCTGTATAAGATACAGTAGTGCCTGGACGGCGGTATAGACACGTCTATACCTACTTTTATGTACTTGCCGTCGAGACACTACCGTGTCTCTTGATATCAACCACTTTTTCTGGTGGTGCAGTAAATGGAACGCTCAGAGGAAGGAACTATTAGACTTATTATCAAGGAAAGGCATTATACAAAAACATAGTTTTCCCAATGCTCAACATCTTAGTTTCTCCGCGGATCAAGAAATTTTAAAAGCCATGACGAATTTTGTAAAGAAACTACAGGCTGGATATGAGATATATGGTATCTTTCAAATTCAATGAAAATCTATACATTAGGATACACCAGGAAAGTCTCTCACTTCCCACATGATATATACCCAATCTCCTAACAGCCTTGTCCAAACGAAATATGAACTTACTATAGCATAGACAGCACTACCAACGTGGGCAAATGGGAATACTTGTTCCCGAACCCAGATAGACACCAAAAAAAAAAAAAAAGCTCGTTCCATCTTCTAAATTCTGCCTATTTTATTAAGGAAAAATTGTGATAAATACCTGCGCCTAAAATATGCTGTAAATTTATTTGTAGGTCGTCTTGATCGGATCCAGAATTGAGAGGTGATGCTGCCTCAAACCGCTGCTCCTCTCGAGTCTCTGTATGGTGGATATAATTGGTTACCAAGCATTCATTTCAATAGAATAACAGAAATACATAATAATCTTAATGTTACAGGCAACAAAATGAATAAAATATCGCTTTCGATAGAAATAAAGAAATAACAGAGAATACGTTAGAAGTAATAAAGGAAATCAAAAGAACAAATTGTGATACATACCTGTACCTGAAAAATTATGTTCAGTCATATCTCTCTCGTGAGATCCACAATCGAGAGGTGATGCTGCCTCAGTCCGCTGCTCCTCCAGAGTCCCTGTATGATACAAAATAATTAATTACTAAGCACTCACATTTCAAGACAATAATAGAAATAATTAATAATTTGAATGTTACAGGGAACAAGAAGAATCAAATATTACTTTTTATAGCAGTAAAGAAACAACGGAGAGAATACGTTAGAAGTAATAAAGGAAATGAAGAAAACAAATTGTGATACGTACCGGTACCTGAAAAGTCACGTGAAGCCATATCTCTCTCATGGGATCCACAACTAAGAGGTAATGCTGCCTGGATCTGCTGCTCTTCTAGAGTTCCTTTATGATAAAAATAATTTATTTTCTATCTAAATTTTAGTTTAATAATAATCTACATACCATCTACTGCACTGCATATCTTCATTCGTTTTCTTGGAATCTCTCTCTCATCTTGTTCATTGTTCTGTTGAAGGTAAAGTAAATTATCTTTTTTTATAGTTATTTGGGGATTTATATATACTTACAAAAGGTTCTGCATTAGGTCTCAGCCTAACACACGTGAGAGAAGTCCGATCAATGTGATCTTCCAAAAAATGCATGGAGCATAGCCTTGCATTGGCAGAGAGATTCTTCTGGCGAAGACCCATTAAGTTTTGCCAGATTTCCCTTCTTTCGGGACAATTGGGAAATCTTAAGGATAATACCAAGTGTTTTTAAAAAATAGAATGAACAAATAATTTGATTAAGATTAATTTATAACATTTAAAATTACTTGTGAAAAGATATTTTCCTGCCATGAATTGTCTCCCAGGACTTTTGCTCCCTATTTGAAGCAGCTCCACTCCTGGACTTGCAATTAATTGCCTCACATCCAGGCATAGTCAATGCAGTAGGCTATAAAAAACAAAATAAATTAATAACATTATAAAACCAATCTTATAAGATATTCATGATATTAATTATTAAGTTTTAAGGATTGTCTCGCACCAAATAAATACTAACCACAAAATTTCGATGAAATTTAAAATAATTCCCGCTCGTAGCCACTTCCCAGGTTTCCAAAGAATGAAGAAGGTTTGTTTGAAAGTTGATTGGGTGATATCCGTAAGGAGGTCTAGGAAGGAAGGCTCCAGGGTGACAAAAACAACGCCCAGGAAATCTGGTAAAATCAGTTTATTTGAGTTGAAAAAAAATACAAAAGAATCAAAAAGTGCTCCAAAGGAGGATGAGCCGCAAATTGATAATCCACCCAAAGTTACAACTACGAAATCCCAACCCTGTGGTCCCCAGGTCCCCGAACAGGATTCCTTCGTACCTGAGACTCCCAGGCAACGAAGATAGAGAGAAAGGAAGACGATTTCTTGGAGCCCAAGAAATCGACGATGGAGCAGAAATGCGTACTAAGAGACTTAGTGGCGTCGCAGGAAGGGAGGACTGGCTAAGCTGCTGAGAAGAAAAGACAGAGTCTAGAGTCTAGACCGTTTAAATTGAGCCGCAATAAGACGGAACCCTTGGGTATTGATATGTACAACAGACCCAAATAATAACAGCGAGAGAGAGTTCTACGCCGTGGGCCACCTATCGGCCTCTGTTGGAGGTAGGATCAAGAGAGACAGAGTGTGAGCGGGAGCGAGACGGCCTGAGAGTCCCAGACCGCTCGTATCTACACTCCGATCTCCAACAAATCCTCCCCCGCATTGACGTTCCTACGTCAATTCAGATGAATCTCGCAGATGTTGGAAATAAACTAAACTTATGTTCTAAAATTTGGAATGGTGAAACACCGTAAATAAAGACCATGGTGGAAAAGAAAAAGAAAAAAAAAACCTTTGAGCGAAGCTCCGAATGTCCACCAATGGTCGCAGACTAACTCATTTCTTAATGATGAGTTTGGCAGTTTTCAGCTCTAACGCTGGAGTCCAACGCAAGAGCAATTTTCCTTGAGGATCCCAAGACTTCCACTGCCGATATTTCAAGACCGCATGCAATGGTATACGGTGTGTGAGCCCGAACGCTAAGACGGTAACGTATTTTGCTGTACGCTCTAGCTCCTTTGCGGTAGAATCATACAGGATTCCATTCTCCCAACTGCTCGCGTATAAAACAGCTAAATCAATTGCTGGTGCTGGTGTACGAGAAGGTCCCGCTATGGGTTCCATGACCACGTCAGCTGATTCTGGTTCAGGTGGACAAGGCGGATCCAAAATGACCTGCATCCTGGAGTCCTCTTCTTCCTTCGTCGACACAAGCAAATCCGGAAGTTCAAGCAGAGAATCAACACAAGGAGCATCGTCCGAAAGACTCAAGTCACTGAAGGAAAGGTCCAGTACATCGGACGCGTTGGCTTCTTCGCCCCAAACTTCACTTAAGAACATTTCGACGTTGCCGACTAAATTAGGCACCTGGTCACTAGCCATGATTAAGGAGTACTGATTTAATAAGTAAAGCGTCAAGGTGATGAGATGTAAGAGTCGGCAGATCAGAAGCCGTTGGGATTGTTTGTCAATATTTGTATTTATGCCGGGAGCCTACACAGCTGGGTTAGGCTGCGTTGAATCTGTATATTCGCTGTTTGAACCACAGCTACTCTTGCTACTGAGTCTGAACCGATTATTAAACGAATAATTCGGCCTAAGTTCCATTTGCAAGGTGGAGCGTTTGGAGTCTTAATTATAACGATGTCACCCTCACGAAAATCGTTATTTTTGATTTGCCATTTTGGACGAGATTGTAATGATTGCAGATATTCGCCCGACCATTTTTGCCAAAAGAGCTCGGTAATCCGAGTGATTTTCTGCCATCGATTTAGAGTAGATTCCTTTAAATCTAGAATGGACATTTCGGGTGGAGCGAGTAAAGAGCGACCAACCAAGAAATGCCCTGGCGTTAGACATTCTAAACTTTCAATGTCATCGCGTAAACGAGAAAGAGGTCTGGAGTTTAGACAGGCTTCAATACGACAAATTAGTGTGGTCATTTCCTCGCACGTAGGAAGAAAAGTCCCAAGAACACGCTTTAGATGATGTTTTACGCTTCGTACCCCGCTCTCCCACAGTCCACCCCAATGAGGAGTGGCCACGGGAATAAATTTCCATTCTATTTCGCGTATAGGTTCAAAATCTATAGATTGCACATGTTTCAGAGAGCCTTGGAATGCAAGTTTCAATTCCTTATTTGCTCCTTGAAAATTTAACCCGTTATCAGAGTAAATCACCGCGGGTTTACCACGACGTGAAGTAAAACGAGCTAGAGCTGCCAAAAATGCATCCGTATCATATTTGGAGACAAGCTCAAGATGGATGGCACGAGTAGCCATGCATACAAAAACAGCTATATAACACTTAACTGATTTCGAGTTTCGGCCTTGATGCAGTTTTACAAGGAAGGGCCCGGCGTAATCAATGCCAGTATGTTCAAACGGATGGCTACGGTTTACTCGAGCAGTGGGCAAAGATCCCATGAATTGTGTTCCTATCTTGGCACGCTGACGAACGCAAGTGACACACCTATGTATTATGCTTTTCGCAGCGTTTCGTGCATTGATCACCCAATACTTTTGCCGCAATACTGTTAACGTAAGCTGTAGGCCACCGTGCAAGGTCGTGATATGTATATGTCGAATGAGCAGCTCGGTTAAATAATTAGTTGGCAAAATAATGGGATGCTTTTGGTTGTTTGACAAAAATGAGTGTTGCAGACGCCCACCTACTCGTAGAATTCCTTGCGTATCTAAAAATGGTGCAAGAGAAAGTAATCGAGAACTTGACGGAACTGACCTTTTGCCTTGCAACGTCAATATATCGTTTAAGAAAGCAGCAGCTTGAATTATTTTCACAACACGCAGTGTTGCAGTGCGTAGCTCGAGAGCTGACAAGTGAGCGTGTTGACAAACATTTTTTCTACGCGCTCGATCTATAAATCGCAACACGTAGCTAACAACACGGATTAGTTTTGTCCACGACGAATAGTTATGAAGAAATGACGGTAAATCGCGTGTGACATGATTTGTATATATCGAGGAGGTCTTTATTTCCTCGTTGGTTTCAAACATTAAAGGAGAATTTTCCGATGACGTTTCCCGAATTATAGAGGGTCCTTCCCACCAAAGCGTACAATGTATTAATTGACTTGGATTAATCCCTCGCGAGTTGAGATCTGCAGGATTGGACTTAGTATTGACATAAGACCAATGAGCCTCTGGTAGACTTGACTGTATATATTCGACTCGGTTGGCTACAAAAGCTTTCCATTTTGACGAATGTTGTGCAATCCAAGCCAGCACGATTTGTGAATCAGAAAAACAAAAAATGTCATGCACTGAACGTTTAAGTGATGACTTGATATGAAGCATTAGTTTAGTCAAATAAGCAGCGGCGACTAGTTCAAGACGAGCAATGCTAATTGCTTTAAGAGGGGCCACTTTGGCTTTTGCCATTACGAGGCTGACTGAGGTTTGACTATCACTATTGGTGAATTTGGCATACACCACAGCACTATAGGATACATTTGAAGCATCACAGAACCCATAGAGTTCTAATTTATCTGCTGCACTAAGTTGACCATTCCAGCGCGGGATATTGATTTTTGTTAATTCGCACATTTGCGAGTAATAAGACATCCATTTGGATTGGATAGGCTCGGGAACATCGTCATCCCAATTAAGTTTGAGCAACCATGTGGATTGCATTATTTGCTTTAACACAATGGTGAACGGTGAGATACAGCCTAAAGGATCGTAATTCTTCGCGTTTTCCGAGAGTAACATGCGCTTTGTTAACTTAGTGATGGAAGAAGGCGAGATTATAAACTGAAATGAATCAGAGCTGGTATTCCAAGATATGCCCAGCACTTTGCTAGTTTCGTTAAAATTTTCGCTATTAAAATTAAGATTAGCGTTACTAGAATCATTAGGAATTTCTTGGAGAGCTGTGCTTGCTGAATTGAAGGCCCATTTACTGAGCTCAAATTTACCTTTATCCAACAACTGAACTAATTGAGATTGGATATCGCGTAAATCTGCAAGGTTGTTAGCTCCAAAAAGAATGTCATCGACATAGATTGATTGAAGTAAGATGGACTTCGCGTCTGGGAAGTCATCACCATGTTGATTTGCGAGTTCCTGCACTACCCGTGAAGCTAAAAACGGTGCAGGTCCGGTACCGTATGTGACCGTGTTCAATTGATATGCTTGAGTATTACCAGAATCATCTTTCCAAATTATAGATTGGAATTTTCGCTCTTCCGGACGAATTAGAATTTGGCGGAACATTTTAATAATATCGGTTATACCAACAAAACGAAAATCACGCCAATTCATAAGAATGGCTGTTATATCCTTTTGTAGTTTTGGCCCTATTAAGAGTACGTCGTTGAGTGATAGACCACTCTGAGTTTTAGCGGACGCATTAAATACGACACGTATTTTCTGTTTTCCATTTTCGAGCTTAAATACTGCGTGATGAGGCAGGTAAACCAAGGAGTCTGTGTCAATCGCGTTTGTTGTGACCTTCTCCATATGTCCTAGCTGCTCGTATTCTCTAATGAATTTAGCATAGCTTTCGGACTGCTCAGGAGATTTGTTAATACGACAGAGAACTCGCTTTAAAGCTGATTCGGCGATGCTGCGAGAGGCTCCCAGTGCCGATTTGGAGAACTCTGTCTTGAAAGGCAATGCAACCTGATAGCGGCCTGATGGTAATTGAGTAACGTTACTCGCGAAAATGTCCTCGCATAATTGATCTTCAGGGGTCAAACTATAGGTGCTAGGAACTTCTTCAATCTCCCAAAAATCTCGAAGTGTTTTATCGAAGTCACAACAATGAAGAACGTTTACTGTTGCAGTATGCATGTGCGACGTAAGTGTACCATACACAACCCAGCCAAATAACGAATCTTGTGCTATCAGTGCACGGTTCGATGAATGAATTATTTGATTCAGTAAAAGCTGAGGGCAATAATCTGCACCAATTAAAATATCAATTGGATTTTTAACAGAAGCATATTCGTCCGCGAGGTCCAGAGAACCTAATTGAGGGAATTCAAGAGGTGAATACGACCGAGGACTATAATTCGTGATTTTTGGTAAAATTAATGCCGTCACCTTGAGTGAGGCCTGATCGTGTTTGACTGACTTTAAGATGCGTTCAGCTTTGCTTGAGACGTTACGTACCGCACCTCCTGTGACTCCGTAAATCGTTGCATTAACTTTGCGGCGTGTAACTCTTAATAACTGGGCTAGATTTTCCGTCATGAACGATGTTTGTGAGCCCGGGTCGACTAAGCCTCTAATCATAATTTGACGGCCATTTGGTGCTGTAGCGCGTGCGAGAAAAGTAGCAAGGAGTGTCGTGCGTTCGTCCATGGCACTTACATGAGCAACAACAGAAGTCGAAGACTGATCAATGGTTTGAAGACTCGTGGGTGAAGCAGCTTGAGATGAATTACGTTGAGGCGTCGGATTAGCTTGTTTCTCAAAATGCAAAAGCGTATGATGTGCCTTGGAACATTTTTTACACCGAGAATTACTTCGGCAAGACGATATCGAATGTCCAGGTCTCAAGCAATTGATACAAAGTGAGTTATTTTGCGCTGCTTTATATCTGGCTTGAGGGTTCAAGGCAATAAAGCTGTTGCATTGATAGAGAGGATGATCCGCGTCGCAATAAAAGCATTTTGGTTTATCCACGATTGCGTTGAGTGATTTTAACGACTTAGGACGAGAAGTTTTATCAGTAGTTTGTTTACTACCTTTGAATTTATTACTAATGGATTCGAGCATATTAATCTGCTCGGTGATGAACTCTAAAAACTGAGTGAAAGAAGGATATTTCAATACACGTCTTATTTCCTTCTCCCATTCCACAGTGATAACTTGATCTAGCTTGTTTGAGAGAATGTGGACCAATATGGCACTCCAACCATCAACTGGATATCCTAATGTCCTCAGCGAGTCTAGCGCAACTATAGTTGTATCGCGTAGTGTTTTCATGGACATGAGATTGTCAGCGAAGACTTGCGGAATGAGCGTTAGTTTGCTAAGAAGGTTGGACGTAATAATTCGTTCATTTGTATACCTAGTCACTAATGCATTCCATGCTGTTAAGTAACTATCGTTACTGGCGGCTAAGGATCGAATTACTGAGCTAGCTTCTCCTTGAAGACATGCCTTTAAATAATGAAACTTTTGAACACCTGGTAATGTCGAATTATCGTGAATCATTGATTTGAAAGAGTCATAGAAGGTTGACCACTCAGAATAGTCACCACTAAACTTGGGTAAATCTAACTTAGGAAGTTTCAACGAGGGAGCATGGGTCCGCCCTGCAGTGACAGGAGCGACTTGCTCACCGCTTAAATTCTCGATTTGCTCTAAAATGTATTCTTCCGCAGTCAAATACGCCGTCATAGCTCGCTCATAAGTATTCTGCGTCGTATAATTAAACTGTTGCAAATCTTTTTCCGATAAATGATTAGTGATCGTCACATGATTCGTTTGTATTTTCGCGAGAATTTCCTTGGCACTAGCCAGACGACCATTTAAATAAGGGACGGTAAAATTACCTATACCACGCTTTTTGGTGTTGACCACTAGCCGTTCTAATTCTGAGCAATAAAGACTAACGTGACCTGCGCACATGAGTATTTCATCCTGCGTTACCATTTTGCCACCAGAGACACTCCCCCAGTCACCTCGAAGAATCACCAATCAAAATTCAACTCAATTGAATATGTACCGGTTATATCCGGCTCGAAGGACTAGAAATTTGTTTGAAAGTTGATTGGGTGATATCCGTAAGGAGGTCTAGGAAGGAAGGCTCCAGGGTGACAAAAACAACGCCCAGGAAATCTGGTAAAATCAGTTTATTTGAGTTGAAAAAAAATACAAAAGAATCAAAAAGTGCTCCAAAGGAGGCTGAGCCGCAAATTGATAATCCACCCAAAGTTACAACTACGAAATCCCAACCCTGTGGTCCCCAGGTCCCCGGACAGGATTCCTTCGTACCTGAGACTCCCAGGCAACGAAGATAGAGAGAAAGGAAGACGATTTCTTGGAGCCCAAGAAATCGACGATGGAGCAGAAATGCGTACTAAGAGACTTAGTGGCGTCGCAGGAAGGGAGGACTGGCTAAGCTGCTGAGAAGAAAAGACAGAGTCTAGAGTCTAGACCGTTTAAATTGAGCCGCAATAAGACGGAACTCTTGGGTATTGATATGTACAACAGACCCAAATAATAACAGCGAGAGAGAGTTCTACGCCGTGGGCCACCTATCGGCCTCTGTTGGAGGTAGGGTCAAGAGAGACAGAGTGTGAGCGGGTGCGAGACGGCCTGAGAGTCCCAGACCGCTCGTACCTACACTCCGATCTCCAACAAGGTTCCTTTCGTTCCGTGAGTCATGAACACCGTCTTCCTAGCTTATTTCAAATTCACAATATTTTTGTCTGAGTTCACGGTATTCTGGATTCACAACATAACATATATATATCCATATATATAGGCAACCTATGCCACAAAGATGGCGGCCAGCCTTCCTTCCCCTCATCCTTCGCGTAGTACCCCCCTCGCCTAAAACGGGACCTTATGCTCTCTCCAGGTACTTCGTACCTCCATGCACAATCCTATGTTCCGCTGTTAGAGAAAAACCCTGTACTATATTTTGCAATACTTTTATTATAATTTCTTTATCAAAATATATTTTGATAAAGAAATTATAATAAAAGTATTGCAAAATATAGTATGTGTTAAACACAAAAATTGTAAAGTTGTAAACTTTATACACAAAAAAAAATACCTATAAATACTTAGGATGTTCAATTGATTTCTCGTCATAAAAAATTTCCATATTCTTTGGAAGTAATGAGTGCACCGCTTCATAGTAGACAGAATGTGTTGTTTAAAATAACTTTTTTAATATAAAATTAGGACTTTTATATAAAAAATGTCCTAATTTTTTTCAACTAGACCTCTTAATACTTTCATATATTTGATTATTTTATTCTTGTTCTTTCTATTCAGGACACTATATTGTTTCATCAAGCATCAAATTCTTTTTTGCAATGCCCAATTATCTGAAAATATGAAAAAGAAAGCAAATTATCATGCAATAATGATATACATTCAGGAGCACTAAAAGGATAATATCTGTCTACCTACCTAAAAAATTAATACAGAATTTAATTTTATAGGCTTATATATCGTTCCTTTAAGCTAAAGAATTATTTTATGTGATCCTTAACTAGAGTACCCATAAAATTGACAAATCTTTTAACAAAGAAATTTGCCCTAAATCTTACATTTTATATAATAATAGATATATAAACTGTAAAATAAAATAACTTATCTGATCCATTTTTGTTTATCTATAATTGTTGTGATTTGCAATTAATCATTTTACTCCAAAATTCATGTTCACTCTCATAACCCACCTCATTTACACATATTACTAACACATACTTAAAACAATATGGCACCTTCAGCTTCTAGTTTCCAATCTATGAATTTTTCGTGATATCATGTTTGTTGCCAACCTCTTAGCACAAAAATTACTAGACCGTTCTGCAAATTGTCGCCGTACCCTCACTAGATCCGGATAGTCTAGGGTGATCTAGTATTTTTTTTCGTAGGTTGCGACATTGCGATAAGTCTGATACGAGATTTGGATCTAATCTCTGAAAATAAACTTCCATAGTCAGATAATTGTTTAGAGCATTTTTGCACGGGGTAGGAGGCGTGCTTACTACTCTACTAGTAAAGTAACATAATTAAGTAACTAGTCAAGTAGTTTCATTCTCTTTACTTTCATGCCCCCCCCCTTCACATTCTTTCACAAACTTTCTCTTTCTATCTTTCAGAATAACTTTTTCACTCTGTTACTAAAACACGTACGTGTACAAATACACTAGAGTGACCGTTAAAAAGGGAGTTCGCGGAATTTTTTAATTCCACCCCTCAAATCGCTTCTAAATAAAATAACAAATTTTTTCCAACCGCGGAAACCCTTTTTTAAGGAAAAATGGTGCCTGTAAGCTCGATTTTTTAGCATTTGATTAGCATTAGGATTTTAAGTAATTCCAGTTCTAATTTTCTTACAGTTATATGACGCGGTTTAAAAATTGTACAATAATGGAAACTCACTCTACTGCTACATATATGTAAGGAAAAAAATTTAAACTCATTTAATTTTACCCTGACTTGTTGCAATCTTTTAATAAACATGACGTTAAAAATCGGCGAGAAGAAAAATATTTATGTTGCCGAAATTCTCCAAATTTAAATTATATTAAGGTCTCTCAATACACATACATTATGAAAAATATTGGTAATTAGGGTTTTGGGTGTTTCATATTGAATTTCTTTTATATATATTCAACTCTTTGTAAAAATTAATGAATAAATCATCAAAAATGTCCGGACAATATTAAATAATTTTTTGTTACGGTCACAAAATAAGTTAGTTAAATAATGAATAAATAATTAAAAAATTCAATCAAAAGGTTAGTAAAAAGATCAAATTTTGTTCATATTCGATATAAGCAAAATACGAAGAAAATAAATGAAGTATCATCAAGATTTCGTAAGCTCTATTGGACAAAAATTGTTTCCTTTTTCTAACGTAATATTTGTACATTATTCTCAGTAAAAAGATACAAAGTAAATGAAATCAAATGAAATTCAAAAATATAACACCCAAAACCCTAATTACCAATATTTTTCATAATGTATGTGTGTTGAGAGACCTTAATATAATATAAATTTGGAGAATTTCGGCAAAATAAATATTTTTCTTCTCGCCGATTTTTAACGTCATGTTTATTAAAAGATTGCAACAAGTCAGGGTAAAATTAAATGAGTTTAAATTTTGTTCCTTACATATATGTAGCAGTAGAGTGAGTTTCCATTATTGTACAATTTTTAAAACGCGTCATATAACTATAAGAAAATTATAACTGGAATTGCTGAAAATCCTAATGCTAATCAAATGCAAAAAAAATCGAGCTTACAGGCACCATTTTTCCTTAAAAAAAAGGTTTTCTCGGTGTGGAAATGTTTGTTATTTTATATAGAACCGATTTGAAGGGTGGAATTAAAAAAATTCGCGAATTCATTTTTTAACGGTCACCCTAATATACACGTATACAGGGTGTAACGAAACGACCGCCTTTTCTCGTAACTGGAGGTTCGGGGTGACCATCCAAATGCACGTGTAAAATTTTGTTCGAATCGTTCAAGGGGTTTAAAAGTTATTTCCATTTAAAACTCACCCTTTTTCGGTCCTTTTCGAACGACTTTAACTGTGCATAATAAAGTGGAGAAAGTGAAAAAACAATTGACGAACACCCCACTAGAATGTAAAAATTATCGATCGCGCGCGATAATACATTTGCTATTTATTTCATTAATTTGGCTATTAGATTAATTTTAAAAATTGCAAAATCCTTTTCATTACAATTCCAAATCAATTCAATACAAGTATCATTGACTGAATTGATGGAAAGAGGGAGAAGATAGAATGAAAAGGAAAGTATCAAAAATTAAAATGTCACGCGACTGCACTGATAATTTAATAGGAAACACATCAAGGCATTTTCTTTCTACAAACGAAGGTAAAAAGAATTATTTAAAATCATTTCATTGATGATAGAAAAAATTAATCTTACCCATTATTGTTCTCCAAGTTCCTTTACACCGAAGTTTTTGAAAAAGCTTCAAACTGGCTTCTCGATGATTTCCAGAATGCACACTATCATTGATTTTGCATTTAAGAACTCGCGAATTTAAGCAAATTAGGTGTTAACCTACGTTTCTTCAAAACACCGGTTAATTTGACACTTTTTGAACTGTTTGAAGTAGGCTGAAAAGAGAGACACAGAGAGATAGAATAATCAATAATTCGTTTCGACCACTCTTAATCACCCTACTTCAAACAGTTCAAAAGTGTTAAATTCTCCAGTGTTTTGAAGAAACGTAGGTTAATACCTAATTTGTTTAAATTCACAAGTGTTAAAATGCAAAATCAGTGATAGTGAGCTTTCTGGAAAAATCATCGAGGAGCCAGTTTGAAGCTTTTTCAAAAACTTCGATTTAAAGGAACTTGCAGAACATTTAATGGGTGAGTTTAGTTTTCTCCTTCATCAATGTATTGATTTTGAATCATTCCCTTTAGCTTCGTTAGTAGAAAGAGAATGCCCTCATGCATTGTCTATTAAGTTATCATTGCGCTCGCGCGATATCTTAGCTTTTGATACTTTCCTTTACATTGCGTCAACTCCCTCTTTCCATCAAATCAGTCAATGATGCTTGTACTGAATTGAATTGGAATTGTAATATAAAGGATTTTGTTATTTTTAAAATTAATCTAATAGCCAGATTAAAGAATTAAATAGCAAAAGTATTACCGCACGCGATCGATAATTTTTACATTCTAGCTGGGTGCTCATCAATTGTTTTTCACTTTCTCCACTTTCCATTATGCAGTTAAAATCGTTCGAAAAGGACTGAAAAAGGGTGATTTTTAAATAGAAATAACTGTTAAACCTATTGAACGATTCGAACGAAATTTTACACGTGCACTGAGTTTGTCACCCCGAACCTCCAGTTACGAGAAAAGGCGGTCGTTTCGTTACACCCTGTTTACTATTATTCTACTTGCAGGATATAGTTATTGGCATATTCAGCATTGGTTCCTGTTGGTTTCTAGATCATGTAATCAATGCAACAGAATGCATCAAAATGTATCGACAGCAGCAGCATCGTCATTCATCATCAAGGACAGATTCACGACGAAATATATCTGTTTTTTTCATATAAAGCCAGTATTTTTCAGGGTCTCTCTCTCAAGTGTCTATATTTTTTATGAAATAATTATAATATATGATATATTTTGTTTGGAAAACTTTTGAGGTATCCTACGCAAATAAATACAATTGTTCGAGATTGGGAGGAGCAAAAAATGTTGCGAAGTAGATTCCGCATTTCTCTGTTATATCTCCCATCTCTATTGCGCTCACAATAGACGGCTAGACCGACAGCGTCTAGCCGCTCTATCTGTCTCTCTCTCCGCGGCGCGCTTGCGCGTCTTCTGGCCCTGGCGCGTCGCGGCCGCGAAGCGACACTACTTGCGCGCTTGGCCACTAGGTGGCCAGCGCCCGCGGCAGCTCTCTCGCTGGCAAGATTAGTGTCGCGTAATTATATAGATGGGTCCTTGATAAGGACCCATCGCACCTCAGCATTGCTCGACCGCTGCTACCCGCAGCAACCGCAGCACCTTTTTTGAGCCTTTCGGCACAACCGCCTCCACGGCAATTTTGACGCCTCCACCAGGCCAGCCAACGAGCGCCTCCACCGGCGAACTCTACGGGTCGACTACTTTGGTAAGTATCACCCACCACCCACTGCCAACCAAGAGGGGACTACCCCTCTGCGGCATTTCCTCCCTCCTAAGGGAAATTTCTCCGGGGACTGCCCGGGAGAAGTCCACCCTCTCCTTCCCTTCCACACTGCCTCCGAGGACTACCTCGGACCCAGTGTTCCGACCCTCAAATCCAGGGCTCTCGACGAGTCGGGTAGTGGGAGGGGTAGATTCACCCTAGGGGTTGGGGTGGCTCGGAGCCACCATAGCTCTGGGAGAAGGGGGCTGAGGGGTAAGGGGACTTCCCCTTCCCTAAATCCACCTCTCCGACTTCGCTTCCTCCCGTGGCTGGGGATTTTACTAGGGAATACCCTAGGAATAATTGTCCAGTCAGGGAGTTTCTAAGTCCGCGTTCCCTCCTGGGGAATTTTGAGTCTTGGGGTTCTAGGGAATCTTCTGCGAAAAGAAATTCCCTAGAATTTAACGGCAGCAAATTCCCTAGGTCTTCGCCATTGTAAATATCGCGGTTTTTCTTGTACATAAAAATACTTTGTAAACGTTTGTATATTTTTTTTATTTATTTGAATAACAAACACTTTTACCTATTACCTCTGCCTTGAATATTTTACTCTAGAATAAGACCTTCCTTTCTGACCACAGGTTCGGAGCCAACTTGGGGCACTGTTTCGCACAAATTTTTGGTCCTTCGAGCCGGATTTCCGGCAAAAAACGTTCGAAGTGCATCAGTGTTTTTAAGTTGGAGATTCTGACTGGGTTAAGATTGTGGTTTGTTCTGGAATAGAGATTCAAGATGACTACGCCTAGCTCAGGGGAATTACTAGAAGCGATCAATTACGTGCCCATGATTCGGGATGAATTCGTTCGGTTGGTCGTTAACATTAAGAAACGTGGAGTACGCAACTTCACCCTCCCTTTCGTGGAGGATAGGCTTGCGGCCGTCGAGAAGTGGCTTAAGGTGTTGCATAAAACTCACGTTAAGATCACTACTCATACTAAACCGGCTGAATTAGCTAAAATGGATTACGTAACCGAAAGCTGGTATGAAGCGGCCCTTGATGCCCATAGTGACGCGGAAGAATACATCCTAGGACATTTAGATGAACTTCGCTCCAATCAGGTGATGCCAGCATCAGGTCCCACGGCGCCTTCAGGCGAAATAAACCACATTAGGCTTCCAATTATCGATTTGCCGAAGTTTTCCGGGGATTATTTAGAATGGAACAACTTTTATGAAACATTCAGTTCCATTGTTCATGAAAAGGCATATGTCTCCGGGCGAGACAAGTTCCACTATCTAAAATCTTGCTTGCAGGGTGAAGCGGCTACGGTCATTACATCTTTAGCGATCACCTCCGAGAACTATGAGATAGCATGGGACACTCTAGTAGCTAGGTATACTGACAGACGAATGATCACGGATACGTTCTTACACCAGATCTCGCAAGTACCCACGCTTCGGGGTGACAATTTTAAAGTTCTCAAGGAAGTTAGGGACTCCGTCACGGTTGCTCTCAACGCCCTCAAAACTATGGGTTACGGCGTCGATCATTGGGATCCCATCATTGTTCATTCACTGAAGAACAAACTGGATGACACCCTCCGCTTGGCCTGGGAGATGTATCTGGGAAGCAGCAAGGATTATCCCACCTTTCTTCAATTTTCGGAGTTTCTAACGCGTCACATTAACTCTTTGCAATCATTAGGCAACAAACCTAAGACTTCCAAAAAGGAATCGGGGAAATCCTTGAAGTCACACGCTGCGAGTGTGAATAGTACCGGCTGTGCTCACTGTGGTAGTAACCATCTCTTGTATCAGTGCAAGGACTACCTTGCATTGACCCCTCAGGCTCGATCAAAGTTTGCATTTTCACAGAACCTCTGCATCAACTGCCTGAGGCCAGGGCATAGTTGCTCCAATTGTTCTTCTTCGTCACGATGCAGGAAATGTAGTAAAATGCATCATACGTTGTTGCATTTTGACAAATCTGGCACCGGGGGGAGCAAGTCACGGGGGACTACCCCTGCGACAAACTCCGCTTCCGAGCCTGAACCCTCTAGCTCGCATTCTACAACGCATCTTAGCGTTACCGATACACGATCAGTCCTATTGGCCACGTTCTCTGCCAGGATTGATGCTCATGACGGTTCTCGTGTTATAGTCCGCAGTTTAGTTGACCCGGGCTCAGAAACTTCCTTTATCTCAGAAAAGTTAGCTCAGCAGTTACGAGTACCGCGACAACGTATCAACGCTACCATCCATGGAGTGAATTCGGTTCAAACCGTGCGAGCGGAGGCACAGATTACCCTTCATTCTCTCAAACGACCCGGTGCTTCATTGGATGTAACCGCAATAATCTTATCAAAGATTACTCCATATCTACCTCCGTCTTATTCTCCGTCATCTATTCCAGCACTAAACGGAATTGAGCTCGCAGATACTTTCGCTTCTACCAAGGTTCCAATTGATGTGCTCCTTGGTGCAGATTATCTTGCTGAGGTGGTAGAAGGTCCGTACATTCGTTGTCCTGATCATTCAGTACTTGCTCAGCAGACGATTTTCGGGTGGATCGTAGCCGGAGTCTTATCCAAGGCTGGTCGCTCTCATAGTTACACGGTTCATCATTGCTTTGACTTCGAAAACACTCTTCGCGACTTCTGGGAACTGGAAGAAGTTCCTGAGGTCAAACCCATGTCCACAGAGGACTCCCTCTGTGAACAACATTTTGTGGATACGGTATCACGCACCCCTTCGGGTCGTTTTGTCGTTGCCTTACCTTTTCGATCCGACATCGAAAGGCATAATCTAGGTTCTTCTTCTCGGGTAGCAGAGAAAACCTTATCAAGAATACTTCGGCGATTGGATACTTCTCCAGAACAGGCTGAAAGTTATTCTCAATTCTTACAGGAGTATCTTATGTTGGGACATATGTCTCCTGTTCCTAGGAACTCTGACTTTCGCGTCTTCCTGCCTCATCATGCAGTATTCAAGACCGAGAATCAGAAGACCAAGATTCGCGTTGTATTCAACGCATCATCTAAAACTTCTACTGGCGTCTCGCTTAACGATACGTTATTCATTGGACCCAAGCTCCAACAGGACATCACGCGGATCCTAATGAATTGGCGTTCCTTTCGATATGTAGGCGTCACTGACATTGTTAAAATGTTCAGACAGATTCTTGTGCGTTTCGAGGACCGCAAGTATCAGAACATTTTATGGAAGTCTGATTCCGGTGAGCTTCAGGCCTTCGAACTCAACACGGTGACCTACGGTACTGGACCGGCACCTTTCCTATCCTCGCGAGTTTTGCGCGAATTAGGCTACACGGACGGAGCTAACTTCCCTCTCGCGCAGGATGTGTTGTTAAATTCTACTTATGTAGACGATATACTTTTTGGGGCCCATGACTTACAGCAACTTAGTTCGGTTAGGGAACAACTCATCGCTCTACTGGCAAAAGGGGGCTTCTCCTTAAGCAAATGGGCATTCAATCAACCGGGGTCTTCCCCGCTTGAACCTACCGAGCTGCATTCTTTCTTTGAGGATCCTGCTAGATCAAGTAAAGTCTTGGGCATATATTGGGATCACGGGGATGATAGCTTCCGCTTCCGTGTTTCTCCTTCACACATTGGTGTACTAACCAAACGCATCCTCTTATCAGAGAATGCTAAGATCTTCGATCCATTGGGATGGATTTCTCCAATAATCATCACTCTAAAGCAGTTAATGCAATCCACCTGGTTGCTTAAACTCTCTTGGGATGAAGAAATTCCTGAACCTATTAAGTCAAAATGGCTCAAGTGCTATGAGCATCTCCGAGACTTACAGACTTTACGGATTCCACGGTGGACTGGACAATCACTTACTACTGGAAAACGCGAATTAATTGGATTTTGTGACGCCTCAGAACTTGCGTACGGCGCAGTCGTTTATGAACGCCTCACTGATGAGGACGCTAAACTCTCGGTACATTTAGTAATGTCCAAAACAAAGGTCGCTCCGATCAAGACCACTTCAATCCCTCGTCTGGAGTTGGTCGCAGCTGCCCTTCTAGTCAAGTTATTGGTTCACGTCAAGGGAAGCTTGGTCGGGAGTTGTGATGCGATTCGTTGCTATTAGGATTCGCAAGTCGCTTTAGCCTGGATAGCAAAGCAACCTGTGCATTGGAAGACGTTTGTGGCTAATCGCGTTTCATATATCCAAACGCATTTATCGGAAGCCAGCTGGCATCATGTACCCACTAAGTTGAATCCTGCAGACTTGTGCTCAAGAGGAACCATTGCTCAACAGTTATCAGAGGACTCACTTTGGTGGCATGGGCCTGCTTTTCTCCGTGAGCACACCGCAAATCCCGTTCAGGTCTTTGAAATCGCGGAAGAAAGTCGGAAGGTAGCGTTAACCGCTCAATTCGACACAACTGAGTGTTGGTTTTTTGATAAGTTTTCGTCTTGGTCTAAACTGGTCCGAGTTATGGCCTATGTTCTTCGATTTGTCCAGCGGACCAGAAAAAACGGCCAATGGGAGGACTCCCTCCTGTCTGCAACGGAAATTCGCAGTTCGATTGAAGCCTTGGTAAAGGTTGTTCAACGAACGCACTTCGCGAGCGAAATCTCAGCCTTGAATCATGGGTTACGTATACCGTCGCGGTCAAAGCTTCTTTCCTTACATCCGGTCATTGATTCACAAGGAATCCTAAGAATAGGGGGGCGGCTTCGGAACGCCGAAATTTCTGAACAAATGAAACACCCCATTATTCTTCCGGATTGCCACTTAACGGCCACACTCATTAGGCAAACGCACCTAGATACACTTCACGGGGGGCTCCAACTAACTTTGTCCACGTTGCGACAAAAGTTTTGGGTCGTGAATGCGCGAAATCTAGTAAAATCATGCGTTCACAAGTGCGTCACGGGTGTTCGCGAACGCGCTAAACTCGGTAACCAGCTTATGGGATCACTCCCTGCCGCTAGGGTTTCGCGAAGCTTCACTTTTGAACACACCGGAGTAGACTATGCTGGGCCTTTCTTGGTTAAATTGCATCACGGTCGTAACGCAAAATCCATGAAATGTTACGTGGCAGTGTTCGTATGTCTATCTACCCGTGCTGTTTACTTGGAACTCGTTTCTCGATTGGATACCGAGGCCTTCCTCGCTGCGCTGTCTCGATTCATTTCTCGTTGTGGAAAACCCGACGTTATGTACTCAGACAACGGCCTTAATTTTCAAGGAGCGGATGCGGAACTAAAACGCGCCTACCGATGTGCCTTAGAAGCCGCCCGCGCTCAACCCACCGAGTCCATCCGTGAAATCGAGTGGAAATTCATTCCGGTCGCTACTCCCCACTGGGGCGGTCTTTGGGAAAGTGCTGTAAAAAGTATGAAACACCACCTGAAACGCTCCCTCGGAGTTTTCGTGCCTAATTTCGAGGAAATGACCACACTACTGACTAAGATTGAGGCCTGCCTAAATTCACGACCTATATCGCGGTTACATGATGATCCAGAGTCGTTGGACGTACTCACTCCGGGGCATTTTTTGTCAGGACGGGCGTTAAATTCCCCACCTGAATTATCCACCTTGGATTTACGAGAATCATCATGAAACCGTTGGCAAACCGTAAATCGAATCACCGAGACCTTTTGGAAGAAGTGGTCTTCCGAATACTTACACACTTTGCAACATAGACCGAAATGGCAGAACTCTAACTCGGAATTCGGTGAAGGAGATTTGGTGCTTGTCAAAGTACCTAACAATCCTCCCCGTATGTGGACCTTGGGGCGGATTCTCAAACTAGTTGCTGGGGTGGACGGAGTAGCTCGCGTAGCTGTCCTTAAAACCGCGAGAAAAGAGATTCAACGGAGTCTCTCGCAACTCTGTAAACTCCCCTCTTAGCCCTCACTTTGGGTCTTATCAGGGTCTATCTTCACCCTGCTTTCCGGCATCCTGGGACTCTTCAGGTTGTCATCTCTCCTTCTCAAGCTTCCTGGGACTCTTCAGGTTGCTTAACTTTCTTTTCCTGGTTTCCTGGGACTCTTCAGGTTACCACCTCCTCTCTCGGGCGTCCTGGGACTCTTCAGGTCGTCCTGTTTCCTGTTCCAAACCTTCAGGAACACTTTATGATCTCCGCTATGTCTTTTCTTCCAAAACTCCCACGATACTTACTGAGTCTTCGTACTCATCATTTGCCTTTTTTGGTGCAGCGCGATTGATCATGGCGGACTATCCGTGGGCCCACCTCTTGGGCGTAGGGTACGAGGACGAGGGGGACGATGTCCTCGAATTGCATGCCCCCCGGGAGGAAGCGGAATTTCTACGGCTGTTCGGCCACGTTCTCCCGGCGGGGCAAAAAGAGAAGCCACCACCACCAACGCCACGGAAACCAACATCGAACCCGCGACGTCGGAGGCCCGTGGTTGCCGCCCAGAAGCGCATTGCCTCGACGAACTGGGCTGGGAAAGTCTTAGACGATCCCAGCGCCAGGGAAATCGAGCGCAATGCGCAAAAAATTATTGTCAGAGCCTTCGGGCAGACGATCGAGGTGCCGCTCTATTCGGCCCTCAAACTTCGGAGATGGAAGGCCTGGGCCCCTCAGGGCAAAATTATACTCCGGTGGACTCCGGCCCTGGAATTAAATTCCGCGAAACTTCAAATGAAGCCATGTAAATAGTCGTCTCGTCCTTATCTGTTTTATATCGTTTATTTTTATTTTTTTTTTTGTAAATAAACTTGTGATTAAACTGAGTTAACTTTCTTCTTCCTTGTTTTGACGCCATCGCGTCAACGGGGGGAGTTTGTTCGAGATTGGGAGGAGCAGAAAATGTTGCGAAGTAGATTCCGCATTTCTCTGTTATATCTCCCATCTCTATTGCGCTCACAATAGACGGCTAGACCGACAGCGTCTAGCCGCTCTATCTGTCTCTCTCTCCGCGGCGCGCTTGCGCGTCTTCTGGCCCTGGCGCGTCGCGGCCGCGAAGCGACACTACTTGCGCGCTTGGCCACTAGGTGGCCAGCGCCCGCGGCAGCTCTCTCGCTGGCAAGATTAGTGTCGCGTAATTATATAGATGGGTCCTTGATAAGGACCCATCGCACCTCAGCATTGCTCGACCGCTGCTACCCGCAGCAACCGCAGCACCTTTTTTGAGCCTTTCGGCACAACCGCCTCCACGGCAATTTTGACGCCTCCACCAGGCCAGCCAACGAGCGCCTCCACCGGCGAACTCTACGGGTCGACTACTTTGGTAAGTATCACCCACCACCCACTGCCAACCAAGAGGGGACTACCCCTCTGCGGCATTTCCTCCCTCCTAAGGGAAATTTCTCCGGGGACTGCCCGGGAGAAGTCGACCCTCTCCTTCCCCTCCACACTGCCTCCGAGGACTACCTCGGACCCAGTGTTCCGACCCTCAAATCCAGGGCTCTCGACGAGTCGGGTAGTGGGAGGGGTAGATTCACCCTAGGGGTTGTGGTGGCTCGGAGCCACCATAGCTCTGGGAGAAGGGGGCTGAGGGGTAAGGGGACTTCCCCTTCCCTAAATCCACCTCTCCGACTTCGCTTCCTCCTGTGGCTGGGGATTTTACTAGGGAATACCCTAGGAAAAATTGTCCAGTCAGGGAGTTTCTAAGTCCGCGTTCCCTCCTGGGGAATTTTGAGTCTTGGGGTTCTAGGGAATCTTCTGCGAAAAGAAATTCCCTAGAATTTAACGGCAGCAAGTTCCCTAGGTCTTCGCCATTGTAAATATCGCGGTTTTTCTTGTACATAAAAATACTTTGTAAACGTTTGTATATTTTTTTTATTTATTTGAATAAAAAACACTTTTACCTATTACCTCTGCCTTGAATATTTTACTCTAGAATAAGACCTTCCTTTCTGACCACAGGTTCCGAGCCAACTTGGGGCACTGTTTCGCACAACAATCAAACTGATATTCACTTATAATCACATTCCTTCATTTAAGATAAAAATCATGAAACATATTTTTTGTAAGCCGTTACACTTTTATTCTTAAATTTATATATATACTTACATATAGTACTTATTAAATATATACGTACTAAAACGCGCACTTTATTAAATCTACAAAATACAACACTTTTAATTTCATATAATTGTCATATTTTAACTCTAAAACTTTTACCACTAAAAAAGAGGGTTTTATTTAATTCTTCTCAAGAATAAATATTATCGAAATATGTTGAATGTAAATGTCAATATAAAAATAAGTCATATAAATATATACTATAATATGTTTTATTAATACTCTTTGTTTGCAGGTATCAGAATAAATGAGTTACATTTAATTTTTGGTAAAAAATATTGCTTCAATTTCAAATCTTTCTATTTTACAGTTTTCATTTAAAAGTATTTCCATTATAGATATGCGATGTAAAATAAAGAAAAAATTTATTGAGAAAGAATAAGTTTAAATTACAAAAGAAATGTCAGGAGTTAAAAAAAGTGACTAACACGATGATATTCTGTAAGTTTAAATTTAAAATTGTTAAATATTAAACGAACAGGAATAAAGACCATTCTTTGGTTTTCGGTTTGAACAGGCATTTAAAATAGAATGAAGTGAGAAAATAATGCATCAATGGATTATTATAGTTATGCGCAAGAAGAAGAAATTACAAAGAATATATTAACATAGGATTTGAAAAACTAAAAAATCCCAAAAGCGACTTTTGCTAAAATTTATTGGATGCTGGGCCGGAAGTTATGATGCAGTATATGTATATAAAACTATAAAAAGGGGCGCAACAGCTATATTATTATTTTTAAGTTGATTCAACGAAGGTAATTGCGAGTCATGGAAAAGGAAAAGAATGAGAAAAATATTAGAGTTAATAGCGGCAAATGTAATGAGCGTAAGTTGTGTGGAGTACTATATGGGATTAGGAGATTGTGCGAGTGGTAGAGATCCTTCGGTAGTGTAGATGTCGTCGTCGTCGCGTGTGTCCTGCACTGTCACATCACCACAAGTTTTGTCTTTTGCAGCAGGCATTTATCGAGCGTGGTTCTCGACTCGTACTCGTGGCTGAGTCGACGGCGGCACTCGGCTCGGCCAGTGTAATCACTGATCAGTACCAAAATCAGCAGCAATAGCAGCATGCAGATTGTTACATGCTGGGTTAGGTTATAATTCTTTTCCGTGACGAGGATCATTCTCTCAAACCGTCCTAATTATCGAGTAACCCAAGTGTCTGCATACAAGTCCACACCCAAAACTCTCGAGCAATGCATGTATTATGGTATAATATATTAGTAATAAACATAGAAGATGGTTAGTTTAGATATTGTTTAAAATAGGGTAAGAAAAGAGAGCATGCTTCACCGTTGGTAAAATGTGAGAAAATTAAGATATAAAAAGATTTGATTTTTATTTAAGCTTCAGTGTAAGGAGAATTGATAGTGAAGGATGGGGTAGCCGAGCAGCCAGTAGGATAAATTAGAACGAAGTGGAGAGGATATTGCCGTGGCGTGAATGTGTAGTGTTTTATTTTTCTCCCTCTTGTCCACCAGTTCGACGAGTCCGATCAACTTTCCTCTCTACCAGCATCTCTCCTCCCACCCCACCACCCCTTTTATTGATGTAAACAAATCCACTAAGAAGGGGAGATTTCCTCCTCCACTACTATACTTACCAGTTTCGCCGTTTGCGACGTTTATTCGGCTTATTCGTGTTTTATCCGTCTACTTTCATCCACGTTCCAGCGCTAAAAGCGTTGGTCTCTCTCTCTCTCTCTTCCCCGCGCAAATTTTTCCTGTGACAAGTTTCTCCGCGCGTCTAATATCAATAATAAATTTATACTATTATATTTATATTTTTTTTAACAAAACAGTCTACATACCTTTTAATAAAACAAACATTTAAAAAATATTCTAAGAACATTCTAAGTACATCCAGACGTTTGTTTGATATATTTAGGATGTCCCTTGGATCTTATGTATTATATTATTATGATAAAAGATTTAAATTGTCCTTATTCTGTCTATTATCAACGAAATTCAACTGTTCTGCAAGCTTTTGACTGTGACGAGTTCATAAAAAGTTTCGTTGAAAATTTCATTAAACCAAGTTTTTACGCAAAGTTATACGGCTGTTCTAATTAAATTAACCTCGGTTTATTATAGCCCTTCGATATACGTGAAATCTTTTCTTTCTTTTTCAGAGAATAAAAAACGGAAAAAAGTGTGCCCGGTCGCACAACACGCTGGCTTACCGTGACTTAACTGATGGATTTTCGATAATGTTTGGAAATTTTTTATAGAACCAGAGGAAAAAAGAGCAAAGAAAAGATTTGCATTGCGTGTTGTTAAAATATTCGACGACATTGAAAAAGCATATATGTAACTGCAGTTTAAGTTCAAGTTTTTCCTGTTGAGTGACAACTCTTTCTTTTTTGCAGCTAAAGTTTAATAGCCGTAAATAATTCTAGATATTAGTTGAAATTTAGTATAAATCAGGAGGAAACATACGGTTGGTGATTGAAGGAATTGTTTTCTTTATGAATTAGGCGGACAAGAGTTAGATTTTCTTACAAGTGGGAGAAACAAATAAGGAATGAAATGTGTAAACCATGCATTTAAATTAATAAATTAATCGATAAATTTGCAGTTAAAACCTATAATTGTAGTTGCAGTTAAAGTTTTTTTTCTGTTGAATATGACAGTTCTCTTTTTGCTTATATAGCTAAAGTTTAACAGTCGTAAATAATTGCGGAGTCTCGTCGAAGTTCGATATATACAGGGTGAGGCACTTAAGCCGCCCCAGAATATGGATGCAGAAAGGCGCGTATCTCTTCACCTATAAAAGATATTCAATTTTTGCATAGAACCTTTCTGAAAGCAAATAACAAGAGGCTTCGAAAATGTCCTATGGAAAAATTGAATATCTGTTATAGTTAAAGAGATACACCTCTTTCGGCATTCGTATTCTGGGGCGGCTTAAGTGCCTCACCCTGTATAAATGAGGGAAGAAAAGACATACACAAGTAGGAAGTGTAAGACATTGTTTCTGATGAAAATTATGGCATAGATATTCTTACGACATAAAAGATAAATAAGGAAGAAAATGTGTAAATCGTGTTTTTAAATTAATAAATTAATACTAGATTTACGGACGTTGATTAGACCTATTTTTACCAAAGTGAGATAATTTGAATAATATACGAAAATTGAAGTTTTATATATAGAAATTAGTTCTACTTTAAATTAAATGAAAGATTTATTATTAAAAAATTTATTGAAAACATTTTTTACATATAAATTATGATTTTGAAATACCTTTGAATGAATCAAATTGGCTCAGTCCGTAAATCTAGTATTAATTGAAGCAAAGTTTTTTCTAATGAATGATAACTGTGTTTTCGTTCTTAACAAAAATTTAAAAATTGTAAATAATTATAGAAACTCGACAATTTATCTGGTTTGTAATATAAATAATAGAAGAAAATACACACGATTGGAGAGTAAAGACATTGCCTTTTATGTGTTTGACGGAGTAGATTTATTTATATGTTAAGTAACGAATAAGAGACAAAATTGTGTAATTAAGTAAAAATAGGAAATAGTTATTTTTTTGGGTGTGCAAGAGCAGGAAAGAATATGAAGTTTTAGAAACATACAAGAAATGAGAATGAAGACTGAGAGTAATAACGGCTATCTGAGGGCAGCGGTTGTAGTCGAGCAAAATGAAATGGCTTTATCTTCCGGTCAAGAAGGAACACTCCCGGGATGTCCGCTTCCGCCTCAGGTAAGACACTTTTCAGTTTATTAAAATCTTGCTCTCATTATTTTCACCTGTTTTGTATAATTTTTGTAAAATAATTTTCTCTTTTGCTAAATATCCCACAAAAAACAAGCTTCGCTTGTAAAAAAAGGCGGCAAGTACATTAATCGTCTAGCATGAATAATATAATAAAATAAAATATTCGAATTAAAAAAATGAGTGAAATCCAAATGCTAGGCAAGTATATATTTTCACTGTAGCAAAAGTTAAAATTTCTAAAAAATAATAGTAATACAACAAAGTTACTTGCCAGGTCCGTTGTATGCAATGGCATTAAATAGCCACATTTTGAAATTATGAGAAGCAACGCTTGTGTTGTAAGATAGCCACTTAGGTATGAACTTTATGGGTCCGGCAAGTAACTTTGTTGTATTACTATTATTTTTTAGAAATTTTAACTTTTGCTACAGTAAAAATATATACTTGCTTAACATTTGGATTTCACTCATTTTTTTAATTCGAATATTTTACTTTACTATATTATTCATGCTAGACGATTAATGTACTTGCCGCCTTTTTTTACAAGCGAAGCTTGTTTTTTGTGGGATCTTATAACGTTTTGTAAGAAGGTAGAAAATAAAAGTAAATAATTGTTTTAATTAATACAAGCTAAAGAAACATTTTCCAATGTCCATACTGTTGCAAAATGTAAAATTTTAATTCAGACATTAACTTAATAATCTATTAAATAAAATACAAAATAATGCAATGATGAATTTGTATCATAATTACACTTTTGGAGAGTTCCCTCATAATATTCACTGACTATATTTGAATTATATTTCCAAGATTTTATGCCCAAAATAACCTGCAAGTTTTTCTTATAAAATGCTAATTAATACAAATTTAATGCATTTTGAAAATAAATTTAAAATACAAGGCCCTAAATTCACATCATTATGTGAATTTAGTAATTTTTTTTATATATTTTGAAGGGAAAATTGACCTTAAGGCTTTAAATGTTCATAACATTGATGAAAATTTAGTTACTTTTTGACATTTTTGCAGGGTCTGGTCTTACGCATAAAATTTGCATTCTACCAGATTTCATACAGAAATTAGAGTATTTTATTGTCGTTTTAAATTTGCTATACTTCAATACAGAATTTAATAATTGCACAAGCTAGATAAGAAATGAAAGAAATACACTACGTATTATGTCCATAGAAATTTATAGCCTAATATCTAGTAGATTTTTGCTAGTTATTAAATATTTTATTTAATATATTTTCTGAAATCTGTTGAACTTACTACATATTATTCGTTAAAATTTTTTAAAGTCAACTCAAAGGTGCTTTTATTATTACCTTATACACCATACATAATGAAAAAGCTATTTTTATTACTTTTTATCCAACTTGATGGTCAGATGTGCTTAAGATGGTGTACAGTATGTGATATTTGCAAATATCCTATTAATTTCGCAACCATTTAATTTAATTTTGGTAATAGGTGAACAGCTATTTCTACAGTTTATATTTTTTAATCTTAAATATTTTACTAGCTGTACTATTTAATTTTCATGGCTTATGCGATATTGCTGATACTATTATATATATTTATCAACTTTCGAAAATTATACGTAGAGTTAACTGTGCTTATTAATAGACTACAGTTCTTTTGCAAAAGACTTCTTTTCATGAAAATACAGACTCTACTATTAATTTTATAAAATCAGGAATGCTAGATTATTATTTATTAATAACATATTCATACTATTTTTCTGAAAGAACATATACCAAATTTATACAATATTTTGAAGACAATAATCATTTCTTTTTACTTTAATTAGAGAGGCGTAGAGGTAAATATTTGGATTAAATATTCTTTTATATTATCATAGAATATTAAATAAAACTTTAAGCAAATATTCATCTACTTTTCTCTAATCGTATATAGTAATAAGAAAGTTTTATTGTCTCCAGGAAAATTGTTCAAATGTAGGATATAATCTGTTGGACATTTGGTATCCATATCAATTTAAAAAAAAGAAAAATTTAAACATGCATTTTGTTATTGATTTTAATGCCTTAAAGTATAGCATATATGATTTTCAAATACCTTAACAATTTCTACCTATTAATATAATCCTAATACTGATTGATGCACATTAATATTTAACGTAAACTTTTCATTAGCAAAGTTATGAATATAAATCTCAGGTTATCCAGTCAGTTCTCTCCTCCGCAATGAAAAAGGGGCTGTTTTATTTTCATTTAATCTGAAAAAGAAACTTCACAAAGTATCACAAAGCTTATTGCATTCTATATTGTAAAATAGAATGTTATACTTATCTAATTATTGGTTCCCCTTATTATAATTAATTGGAAGTTTTTGTGGATTTGTTAAATTGACACTTTTAACCACAAACTAGTCTCACTACGTCAGATTAATTAGATACACACACAGTTGACAATACGTCAGATCAAAATTCGAGCGAGACAATACTAAATACAATCTCATTATCATTAAAGAGAGCAATACTGTCAAAGTCAAAAATTGGTTGGCAGCGCAGTGGTAGAAAAATGACGTCAAAGCGACTAACTTCAGAGCGAAGACATCCACCGAGGATTGAAGGAGAAAAAGAAGAATCGTAATATTTCGGTATTATAGACTACAGAGTACGAGATCTCTGGATTGCGTGAACCGTTTTTAATGTCCGAGGTCTCATTCGAAAGCTCTTTGAAAACCTTATTCAGATATGCTATGGTTAATTCGTGACAATGCATAATTCACAGAGATACGTCGATTTAAAAATTGAGACGGCTAAACGTACTGTATAAGTTACACGATAGCGCTCAACTACATATATGTGTACTTACCGTCGAGACACTACCGTGTCTCTTGATACAGGTTCATATACTAATACATATTAAATATTAAAAATAAACAAACAAAAACTATATCTTACAATTCTTATCTTATTTTTGCTTTATGAAACATCCCTCTTTTCGTTATTACATTTTAGACTTGAAAATAAGAAACTATTCTAATACAAAACAATTTAAATTTGTGGAAAATTCGATAATTATATCGCTCTATTCACAGCGAAATAACTGATTTGCAATTTCTTTTGAATAAAGGAAAGAATTATTTTGTTCTTCATTAACTCTTTTAGCGGCACTTTTTTGTGATAAACATATTTCGAAAATCATTGGTGATATAATAGTTTTCGGGATCGTTATTTACAATTTTATAATTAGAATTTAAAAATTATAAATTGTTCATTACATATGGCAAATAATTTATTCAACTTAATGTTTTGGTTTTAATAATTTGCATTAAAACAAGTAAGAAGCTGAACGGATTTTAAAACAAATAAACGCCAATTCCAGAAAAGTTTACATAAATTGTCAATTCCACTTTAGAGCAGCTTTAGTATGCTATGCACGATAAAGAGTAAAAAATTCAATTTCCAGTATTTCATTTTTTTCTAAAAAACTGAATTTTCGAAAATTCTGAAAAAATTATGGATTATTACTTAACGATTCAGGCAGGATATGCGAAAGTATAATCAGAACTACAAAATTGTTGGGATGAAATAAACCCGATTTATTTCTAAAAAAAAATCGAGTTTTTTGGCTGTTTGCTTATAAAAAATATTAATATTAACATTTAACCCAATTTGTGTAAAACTTACATAACTTAGATACTTTAAAGTTTCAAAAGTACTTGATGAACATCGTGAATGTCACACAAAGTTAATTGGAAAATTAAACAAATTTAAAAAGAAAGAGGTGGGACGTACATACGTCCTACTGGCCAGAGAAGGGTTAACGCATGTTTCCGTAATGTTTGTAAAATATTTTTCCCCGTAAAATACATTGAATGAGTCACCGAGAATTAAAATAAAAATTTTACATGAAGCACACGATGACCTATTTATGAACTTTTCATGAAATATCTCGTCTTCGGTTACAAGAAAATAAAAAAACGATTATCATGTAAAAGGATTTATGGAGAGCTCATCATTATTTCGCTTCTATTCACCAAAATGTTTGGTTTGTATTTTTCCTTGAAATGAAACAAAATGTTATTGTCTCTCAACGAACCCACGCTCTCTTAAAATATTGTTCCTTAATATTGAACGAGTCTCTAAGATTTTCATTAAAAACTTGTTATGACAAACATGACTTATCTATAAACTTTTCATGGAATATCTCGTCTTCTATTAGAAGAGAATAAAAAACTATTCAAGTAGATAAAGCGATTAATTGATAATATTCGTAATTACCTTGCTTATTCCATTAACCGAAATATCTTGATTGTACATGTGTATTTTTTTAGACACTAAATACATTCAATAATCAAGTGTTTGTTGTTTAACTTTCAGGTGACCTGTGGTAGTCATGGAAGCACAACAACAACAACAGTATTGAATCACTCGGAAAATACAAGACGTGGTACGATCGGTACAGGAAATACCAGGAGCACGTCTATCGTACGAAGGCGAAGAGGTTCTGCCAACAGGCAACAATTGCTCGTAGTTCTGGCAGTAACTCTCCTAACTACC